>NC_064618.1:551096600-553596600 GCF_023898315.1 Schistocerca nitens
TTTACGTCAGCGTCCCGCACATGGAATTAGTCACTTCTCTCTAACATACTTGAGTTCATTCAGTCTAACACAACGTGATAACATCACCACTTGGTTACAGGGTCATCTACAGTGTTTAAATTTACATCCAACATCCCAGTGTGCTAAGACCAGTCTTTAAATAGTCGTAGTGGGCTCTGCCAGATTCGGTCCCCATTTACCTTTCCGTAAGTCGTGTTTTATAAAGTTAGTCACTGTTAAATTTACATCATGCCAGTTTTAGTTTCGCATACTTTAAACAAGTATAACTAATTGAGAAGTTTGCGAACTTTCGCTTTGGAATGTCTCTCTACGACGCTGATAAAACTGGAAATGAATAACATCTATCGACAAGGGATTTTTTTTTAGTTACAGCCTGATCATCAATACTTCATGTAAATATGCAAGGTCTGTGAACCCTACGGTGAGAATTTTTAAGAGGAACTAGGTGAGTGCTAAATTCACAGCAAGAAATATTTTATAAGACAAATAAACTTCCTTAAAAAGTTTGCGCCCGCAGCTCGTGGTCGTGTGGTAGCGTTCTCACTTCCCGCGCCCGGGTTGGATTCCCGGCAGGGTCAGGGATTTTCTCTGCCTCGTGATGGCTGGGTGTTGTGTGATGTCCTTAGGTTAGTTAGGTTTAAGTAGTTCTAAGCTCTAGGGGACTGATAACCATAGATGTTAAGTCCCATAGTGCTCAGAGCCATTTTTTAAAAAGTTTGCACTACTTTCTCTCGCCAACAAATAACTGAATGTACAGCTTCGTTATTACTTAATATGCACTCTTGGTCAAGGAGAGAGCGAGTCTTCTGCACACCTCACCTGATCAAATGATGTATGGCAGACGTCCACCATTATCTGAATACCAGGAACGGGTTTATACACTCTACGACACCACTTAATACAGATGGAATTATAACAGTGGTCGAACTCTGGAGCCGTCAACAGACACTGCCTCCTCGTCGTAAGGAATCCTGGATGGGGTGACACTCTCTCAGCGGACTACGAACTTACGTCGGCCGGTAGAAGCACGACCCGAAGAAGTAGTGCGTGTTGGGTGAGACCTGTTCTGGATGGGTCGAACCTAAGACGACGGTATACATGTTAAATTATCGAACATATGGCCTCTCTTATGCCAAAGCCACAGATGCGCACGGAATGGCGCTTTTGACTTACATGCATCGGCGAGTTTCATCTTACATGTCCTTTGTTACGACAGAACTAGCAGTGACGTGACTCAGAAACAAAATAAAAAAAATTAAGGGCCAGTATCACGAAAGAGTAAAATGAGCGTACATTGTAAGGCCACAAAAGCGAATATCCCACACCTGTTGCTTTGACTCTCTGGCAAGTGCCCTCAGTGCTTTGTGCAAACATGCTGCATATGTTTATTATTTCTCCTTACAAAGTTTTTGATTTGCGGCTACAGTCACGTAATTCGTCGCTACTTTCGTACGAGGGTGAGTCAAATGAAAACCTTAAATTAGTAATAACAAATTGAAATTTCAGGCAGTTATCCTGTAAGTTGGTAAGCGTGCTATAAATAGCGTGCAGAATGGCCTGCAGGTGGCAGCATAGTGTAGATGCACACATACCGTCGCAGTATCAGTATAAAGATGGCCGATCCACTTACAACTCGCACCAGGGAAAAACAGCGTTCTGTTATGTGGTTTTTGCGTAGTGGAGGTGTGAAACCTATTGAAATTCATCGACGAATGAAGGTCCAGTACGGTGGTGCATCTTTGTCACAGCAGCAAGTCTATGAATGGAGTAGGAAGTTCGCAAATGGTGTGACTTCAGTGGAAGATGGTCCTCGTCCAGGTCAGGCACAACGAGTTGTGACTCCACAGAACATTGCAACAGTTGAAGCCATAGTGAAGGAAAACCGCCGAGTGACACTGAATGACATTGCAGGATGTTTACAGATTAGTCATGGGTCAGCACACCATATTGTGCATTATGTGCTCCAGTTGCACAAAGTGTCTGCAAGATGGGTGCCACAGCAGCTAACTCCTGAAATGAGAGAACGACGTGTTGATGTTTGTGAAGAACTTCTTCGGCACTTTGAACGAGAAGGTGATGGCTTCCTTGCAAGAATCGTTACTGGGGACGAAACCTGGGTTCACTTCCACCAACCGGAAACGAAGATAGTGAGCAAGAAATGGCGCCATTCCTCATCACCAAAACCAAAGATGTTTCGAACAGAACCATTAGCAGGGAAGGTTATGCTGACTCTCTTTTGGGTCGAAAAATGCGTCATTTTGGAACATTACATGCCTAGAGGGACCACTGTCACCAGTGCATCATACACAGATCTCCTAAAAAATCATCTGCGGCCTGCAATCAAATCAAAGCGACGTGGACTGCTGCCAGCAGGTGTCCTTTTGCAGCACGACAATGCAAGGCCCCACACTGTCCGTACAACAGTTGCAACAATCACAGACCTGCATTTTGAGTGTCTTCCTCATCCACCATACTCACTAGACCTTGCTCCATGTGATTTCCATATGTTTGGACCACTCAAAGATACAATTGGAGGAAAGAAGTTCCGTTCTGATGAAGAGGTACGCCACGCAGTGCATGAGTGGTTGCGCGGACTGCCAAAAGAATTTTTTTCTAAAGGAATTTATGCACTTTGTAAGCGCTAGAGGACTTGCATTGAGCGTGTGGGAGATTATATTGAAAAGTGATACACCTTTGTACCACTTCTGCACAATAAATAATATTTAAAAAAATATTTAAGGTTTTCATTTGATTCACCCTCGTACATTACGCATAACAATGTGACTGATAACTCTTCAGCTGTTCACTGAAGACTACATCCATTACACACAGCAATAGTGCTAGACGAAAATGTATTTCAGCAGTGTAGCTGGGAACAGATCTACGCATTGTTTGAGTCCTTTTGTCACCCGCAGTATGTTATACGACGACTTCCTAAAGTTTAAAAATGACCAGAAATACATCACCATAATTCGAAGGCACAATATTTGCCTACTAGACTATGAAAGATAAAAAACAATTCCGATGTTTTATGAGGCAGAATTTGAAGAGACCTTAAGTGAAATTACCTTAAAACTAAAGGGACGACATTGGACTAATATGTCTCAGGAGTATCATGAATATTATCACAGTTGTTTGGGCGATGAAACTGTGCATGCGGCATTGCCTGAACCAAATACTGAAGAAGTCTGTGTTGCATATTAAAGATTACTTCGGATTAGACTATACCGTTTTATTGTTTAATCAGTCTAGGTTTCTAGCATTTCTTATTTATTTTGAAGCATTAAAATTGGAATTGACGTCCGATAAGTCTGATTGGTACGTATGTGAATCTTGTATCTTAACATTAGTAAGAGTGATTACAAGAAATCTGCTGCAAGTCGATTTCTTAAAATACCATAGTTGATTTTTAAGACTGTGAAACATTCAGCTACCTGTATCTCAAAACGAATGTAGCGCACATTCGTTGTTTTGTCGTAAAGGGGGCTATATGACTGTACACTAATAGCCTTAAAAGTTGCTACTGCCATATCATTAACGTGGCCAGTTTCAGGATGACAGCGCCTATAAATGTTAGAATTATGTAATAATAGTACTTTTGAAAATATCACCAATTGTCACTGTTTTGATTTAAATTACTTTAACCTAACGGATTCGCGTGTTAGCTTACAAGAAATATCCTTGAAATTGTGTTTGTTAAAGACTGTGCGTGATTCCTTCCGCCGAAATTTTGATATTTAGTCTTTTAACACTTCCAGCTCATGTTCGTTTTTTCATTACTATTCATTTTCAGCACCATTATCATGAAAATATTTCTACTCTGGAAATACTGGAATGATTACTTGTTACAGAAGAGGTCAGCTGTGAGAAACTGGATGGGAAAAAAATTCAGTTTAATCTTAGTCCATCTCTGAAATTGTGATGAGCTCCTTGATACGAGATTGAAATTCTATGGAAAGGGGTACTGCATGGAACTAGAATTTTATTATAGTGTTGTTAGTGATAGAATAATGTGCTGTACTCTGTTCGAAATTATCTTAGGCGTGACGGCTACGAAGGAAGTAGGGGGACCTGGTTGACAGCGTTCAGTCGATCAGACGAGACCTGCAAGCACCCGCAATTTAACCTTCAACCCCAGCATTAAAACATTTCCTTCTTGTACCCTAGAGCTGCGCTCCAGTTTCAAGCAGCTTGCCGTCCTTTGTGCTCGTACGTTTTGCGCTGCGATTTTTTCTGTTTTAATTTCTTGCGGCTGCAGGAGTTATTCTGTTTGTTGTTACTGTTATTTGTTTTGTGACAGTAACGGGCTACTTATAAACTTAGTGGTTTGTTTCTCTTAATGAAACCACATCATCGAAAGCTTAGCAGCTGACACATGACCGGAGCACTGTGTGTAATACTTAACACAAATTATTTCGTCTTAGAAATTATCGACGTAGTTCTCGTTCGGAGCAGACGAAATTAGAATTTGTTCTTAAAATTTTTTTCGCATTACATGTTTATTTTTCTTCAACAACCAGCTTCTTGCTGTTAAAACATTCTGTAATATGGTATACATTTACATGAACTTTCGGTGTATCCTTCTTCTGTGACACTATAGGTCATTGTGAACCTTTACTTTTTCACCAATTCTCCTCATTGTGAACCTTGACCTTTTCAACAAATTTCCGCCATTTATCACGATCCAGTGTTCGAACTTTCCTTCCCATACAGCCCGTTTCCTGCAAGTCATCCATGACTCCGTCTATCCATCTGTTCTTCGGTCAAACCCGTCCTCTTTGATCCCCCAGTATTTCCATCTAATATTCTTTTGTCTACTTTCACGTCATTCATCAGTGCCACGTACCTCAATCATGCCAATGTGGGTAATTTCCCTATTGGTTGATAAGTGGACCTTTATTTAAGGTGAAACAGCTCATAATTTTACCATCTCCTCCATCTTCATCGTTCATATTGGGCTAAAGATTCTTTCTCTTAAATGCATCCAGCATTCTCGCATATTTTGAATTTAACGACCAAGTTTCAGAGGCATGTGTAAACATTGGTCTTACAAGTGATTTATGAATGGCTGCTTTGGGATACAAGTTAAGGCCGTTTAGGAAAAAAAAGTATGAATTGGGGTGGAAATAATTGAAACAAAGGCGTCCTTCGGTGCGGCAGGGTCTTCTCATGAAATTTCACTCAGCAAATTTCTCCTCCGATTATGAAAATATTTTTTTGACGCCTACCTACATTTGGAGATATGATCAGCATAATATAATAAGAGAAATAAGAGCTCGCATAGAAAGATGTAAGTGCTCGTTTTTCCTCTCGTGTTCGAGAGTGCAACGGTAGAGAAATGGCTTGAAGGTGGTTTGATGAACCCTCTGCCAGGCACTTAATTGTGAACTGCACAATAATCATACAGATGTAGATAGATGTAAATGCCAAACAGGCTTTGTTTGCTAATATTAATCTCTTTTAATTCAATAAGAGGTGTCATTTTATTGTTTGAGTGTCGATCACAGATATTTTAACTGCTCAACTTTCTCAAAACTGTAACTGCCAAAAGTTATTAAGGATTGCATGTTCTTCTTACACGCTTTGTTTTGTGCTAGTTGGCAAGCAATCCACATTCCCACTGGCCTCTTCAAGTGCGATAACTGTCTCCTCCTTTGCCTTCAGACTTCTGGTAACTACACACATGTCATAAATATATGCGAGTGTCTGCACTGATTTGTAAAAGATCCTTCCCCTACTCAGCAAGCTTACATCTCTTATAATCTTCTTCAAGGCAACATCTCCTTGCCTTCCACCATCTTGTATGTCTAGAGCATCGCATACCATTCCTCCCATGTTTATACTACTCGATACCTCACTCGCTGTCACCCTCACAATCCCCAACAATTTTACAGGAGTTCCTAGTTCAGGCAACTCATGGCGAAATTGCACTCAGTGTTAGCTACCATATGCTGCTTTTTAGTCAATTAAGAGATAACATGTGCGAATCCCGAATTCAATTGCCTCTTCTAAAACCTGCATTAGGCTTCAGGTCCTAACATCGATTAGCCTGAGAGAAATCACACTAGTATGAGACAATTGTCTTGAAACGATTGTGAGAAGACGTTCAGAGAGTATGAACTAAAAATCTGAAATATAATTAGAAAAGAAAAGAGTGCATCTCTTCCACAAAAGACTGACGTCAGGTCCATGTTTGTTCGTTGAATAGTTTGCCTGTTTGACTGAGTTGAACGAAATGTAATGCATCTGCCGTCGCCCATCTCTGGTGATTATTGCAGGAAATTGATGATGTATTACGTAAACTCCACAGTTGAGATGTACCTTTTGCGAGATTGCGAATCATGTTATTACTTGCAATTTGTGTCTAAACTGTCTGTGGTGTTCACCGTGGATATTTTCAGGCTTCTGAGCCTGCCGCCCCCCCTCCTCCCCCCACCCCCACTCCCACCCAGCCATCATTCCCGTTTCTGACCTCTATAATATCACTTCAGGTTCAAAATCTCAATCCTATTGATTACAGGTTTATTCTTACAAAAAATAAAAATTGACAAATTTGTGTATCTGTGTTTCTCATAGGTGTTTATGGGATTTCAGTGATGCTGGTTACAAAAATAAGCAACATATTGCTGCTCCTGACACCGTCATGTGCGATCAGAACGTAGATAGTTTCACAATATCTGAGCTGCAGGGCAAAATATATTGAATTAGGGGCACATATACAACTGAATTAAGAAAAATACAAGCAAATGTAATTCTAGCTGTAGAAATGCTGTTGTCTACAAGACTAAAATCCCATCGTTCGAGTTGGCCCACTCTTTTTTAAGGAATATTGTTGACAGGGGGGATAGCTACGCAAATCAAGAAGTTACACTCTTTATTCAATATTCATCTATTTAAAACGTCGCAGCAGTGCTCCCCATTCACGTATGTTTGAATTTTAAAATATTTCCACTGTACAGATCTACCTTAAGGAGAGTAGTTTGTAAACCATTCTCTTCTTAATGTGGCCTGCTTCGAATAATTACTGCTGTTAATGTTAATAATTATTACTATTAATAATTATTGGTGTTAATGAGAAAGCGTCATCGCCAACTAAAACCGCATCTTATAGCATACCGAGTGTTCTCGATTGTAATGTATGCAAAGTGATTTGTAATTTAGTTCTGGCGACAGTCCTTCAAACATTACAATGTCTTTATTCCTTATCGCATAATTCACTCTATTTAGAAGAAACGTTAAAAGTACTGGTGACATTCTGAGATAAGTAAAAGAACTTCTAGGATCTTCCATTACAAATTATTTCAGCAAGAATGCTGAGCAACCGAGCTGTGACGTCTTTTCTTCATCCAGTCACGAATCGAAACAGGTTTCTTATTTTTTTCTTATACAGCGATTCCACGTAACAAGCTTTAACTCCATCACAACTCGTGCGACGTGCAGCTGCCAAAACTTTCATTTCAGACACGACCCAGGAACCCACAAAACGACGAAACTGAAGCATATACTGGTTTCGCCGTGTCTACAGTCAAATATGAAACCATTTGCGTGCAACTCATTCCACGCAACGAGTGGCGCAACCCAATGTAGTCGTGTAAACTAGGCTTAAGTTAAATGTAACTGCGAAAAGCCATCTGACAGCTGACTTGGCTGTTCTCAACAACTAACATTGTTAACAGTTGCTGGTTGTTGTTTTAACCTTTTTGTAAGAAACAATTTGTACTTTTATACAGCTACGGTCTCACCATGTCAGTCATCGACAAAATAGCACATACTGAGTTCATCCAGCGTACTATCGAGCAAAATGAGCGTGACTCACACCAGTCTTTGAGCAATTTCCGTGTGGTGTCAGCGTGTGGGAAGAGCTCGGGGATTAAAACGGCTTCCCAATGATTTCGGTGGCTCGTGGAATCCATGCTGCGATTGTGTCTTTGTTACTGCAGTCTTTGCAGGAGGGGCTACGCACATTGTGTAGGTGTCGCATCGGTTATCGGCAACGTGTCGCAGGGGGCGTCTCTGCACTATCGGTTGGAAGCCATATAGACGACGGCTGCGGCTTCCGGCTGTTGTATTAATCTGCAGCGCTGCTTGCCTTCCTCGCCCTGGACAACTACCAAGACACTCGTCCTTCCATGGCTTCATCGTGTCGTGCAACACTAAAGTCTCAACTAATTTTCGCCCTTCAAGACTCTACCATCGTTAAAATCAGCCCGTGTTTGAATTTTCCTCCCATATTTCGGCGTGTCAGCAATTGAGCGCCAGAATACAGAGCCAAAGTTCTTTACTTCGACTGCCAGTGAGACCTAAATTGCTACCAAATGTACAGTTCGGTTTAAGAAGTGGTTTAAACACTGAAAATACTATATTCTCTTCTCTCTGTGAGTTACTGGATGGATTAAACAAAAGGTTTCAAAAGCTAGGCATCTTTTTTTATTTAACTAAGGTGTTTGATTGTGTTGATCACAAAATATTGCTCCAGGCGTTGCACCATTATGGAATATGGGGAGAAGCTCACAATTTGTTCACCTCTTACTTTAATAACATACAGGAGAAAGTATTCTCCACAGTGCTGAGAATGGCTATGTCTTGGGGCCTGAAAGGGTCACAGTTAAATGGGGGGTTCCCCAGGGATCAGTACTGGAGCCAGTCCTGTTCCTTATTTATATAAATGATATGCTCTCTAGTATTACAGATTGTTCTAAAATATTTCTGTTTGCTGATGATAATAGCTCGATAGTAAAGGATGTTGTGTGAAATGTTGGTAATGTTTCAAATAGTGCAGTTCAAGACATACGTTCATAGCTTGTAGAAAATAAACTAACGCTAAATCACAGTAAGACTCAATTTTTACAATTTTTTAACACACAGTTCAACAAAACCCGATGTTTTAATTTCACAGAAAGGGCATATGATTAGTGAAACTGCACAGTTCAAATTTCTAGGTGTGCAGATAGATAGTAAGCTGTCGTGGAAAGCCCACGTTCAGGATCTTGTTCAAAGACTTAATGCTGCCATTTTTTACTATTCGAACGGTGTCTGAAGTAAGTGATAGTTCGACATGAAAAGTGGTCTACTTCACTTATTTTCATTTTGGGATAACTCTTCCCATTCTGAAAGGATATTTTTGGCGGTTCGGGCAATATATGGTGTAAGTTCGCGAAACTCTTGTCGACGCCTTTTCATTAGTCTCTGTATTCTGGCATTGGCCTCCAATACATGCATTATTTACTGTCGTTTCTTGTTAACAATATCATCTTATTCCCAAGAATTAGCAGCTTTCACTCAGTTAATACTAAGCAGAAATCCAATCTGCATTTGGATCGCACTTTCTTGACTCTTGCGCAGAAAGGCGTGCAGTATTCTGCTGCATCCATGTTCAACAGACTACCACAAGAATTCAAAAATCTTAGCAGTAATCAATGCGCTTTCAAATCGAAACTGAAGAGTTTCCTAATGGGTCATTCCTTCTATTCTGTCGATGGCTCCTTGAAAAATTAAGCTGATTCCTGTGTTATATTGTTGATTGAGTTTACATAAACTCATGGATTGTCTTTTTTGGGTTAATAATCATTTTATTTTATCTGCTATTACTTTTATATTGTAATTTCACATACAGAAACGTTCCATGGCCTTGGAGATTTGCTGCTCAGTTTGGCCCTATGGAACCAGACGTGTAAAATAAAAATGAAACCTTATGTTTTTATCTATCGCTGTTTCCACCTCAGAAAATGTTGTTAAAGTGAAAAACCCCGAGTTTCACAGTGTTTCTGAGCCCAAGTTAAGCTGTAGTCCCTCTACAGCTGTCTCGGAAAGTCTTCTCAGACGTTGGAGGAAGACAAGGTCATACCATCCCTAATAGCACCAAGCCTAAGAAATAATTGTAGTGCTGAAAACACCTTTCGCTTGATGACAGCTTTACTAGCAAAGTGCATAGTCGTGAAATGTGTCACGTATCGTTAGCTGGTATGGAGGGTTTATAAGTTATAATATCATCTGACCTCGTCTGGTTTAGTGTCGTGATTAATGGGGAAATTCTGACAGTACTGTAAAGTGGGAGACTTCCGACTTTCAGGTCGAAGACGTATTTCACTTCTCGATAATCTCTTAAGTGCTAAAAATAGTAATATACACATTTGTTATTTGGTTAAGACTGTCGCTAGAACTTCAGAACTTTCACTAGAAACAATACCATACGTTGTCAGGAATTGTAGTTAGTGTTTTCATGCTGATTTTATTAAGAATGTGTCCACATTTATGATGACACGGTTGGTAGGCTTATTTCGATTTGTACCTTCCACCTTGTGACATAACTTCATAATAACACATCGAAGCTAAGTTGATAGCGACAGCTAACAAGAAACGCTTTAATCGTAACCAAAATTATCAACATAATTAATTTTTTTCCAATACAGCGTGTCTATGATAGAAGTTCCAGTTTCAAAACGCTACAGAAAGAGAACCACTGCTCAGATTGACGTCAGATTTGAACAGCATATTATTAATGCAGGGGAAAACGACATGGAACGAAAAAAATTTGAGGAAAATTTTACCAATAGGTATTGCAGTAAGAATCTTGACGTAAATGGAGTCACCCACAAATCACAGATGAATCGTAATACAATGGCTATGGTTTGTGTTGCGCATTGCACCATCTATGTCGCTCAACGTGCATAACTGCACAAGTTCGGCAGTCAACAGTTCTGGCACTCTTAGGTAGGTTAGCCCATCTACTATGGCAATATCGTATCACATCGGATGGAAAAAATCGGTTTTTAATTTTCCTGGGGCCAAAAAGGGCTTAAAAAGCAAAATAACATCGGTTTGCAACTGTCGAGAGACTGGCGCAAGACATGTTCATATACTGTCCACTGTTTTCTGCCGGAAGCTGAAGTCGATCTGGATGTTTCGGGGGTCACTTTCAGAATGTGTTGCACAGTGCGATCCTTCAGTTCAGCTACGTTCTTAACTGGAGCACTGAATGGTGTGTAAGTTAAGGTGAGATGGGCTACGGCGTGGTGCAGTACCTGTCGTCGTAGGAAAGCTGGACGTGAGCCGAAATGATTGGTGAACAAGTAACATAGCAAACAGAACATCTACTTAAATTATATTTCTACAAACGTACGACCACTCATTACAAACGATGCAGTAAGAAATAGAGCCCATCCATCCATGTCACAAGGAAGAAGGACGAACGAAGGTGTCGAAGTGTAGTGGCTGCAAGCGCAAGTGGGCCGGCTCGGTGCCGCGGGTCCTCCTGTATTGCAGCAGCAGAGGGCGTTTGTGGCACGGAGCCACTCGAGGCGTGGCTCAGCGGGTGTGCTCCACAGGGTCCGCTAGACCCCGTACGACCATTATTGGCATTGGATGGGCACTTGCAGTTCCATTACCAAGCTGCGGAACGCCAGCGGGCTGGTATCGATATGTGATACCACACTGAACACAAAATCTTTCAGAAGTCACACTGATTAAGATTATATGATCTGGATGGCCAAGCTATAGGGAAATGACGGCTAATAATTCTAGCGTTTCCGAAATGCCTCGACAACAGCCTCTTCCCTGGCTGTGCAGTTTGTGGAGGAGAACAGTCTTGCATTAAATGATAATACCCACGCTGTTCAAGTATTGAAATAACGTTGGTACAAAACATTCTCATAGCGTTTACCTGTGACGGTACAGGTAACGGGACCAGCGGCACACAGCTCCTCAAAAAAATACGCCCGTACAATAAATGATGCCGTTAATTCGCACCATACGGTTACCCTTGAAGAATGAAATGGTACGTGTTTATGTGTGGGCGAATTTTCCGTTGTCCATATTCTACAATTCCGCCTACTAACGTGTCATGAACAATGGTCTTCGTCCGTTCACAAAATGTTTCATGGCCATTCATTGTCTACTTGCGAGAGAGAAATTCCAGAGCGTACGCATGTCTTGCTGTCAGGCCAGCAGGAAGTAACTCCTGAACAAGGATGATTTTGTATAGACAGAAATGAAGGATGTTTCGTAGGATTTTATGCGTCGTGCTCGCAGACACATCCAATGTTTGGGCAATTCTCCGTTCACTACATATTTGCACACCACCGCTTGACCCCTCCTGCAGTGCTGTGCCCACATCTTCGACAGACGTCGGGTCAACTGCTTTCCTCAAATGGTTCAAATGGCTCTGAGCACTATGGGACTCAACTGCTGTGGTCATCAGTCAGTCCCCTAGAACTTAGAACTACTTAAACCTAACTAACCTAAGGACATCACACACAGCCATGCCCGAGGCAGGATTCGAACCTGCGACCGTAGCAGTCGCACGGTTCCGGACTGCGCGCCTAGAACCTGCTTTCCTCCCTCTGCCGTACTACAATTCCGATGGACTTGTCTTTTCGAATTTTGTGATCATTATCTACAGACACTTATAAGATATCGAATCAGCGGCTGGTTTCATACCGTTGAATATCCGAAGCTTTGGTGGCGCCACTGGCGCACAGCCATCGATTTTGTGAAAGAGCTTTACAAGAAATTTTGGAAATTTGTGATGACCTGTTGAGGTCATCGGTCCCTAAGCTTATCCACTGCTTAATGTAACTTAAACTAAATTAGTCTAAGGACGACACACACACCCATGCCGAGGGAGGACTGGAACCTCCGACGGGGGGAGCCGCGTGGACTGTGACAAGACGCCGCGCGGCAGCTAGCTTTACAGCAGCGCCCGATCCTTCATGAAGGCAGTTACATTGGGCGACTCACGCGTAGTGAGGAACAGCCGTGTGCCGCGCATATGTTGTCGTGCTTATTATGACGCTTCCAGTGCCATCTATTGGTCAAATTTTAGTTAATTTTTTTACATTCCATGACATCTTTCCTTACATCAATAATATGCTCTTCAAATTTGACGTCATTCCGTGCTCTTCCTAAAGCGTTTTGAAACTGGTACTTTAATTATGAACATCCTGCACTTAAGACATATTTACGAGGAAAGCACAACATTGGTGGTTGCTTGCTGATTCCATTAATAGCATACATTTATTACGAAATTGTATTTTAAGATTTCTGTAACAAATCCAAATTTCATATGTTGTAACGGCTTTAATGTGTTATCTCATACTTTTCTAATAATGAACGTAATAGGACAATACGTTTTATGCGACACCTACACATTTCGCTAATTTCAGAATTGTTCCACGTATTAGCACAGCATGTTGTGCATTATTAAAATTAAATTAAATGGCAGTACTGAAAAGCACTAATTCAGCTGGTATTGGAGGACAAAAGGTCAATTTTTAAACATGCAACTGTAACCCAACGTATCATCTGAATTAATATTACTAAGTTCTCCATAACTTTGGAAACATAACACGCTCTAAAAATCTAAGACCAGTTTTGGAATCAGAGTGATAATGCCCTTAGGATTAGAAATATTCATTAGACATAAATTTTATGTTTCGAAAAAATGTCATTTTTTTTTTTGTTACTAAGATGGCAGACAAGTTGGTAGAAATAATAGTGGACTCAACTACGCTTGCTACCACATTGATACACATTCAAATAAATTTAATAAACAGTAGAAATACTCTTTTATTGCTTATGTAACTTAGAACAGCGCTAGTCTTCAGTCAGCTTAATTCTATTATTAAATACATGTTTATACTTTGTTTTGTGACATCATGTCCCTTAAATTGGTGGTCAGAGACATGTCTTTAATACCTTTTTGGGCCATTAGGTTGTTAGTTGATGCTGTCGTATTGCATGTAGACCAGAAACCATTTTAATTTTCTTGAATGCCACCACAATGAAGATTTGTAACAGTACATAAACATGTCCGATGTCGATCGTGACTGTGAGTGTTTTTTTTGTGAGTTGTTTTGGAAATAAGTACTGAGCTATGAAGACGCGTTTTGACTTCATGACATCTTCTCGCTTTACCGGCAGAGTCGTAGTGTCATGTTGCAAAGTTTTGACGAGTTTCCTACTCATCATCTTCAACGTCTGAGGCCACGCTGTCACATGTTTTCGCGTGCGCGTTTCGTACGTGGTCTGTCCAGAGAAATTCTTTGGGTTATTACGTTTGAATGAATGAGTGAGAGGAACAGACTTGTAGGGTGACCAATCCAATGCAATTCAAAATGTTGTTCACGGTAATACAGCGCGTGATCATTGACGAATGTTGTGCGAGGCACAGTTCGTGGAAAAATGTGCCAGAACTGTTTCTGCAAGAGTTTAAGACTAGACGTTTTTCTCTCAAAACCTCCAGCACAGACTACTATGCAAAACTTAGTTTTTCTTTGTTGAGTCGTCGGTCTTCTGGCTGGTTTGATGCGGTCCGCCACGAATTCCTCTCCTGTGTCAATCTCTTCATCTCAGAGTAGCACATGCAACCTACGTCCTCCATTATTTGCTGGGTGTATTCCAGTCTCTGTCTTCCTCTACAGCGCTTACCCTCTACAGCTCCCTCTAGTACCATGGAAGTTATTCCCTGATGTCTGAACGGATCTCATACCGTCCTGTTCCTTGTTCATGTCAGTATTTTCCATATATTCCTTTCCTCACCGATCCTCTGGAGAACCTTCTCATTCCTTACCTTATTAGTCCATCTCACTTTCAACTGCCTTTTGTAACACCACACCTCAAATGCTTCGATTCTCTTCTTTTCCGGCTTTCCCACAGTCCATGTTTCATTACCACACAATGCTGTGCTCCAGACGTACATTCTCAGAAATGCCTTCCCCAGATTTCGATGCTAGTAGATTTCTCCTGCCCAGGAATGCCCTTTATGCCTGTGTTTGTCTACTTTTAATGTCCTCCTTGCTCTGACCGTCGTGGGTTATTTTGCTGACTAGGTAGCAATATTCCTTAACTTCATCTAGTTCGTGACTGCCAAAACTGATGTTATGTTTCTCACTGTTCTCATTTCTGCTACTTCTCATTACTTTCGTTTTCCTTCGATTTACTCTCAATCCATATTCTGTACTCATCAGAATGTTCATTACATTTAGCAGATCTTGTAATTCTTCTTCACTTACATTGAGGATAGCTATGTCATCAGCAAATCATATCATTGATATCCTTTCCCCTTCAATTTTAATTCCACTGACGAACTTTTCTTTTATTCCTGTAATTACTTGTTCGATGGTTAGACTGAACAGTAGGGGCGAAAGACTGCATTCCTGTTATACACTCTTTTTAATCTGAGCACTTTGTTCTTCTTCTCCCACTCTTCTTTTCCTTGTTGGGTCTTACACGTACAGTATACTACTCGTCTTTCGCTATACCTTACCCATATTTTTCTCAGAATTTTGAACATCTTGCACCATTTTACATTGTCTAACGCTTTTTCCAAGTCGACAAATCCTATTATCGTTTCTTGAGTTTTCTTTAGTCTTATTTCCGTTATCAACCGCAACTGCCTCTCTTGTGCCTTGATCTTGCCCAAAACCGAATCGATCCTCATCTAACACAGCCTTAATTTTGTTTTCCAGTCATCTGTTTATTACCCTGTTAAGCTGATTGTGCGATAATTCTATCACTTGTCCGCTCTTGCAATCTTCGGAACTTTGCGGATGATATTTTTCCGAAAGTCAGATGGTATGTCTCCAGATTCATACATTCTACACACGATGTAAAGAGTCGTTTTGTTGCCACTTCCTCCAATGATTTTGGAAATTCTGATGTAATGTTGTGTATCCCTTCTGCCTTATTCGATCGTAAGTCTTCCAAATCTCATTTAAATTCTGATTCTAATACTGGGTCTCCAATCTCTTTTTATTATTCTGAATGTTGAGTCAGTCCTTCTGACAGTCATTTCTCTTTCGATTTCTTCACATTTTTGCTGCAGCCATTTCGCCTTAGCTCCCCTGCACTTTCTATTTATTTTATTCCTGAATTTCCCTGACAGTTTTGTGCTTCCTTCTTTCTTAGATCAAGTGAAGTATGTCTTGTGTTACCCATGGTTTCTTGCAGCTACCATCTTTGTGTCTATGTTCTTATTTCCAACTTCTATAGTTGCCGTTTTATGTACGTCCATCAATTTTCAACCGAACTAGGTACTGAGCTATTCCTTATCGCAGAGTCTATAGCCTCAGAGAACTTCAAGCGCATCTCCTAATTCCTTAGTGTTTCCGTATCCCACTTCTTTGCGCATTGATTTTTCCTGACTAATGTCTTAAACTTCAGCGTACTTTCCATCACTAATCAATTGCGATCTGAGTCTATGTTTGCTACTGGGTACGCCTTAAAATCCAGTATCTGATTTCGGAATCTCTGTCTGACCATGATGTAATCTAACTGAAATTTTCCCGTATCTCCTGGCCTGTTCCAAGTGTACCTCCTCCTCTTGCCTCCTCTTTTGATTCTCGAACAGAGTATTCTCTATGAAATTTATTGCAGAAGCCGATTAGTCTTTATCCTCTGTCATTCCTAGTACCAAGCTCATATTCTCCCGTAACCTTCTCTTCTACTCCTTCCCCTACAACCGCATTCCAATCAGCAATGACTATTAGATTTTCATCTCCCTTTTCGTATTGAATTACCCGTTCAATACACTCACGTACTTTCTCTGTCTCTTCATCTTCGGCTTGCGACCTCGGCTGTATACCTGAACTATTGGTGGCAGTTTTGGTTTGATGTCGATTCTGATGAGAACAACCCTATCACTGAACTGTTCACAGTAACTCAGTCTCTGCGTTACCTTCCTGTTCATAGAAAATCCTGCCCCGTTATGCCACTTTCTGCAGCTGCTGATATTACGCTATACTCATGTAACAAGGCTGTTGATATTACCGTATATTCACCTGACCAAAAATCATTGTCTTCTTATGATTTCACTTCACTGACCCCCACTACATCTAGATTGAGCCTTAGCATTTCCCTTTCGAGATTCTCTAGTTTTCCTACCACGTTAATACTTCTGACATCCCAAGATTCTCTAGTTTTCCTACCACGTTAATACTTCTGACATCCCAAGCCTCGACTCGTACAGCATTATCCTTTCACTGATTATTCAATCTTTTTTTCATGGCCATGTCCCTCTTGGCAGTCCCCCGCCAGAGATCAGAATGGGGGTGTCTTCCGGATTCTTTTACCAATCGAGAGATCATGAAGACACTTTTTCAGTTACAGGCCACATGACATGTGGATACACATTATGTGTTTTTAATGTAGTGCGTACTCTGGTGTCACCGCCAGACACCACACTTGCTAGGTGGTAGCTTAAATCGGCCGCGGTCCATTAGTACATGTCGGACCCGCGTGTCGCCACTGTCAGGATCGCAGACCGAGCGCCACCACAAGGCAGGTCTCGAGAGACGTACTAGCACTCGCCCCAGTTGTACGACGACGTTGCTAGCGATTACACTGACGAAGCCTTTCTCTCATTTGCCGAGAGACAGTTAGAATAGCCTTCAGCTAAGTTAATGGCTACGACCCAGCAAGGCGCCATTTGTACCATTGCATGTATCTCAAGATAGTCTCACTAGTATCATCAAGAATGCTGTATACCAAAGGACGATATAAAAGTTAAGTGTTCTAGTAGCTACGTTCTTTTCTTTATCACATTCATCACGTATCCTGTTCCAGACTTAACGCCAGACGGCGTGAGTTGACGCGTGCCCTTTCGGCTACTTCACTGTGGACTGGCTGCCTTAACAGTCCACTACACGTACCTTTGCCTTCTGCATCCTCATGCCGTTGATCATTTCTGATGGGCCCTCCTTTAGGTGCAGTTTCCCACCCAAAGGGTAGGAGAGGTCCTGAAACTCTGTCCGTTCCTCCGCCCTCTCTGTCAAGGCCGTTGACAGAGTGAAGGTGACTTCTTATCCCGAATATCTACGGTCACCATTGCTGATAATATTTATTCAAAACTTAAGCGGTGGCTGGTTCGAACACGGGACCGAGGACGTTTTTATTAGCAATCACTCGGAAGCAAATAAAAACAGTAATTATCCGAATAGACTTAATTGTAATACTTGTATCCTGTTTCTTGGATATCTGAAGATTATTTTTCCATAAGTAAGATAAGTGCGCACCCATTATCAATCCCTGTGATACACCTGTATTCTTAAAATGTTGAAGGATCGCTCACAGTGTTATGCGCCGATGGTACCTCGAACTGCGGGACTCGTTCGCATGTAGAAGTTTTCGCTGCCGGAACGCTCCCCGGCATCTACAACGGGAGGTCACATTACCGGGCGTCCCTCGCAACAGATAGGAAGGAAACCTCCCTAGAGACGGTGCGGTCGCGACTCCCAAGGCGGAGTGCGGCGGCGAGATCAATGGAAGGACCGTTGTAAAGGGGAGCAGGACGCAGTCTGCACGTCGCCAAGCGGTTGTGCCCGCCCTCGCCCACAGGCATTTCCCCCCCTCCCCGCGTTATCGCTTGTAGCCCCCACCACTTCGTCTGCCTACTACCTCCTGCATTGGACGCTGTTGCGGCGGAGATTCCCATTTCTCGGAAGAATTACTGCAGGCGGGGCGAGCAAAACAACGCAACGTGCCGTGCCACGACAGAAAAGCGGAAAAAGGAAAAAGCGAACGGCTGCGCGAGGGAAAGACGCCAGGCGATATCTCTCGCAGATTGGTTTCCACTCAGCTGGCGGCGGCGTGCTGTCACGGCAGACATGGGTGGTTTTCTCTGCGGTTCCAACATTCGTTAACAGCGATTTCTCGAGTGAAGAAACACTTTTCCAACGCACAGATCGCGGTGATATCTAATGACGTGCTCGCCATCAGTGATTCAACATCTACACCTGCACCTGCACGATTGCTTAAAGGCCTCCGTGCGAAGTGCAAGTAGTCCAGTCACTTCGTTCTGCGTACGGGAGCGCTATATATTGCCAGATTTCTCACATTTTATTAATTTGTAAGTATGCTTTCGCAGGACATTTTTGCGTTACTTCAGGCGTATGCCTGTTTACTTTTACGCGTGTTAGTCAAGCAGACCTGTTAGCACTCGGGTTGCCCGACTTTGTGTAGCTTTAATATCGCCTGTTAGTTACACAGGGTGCCCCTTTCAAATGTCCAATAAAAAAATAAGCTACAGTAGATTCGAAAGTCAAACTGCATCTCAAAGAATTTTTACTCCCGCGTCAGACGTGTCAACTATTCTCGCCAGCGTGCAGCATTTTAGAGTGAAACGAAAATGGCGACATCACAACCGCGCAAGCAGTAGTGTGGTTTGCAGAAACAAAATTGCCGATTTTCGCAGGTCCTATGGATGTGATTCACCCGATGTGAAAACAATTACGGAGTGGTATCGCAAGTCTCTCGCAACTGTAATGCTCTAAAACAATACGGCGGAGCAAATCGTTTCTGAACAGACAGAAGAACCAAGGACGTGGCCAAATTCGTTCCGGAACCCTCCCAGCACCTCAATGAAATTACACGCCACCTAGTTGCTGTGTTATGCGACTAGCACAAAATGCAAAATATCTGCCATCTAGTCACCTGGGAAGTACCCAATTGAGAAACTAGTTCTGATACAGAACGTTGGTGAGGAGTATGTGGAGAGCAGAAATGGTATGTTATGACAGCACATTCTACAGTTCATTTCTGAAAGATTTTTTTAGTGGACTGCTCGACTTTGTTCGAGACTGCTGTGCCCTGCATCCCTCCCCCATTTCGTCCAAAATCTATTAACGCTCCTACAATACTACAATAACTGAAGGCAGCAATTCCACGAACGATTAAAACTTAAAATATGCATGCATCCATGCCCTATCAGATACTACAGATGCAAAATTAAAGTAAAAGCATGCAATCTCAGACGTTCATCGTCTGTTGTGATGTATTTTCTTTTATTTTGATACACTGTACAACAACCATCTTTTCCAGATTATCTACCGCCCTGGGTAGCTCTGCGTTTTGAGGCTCTGAGCTAGCTTTCCTTAGACTCGGCAGGCGAGATGGCTTGAATCCAGCCACCAGCCACCCTGAAATGTCGTCTGTGGGTTTCCGTGTTAAATTTAGACTAATTTCGAGGTTTGTTCCTTACTATAGGCCACAGCCAATGCCTTCCAAATAACTGCAATTTCATTGAAGATGCAGCGTCTCTGCTTAAAAGAAAAGAGCTGCATCGAACGAAAGCCATAATCTCTTTAGAGACTCCCGGTAGTAAAAGCCATATTTACAATGGAAGGCGGCTAGCGATCTTCATTTTGTACTATATATCTGTGCAGAAAGGTGGCTAAAGTTTTAATACGAAAACGATCACCTGCTATGAAATATCTTATTCAGAATGTCCTTGGAATACTGGGTCTAACCGTCACAATTCTAACGTACTTGTAAATAAACTTCATATAAATGTCAGAGTATGTTGTACATCATAGAGGAGTTTATTAACACCAAAGACTGTATAACCATACTACCATGCAGAAATACAAACTCATTTATGAGGTCGTATACATCACAATTCAAGCTGATATCAAGGCGTGAATCAGTGTTTAGATGCCAGAACTGTGGCAATAGTGTTTGTATATTCCTCTTCGTTTTATAAATAAATTCGGTTGCTATAGTTTCAGTTTGACTGTTGAAATAATAATCCAAAAAAGTTCCTGATCACTTATTGAAATTGAAGAAATTTATGAATAAAAAGATTTCTTAGTAGAATTTGGGACAGAATTGAGGAACTTGGGATGCTCTGTTGTGCTGAATGAATTCTGATTTGGTTTCGGATAAGTCATAAATTTAAATACAGATTGCAGTAAGAGAAAGAAGCCATTAGCAAAAGAGATTTGAACCCTATTAACTTTTTAAGTTATTCAAAACAACGTTAAAATTCTTCTGCTTTGCAATAGTGAACCTTACATTAGTGGACTGAGCTGTTTTGTTACAAAAGAGGCAATACATTATATTCGAATTTTAAATCGAATGACAGTAGAGTGAAGTTATCGTATTGCCAACTAAAAAATATTTAATTGTGCATTTCGGTATATATAAATGTTACACTATTTTAAGAAAAGCTTTTCTTGATTAATTTTATAGACTAAAAGCTATTTGTATAAAGCACTCCTGAAAGAAAATTATGCCCATAAAATAAAAAAAAAATGTATGTGGTTTAGAATAAAATGAGACGCAACTTTTTCAGGTCCTCTTTAACAAATCGTTCCCCTCTTTGACAGCGTCCTTGGCGGAGGACATCACACAAGGATTTCTCAGAAGCCTACATAAATCGACAGGCATCTAGGCAACATAATGTACTACGAGGAACATTGCATCGTATAGTACGCCAGTGTCTTCGTTTGTATGCTTACAAAGTGCAAATTCTGCAACATCTGATGCCGAACTGCAAACTATGCCGACAACAATTTACTTCGGATACTCTGTAGCGTACTCACATGAATGACAGCTTCCTAGAAAGATGTTTATTCTCCGAAAATGCAACCTGTCGTCTACCAGGAACGGTTATTCGGCATAATGTCCGGATTTGGAGATCGCAATATCCACACGCTATCATTGAACATGTTTGTGGTAGTCCTAAATCGAACGTCTGGAGTGGGCTAATGGGCTAATGCACAATAGGACTCTTGGGCCGTTTTTCTTTGCAGAAAAAATGCGAATGGATCAATGTATCTGGACATGTAGAAGCAGTTTGTACGCCCTCACCTATAAGACTTGCAACCAAACGTCGTCTTTCAATAAGATGGAGCTCCGCCGCATTGATCAACGGCTGTTCGCCTGTTCCTGGATACGAAATTTTCCAATCGATGGATCGGACGCGAAGGACCCACTGCCTGGATACCATGTTTCCCCGACATTTCCCCGCTGAATCTTTATATTTTGAGGATTTGTGATGGACGACATTAATGCGACAAAAGTGGACTATATTCCTTTGTTAAGACGACGTACCACTGTTGCGAAGAACATAGCATACATAGCATACATAGAATACAGATGCGATATTCTTCGTTCTACAAACAGTTAAAATGTAGAAGTGTACTGACGATTATTAAATAAATTCTTTGAGATTGTCATGCATTTGGTATAATTTCATTCTGATATCTACTGTAGTTTTTATTCGTGAACGTTTAAAACGTGGGAGGTCTGAAAGGGGCACCCTGTATCGATAATGAGTCACTAGCACATGAGCAATCTTCTAGGGTGGACCGGCCGAGTGCTTCAGCAATCTTGTAGGGCGGGCCCCCCGAGCGTTTTGTAAACAATATACTTTGCAGACTGACTGAATATTCGAGTTTCATACCAATAACCGGAAAGCTGTTGCCTGTTTTATCTACGACTGAGCCTGTGTGATCATTATGAATTTTACCCATGTGGTAACTGCGGAGCTGTTTGTTTAATTTGTGAAAAACCGCTCCAGTTTCTGTTGAGAAATTTATCGAGTCCACTATCGGTTTCGGCCTTTATATTATGCCACTTTTAAGTGGTTCTGAAAACATCCATAAATATTATAGATACAAAACAATGTATATAATAGAAAATGAAAAAGTAAGGCTTACACATATAGAATTTAACAGAGATATCGTATGAAACCTACATTAAGCTGTAAACAAGCAATGTCTAATTGATATAAGTGCAGGTCAGTGGATTTAAAATATTATGTGCGCAATGATATCATGCCAAGATCATAAAGACCATATTTAATATAATTATTCTCTATGATTAAGAGGATGCGTCCAAGCTATACTAATGACCTTTGCAATTTCCTGTAGCTCAACTTTTGCGCGTTAGAAGATGTAATTCCACAGCTGACTTCAAAGCCCCGTCTACTCTTATTATTACTCTTACGATCTTATTAAATATAAAAAATTGTCTGTTGCCTTTTATTTATGAAACATGCAGTTATGGAATTTTCGATAATGTCAATTTATAAATCCTTTTTCACCTAAAGAATAATTCAGGTTTTATTCGAAAGTTGTTCAGTTTTACCCATGTGGTAACTGCGAGGCTGTTTGTTTAATTTATGAAAAACCGCTCCAGTTTCTGTTGAGAAATTTATCGAGTCCACTATCGGTTTCGGACTTTATGTTATGCCACTTTTAAGTGGTTCTGTAGGGATGTTGTAGTAAAAATTAAAAGAAAACGCATTTTTATCATATAGGGCTAGAAAACGCAATTTCGTACCTATAAAAAAGATAAAATAACGCAAAACAGAAACATATCAAATATAGCTTCAATACTTCATCGAGTTCATATAAAACATGTTTCTGATACTCATTAACAACTTCACTTATCAATAAGAAGCGCGGGGTAGCCACGCTGCCTAGGGCATCTAGTCACGGTCCGCGCGGCTCCCCCCGTCGGAGGTTCGAGTCCTCCCTCGGGCATGGGTGTGTGTGTGTGTGTGTGTGTGTGTGTGTGTGTCGTCCTTAGTGTAAGCTAGTTTTTGTTAGATTAAGTAGTGTGTAAGCTTAGGGACCGATGATCTCAGTAGTTTGGTCCCATAACGTCTTACCACAAATTTCTAAATTTACTTATCAATAATAACAGTAAACTCTTGCCTTTGATAATGATGAAGAACGTCCTATCGAAAAAAATAACAACAATAATTGTATAGATTTCTTATTACTGCGCATGTAAACTCCATTTGCATCAAAAATAACTGAATTAGTTACACAAAAGCTCAGAAGTTATAAGTGGTCTGCCCTCAGTTTCTCTCCTACACTTTCATTCATGTTTGTTTCCCTACGCGCGCTACCAGCGCTTCCGGTAATCCTACCATTACTACGTCATTTACGGACCGTACCAAAACTACCGATCCGTAGGTCTGGTGCAGCGCAACTCTAGCTATACCGGAATATACAGCTTGACGCTTTACCACTAACTTACTGCGACTTGATCAGGTACTGCTAACAGGCCATTTTGCTCTCTTGGAACTATACACGAAACTTGCGCAAATATTATAGTATTAAATTTTAGCCACGAAATAACGATTAGACAAGGTGCCAAGGACGTACAAAAATTTCTTGCTTACTTGAATATATACTGTTCTGGTGTTTCTTAGACGATGATAGTCTATTTAGTTCACTGCGAAATACCGAATTATAATCATAACTAATGTGTTTCATTTAATTTCAATACAATGATGTAGTCCTCACGATTAATAAACTGCAGATTAGTTTCATTAGTAGATGAAACAAAATTTACACTGATTATGTGGTGGAAAATGTTCCCATCCGATGAAAATTATGTAAATGTGTACACAATTACCCTTAAATTGTATCGAACGTTCACAAATACAGCGGCCGCTAGTTTAATTTTCTGTGATCAGTCCTTTCGTGTGTGCATCAAGGGGTAGGTAGAACGAATCTAGAGCACGCTTGCAGATATGCCTGGTACTGAATAATGACGAGGATACTGAGTGTCGAAGGACATGTGGGAGAAAGAGTGTCTTGCGGGTTCCAATTGTTCCTACTTTTGCCTGTGTTTGTGCGTAAATTGTCTTGTTGTCTGCTTACTATCTATCTCTATACCACATTTTCTCTCTAGTTCCTTGTTTTTTTCTGGTAAAGAGGGGGTGGGGTTACGTGAAGTCAAATTAATATTAAAAAAGCACAGTATTACGTAATATTTCTTGTTTTGTACCCACGACAAGTGAAGCAATTCATATTGTGTATAATCTTTAAATATAACAAATCTTTGGAAATAACAGTCTCTGTAGTTTGCAGAGCTATAACATCTCGTTGAAATCGTGTGGAATGTCTGTTTAGTCTTAAGTTATCTGACGATGCGCTAGCAAGGCGAAATCCGATTGAAATGAAATATGAAATAAATATTACTACGTAACATTAATACTCTGTATTTCAGTTCTTAATATATCTGCTGTATGTACCCCCTAGTACCGACGGAAGATTCCATGAATACTGCTAAATAAACAGGTCGTTCGTACCTGTGATCAGTGGTCATCCTCATTTTCATTACAGCGCGGATGCGCTGTAAGAAATATGTCTGAGAAGGCCGTGTGAAGAACGGCTGTATTTTGGCTCTTGGTCCTCAGCTCCTATTTGAGCTAGGAACATGGGTTAAAATGTGTTTGTTTTAGCCAGTACCAGCGGCCATTTGCACAGCCATTCGAACAACTGTCTTACTATAGCTATGTTACTGTACCTATAGCAAGGTTTGAACGACGAATCGGAGCTGGCACTCAGATTGTGAAAATGAATTAATTACTTTTTAAAAGGTGTTAATTGGATTGCAATTAACGCTCAGCTAATGGAATCATTTCTATGTTCAACGTTCTAATTTTACGTGCAAATACGCGCAAAACACATGTTTTTTTGTAAGTAGTCGTAGCGCGGCCCTTCTATACTTTAAACGCGTACGAATCACTTCGAACTTTGCACTAAGGCAGATAAATATCGAGATACGATGGCTTAAAGGTCCGTTGACTGATTTGGAGGACGGGACCAAAGTGCAAGGTCATCGATCTCATCAGATTAATGAAGGACGGGGAAGGAAGTCGGCTGTGCCATTTCAAAGGAACCATCCCGGCATTTGCCTGGTGCGATTTACGGAAATCACAGAAAATCTAAATCAGGATGGCCGGACGGGGGTTTGAACTGTCGTCCTCCCGAATGCGTGTCCAGTGTGCTAACCACTGCGCCACCTCGCTCGGTGATGGTTTGAAGTCGAGGTAAATGACGAACGTAGAAATCATTCTTATGTGAAACGAATGCTCAAAAACTGTTTACAGTGATTCAAATAAGTAAAAAATACGTTCTTACAATAGCATTGAAAACTTGATTACATAAAATCTAGCTTCATTCGGATTTTACGTGCGGAAAACTCGTTCTTTGTGAGGTTTTTTACGCACGCCACTTATGTGTTTTAAACTTGAGCAGATCTGTTCTAATATTGTAAGAAGGTAGACAAACACATGTAATTAATGATAGGCCTGTTGTTTTTTGATACGTTATCCGTTGCCACGATCTGAGCAAAATGTTTCGAAAGACATTGAAAAAATATATCGTATTAGTCGTCGCTCAACTAAAATCTTCATCGGTTGCCAGGCTAAGGCAAATCTAAATTATAGTAGAGCAAAAGTTGGGAACCAGAGAGAAAAACACTCCTGTCACAGCACAAAAAAGACGATTATGTTCTGGACAGCGTTAGGGATGTAAAAAAAGCAAACTAGCTTTTCGACTTATTTGGAAGCTTATTATTCACGTAATCAGTCAATGTCCTTTTTTATGGTTGGCCTTCCTTTGTGTCCAAATTTGTTTCATCCTTTCAGGATGAAGTCTCTTTCTTTCATCAGACCACGGTGTTCTAATCCGTTTTCTAATTTCCCTCTGACCAACTTCACAATAAAATATCATTTGTCTGCATGTGTTTCTATCTCTAACGACTGCCTGAGTAATACTGGCTACTGCAAGATCCACCTTAATCGCAGGGATCCATTGTATTGGCTCAGTTTTTGCCTCATTTCAGTTTTCGTAGAATTCTACTATTTGTTTCGTCAACCTAGTGGGTACCATTCTTTTAATGTGCTCATAAAATTTAAGCCTTCGTTTTCCCATGTCACCATGTATTTCTGTGTATTCTTCTGTTTCCTTACAAATTCTTAGCCTATAAGTTTCTCCATCAGCAATTTTGCAGTCTAATATTTTCCTAATAATCTTTTTTTCTTTATTTTGAATTTCTTCAATATCCCTCTTCCTATTTAAAATTAAAGTTTCTGCTCCATAAAGACATTCATGTTTGATTACAGCGCTGCAATGTCTAAGTTTACTGAATTTAGAAAGTGATTTCGTGTTATAATTATTTTGTGTTAACCTGAACGCAGTTGCCATCTTTTTACAGCGAACTTCATTTGCAGCTTTTTCCAGATCGTATTCTTGTATGATTTCCACCAAGTATTTAAACTGAGATACACTTTTTATTTTTCCAAATTTTGTGTTCAAAACTTTGGTGCTTGTTTGTTGCATGTCACATATTCCGTTTTTTCAAATGATATTTGTAGTCCTAACTTTTCCGGGACTTCTTTAAGAATTTCAATTTGTTTTCGAGCTGTGGTAACATCCTTGGCTAAAACTGCCAGATCATCTGCAAAGGTGAGGCAATCTAATCTAATATCACTTCTACCTAACATGATTGATTGGTCTATATTTTGAATCGACTTTTGCTCTCACCGTTCTGTAATTACCTTTTCCAAAACACAGTTAAACAGCAATGAAGAGAGTCCATCTCCCTGTCTAACACCACTCTTTATTTCAAATGGTTTAGAAATTTCTCCCACGAATTTAACTTTAGAGCTAGCGTCAGTTAACGTTTCCTTAATCAGTGTTAGAGTTTCATTGTCTAGCCCTTGTTCCTTTAAGATTTGGAAAAGACATTCACGATGAACTGAGTCGTAGGCCTTTCTAAAATCCACAAATGTGCATACAATATTATTACTAGAAATCCTTTGGTGCCTAAGGATTAGTTTAAATTTAGAATTTGTTCCAGGCAGGATATGTTTGGACTAAAGCCTGCTTGGTATTCACCAATTTTAGGTTCTAACTGTTCTTGGGCTCGATCAAGTAAAAACTGCAAGAGAACTTTGTATGTGATAGGGGGAAGACAGATTCCTTGATAATTATTAACGTCGATTCTATCCCCTTTTTTATGCAATGGATGAATTAGGGCAGTTTTCCAGTCCTCAGGTATTTTCTCAGTTTTCTCAGTTTCTCAGTTTGCCAGATATGTCCTATTAGGTGAGTGATTTCTTTCATAGTGTTAGGGCCAGCTGATTTTAGTAGTTCCGCAATTATACTGTCTTCTCCTGATGCTTTATTGTTTTTAAGTCTCTTAATTTGTTTAGTTATTTCGATTTCGTCAACTTCTTTAGAGTTAGGATTGGTGATATTAGTATGCTGTGCTTAGGATTTATTCGCTGGCTCTGGACAGTTTAATAGTTTTTGAAATAATTAGCAAGTACCTAACAATTTTCCTGATTGTTAAGAGCCAAACTGCCATTTTCATTTTTGAAGCAAAGACTTTGTTAGTTTTGATTTCAATGTTATATAAAAGTTCCTTGTATTGTTCTTTTGGAAGTCCTATTCGATTTCTAAAAGTTGGGCATTTTCGTAGTTTCTTTTAGTCTGTCGGATTAATTTAGATGTTTCTTTTCTTACAGTTAGAGAAGTGTTGTACGTATTTTCAGTTTGTTACTAGTCCAATTTTTGAATGCCTCCTGCCTAGATTTAACTGCTGTTTCACAATCCGCTTTCCGCCAATGGTGTTTTTGTTTCTTTGAAGCGGAATTAAATTTTGCGCTATTTTGATGAACTTTTCTTTTAGGTTTTGCAAATTGTTGGATTGTTTTTTGTCAAGTTCACTTGATAGAGTTAAAGTTATTTTAGCAGTGTCAAGTACTGAGAAAACATTTTTTTTTATTTTGAAGAGTTTTTGAGGTTTAAGTTTTACTTTTATTCGCCTTAAATAATGGTCATAATCAATACTAGCCCCTTTCCTAAATTGGGCATTTAAAATGTCTTTGTAGTTAGTGTATGAAATTGTTACATGATCGGTTTGAAATTCCACAGTAAATGTATTGAGTGAACGCTAAGTTTTTTTGTTTAGAATGGTTCTTTTTAAAATGTGTTGACGTGATTTTAAGGTTAAAATTTTTGCAAGTCTCAACAAGTCTTTGGCCAATTTGGTTTGTTCATTTATGCGCAGAAAATCCACCCATCGTTTTCTTAATTTTTCTCTTTACCTAATTGAGCATTAAAATCACCCATTAAAATTTTAAAATGGATTGAGGGAATTTCCGAGGTAATGCTTTCTAACGTTTCCCAAGCTTCACTAACTTCTTCAGGTTTTGTACGGTTATCCTCATTGTCTGGCATATGATAATTAATTAAAGTGTATGCTTTATTTGTCCATTTAAGAGAAATTGTCATTAGTGTTTTATTAACGGGTTTTTGCCTACGTCTGCATCAAACCAATCTCAGGACTGAAGACCACAACAAACAACATTGAATTTAAAATGTTTTTGGAGGCTGCAAAATCAATTTCCAGATGTGGTGTATTATTAAGTATTCTTTTATCTGTTTTACTTTTAAAAAGATGGTAACTACCAAAATCCATGGTGGTGGTGTCCGTCATTAGTGTTTCTTAATATGCCAAAATTTGAATTTTCTGCTCTTCTAATATATTTCCCAATTTATGAAGTTTACTTGGTTGCAGAAGTGTTTGTGCGTTAAATTTTGCAAAAATGTATTTGTTTTGGTTTGAAGTTGGTCAGAGAACTCCGACTTCCTCTGTTGAATCACACTGCATTTTAACCCGGCCGCCCCAGAATTCGAAAGACCACTTGCGCCAGGAATACTGGCGGTGGATTGACCACTTGGGGTAATATTATGTTTATCAAAATGCTCCATGATGATTGTACGTGGAATCAGGTGGGGTGGAGTAGACTCACTGAGTGCACTCAGAGTGTCAAGACTGGAAGGGTTAGTTTCAGGATATAAATTTCAGCCGCACGACAGGTGAACAGACGCTGACCACTTTGTCGCTTGTCACAAGACAGACACAAAGTGGATTTGCCTTGTTTTGCATTGGTCTGGGACTGCTTATTCTGTTGTCCACCATATCTGATGGAACGTTCGATATCCGCCAACTGTGACCCGCCCAATCCCTTAGGCAAGGTCGGCTTTTTAGACTCTTAGTTACAAAGCCTTGAAGCCTGGACATATAACTCAAAACATCTTGACATATTCGCGCTTTTTTACGAGTTAACGCTACTTCCCCAGTGCAGTGAGCTCCCTTGCCTACAATGTGTCGCCAAACATGTATATCGGCTAGAGTCCCTGATCCTGTGCCTAAAAATCGAGAAGATTCGCCATCCATAGTAAACAATATACGCTGATGAGCAAGGACATCATGACCATCTGCTTAATAGCGTGTTTTTTTTCGTCTTTTGAAGGAAAGAGCTTCACTGATTCTGCGCATTAGGGATCCACCAAGTTTTTGTAGGTTTGTGGAGGTATGTGACAATAGATGTCTACTCACAAGTCATGTAACTCGCGTAAATAACGGGTAGTTGCTTTTTGTCCTTGGTGATGGCGCCCAATAGCGACCCAGACGGGTTCCATAGGATTTACATCAGGCGAATTTGATCGCTGTGACTTCAACATGAGTTCACTATAATGTTCCTCAAACCAATATAACACGGTTTTGGCTTGGAGATACGGAAAATTATATTGCTGAAAGATGACATCGCTGACGGGGAAGTCATCAAGCATGAAGGGGCGCACGTGTTTCGCAGCTGTAGCATGTCTTCGACTATTACTACAAGTACCATGCAAACAGAGGAGAATGTCTGCCATCGCATAACACTGCTCCCACCTGACTGCGTCCGTGGTGCGTTGCACGTTTCGATCCACTGTTCACCTCGATGACGGCGTTTGTAGAAACGACCATTGTCCTTGTGTAGCAAAACTGTGATTCACCCCAAGAGCCGACACGTTTCCATTGATCGAAAGTGGAATCCCGATGGTCCAGTGCCCACTACTATCGTAATTTTATGTCATTGGTCAAAGTGTGGACACGTAGGGGCGATCTGCTACATAGCTCCATGTGCAACAATGTACGATGAACGGTGTGCTCCGAAAGACTTGTACGTGAACCAGTATTGTGCTCTTTCAGCGGAGATGCTACAGATCACCATCTATCGTACTTTACAGAACAGACAAGCCTCTGAACCCCAAGTTTTGTGAAGAGTCGTGGACAGCCAACCATGTAGCGCCTAGTGGTATTTTCGCTGACCTTCTGCCTCCTTCCGTAGGTGATCACGACGGTAGCACGTGAACATTCGACTAGCTTCGCAGTTTTTGAGATACTCGTTCACAGGCTCTGCGTAATAATAATCCGCCCTTTGTCAAAGTCGCTTATCTCAATGGATTTCCCCATTTCCAGCCTATATCTTTGCTGGGGTGATCACCCGTCAGTGTCGGCTCCGCTTATATATTTTTGTTACTGCTTCATGTACCCGCAAAACCACCATGTGGCTTCCAACGTCGCGCTGGGCAGTGGTTTTGGATTATCGCTGTATAATTGCACGTAGCTGAAGAGCATACATGTAATAGCTAAAAATGTTTTTTGGAGGGATAACATTTCTGGGGGCGAATACGTTCTTGGCAGATGATATCATGTATCGTGTTACTTTACTTCCCTTGACACAATGCATTATATTCCATCGCCTAGGTACTAATATTGACGAGTGGAAAACGACGTTTATATCTTGATGGTTTGATTTAAGTATATTTGAAGCTGCCAGATATGTCGAAAAGCTAGGTCCCTTCTTTTACATCCACAACACTGTCCATGACATGTTTGGCTTTTTTGTGCTATGATAAGAGCATTTTTTATTCTGGAACATTTTATGTTTAATTCTTATGGTAATGTAAAGTGTTCACGGTTGTATGGCTGTAGAAGCAGGTATACTTAGCCCTATCTTATTACTGCGATGTCTGTGGCCCCTCCCCCTCCACCCCCCCCCCCTCTCCTGACTGTCTCATTTTTAAAACACACACACACACACACACACAGCTATCTAATTTTTGTCTGGATAGATGGTCAACATTGTGCTGCAAACAAATTAAAAACAGTTGGCAAGGCCCTATCCTATTCGATGTTATCGAGTGGTTTCCCTCGGTTATTAGACGAATTCCGGAATTTTAAACTCGCTCCTAAACGTTACTAAGACTCAGTACCCAAATACCAGATTGCCGGGATTTGGGTGACAAGAAGAAAGTGCTTCAAGAGCAGCGCTGCTCTCACGAATAGGAAATGATAGATGTAAAAAAACTACCTAATCGCGCATCGATTTAATGTAAAGTCTCATTAATTACATAGACGCTTGGCTTATGGCTACCTCTTTCTTCATCACACGTTTCGTTCCAGTTCTCCTTACGTAATTTGTGGTATAAGGCTGTTCTGTAGTGATATGCTATAAACGACGGTGGTTTGGTAAATTTAATCAATTTTTTATAAAATATTTATTTGTCAAGTAAAAATTTGTTTACAAAATAATTCTTGGTCTTTATGTGACAAAGAATTACACTACGTCAACAAGCGTATCCGGACACCTGGCTGAAAATGACTTCCAAGTTCGTGGCGGCCTCCATCGGTAATGCTGCAATTAAATATGTTATTGGCCCACCCTTAGCCCTGATGACAGCTTCCACTCTCGTAGGCTTAGCTTCAATTAGATGCTGGAAGGTTTGGGGAATGGCAGCCCATTCTTCACGGAGTGCTGCATGGGGAAAGGTATCGATGTCGGTCGGTGAAGCCTGGCACGAAGTCAGCGTTCCAAAATATCTCAAAGGTGTTCTGTATGATTCAGGTCAGGACTCTGTGCAGACCAGTCCATTACGGGCATGTTATTGTCGTGTAAGCACTCCGCCACAGGCCGTGCACTATAAACAGGTGCTCGATCGTGTTGAAAGACGCAGTCGCCATCCTAGAATTGCCCTTCAACAGTGGGAAGCAAGAAGGTGCTTCAAACATCAAGGTAGGCCTGTACTGTGAAATTGCCACGCAAACCAACGAGGGGTGCAAGCCCCCTCCGTGAAAAACACCACCACACCATGTTTAGGAGTGTGGAAATCTCGCATACAGACGTATGACACAAGTGACATCCATTCATCTGACCTCGTTCGAAGTCCGTGAGTTACGCAGAGCGCCCCATTCTGCTCTCTTACGGCGTCTAATAACTACTGAGGTCGCTGATATGGAGTACCTGGCAATATGTGGCATGCAAAATGCACCTAATATGAAAAACGTATGTTTTTGAGGGTGTCCGGATACTTTTGATCACATAATGTGTTTTATTTTCTCTCCCTCTATCCAACTAAATTCGTTTTTATTTCTCACTTGTGTTCTCTGGATTTTTAATTACAATGCATCATCGTCACCAGAAATACATCAGCTAGCAATGTGTAGTAACATTATTAAGGTGGTCATGTACTCGAGACATAAGAAATCGTGACCGTAGACTTGTTGCCATTCTTGAGCGGACAATGAATAATTTAGGATACATTCCGAAGATCATCTAAACCAGTATGCTTCCGGTTATAGACTGTCAGCTTTTCCATCAGCTAAAATGCGGTGATATATTTCACCAACTTCTGCCTTTTCAGCATAGTCACCATTAGCATTCGCCATTTGAAGGATGTGTGATATGAAGGGTCGAGGTGAGCTCGTCTGCTTTGCCGTTCATATCGTGTAGACCGTTGCAAGTACAGGGTAAAAAGAGTAGAGCAGTGCCTCCCAAGATGACGCCTGTACTGTCACCCTGTACGGAAGGATCACTAAACTGTAATTAGAAGAGATTTCACGATACCCTAAAGTTTTCAGTAGGTGTATGATTTATCGCAACTTATACAGTTTATATAATACACGATGAAACCTATAATATATGGGAGAATTGCTTCTGGCTGTTCATAACTTCATGAATGTCACTTATATTGCAGAAACTAGTTTTTCGTTTGTATCCGCAGGTAGTGTGTTTATGAGGAACGGACTCAAACGAATTAAACTAAAAGTTTAGGAATCGGAAACTGTAATGTATGGGGAAACAAAAAAAATTACTGAAGAGGTACATTTATGACCCAGAACATTGTGATCACTGCCCAAAGCGAAGCCTGGTGGCTTTATGGGCATGTCACACAGTATGGAAAGTGTACAAGCGGCGCAGAGGCGAATGCATTGTAGCGATGATACGTGTCGTAGAAGGTGAAAACCACTCACATAAGTGACTTTGATTGTTAGGGTCCGGCGCCTGGAAACCGACCATCTCAGAGACGCCAAAGCTGGTCGGCAGTTCGACTGCTACTATTCGGAACCATCTACGGCAAGTGCTTGAAAGACGTTGAAACCATGAGGAGGCAACAAGGTATTGGACATCCAAGCCTCATCATAGAACGTGGAGGTCGTATTCTTACCCGCTCTGTAAAAGAGTATAGTGGGCCATCTGAAATAGATGTGACAACAGAGTGCAGTGCTGGAGCAGGCACGTTTTGCAGCAGACGACTTAGCGCACATTGTGGAACCAGGGGGTCTGCAGCAGATAATACTCAAGTTTTCCCCACATTAACCTACTGAGGTCACAAACTACGATTTCAGTGAGCACGTGTATCAATAGAAACGTGTCACCTAGTCAGATGACTCACATTTCTTATTATACCACGCGAATGGTGTTGTCGGTATACGTCCCCATCCAGGAGAACGCCTGCTCGAAATACGCTCTGAAGACTGCTGGGAGCAGTTTTATGCTATGAGGGAATTCAGCTGGACTTCCATGGGACCTGTGGTAGTTATTAAAAGCACCATGATAGTTGTTGGCTACCTGAACATCATTGTGGACAGACTGTATCCCTTTATGCTTGACGCCTCTCTCTACAGCAATGACACGTTCCGGCAGCAAAACTGTCCACGTCACAAGGCCAAAATCTTGCTATAGTAGTTAGAGGAGCATGATATTCAGCTCACTTAAATGTCTTCATGACCAGAGTCGCCTGATCTGAACGCATGTGGGAAACATCTGGGACACTATGAAGCTCCACATTAGCACCCACAAACAACGGCCCCTAACTTACAGAAATTACCTGTGTGTAAAGATTTGGTGCGACAAACCACTGCAAACCGAACAAGGACTTGAAACCATGCCAAGCACATTCGATGTTGTATTACGTTCCAGGGATGGACCAACGAACTATTAAAACAGGTTGTTTTGTTTTGGCTCATCATTATATAATTATTTGCCGCTGACAAAGGGAAAGTAGATAAAGACTTCTGGACAGGTGATAATCATGTAATAATGACACCATCACTGAATAACGTAATGTACGAAGCAGTGCCAGCGTCAGTAAGCAATATTCATATTAAAGTGCCCAAAGTGGCAATACACTCCAAGACAAAAAGAAAGACCGACCCACCACGAAGGAATGGGACGGAAATGAGTAGATGTGATATACATGTACAAACAAACATATCATTACAGAAAAATTGGATGATTTATTCAACAGAAAGAGCTTCAGAAATTGAGCAAGTCAGTAACGCTTTGCCCGTAAGCAAGCAGCTGCCCGGCTAGGAATTGACTGACGGAATTCATGGATGGCCTCCTGAGGGATATCGTGCCAAATTCTACCCAATGGGAACGTTGTATCGGCAAAATTCCGACCTGGTTGAAGGGCCATAGTGCTCTAATTGGGGAAAAAGCCCGAAGGCAAGCAGTAGCAGGTATCACCCTGTGCTGGGGTCATTATCTTGCTGAAATGTAAGCCCTGGGTGATTTCTTATGGAGGGCAAATAAGGGGCAATGAATATCACCGACTTATCGCTGTGCTATAAGGGTGGGACGGACGACAACCAAAGAGTTTCTGATGTGAAATGAAATGTCACCCAAGACCACCACTCCTGAATTTGGGGCCGTATGGCGAGCGACATACAAGTCGGTGTTCCACCACTGACTGGGGCGACTATATGGAAGCCTTAGGCCTGGAACCTCACTGACTGAAGTACAATTGTCTTCAGTGATGATCCCCGCTACAAATGAGCCTCGATGACCAGCGGTTGCTGTCGACTATTGCAGTACGGCGGTCGGCCGCTGTGGCCGCGCGGTTCTAGGCGCTTCAGTCCGGAACAGCGCTGCTGCTACGGTCGCAGGTTCGAATCCTGCCTAGGGCATGGATGTGTGTGATGTCCTTAGGTTAGTTAGGTTTAAGTAGTTCTAAGTCTAGGGGACTCATGACCTCAGATGTTAAGTCCCATAGTGCTTAGAGCCATTTACAGTGCATGAAACCACTCGCCATTTCAGTGCTGGTCAACACTAACCGATATGCAGCCGTACCACTCAGGAAGCACCTTGGCGCTAAAGAGGCAGAAGCTTTCACCCTCCGACGTGAACAGCACTTCTCAGATGTCATAGATCAGGAAGGATGCCGGAATGCCGTCATAGACCATTTAAGTGTGGAAAAATAACAATGGGATGACAGATCATGATACGCGTTGTTGCCTAGGTACATTGCAAACTACAGAAGTAGGTGCATCTTGCTTGCTAGTATCGTTCAACTAGCAGTTGTAGACGTCGAAACTATATGTATCTCACAGAAGAACGATTAAGAACCTACTATAAGCTTCTGTTGGATGTGGGGGAAACAATTAATTTACGGAAAACTAGATTTATGATAGGTTCACGTCGCTAGTCCGGTGACGAAGGAGATCCACGCCACAGCCCAAGATAGAAGGAGGAGAAAAAGGAAGAGGCTGGTGAGGAAGAAACAAGTAACCCACTAATGTAGTCGCAATTGATCTTAGCTCCAAGCATGCCATGATGAGTCTTTTAGAGATACCAAAAGCAGCTGTGGAGGTACAGACTGAGAGACTACATAACTTAGTGTAAAATATCTATCAGAGGAGGATATAAGAAGCAGGTTAGCAAAGAATTTTCTGGCCGAAATAAGTCTACTGATATCAAACATAAACCATAAAAAGTGAAAGACATTTCAGCTAATGGAAGTCTGGAGCACTGACTTGTGTGGAAGTGGCTAAACGGGAAAAAAATTTTAATGAACCTAACAATGCACTGTGATCTGGGCGTTGACTGCCTCAGTCAACGACCCATGCCGACACTGTACCCTCCGCTTCGAGTCAAAGTGCTCTGACCTATTTTCGCAAGGTAATGACCGCGTTTTCGGACACAGGTCAGCCTTCAAAAAGGTTCGACATTAAGGAAGAATGCAGTAGCCCTAATCAGCCTCCTGACAGCAGTATTTGCAACTGCAAGGGCCAAGAAGTCATGGGCTATGTTATGATTACCACCCTGTATGGGACACAGCTGTGAGTACAACGTACCTACGACGCAGTTGCAAAACCGTTAGCGGGCCTTGAACCCTCGACAGCTGGCTGGCCACTATGGCTATTGGGGGCCCTGTACTCTACTGCCACTGGGGACCTACTCGCTGCGACGCAGCCGCCTTCTCATGCTTCCGTCTTGAATTAAGCCCCCTCGAGTACTGCACACTGGAGACTGACACAGTCAGCCATAGCCGCGAAGTTTGGGCAGTGGGTCGGCTTGCTATGTTTTGTCACTGCCCTCAGGAAAACGCCAGACACCATGATTAAGCCTGCTCGCTTACGCAACATGTCCATGGGGCCTGACAGAGCATCAGCAGGCGCTCGGTAAGTACCGCTGCTGACAAAAATGGCGCTGTGAGAACAACGCGCCAGAAGATGCTGTGGCAGCGTATTTTACACATTCGCTGACGTCCCAGAGAACAATATCAATGGCCAACAGGACTGAGTGATTGTAAATAATAAACAATAAATGGTATTTCAATCCATGGGCTGCCTTCTTCTGCTGCCCCACATACATTTCCTGTTGACAATCACTCGCCCATTCCAAGCCAACGTGACACGCCATCATACAAGGGGCTTGCAGCATTTGAGATGTGATGCTACAGAACGATATAGAAAATTAGATTGATGAGGCACTCAGCAGAATCGGCGTGGGAGGGAGTACGTGGAAAACGCTAATCTGAAGGATTTATTAGCGGACGATAGGACATGTTTGAAGACAGCAAGGAATTACTTCCACGATAGGGAGAGGGTTGTACCTAGAGGGTAGTATAGCTAGGAAACATGATTATTTTGTCGGTAATTTAATCTAGAGACTGATTTTATATTCACATTAGCCTTTTCCGCAGCTTCACCCACGTACATGTTCGACACACTTATTGCACACGTGCAGTATCTTGGCCCAACTCCTCCTCCCCTTCTGCCCATCTCTTCCTTCCCCCATCTTTCTGTTCACACCCTCTGCCCCCCTACGTCCATCCCCTTCTCGCCTACCACTTTGTCTGCCACTTCCTCCCTCTTTGCCTGTCTGCTCCTCGTCCCTTCTCTGTCCACCTCCTCCTGCTCCTCACATCCTATCCATCTCCTCCTGGCCCCTTCTCCCTACACCTCCTCCACACATCACCCAATTCATCTCTCCCAGCTCTCCCTATCCATATCCTCCTTAACCCCTCTTCTTATAAATCTCTTCCTCTCCCTGTCGCTATCGAAATCCCCATCTTTCAGTCCCCTTCTGCTCCCCTCTTTCTGTTCATTCTGTCCTGCTGTCGTTTCTCTTCCATCTCCTCTTGCCACCCTCTCCGTATCGATCCCCTTTTGCCGGCAGGTGTGGCCGAGCGGTTCTAGGCGCTTCAGTCTGTAACCGCGCGACCGCTATAGTCGCAGGTTCGAATCTTGCCTCGGGCATGGATGTGTGTGATGTCCTTAGGTTAGTTAGTTTTAAGTAGTTAACTAGGGGACTGATGACCTCAGATGTTAAGTCCCATAGTGCTCAGAGCCATTTGAACCATTTGATCTCCTTTTGCTCCATTTCTCTATCCCCTCCCAAACATGTAGCTCCTGCACAACAGCTGAATGAAGCAGGGCGATACTGCTCCCACAACATGCCTGTTGTGCACGGCAGCCTTCATAGCTTGGCTGAAAAAACAAGCTTTGCTCATACCTCACACTTGTGAAGTTTTCCATTCATTTGGCAAATATTGTGATTCATCCAGGGGTTTGGGAGAAGATCCCATGTAACCATACGTAGTTCCTTTTATGACGAATGTGCGCTATAAACCACCATAAGCAGTTTTTGATATTTTCTACTGGATCATGTTTTGTGTGGTGTTTGTAAATATTTCGAGATCTACAGGTTTCAGTACTGAGTAATACACAGTTACAGAATTTGATGGTAAGTAAAATTCTATATATTTTTAAAACTAGTTATATAACATGTTTATGGCAAAGCCATAGATCGTCCATCACGCACCATCTTGTACCTTGAAACAGAAGAATATCTTTTAGCATGAAACACGGCATTTTTTCAAATTAACCGAGTCTCATTAATGAATCAACAATTTTACTGATCTTGAAAATGGAAATCTGTGTTTGTTTCAAATAGCTTCAATTTCAAAATGGTTTTAACTTTTAATCGGTTGTTGATAAGACTTCTGTATTTGTTCCTAGGTACATGAACATGGGTACCTTGATACGTGTTTTTACATTTGGAAAAAATTAATAATTTAGAGTAATTTTTGTAATTCAGAAAAAGACTGGAGCAAATAAAAAGTGAGTGCCATAATTTAAAAATGGATAAAAAAATATATCAAATTTCTGTTACAGAGAAGGCTACAGCTGAAAAAGTTTGTAAGGTGTCCCGAGGTAGAACACACTTCCGCACTATATTTAGCCATGGAGGAAAAAACTGTAGGAGAAGACAGATATTGAAATACTGTCAGTAAATAACTGTAGGTGCTATTCTAAAATGAAGAGTCTGCAGCAGGATAATTAATTGTGCCACATGAAATCAGTCAGATGACTGATGCCGCCTCGCCCGCCCCCCCCCCTCCTACAAAAAAAGAAAAAGAAAGCTAACGTATGAAATGGAAGATGTATTATTATGTTTTTAGAACCTTTTATCGCAGCGCGGGATTAGCCGAGCGGTCTAAGGAGCTGCAGTCATAGACTGTGCGGCTGATCCCGGCGGGGGTTCGAGTCCTCCCTCGGGCCTGGGTGTGTGTGTTTGTACTTAGGATAATTTAGGTTCAGTAGTGTGTAAGCTTAGGGACTGATGACCTTAGCAGTTAAGTCCCATAAGATTCCACACATTTAGAACCTATTATCATTATTCTATCAAAGAAAATACTGGCAGACAAAAGCTGCAAATATCGTACGGCTTCTCACGCTCATTACTATCCAGAACAATACAGAAAAGAAGATAACGAAAAATTTAAAAACGACTGGGCGACGAACAGCCTATCACATTTTTGTGGAGGGTATAAAACTACGTGGATGACAAAAAGAAAGAAAGTTGGTAAAAGCGAAGTGGTTGTACATGATTTATGAAGAATGCAATAAGACGGTGAAAGAGTCTCCAAACATTTCAGGCTTTAAGAAGCACAGAACCATATGTGATGCTCCAATGGAGACTTGTTGATTTGTGAAACATCTGGCAAAGGATGCTTTTCAGACGTAGATACACAGTGTTGCCTTGTTTCTTTGGGGGGAGGGAGCACTGGCGTTTGTAAACGTTGAGGAAGTTCGTTGTTTGTATATGGTATTGACAACTGCAGACTTACAAAACGCGTTTGGACGTTGGTTTCACAGTAGAGCTCCAACGTCCACGTCGATAGATGCCATCGTTGCAGTTCCCAGCCAACATTAAGCAGCCGTCACCAACATTTAGTTCTGCCTGTGGCGGACAACCTAGATCTGACATTGCATCATGCTAATATTTCAGTATGGCCGTAATCTCACTTTTGTTTTTCTCTTTCGTATGAATTCTTGTTAAGCTGCAGATGAAGATGGTCACGTTTCCCTCCTTTGCATTATGCGAAATGGTGATATGGGTTTCCGCTTCCGGTCCCATGTCAATAAACTTAAAAATCAGTCTTCTTTGTTCGACTCTGACATGTATCTCTTGCTCAATGGTCTTACCTCGTATTAAAACACAGAACTTATTCCTACGATCAATGCAACCATCTTCATTCTGCCTTCAACACAACATTTATTATTAATCATCACTTCGTACACGATTCAAAAATCTCCTTAATGTAAGATTGATATTTTGGTCAGTAGACACAAAGACCCATATACAGGGCGTCCCAGAAGGAATGGTCAGTATTTAGGGACATGAAAGGAACGATCAATCGAAGCATAAGGTTCTAGTAAACGTGGTTCTGAAATGCGTACCTTAAGACCTATGAGTACATTTTTTAGCAGAAGAAATGTGTTTCCCAGTTGCGAAGATGAACAAATGCTCACAGAGCTCTTCAGATGTACATTTTTGGAGCGTAAGAGTATTAGTCTTTTTTGCTTCGTATCTCTGGATATTGACTACACCTGTATAAAGGATGCAGTCGACATCCAGACAGATTGTTATTGTGTACCGGGCTGTTGCTCGAACTGTGACCTTTCTGTAGCTAATACTTTTACCGACTAAGGTATTTAAGTAGTTCAGGCACATCTCCAAACCTGTCGTACAGATTCAGTCTGCCAGTTAACAGCCCTATTGAGTACCGCTGCGGACCGAGAATGCTGATCGAAAGTTTATGGAGGATTATTAGTTAGCCATACCCAAGTGTGTGTTCAAGAAAGAACTCCACAATTGTCAGCTTTGTATACGCTGTTATGAAACTTCCAGATGAACTGAGAAAAAGCGTATCAAATAGCGTCTAAAATCCGTATCCTTGTGTTCGGAAAGCTCAATTTTTTGCCTGGACAGTACATAGAAGGTGGAAATCTCAATCGATAAAAAGGAAAGAATGTTACCTACATACTGTCGACGATAAGATTATTTTTTTTACAGCTGTGCCTGAAGCTTACAAAAGACAAGCGTGGGGAAGGAACAAACCGTAGCCTAGAGAGAGGAATGATTTTAGAAAACTAGTGACAGCCTGGGTCTGGACGGAACCTTCCTCCTACGGAGAGAAAGTCTAGAGCTCCGACCACTGGGCCTACCTGTAAGTGCACGACCTAAGAAAGGCAAAGAGGGTGTCTCTTCGAATCTATAACCAGCACACAGTTTGTCTTTTAGGAAATTTTATTCCAGCGCATTCTTCGCTACGATAATTTGCGAAAAATGAAATGAATAGCTGCTGGTATTGTGGGCTTCAGTACGAAGACTCAGCACTTCACGCTAGTCTATAGTGTTCAAGTTGCTGCACACCACAGTAACTGCTGGAACTTGCGTCCATTACAGCATGTCTACTACTCGTATATTCAAACCTTGGCCTCCATCTACAGTGCCATACTCTCTCTTCTCTCGTACAAAATATGGTTCAAATGGCTCTGAGCACTATGGGACTTAACTCCTGAGGTCATCAGTCCCCTAGAACTTAGAACTACTTAAATCTAACTAATCGAAGGACATCACACACATCCATGCCCGAGGGGAGGGAGGATTAGAACCTGCGACCGTAGCTGTCTCGCGGCTCCAGACTGTAGGGCCTAGAACCGCTTGGCCACTCCGGCCAGCTCTCCCGTACACTCCGTCATTACTTTTACTATACACAAAAGTCTTGGGATAGCGATATGCATATATACAGATAGCAGTAGTGTCGCGTATACAAGATGGAAAAGAGTATTGTATTGGAGCAGCTGTCAGACATACTCAGGTGATTCACGTGAAAAGATTTCCGACGTGATTATGGCCACAAGACGGAAATTAATAGACTTTCAACGTGGAATAGAAGTTGGTGCTAGACGCATGGCACATTCCATTCCGGCCGAGCGGTTCTAGGCGCTTCAGTGCGGAACCGCGCGACTGCTACGGTCGCAGGTTCGAATCCTGCCTCGGGCATGGATGTGTGTGACGTCCTTAGGTTAGGTTTAAGTGGTTCTAAGTCTAGGTGACTGATGACCCCAGATGTTAAGTCCCATAGTGCTTAGAGCCATTTGAACCATTTTAACCTCTCACCATGAACAACTCAGTGGCCGGCGGCTTCCAATTAGCGAACGAGAGCAGCGGCGTTGTCAGTGCTAACAGACAAACAACGCTGTGTGAAGTAACCGCAGAAATTAATGTGGGACGTCCGACGAATGTATCCTTAAGGACAGTGCGGCGAAATTCGGCGTTAATGGGCTATGGCAGCAGACGAACGACAAGTGCCTTTGCTAAGATGGCAACATCGGTTGCAGCGCCTCTCCTGACCTCGTGACCATATTATTTGGACTCTAGACGACTGAAAAACCGTGGCCTGGTCAGATGAGTCGTGATTTTGGTTGGTAAGAGATGATGCTAGGGTTCGAGTGTGTCGCAGTCCCCACGAAGCCATGGGCCCAAGTTGTCAACAAGGCACTGAGCAAGTTGATGGTGGCTCCAGAATGTTGTGGACTGTGTTTACATGGAATGGACTGGGTCCTCTGATGCAGTTGAGCTACTCGAAGACAATTTTCAGCTCTTCATGGACTTAATGTTCCCAAACAACGGTGGAATTTTTGTGGTTGACAATGTGCTATGTCACCGGGCCACAATTGTTCTTGACTGGTTTGAAGAATATTCTGGACAGATCGAGCGAACGATTTCGCCACCCAGATCGCGTGGCATGAATCACACTGATTGTTTATGGGACATAATTGAGAGGTCAGTTCGCAATTATGGATGGCTATAAAGACAGCGGAGCTTCCAAAGACTTGTTAAGTCCATGACAGGTCGAGTTGCTGCATTAAGCCGGGCAATAGGTATCCCATGACTTTCATCACCTTCATGTAAAACTTGCTCCTTCCTCCCCCTCCGCCCCTCCCCCTTCCCGTCCGCAATTCGACTCAGTGCCTTTTCATTAGCTGCTTTATCTACTCATGCAATCTTCAGAATTCTTCAGAGATTAGAAGATATTCTGTTCTATTGTCCATGTTTCACATTCATATAAGACTGCACTGCTCCCGCAGTGAAACATTTTCACAAAAGAATTTCTAAAAATGACAATTTAGGACGAAATTTCAGAAACGCTTTCTTACTATTGCTGCTGTATCCGCGACTAGTCGGATATTAGCGAATTCATCAGAAACGAGGAGAGAAGCAGGTGAAGCCGCAAGGCGGAGGGGCCACCTGCGCAAGAGAACACAACACCAAGCTGTAGCCGAGCTAAACACGGCTGACAAGCCCATAGCAAATATGCAGACAACAAGGGGCAAAGTGGTCACCTTCACCATAACGATATCAACAGTCGAAGAGGAAAGACAAAAATGGTTCAAATGGCTCTGAGCACTATGGGACTTAACATCTGAGGTCATCAGTCCCCTAGAACTTAGAATTACTTAAACCTAACTAACCTAAGGACATCACACGCATCCATGCCCGAGGCAGGATTCGAACCTGCGACCGCAGCGGTCGGAGGAAAGACACACACAGTCGGAATCGCAACCTGAGTGAAAGACCAAGCGCCACGCGAGGTTGTTATCGAATAGACAGTATTAAGTGATGGCAGTAACAGACAATACCCGACGCTGATACAGAACTGACTGACCGCTCGCTGTGTGGCCGTGTTTATATCGGAACACCATTGGACGGCATTATCGCGTGGCGAGGCGAGTGGCGTGCTCACGCTTCGAGCGCAGCGCTGCGGCGAGACGGTGTCCTCCGGCGGCCATCTAAGTCCATTTACGCCGGCGGGCATTCAACTGCCACAGAGCCGGATACGATAAATTTTTTGGAAATTTGTGGTAAGGTCTTATGGGACCAAACTGCTGAGGTTATTGGTCCTTAAGCTTACACACACTACTTAATCTAACGTAAACTAACTTACGCTAAGGACAACACACACACCCATGACCGAGGAAGGACTCGAACCTCCGACGGGTGGGGAGCCGCGCGGACCGTGACAAGGCGCTTTAGATCGCGCGGCTACCCCGCGTGGCCGGATACGAGAATTCCGTCTTCAGTTTGCATCCTCTTTAAAAATTCCGCCATTTCCTAATGTAATTCCCTCAGTGTAACCTAATTTAAGTGGTTAGCACACTGGACTCGCATTCGGGAGGACGACGGTTCAATCCCGTCTCCGGCCATCCTGATTTAGGTTTTCCGTGATTTCCCTAAATCGTTTCAGGCAAATGCCGGGATGGTTCCTTTGAAAGGGCACGGCCGATTTCCTTCCCAATCCTTCCCTAACCCGAGCTTGCGCTCCGTCTCTAATGACCTCGTTGTCGACGGGACGTTAAACACTAGCCACCACCACCACCTAATTTAATCCGGCTGCATTCTATTACACTTGTTTTACTTTTGTTGATGTTCATTATATAACCTTTTTTTAACACACTATCCTTTCTGTTCAACTGACCTAGATACCCTTTGCCGTCTTTGATCGAGCTACCCAGGGAGAAAAAGTAAAATAAAAAACTGAAGAGTTTACCAATGATATCTGTCAAGGTATGCTCGACATACAAGCGTCAGCGTCAACAATAGTATCGGTAAACTCTGCAGTTTTTACTTTTTTCTCTTTGAAAATTATTCCCTTACCAAATTTCTCCTTGGTTTCCCTAACTGATTGCTCTACGTACAGGTCCAATACCAGGATCAGGCTACAAGCCTGGCTTACTCTCCTCTCAACCACTGCTTCACTTTCATATCCTTCGTCTATGGTACCTGCAATCTGCTTTCTTTGCTAGTAGTAGATAGTATTTCGCTTCCTGTATTTTATTGCTGCTAGCTTCAGAATTTCAAAATGTGTATTATAGTCAGGAAGCTTTTTATCTGTGAGAGTCATCAGTCTTCCGATTATATGATAATACCCGACGTGAATTCCTCCCCTGCGCCAAGCTCCTCACTTCAGAGTAGCACTTACATACAACGTCAGTAGTTACACTCCTGGAAATGGGAAAAAGAACACATTGACACCGGTGTGTCAGACCCACCATACTTGCTCCGGACACTGCGAGAGGGCTGTACAAGCAATGATCACACGCACGGCACAGCGGACACACCAGGAACCGCGGTGTTGGCCGTCGAATGGCGCTAGCTGCGCAGCATTTGTGCACCGCCGCCTTCAGTGTCAGCCAGTTTGCCGTGGCATACGGAGCTCCATCGCAGTCTTTAACACTGGTAGCATGCCGCGACAGCGTGGACGTGAACCGTATATGCAGTTGACGGACTTTGAGCGAGGGCGTATAGTGGGCATGCGGGAGGCCGGGTGGATGTACCGCCGAATTGCTCAACACGTGGGGCATGAGGTCTCCACAGTACATCGATGTTGTCGCCAGTGGTCGGCGGAAGGTGCACGTGCCCGTCGACCTGGGACCGGACCGCAGCGACGCACGGATGCACGCCAAGACCGTAGGATCCTACGCAGTGCCGTAGGGGACCGCACCGCCACTTCCCAGCAACTTAGGGACACTGTTGCTCCTGGGGTATCGGCGAGGACCATTCGCAACCGTCTCCATGAAGCTGGGCTACGGTCCCGCACACCGTTTGGCCGTCTTCCGCTCACGCCCCAACATCGTGCAGCCCGCCTCCAGTGGTGTCGCGACAGGCGTGAATGGAGGGACGAATGGAGACGTGTCGTCTTCAGCGATGAGAGTCGCTTCTGCCTTGGTGCCAATGATGGTCGTATGCGTGTTTGGCGCCGTGCAGGTGAGCGCCACAATCAGGACTGCATACGACCGAGGCACACAGGGCCAACACCCGGCATCATGGTGTGGGGAGCGATCTCCTACACTGGCCGTACACCACTGGTGATCGTCGAGGGGACACTGAATAGTGCACGGTACATCCAAACCGTCATCGAACCCATCGTTCTACCATTCCTAGACCGGCAAGGGAACTTGCTGTTCCAATAGGACAATGCACGTCCGCATGTATCCCGTGCCACCCAACGTGCTCTAGAAGGTGTAAGTCGACTACCCTGGCCAGCAAGATCTCCGGATCTGTCCCCCATTGAGCATGTTTGGGACTGGATGAAGCGTCGTCTCACGCGGTCTGCACGTCCAGCACGAACGCTGGTCCAACTGAGGCGCCAGGTGGAAATGGCATGGCAAGCCGTTCCACAGGACTACATCCAGCATCTCTACGATCGTCTCCATGGGAGAATAGCAGCCTGCATTGCTGCGAAAGGTGGATATACACTGTACTAGTGCCGACATTGTGCATGCTCTGTTGCCTGTGTCTATGTGCCTGTGGTTCTGTCAGTGTGATCATGTGATGTATCTGACCCCAGGAATGTGTCAATAAAGTTTCCCCTTCCTGGGACAATGAATTCACGGTGTTCTTATTTCAATTTCCAGGAGTGTATTTACTGGATATATTCTAATCTCTGACCTCTTCTAAGATTTTTACCATCAACAGCTCACTCTAGTCGCATGGAAGATATTCCTTGATGTCTTAACACATCTCAAAACATTTTGTCTCTACTTCTTGTCAGTGTTTTCAAATGTTCCTATCCTGCGGAGAACGACCTCATTTCTTGTATTAACAGTCCGCATAATTTTCAACGTCCTTTTATTGTTCCAAGTCACAAACTCTTCGATTCTCTTCCGGTTTTAAAACAATCCGTGGGTCATTTCCGCACTGTGCACTGTCCGTATCTACAGTCTCACAAATTTTTCCTTCATATTAAGTGCGGTATTATATACTTGCAGATCTCTTTTCGTGAGGAATGCCAGAATAGGTAGACCCCTGTAACATGTGACTATTAGATCTTGTGCTGCATTTTGTCTGTGGTATGCCCCTTTTCAGTGCCCAATAGCAGTCAGTCAGTAAACTGGTTTACCTAGAGAGATAATGCAGTGATAAGGCAATGAATAGGCATCCGCATGGCCGAGGTTCAGATCCCCATCGGGTCACACAGATTTTTTTTATGCTTTCGCTGAATCGGTAAAGGTAAGTGCCGGGATGGTTCCTTCGAAATGAACGCGCTCAATTTCCTTCAGCGGTCCGCAGTCCAAGCTTGTCCGTCTGTCATGACTCATTATGGGATGTTAAACTCTAACCATCCTTCTCGTCTGAAAGTGAAAGATTCGTCGTGAAAGTGGAGTATACAAAGGAAGTTCTCACAACTCCAGTTTGTATTTTCCATTGAATATTTACCGCCCAAGTGCTACGACGGCAGTGTAGGCCAGAGCTTTACAGCTAACGTGATCCGCGAACAGAGGATGAGAGTAGAGCTGCGAGCAGCGAGTACTGTACTGCCCTCCACCGTCTCAAGGAACGGGCTGGGGAGACGTTTGGGGACTTCTGTAAGCGACGAAGTCGATCCTGAGGGAAATGGGTGGAGGAAACCAGACTGTCTTTATATTCCTTGTTGCATCGCAGATCAATTACTTCAAGTTGAGAATCAGCGTGAATTGGATGCTAGAAGCTTTCCAATTCAGTTACGCTACGGTTTTTTTTTTTTTTTTCCTCCAGAAACACTGGCGCTCCCCTTGTAGACAGGTAAACTAATAAATTCCACGGCAAACCTAAATATTCTATTGTTTCTTCGAAGCTGCCAAGAATATGTGACTGCAGTATCCACACCTCTATAGAGCACTAAAGCAAGTGCAACGAACTCTTTACAAGGATTTCGCAAACTAGGTCTGAACGTCCTCTGCCTTGGTCTGTGTGTAACCCGCGACTGTCAAGTTTGATAATGGCACTACGCGAAATTAGTCTACCTGCAGTGGATATAAATGTTTAGCTGGAACTACTAAGTATTATTTTATTAAATCACCATCCATGAAAGGGTGCAAGGACATCGCTAAAAGTAGTGAAATAACGTAGCTCCCCCGAACGGCACACACAAACTTGATTTTTCTTCCTCTTCTTCTTCCACTTCAGAGAGCTTCCTTTTAAGGCTTAAAATCTCTGTTATATACATTTTGCGTTTCCGTATTCTTTGATGAGCTAAGACATGTAGTGGCTTTGTAAATATTTTGCGAGCCTACCTTCTGCCTTTTTGTGCAAAGTGACAAGTTTACTCGCATTGTGGATTGGAGTGCGAAGACATTGTCGATGTCACTTAACGGTAGAGCTGAGCTATACCAAAACTATGGTCCGGCAGTTATGGTACACTTCGTAAATGATATATTAAATGATAGGAATACCTGTAGAATTGGTAGAGAAGGACACATAAATGAATATATAAGAGAGCAACTGGGAGCCGAAGAATTCTCTTTGCTTTTTTTTTGTTTGGTTGTTTGTTTTGCACATAATTAGAGCCGCACGTCACTCGTTGTTGTCTATTGTTTATTTTATGTCCTTAAAGAACATAAATTGCATTATGTAAGTAATTAAAATTAGATGAGTGCGCAACGTCTTTGCTTCTATGTAACCATAACACTAACATAAAAATATATAGTTATTATTGTTATTTTTGTACTCCACAGAACGCTCTTCATCATGACCAAAGGCAAAAGTTTCCTGCTGGTATTGATAAATGCGAAAGTTGCTTATGAATAACAGAAGGGTGTTTTATATGAGTTCCACAAAGTACTGAAGAGATGTTTGATGTATTTTTGTTTTGTGTGGGTTTTTTTATTTTACTTTTTTCTTCAGGTACGTAATTGCGTTTTCTAGCGCTATGTGATAAATTTGTATTTTTATTTTTTTTATTTTCACTACGAAATCCCTTTCTTTCACATTACAAAGCGACAATTTTTGAAGAACACCAGAATTAAACATTGACAATCTCAATTTTGCTATAAATACTGTTTATTTATATCGTCATTCAGATTGTTCACCCCTACTAGTTTTTAGTGAAATCGCCGGCCGGGATGGCCGAGCGGTTCTAGGCGCTACAGGCTGGAACCGCGCGACCACTACTGTCGCAGGTTCGAATCCTGCCTCGGGCATGGATGTGTATGATGCCCTTAGGTTAGTTAGGTTTAAGTAGTTCTAAGTTCTAGGGGACTGATGATTTCTGAAGTTAAGTCCCATAGTGCTCAGAGCCATTTGATTTTTTAGTGGGATCTAGTAAGCACTGATCACATACGCAAAGAAAGTGATCATTTTGAGGCAACGCCGGATAGGTATGCAACACACCTAACACATAGATAACCCAGGTACAACCTTAACTGACCGTTAGATGGCACCGCTGTCAAAACTGGTCGTCCTCTGTTAAACAAAGTTGGCGCTTCTCCCGTGCTGTCGCGAACTCATGATGTTCGCGCATCCCCATCGCTCCCCACCATGCCGCTACTGCTCTTCTCGCGAACGAGCGTGAGCAGGTGCGAGTGCTCATATTCAAAAGCAGCGAGCTGTTAAGGTCCGCCGGCCGCGGTGGTCTAGCGGTTCTGGCGCTGCAGTCCGGAACCGCGGGACTGCTACGGTCGCAGGTTCGAATCCTGCCTCGGGCATGGGTGTGTGTGATGTCCTTAGGTTAGTTAGGTTTAAGTAGTTCTAAGTTCTAGGGGACTTATGACCTAAGATGTTGAGTCCCATAGTGCTCAGAGCCATTTGAACCAATTTGTTAAGGTCCGATGTAAGCTGTTAACCCCATATTAGATCCACTGTACTGGACTGAGACATCAGAAATATAGCACTCGTATTTTATATGGGTCACAGTAAGATCGCCTGTTAGCCTTGTGGCCAGACGCAGTGTTCCTTCACTGTTCACAGCCCGCCTGAGGACACGGGGTGAGTACTGGGTGGATGGTGCCGTAGCTCGCCGTTATTTATGACCCGCGCGAGGGTATTGGGGGCGGGAAGTAGGGGTGGGGGTTGGCTTGGCGCCGCTCCAGGGCCAACAGCAGCAGCGGCAGCAGCAAGCCCAGTATCAGCGGCCGCAGTCGCAACGGGCAGAAGCGCGCCGCTAACGATTTCCAATGGCACAGTGTCAAGGCCGCCGCGACAGCAGGAGCAGCCGACAGCAGGCAGCAAGCAGACAGCCACAACAGTGTCAGCCGGCCGCGACCGCGACCGCGGAAGCACTCAGCGCTGCGAGCACCGAGTAAACCGCCGAGCGGACGACGGGACGTAAGAGCTGGCCGCGACCGGTCGTTCACGCGGGCGTCACGGAACACACTGCGCGCGTGTCGACCGTCAGGAGGAGCTGGAGAGTTGGGGACTTCTGTCCTTGTGAACCCTCACTGCTTGGACAAATCGTCAATACAGAGGAGGGACGGCACATAATAACTGTCAAGACTGTTAGGGGAACTGATGCGGAACCACCTGTATTGAAAATCTGATTAACTGAATTGTTCGCCGGCACTTGCAAGAACAGGACAACAGTATTACAGAAGAAACAATTTCCAAATGTTACGCAAAATTGTTTTTATTTGCTTATGAACCAGCTTCCGTCTTTCTCGGACACTATTAGGTGACAATTGAACGTCACCAACATAGATAAAATGACTTGCAACTTACATACATGTTACACAGAAGATACCTTAAAATGGTGGTTTCTTTTAACCTTTTAAGGGGGGTAGGACGTCAAACGGACCGACTTGGAGCAGGAGAGGCACCACAGGGCATTTTAATTTCCACTGTCTATACTTTTACAAGTGAATCCATAAAATTTGTCAGCCTGACCAGGAAGGATTCAGGATTCACATCGTAGCAGCGGAAGTTCAAAAACATAACAAAATATTTTTTTTACATGTGAAATTTCAACATTTTTTCACTTACTATTGTCTGCATTTGCTGCTGTAAGTACACTTTTCTTCATAAGTAAGAGAGACTCTTCGATGAATTTTTCACAGCATACAAACCATACTTACAGGTGTCTGAAACTCTAGAATCTATTTAATTTATGAGAAAATGAATGAGCTGTAAAGTTTTAAACTTTATGTTTAGAAAAAATCAAATTTTGTAGTTAATTACCTCAATTTTTACCACAGTTTTTAATAGATTTGGAAAATTCTAGAGTTTCATACACCTGTAAGTATGGTTTGTATGATGTTCAAAATTCATCAAAGAATCTGTCTTACTTGTGAAGAAAAATGTACCTATAGCAACAAATGCAGTCAACAGTAAGTGAAAAAATGATGAAATTTCATATCTAAACAAAATTATTTTGTTATGTTTTTGCACTTCCATTGCTATGAGTGTGAATTCTGAATCCTTCCTGGTCATGCTGACAAAGTTTTATGAATTTATTTGTAAAACTATAGACAGTAGAAAATAAAATGTCCTGTGGTGCCTCTCCTGTTCCAAGTCCGCCCGTTTGACGTCCTATCCCCCTTAATCTCTGGAAAACTTTCTACTTGGAAGAAAGAAATTAAAAAAACTTCTCTCGCTCGAAATACCCAAACACACAAATAAGATGGCAGGATATGTTAAAAGCTTTGGTAGCTTATTGTCGGATGTGCACGTAGCGGACCGGCTCTCAAAAACTGTTACTTTTACATTTATTAGCATAACATTGGTATGATGCGAATCTACGATGCTCGGCATGAATGGGTCAATTATATAAAGTTTCAAAAACAAAAAAATTAAAACATTTTTACAAAGTAATAATTTTAGAACACTAATTTTTTTTTAAGTTTCAAAGTTAAGTTTTATGTAGGCGATGTGGACAGATTTGTTTCTTTGCCGAAATACATGACTCTGGTGGTCCAGCTTTAATTCATTAAACGCCATTGGTTCACGAGTTTCTTTTAGGTTAGCATAACTTACTAGCGTTACTAATGAAAACAAATGTCAACAGTCAATATTATATTCTAAGTATTGTTTTGTAAAGAAGGTTTTGTATTTGTTACTCCAATATTCCTTGTTCTCAACTCCAATAGTGCTGTACCGCCCGCACTTAATTAGAGCGTGCGCAAGCCGTCCATAGGAAAGCAAAGCTGTTTACACTCATACCGTCAGTAACAGAAAACACGCGGTCGCGAGCCCTGTTCCGTGACTGCGTATAAACCGCAGAGACTGTACGTGTGTTTTTCAGATTCTACATTTCCGTTAATAGCCATTTACGTGACGCATTTGCCCCGGTTACTTATACTATCCCTCAATTTTGCTGCAACCATTCCTTTGTTCAAGCTAGCCGCAAATTAGGTCAATAATTTTTCAGTGGATCACTTTGGTATAATTTGTTTACGCCCCATTCACTATACTAGATTGGAATCCATGCATATGATTGTTTTATTGAATCACATAGCCCCTTTCAGTGGTGTTTTATTTTGATGGACAATGAATCTTGGTTACCAAGTTCTGAGTTTCACAGCTCTAATGTTTTAGTTATGTGAGTACAAATATAATATCCTTATGTAGGTTGTACAAAATTTTAAAAATCTTAAATTTATAAAATTATCATATCAGTGGGTAATTCAGTGTTGTTATTCCTTCTTCATTTATTGTCATGCAAATGTTCTCCAGAAGATGGAGCTCTTAGTACCACGAAGCCGTTAGTGGCCTAAAAATAAAGGACTCGATAGTGCAGCTGAAGCAGTTTATTAATACTTCAGGATGCTGGATTTAATGCCTTTAGTGTTCGGCATAGTCTCCCACAAGTTTATTACAACGCAGAGAACGTTCATATAACCACGTGAAACCGTCAGAAAAGTCATCCTTGTGGTGCGTTCAACTCGCGCGTAGCTTCCGGGGCTTCTTCGCGCTTGGCGAAGCATCAGAGACCCATTCTGCACTTTGTCGTTTTGTGGTAAGTTCCTAATAATAGCAAGTTTCGCCATCCACTATGATTTTTACAAAAAAAAAAAAGAACTGTCTACGTTTTTCGTTTCAATCGAGTCGCTGCAGGAGCTCACGGTTCGTTGTTTTTGTCCTGCAGTCAAGCTGTGCGGGAAAACCTTTTCACGCAGTTTCATCTTGTCCAGAGTATTCCGGAGAATGTAAACTTGAGTTAGAGACGTTCCTACACTGTAATTTGTGACAACAACATTGACGCTATAAGGCCGCACGTCCACCACTTAACACAAAAAAAGGCTCTGAGCACTATGGGACTTAACATCTGAGGTCATCAGTCCCCTAGAACTTAGAACTACTGAAACCTAAATAACCTAAGGACATCACACACATCCATGCCCGAGGCAGGATTCGAACCAGCGACCGTAGTGGTCGCGTGGTTCCAGACTGTAGCGCCTAGAACCACTCGGCCACCCCGGCTGGCACTTAACACAAGACTTCGAAAACATAACTGTTGCTTACAGTTGTTAGCTCAAGCTGGCACTGATGTTACTGCGTTGACATCGCTTATACACCAGGAATAAAACCAGTCTCTAAACCTTTTCTGAGAGATGGGGTGGGGAAAAGTTGGGAGGTGGGGGCGGCAATGGGTGTATGACATTTTTTTGTCACGTAGAAGCAGTTACATTTAACTATAATTCAAAAATAAAGTTTTTTTTTCTGTGGATATTGTCACGTTTAAGAATAGCAGAGAAACAAAGTTGAATTTACAATTGTAATATAATTTTTTGTATAGCAACCTTAATTTAACACAGAGCAAAAGGGAAACTGATTTGCGTTATTTAATACCAAGCTCGTCCAAGCTCGTATTCTGTGTCATAATTTTATTGATTTCCAGTATTTTCAGTATGGTCATTTTTCTGCCATTCTTAACAGAATGTAAAACTATGAATAGAAGCTTGGTTGATTGGTGGGTGGTTTTCTGATCAGAGCTTCTCTTATATTCAGATAACTTTATTGCTACAGCTCATCCTGACGTACTAACATACAAGTATACTTTACCACAGTGCTTGCATTTGCCTTCATACACTCCATTCAACGTCAAAAGTTGCTGTCTGTTTTTACTATCGAATAAAATTTTCGATCTGCTGTTGGTACTCAAAAATGCAGGTCTCTAGTCGTGAGCCTTACCTTTCTGGCGAGCTTAACTAAAACTTTTTCAACAGATGGGATGGTGCATCAGTTTTTGTAACTGTGGCTGATTCTTGTTGGCCAGTGCGCAGAAGTGGTATAATTTTATGCATTTTCTCTCTTCGTAGAACATTTTGAAGGTGTTTCCTATTGAACATATGTTTGATGAACTGTTTTATTATGATATGCTAACTCCGCGGTAAATTAAAAAGATTGGAATTACATTAGCCATTCCACAAAAGGCCGTGAGGGGCTGGATAGCTATCTTGCCGATTTTTAGAATTTTTTCATCCCACATTCATTATTTAAGAAACTAAGATGATGGAAAATTTAAATCGTTCTTTTCGCTCGTGCCTTGCATGAAGATACGCTCGTGGCCACGGCCGGAATCCATGCTCTCTTGGGGATGTGGAGCGGGCGAGGCTGGTTTCTCTCTATGATTTTTACCCTCCATGCTTCCCTCTAGTACTAAATTGGTGGTCCATTGACGCCTCATATCGTGTCGTACCAACCGATCCCTTCTTCTTGTCAAGTTGTGCCACAAATTCCAATTCTAAATGGTTCAAATGGCTCTGAGCACTATGGGACTCAACTGCTGAGGTCATTAGTCCCCTAGAACTTAGAACTAATTAAACCTAACTAACCTAAGGACATCACAAACATCCATGCCCGAGGCAGGATTCGAACCTGCGACCGTAGCGGTCTTGCGGTTCCAGACTGCAGCGCCTTTAACCGCACGGCCACTTCGGCCGGCATTCCAATTCTCCCCAGTTCTATTCAGTATCTCCTCATTAGTTACGTTATCTACCCATCTAATCTTGAGCATTCTTCTGTAGTACCACATTTCGAAAGCTTCTATTCTCTTTTGTCTAAACTGTTTATCGTCCATGTTTCACTTCCATACATGGCTACACTCCATACAAAAAATTTCAGAAAAGACTTCCTGACACTTATCTATACTCGATGTTAACAAATTTCTCTTCGTTAGAAACACTTTCCTTGCCATAGCCAGTCTACATTTCATATCCTCTCTACTCCGATCATCATCAGTTATTTTGCCCCCCCCCCCCCCAAATAACATACACTCATTTACTACTTTAAGCGTCTCATTTCATAATCTAATGTCGTCAGCATCATCTGATTTGATTCGACTACATTCTATTATCCTCGTTTTGCTTTTGTTTATGTTCATCTTATATCCTCCTTTCAAGACACTGTCCATTCCGTTCAGCTGCTCCCCCAGGTCCTTTACTGTCTCTGACAGAATTAAAATGTCGTCGGCAAACTTCACAGTTTTTATTTCCTCTCCATGAATTTTAATTCCTACTCCAAATATCTCTTTTGTTTTCTTTACTGCTTGCTCAATATACAAATTGAATAACATTTGGGATAGGCTACAACCCTGTCTCACTCCCTTTTCAACCACTGCTTCTCTTCTATGTCTCTCGATTCTTATGACTGCCATGTGGTTTCTGCACACATTGTAAACAGCCTTTCGCTCCCTATATTTTACTCCTGCCACTTTCACAATCTGAAAGAGAATATTCCAGTCAACATTGTCGAAAGCTTTCTCTAAGTCTACAAATGCAAGAAACGTAGTTTTGCCTTTCTTTAATCTATCTTGCGTATTCCATCATGTCTACGGAATCCAAACTGATCTTCCCCCGAGGTTGGCTTCCACCAGTTTTTCTATTCGTATGTAAAGAATTGGTGTAAGTATTTTGCAACCATGACTTATTAAACCGATAGTTCGATAATTTTCACACCTGTCAACACCTTTTTCCTTTGGGTTGGAATTGTTATATTCTTCTTGAAGTCTGAAGATATTTCGCCTGTCTCATACGTCTTGCTCACCAGATGGAAGAGTTTTGTCATTTATGGCTCTCCCAAGGCTATTAGTAGTTCTAATGGAATGTTGTCCACTCTCGGGGACTCGTTTCGACTTAGATCTTTCAGTGCTCCATCAAATCCTTCACGTAGTATCATGTCCCCCATTTCATGTTCATCTATGTCCTCTTCCATTTCCATAATACTGCTCTCAAGTACATCGCCCTTATATAGATCCTCTATATGCTCCTTCCACCTTTCTGCTCTCCCTTCTTTGCTTAGGACGGGTTTTCCATGTGAGCTCTTGATATTCATTACGCTATCACATCAGTCTAAATAACGGTCGGCAGCCCCGCTTTGATCCATGAGACATGGTTAAACTTCTCACAACTCCAAAAATCATTAACTAAAAGCCCTGTAGCTATGTAGCTACTTTCAGGAAAGATCCCGAGATTCGACTGGTGGATACGTAACACATTCACTGCTAACAGTTCATAATGCCACCTTCAACTGGCTACCAGCATCTCCCACCACAATAAAAATAGGAAATCAGAACAAAGTCAAAAGATAAAAATCACACGAAACCACAGCATTCAAATTTTCGTGGAAGCAAATGAAATTTTTATTATCAATTAAACCTTGTGAGGTCCAACATTTTTATCCAACATCACCTCCATGCGGCTAACGGCTCCACCTCTGCTTGAGGCCTCTTTTTACAGAAGAAGTCCACGCGCTGAAACCGTAACACTCGTCGACAAAAACAGGAAAGTGCCTATGCAAAACTTGACACCCGCACAGAGGGAAACCTTTTAGGTTGCCTTGTAGGCTTTCCGTACCAGAAAACCTGAAAGGTTGCAAGCCTTCTCGCTTGCCTCGTTTCATTAATAAGCTAAGACCCTCTCCACTTTGGAGATATGCAAGGCACATGATTTTTTCACTTTATGTAACTCTTAATACCATACTTGATTCGGAAAACTGTATTTGATAAAAAAGTACAGAGGTTGTCTGTCTGAACTTATGTAGCTTCGGTCGAACGAATTCGTGGGAACCTTGCAGTTCGTTTCCCCAGTAGTTGGGGAACGGCCGAGGCGCACAGCACTGGGGATATCAGGGCTGTCCGCTCGCCACTGGAGGATTAAGACCCTGGCTTACGCGTATGTTGGATACACTCGACTGAGGCTTGCGGGACTCTGTTTCAATTCAAACGAAGACAGAATTTTCTGTGTTGTGGCGTAGGGTACTGTCCGGTGCCCGGCTAGCAGGTAAAGGTCTGACCCGTCACCTGATAACACCTAGAGAGAACTCACTATTCTTGAAGAGGCCAGTGCTACAACTGTAGGAACGAGAACTTGTGGAGTACCGTGTCGCGTTCGCTTGGCGTGTTGAAAATTATGACTTGTATAAGAAATTCTCTGATTGGCCTATCGCCTCTTGACGTTAGACGAGAATTACCGCAACGAACTTGAAGAGGATAGTATGTCCTGATTGGCCCTCTACTTGATATATTCCGTGGCGGGAAATTATTTAACATGGCAGTTTCACGCTATCCAATAGCAGTAAAGAACACTTTGTCTGATTGGTGTTTGATGCAGTGCCGAAGCAAACGGGGAAGTCGGGCGCGAGGACGCACGATAAAACACTCTCTGAGATCGGTCGTCTTAGAGGAAACTTCAGGTGCTCAATCGCTAAGGAGGCGACCATTGTGGAGTTCTGCGCTGGGCCGTCGTGCTGACGACTTAGCGCGAACAGCAGATTCCGGGCTTGCGCGGATACCGTGTTGACACACATCTCCACATCCATCTAAACAACAGATTGGTGAGCATATTGTGCAGCGCCGGCTCGTTGGGTGGAGTTCACTTGAAACTTTGTCTGCGAAGGGTGTTGGAAACACCGCCTTCTTGTGGAAATCTTTCGACCTCGAGTCAGTCTCTTATACCCAGACCGCTATTCATTTAGAACAATCAGAGAAAGTTCCTTCTCCCAGAACCCGACAGGAAGACTACACAAGCGTGGCCAGGGAATGAGATGTCGCAAACCAATTTCGAAAGTTCTGTGGTTCTTGGACACGCCCGGAAAAGATTGCTGCGCGGAAGGATATCCTGGCTGTTTCCGTTTAAAAAGTGACTTGAGGCCCCTAACAAATACGCCTGCGCATCCGCCCAGTCTATTGGTTTGATGTCAGACTTGGAAAGCTGACCCACATTCGGTATCCCTATAGAAAGAAACAAGTAGGTATTCTGTTAAGACACAACAGCTCTGTTGACATCAGAACATGGGGGCGATGACTTTTTACGTCACCTTCCAGGAATGACATAATAAAAGGGCGAAACAGATTTGATTAAATCCTTTTCTCAGATTCATCTCATTACATTGATTTCCATTCTACTCATTAGCCTCTCGGGGCACCAATCTCGCACGTTCTGTGGATGTGAATGAATGTTATCACAGTACTGGACCCATTCCTTGCTGTTCCGAAATAGTAGGAGTAGCTAGAAACGAAGCTTTGAGTAAAAGAGAACGTTCTGCGGTATATCACGAACGTCCTCCAATAGGCGCTGTCCCAAAGAGCACACACCGCATCCAAACTCCTACCGACCGAATCATCACCAGCTAATTCTGTCGCCGGTTACAAACTTCTCTTTCTATTGTAATTATGTCTCCGCAAGCGGTAGGATTCTCTTCGTCATTCAACATGTCGTTTACTATTTTCTTCACTTGTTTAAATTTCACAGTGTAAATACTTACTCTATCAAACAGTAATTTAGTAATAATGTGCGCTATAATACGTAGAATTCTTATTACTTTCTTAATGGTCTATGATGTTTAAATTATATGTAGTAGCAGACCTGTTCTTTTCTAGCCCTTGCGACCTACTCAGAAATAAAACAATTACATTAAAAAAATGAAACAGGTGGGTGTCATGCGGTTTCACCCCCTTTCTCTTATTATAAACATGTGTGAATTATGCTGCAGCAAATAATTTATTGGAGGTAAACAGCACGGTCCCTTGCTGATTCGAACACAATGTCTAGATTGCCCTTATATCAACAACCGCAATGCCTACATAGGAGGGTCTGGTCAAAAGTAATGCCTCCGAATCTTTTATGCAAAAACTCTTACATGTATACGAATAAAACGAACATTATTAACATCCTGTAACTTTATTCTCCAACTTCCACAATTATTTGTTGAATATATTTCAATCCCCTTCTTCCCCTACAGGTTTTACTCTTTACAGCTCCCTCTAGTAACACGGAAGTTATTCCCTGATATCTTAACACATTTTCTGTCATCCACTCCTTTCTTGTCACTGTTCTTCAAATATTTCTTTCCTCGCTGATTCTGCAGTAAACCTCCTCATTGCGTATCTTATCAGTCTGTTTAATTTTCAACATTCTTCTGCTGCACCACATCTCAAGCGCTTCGAGTCTCTTCTTTTCCTGTTTAGTCACAGCCCATAATTCACCTCCATACAATGCTCTCCAGATACATATTTTCAGAGTTTTCTTCCTCAAATTCAGGCCGATGTTTGCTACTAGCAGACTTCTTTTGGCCATAAATGCTAACTTTGCCTGTGCTAGTATGCTTTTTATGTCATGTTGGCTTCTTTCGTCATACGTTACTTTGCCTCCAAAGTTGCAGAATTTCTTAAATTTATCTACTTTGTGGTCTCCAATTTTGATTTTAAGTATATCATTAACGTCATTTGTGCTACTTTTCATTACTTTCGTCTTACTTTGAATTACTCTCAATCCATATTCCACGACTTGTGATTCAATTCAGTATGTTCTGCAATTCTTGTGTGTCTGTGAATTCCTAAGGAAATAACTGCTGAGGTCATCTGTCCCTAGAGTTACACACTACTTGAACTGTCTTATCCTAAGAACAACACACACACTCATGCCCGAGGGAGGACTCGAACCTTCGGTGGGAGGGGCCGAGTAATCCGCGACAAGGCGCCGATCGGCAATTCTTCCACGCTTTCACGGACGATATAAATATTCAGGAAACGTTATCGTTGATATTCCTTCGCTCGGATTCTCATTCGCAATCCCGAACCGATCATTTATATCAGTGATTCCGTCTTCGACGTACAGTTTGAACAGTAGGGGAGAAAGATTACATCCCTGTTTTTCCTCATTTCTATCTGAGCAGTTCGTTCTTGTTCTTACATTCTTATTGTTCTTTCTTAGTTCTTGCACACATTGTACATTACTCGTCTTTTCACATACCTTAAAACTATTTTTCTGAGAATTTGGAACATCTTGCACCGTTTTACATTAGCCACTGCGTTTTCTGTGTCAAATAATCATATAAAGGTTTCCTTATATCCTTTAATTTTGGCTCCCATTACCAAACACAACGTCAGAACTGCCTCTCTGGTGCCTTCACCTTCCATAAAGCGAAACTGATCGTCGCCTAAGAGATTTTCAACCTATTTTTACATTCATCTATATATATTTTTTACCAGCATCGTGGACGCATGAGCTGATAAGTTGGTTGTGTGATAATTCTCATACTAATCTGTCCTCATTATCTTCAGAAATGTATGACTGATGTTCTTCTGAGAATCTGATGGTACCTTTCGGTCTCAGATTCTGTAGATCCATTTGGATAGTCGTTTGGTTGCTACTTCCTTCAATGTTTCAGTAATTCTGAAGGAATTTTATGTACTCCTGCTTAATTTGACTGCAACTCTTATGAAACTCTGTCAAACTGTCACTGTAGTACTGGGTTTCTTATGTGTTCCCTAACGGCTTTCATATCTTCTTCTATGAAGTCTACAGGCATTCTCGCCCCCCCCCCCTCCCCCTGTCATAGAGTCCTTCTTTCCACCCATGCGCTCTCTTATCTACGTTTATGATCCAAATTCCTCTAGGATCCTTAATGGTTACGCCTTGGTTTTTAATTTCACCGAAGGTTATTCCGACTTTTCTTTATGCTGAATCAATTTCTTCTACGGCTATTTCACTTTCGATTTCTTCACATTTTTCCTGGAGCCATTTGTCCTTATCTTCCGTAAACTTCCTATTTATTTCATTCCTAAGTGACATAAAGCTGTATGCTTTCTACATTACCGGATCAAAAGTATCCGGACACTTATCAGTGGACATTAGTATTGGGTGGGTCCATCCTTCGCTTTTATGACGCCTTGAACTCTGCTGGGGACACTTTCAATGTGCTTTCCGAATGTTTGTGGCGGAATGGGAGCCCATTCTTCATCAAGAGGCGATACCAGAGAAGGCAGTGATGCTGGACGCTGTGATCTGAACTGAAGTCGACGTTGTAACTCATCCCAAAGGTATTCCACTGGGTTGAGAATGGGACTCTGGGCGGGCTAGTCAATTTCAGGAATGTGTTGACCACAAATCATTGCCTTACAGATGCTGCTTTATCACAAAGTATATCTACATCTACATTTACATGGAAACTGTGCAAATCACATTTAAGTGCCTGGCAAAGGGTTCATCGAACCACTTTCACAACTCTGTATTATTCAAATCTCGTATATCTCGCGGAAAGATCGAACACCTATATATTTCCGTACGAGATATGATTTTCCTTATTTTATCGTGGTGATAGTTTCTTGCTATGAAGGTCGAATCAACAAAATATTTTCGCATTCGGAGGAGAAAGTTGGTGTTTGGAATTACGTGAGACGATTCCTCCGCAACGAGAAACGCCTTTGTTTTAATGATGTCCGTCCCAAATCCAGTATCATTTCAGTTACGCTGTCCCCTGTTTCGCGATGATACAAAACGTGCTGCCCTGCTTTGAGCTTTTTCGGCGTACTCTGTCAATCCTATCTGGTAAGGATCCCACACCGCGCAGCAGTGTTTTAAAAGAGAACGGAAAAGTGCAGTGTAGGTGTCACCTTAGTAGATCTGTTACATTTTCTAAGTATCCTGATAAATTGAACGCAGTCCTTGGTTAGTCATCCCCACAACATGTTCTTTGTGTTCCTTCGAATTTAAGTTGTTCGTAATTGTAATTCCTAGGTATTTAGTTGAATTTACGGCCTTTAGATTTGACTGATTTATCGTGTAACCGAAGTTTAACGGATTGCTTTTAGCACTCATGTGGATGACGTCACATTTTTCGTTATTTAGGGTCAACTGCCAATTTTCACACCATACAGATATCTTCTCTAAATCTTTTTGCAATTTGTTTTGATATTTTGATGACTTTATCAGTCGATAAACGACAGCGTCATCTGCAAACAACCAAAGGCGACTGCTAAGATTGCCTCCCAAATCGTTTATATAGATAAGGAACAGCAAAGGGCCTATAACACTACCTTGGGGACCGCTACAATGCACTTTTTGTTTACTCTATGACTTCCCGTCAAGTACTACGAACTGTGAAGTCTCTGACAGGAAATCACAAATCCATTCACATAACTGAGGCGATATTCCATAAGCACGCAATTTCATTACAAGCCGCTTGTGTGGTAGTGTGTCAAAAGCCTTCCGGAAATCCAGAAATACGGAATAAATTTGAAATAACTTCTCAATTGCACTCAACACTTCGTGCGAGTAAAGAGCTAGTTGTGTTTCACAATAACGATGTTTTCTAAAGCCGTGATGACTGTGTGTCAATAGACCGTTTTCTTCCAGGTAATTCTTAATGTTCTCACACAATATATGTTCCACAATCCTGCTGCATATCGACGTTAATTTAGTGGATTACTCTTCCTACCTTTCTTGAATATTAGTGTGACCTGTGCAACTTTCCAATCTTTGGATACGGATGTTTTGTCGAGCGAACACTTGTGTATGATTGTTAAGTATGGAGCTATTGCATTAGCATACTCTGAAACGAACCTAACTGGTATATAGTCTGGACCAGAAGACTTACTGCTATTAGGTGGTTTAAGTTGCTTCACAACTCCGAAGCTACTTCTATGTTACTCATGTTGGCAACTGTTCTTGATTCGAATTCTGGAATATTTATTTCGTCTTCTTTTGTGAAGGCATTTCGGAAGGCTGTGTTTAGTAACTCTGCTTTGGCAGCACCCTCGTTGATTGTATGTCCATTGCTATTGTGCAGAGATGGCATCGATTGTGTCTTGCCGCTAGCATACTTCACATACGACCAGAATCTCTTTGCATTTTCTGCCAGGTTTCGAGACAAAGTTCCGTTGTGGAAACTATTATAAGCATGTCGCACTGAAGCCCGCGCTAAATTTCGAGTTTCTGTAAAAGATCGTCAATCTTGGAGGTTTTGCGTCTGTTTAAATTTGGCATGTTTGTTTCGTTGTTTCTGCAACAGCGCTGTGACCAATTTTGTGTACCAAGGAGGATCAGCTCCGTCGTTTGTTAATTTATTTGGTATAAATCTCTCGAGTGCTGCCGATACTATTTCTTTGAATTTAAGCCACGGATGGTCTACACTTACACCGTTAATTTGGAAGGAGTGGAGATCGTCTATCGGGAAGGCGTCAAGTGAATTTTTATTTGCTTTTTGAGTAGCAATATTATTCGGTTATTTTTGGAGGATTTGGGGGTTGCAGTATTCAGTGTCGCTACGACAACCCTGTGTTCACTAATCCCTGTATCCGTTTTATTGCTCGTTATTAACTCAGGATTATGTGTTGCTAAGAGCTCAAGAATGTTTTCACAAATGTTTACTATTCGCGTGGGCTCATGAAATAATTTTCGGAGCATGTCATGCTGATACAATCAATCATCGTCTCCGAACTGTTCATCTACCGCACGGAGTGCCATAAAATGTATACGAGCCCTTCCGCATTTAGCATTTTCTTAGGAGCAACAGGGGAGACCTCATACCACCCACAGAAAACACACGGATACCGCAACGCTAGGTTCTACATATTTCACATGATTCGACATAAAGTTCTCCAGATATTCGCCAGACTCAAACCCTGCCATCGGATTGTCACAGGGCACAACGTGAGTAATCACTCGATATCACTCGTTCCCACTCATCCATTGTCCAATAACGTCGCTCTTTACACCATCTCAAACGTCGCTTATTACTGACCACAGAAATATGCTACTTACGAGGAGCTGCTCGACCACTCTGCACCATTCTCTTTAACTCCCTATGCACATTCATTGTGCTGGCTAGCCGGCTAGTAGCACTAACGAATGATTCCTTCCTCTAATTTCATGCGATATTTTTACAATCATCCTTCGTAATACTCGACCATCTGCATGGTTTTGATTTTTCTTTAGTTGCTCAGCTGCGATTCCACTTCACAACCACATCGCCAACACAGAAACGCTTGCCCGCGAAAGGCCAAGGTCCCGTGTTCGAGTCTCTGTCCGGCACACAGTTTTAATCTGCCAGGAAGTTTTATATCAGCGCACGCTCCGCTGTATAGTGAAAATTTCACTCTGGAAACATCCCCTAGACTGCGGCAAAGCCATGTCCCCGCAATTTCCTTTCTTTCAGGAGTGCTAGTTCTGTAAGTTTCGCAGGAGAGCTTCTGTAAAGTTTGGAAGGTAGGAGACGAGGTACTGGCAGAAGTAAAGCTGTGAGGACGGTTCGTGAGTCGTGCTTGGGTAGCTCAGTTAGTAGAGCACTTGTCCGCAGCTCGTTGTCGTGCGGTAGCGTTCTCGCTTCCCGCGCCCGTGTTCCCGGGTTCGATTCCCGGCGGGGTCAGGGATTTTCTCTGCCTCGTGATGACTGGGTGTTGTGTGATGTCCTTAGGTTAGTTAGGTTTAAGTAGTTATAAGTTCTAGGGGACTGATGACCATATATGTTAAGTCCCATAGTGCTCAGAGCCATTTGAACCATTTTTTTGGTACAGCACTTGGCCGCGAAACGCAAAAGTCCCGAGTTCGAGTCTCGATCAAGCACACAGTTTTAATTTGTCAGGACGCTCCAAACTGAGTAGGCCACGTTCGAAGTCACTGAGCTCTAGTGACCGATCTAGCTACTGTTACTGCTTATCTACGGTCAACACAATACTCTCCACCTCCATTCATACTGTCTGGTTGTTCTCTCGTGACATTTAGTGGCTAATTCCTCGTTGCGTAGGAGTGTTCGGATACTTAGTGCACGACATTTTATTTCCCTGGCTTTATCGTAGTGATGATTTCGCGAGATAAATAGGGGAGGATGTAATATGTTGGCCGGCTCTTTTTGGAACGAAAGCCCTCGAAATTTCAGCAGTAAACCTCTCTCTAATATAGAACGCCTATCTTGTAACGTCTGCCACTGGAATTTGTTGAACATGTCTGTAAGTTTGTCGCGTCTAGGAAACTGTCGCGCGAGGAAATGCGCCTCTCTTCGTTGGATGTTGTCTATATATTCTATTAATCCTGTTTCGTATGGGGTCCCATACCAATGGACAATCTGAAGAATAGGAGGTTGTAACGCCGAAAATGCATATCCTCCTGTTTCCATCTACTGTACTATAAATTTTTTCCTTATTTTGTTACCTGAAGATGTGACATTTCTGTGCATTTGTATATTGTAATTGTATATACAGGGTGTTTCAAAAATGACCGGTATATTTGAAACGGCAATAAAAACTAAACGAGCAGCGATAGAAATACACCGTTTGTTGCAATATGCTTGGGACAACAGTACATTTTCAGGCAGACAAACTTTCGAAATTACAGTAGTTACACTTTTCAACAACAGATGGCGCTGCGGTCTGGGAAACTCTATAGTACGATATTTTCCACATATCCACCATGCGTAGCAATAATATGGCGTAGTCTCTGAATGAAATTACCCGAAACCTTTGACAACGTGTCTGGCGGAATGGCTTCACATGCAGATGAGATGTACTGCTTCAGCTGTTCAATTGTTTCTGGATTCTGGCGGTACACCTGGTCTTTCAAGTGTCCCCACAGAAAGAAGTCACAGGGGTTCATGTCTGGCGAATAGGGAGGCCAATCCACGCCGCCTCCTGTATGTTTCGGATAGCCCAAAGCAATCACACGATCATTCAGGAAATTAAAGACGTCGGCCGTGCGATGTGGCCGGGCACCATCTTGCATAAATCACGAGGTGTTCGCAGTGTCGTCTAAGGCAGTTTGTACCGCCACAAATTCACGAAGAATGTCCAGATAGGGTGATGCAGTAATCGTTTCGGATCTGAAAAATGGGCCAATGATTCCTTTGGAAGAAATGGCGGCCCAGACCAGTACTTTTTGAGGATGCAGGGACGATGGGACTGCAACATGGGGCTTTTCGGTTCCCCATATGCGCCAGTCCTGTTTATTGACGAAGCCGTCCAGGTAAAAATAAGCTTCGTCAGTAAACCAAATGCTGCCCACATGCATATCGCCGTCATCAATCCTGTGCACTATATCGTTAGCGAATGTCTCTCGTGCAGCAATGGTAGCGGCGCTGAGGGGTTGCCGCGTTTGAATTTTGTATGGATAGAGGTGTAAACTCTGGCGTATGAGACGATACGTGGATGTTGGCGTCATTCGGACCGCAGCTGCAACACGGCGAACGGAAACCCGAGGCCGCTGTTGGATCACCTGCTGCACTAGCTGCGCGTTGCCCTCTGTGGTTGCCGTACGCGGTCGCCCTACCTTTCCAGCATGTTCATCCGTCACATTCCCAGTCCGTTGAAATTTTTCAAACAGATCCTTTATTGTATCGCTTTTCGGTCCTTTGGTTACATTAAACCTCCGTTGAAAACTTCGTCTTGTTGCAACAACACTGTGTTCTAGGCGGTGGAATTCCAACACCAGAAAAATCCTCTGTTCTAAGGAATAAACCATGTTGTCTACAGCGCACTTGCATGTTGTGAACAGCACACGCTTACAGCAGAAAGACGACGTACAGAATGGCGCACCCACAGACTGCGTTGTCTTCTATATCTTTCACATCACTTGCAGCGCCATCTGTTGTTGAAAATTGTAACTACTGTAATTTCGAAAGTTTGTCCGCCTGAAAATGTACAGTTGTCCCAAGCATATTGCAACAAACGGTGTATTTCTATCGCTGCTCGTTTAGTTTTTATTGCCGTTTCAAATATACTGGTCATTTTTGAAACACCCTATATATATATATATATATATATATATATATATGGATTTATGTCGATGTATAATTGGTTTGTTTTGTAAATACTATTTGTATTTTTATGCTGGGTCTTGCCTAGGGAAAACTATGCTATCGAAACATTACATCGATAGGTCGTGTGGAGAACCAAAGTGTTTAGGATCTTTGGTAGTGTGAACTCTGCCGCTTGGAGCGCGGGCAGCGGGGGTCTGGCTGGAGTAGGGCGGTGGAGCAGGTGTGTTGTGTGACGCTCCTGCGAGTTGCCGCGCTTTCGGGGTTTGGTAGCATGTAATTGCGCTTGACTTGCTATGATAGTTTCTGACACGGTGTCGCGGACGGGGAGCATTAGCTGGCGCACATCAAGAGCCCGTTTCGCCTGGTGACCGTGTCGAGAAGAAGGCGCGCCAACATCCAGCTTCTGCAACAGCGACGGCTGACAATGAGTGACTGTTGCCACATCCTCGATCGACGACTTCAAACCTTGAATCAACTAGCAAGGAAGACTGGAAGCACGTAAAGTTTTAGAACTGTATGGCAGACCTCAGCTTTTCTAACTGTTTCAAAATTACAGAAACGTAGCATGAACCTTTGTGCTCATTGTCCCAATTGCATTACCAAGCAGGGTCCCTTCCTTTTCCGGAATGAACCCGAGTGTCGTTGAAATTCAAACGCCAGCATTAAAGTAGTATCATTTCATTTCACTGCTTTAATTTCAAAGTTCAGTTAAAGTATTCATAGCTGGCTACAATATTTAGATTGCACAAGCACAAATTAAGAGTGCGAGTTTTGTTACCATAGGTTAGGTTAGGTTAGTGGTGTTTAACGTCCCGTCGACAACGAGGTCATTAGAGACGGAGCGCAAGCTCGGGTTAGGGAAGGATGGGGAAGGAAATCGGCCGTGCCCTTTCAAAGGAACCAACCCGGCATTTGCCTGAAACGATTTAGGGAAATCACGGAAAACCTAAATCAGGATGGCCGGAGACGGGATTGAACCGTCGTCCTCCCGAATGCGAGTCCAGTGTGCTAACCACTGCGCCACCTCGCTCGGTTTTTGTTACCATATTTTAGCTTACTGTGACTGCAGCTCAGCTTGGTACGTACTAAATTTTACTATTGTTAATTGTTCAGAATCATTTAATTCAAGTTCAAAGTTAAATCTCTTATTTCTAAATTGCGTAGATTCAAGTAGCTTTTGAAATGTTTGTTGAGGTAGCCCAAGACTAACCTTATTTTATTGAATTTCGATGTGCTTCAGAAACAAAGTTCACTATTAATTTCAGTTACTAAATTAATTTTCAATTTTCCGGTTTTATTAATTCTTTTGCTAAATAAGTCAGAGTGTAGCGAAATTTATTACTTCTGACAAACATTCAGTTTTCACACAACACGTGTCAACCTTCAGTTGCCACGCGTTTATTGCTAATTATATGTGCAATAACCCTTCTTTTTCAGTTATTATAGTAGTTGCCCATAGGACTGGCGACCGTAATTTTCCCCAAATCTCAAATATCTAATTAACGCCAGTTAATTGTTAACGTAACGACCGCACATTTATGTTCTTTGTTAACTTTACCCCTTCTTTTCAAAATTAATTTCCACCAGTTCAATTGCATTTTTCCTTTCATTTAGATGTAACCTTTTCCTCCCTCTTTACCGACAGATTAACTTCGGTGACGATTGCTTTTCCCAAATTTCCATTAGGTACACGCGGTTTAATTTTTCACTGTCATTAAGGTCGATAAGTGAGGGGGAGGTTACAAGGTACTACTGTTTTTTGAGCCAATTATTTCGTGCGTGACTTACATTGCTTTGTTTCTCCTAAATAATCTCTGTCCTGTATCTTCTTTTACTACCATTTATTTTATGTGGTTATTGCACTTCAGGTCGCTTCAAATTATTATTGATAGTTATTTTACTGTAGACACTGTTTCCAGTGATTTAGCGACAACAGAGTAATAGCACACTTGTGGATTAATTTACAATCAGAGTCAAATATCAGTCACTGCTTCAACCGTGGATGCTGTACAGGGCTTCTTGCATTTCGCTACAGTCATCAAGCGTTGCAACGTTCCTATAGACGTCATCACTTGCGAATAGCTTCACAGAACATCCAACGTCATTCACTCGATCATTAACCGGTTTGGCTATCCGTGCACGACTCACTCCTAGATCCGAACTTCCGTATGTCGTCAACCATTTGTCTATAACTTCTACTCGTACGCACAGTCTGTAATTCCCGCTCAGGAGAGACATTTTAATTGGAAGTCGTTGCCTGGAGTCGGCGGATAAATGCGGTATTGCAGTTCTTCTTAACAAGGCAGGCACTGCAATATCGTATTCATCTGTCGATAGTAGCGAGCGACTTAAAATTAAAATGTCCTCTCCTGTACGGGAATTACAGAATGAGTGTAAGATTACAGATTGTGACGTAGAAACGACGTACAAACGACGTAGAAACGACGACATATGGAAGTTTGTGTCTGGCCGTGAGTCGTTCACGGATAGCCAAAGCGGTTAAGGCGGCAGCTGACGTGAAGTGGGAAATGCTGGTTCGAGTCTGGGTCCGGCACAAATTTTCGCTGTCGTCATTCCCTTATATAGCTGATGCTTGTTCGTATTCTCAGCTGGGAATAATTTCATGTATCTCCTTGCAGATGGAGTGTCACAGGTCCCTCTTTGTGACTGGTTAGCCGAAAATTGCGAACTAGACGTTTCTTGCACTTGCTCCCAAGTACACCTGTAGCATTTCCCACCGGTGAAGTCTGCGAGGAGAGAACCAGAAATGTTTAAAGTGAAAGCGATATTTTGTACATTGTGCTTGAGGAACTGACCGATAGCAAAGACGAAGTTGAAGTGCACTAAAAATATCATCGATTTGAAGCTGCAGATTAAAGTTGTTTATAGATTGTTGCTCTGGCATATAAAATACACAGCAGATATGCGATTTTACTACTTCAGAAAATCAGAAAATGCTTCGTATCTAGTTGTCTGTGGGATGGAAAAAAGTTACAGAATGGTTAAGAAATGAAAATTTGTACGTATATTGAACTTATCAGGCCCATTTTACTTACAAAGAAAAGTCCTGTTTTAGAACCTTTTTTCAGAAAATTAAAAGTTGGGTAAATATCTACCACACTGCAGTCGCCGTATTACTCAACCTAACATTCCTAATTTTCTTATTGTGTCGACCAGAGCAGAAGCAAAAGACTGGAGGGGAAGTGCGTCTGCTTCCTGAAAATAATTTATTTCCTGCCGGCGCTCTTTCGGCTAAGTTCTTGCTCGAAGACAAACTGCTAACTTCCGACAACTTCATTATCCGCGCCTCGTTCTCTTTATGAATACAATTATGTCGGCAAACTGCTCCCAATCTGTGTCTGTTCAGCATACCCTCCAGCTACACCGACTTGTCCTGCGTCCCTCTACCCCTCCGTCTGCACACACTTCTGTTGGTCTAGCGTTAAGTTTTGCTGGTCTGAAGGAAAGGGGAACTGCGAACTGGTTTCAGTCTGGGGTATGAAGAACGACGACATAAATGTCCTCAGGTGCAGGGTATATAATACAGAATTATCTAGATTGTTTGTATCTAATCATCTATATCAGCAAATAAGCAGCAGTTTTATATAGGCCAGTCCGACAGTGCAATATCCACCCTCTTGGAGGAATACCACGGAAGTTGCAGACTTAGAAAAGACTTAGACTCTACTTTCACACATAACCTGCTTAAAGAAGGCCACAGTTACGAGGTGCAACATGAAGTCTTAAATAATATCCACAAAGAAGGAAGATGAACTACCATCAATTAATGGAAATTAATAAACATACGCCAATTTGCCCAAGCTTAGCACTGAATGATCAGACACAGTTCCATTACTCGCCACTTTTAACTGCAAATGCTGTTAAGATTCCCATCCTGACCACTTTGTAAAGTGCCCCTCCTCTTCCTCATATGCATAAGTTTTTCCTTTGTTTCAGGTATTGCAGTTTCACTTGCCCTGTTAAAACTGCTTCATATAGTTTCAGTTGTTTCCTTTGCCGTACCGAGCGGGATGATGCAGCACAATGGACTCGCGTTCGGTAGGACGACAGATCATACCCGCGACTGGCCACCAAGATTCAGGTTGCGTGATTTCACTAAATCTCTCCAGGCAACTGCCGGTGTGTTTTCTCTGAAAGGGCGCGGGCGATTTTCTTCCCCGTCCTTGACGGCGTCGGAGCTTGTGCTCCCTCTCTAATGGCCGCGATGTCGGGGGGACGTTAAATCCAATCTTGCTTCCTTTCTTCCTTCCTTCTTTCCCTCCTTCATTTACCTGTTTAGTCTCACTTGTTAATTGTACCTGTTTGTGATGTTGGATCATTTAAGGACAAGATTATCTTGTTCAGTCACCCCTATCGAACAAGTCACTAAATTTTACTATATGTTGTTCAATATATTCTACCTCTCAGAACAATTGTAATTTTCCACGTAATTCATTATTTAATATATGACATTTCGTCTAACATAAATATTTTTACAAAGCGTTTTTACTTAAATAATCCGTCTCGTTCTCGTCCTAGATTAAACATTAGCAATTGTCATCTTTGGAAACCAAGTGAGATACTCTGTAATTGCACTATTTTAAAATCTTTGATGTCACAAAATTTCGCAGCAACACATATTTATCCCCGTACCTGACAATGGCGTAAAAGCCGAAAACCGCCTTGTAAAATAATAGGTATTGTAGAATGTTACGTCAGTGCGGTACTTTTTCATTAACAATTCTCCTAAAGTACTACGCAAGCAGGTTGAAACGCAAATTCACAATTCCTGATACATATCAAGGAAAAAAAAAGGACTGATACGATATGCCTCGTTAAACAAAATACTGAACATACCGTAGTCAGAACGCAATTGAGCTCTCAGGTCTCTACCTGACGCAGTATCGAGAAGTTGCGACAAGGCGGCGCTACATTCATGCATAGATTAACCCTGCAAATAGAACTATGTCTCTTAGTTTTCAGAGTGCTGTATTTCATCGTAAAAATTGCAAAAAAGGAACTGTGGAACACCTGATTATATAATCATGTTTGATGCCTTACATTTAGTTTATGTGGAGCGCAAACCTTTTTTTTTTTGGCTCTGAGCACTATGGGACTTAACTTCTGAGGTCATCAGTACCCTACAACTTAGAACTACTTAAATCTAACTAACCTAAAGACATCACACACATCCATGCTCAAGGCAGGATTCGAACCTGCGACCGTACCAGTCGCGCGGTTGCGGACTGAAACGACTAGAAACGCTCGGCCACAGCGGCCGGCAGAGCGGAAACTCTTGCCTCATTAAATTAGTAAATGTTTTCTTATGCTGCATGATTGTTTGGCTACAGCTGCTTACCGCTCTATTGCTATGCCAATCCATATTCACTGTAGCGTCGCATTGCGACCGATTAATCTACATCTGCATACCTACTCCGCAGGCCGCCATACGGTGCATGGTGGAGGTTACTTGTACTGCTGCTAGTCATTCCCTCTCCTGTTTCACTCACAAATGGAGGGACGGAAAAACGACTGTCTATATGATTCCGTATAAACTCTGGTTTTTCTTAGCTTGTCTCTTACGCGAAATTTGCATAGATGGTAGGAGATACTCTTTGCAGTTCGTCACTGATGCTGGTTTTTTAATCTTTCGGACGAGTGTTTCGTGGAAAGGGCGTCGTCTTCCCTCCAGGGATTCCTATCTGAGTTCATGGATCATTTCCGAAATACTCCCTTGTTGACCGAAACTACCGGTAACAAATCTAGCAACACGCCTCTGAATTTCTTCAACATCTCTTTCTAATCTGATGTGCACTGCTCATTTGTAGGTGTTAAGTGCTCTGTATGTGCTCTTCTTTACAGATGGGCTACACTTTACTGGAATCCTCCCAACAAACTGAAGTCGACCTTTCGCCCACCTTACAACTGACCTTATGTGATCGTTCCATTTCACGTCACTTTGCAACGTTAAGTTTAGATATTTAATCGAAGCGATTTTATTAAGCAGCAGACCACTACTGTATTCGAACATTAGAGGGTTGGTTGATTTTTCAACTCAGTTACATTGCTTACATTTTTCCACATTTAGAGCAAGCTGAAATTTATCATATCAAACTGATTTTCTATCTAAGTGATCCGATATTTTTCTACAGTCACACGATGACGATGTTTTGCCGTATACTACGGCGCCATCAGTAAACAGTCGCAGATTGTTCCTCATCCTCTCTGACGGGATCATTTATGTATACAGAGACCAAACGCGCCATTGTCATCCCTCCGTGGGTCACTCCTGACGGTACCTTTGTCTTTAATCAACACTTCCTGTCAGGGCCAACGTTATAAATTCTTTTACTTAAAAAGCCTTCGAGTCACATATCAGAGAATGTATTCCGTATACTCTGAACTTTAATAGTCTGCAGTGGGACACTGTGTCAAACGTTTTCCGGAATTCTAGGAATGTGGTGTCTGTCAACTGCTCTTCATCCTTGGAAGTCGTGTGAGAAAAGGGCAGGCCGAGTTTCGCATGAGTAGTGCGTTCCAAATGCGCACTGATTCCCTCTCAAATAAATGTATCATAGCCTCACCAAGAACACGTTCAATTATTCTGCAGCAAACTGCCGTCAAGGTTACGTAATCCAGATTCAGCTGTCTTAGAGCTCAGTTTGGCTGTTAGTACTGTATGTGTAGTATTTTATGTGACAAGATACACTGTATTCGTCTTCGTTTTCTTTGCTATGTATTAAGAATTCAGAAATTTCTTGTTAAACTGCTTATTAATAAGCGTAAGCAAATTGCTATAAATTTATCTTTTTTTCTTACAAATCTGATCATGGCAAAAGCGACTCAGCTGGATTTAATCAATATATGCGCCCAATACAATTCTGTGTTCAAGTCTAAGACTGAGCGTTGGCGTGTTCAAAGATGTTTGATCCTGTTTAGAATGTAATATGGGGCACACATTATGTCCCATCTCCGTTGCCTTCGACAAGAAGACTGTGATTAATCGACTGTTGGCTGGTGTGACGGGGATGCAAATGTCCGCCTCACTATCTGCTCGGTCAGAGCGGCGGATTAACAAGTGAAAAGGCCCGGGTTCGATTCCCGGCCAGGTCGGAAAATTTTTTCCACTCGTGAACTGGATGTCGCGTTGTCCTTAGGTTCGCATCGTCATAATTAACATTCCACTGTTGAGCTGGCTAAATGAGCACTTCTTGAAAGCCAATTAAAAAAATGTACAGGTACCGACAAATCGGAATATCGGTTGTACTGCCAAGTAGCAGGGTCGCACGTGAAATTTGCGCTGTAGGCTCCCAGGAAGAGACATCCTCCATACCTGGTTTGCAATCCTGTTAACGCTGCAATTTTTCGTCGAAATATGGGCTAATATTTTGCTGTGCCACAGGGAATGCTGGGAATCACATAAAACATCGTGCAACAGCATTTAACAGTGACGAGTAAATTTTCACAACAGTAAGATCGTGTCAGCGACAAGTCTTAACGCGTAAAAACAGCGTGACCTCGAATAAATTGTGTCCGCACTTCAGTGGGACTGACGAACGTTTCATGTGATTCTTATTTATTGCTTGCTAAACTGTTACTTTTCCAGTTAACTGTTGATTGCTATTTATTGGCAGAGGATTGTAAGATACATTAAACTGATGAGTCTTGTCTTAGATTTTGGGGTGGCCAGGAAATGTCCCGTAGACAAGAAGGTCATTAGAAACGGAGTGTAGCCAGGGAAAGAGCGGTTGTTTTGTTTACGTTACGAAAAGCGAGTCGCATTGAAACCACGACATAAGATATCTATGATTGCCAGGAATAATATTTCACATATAATCCTTGAATGCCACCTGTTAGTGTACCGTACCATTGAGATTCTTAATGTTTCTGCTGCTACCATTTACAGCAATCGTGTGCATAGGATGGACAGCAATCAGTGTCACTTCACTGACGTCATTGTTATACAGCGTGTTCAAAAAACGTGTCAAATACTTTGAGAGGTACTCATCGAAAGAAGAAAAATAATTCCAACAAACAAGGGTCTGGAAACGCATACTTTTCAGAAAACGTGTTTATAGAAAGTGTTGCGCGACGCTTGGTTGCGGATAGCTACTATGGCGCTCCGTCAAATGTTTCATACTCACAGTACTCGACCTACCATTTAGTTGTCTGCAGTCAGTTGTGTGGTCCGAGTCTTGTTGCACGCTACGTTAGTTTTCGTCGTGTTTGTGTGCCATATTGAACAGTACTGTCAACCCTGGATACGTATCATGATGTTTTACCTTCTTCCATGGACGTAGCCTGCGAGCCCGTGCCCTGTACGCTGCAAAATATCCACAGGCAGAATGCCCTTCGATAAGCTGTTCGGCAGACTTCTCCAGCGTGTGATGGACACAGGTACCCTTGCACCTCGAAAGACTTACAGTTGAAGGTCCGCACGCCTGACATGGAGGAGCGTTTGTTGCGTTCGCTGGAAGAAACAATTAGCAGCAGCGGAAGGCTTTTCTTATACCGGGCGTACTTAATGAACAGTTGCTGTACCCTACAGCGTGTTCAGGCCCTACGGCCACAGGATCATCATGACAAACGGCGATTCTGTTAATGGCTGTTGCAGAAGTGTCCCGCAGATCCAATGTTGACATCGAAGATTTTATTTACCGATGAGGTAGGGTTCACAAGTGCTGGTGTTGTGCATTTCTATAACCAGCATGTATGGGCAGATGTAAATCTCAAAGCAATTCAGGAAAGAGGGCATTAACACCGATTCTCAATCAAAGTATGGGCAGGCTTACTTGGCTACTACAAAGGTTAGTCGGGGCGCATTATTTGGACTTTCTCATTAATGTATTGCCTACCTTGTTGGAGGCTGTGCCATTGCAACAACGAATACAAATGTAATTCATGCGTGATGGCGGCTCAGCACACTTTCGTCACCATGTGTACGAACATCTGACGCAGACATTTCAGGACAGCTGGATTTTTTCGGGGGGCCCCCATACGTTGGCCTGCTTATTCCCCGGACCTTAATCCCCTAGACGTTTCGTCATTGGGACACTTGAAGGAACTGGTCTACACCACGTCAATGATGTGCGAACACTACAGGCCGCGTCTTCTATATGTGCCAGCAGGTACAGCAACAGCAACCGTGTGGACTACAAAGGGTGCGTCATGTTTTACGCCTGGGGACAGAGGGGTGCTTTGTCATGAGAATGGACGCCACCTTGAGCACCTCCTGTAAACACGGGTTTATCGCAGAAAGTATGCATTTACAGACCCATGTCTATCGGACTTATTTTTGTTGTTTCGGTGAGTACTACCACCTCTTAAAGTATTAGACACTTTTTTTAACACCCTGTATATAGAAGTTGTAATCATTGAGTGACTGTCAAGAGGTTAAGGGTTATTTTGTGCGGTGAATGACTCCTTGTGTTAAATCTGAATGAATATTAGTTAATATGGGTGAGTAGGAGAAACAGTCCAGTTATGTTCGAATTAAGTGTTAATGGTATCCTGTTCGAGTCAGAAGGAACGGCTCTCACCTCGAAGAGGAATTTGTTTACACATTTGTACACAGACACCTATCACATTCCTAGCCCCTCCTGCGACGGCGTGATTGTGTTGCCTTTAGTATGTACACATCATCTTGCAGGGTTGTTAACAGACCAGTCGATCAGTTATCTCATCAATTAGTTGACGTATTTAGTATACGTGTGCCAGTATCGTCATACATATAGAACAAAAATGAATGAAACCCTTAACGCTTGGAAATCCAATACTGTTAGTGTATAAAAAAAACATTCGGACGAACATCTTGAACGCAATTTTTTATGATTATCATGCACCACCACGTAAAGTTGCGACCTACAGCTCGTTATTGAAGAGGTGTCCATCTATAAAAAGCACATCGAACATCAAAGTAATATTTTATTATGTGTAGGAAAGAAGACTTAATCAATAACCATTTAGAGGAAACAAGGCAACCAAAGAACATGTGATATCCCAATTTGACATGGTAAGGAATGAAGGAAAATGTGTCCATTACTGGCACCTCAATTTGGCAATGCAAAATGCAAGAAAAATCAGGAATACAGAGCTTACATGTTCTATAGCTTTCATAGCATGTCTCGACAATGAATACAGAATGTGCCGTAGACACATCACTGCTTTCATGAAAGTCAGAGATGTACAGAAAGACCAAGATATTCCACAGTCTGTGGCCCGTTTTATAGAAGTAAATCGGAAAATCGCTAGTTTCTAGATACAATCACACTGCATTTGGAATACTTATCAAAGTGGATTTAATTATGAAAAAATTTCTGGTGCGACACTATCTAAAAACGGGGAAAAATTAACAATAGTCTTGGTCCAGTCTGCACACAACTCACTGTTATACGAGTGGAATGGATGTTGGATTTTCAATGAGGAGGCAACTAACAAAAAGCTGTATATTTGTCTTCAGGAAAATCTTTCGGACCGAAAGTTAAAAAGGTTATAGAAGAAATTCTTTCACAAAATATACATTTGGAGGCTAGAAAAAGTACGAAAATGTCAAAAAACCAATTAAAATCGTTTTTTTCTGAACGACTTTAGTGACAATGTCGGAAATAACTAGAAGTGTATACCACTTTGTGGTTCCTGGCGAGCTCACAAGGACACAACAATAGGAAATTATTCATTTGTGGGTAAAGATATTAAATGCATCATCATTCCGCCAAAAACAACAGACTATGTGTAGCCTCTGAATGTATGTTTCGCCCTGCAACATAAAATGTGTGCAAGAAGGATAATAGACTCTATAACGATTCTCTGCAGTGACTTCAATACTAAATCAGGAAATAGAATTTGAAGAATTAAAATACATTCGGTTATTCATAACCTGCTGTGTGCTTCAATATTCCTGGTTAGGGGCTGGGTACAGCACTCTCGCACGTGTTGCTGAATTGAGGAATATGATTCAAGTGGTATTTGATTTTGCAGCTCAGAATTTGGTTCAAATGGTTCAAATGGCTCTGAGCACTATGCGACTCAACTGCTGAGGTCATTAGTCCCCTAGAACTTAGAACTAGTTAAACCTAACTAACCTAAGGACATCACAAACATCCATGCCCGAGGCAGGATTCGAACCTGCGACCGTAGTGGTCTTGCGGTTCCAGACTGCAGCGCCTTTAACCGAACGGCCACTTCGGTCGGCTCAGAATTTGATTCCCAGGATTGTCCAGGCACTGATTTCGCCAAATGTGACTACTGTGACTCTGCGTGTTGTTTCATGCATTTTGTTGAGGAACCTCAAGTACATTTTTCAAGCCAGGTAGTGGGAAAACTAATAGTAACGCAATCGAATGCTTTCCCCATCCTAATCAAAGTGGTACGTAAAGCTTCTAAATACAATAGGAACATTGAATTCCTGTTCCAGCCGAGGGAATTCTCTTGTCATTCAAATAGTTTAAATGTACAGGCGTTACACTGCGAAAAGGAAAATACTCTTGGCCACATACGTTCAGCCCGTTGTGAAGTAAGTCATATAGCGCTAGAAACAACTGCACAGTCACAAAAATGTACCTTTGTTGCTTAGAAAACGTTGCAGCATAGAGAGTTCTTGGGTTAGTCCACATTTTTTTGGTGATATGTGAAACGTTCTGGCACCAGGGAAGCTATTGAGGACTCTCAACCAGCTCAAAAATCAGGGACGAAAGACAACGAAGACAATATGAAGAAAGGAATTTCAATCCTTCCGTCGGACACTGAATGCTTGTGATAAACTCATCTATAAAGGGCTATCAAAAAGTTTCCGTTTGAGGCCGTTGCTGCAGCGTATATGCAACATACTGCGACTCCGATGTGAGTATATAATACCGACAGGTAGACAAGGGAGGAATGTGGCATTCGTGTTATTTCGACGCGCCTGCGGTAAATGAGGAAACGTGAAGTATGCCGACGTTATTACCAAATGCTTCCAAGCAGACCAACGTGCTGTTATTCTTTTCTTGGTTGCCGAAGGATAAATACTGATAGACATCCATCGGAGAACGAAGAATGTGTATGTAGCCGTATGTCAGTCGAAGACCAACGTTGTGGAATGGTGCGCCAAGGGGTGCTGCTGCTTTATGATAACGTCCCCACATCGCAAATGTCGTAACGAAGAAGTTACGTCAGCTAACGTGGAAGACAATCGAGCATCTGCTCTATAGAGCTGATCTCTTTCGATGCGACTGTCACGCCTTCGGTCCCTCAAAAAAGGCCTTGAAGGGTCGACGATTCATGTTGGACGGGAATGTGCAGCAGGCAATTGCGGACCTCTTCACGCTGCACGACACGGTGTTTAATCAAACGATTATCTTCAACATGGAACGCCGGTGGGATGATTGCCTTAATTGTAACGACGATTTTGCCTGATTGGCATACGTGTTCCGAAGTGTACTGCCTTTGAACGGAAACTTTTCGATCGCCCCTTGTAAGAAAATCCGAGCACATCAGATCGTACTGAACACATATATTTGATTGATCAAGATTATTTACTAACGAAATTTCTGAGTTAAATTCGTACTACACACACAGGCAGACGATGAAACATATGCTGCACTGGAACTGCAGGATATGAATGTCCCATACAGATCTTACCAAATCGATTCTTACTGATGTAGAGATGCAGTGGCTTCGGTATGTGCCCACTCAGTGACTAGCAAAGTACTGGGAGGTTGATCCGGAGAAGACGTAAACAAGGGAAGTACTCATGTAAAAGAGTTCGATTAGCGTAGAAGTCTAACAGTCTCTCAAGAAACATAAAAAGGTAGTCCTAATAGGTAGCTGTAAGGCTTCAGATGAATAAGACAAGTTGTAGCAGCGGCTGGTAGCAATTACTGCTAAACCACAGGTCTGGCGTTGCTGCGCCTGCCCTGTGTTTAGCGTTGCCAGGCATTAAGCAGACGGAGAAAGCTGAATTTGCATTTAATTGTCTCCGTTGCAACCGGGATGAAGGCAGCGCGTGGCAAGACCTGGATTACACGCGTTGTTTCAAAGTCGCGTCTTCCCGTCTTTAGATCTCGTCATAACACATTCGAATTTGCTTCTGCAGTCTCCCCTAATTCCTTTTCAAATTTAGGTCCTTGAAGAATAAGAGAAATTTACATTTTTATCAGGAAAGATTCTTTATATTAGGTCTGGCAGGTAATTATTTGCTGCAATGGTAACATTATTTTACTGTGACATATGTGGGATGTTACACAGGGCAGCCACCCCTGGAATCAAATCTGTCCATTTGGTGTTAACACTAAACTGATTACTTTCAGGTAAAGAATAAATGGTCGACAATACGTATTTTATTTACCTAAATAACATTCCTTTCATAGCAACAACTTAGTCATAGCAACTACCCAAAGTGACGAACCCAAATCTACGTTTTCCGCAAAATCCATCTCAGATACCCTTGTAAACTACTGTGCAACGAGAGAGGCAGCTGTAATCTTGGGATTCGGCATCCACAAGAGTGACGACATCAGTTCATGTTTAAGTGTCGTCTAAAACCAAGCAGAAGAAGTGAATTAAGCTAAAATCGTTACCAAAAAGTTATTAGTTACGAAGTACTGAAATCTTAACAAAAATTTTACGTATGTTCCAAAGAAGCCCGAGACGAAATACACTCCTGGAAATTGAAATAAGAACACCGTGAATTCATTGTCCCAGGAAGGGGAAACTTTATTGACACATTCCTGGGGTCAGATACATCACATGATCACACTGACAGAACCACAGGCACATAGACACAGGCAACAGAGCATGCACAATGTCGGCACTAGTACAGTGTATATCCACCTTTCGCAGCAATGCAGGCTGCTATTCTCCCATGGAGACGATCGTAGAGATGCTGGATGTAGTCCTGTGGAACGGCTTGCCATGCCATTTCCACCTGGCGCCTCAGTTGGACCAGCGTTCGTGCTGGACGTGCAGACCGCGTGAGACGACGCTTCATCCAGTCCCAAACATGCTCAATGGGGGACAGATCCGGAGATCTTGCTGGCCAGGGTAGTTGACTTACACCTTCTAGAGCACGTTGGGTGGCACGGGATACATGCGGACGTGCGTTGTCCTGTTGGAACAGCAAGTTCCCTTGCCGGTCTAGGAATGGTAGAACGATGGGTTCGATGACGGTTTGGATGTACCGTGCACTATTCAGTGTCCCCTCGACGATCACCAGTGGTGTACGGCCAGTGTAGGAGATCGCTCCCCACACCATGATGCCGGGTGTTGGCCCTGTGTGCCTCGGTCGTATGCAGTCCTGATTGTGGCGCTCACCTGCACGGCGCCAAACACGCATACGACCATCATTGGCACCAAGGCAGAAGCGACTCTCATCGCTGAAGACGACACGTCTCCATTCGTCCCTCCATTCACGCCTGTCGCGACACCACTGGAGGCGGGCTGCACGATGTTGGGGCGTGAGCGGAAGACGGCCTAACGGTGCGCGGGACCGTAGCCCAGCTTCATGGAGACGGTTGCGAATGGTCCTCGCCGATACCCCAGGAGCAACAGTGTCCCTAATTTGCTGGGAAGTGGCGGTGCGGTCCCCTACGGCACTGCGTAGGATCCTACGGTCCTGGCGTGCATCCGTGCGTCGCTGCGGTCCGGTCCCAGGTCGACGGGCACGTGCACCTTCCGCCGACCACTGGCGACACCATCGATGTACTGTGGAGACCTCACGCCCCACGTGTTGAGCAATTCGGCGGTACGTCCACCCGGCCTCCCGCATGCCCACTATACGCCCTCGCTCAAAGTCCGTCAACTGCACATACGGTTCACGTCCACGCTGTCGCGGCATGCTACCAGTGTTAAAGACTGCGATGGAGCTCCGTATGCCACGGGAAACTGGCTGACACTGACGGCGGCGGTGCACAAATGCTGCGCAGCTAGCACCATTCGACGGCCAACACCGCGGTTCCTGGTGTGTCCGCTGTGCCGTGCGTGTGATCATTGCTTGTACAGCCCTCTCGCAGTGTCCGGAGCAAGTATGGTGGGTCTGACACACCGGTGTCAATGTGTTCTTTTTTCCATTTCCAGGAGTGTAGTAATAATATTCTCAATATCGCGATATTTTTCCGCGATTTTTCGATTTCTGTTAAAAATAAGCCTGTTTGGAAAGCTAGGACTACGTGGAGACGGCAATTATTCAGGGCCTAACAGCTTAAACTCACAGAGGGATTCCTTCAGAAGTGTAAAACACTTAGTTATTTTATTCATTTTGGTTGAAGAACACCGCATATGTTTTTGTAAATTAAGCTGCAGGAAATACAGCGACCAACCACTTGTGGCTGGTTGCAGCATTTCCTGCAGTGTAACACTCAGTTAGCTTGGTTACAAATATTATCTCCGGTTTCGTCAGGCAACTATTTTTCTGTGGGTAGGTGTTTTGAAATAGAGGCTGAAAAGAGCAGTCACGCTGACGTTTGGTTACATGTTTGTCAGCGTGCTGCTGTTTAGATCGAGATTGCTATTTTGGAGCTTTTGTTTAGCGTTCATGAGGGCAGCCGTAATCGCAGCCCTGAATGATGGTATCTTTTATATCACGCAGGTAAGAACTTACGTGTACTGCTCAGAACAGTCACTCCTGACAAGTGACTAACGGAATGCTAGGAAGAACTACGCAGGTCACCTATGAAAATTTTTTAATGAAAGCGGCTTATTTTTGTGGTTTTTAATGCTCCCATTTCTAATATGATAACAATAACGCCACATTTCACATCCATTTTATACAATTAATAACCAGTATTTGAAAATATGCGCCTTTTAAAGATTTCAATAATATATACACAGCCGCAATGCCATCAAAAACCACGTGTGAGATTTTCATATTCTCACATTCACTACGTGCCGGCTATTAGTCCTAAAACAAAAATGAATGAGACTTTTCTTATTGGAAGTTTAATGTAGTTAAATTTTGTACGAGGATACAGTTTTAGTTATTCAAGAAAAGAGCATTTAAAGGTCACTTACGTATGTTTGTCTTGAATAATTGGAAAAGTATGGCCTCTGGGGAGAACGCATCCCACTAGAAAATTTAACAACATTAAAGTTCCTACAAGTATGTCCTCTTTTATTTTGTAGGATAATAATTTGCATGTAGCAAGTGAGAGGTTGTGAAATTCTTGCGTGTGTTATTTGAAGCCACTGCAGGCTGCATAAAACCCACTGTAGGGACAACTGTGTACATTGCTGAACCAAAACATTATGACCACCTGCTTAATAGCTTGTTTGTCCGCATTTGGAACGAAATAAATCACTGATTCTTCGTGGGATACGACAGTTTTGTTGGTAGGCTTGTGAAACTATGTGGCATTAGATGTCCACAAGCTCTGCATGTGCCTCGCGTTAATAGTGAGCAGCTCATTTGCGTACGCGGTGATGGCGCCCTATGGTGACCCAGACGGAGTCCAGAGGATTTACATCAGGCGAAATTGGCCTCTGAGACAAACACTTGAGTTTACTATAATGCTCCTCAAACCACTGTAGCAAGGTTCTGGCTCCAGGACATGGACAGTTATACGGTTGAAAGACGACATCGCATGTATGAAGAGATGCAAGTGGTTCGCAGCTGGCAGTGAGTCTTTGTTTACTACCACGGGCCCCATGCATGTACAAGAGAGTGTCTCCCATAGCATAATAGTGCTCCCACCAGCCTGTCTCCGTTCACCTCGATGACGACGTTTGTGGAAACGACCATCGACCTAGTGCAGCAAAAATATGATTTACTCGAAGAGCAGACACATTTCCATTGATCGAAGGTCGAAACCCGATGGTCCCGTGCCCAAATGTGAATACGCAGGGGTGGTCCACTGCAGAGCTTCAAGTTCAGCAATATACAATGAACGGTGTGTTCCGAAAAACTTGTGCGTGCACCAGCACTGTGCTCTTTTGGCGGAGATGCCACAGAGCGCCCTCAATCCTCCTTTACAGGGGAGACAAGGCACCGAGCCCCATGTTCTTTGATGAGTCGTGGCCGTCCAACCATTTAGCGCCTAGCCGTAGTTTCACTGTCCATCTACCTCGTTCCGTGGATGATCACGACAGTAGCACGTGAACATTCCACCAGCTTCGCAGTTTTCGAGATATTAGTTAACAGGATCAGCGTAATAACACTCTGCCCTTTGTCAAAGACGCTCATCACAATGGATTTCCTTATTTGCGGCCCACATTATCGCTAGGGAGGGGCGACGTCCGTGTCTGCTCCGCTTACATAGTCTTGTGACGTGAATGCAACGGCACCAGGCGGCATCCAACGTCGTTGTGGGCAGTGGTCATAATATTTTGGCTTATCAGCCAAATGACTGAAGGTATGAACTATACGCTTCATACTTTGGAAATAAACTTGATAATCAGGATAAGTCATGGGCGCCACTTAAGGTATGACACGTATGTGTCAAATATCTCTGGAAATGATCAAAAATAAAATAAAATACAGGTTTTTAGATTTGCTATATCAATGATAAGGGAAAAGTGTAAAAAACACTGGGAGAATTTTCGAATGCCATGTAGAAGAAACAACCTTCAAATATCACTTCTCATAGATTAGGATCTGTCGGAAGTGAAATTTGAAGTTGTGTTTGTTGTAGCTGACATTAAAAAATTATTTTCCATTCCAAATTGGTGCAAAAAATGACTGGGTGAGAGGGAGAAAGGCGTAATTTATATGGATCGAAGTTTAGTGACTGGTTAAGAACAATTTAATTCAGATATAATTCAAGCACAAAGTTATGAAGTTACTATATATGCATTATATATCTATTTTAGCCACATGTTCGATAAGTTCGTGAAGCTGTGCTACCTGATGAAGGATCTCCTTGATATTTTCCTTCGAAAATTTCGGTTATGTGAGTAATAATGTGGGAATTTTGATCAAGACACCAAAGTAATGGACAGACTGGATCAGCGCCGCTGAAATACGTGTCAATAGGAGACCACTTTGGGTCGTCTCAGCATGATGTATCACAGGCAGTTCATCGTACATAAAGTTATTTTCAATGTGAATATAAAATTCGCATCTGTAGATGCTAGTTAGCGTGGCTGATTCCCATGCAGGGGACGTAGGTTCGATTCCTGGTAACAAGGATTTTTCCTTGATGGGAGGACTGGAGCGGTGTGTAATCATTCTTGTGATGCTAACTGAAGAGCTGTTTGAATGAGAAGTAACGGCACGACCGAGAATGTGGGAGAGCACTGTGCTGATCCCACTCCCATCCATACTGCACCTTGATAACGACATTGGCTGAGGATGACACGGCGATCGGGCGCGCCCGATTCGGACGTCTGTAGCCAGAACGGCGGTACTCACTTACTAAGTTTGAATAAAGTTCTTTTGAGAATCAGGCCGATCCACTATGTAAACACTAACTAAATCGTAAAATAGACGTTTCAAGCTTTTGCTCAGCAACGGTTTAGTCGCCCTGAAGAGAAGCACTGCCAAGACGATAGTGACTTAGCTTTATAGATGTTTTGTTAATTCGTAATTAGTTGGCTTACCATCCAAAGGATTTTATTCAAACTGACACTGCTCGTCGAAGCCTATAAGCCGAATTAAATGCTGTAATAAGAAAAGTTAAAGGACTTGTAAGGCTATGGACACACCAGTGATCAACCAAAACATAGTGTCCATTGCACCTCACGAGACTGAACGCTGCCTGTTACCACTGCGAGAGACTCGCTAACTAATTTATATTAGCAGAGCAGAGAGCAATGGGGAATTCTAGCGACGGCACAGGCCATAAACGGGAAAGTCCACTGATTATGGCCGAGCGCCTAGGAACGGGCAGCTTGGAAATGGCGGAGCTGGTCGATCGTTCGCGTGCTATTGTCGCGAGCATATGTGGAAGAGGCTGAAGAACAGTGAAACCACGATTAAGCGACAAAGTGTTAGACATTCACACCTCATCACAGAATATGGAGTTTGGAGCTTAGCCCTCTTTGTAAAGCAGGGCAGGCGACCCGACGATCTGTGGCAGATTACACGAGAGTGTACGATGTCGGTGCAGGTACTATGTGCAAGTGTTTTGGGGCACATCGTTCAGCATACTTTCTTGATAATGGGGCTCCAGAGCAGACGACCCCTGTTTGTTTGTTTCTATGTTGTGCAGACGACGATCAACTGCACTGGGCACAGGATTACACGAGCATGGAGATTGAACCGTGGATCTATGGGAACGTGTCCGGTTGGATAAATCACGTTTCTTGCCAGTTTAAATGGTTCAAATGGCTCTGAGCACTATGGGACTTAACGCCTAAGGTCATCAGTCCCCTAGAAATTAGAACTACTTAAACCTAACTAACCTAAGGACATCACACACATCCATGCCCGAGGCAGGATCGAATCTGCGACCGCAGCGGTCACGCGGTTCCAGACTGTAGCGCCTAGAACCGACCAGCCACCCCGGCAGGCTTCTTGCCAGTCCATGCCGAATGAAGTAGCTGGACACGCCATCATCCAGGTACACGGCTGCTCCATTCATGATCTGCGCTACAGTTGCTAACTTGTGTGGACAGTATTATGCTGTGGATGATATCGACCTGGCCTTCCATTGGACCCGTGGCAGTAATCGAACGCATCATGAAAGCTGTGGATTACATGAACGTTATTGCGGAACACCTTTATCCCTTCATGCCCCAATCGGGACACCATTTTCCAGCAGAATAAGGACCTAGTCAGAAGGCTGGAATCGTGCTAAATTCGTTTGATGAACTTGATAGTGAATTCACGTGTATGTCTTCGCCTCCGAATTCCCCTGATTTGAGCCTGATGGAACACATCTGTCGACAGCCAATTCTGCGCCCATAAACCACCCGTCCGCAGTTTAGGGTACCTCTGTGACCTGTACATACATACATGTCTTGTGCCACAAAACTCCAGAAACCTGTTGTGGACTCTTCGAATCTATGTCAGGTATATTCGCTACGGTATTGCGTAGACTAAGGTAGACTACACGCAATTAAGCAATATTATGCAGTGGGCGGCATTCACTTGACCTTCCATGGTACTTGTGGTAGTAATCTAAGGCACTATATAGCTGTGAATAACACGAAGATTACTGCAGACCGCCTGCATCCATTCATGTTCCAATGGCGATTGCATCTTCCTGTAAGATAACTGTCTTTGGCACAAGGCCAGAATCGTAGTTTGAGGACTGCATCGGGTATTACCCAATAGCATCACAGATGTGTTCCATTGGGCTCATATCAGCCGAATTCGATGGTGAAGAGATCAATCTGATTTCACAGTATCGCTCCTCAAACGGCTGCAGCACGTTTCTGGCCTCATGACAAGAACGGTTGTCCTGCTGAAAGATGCCATCGCCATTGGGCTATGATGTAAACTTATCGAATCCATGCCAAGCAGCACACTGCTGTATTGCGTTCCAAAGGTGGACCAAGAGGCTATTAGGCTGGCAGTCATAATGTTCTGGCCTATCGGTTTAAGCAATTAAGAGATAGGGCTGTATTTATAATTCAATAAATTCTTTGTTTACGCTGAAGAGCGAAAACTGTCTTGTTTACAATGAGACGTCTTTTCTGATTTACTAGTTCATAACATTGCATAGTGACAAAACTGTTTGTGGTTAAAGGGAAAAAAAGAGGAAAAAGACGTCAGGTTAGATCTGGATTCATAACTCAAAACATTAGATTAAGTTATTACCTTCCTTCTTTCTTTCTTCTTTCGCTTGTGCCTTCATCCCGCTGTTTCGCAGTGTCGGAATTGCTAGGAACGGATTTGGCAAGGTCAATGTTAAGGGGTGGCCAGATGACCTTCCTGCCGCCACCCCGTACCCCCCCCCCCCCCCCCCCCCGCCCAGGTGAATTAATGTACCCCAGCTGTCTGCATCCAGTGTAATCCATGGGATAGTGTAAACGTGTTCAGATCTCTGCCAGTCGTGTAACTCGAGTGGGACGTGGGGACCAGCCCGGTATTCACCTAGGAGATGTGGAAAACGGCATAAAAACCACATCCAGGCTGGCCGGCACACCGGCCCTCGTCGTTAAGCCGCCGGGCGTATTCGTTCCAGGGCCGGCGCGCCTACCCGAGTCCAGGAAGCAGCCCATTAGCGCTCTCGGGCAACCTGGCGGGTAGATTAAGCTATCATCTAGAAAAAATTAATTGGTTCGTTGACCAGTGTTATCGATGACTCTCTCTACTCTGCCTTTCTGTTTTACTCTTTTGGACTATGTGATGAAGGCCGGTAACCGACCATATCTATGCTATCTGGTCAGTAATCAATAGGTTTTATTTATTATCGCCGCTGTCTGTTACACTGTGTCATTGAGGTGCAGACATACTCACTACGCCGAAGGAGAGCATTTTGGATGAATCATTTTCAACCCAAGTCTCTTTCTGACAGGTATGCAGCAGTATGTTTGCGGGAATTCGTTGGCAGCGAACGTGAGAAACACCACCTTCCATGTTACCAAGCTAGTTTGAATAGCAGCTCCTCTCTGCAACCATACAGCGAGATACATTCTCCATGGTACAGATATGTTGCAAGCAAATTATGGAGAGACGTCTCATGTTGTAGAAAACGATAAGCGCAAGAGATTTTACCGAGTGTTTGAAACAGCTATCTTCTTTCGGTTCGATGGTATCAAAATTGACTTATTTACTTTGTAACATCCGGTCGAAACAATTTATGTCACTGTTTTTCAAAGAGTGTGGTATCCGGTATTTGACTGTGATAACGAAATAAGTGTATGTAAGTGTCAATAGGATCACGACCACGAGGTTTAAGGTGTTACAACCTGATTCAAAGGCTGAAGATAAGTACAGGCAATCGACAACTTTGGACTCGGCTGTGGACTCACGAAGCGCGCAAAGACCAAACAGTTTATATTTGTGTTTCCTCGCATTACTTCCCTGACCGTGGGAATGTAGGTTTTTAGCTCAAAGAAGTAATATTCTTTTTACCAGACTGTATACGCCCAGTGCAAGAGCGTAAAGAAAAAAAAAAACACTAAGCTTTTGAGACAAATACACAATGAAAATGAAAATGAGCTAAGGAATTTTCGACAGCCTTGCTTTCCAGAGATCATTGAGTAAACTAAGAACCTAAATTGTAGCCAAATGATGGAGCAAATATATCGTAAGTAATACACCTACCCGCTATCTTGGAGTCATAGGCCACGCCCACACCGCAGACCCCATTGTCCCTGGCAGCTGCCACCTCGCCAGCACAACGGGTCCCGTGACTGCAACACAACAAAGAAAGAAAACTAGCTTGTAACAACACAGCAGAGACGTATATGAGTAACACTCTTTGGACTTCCCTGGTAAATATATTTGAATGACTTCATGATCTGTGTGTTTATTAATATTTCAAATTACATATTGGCATTATTTATATTGTAAAATATGGTTTTATATTTCTGTGCTGTGTAAAATTACGACTAGCGACAATTAGCTATGATCAGTAATAATTCATAACAGCGCTCAGTGTTACTACTGACAAGAAATTAGTGTACAGACTAACAGTGAATATGTTCTTCTCCGGAGTCTTTTGATGTTATCAGAAACCCTTTTCCACGCCTCCTTGTTCTTTTTTCCTCATTCATTCATTCATTGAATTCAGCGCATGCAGTGGCATTCACTGTTGTGAGGCTGTATTTCAGAAACGAATTAAAGACGGACAGAAATGGTTCTCCTTAATAAGATTCAAGTCCGGAAGCCAATTACTTGAAGCCAGATTGTCTCCGCAGTCCTGCATGCGATGGGATACAGTCGTGGAAGCCCTTGTTTCACTGTCTGTGCTCCAGGCGTAGGTCCTTAGAAAATTATTCCTTAAAATAAGTCCTATCTTTGACAGTAATTGACTTCTTTACCGAAGTATGCCCTCTTTGCCTTTACTAGCCCACTTCTTATGCTCGCTTTGTTACGTACGAGTAGTACGTCATGTGTTTTTTTTTCGAGGTAGTGTAATCCCTTCACGTCGTCACGTACATGGTTCCCATTTTATACGTTTTGTACTGTGATAATGTAAATGGAAGTTCACAATGATAAAATAATTGGATAATAACAGTAAACATATCCGACTGAAGTTTATTTGAAGAGCAGCTTTCATGATTCTTTGGCAATGTTATGACGACCGGTATGAAATAAAATATGCAATACAGATCGTCACGGGAGTTATAATATCAGCTGTTGCGCCTGTAATTACAAGCTTTTTTTTCTTTTCCCCAACAAGCGTCACTCCACTTCGACAAAAGGTGCCGGTTGTCACACTTTTCCTTAACGAATAGGGAATCACGAATAAAATAAATTACGTAAAATCCCAAAATTCGAAGAATATGGAGCAAAAGGAAAATTGTGTTTCCAAACTTTCTGGTAAGGTCTGTACCGACAGACTTTCACTGAAGCACAGAGTGAAATGTTGTCGTCCAAATTCTAATGCTTGGGCTGAGATAAGTTAAGCATGATAAAGACGTTAGAGTGAAGTGGTGTGGTGTGTAGAAATGGTTGCCTCGCAGCAAGAAGTAAGAGAGCAAGAAGCTACGTACTACTTTTACATCAACGTTAAAACATGCAAGTACATTTCATTACTCAGAATACTAGTAATCTGATCTCATTGTTCTATATTCAAACAATCATCTCCACACTTCTTTTAACACTTTTTAATGTGTTTGATAGACACCTTTGGGTAAAAACTTGATCAAGCACACTGTACTACAGGTTATTTTGCGCATTTGTAGCACTATTAATCATACATAGAAATAAAGTGTAAGAACTTACTGTATTCTTAACAAGAACAATACATTAATGATTGTATTGATCCGGTAATCTTTATTACAACATCTGTGACTGTAATGAAATGAGACATTCGTAGCTGATCTTTAAGATATCCCAGAGTGCTTTGCACCATCCATATTTTAGTCGGCGCATGGACAAGGGAGGAAACCGCATACTTTTATTAACTGACACGGAATTCTCTCGTTATTAGAGTTGTCACCGATGTATAAAGCTGCCACCTGTACTTCATCTTCTTCTCCTCCTTTGTCTTTTTACGTTTCTCTACAGGGTCCGCACTGTTATATGGGTTGAAGTATCTTTGGTGAAAGTTGGTGGCAGAATGTCGCCTTCCTAACGCCACAGCTCCTCCCGGGGAGAAATGTGTGTAGCCTGCCTCATCTGACTGCGTCTAATATAGACTTCATGTTCAAATGTAAGAACGTTTAACTGAATGTTTGTGAATCTTGTAACCGACGCAGGGTGTGTGTCTCAGCCCGTTATTTGCCTATATGGATGTGGGAAACCGGCCAAACCGCATCCATTTGGCCGGCTCACCAATCCTCGTCGTGAATCCGCGAGGCGGATTCGATCCCGGACAGACTCTCTCCTCCACGAATCCTGAGAGCGGCGCACTGACCCGCTCGGCTATTCGGACGTGTACAGCTGCTATCGGTACAGACAGCAAATAACAATGAACGACGAGGAAGCAGAGCAAACGACGAAATTTTATTTATTATGCCTATACTGTATAGCAGAAAAATACATGATTAAATTTGGAGGTGATTTTGGGGCGTTCAGGCTGTGAAATCTAGTACACAGAGCTGCCATCTCGGGCGACAACTGCTCTAGCCAGGTTGGGTATCGTATCGAAATGAAATTGGATGATAGATATGGATACTTCGTTCTGTGTTGTTTCAGGGCTACTGCTTAGCTCATCAGTCGTAAAGGTGGCGAGGAGCGCCATGCCAGTCTCTCTGCACCCCATGGTCAGATGTTTTCAGTGGGTAAGTGATCTAGAGAGTGTTTTGGCTTCAGGGCAACAACCGAACACCCTCTGCATCGGGATGGTCAGAACAGTACGGCAGACACGAAGTCTAGCGTTATCTTGTTAAAAGATATTACCACAGATACCTCGAAGATAGTGCTCAGATGCCGGTCTTAGTATGTCAGATATATAGCGGCTGTTACTAGTTTTTCGCACCAGAAGTGACTGTATTGTGTACACAATCGCACTTCATGTCATCACACGAGTTGTTGAGCTCGTATGATGACGACGAATGCAATCTAGCAGCGTTCGTTGTCTTCTGAGCCTCCAGACGGATACGTCCATCGAGAAGGTGTAGGCAGAACCAGGGCTCGTATGGGCCACCCCTATGTCAGTGTAGCCGTTGGGCGCATCACTAGCGGCGTGTCTCTCTGTTGCCCCGTCAATGAAAGCCACAACAATGGCCGCCGTGCAGACGTTTCGTCACCATACTATCTGTGTGTGTGACTGTCTAGCTATAAAAAAGCCCATTTACTGACTCAATGTACGAACGTGACAGTACGACCCTGTATGGACGAGTGAAAAATACGTTTGACCTCTCGGGCGCTAGTCACACGTAGTCGTGAGATCCTACATGGCACTGAGTATGGCTCTCTTGAGTTCATCGATTCCATGTTCGCAAGACAGTTGTGTGGTCCCGCCATCGTGAGCAGCAACATCACGGAACTGTAAACCATGGCATCGATGCTCCCGCTATCGAATTTAGATATGTGCTGGAAGGCGTTTCTAATTCTTACATGAAATGTAAAAAATTCATCTCTGCGAAATAATTTCTTACGTACACTATTCAGAAAGCGTTACGCCAACTTACTTTGCGTGGTTGGAAAAAAACACTAATCATCTCCACCTACAAACAAATAAACATCATGCTAAATCAACATATTTTCCTTGTCCTCTTCGTAACAACGCAGTGGCCAGCAGTGCATTTGACACAGCACTGGTTATGTGAGGAAGAGAAAACACTGATGTTATATACAAAGACGAATTGAAACTTCCTGGAAGATTAAAACTGTGTGCCGGATCGAGACTCGCAGGAGAGCTTCAGTAAAGTTTGGAAGGTAGCAGACGAGGTACTGGCAGAAGAAAAGCTGTGAGGACGGGGCGTGAGTCGTGCTTGGGTAGCTCAGTTGGTAGAGCACTTGCCCGCGAAAGGCAAAGGTCCCGCGCTCGAGTCTCTGTCTGCCACACAGTTTTATCTGCCAGGAAGTTCCATATCAGCGCACATTCCGCTGCAATGTGAAAATCTCATTCTAAAGACGAATTTCTCAGAAAAATGAGTGGTCAGTTCGGAAACTACTAACCAGAGAACAATGGAACCGAGGTTAACTGAATCACTGCATTTAAAGATACAAACATACTACAAACATACTTAGAGACAAAATTGCTGACTTTGGCTGGTGCGCGGTTTGAATTGAGGGGTATTTAAATGTGAACCGTGCTTTTAACTTTTGAGAAAAGCAGTACTTCCTAGCAGAAAGGAATCATCTACAATTACATCTACATGATTACCTCAAAATTCACAATTAAGTACCTGGCAGAGGTTTCATCGGAAAACCATCAAGCTGTTTCTCTACTGTTTCACTTTCGAACAGCGCGCGGGAGAAACGAGCTCTTAGATCTTTCCATGCGAGCTTTGGTTACTGTTATTTTGTTATGATGATCATTTCTTCATATCTAGGTGGGGCACATTAAAATATTGGTGACTGAAATTTCATGAGGATATCCTGATACAGCGAAACCGCCTTTGTTTTAATGATTGCTACACCAGTTCACTTATAACATCAGTGACACGTTAATACAAACGAGTCCAGCTGCCCTTGTTTGAACTTTTTTGATTTCAGACCTATCTGGAGGAGATTGGGCAAGCAGTCTCTTTAGTAGACCTGTTGCATTTTCTCAGAGTTCTGACAATAAATTGTAGTCTTTAGTTTGCTTTCCTCAAAATATTATCTAGTAATCGTTCCAGTGTGAGTTATTCGTAATTGTAATTCCTAAGTGTTCTTTTGAATTCACAACCTTTAGATTTGCTTACTGTAGAGAGCGTCCGATATTTAGAGGATTCCTTTAGTACTATGTACAGCGTGACAGTTACCCAACTATATGAGAAGAAGTAAATTAGTTACAAACTAGGCGTGCACAAACCTCATTCGACATGTAAACATCATCGCAGATTCTCGGATTTAAGATATGACATGTTCGATATGCTTGGCGTTATTGGCGATGATGTGGCGCAGACGAATAGCAAAATTCTACATGACCCGCTGAAGTGTCGGAATATCGACGTTGTCAATTACCTCTTGAGCAGCTGTTTTCAGCTCAGGCATGGTTCTGGGGTTGCTACTGTACACTTTGTCTTTAATATGGCCTCACAAAAAGGAGTCGAATGTGTGGGAGTCGGTCGTGTTCAGATTCGGAGAATATGGCAGCGAATCGAGACCCATGTCAGTGACCTCTGAGTACTCCAGAGCCAGAATGCCGCCCCAAAGTGCTCCTCCAGGGCATCAAACACACTCTTGCTTCGATGGGGCCGAGCTTCATCTTGCATGAACCACATCTTGTCGAAATCAGGTACACTTGTAACAACAACAACTGTACATATAAAATTTTTTCTTCTGATTTTCGATAAATTACTGTAATCAATATTCTGAATCCATTTCTTTTCTTGTTATGTTAATCTGTTAAAGAAACTGTAAACACATTTCGATGTAAATTTTAATATTTATGTTAAATTTCAAGTAATGTTATAATAGAAGTGAAGTTTAAATAATGTTGGGAAAATTGTAAGATGTGAAAGTTGTAATTGTACGCCTGGTCCATATGTAGGCAATGTATTAGGATATGTGGAATGTAAAACCTTTGGTGAATACCCTATCTGTAGGGGAGAGGTAAAAGGTGGATGGCAGGCGAGCGCGGGAAAATGCACACGGGCGCGGTACGATATAACGGGCTCAGCAACACAGTCGGAGTTGGGCACCGGTCTGAGGAACACGTTCCGGATCGAGGAGGCTATCCTGGAAAAAGTGGTTTCATTTGAGCCTCGGATGTGCTGTTTCCGACGACTATACAGCATGGCTATATCCTATAGGCACTGAATTGAAAAGGATTACAACGCCAAGAAGAAGCAAGGGCCGATACAGCGAGAGCCATAGCTGTGATTGTATGTGTGCTGTGCGCCTCGCCATCTCGCTGCCCGCCAATCGCCGCATCGACTCACACAGGTCAAATCTTTACAAGTGTATCCGTATGGACCAGTGTTAAACTTGTTCCTAACTGTTCAATAATAACTTGACTTTTTACCAGAATTGCCCTATTAATTAATGATCCTAATCACTAACCTGGACAGGGTCCTTTCCGCATGTTGTGCAATCCGAGTGTCCCGAAATGAAGATTTAAAATTCATGTTAATAAGAATTACGTGCAGAACTATCTATGCTAGAAAGATATTTAAAGAACTTTGTTGTTAATGAATATTTTGGTAAATAATAGACCTGACAAATTTTGAAGATAATGTTGAAAGTGGTTTAGTAATGAAGCTTAATTAAACAGAAACAAAAATAATGGTAGTTAAATGAGGAATTAATAAGACAAAAAGAATAGTAACCCATATTTTTTTAAATCTTGAGTGCTTCATGTATCCAATAATTAATAGTTTCAACACAGTGACCATAACAGTTTCAGTGTCCCCCCCCCCCCTTTTTCATTCTTTTCATTTCTATTCATTTAAATGCTGAAGTGCACTCAACTGATTTGATCTGCAAAGTGGAAGCCAATATAAAACCTAAATTTATCAGTGTTTTTTTCCTTATTAAGATTGACATTGTATGTGTGTTTCAAAAGTGCTATTTCTAGGGCAACCTATGCCCGATTTCAGTTGGGTCAATAGACAAAATGCAGTGTGTAGTAATCATTGTAGTGTAATGTTGTGTATTTGTAGCTTGTCCAAATCAGTACAGAAAGGGAAAATACTAGTTTAGTAGATTTTTCTGGTTCTAAAGTTTTCCATATAGTGCAGTATTACTATGTGTGGTTATGTTTGTACGTACATCCACTTGTACAAGGAAAAAACTCACGTAATGCCTAATTAGGCTGGCGACCGTATTATTAATAATTGGTAGCATCTGCTGCGTAGGTTTCTTGTCCGTATTAACGTGTAGTTGCACTTTGTACTAGCTTGACGTATCATTGTTGTTACTGACTGGATATAAGTCCGATTTTGCTTTCATTCAGGTACACACGGTCATCTTATTTAATAAAATCCTTGCTTAGAAGGTGAAGCCCGTCAACTTATCATAGTACAGGCTTTAAAGAGTGAACGTACGCAAGAGCGGAAACGTTACAAGTGGCTTTTTTCGTGACAGGACTATTTGTTCTGTTGGAACAAGCTACGTAAACGTAAACGCTGCTGCAACGTTACACACTTTGGATGATGGGGATGAAATCAGATTCCAAAACTTTCATGTATCGTTCGGTAGTCGCTGTGTCATCAAGGAATATCGCACCGATTATTCCGTGACTGGACATTGCACACCACACTGCCGTCCGTTGAGAGCGAAGATACTTCTCGAACATGAAATGCGGATTCTCAGTTCTCCAAATAGGACAATTTTGCTTATTGACAAACTCGTCCAAATAAAAGTCGGCTTCGTCGCCAAACCATAATGTCCATATTAATTCCCAACATGGCCCCCGGCCAACCGTGCAGTTTGAACGTCCTGATGCAAATCGTTTAGAAGTTACGACTATTTTATTTAATGTAGCTCACTAACTGTCACCATGTACATGACTTCACACTTTTCATTATTCAGTCAATTGCTACTTTTCTCACCATAAAGATAGCATGTCTACATTATATAATATCATATCTAAATCATTTTGCAATTGGTTCTGATCTTCTGATGGTTTTGCAAGATGGTAAAGACAGCATCATCTGTAAACAATCTAAGACGGCAGCTCAGATTGTTTCTTAAATCGTTTATGTAGATCAGTAACAGCAGCAGACCTGTAACACTTCCTTGGAGAACGCCAGATATTACTTCTGTTTTACTCGACGACTTCCCGTCAATAACTACTATTGGTGACCTTCCCGACAGGAATCAACTGCTCTGGTACTAAACTGCAGAAGTCACATTACCGGGTAACGGAGGTTGTCGCGTGTCGACAGCCACGTCCAGTTGCAGGGAGTGTGGGAGTAATCAAAAACGGCCTCCTAACGGCTTACTATATTCGAAATAATAATGAAATGAGCAGCATGCTCCACTGAAAAAGCGCCAGCGGAAGCCCACAGCAAATGAATTGACCAATGCCTGTGCATTTTGTAATTGCATTGCGTGGAGCTGACAACAACGAAACAAAACATCATTCGATTACGACACTTGGTGCGCACAAAATTCGCTGTTGTGAAATCGCCTGTCAAGTGTTATTAAATTTCTGCCTCAAACATACAGCGTAAATTGCAGAGACCAGGTAACCGGCCGTTACCATTCCGAGAAACATATCACACACATTGTGTTTACTGCGGCATTTTGCCGACGCACGCAATGAAAAGTGTCACTGCATCTAAATTTTTATATGCGTTTTTGTGTAATTAGTTTAATTTTAGCCGCTTTCTTTTCCCTTTTTTACCCTTGTGAAGCTCGAGAGAAACAAATTGATTATTCACTGTGCGATGTTCCTGTCAGGTAGCGAAGTTCACTTAATGCAATATTCGGTATCGGATTTTTACAGGAGCCAGCGACAGACTGTTAAATTCATTTATGCAGTACCTGAAACTACTGGAGTATCCGAAACTATTTATTTTTATTATGTTGACCTAAATTCGCAATTACGTTTCTTACTGATACGTTTATTAAACGCTGCTCCAAGCACACTTAAAATAATTTAACAACATGAAGACTGCAAAATTTCTCATCTCATTTCATATGTAAGTCACAAAATTATACCGATATTCCAGTCGACAGTCAGTTTAATAACTTGAAATATGGAAGACAGAAATTCGTTATGTACTACTATTTTTTCTAAGAATACGCCAATTTATTCTACAGTAACTTCTAGAAAATAATCTAAAAGAGAATGATAGATCATCTGAAATTGTAATTCGAAAATTTCAAAAGCCAGTGTTTGGATACAATATTTCACGATCTTTTGTGTAGAAAAAGTTCATGTCTAACAAAAAGTGTTATTTAGTAGGTTTTCTGTATCCATACGATATGTATATTGTCACAGTTAAAACTCTGTGAATATTTAATTCATCATTGGAAGTATGTAAACGTAAAAAAGGCAATAACGGATAGTATTCTGTGTTTTTTATTAAAATGTTTAAGGAATAATGCCGTGTACACGATAGTCTTAGTCATATGTAGTTGCTTTGTGCGATTTACACCACATTTGGTAACGAGACGGTGCAAGTGTACATGACAAACATGATGATATGTTATTGCTTAATTGTTAAACATATCTGAACCTCCATCCAAGCGAGAACAAAAACATTACGACGAGTCATATTATCTACACAAGCATTCTGAATTTCTGTATACTACTCCTGTTTTGAAATTACGAGACACAATAACTTATATAACTAATAGCACTTTTCAATATGTTGTGCACAACAAAAATAGAAGAGTTACTTACATTGTATCTGTAAATTGCACAGAAGTCTTAAGGAGATAGATGATGCAAAAACATAACGTTGTAATGCCACTTAGAGAGTTACACGCATTTATATAAATGTGTGATTGAGCCTGATAAGCATCAAAGTTAATTATAAAAGTTCGAAAAATTTAGAAATTTTACTGAGCGCCCGAAAATGAAATGTGGGTTCTGCGAAAGAGCGTTTAAACATTACAACACGGTTCTATGAGTGTGAGATTGCGTTGTTTGCAGCAGACTATGTTAAAGTGAAATACCAGAATTATAGCTGTTGCTGGCTTCAGTTGCTATGGTAAACAGCTAATCATTTAAAATAAATAGTAGGTAAATGAAGTAATGGTAACACTAACCCCCTCCCCCATTACTTCTCGCTTAATCCTTATACACCGTAATCAATATTTATAATCGTGTTGCCCAAACTCTGACACGTCTTAATTTCTTGCCTCATTTCTCTCTCGCTCCAGTTTTGAGCATTTTTCTGTTTCTGGATTTTGTTACTGTTGTTATTATAATATGCAAGGTGATTATAATAATAAAATAACTTTAAGGCTCTCACGTATTTTTCTTTTTACTTCACACTTAAAAATAAGGGGCCTACACTGTAAATTGTATGTTGTCTGGTCTGATGTAAGAGTTAGTCTGAAGGCACTAATCATGCCAAGGTAACAATGTGAATACAAAGTTGCTCGTCTGATTAAGCTACCAGGAAATATTTTTATATAAAAAAATAATACTGGCTGATTTCAAAGAAACTGTTTATTTTCTTTTTGAGGAATTCTCCGAAAAAGAACTTTGGTTTTTATGGAAGATAAGAGAAGATTGAAGTATTCCCAAGTATGTTTTGTGTTATCGTGCGCTACTGATACCACGATACGCCAGCCCACTTTAGAAATTGTCACCGACCACGCGACCGGGAGGCCAAACTGCGCCCAGCGCCGTAGCGGAGGCGACTCACAGCACGCCGGACATTAAGTCTCAAAAGGAACCCCATGAGTACGAGGTCTCACGTTCAGTCATTGGTAAGGGTCATTTGAAAGTATTGTATTAACAGTTAAGAAAGGAAAAATATTTGTGCTAATGACTCACCATGCGCATCAGTAGGGCGACAGAAAATAAGTGTCTAGAAGGTGCAGTGGTGAACTTTTTATGGGATGTATGCATTACAGTTCACAAAATGGACATCGCCAACATTAGAGAAATGTTCAAAGCAAACCATTAACTTGCACCATGAACACCGTATGAAAAATGGCGCGTCACGGTGATGACAAAGTTTCGCACAATCAAGATCGAATATACTTACATGGATATGGTGTCTGTTCTTTCGGAAAGAACAGACACAATATCCATATAAGTATATAGTTCTGGCAACACAGGCCATGACCTTCTTCATCTGTGCGGATGCACACATATTCCGTGAACTCTTAAGGGACTTGGTAAGAATGTTGTTGTTGTTGTTGTGGTCTTCAGTCCTGAGACTGGTTTGATGCAGCTCTCCATGCTACTCCATTCAGTAAGCTGCATGCCCTCGGGAAAAATTACGGCCGTAGTTTCCCCTTGCTTTCAGCCGTTCGCAGTACCAGCACAGCAAGGCTGTTTTGGTTAATGTTACAAGGCCAGATCAGTCAATCATCCAGACTGTTGCCCCTGCAACTACTGAAAAGGCTGCTGCCCCTCTTCAGGGACTTGGTAAGAATATCTTCCACGAATAATGAGCGTGTTGGGGTGAGACACTACGAATGTAGTGTGTGGACATACAAGGTGAGAATGTCGGTCTTGTGGGAGGCGTGCGCAAGATAGTCCCTGCAGTCGCACTATCCTCTGTGCCCTCGGTGGCTCAGATGGATGCCGGCATGGTAACTCAGCATGTTCGGTCAGAGGTTTAGCTGCCTTCTGTAATAAAAAAAACTGAGTTGATGGATCAACGACGAACTGAAACGGGTGTCTTGCGACGTCCGCCCCGAGAAAATACAACAAACGAAAACGAACAAAATGAGACTTTCTTTTTTTTTTTTTTTAAAAAAAAAAAGATGGGTAGAGCGTCTGCCATGTAAGCAAGAGATTCCGGGTTCGATTCCCGGTCGGGGCACACATTATTACGTTTCTTCGTTGATATATATCAACGTCCATTAGTAGATCGAAGGCTAACTCTTTGGGAGCTACAAACCGTGCAGGACGTTCAACTAGGTACCCACTCTTAAAGAATGAAAATAGAATCATATCAGAAAGGGTAGTTTGCTTTAAAGGAGTATGATTTTTATAAGCAGACCAGGAATCAAGCAAAGTCAAATTATTTTCAGCAGCTATTGTCCAAAAATAGTGCCCATACGTGGGTATAGTTCTCTTACGTCCGTTTTTCCACTATTGGTTGATGTGACGTAAATATTCCCTGTTGCCCTTGAGAAATCATGCACACGAGAAAGAATCTAGGGGGCAGACCACCTCCAACTTCTCGCAGCACAATAAATAACTTTCCAGCCAACCTACCATCCAGATTAACAGTCGGCATAATTATATACGAATGCGTTAAGGCATTGGTCTTAGCTATTCTTGATACAACTCTCTTGGTGCCTCTAATTTTCAGGACTCCTTTCACATGCATTTTCTCTTCAAACACCGATTGGTCGGAGCTGAAAACAAATTTATCACTGAACATTGGGATAATGTTGTTTATATCATATACGAATTTTCGTGCAGACTCCGTAGTTTGTTGTACACCGTCAAGTTGATGCTTTGTATGAAATTTCGTTATCTTACGTCTTCCAATACTGTAGTACGGTTTGAAATTATGCAGCCATCCATTGCTTCCAGCCAGCCGGGGTGGCCGAGCGGTTCTAAGCGCTACAGTCTGGAACCGCGCGACCGCTACGGTCGCAGGTTCGAATCCTGCCTCAGGCATGGATGTGTGTGATGTCCTTAAGTTAAGTTAGGTTTAAGTAGTTCTAAGTTCTAGGGGACTGATGACCTCAGAAGTTAAGTCCCATAGTGCTCAGAACCATTTGAACCTTTGCTTCCCCTGAAATCACAGTAATTCACGTTGTACGCAATTTGATGTGCATAACGAAGTAGGACGCTACGACGCATGTCCTGTAAATTGTATGTAGCATCCTTGAAACTCGCAAACACCAGTTTTTGTAACAAGTGCACCTTGTCTTCCCTTGTATATACGTAGTTTTTCTTATGCGTTACACGGTAATATTGCTGCGGACTTATTTGAAACCTGTTCATAATTGTTTAAAAACTGTGCTGAGGGCAATCTTCCATGTACTTAATTATGTTTAGTACCCGCTCCTTTGTATCTCCCTGTCCTACATGGATGATGAATTACATGGCTTGACACTGCTTCAGTACCACCTTCACTTGTTAACGCGTATCGGCGTCACTTAACTCCCCATGCACGTTGTCAGCACAGTCGAGCGCATACGGCACCACGCATTCCACTGATTCATCTTTCTGAAAAGCTAATTTTTCAACTGCCAATTCCTTCTCTCTCTGTGAAATTCCTTGGTTTCCCTTATGACGAAATGTGAACTTCGGCAACTGTTGTTGTAGGTATAATGCACTGTTTGCTTTGTTTATCGTTGCCCTTTCTGTGCATTTTATTAACACCACTGGCACTGTTGTGAGTCACTCGTCGACTAAACAGTTCAATTACGCTTCGCAGCCTCATCTTGTGCTCATCACTGGATGCCTCCAGCCCCGCACCCAGTTGCCATTAGCAACCAATATTGTGTTTGCATGATAAACAAACAGTGTGTGGGGGCGCCGAATACCGTAAACATCATTGGCCTTTACGACCTCACACTCAAGGGGTCCTTTTTAGTCAATTTTCTCACTTAGTTCAGCTCTATCTAGTCTAAGCGTTGTCATTTAGACTCTATTTTTATTTTGGATACTGGACTATGGCTTCCTTGAGAACTTGCACTGGGTATTGCTCAGGACTTGCTGTTTTACAAGCAAAGTAAAAGAAATTTATCAAACACTACGTGTGCATCTTATTACTTTGGTATCTGTCATGGAACCCACCAACTCCTTGTTATCCACCAGCAGAATGATCAGACATGATTAATGGATAACCCTCGACTAGGACGACGAGTAGACTTCTGTAAGCAACGTGCAAAACTCTGATGAATCCGCTTTTCGTCTCGAACTAGAACTTGATGGCGACTTATGGATGTTCCCTTACATAAACAACGAATGTCTTGCAACTGCTAGTACCATCTCCAAATATTCTGAGATGTAGGGGGTGTATTGATGTAAATCAGACAAAAATTACCCTCCACAGTTGGGCCTGAATTGCAATTGTTGAAACGTAGTACACAGATCTTCTTTTGTTAGGGTGGACTCGATGCACACTGGTTGTTGCCAAGGAGACCCCTATCGGCAAGGACATAAACCGACAACTTACAGTGGGTACCATAGCATGCTCTTAGATTCTACGCGAACAATAACATTCGCCCCCAACTATCTGTTTTCATTAAAGTAGAAGAGTGTGAAATCGGACGAAACTTTTTGAAACAGCCTGTGCGCATGCCCCAATTACTTTACAGCAGAGCGAACGCAGAATGAGCAGTGTGTCATACGAAAAAAGGAATTTTTGCACTCGTTACCCGTTCACGTGCCCTTTCGCATTTCAGTACAGCCACACAAAAAATGTTGGTCACCCCGCTGTGGTAAATTTGCGCAATTCAGTATTAGCCGATCACAACATAGTGCAATAGATTAATGTGGTTCTTCACACGTATCACTGTCGTGGGTTTATGCCGGGTACGAACCGAAATACGACGACGTGGTACATTGAATTCCAGCGAGAAATCATTTGTCTCGTTTGGATTCATTCACAAGCTCACATTGCACCCTATTCCGTTGACATTATCTCTTTTCGACACTGACAAGGGAACCTCCCCATCGCACCCCCGTCAAATTTAGTTATAAGTTGGCACAGTGGATAGGCCTTGAAAAACTGAACACAGATCAATCGAGAAAACAGGAAGAAGATGTGTGGAACTATGAAAAAAATAAGCAAAATACGAGTATACAAATTGAGTAGTCCATGAGCAAGATAGGCAACATCAAGGATGCTGTGAGGTCAAGAGCACCCTGGTCTCGTGGTTAGCGTGAGCAGCTGCGGAACGAGAGGTCCTTGGTTCAAGTCTTCCCTCGAGTAAAAAGTTTATTTTCTTTATTTTTGCAAGGTTATGATCTGTCCGTTCGTTCATTGACGTCTCTGTTCACTGTAATAAGTTTTGTGTCTGTTTTGCGACCGCACCGCAAAACTGTGCGATTTGTAGACGAAAGGACGTGCCTCTCCAATTGGAACCGAAAACATTTGTTCGCAAGGTCATAGGTCAACCGATTCCTCCACAGGAAAACACGTCTGATATATTCTATACGACACTGGTGACGGCATGTGCGTCACATGACAGGAATGTGTTGTCGACCCACCTAACTTGTACACTTGGCGAATGGGTAAAAAGATTCTTCTACATTGCCCGATTTAGGTTTTCTTGTGGATGTGATAATCACTCCCAAAAAGTGATGAAAACATGAGTTTGTCAGATAAACTGTAACAAATGAATGCAACAGTTTCACAGTCGCACAGTTTTCTCTGTGCTCTGTCAAAACATATGTTTTTAACGTTTTCAAATTTTTCCGTGTGTAGACCGTCAAATCATGCATATTTCCAAGCAAATCTGAACATGTCCTGGAATTTTGGAGAGCGAAGTTGTTTATATAAAAACTTAAACTTTTCACTCGAAGGAAGACTTGAACCAAGGACCTCACGTTCCGCAGCTGCTCACACTAACCACGGGACCACGGCGCTCCTAAGCTCGCAATCTCCTTGATGTTGCCTATATTGCACATGGACTACTCAGTTTGTATATTTTGCTTATTTATTTCAAAGTTCCACACAACTTCTTCCTGTTTTCTCGATTGATCTGTGTTTAGTTTTTCAAGCCTATCCACTGTGCCAACTTATAACTAAATCTGACGGGGGTGCGATGGGGAAGTTCCCTTGTGAGCGAAACGGCGCAATGGAAAACCAATATTCGGGATGGTGGCCGTTCAAATCCGCGTGGTCACCCACAGTTACCCGTGATTTCATGAAACAGTTTACACAAATGCCAGGATGCTTCCTTTGAATGCACAAAACTTGTTTCCTATTCCATCCTTCCCCAATCCGAGCTTGTGTTCCGTCGCTGATAACTTCTTAGTTGATGTGGCGTAAAATCTTAATCTTCTCCCTTACCTTCTTCTCATCTGTCCCTTTTTCACTGTCCTACCTCGTGGTAACATTCACTTTTCTGGTCCCACTCAAAAGGATGTTGTTCTATTAATATCTGAGCATGTCCTTTGGAATCTTAATAATTTACTGCTTGCGCGTTCTTCTACACGTTCTTCCTGTGCGTTGTGATTTTCACAGTCGTTGGTGTATGTAGTGTACGATTTTAAACGGTAGTGCACTGGAAATTCGTAAGGTTTAGTTTTACTACTTCCTCCAGGAGGCTCACGGTTCTTTCGTGAGTGCATGCGTGGCGCCCACGGGGCCCCGAGCTATTGCAGCCCATTATTCCTTCCCAGGCTGCATTTCCTTCCCTGTGCCCCTCCCTCCCCATCCTCACTTCTTCCCTGTTGCCCCCTCCTCCCCTCTCTCGGTGTTCTTATTTATGTCGACCTGGCTATCCACCTGGTTTCCTGTAGTCCTTACGGTTTTGTTTCCCTTGCCTTTTCTCTTTCATTCTTTTTGGCGTTTTTGGTTCCCCTTTGGGGTCTGACCCCAGCTTCTAAATTTTCTGTCTCTAGTGTGAGTCATTTGGAGAAGAATTCCCTCCCTATCGTCTACGGCATGGATACCTCTTCTCCTCCTTCCTTCCCCTCTTCCTCCCTCTCCATCCTGTTAAGTCACCATCACATGTAACCAGTCTATCTTGTGAGGCTGTTATGTACCCATCTGGATGAGGTTCCTGAGAACAAAGGGATCACACTTCAGATACCTGAGCTGTTGCCTCCCCAAGAATGTGCAGGAGTTGTTGCTTGTTGTTTCTGAGCATTGGAGCACAGGAGCAACAGCTGCCTTCCCAGACATGGGTGATGCCCATGTGGAGAGCCCCTGATCAGAGTGGGTGCTATCAGTATGGATGCTTTGTGCATGAAGTATATCAAGATTCAAAAACCAGGCCATTTTACTACAGCTGTGTCTTTAAGTGGTAACGGATCATCGATTGCTGCTCCTTATAAGCCTGCATCCTTCTCTTCCCTGGCTACACACCGAGAGGAGGGCCAGGCTATCCAGCTTGGGACAAAATATTTTCCCCGCTAGGTGGTCTATAGTAGGTCGAATGTGGACACATTCACAGCCACAAAGCTGCTAGTTTTTATGGAAAAAATCGAAAACCAGTTTGGTGAAGTTGACTCTCTCAGGAAGATGTGGTCGGGTTCCCTGTTGATCAAAGCTCCTTCTGCCGCCCAATCTACAGCTCTTTGCGCTTGTGATTGTCATGGTGACGTTGCGGTGGCTGTTCCACCTCTCCAGTCTCTCAGTATGGATCAGGTAGTCATTTTTTTTACAGGGAACTCATCATCCTTTAAACTGATGTGGAAATCCATGCCTATCTGGGATGAAGAGCCATTCAGTTTGTTCAACAAGTGCAGAAAGGTGTAAGGCCAACCACACTGATGCTAGTGCCATTATTCTGGCTTTCTAGGGAAGTACTCTACCAGAGAGTCAATGTTATATGTTATCTGTGTGATGTGAAGCTGTATGTCTCACCGCCCATGAGGTTCTTTCAGAGCTTGCGTTTCAGGCACATGTCTTCCCAGTATATATCAGACCCTCTATGTGGTGACTGTGGCCACACATTCCATGAGGGGAGCCCCTGTGCTTCGCCACCTGTGTGTGTAAGTGTCAAAATCGTCACTCTCCATGCTCATCAGATTGCCTGGCTCACAAGAATATGAATGACTCCATGCTGTATCGATGACTTCTACGTCTGTTATGTAATTTCACCATCCTACCTCTTCCTTACCCTAGTCCTGCCCTCTCTCTTCTCCCCCACCCCTGCAGTTCAAACGCTCTCTCCTCTGGGCGCCACTCCCCCTCCCCAGTCGAAGAAGCGTCCCACTTCTTTGGTGCCCATTGGTGATAGGGCTTCCTTCTGGGACCCCTCCCCACAACGTCTCTCAAGCTGGAGGCCTGCTACCATAACTCAGCTTTTGCAGAAGCTTACTATCCATCTGTGCCCTGTCCTCCTCAACCTATGAAAGAGAAGAAGAAGAAGAAGCACAAGTCCTGGTGACCTGGTGATGTGGTTGGCTACAGCCCATTTACCTCCCATTTGGATGCCTGCTCTCTGATTATTCAGTAGAACTGTAATGGATACTACCATCACCTCCCAGAGTTGCAATCCCTTATTACGTTTTAGTCAGCAGCTTGTATCGTTCTCCACAAATCTCATTTTACGCCACATCCTGCAAGATTGTCAGCAGTAATCTTCAATTTCCAGCAGTGCCCTTCCAGGTGGCCTTTGTACAGATCCATCAGTTCTTGCAGAACACCTTGCTACCCATTTTGCGACGGCATTGGCTTCAGCTTCCTGTTTAGCTGTCTTCTTCCTCCAGAAATGGTGGGCTGAAGCTTCCCACATATGGTTTACCTGTGTCACCAGAATCCTACAATGAACCTTTTACTGAATGGGAGCTTCTTCTGGCGCTTTCTTTTTCCCATGATTCAGCTCCTGGTCCTGATCCCATCCATAACCAGTTACATCAACACCTCAATCCTCCACAACACCAGTATCTCCTCAAAGTGTTTGACCCTGTTGGCTCCAAGGCATTTTTCCCTTTCAATGGAGAGACAGTATTGTAGTTCCTGATCTTAACCCTGCCAAGGATCCATTCTCGATTAATACTTAGCGGCCCATCAGCCTGCAAATATCCCACCTCCCCTTCCAAGTTACTAGGGCAGATGGTGGCTCTTCAGCCCTGTTGGGTTCTTGAATCTTGGGACATTTTATCCACTTACCACTGTGGCTTTTGGGAGGGACAGTCTCCAACTGATCATATGCTTCTGTGGGAAACAGCAGTTCAGTACGCCTTCTCTCAGTGCCGCTATCTTGTTGCCATTTTCTTTTATCTTCGTAAGGCCTATGACACAGCTTGGCATCATCACATCCTCCTTATGCTCCATGAGTGGAGTCTTTGGGGCCCTCTCCCGATTTTTGTTCGCAAATTCCTGTCCAATTGATCGTTCTGCGCTCAGGTTGGCACTGTTCTCAGCTGTACAAGGACCAAGGAGAATGACATTCTATTGGGCTCCATATTAAGTGTCCTTTTTTAAATCACTGCTAATGGACTTGTGGCCTCTGCCAGACCATTGGTCACCAATGCTCTGTAGGTGGGTGATTTCTGTATTTGTGTTACGTCCCATTCGGGGGCCTCTGCAGAACGACAGCAGTGGCACACTTCCTTGTAGACTCTCACACAGTTTTCAGTTTTCTGTAGCCATATTACAGTCCATCTTGATGCTCAATGCCTGACAATTGTCCTCCAATTCCGTTGCTTGTGTCTTCTTTTTGACAACAAACTTATTTGGTTGCCCCATATCTGTTATCTGAAGGTTGACCATTTTTGTAGACTCGATGTTCTTCTCTTCTATTGTTCTTCACTCTTGGGGCACGGATCGTTCGACCCTTCTCTGCCTTTACTGGGCATTAGTTCTGTCCTGTCTGGACTATGGTTCTCAAGATTATGCATCAGCAGTCCCTTTCATGCTGCTTCTCTTGGACCTGGTTCACCATCATGGCATTCATTTAGCAACTGGTGCATTTCGCACTAGACTTTTAGTAGTCTTCTGATTGATGCTGGGATCCCTTCCCTTTCGAAACGGCCCCAGTTCTTGGCTTCCCATGCCATCACTTTTCCATGATCACACTTCCTATTCTACTCTTTTTACAGCTTCAGATCATCTCCTGCCTGCTGCCTGTACTCAGACAGGTTTACCGATTGGGCTCTGCCTCAGTTCTCTCTGCCGTGACTTCCATCTCCCCTCCTTGCCCTCTTCCCTACGTTCTCTCCCGACTATTTCTATTGGCTAGTTCCTTGGCCACGGGTTTGAATGGATCTCTTTGAGGGACCAAAAGCCTCCATCGCTCCAGTTTTGTTCTCTTGCTTGTTCAGAATGCTGCCCTTGGCGTTTCAGGACGCCATTGTTTTTTACACCAATGGCTCTAAATCCACTGATCGTGTGGGATATGCCTTCATGTCTTCTGTTGGCACAGAACATCACCTCTTGTCTCCATGTGTGGGGTGTTTACTGTGGAACTTATCACCATCTATCAGGCTCCCTGTTTTATTAAACTGTCATCCCTTACTCAAGTATCGTTACGTATGGAGTCAAAGAATGGCTCTTAGGCTACTGCTCGGTGCTTTTCCTACCACCTCTTGGTCTCTGCCAACCATGACCTCGCTGATCTTGGTGATGCTGCTTGTTTGGTTGATTTCCCCCCCCCCCCCCCCCAGGGTTCTATTTGCGACTTTTCATCAAATCCCTTTTTGCACAATCGTGACTCACTCTTGGAAAGCTACCCCCCCCCCTCCCCCCTGTCTAATAAACTTAGCGCCATCAAGGAGACTGCCATCATGTGGCATTCTTCCCTCTGCCTCTCCTGGCGGGAATCTACACCATCCCCTGCCGTCTTTGTATTGGCCATACTAGGTTCACCCATGGTTGTATTTACTCTGCAATGATCTCCCCCTCCCCCCTTTGTAGTTGTGGGGCTCCATTCACGGTGACCCATATTTTGCTGGACTGCCCCCGACTTTTGATCCTTCACATGAAATATGCAGTTCCATCTACCTTGTCTCGGTTGACAGTGGACGACACCCTCGTATGGTTAAATGCGTCCTCGATTTTCTTCGCAAAAGTAGCTTGTACTCTCAGGTATAAGTCCTTGAAGTTTACTCTGGAAATTCAGTCCCTCAGTTAGCGTAGGCGTTGGTTATGGAGGCCTTGACCTTGACTGCACACTGGCCAGGTTCTCTCTGCCTTTTCGCTACATTTTGTCTGATCTGTTGTGCTGTTTTGTTTCCCCTTTTCTTGCTGCGTTTTTTCCTCTGGTGTTTCCCTCGTTGTATCGTGAAAATGATATGGTGTGGATGTCAGGACGGGTCGATGGCAGTGATGGCGCCCCACCACACATATTGTCTCTGGAGCACCCCTGCTCTCCCTGTTTCCATCCACCCCCCTCCTGTTCTTTCCTCTTCCTATACCCCCGACATCCCTTTTCCCTCGTTCTTTGCGTGTTATCCCTTCCCTTTGGCTGTACTGAACTGTTTGTGTTGTACCTTCCTTCATTTCTGCCATCCTAGATCACGGGATCAAAGACCTCGCTATGTGGTCCGCTACCCCAAGTCAAGCAACCAACTAGTTCTGCTATTAAGAATTGAAATATGCTTATAATATCAATAAAACACTACATAAGCAACCACTAAATTTGTTTTATTTTCATATATGATGTGTTTCTGAACTGTGCTCCGTCATCAGCGGGCAGTCTCCGTGGTTATCTCAGTTATATTGTTCCCGGGTGACCAACCATATCGAGATATCTCGAGTTCTCTGCATCTTCATTACGTATTTTCCTCTAGAGCTGTGCAACTGAACTTATCATTTCTTACAGTTCATAAATTAAACGTCCATCTGCCACATATGATGGCAAGAAAGCCTAGGAAATCGGGAAAAGAATAAAACAGAAACTTCTACCACATTTAATCGGTATTCTGTGGAACATTGACTCCCAAAGGAATGTAAGATAGGTTTATATTCAACTTACTATGAAGCCAGTCACAAAGCAATGCAAGAAAGATCTATATTCATCTTATCATGAATCCATTCTAGCATATGCAACTGATACTCGAATTAAAACACAAAGAAAGAGAGGAGAAGGCACCAGCTGAAAGGTTGACTGGAAAGAGACAACGAGAAAGACTCAAAAAAAGAGATATGCAGATGCAGTGAGAGTCCCCATGAAATAAGGGAATAAAGCTGAAATACATTTCAAGAAGGAGGGGAATGGTGGAGAGATAGACAACAATGGAGGTCCTTCATTCGCAACCCTACCAAGGCAGCTGGAAACGGCAATAGAGTAAACAGTCAATGTGTAAAACACAGGAAAGTATGTAAGAAGTACGCAGAGGACTGCAGCTATTTCGATATCGTTAGTTTCCCAGGAGCAATGCACCTGAACTACGTAGATACCGAAACTGTCAGCAGGTGATGAAGTAAAGAATCCAAAACACGTTGTAAATTTAAAAAAAAATGCTACTTGGTGTGCTATATGCATTATGCCATTCGGCGTGTGTATATGTGATGGGTACCAATGTTGAAGTGGTCACGCCTAACATGTCAGTTAAATTAGCCGTGATATTGACAACCTGAAACTGGGAATGTTTTTCATGTGAATTAGTTCCCTAATTTGTGATAACGGTCTAACTTAATCAAGATCGATGTTTGGGATCTAGTCCTAGGAAAAGTAGAGCAACTGGGTGCTGACCAGACATTTATTGTACAACACTGAAAGAAAAATATGGAAATTGAACAAGTATTTACGTGGAATGTTAACTCCTTTTCATTACTCTAAATTTGAGACCGGAAAAACGTCTATGACTTGAATCAAAATCGCAGCCGCTTTTACTAGACGGCAATACTAACTGGTTGATACTGATTCGCATTGAATAAAGACAGGTCTCCACCCTGGCTGACACTGATAGTAAAGAGCTCTGTTGTCGAACGAATGAAACATAACACCTCTGCTGTTAAATATTCCCTATATGCCGAGCCGTGGTACTTCTATCACAAAATTCACTGCCGGGAAGGGCAGTTCTGCAGCGCCCATCTGCGCAGTGCTGCCGGTCATCATCGAGACGAAGCGCATGACGTAGCTGTAAATTCTTACAACACAGGGGACGTCAAACGGCGTCTGGAAACTCATAAGGTCGAAACTACGCCAGTACAATGTCAGACATGAACCAAGGGTTCTGCTTGCTCATAAGTTAGAAGCAGATACGAGGGTGAGTCAAATGAAAACCTTAAATATTTTTTTAAATATTATTTGCTGTGCAGAAGTGGTACAAAGCTGTATCACTTTTCAACATCTCTCCCACGGTCAATGCAAGTCCTCCAGCGCTTACAAGGTGCATAAATTCCTTTAGAAAAAGATTCTTTTGGTAGTCCGCGCAACCACTCATGCACCGCGTGGCGTGACTCTTCATTAGAACGGAACGTCTTTCCTCCCATTGCATCTTTGAGTGGTCCAAACATAAGGAAATCACTTGGGGCAAGGTATGCTGAGTATGGTGGATGAGGAAGACACTCAAAATGCAGGTCTGTGATTTTTGCAGTTGTTGTACGGGCAATGGGGGCCTTGCATTGTCATGTTCGAAAAGGACACCTGCTGACAGCTATCCACGTCGCTTTGATTTGATTGCAGGCCGCAGATAATTTTTTAGGTGATCTGTATATGATGCACTGGTGATAGTGGTCCCTCTTTGCATGTAATGCTAAACGACGCCTTTTTCGTCCCAAACGAGAGTCAGCATAACCTTCCCTGCTGATGGTTCTGTTCGAAACTTCTTTAGTTTTGGTCATAAGGAATGGCGCCATTCCTTCCTCGCTTTTTCATTTCCGGTTCGTGTAAGTGAACCCAGGTTTCGTCCTCAGTAACGATTCTTGCAAGGGAGCCATCACCTTCTCGTTCAAAGCGCCGAAGAAGTTCTTCACAGGCGTCAACACGTCGTTCTCTCATTTCAGGAGTCAGCTGCCGTGGCTCCCATCTTGCAGATACTTTGTGAAACTGGAGCACATCATGCACAATGTGGTGTGCTGACCCATGAATAATCTGTAAACATGCTGCAATGCACGTAGTGTCATTCGGCGCTTTTCCTTCGCTATGGCTGCAACTGCTGCAATGTTCTGTGGAGTCACCACTCGTTGTGCCTGACCTGGACGAGGACCATCTTCCACTGAAGTCACACCATTTGCGAACTTCCTACTCCATTCGTATAATTTCTGCTGTGACAAACATGCATCACCGTACTGAATCTTCTTTCGTCGGCGAATTTCAATAGGTTTCACAACTTCACTAGGCAAAAACCGAATAACAGGACGCTGTTCTTCCCTGGTGCAAGTCGCAAGTGGGGCGGCCATCTTTATACTGATACTGCAACGGTATGTGTGCATCTGCAGTATGCTGCCAACTACAGGCCATTCTGCACGCTGTTTGTAGCACGCTTACCAACTTACAGGATAACGGCGCGAAATTTCGATTTGTTATTACAGATTTAAGGTTTTCATTTGACTCTCCCTCGTACTTGACTCGAGTGTGCTGCTTTAAAGAAGCACTTCATAGTGCCTTAGATTCGTTTCCCTGCTGCCATAGAAAAGAATGATGCCATTCCTAGTGGCGAAATTAGCACTTTATCAGAGCTAATAGTGAGACCGATCACTGGCACCTGGCCAGCAATGTCTGACAGCTCTGTTCAACGATAGGCGTCCTCTCAGCATCTTACATAGAGTCCCTCTACCGCACAATACCCAGTTTAGAACAAATCGCGCCTTGTTACTGTGCACTCTCCATGCTGCCAATCTCCGCACCTGTTACAAACAGAATACCTCAGAATCTATAGGTCATGAAACTGTCAGCCTTCAGCTCATACTCAGTTTGGTAGAAACTTCAAGAACAAATTGTAACTCATCCTCTGACTACAAATTTAGCCAATCACATTAGTTACTCGGTCATACGGCGAGAATACGCCCTGGTGTCTGGCATGAGAACTTCTGCAATCGTTATCTCGAATCTGCGGCAGGCATTAATCACACGTACCTTCATGCGGAAAAGGATGGTGGCAGCGCCTGTAACTGTGATCCTTTCAGCATCGCCTCGCCGCTGACTCTTTCTTAACAATGGTACGACCGCCACGAGGAGACCGCTTAAGCGCCTTCTCGAAGGGGAGGCGGTCCTAGACCGTAAACGCTCACATCGACCTATCTATTCAGAGCCATAAAAACTGCCCTTCCTCCAGCCATTAGCCCGTGTCGCTTCACTTTGAAGACCGCGGCGGCCCTCGTTCTCCCTACTGTCAGGGCTAGCGCGAAATTATCCTCTTAGCAAGCAGCTCTACAGAACTGTTAGTATGATGCTCCCCAATATCAACCAATAAATCATTAATAATTCGATACCCATATCTAAAAAATGCGATCCCATACAGAGTAAATATGAAATATGAATCGTCAAAATTATTTATGTGTGACCGCCTTACAAAAATCGTAAAATTTAGTGACTAGTTACTTTGTATTTTAATTTATATTTTTGCTGTGGCCTACACCAGACAGCATGGCGCCTAGAATATCAGCAACCGAACTGACAGCCTGCAGCCGCGGGTTGCCCGCCTTCGCAGGCACACCGAAGCACTACACAACCGACAGGCAATATGATGAGTGGAAAAAAAGAAAAGAAAAAAGAAGCAAATACACCAGGGGCTAATACCGGCCCACATAAACTTAAAGAAGAGGTCGCTGCAGATCCCGGAACTATTTTCACACGCCAACCACGTGATGGAAAATAGTTCCGAGGTACTCATCCGCTGAAGCGCTATAAAGGCCGACCCTCGGCCGCACATCGGCAGTTCATCGACCACCAGCAGACTTGGATAGCTTCCGCCCCGGCAGCCCGGTTTGGATCTTCTCGCTTATCTGTGGATTAGGCTTGGTATATGGGAGAAGTCTCTGCCGGAGACTAGTAGGAAATTATTTCAGTTGTTTCTATCTTATTCTTGTATGTAGTTGTGATTCGAAGACGGATCACTGTTTTGTGTTGGTGTTATACTTGGAGAATTTTTTTCGGTTAATTGAACAGTCCAATAAATTGTTTCGGACTTTGATCGTTAGTTTCTTCTGCTTACACAGACATATCAATTTTAAGCAGACGTTCAGGGAAAGACATGTGTATGCATAAAAATTAAAAAAGATTGAAAGGTCTCAAAACTAAATAACCAACTAGAACATATAAAATGTGCATCAGGAAGCTAGATGGGCAGAAAGCTAGAGTGGAGTTGGGAATGTGGTCTCCATTTACAGCGACAAGAAAGTATGTAGGGTAAAGAGAAAGGAGAGGAAAGCAGAAAGAAAACTGGAGGCCTACAACAAATCAAAGAGGACGGATGTTTACTTTCGCAGGAACCTTCCTCGTCGCGGATAATTGGCGACCTGTGTACGGGCACGCCGCTTGCACTTGCTGCCTTGGCGGGACGGCGGCGCTGTGTCAGATCATTAGGGAGGAGGTAGCCGTGTAGCAACAGGCTGCAGGCCGCCCCAGTAGTCGCTACTCGCCACCGGGAGACAACGTCGCTGCCCAAGGCTCCAATTAACAGACGCCGTAACGAACCGTCCTCTCCGCCCTCGCCTCTGCTGTGCGTCAAGGTCGTCTCGAGTCACTACTCGACGACCGGTCTTGGCAGGCAGTCTACATCTACATCTATACTTCGCAGGCCTCTGCACAGCGCATGGTGGAGTGTACATTGTACCAATGTTATCGGTATTTTTCCTATTATATTCACGTATTATTCACAATTAGTAAGATGTTCCGGGCTATTATGCAGTGGTAGAATAGATTTCACTTTTAAACCCGATGTTTCGTCCGCATCTGCGGAGGACATTCTCAAGGGAGATCGTAGCTTTGTTGAATGTCCGATTAACACCCTGGTTCCCTAGCATAGAAGCGAGCCCGGGTGTGAATCGGAAATTCAACAAAGCTACGATCCCCCTTGAGAATGTACTCTGCAGATGGGGACGAAACATCGGGTTTTAAAGTGAAATCCATTCGACACGGCATAATAGCCCGGAACATTTTACTAATTGTGACATTTTCGGCTGTGAAAGTTTATATTTTACAAGTTACGTATCAATCGAGGGAAATATAATTCTCTTATTCGTGCCTTAATTCTCGTGTCTTACCCTCGTGATCCGTATGTGAGATCTACGAAAATGGTTGCACAGGCTTTTTAAAATACAGATCCTCTAAGGTCAGCCTACAGGATTTCCGCGAGAAGTACGGCGTCTTTCTACCAGGGACTCCATATAAGTTCCCTGAGCTTTTCTGTTAGACTTTCGTATGCGCTATACCCATCTCTTAAGACGCGTCTCTAAATTTGTTTGACGTCTTTTGTCACACATACATGAGGAGGCCTCAAACAATGTAACAATAGAACTCGTTGCCGGCCGGAGAGGCCGAGCGGTTCTAGGCGCTACAGTCTGGAACCGCGTGACCGCTACGGTCGCAGGTTCGAATCCTGCCTCGGGCATGGATGTGTGTGATGTCCTTAGGTTAGTTAGGTTTAAGTAGTTCTCAGTTCTAGGGGACTGATGAGCAAAGAAGTACCGAGCGAGGTGGCGCAGTGGTTAGCACACTGGACTCGCATTCGGGAGGACGACGGTTCAATCCCGTCTCCGGCCATCCTGATTTAGGTTTTCCGTGATTTCCCTAAATCGTTTCAGGCAAATGCCGGGATGGTTCCTTTGAAAGGGCACGGCCGATTTCCTTCCCAATCCTTCCCTAACTCGAGCTTGCGCTCCGTCTCTAATGACCTCGTTGTCGACGGGACGTTAAACAATAACCACCACCACCACCACCACCACCAAAGAAGTTAAGTCCCATAGTGCTCAGAGCCATTTGAACCAATAGAACTCGTTGCACTACCGTATTTCATGCGATTCCCGTTACAGATACACTTTATATTCCCGGAACCGTTCGAACAAATCTGTAGGAACCAACATGGGATCCGATAACAACAGTCGTGCGAAATTCAGCTGGCTCTGTTCATCCACAAGACCAAGAAAGCAGTAAATCCAGCCGCCCAGATAGATGCCGTGCTGCTTGACTTCCAGAAGGCGTTCGGTGCAGTTCCGTATTGCTGCCTTAGGAATAAAATACGAGCGTACAGAATATCAGACCAATTGTGTGATTGCATTGAAAAGTTATTAGAAAATAGAACACAGCACGTCATTCTAAAAGGAGAGATGTCTTCAGACATAAAAGAAACTTCGGTTGTGCTCCAGAGGAGTGTTATAGGACCATTACTTTTCGGCTGAGCTAGAAGATAACGTCGAAAGTTCCATGGGCTTTTCGCGGATGATGCCTTTGTGTACAGAGAAGTCGAGACGCTAGAAAATTGTAGCGAAATGCCGTAAGGCATGCAAAGGATCAACGCTTGGTGCAGGGACCCTAAAAATAAACAAATATAACGTGTGCTAATACATAGTGAGGAAGATCCTTTATTATATGATAAGACAATTTCAGAACAGTCACTGGAAGTAACTACTTTCATAGAATACCAAGGAATATGCGTACTCAGGGATTTGCAAATTAATGGCAAGTAAGGCAGTTGCCATCAACAAAGAAAGAAGCTTATAAAACAAATAACTGGATATTGGTCGTCGATATGAGATCCGTGCCAGATGGGGCTGATAGAAGAAACAGAGAAGGTAAAAAAGAGAGTGGCACGTTTCGTTACAGATTCATTTAGCCAGCACGAAAGCGTCACATAAGCGATCAAGTAACGCCAGTGGCAGACACCGCAAGAGAGGCGTTCTGCATCACAGTGTGGTTTATTGTTAACGATCGGACAGCGTACGTTCCATGAAGAATCATCAAATATTTTGCTTCCTCCTTGGTTCATCTCTCGAAAACAACATGAAGATAAATTTAGAGATATTCGAAGCTACATGGAGGATTACCGGCAATCTTTATTCTCGCGAACTGGAACAGGAAAGGGGGAAGTGACAGTCGTACACGAAGCACACATCGCAAAGTGGCTTCCGTAGTGTAGATATAGATGTACACTCCGCAGCAAAATTAAAGGATCACTTTTCCGAAAGTCCGTAATTATCTTCCATTCTGACGCATAAGCTTAAAAAAGGTACTTAAAATGTTTCTCTGCTATTATGCAAAAGCATGGTGACCTGCGACGTCATCTTTGGCGACGCTTTAGACAGCGAGATATCGACACATGCAAGAAAAAGGTCACATTTATGGAATAAGGTGGGTCGATGACGTCACATTGTTACAAAAAATTACCAAAATTCTGCCCAGCGTCACCGTGGACGTGCCACACGATGGAAAGGAAGACATACCCCCTCTCGCCCACATTTCACCCCGTATTTGACGCCTCTGTGATGGACGTCTGAACCGCGACACCCAGCGTTGAAATCACACAGGTTTCTTATGTGTGGCCGAGGGAAACATTTCAGACACATCGCCCTAAGAATCGACACGACAGGGCCTCAGATGGTGGCACAAAGGGCGTCAATGAAACCATCACTTCCCTTGTGGCGTGGATTCCCACACATTTCGCCGTCGAAAACGGCAGTTCGCAGTGCGATGACCAACAGGACGACGTTTTTGGCAACCTACTGTAGCGTGATCGCGGAGGTGGGGTTCAAGATTAACATGTGTGCCATTAAAACATTAAAGTGTCCCTCGACCCTTCACTTAGGGAACACTCTCGGTACCACCCACTCAGTTGGGCACGTTACAAATGTACCTATGAGAAACTTAAACTTCCACATACGAGATTCAGCCTCGCTGCAGCTATAGCTCCTGAACGTTAGGCAACCACTCCGACACCTTCTTGTACGGTATTTGCCTACTTTCAGGCGCTACAGCAGCTGCGAGGCTGAATGTCTGTCGAAGTGTGTAACAGGTTATTTGCAGCGTGCTCAGCTAAGGTGTGTTAGTAACACTGAGGGCGTTGCCAAATAAGGAGTGTCGTAGAGGGACTCCTTGCCATTTTGTCGACGCAGGTCCATCCCCATCCCACCCCTCCCTGTGATCACGCCATAGGCGGGCGTGAAACAGGACGCCAGAGAAAATATAAAGGCCCTTCGCTACCTGGGATCAAGTTTAGATTTCGTCGAATGGTGTTGAACGGTCCCTGGTGATCCTACTCTGTATATCAGAGCTAAAATTGCTGTCGTCCTACACACCAAAGCGGTCTGACCACTGTCAAAGGCGCAGCCCCCTTAGAGTAGGGTTGAAATGCCCAGTGGATACCAACAGTGTGGAACATTGTCAAGAACGTCGTCCTGCTGCTCGTTGCACTGCGAACTGTCGTTTTCGACCGCGAAATATGTGGGAATCCACGCCCCAAGGAAGGGATGGTTTTATTGACGGCCTTTTATGCCACCCCCTGAGGACTTTTCGTGTCGATTTTGAGCGGTTGTGTGTCTGAAACGTTTTCCTCAGCCGCCTATAAGAAAACCATGTGATTTCAATTATGGGTGTCATGGATCAGACCTCCATCATGGAGGCACAAAAGAAGGGGTGAAATGTAAGACGAGATATGACGACGTTCCCATTTTGTGAGCCGTCCACGGTAGCGTTGGCTAGAATTATGGTAATATTTGGTGACAATGTGACGTTATTAACCTCCTTACAGCTTACATGAATTTCCGAGACGTGCCCTTTTTTTACATTTGTCGAAGCCTTGTTGTTTTGAAGCGTCACCGAGTCAGAGGATGACGTCACAGGGCACCACGTTTCTTCACCATTACACGGGAAGGTTGTAGGCACCTTCGACTCATGTTTCAAAATATATGCGTAGGATCTGGAGACAATTAGGGGGTTTGGAAAAGTGATCCTTTATAATTATGTTTCGCAGTGCACATGAAGACTTCCATAAACCTAAGAGAACACTGATTTTACGTGGTTGTCTTGTTTCATATCGCACTGGTTATTAACTCTAGATATACTGATGAGCCAAAACATTGAGACAATTACCTATCACGAGAGTTAAAATCTGTTTGATGACCTTGCAGGCACGTGCCAGAGTGAGGCAATAACACTAGTACAAATGGAGCATAGAGGAATGAGAAATCATTCCAGTGACAATAAGGCAGAAAATGAGAAAATCTGCTGACATAACAGACTTTGATAAAGGGCAGACTATTGTGGCTCGGTAGCTGGGAACGAGCATCTCGGAGATGGTGAAAGCGCTCGGCTGGTCGTGAGTATCTACGGGCGACAAGGTGTTGGACGTCCACACCTGGTAACAGAGTGTAAAGGTCAGAGGCTTTCCCGCTGCGTAAAGCAGGATAGGTAGCGATCTGTGGCAGATCTGACGAATGAGCACAATGCTGGTGTAAGCACAAGTGCTTCGGAACGTATCGTTCAGAGCACGTTGTCGAAAATGAGGCTTTGCAGCAAACTACCACGACGATTACTAATGTAGATACCTTTGACATCGTCAATTACGACTACAGGAGGAACGGAATAATACAGACTGGACCATGAATCAATAGAAACATGTCGCGTAATCGGATAAATCCTGCCGTCACCGTGAAGGGCATTTGGAAATCTTCTATCACTAACACTGCCAAATCCAGATTGACATGCCGACCCCGTGAAGGTATGGTAGAAAGCAAGGAAAGAGAAGAAGAAAGTACAATTGGTCTTCAGTGCTTATCCTGCAAGAGCCGTGCATAAGCTCAAGTGCACCCACAAAAGAAAAGAAAAAAGGTGGGAAGGGGGCGGGGGGGGGGGGGAAGTGGGGCAAATATCCCTCACTGAGAAAGCTACGGATTTAGACACCTCTACGGTGTAAGATGCTGTAAGTAGCCAGAATTAATTTTGACTCTGCAGCGGAGGATATACTGATTTGAAACATCTTGTTAGATTTGAACTATGTAATGAGCCGAGATTTGAACCAAGGACCTTCAATTTTCTCTGGTAAGGGGAGTATCGACTGAGTTATCCAAGCACGACTCACGACCCACTTCGAAAAGAATCCCTTAGCTTGTGACTGTCATTTCACCGCAATATCCTTCATTCTAGGAGTGTAGTCCCGCAAGGTATGCAAGAGAACTTGTGCGAGTCATCTTCTTCATGTAGGCCATAAATCTTTTGTAGGAAAGTGTCACGGCTGTTGATTAATTAACAAATATTTAATTCATTACGTTTCGCACGACTGGCCAATTTAGACATTATGGGACATTCTCAAGTGCCATAGGTACCGACAGCCTGTCGTAATATATCCGACTACAACAACGGAAGTACTGCTGGAAGTGAAGCTTAGAAGACGCGTCGGGAGTCGTGCTTGGTTAACTCGCTCGATAGAGCACTTGTCTGCGAAAGACGAAGGTCCCACCTTCCTGTCCTGGTCCGACAAACAGTTTTGATCCGCAGGGATGTTCGATACTATTTGTAGCCCACAGGAGGTGCAGCCAGTGACCACCTTGCACGTTCACCCCGGGCGCTGCTAGCAGTTGGTCATGTACTGGAGGTGTCCTCATGTCGATAAAGCTAATTAACCCTCGGCCATAGTCTGCATTTATTTTTTCTCCTGCGTCTTCTAACTGGCCTTATGCTGACTTCAACCCGAAACCGATTGTGCTGTCGATACCTCCTCCATTGAGTGAGCCACATGCTGTTGCGTAAACTGAATTACGTATACATCTACGTCTGCGCTATACGTCTGTACTCTGCGAGCCACCTTTGAAGTGTGGAGGAGGGTAACTTACGCACCACCGTCAGGTCCCCCGTTTTTACTGTTCCGCTCGAGAATGGTGCACCGAAAGAAAGATTGTGCTTAGGCCTTGGTCTTCAGTGCTTATCCTGCAAGAGCCGTACACAAAATTAAGTGCACCCAAGAAAGGAAAGAAAAAAATATGCGAATTTCTCTAATCGTACCTTCATGGTACCATTTAAACAGCAAACCTTCAAAATTTTGTGACCTGGGGCTTCCAAAGTTCTAGGGTCTATTACCGGATCCAGTCGTCACATATGAAACTCGGGTGATTTTGTCGGTCGGGTGAAGGAGCTAAGGCTGCAGGAGTCCGACATTGTGGTCAGCTTTAATGTCGTCCCACTGTTAACTCAAGGCCTCTTGGGAGACCCCACATGGCTAATCAACGAGAAGTTCAGTCCTGAGCTGACACAGCTTTTTAGACGCGTTCTGGAATAAATCTATTTTATTTTCAATGGACAATGTTAAGAGCAGATTGATGGCGTGGCTATGGACAGTCCCCTCTCGCCAGTTGTAGCAAATACGTTCATGGAGTACTTCGAGGACAGAAAACTGAAATCTGCTGAAATAAAAGTTGTTTGTTCCCTTCGGTACGTCGACAACTCTTTTGTCATCCGGTCACATGGACCCGAAAAATTACAGAAACTCTTAAAGCACATGTGCTGTTATTTCAGCTCCCTTGTCGTTTTACGTATGTTTTATCCCAGATATAACACCTTTCAAGCATTATCCGTTGCTGTAACCCGTGTGAGATAGAGTTTTATTCACATTATTTTGTTTTCATGTTTGTAAGGTCGCTGATAATCTCGTATTTGAGCGAGCGCGCTCGCACAAACACAAACACACACACACGAAAAACTACATATATATGTCTGACGGCAGAGCTGCGGCACCTGGAATCTGTATGCCACAGGAATGGCTACAGCAGCCGAGAGATTTGGACTGCCATGCGGTGCAAGTACCTCCAGAATGACACAAGGGCGAAATTACGGAAGAGGACCGCAAGCAGATCGCTTTCACACCAGAATGAAATTTTCACTCTGCAGCGGAGTGTGCGCTAATGTGAAACTTCCTGGTATATTAAAACTGTTTGCCTGACCGAGACTCGAACTAGGGACCTTTGCCTTTCGCGAAAAAGTGCTCTACTGACTGAGCTACCCAAGCAGAGTGAACATTTAATTCTGGAAACATCCTCTAGGCTGTTGCTAAGCCATATCTCCGCAATATTCTTTCTTCCACGAGTGCCAGTTCTGGAAGTTTCGCAGGAGAGCTTCTGTGAAGTTTGGAAGATAGGAGACGAGGTATTGGCGGAACTGAAGCTGTGAGAGCGGGTCGGGAGTCGTGCTTGGGTAGCTCAGTCGGTAGAGCACTTGCCCGCGAAAGGCAAAGGTCCCGAGTTCGAGTCTCGGTCCGGCACACAGTTTTAGTCTGCCAAGAAGTTTCACTTTCACAGCAATGCAGCTTCAAAAATTGGAACACTACTGCGAAAATGCCAGATTTATTAGAGACAGAGAAAGAAGGCTTGGTCTAAAAAAAGTGGGAGTTTACGAAGTTCCTGTGAAGGAGAAAAATTTAACACTGGACAAACGATTGACAAGACTGAAGAATAGGAATGCCACAACAATTTACTGTAGCCCCAGTTTGCAATAGCAGAACACTGCAGTGAAAATGCACATAAAACGAATAACCGGCAAACACAAGTCCTGACTACCACCTATAAATTCTGGGACTGCATTTTCGAAGAAGCGATTGAAATCCATGTGACTGATAATTTAATGAACTTCGAGGGAAGTTTCCTCAAAAACGAGTGAGGGGCGGAGAGGAGTTGTTAACGGCTGTTGACCAAACATATCTTGTTGTTGTTGTGGTCTTCAGTCCTTAGACTGGTTTGATGCAGCTCTCCATGCTACTCTATCCTGTGCAAGCTCCTTCATCTCCCAGTACCTATTACAACCTACATCCTTCTGAATCTGCTTAGTGTATTCTTCTCTTGGTCTCCCTCTACGATTTTTACCCTCCACGCTGCCCTCCAATGCTAAATTTGTAATCCCTTGATGCTTCAGGACATGTCGTATCAACCGATCCCTTCTTCTAGTCAAGTTGTGCCACAAACGTCTCTTCTCCCCAATCCTATTCAATAGCTCCTCATTGGTTACATGATCTACCCACCTAATCTTCAACATTCTTCTGTAGCACCACATTTCGAAAGCTTCTATTCTCTTCTTGTCCAAACTATTTATTGTCCATGTTTCTCTTCCATACATGCCTACACTCCATACAAATACTTTCAGAAACGACTTATTGACACTTAAATCTATACTCGATGTTAACAAATTTCTCTTCTTCAGAAACGCTTTCCTTGTCATTGCCAGTCTACATTTTATATCCTCTCTACTTCGACCATCATCAGTTATTTTGCTCCCCAAATAGCAAAACTCCTTTACTACTTTAGTGTCTCATTTCCTAATCTAATTCCCTCAGCATCACCCGACTTAATTCGACTACATTCCATTATCCTCGTTTTGCTTTTGTTGATGTTCATCTTATATCCTCCTTTCAAGACACTGTCCATTCCGTTCAACTGCTGTTCCAAGTCCTTTTCTGTCTCTGACAGAATTACAATGTCATCGGCGAACCTCAGAGTTTTTATTTCTTCTCCCTGTATTTTAATAACGACTCCAAATTTTTCTTTTGTTTCATTTACTGCTTGCTCAATATACAGATTGAATAACATCGGGGAGAGGCTACAACCCTGTCTCACTCCCTTCCCAACCACTGCTTCCCTTTCATGCCCCTCGACTGTTATAACTGCCATCTGGTTTCTGTACAAATTGTAAATAGCCTTTCGCTCCCTGTATTTTACCCCTGCCACCTTCATAATTCGAAAGAGAGTATTCCAGTCAACATTGTCAAAAGCTTTCTCTAAGTCTACAAATGCTAGAAATGTAGGTTTGCCTTTCCTTAATCTTTCTTCTAAGATAAGTCGTAAGGTTAGTATTGTCTCACGTGTTCCAACATTTCTACGGAATCCAAACTGATCTTCCCCGAGGTCGGCTTCTACCAGTTTTTCCATTCGTCTGTAAATAATTCGCGTTAGTATTTTGCAGCTGTGACTTATTAAACTGATAGTTCGGTAATTTTCACATCTGTCAACACCTGCTTTCTTTGGTATTGGAATTATTATATTCTTCTTGAAGTCTGAATTTATTTCGCCTGTCTCATACATCTTGCTCACCAGATGGTAGAGTTTTGTCATGACTGGCTCTCCCAAGGCCGTCAGTAGTTCTAATGGAATGTTGTCTACTCCCGGTCCCCTTGTTTCGACTCAGGTCTTTCAGTGCTCTGTCAAACTCTTCACGCAGTATCGTATCTCCCATTTCATCTTCATCTACATCCTCTTCCATTTCAATAATATTGTCCTCAAGTACATCGCCCTTGTATAGACCCTCTATATACTCTTTCCACCTTTCTGCTTTCCCCTTTTTGCTTAGAACTGGGTTTCCATCTGAGCTCTTGATATTCGTACAAGTGGCTCTCTTTTCTCCAAAAGTCTCTTTAATTTTCCTGTAGGCTGTATCTATCTTACCCCTAGTGAGATAAGCCTCTACATCCTTACATTTGCCCTCTAGCCATCCCTGATTAGGTATTTTGCACTTTCTGTCGAGACGTTTGTATTCCTTTTTGCCTACTTCATTTACTGCATTTTTATATTTTCTCCTTTCATCAATTAAATTCAATATTTCTTCTGTTACCCAAGGATTTCTACTAGCCCTCGTCTTTTTACCTACTTGATCCTCTGCTGCCTTCACTACTTCATCCCTCTGAGCTACCAATTCGTCTTCTACTGTATTTCTTTCCCCCATTCCTGTCAATTGTTCCCCTATGCTGTCCCTGGAACTCTGTACAACCTCTGGTTTAGTCAGTTTATCCAGGTCCCATCTCCTTAAATTCCATCCTTTTTGCAATTTCTTCAGTTTTAATCTACAGTTCATAACCAATAGATTGTGGTCAGAGTCCACATCTGCCCCTGGAAAGGACCTAAAATTTAAAATATGGTTCCTAAATCTCTGTCTTACCATTATATAATCTATCTGATACCTTTTAGTGTCTCCAGGATTCTAGCTAAATATGGGTGAATCTGTTGGCTATGTCTGAGTCCTTCCCCTTGTCAGCAGTAGAAATATTCTTGATTTCGAAAAAGCATTTGCCTCAATACCACATCTACGCGTAAATCTTGTGCGTATCAACCGGAATCTGGACTGGATTGAGGATGTTGTAGTAGGGAGGACGCATCATGTTATCATATTCAGATGTAGCCAGGTTATCGTCTTCAAATGGAACTGTCACTTCGGATGTGCCCCAGGGAGGTGTGATGGGACCCTTACTGTTCAAGTTTTAACAACCTTGCGGACAATAGCAATAGTAACCTCAGACTTTTCGCAGATGACGCATTTTTCTATAATGAAGTAATGTTTGAAAGAAGCTGTATAAATATTGTCAGATCTTGCTAAGATGTCAAAGTGGTGCGATGCAACTTGTTTTAAATCTTCACGAATGTAAAACTATGCATTTCCCAAAACTAAAAAACCTAGTACACCCCTATGATTGTAATATCAATGACTCGCAGTTGGAATCAGCCAACTGATAAAAATGCCTGGGTGTAACACCTTGTAGGGATATGAAATGACCGGCCGCTGTGGCCGAGCTCTTCTAGGCGCTTCAGTCCGGAACCGCGCTACTGCTACGGTCAGAGGTTCGAATCCTGCCTCGGGCATGAATGTGTGTGATGTCCTTAGGTTAGTTAAGTTTAAGTAGTTCTGAGTCTAGGGGACTGATGACCTCAGATGTTTAGTCCCATAGTGCTTGGAGCCATTTGACCCATTTTGATATGACATGGAAAGAACTGAAGGACTCAGTTGTGGATAAAGGATGTGGTAGATTTCGGTTTATTAGTTGATTACTGTGGAAATGCAGTCACTCTACAAAGAAGATGTCTTACAAATCACTTGTGCGATCCATTCTAGAATATTGCTCTAGTTTGTGGGACTTGCCATAAATAGAACTAACAGGGGATTCTGAACGTATACAGAGATGAGCAGCTCGAATGGTCACAGCTTTGTCTGACCCGTGGTGGAGATGCTGAATAAACTGAACTGGAAGGCTATTGAAGACAGAAGAAAACTATCCCGAGAATGTCTATAAAGTTTCAAGAACGGACTTTAAATAATGACTCTAGAAACATACTACAACCTCCTACATATCGCTCACACAGGGATCGTGAGGACATGATTAGAACAACTACAGCACGCGGAACACAGAGGCATTTAAACAATTACTCTTCTGGGGCTCCGTACGTGAAGGGAATGGGAAGAAAACCTAATAACTGGTACCGTGTGACATACCCTCTGCCATGCATTTCACAGAGATTTTCAGAGTACAGATGTAGATGTAGACGTAGAAATAGAAGCAGATGTGTAGCAAGAGCCTCGGCCGCTTGCAGCTGTCAGAACAGACGCGATGCGTGCTGCGCGGGTGTCTGGCGGCGAGAGGCCCGGGGCTGCTGTCAAACTTTGGCGGAACGCCCGCTCTGATGGGCGTTCGGCACGTGCTGCGCCAGTATTCGAAGCGAGTTACCCACCTGCTTGTACCACGGCGACCGTACTCGGAACAGAAAGTCACGATGCGCACTTTAAACAGGGCGACACGACGAAGATCTCAACGCCTCTTAAGGGTCCTCATCCTCCATCGGCTCCTTTCCCCCCTCCCCCCTTCGCTTTTCCTCTCATTCTCCCCTTTTTTACTTTTCCATCATCACTTTCCTCCCACCTGCTCTCGGCTGTGGTATGTCACATTTGCCAACTTTTTAGTGCAGTATTCCAGTGAATGTTCAGTGTTGTTCGTCTTTCTAGTGTTGCGAACAGAAACCATGCTGTCGCTGGGTGTGACTTTTATGTCTTTTGCGAACAGAAACCAGACTGTCACCGTGTTTTTTTTAATTGTCTGTCTGTTATTTTACCTGTTTGCTTAGTATGTATTTCATTAGCATCGTAACCCGTTTGTTCTATGTTTTCAGTTCCACAATTTTTTATCCCTGTTACTATTTAAGTCTCCTATTTTATCGCCTGTTTTTATTATTTATTCTCTTCATCTTATTCAAACAAAGTCTGTAGGCTGAAGTGCGGCATAGTAAGCTGCTGCCAGCCCGCCCCCTTCGGGAGGGGAATCGAAATTCAATAAAGGAAAAAAAAAAGAAAGAAGATCTCAGCACCACATTCAGTCGCGCCGGGTAGCCTAGCGGTCTAAGGCGCCTTGTCACGGTCCGCGAGACTCCCCCCGTCGGAGGTTCGAGTCCTTCCTCGGGCATGGGAGTATGTGTTGTCCTTAGCGTAAGTTAGTTTAAGTTAGATGAAGTAGTGTGTAGGCTTAGGGACCGATGATTTCAGCAGTTTGGTCCCATAAGACCTTACCACAAATTTCCAAATTTTCAGTATCAAATTTGTGTTAGCAAAAATGGTTCAAATGGCTCTGAGAACTATGGGACTTAACATCTGAGGTCATCAGTCCCCTAGAACTTAGAACTACTTAAACCTAACTAACCTAAGAACACCACCACACATCCATGCCCGAGGCAGGATTCGAACCTGCGACCATCGCGGTCGCGCGGTTCCAGACTGAAGCGTCTCGAACCGCTCGGCCACAGCGGCAGGCTCTTGTGTTAGCACGATGTATTTCTAATCGACGTATTAAAAGGAGCAAAATCGGATGAACTAATAACTGCTTATCGAAAGGTAACACAACTAACGATCAAGGTGCCAGATCAGAGTTTGGTGAGAGGCATACTTTTGTCTGCAACATCGTAAGTCACCGATAAAATACATTCTATGTATCTTTAATCGAAATGATGTTTATGAATCAAAGAAAAGAGCTGTAAATAATACTAATGCGGCTTATTTTACGATACACACCAAATGAAGTTTGTCTAATTTATCGGTACGAATGCGACAGCGTGCGCTGCCAGTACATTAAAAATCGCCGCGCATAAAATCGAGATTTTTGTGGGGCTCATACCTCCGGTATGAGTCAACTGTTTTGGATAGCCCTTGAGCTAAGGACTTTTTGTATATCCAACAAAACGATCGTCTTATTGTAAATGTCCTGCAGTATAGAGATAAAATTTAAGTGTTATACACTTCCTCCTGCTCAGGCAAATCGGTTGGTTCTTTCTGCATTAGTTGTGGTCTACCGTGCACCTCTAGGGGCTTATGGAGGTACCATTTAGTTCATGGTCGGTTCCAGAGAAAATCCGAAAAAAGCGTTTTTAAAAATTTTTTTCGGCGTCAGCATAACTAGCCGTAGCAAATGGCTGCAATTTTAAAGGTGTGTTCTCTAGACATTTATCTAGAAGTACCATTCTCTGCTTTTCAAAATCTTTACCTGGTATCAAGAAATACCTCAAAACATGCTTTTGGCTACCAAAGCCGAGCTGCGGATTCCAAGACGGCCATGAAGAGCAAATGAGTGTAATTCTTGCGATATGTTCCAAAGATCTGACCCTCGAACAATCTTAAAAATTTTCTTGATATCTTCATCCGTTTCAGAGATACGTTTCAGTGATTTACTCTACTTGTACACGGACAATATACTCGTAAAATTCGTTGTGAGGTGAAAACTTACTTTATAAAGTGACATAGCACGGAGAAGTACTCTTAAGTGGCTCCATTATCATCAGAAGGGTTGTGCGCACGCCATGTTGTAGTACTGGAGGACAAGCAAAATTTTTGTGCTCGTGAAATCCGGTCTGACGTGCACATTAGTTTCGTGTTATTACAATTTCACATAAGTGAACTATCTGAATTTTACTGACCCTTGAAGTTCTTTTCATTTCAGTGACATGCTCTGTTATAGCAAACAAAAGAAGAGAAAGCGAGGTAAAATGCTACTATCGGAGTACCATGAAGTTGAATACGCTCCTGTTTAAAACACTGACTAGAAAATGGGGTACCGTAAATTTCCTTTACTTTATGTCTGTGGTCTCAATTTTTTTATCATAAAACTACCGGTTTCGGTCTATAATGACCATTTCCAGATCTGTTCTATAAAAACATGTTACAGATCTGAAGACCGACATTATAGGCCGAAACCGGTAGTCCGGTGACAAAAAAAAAAAAAAAAAAAAAAAAAAAATTGTGACCACAGACGTAAAGTAAAGAAAATTTATTCTATATTCGAGTCACTATTTTATTCGCGACCATGTCGCAGTTTGTGAAAATGGGGTACCAGCTGCCTCATTCTACCTTATCCTGCACCTTCATAATTTTCCTAAAAATTGGTAAATGGCAATCTGAGAGAAAAAGAGGGACACAGTGGCAGTTGAACATAGTTGACAGTAACAGAACACTGCTTGGAAAAGAGTGAAGGAGACAGCGGCAGAGGGACAGGAAGGAAAAGAAAGAGAAAGTGGATGAGAGCTAGTCATAATGAGAGACAGGGTCTTTCACAAATACAACGAGGAATAGAGAGTGACAGTCAGAAAAGACAGCAACAGTGGGAATGAACGAATGAGATAGTGGAGTAAGAGAGAGCAAGAGGGAGGCAGTAACAATGAGAGGAGTCAGTAATAGTCGTAGTAGTAGCAGTAGTAGTAGGACAGAACGAAGAAGACTGTGGCTGTGAGGCAGGAGGCATTGGCAGTTATAGAGAAACAAAGATGTTATGACATTGAGTTGGGCTGAATGAGTGACTGAAAATGGGCAAGTGAGACTGGATGGATATGAGGGACTTACAAAAAAAAAATGTTCAAATGTGTGTGAAATCTTATGGGACTTAACTGCCAAGGTCATCAGTCCCTAAGCTTACACACTAGTTAACCTAAATTATCCTAAGGACAAACACACACACCCATGCCCGAGGGAGGACTCGAACCTCCGGCGGGACCAGCCGCACAGTCCATGACTGCAGCGCCTTAGACCGCTCGGCTAATCCCGCGCGGCTGAGGGACTTACAGCGGTGGACTAGTGGGTATGAGCGAATTATAGTTAGCGGAGTGCTTGTGGGAGTGGGAGGTGGAGCTGAATGTTAAAAAAGAGTGTGAATTTGTTACCATGCCAAAATTTTTTCGGGAAAATTTTAAACTGTGCTGAGGAAGATAGATGAGGCAGCTGGCACCCCAAATTTCAGTCAGAGTCTTTTAAACATGAGCATGTTGCAGTTTTGTGCTCCAATAGTACTATTATTCCGCTGATGATTCACGTGATTCCTTGGGTTATTTTCAATCGATTAATGTTTTAACAATTAAAATCGCTCTAATCAGAAATTTTGAAGTTACAAGCTAAATAAGCGAAGTAACGAAAAGGGGAGCTAATTTTCCTGAAGACCGATGTATCACCTTGTTTGACAGTAAAAACTTTTGTTCAATAACACAATTTTCATCAAGTGTGGTTTAACTATCCATTACACAATTTACTGTGATATCTCGAATTGATTAGCACGAAAGCGTTTATCATCCTGTATCATTACCGATTGTCTAGGATTAAGTTCATTCCGACTGTAATTTCGGGATGGAACAAGTTCTCAGCATAGCGACGGTTAATCTCGAGTAGTTCAGGACGGAGTTTAATAGTCCGTTTCACTGTGGAGCGTTGCCTCTGTTTGCAAGCACGCCAGAAGCAGAGGCTGCGTTACTATGTGAGGCGGGTCGGCCGCTCATTTCTCTTTGGACTTGTGTGCCTTCAGCACTTTTGAAAATATCGCCGTTTGTCCCTGTTTTGCCTTTTTGGTGGTTCGACGAGCTTACCACATGTATTAACGAACATGTGAGACTTGTATTTATTTACAGCAGGTGGTTCAGTAGGGACTTGTAATTTGTGTTTAGCCACATTGGGAACTTACATACATTTTCTTAGAGCAAACAAGTGCCGCAACTTGAATTTATTATTCGTTTCCTGAACAGTGATTTACTTGGAGCATCAGTGCTGAGAATTTATAAATTTTTCAGTGTTATCTACATTGTATTGAGGCTTACGAGTTTGTCTACGAAAATTAACAGTTCGATTCAAGCGTACTTGGTACAGTACTTATCTATTAATACCAGTTTAGGTTAACGACAGCTGCCACTGAATGGTGTTAATGGATTATTGTATTAACGATTTCTAGATTAGAACCGTCTTTATGCAACTGAATACAGGCAATACTTGTTTTGCCAGACAGGTGTCGTCTCAGTTTATTAAGCTACCACCATTGGTCTGAAAAACATACACAGTTTCATTTGCATACGGCATTTTCCACTCATCTATTCTATATTGGTACATGTAAATTACAAATAGTTCTCACCTAAGGACCTTTCTCTCAGAATATGTTCTACTATTTACTATTTTTGATGATACTCCTTTGCTTGTGCTCTTGCACTGCTAGTGCAGCTGTTGTTCTGCCTATAGCACTAAAAACTATTTTCGGCGAGCGCGGCCGCCCGTGTGTGCATCTGCATCGCGTTTGTGTTTGTGTGTGTGTGTGTGTGTGTGTGTGTGTGTGTGTGTGTGTGTGTGTGGGTGTGTGTGTGAATGTGTGTGTGTGTGTGCGTGTGCGTGTGTGTGTGTCAAGTCATATAATAGTTGCTTTCACTCTGTTATGGCTTTTTGAATGTGGTAGTTTTCTTGTAATTTCTCATCCTACTGCAAGAAAATTATCACTCTTTGACCAAAGACATCACAATACACATTCCATAGTCAGCTATACTGCATAACAGTAAACAGTTTAACATTGTGGTGGACTGTGTAAATTGTATCTTGTGTTAAAAACTGTGCTTAGCGCTAGAGGCACAACAGAAGTTTCACCTGCAGTACTGCAAGAGCTCATGTAGAACAATATCAACGTACACGGTAAGTAATAAAGCAATTATTGGGCAAAAGGTGCCTATGTCACAACTTTCACGTACAATAGCAGAATATATAAACTGTGCATACAAGTGCTACATACAAGTGGGAATGCCCACACCCAAAATAAAAATGTGTGAACGTATTTTGGACCGTTTGATGATGTCCCAGTGTCGCAACTCTTCAAAAATGGTTCAAATGGCTCTGAGCACTATGGGACTCAACATCTTAGGTCATAAGTCCCCTAGAACTTAGAACTACTTAAACCTAACTAACCTAAGGACATCACACACAGCCATGCCCGAGGCAGGATTCGAACCTGCGACCGTAGCAGTCCCGCGGTTCCGGACTGCAGCGCCAGAACCGCTAGACCACCGCGGCCGGCGTCGCAACTCTACTGTACTGTATTATAAGACCTACTATTCAGCACGAAACGTTCACAAACGTGTCTAAATTACTCCAGTTGACATTAGGCAAATGGCCATTACAAATAATCGTAATTTTGAGCTTACAGTCCCTAGAGTTTTAAAGTAAAGTCTGCAGGTACCAGCAGAACGTAATTGTTTTGGCAACCGTTTACAGATTAGAGATTGTACTTATTATGTGAAGGGTATCAGAAGAGACAGCCTACATTACAGAACAAATGGTAAGGTCCTGATGATAAACTAAAGGCGCGTACTGATATTCGTGTGGTAACGTAGGATGCAGCAGTAGTGATGATAATAGCCGTGTTGGCTTGAACGTTCGAACTTTTACCTCAGGTTAGTGCATCAACAAAATCTGAAATAATTGTTCAAAAATGGTTGAAATGGCTCTGAGCATTATGGGACTTAACATCTATGGTCATCAGTCCCCTAGAACTTAGAACTACTTAAACCTAACTAACCTAAGGACAACACACAACACCCAGCCATCACGAGGCAGAGAAAATCCCTGACCCCGCCGGGAATCGAATCCGGGAAATAATTGTTCATTTGCGCTATTTAAACTTTATGATTCGTTAGTCAACAACCCTGTGGTTACTTGGTAAACCAAGCGCTTATACTAGCTGTATCCTAAACTACAACTGTGTGAGGCCCCGAACCACTCACAAGTGGTGTTGCTTCTTAGGACTAAATCGTGGAAAATGTGACCGGGGAGAAGGTCTTTCTGAGCCGCTGAGATGGTTTGTCAGTAACGGCGTACTCTTTGCTGACGAAAAGGGCAAAAGAGAAAGTGCCGAAGGAGAAGATGATGGAAGGGGCTTGACAACGGTTGAACTTAAAATAAAAGTCAACGATGTGTAAATCAAAAATGGTGGAGCACTGTGGTTGTGGGCGACGTATTCGGATATTTATCGAGAAGAAGAAGAATAACGTACTTATAATTAGAGTTCATTTGAATATCTACATAAATATGTCATTACACACAAGCCTCTCCGTAACTTTTATTATCATTAGGATATACTGTCCTATATTCTACTCCAGTTTTTTCTCTGCACAATGTCAGTGGTAAACTGAAGTTTGTTCGCCAATATTTTTTTTATTTGAAGACCGATGGACTATGAGGTCATCACAGACAGAGTACAAATTCGAACTGAGAAGGATATGTTAGGAAGTCAACCGCGACGTTTCAAAGGAAACGCCGGCAGATACGGACACAGCAATCAATTATGGTGTCACATAATTATGGTCAGACGACATGATGACTATATCTTGTTCCACCTGATGTCAGGCAAATTGTTCGCAACGAACATTCATCCGCCAACCGCGGATTTAAGCGGACGCACAGTTCCACTCATCAATCAGTGTCTCCTGTGACTCACTATGTCGCAATTTTCGTCGATTGTCGCATTGTACGTGTGTCAACAGACAGTGGCAGGACTTGCATACATCTGCATCTGCATGATTACTGTCCAGTTCACAAAAGCACCTGGCAGAACGTTCAGCGAACCACCATCAAGCTATTTACATTTCACTCTCGAATGGTACGCGAGAGACACAAACATTTAAATCTTTCCGTGCGATCTCTGATTTCTCTTATTTTATTGAGATGATCATTTTTCAATATGTGGATGGGCGCCAAAAAAATATTTTCTCATTTGGACGTGAAGGTTGGAGACTGAAATTTCATGATAAGATCCTGTCATAACGAAAACCACCTTTGTTTTAATTATTGGCAACACAATTTGCGTATTATAACGGTGGCACACTCTGCTCTATTTAGTGATAAGTCAAAACTAACTGCCCTTCATTAAACTTTTCCATGTCCTCCGTCGATACTATCTGATACGGATCCCACATCGCGCATTAGTACTTCAGAAAAGTACTTACAAGCATAGTGTAAGCAATCTCATTAGTAGACCTGTTGAATTTTCTAAATCGCAGTCTTTGGTTCGCTTTCTCCACAACATTGTCTATGTGAACGTTCCATTTTAAATTACTCGTAATTTTAATCTCTAAGTATTTAGTTTAATTCAAAGCCTTAGATTTGTTTAATGTCAATTGTCACTTTTCGCACCATTCAGATATAATGTCTAAATTATTTTACAGTTAGTCAAAACCAATCTAAGAGGAATTCTCAGATTGTCTCCAAAATTGTTAGATAGCTAACGAACAGCAGATGGCCTGTAACACTTCCTTGTGGAACGCCACATAATACATTTTCTCGCGGCTTTCCGTCATTCACTACGAACAGAGACCTTTCTGGCAGGAAATTACGAATCCAGTACCACAACTGAGTCGACACTCCATGGGCACGCAATTTGATTAGAAGTCGTTTGTGAGGAACGATGTCAAAAGCCTTCTGGAAGTCTAAAAACATGGAATAGATTTGACATCCCCTGTCGATAGCACTAATCACTTCGTGACAATAAAGAACTAGTTTTCGTATTCAAGAATGATATTTTCTGAAACTTTGCTGTCTACGTGTCAATAGACCGTTTTCTTCGAGGTAATTCATAACGTTTGAATACTGTGTATGTTACAGAATCCTACTACAAATCGACGATAATGTTGTGGATCGGTAAATTAGTTGATTGCTACTATTTCTTTTCGTGAACGTTATGGTGACCTGAGCAACTTCCCAGTTTTAGGCACGGATCTTTCAACGAGCGGGCTGTTGTACACAATTTCTGTGTATGAAGCTGCTGTATCACCGTACTCTGAAAGAAATCTAACTGGAATACAGTCTGAACCGGTGGCCTTGTCTTCATTAAGTGATTCAAGCTGCTTCGCTACACCGAAGGTATCTATATCTAAGTTACTGCTGTTGGCAGCTGTTCTTGATTCGAATTCTGGAATATTTATTTGCTCTTCTTTGGTGTTATTACCGGCGGAGCCAGACCGGAAAGTGAATTAATTTAGCTCACTGGTCTCAGTAGTAGACCAGTGCTCATAGTTCCTGAACTCTTAATAACTTAGCCACACATCACACTTATTTTCGCACGAAAGTTAACTATTTGTAATGTTATTTAATAAATTATTGTTAATTGCATCTTTATGTGCATTATCTGGGTGACTTGAGTAGATCATGTTACAAGAACAAGTTTTTTACCTGCATGATAAACGAGCTAATTTATTACTCATTTCTACCTAAGTGCTCTGAAATCGTATGAATAAGTTGTCCTAACGCTATATCTCAGTGTTCGAAGCTGACTGGAAACAATACTATTACACTGAAAGATCTCACATATTATTAGAGTTCGATTCAAATGTACAAATAATACAAAATCACTGAAGTCAATAATTTATTTTTAGGTAGCCTTTTGATACCTTGACAACCTAAGAATGAAGCATAGAAATTCAAATGTGGCTTCTCACGCGCATCAATTATGAACAAAGCCCGGAATGTGACAGTGTGCAAGGACTCTCGTCCGAACGAAAGTGGCATTCAGCGTGATGAATTATTAGTATTAGACGATTAGTGCCTGCTAGTGACGCACGTACTTCAAGTTCTCTCTCTCTCTCTCTTTCTCTCTCTCTCTCTCTGCCTCCCTCCCTCTCTCCCTCCCTCCCTCCTTCCCCCCTACCCTCACCTATCCCCGCCCCCACCACTCTCTCTTTCATTATAGAACATAAATAGATGGAGCCACTCTTTCACGCTTGTCGGATGATAGATTCATTTTTCTTCCTTAGAACTCTAGAACATTTGCTCTGGACGTGATATTTACTTTTATTACGTTTATCAGTCACAACTACGCTTAGTCATACAGTTTGAAGACGCGAGCTGTGTTCGCTTTTCATAGGTGTTCGTGTGACTTACTGGAGTTCTACTCCATTCTTTTCCTCAGCGCGACGTATCATCTGTGGTTCTCTTGAAATTCGAAATTTAATGTGTAATCACTACAGGGCTATGTTTACCGTCTCTGATATTACCGTTGGCTTTCGGACCTGAACTCCAATTTTAAGAACTTAAATTTGGGATTCCAGCTTGCATTTTGGTCTTGATTGGTTTCCATTACTGGTAAATTCTCACTTTTGCATTTATACTTCAAGTAAGTTGTCATTGTCATACTTACTTTGTGCAGTTGTAAGCGACCGTGGTGCAACTGGCTGGCAGTTGCTGTCATTGTCAACAGTGCTACAAGGGTCAGGAGGCTGTGCGCCGAGTCGGACAAGGTAAGTCTGCAGTACCGAGAGCCGCGCACCCAATTAGCAGATGCCTAACCAGCTGTCCGCAAGACGCCACGCTCTGCTCTACCTGCTGTACCGTTGCCATATGACCGCTCACAGCGTGAGCATTGTACGTAAGTCATGTCCTATTCACGTATCTAATTACGATGCGATAAAATTGATCTCATAATCTAAGTGTCTCTAAGCTGGTCATCTTTTTTCTTCTGAGCACCCACATACGGATATAAGTATAGAGATTTCTATTGATGACTGTGGACAGGCTATTGAACAACGCTACATCAGCATTTACTTCGTTTGCACACTAACTATTACGACTATAGTTTTAGGTTGGTTAGTACCTTCAAGTACGCATAGAACAAGTAAGCATTTAATGTTTGCTTTCCCCTGGCACCAGGTCACGGACTAAAATGTAGAAACTTGGATGCAAAAATGTTAATGCATACTGACAGGTGTAGTTCATTTCGTGGTGCAATTACGATCGTACAGAAAATATCAGGTAGTACATTATGAGAGGCCTTTCTGTGGAGACTGTTTAGACGCAGAGAAAAATCAACTAATATACTGAAATTGATACGTATTAAGGTATTAGTGATCACAATATCTGTTTCTATATCCCCAACAGCCTGTATGTTTTCAGGCTTGCTGTGATCACGTAAGATTTTCAGCTATACCAACTACAGTAATATGTAACAAAGAAGAGAATGAGGTATACACCTGTAAATTAGAATTACTAAATTTTTAAGAAAATGTTATAATCCCAGTTTCAAAGAAAAGCTTTGCTGATGTGTGTGAATACTACCGAATCATCAGTTTAATAAATCATGCTCGCAAAATACTGACAAATTATTTGCAGAAGAATGGAAAAACTGGTAGAAGCGACCTCGGGGAAGATCATTTTGGGTTCCAGGGAAGTGAAGTCGCGCGTGAAGTAATACTGACCCAGAAACATATAATCAAATGTAAAACTTTTATATACCGGGTGATCAAAAAGTCAGTATAAATTTGAAAACTGAATAAATCACGGGATAATGTAGATAGAGAGGTACAAATTGACACACATGCTTGGAATGACATGGGGTTTTATTAGAACCAAAAAAAAAAATAAAAAATTACAAAAGTTCAAAACTTGTCCGACAGATGGCGCTTCATCTGATCACAATAGCAATAATTAGCATAACAAAGTAAGACAAAGCAAAGATGATGTTCTTTACAGGAAATGCTCAATATGTAAACCATCATTCCTCAACAATAGCTGTAGTTGAGGAATAATGTTGTGAACAGCACTATAAAGCATGTCCGGAGTTATGGTGAGGCATTGGCGCCGAATGTTCTGTTTCAGCATCACTAGAGATGTCGGTCGATCACGATACGCTTGCGACTTCAGGTAACCCCAGAGCCAATAATCGCACGGACTGAGGTCTGGGGACCTGGGAGGCCAAGCATGACGAAAGTGGCGGCTGAGCCCACGATCATCACCAAACGACGCGCGCAAGAGATCTTTCAGGCGTTTAGCAATTTTTTTTGGTTCTAATAAAACCCCATGTCATTCCAAGCATGTGTGTCAATTTTTACATCTCTATCTACATTATTCCGTGATTTATTAAGTTTTCAAATTTATACTGACTTTTTGATCACCCGGTATATTGTTACGATTGCAAACATTTTTTTCCTGCAATGTGATGACCAGTTTCGGTTGCTTAACGCTAAACTACCATCTTCAGATACGAGAACAGACAAACGAAAATAGAAATTGCCTCAAGTAACAAAGTTATGTGAAAATTGCTACTGGCTTACTTTTAAAAATTTTTACGGGGCATTAACAATAAATCGGCGCATTGGTAATGGAGTCAGGTGTGGGGCTAAAAGTTGCAGAGGGAGTCAAGGACTGAATACAGTAATCAGGTTCAGATGGATGGAGGTTGCGGTAGTTATTCGCACATGAAGAGGCTGGCAGACATCAGGGCAGAGTGGAGACCTGCATGAAACGAGGCTTCGTGTGTTCTTTTGCTTCCAAGAATACCTTCAATTCATCTACTTAGTGGTCCCCAACTTTTACGCTAAATTAATCGCTCACCTCACTTTTCTCAATCCTCATTGAACAATAGAGGAGAAAGATTGCATCTCTGTCTTGAACCCATTATAATCCAAGAACTTCGTATTTGCTCTTGCACTCTTATTTTTGTATCCTCGTTCTTGTACTCTTCTTTTGTCGCTCACATCTATTTTCCTGAGAATTTCGAAAATCTTGCACCATTTGACACTGTCGAATGTGTTTTCTAGGTATACGAATAATATGAACGTGTCAGGATTTTTCTTATGCCCTGCCTCATTCATCAAAAGCACCGGGAGAATTGCCTCTTTCAGCTTTTAACTTTTCCTAAAGCTAAACTGATCATCGTGTAAAAGAACTTCAATGTTGTTTCCCATTCTTCTCTAGATAGTTTACGGCAAATACCTCGATGGATCCTTTGAAACGGATACGTCCGTCTTCCCCCCTCATCCTTGTCCGATTAGAGATTGTACTCCGTCCCTAATGAGCTCGTTAAACCGTCATCCTCCCTCCTTCCTTTAGCACATTTGCCGTCTATTCCCTTTCACGTCCGCAATCGTATTGCTATGCCAGTCGCTATATCTGTCGCTTTTAGCTCCGAGATTAGCAGGAAATACAACAGTGGATCAAACAGATCTTCAGTGACACAATAATCGCTCCTTCTTATAAGCATTTAGAAAACGAGACGCAAAGTATATGTTATTTTCCGATTTATGTATCCTAAGGAACTGAAACTAAGCCCTCCTTGCAGCGTTTACACTCGTTTTTAGTGTGTCGAAATTTTCTGATTTGAGGATCCTTAGGAAAGTTGCCTTGCCCTTCTTATCACATATCGTAGGATACAATTTTTCGCTATATCAGTTCAGGACCATCTTTATTTAAAGCCTTGACACGATTTTTAACCGTGCGCCTGTGTTTGTACGTGATATAAGTACTAGTACATCTCACCATTCGTTCAGGAGCTGTTTTCTCGCTTTGTCCTTCTGTTCACAAAATAAATAGATATATTTTTCGAACACGTTTTAACTCAGACACAAGTGCAATTACAAATCTGATGTTCTATTGGTATTCGTGGCATTTTAATTCTTTTGGAAGGACTTTCATGTTATACGCGTCTTTAAAAGTCTAGACTAGGTTGGAATGAAAGTTAGCAATTTTCTCTCTTTGTAAAAAAGCACAGCTTTCAACATCACTTTGGATTCGTCAGAATAGAATGTCACGTTTCTAGTGGAACGCTCAGAACCAAATGTTTCTGCAACGGTGTCCATTTCACGGCAAATGACTATACTCTCCGTAATAACTCAAGTGTACTATGTTGGAGACAAAGCAATCGGTGCTTCCTGAATTCGGAAGAGCGTGAAAGTGGAAACGAGGTGACGTACGTATTTTACGAGGTGTTTTGTTTTGTTGTGTCGTGTTTTGAATTTTCCTATTATTGCGAAAATCCTACACTCTGGAATACCAAAACAAGGGAAGGGCTAGGGCGTGTCCCGATACTGATTCCTTCAAAGTCTTCCAGAGATTTAATAATTTTCTTATAATGCGGGGCCACAGTCATATTTCTTTAAAGTCGGTACCGGCATTAGATTGTTGTTTATTTACAGTGTTACATTTACACAATCATGATTTCGGTTTCAAAGTGCCATTATCAAGTGTTTTAAGTGTTATAAATTGCCTAAGATTGCGTACTGTACTTTATTATCAAGTGTTTTAAGTGTTATAAATTGCCTATGATGGCGCACTGTATTTTAATACGACAGTACGCCATATTATGCAATTTATAACACTTAAAACACTTGATAGTGGCACTTTGAAGCCGAAATCATGATTGTGTAAGTGTAAATGTAACACTGTAAGTAAACAACAGTCTAATGGTGGTACTAACTTTAAAGAAAGGTCTTCCAAAGGTGATGCACACCATTTCTACGAGACTGTTACTAAGATACTTCCAAGGTAGTTAGTCGCGTGATTTTACGGTAGGGAGCGGAAAGCAAGTCATTTTCCAAAGAGGAGAAGCAGTATTGGGAGACTTGGACGCGAGACAAGAAGAGACAACGGTGTGGCACGTTAGGCTGTGGCGTGAAAACCGGAGACAGAGCCAGGGAAACGCAGGCTGGGGAGCTAGTGACCATACTGATCGACACAAAGTTAGATACTGAACTACTGTATCTCTGTTAGATGAGTGGAATTGTAAGGGCAAAACCGTAGGCACGGATGTGTTATGGTACAATTCAATATGAAAGTTTCCCATAGCAGATTGGAGAGCACTATTTCTATTCGTTTGTCTCCTTCGCAATAGTTACGCAACCCTGGAGTCACTTAATGTACTTTATCAGTAGATTTGATAATCTCCTTGAATTCCACCGAGCCAATGAATGTACCGCAGGTGCCCCAGTTTGAAATATTCGACCCACAAGTGGTTGATAACACGTGTCTCACAGTGCTCCGTAAGTTAAGTGAAGGGAAATGGCCAAACAGTAGTAGGAAAATCAACATGTTGGTGAGCCTTGTATTTGGTGGTATTCGAGAAATAGATGTGGATAGTTTTTGGCGTTTATTAAATAAAATAAAATAAAATAAAGAACACATTGCAGTACAAGTCCCCGCCTAACATAAAGTAGGTCATTTCGCAGATCGCAAGTGCAGCTGCGCGTCAGACTGTGCCCTCCTCCTCGGCCGTGTGCACCAAGGGTGTCCACGAGACACTTCTCTTGGTTCTGGAGGTAGTTGTGACCTGCAGTGCCTGAGGTGCTTCTGTGCACACGTTGTGTTTAAATTTCCAAAGATGTTATTTGGCCAACATCTAGCTATTGCTTCCATGGATTGCTAAATACTTACAACAAGTAAATAAAAAAGGCTTTTGTAAAAATCTCACTCAGTTCTCATTCATTTGCACATTAAAAAAGTTATTTAATTTCGTCTCGTGAGTGACCGTTTCTAATTCTTTCACCATACAAGTTTTTATTTATTAATTACTATGTGTCTTATACACCGCCTGAGGGATCTTCTGTTGCATGCATACTTTCGGTAATATCTGCAAGAGTCTGTGCTCTTTGTATATGATCGGAAAGCTTCTTCTTAGCCAAATATGTTTGGAAATACAGACAAAAACTGTGCATCCACAGTGAAACCTAGAGAATAGCAGCTCACAGTTACCTCTGGGCACTAGGTAAAGCGTCAAGCGGACACTTTTTGTACCCACAGCTGAAGAAGAGGGCAATGCCTGATGCATGGTTGCGGTGTGCGGTATGGACAATTTAGACGAGCGCCCACGGTGCAATGTGTTTTTATTTTATTTTATTTAATGAGCGGCACAAACTACCAATAGGTTGATGATGCGGTAACTGAAACGCAGTGTTGAATTGCATCACGTACTATTAAAGTGGTTGACTGCAAATAATTTAATGCAACGGCTATTTATTTTTGAAGGTCCGATCGGTCTTGAAATTAAAACCACAGTGAAAATCCACTTAAGCTTTGTCACTGATGTGTTGAACAGTGTCTCTAGTATGCCTGTCGAACGCGTCACGTGGCTTTTTTCGTAGAGTACACAATGAGCACGTAAAGATGCCTAGAAAAATAGTGCCTGCTCAAAAGTGTGACGTGCCTACTGTCATTCGATTTCTTCATGCTGATGGATTCTCCTTCTTTCGTGCACATCACACTACGTAATGGTTCAAAAGGCTCTAAGCACTATGGGACTTAACATTTGAGGTCATCAGTCCCCTAGACTTAGAACTACTTAAACCTAACTAACCTAAGGACATCACACACATCCATGCCCGAGGCAGGATTCGAACCTACGACCGTAGCAGCAGCGCGGTTCCGGACTGAAGCGCCTAGAACCGCTAGGCCACAGCGGCCGGCACTACGTAATGCCATATGTGACAACAAAGTGCGACAATGGAGCGGGAACTTTGAAGCAGGAGGTACAGATGTCCATGATGTATGTGGTGATAGTCAACCTCTGATCTTGTTCAGCGAGAGGATCGAGCGATTTGAGAAAATCGTCTGCGAAGGGCAGTTCATAACAAACGAAGAGGAATGTTGTCATTAGGCAGTGTCATCCTTCATGACAACTATCGGCTGCACACTGCAGTTGCAACGAATACGCTTCCGCAGCGTTTTCGATGCTAAATGGTTGATCATACACCATACAGCCCAGAATTGGCTAGCTCCGATTTTCATCTATTTGCTCACATGAATCGCTGGCCTATAAGACACACAGTTTTTAAACATTTTTTAAAAAGAATCTTAGTTTATAAAACCGAACTGACCTTTAATCGTCGTCATCGTTGTCTTCTTCATATGTAAGATGGTCTTCATTGCCATCGATAGCGTTACTTATGCCGCACTTCCTGAAAGATTTAACAATACTGTCTTTTCTCACTCTATACCACGACTGTTTTACCCAGTGACACATTTGTTTGACTGTAGGTTGTTATACCTCCCTTCGGCGTGAATTCATGTTGAGTTTGATCCATGATTCATTTGTTCCATTCCTCTCTCATATACACTTTAAATGATTTATTCGTCTCTAAGTGGTTTATTTATCGAGACATCAAGAGACTGCAGTTGTGAAGCAAGTCCTCCAGAAATAGCAGTAAGCTCTGTATTTCCCATTTTTTCGTATCTACTTGTTTTTATAGTTAGTTTTATCACCCTTCATACTAACAGTTCTATTACTCGGAACATCAAATGTCAGAGGAATTTCCTCCATGTTCAGCATGATTCCACACTGATTTTCTTTCGATGCTGAATAATACAGCGATTGAAAAATAATATTTTCTCTTCATACTCTTGTGTCCTTGAATCCATTTGAATATGTCATCTTCCAGTTTAGGACATTTTACGTTCAGTCCTTTATTTGCACATTTATTGTTCAGTTTTTCCAGTTCTTCTTTACCAGGCCGGCAATCACGAATGGTTTTTTCTGTTGGTGGAGGGCCGAAATGCCACTAGTTGCTCTGTTTCCATGTTCTTCTGCACATGCTATTACTTTCAATTTATAGCCCGCATAACAGGAATACCTTTTATTTTTTCCATTACGAAACTAGCTACTAACAAAAATATTATACTGTTACCGATAATACAAATCATTTTCAGTTCAAGTTCACTGGCACCGTAGACTGCAACGACGCATCATAGAGTAGACAATTTTTTGGTTTTGTGATGGCGGGACGGGAGGGAGACAGTGTTAGCAAGCTTGTGAATCTTCGCAACTCATGTTCGTCGCATCAGTGAACTGCAGCTGCCAGTTGAATACAATGTTGTCAGAGATAGGTTTCCCACGGCATCGAACATATGGCCATTTTTAGGAATGGCTGGATTTTTAAAAGAAATACAGGACATTTAATATTAATATCGAGTGTAAGACGCTCCTGAATTTTGGACGCAATTTTTCGAAGAAATAAGTGCGTCTTACCACAGTATGTCAAAATAAGTGAACTGCCTCCGCAGGAATACGACTTTTTTTAAGAAATATAGGGAGATGTCAATACGATAACGAATGCGGAAGGGAGAGGCCCCTCACGCGGCGGCCGCAGCGCTTAGCGCTAACACGAGGTGCCTCACAGTGTGGCGTGCCTGCAGGGGCTCGGCGGGCCTTTGGCGGCGCTTACGAGGTTAAGCGATTACAGCCGGGGCTTCCATTGATCTGTGCTCAGCCGCCGCCGCAGACCGGCTGTACCACAGCTCCGTCTGGGGACGCACGCTGTTGTGACGTAACGTCCCACTTCACCGCCCCTGCCGCATACCATTCACGAAGACCTAGTGAGCTTTCGTAATATGCAGCACCCCTGAACGTGACAGTAGTCTTTCTGTTCAGATTTACTGATAATCACATCGCCCTGCCTCCATCTTTTTCCTGGTCAAGGATTCTCTCCTTGAGCATGTTAGTTTCTGGTGCCAGATTCTTCACTTATTACCTTCGAGACGAGACAGGCAATTTTCAGTTGACTCCACTACCAAGGAACAGCTTTCTTCGATTTTCTCTTCATACTTTGCAGATTTTGGGTGTCAGCGTTCAAAGGTCAGTGGTAGGACTTCAGTTTCCATGAGCCATAGGACGCACCGGGTGGTTATAATTAAAGAGCAGCTTCACATGGAAATCCATTGTGGGCTATAATTATTGTATGGCAGCGAAACTTGGTAGATACGCTGATGCGTTAATGTGGAACCGACTTACCTTTACTATGCTCGTACAAAGATGAGTGAGTGCGCTGCACGAGAAGTGAATAAGATCCGTGACTACAGGTTTAAGATCATATGTGGCTCGCTTGCTCGCCTGTCATGTGTGTAGCGCTGGGGTATTCTTATTTGAACTTTTAATATGGAGATTTAATACTTGTGAATGTGAGAAAAATCATTTGGAGTACTTTATTACAGAGATGAAAACCTGATTGTAAACGTGTTACTGATTTGAAATCAGAATTATATATTAATACCTTCAGTTGCTGACGGGCGTTGATACGTATCAACGGGGACAAGTGAAAATGTGTGCTCTTACCGGGACTCGAACCCGGGATCTCCTGCTTACATGGCAGACGGACATGTCCGAAAGAACAAACACCATATCTATATAAGTATATAGTTCTGGAAATACCAGCCATGACCTTCCTCTTCAGCCGGCCGGAGTGGCCGAGCGTTTCTAGGCGCTACAGTCTGGAACCGCGCGACCGCTACGGTCGCACGTTCGAATCCTGCCTCGGGCATGGATGTGTGTGATGTCCTTAGGTTAGTTAGGTTTAAATAGTACTAAGTTCTAGGGGACTTATGACCACAGCAGTTGAGTCCCATAGTGCTCAGAGCCATTTGAACCATTTGAACCTTCCTCTTCTGTGCGGATGCACACATATTACCCGAACTCTTACGGGACTTAAGAATGTCTTCCACGAGTAATGAGTGTGTTGGATAGGGACATTACGAATGTAGTGCGTGGACATATAAGGTGAGAATGTGAGTCTCACGGGAGGCGTGCGCGAGATAGTCCCTGCAGTCGCACTATCCTCTGTGCCCTCGGTGGCTCAGATGGACAGAGCATCTGCAATGTAAGCAGGAGATCACGGGTTCGAGTCCCGGTAGGAGCACACATTTTCACTGGTCCCCGTTGAGATGTATCAACACCCGTCATCAGCTGAAAGTATTAATATACCGGGTGATCAAAAAGTCAGTATAAATTTGAAAACTGAATAAATAACGGAATAATGTAGATAGAGAGGTACAAATTGACACACATGCTTGGAATGAGACGGGGTTTTATTAGCACAAAAAAAAAACAGATCAAAAAATGTCCGACAGATGGCGCTTCATCTGATCAGAATAGCAATAATTAGCATAACAAAGTAAGACAAAGCAAAGATGATGTCATTTACAGGAAATGCTCAATATGTCCACCATCATTCCTCAGCAATAGGAATAATGTTGTGAACAGCACTGTAAAGCTTGTCCGGAGTTATGGTGAGGCATTGGCGTCGGATGTTGTCTTTCAGCATCAATAGAGATGTCGGTCGAACACGATACACTTGCGACTTCAGGTAACCCCAAAGCCAATAATCGCACGGACTGAGGTCTGGGGACCTGGGAGGCCAAGCATGGCGAATGTGGCGGCTGAGCCCACGATCATCACCAAACGACGCGCGCAAGAGATCTTTCACGCGTTTAGCAATTTTTTTTGGTTCTAATAAAACCCCATGTCATTCCAAGCATGTGTGTCAATTCTTACCTCTCTATCTACATTATTCCGTGGTTTATTAAGCTTTCAAATTTATACGGACTTTTTGATCGCCCGGTATAATTCTGATTTCGTTCTAGACGGCTGCAGGTCATCAGTGGTGTCTGTTCTTTCGGACGTGTCCGAAAGAGCAGACACCATATCCGTATAAGTACGAGTATATGTTATTGATTCTGTTGATGGAGAAGCTTTGTGGGGTAATTTTTCAATGTATTCAATACTTGCGTAAGAATGAAATGTTTGTTTGTGAGAACTGTTAATTGAAGGAAGTTTTGTCCCTCAGATAACTAATGATATTCATCATTAGTGTTAATATGATCTCTCTGTTTTCATTATGTGACAAATAACGCAGTTGGCTGGAATGTCTGTAATTTTGGTATTGAGAGAATTCCGTAGCAGTTAGGATCCTCTTACGTTGTATAGTCTCTTTTGAAAATATTTATATATTTTTCAAGAACGATTTTCTTTAAAGTAAAATCCACTTATATCATTCTTAGTAAAGTTTTGAATCATTTTTGTCGTGTGTGCACTGCAAACAACGCCACACAAAGCCACAGACTGTTTCTGACAAGCATATACAAATTTTATAGTGAGTAGTCTATTTATCTTTAGCTGTTGCATCTGTTAATTTCTATTTGCTTTCGAGAGGATGAGTACACCAGACACCAAACAGGTTGCTGAGTATGAGGCAGATCTCACTTTGCATTCTTATGACGAAATACTACATAGCGTGTTGTGCTAAATAAGCAAATTATTTTACTGTGAACAGTGTAGGTAAACCAAAGCAGTTATTTCCTTCCGTGTAGAGCAGTATTTTATTTTTGTGGATATTTAAAGTCAGGTTAGCACTTCATGCTACACAACATTCATAATGTACTTCAGTACTGCCCTTTAGTTAAACAGTTTTCACTGAGCACACAATTAGTTTCTTTTGACATTTCATTAGATTAATTTTTATTATTTCAAATCCAGTATTTTATGAAGACTAAAGTTCTGTTTGAGGACGCTGTTTAAAAGTGCAACACAGGTCCAACCAAAAGGCAGTACTGCTCAGCAGTTGAATACGATATCTAAAGAACATATCACACGAAGAGAAAGTTTTGGTAAAAAGAATATTCAATATTTTCGTTAATAGATAAAATTTCTGTAGAAGGGCTACATACTAGAAAAAAAAATAGTTCCAGTTTGGGCGACTAGTTGCAAACCTGGCCCTGTATGCTGTTTGTATGACAATTTGACATCCACACTGCAATTTAACAAGCCATCAGGTGAGTGAGCAGTATGGGAGTCTAGAAGAGAGACTGTGTGCTGTTACTGAAAATGTTTTATGTGAATGGCAGTAATTACAGCGCTGCACCGAGAGAGAGAGAGTCGCCGACTGAAATGTCTGAGGAGAGCCTCGATGTCATTCAGTGGTTTAAAGAAGAAGATGATGAAATTTGAAAATACGGATGAACTTTGTGTGGCACCTGGAATAGGAAGGTATTCTATCCCAGTGGAAGTTATCGGCGAGGTTGCTGTTGCTGTAACTCATCATACAGACGTGTCCCGGATATTGCTAGTGCTCGAGCAGTATCACGATAATTGCCCATCCAGTGGTCGATAGTACGGAAAGGTTTGCGATCTACGTTACACTGGTACCCGCACAAGATCCAGAAAATGCAGCAACTGAAAATTCATGATCCACGGCAACGCCCTGAATTGGCTCTTCAGATTCTGGCACGAATCGAATATGATGACATGTGGCCGGGAAATATTCAAAGGAGTGACAAGGCACATTTTACACTATACGGTGGAGTGAATACTGAAAATTTCCGAATCTGCAATACTGTTAAACCACGTGTTGTGCACTCGCCCTATGGGTTTGTGTGGGATGAATTCACAAGCACCTTAATTCTCGGTCCGTTCTTCTTTGAAGAGAAAACACCCAGAGGGCCTGTCACATATGATGCCTGCACGTTATCGAGGCCTCGTTGTACATCATGTGGTTCCTGCTTTGGAAGAGCGCAACTGTGTGGATAGTACTGTTTTCATGTACGATGATTAATAAAAAAGTCAACATTATTCCTTTTTCACTTGTTTGACCTTTTACGCCCGCATGCCGTTCCTAATCTAATACACGTGGAAGCATTTCTACACGTATTTTTTGCATTCACAGCGACAGATTTGCACCTGGTGATTAAATTTGGAATCAAATTTTTTCAGCGTAAATCGGTTCCCCGTTATTGCGTTAGCTTATCTCCCAAATTTCGCAGCCAAATGATAATTACAGCCGACACTGGACCTACGTGATTAGCTGCAGTTTAATTATGACCATGTGCTACGTTTTGAAATCATCTGAATAAATCAAGTTTGAAAGTTTTCAGCGCTGTTTCGGTAATTTCGAGCTTTTTTTGGAACGCAGCTAGCCGTAACTGCGTGCATAGCACTAGAATCATTGCATTCAGTCGCGTTTACTAAGATTTATTACTTAGAATTATCAGGCATATTATTAACACGCGACTCACAGTGAATGTTACTCTTTCGCTGAGCTGACGAGCATATGCATTAAGTGAAAGCAGGAAACTGAGATTATTTGTTATGTAATGGCACCTATTTTATCCACTTCCCTAGCTTTGTACCCCTCTGAGTGAATGGACGAATGGATGAACTGATTTCGAAAGTTCCATGGACAGTCAGAGTGTTAATCATTATCTTTCTGAGCTTTACCAACCTTACAGAATTCTGGTATCTGGACATAACAGCGAACACAGGGCAAGCCAAAGATGTATCGTTTACCAGTAGGTGTCTATTAGTGACGGTTGTTACTGTCTGACGGTTTTGTGCACCCCTCCATTTTCTCAGAGGGCGTGAACGGCCGAAGTTTGTTAGTGGTAAGGAGACTGTGTTGCTGGGTTGCGTAAGTTTAAAACGTAACTCTTCTGAGCTTACGGGTATAGTTTGTAGTTAAAAAAACATGTAACGAATTTCAACTTGTTTGGGTCAGAAGTGCAGTTCAATAGGTTACTCTTCGATTATATTTCTTGATAATTTTTATTCAAATTTTACGTGTAAAGTGCTGTTTAGGTGATGAGACGTAACCACGTACTTCTTTACATTAGCGAATTTAGTCATTCATGAGTTGTTACATTCGTAATATAAGCGCGTATTTATCCCCGAGGTTTTCGGAGATCTTCCTTTCGCAATTCACGTGATTTTTAAAAGTTAAACAGTATTTTTTTATCTTTGTTCTTCGTATGTGATCACGCCACATGACGCAAGTCAGTCTACATTGATTCCGAGTTGATTCAATGGGAAGACCATCGCATTCACCAACCTAAATTAGTTATTTCTCGCCTCTCTTCTTCTGAATATTTTATGCTTGTTAAGGTGTTTCACTGTTAAACATAGTAGTGGTGAGAAATATCATGCCATATGTCCTTTTTTTTGTATCGAGAGGGTAAAGCTGTGTTCCATATTGTCATACGTGAAATTTCGGGCAGAATATGTACCAACACGATGAAATAAATCTTTCTCAGTTCACACTTAGAGAATTTAACGTGCTCGTACTTTTTGATATTACGGTTTCTGAACAGTAGTAAGCTTGTGTTCTCCATACTCCAGCGCGTTTGCTTGAAATTTTTTAGCATTCTCGGGTATCTGTTTCTGAGAATTTGTGCGAATTACTCCTATGATTCTTATTCTATGCAGTCCCTCACTTCTGATGCGTATAAGAGGCTGACCACATCCGTAACATCACCCCATGTCCACAATCTGAAGAGACCAATTAATTAAAACAGTATTATTACCCTTGTTAACATCGTGTTCATTCACAACGACCCTTTATTTCAAGAGAAAATAAACTGTCTTTATTTGTAATCTTTTATTGATGGCTTTTACGAATCCAAACCTGAGTCTTTTCTGTATGTTTAACCTGCTGCTACAGCATGATAAATGCTTTATAAAGGGAACCAAGTGAAGTTGCCACTTACTACTAAGCTTGAGTGCTAACATAAAAGTTATCCATTGCACGTACCATCAACATTAATGGCTTTTTTGGGCCAATTCAGTGGTATAGATTCAAACATTTCACACGAGGTCAGGAGGACGTGAGAATAACTTAAATAACGTCATTCAATCCTGTTCCTGTTCCAGGCACCCTTGCTTAGTCAGTATTACGACTTTTCGTATAAATTTCATTTAAAATATTCCCCTGTTATCTGGCGTTCTACCCTAGGCTTGCCTTTTATAATTATCACAGACAAATAACTTATACGTCCTCCTTCACGTTCCAGACTAGTCATCGTGGGGTCGCCGTTTCTATTTGCACTGCACTAATGGAATGTAGCGTTCATTAACAAATAGTAAATGATAACTTTTCAAGAAAAACACCTTTTCACTTTTAATTACTAATCGCATGAAAACGCGAATATTAACAATTCATTGAAAACAGGTACATATGCGAAACACCACATTGAAAAGACAATGTTTTTTATTTCGCCGGCCGGGGTGGCCGAGCGGTTCTAGGCCAGACAGTCTGGAACCGCGCGACCGCTACGGTCGCAGGTTCGAATCCTGCCTCGGGCATGGATGCTTGTGATGTCCTTAGGTTAGTTAGGTTTAAGTAGTTCTAAGTTCTAGGGGACTGATGACCTCAGAAGTTAAGTCCCATAGTGCTCAGAGCCATTTTTTATTTCGAGAGATTGCAAATAAATACAAAAATAATATTAAAAACAGTATTAGTGATACGTAATTTTCTCATTTAACAATAAGTCATTTCGTATTTTATACCAAATTTTAATTGACCTTGAATATTCTAAGTTACATGTGATGGGTAATTAAAATGAAAATTTGTCCTTTTTATTTAAACAGTGATTCAATATTTGTTAATTAATCGATGATAAAGGCAGAATGCAGTAGAGGTAAACAAAAGGTACGTCTAGCAGTATTCGGAGAGACTATAACGCAACGCTTCATTTCAAGAGGGTCGCGTTCCAGTTTATAATCGCTTCTTTTCTAGATTGGCGTACATCCAACAGTTAATTGAGGATGCAGGCTGCAGGTGTTACTTTGAGATTAAAAGGTAGACACAGGAGAAGAATCTGTGGTGGGCCGCATCAAACCAGTCAGAAGACTGACGACGCAAAAAAATCTCTTCTTTTGAGTACTTACCTATAAAAGTTTATTCGCTCTTACAAATGCATCACGGTACTTGTATTTAACAGACAATTCACAGTTATTTTACTTTATTCTAAGCCAATGTTCATATAGCCGTAAACAAAGACAAGCACTCTATCAGCTATGAACGATTCTGTTAGTTATAAAGAAATATTGTGCATTTAATAGCATTCGGAAATTTTCTACGTCGCCTGTTTTGAATAGTACATCGAAAAGCTTTAGGCAACTGATGTCTGGCCGCTGGTCTAACAGTTCTACAAGTCTTAGGAAAATCAGATAGATAGTTTGTAAGTTTCACTTGTTGGCCTCACGAGAGGCTCGAGGAAACAACAAAAATGATGCACACTTATCTTTAGAGAAGTAAGTGAAAATTTCTGACAGTATGTTATGCATCTGTTGCTTTTATAATTAAGAGTGGAATGAAATTTTGCCGTATTTGGAAATTTGAATAGGAAAACTGTTCTTGTCCATATTCTAACTTTCAAGAAAGCTCAATGTACTTCTCTCTCTTAATTACAAATAAGACAAACAGCAGATATTAAAACATCATTTTATTATATTCTTAAGAATATCGTTAATATTAGAAATCTCGGTTACGATAAAATAATCCTGCCAATGATCGATTCAGCAAGGAAAAAATCTTAGTCTTATTGTAGAGTAACTGGGATTTTGACGCTAACTATATCATGTTGACGCTACACTTCTTCATTGCAGGAGGTTTTTAAGCAAATTCTCTAAGTTAATAGCAGAACCAAACATTCACAGACAGTTCCCATGTCTCCAGCTCTGGAGCTGCTAGTTTACTCACTGTCATCTCCAGCACACACCTCACATCTTCTCTATTAACACCATGGTAATCAGGTGGTAGGTACGGGTACACAGTATCGCAGACAGCGATGTGTGTAAGGAAGAATTTTCTGGAGGTCATTTAGCTATGCAATTTTTTTTTCTTTTTTGCTTCCACGAAGGAAAAATCTGTAGCAGTACCGGGAATTGAACCCAGTCATCTGCATCGAGGTGCTCATCACTCGGTTACAGAGGCAGATTCACTCAAGACTATATTTCGTGACTTTCTGTTTGCTGAAATAATTTTCAAACATATTGGCTGAGAATACAGTAATCTCCATTTTTGAACCTAGATGGCGTAATCGCTTCCGATACCTAGGTAACGGTGCTTCACAGCCCTCAACTAACTATAGCAATCTCTGCTATGGTATCATACTTGAAAAGCCAAAGTACTGCGTAATATCTTGAATTACCGAATGATATCAAATAAATGAAGATTCACATAATACAGCCAACCACATTATTTGTCCCATCTTTAAACTGTCTTTATTGGCTAGTTTTGAGTGTTACTGAGCATGGCTGCCGTTCGATCTTATGCTGACACCTGGTAAGTCAATAAAAGTAAGCTGAGAGCAGCGTTAATTTGCAGAACAGTTAATATGGATTTTTTCGAAGAACTGACTGACACCTAACCAGTCTTGCAGGTACACAGTGCTTTCAAGAGGTCAGTAAGAGGCAGAGCCCAACTCACACGCTTCCATTATCTTGCTGCATGGTGTTCAGAGAGAGAAAAAAAAAACATACATTCAAGTTTGACAACTCAGGCAGTTAAGCAGTCAGGTGACAACAATGTGCAATAACATTAATTTACCGGACACAGTAAGCAAGCAACAGACGTCGCATGCTGGTCCTTTGTGAGTTAAAGGTAATCTAACGTTACACACGGAACTTTACGGGTGGTCAGCCACGTTGACGGTAAAGGAGAAAAGCCCTAAAGCAACCTTTTAGCACTGTCTAGCATAGTCCAGCTCCTCGTGCTGAATCCGCGTACCTCGCGCTAGCAGGGACAGTAATTGGAGGCCAGCCATGTAATTACGCGTCGCTCGCGTAACCCCTGGCCCACCTGCTGACTGCGCACGGCGCGCTAATGTAGCGCCGCGTGCAATAAGGTCTCTGACAAACGCCGGTGCGCATCCCTACGACACAGCGGCTACCCAACCAACCCTCATGTGTGATGGACGCGTGAGCGTCTCTTCCATGTGTCTCCACAATCTTTACAGGCAATTCTTAAAGTTTTTTCAGAGATGTAACTTAACAGATTGTAATTTGACGGGGTGAAGTGGGACCTCGCACATTGGAATCCGGTGCGGTGGTGACGCTACTCGCGCCTGCGCGAGGTCGCGTGGCGTTGGGGTTGTGGCACAGTTCCTCGCACCGAGCGCCACTTTGTGAGAGGTGAAGCAGGGAGCGGGAAAGCAGTCCTCTCAAATGCTCCCTTCAGCACTGCTCATATGGGCCGTTGTAGTATGGCCTGGCCGAAAAATAACACCTTACTGCTGAACTTTGTCATTGGGTAGTATTTCCCCATTTACACACTCGATCTTTTTTCATTAATACGTGTCCTTGTTGGAATACCAACAATAATGAAAAGGATAAAATAATACTAACCGCTGAGCTGGACTGGCACAACAAAATGTCTGTGACACACTAAGCTTCGGCCAACGCCTTCTTCGGAAAAGAAGGAAAACAAACGCACACACAGCCAGCCGGAGTGGCCGAGCGGTTCTAGGCGCTACAGTCTGGAACCGCGCGATCGCTACGGTCGGAGGTTCGAATCTTCCCTCGGGCATGGATGTGTGTGATGTCCTTAGGTTTAAGTAGTTCTAAGTTCTAGGGGACTGATGACCTCAGATGTTAAGTCCCATAGTGCTCATAGCCATTTGAACAACTTGAACACACACACACACACACACACACACATACACACACACACACACAAACAAACAGGCACCTCTTATGGACACATGATCGTTATCACCGCCCACGTAAGCAGTTCGGCTAAAGGGGCCGGAAGTAACTGTCATGTTTACGTACTCCATTATAATCTTTAAGAGTTATTTGTGGTGTCACATACGATAAAGCTCCTGTGTGTCATGCTCTCGGCATATAAGGTTACGTCAAGCAGTGTCGAACAGGATCGTTTTGGTGGCCCATGGACGTAGTGGTTTAAACATATTTGGACACGGTGTACTCACCTGTCGACGTTATTGTGGTACTGTACTCCTTCCCAATATGCGGCTCTTCAGGGATGCACATTAAGGTTGACAGGTGAATGAACCTTGTTCAAAGATTTGTAGGTCAGTATGCCCATGCATTATTATACCTCCTCACACCATAACACTTGGACCACCAAAACGACTATGTTCGATAATGTTCCAGTGTGCGTTACGTGTTTCTACCTCTCGTCGTATGATGGTACGCCCAGAATGCATTGCTTTGTGATGTCCATGGGACGATTAAAAAACGCGGCGATCTCAGTGTGATTAGTGTCTTTGAACAAAAGTATCATTTCATTTCACTGTGTATTTCTTTATCTCCTTTGCTATCTGTAGCAGTTCTTTCTATATACGGTTCAAGTGCATCGAGCTATGTTACTTGGCAGTGATATATCATCCGAAAGTTATTTCGTCCTCAGGTTTTGCGCATCGGCGTAGAATTGAATTTGGTGTTTCCCTGGCCCCAGTGCATAGTCTCTTCCTCAGAAGGATCGTGCGTTGGGATCTGGTAACCATCAAATTCTATTCTCTGTTTATAAGTGTCAAATAATTACAATGCTAGGAGGATCAGAGGAGACATATAAATTGCAGAACGCAAAAACTACTTTAAAAGAGAGAACTAGAAATGAAACTAGGTAACTTGTGGGTCTTAGTGCTAAATAAAGCAAACAGCACCAAATTTTCTGCTGTAAAACTCCGTTACACACGCAGGAGCTGCATCGATATCTGTGTCGGGATTTGGACGACGCTACGACCTGACTTTTGCGCAGTTACGGCTTATTTAGTCAGTTTGAGTTCGAATATCAATTAACGACGTATTCGTAGCCTCTGAAGATGTCTTCGTCATTAGGAGATGAAAGCTAGGCTATGTACATATATTAGCACGCGGCCTAGTGTCCATTTAATTAAAATCGTTTTTCAGCTTTTTGTTAGATGAGATTCATTAACCGTCATTCTCTGTTGATTTATTTGTGGGTCGCTTGAAACCAGTGCACCAAATTGCTGGTCGTTTCCCGGTCGTGATTTGTACGCTGGCTTATTTCTCCATCTCGGAACATATCGTTTAGAGCACTACAAATATGAGGCACGCACATTTTGTGCTCAAGCAGCACGAGCTACAGCGAAGCAAAGCCACTATACCGAAAAAATAGCTTGGATTTAGGGGAGGGCTATAGCGAGAGATCAGCACCGCTTTGGCGACACACGATGTATGCAAACAGCCGGCCGTATGCTGCGGGGCTCATGTGGTTGCTCCTATTTGTTGGCCTCTTCACGCCTGTGTGTATCGTTAAGCACATAAAATACTTTTCGAAGGGACTGCGCTAACATTTCTGAATAGATCGCGAAGACGGTGAGACGTTGTCGTAGGTACCTACAACAGGTAACGCACTTAACACTTTGAGGGTCGTTTTAGATGACGAAGTTTTCAGTAACCTGTCCCCGGAAATTATGAAATATAATGCGGGGAATTAATGTGACAAAACGAAATTAGTTAACCAAATACACAATGACAGATGTAAAACTAGACGTAAGGGAAAATCGATGGCTGAGTCACGTTGGTTAAATATGTTACAGTGGCCAATTAGATCAATACGGATCAAAATAAGAATAAGTTCAAAATGGTCCAAATGGCTCTGAGCACTATGGGACTTAACATCTGTGGTCATCAGTCCCCTAGAACTTAGAACTACTTAAACCTAACTAACCTAAGGCCATCACACACATCCATGCCCGAGGCAGGATTCGAACCTGCGACCGTAGCAGTCGCGCGGTTCCGGACTGAGCGCCTAGAACCGCATGACCACCGAGGCCGGCTAAGAATAAGTGATCCACCGTGAACATTAGTGGGAGAGTCCAGTAATTTTCTTTCCCAGAATCGAGGTAATTGTAGCAAATGTACAAACAAGTGTCTGTAGGAAACCAATCTTTTCTTGAATCCACTATATCCTGTTCGTCTATGACCTCTGGCGCGTTTAAAGCTGCATGGTTGTTAAAGCGGAAAAAAGTACTGATCAGACCGACGTAAAGCAGCAAAATATAGTTTTAGCTACGGCTGCGTATAAACATAGCGTAAAAGGACTGCAGATGTGTTGCACTGACAAAATTCGGGTTTACATGTACTACATCAGCCGTCTAACCTTTCAAAAAGTTTCGTTGTAAATACTCACAGGTGCCTGTTGAAAGCTTGTTACAAAAGTAAATCGTCAAATTAAAACTTCGCCAAATACAAAAGTTGTGAGTAATAACAAAACGGTAAAATAGTAACCTCATTACGCTTTATCATTTGGCGGCAATGTTAATTCGCTGCCTTAACTACATTTTTTAATCTATAGCTACCGGGACATTTCCGTCTAAACGCATTATGCTTTCAGCCAGATGAGCCTAGAGCCCATACGTCCCATAATTCGATGAGGCTCCATTTTCCACATCGATTACTCTCATAATTCACTGATATTCCACAAGCGCCCAGATAATCTGTTCTTTCAGAGCCTGATTTTTTTTTCTGTGAGGTCATCTCAAGAAAGAAGTTTTTTCACAGCGAGTCCACAACACTGATGAGTTGAAAGACGCAGGCCGGGAAGAGACAGAGACCACTCCTCAAGAAATGAATGAGAACATAATGATGAGCTTTCATGAATGTCTTCAGCAATGCATCTTCAATGGTGGAAGCCATGTGAGTGATATACTTCTTAAGAAATAAATTTGTATTTGGCTTTTCAGTAACGCCAATATGTGTAGGGCTGTTATCTATAAGAAGGTACTGAGTAATTGTACGCTGAAACTCACAATAACCTAATGAAAATCTACTACTTCTCGTGGGTCATCCCGTACAATTCGCACGCCTTATATAACCGAACGATTCGCTTATGTGGTCAGTTGGCATGAGCACTTACGTTATATATATCACTGACAGCGTGCGAAGCCTCTCAGGCTATAATAACAGTTAACCAGATAAATGTTCTGTCAGTTACTGTAAGATAGGTCATCGGTTCCATCGGATTAGGAAAGGATGAGGAAAAATATCGGCATGCCATTTCAAAGGAGCCATCCAGGCATTTGCCTGAAGTGATTTAGGAAAATCATGGAATGCATAAATTAGTATGGCCGGGCGCGCGTTTGAACCGCCGTCCTCCCGAGTGCGAGTCCAGTGTGCTAACCACTGCGGCACCTCGCTCGGTACCACAACTACAGTGCATGCGGTCGGATGCAGTTTCTCAAGTACACATAGAAACAAGGCATCACCTTCTCTGTAGTACAAACGTGCTGGCAGCAATCGTGGGGTACAGACTCATAGAGCCACACAAATATTTTACATATTAAAAGGTGCTGTGCATCATCAGTTACTGAGAAGCACTGCTGAAGAGCGTTATTCTAGCAGAAAAACAACGACGATGCAACATTTCGTTTTATACCTTTCGTAGAATACACGAATACGAGAAATGTTTACTGTGCGACGTTTTAATTAAGTAGATCCAAAAGCAGAGCCTCCCGAATCACGTGCCTTTAATTCTTTAGATTTCTGTTTCTCGTTGGAGAATCGGTTAGCACATGACTTATTAATTTCTACATACAGAGTGATTGAATTTCGTAAGTAGGTGTGGGACATTTCGTCCCACGTTTCGTGGAACATATTAACATTATATACCTTTTTATTTAATGTTCCATATTCCGCATTAGATGCTCGTAATATTGGTCGAAACTGTAAAACTGTCCTTGAAGCGTGTCTTTCAGAGAAAATCTACATCTACTGAAACGTCCCCTTTTGAAAAATTATACAAGACTGTGCTTATCCTGACACACAATATTTTTAGCGCAACGCAATCTGACTTTCAAAAATCCTTACATAAGAATGGCCCTGACCTACATTAACCTATACGTTTCACAAATCACTTACCTGACAAAAATCTTCGTTACTCGAATTACTGCAATACAGCGAGCGCCACTACTGCCAGCTAAATAGAAGATTCAAACTACTGAAGGCACTAACTACTGATAGGCACAGTTAGCAAAAGAAAGATTTTGATAGAGAACAAACAATGTATTTACCTTAATAGTGTCCAAAAGTCATAATATATATAGCAGTTCATGACATCCATTCTTACAAATTTACTGTCTGTCCAGATCATCCGCTCTCAAAAATCTGCCATCTCACTTCCCCACATCCACCACTGCTGGCGGCTCACCTCCAACTGCGCAACGCTACGCGCTGTTAACATCCAGCTGCCCAACACTACAATGGCAGACAACAATGCAAACTAGCCACAGACTGCACACAGCACAGCCAGTGATTTTCATACAGAGTGCTACGTGGCGTTACCAATAAGAAAACCTTAACAGCCTGCTTACATAGCCCCCATGCTCCCCACAAAAAATTTTACAAATTGTTTTGGGCACTGGCCAATACATATTTGTTAAAATTTTTTCACAATTACAATAACAAAGAAATCAAATGCACACACTTATTGAGACAATGTCGGTCGAAAGCTAAAATTTTCTCACAGTCCATAAAGACAGTCCTGATCGTTCATCACAGTAAAATTGCAGTGTTTTTCTCAAAGTCTGGGCAGTAAAAACAAATGCACACAGAAGTAGTGGATTTCCATGCAGTCTTGAAGAAGTATTGTTGTTCTTCCAACGGAAAGACAGTGCTGCCTCTTGACATGCAGACAGGTAATGGGCCACAACAGAGCAAACCCACATCAGAGTCAGTCGAAGTTGAAGAATATTGGTAGGTAGGTCATCACAGAGCAAACCACTGTAGTCTTGTTAGAGATTACGGTATTGGTGAGTCATCAAAGTGTAGACCCACTGTAGTCCTTGTAGAAATAATGGTATTGGTGTGTCATCAAAGGTGTAGACCCACTGTAGTCCTTGTAGAAATAATGGTATTGGTGGGTCATCAAAGATGCAGACCCACTATAGTCCTTGTAGAGACGGCCAGCAGCCATCTGTTGCGACTGTGCAGGTGCACAATCACCATCGAAGAGTCTTGTGGAGAATATAGCAAGTCCATAAGCCACCACTTGTGCACTCACAAAGTTTTTGGAATTGTCATTAGAACCAGCAATGCTGTTAACCAGTCCCTTGCTGAATTATCAATACACGTGCCAACACTAACAGTCCCTACTTCTCACATATTGTCCATAGAGTATGACCAACAGAAACGTGTGCAGTGAAATGTAACTTACAAGTTACTTAATTTGATGAACTGGTGTCAATTACAATTTTATAACGTAAGAATACAATAACAAAGGTACAAAATACGTCATTAAAGAACATAACAATACAGATAACATTTGTGGTAATGCAGGCTTTACAGAAGAATAGAAATAACATATACATCAGTGTTACAGGAATTATGACGTAAGTAAATACATAAAAGATCAGAATAACTTTTGGAACATCAACTTCACACATGAGCATTAAAACAAAGCAGAATAAATAATGTCTAAACATCTTTACAAAGTAAATAACATAGTATTTGAAAAATTCTACAACATAAATCTTATTAGCTAAACACTTAAAGACAGGAAATAGACAAATACACAAGGGTACATAAACACATAGCGGAATAATACAAAAGGAAAGACAGGGTTCGTTTTCAATGTGACATTTGGCACTGCAGTCCAACCCACAACTTCATTCTGTAGATCTTTCCCCTTATTTCAACATTTGTTTCCACTAAAAAAAATCCTATCCAAGCATGCTTTCTGTATTCTGTTCACATCCTCTTTCAAAATTCTTTTTTGGCCAAACCATTTTCTTATAGCTTCCAATGCATTTCTTCCAATTCATCACAACTCGTTCTCACATATAGCCTACCCCATCTTAAGCTAACTTAAATCTACTGAGCTCAGATGCTAAACTAAGGGATGAGGCAATGCAGCAGCACAAAACAATTAACACAAACAGCAATGACAAAAAAAATGGAAATTGGCAAAGAAAGTTACAGTAAATCTAAATTACCAAGCAAATGCAACATTACAACTAATATGAGCCAATGTGCAGCAACAAGAAAAATAAATCAGTAGTAAAACTAGCTTAACAGAGTAATACAAAATGAAATTTAGTAGCACTATTCCTGGCAAACAGCAGCAGCAAATGCTATAACTTACATCTAAACGTGACAGAGATCAAGCACAAAAAATAGTAGACTAAAGACAACAATGCAGATAAGGGAAATGTCTATTCACATCTTAATATCTGTGTCATCAAAGTGGTACACCACAAGAAGTTATTCTACCAAAAATATTACCAAGTAGTTGAAAAGAAAATTATGTATGCAGTAACTGTTATTAATCCCTTCTTATTGTTCTTTCCTTTCCAAGGGCTCCTTTTTCGAAGAATGTGGATCATAAAATAATTATTTAATAGATCTGTTGACAGAAAGTGTTCACATTAGCAAATGCATTTAATTTTATTTTATAAAACCGATGCTGCAACACAGCTGGAAACCAGATATCAAATGAAATAAGCAACTATGTACAAAGTAAAGCATAAAATAATCATTCAGTAGTCATGAGGCATTTCATAAGTTAGTAGAAATTCTCTCAATTCTCGTAGAAAGACACTTGTCATAATCAGGTGTGCAGATGTACAAATATTTCCCATCAATTCATAAGCACTTCAGTAAGTAGCACAAAGTAATGAGCATGTCATATTTGAGATGCTTTCTACAGAGGAATGTCAATAGCGAGGTTAATAATCTCTTTTTTTTCTCCACCTGTGCCTCTGAAAGGCACACACTAATGGCTTTCTCCCAGGCGACTATCACGCAGCTGGGTGCCCACCACGCATTACGTGAAGGTCACTTAACTTTCCTACTGAAATATTTACGACAGCAGTTTGCGCTACAGTGACAGTCTCATATAAAAATTTCACAGTTCGAGAAGTTGCGTTGCAAATCTGTAGAAACAAAATCCTATAAATATAACAGTGTCCAAAAAATATTCGTCGGCATTGTGATACATTCACGCATTTACACACATTTCATAACTCTTAAAGTAAGATTCTTGGTTTGCAACATACTTTTTCACAAGTCAGAGTCCCTAACCACTACTCATTATTCCTTACCATGTTACACATATACATATTCGTCGACACTTCTTCAATATTTCATCATAATAAATACATATCATAATAAACATTCCTCAACAGCATAATACACATCGTCGTCCTAATAATATCATAACACCTCAGTCAAATCTCAAAATCGTCGTAGCTTTCTGCAATAATTTCAAAACCTAGAAAGAATTCTCTGCTCGTTTCAATAGTGTCATCTACCTTAAACGTACTTTAAAAATCGTGATCCCATACCAAATACATCATTCAGAGCTCTCATAGTATCACAATGGTTCTGAAAAAATATGAAGAGTTCACAAAATACATACAAAATACAATTTCATAAGTGTGAAGTTATCCAACTGTGTAATTACATAAACATCTGTCACTGATGTAGTAAAAAAAAATGTTTCTTTCTCTGTTAAATAATCAGATAGCTGTGTAATCTATGTGTTAGAGAAATATGGTACCGATGTGTAAAGTTGTATAAGCAAATACCATATTAGCTAGGGCTCCTTGTGCTTGCCAAACACATGGTACACAAAGTAGGCGTGTACCCCCTGAGGATTAATGTAATTATACCCTCATGTGTTACAGATTACAGCAATGGAATGAAATGTATCACGGAAAACCTTTGTATCATTGTACTTCAAATATCTTTAAAAATAAATGTTTTCAGTACAAAATTATTCACTCAAATACGTGTACTGTAACGCTAAACTGTGCGTCTTGTTGTAAGATAATCTCTGTGGAAGTGTCGTAGCTATCGTCCTCCGAAAGCTAAGTTCTGCGGAAGTTAATGTACGTACCTCATGATAAACAAAAGTGAAATGCTTTGCGTATAGATATCTTAGTTATTACGCTTATTGCCATGATGAAAGTACTGTGCTGTAACGTATTGTTGTGCTACGGAAAAGGCTGTCTCATTGTAGCTATACCACAAAAGTTACTACTAAAACATGTTTTACTTTCCAGAATAATTCAGAAAAACTGTGCAGATATAAAACAGAAACACCGCAAAAGCAACATTGTAAATTGTCACTCATTAGTAGTGTCGTGATATAATCGTGTAGCTGTCAAAGAAACCAAATGCTAAGTCATCTTTAATCCCACAGAAAGTACTTCAAATAAAGTATGTATTTTCAAGTAAACCAAAATGTTGCATTAAAATCTCATTAGCAGTACCAGTATATGTACTAAGTATGTAAGCCTTATAACCGTTACGTAATCTTGTAACTAACAAGCAAGAATGTACACACACAATAACCCTGTGTCGTCTGTTCACAATAACAATGCATTCATAATTTCTGTTTAAATAAGTTCTCTTGGTTCTTGACTGGATATTTAACTTCAAACATTGTTGCATGTTAACAGATTCTAAGTCTGACAAAGCATACTAGTAATGTAAAGTGAAAAGTTATATCGCAAAGACAAAGTTAAAAAGCAGATTATCTTTCAATGGTTCAAATGGCTCTGAGCACTATGGGACTTAACAGCAATGGTCATCAGTCCCCTAGAACTTAGAACTACTTAAACCTAACTAACCTAAGGACATCACACAACACCCAGCCATCACGAGGCAGAGAAAATCCCTGACCCCGCCGGGAATCGAACCCGGGAACCCGGGCGTGGGAAGCAAGAACGCTACCGCACGACCACGAGATGCGGGCTATCTTTCAATAAACGGTTTTACATGTGAAATGTGGTGTAAACCTTTACTCTTCCTAGTACGCAGAGTTTCAACTTCAACTCAATTATCATGTTGTGTACGTCGGTAAAGAATGCTGGAATTTTTCTCAAGGTTAGCATCTGTTATTTTTCTCTGAGGCAGCCGGCGCACGTTGCTGCCTGCGGTGCGAGTCATTGTCTGTCTCTTTGTTGGCGCGCGTCGTTATTAGGACTGGGAGACCTAACTTCTACAAATTCACCTTGACGAGAAGGCCCTGCTCTGTTGGAATCTCGCCAGTTCTGACGAAATTCAGGTCTGTCGTTGTGATTATATCGTCTGTCGTCATGTCTGTAGCTTCATAGTTCCTTTCTTGCCGGTCACGTGGTGGTGAATTTCTTCCTGAATCGTAACTGCGCGCTGAACTGTTGCGTCTGAAGTTATTCTGTCTCCCTTGATAATAATTGTTTTTGTTCGCATATTGTCTGTTTCTATGGTTATCTCTGTCATATTCATTACTACGGAAATGGGATCTTTCTCGGTAACTATTATTACTCTGCCAGTGGTTGTCATATGGGTGGTGTCTGTTTTGGTCACGATTTGCGTTGTAAGAATAGACTTGTCGTGTCCAGTTATTGTTTCTTTCATCGCGGAATTGCGATGGATGTGACCTGTAATTGTTGTGTTCCTGTTTTCGAGTTCCGCGACTGTCAGTGTCAATTTATAATTCTTGTAAGAGTCCCTGAAAAGCTTCAATGTCGTCTTTGCAACGTCCTGCCAAAATAATATGTCGTAAATGTTCAGGTAATTTGATTATGCAAATGCAGATGAGTTCTGAGGGGCTGTATGGGTTTGACAGGTACTGATTCTTGTGCAACATGTCTTCAAAATATTTCACAATACTGGGAAATTCAGATTGTTCGAAATGTTTCATCATTATGATGCTATGTTTTACTCGGTCTTGTGTAGCTTGAGACCAATATGCTGAGAGGAACGCATGGTAAAATTCTCCTTCACTGTGACAATCATGAATGACCGATCGCATTCTTTCAGCTGGTTCATTCTCTAAGTAGCCACACATAAATTCTAATCTGTGCTCTAAGGACCAGTTGGGAGGAAAACAATGAGAGGATTGATGGAGCCATGCTTGTGGATGAATGTCGTTGCCAGAATTCTTAAATGTTTTGAATTTACGTGTAGTAATGAACAGCTTATAGTCAAAATCATTGTGTCGGCGAGTAGCATATCGGTCATTGTTACGTGGTGTCGGTGGTTCCATCTTAAAATTCGGTGCACCTTGCCAATTTCTTTCATAATTTACAAAATGCCCTGTGTTATTATTTTGTGGCTTTTCCGTATTTCTAAGTCCCTCTTCCCGTGTTGGAGCGCGAGTGTCCTCTGAAATATGTAATTTTTGTATTACTTGTGCCAACTGATCTTGTACTTTCCGGATTTCTCTTTTGTGTTGCGTATTAATTTGATTCTGATTTTGTTTGAATTTCTTAATTTGTTCATACTCTTCTGTGTCAGTGATGGCTACAGGTCTTGTGTCATTCAGATCATCATCTACCTTTGCAGGTAAGTTAGTGAACTGATCCGAAAGATCGGCTACTATCTCCGATAGTGTACTTATTTCCTCAGTGTGTTTGTCTGAACCAAGTTTCAGTGTGTCCATTTGTGTTGAAATCGTATCTACTGTGTCCTTTAAGTTTTCCTGAGTTTTTGCAAGTAGCGTAACCGAATCGGTAGATACAACTGAGTCAACTTTAGCCCACAAGATCTCATGATTTTCATGAACAATGGTTTGCTGTTCTTTTATGGCTGCTTCGTGATTCTGTAATGCATTTTCATGCCGCGAAAAAATAGGTTGAAAATGCTCACAAATTTGTGTTTTTACGTCATTACAGACTTTTTGACATTTCGATTCAATTTTATGTAACTCATTAGTTAAATCTTCACGTGTTTGTTCAAGAGTGGTGTCTAACTTCCGAAGATTTTGTTCCACTGTGTCTAACTTTTGAAGATGTTGTTCCATTGTGTCTAACTTTTGGAGATTTTGTCCCATTTGTTTCTGATTTTGTTCAAGCGTTGTGTCCAACTTTTGTAGCCTTTGTCCCATTTGTTGCATTAACTGTAATAACAATGCACTGGTGTCTGAAACATGTTCCTCAGTGCTAATCGGCAGTGCATTTGAACCGGCAATATTCGCATTTTGAAAAGTAGAAAATGTGTCTTGGCTTATTTGAGAAAACGGTGAGGACGCAAAACCTGAATCTGCAGTATTTGCAAGATTGTGTCCTGTCATTTCGGATTCCTGAGGCGAGCTGTTGCCGACCGATCGATCGATAATGCTTCCCTGTTCATATTTGTTTCACTGTCTACGCCATTGTTTGCTGCCCGCTCCATTTCCCTATGCACAATTACCAAATTACTATGTTGAACATTAGTTAATTCATTACACGGTGGCGCTACCACACTGCTTTCGTCTTCACTGTCATTTCTCAGTTTACTTTGGAGCCTAGTATTACGTTTTTCACACGCCATAATTGTCACAATTTTTCACACGATAACACAGAAAAGCACAATTTGAAGAGCAAAATAAGAAAACACATTAACATAGCAATGGAAATAATATCTACTTAATTGCAAGCACAGCTGCGAAATAAATTACACAAACTACAAGAAAAAAATCAGAAGATTCCAGTGAGGTATCCTCGGCTAAGTGTCGACATATGAAACGTCCCCTTTTGAAAAATTATACAAGATTGTGCTTATCCTGACACACAATATTTTTAGCGCAACGCAATCTGACTTTCAAAAATCCCTACAAAAGAATGGCCCTGACTAACATTAACCTATACGTTTCACAAATCACTTACCTCACAAAAATCTTCGTTACTCGAATTACTGCAATACAGCGAGCGCCACTACTGCCAGCTAAATAAAAGATTCAAACTACTGAAGGCACTAACTACTGATAGGCACAGTTAGCAAAAGAAAGATTTTGATAGAGAACAAACAATGTATTTACCTTAATAGTGTTCAAAAGTCATAATATGTATAGCAGTTCATGACATCCATTCTTACAAATTTACTGTCTCTGTCCAGATCATCCGCTCTCAAAAATCTGCCATCTCACTTCCCCACATCCACCACTGCTGGCGGCTCACCTCCAACTGCGCAACGCTACGCGCTGTTAACATCCAGCTGCCCAACACTACAATGGCAGACAACAATGCAAACTAGCCACAGACTGTACATAGCACAGCCAGTGATTTTCATACAGAGCGCTACGTGGCGTTACCAATAAGAAAACCTTAACAGCCTACTTACACTACATATACATCTACATGGATACCCTGAAAATCACATTTAAGTGCCTGGCAGAGGGTTCATCGAACCACTTTCACAATTCTCTATTATTCCAATTTCGTATAGCGCGCGGAAAGAATGAACACCTGTATCTTTCCGTACGAGCTCTGATTACCCTCATTTTATCGTGGTGATCGTTCCTCCCTATGTAAGTCGGTGTCAAGAAATAGTTTCGCATTCGGGGGAGAAAGCTGGTGATTAGAATTTCATGAGAAGATTCCGTCTCAACGAAAAACGCCTTTCTCTTAATGATGTCCAGCCCAAATCCTGTATCATTTGTGTGACACTCTCTCCCATATATCGCGATAATACAAAACGTGCTGCCTCTCTTTGAACTTTTTCGATGGACACCGTCAGTCCTATTTGGTAAGGATCCCACACCGCGCAGCAGTCTTCTAAAAGAGGACGGACAATCGTAGTGTACGCAGTCTCTTTAGTAGATCTGTTACATTTTCCAAGTATCCTGATAAATTGAACGCAGTCTTTGGTTAGTCTGCCCCACAACATTTTCTTTGTGTTCCTTCGAATTTAAGTTGTTCGTAATTGTAAAACCTAGGTATTTAGTTGAATTTACTGCCTTTGGATTTGACTGATGTATCGTGTGACCGAAGTTTAAAGAATTCCTTTTGGCACTCATTTGAATGACCTCACACTTTTCGTTATTTAGGGTCAACTGCCAATTTTCGCACAATTCAGATATCTTTTCTAAATTGTTTTGCAATTTGTTTTGATCTTTTGATGACTTTACTAGTCGATAAACGACAGCGTCATTTGCAGACAATTGAAGGCGGCTGCTGAGATTGTCTCACAAATCGTTTATGTAGATAAGGAACAGCAAAGGGCCCATAACAGTACCTTGGGGAAGGCAAGAAATCACTTCTGTTTTACTCGATGAATTCCCGTCAATTACTACGAACTGTGACCTCTCTGACACGAAATTACAAATCCAGTCACATAACTGAGACGATATTCCGTAAGCACGTAATTTCACTACGAGCCGCTTGTGTGGTACCGTGTCAAAAGACTTCCGGAAATCCAGAAATACGGATTCGATCTGAATCCCTTGTCAATAGCACTCAACACCTCATGTGGATAAAGAGCTAGTTGTGTTTCACAGGAAGGATGTTTTCTAAACCCATGTAGTGTGTCAATAAACCGTTTTCTTCGAGGTAATTCATAATGTTCGAACACAATATATGTTCCAAAATCCTTCTGCATATCGACGTTAATGATATGGGCCTGTAATTTAGTGGATTACTCCTACTACCTCTCTTGAATATTGGGGTGACCTGTGCAACGTTTCAGTCTTTGGGTATGGATCTTTCGTCGAGCGAACTATTGTATATGATTGCTAAGTATGGAGCTAATGCATCAGCATACTCCGAAAGGAACCTAATTAGTATACTGTGTGGACCAGAAGACTTGCTTTTATTAAGTTATTTAAGTTGCTTCACTACTCCGATATTTACTTCTGCGTTACTCATGTTGCCAGCTGTTCTCGATTCGAATTCTGGAATATTTACTTCGTCTTCTTTTGAGAAGGCATTTCAGAAGGCTGTGTTTAGTAACTATGCTTTGGCAGCACTGTCTTCAATAGTATCTCCATTGCTGTCACGCAGAGTAGGCATTGATTGTTTCTTGCCGCTAACATACTTCACATACGATCAGAATCTCTTTGGATTTTCTGCCAGGTTTCGAGACAATGTTTCGTTGTGGAAACTGTTATGAGCATCTCGCATTGAAGTCAGCACTAAATTTCGAGCTTCTGTAAAAGATCGCCAATCTTGGTGATTTTGCATTTGTTTAAATTTGGCATGTTTTTTTCGTTGTTTCTGAATCAATGTTCTAACCCGTTTTGAGTACCAAGGAGGATCAGTTCCGTTGTTTGTTAATTTATTTGGTATAAATCTCTCCATTCCTGCCGATACCATTTCTTTGAATCGAAGCCACATCTGGTCTACACTTATGGTATTAATTTGGAATGAGTGGGGATTGTCTCTCAGGAAGGCGTCAAGTGAATTTGTATCTGCTTTTTTGAATGGGTATATTTTTCGCTTATTTTTCTAGGATTTGTGGATTACAATATTCAATCTCGCTACGACAACCCTGTGTTCACTAATCCATGAATCGGTTTTGATACTCGTTATTAACTCAGGATTATTTGTTGCTAAGAGGTCAAGTGTGTTTTCACAACCGTTTACCATTCGCGTGGGCTCATGAACTAGCTGCTCGAAATAATGTTCAGAGAATGCGTTTGGCACAGTTTCGGATGATATTTTATGCGTACCTCCGGAAATGAACATGTATTTTTGTCAACATATCGTTGGTAAATGAAAGTCACCACCTACTATTATCGTATGAGTCGGGTACGTATTTGAAACCTTTCAGCAACTGTATCATCTGAATTGGGTGGTCGGTAAGAGGATTCATATATTATTTTATTCCGGTTGCCAATAATGACCTCTGCCCATACTAACTCACAGGAAGTATCTACTTCAATTTCGCGACAAGTTAAAGTACTTCTGACAGCAATAAACACGCTACCGCCAACCGTGTTTAGCCTATCCTTTCGGAACACTGTTAGGCTCTTCGCAGAAATTTCGGCTGAGCTTATATCCGGCTTTAGCCAGCTTTCAGGGCCTAAAACGGTTTGAGAATCAGTGCTTTTTTGTTGATACATGAGCTATTGTGTACTTTGGTAGCTAGTAGTTTTTACACAGTACAGGAAATGTTTGAAGCGGCTGCAGTCATTCGCACACAGCTTTTACCAATTCAGTAATCATGAACTCATGCGAATGCAACTCGTTCCCTATCCGTTGGTCATATGCATGACACCCTTCCGTAATGTGTACACTTTACTGATGGGTTTATAATACATTAATATGGTTAAACATCTCCATAGCCAGAAATCTAAGGGATAAATGTCAGGTGAAAGTAGAAACTGCAGACTCAGTCAATAAGAAACGAGCTGTGATTGCTAACACGATGGCAGCCTGCACGACTGCAAACAAATCGTTCTCGAAATAAATAAAATGTCCTACGTCTCTACTTGTATTTGTTTTTAGACATAAGCTTATAAGATTCTTTTTTATACTAAGTTTTACAGTTTTTGAAAACAGCTACGAGTCGCATTTGGTATTTTTATTGACCGGTTTCGCTCTTCAAATGAACAAGAGTATCATTTGAAAATACGCTGTAAAATATACAAATTGAGATAATACGGAAAAGTTACATTGACACTACATAAAGTACATATTCCACTTCCAGAGTGGTAACTTACGTTTAAAGCTGGCTGACTGCATTAAAGATTACCTTGAAAGCTTGCTGACAGCTCCAGAAACGAAATTGGCTATACTATAGCACTTTAACTAACGTTTAAAGTACTTTCAAAGTACAGTAGTGAATGATGAGATTGACAGCGCTTAAGATGAAACTGACTGTACAACAGTAGTTGTAACGTCAATGGTATAGTTTATCCAAAGATAATTTACAACTACAGAAACGAAATTTTCATTTTATAGCCTCTTTCATGCCTGTGTGTATATACGTCTCATATCTGTACATATCTGCTTATCTTTAAAAGATACGAGTATATTAGTAAAAATGAAAACATCTTTCAAAATGCGATATAAAAAATACACATTTAAAAATTTCTATGAAGTAATGCACTCAAAACAACCGTTTTTAAAAATATTTCTGTTAGTGTAATACCGCAGATATTATATTTTGGTTACTTATCTATAGAACTTCATCAAATAACTGGAAGAATCGATGTAAATTAAATTAGTTTGGCCCGTTTGATAAATTTAGTGGGATTTTCTTCATTTCTGCGAAAATTCCCAGTTCTTCCAAAACGCTTAAGAGAGGACCTTCATCTGTGGTGCTGATAATTTTTATACTATTTTGTATCACACCCAACGTATATTTAGTTGTTCTCAGGTGTTCAACTATGCCGCACTTGTTTGAAACATCTTGAATATTGCACACAGCACAACTTGGCCGAAACCTTCTTGGTTTCAGTGTGTAAATATGTAAAAAAGTCATTTACCGGGTATGATTTATTTTATAAAAGCTCACGTATCATAGTTTTCGTACGAATTAACTGAGGTATCTATGTTACCGAATCTGTTACATGTTACGTGCGAATCCTGTCAACTCCTCCCGCTTTCTTCAGTTTAACAACTGCTTGTCTAATTTTGAACAAACTATTGTATCAGAGTTTGCATGCTGTGAAATGGCGCTTGTGTTGCAAAGCCGCGGAATGTATGGAAAAGTTGGCGCAACGTGTGCTGCTGCATATTTTATGCGTCACAAAGCGAACTTGCTTCGAGGCTCCTTTTTTTCCTAGCAGGCTCTCATACTGTATGCGGTAGCGCTGTGGGCGTATCGTAAGTACTCGTTTCACTGGTGCGCACGCAAACCAGTCGGAACAAAACCTGGCTGTTTACCTGCAGCCGCCGGGCCCAGCAAAACCGACCCACGTTAATGACCCTCTCCTGTTCCATTATCGACCATTCAGTGCCATTTACTTCTCCGCGAACGACAAGGGATTTCGGTATACGAGTTTATTTCACACTGACAGCCAGTTTCTTGCGTAGGAAGGTGAATATTTACGACAAAAACTGAGTTGGTAAAGGAATTTTGATTAGAAATTATCATTACGACTTTCAGTACGTATTACGTTTTTACGCTTCATTCCTGTGCGTTCCTCGAGATTAATGTACTCCGAAGAGCTGTGGAAAGTGATTTCTGACACATAAATAGAATATTTCTTTACCTTTGCTCATGAAACTATTACGTTAGCGGGGAAACCGGTACCAACCAAAATTCGCTAACATGAGAGGGTCCATAAAAAAGTAATGACTTCGATCTTTTTTACTTGTCAAGAATACCAAACGTAACTACATAGGTTGAAAACCACCACATTGACGATTAATTTATGACTTTTTAAGGGGAGACGGAAGGCAAGTGGGCTTCAAAAATTAGATTTTTAGATTTTAGCATATTTGAAATGCCTGGTCTTTCCTGCGTGAAACAGTTTTTGTTTGATATAATTACGACAATTTCTTCGTGGGATATGATGGTTTTCCTGACGCTCTGTGCAATCTGGGGACGGTGACAGCAAGGCTTATGACCGTGTATGTGCAGAACAACCCTATGGTCCTAATGTCACAATTTCTAAATTAGAGTGCATTGGGCATGTCCAGAAATGAATGGGGTCCAGGTTGAGAAGATTATTGAAAGAAAAGTCAAAAATAGTATTGGAAGATGGTAAGAAGATAGGTGGTAAAGGTCTTCTGACAAATGTTGAAATAAATAGATTACAGAATTATTATGGCTTGGCCATAAGAAGAAATGTAGGGAATTTAGAAAACATGGAGAAGCTGTATGGGCTATCTTTTTCCATAAGCTTTCCACAAATGAAAATCCAGTCCACGGTCTTTGCCTGAATGATCCTGACACTTGGTGAAAGTACAGGAGAAGTGCCAGATATGACCACAAACATTCTTTACCAGCATCAGTAATAAATGAAATTAAACCCATATTTAGAGACCTTTGTAAAGATTGTTGAAGGAATGTCTTCATGGGAAAACCAAAAATGTAAATGAATGTGTGAATTCTGTCATTTGGAACGGGTTACCGAAAACTGTGCCCGCATCTCGTGGTCGTGCGGTAGCGTTCTCGCTTCCCACGCCCGGGTTCCCGGGTTCGATTCCTGGCGGGGTCAGGGATTTTCTCTGCCTCGTGATGGCTGGGTGTTGTGTGATGTCCTTAGGTTAGTTAGGTTTAAGTAGTTCTAAGTTCTAGGGGACTGATGACCATAGATGTTAAGTCCCATAGTGCTCAGAGCCATTTGAACCATTTTGAACCGAAAACTGTATTTGTTCAGGTTACAACCCTCAAATTTGGTGTTTATGATGCTATTTTATGCTTCAATGAAGGTGTAATTAGAAAATCGATGTTTTGGAATTATTGTGCATGAAATCTAGTGGAAATACTGAAAAATCGTTGGCCCAAATACATAAACAGAGAATCCGCAAAGCAGATATTGCTAATTTAAAATGCACAAAAGAAGCCAGACGGAAAAGAAGAGGGACCAAGAGAAGAAAAGATCAGTATGATTCAGATGATGCTCAATATGGTGCAGGAAAATATTAGTGGTAAGTAATTCTCATAAATAACTATACGAGAATTGCAATATTAAACTTTAAATTGATTTTTCTCAAAACTACATTTTTTTACTTTCAGGTACCATTATTAGATAAACTAATGGGGTTAGAAACATGAAATTTGGTCAATTTGTAGTGCAGATAGTAATAAGCTATTACAAGTAAACTGAGAACCACAAATCAATCAGAAACTGTTTTATAATAATTAATGTACAAAAAAGTTAAATTTTACTAGTGAAAAAATAACATTATTTTCTTCAAAACCATAAGAGGCATTATGTTCAATTTACTTATATATATATATATATATATATATATATATATATATATATATATATATATATATATAGGGTGTTACAAAAAGGTATGGCCAAATTTTCAGCCGGCCGCGGTGGTCTCGCGGTTCTAGGCGCGCAGTCCGGAACCGCTCGACTGCTACGGTCGCAGGTTCGAATCCTGCCTCGGGCATGGGTGTGTGTGATGTCCTTAGGTTAGTTAGGTTTAAGTAGTTCTAAGTTCTAGGGGACATATGACCTAAGATGTTGAGTCCCGTAGTGCTCAGAGCCATTTGAACCATTTGAACCAAACTTTCAGGAAACATTCCTCACACACAAAGAAAGAAAATATGTTATGTGGACATGTGTCCGGAAACGCCCACTTTCCATGTTAGAGCTCATTTTATTACTTCTCTTCAAATCACATTAATCATGGAATGGAAACACACAGCAGCAGAACGTACCAGCGTGACTTCAAATACTTTGTTAAAGGAAATGTTCAAAATGTCCTCCGTTAGCGAGGATACATGCATCCACCCTCCGTCGCATGGAATCCCTGATGCTCTGCTGCAGCCCTGGAGAATGGCGTATTGTATCACAGCCGTCCACAATACGAGAACGGAGAGTCTCTACATTTGGTACCGGGGTTGCGTAGACTAGAGCTTTCAAATGCCCCCACAAATGAAAGTCAAGAGGGTTGAGGTTGAAATGTCCCCTTAGAACAATTATACAAGACTGTGCTTAAAACTGACACACAATATTTTTAGCGCATCGCAATCTGACTTTCAATAATCCCTACAAAAGAATGGCCCTGACTAACATTAACCTATACCTTTCGCAAATCACTTACCTCACAAAAATCGTCGTTACTCGAACTACTGCAATACAGCGAGCGCCACTACTGCCAGCTAAATAAAAGATTCAAACTACGGAAGGCACTAACCACTGATAGGTATAGTTAGCAAATGAAAGATTTTAATAGAGAACAAACAATGTATTTACCTTAATAGTCATAATATATATAGCAGTTCATGACATCCAGTCTTACAAATTTCAAAACTCCGCCATCTCTCTCCCCACATCCACCATTGCTGGTGGCTCACCTCCAACTGCGCAACGCTACGCGCTGTTCACATCCAGCTGCCCAACACTACAATGGCAGACAACAATGCAAACTAGCCACAGACTGCACACAGCACAGCCAATGATTTTCATACAGAGCGCTACGTGGCGTTACCAATAAGAAAACCTAAACAGCCTACTTACAAGGTCAGGAGAGCGTGGAGGCTATGGAATTGGTCCGCCTCTACCAATCCATCGGTCACCGAATCTGTTGTTGAGAAGCGTAGGAACACTTCGACTGAAATGTGCACGAGCTCCATCGTGTATGAACCACATGTTGTGTCGTACTTGTAAAGGCACATGTTCTAGCAGCACAGGTAGAGTATCCCGTATGAAATCATGATAACGTGCTCCATTGAGCGTAGGTAAAAGCGTAAGTGACGAAACTAAAATGAGCTCTAACATGGAAATTAAGCGTTTCCGGGCACATGTCCACACAACATCTTTTCTTTATTTGTGTGTGAGGAATGTTTCCTGAAAGTTTGGCCGTACCTTTTTGTAACACCCTTTATATGCAGCAAAAATTTCATTGTTTTATCGCTTATAGTTCTTTTGAAAAGTGTACATATTCAAAGGGTGAAATAGCTTTGGCAGAATAGGGATAAAAATTGCCTTCCGTCTCCCCTTTATAATCTCCCCCCATTTCCACAGTTTTTGTCAATCTTTTAAAAGTGGCATGTATTCCATTGTGGTAAAATGCACCGTGCTCCTTCCGAAACCATTGACGCATGGGATACTCATCAATAAAGTGTATCCCACTATAAGCTTCTTTTAGCAGCCCGAATAGATGGAAGTCTGATGGTGCCAGGTTAGGTCTGTATGGCACGAGATCGGGGGGGAGGGGGAGGGTTGAGGCAAGACTACTTCTCATTCTGTTTCCACAATCTCTTCAGTGGTGTGGCGACTGATGTGTGATCTTGTACTGTCAAGCAAAGACGAATATCCACCATAGCTTTTATTGAGTAAACTCGCTGAAGACGTGCTTAAAAATGTTTGATGCGGGTGATGCGACACAAATCATCTTCAGTCACCTCGTAGTCACCACGAATGATATCATCGACTGGCTGAATGTTGGATGGAGTCACTGCAGTCGCTTCGTGTTTCGTCAGCCAACGGCGTTTGCCTTTCAGCTTTGTTATAGCGACGAACCCGTCGTCTAAAAGTGCTGATATCCACTGTTGAATCAGACTACACATTTTTCAGTCTCTCATGAATGCGAATGAGCTTTTCACCATCTGCATTCAAGAATTGTACCACAGAGCGCTGTCTACTATAACATCGATGTCGACTATTTTGCAAGCGATTGCAGTACTGGCATCAGGTGAAGCAAAAAGCTACTACTGCAGGGATTACAGAAGAAGCACCAAATTCAAATTATTCAGTTGTCAAACTTTATTGAAGGAGAAAAAATAGGAGGCATTATTTTTTGACTGGCGCTCGTAGTAGCACGCCCTGTGATTGGTCTCAGTCGCCATGTGGTTTTGACTGCGAGAGCCAGCGCTATCGCTTGCCAAACTCGTTCAACACTAGTTTTCATTGCACAAGCATATTGGAGCCGTTGAACGTTTTTCGGTGTGTGATTTCTTTCTTTCTTTTTTTGCAGCTGTAAATAAACTCGTAAGTCCTAAAATGCCTCAGACTCACAAGATTACAAGTAATTTACTTTCGTTAGAGTTATTTCTCCTTTCTTTAGAATACTAACTGAGTAATTTCAGTACTAAACGAATGCTATACGAAGTCTAATAGAATCTGTACATGTTATGAACTTCTTAGATTTAAATTTTTTGTTGCGATCCTCAGTACGAATTTCTCACCGTGGATTGCAATACTATTGGACACCTCTTCTATGTTGGCTTTCATACTCTTTTTTTAAACTCCTCCTCTTGTGTATTAATGTTGTGTTACTGTGGTCTTTAGCCCGAAGTCTGGTTTCATGCAGGTCTTCATGTTACGCTTTCCCGTGCAAGTTTCTTCATCTCCGAATAACTACTGGAACCTACATCCTTCTGAATCTGCTTACTGTGTTCATCTCTTGGTCTCCTTCTATGATTTACTTACTGGATTAGGGCTCCATATAACGTGCGGTTATTACAGATGCACTATGAAAACTATGTAGCTGTTATTGCTCAATAATTTCATCTCAACCTGCGTAATTAGCTCAAGGTAACCGCTGTGGCACAAGCCAAAGATTCGCTCAGCAGTGGTGAATAGTTTACTGATTTTCTGGCGTACCTATTTGATGGATATGTAGATCAAACCGAAAACGTCTGTAATGTCAATGAAAGAGAAATTAGATGTATACATGACTATCGAAGAAAAAGAGATATAAGTAGGAAAATAGCTTCAGACCAATGTGAAAACGAGAGCCGGCCAAGATGGCCGAGCGGTTCTACGCGCTACAGTCTGGAAACGCGCGGCCGCTACGGTCGCAGGTTCGAATCCTGCGTCGGGCATGGATGTGTGTGATGTCCTTAGGTTGGTTAGGTTTAAGTAGTTCTAAGTTCTAGGGGACTGATGACCTCAGTAGTTAAGTCCCATAGTGCTAAGACCCATTTGAACCATTTTGAAAAGGAGAAGCAACAATATCGAAGAGAGGAATTTGAATTATCTATAAAAATTTTCAGATTCTTTGGCAAAGAGAAATTAAATTCAGAAAACATTAAAAGAACAAAGATATTATAGAACAAAGAGACCCATCTCGGAGAAACAAAAGTTAGTAAATACTTGTGAACTTACACTTGATCGATAAACAAAATAGATAGCACTTATTATTAAACTGTATTATTAAACCCAGGTAAGGTAAACTGGAATGTGGAAATACTGTGAATAAATCTAGTCGGGAAAAAGTATCATGTCATAAAACTAAGAAAGATTTTTTTTTTAAACTGGACGGAAATATGTGTGTTGATATTCGTTTCTAAAAACCATTGCTTGTTGTTGTTGTTGTTGTGGTCTTCAGTCCTGAGACTGGTTTGATGCAGCTCTCCATGCTACTCTATCCTGTGCAAGCTTCTTCATCTCCCAGTACCTACTGCAACCTGCATCATTCTGAATCTGCTTAGTGTATTGATCTCTTGGTCTCCCTCTACGATTTTTACCCTCCACACTGCCCTCCAATGCTAAATTTGTGATCCCATGATGCCTCAAAACATGTCCTACCAACCGATCCCCTCTTCTAGTCAAGTTGTGCCACAAACTCCTCTTCTCCCCAATCCTATTCAATACCTCCTCATCAGTTACGTGATCTACCCACCTGATCTTCAGCATTCTTCTGTAGCACCACATTTCGAAAGCTTCTATTCTCTTCTTGTCCAAACTATTTATCGTCCATGTTTCACTTCCATACATGGCTACACTCCATACAAATACTTTCAGAAACGACTTCCTGACGCTTAAATCTATGCTCGATGTTAACAAATTTCTCTTCTTCAGAAACGATTTCCTTGCCATTGCCAGTCTACATTTTATATCCTCTCTACTTCGACCATCATCAGTTATTTTACTCCCTAAATAGCAAAACTCCTTTACTACTTTAAGTGTCTCATTTCCTAATCTAATCCCCTCAGCATCACCCGATTTAATTTGACTACATTCCATTATCCTCGTTTTGCTTTTGTTGATGTTCATCTTATATCCTCCTTTCAAGACACTGACCATTCCGTTCAACTGCTCTTCCAAGTCCTTTGCTGTCTCTGACAGAATTACAATGTCATCGGCGAACTTCAAAGTTTTTACTTCTTCTCCATGAATTTTAATATCTACTCCGAATTTTTCTTTTGTTTCCTTTACTGCTTGCTCAATATACAGATTGAATAACATCGGGGAGAGGCTACAACCCTGTCTCACTCCTTTCCCAACCACTGCTTCCCTTTCATGCCCCTCGACTCTTATAACTGCCATCTGGTTTCTGTACAACTTGTAAATAGCCTTTCGCTCCTTGTATTTTACCCCTGCCACCTTCAGAATTTGAAAGAGAGTATTCCAGTTAACGTTGTCAAAAGCTTTCTCTAAGTCTACAAATGCTAGAAACGTAGGTTTGCCTTTTCTTAATCTTTCTTCTAAGATAAGTCGTAAGGTTAGTATTGCCTCACGTGTTCCAACATTTCTACGGAATCCAAACTGATCTTCCCCGAGGTCGGCTTCTACCAGTTTTTCCATTCGTCTGTAAAGAATTCGCGTTAGTATTTTGCAGCTGTGACTTATTAAACTGATAGTTCGGTAATTTTCACATCTGTCAACACCTGCTTTCTTTGGGATTGGAATTATTATATTCTTCTTGAAGTCTGTGGGTATTTCGCCTGTCTCATACATCTTGCTCACCAGATGGTAGAGTTTTGTCATGACTGGCTCTCCCAAGGCCATCAGTAGTTCTAATGGAATGTTGTCTACTCCCGGGGCCTTGTTTCGACTCAGGTCTTTCAGTGCTCTGTCAAACTCTTCACGTAGTATCTTATCTCCCATTTCATCTTCATCTACATCCTCTTCCATTTCCATAATATTGTCCTCAACTACATCGCCCTTGTATAAACCCTCTATATACTCCTTCCACTTTTCTGCCTTCCCTTCTTTGCTTAGAACTGGGTTGCCATCTGAGCTCTTGATATTCATACAAGTGGTTCTCTTATCTCCAAAGGTCTCTTTAATTTTCCTGTAGGCAGTATCTATCTTACCCCTAGTGAGACAAGCCTCTACATCCTTACATTTGTCCTCTAGCCATCCCTGCTTAGCCATTTTGCACTTCCTGTCGATCTCATTTTTGAGACGTTTGTATTCCTTTTTGCCTGCTTCATTTACTGCATTTTTATATTTTCTCCTTTCATCAATTAAGTTCAATATTTCTTCTGTTACCCAAGGATTTCTATTAGCCCTCGTCTTTTTATCTTCTTGATCCTCTGCTGCCTTCACTACTTCATCTCTCAGAGCTCCCCATTCTTCTTCTACTGTATTTCTTTCCCCCCATTCCTGTCAATTGTTTCCTTATGCTCTCCCTGAAACTCTGTACAACCTCTGGTTTAGTCAGTTTATCCAGGTCCCATCTCCTTAAATTCCCACCTTTTTGCAGTTTCTTCAGTTTCAATCTGCAGTTCATAACCAATAGATTGTGGTCAGAATTCACATCTGCCCCTGGAAATGGCTTACAATTTAAAACCTTTTAGTATCTCCAGGATTCTTCCAGGTATACAACCTTCTTTTATGATTCTTGAACCAGGTGTTAGCTATGATTAAGTTATGCTCTGTGCAAAATTCTACAAGGCGGCTTCCTCTTTCATTTCTTCCCCCCAATCCATATTCACCTGCTATGTTTCCTTCTCTCCCTTTTCCTACTGACGAATTCCAGTCACCCATGACTATTAAATTTTCGTCTCCCTTCACTACCTGAATAATTTCTTTTATCTCGTCATACATTTCATCAATTTTTTCATCATCTGCAGAGCTAGTTGGCATATAAACTTGTACTACTGTAGTAGGCATGGGCTTTGTGTCTATCTTGGCCACAATAATGCGTTCACTATGCTGCTTGTAGTAGCTAACCCGCACTCCTATTTCTTTATTCATTACCCCTATTTGATTTTGTATTTATAAATCTGTAATCACCTGACAAAAGTCTTGTTCCTCCTGCCACCGAACTTCACTAATTCCCACTATATCTAACTTTAACCTGTCCATTTCCCTTTTTAAATTTTCTAACCTACCTGCCCGATTTAGGGATCTGACATTCCACGCTCCGAACCGTAGAACGCCAGTTTTCTTTCTCCTGATAACGACGTCCTCCTGAGTAGTCCCCGCCCGGAGATCCGAATGGGGGACTATTTTACCTCCGGAATATTTTACCCAAGAGGACGCCATCATCATTTAATCATACAGTAAAGCTGCATGTCCTCGGGAAAAAATACGGCTGTAGTTTCCCCTTGCTTTCAGCCGTTCGCAGTACCAGCACAGCAAGGCCGTTTTAGTTAGTGTTGCAAGGCCAGATCAGTCAATCATCCAGACTGTTGCCCCTGCAACTACTGAAAAGGCTGCTGCCCCTCTTCAGGAACCACATGTTTGTCTGGCCTCTCAACAGATACCTCTCCGTTGTGGTTGCACCTACGGTACGGCCATCTGTATCGCTGAGGCACGCAAGCCTCCCCACCACGGCAAGGTCCATGGTTCATGGGGGAAGCATTGCTTGTTATGTATCATGAAACTCTTCGCTTCTGAACGTATATTTGGTCTGTGACTACACCAGTACAAAAACAACGCAACCAGCAAACAGACTGTCGAAAATACAGTATCGTACTTATTACCTGTTGAAGGGGGACAGATAAATACCGCTCTTGCGCCGTAACACACTCTGTAATTGGAGTTGATACGCTGTCACCGATAGAAAAAAAGTGTCTCACTTTATTTATACAAATTTGTCTTGCATACACAAACAAAACAAATGGTAAGCAAAGTTCTTAAAAGTGTCACTGACTGGTTTCCTGCGAACAGTCTCACACTTAGTTTGAAAAAGACACAGCATATCCAATTGTACTACACCAACGATAAGTGTAACACATGGTGATGAAGTAAGAAATAGGGTTTAAACTTCAATGTTCTTACGTGTCCATTTCAATGGGAATTTAAACTGGAAAAAACTGGAAACAACTTAGACCGGCCACGTTTGCACTTCGAATCACTGCAAAGCTTGAGGAGTGAGAAATCAGTAAGTTGACATATTTTTCATATCTTCCTTCAATAGTGTCATTTGGAATAATGTTCTGGGGAAACTCATCTTTAAGAAAGAAAGTCTTGATTGCTCAAAAACGTGCTGTAAAGTAATATCACGATCATCTTGTAGACATCTGTCAAAAGAGTAGGGAATTCTGTATAATGCTTCACAGTATGTTTATAATCCACTAAAGTTCAAAAGGAACAGTGATGTAAGTAATTGCAATACGAGAAGGAAAAATAACATTCATTACTCCACATTAAGGTTATCTTTAACACAAAAAGTAATTCACACAGTGATAGCAAAAATTTATGACTTCTTATCCTATGATATAAAATGTCTGTCAGATAGCAAAGTAAAATTTGAAAAAAGATCTAGAAAGTTTCTCCTTGACCAATCCTTTCATTCAGTGGAAGAATTTGTGTTAATGTAATGTGTACAAGGTGGTGGGTAGGAATTACTATCTCACATCTGTAGATATTTTAAATAAATACAAATAAATTTTATAAACGTCAGCATGTAGCCATATTTAAAAATTAAATTGTGATCTGTAAGTAGAATGACTCATCTCACATCACTTCTATTTTTCGTACAATTGGTCCATGGAACATAAAACTAACAAACTAACTAACTGACTGACACTATGGATAACTCCCTGACGACATGAGAAAAGGATGGTATCTAGAGCCCCGTAGAAGGCGATGTCATTAGAGATGGAGGAGAAGCACGGATTAATGAAAGAAAATCGGCCGCACCCTTTCAAAGGAATCACCCCAGCCTTAAGCGGCTTACAGATACCACGCAACCACAAACCTTGATGGCTGGATAAGGATATTGATCACTGTTCTCCTGAATACCGCAGCTCCCTCTAATTCGTATACCACTCAAGTCTGAACCACACATGAAGCTATATTTTCGGGAGAACAGATCGCCGATGAGTTCCACATAGGCTTTTATTTAATCATCTGTTTTTGTAACTGTTGTTTTGACCAGTGCCTTACGTTTTTATTTCATTTTTATATGTCAAAACAGCAGGCAAATCGTTTTGAAGTGCATTATATGTTATCTATGAACTCACTCGAATACAGCTTCGCTTTACTTTCGCTGTACACAGAACATTCCAGTCTTCGCATCAGAAATTTAGGGGTGACTGACCATTTCATGGCAAACAGCATTTGTTAGAGACGAAATGTTCACTGACGCTTTCCGGTGACACTATGTGTCCTTTTGTGTTGGTTACCTCCTTGAAGAATGGAGAAGGAAATTGAGGACGTGTCTGATGACGACAAGCTTGGCTTTATGAAAAACAAAGGCACCAGAGAGGCAGTTCTGAATTTGCGGTTGATAATGGAAGCAAGACTAAAGAAAAGTTAAGACACGTTCATAGGATCTGTCGGCCTGGAAAAAGCGTTCGACAACGTCAAATGATGCAAGCTGTTTGAAATTTGAGGGAAATAAGGGTAAGCTATAGGGAGAGATAGATACTACGCGTATACAGGATGTACAAGAATGAAGAAGGAATAATAACAGTGGAAGACCAAGAACGAAGTGCTCCGATTAAGAAGGGTGTAAGATAGGGATGTAGTCTTTCGCCTTTACTTTTCAATCTACATATCGAAGAAGCAATGATGAAAAAAAAAAAAAAGGTCCGAGAGTGGAATTAGAATTCAAGGTGAAAGGATATGAATGACGAGATTCGCTGATGACATTGCTATCCTCTCTGACAGTGAAGGAGAATTAGAGGATCTGCTGAATGGAATGAACAGTCTGTTAAGTACAAAATATGGACTGAGAGTAAATAGAAGGAAGATGAAAGTAATGAGAAGTAGCAGAAATGAGTACAGCGAGAAACTTAACATCAGGATTGGTGATCACAAAGTATATGAAGTTAAGGAATTTTGCTACCGAGGCAGCAAAATAACCCATGATGGCCGAAGAAAGGAGGACATGAAAAGCAGACTAGTACTGGAAAAAAGGGCACTCCTGGCCAAGAGAAATTTACGAGTACCAAACACAGGACTTAATCTGGGGAAGAAATTTCTGAGAATGTACAACTGCAGCACAGCATGTGTGAAAGTGAACCAAGGAAAACCGGAACAGAAGAGAATCGAAGTATTTGAAGTGCGGTACTACAGACGAATGATGAAGATTAGGTGGACTGTTGAGATAAGAAATGAGGAGGTTCTGCGTAAAATGAGGGAGGAAAGGAATATATGAAAAACACTGCCATGAAGAAGGGACAGGATGACAGTACATCTGTTAGGAAATGGGTGAATGACTTCTATGGTGCAGGAGGGAGCTGTAGAGGGTAAAAGTTGATAGAGGAAGACAGAAAATGGAATACATCCAGAAAACAATTGAGGACATAGGGTGGAAGTGCTACTCTGAGATGCAGGGGTTAGAACAGGACAGGAATTTGTGGCGGGACACATCAAACCAGTCAGGAAACTGATGACTCAAAATGTCCTCGAGAGGTAGCAGGGCGTAGGCACTCTGAGGCATGCCTATGACTTGTGTGTTGCCTATAGTCGTGTCACCTATCTGTGAGAAAGGAGACAAGCTCAGCGAAATAAGACTTCTTGATTAGCTCCTAAAGTACCTTTCTCCGCTTAGAGACGCTGTATCTTAAATTTTCTCCGGCCGCTGGTGGCCGAGCGGTTCTGGCGCTACAGTCTGGAACCGCGCGACCGCTACGGTCGCAGGTTCGAATCCTGCCTCTGGCATGGATGTGTGTGTTGTCCTTAGGTTAGTTAGGTTTAAGTAGTTTTAAGTTCTAGGGGACTTATGACCTCAGCAGTTGAGTCCCATAGTGCTCAGAGCCATTTGAGCCATTTTCATCTTAAAGTTTCCTCCTTGAAAATCAGTGTAACGATTTCCAGGGAGTAGCTAGTACGCATCACAGCTGATTAGTAGACTGTAGTAATTCGGCTGGCCAACGGCCTTGCCGCAGTGGTAACACTGTTTCCCGTCGATGATCAAAGCTAAGCGCTGTCAGGCTTGGCTACCACTTTGATTGTTCACTGTTTGGGTCTGCCGAGCGCTATTGGCAAGCATGGTGCACTGAGCCCTTGTCTGCCAACTGAGGAGTTAGTTGGTTGAAAAGTAGCGGCTCTGATCACGAAAACTCAAAACGGCAGGGAGAGCAATGTGCTGACCGCATGCCCCTCCATATAAGCGTCCAGTGACGCCTATCGTATGAGAATGACATGGCGGTCAGTCGGTGTAGTTTTGGCATTCGGAGGCGTGTTCGCAGGAAGAGAGACTAGTTAGATTAAATCTCATCATTTCAGAGCCAATGAACGCTTAAGGACGCCCAGCATCACCAGGAAGCAAGCACGAAAATTTTGTCTCTAACAATGTCTAACATGTCCCCAAGACATGATCTGTCGCCCCATTTTATGTACTGATTGATTCAACTGTCCATACCGAAGTCGTGCTACGCAACCATAAATGTTATATCCGGCCACCGAAAACCAAGCGTGAGATTTTTATATCCTCTTCCTCGCTACGCGCAAACTATTAGCCGCACAGAAGAAAATGAACAGGACCTTTTTATAGGAAATTCAATAGAGCTCAATTTTGTATTGGGATGCCGTGGTTTTCGAGTTACTCAAGAGAAACATAGAAAAGCGGCCATCAAACGTCCCCCCCCCCCCTCCCCCCACCATTCGCCCGCCGCCACACTGAGTGTCCATCGGTCAGGATGTCTGGTTTGCTGTTCGTGGCGCTACCTCTTACCACTGTACAAAAATTTCCGACAGCACGAATTATTTCCCACATTCGACCAATTTTGGTCTTCACTGACTAGCGTTAATACACTTTCAGCTTAGTAGAGCACTTAAAAATTGTAAAACTGACATTTGTATAAATTTTATCTCACAATTTTGTGAATTTTAGCAACATAAAATAAACAATTACATCATTGTATTTGCCAGGCCTTCTGACTACGAAACCAATGTACTTGTAAGGGTTAAGTCTGGTCCAAACTGTTTTGGCGTAGCTTTTAGAAAAGTCGTTTGTTTTTCATTACTCCCAGGGGCTCGTTTAAATTAATAAAGTTAATGAAATAGCCGACTGTGCTGATGGCGTAATAGCCCAATCAATGGAGACCAAAAAAGATCGAATATCGGGAATAGTTCGCATTGTCGGAAAATTTTTGTACTGTGGTAGAAGGGAGTGCCACGGACAACGTACTATAAATCCTGACTGGTGATGAGTGAGTGAGAGGTGGAAGGTGCGTTTTAAGGTCACTTTTGTACGTTTTTCTTGAATAACTCGAAAACAGTGGCCTCCAGTGAAAACGTATCCCAGTACAAAATTTAACGATATTAAATTTCCTAAAATGGTCGTGTTTATACTTTCCATAGGAATAATAGTCTGCTCGTATCAAGCGAGAGAGTATGGAAATCTCATCTGTGGTTTTTGCAAGGCAGATATATTATTGCGGGCTCCATAAATCGACATCGGTAGGGACAACTGAATTACTCTATATATTACTAGTGTCGTCCAAGGATGTGTCAGTTTGCAGTTTGTTCCAGGTCATTAGTAAATTTACGGAGTTCTAGGGTTAACTGGAGGTACACATCTCTCAGAAAAGCAGCCTTCTTTGTACATTCAGCGGATTCGAAGTTCTCTGCCCATTTGTGAACTTATTTCTTTCTGTATCAGCTTCCTATTTCTAAGACAATGTTGCAGCGGGGCTAGAAGGACAAGTACACGGGAGCGGGGTGAAGCCACATGCATTCGAACTCTTTACTCAGAAGCTTTCTGCGCCGAAAGCTTTCTTACTAACCGTTCTTTCTCCTGTTGCGATTTAATGTCCAATAAATTGCTCATGACCTGGGTCTAGGAAACTTACGTGCCAAGAGAGTTAGATAACTTTAAAGGAAAAAATATATATACGTGCCGTTGGTTTAGTAAGAGAAATAAATTTTTAAAAAAGTCTGTCGATGATCTATATTCCTCGCTCAACTCTATTCGATGATAAAGAGAAAAAGATTCGTATTTAACGTCCCGTCGACAACGAGATTGTGAGAGATGGAGCACAAACTCCGATTAGGGAAAAACTAGGGAAAGAAATCGACCGTGCACTTTCAGAGGAACCATCCCGGCATTTGCCTGAGGCGATTAAGGAAATCGTGGAAAACCTTAAACAGGATGGCCGCACGCAGGTTTGAACTGTTGTCCTCCCGAATGCGAGTCCAGTGTGCTGATCACTGCACCACCTCTCTCGGTGAGGAGAAGGTCAGCATGCCTTCCCGCCTACGCTATCTCGAAGCTCTGCCGCTCTCGTTTCCTGGCTGCTACAACATGAAATAAAATTAGCTACCTACGAGAGTAAGCTGAAAATAATACCTCCGCATTTTCTATGTGAAAAACTTTTTAAATAAAATAAAAGTTAATTACATTCTACATCTTTATTCTTCATATCTACATATTTATTTGTCAACATAGTCACCGTGGCGACGAACACACGTCTCCCACCGAGAGACCATTCAGCTGATACCGTGACTGCAGAATGTTTGACTTCGTCGACGAAGGCGAAACATCACCTGTGTTTCCACCGTTTCATCAGTATCAAAATGAAATCCTCGAAGGTGTTCTTTAGGTTTCGGAAGCAGATAAAAATCGGATGGGGTCAGGTCGTGACTGTATGGAGGATAATCGATGGTATTGAACTGAAATCTTCGGATAGGTGAAAATGTCGCAGCATCTCCTCTGGTGTGGCATTCTCATGTTTAACAAGAGCGTGCTCCATCTGTGGACGAAGTCTTCGAATTCGAAACTCGATTACAGCACTTTGTTTCTCACGTACCGACATAGTTAGGTTACACACCGCCATGTTACATGTTAAAACTCGGAGCTGCTAATCTGTAGACATTAAGAACAAAGATGTACATTTTTGATATATTTTGTTTTATTTAAAAATCTTGAAGAGGTATCACATAAAAACTTCGCACTCGTGCTATGTGTGAAGATAGATGGCACTAGAGTTAGGTGGTTGCCTTTAAGCGACCTTTCTCTTCTTCTCCCTCTTCCTCTCTCCTTGTGCCTTTGTCCCGAATCGGCGCGGGGTTAGCATTGTTATGAACTTGGCATGACTAACTTAAAGGGTGGCCTTCCTATCTCCACCCCATTACCCCCGAGACGGAATACGCGTACCTCAACTTCCTGTGGCCAATGTTATTTACGTAAACGTGACCGAAAGTTTTCTAAATATTTGAGAATACTGTAACTGTGGCGAGACTTTATTCAATAGGTAAACGACGCTACGGGTATTCGGATTTAGGTTATGATTTGTTCGATATGCCTGCCATACTTGGCGATGATGTAGCGCTGACGAATATCGAAATTATGCATGACCCACTAAAATGTTGGAACATCGCTGTTGAAGATGACCTCCTGAATGGCTGTTTCCAGCTCAGCAGTGGTTTTTGGGGTTATTTCTGTACAACATGTCTTTAATATAGCCTCACAAAAATGAGACGCATGTGTTCAGAACAGGAGAATATGGCAGCCAACCGAGAACCATGCCAGTGGCCTCAGGGTGCCCCAGACGCAGAATGCGGTCCCAAACGTGTTCCTTCAGGACATCAAACACTCTCGTGCTTCGATTAGATCGAGCTGCAGTTCTAGTCGAAATCAGCGTCACTTTGGGTAATGGGGATGAAATCATCTTCCAGAAGCTTCACGTACTGTTCGGTTGTCACTGTGCCATCGAGGAATATCGCACCGATTATTTCATTACTGGACACTGCACATCACACAGTCATCCGTAGACGGTGAAGAGACTTCTCGATCGCGAAATGTGGTTTCTCAGACCCCCAAAAGCGTCAATTTTGCTTATTGTCGAACCCATCCATATGAAAGTGGGCATCGTCGTTAAACCAAACTATACAGCGTGTACTACGAGGGTAATCCCAAAAGTATGGCCTCCTATTTTTTTATAAGTACATACACCTGTTCATTTCTACAATGGTTTACATCAGTTTACAGCTTGAAAATTTAGCTATTTATCGACATAATCACTATTTCTGTCGATGCTTTTTTGTAGTCGCTGTGGCAGTTTTTATATGCCCATGTCGTACCAGCTCGCCGCCATGCTGCGAAGAAGGATGCCGCCACTGGCGTGATTGTTGCTTGGTCTCAGGTGTAAAGTGGTATGCCCAGGTTTCGTCATCCGTGACAGCTGAGTCCAGAAAGTTGTCCTGTTCGGCTGCAAGGCGGTGAAGAAATGCTCGGGAAGCATCAACTCGTTGCCGCATGTGGTCCTCAGTCAGCATGCGTGGCACCCATCTTGCGCACACCTTCCGGTAGTTCAATGTTTCCGTTAAAATTCTGTGAGTGGTGCTTCGGGAAACCTCAGGAACCAACGTGCAGAGATCATCCAGGGTGTTCCGCCGATCTTCACGCATGCTTTGCTCAACCTTCAACACTGTCTCCTCAGAAATTGACAGTCTCCCACTCCTTTGTTCGTCGTGAATTTAGGTCCGACCAACTGCAAACTCTGTACACCGCCGATCTTCACGCATGCTTTGCTCAACCTTCAACACTGTCTCCTCAGAAATTGACAGTCTCCCACTCCTTTGTTCGTCGTGAATTTAGGTCCGACCAACTGCAAACTCTGTACACCGCTTACGAACGTTTTTGATATCCATACACGACTCACCATACACTTCCGTCAATTGGCGATGGATTTCAATCGGCACAGTGCCCTTTGCGTTCAAAAACTCGCACTTGGTAGTAACATCCAGCGGGAGTGCCATTCTCAACGGCTGCCAAGCCAAGACTGTGCGCCTCAGCGCATGTTTACACACAGCGCGTGAAGCACTCTTCATAACAGCGTGACCAACTGCCACACACACAGAGTTCTGTAATTATAAAAAAAAGGAGAACTTACTTTTGGGATTACCCTCGTAATTCCCAACATGCCCCGCGGCCAACCATGCAGTTTGAATGCCTTAACGCAAACGGTTCAGAAGTTATGACTATTTTATTTCATGTAGTTCAATAACTGTTATCCTATAAATCTCCACCGAGCGAAGATCGCATGGAAGGAAAGCTGTGCATTCTTGACGCTTACCTGCACTCGAAGGTGACTGTATGGCGTCAAGAGCAGTACTAAATTTCAGGTATTTTTATTACCACGTACTCCATCTCCTTTTCCCAGTTTGGAATTTGATGACTTTGCCTAGAAGTGCCTACAATTGTGTTAGTGGTGTAGAATATCCTTATCCGACCATTCTCTCAATACTGAATTTTCACCTTTATCATGGTGCGCAATTCCAGATGCTTCCTATAACCAAAACAAAGCAAAGGGATTTTTGACGTTGTTCCCAGGTTCAATGCAGAACTTTTGAAGGAGAACATCCACTGCTAAAGACGTTTCCATATACAATAATTCTTGTCTATTTGTGGACAGTAAGGTTCCTCACTTTCACCGATACCTCATTCTGCCAGTTCCTTTTATCGCTTGCATTGTAATGTGTGCACTGAACATCTAGCGGTAAACATTTGGTGGGAATTTTCGTGTTAATACGAATTTGGCGAGGGCTATTTTGTTTCAATAGAATTAGTTGCATGAAGAATATCAGTTGCTTGCTGCTGTATCATTTTTAAGACAGCATCAGAAAGTGGAAGTAGGTATTCACGTCGAGCATGCTTGTTTGGTTCCTCAATTTTAACAGATAACCAAAAAACAAACCAATGGGAGTTGCACTGACTTTTCTCACTCGGTACGACGACGATAGCGATGAGTTTTTGAACCAAATTGCTACTGGTGACGAGACCTCAACTTCGCATGAAAGTCCAGAAACAAGGAGCCAGTCAATGGAATGGCATCATTCACGATATCAACCTAGACAAGAATGCCAAATACTCTTCACCAAAAAGGTTATGGCCACAGTGTTTCGGGGTCGAGAGGGCGTCCGACTCACAAACTTTACGCTTAGAGGAGACACCATAAATATCTACCCACTTCCAGACTCACCACCAGCTGCGCCACATTGTTCAATAAAAACGTCGGGGACTGTTGTCCAGCACCATTGTGCTTCTTTACAATAAAGCTTGGCCGCATTCTGTTGCACGGACAAAGGTTTTCGTCGGCAGTTTAAGAGGGAAATTTTTTAACATCCAAGTTTTAAAGTGGACAGGGCTCCGAATCAGTGCCATCTCTTTTTTCCAAATTAAATAATTTTTCGCGCAGGAAGCATTACGCAAATGACAACGAACGAAAGGGAACGTTAACAACTGGTTCGTCAACATGTCGGCAGCTGAGTATGTAAGAGGGTTACCCAGAAAGTAATGCACCGCATTTTTTTCTTCAACAATTCTTTATTGGACGTAATGAGAATTACACACACGAAAGAATAGCGTTTTATCTACACACCCTGTTTTCCCACGTAATCTCCATCCCGTTCTATGGCCTTTCTCCAGCGCGAAACAACGGCGTGTATGCCCTGTCGGTACCAGTTCTTGTTCTGGTGGCGGAGCCAGTGCTTCAATGTGTGAACTTCTTTGCTGATTGACAGATGCAGCACCAACTGCGAGTCGTAATGCGACTGTCCTCGCAAATGACAACATCACTCGCTGCAACTTGTCAGGCATGACAGCGGTGGATGGTCTCCCTGACTGCTGCAAATTGTAGAAGGTCCACCGAACCGCCTTCTTATGACCTCACCCTGTCTGCCCAGAGACTAACTGTACTTCTGTCCACAGCGGATGCTTCACAGACTTTGCAGAAGCGTTTATGAATATTCCTCACAGTTTCCTTCTCTGTAGTGAGAAATTCAATGACGGCACGTTGCTTGTAACGTACATCACCTACAGAAGCCATTTTGAAACTGTCCTGCTGCTACGCTATCTATCGGTAGTGACGGAAACTTGCTGCGCTCACTCAGGAGAATTCAAATAATACAGGGTGACACAGAGTAACGAAAATGTTTGAAATGAGTAGTGGCAGCCATGGGCAGGGGGCAGCACTGCGCGTTCGTGACAGCGAGTCATTCAGTAAGCATGGAGCAGTGAAACGGGCAACAGAGTGCCTTAACCATAAAAATGTTGTATTAAAGCAATGATAGTTTGGTAGCAGCGCAGAGGGAGTTTCGACGTTTCTATAATTAAAGACGTCGTGATGCCGTTCCTTCAAAACACGCGATAAAATGTTGGATTAATAACTTTGAAGAGTCTGAATCTGCCCTCAAGAAGAAACCAACAGGACGACCAAGAAGTGTGCGTTCTACAGCGAACATGATGTTGTACGCGAGTCTGTCTTACGGAGCCCACCGCGTTCAATTCATACGCAAGCAGCAGTGGCTGGAATGTCCCGGGAGAGTGTTCGCAGAATTGTTGATCTTCATTTAAAATTTCATTCTTACAAACTACAGATGGCACAACAATTGAAGGACAACTATTACCGGTTACGATTAGTATTCTGTCAACAAATGATAACAAAAATAAAAAAAAAACGACGATGAATTTCTAAACAAGTTGTGGATGTCAGATGAGGCACATTTTCATCTCACATGTTATGTGAATAAACAGAACTTCCGTTACTAGGCAAACACAACAAACACAAATCCTAATGACGTTCATGAACGCCCTTTGCACGCTAGTAAAGTGACAGTACGGTGTGGTGTTTCATCATATGGGATTATCGGGCTGTATTTTTTCGCAAACGAACAGGGAAACACAGTAACTGTCAATGTCGATTTTTACGTGGAGATGTTACGAACTTCCGTTACACCTGCATTGAACAACTTTCCAAACTTTCAAGATGCCTGGTTTCAATAGGACGGAGCGACATCACGGCAGTCAATGGCATATGTGCGAGAATTATTCGGCAACCGTGTGATCTCACCATTTGGTAACATTCCCTGGCCCGCTAGATCGCCAGATTTATCCGTTTGTAATTTTTTCTTGAGGGGCTACCTCAAGAGAAAAGTCTACACGACTCGACCAAGGATCCTGGATTAATTAAAACAGAGAATTCAGGATGCACTCCACATTATCACAGCCGAGATGTTGCCGCGGTCAATGAGGAACCTCAACAGCAGATTTCACGAATGTATTCGTGCAGGAGGACAACATCTAAAGGACTTAATTTAAAAAAATGATAAATGCCATCAATGTTTCGTAAATGGCAAAATTGTAAGGCTTCAATTACTATGAATGCAATTTCTTCCCTTCATCACTTATAGTTTCATTGTATTGTGGAAAGGTCCCCATTTTCTGTGTCACTCTGTACATACGTAACGTTTCCCATTTGTAGCATTGTTTCCGGCTGAGAGAAAAAGAAAGTGCGCTACATTACTTTCTAGACAACCGGGGTTAGAAGCATATGAAAGCGTGTGGAGTATTACGACAAATATTTAAATCTGAATAGCGGCTATGCAGAATAATAGCTAAGACATCCAGATGTGTTGTAAAACAAGTTTTCTTTCATTATCTTGAATGTCTGGAGAATCAATAACTTTTCTACTTTTAGAGTGACCTCCATGTCCTGCATCACTGTCCATCCACTTCCCTACGTCTGCCAGTCATTTCCAACATTTATCTCTTCGCTCCTTCGCGAAGCCATCGCTTTTTAAATTGTTTTCGCATTAAAATGGAAGCCCCAGTGTAATTGATGTAAGTCAAAATTGTTACTACCTTTGACCGTAAACTTTCAATTTCAGATACACCAGGAGCCTAGTTTTGGAAAATTCTAATAGACTCCCCCCCCCCCCCCCCCCCAATATTTTTCTTTTTCTGCTGCTTCCATAGCCGGCCGAAGTGGCCGAGCGGTTCTAGGCGCTACAGTCTGGAACCGGGCGACCGCTGCGGTCGCAGGTTCGAATCCTTCCTCGGGAATGGATGTATGTGATGTTCTTAGGTTAGTTAGGTTTAAGTAGTTCTAAGTTCTAGGGGACTAATGACCTCAGATGTCAAGTCCCATAGTGCTCAGAGCCATTTGAACCATTTTTTGTTGCTTCCATAGTTGTCTTCAACTAATCTAAATTAACTCAATTGATTTTACGACTTGGTTGTTAAATTTTATATGAATTTGATTATACATTAATTTGAACTTATTAAGACTGCTGTCCAGGCTCTTTTCTAATCTTATTTTCTAAGTTGTTGAAGTGATTGATAGCAAGAGGGAGAGGCTATATAAGATGGTCATGAGGATCTCCTGAGTATGACAACAAGTGACCTTAGTGAAGTTGTCGCCCACCCTAACTGAGTTGTCGGGGTGCCTGGAAGCCATGCGAGGGCCAATTCCCGCTTGGGTCGTAGATTTTCTCCGCTGGGGGACTGGGTTTTCTCCGTCGTCATCGAGACGCAAGCCGCCGAAATGGTGTCAAACCTCAACTCGATGAAAGGGGACTCGCGAGCAAAATGGCATACCTTATTGAAGTGTAGCACCATGAGGATCACGCCAATCTGATAAATACCTAAGAATAGTTCAAAGTAATCATACGCTGGGAGCACCACACGTTACTGAAGTCTGTCTGCATTAGTAGCTAATTGTATAGTGTCATGAACTAAACTCATGTGTTTCAGTTATTTTTATCTCCAGGTACTCCTTCTTAACGCAGATAAAAACTTGATAATTTTTTCTTGGTCTGCCAGAAAACCTCTTAGTGGTATGAAATCTCCTTGCCCGACTAGTCTTCCTATACCGAATTTCTTTTTATCGTGATGTATAGCGTAATTTTTGTCTAATTGTCTACGGCAAGACACTTCGCTTCCAGTCATGCGTCACCATGTAAGTACCTTTTGACGATCGCGTTTTAAGCTGTAGACTGAACTTTTAGCGATAAACATACGAGGAAAATTTTTGTGATAATACCAGTTATGTTCCCTGCTTCGATGGTATCTCTGTGTCTTACAATAATATTATGTACGTATGTTCAACATCACCTCCTACACTTCTGAATCGATTTCCCTCTAATTTGGTATATACATCGCTTGCTATACCGAAAGAAGCACAGATGGGGTAAGAAGCACCTACATCAGAGAGTGGTTGGGGTGGGGGTTAAAAAGAAGCGTAACGCATCATGCGCAAATACTCAGACTATTTTCATCCAATATTTGAGGATGAGTGGCTTGCAACCAACTTCAAACGTAATTTCAAATCTTTACGAAACTTTTGCTCGCTGACGAAATCTGCCACATCATGCATAACATTTTAATTTATGACTTCTTTACTAATGACGCTATTCGCAACGTATTTCGCAGACAGTACCCTCATATTCCACTGATTGTACCTGCAAAAGTACGAGGGCTTTTCGGACAGTAAGGAACGATCGGTCGCGAAATGGAAACCACAGTGAAAATCAAAATAGTTTTATCTGTAACAGTTAGCTACACTTCCAGCTACGTCTCTACTTACATAGCTGACGTGGCGTTGAACAAAATTTCCTATACGGTCGTCATAGAAAGCAGCCTCCTGTGCTTTCGGAAAATTTTCTACGCTGGAGTGCCGCTCGTTGTCTGCGCCAAAATGTTTTTTTCATAGCCGACAGTTTAATTGAGCAGAGATGAAAATCAGAGGGAGCCAATTACGGGCTGTATGGTGGGTGATCAAACACTTCTGATCGAAAACGCTGCAGGAACGATCTTATTGCCCCTGCAGAGTGTGGCCGAGAACTGCCATGAGGTAGGAAATTCATGACACGTTATATTGCGTATAGTCGCGCGAAATCTCCCAGCAGGCACCATACCTGTCGGCACACTTCACTGCCCTCGTATATCATAGATCAGGATACATGACTCCGTAAGTTCTGAGATACGCGAAAAAAATACATTTTCTTAAAACGGAACGCAAATTATCCAACCTGTCATTTAGTCACTTCCAAAAGACTTTAAACATAATTTAAAAAATTCTCTACACTTTTTTCTCGCTTACATTGTTAACGATGAATATTTTTCACATTAACTCATCAATAAATCACAAGTTTGACCCCTTTTTTGTACAAGGTAGTTTGATTCGTGAAAGCTGTTACTATCTGTAAAGAAGTACATGCCGTAGCGTGGGAATGAAAAGAGGGTGACATTGAAGAACGACTCAGGAACAGGTGGGGAAATTTCAACCACATTAGTTAGGTACAAGACTGAATGCAGAATAATACTGTGGGAGTAATATTCTCCACTAAGTGTGGATGAGGTGTTACCCAAAAATTTTCGAATGCGTCCTATAGGTACTGGTTTCCTGAATTTAGCTGATTCGAGACACTTTTAAAAGTACGAAGTGCGATTTATGTCTGACATTTTCTGTTAAGTGAGTCGGTCAGGTAGAGAGAATGAGCGCTGCAGCGAGCCAGTAATTTTATGAACGTGTTTCGGGACCTAATGTTAATCTACACGGCTGAATACCACAAATAAATCTGACATCCACTTGAAGTTGTATGGAGTAAAACGGCAGACGGATATGCGTGCAGAAACCATGTGACGTACGCTTATACACTAAAGAGCCAAAGAAACTGATACACCTGCCTAATATCGTGTAGGGCCCCCGTGAGCATGCAGGAGTGCCGCAACACGACGTAGGATGTACTGGATTAATGTCTGAAGTAGTGCTGAAGGGAACTGACACCACGAATCCTGCTGGGCTGTCCATAAGTCATTAAGAGTACGAGATGATCTAGTAGCTATTTGGTTCTTCCGCTTACGTACATATCACTTGTCAGAGTCGTATCTACACGTATCAGGGTTTCCATATCACTCCAACTGCATACGTCCCACACCATTACAGAGCCTCCATCAGATTGAACAGTCCCCTGCTGACATGCAAGGTCCGTGGATTTATGAGGCTGTCTCCATACCCGTACACGTCCATCCGCTCGATAAAATCTGAAACGAGACTCGTCCGACCAGGCAACATGTTTCCAGTCTTCAACAGTCCAAAGTCGGTGTTGAGGGGCCCAGGCGATGCGTAAAGCTTTGTGTCATGCAGTCATCAAGCGTACACGAGTGGACCTTCGGCTCCGAAAGCCAATATCGATGATGCTTCGTTGAATGGTGCGCACTCTGACACTTGCTGATGGCCCATCACTGAAATATGCAGCAGTTAGCAGAAGGGTTGCTCTTCTGTCACGTTGAACTATTCTCTTCGGTCATCGTTGGTCCCTTTCTTGCCGCATCTTTGTCCGGCCGCAGCGATGTCGGAGATTTGATCTTTTACCGGATTGCTGATACTCACAGTACACTAGTGAAATGGTCGTATGGGATAAACCCCGCTTCATCGCTACCTCGGAAATCCTGTGTTCCATCGCTCGTGTGCCGACTGTAACAACACTTTCAAATTCAAATCTTGATGTCCTGCAGCAGCAGTAACCGATCTAACAATTGTGATACACACTTGTTGTCTTATATAGTCGTTGCCGACCGCAGCGCTGTATTCTGCCTGTTTACATATCTCTGTATTTGAATACACGTGCTTACACCAGTTTCTTTGGCGCTTCAGTGTATTTAAGATTTCCTCCTAAGCCCTGTAATTAATGACAACCAGACTTAGTATACACATTACTTACTGTCTGGACAGAAGGGCTATGGGGGTAAAAACCACAAATTTCCATAGTGCTGAGGATGCGTGTGATAACGAGGTGATTGACAGAGAAGGAGTGGAGGAGAAAATGGACAGAGAATGGGGGAGGGGGAAATAGATGAAACAAGGAGAGGAGGAGGTGGATAGAGAAAGGTGGGAGGAGGTGGTGGGTAGAGTGGGAGAACGGTGAGATGGACTAATAGAAGATTAGAATAAAGAAATGCTCGGGCAATGCCACGTTTCTCAGTAAGTATATCTACAGGCTAGCTATAATTAAATTTTGGCTACTTAACAGGGCTCCCACTAGAAACGAGTGATCGCATGACAATGAAACTTTGTGGGAATGTTTGTAAGAATGTGCGAAAGACAAACTGAAAGAAACACATTTAATTTCTAGATGAGAGGGTAACGTTTGCTAATTGCACACCATGTTTATGTTCCAGGTTACAAATGTGGGTCAATGTAACGACCATCTGCATCCACAACACCGTGGGAGTTTGTAGCGATATCATTTCACAATTATTCTCAGCATTTTTCGAATGGTGGGCCATGATATGTTCAGCTGTCGTGACACAGTTCATGCACTGCTTAAAGATCGTACATTGCATCTAGAATTCTCGGTCATGGTAACAATAACGACACTAACACGTGTGTGAATAAAATCCCAAACGGTCTATCTAAGACCTTCCAACTAGCAGTTTGGCAAGACCCTCGGTGTCTATACGGAGACAATCGTTGAACAATTCCTTGGTGCCTGCAAGCAGGCAGCCCCTTCGACAGCACTCAGATTCTGTCTGCCTGCAAACAAGCACAAGAGCAGCAACGTAGTGCCACCCTGCTCTGGGTCAAATTTTAGACTTCTGCATAGCAATGGGGCAATATGGTTGGATTTAAAAAAAATGCCCCTGCAGTGCCTTTGCACAGTGTATTGTTCTTCCCTTCGAACGGTATTTATCTTAATAATCTGGATATCGTACTCTATGAAGGACCTATTGTGTTATCTCTATTGACAGTACGTAAAATTATTTTTGTAATTGTTTTGTTTTTGTATGTTTGAAGTTTTCATTGCGTACTGTGCTCATAAAATTGTGCGTAATAGTTAATATGTGAGTTTCTACACAAGTGAACCACAAGAAAACTGTAATAGAAGTCATTTCCAAATTCGCCATTATCTGTATTTAAAGATCGATCATTGCTTAAAAATTGCTTGAGTATTTGTATATTACAGTAAAGACGACAGAAATAGTAGCCCCTCACACATAGGAAAACTTACCTGCAAATGGCAATCATGTTCCGAAATGGGTTGTGCAAAATATATGTAAAAAGATAATCTTGACTACTAGCAGAAAATGTCATTTGTAAAAGAACCTATTGTTTTTATGATCTCAGGCTTTCACGAACCATTTCTAATGGGTAAAATAAAAATACAAGTAGTATCTGTTGGTTTCTACGTGAAGAAATTCTTCATTAGCCTACATACAATGACGTTAATGTGAAACTATGCGTTCACTGTCTATGGTTGCAAGACCAAGGACAGTGGCATCGGACAGTGAAATAAGCCATGCCGTCCGATGACCATTCATCTCACTACTGCAAATACGTTGTAGCGTGTGATGGTAACGGATAATACAGGTATTGGGATTGAGACTCCTTAACCAAAATATAACTACTGTCTCTATTTATAATTTTATAGCTTTTATGAGGGGTAGCTTTTTTGTGCTATCTGGTTGAACACGCTCTATAAGTTGAGACACCAGTAATGCAAGATTTATCAGTTGAAATCAAGGAAGAGTGATAATCCAGAATTTTACTTTGCGTTACAAATGGAGAGATTGTACAGTTAGTAAAGAATGATAGAGGAAATTATTAGCGACCTGGTAGAAAAATCATATTCACAATTCTCTAAGGTTATCTGTTTAGTTGCCACTTAGATATCGCCATTCTTATAAATAAATGTACTGCAGATTTCATTACTTACATGACGGCCGCTGTGGGCGAGTGGTTCTAGGCACTTCTGTCCGGAACCGCGCTGCTTCTACGGTCACAGGTTCGAATCCTGCCTCTGGCGTGGATGTGTGTGATGTCCTTAGGTTAGTTCAGTTTACGTAGTTCTAAGTCTAGGGGACTGATGACCTCAGATGTTAAGTCGCATAGTGCTCACAGCCATCTGAGCCATTACTTACACTAACTTAGTTGAACAAGGATGGGGAATGTAACTGACTATGAACTACTGAAAGAAACCGGCACAACCATGTTTCTGGCGTGTTTTTTGAAACCATGGAAAAAAATAAGTTGGTTGGCTGGGCGGGTACGGGAGCCCAGGTCTTCCTGATTGCGAGTCCATCGTCGTCAAGTTCATGACAGATTATGCTCAAGCTTGGAAAGGATAACAACAGGGAAGCAAATAGGCCGTATTCGTTTCCTAGCTACTGTCCCAGAATTTTCAGTTTCCTTAAAATCAAAAGCAATTTCGGGAAACTGCAGAAAATCTAAATCTCGTTGGCCAAATGTGTATTTTGAGCCCGTTTCTCTCGTATACAGATTCTGTTTCTTTATCACTGTTCCTCGGCATTCTCCCCAAAATACGAGCTCAGCGTCACTTCGTTCGGTTCACGAGTTCTCTTCCCGCCTTGCACGTGTCCATGAATTTTATGCTACGTGTCGCTTATTTTAATGATATTCAGTTTCGTCAATTGATGGCGGTCACTCTCTGAGCTTTCCCACTTGCCATAGATGCTCACCATACCGTCAGCGCGTGCAATGGAAATAAAATTTTCGGCGGGAAAGAAGCAAGATGTAACCAGTAAGGTACACTATTAACAAACCGATTTAGATGGCGCAGTAGTTAAGAAAGCAGCGGACTCACCTTCGGGAATGCGGACTTCAAATCTCCGTTCGGACAAACTGAATTAGCTTTTCTGTGCTTTCAGTAAACATGTCAGAACGAATGGAAGGATAGTACCTCCGAAAACTAAGAAACTGTTTCCCTTCCCCATTCATATCCGAGCAAATAAACTCGTCCTCGACAAGACATTAAACATTTGTCTTCTTTACTGTTAGCGATCGTTCTTTTAATGAACCGTAAGTGGAACGGAAATCGTCGTCAGCCACTGTGGAAACTCGTAAGGGAGAGGTACGCGTTGACACTACGGAACGCTGTTTCTGAGTTACTGTTAGCGAGTCTGGCGCTGGGCGACACACGAGAAAGACGTGAGAACGAGCCGTAATCCCCTCCATCAGGATTAGCGTTCCTGTGAGTGCTCTCCCTTTCCAGAGGGCAACCAAGCCTTCTTCACTCACCCCTAAAGTTCCTACCGTCCTTCTAGGGCGAATATGTTGTTGTTAAACATCATCACGTTCAACATATAGCAAGTGCGTTTTAGTGCATTACATGTTATTATTTTATCCATATTAATGGTAGTTGTGCTCGGTTGGCGTGCATTCAGTTACTTGAAGAAATGCAGCAACCAGTACTTCATGTGTAGATTCGTATATGCCAAGGCGTATTTAGGGTTCTCCATCTTCAGCTGGAGTTATACATTTATACATCCATCAACACAGCATTTTGTATGCTGCAGCTGTCCTGTGCAAAATGACAAATAATTCAGCTATCATACTTCCCGAATTGTATATTTACTATTAGTTAATATTTAGGTGCAATTAATTTGACATTCAGCTCCTTTTTTCCACCTTTAAAGTCCTTGCTTAAACACAATTTACCACACTGTAGTTTTGATGCAGCACAGCATTCACCATGAGAGGGACCTATGCTTTTGCTTACATAGGGAATTGCGTCTAAAGTCACGTTATAATTTTCTTACACATTTTGAAACCACTGCTGAAGTCAACTGTATTTGTGTACTTAATATTGAGGGCATTAAAACTTAATAAATGCCTCTGTATGACTAAAAACTGGTTAACATTATTCTTTATTAGTCATAAAAAATGACTAACGAGACGCACATAAAATGACATAAAATAAAATAAACTGCCTGTAAAATCTTCTAGTGTGACTCAATACAGTACTTACATTGAACATTAAGCAAGTTTTTGTCACGTAGAGGTATGTATCAAGTTTAAGGTCAGCAACAGCCAGCATATAAACACAACTGATTCATTAGCGCCCGACAAGAGCAGCTGCACGTTAGAGAATAAAAAGGTGCACCTAAATATTAATTAAACGTAAATATATAACTCTGGAGACATGGTAACTAAATGAATTTTTATTTTGCCAAGAACAAGTAAAGCGTTCAAAATTCTGCCGACAAATATGTTGTAATGCCAAAGATAAAAACTTATCACGCCAAACGAAGATGAGCGAACGCCCGAAACCTTTCTTGGCATAGATATATCTACATGAAAAGTGACTAGATGCTGTATTTCTTGAAGTAATTTTCTCAAGTATCTTTTTCGACTGGTGTATGTACATGTTAGTCTAGACATATAAAACACGTCTCCTACGTCCAATATTTATGTAACTTACGGGTGACGTAAGGAATGCGCACTAGCGCGTTGTCATTTCTCTTTGTACCTATCCAGCATCCAGTGTCGGTACGCGATGTTTTTTTTTTTTTGTTGGGAAAAATAAATTGACTGATAATTTGTGTAAGTTACAAGTAATGCGTTATGGAAAATTCGAACATCGTAAAGTGAGAAGACGTGTCTTCATCCCGCTTCCTGTGTGACGTAAAAATACAAACAAGAACAGATAGAGTTTCTGAATAATACATTCTAACAAGGAAAATTCGGTATATTCTTGAAAAATATAATTATATTGTGAAAATCATACATATTATAAACATGTATATATGTGAGTTTGTGTGTGTGGGCGGGTTGGTGGGTTCCGCTTCTTGTCCGAATTCAACCAAACGTGTTACTCATATGCCTTACTGTCTGGCAACGATCTTTGTAGGGATAAGAAGCACTTACCTATCATATATTGGGATATATGACGTTATAAACTATGAGATGCGCAAGAAACTGCCGCGTCATGCAAGAAGCTTTAATACATTTATTCTTTACTACTAAGTAATAAAAGTCTATCCAACTTAACGAAACCCATGACATCTGGCGGCGCTTTTGACAACTTTCAACTGCGAAGCGCAAACGGCCTTTGGCGAAGCATGAAGTAGCGTTGCCACAGAGGCGTTTACAAAATGGCCTTGTAGACATGGAATCAGCTGCTCTCATCGTACAGAAACTGTCCGGGATTATATTTCTTAATTTGGGTATTGCAGATATACGTTTGTGCATTACGCACATTTCTTTGTACGACTGTTTCATAATTTAAAATGCATTTTCACGAATACATGGAAATGAAATTTTCTCGACACTTCATTACAAACAGTTCATTTTGTGTTTTCATTTCTAATAGAAAATTCGAAAAATGAATACCCAGACAATTCGAGATTTGTCAGGTAGTTAAATGTGGGAATGCACTGAAAAGAAAAAGTGATTAAAGAAATAATAAGAAATTCGTAAAACCTGCTACATATTTTTAAATTAGGGCTATTTCATAGTATTCACAAGGTATTTTTCAGCAATACTAGAAAAGCAATTCTTGTTAGTTATGCTGTCGTGTTCTGCCTTTACATTGTTAGTGTTTTTGATATTAAAACTACACTGGTAAGAGACCACACACATGCTTACGGGTGGTAGTCGTCTCTACAAGTATTACTTTGTTTTTACTTTCCCTCTTTCATTTATTTCTTGATTTTTCTTCATTTACCTCGTAAATAATGGTTGATAGCTTACGCTAATGATGGGGAGATTCTTGTAGAGCGCAGATTTACATAAGCCCGATGCTTTGATTCACTCCCGAGCTCTATGTTTGAGAATATATTTCCGCAAATTTAATGCGAATGTTTGAGGTAGAAATCGACGACGCAACTATTCTTGCCATCACTAAAATGATATACAGAAATGAGTAAAATAAATCAAGATTTACTTGTGGGTATTTTAGTGCAAAAGATCCCCAAGCCGTGTTCATCTGTAAAAAACTGCATCACATCGATTCGTAATGGTGAGTATTTTCGTGTGCGCCACGATCGCGACTTTTTCTTCACAAGTTATTATCACAACTAAGATCGCTAACACTCCCTACCGTGTTGGTTAAAATCATACATTAGCTGTGTATGCGTCACACTCAATGCAACCTTTGAACATTTTAAGCAAACGTAAGGCGTCAGTAGTTAACAATTTATTAAACCAGTATTTTCTAATATAATTATTTCCTGGATGACTGTCATATGAGAGAGAACATAAACTGAAATCTCACTTGACATTTGAAGCTGTTTTCTCTGTCCCCTAGTCTGTTTGCTGTGACATCTTAAATCATAAACACAAGGGCGTACCCAGGATCTTAACTGGGGGGGGGGGGGGGGGAGGGGAGGGGGCAGGTCATACTAGCTTCAGAAAACAAGGACTCGAGACAACATACAGTACTTCTTATTAAATAAAACAGTAAACCAGTGAAAAACTGCTTTAATAAACATTTTAAATACAAGAATGCACTTGTACAATCCGAGAAAACATGCAGCATTTCTTATTAAATAAAACAGTAACCTAGTGAAAAACTGCGAATATCTTCTAGGAGGGGGGGGGGGTGGCTGCCCCCCCCCCCCCCCCCCCCCCCCCCCCCCCCCCCGCCCCTCGGTGGGTACGCCCATGCATAAACAGCATGTTGACATTTGTGGATCATATACTTTGCGGCGTTTGCAGGGAAAGGTAGGCTACAAGACATAAATACTTTAGGACCAAAGTAGACCAATCACCGAAAAGCAAAAGTGTTGAGTTGCGGATAGGCACACACAAGGAAGAAGCACTTGCTAGCTTTTGGACCTGTCCTTTGACGAGCTTGAGTACACACACGCGCGCGCGCGCGCGCGCTAGGGCGCATGGTGCAGGCAAGAGGACTAGTCAGACAGAATAATCAATCTAGCCGGCACTAGTAGCGGCATAGGTGTGTGTGTGTGTGTGTGTGTGTGTGTGTGTGTGTGTGTGTGTGTGTGTGTTTGTGTGTTTTCTAGCTCGTAAAGGATAAATCCAAAGGCTGGCAAGTTCTCCTCCTTTTGCGTGTGCCTGTCGACGACTCAACAATGAATGGATTCCTTAAATCTAAAGTATTCACATTCTACAATATCTTCACTACTACATCTAAAGGACAAAGGGAATTCTCGATTGAAACCTTCGCTTTACACGCCTTATTTCTGTACGTAACACATGCTGCTCCTACATTACTTGTATATAGTGATTCGTTCTTCTCCGGAAAGGGGATGATCCTCTACTTCGATCACTCTAGTACTTACACATTGAGAACAGCGATTCATCATTTGTATTTCAGCTCACTACAGCCTCACAATTGCCAGTATATACGTATGTTTCCTTACGTTGTTCTAACAAACACGAATAATATTCGGTGGCTGACGTAGAGAGTGCTACGGCAGGCGAAGTATTAATGTAAACGTAGCGTGGTAGGTAAAGAGTGTCACATAAGATATTTCATCAGTTAATAAACATGTGCGTTGAATATTGTTGAGGTATTACAGCTAAACGTCTGTGCCTTTGACAGATAGCGGAAATATTCGGTAGCACATCTACAGGGTTTCCGAACCACAGTACTAGTTTCCCGAGATACTGAATGTTACTGGATATTCGAATCTATTTTCTCTGTCCACTAGTCTCTAACCTCTGACATGTAAAATACTGACACGGAATGTAGACGACTGTGGAACATTTACTATGGAAAGGCGATAGGTTGTTCTGTTTTCGTCTACAGAAGCATATACTAACATTACCGACATTCGTTATAAGCCTTCATATGAACTTTTAAAGGGAGAGTACTTGGTACTATTCACTGGACAAGGTTAAAGTTCATTTCGTTCTTGATGATTACCCAAAAGGTCTACAAAACCTAAATGTACTGTAAGACAAAAAGAAAGACGCACCATGAGGAAATTACCCGAATGGCGCGGAAGTCAGTAGATGTGATGCATATGTACAAACAAACCAATGATTACAATTTCAGAAAAGTTGGAGGATTTATTCAAGAGAAAGAGCTTCACAAATTGAGCAAGTCAATAACACGTTGGTCCAACTCCGGCCCTTATGCAAGCAGTTACTCGATGTGGAATTGATTGACAGCGTTGTTCGGTATCCTCCTGAGGAATATTGTGCCAAATCCTGTTCAACTGGGACGTTAGATCGTCAAAATTCACCAGGTGGCTGGAGGATCCTGCCCATAATGCCCCAAACGTTATCAATTGCGGAGAGATTAGATGACCTTGTTGGCCAAGGTAGTGTTTGCCAAGCATGAAGACGAGCAGTAGAAACTTTGGCAGTACGCGGGCGGGCTCTACCTAACTGAAATGCAAGCGAAGGATGGCTTGCCACGAAGATCAACAACTAGGATTGATGGCCTGGGGTGCCTTTTCTTTTCATGGTAGGAGCGCTTTGGTTGTCAGCCGCAGCATCCCACAGCCTAGCAGTGCGTCGACGATACTCTACGCCCCGTTTTGTTGCCCTTCGTGGCAAGCCATTCTGGGCTTACATTTCAGCAAGAAATGCCCACTCGCACACGTCGAGAGTTTCTATTGGATGTATTCGTGTTTAGCAAGCCCTACATTGGCCAGCAAGTTGGCCGAAAGTCTCCCTAACTGAGAAAGTGCGGAGCACTATGAGCAGCACGCTCCAACCTTCTCGAGATTTTGACGAGCTAACGCAAAAACTACACAGAATTTGGCACGATATCCATCAAGAGGGCATCCAACAACCGTTAATGAATGGCAAGCCAAATAAGTTCTTGCATAAGGGCCAGAGTTGGACCAACGCGTTATTGTGCTCCTCGCTTTGTGAAGTTCTTTCTTTTGAATAAATCATCCCGTTTTTTTGAAATTGTAACCCTGTCGTTTGTCTGCACATGTACATCACATCTAACGACACCCATCCCGTTCGGATGGCTCCTTCGTGGTGGGTCTTTTTTCTCTTCTAGGTTATGTGAGATACATACTGTTGAGATATTACTGCTGAACGTCTGTGCCTTCGACACGTATCGGAAATACTACGTAGGATATCTATAGGAATTTCCAAACCAGAACATAGTTTCACGAGAAGGGCAAGCGATGGAAAGATTGTAGGTTTCCGTTTTCGTCTACAGAAGCATGTCATAACATCTGGATCCGTTATTATACACCTGTATACGGACTTATAAAGGGCGAATAATTACTGATATTCACTGTACCAGGTGTGATATTAATTTTCTTGTTGATTATTATCCAAATGGTGTACATAACCTACACATATCAGAAGCGTATAAGTAGAGAATTAACTGTCTTGAGCTTTGTAAATTCAGTTGAAACTAGACAAGCTGATTGACGAAACAAGACGTTTTCATGACAGGCAGATCTGTCTATTTTGCAGTAAAAATAGTTCTGGTCTAATACTATTCCAAACAATAATGTCATGGTCTCTCTGACAAATTCTCTGTCAAAGTTAACAACTGATCAGTTTAATAATGTTGTTGGAGAGATATATACTCATAGGCCAGAACATTACGAATGCCTACCTAATAGCATGACGTTCTGTCTTTGGAACTCTGTGCTCTAACGACTCTGCTTAGCACGGATTCGACAAGTCTTTCTTAGTTTTGCGGAGATGCCTGCGCACAGGTCACGTAATTTACGTAAATTCCGGGCCGGAGTTTCAAGGGGGCAGAGCTGGAGACGTCCCTCTTTTGTTCCATCGGGCTCAGATCAGGTGAATTTGGTCGCCAAGACATCTACGTGAATTCAGTGTCATACTCCGAAATCCACGGTACCACTAGTCTAGCCTTGTGACACAAGCAGAAATGCCGCTGGAAGATGCTACCGCCGTCGGGGAAGACATGAAGCATGAAGGGATACGTTGGTGTACGATATAGTCATGGTGACTTTCATTACTAACACAGGTCTCTCGGAAGTCCAGTAAAAGTTTCCATAACATACAACTGCCGGGACAGGCTTTCGTTCGTAGTGCGATGCATGTTTTGTGCAATCAGTCGTCTGTATCGTGGCATATGGACATCCGACCGTCAATCTAGTTTAGTAAGAAACGTGAGTATCTGGCCAAACGACACGTTGACGTTCATCCACAGTACAGACGCAATGATTTCATGCTCACTTAAATTGTAGTTGACGATACCATTGTGTCAGACGGTAACATATAGGAGCTGTCTGCTGCGGAGCCCCATGTCGAACAGTATTTTCTGAATGGTGTACTCCAGACATTAGCTTGAACTAGCATTGTCCTGAGTCGTCAGACCTGCCATCGCGTATCCTACATTACAGAGCGGACAAGCCTCCGACTTCCATGTTCAGTGATGAGATGTGGACGTGTAACACATTGGTTGCGCAACGGCTCCACGCCGCTGTTTATCTCGCTGTGGCAAGTAGTCCATACTCTTCTGGCTCATCAGTACATCTTCTCTACATTCTTCGCAAAATATTGCTGCACTTCGACCAGAGCCATGGAAAAGGTAACATCGGCGCTCCACTCGACCGGTGCTTACAAGAACGAACCACAGCTTTCGTACAGGTGTCAGATATACAGAATGACCCAAAATTCGGTCACTGGGACGACACAGCGCGATTTCTTGCACATTAACAGTATAAAAAAAGTCTCTAAAGTCATTTCGTACCATTCATTTTCGGTATAAAACAGAAGTCAGAGAAAGGCAATTTGGCTACACTGTAATCACATGCACGACAAGTATCTTCATTCAGTAATGTAAAGCTCTACTGCCCTGTTGGTGTAGTACATACAGTTTTACGTTGGAATACTTGAGTCTGAGAGTTTTGTTCGGGTTCTAGATGTAATGCTTTTATTTTTTTATCTGTCCGATAAGTTTGCAGTAGAGACTATTTATGAAGCGGTACATATTCTACCAGTGCAGTATTTCTACGCCGCTCAGTCAGACCACTACTTGTCAAAAGCCTTTTGCACAGCAGATCGCAGCGAGACGTGCGACGAGAGTGTTAATGAGGTACTGGAAGGGACCTAGAGGGACGTGGAACCATGGCGACTCCAGTGCCGTGCCAACTGAGCTAGGTTGCGCTTTTCAGAATCAATGGCAGGAACAGTTGGATGGAGGTACACCGACAGATTCTCGACTGTGTTAAAGATGGGGGAGTCTGGTGGCCAGGAGAGTGCAGTAAATTCATCGTGGTGCTCTTCGGACCACGCACGTACTCTACGAGATGTGTAGTACGCTGCATTGTCCTGGTGGTAGACGCCATCATCTCGAGGAAAAACAAATAGCATGTAGGGGTGAACATGGTCCCCAAGGATTCATGCATGCTTGTGCTGATCCCTCTCCAGAATGAAGAGATCACCCAGAGACTACCACGAAAACATTCGCCTGACCACAAAGCGCCCTCCCCCGGCCTGAATCCATCGGACGATTGAAGCAGGGTGTTCCCTTTCAAACATTTCACGGCGTACATGCTAACTGCGTGATTCATCAGAAAACGCCATCTGCCGGCACACAGTGGACGTCCAGTTCCGGTACTGGCCTGCAGATTCCAGCTTCCGTCGCCGTTGAACGGCTGTCAGCAAACGTGCATGAACCAGGCGTCTTCTGCAGAGGTCCGTACCAGCAACGTTCACTGAACGGTCGTTGAGGAGACACTATTGGTAATCCCTTAGTTCATCTGGATGGTCAGTTGCTCAACTGTTCCACGTCTGTTCGCCTGCACACATCTCTACTGCCGTCGTTCACCCCTGTCATCTATGTCCATGTTGTACCACAGCAATGGAGATGGTGGTATTGATGTAACTGGACCGTGAATATTGAACATAACAATTACTGGCCAGAGAAGTTGGAAATACGGCACACAAAATTGTAGGTAGGGCAACCACACATACGAGTAGTCATCTCGGGTATTAATAAATCGCTTCAGCTGTATTTAGTCCTTTAGTTTTGGCTCACTACCGGTTTCGTGGCACTAAAAGCCACATCTTCAGGTTTACACATAACTAAAACATTAGTGCTGAAAATCTCAGAACGTTGTATCCAACCCAATCGTTGTAGATCAGAACAAAACACCGATAAAAGGCGTACGTCAGAATAAAGCAGCCGGATACCGAGGTAGTGGATGGGTTCGCTTCTCCGATCTACACGGAATCGCGAACAGGAGACGTGGCCGGGTGCTGTGTCATACTGCCACGGTCGTGTAGCACCCTCTTCCTTATCTCACTGCCAATAATTGTCTGCTCAAGTGGCGATCACTCCAGCGATGTTACCGAGAGAGTAGCTGATGCAACAGACTCACCGGAGATTGGTTCAGTTCCTACCTAGGTTCACCATAACTTTTCTGTATCATGAAAGCGAAATCCGAGGATGGCTCCTTTGAAAGGCTATGAGAAATATCCTTTCTTATCCTTGTCCAATCCGAGCGTGGGCTCCATGTCTAATGATCCCGTCGCCCGCAGCGTGTCAAACTTTTATCTTATGTCCTCTCTTTCTTCAATGGACATTGTGACGATTCTCTCAAAGATCTTAGTGCTAAAGAATAATCTGCAGGTCATGTAAAGTGCATATAAGGATAAAAGTACTTCACATGGTGTAACTGTGTATCGCAGCTCGTCTTCGATGAGATATGATAGAATAACGTTTAACCTATTTTTTTTAAAGTTTGTTGTTGTTGTATTCTGAAGAATGAACTAGTTTTCTATTCTTAGCTTCGTGTGTATCTGCAGTGTCATCCTGAGCAATGTAAGTGGTATGATTACGAAAAAGCTATAGGATAAAATGAGTCGCCAAAACTATCTAAAATTATATAATGCATCTGAACTAACTTTACCAAAATAATTAGAAAACCGATCATTGCATACTAAAGAAACTGCCCTGTGAAATTATTTATTGCGTAGTGCAATGAACAGTGCTACAGTGTGTGACCTCACAATATGTGACCTGCAGTTCCAACTCAAGAAACTAACAGAAAAAAATTCTTCATAATGTTGCAAAACCAATTTTGAAAGAATAAATGTCTAAAATGCTTCTATAAAAATGTCCTGCATATTTATATGCACAAAGAGACTAAATAAAATTGCAAACATTAAATGAGACACAGGCGAATGTAACACGGCAGTGTAAAATAAGCCTGTTTGACGAATTAAATGAGATCTGAACTAAACTTCACTTGATAATAATTTCGAAATGCAAAGCTTAATTGTGAATGATCTTATTGTGTCCTGACTGTTACATCAAACGGTCCCTAACAAACTTCCGTGGCTTACCTGCGGCCGAGGAAACTCGGTACTGCTCGAAAGTGATGAACTTTAAAATACAGCGCAACAGCAAACCAGTTAAAAAAAAAAGAAAAAAAAGAAGAAAGCCTTGCGCAGTGCAGTGCAGTGGTTTTACTGTGCAACTGTATTCCATTCAGTGCAAGGTGGCGGCACACTATTACAAAAATAAGGCTCTCGTTACGGGATGGTGGGAGGTATTGCGCTTAATGAATGATGTAGAAGAGACTAGCATTCAAAACTTCTACGGAAGCTCTGATTACTTAACAGTTGCAATCAATTTTTACAAAAGTCACTTCCACAAAAATTTATTATTTTGCTATGCGATTAGTTGCTGAACTGGTAAATGAGTGATGCAGCTTCAACTTTGAGTGCAAGCGATGTGAACAACTGATTTAATTTATCTCGTCTCGACAATCAAAGTGACCAGAACCAGCTAAGAAAAACCGTGAAAACTTACTGTCACAAACTCATAAAAGTCATGCGCAAGAAATGCAGCGTCATCACTCTTTACAAAATCATGTTTCTAAAAATCATCATCCTGTGCATTTGTATCCCTGTGCTCTGATAGCTATTTCCAGACCATTCAGTACCTTTATCAACACATGTCCCTCTCACTCACTTCATTCCGAATGCGACTGGCAACGAAATTGCCGCTGACTTCCGAAAATCACGCTGCTTGTACTCAGAACCACTATGGCGTAACATATCGACTATTGGAAAGTATACAGTGCACAAATGTAAAGTATGATAAATCGAATGAATATAAAGCTCACATCACTTTCACTTAAAAGGAAAAAAACTAGTAACCACATCTCAGAAGAAGACCTGAAATTGATTTTGCTGCAGCCGGCCGCTGTGGCCGAGCGGTTCTACGCGCATCAATCCGGAACCGCGCTGCTGCTACGGTCGCAGGTTCCAATCCTGCCTCGAGCATGGACGTGTGTGATGTCCTTATGTTAGGTTTAAGTAGTTGTAAGTCTAGGGGACTGATGACCTCAGATGTTTAGTCCCATAGTGCTTAGAGCCATTTGAACCATTTGATTTTGTGTCTTTAAATCTCTTCAAAAGTCGTTACAGTTTATATTTAATTAATCATTACCTGCATCCCATTACGACCTAACTAAAAATAAGATTATCTGAGACGTGTTGCTTTTGGGAACAGACATTTAATTCAATGACCAATGACATTCAAAACATAATGTATTTTTATTGATTTTTTTAATTTTATTATTTGAGGCGTAAATGAATCGTGTGTCATAATTTAGAAATTGCGATATTGCGTAATTATGTCTCCCATATTGAGATATAGGTGTTAGTTATTGCATTACCATAATGGGTAAATTGATATGCGTAGATACTGTTCGCAGATAATGTTTCAGAGAAGAAACTGCACAGGATTGTCTACTGTGGTGTGCGTACTGTAAGACCTTCAGTACACACACCATCAGATTATTTGACTTGTCGCTATAACGAAGTAGGCGAGTGTCAGCAATATGTCTCTTGGTCTTATCGTGGCGTGTTTATCTTCTGCCGTTAGGTCAGACGATAGAAATGCTACTTGCACGCTTAGAGTAGCAATTCGACGGTGACCCACTTTAAACAGAACTTGATTAATTTTCACACACCTTTATTAAAATAATAACAAGCATAAAAATTACTTAACTTGGTTCTGAATGCTATTTACAATTGACAATCTGAAGTTCCTTTCGTATTGGTACGTTAATCTTATTCTCACATATATCTCTGATACTTGACAAAAGTGTCTATACATTAATCTTCATGGCTATGTACAGGAATATGGTAATCTTATTAGGTGCAGACTGAAACTTGACTATAGACTGGTACAGACAAATGTAGTTCTCGTACAGACTCGTACAGACAAATGCAGACTGGTACAGACTGGTGCAGACAAATGCAGACTGACTGATCGGAGGTCTGTACACTAGTTATAATACCTCGCGCGTTCATGTATCACTGCGCCAGTGTGACCCGCGAGGAGAAAAGGTTCTACGTTAGCAGCAATCTCATTGGCTACGTTACATATTAATACGCGGATCGGCGGAAGCAGAATTTGGTCCGTCTCTATGGCAGCGCCATCTCGTAGTGCGGAGACGGACGAGCGCTGCGCCTGCGCTGTTGTGCTTGGCGGGGCGCGCTCTCGTGGGACAGTTGTGTACGCGCTGACTACGCGGAACTATGTACACAACATCTACATTGAATCGGGAGTAACCTGAAGTGGAAAACGAAGCCGAATGGATCTGTTCAAAGCCGGGAGGAAGAATTGGAACTTTAGGTAAGTGGAGCTATAGTAACACTTGCATACAATTCGCCTGTGCCTCTACATGCCTTTTCGATCGAAGACTCAAACGTCGTATGTTATGAGATGTGTATTGCAGAGGTGTCACCTTTATGAGCTGATCAAAAAATGTTGCCAAGCGTCCAGTGTTATGGCAGACGGAGAAGAGGTGCAAAGTAGGCGAAGAGTGCGGCAGCAGGCTAGGGCTGTCGCTTGATTTAGTTTGGTGTAGCATGCATGTCGGCGGGCTAACGTATGAGAGCGGAGCGCGTCCTGACGCCCACCGACATTATGCACGTGCCTTCACCGGCGATGACGTCTGAGCGGCAGGGAGCAGGCAGCTGGCGGCAGGGGTTAAATCAAATCAGGCGTAACGCGGTTAGCGCCGGCAGCGGGGGTTCGCCTGGCGCGGAGCCCTGGGGAGGCGCCTGTGCCCCGTCGTTACGTCAGGATTTTACACGCCGACAGCTGCCGGAATCAGAGTTCAATGTGCGCTAAAAGCAGGCTGGGTTTTCCAGGTTTCGCACTGAGGTGAAAAAAAATGTCATGGGATAACGATATATACACTACTGGCCCATCAAAATTGCTACACCTAGAAGAAATGCAGATGGTAAACGGGTATTCATTGGACAGATACATTATACTAGAACTAACATGTGATTACATTTTCATGCAATTTGAGTGCATAGATCCTGAGAAATCAGTACCCTGAACAACCACCTCTGGCCGTAATAACGGCCTTGATACGTCTGGGCATTGAGTCAAACAGAGCTTGGATGGCGTGTACAGGTACAGCTGCCCATGCATCTTCAACACGATATCACAGTTCATTCAGAGTAGTGACTGGCGTATTGTGACGAGCCAGTTGCTCGTCCACCATTGACCAGACGTTTTCAATTGGTGAGAGATCTGGAGAATGTGCTGGCCAGGGCAGCAGTCGAACATTTTCTGTATCGAGAAAGCCCCGTACAGGAACTGCAACATGCGGTCGTGCATTATCCTACTGAAATGTAGCGTTTCGCAGGGATCGAATGAAGGGTAGAGCCACGGGTCGTACCACATCTGAAATGTAACGTCCACTGTTCAAAGTGCCGTCACTGCGAACAAGAGGTGACCGAGACGTGTAACCAATGGCACCCCATACCATCACGCCAGGTGATACGCCAGTATGGCGATGAAGAATACACGCTTCCAACGTGCGTTCACCGCGATGTCGCCAAACACGTATGCGACCATCATGACGCTATAACAGAACCTGGATTGATCCGAAAAAATGATGTTTTGCCATTCGTCCACCCAGGTTCGTCGTTGAGTACACCATCACAGGCGCTCCTGTCTGTGATGTAGCGTCAAGGGTAACTGCAGCCATGGTCTCCGAGCTAATAGTCAATGCTGCTGCGAACGTCGTCGAACTGTTCGTGCAGATGGTGTTGCAAACGTTTCCACCTGTTGACTCAGGGATCGAGACGTGGGTGCACGATCCGTTACAGCCATGCGGATAAGATGCCTGTCATGTCGACTGCTAGTGGGACGAGGCTGTTGGGATCCAGCTCGGCATTCCGTATTACCCTCCTGAACCCACCGATTCCATATTCTGCTAACAGTCATTGGATCTCGACCAACGCGAGCAGCAATGTCACGATACGATAAACCGCAATCGCGATAGGCTACAATTCGACCTTTATGAGAGTCGGAATCGTGATGGTACCAATTTCTCCTCCTTCCACGAGGCATCATAGCAATGTTTCACCAGGCAACGCCGGTCAACTGCTGTTTGTGTATGAGAAATCCGTTGAAAACTTTCGTCATGTCAGCACGTTGTAGGTGTCGCCACCGGCGCCAACCTTGTGTGAATGCTCTGAAAAGCTTATCATTTGCATATCACAGCATCTTCTTCCTGTCGGTTAAATTTCGCGTCTGTATCACGTCATCTTCGTGGTGTAGCAATTTTAATGGCCAGCAGTGTACATGTACAGATGGTGGTGATATCGCGTACACAATGTATAAAAGTGCAGTGCATTGGCGGAGGTGTCATTTATCTTCAGATGAGTCATGTGAATAGATGTCCGACGTAATTATGGCCGCACGACACGAACGAACGGACTTAGAACGCGGAATGATAGTTGAAGCTAGACGCATGGGACACTATTTCGGCAATCGTTAGGCAGTTCAATACTCCGAGATTCATAGTGTCAAGAGTGCCGAGAATACCAAAGCTCAGGTTTTACCTCTGATCACATACAGCGCAGAGGCCGATGGTCTTCACTTAACGACCGAGAAGATGGGCGTTTGTGTAGAGTTGTCAGTGCGAGCAGACAAGCAACACTTTGTGAAATGGCCACAGAAATCAGTATGGGAGACAGTGCGGCGAAATTTGTCGTCAATGGGCTTGGGATCGTGACAGTATAGGTTGGATCCTAGACGACTGGAAAACCGGGGCCTGGTCATATGAGTCCCGATTTCAACTGGTAAGAGCTGATGGTAGGAGTAGAGTGTGACGCAGATCCCACGAAGCGATGGACCCAAGTTGCCAACAAGGCACTGTGCAAACTGGTGGTGGATCCATGATAGTGTGGGCTGTGTTTACATGGAATAGATTCGGTCCTCTGGTTCAGCTGAACCGAAAATTGACAGGAAATGGTGATGTTCGGTTAGTTGCAGAACATTTGTAGCCGTTCATGGACTTAATGTTCCCAAACAACGTGGGAACTCCGATGGATGACAATACGCCATGTCACCAGGCCACAACAGTTTCCGATTGGTTTGAAGAACATTCTGGACAATTAGAGCGAATGGTTTCGTCAGCCAGATCACCCGTAAGAATTCTATTGAAACTCCATGAGACGTAATCGAGAGGTCAGCCTTCCACAAACTCCTGCAACGGCTACACTTTCGCTATTATGAATGGCAATAGAGACAGCATGGCTCAGTGTTTCTCCAGGGGACTTCAGGGGACTACCAACGACATGCTCGATCCATGTCACGTCAAGCTGCTGTACTACGCCGGGCAGAAGGAGGTCAGACACGATATTCTACGTCTATAGCTACATGGATAGTCTGAAAATCACACTTAAGTGTCTGGCAGTGGGTTCATAGAACCACCTTCACTATTCAGGAAAAACCAATACCGTGTCTCTCCGAGAAAGCTCTGATTTTTCTTATTTTATTATGATGATCGTTTCTTCCTACGTAGACCGACGTCAACAAAACATTTTCGCATTTGGAGGAGAAAGTTTCTGACTGAAATTTCGTAAGAAGATTCCGCTGCAACGAAGTACGCCATTGTTTTTAATGATGTCCACCATAAATCCTGTATCATGTCAATGACACTCTCTCCCCTATTTCGGGATAATACAAAACGTGCTGCTCTTCTTTGAACTTTCTCGATGTACTCCATTCATTCTATCTGGTAAGGATCGTAGACAGCGCCGCAGTACTCTAAATGAGGACGGACAAGTGTAGTGTAGGCAGTCTCTTTAGTAGATCTGTTGCATTTTCTAAGTGTTCTGCCAATATAAAACGCAGTCTTTGGTCTACCTTGCCCACGACATTTTCTTTCCAATTTTAGTAGTTCGTAATTTTAATTTATAGTTATTTGGTTGAAATCACGGCCTTCAGATTTGCCTGATTCGACTTCTGTCATCTCACTGTATTTTACCAGATAATGGTAGTTCAAAGTATTTCACTAGTGTAACTACATTTAAGTGATACCATTTTATGCATTTTTCGCAAACTTTGTGTAGCTCAAGGACTATTCTGAGTCATATGGCACATGTGGAGAAGTCTTAGCAGCGGGGCAGTCCAGTCCCCAGAAAGAGGATTTAATTAAATTAAAATCGTTTCCAGTCGAAGTATTGAATGGCTTAAGAAATCACTAGTTCGTGATCCTAGACTCAGGCCTATAAATCAATTATTTATAAAGTGATGAAATTAGGCAGTCAATTTATGATGCATATATGCATACTGAAGCGACGGGTGGAAATTTGTGCCAAGCCTGGGATTCGATCCCTCGTCTCTTGCTCAATGGGCAGATGCGCTAGCGCCTGCGCCACCCTGGCACAGTGAATTTGCACAACCGCACCGACTATTTTAGTACGCCTGCCGCCACAACCTAAATTCCCATTCACGCCTCAGCCCTCTTGGCATTCCTTCTAAATTCGAACAGCATTACATTGGCTTTCCATCCGTATTGGAATGGCACCCTAGCATCGAACGAGACGGGGCATCCTGCCTGAATCCCAGGCGTAGGTGCTTGGATTGAAAAGGGAGGGGTGCTAGAGTCCTTCGTGCAATTGTGCAAAGCCGTTAAGTGGTTAGCGCATCTGCCGAGATATTTGAGACTTTAAAATGCTCTAGTAACCATTTAGTTTCATTTGGTCGATCAATTTATGCATTAAAACAATGATCCCTGGCCAACTGAAACCACCAGTGGCTCGCCTGAGTGTAGACCCATCGAATGGTTGGGGCAGAGAAATTTTCAGGTTCACCAATCAGTTAATTCAGAAAATGCACAATATGGCGAAAATGAGCCGAGGTTCGGGGCCATCACTCTGAAATGCAGGCTGTTACCACTCCAACGCAAAGGGTCAGCAGTCCTGGCGGCGTTCAGAGATCTGGCGCCTCTACAAGTTGCGCAACCAGAGTGCCAGGAGGCTATGCTGCGCCACTGGCTGGGAGCAACAAGACTCGTTTTACCGCCACCCCAGTTAAGTTGGCTGCAGGAGCGAAAAGAAAACCTACTGTGCCCATTCCGTTGGAGTTCTTGGTTGGCTTCACTTCGTTAATAGCAGCGGTGCTGTAATTGCCGCCATTTCATTGCACATGTTGAAACGTCCCCTTTGAAAAATTATGAATGACTGTGCTGGTAAACCTCTTACGTTATTTGATTTTCAAACAGCTGAACAAAACTGAACGTACTCAGACATTTCTCTCTTTACTTATTCTGATCAACACTATACTGACACACAATATTTTTAGCGCAACGCAATCTGACTTTTAATAATCCCTACAAAAGAATGGCCTTGACTAACAATAACCTATACCTTTCATGAATCAGTTACCTCACAAAAATCTTCGTTACTCAAACTACTGCAATACAGCGAGCGCCAATACTACCAGCTAAATAAAGGATTCTAACTACTGAAGGCACTAACTACTGATAGGCATAGTTACCAAATGAAAGATTTTGATAGAGAACAAACAATGCATTTACCTTAATAGTGTTCAAAAGTCATAATATATACATATCAGTTCATGATATCCAGCATTACAAATTTACTCTTTCTGATGGACACACATGTCAAACAGATACTTTGTAGAGTCTTGAGTCTAAAAAAGAAAAAAACTCATTTTCTGTTGAGTCTGGAAGACGGCGTGTTAATGCAAAGTTGAGTTTGAAACGTTGTGAGCTAATAAAAGTGAAAACACACAACCCTGCCATCGATTCCAAGTGCGGCTGTCGTGACACTGCATGAAATAGTGCGAAGTGGATATTGTTTACAATACCATCTCAATCGTCAACATCTTATCTCCTGTGTGCTTACTTCATTTCAAGCGAGACAGTGCTGTTTCCTCTTCGTTTCTCTGAAGACGTCGCTATCGTCTTCTTTCCTTCCTTAAGTGATCTAGCCGTCACCGTCATCTTTGGAGACCAAGTAAGTAGATTCTTGAAGAAATAAGCGGAATACAAAGTTAACACCCGCGATTGTGTAGTGGCATAGGTATAGAGGCCTGCAGTAGAGCGTCACACGAAGTTCATGACACTTATTTCAGACAATAAAAGAGAAATTGAAGGGTCTGAGGCAACTGACAAGAAGCATATTTATATCTGAAATGAGTCTTCCGTTATCCACTGGAGAATATGGTTACTTTGCGAGCAAGTTTCCGCTTTCTGTTTCCTGTACGACTCAGTTTCAACCGGCCAAGACGAGAGTCTTCTGGTTTCCCATATTCGTTTTCTGAGTATTTTATGTTCTGAATATTATGGGCTTGAAATTCGGCATCTGCTACCAATAAGAAAGGTGACATAGTTTCGTTTAGCTACTAGTATGTTTCATGGGTGTGGCTTAGTGGCTCGTTGGCACAATATTTCAGCGTTTTCGATCAGGGCAATGGCCACCCCCAGCAATAAAAGAAACCTCGCCAAAATTATCTTCGATATACTGTGATATATGTCATGCGATATCCGGAAAAAGCCGTTGTCGATATAACAGACCGAAGACGACAAAAAAGAAAAGTGGTAAAGTGGCAGATTACAAATCATCAGGTACCGGGTTCGGTTCTTGGCCAGTCTTAAAAGAATTTATGTGTTACTTATCACTTCTCTCCCCCCTGGCAATGTTTGTTGATGTCAGAACAGCTGAGTGGTTCGGAATCCAAGTTATGCTGTAGATCCCCCTATAACAGGCTGCGTAAGTCAGTTCAAAGATCTGAGGTAGGAATCGATATACCACCTACAAGAGGACCATGCCTATTAACACACTACGCTATTCAAAACAGTCTCCGAATTGATGAGAGCTTTACTTTTTCATGCTGCATATGAGTTTGTGTTTGAAGCTACTTTCAGTATGTACAGGGTGGCCCAAAAGTATGGAAACACTCTGATAAAATCCAAATGGAGTAGCAAACAAGGAAACAAGTCCGTACACACGAGAAACGGGAAGGGGGAAACTTTATAGGCTATGTCACCAACATGGCGGCCATCTTGAAAGCCGCCATCTTGGATTCAACTCCAAAATTTCAAATGGGAATGTGGTCATCTGACATATCAAACAGATAGAAAATTTCACCAGAAAAACAATGCCATTGTTATTTTAAACATAGCTTTATTCATTCTCGGGTTATAGCCAATTACTTGCGGCAGCAGTGGGACGCTCGGCAGCATGAGTATTACATACTGAGAAGTCATGAAATGGAGCCTGAAATGGTGCAAAGAGACTATCCCATGCCTGATATGTTACATGTGTTTAACTGTTAGGTATCATTTACTCATGCTAACGTTTTAATCATTGTTTCCTTATTTACAGATTACAAAATGTCCTTAACACATGAAGAACGCACTGAAATCATCTTGATATCAGGAGAAAGAAGCACACGGGTCATTGCTGAGGATTTCAACAGTCATCACCCAACCAGACAGCCCATCACTCACACCGTAGTTGCCAAGCATTTGGCCAAATTCTGAGCAACAGGCTCTGTGGCTCTGTCGCAGGAAAAGACTGGAAGGCCAAAATCCGCCACCGATGAAGCAATAACAGTGAGCGTGTTGGCATCATTTAGCAAGAGTCCACAATGGAGTACTTGTCACCTGTCACAAGAATGTGGGGTTAGCCGTACCTCCATACTGCGAATTTTATCGTGGCACAAATGGCACCCGTACAAAATTCAGCTGCTCCAACACCTGAACGAGGATGACCCAGACTGTTGGGTACAGTTCGTAGAATGGGTGACACAGCAGCTGCAGATAAACCCACGTTTCCCCTATCAGGTGCTGTTCAGTGATGAAGCCAATTTCTTTATAAATGGTGAAGTGAACAAGCAGAATCACAGATACTGCTCTGACACAAATCCGCACTGGATTGATGCTTCCAAAATGGTCGACTTACAAAAAGTGATGGCCTGGTGTGGTGCGTGGGGTACCAAAGTCATTGGACCTTTTTTATTGATGGTACGTTAACAACCAACGGTTATCTGAGGTTTTTGGATGAAGAAGTGTTTCCCTCATTGTTAACGGAGGACGGGACATTTCCGGAATTCTTCCAGCATGATGGAGCCTCACCACATTATGGGCACATTGTGCGAGAATACCTGGATGTGCAGTTCCCCCAAAAGGGGATTGGTTGTAGGGATGCTGTGGAGTGGCCACCACGTTCACCAGTTGTGGCTCCTTTGGATTTTTATCTTTGGGGTCATGTCAAGGCAGTGGTTTATTCTTTGAAAGTATGGGGTTTGCATCATCTAGAGCAGTGCATTGTTGATGTGTGTGGTCAAATTCAGCCAGATATGTTGGTGTAAGTTCATCAGGACTGGGTTCGAGGGTAGCATTAACAATCCAACATAATGGACAACATATCGAGCCGTTCCTATGACTGTTGGTGGTCTCTTAGGACTGTGTAACATCGGCGTAATGTCTCTTCGGAACATAACACACATGCTGCCGAGCGTCCCACCGCTGCCACATGTAACTTGCTATAACCCGAGAGTGAATAAAGCTATGTTTAAAATAACAACGGCATTGTTTTTCTGGTGAAATTCTCTACCTGTTTGATATGTCACATGACCACATTCCCATTTGAAATTTTGGAGTTGAATCCAAGATGGCGGCTTTCAAAATGGCTGCCATGTTGGTGGCATAGCCTATAAAGTTTCGCCCTTCCCGTTCCTCGTGTGTAGGGGCTCTGTTTCCTTGTTTGCTACTCCATTTGAATTTTATGAGGGTGTTTCCGGACTTTTGGACCACCCTGTATTATATTCTTAGTATTACTGGTAGGTGCTGAAAGATCTTTATCGCTGGATATCTTACTCCTTTCTGTGCTACACTAAGGCTGAGTTCGAGTCATGTCTGCTATTATTAAATTTCTGGATATTACTGTTGTTTTCTGTGATTAATTGTTGACAAGAAACTTCAGAAGGGAGTATACGTATGAACTGTGAGACTCTTTTCAGTCTGCCCAACTCTTCAAAAAGCTTTCTGAGGGAGGTTACAGAGTGGATACCATATGTTATCCTTATTACACGCTTCTGGTCAAGAAACACTTGTTTCTACAATGACGACTTACCCTAGAATGTTTTGACATAATGACAATGTTGATCGAAAAAGGGTAAAGTAGGTCAACTTTTGAGTTTCATCTCATCAACTGATATTATCAGTAACGCAATAGCTGCAGAAACGAGACTTTTGAAATCCGTAAATGTGACTTTCTGTTCAGTTGATTATCAGTATAGACACCGTAAGTAGGCTGTTTAGGTTTTTTTATTGGCAACGCCACGTAGCGCTCTGTATGAAAATCACTGGCTGTGCTGTGTGCAGTCTGTGGCTGGTTTGCATTGTTGTTGGCTATTGTAGTGTTGGGCAGCTCGATGTTAACAGCACGTAGCGTTGCGCAGTTGGAGGTGAACCGGCAGCAGTGGTGGATGTGGGGAGAGAGATGGCGGAGTTTTGAGAGCGGATGATCTGGAGGTGTGTCCATCAGAGACAGTAAATTTGTAAGACTGGATGTCATGAACTGATTATATATATAATGACTTTTTAACACTATTAATGTAAATACATTGTTTGTTCTCTATTAAAATCTTTCATTTGCTAACTATGCCTATCAGTAGTTAGTGCCTTCAGTAGTTGGAATCTTTTATTTAGCGGGCAGTAGTGGAGCTCGCTGTATTGCAGTAGTTCGAGTAACGAAGGTTTTTGTGAGGTAAGTGATTCATGAAAGGTATAGGTTATTGTTAGTCAGGACCATTCTTTTGTAGGGATTATTTAAAGTCAGATTGCGTTGCGCTAAAAGTACTGTGTGTCAGTTTATGCACAGTCATGTATAATTTTTCGAAGGGGACATTTCAACACCAGAGCTGTAAAGAATTAAAGACACTCTGTTTCAGTGATTCATTTACTTTCATACATTATTTCTGATTGTGTGGTCAGACCTGGTGTAGTCAAGTAGTTTTAATCAATTTCCTTCTCTCTTTAATTGATTTCAGTAGTTGGTCAAGATAGGAAATGATTGTCGGAAGGACTGCCTCAGGGTATCGAAAAGTCAAAGAAACTTTCTGTGAAGTTAAAAGCAAGGGCGGTAATATTAAGAGTGCAATGGGAATTCGACTGTTAAATGCAGAGGAGAAAGGGGTAAGTCGAAAGAGTACACTGAGGACCTCTATAAGGGGAGAGGACTTATATGATTACGTGACAGAAGAAGAAACAAGAGTCTACAGCGAAAAGATAGGGGATCCAATATTAGAATCAGAATTTAGAAGAACTCTGGAACACTTAAAATGAAATGAGGCATAAAGGATACATAACATTCCATCGGAATTTCTAAAATCGATGGGGGAAGTGGCAACAAAACGACTATTCACGTTGGTGTACAGGATGTATGGAACTGGCGATATACCATCTGACATTCGGAAAAACATCATCCGCTCAGTTCCGAAGACCGTAAGAGTCGACAAGCGCGATAAGCTTAACAGCTCATGCATCAAAGTTGCTGACAAGAATAATACACAGATGAATGGAAAAGAATATTGAAGATCTGTTAGATGACGATCAGTTTGGTCTTAGGAAAGGTAAAGTTCCAGACAGGCAGTTCTGACGTTACGGTTGAAAAAAAAAAAAAAAAAAAATAACATTCATAGGATTTGTCGACCTGAAAAAAGCGTTCGACTCTGTAAAATGGTGAAAGATGTTTGAAATATTTCGAAAAATAGGTGAATAAGGGTAAGCTATAGGAAAGACGGGTAGTATACAATATGTACAAGAACCGAGAGGGAACAATAAGCGTGGAAGACCAAGAACAAAGTACACCGATTAATAAGGGTGTACCACAGGGATGTAATCATTCGCCCCTACTGTTCAATGTATACGTCGAGGAAGCTATGACGGAAATAAAAGAAACTTTCAACAGTGGGATTAAAATTCCGAGTGAAAGGATATCAATGTAAAATTCGCTGAGGACAATTACAGGCTCTATTGAGTGGAATGAACAGTCTAATGGGTACGGAACATGAAATGAGAAAAGACCGAGGAAAGACGAATATATTGAGAAGTAGCAGAAATGAGAACAGCGAGAAACTTAACATCAGAATTGGGGATCACGAAGTAGACGAATTAAGCAATTTTGCTATCCAGGCAGGAAAATAACGCATAACAGACGGAGCAAAGAGAACATAAAAAGCAGACTATCACTGGCAAAAAGGGCATTCCTGGCCAAGAGAAGTCCAGTAGTACGAAACTCAGGTCTCAATTTGAGGAAGAGATTTCTGAGAATGTATGTTTGGAGCACAGCATTGTATGCTAGTGAGACATAGACTTTGGGAAAACTGGGACAGAAGAGAATAGAAGCATTTGAGATGTGGTACTTCAGAAGAATGTTGAGAATTAAGTGAACTGATAGGGTAGGTTCTCCATGGCATTGCCGAGAAAGGAATATATGAAATACACTGGCAAGAAGAAGGGAGATGATGATAGGTTATCAATTAACACTTCAGGGAAATATTCCATGGCACTAAAGGGACCCGTAGAGAGTAAAAACTGCAGAGGAAGACAGAGACTTGAATACGTTCAGCAAGTAATTGACAACGTGGGTTGCAATTGCTATTATGAGGATGAAAACAGGAGAGGAATTTGTGATGGGCCATATCAAACCAGTCAGAAGACTGATGAAAAGAAAATCGTTATAAAATTTCATTACGGTACAGGCTTTTTTGTGCTCTTTTTCCATATCGACATCTCTGTTACTTCTAATTTGTTCTTTTCTTCTTTCGTGTAGTCCACCCATCTAGACACAAGCATGAAATGATCCTAACAAACGTCTTCATTCTTTCTTGTTTCGATACTACGACGATTATTTGTTAACAAATTACTGTTACTTCTGAAAGTCTGTTTTTTCATTGTCATCATCATATCTAGTTTTCTTTTAACATACCTTGGGCACCCCAATTTCAAGCAGATTGCAACTTGTCTTTTCATCTTTTGTTAGGATATTCAACATTTCTTTTCTCTTGTAATGTGTATTTGTCTATTAATTTAGGTATTAGTTTATCAGACGTCCTTTGAATTTGTTTCTGTCATCTCTTTCTGTATTCCTATGTTGTAATACTTCTACAATATCCATCATACTTCTGTGGTCAACTTTTTTTGTTGTTCCCTAGTGGCAAAATTCATTTGTTTTTGTTGTTCCCAAGTAGCAAACTTCATTTTCTTGCATTAATATTGTACCGCTGAACCCCAGATTCCTTGAAGAATCGACCTCCCGTGTATGAAAGCGCTTTAAATTTCTGGTTACTTGGCTAATGTGTGAATATGTTATATGTATGACGTTAAGCATGTAAGGAAAATAAGTTTAGAATATGTTTCAAATTGTGTTTAAAGTTTGTTGGAAGTCGCCATGTGCTCCCATTGTCAAACACTGGATGATTATAATCTCGGTAATTTGCGGTCCGTTTTACACAAAAGCAAGTTTTCGTCATAGATAAATGTTTATGATGTCACATCTCTTGAACTATGTGTCGTTCAGTTATACGACTTCGAAGGTACATTCAGTGGTAAATTATATGGATAACGCCTGCATAACCTGTCGCAAATAGAGTTAATACACACATCAAAAAAGTTTTGCTTCACCTCGATTCCGAGAGTTCCGGAACCTGTGCAGAAAATTGGAATAGAGATAAACATAAACATCATTTCCGCCCTTTTTATTGCTCATGAAAACCATGCATTGATGTTCTATCACCATATAGTGAGACCTTCAGAGGTGGTGGTCGAGATTGCTGTACACACCGGTACCTCTAATATCCAGTAGCACGTCCTCTTGCATGTCAGTATTTGTCGTGGCATTCTATCCACGAGTTCACCGAGGCACTGTTGATCCAGATTGTCCCACTCCTCAACGGCGATTCGGCGTCGAGCCCTTAGAGTGTTTGCTGGGTCACGTCGTCCATAAACAGCAGTTTTCAACATATCCCAGGCAGGTTCGATAGGGTTCATGTCTGGAGAACATGCTGGCCACTCTAGTCGAGCGATATTGTTATCCTGAAGGAAGTCATTCACAAGATGTGCACGATGGGGGCGCAAATTGTCGTCAATGAAGACGAATGCCTAGCCAATATGGTTGCACTATGTGTCGGAGGATGGCATTCATGTATCGTAAGCCGTTACGACGCCTTCCATGACCACCAGCGGCGTACGTCGGTCCCACATAATGCAACCCCAAAACAGCAGGGAACCTCCATCTTGCTCCACTCGCTGGACAGTGTGTCAAAGGCGTTCTGCCTGACCGGGTTGCCTCCAAACACGTCTCCGATGATTGTCTGGTTGAAGGCATATGCGACACTCATCGGTGAAGAGAAGGTGATGCCAGTCCTGAGCGGTCCATTCGGCATGTTGTTGGGCCCATCTGCACCGCGCTGCATGGTGTCGTGGTTGCGAAGATGGACCTCGCCATTTTCGTCGGGGGTGAAACTTCGCACAGTTTGAGTCGTAATACTGTGGTTGCACGAAAAGCATTATTCAATATGGTGGCGTTGCTGTCAGGGTTCCTCGAGCCATAATCCGTAGGCAGCGGTCACCCACTGCAGTAAGTAGCCCTTGGGCGGCCTAAGCGAGGCATGTCATCGACAGTTCCCGTGTCTCTGTATCTCCTCCATGTCCGAACAACATCGCTTTGGTTCATTCCAAGACGCCTGGACACTTCCCTTGTTGAGAGCCGTTCCTGGCACAAAGTAACAAAGCGGACACGATCGAACAGCGGTATTGATCGTCTAGGTATGGTTGAACTACAGACAACACGAGCCGTGTACGTCCTTCCTGGTGGAATGACTGGAACTGATCGGCTGTCAGCCGGCCAGTGTGGCCGAGCGGTTCTAGGCGCTACAGTCTGGAACCGCGCGACCGCTACGGTCGCAGGTTCGAATCCTGCCTCGGGCATGGATATGTGTGATGTCCTTAGGTTAGTTGGGTTTAAGTAGTTCTAAGTTCTAGGGGACTAATGACCTCAGCAGTTAAGTCCCATAGTGGTCAGAGCCATTTGATCGGCTGTCGGACCCCCTCCGTCTAATAGGCGTTGCTCATGCATGGTTGTTTACATCTTTGGGCGGGTTTAGTGACACCTCTGAACAGTCAAAGGGATTGTCTGTGATAGAATATCCACAGTCATCACTTATCTTCAGGAGTTCTGGGAGCCGGGGTGATCCAAAACTTTTTTCTGGTGTGTGTAGTAGTAATAAGTAATAAACTGAAACGTCAGGTGCGGTATTGGAGTTTTAGCCTGCTGTACGATCAGCGAAAACGTAGTAATTGATAAACTTTTTCCTTCCGTCATATTTTGGGTGTATCAGCGAAAAGAAGTTTCGTAATATGTTTGAAATTATTTGGAAAGTATATTGGAAGTCGTAAAGTGCTCTCCCTCTCAAATACAGAATGAAAATATTGTGTGTTTTTGCACACCGTGAATTACAGTACCTCGACACATTACACAGTTTCTAACTGTAATACTGAAGTAACTGCGTTAAACATGTAACAGAATATTATGCCTGTTAATGAGTAGATTATGAGGGCATTTCAAAAATTTTAATTCGCTCGATAATTTCATGAAATACTGCTCATCAGAATTTTTTACCCCTGGAAGCCGTTAGATAGGCAACCTGCTGCTGGGAACGGGCGCCATGAACAGATTTAACCGTTTAATCATACAGATTTCCTTTCTTAATAAAACAAAATAGAAAAATTCAATGTTTCCTCTGTTTATTGAGGGGAAATTTTGAGACATTGACGAATATGTAGAAACGCTTTCGCATTCGGAAGCCATTCACCGATTTTCATCAACAACTTCTGGGAAGTTTTCAACCGAGATATTGGAAGAAGCAATAACGATGTTCCGAACGCAAGCTTGGGAATTATGGAATATTCTATCAGCCACGACGAAAAGTTCAAAAATCACATCACATTCGTACGTTGACAGGGTAGCAGACGAACAGGAGGGGTAGCAGTACTGAGGGAGCCAGATGCCTTACGAATGGGACGTTTTTCGAAATGGAGGGCATTAAGAAGGGTAAAGGAAGAAGCGTGGGTGGTGTAAGGCGAGACAAAGCTGGTCACATCTCAGTGCGGCCCAGACTGGGAACAGAAGACGGCGATAAGGACCGCCTGCAGCAGGCGCCGCCCCTGCGTGAGTGGCGGCCTCCCCCGGCGGCTTATCTTCAGTTACGGCCTCCAGTATTTACCTTCGTCTGCAGCTGCGTCGCCTCCGCTAAAGCTGCTGGTGCTGACGACTTAACGAAATTGCAGACATTTTCCTTAACGTTGCCTCGCCGCTGTGGATTGAGGCCCTGAGGATTTCGGCGGTTCCGCCTGCGGGCGTCATTCGGAGGCCTGGAGGCGGCGCGACGCCCTCGCAGCCACTTGATGGCTCCTTTGAGGGGGCTGAGAGATAAAGGATCTGATGCGCGGGGATGAAGCAGTCAACTGTTACTGCAAGGAGTACTGGAAGTTATCACGACCACACGAAACAAAAGTCCTCTTGATCCCCAATCTGTGAACTCTTTCAGGACTGCCGCGAAAATTCATCTTTACAGCCATCTCGCCTGACTTCTAAATCTAGTTGCAGAAAAGCCACAGGGCGAAGAAGCTGTGGAGAGAAAATTACTTCAAAAAAAAAAAAATAAGTAGCCTCTTTCCAGACTGCACTTAAGGACACAATTTCATTGAGCTGCACTTTACTCTCCTGAAACAACTTATATTTGGAGTTTATTATGTTTGAATTGCATTTCGTAAAGCTCTCACATTAGGTGTGGCCAAGCTAATATTAGATTCAGACGCTGAGGAACAAATGTGCAGATATTTGTAGATACGGTTTCCAAGATGACGCAGTATGGCAGCAGCCAATCAGTAAGGTGCGATGATATTGTATTTTAATAAAGATGTTAACGAGTCATCTGTGAGCCAGAGAATCCCCCGGGTCCAGTCTTCGTTCCAATACTTTTCTCACTGTGTGTCAACCATATTCCATCTATACCTCACTCTTGTAACTACCACTTATACGATGACAGTATCCAACTGTACACTGTGTGATCAAAAGTATCCGGACACCCCCAAAAACATACGTTTTTCATATTAGGTGCATTGTGCTGCCACCTCCTCCCAGGTACTCCATATCAGCGACCTCACTAGTCATTAGACATCGTGAGAGAGCAGAATGTGGCGCTCCGCGAACTCACAAACTTCGAACGTGGTCAGGTGATTTGATGTCGCTTGTACCATACGTCTGTACGCGAGATTTCCACACTCCTAAACATCCCTAAGTCCACCGTTTCCGATGTGATAGTGAAGTGTAAACGTGAAGGGACACAAGCGTACAGGCCGACTTCTTCTGTTAACTGACAGACACCGCCGACAGTTGAAGATGTGTAATAGGCAGACATCTATCCGGACCATCGCACAGGAAATGCCAAACGACGCCTCGCTCGGTGTAAGCAGCATAAATATTGGACGATTGAACAGTGGAAAAAGGTTGTTTGAAGTGACGAATCACGGTACACAATGTGGCGATCCGATGGCAGGGGCCGCGGAGTGGTCGCGCGGTTAGAGGCTCCACGTCACGGACTGCGCGGCCCCTCCCGCCAGAGGTACGAGTCCTCCCTCGGGTGTGGGTGTGCGTGTTGTTCTTAGCATAAGTTAAAGTAGTGTGTAAGTCTAGGGACCGATGACCTAGCAGTTTGGTTCCTTAGAAATTCATACACATTTGAACATTCGATGGCAGGGTGTGGGTATGGCGAATGGACAGTGAACGTCATCTGCCAGCGTGGGTAGTGCCAACAGTAATATTCGGAGGCTGTGGTGTTATGGTGTGGTCGTGTTTTCCATGGAGGGGGCTTGCACCCGTTGTTGTTTTGCGTGGCACTATTACAGCACAGGCCTACATTGAAGTTTTAAGCACCTTCTTGCTTCCCACTGTTGAAGAGTGATTCGGGGATGGAGATTGCATCTTTCAACATGATCGAGCACCTTGAAACCGTACAGTAGTTACCGCTCCATAACCTGCAGGTTTCGCTGCCCGCTCGAACCGGGAATACAAACTGAGGCGGCTCCGCCACCAATTTATTGCACGGTGCGGCCGGCCGCATGTGCAGCGGAACCCTATGTGGACGGATGGAGAATGTCTTGGGCCTCATTATACATATTTATATATGTCGTGTATCATGTATTACTTGTATTTGAATGCGAATCATGCACGTGAACATTCATAATCCTCCTCCCACATTTTCATAAATCGTGGCCAAATACTAGTTGGGAAACAGCAGAATTAGTTCTGTAATGTAGTAGTGCCAACCTTACTCCTGGGTAGGAGATCAGAGATACAGTACAGGCAGGTCGAAGTCAAAGGCGTTCCAGTATCATAAGATTTGGGGTGGAAAGGTCGGTCACGGCCAGGTGATATGGCCATCCCCTCCACCGGGACCCAGGAAGACCTCCGGGTGCCCACCATATTCTAGGAGTTCTAAGGAAGACTGATAGTGAGCAGGCATGACCTCAGTGCGTCTGTCTCGGTGTTCACAGGGAGAAAGGTATTTGAATATTTGAACTGATTCTTTTTTTATTTCCAGCTTCAGATTATGTAGGGAAACGAATGTACGCAATGATTGGTTTCTCTTTCAATAACTTCCGGGAATTCAGCCAGGTAACACTTTCAGCAACCGCCGATATTTCGGCGGGAGAACACCCCGCCATTTTCAAGGCAAACTGCAACGGACAGGCGGCGTACATGCAAATTTAATACCTCGGTTCTCCGACAGAAGCAGGAAAGATAACACACACACACACACACACACACACACACACACACACACAAACACACACACACTGAACACTAGTGCCACCAAAGATGACCAAAGTCAGAGCTATCGATAGTGAGACTATGAATTCGCAGGTGAGGCAGCATTGACTCTGTTCCTCTGTTTTTTGACAAGGGAGAGAGCCGGATTCCAAACAGAGTTTAAACAGAAACCTCCATCCCTGTTAACGAGGTTGCTCGCTAATTTAATCTCAACTGCCTCCCTAATGACACTGTCCCAATAGCTGGACGTGCATGCCAATATCTCGGTGTTATTATATAACATGGGGTGACCAGTATCCAACCTCGTTAACAGGGATGGAGGTTTCTGTTTAAACTCTGTTTGGAACCCGGCTCTCTCCCATTGCAAAAAACAGAGGAACAGAGTCAATGCTGCCTCACCTGCGAATTCATAGTCTCACTATCGATAGCTCTGACTTTGGTCATCTTTGGTGGCACTAGTGTTCAGTGTGTGTGTGTGTGTTATCTTTCCTGCTTCTGTCGGAGAACCGAGGTATTAAATTTGCATGTACGCCGCCTGTCCGTTGCAGTTTGCCTTGAAAATGGCGGGGTGTTCTCCCTACGAAATATCGGCGGTTGCTGAAAGTGTTACCTGGATGAATTCCCGGAAGTTATTTGAAAGTTGTATACGCCAGGAGAAACTCATGTCTCACACTGCTTTCTCGTTTATTTCGGACATTTTATGTGGAAACAGAGTAGGCTCCCATCCGTTGTACAAAGCCACGTGGTGTCGTAAGCTGCAAAGTGTCATCAGTAATTCCAATGCATAAATTCTATAGCGCAAATCGAGTGCAACGAAGTATATTCAAACGCGAGTGATTTATTTTAGTGGAAAATTTGAACTGTAAAAATGTGTCGTTGTGCGAAAGGGGGACGTGCTACACGACGGGGATCTTCTCCCCCCTTAAGCACATCTCACCCTTTCTGTTGCTGCCTCTGCTGTGAATGCAAGAATCACCATACCCAGTGACGTGACCCTTTGGAGTGAAGTGTGACCACAGTTGTTGCCTGGTAAACAGGGTAGAACCACTAGAGACAGTTAAAAAAAAGCGACTAAATATGAAGGTGAAGCGAAGCAACAAAACTTGTGTATGTTTATCAGCCCTCCTATTTGGCGCCCTCGTATTGCATGATCACAGGGGATTGCGATACTAATAAATGGGTGAATAAAACGGCAAAGTGTCCCTCTAAGACCTGCCCCAGTTCGACAACACCTTCGATAGCACCTGTGCACCTTTGTTGAGCAACTTAAAAATGTACCAGTACAGAGACATGCATTCACCTATGACAACGTGCTTGTGGGTAAGCAACCCTATCGACGCAATCTTATATGAGGGTTGGGTTGTTTGGGGAAGGAGACCAAAAAGCGAGGTCATCGGTTTCATCGGTTTAGGGAAGGACATAGGAAGAATTCGGCCGTGCCTTTTCAAAGGAACGATCCCGGCATTTGCCTCGAGCGATTTAGGGAAATCACGGAAAACCTAAATCAGGATGGCCGAACGCGGGATTGAATCGTCGTCCTCCCGAATGCGAGTCCAGCGTGCTAGCCACTGCGCCTTATATGTATGTCGCTATATCGACGCATTGGCGCATGGTGGCTGCCACCAAAATATTAGGGCAGTCAAAAGTGTTGCCTGTCCTGCCGGCGAGTAGTCATCGATGAGTGACTTTCTCTGTACAGGTATTTCTTTGAAGTGCTCAACAAAGGCGAGCACGTGGTACGGAGTGTGTTGCCATACTGGTGAGGGGGGAGGGGGGGGGAAGGGGGGGAGGAGATCTTAGGGGACCCTTTGCAATCCTGAGAGAACGTTTGATCGTCCAGAGGGGGGGGGGGGGGGGAGGGCAGCTGTGACTAAGGTTGTCGAGAAAGTAGGTCTGTTCCTCAACTCAGTGCAAACTGTTGTTTTCGACCGACTTTACACACCTCACATGAACTTCTGAGCTCTGGCCTTTTTTCGCATTTGTCGACACTTTGTTGTTTGTAACGTAACCTAGCCGAATCTGAGCTACAGCCTCAACTACAGACGCGGCGTGGCTTCACCTTTTTCGCTCTCGCATCCAGAAAATTGCGAGAGTGAATAGGCCTACTTTAAATATGTTTTGCAAATTTCATCTAGAGTAAACAGAAAATGGAAATGAGTGTTTGGCGCCATTGGCCGGGAGTCCTCTTGCGGGCAGATCCGGCCGCCTTGGTGCAGGAATTATTACATTCGACGCCACATTGGGCGACCTGCGTGCCGGATGGGGATGAAATGATGATGAAGACAGCACAACACCCAGTCTCTGAGCGGAGAAAATCCCCGACCCAGCCGGGAATCGAACCGGGCCCGTAGGACGGCAATCCGTCACTCTGACCACTCAGATATCGTGGCGGACATCTAGACTAAATAAAAAATGGTTTCTTCTCTTTACCTATGCGTGTTTCGGTAATATTACAGTATTAGAGGGCTTCGCTTCACCTTACTAAAATGAAAATTTGTTTCTTCATGTTGGTGTTACTCTTCTGCAGTACAGGCAGTATTTGGGGCTCCAGTTGTGAAACCACTACTAACAGCAACAGAAGAATTACAGATAACGAACTGTCTTATAATATCATCTCTACTGCAGAAGATAGACAGCAGCAAGGACAACCAAGTATGTTAAATAAAATAGAGAGAAACCCGTTGATGACGGTTCAACATCGCCGAAACATGTACAGTTAAAGAGAGAAAAAACAAGAATTTGTATTCTCATAGAGATTAAATTCTCAAGACGTACTGCCTGAGAACAAAGGTGAAGCACCCAGAAGGGAAAGAAAGAAGCGAAATGATGGTTCACCGTTTGAGAGGGTATATGATGTTATACCAGAGATTATAAAATCGAGTCAAATTTACAGGGAAGTTGGTAGTGGAATCCCGCTCGACCCTGCGATGTTGTGCCCCCTTTGTCTTGAATGCATGCACCGATTCGGTTAGGAAGGGTGCCACAAAGTGGTTGTATCCTCTCCTGAGGCAAGAGGCCTATGCCTGTAGCTCGTCCTTGATTAATGGCTACTGGCACTGGGCCGCAGCTGATGTCCTAGCTGGTGCCACACATGTTCTGTTGGGGACACATATGGGGATCTTGCTGGCTACGGAAGTACCTCCACCTCAGAGAGAAAGTGCCAAATGTGCACGAGCATTGTCATGTTAATGAATGGCACCAGACTATTGTAGCAGGAGAAGTAACACATCACGACGCAGGATGACCGCGGCGTACCGTTGTGACCGAGCGAGGTGGCGCAATGGTTAGCACACTAGACTCGCATTCGGGAGTACGACGGTTCAAACCCATCTCCGGCCATCCTGATTTAGGTTTTCCGTGATTTCCCTAAATCCTTCCAGGCAAATGCCGGGATGGTTCCTTTGAAAGGGCACGGGCGATTTCCTTCCCAATCCTTCCCTAATCCGGGCTTGTGCTCCGTCTCTAATGACCTCATTGTCGACGGGGCGTTAAACACTAATCTCCTCCTCCTCCTCCATGTACCGTTGTGCCAACAGCGTTCCCTCAATCACTACCAGCCACGACCTGGAATCACACCCGTTGGCTCCCCATATCACGACGCCAGGAGTAACAGCGCTGTGCCTCTCCAAAAGATTGGTATCTTCCCCTAGTCGCCACCATACTCGCCGACGGTGGTCATCCGGTGAAGCGCAACAGCGCAATTCATCGCTGATCACAGTGAGACGCCACTATTCAGCAGTCCATGCTTCCCTGTCACGGCACCACTCCAGATGCAGCCGTTTGTGTTGTGTTGTTTACGGCAGCCTACACATGGATCACGAATTCCATAATCCGGCTGCAGCTAGTCTTCTGACTAACAGCCACAGAATATTGCAGAGTCCATTATTTGTTCTCGGATGAAATACGCAAATGTGAAGAGGTTACAATCGACTGGAACCTAGGCGGCGAGTATAGCTGCCCTCACGTTACCACGCAGTTCAACATCAGATCACTGTCACTTCTGAATGCCCCACAAATCTGGGTACAGCACGATACGAACAGCCGGCCATAAAGTGGCTGCATCCTCTGCCAGCTGCTGATAATGCCGTCTCAGACGAGTACTTTGTATCTCCTTGTTCTTCACAGTGATCACTCAACCTCTTGCGCTGTCCACACCCCTTATACACCATACCAAGTCTGATAACAACATTAGACACAAACAACACTAATGTACTCTGGTTGCTGTTCTGCGTGTTACAGATAATTTCATCTCTAATCAATTAAAAACTCGCCGATGGTATTCACATATGGCTATGTCTTCTGAGTATTTCTCTATTTTCTTCGTCGGGCAGTTTATATTTATACGCTTGCAAATAGTACGCTTCGCTGAAGAAAATCACGATATGTGGAGCACTTTGTTATACATGCCTCCTACTGCAGTGCGAGAATACAGTTGTAACCAGTGTCTTGCGCGAGGATAACTTACTGCGTTCATAGTGGGACATATTCCCACAATGAGGAGAGAAGACTCTGCTGGTGTAGTGTGGGAACACGGGACAGGGCGGTTACGCTAGCATTAAACTGACTCAATTCAATTAAAACAGCAGATAAAAAGCTAAAAAAAATTCTGCGTGACATTTAATACATACTTTAAACAGTGAAACAAAGAAATGAGATGTAAAAGCACACAGGCAGGCACTATGTGAAAATTAAAATGGGCTTGCAGTTGGTCCGTTGTGCCCCAGGCCTGGGGTTGAACGGAACCAGATTCGCACTTCTAATCCTCGTGTAGTCTCTTTTTAATTTACACTTCCTTACAAGTTTTCAGCTCATTATTAAATAGGTGGTTCCGTTTCTTTTTCTCCGCTGAATGAAATGCTAACGCTCTGAACTCTTTCACTGTCAATTAAGGCAATTTATCTTCTACGTCTTTTAAATACCCAACAAGCTGCAACTCTAGCTCATTCCAGAGAACACGACTAAAACAGTGAAACAAAGAAATGAGATGTAAAAGCACACAGGCAGGAACTATGTGAAAATTAAAACGGGCTTGCAGTTGGTCCGTTGTGCCCCAGGCCTGGGGTTGAACGGAACCAGATTCGCACTTCTAATCCTCGTGTAGTCTCTTTTTAATTTACACTTCCTTACAAGTTTTCAGCTCATTATTAAATAGGTGGTTCCGTTTCTTTTTCTCCGCTGACTGAAATGCTAACGCTCTGAACTCTTTCACTGTCAATTAAGGCAATTTATCTTCTACGTCTTTTAAATACCCGACAAGCTGCAACTCTAGCTCATTCCAGAGAACACGACTAACTTGTCAGTTTGAGTAGGTTTATTCTGAAGTCCATTCCGAACTGCTCTGTGAAAAGTTATTTTAGAAACGTTGAACTAAATACTGGCTTTTCCAAGCTCTATTTCCTTTTTCAGAGCAGGTGTCACCGTCTCTTACAGACTAACTTTGACAATTACTTTTTAATTAGTATATTATAACCATCTGTGAAAAAAGAATTGTTACCAGAACAGAATAAAAAAAAACTCAAAACATAGTAATGTATCTTAGAAGTGTTACAATAAACATGGATACTAAAAAGTAAACAGTAGGAAAGAATGGTACGCCTCTGCCTATAGAGTTAGGTACAGTTCAAACCCCATAAAATACTTCGAAACATGTGATTTGAAATTTTAAGAAAGATAAATCTGATAGATAAGCCTTTTTCGCGTATCTTGCGGATAATAAGTTACTAATATTGCAATATGCACTCGAAAGACAAGGGAAAACACGTTACTGGCACAACAATTCAAAACAAGCTCTTCAGCAACGGCTTTTTGACATCCTTATGGCTTGGATAATACTCCCTGAACGTGATTTTAGAGTGAACCACTTTGGTGCCAAAATAAAAACCCTAGTTCCGTTCTGTCCCATGGTTTCGCCCTGCACTGGCTTCCCTGCTAAAGGCTGCCTGCCTCCTTAGCTGATTCTTGGTTATACTAGACGGAACCGGTGACCCCAAACACTTGCTGCGAAGCTCACGACAGTGATCAGTATTGCACTGGGTTGTAACCTCGCAGCGCCCAGGGCAACTTTTTGGTGGCAACTTTGTGTATGACTTTGCTCGAATTTTGGCAGTATTTTGGCAGATACCTACATGTGCTAAGAAGTTTTTTCTATCGTCGAGGAGAGCTCCGAAATACCTCCAATCAGGGCAACCCGTAATTAAGCTGTTCTCTAGCTCTCTACTTTAATGCATGAGTTTTGCTTCAGGGAGACCTATCCCTTAAGCAACCCAATATAGTATTACTTGCAGCTCTTTTTAATTTCTTACTCACACACGAACGACGCATTTTTGAGAGTACAGGGTTTACATTTTCTCTTATTCTCCGTCTATAATTTCCACAGACCACCACCAGCGAAAACAATGACTCCATCCACCTCAACAGCTCCATCAAACTACTTCAGCACGATCTCAGTTGTCATGTTTTAAGTTACTGGTTCACAGGTATAATTCCCACCAACACTCCGCTTTTTACAGATCGACTGTCACCACTTGATCTGTTCCACATCGACTGCTTCAGATAAAAACTGCTTTCTAAATCATAACCTAAAATTATACATCTACATCTATACTCCGCTAGCCACCAAGCGGTGTGTGGTGGAGAGCACTATTCGCACCAAAGTCATATTCATATATCTCCCCCCCCCCCCCCCGTTTCACTCGCGCGAGGGAAAAACGACTGTCTGAACGCCTCAGTACGAGCTCTAATTTGCCTTATCTTTTATTGGTGATCATTGAGCGATCTGAGAGTTGGTGGTAATAATATATGCTCTACATGCTCGGCGAAAATCGAATATTGGAATTTAGTGAGGAGACCCTTCTGTTTAGCGTGCCGTCTGTCTGAAAGTGTGTCCCACTTCAAACTTTCTATGAGATTTGTAACGCTCTCGCGATGGCTAAATGTACCAGTCACGAATGTTGTCGCTCTGCTTTGGACTTTGTTAGTCTCTTGAATCAGACCCAACTGGTAAGGGTCCCATACAGACGAACAATACTCTAAGACTGGACGAACTAATATAGTGCAAGAAATTTACATAGTTGAAGGACTACATCGCTTCAGGATTCTACCAATAAACCGCAAGCTAGAGTTCGCCTTACCCGTTACTTGTGTAATCTTTCGTTCGATTTGAGATCATTTCGAATAGTCACACCCAGATACTTGACGGGTGTTACCGCATTTATTTTGTACTCATACATTAATGGGGATTTTCGCTTTTTTATACGCAGTAGGTTACACTTACTAATATTGAAAGATAACTGCCAGTCATTACACCACGCATTTATTTTCTTAAAATCCTCATTGATTTGTCCGCAACTCTCGTATGATACTACTTTCCTGTAGACTACAGCATCATCGGCAAACAGTCTAATACCGCTGTCAATACCATCAACCACATAGTTTATGTAAATCGTAAACAGCAGCGGACCTATTACACTACCCTGGGGCACACCTGACTAACAATTCGCGTGTAGCGAATGAAATAATGTAAAAATCTCTTGCATGGGTCCTGAAGGAAAATGAAATGATCGTATGGAATTGTTGGCCGGAAGACCCCATTCGGGATGGTAGGCGGTAACGCTACCGCGCTACGCTACGCAGACGGACGGTCTTGAAGGACAGACATAGCATTGCGGATTCCAGAAAACAACATTGTGTGTAGAAAGATCAACATAAAAAGGGACGGATTATTTCAAGCAATTTTGTGTAGCGGTGTAAAGTGTCTTTTATGTTACATCAGAAGCAACTTGTATTACGTAGAATTTTAGGTTATATTTTAGAAATCAGTTCTTATTTGAAATAGTCGATTTGGAATGGATCAAGTGGTGACAATCGATCTTAGATTTCTGAAAAGTCCGTTGAATGTCCGTGTATATTTGCTCTATCAGATTTCTTCATGTAGTTCCAGATTTAGTATTAGGTATCTAATTTTCAAATTATCGCTAGTTTTACTAACAAGTACTGAATGTCAGAATCGCTTCTCATTCGTAGTTACATGATAGGCTTTGTGGGGTATAGCTTCCGTTAACTAACCCCATAAAACTTGATGCGAGAGCACTGTGTCGTAACCCAGCACGGGTCGCAACACATTTTGAATTCCAAAATCCGATTAGATGTGTCGTGGGGTCTTACGTCATCCATCTTCGACAAGCCAGCGACTACGTGCCGGACTGAGTCGGTGACGAAGGTGGAGCTGATGGTTGTTAGGTCTTTGTGGTGGGAGACAGTATAAAACGACTCGAATGTCAGGATAAGGGGTTCAAATGGGTCTGAGCACTATGGGACTTAATGTCAGGATAAGGAGGTAGATATGATGTTAATATTGAAATCTTACTCTGGGTTGGCTTTTGGTCTGCTTTTAATGCGTCTTTATCTTTTTAAACAGACGAGCCGGAGAGAACTGACTCTGGTTTATAGCTTATGTCCTGGAACCCACTTAACATGAGTGTAAAACATAGACGGGGCTTGTAACCTCAAGCTGGAGCTCAGTTCTGCTTGTCGATCTACGACTCTATATCCTCAGTTTGGGCCTGTTTGCTTACAGACGGCACTTGGCTACATCGCCTATTGCGTCCAATTCACAATCCGCGAGCATGACATCAGCGATTTTTCATTGCATATGGCAACATACCGAAATGTTGAAAGCAGTTGGCATCATCTCCTGGCGCTCAATATCCCAACCTAGGTTACAATGCCTACTGCAAATATTCGTACTTAGACGATTTTTTGATTTTTCTGTCCGCCCCTCATGACTCAGTCATTACACGAGATCATCTTAATTTTGACATTTTGTAGAAAAGCCGTTTGAATTAACTGATGCATTTCAATCAAAGCAAAAAATCAATACTAGTTTTCTTTAAAAGAGCAGTTTTAATTACTATTAGTTAATGCGCTGATATACCTACATCGATACTTCTTTTAATATTTTGTGTAGACAAAATCCAATTTTAGTTTCGTAAACCTGTAACGAAACAGAATCATTTGATATACATCACGGTGTCATTCGGTTTGATTTCTGTTTTGGCATTTTCATAATGACTTTTGCTTTTGTATGTTTTAAGGTTTTTCACCCACTTTCAACACGTTTCAGTCAATACGTTATAAACATGACTGACATGCGAACAGAAATGACAATTTGTGAAGGACTCCCAATGACATTTGTAGGCACTGAATCATCTCTATAAATGGCACGAAGTATAGCTTAAAATGACATGACATGAAATGAATTTGATTCGTAACATACATCGTTATCCTGCCGTATGGCTTATTTGACACCATAGGAATGACTTCACAGATCAGTAAAATACAAACATCAACTTCAACAAGGACAGGCAGTTCGACAGTAGCAGCAGCTATGGGAGACGTTTGACACGATATTGTTTCCTATACTAAAGATCACGCCAACGTAATGTAACCTTGGACCTACGGACAATCAACTACTAGAAGAGAAGTAAATCCACAGAAGGTAAAGATGTCAGATTCTACATCATTAATGGGGTCTCGCTTTGATACATTTCCAAATTAACTGTAGGTCCAGTTCACTTATAGACCAATAAATTCCAAATTCTACGCAATACAGCTCACAGACTCATCCTACTGCTGCACATGTTATGAACAGTGAGAAACATAGATTTATCTGTGTAAACGCGAGAGCAGTATCGACTACAATTAGAACGATGATGGCACGTATCAAGACAACCGCTTCCCCCCTCTCCCCCCAGATCAATAACAACAGCAGAGTTCCAATTTTTCCTCAACTCAGATGACGTCCCTTTTCCGAAAGTGAACTGGCTGAAATGTCGCACTGTATATTACATTATGGCAAATGAAGAATAGAATGAACAGGGCTTTTCAGGTCATTTCGCGACAGGGCACCATAAACTTCAATGGATGGGAACCTATGAAGAAGAATTTCCGAGTTTTTTACTCGTTGTCTTAAGGAAAAGTTTTAGTTAATAAAAACGTGAAACACAAAAGTCCATTATACTGGATAATAATTATGTAAGTTGTACTGAATAGGTAATAATTGTGTAAGTTATACTGAATATATTTTGTTATCTTGTGCCGTCCAGCAAACAATTCGTCTGTGCCACTCACGCAACTTAAAGAATTTACAAACCCAAAATCTGAACTTGGGTGCTTGTAAAATCTAAGGGCGGCCGGAGTGGCAAGCGGTTCTAGGCGCTACAGTCTGGAACCGCGTGACCGCTACGGTCGCAGGTTCGAATCCTGCCTCCGGCATGGATGTGTGTGATGTCCTTGGGTTAGTTAGGTTTAAGTGGTTCTAAGTTCTAGGGGACTGATGACCTCTGATGTTAAGCCCCGTAGTGCTCAGAGCCATTTGAACTCTTTTTTTGTAAAATCTATATTGAAGCACCCTCCAATTCTCTGACCAAGAACTGATGATGAGTCGCCAATAAAGTACTGGAATAATTTAATCTTATACAACAGGCAACGGTGGTAGAAATGGGGAAACGTTGCGTTGACGCCAGCCATAGTGTTTATGGAGTACGCGTTATCTGCATCAGAGTGCGCGCGACAGATTATGGAACATTCAAAGGAGAGGAATTCGAGACCGCGGTGTTTTCGTGCAGTGCGTCGGCTGTGTAGCGGCGATTTGCGTCAGCAGGCGCGGTGCCTGTTACATAACATGAAGTTATCTCTCGCCGCTCACAGAGGCGGAAAATTCATATTAAAACCGGGCTTTCATAAAACGTGATGGGTCGTGAACGTCCCGCTGGAATGGGATTATCTGTGAAACAAAGCGTGGGCAGCAGATAGCGTCAGCTGGCCGTCTCGCGCGGGCCTCGATTCTCGTTCCCAGGACCGACGGCGGCGCCGATGTCAGGGCCTTCACCCCTGCTCCTCCCCTGCGCTCTGCAGTGGCTGCGGCCTGCAGCCAAGGCCACCAGGCTTCATACACTGCCGCCTCCAGCTCGTAAATCGCGTCAAGGTCTTGCAGCCAACAATAAGTTAGCTCCGGTTCGCTAAACACACGCGCGCTCCCCCTTACACACACACACACACACACACACACACACACACAGAAGGAGGGAGAGAGAGAGAGAGAGAGAGAGAGATGCACACACTCATTTTACCCAAATAACGTCGAAACTGCGGGTGATGCTGTTTCACGGAACTCCATAGACAAAAATTCGGAGGTTTCTCGTGGATATTGTCTGAGTATTTTAGTATAAGAGTACAAAAGTCTTTTTAAACAAAATGCACGTCCAGAATGAGATTTTCACTTTGCAGCGGAGTGTGCGCTGATATGAAACTTCCTGGCAGATTAAAACTGTGTGACCGACCGAGACTCGAACTCGGGACCTTTGCCTTTCGCGGGCACACAGTTTTAATCTGCCAGGAAGTTTCATATCAGCGCACACTCCGCTACAGAGTGAAAATCTCATTCTGGAAACATCCCCCAGACTGTGGCTAAGCCATGTCTCCGCAGTATCCTTTCTTTCAGGAGTGCTAGTTCTGCAAGGTTCGCAGGAGAGCTTCTGTAAAGTTTGGAAAGTAGGAGACGAGATACTGGCAGAAGTACAGCTGTGAGGAGCGGGCGTGAGTCGTGCTTCGGTAGCTCAGATGGTAGAGCACATGCCCGCGGAAGGCAAAGGTCCCGAGTTCGAGTCTCGGTCGGGCACACAGTTTTAATCTGCCAGGAAGTTTCAAAATGCCCCTGTTACAGTTTTGTTGACCCAAAAAGAACAACAACCATGAGCTTTGAATGACATTTTACATAAAAAATAGGGACCCATAGGAAATCTTGGAGGTAGTATTAACAGACACAAAGCAGTGTTAACACTGAACTACAAACTAAACCCAGACAACCTTACATACGATGGTAAACCCAAAAGTAAGTTCTATTTTTATAAGTACTGGGTGATCAAAAAGTCAGTATAAATTTGAAAACTCAATAAATCACGGAATAATGTAGATAGAGAGGTACAAATTGACACACATGCTTGGAATGACACGGGGTTTTAGTAGAACCAAAAAAATACAAAAGTTCAAAAATGTCCGACAGATGGCGCTTCATCTGATCAGAATAGCAATAATTGGTTCAAATAGCTCTGAGCACTATGGGACTTAACATCTTAGGTCATCAGTTCCCTAGAAGTTAGAATTACTTAAACCTAACTAACCTAAGGACATCACACACATCCATGCCCGAGGCAGGATTCGAATCTGCCACCGGAGCGGTCGCGCGGTTCCAGACTGAAGCGCGTAGAACCGATCGGCCACGCCGGCCGGCAGCAATAATTAGCATAACAAAGTTCTTTACAGGAAATGCTCAATATGTCCACCATCATTCCTGAACAATAGCTGTAGTCGATGAATAATGTTGTGAACAGCACTGTAAAGCATGTCCGGAGTTATGGTGAGTCATTGGCGTCGGATGTTGTCTTTCAGAATCGATAGAGATGTCGGCCAATCACGGTACATTTGCGGCTTCAGGTAACCCCAAAGCCAATAATCGCACGGACTGAGGTCTGGGGACATGGGAGGCCAGGCATGACGAAAGTGGCGGCTGAACACACGATCATCACCAAACGACGCGCACAAGAGATCTTTCACATGTCCAGGAATATGGGGTGGAGCGCCATCCTGCATAAACATCGTTCGTTCCAGCAGGTGTTTATCAGTCAGGCTGGGGATGATGCGATTCTGTAACATATCGGCGTACCTCTCTCCCGTCACAGTAGCAGTTACTGACGTTTCGCTGTCCAGCGCCATTTGTCGGACATTTTGTGAACTTTTTTTTCTTTTTTTGGTTCTAATAAAATCCCATGTCACTCCAAGCATGTATGTCAATTTTTACCTCTCTGTCTACATTAATCCTTGGTTTATTAAGTTTTCAAATTTATCTGACTTTTTGATCACCCTGTGCATAGACCTGTTTATTTCTACAAAGGTTTACGACAGTTTACAGCTAGAACATTTAGCTATTTTTCGACATAATCAACATTTCTGTCGATGCATTTTTGTAGACTCTGTGGCAGTTTTTGTATGCCCATTTCATACCAGCTAGCCGCCATGCTGTACAGAAAGTTATGAACCTCTTCTTTCATCTCGTCGTTGGAGCTGAATCACTTTCCGGCCAAACGTTCTTTTAACTTAGGGAACAGGTGATAGTCACTGGGCGCCAAGTCAGGACTATAGGGTAGGTGGGTGATTATGTTCCACTGAAACTGTTGCAGGAGAGCGACGGTTTGCCGAGCGATGTGTGGGCGAGCGTTGTCATGGAGAATGTGTACGACCTTGCTCAACATTTCTCCGGTTCTGAATTGACCGTTTGAGTTTTTTCACTGTCTCACAGTACCTGTCAGCGTTAATTGTGGTTCCAGTGGGCGTAAAGTCGACCAACAATACCCCTTTCCGATCCCAAAAAACGATTGCCATGACTTTACCGGCAGATGTGTTTGTTTCAATTTCCGCGGCTTTGACGGAGTAGGATGCCGCCACTGACGTGATTGTTGCTTGGTCTCAGGAGTGAAGTGGTATACCCAGGTTTCGTCACCTGTGACAATTGAGTCCAGAAAGTTGTCCTGTTCGGCTGTAAGGCGGTGAAGAAATGCGCGGAAAGCATCAACTCGTTGCCGCATGTGGTCCTCGGTCAGCATGCGTGGCACCCATGTTGCGCACACCTTCCGGTAGTTCAATGTTTCCGTTAAAATTCTGTGAGCGGTGCTTCGGTAAACCTCAGGAACCAAAGTGCAGAGATCGTCCAGGGTGATCCGCTGATATTCACGCATGCTTTGCTCAACCTTCAACACTGTCTCCTCAGAAATTGACGGTCTCCCGCTCCTTTGTTCGTCGTGAATTTAGGTCCGACCAGCTGCAAACTCTCTACCCCACTTACGAACATTTTTACATTAATGCACGACTCACCATACACTTCCGTCAATTGGCGATGGATTTCAATCGGCGCAGTGCCCTTTGCGTTCAAAAACCGAATAACTGCGCGCAATTCGCACTTGGCAGTAACATCCAACGGGAGCTCCATTCTCAACGGCTGCCAAACCAAGAGCGCCTCCGCGCGGCGTGCGCATGTTTACAGACAGCACGTGAAGCACTCTTCATAACAGTGTGACCAACTGCCACACAAACAGAGTTCTGTACTTATAAAAAAAAGAGACCTTACTTTTGGGATTACCCTCGTAATATCCATAAATACGACGGCCATTCAGTAGGTAAGGCAACACACTTTTTTCTCGGTCAGCGTCGGTTGAAACAATGCAGAATTTGTTGTGGGTCATTCTGGAATACACACGCTTCACCCTAACAGTTTCATTACGTTCCGATAGGTAACGGCGCTATACGTAGACTTCAAAAGAGTGTCTGCAATGAAGATGCGTTCCAAGCAGACAGCTGTCATTGAGCTTCTTTTGGCGCAACACCAGAGCATCACAGATACTTATAGGCGCTTGCAGACAAGCGGAAGGGAACAAAAGCATGGTGAGTCGGTGGGCGAGGCGTCTGTCATCACCGCAACAAGGTCACGCAAACGTGTCCAATTTTTCCGCTTGGCGGCAGGGCGCACACAGCCGTGACTCCTGAAATGTTAGAACGTGCGGACGGTCTCATTTGAGGTGATAGACGGGCCACAACCAAACACCTTGCTGCACAATTGGACGTCTTTGCTAGCAGTGCTAACACTCATCCACTTGCCGTATTTTGGTGCCATGTCGTCAAGAACCGGAAGAGTCATCGAAAGATATGGAATGAAGTGTGTTTTTCAACCATCCGAAAAACTGAGAAACCTATGGGTTCGGTTAAGGATGACCTTGGCCTGAGGAAATATGGTGTGTACAAGATTCCTTGTCAGTGTGGGGCAGCGTATATAGGCCAGACATACCGCAAAGTACAAGAACGCTGCGATGAACATCAGCGTCGTACACGCCTTCGTCAACCGGAAAAGTCTGCAATTGCGGAACTCTGTCTGAATACAGGACATCGAATGATTTCTGAAAAGAGGGAAGTTTTATGCCCGACATCATCTTTCTGGGATTGCGTCATTAAGGAAGCAATACATATCCGTATAGCCGATAATCTCATCAACAAGGATACGGGATTTCATCTGAGCACAGCCTGGAACCCTGCATTTGCTGCTATTAAATCACGAAGCGAAGATCAAGGTTCTTCGATAACAGGCCCGTCATAACACTAGCCTAGTACGGCCGTTGCTGACAACGTTGCTGCGTAACGTCAGGCCGCACTGTTCACAAACGCAGCGTACAGCGCACGCGCGGGAGAGCCGCTCTGCGATTTTCGGCAGAGGGAGTTTGAATAGGGCAAATCATTGCACATGCGCGATTTCTGCGGCTGCGCATTCTTCGCTTGCGTGTTCTATAAACGGGGCGTCGTTGTGCGGATACCGTCAATCGTACCTAGCCACCAGCAAGGTTGAACCACCTGAAGATGTCGGGCAATTGCTCCGAAGCCGGCTGGAGTGGCCGTGCGGTTCTAGGCACTACAGTCTGGAACCGAGCGACCGCTACGATCGCAGGTTCGAATCCTGCCTCGGGCATGGATGTGTGTGATATCCTTAGGTTAGCTAGGTTTAATTAGTTCTAAGTTCTAGGCGACTGATGACCTCAGAAGTTAAGTCGCATAGTGCTCAGAGCCATTTGAACCATTTCAACCAGTTGCTCCGAGGAAATATTGTGGAATTTGCACAACGTGATCCGGGGGCAAAGCCGTGAAGACTATTTACAATACATCCACCCGGAAAGCTTGAAGAGTCACGCTCATCCACCAGTTGAGAAAGTATGTGTGTCCGGTGCGTTCCTCGCCGCCAAACAGAAGGCCCTAAAGAACAACCAAGGACGATCTGCACGTTACGAGGCTAATCGGTAAAGGTCATGGCGACGGTCTTCTGGGACTCCGAAGGGGTTGTTCTGTTTGATGTCCTCCCTCATGATGCAACAATCAATTCTGAAGCTTTTGTGCTACACTCAAAAGACTGAAGAAACGGATCCAGCGAGAAACGTTGCCACAAAATGCAAACGAATCTCTCCTTCCCCATGACAAGTCCGCGTATTCGACAAGACCTCACAAAACGTCACTAGACCGTTCTACCTCATCCACCCTACCGCCCTGATCTCTCATCTTCCGACTTCCATCTGTTTCGCCCAATGAACGATGTACTCCGCCGGAAGCAGTACGCGGATGATGAGGTTACTGATGCAGCAAGTCGTTGTCTCTGACGACGAGTTGCATAGTTACCATATGGGCATACAGGAGCTCTCACTGAGGACATTATGTTGAAAAGCCGAAAGAGTGGGAAAAAATATGGTTTATTGGAATCCTGAATAAAACCTACCCACTCTCAGAAAAAAAATCAGTTGTGTTATTTATTGAACGCTTATCGTGGTGAGGAGCTGAGGGCCGTAAGGACCTAAAGCACATCGTCGCCGATTTTGATTCTGTAGTTTGTATGCAAACTCCTACGTCTGTTGATCTTAGAGTGAACCAGCTTTGACAACGCTTTACTCCTACGCTGTATATATGAACATCTGCGAGAAGTTGTCTCAAAGATTTCGCTGCTGTTCACTCCCATATGGATCCAAAGCAACAATTTTCACTGCTGTAGGACCTCACTGGTTACACTGAAATGATAACGAGGACCATGAAGTGTAGGGACAGGTCATAACTTATACGTTCTGATTCTAGGTTCACATTACTAACCACACAACAGTCAAAAAGGCACTATTGCGACTAAAGTTTTGTGGCTTATCATTAATAATAATGATCCTAAATAATGATTAAAACTTTATTACATAAAATGAACGCATTATTTTTTTAGTGGAAATATAGGGTACTAGAGACTTGTTTTTTAACCAAATCAAACGTATGAGGCTGGTGGTTTTCCTACAAATTTCATTTTCACGATTGTCTATTTTTCTCAAAAGTTTGTGTCTGTGCTCTGACCCCCCTAATGGTTCTCCGTGACTCAGCTGTATTTCTTCTGTATAGGAGAACAATCTGACAGCTTGTCCCGACTTAACATGGTGGCTGTGACGCCACGGGTTGCAGCTTTACTTTGTGTAGTGGTCTCTACAGTTTAGTATTGAGTTCATTAGGTACGATACTAGCGTAGCCGGATGGCACCTTTGTGTGAGGGAAATAACACTGGAATGATGCTGATCATGAGGTCCTCCTCTTTAAGCTGACTACATAAAATATAATGGGAAATGTGTGACTTCTGAGGCAGCGGTGAGATCTCAATCCATATCACGTACTTCACTGTTTGGAAGTCCGGCGACGTACGAACTCTGTGGTCTTATGCGAGTGCTTTAGGGCTATTTAGCACTTTGTACTGTTGGAATATCACCGCCACCTCGTGGTCAGTTGCTAAATTGTTCTATTTCTTTCTCATTGTATATGTATATCATAAAATATGTTTCTTTATACAAGAATATATGCTATTTCTCGTAAAAGTATTACTTCCTCAGACATTTGCTGGAAAACCATTATCTACTTAGAGAAGTAATAACGTCGTTTAGTTTCAAAGTGTGATATGTACTCACGCAAGAGATATGCTCCCATTTTATAAAATTTGAAATTTTGAACTGTGGTGGTATGGACCCTGAATAAATGTTTAGTAGTCGCTATGTGTAAGGCAGCTGCTTTGTTGATGGGTTTCGAAAACACTCATCTTGATATTCTGGAGATGAGTGTTTTTGAAAATGGTTAATAAAGTAGTTGCCTTACATCTAATGACTATTAAATATTTATCCAGCGTCCATATTAGCACTGTTCAACAGAACCAGTAAACACAAGATGAGGTGTCCTGCCACTGTTTAGCCCACACAGTGCTGCCATGAGAGGGCGCAGTGTTTTCTCCTTTTTTAAATTTTTTCTTGGACCAAACAGATCACTGTAGAACCTGAAGGTACATCATAAATATTTTTATAAGGCAGTCTACTAGGTTGTTTATTGGTATCGCTGTTTATTATCACAAGCGCCTGTAACAGAACCATGCAAAATTTCTTGCTTTTCTTTTCAGACTGAGAGATTGGAAAGTTCGTATAGACGTAACTGCTCAAGAGTTTTGGAAAGATGATTGTAACCAGAAAAAATTTTACCTCACCACTGCTTCCACGATTTGGAGAAACAATAGATTCCGGGCTGGATGGAGATTTGTTTTCTGTTTTGATAACAGTTTCCTCTAAAGGCGTATCGTTAAGTGCACACACGTTGGCTTCTGAATACAGAATTCAGACTACTGTGCAGTCCTTCAGTCCGTCATTCAGCTTTTATGTTTTCCGTAATTCACAGTGTGTTTGTGCTTGGTGTGCAACCTAGCAAATGGTCGGCGGTTACTAGGTGAGTAGGGTACTCGGTACATTGCAGCGAAGGCCACTGCCTTGTTTTGCATTTATCGATCGACCGTAATGCCAGCGCTTACGATGCACGACTCTTTTCTATCCTATCATTCTACGCTGAAACTTCTTCATAGTGTTTTCACAACGATAGGTTGTACAGATATATACTTTCGTGCAAGTAGATTTTTCTTTGTTAGTGACTCTCCGTAACATAACATGAGTTCTATTCCTGAGTAAAGTTTCTGAGTGATAAATGGTTTACGACTATAGCAGCATCATTGGCAAAAATGCACTGTCCTTGCAGCATCATTTCGCTCGTAATTTACCCACAAAATCAACGGAATGTCTTAAATCATGCTGCAGAGAAAGGTTCGTTGCAAATCAATATAATGGTATAGTTTCGCAACATCAACTCTGACTTCTGTCCGAAATGTCATGATAATTATTTTGCTAACGGAGTCATTTTTTTTCTTTCATGTACCGTGAGGCAACTAAAACAATCTATCCGAAAGATACCCAAAACGAGATGTGTATAGGGGCGCAGTTTTCGCTAGGGAGTAAGAAGAGTGGGGACAAGAAGAGCCATGAGACATGAAAGTAATGTTCTGTTACAGCTGCAAGATGCGGTATTTGATCCTTAATATAGTTATATAGGATGGGTGATTGATTAGAAAGGATGCAATAAAGTGGGTATAATTTATGGATGTGCATAGGTCTGTAGTTGGAAAATGTGACTGGAGTGTCATATACAGCCATATCTTTCTCAAGGTTCAGGACAGATTTAAGTTCATTGGGTAGGGAGTAGATAACGAGTACGAACTGGTTGTCAGAAGAGAAATTAGGCCGGAAGCCACACTGGTTGACACGAATGGATGTTCGATGGTTTCGGGCTTTATAAATGCGTCCTCAGGAAGTGGATTTGAAGACCTTGATCTGATTTGTTTGCGCAAAGAGAGAAAAACAACTGATTTAGCCCACAATTACCTACACGGAATCTGAGTTCATTGTGCTGTTGCGCCCCCTGTAATTCTAGTAAAGGTAACCAGTACTCTTAAACAGTAGTAGGTGACCCTCGTTATACACGATTTCTTCTGGAATTTTAAGTCCCAGGACTAGTTGTTAGTCCTACACAAAAACCTTGCTTAACAACGATATGAAGCTTATACTGTACGCCCTCTACAACTAACTAAACTGTTACCACAATTTAATCGGAATGTTTAATTAGCAGTAGAGCTCACAATCATTGGTGGTACTCGATTCCAACGGTTATCACCACCATTATCCCGAAATTTACTATTAGTGACTAGGAAAGTACTGAATAACAACGGTTCAAGTCAGGTTTGATGACAATTTTAGAGTTTATTGTCAAATATCAGTCGCTATTTTTTAATTATATCTTCGATTACCAGCGATGATTCTTGCAGGCATTTGTAATAATCAACGTGAGATTGTTTAAATCAATCGCGGTATCATTTCGTGTCTCGCCTGTTAACAACTGTGTTGTGTCCACTTTCGTGAAATTAACATGACGACGAGCCTCGGGTCCATACTGTGGCCTCAGACTCGACTGACGCCTCAAGGACGACTAAAATAATGCGCATCGTCCGCTTAAGCAGTGCTGCAGTTCAGTGAGAACCAACGACGGAAAAAGGGTACACCGCCCTGGCTAAGGTGAGATGGACGTCCACAAGCTGATAATTTCGTGCAGGTTTCCTAAGTGCAAGATAAAGTAGGATAGATCATATTGTAAAGATCCGCCATGAACTTAAGTAAAGAGGGAGAGCATTATTTTAAGTGGCAATACATAATATGGGTATAGCCATGGATAGAGTTCCTTTTTTCCTAGATTATGTGTTGGATGCTATTACGGAACATTCCCTTAAAGACTTAGTATATGAGGAAAGAGGAAGACATAACTGGTTTAAAATTACTAAAGTCGCTGTCTCCCTCTTTAATTATCCATATATGAACCTGTGCAGTCTCTACTCATCGTAAATCTGAAGTCGCCCCCCCCCCCTCCAGCCCCCGCAGCCTTCTCCTCCACCCCAAACGCCAATGCGTCACCTTAGTTATGCTAACGACTGTCAGATACTCCACCTCGTCTGCAAAAGGAATAACCTGTTCAACGTACTTTAATAGGTTTTATGTTGTGCTTGTGGTATGAAAATGGGGATCCAGAAAGCCGTTCACCAAAACATTTCAGAAGCCTCCAGAAACCCACACACGCGTGGTAGGAAATGCACCCCAGCATACCGAATAACCGTGACAATTCTGAACTTTAACAGGCTAGACCTTTGTTTACTGAGCCCAAACCCTTGAATTTTTTCACTACAGTGTTAATATCGCTGAAAAATTCACACACTAATGAAAATTCATCGTTACGTGTTACTTTAGAGTAGTTGCGAGATGTATCACTCTACCTTTCTTAACCGACAGGTTATTTTCACTTCTCGCAGCTCTCCAGATGTCTTGAAACTCACCTGGAACAAACAAAATTAACATGTTGCAGTAACAGTAGGTAAAAGGTATATACTGTTGTAGAAATTAAAAGCACGAGGACCTGCTGAAAAGTAAAGCCTCCGAATATTCTATTCTCAATATCGGTTGAGGCATTGCATGTCATGCATGTTACTCGATCCACATGCCTGCTTCGCTGACGCAAGTTACAACCTTCTGCAGCTAGAAGCCTCCTAATTACAACGTGTAACATGGCGATGTCGGTGTGAGAGAAACAGCGTGCTGTAACCCAGTTTCTTACAACAGATAAAGTGGCTCTAATTGAAATTCGTAGAAGAATGAAATCTGTGCAAGGTGATCGTTGTACCGACATCAGTAATGTGCGTCGTGCTCGTAATGAAGGAAACGGTGATGCTAACCTCCACAGAGCTTGGAGTTTTTCCAAACGTTAAAGAACCCCTTGGAAGACTTCACTGTGATAGTGATGAGGCGGGGCAATCAGAGGTGAGGTTGTAGCTCCGTCAACCAAGTCAAGGATTCTGCAGTGGCGGGATCAACAAACTGGTCTCTCGTAGGCAGAAATGTGTTCGTTGCCAGGGAGACTGTGTTCAAAAATAAATATGTAAACCTGGAGAACGAACACGTAGAATATTAAGTTTGTTATATTAAAAAGTTTCAAGAGTTTTGTCATAAGAAATTCGGAGGCATTACTTTTCAGCTCGTCGTCATATATATTTCGATTAAACTATACAAGCTCAGGTTGCAATCAACAGACACTGAGAAATTTACTAAATGCACTGGTATAGCTTTTGAATGAGGTTCTTAATGTGTCACAACACGTACAGCAGAAACATGATCATTAGTTTTAAAAGAACTGTCAAAACGTGTACAGGAAATGCGAACACTGACTAGTAAATATGAAATAGGAATGATTGGCAAACAATGAATAGCGGAGAAATTAAAAACAGTTACTGTTTCAGTTGTCCCAGCAAATACGTTAATCATTCAAATAAATTTCAAATTATATGTTTTCGACTGTGAACTACGACTCTAAACAGTGAAACGTAGTAATCGCCCTTCACGACTGCATGTCTCTCGGAAAGAAGACCAGAAATAATCGCTGAGGATCGAACCAGGAGCGCACAATGACAGCGGGTGCAAGCAATGCATCTGCCTTGCAAAGTCGAGTTAGCGGCGGTCGTTCCCCGTTACTTGCTATTCACGCGGTTAGGTCTCGTTCGCATTTAGGAGGGCGAGCACTCACCGATAGCGGATCAACAGGCTGGTTTCCCGTTCCATACGGCTAAGGTGACACAACAGTAACGAGGGCGTTCAGTACGTAATTCAACTATTTTTTTCGGAAAATTTCGGTTGTGGGGCATTGCAGAATACTTCCACTTCAGTCCCTATAATTTCATGAGCTTCCGATATGAAGTGGCGCTAAAAGTAACCTTCAAAACGGCGTCTGTAACGGAGATGCCTTCCAAGCAGAGGACTGACATTGAGCTACTTATGGCTGGAAAACAGGGCATCGCAGATATTAATATGCGCTTTCAGAATGTCTACGGAGACCTGTCAGTGAACAAAAAATGTATGCTGAGTAACAAGGTCGTGCAAACCTGGGCGACTTCCCGCGTCCCGGCCGGCCACAAACGGCTGTGACTCCTGAAATGTTGGGACGTGTGGACACTCTCATTCGAAGAGATGGACAGATCACGATCAGACATCTCGCTGCTCAACTGGACGTCTCTGTTGGTAGTGCTGACACACTCGCCCCTAGTTGGGGCACTCAAAGTTGTGTGCCCCACTGGGTTCCTGGCCGCCTAACAGAAGACCGTATATGGCAACGAACGACCCACCTGTGCCAATTGTTTGCCCATTACGAGTTTGATCACAGCGATTTTTTGTCGAACATCGTCACAGGTAATGAAGCATGGGTTCATCGCTTCTAACCGAAAACAATATAGCAATACATGGAGTGGCGCCACACCAACTTTTCTCCGAAGAAAAAGTTCAGAGCCTCACACTTCGCCAGAAAAGTCCTAATGATGGTCTTCTGGGACTCTGAAGGGGCTACTCTGTTTCATGTCCTCCCTCATCGTGCAACGATCAACTCTGAAGCGTTTTGTGTTACCCTCAGGAAATTGAAGAAACGACTTCAGTGTGTTCGACATCCATGTCTGTGCACCCGAGAGGAGCTCACGAAACCTCACTGGACTGTTCTTCCTCATACACCCTACAACACAGATTTTGCACCTTCCGACTACCATCTGTTTTCCCCAATGAAGGATGCACTCTGCGGCAAGCAGTACTTGGATGATGGGGAGGCTATTGATGCAGCAAGATGTTGGTTCCGTCGTCGACCAGTGGTATGGTATCATGAGGGCGCACAGGCGCTCCCAGTAAGAGGGGGTGAGGCTGTCTTGTTGAACGGAGATAATGTTGGAAAAATACGGTTTAATATTCAAAAGAGAAGGGAATAATATGGTGTATTGGAATCCTGAATAAAACCAACCAGCCTTCAGAAAAAAAAGTGTTGCATTACTTATTGATCGCCCCTCGTAACTATGACTGACGCGTAAAATAAGAGCATCGAGCCTGCGTACCATATACTCCTCCGTATGACTTCAGGGCGATGATGCAAGCTGTAGACTCGACTGTCATTAACATCCTTTTACACGATCGACTTTTTGGCTCAACTGACTACTCGAGACAGGTCTACTGTAGCGCTCTGGCGTTTTATTCCTAAACCGTGTATCCTCGGTTTCGAGTGGTCATTTTCGTTTACACGTCACCGCCAAAATTGAGTGTGTGGCGAGATCTATCTGTTGTGCACTTTGGCATCTGAACCGTGAAAGCGACGTTATGAGGGACCATCTATTTCGCGGAAAGGTCGAGATGTAGTAAAAAAATGTAGAAATAAGTAACAATTTAGTTTATTGATGATCAGAGCTGAAGTGATACTATATGTTCTTGTAAGGGGCGTGTGGTGTAAATGAAATAATAAGAAAAACTGAAATAATAAGAAAAGTGTCATCCAAACATTTCAGAACATATACATTTACTTACTCGAGAAAATAAGTACTTACATACACATGAAATACATAGTAAGCAGTATATAGCACCCTTTTGGTTTATGCTTCGTGTATTGTTTTCTTTCTAAGTGTCAAATAACACCGAAAATTATTTTCCTCGTAAAATAGTTCTGAATTTTGCATTGTTGACATTATTTTCATTGTGGGAGCACACCAGTAGGAAAAGATACCAAGACCTTATGTAGCATTTCAGTGTATTTCGAAAACAAAGCAAACAACACAATGGTTGAGAAGACACAAAAGCACAATTTTATTTCAATAGTAGGAGTGATTTTGGCTAAAATAGGTTAACTTTCGATGTTAGCAGACTCCGCCATAGCCCCTGTTACTGCACATTCGCAGTGTGCAGCGTACTCGGAAAACTAACAAGTCCACACTCGGCACAATCTATAGATCACTGACGCCACAGAGACACTAGTTGTGGTTGGTCGTTGATTTACGCGCGGGAACGGAAGGCGTACGCAGTTAGAGCTGTCGATTTTGATCAATCGTCGCTCATGTAAAATGGGCTTTAGGCGAGGTAGTGTCAGTCATCTTCGGCAACTTTCGCCAATCTACTAGAAGCTTATTTGTGCTTTCTCTCTCGCACACCACAGCCGCGTGAACACCATGTGGCTCGGGCACGCGGCTGCAATGTTCTGTCGAGAACTCTTCTACACATACCTCGCAAAGCATGCCTCATGGCACTCTCGGGAATCTTCTGACTCCAAGTTTCTGCGGACCGCTCATGGTGAGCTCAAGAGCTGGCTCAAACACTCGTTCAACGAATCAACAGTCTGAGTCATGAACAGAGGTTTGACCCGTCCAGAGCGAAAACATATATGCAGTTTAGTAAGGCAGCAATGCCAAACAGCAGACGAGCAAATTCGGTGATGTCAAATGGTTCAAATGGCTCTGAGCACTATGGGACTTAACATCTATGGTCATCAGCCCCCTAGAACTTAGAACTATTTAAACCTAACTAACCTAAGGACAGCACACAACACCCAGTCATCACGAGGCAGAGAAAATCCCTGAACCGAGCGAGGTGGCGCAGTGGTTAGACACTGGACTCGCATTCGGGAGGACGACGGTTCAATCCCGCGTCCGGCCATCCTGATTTGGGTTTTCCGTGATTTCCCCAAATCACTCCAGGCAAATACCGGGATGGTTCCTCTGAAAGGGCACGGCCGACTTCCTTCCCCATCCTTCCCTAATCCGATGAGACCGATGACCACGCTGTCTGGTCTCCTTCCCCAAAATCAACCAACCAACCAAATCCCTGACCCCGCCGGGAATCGAACCTGGGAACCCAGGGGGCGGGAAGCGAGAACGCTACCGCACGACCACGAGCTGCGGACTCGGTGATGTCATTTCAGTCGTATCATTTGATAGACAAAAATGCATAGGAGCTGTACTTATCAAAATAAATGTAGTGCATGTTAATGGCAACAAAGGCAAAATCACTGACCCTGAAATTTTCATAAATTAAAGTGGAATGCCTCATTTGACTGAGCATTGTTTTTAATGACTTATGGTTATTTGTCAGTTATTTACCTGTGACGAATTCACCTGAAATATTATTCTCTTGTTCCTAACTGTTAGTAAAACGATTCACCTACAGATAAGAGTTTATTTGGGTGGAACAGTATGTTGAATAGTACAGTTTAATAAACTACATGGTTTTCTTAAACTTGAAGGTTAGTGTGTCTGCATCTGATATCCCAAGGCTGCATAGTTCTGTGTGTCACTGTCAGAAAATCTGGTCAGTTCCGCCAAAAGAAAGATGTAGATGGAACTTAATATATGCAGTGGAAGACGGCCAACTTTTTTATCTGAAAAAACGATGGCCACGGTCTCATGAAACAACAGCAATGCTTTGTCACAACTTAATATCAGAGATACAGGCGCTAAATTAGTCTTTTTAATTGGAGCTATGTTTGCTTTTTCTTTCTCCCTTTGCCGCCACAGAAGATACAACAAGAAATCACGGGGTAAAAATATAGAAATATCTGGGATTTTGTGCTGCTGTCGCTGCGGTTGAACGGCCCGCAACCCGGAAGTTTACGCCACTCTCCGAGAGAAATTGCGCATCCGTGGGATTAGGTCCGCTATGTTTATTCTCAACGGAAAGCTGTGACGACAAGACAAGAGACTATTGTCTGTTGTGTGTTGTCCATCGGAGGGGTTAAGTGCAGCGGAATCCCTGGCCACGTGCATCAGCTCCGCGGTGAGGAATGCAGCAATTCATTTACAGTATAACACATGTAAAATATCCGTATAAACGAATAGGTAGTAACATATAAACCACTTTGAGGAGAACAAGATGTAGAACTAGTGGACATGCTCTTAAGTAATGGAGAATGTCATCTAAGTACATCGAGAGCAGCTGAACTGTAGGTGGAACGGTTCACGGGTGGACGCTTTCCAACTCGTCCCACCTTCTTTAGTACCCTCAAAAGACTGCACGGAACTCAAGTTTTTCCCCAAGAAGCGTATTCCAAGGAAGACTGCTACTGACGAAACTGCAGAACGAGCAGTTCTTGCAGATGCTGCAGTAAATATAGAATCCAGATTTCGTACAAAGATATCTTGCTATCAGCCAAAGATGGAAATCGTATTGCTCTACAACAAAAACTACACGGCAGTGATTTTCTACAACGTTTTGAATACAATTGGTGGACTCTCCAGCAGTACAGTCTTGTGAAGGAATTGTTGTTTACTTGCGAGACCACGTTCACATTGGAGAAAAATGCTCTACTGGTCAACGGCATACGCACACACGGTTCTTCAGTTGTTCAACCAACGGTAGTGGAGTTTGAATATTTGGCGTGACGTAATCGGACATCACTTGACTGGTCCCTATTTTGTCGATGGTGCATTAAACGATTTATGAAGTATTTATTTCTTACATAGTTTACTCACGTTATTGAAACGTGTGTTCCAGAGAACTCGTCAGATATCGTCAAATGACGTGTTCCAACGTGATGGGTGTTTTGGCTCAAATGGCTCTGAGCGCTATGGGACCTAACTGCTGTGGTCATCAGTCCCCTAGAGCTTAGAACTACTTAAACCTAACTAACCTAAGGACATCACACACATGCATGCCCGAAGCAGGATTCGAACCTGCGACCGTAGCGGTCGCGCGGGTCCAGACTGTAGCGTCTAGAACCGCACGGCCACTCCGGCCGGCTGATGGGTGTTTTGCCCATAATTCTTCAGCAGCATGAGATGCATTAAACCGCTTGCTTCCAAACTTTTGGGTGGGAAGGAGCAGTTCTATTCAGAGATATCCAGCACTATCACCTCACCTGACGCCGTTAGACTCCTTTCTGTCGTGTAATGTGAAGTATGTGGTCTGTGGAAGACATGGGAGAGCGAATTGCTGCTGAATATAAAGTAATGACTCCAGGTATGTTGACAGCAGTCAGTTCATCAATGATGCAGCGAGCACGAAAGTTTTCTGATGTAGATGGATCTCTATTTTAACATAATATTTAACAAAATTTGTCAATAGAAATGTGACGGCACATAATAATATCCACGCATTTTTTGAACACAACCTTTGGTTTTATTTGTTTCATGTAGTATTTTAATACACGTTTTTTTACGGGTGTGCGAATGGTACTGCACATGAAAAACAAACAGAAGATGGTCAGTTATACCACAGACATTTAATGGGGCGACGATTGTATTCTCATTACCGGTTGCAAATTACATACAACGATGGTACCAAGCAGTAGTAGATTCATGTAGAAAAAATACAAATATCACTAGCAAGGAGGTTTTACGGACTCATACTATAAGAAGGCGGAATGTTGACACTCTCATTTTGCAGACGTGAAAGAGCACAGCTTGCTCAATCAGCTAATATAAGCTGTATTGGCATCGAATTTCTAACTGTGTAGTTACGAATAGTTGAATGTAGGACTGGAGGTACACTTGTATTGTGACTTGTACCTCAAAGTTACAAGCTATTCCACATTTGTAAGCGAGAGTCAGGAAGAGCAATACATGTTTGTAGAAAGCGCTTTTGTGGCGGTGTATGCACACAGACGGATGCCCGTCTCAGTAGAACCGGTCGTCGTGTTCCCTCATGGAGCAGCAGAAGACGCTTTTCAGTTGACGATGAATGCGCGTACTCAGAGCGGCAAAAGGGATTCACTGCAGCGCAATTCTGTAAACAACTTCACATCTCTCACAAGCTGGCGCGCAAGAGGATCAAAAGCTGTCTGAAGTTACTGTACGTTTGCACTGCAGCTAAATTGAAGCACATACCTAGCTAGGACTTGTGTAAAGAAATTAACGTCTGCACGTACACTTCTCAATCTCTTTAACTACCAACCCCAGTACCATGAAGTGATTTCAAATGAAGGGAAGAATGCACACACACACACACACACACACACACACACACACACACACACACACACACACACACACACACACAGAGGCGCGCGCACATACATGTTTTGCGGGACTATATGGTAAAAAGGGACAGTTTTTCGTGGATGGAAATTACTTTACCAAATTCATTTGAAAGAAAACTAGCGTTATACGTGTCATGAACGAGGTGGTCGTCAGAGACGGAGCATAAGCTCGGACTATGGAAGGCTATCGGCATTCCCCATCGCTAAGGAACCGTCCCGGTGTGGCCCCTACTCGATTCAGCGAAACCTACAGTATGGTTATAATTAAAGTTTCGCTACTTGAGAGGGTCCCCATGAAAAAAGAATGGTGGTAGGACAATGAAACGTTGTGGAACACATTTATAAGAAGATGCGTAAGAGAAATAACGAATCCACCATTGAAAGAAATATTTTAATTTCCAAGGGTCAAGCTCTATTTCCTGAGCCAAACGTGGATCCTCTGCAGGTCTCCGTGCATTGAGCTACAATTTTCTAGCGTCGCGACTTCTCTCTATGCGACAGAGTCATCCGCGAAAAGCTTCATGGAGCTTCCGGCGTTGTCAGTTGGGTCATTTATATGTATTGTGAAAAGTAAGGGTTCTATAACACTCCTCTTGGACACGCTCGAAGTTACAACTACGTCTGAAGACTTCTCTCCTTTTAAAATGACATGCTGTGTTCTATTTTCTAGAAACTCTTCAGGCGAATAACAAAGCTAGTCTGATATTCCGTAAGCTCGTGTTTTGTTCATTATGCGACTGTGTGGAAATGGATCGCATGCCTTTGGGAAGTCAAGGAACATAACATTTACCTGATGCCAGTATCTGCTGATTTCTGGGTGCCGTGGACGAACAGGGCGAGATGATTTCGAAACCGAAGTTGGTTCCTACAGAGGAGATATTCGGCCACCAGATACATCTTTCGTACGGATGCACAGGATGTCGCGACGGTGAGGTGAACAAATGCAGTAAGAGTGTCGGTGGAACATGTTTTCACTTCTGAAATGCTGTAGAAGTGTTGGCGCAAGGTAGCAGGAAATAATCAGAAAATAATTTACCCAATGTTTTTGTTGCTTGAGAAACGATTTTGCGAATCTGCAACTTAGATGGACAGATCAAGTACGGAAGAAATATTTATCTTCAAGAGCCTTCAGAATATTACATCTAGGTATGAACGTTACAAAATTTGCATGTTACGTAGATCAGTTGATATACTACACTACTGGTCATTAACATTGCTACACCACGATGACGTGCTACAGACGCGAAATTTAACCGACAGGAAGAAGATGCTGTGATATGCAAATGATTAGCTTTTCAGAGCATTCACACAACGTTGGCGCCGGTGGCGACACCTACAACGTGCTGACATGAGGAAAGTTTCCAACCGATTTCTCATATAGAAACAGCAATTGACCGGCGTTGCCTGGTGAAACGTTGTTGTGATGCCTCGTGTAAGGAGGAGAAATGCGTACCATCACGTTTCCGACTTTGATAAAGGTCAGATTGTAGCCTATCGCGATTGCGGTTTATCGTATCGCAACATTGCTCCTCGCGTTGGTCGAGATCCAATGACTGTTAGCACAATATGGAATCGGTGGGTTCAGAAGGGTAATACGGAACGCCTTGCTGGATACCAACGGCTTCGTATCACTAGCAGTCGAGATGACAGGAATCTTATGCGCGTGGCTATAACGGATCGTGCAGTCACGTCTCGATCCCTAAGACACCAGATGGGGACGTTTGCAAGACAACAACCATCTGCACGAACAGTTCGACGACGTTTGCAGCAGCATGGACTATCAGCTCGGAGACCGTGGCTGCGGTTACCCTTGACGCTACATCACAGACAGGAGCGCATGCGATGGTGTACTCAACGACGAACCTGGGTGCACGAATGGCATCGCGGTGTACGCACATTGGAAGCGTATATTCGTCATCGCCATACTGGCGTATCATCCGGCGTGATGGTATGGGGTGCCATTGGTTACACGTCTCGGTCACATCTTGTTCGCACTGACGGCACTTTGAACAGTGGACGTTACATTTCAGATGTTTTACGACCCGTGGCTCTACCCTTCATTCTATCCCTGCGAAACCTTACATTTCAGTAGGATAATGCACGACCGCATGTTGCAGGTCGTGTACCGTCCTTTCTGGATACGGAAAATGTTCGACTGCTGCCCTGGCCAGAACATTCTCCAGATCTCTCACCAATTGAAAACATCTAGTCAATGGTGGTCTAGCAACTGGCTCGTCACAATACGCCAGTCACTACTGTTGATGAACTGTGGTATCGTGTTGAAGCTGCATGGGCAGCTGTACCTACACACGCCATCCAAGCTCTGTTTGACTCAATGCCCAGGCATATCAAGGCCTGATTTTTCAGGATCCATGCACCCAAACTGCGTGAAAATGTAATCACACGTCAGTTCATGTATAATATATTTGTCAAAAGAATACCCGTTTATCATCTGCATTTCTTCTTGGTGTAGCAATTGTAATGGCCAGTAGTGTATGCAAGCAACTGTACCGTACAGTATGGTGCGTACTTCGTGAAAACCATCCTTCCAACCACGTATCTCAACTCGTTCCACGTATACTGCCACGCCACCGTGATGAGGATTCCAAACATTTGAGAGCAGTGCTACCAAATAAGTGACACTACAGTTACGAAGGGGCTTCCCTTGACGCATGCCATCCACTATCTCATAGTTTACCATCGTAATCTGAGTCTACCAATCAGCTTTCCTGCTACTGGTTTCTCGTATTTCCCATTTCGTGTAGCTTCTTGATGTTATCCCTGAAACGTGACGCAATGTAACGGGCTACAGATGTTCACCACTAATCTTGTAATCTGACAATTTCGGAATCTTTCTCTTTGTTATAGGTAATGCAATTCACAATTATCAATGCGTCCGGACAGTTGATACGTGCATCAGCGTGCCTCTACCGGTATTCGGGCAAAGCGCACCGGCTACAAATCAAATCCTCCAGGTGGGTTAACTACGAGAGCCGGTGTGCCGACCCGCCTGGATGTGGTTTTAGGTGGTTTTTCTCATCCGTATACAAGAATATCGGGCTAGCACTCACGTTCCGCCTCAGTTACACGATTCGCAAACATTTAGAGAACACCGGCACACTTTCACAGGGGATAAAACTATAAACAGACAGTTGCGGTACACAAATTCCGTCCCGTGGGGATCGGAGGTTGAGAGAGTGGGAGGGCTGGAGTGGAGGGGTGAAGGGGGGACGTGGTGACAGGAACCTGAGCATCCTGTAACATTAACATTGCCAAATCTAAAAATTAACATCGTGATAAAGGATATGGACAAGAGAAAAGCCATTTAAGATAAGCTGCCATTCTCAACAGCAAGTGGAAATTTGAGCCAAACCTGTCTGCAATTCCTTACGATTTTCCAATGAAGCTGCCTTCCTGAACACAACTTTGTCGTCAGCGGAAGATATTACAGTGCTGCTGATGCTGAATGACAATCCTGTGTATTTTGAGACGTTAGAGGTACTATTACGCATCACTGGAAGACACACGATGTTCAAAAATGGCTCTGAGTACTATCGGACTTAACATCGGTGGTCATCAGTCCCCTAGACTTACAACAACTTAAACATAACTAACCTAAGGACATCACACACATCCGTGCCAGCGGCAGGATTCAAACCTGCGACCGTAGCAGCAGCGCGGTTCCAGACTGAAGCGCCTAGAACCGCTCAACCACAGATGCCGGTACACACGATGTTACTTTTGTTTCTGTAGAACATTCGTCATCAAGTACGACGTAATGGGTTCTGTTAGGAAAATCTCATACAGGGTGATTCCGTGGACATGTTACTAACTTTGTGATAATGGAGAAGGAAATGACCAAGTCGAAAGTTATAAGTCAAAATTGTCCTGATATCTCTGAAAGTGGAGTACATGTACTGGTACTGTTGTTGCTAAGATTTAGGCTATCTCCACGATTACTTATCTGTATGGGGTGGGATATTAACTCAACTAACCCAATGCACGTGTCGTACTGTATACTGACATGAACAGTTCTATTGTACAATGTCTTTAATGTAGTTGATTGCAGTCTAAGTTTTCTGGTTAACTACCAACGTCGATTAGCTTAAAACAAATCGAGCTGTACCCGGTGGTGGAACGTGCAGTTGTGGTTTCCGTGCCGGCCGGTGTGGCCGAGCGGTTCTAGGCGTTTAAGTCTGGAACCGCGTGACCGCAACGGTCGCAGGCTCCAATCCTGCCTCGGGCATGGATGTGTGTGATGTCCTTAGGTTAGTTAGGTTTAAGTAGTTCGAAGTTCTAGGGGACTGATGACCTCAGGTGTTAAGTCCAATAGTGCTCAGAGCCATTTGAACCACTTTTGTGCTTTTCGTCTATGAACAAGCAAATGGAAACAGAAGAGAAGAGGAAAGGTTGTACAGGATCAAATATTTGCGTAGACGACATTCGCCTGACACCGTGTTTCCAAGACTGTTCCAACGATTAAGTGATGCAAGCCACTAGTTATCACAGTACTGCGGCCGAGGAGGACGACGAACTACACGAACTCCTGACCTAGAAGATGCAGTGCTATTTCTAGTGGATTAGGTGCCTACAATCAACTCTCGATCAGCTATACGTGAAACGCATGTTTCGCAGAGTACTGTGTGGAGTTCGGGAAATGCAGATACACTCCCACAGAAGGTGCATGCTTTGACTCCTACTCACTTGTGACCCCGTGTCGCTTTCAGCCATTGGTTCTTGCAGCGCCCCACCTTCGTGCGTACGTAATTTTCACGGATAACGCCTGTTTCAGCAGAAACGGAATGCTAGATGGTAGCAACAGTGAAGTTTGAGCCGAGAATCTTCATGATACATATATCAAGAGCCATCAACACGGATTGTCAGTCAAAGTTTGTGTAAGCATACTCACCGATTACGTATTATATAAAGATGGTATCTGTTCTTTCGGATATATCCGAAAGAATAGATACCATCTCCATATACACTACTGGCCATTAAAATTGCTACACCAAGAAGAAATGCAGATGATAAACGGGTATTCATTGGACAAATATATTATACTAGAACTGACATGTGATTACACTTTCACGCAATTTGGGTGCATAGATCCTGAGAAATCAGTACCCAGAACAACCATCTCTGGCCGTAATAACGGCCTTGATACGTCTGGGCATTGGGTCAAACAGAGCTTGGATGGCGTGTACAGGTACAGCTGCCCATGCAGCTTCAACACGACACCACGGTTCATCAAGAGTAGTGACTGGCGTATTGTGACGAGCCAGTTGCTCGGCCACCATTGACCAGACGTTTTCAATTGGTGAGAGATCTGGTGAATGTGCTGGCCAGGCAGCAGTCGAACATGTTCTGTATCCAGAAAGGCCCGTACAGGACCTGCAACATGCGGTCGTGCATTATCCTGCTGAAATGTGGGGTTTCGCAGGGATCGAATGAAGGGTAGAGCCATGGGTCTGAAATATAACGTCCACTGTTCAAAGTGCCGTCATTGCGAACAAGAGGAGACCGAGACGTGTAACCAATGGCACCCCATACCATCACGCCGGGTGATACGCCAGTATGGCGACGACGAATACACGCTTCCAATGTGCGTTCACCGCGATATCGCCAAACACGTATGCGACCATCAAAGTCCCCATCTGTTGTCTCAGGGATCGAGACGTGGCTGCACGATCCGTTACAGCCATGCGGATAAGATGCCTGTCATCTCGACTGATACGAGGCCGTTGGGATCCAGCACGGCGTTCCGTATTACCCTCCTGAACCCACCGATTCCATATTCTGCTAACAGTCATTGGATCTCGACCAACGCGAGCAGCAATGTCGTGATACGATAAACCGCAATCGCGATAGGCTACAATTCGACCTTTATCAAAGTCGGAAACGTGATGGTACGCATTTCTCCTTACACGAGAAATCACAACGACGTTACACCAGGCAACGCCGGTCAACTGCTGTTTGTGTATGAGAAATCGGTTGGAAACTTTCCTCATGTCAACACGTTGTAGGTGTCGCTACCGGCGCCAACCTTGTGTGAATGCTCTGAGAAGCTAATCATTTGCATATCACAGCATCTTCTTGCTGACGGTTAAATTTCGCGTCTGTAGCATGTCATCTTCGTGGTGTAGCAATTTTAATGGCGAGCAGTGTAGTTAAGGCTAACCGGCCACTGACATTCTTCTTCTGTGCTGATGCACACGTATTACCCGAACTCTTACGGTACTCGGTAAGATTGTCTGCCTAGAGTAATGAGTGTAATGGGCCGGGGCACTACGAATGTAGTGTGTAGACATTAAGCTGGGAATGTGGGTCTCACAGGAAGCGTGTAAGAGACAAGTCCCTGCAGTCGCATTATCCTCTGTGCCCTCGGTGCCCTCGGTGGCTCAGGTGGATAGAGCGTCTGCCATGTAAGCAGGAGATCCCGGTTTCGAGTCTCGGTCGGTGTACACATTTGCAACTGTCCATATTGATGTGTATCAACGCCTATCGACAGAGTAGGGTCTTGATTTAATTATCACTTGATTACGTATTAGGTTCGATGAACCCTCTGCCAGGCACTTAAGTATGAGTTGCAGAGTAACCATGTATATGTTAGGCCCAGGTTTTTTCCTCCCCGCTTAAATGCACCACTGAATGAGGTATTTATCAGAAATACGCTACCGAGGTGCCTGGAACATACCCCACTTGTTATTCGTCAAAGGTTGTGTTTCCAACACGATGGAGCTCCACCTCACTCAGGACTGAGTATTCGTCAACATCTGACTCAGACAGACCCTTAAAAGTGGACAGACGTAGGAGGTCCTGTTTCGTGACCAACACGTTAATTTGATATCACCTGACTTGGTTCCCTCGTATGGGACACGTAAACAATCTTGTGTACGAAACACCTGTCGAGAGTGAAGAGGAACTCCTAATTCTCCTGCCTGCGACACTTTAAAACGACGCCCAGTGGGGAAGGAGGGGCGGGGAGTTGGAACGAATACGACAGGATTTGTACTACGATACCATGACCGCATAGGGGACACAATTTTGAAAAAGAAAACTGTTATAAGTGTTGCATCTTGTGAATCTTGTGCTGATTAATGGAATTCAGTATTACTGTACCAAAGACTTAGGATTTCCGTCTCCCTGACATCACGTTACGTGCGCCGTTACTAGTCCCCCAATGGGGGTAATTAGCTGACGATATAGGGGAGTATTCAGTCGGAATTATATACGTCACTATCAGAGTCCGGAAGATGGCGCCCGCAGTTTCAGTGCTACGCGAGGCTAAGGCGGAACTTGAGTAGATTTTCGTTTATACGTTTCGACTTGGTCGTTTCCAGGCCAGGGTCGCTTACCTCAAATTGATACATTTGCCCTTCTCATCCTTGAAAGTCTGTAATATCATTGCAGAATCTCCCAGTATACTTTTGAAGGTACTCCATATGGCCGAATCTTGGCTAGTAGTGGGCAATGTAGTACAGTGTTGGACTTTCGGAAGGAGACGGAGTCTACCTGTTCACCGGAATCTAATGTTCACACGATGTGTGGGGAGAGAGCAAGGACTGTTTAACTCAAGAACTTTATGTGGTGTCACTGCCAGACACCACACTTGCTAGGTGGTAGCTTAAATCGGCCGCGGTCCATTAGTACATGTCGGACCTGCGTGTCGCCACTGTGTGATCGCAGACCGAGCGCCACCACACGGCAGGTCTCGAGAGACGTACGAGAACTCACCCCAGTTGTACGACGACGTTGCTAGCGACTACTGACGAAGCCTTTGTTCTCATTTGCCGAGAGACAGTTAGAATAGCCTTCAGCTAAGTTAATGGCTACGACTTAGCAAGGCGCCAATTGTAACAGTGCATGTATCTTACGAGTCTCATTTGTATAGTCAAGAGAGATGTACCAAAGGAAGCATTAAAAGTTAAGTATATTCCAAAGCTACGTATTTTCTTTATAGCAGTCATAACTTATCCTGTTCCAGACTTGACGCCAGTCGGCGTGTGTGTACGCGTGCCTTTCGGCTTCCTCGTCAGTGTGGCGTGACTAGCTTGTTACGCCACAACAGATTGACGATGAGGATTACAGGATCGTGTTCTTTCTACTTGCTTTGCTCTGAGTTATTTGTGTCATGGCTTCGCCACAATCTCCAGATGTACTGTCCGAATTTTATCGCTTGCAGAATTAGCAGACGCAGGCGTTATTGGATGCCCTGGGACAGCTCGTCCAGGGTCAACGTGCGCTGCAAAACGATGCGGCCGCCGCTGTTTCATCGCTACCGCAGCCACAACACGCCGTTGCACCATCCTTCCGTAATTTTGATTCAACGCAAGAAACGTGGCCAGAATGGTCACGCCAGTTTGGATTCCATCTAGCCGCCTACAGAATTCAAGGTAATGAATGGCAGCCATTTTTGCTTTCTTGTGTTGGTGTGTCCACCTACCGTGTGATAGTGAAATTGTTTCCCCGACGCGACATAGCAACTCTGTCCTACGAAGAAATTTTGTCTGCATTAGATGCCTATTTCAAGGAAACAGTCAATGTCGTTGCAAAAAGGTATACGTTCTTTCGTACACAACGTACGGCCGGTCAGACTAATAGGGAGTGGGTTGCAACATTGCAAGGACTTACTAGGGATTGTGATTTTCAATGTGAATGTGGACTTCCGTATTCAGATACTATGGTGCGTGATGCAATAGCACAGAACGTTTCTGATGTTCGCATACGGGAACAGATTTTGAAACTAGTTAATCCCTCCCTTCAACAAGTGATAGACATATTGGATAGGCAAGACACACTTGACTTTGCTCAGGAATCATTTGAACCTTCACCAGCAGTGTGTCACATTGACCGGCCCGCCGGGCGCGCGGCACGGGACGCTAAACGGCCCTCGCGCACGTCCGCGCAGCTGCAGCCTCGCTCGCAAACACGTGTGCCGCGTAAGCATGCCAATGCAGTTCTAAAATCATGCGCGCGGTGTGCAACTAGACATTCGCGTGACAATTGCCCGTCACGCCAAGCTATTTGCTTTTACTGTCATAAGAAAGGACATGTTCAAAGTGTTTGCCAGAAAAAGCTAGGATCAGACAATCAAAACCATTCCAGGCCCTTTGCTTCGCGCCGGAATCGAACCAGGGACAATCAGGCTCGTGAACCTTCGCCCATGAACATTCATGTAGTTCATTCCACCCTGTCCAGTGCCGCTTTATCTAACAGTGACTGTGTTCGTCCCACAAAAAGTGTGCGTCGACGTCGCCGGAAATCCCGTAAAGTCGCAAGTGCTTCTGTACCTGCATCAGTTCAAATTGCACGTGAAAGTCGCTCTTGTCGTCAGCAGGACAATAAACTTTTTGTAGACTTAGGCTTTGGGGGCAAAGTGATACCATTCCAGCTCGATACCGGAGCTGCAGTTTCATTGCTCAATCAAGACACGTACACACAACTGGGCAAACCTCCGTTGCGTGCCGCAAATGTTCAGCTCAATAGTTATTTAGGACAGCAGATACCTGTGATAGGACAGTGCAGCCTTCTTGCCACATACAAGGGACAAACAAAACTTGTGTCATTTTACGTTCTTCGTTCTTCTACGGCAGTGAACTTGTTTGGTTTAGATTTATTTCAGTTGTTTAACATGTCTATAGTAAATCAGGTCCTATCAGTGAATCAGACTGTGCCTTCCGCCAGTGTTTCTAATCTTTGTGAAGAATTTGCCGACATTTTTGCACCGGGCCTTGGTTGCGCTAAGAACTATGAAGCTCATTTGGAACTCAAAGTGGACGCGCAACCGAAATTTTTCAGAGCGCGCAATGTTCCACACGCATTGCGTGATGAGGTCGCCAGAACATTACACGGTTTAGAATATCAAGGTGTAATTGAACGTGTGCAGGCTTCTCTCTGGGCCGCACCCTTAGTAATTTTGCCAAAACCTTCCGGAAAATTGAGACTTTGCGTGGACTTCAAGGCAACTGTGAATCCACAACTTGTGACTGCAACTTTTCCTTTGCCCCACCCGGAAGATCTTTTTGATAAACTGTGCCCGGGTAAATACTTTTCGAAATTGGACCTAGCAGATGCGTACTTGCAAATACCAGTGGACGAAGAATCCCAGCGCGTATTGGTGGTTAACACGCATCTTGGTTTGTATCGCTTCAAAAGACTGCCATTTGGGTGTGCATCCGCCCCTGCATTGTTTCAGCAATATTTACAAACTGTTTGTGCGTCGGTCCCTACTGCTGCGAACTATCTGGACGATATTGTGATTTCCGGAAAGACAGAAGACGAACATTTAGCCAACCTACGAACGTTATTTCAGGTCTTGCGACAAAATGGTCTTCGCTTGAGGAAGGACAAGTGTGTGTTTTTTGCTCGTGACTTACCATACCTGGGACATGTCATAAATGCCCAAGGAATACATCCGAGTCCGGAGCACCTCCGTGGCATACAGGAGTTGCCTTCGCCACAGAACTTGACACAGCTACAGAGTGTGTAGGGAAAATTTAACTACTATGCCAGGTTTGTGCCGCGCGCTTCTTCCATTTCAGCTCCGCTTCATCGCTTACGCCGTAAAGGTGTTCCGTTCGTCTGGACGACGGAATGCGAACGCGCCTTTCGCCGGTTGAAATCGGCGTTGCTTTCAAATACTTGCCTTACGCCATTCGATCCCCAGAAACCCCTTTTGTTGATGGTCGATGCATCGGAATTCGGGATCGGTGCTGTGCTTGCGCACAAAGATGGATCGCATGATCGTCCTATTGCCTTTGCTTCAAAATTGCTCTCGTCTGCGCAACACAATTATTCCCAGATAGAGAAAGAAGCTTTAGCTCTCGTGTTTGGTGTTACTAAGTTCCATGATTTCTTGTATGGTCGTCACTTTACCATCATCACAGACCACAAACCTTTGACATCGCTTTTTCATCCGAACAAGCCTGTACCTCCACGTACAGCGCAGAAATTCATTCGCTGGTCTCTTTTCCTCTCGCAGTACCGCTACGATATCTTGTATCGGTCCACTGCTAAGCACGGAAACGCTGATGCGTTGTCCCGTTTGCCTGTTGCTGAGGATAAAGCATTCGATTCTTCCGAACTTGCTTGCATGTTCATTGATTCGGACACCGATGACGTGGTCGAATCGTTTCCGGTTGATTTTCGTCGCGTCGCTACAGCCACAGCTGCTGACCCTGTCCTTGCTACTGTTTTGCGTTTTGTTGCTACGCAATGGCCCTTGTCAAAGTCACGGATCGAGGATCCGCTGGTTCGCCGATTTTTTGCTCACAAGGAGAGACTTTTTGTACGACGTGGTGTTTTGTTGTTGCGTTCGGATAATGATCAATCCAGAGTCGTGGTCCCACGTTCGTTACAGTCCTCTGTCTTACGGCTTCTTCACCAAGGACATTGGGGTATAGTGCGTACGAAACAACTTGCTCGTCAGCACTGTACTTGGTTCGGAATCGATGCTGCGATTGCGAATATGTGCTCTTCTTGCGTGGCGTGTGCCGAACAACATTCCGCCCCACCGCGGAAATTCTTTACATGGCCGAAAGCCACTTCCCCTTGGCAACGCTTGCACATCGATTTTGCTGGTCCATTCTGGAATGCTCGATGGTTGGTTGTGGTGGATTCCTTCAGTAATTTTCCTTTTGTTGTCCGGATGTCTTCCACGACGTTATCTGCCACCATCCAATCGTTGTCCGCTATTTTTTGCATTGAAGGTTTTCCCCAGACTATTGTTTCCGACAATGGCCCACAATTCATGTCTGCGGAATTTCAGTCTTTCTGCAAGGCCAATGGTATTCAACATATGACATCCGCGCCGTTTTCGCCACAGTCAAACGGTGCCGCTGAACGATTGGTCTGGACTTTCAAGTCACAGATGTTGAAGTTGAAAGAGTCGCATTCTAGGGAGGACGCATTGTTGCTCTTTTTGTCTTCGTATCGCTCTCAGCCCCGCGATGGTCGCTCGCCGGCTGAGTTGCTCCATGGTCGTCCTCATCGAACCTTGATGTCTTTCCTGCATCCGCCGCATCAGGTTCCAGTGCAGCGGCAGACTACTGCTTTTGCTCCTGGCGACGTTGTTTTCTATCGCAACTATCGCGGTTCACGGCGTTGGCTCGCAGGTCGCATTCTTCGCTGCCTCGGCCGCGCGATGTATTTGGTTTTGGGGGCCTCTGGTGAGGTGCGTCGGCATCTCCAATCAGCTGCGCCTCTGTCGTCGCCTGGGTTCTGCCGCTCCCCGTCTGCTTTCAGTGACGGTGCCGTCCGGTCGGCGCCCTGGGGACCGATCTACTGGCTCGCCTCATCCCCAGGTGTTACCGACGCTGCCTTCCATTTTGCCTCATGGCGACGCGCCGCCGCCGCCGCCGCCTGTTCTCCCGCCGGCGCCGCCCGCAGGGGACGCGTCGCTGCAACCGCCTGGCGCCTCCCTGGGTCACGCGCCGCCGCTCGCTTCCCGTGACCGGCTGTCCTCCACCATGGACCTCTTGCCCGCTCCGGACCAGATGTCGTCTTCGCCCGTCGGGTGCCCCGACCATATGGAGGTCGACCCTTCGGCCCCTCCTGTCTCATTACGGGCGCATACACCGCATGTTGACGTGCACCCTGGACTAGGTTTTCAGGCGTTTCCTAGCTCCCCTCGGACCGAATGGCCGGGTGCGGGTGGCACAGCCTCGCCTGTTGTTAGGCACCCCACCTCATCGCATACGTCAACATGGGGTCCTCCCCACCGCGGGCGGAAGCCTTATAACACGACCGTTCGCCGATTTGCGGGGGAGGAATGTGGTGTCACTGCCAGACACCACACTTGCTAGGTGGTAGCTTAAATCGGCCGCGGTCCATTAGTACATGTCGGACCCGCGTGTCGCCACTGTGTGATTGCAGACCGAGCGCCACCACACGGCAGGTCTCGAGAGACGTACGAGAACTCGCCCCAGTTGTACGACGACGTTGCTAGCGACTACTGACGAAGCCTTTGCTCTCATTTGCCGAGAGACAGTTAGAATAGCCTTCAGCTAAGTTAATGGCTACGACTTAGCAAGGCGCCAATTGTAACAGTGCATGTATCTTACGAGTCTCATTTGTATAGTCAAGAGAGATGTACCAAAGGAAGCATTAAAAGTTAAGTATATTCCAAAGCTACGTATTTTCTTTATAGCAGTCATAACTTATCCTGTTCCAGACTTGACGCCAGTCGGCGTGTGTGTACGCGTGCCTTTCGGCTTCCTCGTCAGTGTGGCGTGACTAGCTTGTTACGCCACAACACTTTAGATCATACATCGAAGCCTTCACGACAGGATGTCTTAGTTGCTGGTGAGTTTTACGGGTTCTATGGTCGTGATCTAACAAACTTTCCTTTCCTGTTGTTTCATCTAGTGCTGCGCTGGACATTTTTGAGAGGCGGTCCTGGCGACGCTGAGATTTGCCGATTGACGAGTCGGACGTCTGTGAGCGACTTAAATATCGTGTAAAATGGGCGTGGTCAGCAGAGATAAACATTGTCAGGGATAAAACTTGACTATCGATTCTCACCTGTCGAGGGTAAAAACTTATCTAACGATTCTGCTGCGCTACTGTCCGTATATCAACATGTTTCAAGGCTTCTTATTTTCTGTTAAAATTATCCCCATACGATAAAATTTTGATTTCAGAAAACTTAACTTCATGATTTCCTGACTGAAGAGTATGCTCTGCTGCAGATGACTTTTCTGTTTTCCCTAGTCGACAAAGCCTTTTATGTTCCTTCAGTCTTGTTTTCTCGCGTATTTTGTTCGCTCCGATGTAGTCCTTTCCGTAGTTACACACATGTTCAAGGAGACCACCCACACTGTCGACTATAACCGCGCGATATAACTCACCTGTCAGTGTATCTGGGAAGTAGTGTGGTCTGATGATTTCATCCCCAAGGATTCAACACCATACATTAATAGACCACCTACACTGAAGGTCGACAGGTTGTACCCACCGAGGATTGTCTGCGGCACAGTAGTGTACATTATGGCGATTCACTACACCATAATTTGTGAACGTGGACTCATCAGAGAACATAACACCTTGTAAGGACTCCAGCGTGAAATTACGTATGGCCCATTCACAGAATGTAACTCTCGCACGGAAATCGCTCCCATGCAGCTCCTGGGTCAGTGATAGGCGGTACGGGTGAAACCTGTGGCCGTGTACTATGAGCCACACAGACGTGAGACTGACACTAGCGACTGCAGCAACGGCTCGTAAGCTGACATGAAGATCGTGTTGTACTGCAGCTAAAACAAACACCTCCGCCTCCTCACTTCTTGCAGTTCTTCGTCTGTTACTGCGGCGCATTACCAAGCTGCCTGTTTCCCAAAGTGGTTGCTCTGCACGTAAGAACGTAATGGCTGCCGGAGCTCTTCGGCTAGGATATCTCACGGAGTGCGCCATGGCTGCTTCAGTGGCATCGTGTCGGCACTCGCCGAGCATCAGCAACATGTCAACAAACTCGTTGTTCGTGTATGCCATCTTCATCCAATGTCAGTAACTGTGGTATATTGAGCCCCGTTTGTTTGTGAGGCTCGAACTGTCGGGTATACGGCAGTGTGCGGCGACAGTCGGCAGTCTAACAGCGCATCCAGGAAGCTTCTCGCTCCAAGACACTGGCGACGTTACAGCTCGCCCGCACCACATTTAGAAGGCGCATTGCGTTATGCGCAGCGTGTGTGGTATCTGCCCCTGAAACTTGAAGGGTTGTAGCTTCCAAACTAAAAGTGATAGGATTGTAATTTAAACTGATGTATACCCATCTGGTGTTACTTATTCCACTGCATGATAGAAACAACTACTGTTCCATTTTAAAAAAAATTGTATTTTTTTGCTGTAACTCTTTGGATAATAACACAATAAACTATGTTCATAGCTACGCAGATAGTGTAACGTTTCTTATGGTGACCTATCGCAATAAATATTTCCGTCGCCTATTACTTCGTGACTTACAGAGCCAAACACATTTAGTAAAACACCCTGTATGTCGCACATGCCGGCAAATGAGAGTGTGAATCATTTACAGATCGCAGTGCTTAATGTATTTTCTTAGTTCTACATCTACATCCCCATCTACATCTACATCTACATCTACATTTATACTCCGCAAGCCACCCAACGATGTGTGGTGGAGGGCACTTTACATGCCACTGTCATTACCCCCCTTTCCTGTTCCAGTCGCGTATGGTTCGCGGGAAGAACGACTGCCGGAAAGCCTCCGTGCGCGCTCGAATCTCTCTAATTTTACATTCGTGATCTCCTCGGAAGGTATAAGTGAGGGGAAGCAATATATTCGATACCTCATCCAGAAACGCACCCTCTCGAAACCGGGACAGCAAGCAACATCGCGATGCAGTGCGCCTCTCTTGCAGAGTCTGGCATTTGAGTTTGCTAAACATCTTTGTAACGCTATCACGCTTACCAAATAACCCTGTAACGAAACGCGCCGCTCTTCTTTGGATATTATCTATCTCCTCTGTCAATCGGACCTTGTACGGATCCCACACTGATGAGCAATACTCAAGTATAGGTCGAACGAGTGTTTTGTAAGCCACCTCCTTTGTTGATGGACTACATTTTCTAAGGAGTCTCCCAATGAATCTCAACCTGGCACCCGCCTTACCAACAATTAATTTTATATGATCATTTCATTTCAAATCGTTCCGTAAGCATATTCCCAGATATTTTACAGAAATAACTGCTACCAGTGTTTGTTCCGCTATCATATAATCATACAATAAAGGGTCCTTCTTTCTATGTATTCGCAATACATTACATTTGTCTATGTTAAGGGTCAGTTACCACTCCCTGCACCAAGTGCCTACCCGCTGCAGATCTTCATGCATTTCGCTGCAATTTTGCAATGCTGAAACTTCTCTGTATACTACAGCAGCATCCGCGAAAAGTCGCATGGAACTTCCCAACTTTCTGCAAAAATCTTCCCGAAGTGGTGTGTTAATTTTTTTGATAAAGGGGAGAAAAACCGCTCCATCGCTCTGGCTGAACGCAGGAAGCACCTCCTAAGATGTCTAGCGCGGCTCTGGATGAAACGCCAAGAATCGAAAAATTCCTTGGAACACGGCCGTACAAGCAGGAAGGCTCACCAGCAACAAGTCGTTTTTCCTGAACTGACAGTGGTTTCCGTCAACCTGTCACTGGAATCCTTGCCTAGGACCACTTTACCTTCCTCGCTCTCATCTTCTCCGTACCGGAGAGCCACACAAGGAAGCAATATACGGTGTGACACGTGTGCGGAACTGCCGCCAGTGGAGCTGTCTGCCGTCGAGTGGGCAGGCGCACGAGCTGACGCAAGCGCTGATATGGCGCCGTTGGCGGCTATTGGGTTTTCTGAAGCCGTCGGCAAATTCATTTGTGGGCGATAGCCCGTCCGCGTCGTAATGAGTGGCCTCCACGCAGAGCGGCCGCCGCCACTGGTTACCTGCCGTCGACCACAGTGCGTCGCGTCGCCACTGCCGGGGCGCAGCCCATCTCATCTCGACCCCAATACCCGCCGCGATCACGCATGGGTAATTGCGCCCCCCATTCAATTATGCTACGGGCCATACTCATCGACTCCCCGTGAGCAAACATTTACATGCTCCAGTTATAGCAGATCCAGGATTTGTTGGCGATATTTTCAAAATCTACATGTTTCTTAGCTCTTTTATTTCATCATCCATACAAAATCTAGTTTATTACATTTTGTGTGGCGCTACATGGTATAACATGGACTTTTTAAACAAATGTAGAAATGTATCAGTGAACTTGTCTTATGCAAGGGAAATGTCCTGAATGACTGACTCATCACTGCCTAGCACAAACTGCTAAGGACACAAACTTTAAATGTGGATGAGGTTTTCATCTTATACTGCAGGCAAGCGATTTTTGAAATTCCATCTCTAAGGTAGTGAAACAAAGTAACAAAAGTATATTAAAATTATATCCATATTAAGGTAGTTTTGAAACTAGAACTACTAAATTGGTATTTGGTTTATCGGTCACAAATTAAGAAGTACGTTTTCCAGAATTTATGGAAATTCAACCTGTAAGGAGGGAAATAGTGGCTGAAAGTTTCTTTTCTCTGAAAATTAAACATTGTTAAAGAACTATTAAGGCATCTGCAAAGCTGCTGAAAGGTGGTATTTGGTTTCCCAGTTAAAAATTAAAAAAAATACGTCTTTCAATGTTTCGGAAATCAAACTATTTAGGGGATGAAATAGGTGATGAAAATTTTTATGGAAATGTTCTGTTATATTAAAATATTTTAAAACTTAAACCTATGAAAACTGGAATTCCACTTCTCAGTTAGACATAAGTATATGTGCGTTAGGGGATCAGACTTTCAATGGATATCTCACCGCAAGAACTCCAAAAACAGGATTAACAAAAACCACCGACTCCGTCTACCAGAATCGTTTTTTTTTAGAAGTACCTTCGGAAAATACTTTCCATGGTCTTAGTGTTAAAAGTTTAGAAGTTGCTGCAATTTGGGGGTCTTCAACATGCTAATTTTCCTTTAGGCCTCATGTATGTTTTTGAAATTATTTTTGTTGTAATTACTATACCAACGCGAGCGTAGCAGCAGGCGCTAAACTAGTTATCGGTATTACATCATATTTTTGTTTGAAGGAAAAAATTGGCTCAAATGGCTCTGAGCACTATGGGACTTAACATCTGCGGTCATTAGTCCCCTATAACTTAGAACTACTTAAACCTAACTAACCTAAGGACAGCACACACATCCATGCCCGAGGCAGGATTCGAACCAGCAACCGTAGTGGTCGCGCGGTTCCAGACTGAAGCGCCTAGAACCGCTCGGCCACACCGGCCGGCTGTTTGAAGGACTTAATACCACATAACACGTAACCAATTCAAGAGAGGAATGTTCCATGACGGATGATATGTCCTATATATGAATAGCGGGATGATTAAGAATATAATATTTCAAGTCAACAAATTATTTTCTTATACAGACACGTAGTAATTGTTTTCTTTGTCCTCCATACCTAGTATTTATTACACACGGAGTCTCCATGGTCGATGTCGCTTCCAGTATAATGTATCTGGGTGTACAGCCGCATCTTCATACAAAGTCCATTGCTCTCTATTTAACGTAGCGTGAAGCTTTTATTATCACATCGTAAAAACGAAGTTTCTTTATTAACTATTCGTTTATTTCGGCACTGAGAATGTTATAGCAACAGTTGTCAAGTGTGTCATAATTTTAGCAAAACAGGTTTCAAGACTACTCCATCTCATTATCAAATGCTATAAAACGAGGAAAACAATGAATAAAGAGCAATATGAAACGCACTAACAGCCATATAAAACATTTGTATCGTTCTGTAGCATAAAAAACCGTAAAGCCTCTATGCCATTAGGAACCGTGTAAAGTAGAAATCCTGTAGCAAAAATACATTGTCGAACATAAAATATTATTATAAAATGTCATGCTGGCCTGTTGTACTTATAGAGCACAGTTGTAAACTAAAAGCAGCCACTTTCATCTACCTAAAATAGCACTTTCCTACAATGTATGTGTCACAGCCCCCAACGATGCTACTGTCCGTCACAAAATCTATGACCATTACATGTCAAGTTTTAGTAAATTCTAAAAGCTAGTAATACACCTACGTTGGTTCGTATGCATCCATATATAATGGTCAACAAAAATCATGAAATCTAACGCTGGTAAATCGAATAAGTGGAAGGCTGCTTCCCAAAGAGGATATCACTAAAATGGGCCCAGAAATGTCCCTTATACACTTTTATCCACAAAGTGAAATACCCTCATGCTGTCTATGATGTTACCCAACGAATGTTGCCCAGTCTTGAGGTGCTTCGCCAACGCCGATGACCCAATCCCTTTATTATTATGATCTTTGAACCTTACTTCAAAGCTTCTTACAGTCTGCCTACGAACGTCATTTCACAATCCTGACACTTTATTTCACAACTCCCGCTTTCCCCATCAAATTCTTACCTGTGCCATTTAAGTTTCAGCCTCTGCCCCAGTTTGTAGCCCGTACTAAATGAAATTTAGCACCCCTTTATAGTTAAACAACCTCGCCAATTTATATGAAGCAATTCCCTAATATGGCGTTTCTTTATACAGGGCGTCCCTCCTAACTCTTATATCTCCGAAACGAAACAAAATGTGAAAAATGCATTTGACCAGGGATGCTCATATTTAAGGCCTCACAAAGTGAGCAGAAATGCACAGTCCATAAATGTAAACGAACATCACCTCCAAGACAAGTTACGCTTTTTAAAATGGCTCATGTATGTTTTTTCTACGGATTTGAAAACTAGCGGTACAATTGATGAAGATAGACTTGTTTCCACTGTTCTGAACCTCATACTGTCTGAAATACGTAGAATTTAAAGGACGGCAAAGGAGCACAGTTTGTGCCGTAATGAGCAGAGTGAGGGTTGCCTACAGCCATGGCTGGGTAACGTTAATCAAAAAGTGAACTTCGCTAATCGTTAATCCGTTACTAAAGAAGTTAACTTCGTTAAATATTAAAGCTTAAATTTATAGGAGATTTAGCGGAAATTAAAGTTAATCGTTAACTCGTAATATCAAATTTCATGTTGAGAGTGTTGTGAAACGAGCAAATGGATCAAACGTATAAATAAAAAGAAAGTGGTGTGGCTGGGGAAATTTCGATAGCACATCGAAGATAGAAAAAAAAAGAACAGTTTAATCATTTAGATCAAATGGTACCGTGATTTATGTTAAATCATGGAGAATCAAAACAGAGGAGAATCAGATAGTATCTAAAATAAGGTGCATATTGTCCTTCATGAACATCGTGTTAAAGTTTTCATACAAGAACGAGCCTCGTTTAGAAGACAAAATGTCTTTGCCCACAGAAAAAAGTCGTTTGACTGCAGCACTCGAGGTGCAGAGGTACTGTATTTAATAAATTAATTTACTAAAACCTGTTCCCCAAGGAATACTGCATCGTTGAATGAGTCCTTTGATTTCATGTCCGGACACATTTTAACTAAATCCTGCACTTTATTTTTTAGAAATATGATGCTACTACGCTTCTCTTTAGATTATTGTTATAGGTAGAATCCGGATCCATGATTTAGTTTGCACAGTCAGTCCACTAACGAAAAGTGATACTTCTACATCTACATTTATACTCCGCAAGCCACCCAACGGTGTGTGGCGGAGGGCACTTTACGTGCCACTGTCATTACCTCCCTTTTCTGTTCCAGTTGCGGGAAGAACGACTCTCTGAAAGCCTCCGTGCGCGCTCGAATCTCTCTAATTTTACATTCGTGATCTCCTCGGAAGGTATAAGTGAGGGGAAGCAATATATTCGATACCTCATCCAGAAACGCACCCTCTCGAAACCGGGACAGCAAGCAACATCGCGATGCAGTGCGCCTCTCTTGCAGAGTCTGGCATTTGAGTTTGCTAAACATCTTTGTAACGCTATCACGCTTACCAAATAACCCTGTAACGAAACGCGCCGCTCTTCTTTGGATATTATCTATCTCCTCTGTCAATCGGACCTTGTACGGATCCCACACTGATGAGCAATACTCAAGTATAGGTCGAACGAGTGTTTTGTAAGCCACCTCCTTTGTTGATGGACTACATTTTCTGAGGAGTCTCCGAATGAATCTCATCCTCGTACCCGCCTTACCAACAATTAATTTTATATGATCATTCCACTTCAAATCTTTCCGCACGCATATTCCCAGATATTTTACAGAAGTAACTGCTACCAGTGTTTGTTCCGCTATCATATAATCATACAATAAAGGGTCCTTCTTTCTATGTATTCGCAATACATTACATTTGTCTATGTTAAGGGTCAGTTGCCACTCCCTGCACCAAGTGCCTATCCGCTGCAGATCTTCCTGCATTTCGCTCCAATTTTCTAATGCTGCAACTTCTCTGTATACTACAGCATCATCCGCGAGAAGCCGCATGGGACTTCCGACACTATCTACTAGGTCATTTATATATATTGTGAAAAGCAATGGTCCCATAACACTCCCCTGTGGCTCGCCAGAGGTTACTTTAACGTCTGTAGACGTCTCTCCATTGATAACAACATGCTGTGTTCTGTTTGCTAAAAACTCTTCAATCCAGCCACACAGCTGGTCTGATATTCCGTAGGCTCTTACTTTGTTTATCAGGCGACAGTGCGGAACTGTATCGAACGCCTTCCGGAAGTCAAGGAAAATAGCATCTACCTGGGAGCCTGTATCTAATATTTTCTGGATCTCATGAACAAATAAAGCGAGTTGGGTCTCACACCATCGCTGTTTCCGGAATCCATGTTGATTCCTACAGAGTAGATTCTGGGTTTCCAAAAACGACATGATACGCGAGTAAAAAACATGTTCTAAAATTCTACAAGAGATCGACGTCAGAAATATAGGTCTATAGTTTTGCGCATCTGTTCGACGACCCTTCTTGAAGACTGGGACTACCTGTGCTCTTTTCCAATCATTTGGAACCTTCCGTTCCTCTAGAGACTTGCGGTACACGGCTGTTAGAAGGGGGCCAAGTTCTTTCGCGAACTCAGTAATCAAACAAGAATGAGCCGCAAATACCCAGTTATTCTCACTCGCACCCCGGCAGAATACGATTTCTGCGGGCGGCGCGGTGTCATTTTTCTCATTAATAGTAGGAATCTAATTAACAATTATCGGACTCAAAGAAAATTAATAGAATTTAAAGAATCCGTAAACGTTTTCTAAAATTAAGTTAAAATTTAATCCCTTAACTCTCGTCAATTAAGTATTAAAGTATTAAGAGTCTCGTGCCCAGCTATGCCTACAGCAGGCCTCGGGATAGTGCAAGAAACCCGCAATACGGCAGAAACTATGGTATCTATTCCAGAAGGTATAAGGTTCAGAGCAATGAAACTAAGTCTACATCGCTCAGTGTACCTCTAGTTTTCATTTCGGTAGAAAAAATATAAACGTGCCATTTAAAAAGAGTAGCTTCGTGTTAAATGTTATGTTAATTTACTTGAAGGAATTGTGCATTCCTGCCCATTGTGTGAGCCTTTAACAAAGGTGCAATGCTGGCCGATTTCATTTTTCACACGTTGTTTCGTTTCGGAAACATATGAGGTGGCATAGTTCGGTGGGAAACTCTGTACATGGTCCACTATTTTGTTTACTGTTTTCTGGTACACGACTGCAGTCCTCCTGCACGTTGAAATCCGCGCGCTACACTGTCGAAGCATACGGTTAGGGCAGCCGAAACAAAATTGTGCAACCCAGAATGTTCAGATCTTCGGAATCTGAACGACATAAACGTTACAAAAATCCAACTGAACCGTGACATTTGTATGGCTACAACGACCATCACTTGACAGTGGTTATATGGCGCAGTCGTTTCCATTGTGGTGAAACAAGTCTGAATAACGAAGAACGACGTGGTGCATCATCTCTCTTTGAAGAACCGTAATCGCAAGAGTAGTGGCTCCCGAGGTGCCCGAACAACGGCGTACCGTATTCGAACTGATATTGGAACATATGAAAATCAATAATGGATCAGTTTTCAGTATTTCGCACGACATTCTGCAGACGAAAAAGTTGGCGCTCGCTGGATTCTGCGACTGCTCACATCAGTTCGAAAAACCACCGAATTGAAGCAGCATGGCCAATGTTGAAGGTACATGACGCCAAAATAGATGACTTATTTAGTCACCTAACCACTAAGTGTTTCGTCACTATGTCCACGACAAAAAGGAGGAAAGAAAACAGTAGAGATGTAAGAAATGTTATTAATATTCCACATCTTTAGTTTTTCATGTCTACGTATTTATTTCTCAATATAGTTACCCTGGCGACGAATACATTTCACCAAACGCGTGACCAGTTTGTTAATATTGTCACTGTATAACGTTTGACGTAGTTGACGGACCCACAGCCTCACCTGAGCTTGCACCGCTTCGAGGAAAGTGACGTCCTCGAAGCTATTCTATATGTTTTAGAAGCAGAAAAAAGTCGGGACTCCGTAGAGAATAACAGTAAACCAAAGGCATCGGATTGGCGCTGATGTCGCACCGCTTCACATGCTGAAGGAGAGGGCTCCCCGTGTTTGGACGAACTCTTCGGATTCGAAACTCGCATTACAGCACATTGTTTTTCGCGCACCGACGTAGTTACGTTACGCTCCACCGTGTTACGCGCCACAATTCGAAACCATCTAGCAGCATAGGGCTGCAAATATGTAGACGTGAAGAATGGAAATGCAGAATATTAATAACATTTGTTTCATTTAAAAATCTTCAAGAGTTTCGCATAAAATATTTAGAGGCACTACATTTCAGCACGCTCTCGTAAATACCCGCACCGGAGTCGTGCTACGTTGTATATAAGCTGCAACAATGCCCCAAACGGAAACGTTTTGATCGCCCCTTGTATGTGAATTCACTCTGACGAGAAAGGCGGACACCCATTCTTCATTGGGCATGGTGATGCTGAGTTCTCTTTGAGACTGAGATGGTGTTGTGCTTGCATGTTGTGCTCGTAATGGAAGTGCAAAAATGTTGAGAGAAATTCAGTAACACAGATTAAGCCATTTGGGAACGAAATAGACAGGGATTGCAGGGAAGCTAAGGCAAAATGGCTGCGCGAAAAATGTGAAGAAATCGAAAAAGAAATGATTGTAGGGAGGACTGACTCACTCTAGAAGAAAGTCAAAACAATGTTGGTAACATCATGAGTGCAACGGGAATTCGACTGTTGAATGCAGACACGAGAGCAGATAGATGGAAGGAGTACACTGAATGCCTCTAGGAGCGCAGGAGCTTTTGTCTGATGACGTAATAAAACATGAAATGGGAGTCGATAGTGAAGAGATAGGGAATACAGTACTAGAATCAGAATGTAACAGAACTTTGGAAGACTTAACATCAAATAAAATAGAAGGGATAGACAACATTCCATCGGAATTTCTAAAATCACTGGCGAAAATGGCCACAAAACGACTACTTACATTGGTGTGTAGAAAGTATAACACTAGCAGTGTATCATCAGACTTTAAGGAAAACATCATCCGTGCAATTCTGAAGATTTCAAGAGTCGACAAGTGGGAAAAATATCGCACAATCAGATTAACAGTTCATGCATCCAAGTTGCTGACAAGAATAATATACAGAAGACTGGAAAAGAAAATTGAGGATGAGTTAGATGACGATCAGATTGGTTAAGGTGAGGCACCATAGAGGCAATTCTCACGTTGCGGTTGATAGTGGAAGCAAGACTGAAGAAAAATCATGAAATGTTCATAGCATTTGTCAACCTGAGAAATGAATGGAGCAAGATTTCGAATTTCTGAGAAAAATGGGGATAAGCTACCGAGGAAAAACGGGTAATATACAATATATGCACGAATCAACAGGGAACAACAGGAGTGGAAGACCAAGAACGAAATGAACTGTTTAAAAAGGATGTAAGGGAGGGATGTAGTCTCTCGCCTCTTGTATTCAAACTATACATCGGAGAAGCAATGACGGAAATAAAATTCGCTGTCGACATTTGTATCCTCGTTGAAAACTAACGTAATGAGCAATCTAATTAGTTCAGAATATGGTCTGAGAGTAAATCGAAGAAAGATGAAAGTAGTGAGAAGTAGCAGAAATGAGACCAGCAAGAACCTTGCCATCAAAAGTGGTGATCACAAAGTTGATGGCGTTAAAGAATTTTGCTACCTAGGTAGCAAAATAACTCATGACGGACGAATCAAGGAAGACGTAAAAATAAGAATAACACAGGCAAAGAGGGCATTCCTGACCAAGAGAAGTCTACTGGTATCATACATAGACCTTAATCTGAGGAATAAATTTCTGAAAATGTACGTTTGGAGCACAGCATTGTATGGTAGTGAAACATGGAACTGCGCAAAAACCGGAACAGAAGAGAATGTGGTGCTATGAACGAATGTTGAAAAGTTGGTGGACTGATAATGTAAGAAATGAGGAGGTTCTCCGCAGAATCGTTGAGAAAAGGATTCCGTGGAGAACACTGACAAGAAGAAGGGACAGGATGATAGGACATGTGGTATGACATCAGGGAATAACTTCCGTCGTTGTACAAGTGGGAGGTGTAGAGGATGAAAACTGTAGAGGGTAAAAAGTATCGACGAAGACACAGATTGCAATACATACAGAAAAATAATTGAGGACCTAGGTTGAATGTGCTTCTCTGAAACGAAAAGTTTGTCCCAAGAGAGGAATTCGTGGCGGGCTAAATCAAACCTGTCAGAAGAGTCATGACTCAAAAAGTGAAACTCTGAAAAGTTCCCAAACATCCATCTACTGCCACCTCGAACTCATAATTGAACTCAAATGCGCTTCAGAAACAAATTTCTAATCGTCTTACGAAAGTTCTGTTTCCTTTTTATAATCCTAGCCTTTGTTTACATAGTTTTCCAGCAAGCTGGTTCAAAAATTCGGTATAGTATTACATATATATTGTTACCGTTGCAAGATAATCAATGAAAAGAAACAATTTTGCATCCCTAATAATATTGCTCTTTAGCATTCAGCATATAAGGCATACTTCCTTGTTTGTAGCCTTCCTAGTGAGATGTCTATGCCGGCCGCGGTGGTCTAGCGGTTCTAGGCGCTCAGTCCGGAGCCGCGCGACTGCTACGGTCGCAGGTTCGAATCCTGCCTCGGGCATGGATGTGTGTGATGTCCTTAGGTTAGTTAGGTTTAAGTAGTTCTAAGTTCTAGGGGACTTATGACCTCAGCAGTTGAGTCCCATAGTGCTCAGAGCCATTTGAACCATTTTTGAGATGTCTATGGCCTCAGATATTTCATTCAAGCACAGATCGTCAAATGACGATTTTATAAATTATTTCATCCATTGTCACAGTTCTGGACGTTCTTCACGTCGATCGTTTAAGAGATGCCACGTTAATTCAGCTATTCATTTATGTACTACTGATTTGAAGCTGCAGACTCATTATAAATCTTTACTGGTTTCTAAAGCTTTTTGTGGGCAGTAAACCACCCAAAAGACAAGCAAAAACATTGTGGTACTTTAAGGAGATATGTAAACAAAAGAAATCCACAGATCAAGTTGAGACTAGCATGGAGAATAAGAATTTCACTGACATCGTTTCCATCTCTCTGCCACAGCAAAAAAATTTTACCCTGCCATTGTGGTTCATGGTGTGGGTTCCTGTAGTCATGTCCTAGTTCATGAACGACGGGCAACGTATGAGTGGCCAAGTAAGTGGTCCCGACAGTCGGGATACCAGTTACTTTGGAATAAGGCTGGGCATCTCGGACATATTCTGAGTCGTGGTCACCTTTGTGCTCATACGGCAAAGACTACCAAATCCACCGGTTAGTCCCTCAACCGTTAGGGGTAAAACTCAATGGGACTCGGGGCAAGTAAGGCTAGCAACCTGCTTCCCTGGTACTTTAAATATGATGTTGGCAACAATCAGAGCAAAATGCCTCGGACCTTTGGAGGGGGCGGAGTCCCACCTCTAACTGACAAACCAGGGACTCCTAAAATACGACTTGGCAAACAAATGGTAATGAGATGGGGAGATATTAATATCAATGGGGGCTACTCTGGGAAGAAGGTAGAGCTGGCAGAGGCTGCAAGTAAGATGGGGCTGGACGTTTTAGCTGTTAGTGACATTCGGGTAAGGGGTGAGAAAGAAGAGGAAGTGGGAGAATACAAGGTCTATCTGTCAGGAGTCAAAGCAGGAACAGCACAATGGGGTGTAGGGCTTTACATCAGGAAAGAAATGGAACCCAGCGTAGTTGCAGTAAGGTATGTAAACGAACGACTGATGTGGATAGATTTGACAGTGTCTAGCAAGAAAATTAGGATTGTGTCAGTATATTCGCATTGTGAAGGGACAGATCAAGATAAGATGGATAGTTTTTATGAGGCACTCAGTGATGTAGTTGTTAGATTAAAGGACAAGGACAGTGTTCTGCTCATGGGTAATATTAATGCCAGGATTGGAAATCGAACAGAAGGGTATGAAAAGGTTATGGGTAAATTTGGAGAGGATATGGAGGCCAACAGGAACGGGAAACAACTCTTGGATTTCTGTGCCAGTATGGGCTTAGTAATCACAAACTCCTTTTTTAAACATAAGAACATTCACCGGTATACTTGGGAAGGCAGGGGAACCAGATCTGTCATTGACTATATAATAACAGATCAGGAATTCAGGAAGGCCGTGAGGGACTCACGTGTATTCAGGGGATTCTTTGATGACACTGATCATTATTTAATCTGCAGTGAAATTGGGATTGTGAGGCCGAAAGTGCAGGAGGTCAGGTCCATATGTAGGAGGATAAGAGTGCAGAAACTTCAGGATAAGGAAATCAGGCACAAGTACATAACAGCGATCTCAGAAAGGTACCAGTTAGTTGAATGCAGTCAATTACTGTCATTGGAAAAGGAATGGACAAGGTACAGGGACACAGTACTAGAAGTGGCTAAAGAATGTCTTGGAACAGTAGTGTGTAAAAGTAGGATGAAGCAAACAGCTTGGTGGAATGACACAGTCAAGGCAGCCTGTAAAAGGAAAAAGAAGGCGTATCAAAAGTGGCTACATACTAGAACTCAGGTAGACAGAGAAAGTTATGTTGAAGAAAGAAACAAAGCCAAACAGATAATTGCAGCATCCAAGAAAAAATCTTGGGAAGACTTTGGAAACAGGTTGGAGACTATGGGTCAAGCTGCTGGAAAACCATTCTGGAGTGTAATTAGCAGTCTTCGAAAGGGAGGTAAGAAGGAAATGACAAGTATTTTGGACAGGTCAGGAAAACTGCTGGTGAATCCTGTGGATGCCTTGGGCGGATGGAGGGAATATTTTGAAGAGTTGCTCAATGTAGGTGAAAATACGATCAGAAATGTTTCAGATTTCGAGGTAGAATGGGATAGGAATGATGATGGAAGTAGGATCACATTTGAGGAAGTGGAGAAAATGGTTAATAGATTGCAGTGCAATAAAGCAGCTGGGGTGGATGAAATTAAGTCAGAACTCATCAAATACAGTGGAATGTCAGGTTCTTTAGATGTAGCTGTTATTAATTAGACGCCGTCAGTCGTACATCTTCATGTGAACGATTATCTTCTCTCAGAGTGAACAGAAGATAGAGCAACTATCCCCATACTACGAGTAAGTGCTTTGAGTACTGCTCGGAACATTGTAGTACTCTGCAACACATGTTTCCGATAGGCCGTCACAAGAGAGTTTTGCAATGTCAGTGCCAATTTGCAATTTCTTAAAGTCAACTTAAAGAATTTTCTCTGCGTAGGTGATTTGTTAACTTGATCACATATTACGGAAACAAGTCAACAAAATGGTATGACAGGTATGAAAATATAAAAACTTGATGAGGAATCATGATCCATCAATCCTGATTCGGATTTTTCGTGGTTTTTCTGTAGCCGAAAGATGGAGGATGATCCCTATTAATATTTCATGATTGACATCTCCCCCTTCCGTAGTCGGTTGTTAATATTGCTGAAAGTAAGTAAATTTTAGTTTCATATGTTTCCTGTTGCTTCCACTTGCATTTGGTATTTCACACTTATAAGAAATTATGGTCATGTTAGAACGTCTTTTACGGCATTGTATCATTTGCATTCATGTGCAACTGAATGAAACTAAAATAAAAAGAAAGTGCCTCTTACTTGAAACGTGTGAGAAACTATATTAAAAGAGATATCTAAAACTAAGGTCGTCAGTTTCTGACCATTAATGTTTGAAAGACAATGACAAATTGTTGTATTGCAGAAAAACTTTTAATCGATGGCTTGCCTCTATTATCTTATAACAAACACTAGTTATGTATATCTCAATATGATGCGTCGGTAACAACTGAAGATCACCAATTGTTCGTCCCGAAAGGCTATTGGCAAACTTTTTCTTTTATGCATTCTTAATATCTGCGATTTTGTTGGAGTGGAATCTAATCATTTCTCACCCACTGTCTTTACTTCGTACTCGTGGCAGCGGACACGGGATTTGTTCCGAAGCAAGGAAATTTTTGGAGAACCACCGACTTTTTGTTGATACCTCAGCAAAAGTTTCCTCGTGTGATATTCGGTAAGTATCTCAGTAAAGTTGCCAGCATATATGCTGCTCATTGTGTAGAGATTATCGTATATCAAGGGTAATTTGTTGCTATTTGTTATTACTACGTTTTTTTCGAGCTTCAGTTTCATAACATTTCAGCTTTCTGTCAATATGGCGTCGACAGATATCACCTTCTCTAAAGTTCATCCTCTCACTTTCTGTTATATATATAAAAAAAAAACGCATCGTTCTTCTTTTGTGAATCTGAAAATGTAAACTTTACTGCAAAAAACCATAGTAGCAGTTAGGGAATATCTGAAGTGGTTATGTTCACTGTAAGCCATAGGATATTTTATAACGTCTTGGCACGCTTACGGACAAGTGTGCGATATTTATTTCATCCGTCGCCGCAAATCGGATAAAAGGGGTGGCAGTTTCCAGAGATTAAAAAATTGACTCTGAAGCGTTAAACTGGAGTGCTTCCCGCGAGGAGCTGGTAGCAGAATGTGCCCAGAGAAGGCTGCGAGGATGATGGATGAGGCTGGCCTTCTAGACAGTGCCCGATAAAAGCATTTCGGGGGTATCCCCTGCCTGAAAATAGATGCCCTTCACCCACACACGTAAGATCATTTTTTGTGTCCAATAAGGCAAAGTAATTTCAAAATATATAGCCAACTCTAGGCTATTCTTGGAGAAATGAAACACACATCAAATCAAATGGAAGCCGTCGTCTCGAACAAAGAAGTGGCTATCGATTTGCTTACCAACACTGACTTTCAGGATGCAAAAGAAATTATTCCTACTGCCTATGTGGAGGTTAAAACTAGCTAATACTACCGAAGACTTCCAAAACAGTTGAACAGTTGTTTACAATCTGGTGACAACCGGTCTCGAATACTAAAAATGAAACTAAAACATATTCCATCAGGCTGTGCATATGCACTTAAAGCTATTTCGATTGTGACTCAATCTGGAATACGATATCGAATTAAAAGAAAAATGTTTTAAATCCAGTAACCTACAGGGAGCTAAGAATGGTGGATGACAGTTTGCTTTAAATAAGAATAACCGTAAGTTAACACGGATTTGCAGCAGAATCATTCTTATTGTGTTCCCATATCCTTCAGCATGCTGCGACAGGCCGAACTGCAGCAAGGTCTTAGAACGGAGAACTTGCACCAGATATAGTAATCATCAAATTTCTTTCTTTCATTGCACCCAAATTGGCTTTTCTTGTTGTTTACTTAGCTCCAAAGACTGGTTTGATGCATCTCTTCACGCCAATGTGTTCTGTGCGAGCTTCTTCATCTCTGAATAACAACTGCAACTTATATTACACATATTACTGTGTTCAACCTTTGATCTCTCTCTTCAGATTTTACCTGCAACACTTACTCCATCACCAAAAGTAACTTATCATGTTTCCTATAAACTAATGATTTCTTTTGGTTAAGCTGAACCACAATTATTTTTCTTCCCAATTCGATGCATGAGCTTTCCGTTAGTTATCCTTTCTACCCATCCAACCTTCAGCGTACTTCAGCAAGTGGATACAAAGCTTCTATTCTCGTCTTGTCTGGACTGTTTATTGTCCAAGTTTCATCTCTGTATAAAGCTTTGCAAATTGTAAATTTGTCGTATCATTAACTAACTCTTAGACAGAAGCTGCTTGTTGGTATTATTTAATTTTACCTAACTAGTTTCGGGCGTTGCCCATCATTAGCAGTATCTATATCACACAAGACACATAATTCTTGTAGTACATTACTCACAGAGCAAGTAATAGTGTTTTATGCGTGTGAGATTGTTCGATTCATTGTAATGTGACTTGTCGTACGTGCAATTTTCTCTAGCACATGCCAACTATGTGTCATAATAGTCACGTAATTATATCATTACATGATTTACGTATACATTTATGTAAACAATGTACGGAATGTTTTACGAAATATGTGCAATTGTCATTGATATTTGGTTATGAAAGCATGCACTTAAAATATGACGAGACATAGCTGTTTTATAACGTGTCCTAAAATTATAAAGCCATAGTGGCATCTTCATAAAATACACACAAAATATCAGCATAACATTGTCGCACATATTTAAAATGTGATGTAAACTAGGCCACAGTTCTGGTAGAGTCATTCTGTCTCTATCGCTAGATGCAAAGATTATTTCTGATACACATGACCGAATATATATATATATATATATATATATATATGCGATATAAAAAACAAAAAACTCGTCGAAAATTAGAAGTAGAATCAATATATATATATTGTATTATCTCTGTTGCTGGAACAAAGAAATGTGGTTGTCATTAAAGATTACTAGAAAAATCATCGACGAGTTTTTTGTTTTTTATATCGGCATTTACTTTTAAAATGATGTCAGGGTGTTTCGTTACAGATGTGAAAGTTCTAATTTCTTCCAAAGTAATGTTTGCTTTAACGTATTACAAGAAATATGTATTTTGTTTAATATGGATACCACCGATAATGGGTAAGGCCCAAAACTACTTCGGTAAAATAAAATACTACGAACAAGCGGCTTCTGTCGAACAACTAATTGCTAGTACGACATATTTTTAATTTGTACAAGTTGCAGAGCGCCGAATGGAGAAGACATTAGTATAGCAAATTCCTTCAGAAAAAGACTTCCTGACACTTAAATTAACATCCGACGTTAAAAAATTTCTCTTTTCCAGAGATTCTTTTCTTGATGTTGCATGTCTGCGCTTTATATCCTCTCTACGTCAGCCATCGTGTTTTTTGTTGCCCAAATAGGAAAAGTGATCTGTTACTTTCAGTGCCGCAAGTTGCGACATGATCGCGGTTTAAAATAGTCATTCAGACACAAACATATGTTGTGGCTACCGTATTTCAGTTTTTATGACCAGTAGCGATAGAGACAGTATGACTGCCAGACCTATGGCCTAGTTTAAATCACATTTTAAATATGCGCGACGATGTTAGGCTGATTGTGTATATATTTTGTGATGATGACAGTATGGGTTTATTAATTTGGCACAAGTTAGAGAACAGATATCCCTCTTTATATCTTAAGAGTATACTTTCCTGTCACTGAAAGTAATAATTTTTCTTTACGGTATATTTTATTGTTCTAAGACGTAATCTGTTCCCTAGTTGTATTCTGTTTCCCATGATTCGCGCAGATCTGAAGATGGTCATTGATAACTGAAAGCGGTAGGCTAAGGACCAAAAGTTTTGTGATCATTGGCGGAAATGAAATGAATTCATTCTAGTTTTACTGCTTCAGTTCTTAATCTAAATCCACGTGCATCGCCTGAGTTAATTGGAATTCATTCCATCATCGCCTCTATACCTTTGTTGGTGTTCAAACTAAACCCTTTTTTTTCAAGACACTTTCTATTTACTTCAACTCAGCAAATTCTTTGCCGCCTCTGGCAGAATTATATCATCGGTAACGCTCAATGTTTTTAGTTTGCTTATTCTCTCTGAAGATTAATTCTCTTTCCAAATTGCTCGTTTGTTTCCTTCTCTGATAAATCAATGTACTCATTGAATAACATGAGGATTATTTGCAGTCCTGTCTCACACTCTTCTTAAAAATGTGTGAAGCCTGACATTATCAGGAAACTGTCTTAAAGTATTTTATTAAAATTAAAACAAAGTTACACAAAAAACTTTTACTGCCTAGACTGCAATTTACAGTAGGCAATTAAAGAGTGATGAGTAGTTTCGTTTGTGTATAACAACCATCTTCAGGTCAGTCAAGTTGTAAATGAAAGCGAATATGCATTGAACAATATTAGTAGTGGTCATAAAGCAAAAACATGCAGTTGTATTAAAAAATAACCAAACTAAGACAATATTAATGTTAAGAGCCTCATCAAGGACGAACCAGGTTGTTGCCCACAATCTTGCAAGACGCAGGAAAGAAAAGGGGGGGGGGGAGGGGGTGGTTGCAAAAGCAAAACTGTATCAGTTATCTATTACATGTACTAGCAAAACAAATGATACAATGAGAAAGCTTTATGTAATGAAAACAGGAATTAAAAACTGTTCCACACCCTGGACGAGAGACTAATCCATCACAACATGTAAAATAGCCATCATTAGATTATATGTATTTCTTATTGACAGGTTTCATCTTATTTCTGCCAACTACAAGTTCAAGTAAAGTAACGATGGCTATTATACATGTTGTGATGGATTACTCTCATGCCAACCAGTGTGCGCAATGGTTTTTAGTTCTTGTTGCCGTTGCAAAAAGCCTTCTCACTGTGTTATCTGTTATACAAAAACGTGTAATCGTTGATTGCTGCAATTTTACGTATGCAACTTTCCGCTCCCCCTTTTTTTTACCTGTGTCTTGCAAGATTATGGATTGAACCTGGATCATCGTTGATGAAGCTTTTAACATCATTGTCTTAATCTGGTTCTTTATTAATATGATTAGATATTTATGCATTGATTCTCACTATTGATATTTTTCCACGCATATTTACCTGCATTTACGATCTGAGGAGTAGTTGTGAGACGAAAGTGAAACTAGCCATCATGTTTTAATTGCCTAATGTGAATTGCGGTCTAGGCAGTAATGTTTCTTGTATAATTTGTTTTTATTTTAATAACTTACAGCTGTAGTCTAGTTTCCGTACAAGTTGTAGACAACCTTTTCTATCCTACTCTCTATCGAGACCGGTAGACCAAACAGGCAGTTCCTGGGGTCGATGACGGCGGAGTCCACGAAGTGACGGGCTATCCACAAGAAATGTGCAGATCACGACGAAGTCTTCCTAAGCGTACACAAACCACCTAGGGAGCAACCCGAATCAAACCGTAATAGAGGCGACGTCAGTCCTCTACCAAAGAATGGCGCATAGCAAAGGCCTTGAGGAACTAGCGAGAATGACTGGCAAGCGTCGGCTCGCGGTGTTTACCGGTGCTCTAGCGTCGGTGGACGGGCCCACGTAGCACGCCTGCGCCTGTAGTGGTACTCCTCGCGGGAGCAAGCTGCGGCCGCATTGAGGAGCCCGGCTGCTTTCGACCCGTCTTCCATATCAAGACTCGGATTGGGCGTGGAATTCCAAGTCACTGTTGGATTCTATACTTTCGTTCCACGTGTTTTAATCCAAACACATTAAGAATTATTTAACTTAAAATATTAAAATAATTAATTCTTAAACAACTGATAATTTTTTCTAAATCATACTATTACATTGCTGGACTCTGTACTTATATTGTATTCATTCATGCTTCAGCTCCAACCATTTGTGCTGTGTGAAACGTGGTGGTCAACCTTTGAACAACATGGCCTCAGAAACGTTACATTTGTGATCACTCCAGAGATCGAAATGGAACCATTTGTGATGTACACGGGACAGTCGACATGAGGCGACCCCTCCCCCCTCCACCTCACTCACTAACACACACACACACACACACACACACACACATACACACACAGGGACTCTGTTGCCCCTAGAGATGGTGGAGTGCGTGCGTGTGTGTGTGTGTGGGGGGGGGGGGGAGGCAGAATTCTCTCTGCGGTCGCAGCGCATTTCGCGATTGCCTTTGGGACGTCCGTAGCCGCAGCGTCTTGTGGCGGACAGAGGACACGGCGCCCCCAGTGCCCCCGACATCGCCGACACTCCTTGTCTCCCCTCCCCCCCCCCCCCCCCCGACGCCAACAACTGTCAGACAGCGGGCGCGCCTTTCGCTCCCCTAGACTGTTTCTCGAACTTTTTCAATCCTCCTGAGGCAGTGTTACGACACAGCTGGCCAAACACTACTGAACGGATATTGGTAAGTCTTTGATGGTCCAAGTTATTGAAAGAGTTTTCATGAGAGGATCAGCAGCAGCTCATTAGATTGACCTTTCAAAACGAGAATGCAGAGGAATACATACAAATAGTAGGTGACGGTAAGGTCTGAAGGCATGATATGTCACTTCCATACGAAGGCACAGACGGGGAAAATGTATTCGTGTCCGTAGTGTGATGATCTGTCCCGAATACCGTATGAGTCTGTGCTGGCGTACGCTCGCGCCAGCACACCATGCGGCACAGAGGTTACTAGAGTATTGGTAGAGGCCAATGACAAGACTCGCTGGAAACGCGCCACCAACGCCCTCTCAGTTGCCAGTAGTTAGGATCGCCGTCGCGGACAGAAGGGCTAGTTATTTCAGTTCGCTCCAGATAGTTCGAGTCTGTACGCCGTGTGAGATCCAGCACGTCACCAAGACGGAGCCGCAGACTTAGTGTCTATCACAGAGACAGGCAACACACAGCAATCTCATAGTGACTATAGCGGACTTCTACTTCAACAGCATTGAGGCTACGTGGACAACGCAGAAGACAGCTTGTACCACATGGAAACTTAAATTAAATAGCTATTGTTTATGAATAAAGAACCCTGTTATTAATTGCGTGCAGTTTGTGTTATATAACTAGGATACCGGCCATCAACCAACATCCTCTTCCTGTTTTCCATGGTACAGCTCTACAGAGACAACGAGGAATTTCGTACAGGAATGAAAAGGGAAAAGCGACAGATAGATAGATAGGCAGATAGAGAGGGGGGAGGAGGAGAGAGAGAGCGGGAGAGAGAGAGAGAGAGAGAGAGAGAGAGAAGAGAAGATATATGGTAAACCGGCCACACCACAGTGTTTTGGCAGTAATAGACCAATTGGATTTGATACGTGTTTCCCTTTCTTCATACTCTGAGTAGGCCACCCAAAATATCGTAAAACCAAGTATCATTTGAAATTTTTATTTGTTTCTATTTGTGTACATAACTCACTTGTTTGCTGAAATATTGAAAGGATTAAATTTTAGACATGAGCAATATCTTTCCTTTACGGAGGGTCGAAAATCTGTGAAGTGATGGATTCACTTTTAATATATCAGGCGTATTTAAATATTCCACAAACCTCTTTAGGCAAGGACTGAAGCTGTAAAAATATCATGTTTTGGCTTACGTGACAGCCTGTACAATGGAGTCGGTTCGAAAACTTTTAAAATCAGACTGTATCAGATTGTAATCTTCCCAGTATCTCTATAAAGATATGGAATATTTACATTAAGGAAACCAAATGAAAAGAAACAACTCGTCTTCGAGAAAAAGACATTTAGGAAAATATTTGGCCCAGGAACAACCCACTTATACCCAAAAGCTGATATTTGCGAAAGATGAAGAAAAGAAGATTGATGCAGGCGGGACATCTTATTAGAATGGAAGAGGAAAGGCTAGCACGAGTAGCATTGTCAGTATCCGTGGAGAGCAGAAGAGGTCGAGGAAGACCACTGTCAAAATACAACGATGATATCGACAAGGATACGGACGCAGTGGGGTTGTGAAAAGGAGACTGAGCCACGAAAGCCAAGAACAAAAATGACTGATAGAGGAGTGTACAGAATGCATATTGTCTTCCAGGCCAAAGCTACATTTGGGAAGAACGAAGAACAGAAATGAAGAAAGAGAAATTGAGGAACCGCTAACGAGTGGGTCACTAGAGACGGAGGAAATGTCGCCTTGGTCAACGTTATGGTACAATATTGACAGTGGTTTTCTCAAAATCACTTCATATTTCACCTTAATTAACTCAGGGGAAGTATGGGAACTCTATCTCTGGATGTCCGCACACGCATTTGTACCCTTTCCTTCTAAAAACATTTGCAATGTCTTATACACGATGGCAACCAAATGCTGTTCGGGAAAAAAAAATATTGGAATAATGTGAGGCCCGTTAACGTTTGCCGACAACAATGCAGTTAGTGCAATGAGGCCTCTCACCGTAATCTCAAAGTATTTGCATGCAGTTTTGGGTTACTTTTATGAGGAACCAAACAAATCTGCGGTATGATGACAGTCTTTGTCACATGTTTAGTCCATTACCTCTATTTTCCTAAGTATTTCACTAAAAACCAAAAAACGTTTGACATTTCTCAATGCTGGCGAAAAATAGTTGGTAAAAGATTTGTCAGGTTAATTATATTGTTAAATATTCACCCTATCGCGTAAAATCAGTGATATAATACCCAATTTCCACATCTTAAACTGACAGGGAGAAAATTTTATACAAACCGCATAGCCACAAATGTGTGTGGTCTTACGTTCAACAAGAGCAGGGAATGAAAGAATAAGCCAAATGAAAGAAAGGTATGTAATATTCGACACACAGGTAGTTTGTCCGAAAGTGCAAAGCCGCGAAATACAAATCTCTTGCTGTGTAATTTCCGCTGCTACAGGTATTACTGAATTTTCTTTCTAAAAGACAAATCCATTCCCGAAATGTTGACTGTAAAACTGGACAGCAAGTGGAAGGATTCTGTCCTGATAGTGCAACAGCAGGGGGTAGCCGCGCGGTTTATGGCGCCTTGCCACAGTTCGCGCGGCTCCCATCGTCGGAAGTTCGTATCCTTCCTCGGGCATGGGTGTGTATGTGTGTTTGTGTTGTCCTTAGCGTAAGTTAGTTTTAGTTAGATTAAGTAGTGTGAAAGCCTAGGGTCCGATGACTTCAGCAGTTTGGTCCCAGTTTGGTCCCATAGGAACTTACCACGTGTTTCTAATTTCCCTGATAATGCACAGCTATCAAAATAATAACAGCCTGGAAATCTAGAGGACTTTTTTTTCAATAGAACTAATGCAATTTTTCGAGTGCATATTATTAAGAATGAGAATATGTTACCAAGGTATGCACTAAGACACTGTAAATGAAATGATACGGAAAACATGATGGATTTGCTTTAGGAAGAAACGAGAAGGCGTTTAAACGACGTACTAAATTTCTTCTTTGTTCTTTCATACGACAAAGTGTGATCGAGAACGGTTAGAACATATTAGAAATCGACGAAAGCACCGTCTACTAACATTGTATAGGAATTGATACCGACTAGACGAATGTGATTATCACAACGACTACAGAGAAAACACAACTACGTCATATATAGATTAAGATACTGACAGCAGAATTTTTAAATAAAAAAACTGATTTTTCGTTGGCAATGAAAACGACGAGGACACTGTGCATACAGTCATATACCAGTGAGCTGTTTTTGTATTTTAATTGTATGAGAGGCTTTTGTTTTTAACTTCTGTCGAATGGGATGGACAAAAATACGGGAACAAAAACACAACACAATATCGTGCTTAATGCGGTGTAGGAAAACCGTTGGTATTCAAAACAACTTCCAGTCATCTCGGAATGGATAAATATACAGGATGACAATTATTGAACTATATGAAAGAAAACGTAAATTGTTACAAACTACGGCGAGCACACACTTCATTCAACATGTAAACGTCACTGCAGATATTCAGATTTTGATGATGACATGTTCGATATGGCAGCCATCCTTTGCGATGACGTGACGCAGACGAATAGCGAAATCCTGCATGACCCGCTGAAGTGTCGTAACATCGATGCTGTCGATGACCTGCTGAATTGCTTTTTTCAACTCATCCATGGGTTTGGTGTTATTGCTGTACACTTTGTCATTAATATAGCCCAACAAAAAGGAGTCGTATATGTTCAGATTCGGAGAATACGGCGGTCAGTCGAGGCCCATGGCAGAGGCCTCTGGGTACCCCAGAGCCAGAATGCGGTTTCTAAAGTGTTGCTCCACGACACCAAACACTCCTGTTTCGATGGAGTCGAGCTCCGTCTTGCATAAACCACAAACTGTTGAAATCAGGATCGCTTTGGATAATGGGGCTGAAATCATCTTCCAAAACCTACACATACCGTTCGGTAATGACGGATTATTCCGTGACCGGACGTTGCACATCACCACACCACACAGTCACCCGTTGAGGGTGAAGAGACTTCTCGAACGCGAAATACAGTTTCTCAGTCGCCCAGATGCGCCAATTTTGCTTATTGACGAAAACATCCAAATGAAAGTGGACTTCGTCGCTAAGCCAAACCACAATGAGCATACTAACTCCCATCGTGGCTCGCGGTCGACCATGCAGTTTGAACGTCCTAATGCAAAACGTTCAGAAACCATGACGATTTCATTTCATGTAGTCACCCTGTAGCTCGTGTATAGTTTTTAAAGGAGTCTTACGTTATTATTCCTGCAAAACAGTGGCATGTTCGGGTAACAATGATGGAGGTGGATAGTGATCAAGCAACATTCTCGCCAAAGTAGACCTCAAAGGCTCCATGATACTGAAATCTGGTCACTGGGATGTCCAGTGTGGCAATTCATCGTGATTCTCACGAAGCCAGTTCTGGACGATGCGAGTTGTGTGAAGAAGGTCCCTGTCGTCTTGGAGTATAGCATCACCATTGGGGAACAAACATTGTACTAACGGATGGACATAATCAGATAAATTGCTCTCATAATCCTTGGCAGTAATGCAACACTGAAGAGTTACTATAGGGCCTATGTAATACCACGATATGGCTGCCCATATCATCACCAGACCCTCGGCATATTCCATTCTTTGGACGTAAACTCGGCCAGAAGGTGGAAAAAGAGTGAAACAAGACTGATCCGATCAAGTGACATTCTTCCATTGTGAGCCGTGGAGCGCCTTTTCTGGCACACCAGCTCTTTGGCACGACTACCGATTACCCGGCTGTACTACGATCTTTGCCACTATTGTGAGCTGGCGGCGGGTATTTGCGGTCGGGGAGTTGGTCGTGGGACTCGCTACGAGGCGCTAGGACGTACTTGAGGGGACGAAGGAGCAAACCAGGCGGGCTCGGCCAGCAGCGGCGCGGGCAGTCTACCTTTCAGGACGGTCGCGAGTTCGTGGTGCACCTGCCTGATGTCAACTCCGGGCGCTGCTCGACGCCTTGCTTTGGAGCCTGTTTTCTCGGACAGACCATTTCCCCTAGACCATCTCGAAAAACGGTCTCCATCGGAGGTCTTAGTGGTTTTGGTGCCTTCGTTACGTGGAACCGTTTGCGTAGTAGCGACTGTCACTTGTTGGTTGGTTGGTTGCCCTAATGTGTGTGTTGTTGAAGTAAGAGCAGCCGGCAAGGTGTGTGATCGCAAGGAGACCAGCGGTCTCTACTTCCTTTAAAGAAATCAGCGTCCCTAAAAGATGTAGTTCAAAAAATTGTTTAAATGTGTGTGAAATCTTATGGGACTTAACTGCTAAGGTCATCAGTCCATAAGCTTACACACTACTTAACATAAATCATCATCCTAAGGACAAACACAAACAACCATGCCCAACGGAGGACTCGAACCTCCGCCGGGACCAGCCGCACAGTCCATGACTGCAGCGCAATAGACCGCTCGGCTAAACCCGCGCGGCTAAAAGATGTAGTAATTGTAAGCTATTGAAGGTAATAGGTCATAATCTAGTTGTAACTTTCTGCATACCAAGGCTACACTGTTTCTGGTTACATTGCAGACCTATGCAAGGAAATTAAAGTGCAAAAAACCTAGTTTGTGCTGTAGTTGTGCATTTGAATAACGTAATACACTACTGGCCATTAAAATTCCTACACAAAGAAGAAGACATGCAGATGATAAACGGATATTCATTAGACAAATATATTATACTAGAAGTGACATGTGATTACATTTTCACGCAATTTGGGTGCATTGATCCTGAGAAATCAGTACCCAGAACAACCACCTCTGGCCGTAATAACGGCCTTGATACGCCTGGGCACTGAGTCAAACAGATGGCGTGTTCCGGTACAGCTACCCATGAAGCTTCAACACGATACCACAGATCATCAAGAGTAGTGACTGACGTATTGTGACGAACCAGTTGCTCGGCCACCATTGACCAGACGTTTTCAATTGGTGAGAGATCTGGAGAATGTGCTGGCCAGGGCAGCAGTCGAACATTTTCTGTATCCAGAAAGGCTTGTACAGGACCTGCAACATGCGGTCGTGCATTATCCTGCTGAAATGTAGGGTTTCGCAGGGATCGAATGAAGGGTAGAGCCACGGGTCGTAACACATCTGAAATGTAACGTCAACTGTTCAAAGTGCCGTCAACGCGAACAAGAGGTGACCGAGACGTGTAACCAATGGCACCCCATCACGCCGGGTGATACGCCAGTATGGCGATGACTAATACACGCTTCCAATGTGCGTTCACGGCGATGTCGCCAAACACGGATGCGACCATCATGATGCTGTAAACAGAGCCAGGATTCATTCGAAAAAAATGACGTTTTGCCATTCGTGCACCCAGGTTTGTCGTTGAGTACACCATCGCAGGCGCTCCTGTCTGTGATGCAGCGTCAAGTGTAACCGCAGCCATGATCTCCAACATGATAGTCCATGCTGCTGCAAACGTCGTCGAACTGTTCGTGCAGATGGTTGATGTCTTGCAAACGTCCCCATCGGTTGAATCAGGGATCGAGACGTGGCTGCACGATCCGTTACAGCCATGCGGATAAGATGCCTATCATCTCGACTGCTAGCGATACGAGGCCGTTGGGATCCAGCACGGCGTTTGGTATTACCCTCCTGAACCCACCGATTCCGTATTCTGCTAACAGTCATTGGATCTCGACCAACGCGAGCAGCAATGTCGCGATACGATAAACCGTAATTGCGATAGGCTACAATCCGACTTTTATCAAAGTCGGAAACGTGATGGTACGCATTTTTCCTGCTTGCAAGAGGCATCACAACAACGTTTCACCAGGCATCGCCGGTCAACTGCTGTTTGTGTATCAGAAATCGGTTGGAAACTTTCCTCATGTCAGCACGTTGTAGGTGTCGCGACCGGCGCCAACGTTGTGTGAATGCTCTGAAAAGCTAATCATCTGCATATCATAGCATCTTCTTCCTGTCGGTTAATTTTCGCTTCTGTAGCACATCTTCGTGGTGTAGCAATTTTAATGGCCAGTAGTGTATTATCCTGACATTGTTTCCATTTCATCATTGTACACATGTCGGCCTTAATGATATGTGAAAATATTCGTTGCCTAACTACGATATTACTTTCTAACATTGCATTTGTGTACAAGTCTTAGTTTAAATATTTTACAGCATTGATAGTGCTGCAAAATTTTAGTCGTTTTATTGAAGCACTTATTAGTTTTTTAAATTATATTATCATTAATTGGTTGTTAACTTATATTAATTGATGTTTGCTTGGTGTTTGCCGTGTTTTCTGCGCTCTGTTTGTGTTCCAGTTTTTCTGCGAGTTGGGGTGTGTCGGAGCGGCGCCACGTTCTGCTTCGGTGCACAGAAGCTGTGACGTTTCGTGTCATGGTGACTCGCTGTTGGGACCCGGCGTTTAGTTGTTGTTTTGGACGTGCTGCTTCCGGCATTTTAGGTTTAGCCACCTTTTGCCGAGGGCAGCCTGGTGTCACTGCCCGTTTGGTAGTTATTGAACCTATTTTATAAAAAATGGTTCAAATGGCTCTGAGCACTATGGGACTTAACATCTATGGTCATCAGTCCCCTAGAACTTAGAACTACTTAAACCTAACTAACCTAAGGACAGCACACACAACCCAGCCATCACGAGGCAGAGAAAATCCCTGCCCCCGCCGGGAATCGAACCCGGGAACCCGGGCGTGGGAAGCGAGAACGCTACCGCACGACCACGAGATGCGGGCCTATTTTACATACAGGGTGAGTCGCGTAAGATATAACACCCCCATTATTCCATTGGCGATTGCACGTATCGACAAGCGGCGTTCGGCGAATCATAGCCGATTATGGGGCACATACTTTGGTACATGCACAATAATCACAACGTTTATATTGACCGAGATAATGAGGCAAGTACATGTTTTTTAAGTGGGACGCTGTACTTTTTTTACCATCATTCGAACGCTCTGTAAAAGACGCGTATAGTGATGTAACGTATGTTGATATTGTGATTCAAACTTCGCTTAAAATACGCTGGGAAATATTGTACGATTGAAGGTCGAGGCGGTCGGAAGCGGCTGCAGACCGTAAACACGCCTCGCGCGACCCGCAGGCCGAGTTGCCGTGCTCTATGCAGCATGCACGGCCTACGCTACGTAGGTAAATCCTCATCCGCCCTCTTTTAAGCAAAGTTTGAATCACAATAGCAACATGCGTTACATCACTATACGCGTCTTTTACAGAGCGTTCGAATGATGGTAAAAAAGTATAGTGTCCCATTTAAAAAACATGTACTTGCCTCATTATCTCGGTCAATATAAACGTTGTGATTATTGTGTATGTACCAACGTATGTGCCCTGTAGTCCGCTATCATTCGCCGAAAACCGCATGCCGATAAGTGCAATCGCCCCCGAAATAAAGGGGGTGTTACGTCTTACGCGACTGACCCTGTATATGTAAGAAATGGGGGTTTTTAACTGCTTGGGAATCAATTGCATTAATTAACTAGTTGAACTCCTTGTGTTATCTGGGTTCGTAAGGAACTGGTGTGCTTTGTAATTCATTTTCATATGATTTTTTTTAAAAAAAGGGAGGAACATATGTGCCACCTTGTAAACTCACTTTCATATTGTAATTTGTTTCTTAAGTATTGAATTCTCCAGTAAGTTGCTGTAAATGTACATTTTGATATTGTCTTAAGAACGGCCACGTGTTGCCTCTAATTTGTTTTATTACAGCTTTTTTGACTAAATTAGTTATTAAGTGATGCGCTAGTTCTTGTGTTAAGGAGTGACTTAGTAGGGGCCTTGACCTGCCATGCTAAGTGTTCCCCTCATCCCGCGTTCCTAAGTTACACATTGCTCCATAGTTCATATTTTAGGGATTTGGCACCACGCTTTGCAGTTACGGGCACTTGCATCACTGGTGAGTGATGCTTGTGAAGCTCCCTTCGTGTAGTTTTGGTGCCGATAGGGGTTAGCGAGAGAGATATTCAGTTCTGCAGTGTTCTTTGCAGCTCAACAGTCTCATTATGAAGTACGTAGTTGTACCTCTATTTTTTTATACGAAGATTTCTCAGCGACGTTCAGTAGTAACAATAGACGATCTGCGAGCTCTCTATGTTCCACGACAAAGGTACTGGTGCCGGGCGCGCTCCAAATGGGACGGCAGCTGCGCCGCCCCTAATGCGCGAGCGCTGTTTCGGCCGACTGCCAGTGGCCCGCCTGCAGCAGCTGCCAGAGGAGGGGGCGGCGCGGCTCGAGTGTTTGCCGCCCTCCAGAAATGTCGCAGGTCGTGTCGCCTGATGGCGCAGACCGCGCGCTGCTACTTAAAAGTTGCGGCCGCCGCTCTCTCCCGCGGCCTTCGCCTAAGCGCCCACTCAGTACAGCGCTTTTGCAGCGTTCCGCCATTTCGCAATTCAGTTACTAACTATAAAAGACTTCGGCCGCCTATACAGGGTGTTACAAAAACGTACGGCCAAACTTTCAGGAAACATTCCTCACACACAAAGAAAGAAAATATGTTATCTGGACATGTGTCCGGAAACGCTTACTTTCCATGTTAGAGCTCATTTTATTACTTCTCTTCAAATCACATTAATCATGGAATGGAAACACACAGCAACAGAACGTACCAGCGTGACTTCAAACACTTTGTTACAGGAAATGTTCAAAATGTCCTCCGTTAGCGAGGATACATGCATCCACCCTCCATCGCATGGAATCCCTGGTGCGCTGATGCAGCCCTGGAGAATGGCGTATTGTATCACAGCCGTCCACAATACGAGCACGAAGAGTCTCTAGATTTGCTACCGGGGTTGCGTGCATGAACCACATGTTGTGTCGTACTTGTAAAGGCACATGTTCTAGCAGCACAGGTAGAGTATCCGGTATGAAATCATGATAACGTGCTCCATTGAGCGTAGGTGGAAGAACATGGGGCCCAATCAAGACATCACCAACAATGCCTGCCCAAACGTTCACAGAAAATCTGTGTTGATGACGTGATTGCACAATTGCGTGCGGATCCTCGTCAGCCCACACATGTTGACTGTGAAAATTTACAATTTGATCACGTTGGAATGAAGCCTCATCCGTAAAGAGAACATTTGCTCTGAAATGAGGATTGGCACATGAACCATTCGCAGAAGTGTACCCGTGGAGGCCAATCAGCTGCTGATAATGCCTGCACACGCTGTACATGGTACGGAAACAACCGGTTCTCCCGTAGCACTCTCCATACAGTGACGTGGTCATCGTTACCTTGTACAGCAGCAACTTCTCTGACGCTGACATTAGGGTTATCGTCAACTGCACGAAGAATTGCCTCGTCCATTGCAGGTGTCCTCGTCGTTCGAGGTCTTCCCCAGTCGCGAGTCATAGGCTGGAATGTTCCGTGCTCCCTAAGACGCCGATCAATTGCTTCGAACGTCTTCCTGTTGGGACACCTTCGTTCTGGAAATCTGTCTCGATAAAAACGTACCGCGCCAAGGCTATTGCTCCGTGCTAATCCATATATCAAATGGGCATCTGCCAACACCGCATTTGTAAACATTGCACTGACTGCATAACCAAGTTCGTGATGAACACTAACCTGTTGATGCTACGTACTGATGTGCTTGATGCTAGTACTGTAGGGCAATGAGTCGCATGTTAACACAAGCACCAAGGTCAACATTACCATCCTTCAACTGGGCCAACTGGCGGTGAATCGAGGAAGTACAGTACATACTGACGAAACTAAAATGAGCTCTAACATGGAAATTAAGCGTTTCCGGACACATGTCCACACAACATCTTTTCTTTATTTGTGTGTGAGGAATATTTGCTGAAAGTTTGGCCGTACCTTTTTGTAACACCTTGTATACGGAGTCTAAGTCAAATCTAATATACCAGTAAACCCTAGTTTCCCTACAAAGTCGAGTCGAACACCAGTGTAGAAACAGCTCCATGCGTCTGACTGCTTTACAAATACAGGGTGGCGCTCTAAATGTGTTACCAATTGTTTCTTTCCCAATTTACGACGCACATTAGATATCCCGCTGGGATCTCTACAGCAGTACCAGCAGAACTTGGAAGAACAAATGAGTTACGAAATGACGTGTAATTCACGATACTGCCGCTAGGAGACTAGTAAGCAGCAATGGCTGACAATGGAAGACTGACGACACAGCAACGATCGACTATTATGTTACTTTTTCATGAAACGAAAAGCCTTGTTGTGACTCAGACGCGTTTCCGACAACAGTTTACCACACGATGGGTCCCTCGCAAGAAGACCATCCACAGGTTGTACGATAAATCAGTACAGGAAGGAACAGTATTGAAAGCGAAGCGACCTCGGCCTAAGCCTGTTTGTTCGCCGGAGAATATTGAAGCGGTACGAGCTGCTGTACAGAGAACTCCCGGGAAATCGTGTAGAAAGGCAGCAGTGCAACTGGGAATATCCAGACGCTCCGTTAAACGCATTCATAAAAGCGGCCTCCATATGTACCCATACATGATGACCTGTGCACAGCCGGCCGGTGTGGCCGACCGGTTCTAGGCGCTTCAATCTTGAACCGCGCGACCGCTACGGTCGCAGGTTCGAATCCTGCCTCGGGCATGGATGTGTGTGGTGTACTTAGGTTAGTTAGGTTTGAGTAGTTCTAAGTTCTAGGGGACTGATGACCTCAGATGTTAAGTCCCATAGTGCTCAGAGCCATTTGAACCATTTTTTGAACCTGTGCACAGAAGCTCACTGAAGAACACAAGCAACAGAGACTACTGTTTGCTCAGTGGACGGAGGACAGGGAAGAAACTCTCAACAACGTTTGGTTTTCAGACGAGGCGCATTTTCATTTAGACGATGTGGTTAACAAACAAAATGTACGCTTTTGGGCCACTGAAAACCTAGAAGTGCTTCATGAACGACAACATTATGCTCCGAGGATTACAGCGTGGGCAGAAATTTCCAGTCACGGACTTATTGGACCCTTTTTCTTTGAAGAAACTGTGAACAGCGAGCGTTATTTGAGCATGCTTCTCAATAGTTTCATTCCACAGCTTCTTGCTACTGCTCTGCCCTTCAACAGGCAGTGGTTCATGCAAGATGGAGCAAGGCAACATACTGCAAACACTGTGTAGGAGTTTTTACACGAGCATTTCGACATGCGGATCATTTCACTCAGGTTTCCAGGTCGCTTCAATGACGGACAAAATTGGCCCCCCAATAGTCCAGACCTCAATCCATGTGACTTTTTTCTTTGGGGGTACCTAAATGAAAAAATTTTCCCGAAACGTCCACGTGATTTAATGGAGCTCAGAAGACTTATTCTTCAAGCTTGCAGTGAAATTACGGAAGACATGTGCCGTTTGAAGGAAGTTAGGAAACGAAATGGTGGACATACTGAGCATCTGCTGAGTTAGAACAAATCTCCGTGGACGGCTCTTCATTGTAGTATATGTTCCTTTCAGATTGTATTGACAATGAAGTTTATATTCAAAAATAAAATGGTAACACATTTCGTGCCCCACCCTGTAAGTTTATGTGTTAAATACACCGGCGGAAAAAATCACAATATCAAAAATAATTAATGTATATTGCTGAAACTTTGGGAACACATTTGTCTAGGTTACATATTTGATTATTAACATTACAAGTTCACAGGTTAATGCAAGCGCGAGATAAGCCATTGAAAATGTGAAATGCTGATACATTAATAACCCGTGTAACCGCCAGAACGTTGAATGCAAGCACGCAAACGCGAAAGAATGGTGTTGCATAGGTGCAGGATGTCAGTTTGTGGGATGAAATTCCTTGTCTGTTGCACCTGGTCGGTCAATACAGAGACGATTTCTGCAGCTTCTGGATGCCTCTGCAGTTGTCATCCGATGATGTTCCATATGTGCTCGATTAGAGACAGACCTGCTGGTCGAGCAGGCTAAGGAAACATGTCAGCAACCTGTAGAGCGTGTTGGGATACAATAGCGGTATGTAGGTGACCGTTATCCCGTTGGAAAACACTCAATGAAATGCTTCATGAATGGCAGCACAACAGGTAGAATCACCAGACTGAAGTACCAATTTGCGGTCAGGGTGTGTAGAATAACCACGAGAGTGCTCCTACTGTTATACGAAAGTGCACTCCAGGGCACAACTCCAGGTGTAGGTCCAGTGTGTCTAACACACGGTCAGGTTGGTCGGAGGCCCTCAAGCGGCCTCCTCCTCATCAAAACACGGGCATCACTGGCACCGAGGCGAAACCAGTTTTCATCAGAAAGCACAACAGACCTCCACGCTGTCTTCCAATGAGCTCTCGCTTGACACCACTGAAATCACAGCTGGCAGTAGTTTGGCACCACGGTGGTTTTGGACCACTACAATGGACGCTGCATTGGTGCCAGCTGTTGCTATAATTGCTGCTGCAAATGCAGTACAATGCGCCTGAGCCATACGCAGAACACAGTGGTCTTCCCTCTTGGTAGTGCCACATGGTTGTCCGGAGCCCGGTATTCTTGCGACTATATATTCTCCTAATCACAAGCAATCTGTACAGTTGCTTGACTTCTGCCAAGTCCTTCTGAAAAATCACAAAGGAATATCCAGTAGCTCTATTACACTATCACGTTCAAACTCATTCAGGTGTTAATAGTAGGATCTTTTCGCCTTAAAGGCATTATTGACTAATATAATCTCACCAGGTCCAATATCAAAGGTAATTAACACTCACGGCCGTTACAGCGGTTTATTAAAGAAAACATCATTTGCATCCTCATAGTGGCGCTACTAGGAAAATCTGAATAGACATCACATTTCAGAAACACGTCTACCAACTTTCGATTATGTCGCACAACTCCTTCTTGGCGTTGAGTTTTCTTTTTCCATCAGTGTGCACCAGTAAAATCCAATTCTGTAAAGAGTCTAACTCCAGTGTGAAAACAGCTTCAAACGTCTGATTACTTTACAAATGAATTAATGTATTTACTTTAAGCATGTGAGCGTTAAAAAATTAGGAAAAGTTTGAAAAATCCTTAAAGGTTTTTGGGCGTCGCTAAATGCTCTCATTATGAAACCCTGGATGAATATATTCTTCGTAATTTGCGCTCCGCTTTAAGCAAAAACAAGTTTTTCACGCGTGTCAGTGTTTATAGCAATATATCTCGTGAACTGTGTGTTGTACGATGATATAATTTTGCAGGCACATACAAGAACACATGTCGATATTGCATGCAGAGAGTGTCGGGAGAGGAGATATTAGTAAAGAAGTAATAAATTAAAACGTCATTCGTGATTCTTAGTTTTTACAGTATGCCATTTTAAGCAAAAGCTAGTTTTTTACGCATCTAAACAATGGATATTTATAGTTAAACTTTTGCTACTTGAGCCAATGTAGACGGAAAACTCTTTGTCGTATGGGTACCCAACTTCGTACTAGTGACGTTCAGACTGTGCGCCGTAGGATTTATCTTCCTAGGACTGCTAGTGTCATCGCTTACCGTTAGGCACCGGTACTGGTATGGTGACGTAGGAGGAACTCTGATGTCAAGGACCACGGACATAGAGCGTGAGAGGAACACATAACTATGATCTGCTTCGCCAAAACGTGATCCCCTCTCTACGAGAGGGAGATGTTTTCGACTCAGTTGTTTTGATGCAAGATGTAGCTCCAAATCACACTGCTCTTCAAGTCACTTGGTTACTCCATACAGAATTTCGAGAACCGAATGATTGGCCAATCGTTACAAACTGCGTGGCTACCAAGATCACCAGATTTTAACCCGCTTGGTTTCTGGCTGCTGGGTTTCCTGAAGGACACTAATAGACGTTGGACGTCGAAGATAAATATATCGAGGTCAGTAGCGAACTCTCCACCTGAGATGTTTCGAGCAGCAGTAGAGCAACCTGTAGTGGAGTTACAGGTTGTGGAAGGTGCAGATGGTCGTCGCACTGAACATCTTTTGTAACCTGGAACGTAACCGTGGTACGCCATTATTACGTAATATCAGCTGAACTACGTGTGGTACGGTGATGTAATTTGCAGCTACATTCAGTGGTATATGTAAATGTTGTCTGCAAATTGTGTTGCGGCTAGAGCCGGTAGTAAGGAAGTTGACTGGATGGACACCGAAAGTGGCAAAGGGACTAACTATTTTTCCTTCAATCACTTTGTGCGTGAGGGTGGTGGTGGCGGTGAGGGGGCGGAGGGAGGGTGTCGGCAAGAAAGTTTCGAAAAGGTTTGAAATTATATGTTCAATTTGTTGGAATTCGCTAAGTCCTCTCGTACTCAAATACTGGATTAATGTAGTACGTGTGTTTTCGTGCCGGCACTTACGGTGCCCCAAGACAAGCACACAGTTTCTGACTGTAAGACTTGTCATATTGCGTTAAACTTTTAACATAAGACTATACCTCTTAATCAATAGATTATAACAGCTATTTAAATTTTTAAATTCGGTCAGTAATTAAGCGAAATCTTTGTTGCTCCTGGAAGCCGTTAGATAAACTGCACCTGGCACTGTGTTCCGGGGCAGCGACTTAGTAATACAGATAGCATATTATGTAAAGTGCTCAAAAGAACCCTTACGAAATCCAATCATCGCGTTTCATAAAAGAATGCTCTTTGTCGATCGCTATGTACCGCCACCAGTACAATAAACGTAAATATAAATGTGCAGTCCATTAAAGCGCCGGACGGTGTGGCCGAGCGGTTCTAGGCGCTTCAGTCTGGAACCCCGCGACCGCTACGGTCGCGGGTTCGAATCCTGCCTCGGGCATGGATGTATGTGATGTCCTTAGGTTAGCTAGCTTTAAGTAGTTCTAAGTTCTATGGGACTGATGACCTCAGATGTTAAGTCCCATAGTGCTCAGAGCCATTTTTTAACCATTAAAGCACGCTTTATATCCAGTTGTCAACGGATCACTTTGGCTTGTGTACAATGTTGAGTCTGGCAGCGTGCATCGAACCTTCATTTCAAGATTACAAAATGATCTTACGAACTGGTCCTATTCGATTTTTTTTCGTAATTATAGCCTTTGAAATCACACCGGACACCAGTTTTCTACAGCAGTACCACTAATTTCTTTAAAAAAACTCGAAAAATCTCATTTCAAGATTAGATTTTCCAGCGCTAATAAGCAGAAATTATTTTTGGGATACTGACATAGTTTAAGAACGGAAAAACCACGATGCTTTACTTTCAGCTGAATCGCTGCAATCCATTCGACTGAGACGTTTTACCCGTAGTTAGCTTTCATGCTAACTGTGTGTCTGTTTACAAACAATCTCAGGGGTGACCTTCCAACCGGTGCAGGAACAGTCACAGTAGCGGCACACCTGCACGATATTCAAGGTGATGCAGCCCTTTTGTTGGTGTGCAGATACGATCCAAACAAATTAGCATACTGGCTTCACCTTAACGATGATAGATGTAGTATGATTAACAAGAATGTAACTCCTGCACGTAAATGGTAATGGCCTACCCTCGGAAACTCTTGAAGAATAGAGACTTGTGCTGCTGAAGGAAAAGACGCGGACAAATTGTTAAAAGACAACAATGAGTTAGCGCGGGATGCGTATTCTGAAATTTTTTGACGATATTTTACAAATACATTTCGTTTTAGCTGCTGTAAGTAAACACTGCGAGTATATGACGGGGTCTACTGTGCCGGCTATGTGTGGCAGTTAGCCGCCAATGCGGTCGGGGCGACAGCGTGGCGCTGTCGGCAAGAAAATGAAGTGGTGCGTTGCTAGCAGGACGCCGGAACCCGTTGCCCTCCTTTGGCCAGAAACGAAATTATCTGCATCTCGGAAATCCCTGCATACGTTCAGTACTTCCTTTTAACAGCAACTTTTACGGATTCAAAGAAATGAAAGCCATATACTCGGCCCCGTTTTTAACATGTTATGTATGGTCGCTTTGTAGTCTGTCTGATACATACAAATTTTTCAGTTGATTTAACGCTAAGTTCCTGATGAACTAGGGGCTTGAAACCCACTCATCAGGCCACCGTATGATGCGTTGTGGAGGGTAGGTCGCTCCACTACCAGTCATTTTCTTTCTGGCAAGTCTCCGCGTGAGCTCGATTCTCTATAGCTTTTACCTTCACGTTCTTTTCGCGAGATACACGTAGGAGGAAGCGATGTATTGTGTGATTCAGATGAAGAGAAACTGAAATAAACATGAAATTTACCACATATCTCTGTTGTATCCTCATCAAAATAGTTGAAATCGACTGAAAAATTTCACACACACGAGATTAAAAAGCAGAAAATAATTATTTAAATAGCAAACTTTTCAATATAAAACGTTGTTGAAAAGGACTAGAAAGTATAAAATAATTTCTCCTAACCCCATACAGATCAAAAATGACTTGTCACTTTTTAATAGCCATAACAGTATTTGCAAAATTTAAAACGAGAACGTGCGGCGCGTGAAGCAGATATTAGTAACGAGCGCAGAGAGTAGCTGTCGTTGAGAAAACTCACACAACAGTTCATAACATTTGCTGTGTAATAAGGTTTTTAGTGACTTAGGCGAACTATCCACGCATAAATTATCCACTGCATGCCGCCAACATTTTTCGTTTTATATTTTACAAGTATTGTCATAGCTATTAAAAATTCACAAGTACACGTTTCAGGACTACCTGTATGGGATTAGGAAACTTTAAGGGGGCTAGGAATTATTACCTTGAATATTTCACTTCGTTTTAAAAATGCGTTACATTAAAAAAATATTTAAATAATTATTGGATTTATGATATCGACCAGTAAAGAGATTCTTCTCACTCTATATGATATTTTAAAGCTTGGTTTTTTGTTTAAACGTTGTTAAGGTATTGGCGTACAGTCATACTATTTTTATGTAATGTATTTTCTTCTCACAGATGTTTCAAATATGTAATCACAAAATATATATGCAGACTTTTTAACGCAATTTAATACAATTCTCCGCTAAAATATCTATGCATGCGCTTTCAAATTTTGTTTGAGACAGGCCAGTGTAGGTGGTACAGCGTATGTATGAATAGTTAGTACATGCCCACCATAGAATGACTCTTTACAAACATGAAACTACTCACATTCATTAATGTTGAACCCTGCCTAGTCGTCGAATATGGGGTGTCTAGGAAACCGGCTTTCTCGGTTCGCTAGACAACAATTCAAGCAAATCGTATTAATGAATTTTATTACGAAAAGATAATGACAGTACTAAACTTGACAATTACACAGACGTGTCGCAAGCAAAGGGCGGCAGACAAAATATTCGACTTTCTTCACTATAACAATTCCAAGTTTGAGCTACGCAGAACATACGAGCAAAGCAATGAGCTTTGACGCGCCTATTCAAATCGGTAACCTTGAAGCTTCTGTAGAACTGGGGAGCGGCCAGTCAGGAGCGGCGCTTCTGTTCTCTTCGCATAGAGGCCGGTGCTGTCGCGTTGTCGTCCTGGAGAGTGGTCGGTCAGCGTGAAATTGGCTGACGTCCTCTACACACCCATCTCTGCTCTCTAGTTCCCTACTGGTTGGGGTTGGGTTGTTTGGGGGAAGAGACCCAACAGCGAGGTCATCGGTCTCTTCGGATTAGGGAAGGATGGGGAAGCACGTCGGCCGTGTCCTTTCAAAGGAACCATCCCGGCATTTGCCTGGAGCTATTTAGGGAAATCACGGAAAACCTAAATCAGGATGGTCGGACGCGGGATTGAACCGTCTTTCTCCCGAATGCGAGTCAAGTGTGCTAACTACTGCCACTGCGCCGCCTGTTCCCTACTGGTGTTCCGGCGCTTGACCTTACGTCGCAACCAATTAAGACTGTAGTTTTTACAGTGGTTGGAGTGACCTTCTGTTTCCCGATTAATATGATATTACTGCATCTTAAATATTTCAATTTTGACGTAATGTGTACAGCATCCGTTTCAACTTTTAAAGATTGCCGTCAATTGTCTAAACCAGAAATCTCGTATTCATTGCAAGTGTAATTGTGTAGGAAAATTAATTATTTTTCAAAAGAACCATTGTGGTCGAAATATCATCCTTTCCGAAGACTTCAGTTCCTCTCCAGTGCTTGATAATGTTGAAAATTTGGAAGCAATTTTTTTTATATTTAGTAAATAACAATTAATTTCTTTTCTGACTGTAGATAACATGCTGTTTACCTTTGTACGCCATTATGCATATCTTTATCAGACATGCTAAACTAGGTCGGGAAAATAAATAAATAATGAAACAACGGCAAAAACTGGCGACCTAAGTCACAAAAATAGTTACCGAGACAATAGCCAAAACGGGTGTTTTTACAACATTTACTAATAATAGGAATATGGAACACGTGAATTTCACAATAAACATGTTCATCGTCAGAAAAATAAGATACATTTGTATGCCGCACAGTGAACTAGCGTGTATTAACTGTTTGGCTACGTGCAACATGCGGTGCAAAATCAGTTTTAATGATGTGTACGTGGCAGATGTCAATGAACATGACAAGAGATGTACTAGCCTACTAATAGTATGAGATCGTGAATCTGCGACCGTACCATGGTTAAAAGTAGCCATTTCAAAATACAAATTATAGAAAATCCTGAAAATGTGATACAGAAATGCACTTTCAGTTTTCGCTGTCATCAATAGTTAGGTTAATTAGGAATATAAATGTTTCGGTATTCCTTGGTTCTTCAATGCTTAAATTACTTGTGTGTTTGCGTATGTAATAGGTGTAGACTCGCATTTTAATAGCTGCGAAGTGTAGACTTACGCTATCTGTAGTGCCGCTGTTGTTTGTTTTGTACAGTCAGAGCTTAGTAAGGCGCCAGCTTCGATTCGTGAAGAAGAAGCAGAGTAGGTCGTCTACCTTTGTCTGCCAGCGAGCAGTGAACTACTGTCTGAGGCAGGCTCAGTGCTCCCTATACTACGTACGTCGAGAGAAGAGCTCCGACACCTAGCAGCGCAGTTGCTAGCATTCGACACGGACAAGCAGCTAGCCAGCGTTAGGGGGGGGGGGGGTGACACACCTTCCCGTCCCACCCTTCGGCCCAAGGCAACACTGGGCTCCCTGAGAATCTAACAATGCCGCGTCATTCATTGCAGCATTCCCGTAGGGGCAGCATTCTGCTAACGGATGTGTTCCTTGATGGAATAGTTTTTCACATATGGAACCGGTGTTTATCCGCTTACACAAACACACACATAAATATTTTCTTTAATGATGTCACAGCCAATAGAATGCAAATATTTTTATTTTATTGTTATACGGTTCAGATTTCACAGTAGTTCATACCAGTCTGATGTCTTTAGACTTATAAATAAGTTACTGTACTTGCAAATGGCCTATGGCCGAACTCTGGATCGTGTAACAATAAAATAAAAATTATTACCTTCAAACGGCGGTAACATCATTGAAAAAATTACCGTGAGTATGGTTGCAGCCAAAACAAAAATTACACACAATCAGATTATCAACATTAACAAAGTAAAGCGAATTGCAAAAATGTTACGCGTAAAATATCGAATAAGGTTGTTACCTCTATTTTTCGTGCAGGAGAACGAAAACGCCAAGATCATCGTCATCTGATTCGTCATCTCTCGTCACGACCACAGTCTTCAGTATCTTCGCTGCTGCTGTCCTCATCGTATGGTACACAAACTACAGTATTATGAACGGATTCTCCTCTTACACCTTCTTCTGTGTTTGACCTTGTGAACTCTTTCCCCACGTGGTTCGCGATGTTTTTTCAAATTTTGTGGCGTTTTTCGTGTGGTGACCTCATTTACCAGCCTCTCTGTGCCTCGCAACGTAAAGGTTTTGTATACGAAGACAGTAACTTGTTCTAGAAAGAACAGTTACTGTTGATGACCGTGCATTTTTTCCCTGGAATAAATGATGACTAACTGACAACCTCAGCTGCGACAGGTGTTTGTTGATATACCTCGATGAGGACAGCTGAAAATGTGTGCCCCGACCGGGACTCGAACCCGGGATCTCCTGCTTACATGGCAGACGCTCTATCCATCTGAGCCACCGAGGACACAGATGAATAGCGCTACTGCAGTGACTTATCCCTTGCACGCTTCCCGTGAGACTCACATTCCCAAACTGTCCACAATTCTATATATGTATTGTACCTTATAGACATTTGCCCACCCACTCGTTACTCCCGCACGCTTTGGCGATTCCCGTAAGAGTTTGGGCAACCTGTGCGCATTCGCACAGACGAAGGTCAATGGCTGGGTAGCCTTTAACTATATATACGAAGACAGTAACTTGTTCTCGAAAGAACAGTTACTGTTGATGACCGTGCAGCTTTTCCCTGGAATAAATGATGACTAACTGACAACCTCAGCTACCGACAGCTGTTGTTGATATACCTCAATTGACCTTCGTCTGTGCGAATGCGCACAGGTTGCCCAAACTCTTACGGGAATCGCCAAAGCGTGCGCGAGTAACGAGTGGGTGGGCAAATGTCTATAAGGTACAATACATATATAGAATTGTGGACAGTTGGGAATGTGAGTCTCACGGGAAGCGTGCAAGGGATAAGTCCCTGCAGTCGCGCTATTCATCTGTGTCCTCGGTGGCTCAGATGGGCAGTTGGCCTTTGGCTGTGCTGCGGTGAGGACGCGCTGTTTGTGTTCCTGCCGCGGAGCGAGCGCTTGTGTTGTTTACATCGTACTCCGCCGTTTCGCGCGTGCCGTACTCAGCATATAGATCACCATGGCGCACCAATACAGAAAATCGACGCTCAAATTTACGTTCCGCAACGAATTTGCACGGCCCAAAGCACTCGAAGTCGAACGATTTCTTCGAGAAGAAGTTAAAATCCCGGCGACCGACATTCTCGGTATTCACTTGTCCATTGTGAGTAGTACCGTATATGTCAAGATCATCAACGACGCAACATGTGAACGGATCCTTCGGGACACGAAACAGGGCCTCCGTTTCTGCCATGCTGATGGCCATGTGGGGACTGTACACGTCGATTATTCTGGCATGGGACTTCGCACGATCAGAATTTTCGAACTTCCTTTCGAATTACCGGCGGAGGACGTCGTGACAGCGCTGCGCCCCTACGGCACGGTCCATGATCATATTGCGGAAAAATGTACGCAATTCCAGACATATCCTGTGCTGAATGGAGTCCGCCAGGTCCGAATAGAACTTAAAAGACATGTACCTTCATATCTGACTATCGGTGGCTGCCGTGCCATCGTCATCTACGATGGGCAACCAAAGACCTGCTCTGGTTGTGGGAAGGAGGGACACCTTAGATCAGAATGTCTCCAACGTCGAATCACCCAACTGCCGCCGGCTGACGCAGACCCGCCATCGCAGCCGACGCTGCTTCCCGTGACTTATGCAGCAGCCCTCACGACAGCTACCACTTCACCACGGCAGCCGACATCCACTGTTGGGTCGCGGCTCCATCCTCCAATACAGGGCGATGACGACACACCCGTTCCACAAGCTACGGATTCAATTCCGATGCCGCCGCCCCCGTCGACGGATAACAACATACATGACGATAGCATGGTCGTAGACTCGCTTATTGTGCCTACAGCTGCCTTTGTGCCGGAACGTCGGGAATCCTTGCCGTCGTCTGACACAGAAGGACACTCCAGGAAGCAACGCTCCCCGAAGCGACGGAAGCGGAGGCGTAGAGCAACTTCCGAACGGGATGCGACGCAGCCTCCAGAGGACGAAGACTCCACCTTCAATGACGACGCTACCACAGAGACAGCAGCCATTTGCTGCAGTGTGGCACCACCGAACGGAACTGAGGACAAACCACCTATACCTACAGTGGCAACATCGGATGCCGATATGCAGGACAGATGCTGCCCACCACCTTCTGGAGTGCAAGCACCCATGCCGAGTCCTGAGGACGCTAGGGAAGCAGATCTTGCATTGAGTTCCCCGACGTGGGCGGATGACCACGACGACGACGGAACCATGCAAGTTACGCCAACAGGGCCCACGCCATTGGCGCCGGCTCTCTAGAAAGGACGGCAGGTGAGGTTTGTGGGGATGCGGAGGTGTCAATAGAGTCAGAAGCGCCATAGGCAATTCCAGTCTTAATGGATAACTTACCACCTGCGGTTCGGCAACAAGCATATCGTATCGCCACGCTTAACCTCAACACGATACGAACGGCAGTGAAGATCCAGTTGCTACGTGAGATGCTTCGTTCTTCGGATGTTGACATTGCCCTGTTGCAAGAAGTGTATATAGCGGCCCTCCCCGTTTTCTACGGTTACGTGACACATATGTCACCGGCGGACCGGAATGGCAGCGGTACGGCGATACTAGTGCGCGACGGAATTGCCATCGAAGAAGTGACTTACCTTCCGTCGGGAAGGGGGCTGGCGATCACAGCACTGGGCACACGCATCATTAACATCTACGCTCCATCAGGAACTGACCAACGCCGCGAACGATCGCTGTTCTACTCGGAGGATATCGCCCCCCTCTTCATCAGCCGCTACGATCAATATATCTTCGGCGGCGACTTTAACTGTGTGCTCCACCCCAAAGACCAAGTCCCACACTTCTCGACTTGTCAAGAACTTCGGCTCCTGGTTCGTGATCTGCTTCTCACTGACACGTGGGAGACAGTGCACGGTGACCGTCCCGGGCCGACATACCTTACTAGTCACTCGGCCAGTCGCCTAGACCGCATTTATGTCTCACGAGCTCTAGCGCCGGGAGTATTGGACGCCGAACGTTGGCCGCTTGCCTTCTCCGATCATAGCGCTTTCATATGCACACTCACTCTACAACAACAGCGAATATGGCGCAGCCGAGGACCCTGGAAGCTGAATGTGGCACATCTTCAAGACCCGGACTGCCGTCGAATTATCGCCAACACATGGCTGGATTGCGAACGTCGTCTTCCCCGATATCCTTCGACTCTAGCATGGTGGGTGGACTGTGCAAAACCAGCGTTTCGGCGTGCGCTAACTCAATTCGGTCAAGATATCGCAGCTTGGCATCGTCACACATTGGACTTTTATTACACGATGCTTCGCGAACTCGACGGCCAACCACCATCTCCAAACCGACAAATGGAAAGCCGCCGAATTAAAGGTCAAATATTGTCTCTTACGAGGAAACGTTTGGAGGGGGTCGTCGTGCGATCGCGACGTCACGACCGAGCGGAAGGAGAAAAACCGTCTATGCATCACGTCGTGCTGGACAGCCGCCGACGCCGACAGCAGCTGATCACGGACCTCGTATTGCCAGGTGGTAGGGTCGTACTGACTCAGGCCGCGGTTACAGCAGCCTTTGCAGATCACTATCGCCAGTTTTACGACGAGGTGGATACAGAGGAAGAGGAAGCGGACGATCACGACATACTGCAGCACGTGTCGCACACCCTCGACAATGCAGCAGCGGCGACGCTGTTAGGTGGAATTACACGGGACGACATCGAGGACGCGCTTAACAAGGGAGCACTCAACAAATCTCCCGGGCCAGACGGACTGCCGCTCGAGTTTTATCGGACTTTCCGCGATCTAATGATGCCCCGATGGATCAGCATGTACCAAGAACTGATGACCCCCGGTTCCCACGTGCCACCTGCATTCGTGGAAGGTCTCCTTATACCGATACACAAGCCTTCCAGAGGTCGGACGGTCGAGGACTACAGGCCCATTACAATGCTCAACTCGGACTATAAAATCTTCGCCCGACTACTCGCCAGCCGCATAAAGCAGGTTCTGCCCCTACTCCTCTCAATGGAGCAAACGACACAGGGCGGAGTGACCAACATGCAAACGGCAACCAGCGAATGCAGGGATTTAATAGCCATCGCCACATGCTGTCGCCTTCGAGCTGCTCTGATCTCCATTGATTTAGACCACGCCTTTGACAGAGTTCACCACAAGTTCCTTCTGTCCGTTATGGCCCGCATGGGCTTCCCGCCTGCCTTTCTCGACATCTTTCAGCGCCTTTTCCGTGGAGCTGCATCCCGTGTACTGGTGAATGGACGGATTGCGGGTCCCTTTCCGATCCGACGGTCAGTTCGCCAAGGATGCCCACTCTCCATGATCCTTTACGCGATTGCACTCGAACCACTTGTCGGAGGGTTGAAAAACAGGCTCTCGGGAATGTCATTGAGGGATCACACCTTTCACTGCAGGATATATGCTGATGACCTTCTCTTACTTGTCCGATCTGGTGACGAGGTACGATCGGTGATACAATGGATCAATCGCTATGGATTGGCAGCGGGCAGCCTCATGAATGTGGCCAAGTCGGCAGCGATGCCCATTGGGAGAGGTCTACAGGAGGACTCTTTAGCCCCGCTCCCACTAGTTAACAAGATCCGGTTCTTGGGCATAACATTTACACAGGATGTGCGCCGCACGGCTGCAATGAACTATGCACGATTACTACAGGCCATACGCACAGAAGTTCGCCGGAACTTACTTCGACGGATGGACCTCCTACAGCGTGTGGAATACCTCAACCTTCACGTGGCGACTAAGATGATCCACATGGCCCAGGTCCTACCGATATCGACAGCGATGGCACACATATTGCAAGCAGCGTTTGGCTATTACCTTACCGCCGGACACCTATTCAAAGTCCGCTACGAAACACTCACCCTCCCTCCGCGTGATGGCGGACTGGGACTTATAAATGTACGAGCAAGAGCTACAGCGTTATACTTGTGCACAATGATGAAATTGTGGACCCACAAAGATGCTTCCCTTACGGGACGTCTGTTAGAGGAATTGCTGCCGGCGTCTCTTCTGCCACCTGTCACGGTTGCGCACATTACACCTTCACTCTCGCACCTCTCGGCATTTATTCTTGAATATAGTTACGTGCACCCAGACCTTCCCAACACTCGCACTCCCAAGGCGAGAGACGTTTACAGACTGCTGCTAAGGTCCATACCTCGGAATGTGATTGAGAGGAAGAGCCCTACGACCCTATGGCCTGCAGTGTGGAGAGCGGTCCAGAAGTCGTTCCTCCCCACGCGGGTACGAGCCGCGTGGTACCAGGTGGTGAACGGGAAGGTTGTAACAAGACAAAGGCTGCACGCTATTGGGATGGCGGATTCCCCCCTTTGCCCAAGTTGCCACCTCGTGGATACTGATGAACACCGTTTAACATGTGGATCGGCGTTAGAGGTATGGCTGCTAGTGCAGAAGATCCTCGCCTGCTACCTACGTATCGCGCCTCGCACAATTGAGCCACGGCTCCTCCTTTGTCCAGAGGATACTTATTTCCCACCTGCGAAGACTCACGCTCTCACATGGTTTAAAGACATGTCCATATACTACCTCTTTCGCGATGATGAGAAGATGGTGCTTGATTACTGGCAATTTCTCCAGGACAGTCATAGCACACTTGAGTGTACACCCCGATACCGACAGCTATTTGCGTACTATTTGCGCAGTGTCTTCGACAACCCCCCTCACAGTTGGGGAGTACCGGGCAGAGGATGACCGTCGACATGGGGCTCCACACGCTGCGAAATGTTGTAACAGTTTGGAACATGGAACCTGTACGCCGAGGGGCCATGCACGTGGAATGGCGTGCGGCATTTGGTTACTATTTTCTTTCGTTATTATCTATCATCACACTATTAGTTTCAATTTCTTTTTCATAGTTTAGAAGGAACTCTTGTTCTGTTGTTGCTACGGCTGTAATTATCTAATTTTGTTTGTTGTAACTGAAAGACGCCTTTTGTCCATATATATATATATATATATATATATATATATATATATATATATATATATATATATATATATATATATAAAAGAAAGGTTGAAAAAAAGGAAAAAAATAAAAATAAAAAAAAAACAAAGTGGTTAGCGTTAAAGCCCCGTGAGCGCTGGGTCGCTGGATCGCGTCCCATTCATTAGTTTTTCTTTTTTTTTTTTAAAAAAAAAAAGATGGATAGAGCGTCTCCCATGTAAGGAGGAGATCCCGGGTTCGAGTCCCGGTCGGGGCACACATTTTCAGCTGTCCACATCGAGGTATATCAACAACACCTGTCGGCAGCTGAGGTTGTCAGTTAGTCAACATTTAGTAAAGGTTCTGTTTCGCTCTGCAACATATGCTTTTGTTTGAGCCCAGCTGAGTTCAATTTCGTTGTAATACCAGTGGGACGGTGGAAGACGTATAACTTTGTGGCCGTGGTTCTCTGGTAATGTATCAATCATACAATGCGTCTTAAGTGGTTTGTATCGTTTCACTAATTCCAGAAGATCCGCTTTCTGCATATCCTATTCAAAGCCTATTTTGTTATCTTTCTACCAGCTGACTATTTCGTCTCTCCTTGCAGCATCTGTTGGTTACTTATTTAATTGTACAGAATGGTACGGCGCATTGTCCATCACAAAAACACTATCAGAACTGACGTTTGTTAGCAAACGAGTAACGAACAGTCTTTGAATGTATCTGCATCCATACCCTCGTGGTAGTCGACATTTTTTTTTACTGAAACATCATAGCGCCGTACACAAACACAAAACTGTTCATAGAGCCAGCATAAACTACAATTAATCACCCTCTCTTACCGTTGGCACACTCATAGTTTTGTGGCGGGTGTCGTCTGCCACTCTGTCAACCTCTTCACTCACTGATACCAAAGGCCCATCATTGTCTCTTTCCGTTTCAAAGTAAGTACACAATCTGTATATAACTTTGCGTGCTTGGAATTTCAGCGTAGCTCCTTTTCAAAAGCCCTCTTCTCTGCTCTACAGGCAGCCATTTTCCACTTATACACACTTTTTCGCTTATACACACGGCAAGAAACTCACAGAAGTAGCGGAATACATACAAACCTGAACGTAGCACATGGCGCAACTAACTGAAAGCAGCAGTCGTGCAGCGCTACGGCAACACTGGGGCTATGCGTTGCCACGGCAACGTAAACAAAAGCTCGCCATCTGATTGGCCGCCGTGGATGCGTGAAGCACGTTCGCCAAGGCCGTATCAACTGTCATCTCTCTTCTCTCGCCATATGGAGTATAGCAACTTAAGTTTGTTTTTAACGAGTTTGGTATTCCAGACCATAGTCTAAAATGCACCATAGCTTGTTTTTGTCTTTTTTCTTGTACCTATTACTTTCATTCGTAGTTTTGTAGTAGGACGGAGAGGGAACGTGTGCTGTGTGGATGCAGGAGAAGGTGGCCACAGTTTGCGATCACTTGAAGACGGAGTCGCTGTTGGCCGCTGCTGGCTGCCGCCTCGGCGTGTGGCGGGGGCAAAGAAACTGGCTCGCCATGTGGGACACCACAGATGTCGTTTGTTATACCTACGGACTCAACTGCCGAGACATTTTCCAGTGTCCGACGCAGTGGAACCATGATCAGCGTAGAGTGAGTGGCATGCTGTAGTGCGTTAGCTTCACTCGAGGTGTATAGTCAAGGTGGGGACTGCCAGCCTGGCCAAGTCCATTCATCATATGAGTGAACAAGTGGCCGCTCCTTCAACGAGGTCAGTGCACTCACACAATTTAACAACATAATTCGAAAAATGTTGCGGAAGCGGAGGTCGTTGCACTTTCGGTTTAAAAAAACGACGCGGAAATACAGGGTGTTTCAAAAATGACCGGTATATTTGAAACGGCAATAAAAACTAAACGAGCAGCGATAGAAGTACACCGTTTGTTGCAATATGCTTGGGACAACAGTACATTTTCAGGCAGACAAACTTTCGAAATTACAGTAGTTACAATTTTCAACAACAGATGGCGCTGCGGTCTGGGAAACTCTATAGTACGATATTTTCCACATATCCACCATGCGTAGCAATAATATGGCGTAGTCTCTGAATGAAATTACCCGAAACCTTTGACAACGTGTCTGGCGGAATGGCTTCACATGCAGATGAGATGTACTGCTTCAGCTGTTCAATTGTTTCTGGAGTCTGGCGGTACACCTGGTCTTTCAAGTGTCCCCACAGAAAGAAGTCACAGGGGTTCATGTCTGGCGAATAGGGAGGCCAACCCACGCCGCCTCCTGTATGTTTCGGATAGCCCAAAGCAATCACATGATCATCGAAATATTCATTCAGGAAATTAAAGACGTCGGCCGTGCGATGTGGCCAGGCACCATCTTGCATAAACCATGAGGTGTTCGCAGTCTCGTCTAAGGCAGTTTGTACCGCCACAAATTCACGAAGAATGTCCAGACAGCGTGATGCAGTAATCGTTTCGGATCTGGAAAATGGGCCAATGATTCCTTTGGAAGAAATGGCGGCCCAGACCAGTACCTTTTGAGGATGCAGGGACGATGGGACTGCAACATGGGGCTTTTCGGTTCCCCATATGCGCCGGTTCTGTTTATTGACGAAGCCGTCCAGGTAAAAATAAGCTTCGTCAGTAAACCAAATGCTGCCCACATGCATATCGCCATAATCAATCCTGTGCACTATATAGTTAGCGAATGTCTCTCGTGCAGCAATGGTAGCGGCGCTGAGGGGTTGCCGCGTTTGAATTTTGTATGGATAGAGGTGTAAACTCTGGCACATGAGACGATACGTGGACGTTGGCGTCATTTGGACCGCAGCGGCAACACGGCGAACGGAAACCCGAGGCCGCTGTTGGATCACCTGCTGCACTAGCTGCACATTGCCCTCTGTGGTTGCCGTACGTGGTCGCCCTACCTTTCCAGCACGTTCATCCGTCACGTTCCCAGTCCGTTGAAATTTTTCAAACAGATCCTTTATTGTATCGCTTTGCGGTCCTTTGGTTACATTAAACCTCCGTTGAAAACTTCGTCGTGTTGCAACAACACTGTGTTCTTTGCGGTGGAATTCCAACACCAGAAAAATCCTCTGTTCTAAGGAATAAACCATGTTGTCTACAGCACACTTGCACGTTGTGAACAGCACACGCTTACAGCAGAAAGACGACGTACAGAATGGCGCACCCACAGACTGCGTTGTCTTCTATATCTTTCACATCACTTGCAGCGCCATCTGTTGTTGAAAATTGTAACTACTGTAATTTCGAAAGTTTGTCCGCCTGAAAATGTACTGTTGTCCCAAGCATATTGCAACAAACGGTGTATTTATATCGCTGCTCGTTTAGTTTTTATTGCCGTTTCAAATATACCGGTCATTTTTGAAACACCCTGTATGAACAGGCAAACGTCAGTGGAAATTCGTAGGTCTATAAAGAGATCGATGTGCGAAACGTAAGACTTCCACCATCATACGTTAGCGATAGATCTTGCAAAGATCCCAAGAAGATTCTATTCGAAGGCTTCCATCCGGTCATTCGTCGACCAGTCTGGTGTGGCAATAAAAGACAGCAAAAGTAAAGCTGAAGTTTTGTGTTTCGCTTTCAGAAACCATTCACGCAGGAGGATCGAGCAGGCACACCATCGTTTCACCGTATCATTGAGTCCCATATGGAGGACATGGAAATTGGAATTCCTGGCATTATAGAGCAACTGTAAGAGCTGAAATCAAAGAAGCCGCCGGCTACGGATAGAATCCCAACTCGCTGTTTATGTGATAGTTCAAATCAAATGGCTCTGAGCACTATGGAACTTAACATCTGAGGTCATCAGTCCCCTACAACTTAGAACTACTTAAACCTAACTACCCTAAGGACATCATACACATCCATGCCCGAGGCAGGATTCGAACCTGCGACCGTAGCGGTCGCGCGTCTCCAGACTGAAGCGCCTAGAACTGCTCGGCCACACCGGCCGGCCTATGTGATAGTAATTTCTAAATGTTGGATTCTATATTTGATGCAATTTTTAACATGCTTGTCGTAATGAATGTAGTACAAAATATGCATAATGCTTGGTTATATGTAGGACAGGGCATGTTTTTCCAAGTTTGTTCTGGCAACATAAATCAATACAGACATTAAAAATAAATGGGAACAGTTGACGATTATACGTATTTACACATCGTGACGTGAGCTGCCTGTTAAGAACATTGTCCTCTGGAATATACAAAACGGACGAATTTCTTTTCATGCAGATAACTTAATTCTTCAGCATTGGCCTTTTCCTTAGCTTGCACTTATCGCGAATCTCTCACCGATGGAAAGTCCTAAGTGACTAAAAAAACAACTCATGTGACTCCCATATGTAAGATGGTTTAAAGAACAGAACTGAAAATTACAATCAATATCCTTAATGTCAGTCTGGCGCAGAATTCTTGAACATAAATTAAGTTCGAACACAATAAATTTCCTTGAGGCAGAAAAGCTTTTGTCAGCAGATAAGCACGGATTTAGAAAGCTTAGTTCGTGCTAAAGTGAGCTTGGCTTTTCCTCACTCGATACCCTACGAACATTGGATGAAGGGCATTCATATATTTCCGGAAAGCGTTTGGCACTGTGCCCCATTGCAGACCGCTGAAGGTCCGAGAATTCTCAGACACGAGAGTGGCTCGAAGACTTCTTAAGATACAGAATCCAGTACGTTGTTCTGGATGGCGAGTGTTCATTAGAGACGAGGGTATAGTCTGGACTGCCCCAGGGAAGTGTTATAGGACAGCTGTTACTTCCAGTAAACATAAATGATCTAACGGCCACGGTGAGCAGCCATCACCGACTGTCTGCTGATTATGATGTAGCGTACAGGAAAGTGCCGTCATCGTGTGAGTGTGGAAGGATGCACGATGTCGTACACAGAATTTCTATGTGATGTGATCAATGGCAATTTGTTCTAAATATAGAAGAATTTAAATTTCATGCAGACGAGTAGAAAAAATTGGGCAGATGGAACTACTTCTCAAGCGAGGAGGGTTCCGTACAAACTTAATTACGTTTATCGACTGTTTATCCATTCTGGGAATGGAAGATCTTGACAATTTTGCTTGTTAACAACAGTAATACTGGTAAGATATCGGTCTCAGGGATTCCAAGACTTTCGATAATGTTGTAATTTCAAGTCTCAAGTCGGATAACAAATCACAAAAGAAAAATTTATTTCGTGTGATATAATTACAAGTTAACAATTCCCAATTTTTCCCTTTACCTGTACAGTGATACCTTGCTTCTTACCAAATTTCATGGTTCTGAGTCAACAGGAAGTATCCTATAGGTTTCGTTGAGCGAGTGTTCTAATGTCGAAATATGTAACATAAATGGCCGTATCTTTTGACTGAATTGGCATAGAAGCTTAAAATTTTTGCTGCCCTAGGGGACCACAGACTTTAGCACGTGATGTACATTTCAACGCGATACGTCAACCCGTTCCTGAGAAAAATGGTTTTCAACACTCGGACATACAGACGGATAACAAATCGATGGTACAAGTGTTCTGTTTTTACCAACTGATGCACGGAACTCTGAAAACAACCCTTTAATGTTCGAATACAGTATCGGTGGCGTGCTACTTGACACAGTCACGATGACTATATATATAGGCTTATATATACAGCACTGCAAAGCTGCTAGTTTTGTTACCGGCAGCTTCAATAAATCGTGAGAATTACGGAGACGTTTCGTGAACTCAGACAGAAATCCCTGGAAGGAAGACCTCCTTTTCGCGACACACTAAAGAGAAAATTTAGGTAACCGGCATCTGTAACTGACTGCAGAACGATTCTATGCCGAGAAATTTGGGCTCGAAAATGCAGCGGTAGCGTTCTCGCTTCCCACACCCGGGTTCCCGGGTTCGATTCCCGGCGGGGTCAGGGATTTTTTCTGCCTCGTGATGGCTGGGTGTTGTGTGCTGTCCTTAGGTTAGTTAGGTTTAAGTAGTTCTAAGTTCTAGGGGACTTATGACCACAGCAGTTGAGTCCCATAGTGCTCAGAGCCATTTGAACCATTTTTTTTTTTTTCGAAAATGCAGTGTGCTCAAGGAACTACCGAAGCGAGAGTCCATTATTTGCCGAACTATCTCGCAGACTGAAGATGTTACTCATAATTTCGAAAATTATGACTGTTTGAACGAAAACAAAATTTCATTAATATATTTCAAGTTTTGCTGGTACTCTTATCGTTAATGAAACTTAATTTCTACCTTCGATCACATGCTACCTAAAAAAAGTTTCAGAAATGGGAGTAGTGATGTTTTATATGACGCAGTGTATCAGAAGTTCCAAGGAAATTATTAAGAAGGAGAGTAAGGACGCAACGCAATGGAACAGTGAACCCTCAGTGGCCATGTTAAAAACGTTTTGTCACATGTAGCGGTCAACAATGGAATTGTGGTCTTATCGTTATTAAGCGACGACCACCGAATTATGGCAAAACTTTTATTGTTTTATTACAGCTATTTTTCTTCTGGTTCGTGTTCGTTTAAATAAACAGTAAATACATATCTACTGTTCCCTGTAAGCAAATTGTGTCCTGTCGTGGAAGAAGAAAGGAAACTTGGAATTCATATTACAGACGGACAAAATAGAACTGGCCGAGGTGATGAAGATGTCGTGGCCTTTTTAATGCAAAGAAAGGAGCAAATTCAAGTTCATTTGTAACTCTGAATTTCCTTTAATACAGCAACTGGTTACGTTTATAAGAAACTGCTGCAATGGAATTATGATGGTGTAAAAATTTATAGAAAAATAGTAGTCCTTACTATTAGGATAAGATATATTTTGCAATAATTAAGAAGAGCCTATCTTCGTTCTTTTTTAACATAGGAACAAACACTTTTATCACGATTAAATGTTAATGTTAAATGACGAGAGAGAATACAAAAGTACAGTTTAAAACGGTTATTATTTTCCGGTTTAAAGATATAGTCTCGTGATTTTACATTCCTCGTGTAGCGGAAACAATAATTTTCTCTTTCCGGACATGTGCGTGAATGTCAGAGAGGGAACAGAGATCGGTACTACTGCAGTTTCCTGCATTCTACTTTTTAGAGAATTGCCGAGTATAGCTGTCTGTTGATGGTGAGCAAAGGAAAAAGAGGAAATAAAGCACGACATCAAAGAACACTGCCAAATGAGGTTTGGCGGGACGATCACCGTCGACTGGAGAGATCATCTTACAAAGTAGCCTCTGTGCAAACAACGGCGCAAAGGGAGCCGGAGAACTCTGCACCCGCCAGCCTGAGCGGACGTTCCGTAAGGGACGAGTTTTGTGAGCACGAACAGGCCAGTTGTAGTATCGCCGAGGGAAATACAGAATCGGAGGGTATTAAAAAAGTTTAGCGTTTCTGAACTCTACCTGTGGTTGTCTGCAAAACTAAAATGATTATTTTACAATAGTGTCGCTTGTTTTACTTGCTAGGAAGTATCTGTAGTGGTAATCTGCTTACGCTCTGGTACAAATGAATTCGTTTGTGCCCCATGATAATTTTTTAAAATATTTAACAGATATCCATAAAAATTCTACACCAGTTTTCTCAAGCGAACAGTCATCTTAAATCTTTCGACGTATGTGCGCATTTTTGTTTCGTTATATCGAAATTTATCGAAATCTTGCAATTCGTCAGTCCTGTGAAAAAAAGAGTGCCCTATTAGTTTCTGTGTCCTAAAGAAAGGATATAGCTCATGGAAACGCATATATAAGGGTTAGTCGACTGAAAACGTGGTCTATGGAAAAAGTAAGTAAACTGTTTATTATTTCAAAAGTAATCACTATAATAGTTAATACAGGGTAACACAGAAAAACGGGCACATGTCCAATAAAACTAGGAGTGACGAAGGAAAGAAATTGCGTTCATAGTAATTGAAACCTCACAACTTCGCTATTTACGAAACCCTGTTGGCATATATAATTTTTTTTTAAATTACGTCCTTTAGATGGCGTCCTGTACGAATACATTCGTGAAACCTGCTGTTGAGATTCCTCATTGACCGCTGCAACATCTCAGCTGGGATACTGTGAACTGCATCCCGAATTCTCTGTTTTAACTTATTACGGGTTCTTAGCCGAGTCGTGTAGACTTTGCTCCTGAGATAGCCCCACAAGAAAAATTACAAACGGATAAATCTGGTGATCTAGGGGGGGGGGGGGGGGCAGGGAATGTTACCGAATCGCAAGATCACACGGTTGCCATCAATTGTCGCATATATGCCAGTGATTGCGGTGCTGTGTGCTGTGTGCTGTGTGTGATGTCGTTCCGTTCTGTTGAAACCATGAAACCAGGCTTCTAGAACGTTTGGAAAGTTGTTCAATGCAGGTGTAACGAAAGTTCGTAACATCTCCACTTAACGATCGTCATTGACTGTTATTATGTTTCCCTGTTCATTTGCGAAAAAAATGTGATCTGATAGTCCCATGTGATGAAACACCACAACATACTGTCACTTTACTAGCGTGTAAATGGCGCTCATGAGCGTCATTAGGATTTGTGTCTGCCCAGTCACGGTAGTTCTGTTCATTCGCATAACCTGTGAGATGAAAATGTGCCGCATGTGATATCCACAACTTGTTTAAAGGTTCATCGTCATTATTTATTTTTGTTATCATTTGCTAACAGTATCCTAATCGAAACCGGTAATCGTTGTCCTTCCACTGTTACACCATCTGTAGTTTGTAAGGATGAAATTTTATGTCAAGATGAAGAATTCTTCGAACACTCTCCCGGGACATTCCTACCACTGCTGCTTGCTTTAGCTTACGAATTGAACGCCGTGGGCTCCGTAAGACAGACTCGCGTACAACATCACTGTTCGCTGGAGAACGAACACTTCCTGGTCGTCCTGTTGGTTTCTTCTTAAGGGCAGATCCAGTTATTAATCCAACATTTTATCGCGTGTTTCGATGGAATGGCATCATGACGTCCTAAATTATAAAAACGTCGAAACTCCTTCTGCGCCGCTACCAAACTATCATTGTTTTTACAAAACATATTTTTTGGCTAACTAACGCTGTTGTCCGTTCCACTGATCCATGATTACTGAAATGACGGTCTGTTTATCCGCTAACTGTCAGGAACACGCAGTGTTGCCCCTGCCCATGGCTGCCACTACTCGTTTCAAATATTTCCGTTATTCTGTGTCACCCTGTACATTCACTTCACTGTGAAACAAGGCGATTAGTGGCTCGATGGGAAAATGTTTGCGGTTTCCTACTGAACCATGATTGTGCCCAGGCGTGGAGCTCTTCGTCCGAAGCAAATCGACGGGCGCGAATGTCTTTCTTCAGAGCTCCAAATATGTGGAAATTGCAAGAGGGAGATAGGGACTGTACGGGCGAGCCCACATGTCGCCGATGTTGTTTTGACTACGCTGTTGAATTTTCGCTGGGAAGGCCTTACGCATCGTACATACAGTCCCGATCGCTCAAAGTGTGATTACCATGTTATTTGGGTCCTGTTGTTGTTGTGGTCATCAGTCCTGAGACTGGTTTGATGCAGCTCTCCATGTTCCTCTATCCTGTGCAAGCTTCTTCATCTCCCAGTACTTAGTGCAACTTACATCCTTCTGAATCTGCTTAGTGTATTCATCTCTTGGTCTCCGTCTACAATTTTTACCCTCCACGCAGCCCTCCAATACTAAATTTGTGATCCCCTGATGCGTCAGAGCATATCCTGCCAACCGGTCCCTTCTTCTTGTCAAGTTGTGCCACAAACTCCTCTTTTCCCCAATTCTATTCAATATCTCCTCATTAGTTATGTGATCTACCCATCTAATCTTCAGCATTCTTCTGTAGCACCACATTTCGAAAGCTTCTATTCTCTTCTTGTCCAAACTATTTATCGTCCATGTTTCACTTCCATATATGGCTACTCTCCATAAAAATACTTTCAGAAACGACTTCCTGACACTTAAATCTATACTCGATGTTAACAAATTTATATTCTTCAGAAACGCTTTCCTTGCCATTGCCAGTCTACATTTCATATCTTCTCTACTTCGAAAATCATCAGTTATTTTGCTCACCAAATTGCAGAGCTCCTTTACTACTTTAAGTGTCTTATTTTCTAATCTAATTCCATCAGCATCACCCGACTTAATTCGACTACATTCCATGATCCTCGTTTTGCTTTTGTTAATGTTCATCTTATATCCTCCTTTCAAGACACTGTCCGTTCCGTTCAACTGCTCTTCCAAGTCCTTTGCTGTCTCTGACAGAATTACAATGTCATCGGCAAACCTCAAAGTTTATATTTCTTCTCCATGGATTTTAATACCTACTCCGAATTTTTCTTTTGTTTCCTTTACTGCTTGCTCAATATACAGATTGAATAACTTCGGGGAGAGTCTCACTCCCTTCCCAACCACTGCTTCCCTTTCATGCCCCTCGACCCTGATAACTGCCATATGATTTTTGTACAAATTGTAAATAGCCTTTCGGTCCCCGTATTTTACCCCTGCCTTCTTTAGAATTTGAAAGAGAGTATTCCAGTCAACATTGTCAAAGGCTTTCTCTAAGTCTACAAATGCTGGAAACGTAAGTTTGCCTTTCCTTAATCTTTCTTCTAAGATAAGTCGTAGGGTCAGTATTGCATCACGTGTTCCAACATTTCTACGGAATCCAAACTGATTTCCCCCGAGGTCGGCTTCTACCAGTTTTGCCATTCGTCTGTATAGAACTCGCTTTAGTATTTTGCAGCTGTGACTTATTAAACTGATAGTTCGGTAATTTTCACATCTGTCAACATCTGCTTTCTTTGGGATTGGAATTATTATATTCTTCTTGAAGTCTGGGGGTAGTTGGAGTCCTGAGGAAAGACATTTGTGGCCGTCGATTAGCTTCGGATAAAGAGGGGTACCTCTGGGTACAATCAAGGTCCCGTAGGCATCCACAAACATTTTTCCATTAAGGCACTGACCGTCTTGTCTCACAGTGGGCTAAATATATTAACAGTTACAGTGATTATTTTTTGAATGATAGTTTACTTGTTTTTTCCATGTGTTTCGTTTTCATTTGACAGTCCTTTACGCAGAGTGTCTCTATGAGGAGTCGTCAGGTGCACTTACTTTAGTGCCTCGGCAGTTATTTAAAATTTCATTTTTGCTTTGTGTGTCTGGAGTCAGGCCAAACAAGTCCTGTTCATCATGTATTTCATGCAGCGCCCACTGTTGACAAATAGCGTTTGTTTGTTTCGCGTTACAAGCAAGATTAATTTTATAGCAGAAGTTCACGTGTCCACTGGGTAGAGTGGTCCCAAATTAGTCTAGTACAATTTCTTTATCGATATGCATTAACAGGGACAACAAAGCTCGAATAACAACCAGTACTCCAGCAGCGTCGGCATTGCCCTGTCCCGTGCTGACTGCTGCCGCCAAGCACGCAGCGCTACTTATTCGCTGCTGAGCTGCTGCTTATCGTTTGTGTTTTTCCGTCCCTGCCAATGCATGCCGATAAAAAAAATATCGCACTAGACTAATCGGGGACCGCTGTATCGAACGGGCATGTAAAGTTCCACTTCAAAAATAATTTTCTTTGTAACGGGAAACAAACCGACGCTTTCTGCCGATCTTGGGCGTCGTATGAAAGACGCTGCATTTCTTTGCACTTCTTTGGGCTGACTATGGCTAAGGAATGCAAAAACTAAACTGAAAATATATGCTGAAACACCAGAGAAAAAATGGGACTTAACTTCTGAGGTCAGCAGTCCCCTAGAACTTAGAACCACTTGAACCTAACCAACCTAAGGACATCACACACGTCCATTCCCGAGGCAGGATTCGAACCTGCGACCGTGGCGGTCGCGCGGTTCCAGACTATAGCGCTTAGAACCGCTCAGCCACCCCGACCGGCGAAACACCAGAGAAAATGCGCCTGACAACTCTTAGGAGGCACACTGTGTACATTGCTGGGAATCTGAACTAAATGACATATTGAAGTACGTTTATTGATGTTTCGAAACAAGCTGTTCTTTCCTTTGAGTGTAAGAAATAAAATCAAAAGGGCAGCAGCACAGCGGAAACTATACTCGATGACAAAAACTGTGAATCATCATGTTGTTGTAATCAGTCAGATATCCGAAGGGTAGGAACTAAAAACGGAACTGACACAGTCTGACTTCATATCAGACACCGTGGTGGTAGAAATTCTCATTTGTTATTCCGGGTTTACAGCACTTCCTCCACAAGTACTTCAAAGGCTTATTCGCCAGAAAAAAAGTCCATAGTTCATCAATTTTCTTGGAGGTGTATGTGATAGGTCGATCCTGAAGTTACAAGGTCCTACAATCACTCGTTCCTTTCGTTTGTTGCTAAGAATACACACCATAAAAATTAATACAGTGAAACGTTTGTTGTACAAAACCTACCTCTCATTTCTCACTCCCCTTCATTTCGCTCTTATCCTTCTTCCTCTCCATCTTCCTTCATCCTGAGACAAGCATTCTCTCACGTAAAATTTAAAGCCTACGCAGTAAAGCTCCTACTCGTGTTATAAGTTGAAACTTCCTGGAAGATTAATACTGTGTGCCAGACCGAGACTCGAACCCGGGACCTTTATCTTTCGCGAGCAAGTGCTCTACCAACTTTTTCTTTTCCTTTTTTTTTTCATTTTGTTTGTTGTTGATCGTTGTGCTTGGTCGTTGCGGACGTCACATGACATCCGTTCAAGTTCTTTGTTGATTCTTTCACTCATTTTGATTATTACAGAGGCCAACCAGCTCTATGACCGAACACAGCAACTGAGCTACCCAAACACGACTTACGCCCCGTCCTCACAGCTTCACATCTGCCAGTACCTCGTCTCCTACCTTCCAAACTTTACAGAAGCTCTCCTGCGAGTCTCGGTCCGGCACACAGTTTTAATCTGCCAGGAAGTTTCATATCAGCGCACACTCCGCTGCAGAGTGAAAATCTCATTATGTTATAAGTTGTTTGTTACATTACATACCGATGACAAATTGACATAAATCTTTCGTTATACAGACAGGTAGGAAATACCGTTACATAATTTAATTGATATTCTGCTGCCCTCAGGCAATATTAAACGCAGGGCATCGTGATGAGAACCCTATGTGTTTTCATCTGGAGTGTGTAAAGCTAGATATAAACGAAACTACATGCAAGGAACCTAGAAGAGCGAGGTTTTTAGTAACGACAATGTGTAACAGCTGTAAAGGTTTATGAAGTATAAATATTTTGAGCTACACTATATAAATTGACCAGTTAGAATAGAAGTTCTTCTCTATTTCTGTATTAAAGGCTATTTAGAAATAATGATTCACATCATCTTTGGAAGTTGAGCAAATTATGACATCTTGCATAAACATATCATTTCCCGAAATTGTTTACTGGTTTATATGTAACAGACCGACTTCGGCTTTTATTGGAAAGGTAGTCTGAACCAGCACTGGGTCTGTGACTCCAGTACATAAAAATTATCGCTAACAGATTCAGCGAACTGGTATAGAAAATACTTTCTATGATGTAAAATAAATAAAGTTACATTAAATTTATATCAGTGCTAGCATGAAGATATATCTGCCAGCATTGTTATAAACAATATCCATCGTCCATTTCAAAGTGCTTTTACTCCTACTGCAAAATTCGGTTAACGTTTTAGAGATCAATATTTTGAATGTGGAACTCATTGATCCTTATTCGGTTTTTTTTTTTTTTTAAAGTAATCTGATCCGTGTCGGTCTCCATCCGATGAAAGGAACCTATAATAGGAGCATCATATGGAAGTAAAAGGTTAGAATGTTTTGAGTGAGATACAAAGATATTGGGCGAAGGATAAATTGCGCAAGGCAGTCACCAGGCTAATCATCAAACTTAGAAGATGTAGCGGGAGGGAGCGGACTTCAAATGTTTGCGTACGAGATATTCTTTAAAACTAGAAGAACACCACTTTTTACGACAGGTAACATTTCAAATGTATTTCGTGAAACAAGGAACACAAGAAAGCTTCGGTTCTGAACTATACCTGGCAGACAAAATATTTCACACACGTCGATATCCATGATGGCTAATAAGGAGATAGGCGGTAATCAGCTCCTAATTGCCTAATCGTGCACCAGTGCGAGGTTAAATCTCAAACCCCTCCTCTCTGACTCAGGATCAGAGCAGGAGGCAATCTTATGGATATACATCCGTCGAATGGAGAGTTCAGTTTTGTCGCCCCTTTCATGCAACACGGTAAAATAAAAGGAGGAAACTTAGATCAAAATATTGTTTCGACGACAAAGTTACAGGTACAAAGGAGACACTCGAATTAAACGTAATGGGTAGGACTTTTTCCGTATTATTTTCAAAAGACAGCATCCCGATATTCACTTGCAGCGGTTTAAAGAAGCATTGACTCACTAAATTTGGATGGCTGGGTGTGGGTTGGAACAGGTCCATTTAGTGAGTGATACATTTGTTCGTACATTACTGTCAGTTACTTACAAGGGAATTAGCTCTTGGTTTACATGTAAGAGCTTTACATGTACAGCCAGCCGCTGTGGCCGAGCGGTTCTAGGCGCTTCAGTCCGGAACCACGCTGCTGCTACGGTCGTAGGTTCGAATCCTGTCTCGGGCATGGATGTGTGTGATGTCCTTAGGTTAGTTAGGTTTAAGTAGTTCTAAGTCTAAGGGACTGATGAACTCAGATGTTAAGTCCCATAGTGCTTAGAGCCATTTGAACCATTTTACACGTACATTACAGATATACCCACAACATTTGCCATCCACAACAACAGGGTACTTGAGAATCGCGTGTGTTTTCAGCCACCGAGTTACAAAATAGGTTGTTGGTAGCTCTTGGCAAAAGATTACGAGAATAAGCATGACCACAGACTATGACATGCCGGAAGCGCAGATGCTTATCACAGCAGGAGCACTTCATGAGCGCCTGCACGAAGCATTCTTCTGAATCACAATGCGTTCGGAAAAAAAAAAAAAAACAAAAAAAAAAAAAAACAACGTTCGAGCGGTGTTTGAAACCTCTCTGGTCATAACCATCTATATTCCAGAAGTACCGAACAAAGTCTGCGAAGACCGGAGGACTGAGCTGATTGTGTAAAATAAACATCAGTAATGAAATTGAATCCCTTGACGATGGTATGAAGTCATAGTCGTTAAAGATACTGTGATGTTAAATCTGCTTCAGCACCGCCATGAACTGTTGGAAGAACAGCACAATCTGTAGATGAATGTAAGGTGTATAACTAGGAGAGGTGGCCTTGACTGGGTACATCATGTTTTGCGGTCGGGCGGCACCGATATGAGCCTTGTCACGATATGTTCCGAGCGAATCAACCACAATAAGAGACTCCTTCGTTGCATGTCAGAAGTAGACATTTTGAAAGAATTGCACCAGAATTTGTTCTGCGATTAGGCCGGACATCGAGGCAACGTGAATTAGATTCTGCGGTTTCAGCATGTGTTGCATTACTAGCACTCCAAACTAACTTCTAGGTTCCTGTGTACGATCAGTCTGCGCCGAACTTCTTACCGACTTCTCTCCTTTGAAATGCAGAAAAGTAAAGTTCTTTCTGTATACCGCTGCGATTGGTGCTATAATTCTGTATACGTTCCATGGTGTTCACTAAGGACGTTACCTCATTGCGAAACTCGCCACATCCTTCATTCGCGTAACCATCTGTGTTTCAGGCTTTAGTGGCTACACATTTTGTTATTGCCTGTGACTCAACATGGTGTCTCCGTTTAAACCTTGTAACCAATCAATGGATAGAGCCACTAAATCGAGACAGTCCTATTTCTTCGGCCTTTTCCAAATTCCAAGTACGAATATCTCTGTCGTGAACTTTAGGGCCTAGAACAGTTGTCGTCAACCTGAATTTTTCAACTTCATAATCGTTAAGCACGTGAAGTTTTGAACACTGACCTCTTTCTCTACCACGTAATCCAAATATCGTAGATGATGTATGTCTTGCGCCATACGATATCGTTTCTGTACTGTACTGATGCTTAATCTTTGAGTTTCCCAGAATCTTCGAATGCAACTATCTCATTTACCTTTTCAAAAGAGATGTCGCCCCGCTTCCTCCTCTTCGGTGGGCTTGGCATTTAACTAGACGACTGGCTTCCATACCTTTACGACAGTTCTTCGTTACTATCAGGTTCTGGGTCATCCGTACGTTTTTCACGATAAGACAAGTCGTCTTCCGCGTATTCATATTCTTCAATGTAATCTACTGAATCTCTGATGTATATTATTACCAATGACTGCTACTGTTTCATCTATCACATTGATTATGAATGCAGCTGCATTTCTCTCCTTTACTTTAATTTCTGTGGATCTTCTTTTGTGTTTATTTGCAGAAGTCATTACCACGCAATTACATTCACATTGAGAGTAACGTGACGCGCTACGAAATCGGTAACACCACAAACGGCGGAATTAACTGCCGAGTTTGATGCAATACAGTTGCGAGGCAGCATTGTGCTGGTTTCCTTCCTCTTATGCGTAATGTCTGCCTGGTTCCTTAGATGTAACTTCGGATACTTCATCAGGCGACCTTCGGTACGGCGTGGCGTTTGTCGTCCATAGCATACGAGTACACAGCAAACAAACCACGTTAGCTAAAGGAACACTCTTTATAGTGACCACAGTTAGCAGAGCCGTGATATGGTGTTAGATGCCGGCCGCGGTGGTCTCGCGGTTCTAGGCGCTCAGTCCGGAACCGCGCGACTGCTACGGTCGCAGGTTCGAATCCTGCCTCGGGCATGGATGTGTGTGATGTCCTTAGGTTAGTTAGGTTTAAGTAGTTCTAAGTTCTAGGGGACTGATGACCACAGATGTTAAGTCCCATAGTGCTCAGAGCCGTTTGAACCATTTTTATGGTGTTAGATGCGTTCCTCCAATTCCATAATCATATTTAACAGCACAAACAGCCTAAAATTTTCACAACAGTCATCCAGATAATATAATGTCACATACGACACACTATCCTTTGCCTCGAGGTGGTTTTCCAACGCCACTTCAGCTAGGATTCTGCCAAGAGAACAATTTTATACGCACTAGAAGGGCACAATGCTGAGTGGCGATACATTTAGTTAGTCATGTGACATTTAATTTTCGTGACCTACGGAAACACAGAGTAAATCTGCAAAGGCAACTGAAGTACAGCGAGAAGAAACGGAACCACTGCAATTTGACGATGGCATTGTAATTCCGTTATAGAGGATAAAAAAACTGGAAAAGCACTCGAAAAGAACAAATAGTGTCTTGAAAAGAAGTTATAATGTGAATATCGGCAAATATAAAGCAAGGGTAACAGAGTGAAGTCGAATGCAATGAGAATCAGATTAGCAAGTGAAACACTGGATGAAGTAAATGCATTTTGTTAATTGGGCAGCAACTTTACTGACAGTGGTGAAGTAGAGATGATATAAAATGCTGGCTGTCAATAGCTAAAAAACGTTCCCGAAAAGGAGAAATTCATTAACATCTAATACAAATTTAAGTGCTTTTGTGAAGGTTAGTTTATGGTGTGTAGCCTTGTTTGGAAGTGAAATGTGGACGGTAAGCATTTCAGAGAAGAAGAGAATATAAGCTCTTGGTCTGTAGTGTTACAGAAGAATGTTATGAACTAGGTGGGTAGATCTAATGGTTAATGAGCAGGTACTGAATCGAAATGGGAACAAAGAAGCTTCTGATGCGACTTGACTAAGAGAAGAACTCTCCTGGAGGTGTCAAGAAATCGTCAGTTTGGCAATGGATGGTTAGCGGGAGGATTAAAATTGTAGATGTAGACCACAGCAAGTATGTTTTCAAAAGGTTGTTTTACTCAGTCCACTACCGGTTTCTAATTTTTACAAATCCATCTACAGATGGCGTCTTACAACTTTCCTTTCTTTCCTCCTACGCCTTCGTTTTGTGCTAGTTACTGGCGTGGTACACTAAGAAAAACAAAATACTTTTCGTTTACCTTTTGTGTATCTTGGTGCACCACACCATTAACTAACACAAAACGAGGCGCCAGCAGGGAATAAAGTTCTAAGAAGCCCTCTACAGATGGGCTCATAAAAATCCGAAACCTGTAATGGTCTGAGTTATCAAATTTTTTAAACCATACTTATCGCTTTTTGCTGCTTAAATTATTAATCCTAAAACTGTACTTCAGCCAGGTCTGTCAACATGTCAAGATTTGAAAAGATAGAAAGTCACATGTAGTTATAAGAATACTTACTTGATTAGTGGTACTTTATGAAGTAACATAAACCAAAAGGAAGAGATGGTTTTCCTAAACGATATTGTAAACATTTCTGCGTACTTAACAATCACATTGAAACCGTGGATAATTCGCATCGCTTACATGATTTATATATTTAGATGACAGGAAATAGTTAATCAAATGCTGCTACTTTCCTAAAACTCTACAGGAGTGACGCTAAAAACTTTACAAAATGATTCATTATATGATCCATATATATAGATTTGATGTAACACTGGCAAATTGAGTGACAAAGTTGTTGCTTCATTATTTGCTTATTTCCGATGTTCCTCTTGTGCTACTAGATATACGCTCAGCAGACCATTTGAGAGGTAATATTTTTGGGACTGTTAACGAGAGGCGAATCACAGGTTCCTTGTTGAGTTGCACACCCCATCTTAACAGTGTGTGGTTTACGCTCCTACCGAGTGAAAATATTAATTGCGTAAGATATGGGAAGTGTATCGCTGAGGAGCTACGATGATTTATGGATGCTCACAACAAGCCCAAAACCTTCGGTGATTTCTTGATGCAAATTCCCAGAACAGCGCTTACCTGTCAGAGGTGTTCACAGTTTAACTGACATCCAGGTGTTTTAGAGGGCCACACAAAGGCCTATGGTATTGGCACATGAAATAATTATCGCACATTTTAAGAGTCAAATTCTTACGCCGTTGTGTACATATGAAGACTGCTCTTATATCGTTCGATTGAGAGGTACGATAGTTAAAATGTGTCCTATATGAGTAATCCTCATACAATGATAGCATCAACAAATTCAGTTTCACAGATAAGCAAAATTTTCGGTCTTACAGATAAGCAAATCAGTCTTCTGATCAACATAACATTCATTCGACTCGGTGACCTTGCCAGCCGGAGTGGCCGAGCGGTTCTAGGCGCTACAGTCTGGAACCGCACGACCGCTACGGTCGCAGGTTCGAATACTGCCTCGGGCATGGATGTGTGTGATGTCCTTAGGTTAGTTAGGTTTAAGTAGTTCTAAGTTCTAGGGGACTGATGACCTCAGAAGTTAAGTCCCATAGTGCTCAGAGCCATTTTGAACCCGGTGACCTTTTATATGTTTCTGGTCTGTAGTAGCTATGTTCCTGACTGCCTGTGCAGAGTTGCGTGCAACTAGCAAAGATCATAATACGTAGGACAATCCCTTCTGGGTCCCACAGGAAAAACATAACTCTAAAGTATGGACCGTCGAATATTGTTGTCCTGTAGCGCGTTCAGAGGATTCCATAGACCTCTCCCGACTTCCTGTGGACCCTTGTGAACTCGTGGCTTGATTTAGCAACTGCAGGAATTTAAAAGCTTTCCCATACGATTGATATCCAGTCAGTATCTGTGTCACACAGATGGTGATACCTAATGCTCACTTGCAGCGATCGTGCGCGGCGTAAGTATAGTGTTTTTTTTTCTCACTAGTTATATTTTATCACTACTCTGTTTATATTTTTCAGTACCAAATAGTTAATATTTTTACAAATTCTGATGATATGAGTAATGGATATTTATTAAGGGTACATTGTTCGACTGACGTGAAAATTCAGAATTGAAGAATGAAGAATTTGACTCTCTTTCACCAAACTGTTTCGTGCAGTCTTGGAATAGTTTTTGCATTTATACATTTGTACTGAAGGTATATGCGTCAGCGATATTGTCTGATCCATTCAATTGTTGATGAGAGTGTGTTGTATAATTAGACTGCAGAGAAATGGCAGCAAGAATATGAGAGGTCAATAGAGCCCATATGAGAGTCGATCTGAAAATAAGCTGCACTAACATCAAAATAACGTATAACTAGAATTCTGGAAGAAAAGCAGCCAAAATAGTCAATGAAGCTGCTGAACCAGTCGAGTTCGTGTGCGGAGTGCACTTGGAAACGAGGAGCTATTAAAATATAAATAGAATAAGTAAATGTCCAGAGTACTAAAAGTGTATCTCAGTCGTTAATAGTCAGTTCTAATCATAGACATTAAAAGCCTAAACCATCCAACAGTTTTCATGAAACTTACTGCAAGTAAGGAGAACAGACGGGAAGACGAATTAATAAGAGAATGTTCGGTAGCTGAATATATCACATTCAGCTTCATGAAACTGAGCAGAGAATACTAACAGAGAAAATGATGGAAAATGGAGCATGGAAAACTTTATTGGGAATCCTCGTAACAACTAACAGGAGACGTAATGTTACATGGGTACAAATCATTAGGATATAGGTAGGTCAAATTTTGATGCGTAAAGCTCGAGGCTATGAAATGATTCAAATGGCTCTAAGCACTATGGGACTTAACATCTGAGGTCATCAGTCCCCTAGACTTAGAACTACTTAAACCTAATTAACCTAAGGATATCACACACATCCATGCCCGAGGCAGGATTCGGACTCGGGACCGTAGCAGCAGCGCGCTGGCCTATGAAATGAGGTCTTCTTCCAGTGGTGGGTAAAAAATTAACTAATCATAATGATGATCAGTTCTTCATATCTTAGAGACAACGTTAATAAAAAACTACTACAATGACTTTTTTTTGCAATGTTCAAAAAATACAAATGTAGGAAAGCAACTGCTTCAGACAGGTGCGAAAACTTTATGCCAGAAAATAAAATAGTTTTACTTCAAATTGAGACATGAGATGAAAGAAACGGTAATAAAAATCGAGATAAGGTAGTGGTTAAAGGCAAACTCAGTAAACACATATTATTTTATTTTATGTTTATTTTGTTAGTATTACAGGTATCCGACAGTATTACCACCAACAGTTTATGGTTTTATAGCATAATTCAGCTGCCTGATCATTATGCTGGGTTCTCGAAATGTCAGAAACTAAATATACATTTTCTTCTGAATCACTGGCCCATTGATGATCCTATCACCGACTATATCTTTCCACAGCAAAAGTTACAAATAACCTAAATTGGAATGTAGATTGCTATAATGGAAGCACTCCTTTCCTTTCTCAGTGAAAACAACTGAGTGCTAATGAAAGGAGGACCGTGCCTGTCTGTTAGCCAACCGAAAAGCTAGCGGCCACGCAACAAAGGCAGAAATCCTCTGTTTTCCATTACAAATGCCTTCATCAACTCAAACAGGGATGGACTGGAATGATGAAGTATTGCGATAATTCACGAGCTGACGACCTATGAATAGAATATGAGATCGCCGTCTGGCCAGCTTTCCATTCTTGTGACACTGGGCCTTTGCGTATTTTAAAGCGCGCCTCTTTCTCATTATGTACTGTAGGTTGTACTCTTTATAACTTTAGTATTATTTGCTCGACATTATGGATGCAACTAACGCAAGGTGTTGGTCTGCCGACAGTATATACAGGGTGTATCAAAAAGAATCATCCGATTTGGCACGTCTTTATTTCTGAACTAATAAATATATACAGTGAAATTTGTTTTTTGATGAACGGTAGACTCAAAAAGTTTTTATTTTCATACCTTTTCATAGGTGTTCAATATGCCCCCTTGAGATGCACAGCATATGGCAATGCGGTATTCAGATTGTTCCCACACTGCAGCGAGCATGTTTTGAGTTACAGCTTCCACAGCTGCTATTATGCGATGTCTCAGTTCATTAATTGTTGTTGACAACGGAGGCACAAAAAACAAAGTCTTTTAGAAGCCCCCACAAGAAATAATCACATACAGTCAGGTCCGGTTACCTTAGAGGCCAGTAATGTAAGGCTGAATCATTTGGTCCAGTGCGACCGATCCATCGTTCAGTAATCCTTTGACTTAAAAATTCCCGCACTTCGAGATGCCAGTGCTATCTAGCGGGAACCACGTAAAACTCAAGAGGTTGCTCTTTCCAACAGTACGTTGTTCACGCACATATCTCAAATAACGTAATAGCTATTTTTTTAAAAATAGGATGATTATTTTTGATACAACCTGTATAGCGCGAGAGTAAATTATACAAAAATTAACAAAACCCCACTGTTTTACAATAGGTTAAATTAATAGATCGAAGCGGGAAAAGCTTACTATATAGACAAATAAAACGTTGTTGTAATGTTTCTAAATTAATTCCGTACAGGGTGGATTCTGCAACCCTGCGACTATGTTTCTAATATATATAGGAAAGCAAAAATAAAAACATCGTAAAACTGTTTTATTTTTCCTTGTTTTCATTGTTAAATGGTGATGTGATTATAGCGAATAAGTAAGCTGTGTTACAGGTGATAACTTCATTATTTGCGTCGTTTAGACTAAGGTGCATCTCAGATAATGAAAATCTGTTCGACACAGGATTTGTTCTCTCAGCGGTTTCCGAATACTATGTGTAAATGAGCCAAAGGCTACTTAAAAATGATAATAAAACAATCCGATCATTGACACACCTTGTAGTAGAACTGAAAACACTGCACATAAAGCGAAACGTTCGCTTTCCTGCATAGAAAATGGGAAAAGCAGGACACACGCACAATGGAAAAACATAAACCGTCATAACACAAACGTTACCTAGGTCCAAAGCATCTGTATGGTATCTGATGTGTATCATAACGCCTAAACCGAAATTTACAGACCACTGGCTTTTTGTCTACCTGGATACACACTGCTGAAATGCTGAATAATCACCTATGATTCTATAAACCTGCATCTCAAACTAACAGCCATGGAAGTTTACATGACGACTATGTTCAGAACTGAGAACCGCCTTATAGTTGCGGTATTTTAACTCAACAGTTGCCCAATAAGCACTTGATTGTCTTCACCTTTTTTGCTCCATCAGTCTGCACAGCTGGTACGTCATAGATAAAGTGATTCCTTAGATTTCGACTGCATTCATGGAAACTGTAAACTGTTGCGTTGCGAAGTTCACCAGAGTAAAGTCCGCCTGGAGAATTGTTGGCAGACCATGTACAATATGTTCACTATTCTAATCGCTGTAAAATTCAACTTCATAAAGTAACAGGACACTCAAGTGGACTCCCTGTTACTCCACAGATATAAGTAACTGTCGCCATATTCACTTGTAGCATCTCTGTCTTTCTTTGTCTTTGGAAACATCTCTGTCTTCTATAAACATAAAAAAAAGTTTTCCATCACTCCGGACCCCAGAGCTCCTGAAGATAGACGATGACCGTGGATAATGTATCACAGACATAGTCCCTTTCACTGTTCAGAGATGTCACTAAACCCACCCAAAGACGTAAACAACCATGCACGAGCAGCGCCTATTGGTCGGAGGGGGTCCGACAGCTGGTCAGTTCCAGTCAGTGCACTAGGAAGGAGGCACGCCACTAGTGTTGTCTGTAGTTTAACCATGCCTTAGACGGTCAATACCGCGGTTAGATCGCGTCCGCATTGTTACTTTGTGCCAGGAAGGGCTCTCAACAAGGTGTCTCGGAGTGAACCAAAGCGATGTTGTTTTGACATGGAGGAGAGACAGGAACTGTCGATGACATGCCTCGTTCAGGCCGCCCAAGGGCTACTACTGCAGTGGATGACCGCTACCTACGGAGGAACCCTGACAGCAACGACACCATGTCGAATAATACTTTCCGTGCAGCCACAAGACGTGTTACTACTCAAACTGTGCACAATAGACTGCATGATGCGCAACTTCATTTCCGACGTCCACGGCGAGGTCTATCATTGCAACCACGACACCATGCAGAGCGGTACAGATGGGACCAACGACATGCCGAATGGATCACTCAGGATTGGCATCACGCTCTCTTCAACGATGTGTGTCGCATATGCCTTCAACCAGACAATCGTCGGAGACGTGTTTGGAGGCAACCCGGTCAGGCTGAACGCCTTAGACACACTGTCCAGCGAGTGCAGCATGGTGAAAGTTCCCTACTGTTTTGGGGTGCCATTATGTGGGGCTGACGTACGCAGCTGGTGTACGATACGTGAATGCCATCCTCCGACCGATAGTGCAACCATATCGGCAGAATATTGGCGAGGCATTCGTCTTCATGGACGACAATTCGCGCTCCATCGTGCACATCTTGTGAATGCCTTCCTTCAGGATAATGCTATCGCTCGACTAGAGTGGCCAGCATGTTCTCCAGAGAGCTGGACTTCATTTCTTGCTTTATTATTTGCAATGTGTCTTCGTACACTTGGAGAAATTCAAGTTAAGCAAATCTTCTGTTTGTAGTGTTAACTTGTTCGCTAATCATTTCTGCTGCTGCCCAACGACAGCTGCCAGACTACTCTGTAGTCCACCTCTTCTTACCACTGTGTACGAAGTCGTACACAACATTAAGACACGAAGGATGAACAGCGCTGCAGTAACGGCTCACAAGGGAAACTCCCAATCGCAACCTCGTCAGGTTTAGTGTCAAGATGACCCAGTGGATAGCACGTCAAAAACTGAACACAGATCAAGCATGACAGGAAGAAGTTGTAATGAACTGTGAAAAAAAAAAGAAAAATAGAAACAGTGAGCGGTTCAAGAACAAGAGCTGCAATAAAGCGCAGCCTGAAATAGCAGCGGCGTCATGGGTAAGTAGTCACGGAGTTCAACTGCCAAGCGGGCGAGCCGCGTTAAAAACCCTCTCGTGCCATTTATTTTTACTTTTTTTCACAACGTTATGAACTGTCCGTCCGGTCATTGAAGTATATGTTCTCTTTCTGCAGTCTTGGTAGGTGTCATACTATACAGTGGTTTTAGACTATGAGTCATGTGATAAGAATATGTTACCGTTGCAAGTAAATGTGATGAATAGTGAGAGGAAGCGAGATACCACATAGATGTCTCACAGAAATGGAAACAACAAGTAAACTGTTGGGATCTATGTTAAAACAAAGGAATTCAAGAGCCAAGGCTTCCAAAACGGAGCGCAACTTCAAAAACGTTGAAAACACATGTTTTGTCAGAGCACAGTGAAACTGTGTGATTGTGAAATTGCTGCGTTCATTTGTTGCAGCTTATGTGACAAACTATTATGTTTTCATCATTTCCTTGGGAGTGATCACATTCATACTCATAAGAACACATTTATCGGGCAAGGAGGCATATCTTACTCACCGGGCGTACAAGTTAGGTGCGTCTATGTGAGACTCCTGTCATATGATACACGTACCGTCGTTAATGCTGTGTATGACTCACCAGACGTGTGTGGATTCCAATGACTTGTCGCCTTGTCATCGAAAGTTTGCGGTTCCCATTCGAAAGCCACCTCCTTTCGGCTGCTAACAGAGTAGTTGTGCAGAATCAACGCTCATTATAGGTCACTACCTTACACCCCGCTGTTGCAAACGAGCGTTACACCACGACACAGACCCAAGTTCTAATAAAGCGAAAAAAAAGAAAAAATGGCAGGAGGAACGTTTGAACACGGTTCGCGCACTTGGCAGCCCCATACCATGACCACTTACCAACGACGTCATTTGCGCTTGCTCTATATTTCATTTCTTTTTCTTGGACCGTTCACTGTTTCTATTTTGCTTTTTTTTTCTCCAGAGTCTAATACGCGTTCTTCCTGTTTTCATGCTTCATATATATTCAGTATCTGGCAAGGTGTCCACAGGGTCGTCTTACCACTAAATCTTAGTGGTGCACGATGGGGAGGGAGTTTTCCTTGTCAGCAGCGAGGTCCAGTGAAGTGCTGTCGTTGCTGTAGAATTGATTATTCTTCGAGCTTTACTGTTCCTATTAAGACATACCGATTAAAAATATATCTAATCTGGGACGGCTCTGTCGAATGGGAACGTAGAAGTCTATTTTTAAAATCATTTTGTTTGTAACGGGAAACAAACCGACACTTTCCGTCAACACTGGGCGTCGCACGAAAGGCGTGGTGTTCACTGTTTGTTTGGGCTGAATCCAGCTACACAATGTAGAAACGAAATTTGCAGATATTTGGTGAAACACCAGAGCAAATGTGTGAGATGACTCTTAGGGGAGACACCCTGTGTACATATATTTTAACTCACTGTACAAGTGCTTTCAGGTGTACAAAATGTAATTTGTTATTAATTCGGTTAGCGAAAGCAATATCTTGGAATTATTCTCTAGGCCGGCCGAAGTGGCCGTGCGGTTAAAGGCGCTGCAGTCTGGAACCGCAAGACCGCTACGGTCGCAGGTTCGAATCCTGCCTCGGGCATGGATGTTTGTGATGTCCTTAGGTTAGTTAGGTTTAACTAGTTCTAAGTTCTAGGGGACTAATGACCTCAGAAGTTGAGTCCCATAGTGCTCAGAGCCATTTGAACCATTTTTTTGAACCAATTATTCTCTGATTATTTTCGAAGTAGAAACATTCAGTCATGAGGGGCCAGATGAATAATGTATTTATTTAAAGTCAGTACCGCCATTAGACTGTTGTTTGTTTACAGTGTCACTTTTACACTTACACAATCATGATTTCGGCTTCAAAGTGCCATTATCAAGCGTTTTAAGTGTTATAAATTGCCTGGGACGGGACAATGTCGTATTAAAATACACTATTAGACACCATCTTGACTCAATATGGTGTACACAGTAATGAGACAAAGCAGTAGGCTCTGCCAGAAATATCGACTCTTAGACATGTGTCTAATAGTGTATTTTAATGCGACAGTGTGTCATTCCAGGCAATTTATAACACTTAAAACACTTGATAATGGCACTTGGAAGCCGAAGTCATGATTGTGTAAATGTAAATTTAACACTGTAAACAAAGAACGGTCCAATCGCGGTACTGACTTTAAAGAAATCCTGAACTTTGTTTTTAAATTGTAATGGACAGATATAAGCAACTCAGATGCGAAAACATTTGAGAGGATATTACTCATTCGGTTCTGTTTCCAAAATAAAAAGGAATTATTTTGTAGTTACCAGCAAATGACGTCCATTAGGGTACGAGACAGCTTGTCGTTAGCGCCGTTATTTCGAGGGCATTTGTATTCCGATAGCATTTTGTGATTGAAGGTTTCATTTCATGGCCTGTGACTGCAGTAAAATTATACACTACTACACGAGTAATACCGAAGCCAGCCATTTTTATAATCATTTATCCTTGTTTCGTTAACTCCCGTCTTCATAATACGACCACGAAAGTGTGTGATAAGTGGATGCATCTGCGTGTGAACTTCGTTCATTGCGTTCGCAAATGTACTGTAATTAAATATCGCCTTGAAAGCCAAAATCCAAATATTATAAGTAAACCTACCAAAGTATACACTTCGATCTCGATCGAATTTGAACATGTTATAGAGTTTAACAAAATAAGACACTTTTTATACGTGCCCATACGGCCGTTAAGGGGGTGAAACAACCCATTTGAAAAAAAAAAAAAAAAAACTGAGTTCAATATTTCTAAATGACTGCCGTTGAATCAGCAGCATGTACAAAAAAGAAAACGTCAAATAAACTTCTATAGTTTTTAATGTACGTTAACGCCGAAATAAGATTTGTCAGAAAAGTATTTTTTTTTCAAAATTCGCTTGCCCCACTATTTTGTTTTTCATTTCGACGTTTGACTAGTAGCAAAACGTGGAGCATCGTTTGTATCAAATCCAATCATATATGATAGAGTGGATTTCTAAAGACGCATTTGCCAGAAATAAGCTAGAAATATCTCTCTATCCCCTTATGCGCGCCCGATATCTGCCCGCTTCAGTGTTGTTATCATGTTGGATTGTTTAATAAGTCCTTCCCAGATAAATGTATTCTAAACGTGTATTCTACATACAACGTTCTACATACATATTTCCTTTTAATTTTATGAAATATAAAATATCTTGATTGTATTTGTGTTTTCACACATTTGGTGTATTTTGTTGTTTTCAAGTAGTAAGAATTTCAGATTAAATTATATTTCAAATCGTTTGAATATTATTTTTGTAACATTATTTTAAATATGAGCAACAATGTGGAAGTGTAGAATTTTTCGGATTAAAAAATGCTGAATGCACTTTGATTTTGGGTGCCAGGCAAATAAGACATACATTTTTTGCGATTAACCTTACCCAAGTGCACGGGCAGCAGCATGAGGAAAAGTGGTATGAGGAAAACGCTGCGTGCCAGCAGGCCCAGTTCGCATGACTAAGTGTGATGCAGGCACGCCGAATGTTGGACACGCAGTCTACTGTTTCTCTCGGCCCAGGCTTAACTGTAAGACACCTGTTCACTTTTGATTTGAAAACTGTGATCTCGTTTGTGAATCCTACCATAAAATTGCAATTGTGCGATGTGCTTGGTGCACAACATCTAATATACTCATATACAGGATAAACTTTTATGACATATTTATCTGCGAAAGACTTAGGACAACTGGCATGGAAGCTCACATATATCGAGCATCCATATAGTGATACAGATATATTTCTACCTTATTTCTGACAAATGTGTCTTCGGAATACTGGAATGACTGGATTTGGTGTTAGGGATACTATATGTTTTGCAACTAGTCAAATCTCGAAATAAATAACGAAATAATGGGAAGGACGGGATGTCGAAAAAACTTACTTTTTCGACAAATCTGGGTACACCATTGTACCGTACATTAAAAACCAAAGAACTTTCATTTGAATTCTTTTTATATCTCTTACCACTTTAACGTATTCATTCAGAAATATTAAACTCAATTTGTTTTCAAGGGGCTGTTTCACTCGCTTAACGGTCATATGGGCATAGATAAAAAATTATGTGTCTCTTATTTTGCTCTACTCTGAAACAAAATCGATGTGCATCCCTTGGATAGGTTTACTTATTAGAACTGCTGTAGTTTAGGGAATATTTTAAATGTCTCGTTTTGCTCAGCTTTGTAGCAACACAACTGAAATAGGAACATTGAAAGCTGTTGTGATGATTTGTTGAGTCGCTGATAGAATCTTAGCGATAGGGTTCTTAGATATCTCACAATCGGCATGACACTCACTTCATATGTTTGCTAGCGGCGAAGTCTTGTTCTGATGAAATTCTGAATGTTAAGAGTCAAGAAGAAAGTCATGGAATCTTGTGCGTTGATGATCAGTGTAACTGGATACGCCAAAATATAGTGCTTCATAGAACGAGTGCAGATATGTGAATGTGAGTCATCTCTAATGCCGACTACGAACAACACAATCATCTCAGTTTCGACACATGATAATAGTCGAGCAGAAGATATGTGTATCAAATGTATACACTCCACCAAGCTATAAATAAGCTACGATGTGAACAGACATTAATTCTGCGCTTTGCTCAATGGTGGGTCGTTGGATTACGTCAATTTGGAATCCAATATTGCTATCTATTTATTGTCCGGTCTTCCCTAATCGCTTATTATGTTATACTGATAATTGTTGTTTTAGATGCGTCTTCTCACAACAGAATAAAACAATCTTTTCTTGCGAAACGCGTTTCGCATTTATTAAACTCAAGGCATCTTCAGTGGCCTGGAATACATACGTATTTGTGTTTAAACTATTTTGCTTTACATTACATACTGAGCTTCTCGACGTTGTGTTGATAGTATAAACTGCTACTTATAAATTTCAAAAGCAGCTGGTCTACATGCGTTCTTGTCGCTGCTTTACAGCTGTTCTTCCTGTGCTTTCCTCAATATGAAATTTCGTTTCCACAGGACTAGGAAATGAACATTTGTTTGTTTGATGTAATATTTTGGATGGAATTGCTAACTTTGGAACGTTATTACTAACTGTTCAAGGTGTCTGGTAATCTATCGGGCCCTGGAAACTTATTGACAGCACCTTTGTCGAAGGCGTCCCCCATCTCTTCAGACGAGACTTCCTCCATTAATGCCGTTGCTGTTGCCACGTTGATAGCGCTTTTCACATGTTGTGAGGATTCCACAGTGGCATCGTCGTCTACGGTTCTTTGCTGATAAACATAACGAAAACGATACTACACGGCTTTTTCACTGTGGGTGCTTGGGTCGTGCAGGAGCAACCTTCTTGCGTGGTAGGGCGTGTGATTAACTACAGATGTTAAGTCCCATAGTGCTCAGAGCCATTTGAACCATTTTGTGATTAACTGTCGCCGGTGTCGGCGCATCTCCGTCACAACGTGGTGTATGCTGGTACCTCTGCGGCCGTTCGGTCGTGTCGTCGCGAGAGGACTATGGCGCCTTATAATCGCCGCTTTTTCAACGATAATATGTGAACTTTAATTAGGTATCGTTCTCGCTCTCTGTCCGGCGATGGGAGTAGAGCGTCGAGGTCCCTGAGCACTGTATAATAAAAGTCCAAGGTCTGCCAGTGCTATGCAGCTGCGTCCTTGATAAACTGTATGAGTGTCTTGCGGATTGCCGGTTTTTGCACAGAGAAGCCACCATGTCAAAGTCGAGTGACATCTGGAGTAATGTGTTCGCAGCTGGCCCACGTTACAGCGACTTGTTCACGGCAGACCGGTACCTGGAAGTACATTCATCTTCCAAAGGCCTTTACTTTGCCAAATTTGCAAATGTATCGTGCAGATGCAGCCACTGTTATCAGAGAAGGCAAGAGGTCATCATTTCGGCCGCCATCACTCTCTTTGTAAGACCTGGTGACACGTGACACATATACGCGGTCCAGTTGACTCGCCGAATGACTGGTATGAAGCGTGTGTCCAGATCTATCGCCGTGTATCTTTTTCCAATTGTTTCACAAGTAAAGATCGCCAATCACGATACCCGGTTCCGGACGAGGCGTGCAGTGCTGGGTTTGGTCCTTGGGATGAAAGACGCAGTTAAAATCGACAGCAAAGATGCTATGTTCCTACCGTCCTAGGAAAATGGGGCAATGTCAGAGCAGTAGAGCCTGGCTCGGCCACGGCGTCTGGTGGTGCCCGACGGTGTATAAACATTAATGAATCGCGTGTCGAGTGCCGCGACCGCTGACCCTCATGCAGAAGGGAGATACGTGATGTCGGTGGCTTCGATAGCGTCACGCACTAAAATCGTCTCTCCGAAGGCTGTGGAATTAACAGGGAATCTGTTCGTGTTCCATAAGCTCGTGGTTTTTGAGACAAATCTTACAGATTAATTGAAAAAGTAAAAGCTAGCCTTACTAATCTGAACCAGTAGTCTATACGTTGTGTAGCCATAAAAGTTAGGGATTGCCTTCGTTCGCACTTATTGCAAGAATGCAAAGTCGACTACTCAGGAGCTCGATATTGTCAGGAGAGCTCACCATGCTGATATTCACTGTGGCCAGGCGGTAAGCCTAGCGAAGCTGTAGTTAGGTAGGGTTATCCATGAAGATGGTGGAGAGAAGCGGATGTCGCTAGTGACGTCACACCCCGCCGAACGCGGCCCTCCCGGTGTCTTTCAGTCCTCACCGGGCCCCAGGTCCGGGTCTTGCCTGGTCTCGACATCCTCGGCCCACGATGTGGGCGCGAGAATCTGTTCATGTTCCATAAGCTCGTGGTTGTTGAGATGTTGAGACAAATCTTACAGATTAATTGAAAAAGTAAAAGCTAGCCTTACTAATCTGAACCAGTAGTCTATCGCTATGGAATGTGCACCACGTATAGACGTAAAGGGACCTAAGTTTATGCCCGACAGTGTTCCGAGTTTTTAGTTAAAAGAACTATGGAATATATTGGCCATGTCTGACTTTTGTCTCAGTCTAGCAGCGCGACAGGGGACAGTCGTATTCTCTTTCACAGTTACTACTCTTGCTGTTCGTTGGTCCGGGTTTTATATCTTCGAGATGGCACGCTGGCATTTCAAAATAATCCCAGCATTGGGAATATCTTTCAAACACCAATACAGAAGAAAATCTAAGAATAGTTGAGTCAACGAATTGAGAAATTCCTATTGTAATAGGATGTGATTTCAACGTCTCTTGTACAGCACAATGCATGCACGTTTGCATGCTTGCATTCAACATTCTGGCGGTAGCACCTGTTACCAACGTACCAGCATTTCATATCTGCAGTGGCTTATCTTGCCCTTGCATAACCTGTGATATTGCAATGTTAATCACTTAAATGTTACCTAGACACATTCAGACACATTCATTACTCTAGATTAATTATTTTTTGGTGCTGTGATTTATCCTGTAATTTTATTTTCCTCAAAATGGTAAGCAATCTCACTGATTATTTTCATACTTTCTTTACTTCTAGGTAAATGTGTGTGTGTGTGTGTGTGTGTGGAGGGAGGGGAGAGAGGGGCGGGGTGGGTGGGCTGCTTCAGGACACTGACGTGTTGAAAATATAACTATTTTTTTTGCGTATGACAACTCTTATACTGTAAACAGTCACCCATGGTCAAATGGGGACATAATTCCGCCCGTATCATGGTAGGACCGGAATGTAAATATTCGAGAGTAATTTAAACAGAACCTACCGCATCTTTGGACTGAACTGCAAGACCAACGTAACATCGGGAACGAAATTACACATTGAGTACAAATACCATGAATACGCTTAGTAAAGTTCATACAGGTGAGAAATACAAAAAGATGTACACTCTCACACTGTGGTCTCAATCGATTGACAGGTGCTTGCTTTCATTGAAAAGTAATTAAAAATTAATATTATCTTCCTTTATAATGAAGGCCAGTTCATTGCTGCCTGTCGATGAAATTTTTGGACATTGTGCCTAGTGTGCTGCACGTTCTTTGTGTATGTCTCATGACAGATATGTTGCTATATTTTTTCATTGACGATACGACACTTGTTGTAAGGAACAGATGTAATGAGGTAAGGGGTATTTACGATGTTTTGTATGTTGTAAACGGTATGTCCTGATAAGTTGCGATCTTTTAGATCCACGCCATCGGTAACCAAGTTGAAATAATACGGTTTTCGAGTCTGCTGCCTCATGTCTGGGATGCAATGTCTCAGAGTAAAATACGCTTAATGGCAACTGCGCAAGAGAATGCACATTCTTCTTGTATTGATCACTTATATGAGCTTTTCTAACCATATTATAAATACTTATACTCAATGTGTACTTTCGATCCTGACGTTACATTGGCCTTGCAGCACTTATATTAAGCTTTTCTAATTTTTTTTTTTTAAGTTTTGGCCACAGTTATCTGATGATGATGACTCGAAACGCGTCATAAATTTTGGTATTTATCGACCAAGATGTTTACGACGAATAACTATGTCACGTCTGGGTGTTCGCATGCCTTAAAAAGGGTGACTTCATCGGCCAAATGGAAGTTACGCAAATTTGGCATAAAACTCAACCCTCACTTATACCAGAGTATGTTAGATAATTAGGTTAAAAAGAAATGTCGCTTGGAACTGAGGGTAATAAGCGACAAAGATTCGATATAATCTGAAGCTTGAGCTCCCATGTTTGCTCTTAAGAAGTGGTTTCTTATGAATAGGCTTTCCTAGTACGTCTTCTACAGCAACGTGTATAATACGAAACTGATACAGTTTGCGAAAGCTGACCCGTCACATTTAAGAAATGCGATCATTGTGCGTTTTCTTTTCTTTTGTAATGAAATTAGAAACTGTACTTTGCTGAGAATTTTCTCGTGACTATTGACCGCCAACTATTGTAGTATTTGTGTGTAACTCGTTATGTTAAAAGACAATGCATGTCATACTTGCGCAATACAATAAAATTCAGAAAAACATTTAACAGTTTTCGCTATTGTTTAAGCATTCTTTTGTACGGTATATGAAAAGCTTGTTACGTCCCGAACATTCGCAGTCTGCTGCCTTTCAGCGCGGGAGTAGCAGCTATTGTTTACTGTTCGACGCTGCATTGTTCTGCAAAGCTGGTAAGATAGAAATTTCCTTTATCGAGCTCATGATTAAAAGAACGTTTAAGCACACGTAGAGCAGAGCTATTATCGGCAGCGGAGAACGTATTGGCTAAATAATCTATGTACAGCGTATGAACTTGATCCACAGAGTTGATGCAACGTCTGTGAAGAAAAAATTTTTTTTTCCTTTAACATGTGAAGTAAAAGGTAGGTAATAAGCAAAATAAATCCACCGTCAGTAATTCTAGTGCAGAACTCCTACAAGATAGATGAAAGTACAACATACCGACTTGAGGTAAAACAACTCAGTGTTTCTTCACCCCTGATAAGCGAGTGTGCAAAGTGTTGCTGGAAGAAGGCTTCACCAGGTAGTCATAATCATCGATTTGGGACATTCTGCAGGAATACCGCGATACTAATACCCAAGAACTTTTGATATAATTAACATAAAAAATTATGTCAGATAATTAGAGGACAGATATAAGCAGAAATGTATTCTGCCTCCTTATGATTCCATTGAAGGATGCCCTCCGTTTAGTGACTGCTCAAAAGGTGCAGGTAACTGGTTCTCCGGTGGGACGTACTTTTACCATATAACGCGACTTTTTTGTTACAGGGAATTTTCTACTGAACAAACAATACTTAGCATCCTCCAGCTTCTCCTGAATGCCAAGCTGTCTGAAATTCCAGAAATTAGGGCTGAAAAAAAAAAGAGCAATGGCAATCTAACTACCGGACTTTAGGGAACGAATTTTACTACATACTTCCTAGTATCTCTCTGTTACAGAGTACATGGGGTTAGCGATCGCAGGCGTGCCTCTATGCACATTGAGGAAAAGTTTAACGAACTAAATGGATGCTTAGAGAACATTTGTTTAAAAAGTGGGGCGTACTCCTGAACTACTTTAAACATGGAACATGGGAAAAATCCTAACACTATGGGTCCACAAGGTAAACTGTATTAATCATCATTGTTCAGCGTGGAGAGGGTCGACATAGTTACGCAACGTGGTCACGCATTTGCTAAATTCCAAAGACTCAGACATTCACAAAATAACCAACCAAAGACAATATTCACAATTTTCTATCAAAAATGACTCGGATAAACTGGTTTGTGGCTCGCATTGGGAAGAAATACAAAACATAGTCGGGATCAGGATGCACGGAGTGAACCGTGACCGAATGGGGAACATGTCTGACGCCATCTGAATCTAGTTAAATGCTAGCAAAATTCACTCGTGAGAACCCCATAATGCTTCTATCAGATGACTTCAAAATTACAGACAGTACTAACTCGAGAAATATGAACTTACTCCCTTCAAAAACGGCAATCTCAGTCCACACGGAAGCAGCACATCATATCTTCCGGTAATTCTGTAGAAGTCCATCCTGTCTCACCTCCGCGCTCACAGACCGAAATATTTGTTGATGGCGAACTCACCAAACAACAACACGAATTCGGTAGTGGTGTCAGGAGCCTCCTCGAATCAGAAGACAGGGAATACAACGCCTGTCTGGTCTAGCCCAAAATCTCCTATCAATTCAACGTCTAAAATTTAAACACATGCATCCCTCACACGTGGGTCTGAAGGAACCAATGGAGAAACCCGCCTTTTAAGAAAACCCATGCAGATAACGTCCCGCCCGAGTGGCGAAGCAAGACAGCTTTGAAAATTAAGCTCAGCTGTCATTCTCAGATCTCTGCTGCAAGGCTGATCCAAGAAAGTCCATCTCAATCCCTAAGAAGTATGTGTTTGCAATTACACCCACATTCGTTCAATCCATCGATCATTCATGCTTAGAAAAGGTGTTTACTGGTGCATGGTATACTTAATCCAATACGTAATAAAACTGAAAATAAAATGCATTCAACTTTCTTTTTAAAATTTTATTTCTATGGGCGCCCACTTCCTCAACGTGTTTTGAGAATGAAAACATGCTCCAAGTAGGCTGTAATCTGTTTATTATCCACTCAACTGGCCAATTGCAAACGTGGATCATTAAAATATGTGCTTGAAAATGATCCACGGTCGAAAATGGCCATTTGCAACGATAATGGACTGAATCTACTTGGACCACTCTTTAATTCTCAAAACGTTCAATTTTGGTTCTCAGCGTAATCTTCCTCCCTCGCATGGAAAATGTGAGAAAATACAAGGTTGGACAATTCATCAGTTGTTTGACGAGATTGAAGTCTATAGCCCTCTTCTGTTTTCTTTGACCCTAGTATCTTTCTGACGATTTTACGTTCTTCCAGGTCACCTTTCATGTAGACTGGCAAGGTTTCACTGGCGTACAGGACTTCAGGTGTTGATACTGTTTTATAGTGCCTAATTTTAGTGTTTTTGGACAAGCATCTTTTATTGTACAACTTGTAGGTTCTTTAATAGGCTCTCTTTAGTTTTTGGAGGCGATTGTTTTGTGCTACTTTCTCTCATCCTGTAGGTTCAAGGACTTCACCTAAGTATTTAAAATAAGGGTCTCTATTGATATGATCGCACTTTTTAGTCAAGTTTTGGGTGTCAGTTTTCGTGGCGATGAGCTCAGACTTTGGGAACGATATTTGCAGACCAACTTTCTCTGGACATTCTTTAAGGGTTTCAACCTGTTCGATTGCTGTTATCTGATCATCCGCTAGTAAGGCTAAGTCGTCAGCAAAACTAAATATGAAATCTGTATGTCATCCTTGGCTCGCCCCATCTGTATAGGTTTCCAGGAGTTTTCATTCCTCAATTCCTTTTCCCATTCGCGGATGACCTTGTGCAGCACAAGGTTGGATAGGAGAGGACGCCAGTTTTGATCAGGAAGGGCTCAGATATTTCGCCCATAAATTTCACCTTGGAGGTAGCGTCGGTCAATGTTTCTTTGATGAGGTTAAGGGTTTTTGGTTCAAAAATGGCTCTGAGCACTATGGGACTCAACATCTGTGGTCATCAGTCCTCTAAAACTTAGAACTACTTAAACCTAACTAACCTAAGGACATCACACACATCCATGCCCGAGGCAGGATTCGAACCTGCTACCGTAGCGGTCACGTGGTTCCAGACTGAAGCGCCTAGAACCGCACGGTCACACCTGCCGGCCTAAGGGTTTTTGGAGCTAACCCTTTTTCTTCAAGGATATCAAATAGTGCTTGTCAGTCAACTGAGTCGCATGCCTTTTTAAAGTTAACGAACGTTCAAATTATTGGGCTGTTTCTGACTCATTTGTGTTTTAACACGGCCTTTAGATTGAAAATTTATTACGTGCAGGGTCTAGTGGGCGAAAGCAACCTTGGGATTCACCAATTTTGTTTCCCAGTTGCTCTTGTGCTCTTTGAAGAAGTCAGGCTGATAGAAGTTTGTATGCGACCTGTAATAGGGATAGTTTTTTCGTGTGATATAGTTGTAAATTAACAATCTTCTGGTTTTTCCTATTATTGTGCTGTGAAAACCTTCTTCTAGCCAAATTTAATGATTCTACGTCAAGGGGAAGTACCTTACAGTTTTCAATAAGTGAGTTTGTGAGTATCAAAATATGTGACACAAATAGACGTATTTACAGGCTAAACTAACTTAGAAGCTAACGATTACTATGTTGCGAAGGGACCATAGACCTAAGTACGTGACAAATTTTAGCTTGATACGTCTACTCGTTCCTGAGAAAAAGTCGTCTTAACAGTCGGATGGACAGACTGTCTGATAACAAATGACAATTTTTTTTGTGTGGCGTGGTTAAAAATAAACAATTGTTGGATTTCTTCATTTAGCTGTAGCGTGAAACCCTGCTTCTTGGCAATTTTCATGATGCTAGATCAGCGGGAAGTGCCCTGTGGTTTTGATGTCTGAGTTTCTAACTGCCAAACTATGTGATATAGATGGCCGTATCTTTTGAATGCACTGACTTGGAAGCTTCGCTTTTTTCATCGCCAAGGGACAGTTGATCTTAATGTGTGACATAAAATTCAGCTTAATACGTCTACCGTTCCTCAGACAAAGACGGACAACAAAGAGATCCTATAAGGGTTCGTGTTTTACCTATTGAGATACGGGACCGTAAAAAAGTACGTAAGATAATTATTATTTCAAAAGTAACCGCCATAACTTTAAATATATCTATTTCACTGTGAGACAAGATAGTCAGTGCCTTTATGGAAAAATCATTGCTGTCGCATTTGGAAACATGTTGTGCCCAGACGTGTATCTACGTGTCCGAAACAAATCGACAGCCGCGAATGTCTTTCTTCAGAGTTCTAAACATATGGAAATCACACGGGGAGAGACAGGGACTGTAAGGGGGATGTTTGAAGGCATCCAAGTGAAACTTCTACAGTGTACTCGAACCAACCCTGTCAACATCTGGGCCTGCCACATATTTAAACTACGCTACAGAAGTTTCGCTGGGATGCCTTTACAATTGTTCCGCACGGTCCCAATCTTTCTCCGTGCGATTCGGTTACTTTTGGAGACCTCGATTTACTTCGGACGAAGAGGCACACTCCTGGATACAATCACGGATTCGTAGGCAATAGCAAACATTTTTCCATCATGCCACTGACTGTCCTGTCTCGCAGTGGTATTAACAGCTGCAGCCGTTATTTTTGAAATAATAAATAACTTACTATTTTCATGTGTATCATTTGCGTTTATCTGTCTGTTGTTGTTTACAGCGAAACAGGTGCAAGTCTGAAGGTACAAGATCAGAGAATGTAGGGGATGTGGAATCACCACTTAGCCAAGCTCGTTTGTGCATAGAGGTGGTCAACTAGTACTGTAGCTTTTAACAGATTTTTGTAGAACAATATTTCGTATGTGATACCTCCTGTAACAGACCAGGCGAATAACGTCGTCTTATTTAGTTGGACAGAAAGTTTGGTAGCGGGTACTGATATTTTTAAGGCTAAAAAGGCACCAATAACATTTTCGGGTAACAATAGTTGATCGTGGTTACTATCCATTTTCTCACGAAGAAGAGGTGACTTTTAAACGTTCGTCCACTTGTGTGTCACACATAGGAAAGCAGATGTGCCGGAACTGAAATTACCGGCAGTTTCAAATAATGCATAGCTGCAAATTGAAATTCAGCCTGAAAATGTCGGAACTGTATTTCGAATTAACAGTTCATTTTCTATGTACCACAAATAGCATAAAAGTTTCTAAAATCTGCTAAATATAGGTCTTATATGCAAGTGGAACACTCCACATAACGAATGTTATGGTATCCGGCAAAATCGCTGCTCAGTAATTTTATCAAACTCTTCAGCGTCAATTCCGATGCTCACACTGTGAATTCCGTTGCGCATTAATCCGTGCGCCATTGGAATAATGGAAATGTCAAAGCTCATGTTGGCTAAATGAAATAAATTCAAATAAATTAAATAGGATAAAGCGTCAGATAGTGACTCCACATCAGTCCGCAATGCTGCACTCCACTCAGATTCAAACCAAGCTGTATCTTGCGTATTTCATACGCACAAGGTAGACATGACCTCATGGAAATGTTTAGCTATGACTTTCTAAACTACTAAACCAAAATTCTTGTGATATTCCGTCAAAACAAACTACAGGAACTATTGGATCACTAGCTAAGAAATTAAATCATAATATTTTCATCACACTTTAGCAGCCATTAAATAAATGTGGAGAATAAAATGCCTGCGCAGACGTTTCTTTGTTATCTTCGCCAATCGAGAATATACAAAACTATAATATTTAAAATAAATCTTTAATGTGCTACTTGGTAAATGATGTTGTTGCTCAAAATCCGTTTGATAACGGATATTATGTGACACCACATGCCAATAGACCCGTGATCAGTGAATGATACTGAGTAGGTGTGTATTATGTCGCTGGGCCCACTGGTCTTCAGAGAGTACTGTAAGAAACTCGATATTAGTAGTTGGAATATGTAGTCGGGATGACTAGAAAACTTTTGTTTGTTTGTTGCACTAATCGTAATCTTATTTTCATTCGTCGTGTTTAAATGACGAAAAGAATTAAAGAAGAAAGTCTTTTATACCGCAAACTATACTCGTTTCTGTCCAAAAGTACTTCGTGCAGCAATCAAAGATGAGCATCTCCACGTAATGTTGATAATATATCTAGACCCACCCTTTGTTCTCTGGCACTAGTTTCTGACACAGCTGTGTAGTAACCATTTAACTTATTTAACGTGATTCTATAGTCCGACCAAAATTCGGACTGTGATCTGAAATAGTGAAATGGATAGTGGCTATAGATAGCGTATAATTGTACAGGTAAGCGGTGTTGACAATCTGGCGATAGCAACACAATGGTCGAAATTTTGATCTGTAATAAAGATTTTTTTTTCACTAATTGCTGTACATTTACTCAACAATAACACAAATTTTAATATTATACGCCGGCCAGTGTGGCTGAGCGGTATTAGGCGCTACAGTCTGGAACCGCGCGACCGCTACGGTCGTAGGGTCGAATCCTGCCTCGGGCATGGATGTGTGTGATGTCCTTAGGTTAGTTCGATTTAAGTAGTTCTAAGTTCTAGGGGACTGATGACCTCAGCAGTTAAGTCCCATAGTGCTCGGAGCCATTTGAACCATTTTTAATATTATACACTTGTAAACAGTTTTCCTTGCATAATAACAGAAATGAAAAGACAGCATTAACACGGTGGAATTGTTGTTGTTCTTGTGGTCTTAAGTCCTGAGACTGGTTTGATGCAGCTCTCTATGCTACTCTATCCTGTGCAAGTTTCTTCATCTCCCAGTACTTACTGCAACCTACATCCTTCTGAATCTGCTTAGTGTATTTGTCTCTTGGTCTCCCTCTATGATTTTTACACTCCACGCTGCCCTCCAATGCTAAATTTGTGATCCCCTGATGCCTCAGAACATGTCCTTCCAACCGGTCCCTTCTTCTTGTCAAGTTGTGCCACAAACTCCTCCTCTCCCCAATTCTATTCAGTAACTCCTCATTAGTTATGTGATCTACTCATCTAATCTTCAGCATTCTTCTGTAGTACCACATTTCGAAAGCTTCTATTCTCTTCTTGTCCAAACTATTTATTGTCCACGTTTCACTTCCATACATGGCTACACTCCATACAAAAACTTTCAGAAACGACTTGCTGACACTTAAATCTATACTCGATGTTAACAAATTTATCTTCTTCAGAAACGCTTTCCTTGCCATTACCTGTCTACATTTTATATCCTCTCTACTTCGACCATCATCAGTTATTTTGCTCCCCAAATAGCAAAAATCCTTTACTACTTTAAGTGTCTCATTTCCTATTCTAATTCCCTCCGCATCGCCCGACCTAATTCGACTACATTCCATTATCCTCGTTTTGCTTTTGTTAATGTTCATCTTATATCCTCCTTTCAAGACACTGTCCATTCCGTTCAACTGCTCTTCCAAGTCATTTGCTGTCTCTGAAATAATTATAATAGTAAAAAAGTAAAAACTGAAATACTAGAATTTTGAATGGTTTTCATATATGTTTGTACAATATTTGTCGTAATAAAATCTATTTTAATGATATTTGAAATGTTTATTTCTTTTCGCAATAATTCCATTCTATTTCGTAATGTCAAAAAAACATTGTTGTCATTGAGGTGCATAGTTCTGCGACAGAAAAAGATTGGATCAGAATACCGAGCACAAAAACTCGAAACAGTGCTTTTCGCCACGACAGAACCGACTGCCTTGGCTTATTGTTGCGTGCCCTAACTGATGAATTACTGGCAAGATTTTGACCGTCACTTTCTCGGATACTATTGAGTGTCGGCACTTGAAACAAAATAATTGTCGCTTTATTTTCACCCTTTTTTTTCAGGAAGGGAAGTTTCAGCTGTGTCATAGAGCGACCTATGGCAAGTTCCTTTTGTTAGGTATAATTTCAGTTAACTGCTGATGTAACTCCACAACTACGCAGTATTTCAGTATTTTCACACAAGAAACATACTTCTGTCAGTCCCTATGAAACCGAAAGGTCTCTCTTGATAAACTAATATATTATCGAATTTAATCACCACATTCTGTGCCCCTCAGGACTGCTAAGATGACATTAGGCTTGTTAAAATAACATTAAACTCTATCCATTCCATGGAAAGCTACATGTTTCACTTTCTGTGAATATTTTTTACTCTCTCTGTTCGTCTCTCTTCCTGTGACTATGCTGAGCTTTTCGAAGAAATTGTGGGATGCTAGTTGGTGACTGCATCACACCGGGAGGATGATAGTACTGGTTGGTCGACACTCCCTACTGCGACCTAGAGTTACAAAAGTGTTCAAAGCAACTCAATGAGAGCCTCAGTTACATGTATTTTGCGTCCGTTAGCTGTGAAGGGGCGATTTCAAAATGGTACCTAATACGGAAAAATTGATTTATGTTTCATTTCGACATGCTTAATTTATTTCATCAACCTCATTTCATCTACATTCGTTGCCTTACCAATGCGTAGCTTTTTCACGTTCATGTAAAGAGTAACATGTCCGTTCTCCTTGTCTATTTGTCCTTCTGGTTTACTCGGTTTATGTGAAACTCAGTTAAGCCGGCGAGCAACTGTTATCAGGAGACAAGCTGATGTGCACAGGGTCTAATTTAAAAGCGTTATGAAGCCATTCCAGCAGTCTCCAAACTGATATGAAATTACATCTACATCTACATCTACATGGACACTCTGCAAATCACATTTAAGTGCCTGGCAGAGGGTTCATCGAACCGCCTTTACAATTCTCTGTTATCCCAAATTCGTATAGCACGCGGAAAGAACGAACACCTATATCTTTCCTTGCGAGCTCTGATTTCCCTTATTTTATGGTGGTGATCGTTTCTGCGTATGTAGGTCGGTGTCAACAAAATATTTTCGCATTCGGAGGAAAAAGTTGGTGATTGGAATTTCGTGAGAAGATTTCGTAGCAACGAGAAACGCCTTTGTTTTAATGATGTCCACCCCAAATCCTGTATCATTTCAGTGACAATCTCTCCCATATTTCGTGATATTACAAAACGTGCTGCCTTTCTTTGAACTTTTTCGATGTACTCCATCAGTCCTGTCTGGCAAGGACCCTACACCATGCAGCAGTATTCTAAAAGAGAACGGACTAGCGTAGTGTTGGCAGTATGCTTAGTAGAGCTGCCAATAAAACGCAGTCTTCGGTTAGCCTTCCACACAACATTTTCTCTGTGTTCCTTCCAAATTAAGTTGTTCGTAATTGTAATTCCTATGTATTTAGTTGAATTTACGGCCTTTTAGATTTGACTGTTTTATCGTGTAACCGAACTTTAACGAATTACGTTCAGGACTCATGTGGATGACCTCACACTTCTCGCTATTTAGGGTCAACTGCCAATTTTCGCAACATTCAGATACCTTTTCTAAATCGTTTTGCAATTTGTTTTGATCTTCTGATCGTCTGCAAACAACCGAAGACGGCTGCCCAGATTGTCTCCCAAATAGTTTATATAGATAAGGAACACTACCTTGGGCAACGCCAGAAATCACTTCTGTTTTACTCGATCACTTTCCGTCAGTTACTACGAACTGTGACCTCTCTGACAGGAAATCACAAATCCACTCACATAACTGAGACGATATTCCATAAGCACACAATTTCACTATAAGCCGCTTGTGTGGTACAGTGTCAAAAATCTTCCGGAAATCCAGGAATGCGGAATCTATCTGAAATCCCTTGTCAGTAGCACTCAGCACTTCATGTGAATAAAGAGCTAGTTGTGTTTCACAGGAACGATGTTTTCTAAACCCATGTTGACTGTGTGTCAATACACCGTTTCCTTCGAGGTAATTCATAATGTTCGAAAGCAATATATGTTCCAAAATCCTGCTGTATATCGACGTTAATGATATGGGCCTGTAATTAAGTCGATCACTCCTACTACCTTTCTTGAATATTATTGTGACCTGTACAACTTTTCAGTCTTTGGGTACGGATCTTTTGTATAGCGAACGGTTGTATATGATTGTTAAGTATGGTGCTAACGCATTAGCATACTCCGACAGGGACCAAATTGGTATACAGTCTGGACCAGAAGACTTGGTTTTATAAAGTGACTTAAGTTGCTTCACTACTCCGAAGATATTTACTTCAACGTTACTCACGTTGGCACCTGTTCTTGATTCGAATTCTGGAATATTTATTTCGTCTTCTTTGGTGAAGGCATTTCAGAAGGCTGTGTTTAGTAACTCTGCTTTAGCAGCACTGTCTTCAATAGTATCCCCATTTCTATCGTGCAGATAAAGCATTGATTGTTTCTTGCCGCTAACATACTTAACATACGACCAGAATCTGTTTGAAATTTCTGCCAGGTTTCGAGACAAAGATTCGTTGTGGAAACTGTTATAAGCATCTCGCATTGAAGTTCGCGCTAAATTTCGAGCTTCTGTAAAAGATCGGCAATCTTGGGGATTTTGCGTCTGTTTAAATTTGCCATACTTGTTTCGTTGATTCTGCAACAGTGTTCTGACCTGTTTTGTGTATCAAGGAGGATCATCTCCGTCATTTGTTAATTTATTTGGTGTAAATCTCTCAACTGCTGCCAATACTATTTCTTTGAATTCAAGTCACATTTGGTCTACACTTATATTATTAATTTGGAAGGAGTGGAGATTGTCCTTCAGGATGGCATCAAGTGAATTTTTATCTGCTTTTTTGAATAGGTATATTTTTCATTTATTTTTGGAGGCTTTGGTGGTTACAATATTCAATCTCACTATGACAACCCTGTGTTTACTAATTACAATTATTGTTGTCCATTGATTCTATCACAAATGTCGTAATATTCATAATAGCAGTCGGTTTTAACAATTACACCTCGAAAATATCGTCATGTGCATATTTTGATGGGCTAGAGGGGTCGTTCACTAATTACATTTATTGTTGTCCATTGATTCTATTACAAATGCCGTAATATTCAAAATAGCACTCTGTTTTAACAATTACACCTCGAAAGTATTGTCATGTGCATATTTTGATGGGCTAGGGAGTCGTTAGCGTGAAACAACCGTAAAATGAAATACGAGCAACATGCGCCAACTGCGATATACTGCATCGAAAGTCCATCACCCTGGGTAACTTTTTGCTGCTTTGGTTCCTCTCTGTCTTACGTTGTCTAAAATTGAAAAGCTCATTCCTCAGACGCTTTTCACTTTCACTGACAAAGCATCAGCAGCAGTTATATTGTAATTATTACCAGGAGACAGACCCTCCCTCCGTCTCTTTGGTTTTTGTAAAATAAATGACGGTTTTTCTTAAGAATGACGTAGTCGAGACATTAATGTTGTCATCTTTTTTTTTTTCATTTTTTCACGGTCTCTCAGATCTGCTTCTGCTTTCATGATATCAGAAGATGGAATTGAGCTTGCACTGCAATGATTCATTTGTTTAATAATCTTCGACGTTTTTGAATCCCATTTTTCGGTCACTGCCTAAGATTGGTGGCACGGTTTGCGTTTGTGATTTGAAACTACATTTTACTTGCATCTTATGAAATTAGATTATAAGATGCGAACATTCACAAACAGTATTATGGTGTCTTTCCATTTGGATTATTTGTTAGAGGTAGCACCAGTGCAAGAATTTATAAGGAAAACAGTATTGAAGCATATATTATTAAAATTTACGTTATTTACTGTTAATAGCCTCTGGTGATGCTAAAAGAGCGAATCGCTTCCGTTGAATGAGATTTTCATTTTTCGTTCGCTCTAGGCAGAAACACGGTAAGAACCTAGACAGCAACTGAAGAGGAGAAACCCCCAAACAATTTTTCCTTTCCTCATTTATGACGTTCAAGTTACAGCCAGTGCATCTGGACATCATTCGTAACTACGATTTAGACCTAAACCATGGTTAAGGAAATGTGAATGTAGGACACTGGCCTATACTGGACATTTCTGTTCCCAGTCAATGCAGTGACAGCGACCGACGGCGCGTCTTTGAAGGGCAATCCTCCTCAGTGTCAGATAACTCAAGAAACACATCGGCTAAGCAAACATACTCTGCCTGTCGTTAGTCTGAGAGAAGAGGCAATGTTGCAAAATATGTTCGACGACTATGTGACTGTCCATTTACTTCCTGGAGAGGTTCAGAAGTATCTTGGTAAATTCCCTCTACATTTTCTGGTCATGTGTGTTGAATATTCATTATTCTCACTTACTGGATAACAGAGAAGTAGCAAATTTACGTTTTTGAGTTCAAGAAGCTCGTTCCAACAGACTGCGGTTTAATTCCACTGACGTAGCAAATTCACCCTTTTAGCCATTATCGGAAAAAAAGGTGTGCTGTCCAGTGCAGTTGCATGCTAGCTTACAGGTAAAGTGGTCGCCCTTCAAGCAGAAGATCGCGTTAGTTTTCGGTTCTGAACTCACTGGAGATAAGGTTTTGACCTATTCTGTGAAAGAGCCACTAGCAGGCAGACCGATAATCAGTCAAGAAATCCTAAGACAACTTCTCCACATAAGTTTTGTCGCTACATTTATTTTGCGACCTGCAGATCGAAAGGTGTAAAAGTTGCTGAACTGCATATTTATTTTCTGCTTTTTCTGATTCTGTCATTCGTGTTGACTTAATTGTGGCACCGAATGATTTCTGAACTGGATTTTATTACGTATCTCCCCTACTGCTAAATCTGACTACTTTCATGGTAGTGTTGTAACGCTAGTTCAGTAAATCTGTGGACTGAACGTAGACACAGGCCATTTCGAAGCCCAAAGTGCGTATTTGTTAGTAAATACTTTTTTCGTAACATTATCATGATCAGTTGTAGCTGATTTGCGTTAGTACAGTGCATAGTAAATAGATCTTTTTCGTTAGTTTATGAAACGCAGCAGTTCAACATAAGACATAAATTAATCAGCAGAAAAATAGTCTCTCACATTATCTAAAAGACTTTGACAACGCTCAGACAGTTTTTCAATTTCACTCCTGCAGATATTATAATCATAGCACTTCGTCTCCTTGCATGTTATGCTGTGTTAACAGACAATAAATGTGAGCAGTTCGGTATAACGATAAGGCAAGTGGTTTCGTGAATTCTGTCACCGACTGCACATACCCCCACCGACTGCTAGCTGCTGACAGCTGCATTGTTCGAGAGAGGGTAGATACCACTCATTTCAGAGTCACTGGAACTTTCGGAAGTGGAAGAGCAGCTGGAAGCTATAATAAGTTCCGTAACTCTGCCTTCGAGAAAACCTTCATTATTCAGTGCTTCGTCAATTATTCGCTTCGTATAATCCACAAAAGCCCTCCAGTCCGTTTCGGTGCCACTTTCCAGGCCCTGAATAGTCAGTTTCTCAACTTCATTCACAGAAAACTTTTTATTTCTGCTAGCAACACATCCTTTCACCTGCACCCGAATAATTTCAATTGTGTTAAAGTGGCTGTGATAAGGCGATAGCCTTATGACTCTGTGTCCGTATTTATAAGCTACCTCGTCGATAACGTACTTTGGAAATTATGATTTACGATGTGATGCGAGTTCCAATACTTCTAATTTATTCAGTGTATAGTAGATAGGAACCTTCTCTCGTCATAATAACTGAATTTTATCATCCTTTCGAGAGGACAGGATTAGAGACAGATCTTTGAAAACCGAGTGGTATGGAACATTCTCGAGAATAATAACTGATAGATTTGATAAACTTGGTAACAATGCATTTCTGAATCAGTTTAACAATGTGTAATGATTCATTTCCACATGATGCTCTCACGGTTTCTTCGATCTGAAAAGCAGCTGGCAGTCGGGAATAAAGCTGTGGTAGGTATCGGCAAGCAAATGAATTATTCTACCACCTTCACCAGTGGAGTGTGACATACCTTCTCCTTTGTCGTCACTCAAACCTTTTGTAACAGTATGACCTGCATTTGGGTGTTCTCATTGAGCCAAAGAATCTCTCCTAAATTAACGTCTTATTCCACGCAAAAATCTTTATCGTCACGCGGCTATGCCTTCTCGTTTCATCAACATGTTACGTTCTGAATTTTTTTGCATTTAAAACTGAGACCTTGAAGGATCAGCTACAAAGACATTTTTCTGCTTTCAAAAAGTACGGCATCAAAGTGGTAGAAGTTTATTTAAGGTAGGCCGGTCACCGTTATGACAATAACTGTCTATGTGATTGTTAACAATGTCTGTATTTATACAGCTTGACAATATAATCTCCTTCATCCATACATACTCTTACAGGGAGATACGTATTACATCGCCATTTTAGCCCGTCGCAGTATAGTCGCAAGTCTGTATTTCTGCAGTGTCTGTAGCTTCACAATGCAACGTCCTTCAGACATGCATGTACGTCAGGAGGAACAGATGCTATCACTGACGATTACAGTTGTAAACATTACGAAACAGATTCTCGTTGCCTGCGATAATGCATTGCGTCAGCTGTTTGTAACACACGGAAATTTATAACAGGCCGGGACTCGAAACCGGATCTCCCACTTATTGCCAGCGGCTGCCCTCACAACTCCAGGTATCCGAGCAGTACCAGTGTCTGTTCCTTCAGACCTGTGTGCATGTCTAAAAGACATCCTGTTGTGAAGCTACAGACAGTGTATAAACACAGACATTGTAAGCATCAATAATGTATCACTGCTTCGATGGGGTAAAATAACGATAAATATTTGCCTCTCCCTTTGGGTGAATTACGAAATGTGCGAGCAAAAGGGTTGTGGACTTCGTGACACGTGAAAGACTGGATCGCTCCTGGAGGAGTGCTCGGTAAACTGAAGTGGTTGAGGCGACTGCTCGTGATAAGTGGGAAATCTGAGTTCGACTCCGTGTATCACAAACAGCTGACGTCAATGTATAGTCGCAGAATTCGAATCTGTTGCGTAATTTATTGTATATGTGACGCCGGATCACTTTTTGTGAGAAATAATCCAAATTAGTTACACGTTTCTGAGTACTTCTTTTTCCCGGCGTCGGAAAACGTTTATAGGAGGTCCTGGTTCACTTCTTTCCTTCTGCACCTTTCTTTATGAATGCGAAGTACGGTCAATTTGCTAACATTAACTGTGGCTGCGGTTCGTGCGACTAAATTGATATTGGTAAGAAAGGTCTTCCATTTTCGGCCTTCCTGTAAAAGTGTTCCTATACATTACACATAAGTTGCCGCGATTGTCCTTTAAACCCAATTGCTTGCCTGCTTTTCTTCACTTGTGTGTTTACATCTCGAATCCTGGACCCGCCACTTTTGTTTCTCATTTCATTGGGCTTAACAGACACATTAAAAACAAAACACGTACAAAAACGGTAACGAAATACGCACGTTTCATAAACAGCACTACTCAAGCAATGGAATTGGACTAAGCTTTTGTTGTAGTGGTTTGGCAACGGCGAACATTTCGGGTGTGACGTTGAGCGCTCTGATAGGAGGAAGGCAGATCCAGTGCGTGTTGAGTCAACTATCAAGTAATTTTCACCAGACTGTAGTTTTCACAGTTAGGGGGCCGGAATGGATACCTAGAGACTGGCACCAACTGATTAACACGAGTAAAATTTAATCTTGTCAAGCTAAGGATGAGTGACGTCTTTTCTTATGTCCTCCTTAGACGCTGCTGCCTACCATGTATTCTCGGAATAATGTTTAGTCTAGTAGCTTATCATTATCTACTTCAAGTGTTTGATATTTGTATTCAAACTCCAGTGACACGTCGGCTGTTCACACAAAAACTAAGCAACAGACAAGATCAAAAGAAAAAAGAATCAGAATACCTCCATAATTCACTAGGTACATTATTGACGAAGGTAGTCTTCGTTTTACTCCAACGATTTCGAAATAGATGTCTGCTGAGAATGTTTCATTGCTTAGCATGAATTCCAGACGACTGCTTGCATTACAGGTTTCTACAAACACAAAAATTTTTCATAATGCATGTACAGTTCAAGGTTGGATGGATGTTACAGCACTCACCGGGATGTGAAAGAAGTAGCTCAACTCCCTCACTCTTTGCCTTTCCCCTTCCTATTACCTTTCCCCTTCCCCAAACTTCATCAATCAGAGCTACCACCCCACAAACAATGGCAATTGCTAACAATATTTCTGAGCATAAATTCAGATCCTTAGATACCTAATTTGTTGCCTACAGACATTTCCACTAGATTTTCAACAGATATACACTTTAATCTGTTCATCCATTTTTTAACGCTGCTTCTGCTTTCTTTTATCAATACTAAACACAGTAGAAAGTTAAATTTATTTAGTGCTCTTTAGTGTTGAGTATTTGAGTTACAGTCCAGAAACCGCTTCTCTGGACCTAGAAAAAGAAAAAAAACAATGACTGTGCAAAGGCGAGTGACTGTGATAGGTGCTGGCAGGCCCACTGACGATCCGAGCAGGACAGCGATAACACGAAACATCACGTCTTAAGAGTACCATCGCTGCCTTAGTTATCGAGATAAGACGGCGAGGGGACCACGTAGCCGGACCCGAGCAGTCCCCACGCCCTTCAGTAGCCACGTCCTAAACTGCACAATATCGTTCGCCAAAGTGTTCTTGCAACAGTTTTGATAACATTCAGGGTCAAGTGGTAATGTACACCACTGGCCATTAAAATTGCTACACCACGAAGATGACGTGCTACAGACGCGAAATTTAACCGACAGGAAGAAGATGCTGTGATATGCAAATGATTAGATTTTCAGAGCATTCACACAAGACTCGCGCCGGTGGCGACACCTACAACGTGTTGACATGAGGAAATATTTCAACCGATTTCTCATACACCAACAGCAGTTGACCGGCGTTGCCTGGTGAAACGTTGTTGTGATGCCTCGTGTAAGGAGGAGAAATGCATACCATGACGTTTTCGACTTTGATAAAGGTCGGATTGTAGTCTATCGCGATTGTGGTTTATCGTAACGCGACATTGCTGCTCGCGTTGGTCGAGATTCAATGACTGGAGTCGGTGGGTCCAGGAGGGGAATACGGAATGCCGTGCTGGATCCCAATGGCCTCGTATCACTAGCAATCGAGATGATAGGCATCTTATCCGCATGGCTGTAACGGATCGTATAGCCACGTCTCGATCCCTGAGTTAACAGATGGGGAAGTTTGCAAGACAACAACCATCTGCACGAACAGTTCGACGACGTTTGCAGCAGGATGGACTATCAGCTCGGATACCATGGCTGCAGTTACCCTTGACGGTGCATCACAGACAGGAGCGCCTGCGATAGTGTACTCAGCCACGAACCTGGGTGCACGAACGTCAAAACGTCATTTTTTCGGATGAATCCAGGTTCTGTTTACAGCATCTTGATGGTCGCATCCGTGGTTGGCGACATCGCGGTGAACGCACATTGGAAGCGTGTATTCGTCATCGCCATACTGGCATATCACCTGGTATGATGGTATGGGGTGCCATTGGTTACACGTCTCTGTCACCTCTTGTTGGCATTGACGGCACTTTGAACAGTGGACGTTACATTTCAGATGTGTTACGACCCGTGGCTCTGGCCTTCATTCGATCCCTGCAAAACCCTACATTTCAGCAGGATAATGCACGACCGCATGTTGCAGGTCCTGTACGGGCCTTTCTGGATACAGAAAATGTTCTACTGCTGCCCAGGCCAGCACACTCTCCAGATCTCTCAGCAACTGAAAACGTCTGGTCAATGGTGGCCGAGCAACTGGCTCGTCACAATATGCCAGTCACTACTCTTGATGAACTGTGGTATCATGTTTGAAGCTGCATGGGCAGCTGTACCTGTACATGCCATCTAAGCTCTGTTTGACTCAATGCCCAGGCGTATCAAGGCCGTTATTACGGCCAGAGGTGGTTGTTCTGGGTACTGATTTCTCAGGATCTATGCACCCAAATTGCGTGAAAATGTAATCACATGTCAGTTCTAGTATAATATATTTGTCCAATGAATACCCGTTTATCATCTGCATTTATTCTTGGTGTAGCAATTTTAATGGCCAGTAGTGTATTTACTCCCTGAAGGTATAGGTCGCCTGGGAACTGTTGCAGGCAAAGAAACGGATGTAAGCATACATGACAGGATATCGCCTCCTATATCACTCACAAGTGAGAAATGATAACCGATGTATCATGGGTTCCAACTTTCCCTATCCCCTATGCAGAAACGTGATGAAATATGTACCATTTCTGGCTCTTGCAGCTACGATTACTTTATTGTCGTTCAAAGCACCTGACGCGTTGCGGCAACCAGCTGACGTCAAAGGAAAATATTGATCAATGCATGTGACTAAGGAACATGTGGCTGTGTACCCGGTACTACAGTTTGGTGAAGTAAGGGATTTAACTGACGTGGTACCGGCGGAGCGTTCCTATGCACTGGTTTTCTACTGGGGAGCGGCATGTTTCCCGAAACTCATTATTAATATTCGTAATTAGAGGAATAAGACGACACACAGGAATTCACTTAAGGGTAAATATAATATTAGTGTAGTCAATAGAATGTAATGAAAATAAAGGGTCTGTAAAATTTGAAAAATAAGAAAAGTTAATTTGAAAAATAAAAAGATTTATGAGCAGCCTGAATCACTTCGTGCTTTAATTTCGAGTGCTAACCTTGCTGGCAGTCAGTGAACGACATAACTGAAGCGTCACTTTTTCGAAACCCCTAGTTCTCCCCCATTGTGACGAAGAGGTTTGATATTTGGCTTATAGGTGCCTACAACTTTCCACTGTAATGATGCAAAAGCGTGACTCTCTGCAAAGTCACTCTCGGGCTAAGCTATGCATGAGATTTGTGGTGGGTTATGATGTCACACTGGCACCAGATTGTGACCGGCGCCACTATGTTGATGTCTCGTGATGGGAAGATGGTCGCCTGCCTATCACTCCCTCTCTTGCTGCACCACTGCGATGGTGGTCAGAACAGCGACGCCCAGCGTTGAAACCATGTGGTTTTCTCATGGGTTGCCGAGGAAAACATTTCAGACACCCCGCCGCTCTGAATCGACACGGGCTGGCACAAAGGGCGTTAATGAAACCACCCCTTTCCTTGGGCCGTTATTTTCTGCACATTTAGCGGTCGAAAACGACAGTGATGAGCAACAGAGCGACGTTCGTGACGCACTTTGACTCTGCTGACACTCCCGAATGATTCAACCCTTCTCTAAGGACGTCATGGGCCTGTAATGCCTTTTCAACGTGGCTCACCCCTAGGGAGCGTAGCGCGACCGCCTTTTATTTATTTATTTATTGTTCCGTGGGACCAAATTAAGGAGAAGTCTCCATGGTCATGGAACGAGTCAATACATGAAATTATAACACGATAGTAGAAACAGATAAAATGAAATACAACAAACGTATTCAGGCGACAATTCGTAAGTTTAAATAAACAAAATCAACAATGTAACACTGGAATTTGCTTAATTTTTCAGCTCTTCCAGGAGCTCCTCGACAGAATAGGAGGAGTGAGCCATGAGGAAACTCTTCAGTTTAGACTTAAAAGCGTTTCGGCTACTGCTAAGATTTTGAGTTCTTGTGGTAGCTTATTGAAAATGGATGCAGCAGAATAGTGCACTCCTTTCTGCACAAGAGTCAAGGAAGTGCATTCCACATGCAGATTTGATTTCTGCCTAGTATTAACTGAGTGAAAGCTGCTAACTCTTGGGAATAAGCTAATATTGCTAACGACAAACGACATTAAAGAAAATATATACTGTGAGGGCAATGTCAGAATTCTCAGACTATTGAATAGGGGTCGACAAGAGGTTCTCGAACTTACACCACATATAGCTCGAACAGCCCGTTTTTGAGCCAAAAATACCCTTTTTGAATCAGAAGAATTACCCCAAAAAATATTACCATATGGCATAAGCGAATGAAAATATGCGAAGTAGGCTACTCTTCGTGTTGAACTGTCACTTATTTCAGATACTGTTCTAATGGTAAATAAAGCAGCATTTAGTTTCTGAACAAGATCCTGAACATAGGCTTTCCACAACAGGAACAACGCCTAGGAACTTTAACTGTTCCGTCTCGCTTATAATATACCCATTCTGTCTGATCAAAATATCAGTTCTTGTTGAATTGTGAGTTAGAAACTGTAAAAACTGAGTCTTACTGTGATTTAGCATCAAATTATTTTCCACAAGCCACGAACTTATTTCATGAACTACATTATTTGATAATGTTTCAATATTACACACAAGATCCTTCACTACCAAGCTGGTGTCTTCAGCAAACAGAAATATTTTTGAATCACCTGTAATACTAGAAGGCATATCATTTATATAAATAAAAAACAGCAGTGGCCCCAGCACCGACCCTTGGGGAACGCCCCACTTAACAGTGCCCCATTGGGACTGAACATCACTACCACTCTCAATATAGCGGAGAATTACCTTCTGCTTTCTGTTCTTAAAGTAAGAGGCGAACCAATTGTAAGCTACTCCCCTTACTCCATAATGGTCCAACTTCTGCAGTAATATTTTTTGGTCAACACAGTCAAAAGCCTTCGTTAAATCAAAGAAAACACCTAGCGTTCGCAACCTTTTATTTAATCCGTCCAAAACCTCAAAGAGAAAAGAGAATATAGTATTTTCAGTTTTTATGCTGAGTGGTAGCACAGGAGACAGTTCGACAAAATTTAAAAGTTGTCCAAAGCAACAACGGGTCTTGGTGCTTTTCCAGCCCCCTCCTTCACGCCCTCGTGTGGCGTTATCGCGGGGGTTTGCGACATTGACACATGCACGAATGTAATGGCAGAGTGTCCTTCTAAGGCTCCGCAATTCAGCAACTTCCTCGATGCCACTGCTCACCTTTGTTGAGCACTTTAAAAATGTCCCAGTATAGAGCCGTTCACTGATTCCTAGGTGGCGGCGTGACAGGCATACTTTTCGACACCCTCCTATTCCACATGCGGCCAGCCGGCTCTAGTTCTGCGATGTAGCACCACTCACAAGGGGAAGGCCTCAGACACGGCCAACCGATTCGGCTCAAATTTGGCAGGTCGCTTGCATACAGCCTAAAACGAAGGAATCTAAGATATTTTGGGTCAACAACCCCGCAATTTTTAGAAAATCACCCCTAAAGGTTATGACGAGCAATCGACTCAAAATTGGAAGGATCGATAGATAATTGTAAACAGAGAATTTTTTATCATCAGGTATGGGGTCCGCAAACGCAAACTTTTGCAGAAATCGAGGAAAGAAACTTTTACAACTGCCTCTTCTGTACTCACATGGTAAACACTTTTCGCCGACAGCACCGATAGCGCAACAGACGAGGTAAGTGGATGGGAATCGGAAAACCCGGGTTCGAATCTCAGAGAAACCTAGCGGAAGTCATTCCTTTCGTTTGTATTTTTCCATATCTCAATTGATAGGGATAGGAGGTTTAATAAGGTAAGTAGATGAATAAGGAATGATAATAATAAGGTAGGCAAACTAATTTCCTAAACGCCGTGAGTTAGTAAAGTATGAAACTTTCAAGCCTTGTCACATGAAAACAACTCCGAGTAAGAGTGTTGCGAATTCATCACGAGAGACCACAGATAGCCAACCGCGCGACGTTTGTTTACAGCGAGGCACGGGACAGAATGCACGCGGGGAGAGTTATGTTGTCCCAGTTGCCTCTCCGTCATATTGTAGTTGTGAACCTGGAAGAGTGAAGGTGTCCAGCATGAGCCTTATAGAAGTCAATCGGAAAGAGTTGTTTTTCGTCATCAGGCTGCCGTGAATCTCGCGGATACATGTAGTGAGTTTTCCGTCGTTAATTCGCCAAATGAAATACGTTTTGTGAATGAATACAGTTTCTTCGAGATTCGAACCCGGGTTCTCCGATTCTCAGGTAATTACCTTGGCCGTTGGGCTATCGGTGCTGGCGGCGAAAATCGTTTACCATGTGGGTACAGAAAGGACAGTTGTAAAAGTTTCTTACCTCGATTTCTGGAAAAGTATACGTTTTCTGGTCCCACACCTGATGGTGAAAAATGCTCTATTTACAATTATTTATCGTACCGCCAATTTTGAGTCGATTCCTCGTCATTACTTTTATGGGTGATTTTCTCAAAAACGCGGGGTTGTTGACCCAAAATATCTTAGATTCCTTCGTTTTAGGTTGTACACAAGGGACCTGCCAAATTTGAGACGAATCGGTTGGCCGTGTCTGAGGTGTTCCCCTTGTCAGCTGAGATGTGTCGAAGTGGTTGCCTGTCTCACAGGCACTTAGGGCTCAGTGAATGACCGTCTTGTACAGTGACATTTTTAAGGTGCGAAACAGGATGTGCAGCTGGTGCCAACTGAGTTGTCGAACTGGGGGCTCTTAGAGGTACCATTTGCCCTTTTATTCACGTATGTGTCAAAGTCGGACCTCCACGTGATCACGTCACAGGATGACGTGAAACGGGAGGGCACAAGGTGTAGAACACCCTTCGCTGCTTCGAATCACGTTCGGATTTCGTCAAATAGTTTCGAACGTTATCTAGTGCTTTCGCGCTGTACATTGTACATTGGAGCAAAAATTGTGGTCGCACTACACTCCCAAAAGATGCGCTCACGTTTAATGGGTTTGGAGGACCACCCTGTCCTTAGAGAAGGATTGTATCGTACGAGGTGTCAGCAGCGGCAAAGGTCGTCATTAATGTCGTCTTTTTCTTCATCGCAGTGCAAATTGTTGTTTCCGACGTGAAATGTGTGGGAATCAATGTCCAACGGAAAGTGTGCTTTCGTTGACGCAGAACTGTGGTGAAATTTGGTGCCTAGCGTTAACTACTGAGCTCTGGCTTTTCTTTTTACATTTGCCGTACCATGCCGTTTGAAGTGTAGCTGAAATTGCTTTTGTACCATCTCAGAGGGAGGTTGTAGTCATCTTTGAGTCAAATTTATGCGTTGCAAACGGAAACAACTACGGGGCTTAGAAAAAATTACCCGTTAATTGTATAGCGCAGTGTATCTCGTGGAGCACGTATGCGAGCAGTGCAGATTTGTTACGTATTTGGTTGTGTAGGAGAATTATATATGCAAAAATGTGGTTTGTCATGCATATGAGCACGCGACCTCTTGACAAGTGTTATTTCAAGTGTTGTTTCAACCAACTGTAACTCCGTGAATAGACATCCCTTGTGAAATTTCGACTATGGCTGAATATCGGAATCACGAATAGCAGCGTCAGTTTTTGCCAAGAGTACAACATAAAGATGCTACGATTCGCCTTTCAATGGACTGCAAAGAACTAAGTGGTATGAAGAGGCTAGGTCAGTAAACTTTACAGAAGTTTGTGACCTTTGCCATTGAGTTAAGATCTACCTGTGACCCTAACACGGGATGCAGTTCAGTCCAGATTGTGACAGATTGTGGACAGATGGTTAACATTTTTAGTGGAAACGTTATTATACAAAAATAACAGTTAAATCGTCGTAAAGCGAGAAGTTATGAAAGTGAAAAGCTTGGGACAGGTAGAATGTAATAAACGAATCATTATATTTGGCATATAACTGGAGATAAGATTATCTAATTCTCCAGTTTATGTCTTAACTAAGACATTACACAATATAACTTCCAAAAAGAAGAGTGTTCGTATAGTACCCACTGTCCTTGGGCGTTTTGGATTTTAACGTGACAGGAAGTTTAATAGAGTTAATTATTTTCCTGATTTCACTGGAAGAACTTGCTGTAATCCCTAAGGAAGGAAGATTAGGTTTTTATGTCCTGTCGACATCGAGATCATCGGATACGGAGTAATCTCGAATTGAATGAATTCTTGTAATAGTGACTGTTGAACATACACTGTTGTTTTTTTTGGTTGACTGCATGCATACACACACACACACACACACACACACACACACACACACACACACACACACACACACACACACACACACACACACAGTTTATCTACTCTGTAGTGATTACGTCAGACTATCGGTATATACGGATACCGTAAAAATTATACACAGTATGTACTACCTAAATTTAAGGCGCCATACAAAAAGTCCGCAGGTAAGGCTTCGTGTACAATAACATAAGAGATTTCATTTGGATGTAAAATGAGCGAGGGCAGTTTAAAATAAATACTACATTCCATCCGGAAAATAAAATGGACGGAAGTAGGAATCACAGAGGTTAATAGAAACACAGAAATAAAAAACATTCGATGACCTTAAACTACAGAGATGCACTTATTTAAGGATGAATTACTAAATTTAGAATGTTATATGGGAAAAATTCAGAAGCCGTACAAATGGATGAAGAAAATGAGAAGAAGATGAAAACGTACGGATAATGTAAGAAATTATAAAATGAAAAAAGCTAGATGGGGACCTAGTTGGTCAATACAGACATTAAAAAGCAAAAAGTTGAATTTATTCGCCTACGGAAAGACATTCTTTAAATTTTCCCTCGTCTTCTGCTCTGGATTAATACCAATAAAAGTCCAGCAATGTTCAGTTCGATTTCCTCTACGAAACAAATCAGTTAATAGAGCAAATTAAATGCATTAACTTCTACTTTAATTCCTCTGTTTCGTCTCTCGTGAGCCGCCAGGAAACTCGAGTGAGTAGCTTGGTCCTAATTGATTACTGAATGATTTGCCACACAAAAAGTGAAAATCCACTTTCACCCGTTTCAGCAACAAAAGACGTACGAAGCAGCTTTAGGTATTAACACTAATGCTTAATGACTTTTCTGCTGGATTCCATGGTCTCACATGACAAAACCGCGGACTGAATCCTCTTATAGGCAATGGGCGGATCATCCCACTGCGAAATTGCGGTAGTAATGAAAGGAAATTCATTTCAGACGTGCTGGGGCTTCGTATATTCATACAGCCCTACGTTTTAAAGTTTGGTTTGCATGAGTACAAAAAATAGTTTTATTGAAATTATTAATATAAAAGGTTGATAATTGAGCTGGTCCACTGAGGAAGATGTTTCGGATAGTAAAATACGAACTGTGTAGATTGTACCTGAAAAGTTTCTCGTGTAGGTAGTGAATACGGAGAGAAACGTTACACAATAAACGTGATATCACAAATAGCAAAAGTTACACGTAGCCAAGCTAGTAAAATAGGGCCAGTACCGCAAGACTGACTACTCGGGAGTCATGCCAATGAACACACTTGATATTCAGGTCTCAGACTACTCTTGGGTGCACTGAAGAACTAGCACTACAGCCAGGATACTGTGGGATTGCTCACTATGACGTTGTCACTCACTTCTAAAACTTGCGGAGGCACTTTTCAGAAGTATGTTTAGTTGCGGCGATGCCTGAAATATCTTTGGACTCTTGGAAGAAGAATTTATAGAGCAAAATTCATCATGCTTTCATACATCTTTGACACGCGTGATGAAATATTCGTAAAACTTCATCTAACCTTTTCCTGACTAATTAACTAGTTAGGATGACGTGTGGAATGTTCCTGCCTTGACGCAGTAACAGCCCATGTTGTTCTTTGCGAATTGTTGCATGTGGAAGGCTAACATTTTCCACAGATCGACTACTAACGTGACTTCGGAGAGATATTCTTACTTTGTGTTTTCTGTAGCTTTCAGTAACTACGATAGTGAGAATTGAAAACTCTGGTATGCTACGCGATTCTTTATTACTTCAGTCTCAAAATCAGGAAACGATTTACATGGTGTCCGTATCAAACTTATAATAATATAAAATGTAATAATTTAGAATGTAAATGAGGTATTTAGTGGCGATTTGCTTCTACAAGTACAGTAATTTGAAATGTTTTTCTTGTGTTTACTTGCGGCAGTTGGTACTACGTGCTCATGAGCGTAATTGTTGGCTCAGTTGGTACAGCATGTGCATGAGTGTAATTGTTGGCTCAGTTAGTACTGCGTGTGCATGAGTGTAATTGTTGGCTCAGTTGGTACTGCGTGTGCATGAGTGTAATTGTTGGCTCAGTTGGTACTGCGTGTGCATGAGTGTAATTGTTGGCTCAGTTAGTACTGCGTGTGCATGAGTGTAACTGTTGGCTCAGTTAGTACCGCATGTGCATGAGCGTAATTGTTACCTCTGAGAAAACGTGGTTTTCGGGGTGAGCATGGACTACGATCAACTGACGATTTTCCCGCCTACTTCAATCAAGAAAGGGGACAAGCAACCTCGGGAAACCGGGAAGCCGGCCGGAGTGGCCGTGCGGTTCTAGGCGCTACAGTCTGGAACCGCGTGACCGCTACAGTCGCAGGTTCGAATCCTGCCTCGGGCATGGATGTGTGTGATGTCCTTAGGTTAGTTAGGTTTAAGTAGTTCTAAGTTCTAGGGGACTGATACCCACAGCAGTTAAGTCCCATAGTGCTCAGAGCCATTTGAACCATTTTTGAAACCGGGAATTTGCTTTCGATATCGGGCCACTACGCCAAGCACGCCGTTCCAATGGCTACGGTTGGATTTATCCGTACGTCTTTTGGGGGTTTACCAAGAATCAAGTGTACCACACATCAATTAGTGACCTACCAGATATGCGCCAACGCATTCGTGCAACAACCGCAAATACTACCATTGCAGTGCTGCAAAACACTTGGAGTGGAATACAGGTAAGTTGTCTGTCGCGCCACTAATGATGCCGATATCGAGGCGTATTAAGTACGTAAGAAAACATTTTGAGTCACATACTTGTAGAACCGTACCGTCGACAAATAGCTCAATTACTTCTCAAGTTGTTGCATTTTACTTACTATATGTTTAATCCGGATACCCCGTTCAAAAAAATGGTTCAAATGGCTCTGAGCACTATGCGACTTAACTTCTGAGGTCATCAGTCCCCTAGAGCTTAGAACTACTTAAACCTAACTAACCTAAGGACATCACTCACATCCATTCCCAAGGCAGGATTCGAACCTGCGACCGAAGTGATCGCTCGGCTCCAGACTGTAGCGCCTAGAACCGCACGGCCACTCCGGCCGGCCAGGATACCCCATATTATAATGAAATTTTATAAGAGCCAGCCTAGTATTACGGTTTGCAACAAATATGACGCAATGTAATTACTTACCGAGGACCATAACAATGTGTAACAGCTGTCATCACACGAGTTTTTTTCCAATACAGAAACAACATATAAATGATGCCGTTTGCATTTTTAATTAACAATTCACTTTTAAGCTAAATTACGTAACATCCTCTACACACATGTACTCCCTCTCTGGAAACTAGTCGTAGACTGTGTTTACGAACGTTCCCCGAGGCCGGTTTAAACTTTAATTTAATCTGAGTAAAACACAATGCCCACTCGCATTACGAACATGTTGCTGGTGTGAAAGATAGTTCTAGATTGCCTGGTAAGTTAGCCCGATTGTTTCGCGCATGCCCGCTCAGAGCGCTCTCACGATTTGTCGCTTCAGTCCGCCAGTGACAAATAACATTAACTGAAATCCGTAACTAAACTTTGAGCTTGAAATTCGAGTTAGTAAAATCATAATAAGAAAGCTATCAAGTTGTTTAACATCAATACAGATGTAACTCTGCACAAACACTTAAACAGTAAATACAGATGAACAAAGTTACGCGCTTGGCACCAATGCAAACAGGTGAGTCGAAGATTTTTATGCACGCTTTAGTACGACCTCAGCTTCTTTCTCACGCTATGCTGCCGTCTGTCGTTCGTGGGGTGCAGTACTACTGTTCTTGTCGGCTCACTAAGCTTCAGCAGCATGAGGCTTCGTACGCTGTATGACAAAATATAATTAAACGTCGTCTGAAATGCCACATGTTACTCATGGACAAAGCTAGACCACCTGAGGTGCCCATGACTGCACTGTACTTCTTAACTGGGGTGTGTTGCAGTTGACAGAAATTCCTTCCTACGCTTGCTTATGAACTCGCCTGTCGGGATGGCGTGTTGCAAAAAGATATCTCGTAATTTTTTTGTGCCTGGTGATTAACTGAATAGATGCGGGACAGTGGAAAGCCGCTGACGAGTTAATTACAACTGTCGCGAGAATAAACAGAGGGACGGGCTAACAAGGTAAACAGTGCCAACGTGCTAATGACGTCACTCCGCGCTTGAGAAGCGGAAGATGGGCGTGGGGTGGACGGAGGGGGCGGGGGGCACGTCGGAGGGCCATGCTAATTGGGCGTAAAAATAGCTACCATTCTGCGATTTTCTGGAAACGCCACTCTCCGACAGGCGTTTCGCGGGCGGCTTTGTCTCTCAGACGCGACTCCTCTGCATCACTATGCAAGTTCTGGGAGGTGTAGCAGGATTAAAACGAAGCACAGCGAAGCTGTGTGCATGTAATTGGGAGGACGAAAATAATTTTATCCTGGGCAAACATTAAGCAAATTATGTCATATTTAACGCTTCATCTCACCAATCAGGAACTAGATATATACAGGGCTACTCAAAAAGTAGGAACAGATTTCAAACCTTTATTGTTTCCAAACTACAAAAGATAGAAACACAATTCCAGTGTTCTTGGAAAGAGAAAAGGTCAAATTTTTACGCATCAGTGAGAGCACCATGTGCTACACGACAGGTATAAAAATGGTGGCTCATTTCCAGCCACACACGAAGGAGCTGGTCTCTCGTTATCTTATTCACAGATTCATTAATGCGATGTCGCAGACTTCCAAAAGTGACAGGTATTTTTTTTGTGGTGATAAAAATGCCGTCTTTTAGGTTACCCTGCAGATAAAAGTCACACGGTGTGAGGTCTGGAGACGTGGGATGGCACAGGTGATGATGTTCATCATCTGCTCCTCCCAGGTCTCCAGACCTCACACCCTGTGACTTTTATATGTGGGGTTACGTAAGAAACCACGATTTTATCCTCGCTATGCCTGACAATCTTGAAAGTCTGCGACATCACACTGTTGGAGCTGTGAATTCGATAACGAGAGACATCTGCTTCGTGAGTGGCAAGAAATAACCCACCGTTTTTATATTCGTTGTGTAACACACGGTGCTTACATTGAATGTATAAAAATTTGACATTTTCTGTTTTCAGGTACGTTGCAATTGTGTTTCTATCTTCTGTAGTTTGGAAGCAATAAATGTTTGAAAATCTGTTACTTCTTTTTCAGTAGCCCTGTTCAACGACATGACGAGACTTGGCACGACTATTAGAAATTAGAGGTGAATCGCTTGTTACATTGTCGAATGTAACGTTTTGCCATTCGCCAGGGACGACCTACGAAACCAACGTCAGTAACAAGGCATTAAAATGCGTCTAAAACTGTTAAAATTTTGTCTGTATTGAACAAGGTCATTCGTAACTGCAACCAACAAGTACATGCATTTGACGTAAACTAGTACTACTGCCATTTTATCCACGTCATCATGCTTTTCTCGTCTCTGTGTATTTATTTCTTCCGTTTTACTCGTTTTTCATCTGAATTACCGATATGAGAGTGTCACGGAAATGCTGAGCAAACTAAACTGACAGACGCCAGAAGACTAACACTATCTCGCGAAGCCGGCTTACGAAGTTTTGAGAATTTTTGTCAACTAATGAATAAAGGAAGATACTCCAACTACGCACATTGGCTGGACAAAAATTGGAAAAACGGCAAGAAACACAGGATTGATCACAAATGCCGATTTTAGCCAGGCCTACAGGTCGCGCTGTTCTGTCTGACCACGAACGGCACCCGTGCAGTGTCCTCGATACAACGCAAGTGTCAGTTGTGGTCTGAATACTATTCTGAATAATTGTGACGCATTGTATCGGAGTTAGTGAATTCGATGGTGCACAAAAAGTGCTCGTATTGTAGGTGACTTCGTAACCAACGGAGCCGAAGTGTATTGGTGTTTCAAGAGGCACCATATCAAAGATTTATACCGCATATAGAGAAAATGGAAAAATATCATCCGCTAAGTTTGTATTATGTGATCGTGACAGATGGTCATTGATGAGGATTGTGACGAAAACTGCCAAGGTCACTGGAAAACCGTAACAGGAAAACGTGGTGCCGATGCCTGGACTATCGAGCATTGGAAGCAAGTCATGTGATCCGACGAGCCTTCTTCCACGCTGTTTTCAATTTCTGGCAGAGTGTACGTTCCAGGGCTGAGAGATGGCGGCAGCTCGGTGATGATTTAGACACTCCTGTCTCGATGTGTACACTGTGAGTTCTCATTACTACCAAGGATTACGTGACTATTCTGGCTGATAGTGTCCGTCTCATAGCACAATATTTGTTCCCCAGTGAGGATGCTGTTTTCCAAGACGACAGGGCCCCTGTCCACACAGCGTCCAGGAATTGTTTCGTAAGGACAAGGATGAATTGCAGCGTCTTGCCTGGCAACCATAGTCACCGGAGCTCAATATTGTTGAGCCTTTGTGGTCTCTTCATACTTTAGAGAGAATGGTGCGTGATCATTATCCGAACTTGGTACTGTTTCGCTGAAAGAATGAAATACTTTGAGAGCCATATGGAGTTGATGCCAGGAAGAATTCCCCGCACAGCTGGTAAAATTGTTGTTTATCAAAAGTCGATCGGTTACGCGGCTTTTGCCTTGCCCTGCACTGAGCTGTCCTGCTGTAATACCGACGCAGGTAAATCTTAATGAATGGGTCACTTCTTCTTTACCTTTCGCTCACCTTAACATTGACGACGTTCTCTAAATAGTAACTTTTGAGTAGGAGCGGTGGGTGTGCCTGTGATCTTTTAACATTGCTCACCTGATGATGCGGCTTCAAGCCGCGAAACCGGTCGTCTTTTAATAAACAACAATTTTACCAGCTGTGAGCGCAGTTCTTCCTGACATCAAGCCTTTCAACAGCTGCGGTTCCCCGGAATACAAAATTGTTTGTCATACGGAATTCTGAGACGTTTGGGACCTATTCTGAATGCCATCGACTTTCCTAAACCACATTAGGCGTGGTGACGTTTTTCTGGTTTTTCCATATGTTTGTCCAGAACCTGTGCGCATCGCTCCGGTAGGTACTATGAGAGTAATATCGGACTAACAACAGCACGAACATGCGCTCCATACGCGAATGGGACGGAAAGAACCCCTACGACAGTGTCTGATCAAACGTATCCGGACACCTATTAGTGAACATGAATATGAAATGTGTCCACTCTTTAATTCTACTATCAACACTTTCACTGACGTGTCCGAATGTCTGTGGAGAAATAGCAGCCCGCTCTGAGCAGGCCAGTCTATTTCAGGAATGTAATTGTCCACGAACGAATGACTCACATATGATGGTTTATGGTAGGGAGAATTGTCATGCAGCTACAGTCATCGTCTCAGAACTGTTCATCTGCTGTATGCAACACACAATACTGCAAGATGGGTTCAGATCCTTCTGCAAATAGCATTCTCTTAAGCACAATAAGGGGACCACACCCTAACAACGAAACAACCCCATATTGCAACACCATCTCCTCCGTACTTCAGTGTTGGCTCTGTATATGACGTCGGGTAACGTTCTCCAAGCATTCGCCAAACTCTAACACTTCCATCGGGTTGTCACAGGGCGGAGCGTAATTCATTACTCAAAACAACTCGTTTTCAGTCATCTACTGTACAGTGGCGTTGCTTTTTACACCACCTCAATCGCCACTTAGCATTGACTCCGAAAATTTGTGAAGTATGCGGAGCTGCTCGACCATTGCACCCCATTCTTTTTGACTCCCAAAGCACGGCCATTATGACTGTTTAACTACTAGTAGTACTTTGGAACTCACGAGTGATACCTTCAGCTGTTTTCAAGCGATTTTATACAATCATCCACCGCACTGTGGACGGCCCTTATCCGTCATACATGAGGTCTGACTGGAGTTGGTTTAAGTGAGGTTGTTCCTTTGCATTTCCACTTCACAATCACATCATTAATAGTCAGCTTGGGCAGCTATAGAAGGGTTGAAATGTCGCTGATGGTTTTGTTACTCAGGTGACATAAAATGAGTAGTGCACGCTCGAAGTTGTGAGTTCTCCTAACCGACCCATCCTGTTCTCGCTGATGCTGTACTGACAACACAACACTCTCCGCCTCCTGTTATCTTGGCAGGCAGACCTCTCGTGACATGTAGTGGCCAATTGCGCGTTACGTACGGGTGTGAGAATGCTTTTGATCATATAGGTACGTCGTACAACAATGGGAAATACTCTGTTCTATACACTTCGTAGTGTGTTTACAGAGTATGGATGTAGGTGTACGTATTTCTCAGTATTATCCGAACGAGTCAACTTGTTCTCCACATTTGATTCCTTCTGTGCTGCTGTTACACATTCGTGTTAGATGTCATTATTCTGTATTACGATGTATTCATACGGTTTCTTTAATAAACCGCGGTCGCATTCTCGCTTCCTGAGAACGGGGTCCCGCGTTCGATTCGCGGCGGAGTAAGGGATTTTCACTTGCCTCGAGATGACTGGCTGTTTGTGTTGTCCTCATCATTTCATCATTATTCATGCAAGTGGCGAGATTGAACTGAGCAAAGGTTGGGAATTTGTACGGGCGTTGATAAACGCGCAGTTGAGCGCCCCACAATCCACGCATCATCATCATCATCTATAATAAACTGTGTTATCACTATTTTCTTTATTTTTCACCTCAAAAATTACATTGTTGGGTATAGTCAGTTCAGCTACGGGTTACTTCCGACATGTTATTATTATTATTATTATTATTCTTTCTTTTCTCAGACGTTATGTCTGGTCAAAAATGGAAAGTGACGCGGACCTTGATCAAGCGTGACCTCCTTTTAACTGTACGGTATATGTTACATTGCATTTAGGAACTTTCGGGTAATTGAACATGTATCAATAATTACAGATTTCTGTAGTTGTATATACAAGTTTGGATGTAGCTGTATTGCGTTGATGTACTGGTGGATATTGCGTGGTATGACTCCTGTAGTTGATAGTATAATTGGTATAATGTCAACTTTATCCTGATGCCACATGTCCTTGACTTCCTCAGCCAGTTGGATGTATTTTTCAATTTTTTCTCCTGTTTTCTTCTGTATATTTGTTGTATTGGGTATGGATATTTCGATTAGTTGTGTTAATTTCTTCTTTTTATTGGCGAGTATGATGTCAGGTTTGTTATGTGGTGTTGTTTTATCTGTTATAATGGTTCTGTTCCAGTGTAATTTGTATTCATCATTCTCCAGTACATTTTCTGGTGTATACTTGTATGTGGGAACGTGTTGTTTTATTAGTTTATGTTGTATGACAAGTTGTTGATGTATTATTTTTGCTACATTGTCATGTCTTCTGGGGTATTCTGTATTTGCTAATATTGTACATTCGCTTGTGATGTGATCTGCTGTTTCTATTTGTTGTTTGCAAAGTCTGCATTTATCTGTTGTGGTATTGGGATCTTTAATAATATGCTTGCTGTAATATCTGGTGTTTATTGTTTGATTCTGTATTGCTATCATGAATCCTTCCGTCTCACTGTATATATTGCCTTTTCTTAGCCAAGTGTTGGATGCGTCGTGATCGATGTGTGGCTGTGTTAGATGATATGGGTGCTTGCCATGTAGTGTTTTCTTTTTCCAATTTACTTTCTTCGTATCTGTTGATGTTATGTGATCTAAAGGGTTGCAGAAGTGGTTATGAAATTGCAGTGGTGTGGCAGATGTATTCATATGAGTGAATGCTTTGTGTATTTTGCTAGTTTCTGCTCGTTCTCTAAAGAATTTTCTTAAATTGTCTACCTGTCCATAATGTAGGTTTTTTATGTCGATAAATCCCCTTCCTCCTTCCTTTCTGCTTAATGTGAATCTTTCTGTTGCTAAATGTATGTGACGTATTCTATATTTGTGGCATTGTGATCGTGTAAGTGTATTGAGTGCTTCTAGGTCTGTGTTACTCCATTTCACTACTCCAAATGAGTAGGTCAATATTGGTATAGCATAAGTATTTATAGCTTTTGTCTTGTTTCTTGCTGTCAATTCTGTTTTCAGTCTTTTTGTTAGTCTTTGTCTATATTTTTCTTTTAGTTCTTCTTTAATATTTGCATTATCTATTCCTATTTTTTGTCTGTATCCTAGATATTTATAGGCATCTGTTTTTTCCATCGCTTCTATGCAGTCGCTGTGGTTATCCAATACGTAATTTTCTTGTTTAGTGTGTTTTCTCTTGACTATGCTATTTTTCTTACATTTGTCTGTTCCAAAAGCCATATTTATATCATTGCTGAATACTTCTGTTATCTTTAGTAATTGGTTGAGTTGTTGATTTGTTGGTGCCAGTAGTTTTAGATGACCCATGTATAGCAAATGTGTGATTTTGTGTGGGTATGTTCCAGTAATATTATATCCATAATTTGTATTATTTAGCATGTTGGATAGTGGGTTCAGAGCAAAGCAGAACCAGAAAGGACTTAATGAGTCTCCTTGGTATATGCCACGCTTATTCTGTATTGGCTGTGATGTGATATTATTTGAATTTGTTTGGATATTAAGTGTGGTTTTCCAATTTTTCATTACTATGTTTAGGAACTGTATTAATTTAGAATCTACTTTGTATATTTCCAATATCTGTAGTAACCATGAGTGGGGTACGCTATGAAAAGCTTTTTGGTAATCAATGTATGTGTAGTGCAGCGACCTTTGTTCAGTTTTAGCTTGATATGTCACCTCTGCATCTATTATCTGCTCTTTACATCCTCGTGCTCCTTTGCAGCAGCCTTTTTGTTCTTCCTTGATAATTTTGTTCTGTGTTATATGTGTCATTAATTTCTGTGTAATGACTGAAGTTAATATTTTGTATATTGTTGGTAGGCATGTTATGGGGCGATATTTAGCTGGGTTTGCTGTGTCTGCTTGATCTTTAGGTTTCAGATAAGTTATTCCTTGTGTAAGTGTATCAGGGACTGTGTATGGGTCTGCAATGTAATTGTTTAATAATTTAGTTAGATGTGAATGTGTTGAGGTGAACTTCTCTAGCCAGAAATTTGCTATTTTATCATTTCCAGGGGCTTTCCAATTGTGCGTAGAATTAATTGCTCGGGCGACTTCATGTTGCAAAATTACCACTTCAGGCATTTGTGGTATCATCTTGTATATGTCTGTTTCTGCTTGTATCCCCCGTGCATGTCTGTTATGTTGTACCAGGTTTGACCATATGTTGCTCCAGAAGTGTTCCATGTCTGTTATGTTTGGTGGATTGTCTATTTTAATGTGTGTGTTATCTATTGTCTGGTAAAATTTCTTTTGGTTTGTGTTGAGTGTTTGGTTTTGTTTCCTCCTATTTTCACTTTTTTTTGTATCTTCTAAGTCGTTTGGCCAATGCTTGTAATTTCTGCTTCTTTTCATCTAACTGCTCTATCGCTTCTTGTTGTGAGATTTTACCTAACCTTTTTCGTTTTTTGTCTGATATTTCATTTCTTATAAATTGTGTTAACTGTCGAATGTCTTTTCTCAGTTTTTCTATTCTGATCTGTAGCCTGTATTGCCAAGCTGGTTTTGTGGGTTTCTTCTGTGTGTTGGTTGGTTCTGATCTCTGTCTAGTGTGTATATTTAGTGTAGTGAGTGCTCCTACATAAACCAGTAGTTGTAACTCTTCCAAAGTTGTATTTTCATTGGTTTTGTTGTGTATGATTGTGTTGATAGTTGTTATTGTTGTTTCGACTTGTGGGTTATTTGGTAGTCTATGCAAGAATGATCTAATGTCTGTATTTGTGTCTTTGTATTCTATATATGTCAACTGAAATTTTTCTTCTATATCTAACATGTGTGTTACTTCATGTTCTATTTGTGCTTATTCTGGTGGCTGTCTTAAGATTTCGTTTTCCTCTGATTGTTTAATCGATGCGTGTTATTCTTTGTTTGTTTGCTCTGGGATGTTTGAGTCCATTACTGTATTTTCTTCTTCTTCTGATTGCACATTATTTTGTTCCAATATTTGTTGTACTTGTTGTTTGATGTTTTCTAATTCAGGCTGGGGTATCCTGTTATTTTTGATTATTACACGAATCTGATCAGCTAGTCGTTGTTCTGTTAAAAATTTTAATTCTGGGTATCTGGTAATAAATTTTTTGTATACTTGTGATCTGTATCCAGTTGTGATGGTTCCTAAGTTTGTTGCTTGGTAATAACAGAACATGAGGCGTCGGTTAACTTCATCTGACCATCTCATCCTCTGTCTTTGTTTTCCTTCTAGTGTGGTTGCAGGAAGCATATCCTGCAAAACACCTCTATTTGGATTTAAATCAATTTCCGTGTGGCTAGCAGTGTCGTTACCATTGTGGACGGGCATAGGGTTCAAGCGTCGTCCCCGACCATGACAGCGCTTGTCCGAGACTTCATTAGTTCCGTCCTGAACCAACTAATCACACTAAAAGGGGGGTTAGCCCTATTAGTGGTTTGTTCTTTTCATCGCCTTTTACGACTGGCAGAACATACCGGAGGCCTATCTTTTCCCGGGCCTCCACTGGTTTTATTATTATTATTATTATTATTATTATTATTATATAGTGTTCATGTACTCTGCAAATTGTTACGTTAACTCGCTAAGTATGTTGGTATAGATGTCAGAGATGGCCTGAAGTTCAAAATTTTATTAAGTGAAGTGAATGCACAAATAAAGAGCTTGCATTCAAGAGTGCTAAACTAAACAAGAGAAAGCAATGTTTACTTACTACTCACCTTAGAAGGAATATACAGATGTTCACGATAGATCATTTGATGGTAATAAAGCTGACAGCAGATGTAAATAACGAACTGAAATCACGATAATGTATCATAAAGTAGCTCACCAACTAGAAAACAGGTATGGTTTGGTATGAGTAAATAAACTTAAACAATTTCAATGATTCTAATTTGTCACTTAGAAAAAATGTCGAAATATGCCGTATTTATTAACAGATCTGCGAGTGTCACACGTGTAATTGATATTTAGAATAACTTGGATAAAATTATCAAAGGTAGAATGAATCTAAAATATGAAACGGGGAAGATTTCATTGTTAGTTTTGGATGAGCGTAAGTTTTAATGAAGAAGAAAGTCAACGAGGCGATGATGTCCAAGCAAGTGAAGAACGGCGAGAAAGGTTGTTCTTTGTCAGCCGGCATGCGGATGGATTGTTCTGCATTGGGACTCACATTTTAGGTATATGAGTTTGAAGTGGGACTCTCAGTTTATTCAATTTCCCTCGTTAAGTGAGACTATGAAATAGTGCACCGCTACTCACTAAGTGAGACTTAATTATTGACGTATGTTCCGTTTATGTCAGACTTGGCTACGTCTGTTGCCACATGGTGAGTTGATTTTAAAGGTGTGTCTGAGATTAGGTCATTACAGCGAGGCAAAATGTGATTTAACGACAAAATTAATGAAGTGGAGAAACTTTTTTTTAATGTATCAAAATGTGGAAACTCTATTAATAGACTCTGGGGCACTAGGTCTTCAATGAAGAAACATGTAACTTTATTGTTCTCCAAAACCTGCAATCCTGTGACTGATCATGATTTTTTGGTGGCATTCAAAATGCTACCTCTCGCTCGCTGGCTAGCCTATAATCTTCTAGACAAATTTCTGATCAATTAGTAGGTATCAGGCTACGATCTATCGAGTAAAAGTGAGATATAACAGTTTAACTGTTTCAGGGCTCCGGAGAAGCGAGTTTTCGGACCTCAGGATCTGCAATAGTTTGTCGGCCTCAGTTCGACATTGATGATCGCAAAATCAAGTATTATTGTGTTAGTTTGTATCAAGTTACATTAAAATCCGACGCAGTAATCAGGCATTAATAGTCTTCCGAAAGTATCAACTATGTCAAACAGTTTTCTCGTCTCGACTTAACCAGATAACACTAGAATGTCTGTGTCAATGACGAGAGTTTGTCCGAAGTGCTAATCGCATACTTGTGAGTGTTAGCGCCGAAATAAGCTACTGAATTGTGCCACGTATTATTATTATTATTATTATTATTATTATTATTATTATTACTGGATTACTTATTTTATTGTTATTTACTTAACATAGTTACATATTCGCTTGGCAGACTGTAGTTACCTTTACAGTCTATTAAGTAAGAGCCGGACGTTGTGGCCGAGCGGTTCTAGGCGCTTCGGTCCGGAACCGCGCTGCTGCTACGGTCGCAGGTTCGAATCCTGCCTCGGGTATGAATGTGTGTGATGTCCTTAGGTTAGTTAGGTTTCAGTAGTTCTAAGTCTAGGGGACTTCAGATGTTAAGTCCCATAGCGCTTAGAGCCATTTTGTTAAATAAGAGCGTTGTCAGCATTGCAAACAGATGGTAAAAGATATCGCCTTAGTTTTTTCAAAACCCTACAGAGGGAACCTTTGTCCTTCGTGAAATGTCTATGAATCATTAGTTTACCCTCAGTTCTTACTGGGAGACATAGTAAGAGACATGAGTGCTACTTACGCGTGGCTTTGATCAAAGACGTTTGACGCCGACTGCCAAATGTTGCTTCATCGACAAAAATGGAGATTGGATAACAGGAGGACGATGGTCCGAAGCACTGCAGCAGGCTTTGCAGCGAAAATGGAGAAAAGTGTGGAGGTACTGGATTGGCGCTCATAGTTGCCTGACGCTAATCCTATTGAAATAGTATGGTCTTACATCAAAAAGAATTTACAAGGAAAAAGTATCTTCACTTGGAAACAGCTGTCAACGCAAATTCTACTCATTTTGAGGTCTCTTCGACATTAACATCCGAAAACTACGTTTCAAGCATGCCTCTGAGATATCAAGCAATATTATCGACGCTGCAGGTGACTGGACGTATTATTAATTGCATCCGCATTTTTCTGTTGCTGATATATGATGTGCGTATTTATTGTAGTTTGTAATCGAATGAATTTTTCTACTGATTAGCCCGACCACTATCTTGCATAGGAGACTGTATGTTTGGCGACGCACTTGACTAGACTTCCATCGTTTGTTTTGCTAGGTATCAAATCACGAAGCGGGCTGTTGAAAACAGCTTCATTTTTTTCGAAATTCGCCGTAATAAATTTACTGTTATTCAAAATGTTGCTGACATGTAACCATGAGAACGTCGGTAGCCTACAAATTACCAGGGGGAACATGCGTCCTGATATGTAGTCACCGGCGAGATGGGGGTCTGGTGAACCGACAATCTTCTGCACTACAGCCACAAAGCACCTCTGTGCTGCATCACTTTATCTTCCTTTTTCTCTCGCTCTCTGATTCGTCTTTGGAATGAATTGCTGTGGTTTTCCATTTCTTCTAGCGTTTTACGTCCTTTCATTTTTACATCCACACTGAACTCTGCTGGTCCTTCCTGCTTCCAATCTATCCCAGGACACCACATCTTGTCTCTTAATAATAGAATCCTCCTCTATGTAAGCGTTTCTCACAGACTTCCTTTCCTTCCTATTCTTTCTCAAAGTTCTTCAATTCTCTCTGCTAAGGTATGAATGCATTACAGAAGAAAAAACGATTAAAACATTGAGTGGAACCAATTATCCTGCCCAAAAATGTTCATGCAAAATTGATTAGAGAGGCTACAGCCTGTATTTTGTAGCATGAAAAAGTAATTTTTCTTATTTTCACCCTGAAACGACTGATTTCCTGGTCAGCTGGAGCAAATAATAAATGCGATGTCGCTAGGATTACAAAAGAAGTAAGGAAGATTGTGGTGTAATTTGTCGTCGACGAATTCTGTGGAAAAGACAGAGCACAAGTGTGGATTGGTAGAGGAAGCAGAACCTGTCGACCGTGCTCTTTTCATAGCAACTACCGCTGCATTTGCCTCAAGTGATTTAGCGAAATCACGGAAAATCAATATCTCGTTAGCGAATGAGTATTTTAATCCCTCTTCTCCAGAAGGCGAAGCCTCTATCTTACTGCTGCGTATCTTTGCTTTTTATATGATTGTAAAATAAAAATATCTGGTTTCTTTGGGAGATGCACTGCGCACAATAGGGCTTCGGCAGTAGGAAACTGAAGAAGTTTAAAGAACTAATAACAGAAACATCTCTCCTGCTCAATAGAGTTTACAGCCTCTCTTTTCCAGACAACACCATATAAAAGAAATTAAAATGGAAAAGTTTTCGATTCCTATGAAGATTAATATTTTTAAGACCTTCAAACATCACCCAACAGGTGTAGTCGTCGCACTGTAAAATATGCTGACATAGCTAATTAATCTTCGTACACTGTCATAATAAAGTTCCATTTCTCTTGGCGAGAGCACTTTACATACGCCAGTGCGAAGAATGATCGGGTCATTACATTTTACTGTTGACCGTTTACTGTTGTATAATGTAATTAACTATCGATGGCAGTGACGCAGGGTGGATTCTATTTTATTTGACAGTAAGGACGTTGTCACGCATTCTGTTGTAAATGACTGTGATATTTGAAGATGACTGAAATAATCTCTGGGGATGTGAAGCGGAATGTCATAAGCAAAGCGGGTAGGATCTACATCTACATGACTACAGCTCACACTGAAGTGCTTGGCAAAAGGTTCATAGAACCACGTCTAGGCTACTTATCGTCTGCTACACTCTTTAGTAATAGATGGAAAAAATGAAACCTTTCACGCGAGACCTGGTTTCTTGTATTACAACTGTCGTTTCTCCCTATGCATGTGGGAGTCAACAAAATATTTTCGTGTTCGGTGGTTAATGTTGATGATTGAAATTGTGAGAAAAGATCACGCAGCAACGAAAACGGCTTTTGTTTTACTGATTGCCACTTCAACTTGCGTATCATATCCGTGACATTCTCTCCCCGATATTGCAATAATACAAAATCAGAGACTGTTCTCTGAAATTTTTGCTTGTCCTCCTCAATCGTTTCTAGTAAGTATCTTACAACTTGTAGTGAAATGAAATGAGCGTTTGGCGTCATTGGCCGGGAGGCCCCTTACGGGGCAGGTCCGGCCGCCTTGGTGCAGGTCTTATTACATTCGATGCCAACCTGCGCGCCGGATGAGGATGAAATGATGATGAAGACAACACAAACACCCATTCCCTGAGCGGAGAAAATCCCCGACCCAGCCGGGAATCGAGCCCGGGCCCCTTAGGACGGCAGTCCGTAACGCTGACCATTTTTTTAAATCTCATTTTGTTCGTTTTTGTTCGTTGTATCTGTTCAGGGCAGACGTCGCAGGACACCCGTTTCAGTTCGTCGTTGATCCATTAAGTCAGTTTTTTATTGCAGAGGGCAGCTAACCCTCTGACCGAACACGCCGAGTTACCGTGCCGGCGTTCTGGCAGTAAAACGCAGTCTTTGGCTCACCTTCCCTATAACATCTTCTATGCGATGGTTTCAATTTTAGATGTCCGTTACTAAAATATATAGTTATGAAGTTGAATCGGCAACCTGTAAATGTGTGTAATTTACCGTGTAACCGAAATTTTACGGAATTCTTGCGTACTCAACTGAAGAACCTCATAATTTTTATTGTTTAGAGTCAACCGCCACTTTCCGTTTGAGACAAATATACTAGAACAATAACGCCTACGAAGTATGTGGCTGATGTTTTGGTTTGGACATACGACAGCGCCCGAACTAACATTTTATGAGACGAGTGTAGGTAGAGATGACAATTAGTATACTTCAGCTCCAATTAGAATACAGAAATGCTCTAAAAGTATGCGCAAACACACACACACACACACACACACACACACACACACACACACAAACCCGCGTGGGGACGCGCGCACGCACGCTAGCACGAAAATCATGCATTTTGTCAGAGAAATCTAAAATAAGAAATCAGAAAGTAGTGGAAAGAATTAAAATAGTACAGCAGATGGCTGCGGCTAGCTGATCGCTGGAATAAAAAGCATGTGCCAACCACTCTGCACGCGCTAAAATATTCAACCTAAAATCTTACACTGGATTGGAGACGCTACACGAAAGTTTGAAAGCTCGTTTCGTCCTAAGCTAAAATAGAGCGAAGACTCCTACTAAAATGTAGTTCTACCCAATGATCACTCATTTAAAGCTTGGCTTATACTCATTTGTACGCCGCAGGCATCACAGACAGGTAGTTCCTCCGGACGGCGTACGAAGCCATGGTTTGGGGGACACTGAACTATTCAGAGACATCTTAGGATTACTTCATCCCGCCAGAGTGCTCGCTATGAGAGTAGTATGCCAGTGAATATTGCAACAGTACGTTATTTAATCGTATCCACCACTCATAAATAGGATTCTAAACACCTTTCGTCATACCATAACAGCTGTGCCTATACTACGATACGGTAGTTTTCAGTAAGTGTTGGCTAATGAACATAACGCGTTCACTATTGTATTTTTCTTGTGCTACATGCGCACAGAAATGCTATTTATACCTGTCCACATGTACCAGCGATGTTGTGCGTGAAATGAAGTGTGAAGCTTCAAATGTGTACGTAACCTGGTTTATGAAGTATATGTATATGCGAGAGCATGTGCACAATTAGTTTCTAAACAAAAGTCACAATTTTTTGAATATAGTCAATATTTTATGAATGTACTCGTGTTACAGATGCCCCTTGGCTAAATTGGGAAAATGCACAGAGAACAGCGTATGTCGACCAATTTTCATTCTCAATAGACTGAAAAGGTTGCGTAAAATTTACCATTGGGTTTCTGTCTGGTATCATCTTCATTATCGTTCAAAATATTTTGAAGTAAGCTCTCAGGACGGCAATCTACAATTCAATGTCGGAAACATTACTATTCCGAGAATGTTCTCGGCTTCTACTTAACCCTACCATATTTTCCTCGTGAAAATACCGGGACTCCTGAAAAGCTGTGATAAACTAATCAGCAGTTAGTTAAATACTATAACATGTGTAGGCCTCAGTATGTAAAACCCGACTCTACTTAAATTTCTTGTAGAAATTATGGGGAAGCATCAAGTCAACCCTCCATTACCGTAATTAATGTGAAAGCTCTGTGGTCTTTATACTGGTAATGTTTAACATTTTTGAACACATCTTTATACGAAAAGAACATGAGCAGAATATCTAATAATATGTGAAACACACAGCAGTTTAAAAATTTTATTTATTTATTTACTTAGTTACTTTTTTTGGCGAAAAAAGAAGAAGAAACGAACTTTCGCTTATCTCATTTATTGTGCTGCAGCCAGCACGATATCAAATTTCTCACTCTGTGCAATCGAATAGCACGTGGCATTGCAAATTTTATATTAAAATTTTTTATTTTATATTGGAAACAAACGTGCATTTACGCGTAGACATAACAGCAGTGCTCACACAAATGACACCTGCCAACAAGCGTACTTAATCTTTGTAGTCTGTCTGCTCTGCCCACAGAAACCGCTAAAATGTTGCAAGTGGGATAAGAGTCGATTCTGTACACCTCATTGCAAGAAACTGCAAATATTATTAGCTTTTTAAATGAGAGAGACAGTGTCAATAATATTCAGAACATATTTGCGTCCCAGCTAAAATTCCGGCGACGCGGGAAGCAGAAGCCAAAAAAGGGACTGTCCCGTTTTCTTAACGAAACGAATTCAAGCCCGGAAGGTTTGATTCTACTGTTCATTGACAACAGAGTAACAGGCGACAATCAAATTAAATTATTCTGCATTGTCGTTCTTTCATAGCACAGTTACGTCGAGTAAACCGAGTTGGTCAGTTCATCGCTCCGTGTTAAAGGAAAATTCTTTGTGCTTGTGTGCCGTGTTTTAAGTAAAAAGATTTGTGCCCATGTGCGGTGTAGTACGATTGGAACTGGATACAGTCTCTCTTTCTTTCCTTTTACAATTTTTTTCTTTTGTTTTGATTGTTGGTTGACAATTTTGTAAGTGCCTTAACATGAATAACAGTGAAAAAAGGGCGGCATTTCGGAAATTATCGAAGGAAAGGCGAGAACGTGAAGCCAATGTTCTAAAAACGCTTGGCAGAGAAGATGAATTTTTCGCAAAAAATGTTACTAGTTCGACTTTGAGTTCAAGTAGTACGGATGATATTTCTAGCACTGTAGCTGTTGTAAAAGAAGTAAATACAGAAGAAACAAAAGTGAAATATGAAGAAAAGCAAATTGTTCCTGATTTCGAGTTTCAGGAAAAACTAACTGTCGAGTCAGACATTACAAGAAGAAATAACCTCGTTAGTGATGATCCTGCAAAATGGTGTGTCAATGAATCAACATTCTCTTACAACGTGGCATTAATCAAAATTGCAACGGTGATTTTTCTAATTCAAGAAGATCAGTAGGTGATAAAACCAGATATTTGAACAAAAATGTATTTTACCGTAAACCTTTAAACGGTGAATCAACTTTGCGTGATTTTCTACTATACTCCTGTAGCACTAGTGCTAATTTTTTGTGCACCATGTAAATTGATCCGAGGTAAGGCCGCGATTGCTACTAATGGTATTGCAGACTGAAAAAATATTTCTAATAATTTATCTCCTCATGAGAATTCACTTGAACACAAATATTTTGAGTTATCATTCTTAACAAGAAAAAAGTACTGGCGCAGTGTGTTGAAAAGGGTGTTTGCAGCAGCGAAGAAGCTAACAAGTCGTGGACTTCCCCTACGTGCACACACTGAATGATTCCAATTATTACATAATGGCCAATTTATGATGTTTCGAACTTACAGCCGAGTTTGATCCTTTTCTCACAGAGCACATTGAACGATATGGAAATCCAGGGCAGTGATATACAAGTTATCTTTTTTCAACAATCTGTGATGAAATAATAGAGCTTCTTTCTGAACGAATAAAAATAATTATCATAAGTGAAATAAAACAGGCCAAATATTTCTCTATAATAGTAGATTCTACTGCAGACATTTCACATATTGCTCAATTATGCTTCATATTAAGATATGTGAACGAGAATGGTGAACCTGTTGTTAAACGTTTCCTTCTGTTTTCACCAAACCCGATACACAAGTCCGAAAACTTAGCTGAGGCCGTACTAAAAGTCCTGTCTACAAATTCCATTGATATTACTGACAGTAGAAGCCAGTCATATGACGACGCAAGCAGTATGTCAGAACCTACACTGGTTCGCAGGCATGCATTAAAGAACGAAATCCGAAAGCGCATTATGTGCATTGTGCAGCACATTTTTCGACTTTAGTCGGCACTAGTGCTGCAAGCTGTTGTTGGGTAGCTTGTTCATTTTTCAATGTAGTGCAAAACATTTATAATTTTTCTCTGTTTCTACACAGCGCTGGGGTAAACTTCTTTCTTTCATGAATCTAGGAAGCAAACCGGTAAAAAGAAATTATCGAAAACACGTTGATTAGCAAGAGAGGAAGCGTGTATAAGTCTATATGAAAACTGGGAGGGCGTTATCGATGCCCTCACACATGCTACCAATAACACGTTTGAAAAACTACTTGTGCGAAATGAGGCTTCAGATTTATTGAAACAGTATTCGTGATGACAGTTTGGAAGGAAAAGCTCCAGTGACTTTATAGTGTAAATCTGAAATTGCAAAGTGTAGATATTGATACTAAAATAGTACATGAATTATATGAATCACTTGTAGGATTCATTTCATCTATTCGTGGCTTGTTCGACTATTACTAAAATAAATCCATGAAGATTGTGACTGATATAGACTATGAATGCACCTATAAAAGATCACGAAAACGCGAACTTAATGATGACGAAGAAGCAGACTCTGAAGAAGTTTTTCTGACTGGAAGGGAAAAATTTAGAGTCGAAACATTTCTCCCAGTACTCGACAACTTGTACGCCGAATTAGTGAGGAGGAAGAATAGCTATAGAACACTTGTTGGACTCCTTCACAGTTTTCAGTAATCTTATTAACAGTTCACCTGACGATACTGCTGAACGTGCAGCAAAACTCCAAGTGTCATATGACACAGATTTAGAGCCTTCCTTCCCTAGTGAATTTCACGAAACGTTTGGAATCTTCTGAGATTAGTGATATACCACTCGAAATGAGTACATTTTTACGAAAAGAGAGATTATAGTTCGTGTTTCCGAATATTGACATTGCTCTTAGAATATTTCTATGTATGGCACTTACAAATTGTTCAGCAGAACGCTCGTCTTTGGCTCTTAAAAGACTGAAACCGTGTGTAAGTTCTACGTTGTCTGTGGAGAGATTGAACGCCTTGTCCATTCTTCACACTGAAGACGATCGCCTAACTGATAACCGTCTGAACTATGAAGATATGATCAACGAGTTTTCTGCCGCCAAAGCGGGACGCAGACATTGCTGACTGGTGGGTTTGTTTATTTATTCGTATTAGTTTTACATATTTAAGGTTGTAATGTGATTTTCATTATAACTTGGCGCACATTCATTGGATTTACAAACTACGTATTACCTGTTTATTTTACAATTGCCGATGGCAGAAAGCGGAACTAAACCTCGTTTACGTGCAGACGTGACCGAAGGTGCCCGACAATAGTAAGCAATACCCGAATGGCCCAGGGCCGCTCGGCGCTGTACAGTCAAGTCATACTGATACTGTAGTATATTACAGCTGATGCGTATTCTTGGCGGCGGCAGAAATGCATAGTTATCGCCGAAATATACGTTATCGGAGAGTACGTTCAGATGAAAAAGTGTTAATAAATAACGTAGTTCAGTTCTGTCGATAAATACGTAAAAGCTTTGCTGAAACCGTTAGAAAGAGCAATGGTGAGAGCAGTAGCTGCAGTACAAAACTGTTCAGCCCTTACATGGATTAGAGGTATTGTGTACACTTATTATGCAGCATCTAGCTACACAGGCTGATCCCGGCGCAGGTTTGAGTCCTCCCTCGTGTGTTTGTCCTTCGGATAATTTAGCCCGCATCTCGTGGTCGTGCGGTAGCGTTCTCGCTTCCCACGCCCGGGTTCCCGGGTTCGATTCCCGGCGGGGTCAGGGATTTTCTCTGCCTCGTGATGGCTGGGTGTTGTGTGCTGTCCTTAGGTTAGTTAGGTTTAAGTAGTTCTAAGTTCTAGGGGACTTATGACCACAGCAGTTGAGTCCCATAGTGCTCAGAGCCATTTGAACCATTCGGATAATTTAGGTTAAGTAGTGTGTAAGCTTAGGGACTGATAACCTTAGCAGTTAAGTCCCATAAGAGTTCACACACATTTGAACATGTTTTTCTAGCTACACAGACCCTAACGCTTTACACGTTAACTATTAGATTATAAAACAAATTTGATTTTTCCGCATTACCCTGTAAAATTATGTAATAGCAAATCCAGTCCTGTGTTTGTTCGTCTGTATTTAATCATTTGTCCGTGCATCAAAATCTCTAATTCATTTTAATTTCTTACGCTTTTCTATAGATTGACGTATTAATATTGAACGCGTTTTTTTTTTTTTAATTTGCTGCACATTCAAGTTATTAGATCGTAAAACGACAGTTTAATTTTAATTTTGAACGCATCTCTGTAAACGTACATATTAATTTCTAATGTTGACACCTTCACTTCAATTTTTAGACCGTAAAACAACTTTTTTATTTTCATTTTCAACGGTTTCTGTAAAAAAAATATATTGAAAGTGAATGTGTAACAAAAGTTACTGTATAACAAAAACCCGTTGTCTCGTACAAAATCTGCTGAATTTTTAGGCCATAAAAGAAAAGTTATTTTCCTTGTGTTCGTTTCTGTTGTCTTTCGACAGAAGAATGTGTTAACACAGTGCAGTTTTAAGTTTGTTGTATCCGGTACCGTACACCAAGTACAGTTCAAGAACCATCTTACATTTTGATTGAGCGCGACTAGACCGCTGACGCGTCCTTCAGAACAACGATATCAGAGTACGGAAAGTACACACAGTGCTCCCAACAAAAACGGCAATTGTGAAGTGATGGGGTAACAGTTATTACTTAAAATATGTTGGGTTTTTTTTTTTTTTGGGTGGGGAGGAGCAGCATATAATATGGTGTGCCTAGAGGAGCAAAATTTTTAAATCCGCCACTGCGCCGAACATTTTATTAGAAGAGGGTGAATGATTTGCCTGTTTGATACTTCGTGTGACTTTGCTGTGTACAAAGCTGGTTTCGGCGTTCTCGACACAAACGTGAGAAATTACAGAAACGGCGAGCAGCGCAGAGATGCGGTACGCCGCACTGTTGAGAGTTGCCGCGGTACACTCTTCACCCCCCCTCCGCCCCTCCTCTTCCCACACCCGTGGAGACGACGAGAGCATCGCGCTCCTGGTAGCTGGCTGCATGCTAATGACACCGCAAATTCCGGCCGCTTTAATTAGTTGACGCAAAGTGTTAAGACTTACTTCATTGTAATCACAGTTCAGTTACCCGCCACCAATTTCTCGTCTCGAAACTTCCCTTTGAGAGCAATATTCCTCCGCAAGTTTCATCCGGCTTCGCGGAGAAAAAGATTTTCAAGGGAATCCTTGAACTTTATCTTTGATAATCTCCGCCTCATGCATATTTCAGCAGCTGTTTCGCATACCTCGCAAGCTTCCTTTATGCATATACGTGGACAAATAATTTACGTACAAAGTATTGTTCGTGGTAAGTAATAAATATGCAAGTCAAATATGTCTGCTTAAAAAAAAGCTTTTCCCAAAAGTTGCAGATAAACCTATTATGACGATCATATTATAACTTTTAGTTTCTCATATGATTACTAACCTTGCTACTGTCAGCATGATGTGTAAACAGTGAACGTGCTGTTTTTTAGGTTGCGTCTAGCTGTTCACTGGATCATTTTCGATAACCTATAAATCGGCAGTACAAGTTTATATGACAAATAGCTAAGGAGATAACGAAGAGATTGAAGAAATGTATGATGAGACGCCTGGCAGAATTTTGCACAGGGCATAACTTAATCATAGCTAACACTTCGTTGTATACGTGGAAGAGGCCTGGAGACATTGGAAGGTTTCAGATAAATTATTTAAGTGTAAGACAGAGCTGTAGGAACCAGTTTTTAAATTATAAGACATTTCCAGAGGCAGAAGTGGACGCTGACAACAATCTACTGGTTATAAATTGTAGATTAAAACTGAAGAAACTGCAAAAAGGTTGGAATTTAAGGAGATGGAACCTGGATAAACTGAGAGAACCAGAAGTTGTAGAGAGTTTAAGAGGAAGCATTAGGGAACGATTGACCAGAACGGGGGAAAGAAAGAAGAAGAATGGGTAGCGTTCAGAGATGAAATAGTGAAGGCAGCAGAGTATCAAGTAGGTAAAAAAAGACGAGGGCTAGTAGAAATCTAACAGAAGGGAGATTGATTTGAACTGATGAAAGAAGAAAATATAAAAATGCAGTAAATGAAGCAGACAGTCTAGCGGTTCTGGCGCTGCAGTCCGGAACCGCGGGACTGCTACGGTCGCAGGTTCGAATCCTGCCTCGGGCATGGGTGTGTGTGGTGTCCTTAGGTTAGTTAGGTTTAAGTAGTTCTAAGTTCTAGGGGACTTATGACCTAAGATGTTGAGTCCCATAGTGCTCAGAGCCATTTGAACCATTTTTGAAGCAGGCAATAAGGAATACCAACGTCTCAAAAATGAGATTGACAGGAAGTGCAAAATGGCTAAGCAGGGATAGCTAGAGGACAAATGGAAGGATATAGAGGCTTATATCACTAGGGCTTACAGGAGAATTAAATAGGCTTTTGGAGAAGAGAGAATGTAAATAAATTACATAAAACTGCAACGAGTCACTTTTTTGAATAATTATGTTTTATTCTATGAGCCTGTTTTCGAACCTTTTCAGGTTCATCTTCAGATGGTTTCTGGAAGTTATATCATTGTTTCTATTTTAATGCTAGGTGGTGGCTACTGTAATTTGAGACAACGCTCATTGCTATGACGACAACGCTTTTTGCTGTAAAAAAAAGCATCTAGGTTTTCTTGTAATTGTTGGAAATAAGTAATGCCGATTGGACATTGTATTTTTTGAGGTCAGATAAGTTTGCATATAAAAGTAATTGGAAGTACAGAGGTCAACATGTAATCGCGATTATCAAGAATAAAAATTGAAATTGGGGAAAAAGGAAGGTAAGTATCATTTGCGAACCTTCGATGTTGGATCCTCGGACCTTCATAAAAGATATTAGTGTGCTAAGCAATACAGTGCATAGTGATTTCTTCGCGAATTAACAGTACTGGGTGAATCTGCTTCTATCACGATCCGAACGACGTGCAATATTTCGCCGTCAGCTTGTATGTTCAGGACGTTCCCTAAGCGACCAGTTTGTTAGTCAGAAGATTTCATTCTGCCACTGTTGTACAACCTTATCATTCTGAAAGTGTTTCAAGACAAGAAAATCTTATGGCGACTGTGAATATTGTAGCTGCTAATGGAGACGGCGTCTTCATCGCAAACTGTAGCAGTTTTCTCCAACTTTACCTGGCGTTCTCTGAGAACGGTAGAAGCATAAACCTCCGAACGCCAATTCATCCTGTACATAATCCGTTCTCTCCTTACAGCAGCCACGAAGAAAACACATTCATGTATAGTCAAATTTTTTCACAGATTGTTTGTATTAGACAGGTAAAAATTTTACAATGTAAGCATGAAGGCAATTAATTCAAAAGACTTTTTTAATGCAGTACCTGTCTTATGTTTGTCAAAGACAAAAGTCAAAGAGCAAGTTAATGAATAATTTTTGTTTTTGCATAGCAGTTTCATTTTACATTTCATTTTTCTATCTCAGTTAGCTGCTCTGTACGAAACAGCAAAAAAATATAGAGGTTTTACAAATCACTGAGACAGTAATTGAATTTGGTCTGTTTTTCTAGCAGTTCCGTACTAGGATGGAGGATCCCACCGAACATCACTGAGCAAGCTGAAGTTAGTGGTTTTTAGGGGCTTCACTCATGTAGTGCTAACGGATTATGTTCGTAAGGGGCAATCGGTTACAGCGGAATAGTGCAGAAGCCTCCTGTCGCTGATACAGGAGGCCGCGTGGAAGGCAATGAAGTAGAGGTGATTTTCGAAACGAGACGTTTATTGAGCAACCAAAATACAGACTTGTGTTAGGAAGGTCCCCACTAAGTTGCCCATCGATGGGAAAAAATGAGCTGCAAACTGCATTGGAGATATAATACTAAAATTAATGATCGTGATTTGAATTTTTAAAGGTGATAATATTTCAACTCTGTGACGACTGTAGAGTGTCATACAGCAATAACACGATAGGGTGTTTAGTGACAGCTTAAACTTCGCTACCCGTTGGAATATCATCCTGTGACACTGCATTTTTCTGAAATAGACTGCGTTTGCTGCGATTCTTATTTATTACCTTTTGATGAGTTATTCACACTTTCATCTATGCTAAAAGAAGAAAGTTCTTCAGCATTTGCAAAGAGTTGCTTATTAACCACGTGCTCAGGTACAAATCGAGGGGATACATAAAATGCGATACTGTGTGGGTATCACGTAACAACTTCGCTGTAATACAAACTCGTTATTTCGGTGTTATTTGGTGCAATGTATATGCAGAATGAAAGCAGACTCGCTGTGCAAAAATTATTCTAGAGGGAGTGTAATTACAGGGCGTGTGTGAGATATGATAATCCGAATACGACAGTGGAGTGACAGGAGGGAGACGAACATTTCTGTGACACAAATTGCGTTGTCAGTTGCTGTGATACTCCGCGCAACGTAATGGAAAACGATGCTCCACAGAAACATTTTGTGAGGTATTTCCTGCACGAAACGACATAAACTAGCTAACTGGAGCTACACGGTGGAATTCCGATGTTATGACGTTTGTCACGTTAACTAATGTTTCCTGACATAGAAAAACTTCAAATCGGTACCGGGATTGGAAAGAAATTGGAAATACGAAAAGCACAAAACATTATTTTGCCTAACAAGGCGTAGGAGACCTGTTGGTATTCAAAATAGCTTCCTATCGAATCGGAACGGATACATACAGGTTTTGTATGTTTTTCAAGGAATTGTTATCCCATTCTTCCTGCAAAGTAGCGGCAAGTTCACCGACTGAAGACGCACCCTCCTCTCGGAAGTAGACCACAAAGGCTCATTCTCAATAGTGACTGGTGGCCAATTCACCCTCGTGCTCACAAAACCAGTCCTCAACCATGCGAGATGCATGAACAGCGGGCATGTCGTCTTGGAAAACAGCATCAGCATGTGGGAACAAATATTGTACAATGGGGGTGAACGTCGTCAGCCAAACTGTTCACCTAATCCTTGGCAGTTCAAATTGCTCTTAGCACAAAGGGACATAACATCTGAGGTCATCTATCCCCTAGACTTAGAACTACTTAAACCTAACTAACCTAAGGACATCAGACACATCCATGCCCGAGGCAGGATTCGAACCTGCGACCGTAGCAGTAGCGCGGTTCCGGACTGAATCACCTAGAACCGCTCGGCCACACCGGCCGACTACTTGGCAGTAATGCGACCTTGGAGAGTAAGCACGAGGCTAATGGAGTAGGCGACCATGATATGGCGGCCAGAATCATCACCGAGCCCCCGTCACATTTCAGTCTTGGGACCTCCACTCGGCCAGAACTTGAGAACAGTGTGGAACAAGACTAAGTCGATCAAATTATTTTCTTCCATTGCTCCACAGCCCAGGTTTTATCTCTTGGACATCACGTTTTACTGTTAATGGCATTTGCATCACGGAGGAGTGGTTTTGGAATTCCAGTTCGCTGAACAATTCCCTACTTATGGATCTCCCTTCGTTTTGTTTTGATGATGAAAGGTTTCACGAGTGCGACATTCAGATCTGCAGTGAGTTTGGCAACTGTCGTCCTCTTGTTTTACGTCGCAATTGTCTTCAATGACTGTCTGTACCAGCCACTCTACACACACTGTCATCCGTTTTGTGAATTGGCGGATAATGTTTTCCCTTTTTCCCTTATGCTGTAAAAATCTTCGATACAGAGCCTCTTGAAACTGCGAACACTTCGGCATCTTTGGTTATAGAAGCACTCACCATACGACCATTAGCAATTTGCCACCTTTTGAATTCCATTAGCTTCGATATAATGCACTCACAACTACATGAAACACTGTTTTGACCGCAAGTGATACTTGCAACACATTGAGGACACTGCAGAGGTCAGCTACAACGGCCTAACCTTCAGGATTCACCAGCACCTGCATTTGTTTTTAAGCATGCATTTCGCGCGATGTTTCCATGTCATTGTTCGACCCCTGCACTTCATTTCGTGCCATACCAGTGCAGCTTCGTCTTCAGTTATTGAGTATGCAGAACCGCCAACAAATGTTTCCGTTCTAGAAAGAAAACAGTCATTGATTGCAAGAAAATTTTTATCATTGCATTATCGTCTAGATATAATTCACATTGTCGTTGTGTAGTTACCACATTAGCCACAGAAAAGGAGCCAAACCTTGACTCTGCTGCCCGAGTGGTTTTTCGTTTAGGGCCAAACTTCTAGATCAAAAAATGCGATCACTTGCTGACATACATGAAACAAAAATCTATTTTTGGTGAATCTAGGGTTGGGTTTGTGGAACGTCTTGTAGCGTCGCAGCTATTACGCGACTGCAGATTTTTGCAGTAAGTTTTGTTACGTTATGGCAAGCTGTTTTGGAAGCCTGAAGTATAGTAGCATTCAGCGGCGGCCGACTTGTGGCCTGCCGTATGCGTCATTGCCACCCCTGTCACTAAAGCGGAACGTGAGAATGATCACTGTGGCGCATACTAAAATCACTTATTCACCTCACCTAAGAAACTAAATAACTATGTTAAATATTAACTGTTTTATTCCAAATTTTGTACATGACCTTTTGTTATTGAGATGAACTTTTTGTCAAAATTTGATACTGCTATCTATAATAGTTTCGGAGATACAAAAACCCATTAAGAAGTACGTAACCGACACTTCAGAAAGTAAATTCAGATAGGAAAAATAACAGTTTATATTTCTTTTGTTATTTGAAAACAGTAATAGCACTCTCATTGTGCTGATTTATTTTATGAAGATTTTCAATTCCAAACATTCGATAATATTTCTTTCGTAGTGAAAATAACAGTTTAAAAGTTAATATTTATATTTTATGTTAGGGTGAGAATAAATGAGAGTGAATTGTAGTGTGTACGTGGGACATACGTCAAATTTCAATTCTATATTGTTTTACACCTTACGTAACTAGCAACTGTTACGCCACCAGGGTGTCATGAAAAGAGTGAATTGTAGTGTGTACGTGGGACATACGTCAAATTTCAATTCTATTTTGTATTACACCTTACGTAACTAGCAACTATTACGCCACCAGGGTATCATGAAAACTGTAAATTCCCCTAACTGGCGGATGACGTATGTCTACGAGCAGTAAAGTCTTTGGTTCAAATGGCTCTGAACACTATGGGACTTAACTGCTGTGGTCATCAGTCCCCTAGAACTTAGAACTACTTAAACCGAACTAACCTAAGGACATTACAAACACCCATGCCCGAGGTAGGATTCGCACCTGCGACCGTAGCGGTCGCGCGGTTCCACACTGTAGCGCCTAGAACCGCTCGGCCACCCCGGCTGGCTAGTAAAGTCTTTCCCACGCATTGGAATGAGTTATATGCCCTGAAAGCAACGGCATTCAGACAGTCGTGGACTAGCTGCCGGACGAGAAGATCATGTTGGATGTGTCCGAAGACGTTATTTGTAAACTGAAGAAGTGACTGTTATTTCGCGTTCGGTTTATATCGCCGTGCAAGCAGATGCATTTACGGACAGTTCTGTGAAGTTTGGGAGATTTTGTAGTGTTTGTTATAGAGAAAACCGAGTGTGGAACTATTGGCTTTTGTGAAGAATTCTGCGTGGCGTGTTCAGTATGCATTTACAGAACATTTTTTGGCGAACATCTTCCTTTGAAGAATCCACTGAAAAGAACCGAGTGTGAAACTCATTTCGTAGCAGATCATTGACTGTATTAATCTCGTAATATTTCGGGTTGGTCTTAGTACATTTCTGGCTGTCTTGCATGTGATATAAGCTGCATGAAATGGTAATAGATGTGCTATCGACGTAAATGTGGGCTTGTTGACAACATAACTAAGAGACAATAAAAAACATTAATATGGGGAAGCGGACATTTTCAATGAAGGAAGGAAGCATCCACTTTTGCCCATTATTACTAGAGATTTACTGGTTTATTTTGTTACCCGAGTTACGCGGACTACGCAATCGTAAGTATGGACGATGGTTTTCTTCAACGCTGGTTTTAACATCGTCTGTATAGTACCTACGAATGCAGAGCAACGGATGGTGAACGAACGCTGTATTGAGGTAGGTATACATTAATTTGCAGCTTTCTTCACTCAGCAATATCGAACTTTTTAACAGCACTGCGCCGCAGTCAGTGTGAATGTACCTGTTACAGTATATTATTCAAAGGAAAAGGGTCCCTTGCACGTCCTATCCCCTGTGAAACTCTTGCCTTTGATCATGATGAAGAACGTTCTATTGAGTACAAAATAACAACCATAATTATATGTTTCATTATGTTTGTGCGTGAAAACTGTACTTGTATAACAAAAATAAAATAAAATAAAGGCTCAGAAGCTACGCCATCAAATAATATTTGTTACATATTCACTGAAGAGCCAAAGAAACTGCCTCCTGATATCATGTACGTCCCTCCCACCCCCCACCCCCCTCCCCGAGCACGCAGAAGTGCCGCAACACTTGCGACGGGCTCGACTAATGTAATAGTGCTGGAGGGAATTAACACCATGAATCCTGAAGGGCTGTCCGTAAATCCGTAGAGTGTTCCTGGAGCCACTCTGTAGCAATTCTGGACGTGTGGGGTATCGCATTGTCCTGCTGGAATTGACAGAGTCCGTCGTAATGGCAATGGACATCAAGGGATGCAGGTGATCAGACAGGATGTTTACGTACCTGTCAGACTCGTAGCTAGAAGTATCAGGGGTCCCGTATCACTCCAAGTGCACATTGCCCACACCATTATAGAGCCTCCACCAGCTTGAACAGTCGCCTGCTGACATGCAGGGTCCATGGATTCATGGGGTGTCTCCATACCTGTACACGTCCATCCGCTCGATACAGTTTGAAACGAGACTCGTCCGACCAGGGAAGATGTTTCTAGTTATCAACAGTCCAATGTCAGTGTTGACGGGCCCAGGCGAGGCGTAAAAATGGTTCAAATGGCTCTGAGCACTATGGGACTTGACATCTGAGGTCATCAGTCCCCTAGAACTTAGAACTACTTAAACCTAACTAACCTAAGGACATCACACACATCCATTACCGAGGCAGGATTCGAACCTGCGACCGTAGCGGTCGCGCGGTTCCAGACTGTAGCGCCTAGAACCGCTCGGACAGTACGGCCGGCCGCTGCGTAAAGCTTTGTGTCATGCAGTCATCGTGGGTACGCGAGTGGGCCTTCGGCTCCGAAAGCTCATATCGACGATGTTTCGTTGAATGGTTTGCACGTTGACATTTGTAGCAATTTGCGGAACGGTTGCACTTCTGTAACGTTGAACGAGTCTCTTCAGTCGTCGTTGGTCCCGTTCTTGCAGGATCTTTTTCTGACTGCAGCGATGTCGGACATTTGAGTTTTACCGGATTCCTGATATTCACGATACACTCGTGAAATGGTCGTACGGGAAAATCCCCACTTCATCGCTACCTCGGAGATGCTATGTGTCATCGCAGCACCGACTATAACACCACTTTGAAACTCACTTAAATCTTGATAACCTGCCAATGCAGCAGCAGTAACAGATTTAACAATTGCGCCAGACACTTGTTGTCGTATATAGGCGTTGCCTACCGCAGCGCCGTACTCGGCTTATTTACATATCTCTGTATTTGAATACGCATGCCAATACTAGTTTCTTTTGAGCTTCAGTTTAAAATGCAATTCGTATTCTATAAAGGTACAAAATACACAGTGGACTGACACTGAATGATGTGCGGTAATTCTTATGTGCAAAACAAACAACCATACAAACAAGAAACAAGGAGAAGTCTTTGACTCCCAGTTTCTCTCTTACACATTGATTTTGTTTCTTCCCCTGCCGCCTTAGAATACTACGGGTAATTCTACCATTTACTACGTCAGTTATGTAGTGTATCAAAACTAAATAACCGTAGTTTGGTAGAGTGGAGCTCTACTTTTGAAGAAAACTACCACGCTCGCCTCAACTAGCCCTTCCATTCATTTATTTCGTAGCAACCTTGTTTGTCTGTACTACTAATCAATTGTATGGTGCTCACCATATGCATACAATTAGGAAATACCTAATACAATTTAAGCGCATTTATGGAAATTAATTTCTAATTTAGTGCAAAATAATGTCAGTGTGGGCAGTAGAACGGATGCTACAGCTACACTGAGGTGCCAGAAGTCACGAGATGGCGACGTGCACATATTCAGATGGCGGTAGTGTCGTGTATACACGGTATGGAAGGGCAGTGCATTGCCAGAGGGCGGAGCTGTCATTTGTACTCACGTGATCCATGTGAAAAGGTTTCCGACGTCGTTGTGGCCCCACGAGGGGTCTTAAGACTTTGAATGCGGAATATTAGTTGGAGTTAGATGGTTTCCACTTCGGAAATCGTTATGTAATTCAGTAGTCCGGGATCCATAGTGTCAAAACTGTGCCGAGAATACCAGATTTCAGGCATTTCCTCTCAAAATGGACAGCCCAGTGGACGACGGCCTTCGATTAACAACCGAGAGCAGCATCGTTTGCTTATAGTCTTCAGTGCTAATAGGCAAGCAACATTGCGTGAAATAACCGCAGAAAAAATGTGAGACGTACGACGAACGTGTGGCGAAATTTGGCAGCATGACCAATGAGAGTGCCTTCGCTAACACCGCGACATTGCCTGTAGCTCCTCTCTTGGACTCGTGATCGTATCGGTTGGACCCTAGACGACTGGAAACCGTGGCCTGGACAGACGAATAGTGATTTCAGTCGGTAAGAGGTGATGGTAGTGTTCGTGTGTGGAGCAGACTCCACGAAGCCAAGGACCCAAGTTGTAAAGAAGACACTGTGCAAGCTGGTGGTGGCTCCATAGTAGCGTGGGCTGAGTTTATTGGAATGGACTGGACGCTCAGATATGTTGGGCCACTTAGAGACCATCTGCAGCCAATCATGAACTTCGTCCTCTCAAGGAACGATTGAGTTTTTATGGATGACAATGCGCTGTGTCACCGGGCCGCAATTATTCGCGATTGGTTTGAAGAAAATTCTGGACATTTCGAGCGAACGTTTTGACCAGCCAGATCGCCCGATATGTGTCCCATCGAACATTTACGGGACAAAATCGGGAGATCGGTTGGTGCACAAAATCCTGTGCCAGCAACGCTTTCGCAGTTACGGACGGCTATAGGGACAGCATGGCTCATCATTTCTGCAGGGAACATCCAACGACTTGTTGAGTCCACGCCACTTCGAGTTCCTGGACTACGCAGGGCTAAAGGAAGTCTGACAAAATATTTGGAGGTGTTCCATGACTTTTGTCACCTCGGTGTAATGTGTAGCAGAGTTAGCGAAGGAGAAAGTGGAAATGAGTACGGATTGTTTTCGTCGCCCGGTGATGAAAACGGAAGAGGCTGCGTCCAGCCAGTCGCGAGAGACGTAGCAGACCTGCTTGCCCTCGTGGTCCTTCGTGCTGGTGGCATGCGACGTAGGAGCAGCAGCAGCCGAGGGAAGGGGCGGGAAGAGGGTGCGGTGAGGAGTGCTTTGTACACAGGCCGCACGCCTCCTCCGCTAATGGGACCAGCGCAGCACAGCGCAGCGCAGCCCCTCTGGAAGGATTACCGACGCGATCGGCCGCCAATTACAGCCGGACAGGCAGCGCCGAGTGCCACGTCACAGCGTCCGAGGGGACGCCTCCCGGGCCCAGTCGCTGCTGCTGCCACCGACTTACTCGATAAACGATACAAACTTTTGCCGCTGCGTTTCCAACACGTCAGTATTAGAGGGAATCGTGCCACTCCGTGATACATTCAGGCTGTGAAGTGGAAAGAGAAGTATTGCCAGTACAAGATACCGCCACAATCCAACATAACAGTCGCGACACTCTGTTCAAATGGTTCAAATCGCTCTGAGCACTATGGGACTTAACATCTGACGTAATCAGTCCCCTAGACTTAGAAATGCTTAAACCTAACTAACCTAAGGACATCGCACACATCCATACCCGAGGCAGGATTCGAACCTGCGACCGGAGCAGCAGCGCGGTTCCGGACTGAAACACCTAGAACCGCTCGTCCACAGCGGCCGGCACGACACACTGTCTCGTTCTTGTTACTTACTGCGGTAGCAGCACGCAATGCGGCCGGAAAGCTTCTGAATGCTATAGCTGTTGAGTGCGTATACGTTCATAGTAGCTTGTAACATACTTTTTCCAGTAAGGTGCGTATGTAGGTGTATGTTTTGCCATGAAAATCGACAACAACAGAAAAATGACACTGTCTTTATCTTTTGTGTTTTGTTTCCCAAGGACTCTTGGCGGTATGAAACGGTACTTTACAGGACTGGTTATGTACGATTCTCTTGTAACGTACTGATGTTTACTCAAGAATGTGTTTTTTTAAGAGCAAAAAAAACTGCTATTAACCCATTGACTTAGTAATGACTTTTCCCATAGTCGACCATACATTTACTACTTAAATTTACTAGAATCGTCATATTTTATCTCAAATACATTCCTCAAAATTATATAATTTATATTATATATATATATAAAATTATATAATTTTATGATAGGAATTGCCTATAAATGTATCCTTACTATTTATTGAAGTGATAAGGAGTGAAGATAATACTGTTTTAGAACTCTGTTTGGGTATGGTATACCCGAAAAAACACAGAATACGCAGTCACTTGACATTTCTCACGTTCATAACGAGTATCACTTTTCTTCCTTCTTGCTTTGCACACTTCACAATTTCTGGAGGGGGGTTTTCTTGATAGGACTGGGAATGGTGAACCTAACAAAACCTGAAAACAATTGCTTATCACTCGCAAAATATCAAAAGAGATCGAGTAGCGCACTAGTAAATAGATCGACTTCTCAACTTTTAAATGGTATCTAAAGTGTCATGCCATCTATTAACAGAGAAGACGAAACACTAAGAAGAAGCTATGGGTGCTCGGCCCGCCTCACAGCCGACCGTGTAATAACAGACTGGAAACCAACGACCGGCTGTGAGCCGGTGTGTAAGCCAAATAGTTAAACACCAGAAGACCTGAAACATTGCAGAAAGACGTCGTGTATCTACCTAACAACGCGAAATTCTGTTCTCTAGAGTTCTAGTCACATCAATGAATGTGAAACGTAGGAAACTTGTATGGAGTGTAATACCTACCTCGTTTAACATACCAAATAAGACACCAAAAGAGTAGTTGAAGGTGAAACCGCACAGACCTGGTGATAAAACGTCAAAAGCAATGAAACAGAAGAGAAACCATTTCCACAATTGTTGCTACATCTGAGCCACAAACAGCACGAAACCTAACAAATCCGCATGTGAATTAAAAGTAATTACATTTATAAAAATATTTGTGTATTAGTCTAGTGAAGTCTTACAGTGGGCAAATCATTGGACTCCACAAAAAGATTTTACTTGTCAAGGGAAGTGCCTATCACAATAAGAACAGACAACAATATCGGAATTGTGAGTCCGCCTTCATGCAAAACACCTTGTTCTTTGTTTACTTATTTATTTCTCAAACTAGTTTCGGCGACGAATATCACCATCATCAGTGGGTTCTGTAAGTATGAAACATGTAGAAACTAGCATATAGTTTACAAACACAGTAACACATTACTTCATTTTTTCCGTTCGTTTTTTGAAATATAGTTTTCTATGGATATTTTCATACTACTTTATTTGCCATATGTTATGACATGGCCGGCCGGAGTGGCCGTGCGGTTCTAGGCGCTACGGTCTGGAGCCGAGCGACCGCTACGGTCGCAGGTTCGAATCCTGCCTCGGGCATGGATGTGTGTGATGTCCTTAGGTTAGTTAGGTTTAATTAGTTCTAAGTTCTAGGCGACTGATGACCTCAGAAGTTAAGTCGCATAGTGCTCAGAGCCATTTGAATCGTTTATGACATGTTTTTCCGAATTATTGTAGCTGTTTGCTGCATATTTTCTATACTTTTTTCTGTTGCCGTTCTTAAAAAGATGCCATAACATACAATAAATAAGGTAGTATGAAAGTATCCATAGAAAACTATATTTCAAAAAACGAACAGTAAAAATGTAGTAATGTGTTTCTGTGTTTGTATAACTATGGTATTTTATACATGTTTTAGACTTAAGGAACCCACCGATGATGGTGATATTTGTCGCCGAAACAAGTTTTGGAAGTAAATAAGTAAACAAATAACAAGATGTCTTGCATCAAGGCGGACTCACAATTCCGATATTGTTGTTTTTATATGCAAACACGGACCAAATGGAAGACTTCCAAGATAAGTTATAAGAAGAGACAAAAACAGAAACATATGCTTCTCATGCATAAAATATGTGCTTTCGTCGTAGTAAGCTGAAATTATGCACTTATTCGAAAATATTCTTTCATGAATAACCTGAACTGTACGTCACTGACTCCGTGAGATTAGGATGTTTTTACTTTTATTTCTCGATAATTCGTGCCTCTTGGTAATTGACTAATGCATGGAACGGAAAATATAACAACTATTTTGTTAATTAAGTAGAAAAATAATTAAAAACGAACATTTTCCTTACGATGCGTGTGACTCTTCTTTCTCTCCGCTTCGAGAGCTGGTGTCGCTACAGATGGAAAAAGGTAACAACTTCTCAGCAGAGAGTGTCACGACTGTATTTATTAGCCTGTTCTACTAGCAAATTAACAAACTAAAATGTCTGAATTAAAGCTTTGCCCTGCAGGTAGAGTAACAGCGCTTTCTGCCACTTCAACTTTATTTACATTTACACGGAATAAATAGACGAGAGACGCGTGGGGCGTTCATTCATCGCTTTCCTTTAAAAAAAATCCTGTTAAATGTTTTGTGACAGGATGCATGTACAAGCTACAAATAAAAAAGGTTAGAGAAGCAGTTGACGTGCCTTTGAATGATGCTGGAAATTATGTACAGCTGCTGAGGTGTTTCTACATTGGTGACGTACAGAAATGAGTGAAATTCAACCTAAAAAAAGTACCCTCTAGCACTATTTAATATTCCACGATTCTAAGTTGGAAGCTGAATTTCAATCGGCACCTCGTTTGCTGTAGATAATTTCGATCATAATACAAAGGCGCGTCAAAATGTTTTTCTAATGCACTTTGTTTCTTACTTTTAGACAAATTGTTTCAGAAACATTTGGCCATTGTTTTCAACAGTTATTTTTCAGTTTCAAGTATTGTTAAGAAAGTATGAAATATAATGTGTTTAAATATCGATCGGTATTCGGTTATTATTAAGTGCATATAGATCGAGAGAAGTCAGTAAAGTTTAAATTTATGCTGTGGTTTGATATTTTTTGACACTTTATTTACATAGCTACCAGCATCTGCCCGTGAAATGTTTCAGTTTGACTTCAAATCCCTAACTGGTTTTTCTTACTTACCATCATTACTTTCAAGAGAGAATTTTTTTCGCAATTGGACGTCACGCTGGTCTATTTGTTACCCCATTTTTCCATTTCCCAAACTTTGTTTGGCTATAAAAATTGGGACAAAACTCCAGGACATAGTTCCTAGGGAGACCTGTTTTCACTCCGCTCAAACATTTAACAAAAAACCTTGCACATTTAAAACTACGTTGTCTTCATTCACAAGTCCGCCCCTATAGCTGAGTATCAGCGCGGCGGTCTGTCACACCAAGGGGCCCGGGTTCGATTCCCGGCTGGGTCGGAGATTTTCTCCGCTCAGGTACTGGGTGTTGTGTTGTCCTCATTATCATTTCATCATCACCAGAGGAAGGCAACGGGAAACCGCCACTGGAATCACTTCTCTAGACGCTCATGCGCTGGACCTCTCTGACGAGGCTTCCCTCATGACAAGACAGAAGGCAGAACACAAAAGTTTAAAGTGTTTTCATTCATGAGGCTTTTTTGCGTACATCTTTCTGTGACTGTAAGTCATTAACATAATATAGGTGAAAGTAATAGGTTTACTAACAAAAAGACGTCTCTTAAGCAGCAGCTGTTTTTTCATATTTGAGAATATATTTACACGAGCTCTTGAACTTCGTTTCATATTTTTGCGTAGTAATGATTCCCGAGCAAAACGATTTAAAAACTCTTCATTATTTTTGCAAACGGTAAATCACACTCTCTCTAGAGGAATGCAGCATTTGATGCTCCATCGAAGGTTTCCCGATCGTTCCCCTGCGATGATTGGACGTGTGCCTGTGTGAAAACGAACAGTGATCGACCCACGGTCTGACTGTAAGCTGAACGCATTATCGATGAATTGCGACTGTCGCATAAATATTACTAGTACACAGATGTTATCAGCAAAACGATGTAAATCTTCTCTTCGTGACTTATACCAATAATGGAAACTAGCTCTCTAAGTCAATGTCTTTAAAAAAGCAAAGAATAAAGCCAGTCAGGTCGCTGGGTGCGAAAATTCGAGCAGCGTGATAGAGACAGTGTTGCCAAAGTTGTTGTTCTTTCGGTCTCATCAAACCGAGTTTTTTCTCTTCTAGTTTAAATTTATCAGTTCCGAAATAGGCACATTTTAAGTGGTAACGAGCATTTGAAGAAGTACTAACTCACTGGCTTCCGCCCAGGTCGTTCGTGTATAGAACAAATTATAATGTGAAAACAAATATAAAACGCAAGGCAATCAGGAATAGTCAAATCATTTTCACTTTCATAGATTTCAAGAAAGCATACGATTCTGTTGAACGACAATCTTTGTTCGATATATTAGAAGAACAAGGACTCTACCGAAAAACACTACGACTAAACAAATAGATACTGGCTGGCACAGTTTCGAAAGTAATATTCATGGCTAAAATCTTTGATCCTTTCATGATCAAAACTGGAGTACGCCAAGATGACGGATTGTTACCACTACCGTTCAGTCTAATCCTAGACAAAGTAATGCGGGAATGGAAAAAGGAACTGAAAATCCAAGGACACTGTAAACCAATATCTCAAACGAAACTTTCGAAAATGACCTGGCCATACTGTCGGATTAAAAAAGCAACAGGATCCAAACAATTAGAAATACTACAAGTCAGGAACTACAGGAATAGTTGGCTTGCGAATCTCTGTCCAGAAGTCTGAATTATTGTGTCAAAAATTAAACATCCAAAAATTAGACACAAAAACAGTGAGATAAACAGAGTTGCACATTTCAAATATCTAGGTGAAATGCTCGAACGTACAGGTGGAGAAAACGTCCCACAGAAAACACAGGATATATATAATCAGAAATGTGTGCCCACTCAAAGAAAGATCAGATACTACAACACAATAATAAATACTGAAATATTGTATGCAAGTGAGACACTAACACTCGGTACGAAAAGCGACATAGAAAGCTTTCTGATGGAAAAATTTTCGGTCCAAAGCTGACAGAAGAGGAAAATAGATTACACTGTGGGGAAACTACAGTGAAGACGTCAAATCTAGCAGCAGATGTTACAAAAAGAAGGTTAAATTTCTACGGGCACATTAGTAAACTACCACCAACAAAACACACCAACAGAATTCTGACATACATACAGGTCAACAATATCATGGACCACACAAGTGAAACTTGACCCAGAAAAAGCACTAATCGATCCAATAAAAATTGCAGACAGAAACGAGTACAGAGATAAGATACACAAGTGGAATGTCAGATCAGCGAATGAAATCCCAAAGAAACCAGCGGAAAAGTGCTGACAGAGAGTGCACGGAAAAAAGAAATGAGAGAATCGCGGAAGATCAGAAAGGAAGTTCAAATGAGGGAGAACGCTTTGCACGCTCCTACAGGGTCTCGACGCTAATAATAGTAATAATAGTAAGTTATAATAGTAATAGTGGTAAGTAATAATAGTAATATATCGAAGCGCTACTACGCCATATTCTGGACAGTAACTTTCTCTCTGAACAAATAAACGAGGTCTTATTATAAATACCTCCTTCCACATTCTGTACTAGTGTTAGTCAACTCTCGCGGATTTTACGGTTTCAGAAAAATATTACGAATATATAGTTAGCATTTGTTTCACGATGTCGCCATTTCCTTGGAGCAAAGCTAACATAATTTGGGGACGCCGTTTCAAAGTACAAGGAAATGTTAAAATTTGAAAGATAGAGAAGACAAATAAACAGAGATATTATAATCAGAAACTCCCGTATCGAGTAATGCTCAATTTTCGACAACCAGTAATGGATTGTAAAAAAAATGGTGAACGCTGTTGATAGGTCATAGACGATTATGTGCTGTTTTTGAAGGTAGCTGCAAAAACGTTAACACTGCAGACAACTGTTCGTTTTGAAATTTCGGGAGTTCTTTCTAGATCATGCGCGATCTGAAATATTACTTAGCTCAAAGTATTCAGTTTTGGACCGTTTTCTGCCAGTAAAATTTTAACCATAAATGTTTAGATTTAGCACCTGAAACAGCGGCTACGCTAGTCCAGTCTCAACGCTTCTTGATGGATGATAGAGTTGTTTGTAGGGTCGGGGGGAAATGGGGGTGGGGGGGGGGAGACCTGGGGTATGGAGTACTTCTAATATTTTGGAAGACAAATGGCCACTTGTAAATAGCCATAAAAAATTCCAGTTCCGTACCTATTAAAAAACTGCATAGTACAGACTTTTAAATCATTTCCTTCAAAGCAAAGCACATGACTATACTACATTTTTTACTTTACTTTCGGGTGGGGTAGGGGGGCGGGGAGGCGTGCCCGACTTGTCCCTGGGTATGGCCGCCCTTGGCTGAGATCCTACATGGCACGGAGTACGGGCCTGCTCTGAACCCAGTGATACCATATTCGCAGTTCCCCGTTTCGATGAACTGCAATCTCCACAGATCACAGTCCTGTCACTGCAGTGCGTAATTTCTAAAATACTAAGCGCCAGAACGCAAATCTTCGAGCATTTGAAAACTTGTGATAAAACTTACCGTGAGAGAGCAGTTTTTACAAAATACTGTTCTTAAATTCAGATTTTAAAAAGATATTTCTGTAATCAAAACGAAAAATCCTCAAGATTTGATATAAACAACACGTGTTACCTTCTGTTCCCACAGCAGTGTCACTTTACTCCCCAGTTCTGCTTGATACGTATCGCCACAAGTCAGTTGTCTTCGTGACTACGATGTCATATTTTCAACTGCTGCCGGTGGCAACGTTCAGATAGTTTCATTGTAGTTAGTCGGTGAACATGTGTGCAGCATTAGCATTTTGCGATGAATGATGACACATCGGAGTCATGTAAGTTGCTGACTTCCCTGGGGTTAGGGAAAACAAAACACGATGTGGCATGAGACGCAGAGTTAGAGGTCTAGTCAATGAATTGTGTTACAATTGGTTTGATTTAATTTCGTATTTTTTAGTACAAGTAAGTGAAGCATTCGAACACGAACGCCACTATAATACGTCTTCACAACACCTCACCCCGCGCCCCTGCCCATGACATCACATTGGTCAGCCATTGTCAGGTCAATGGTGCCGCCACAGCGGCAAATTATAGTTAAAATACGATTTTATACACTTGTACTGTTTTAAATCTCCGGTGACGACTCGAGCTCGGAAAAAAATATCCCTGTAAAGTGCCAGAACGCCCATCCGACGCGTTTCGGCTGAAATTAAACCTGTGTGGTTGTAGAATCCCAACATATGCTGGTTGACCTTTCCTTCTTAATTACGATTTTCTCACACACAAACAAAACTCAGTAGCGAGTGAAGAATAACTCCGCTACGTATTCTTATATACGAAGGCTAGATGGCGTGACTCCTACCTTTTCCGTGCTGTTGCGACGAAATGTTAATTGGCATATTCAAACACTTAGTAACTTTATGTTGATTTACAGTTTTAATTGCCAGCAGTGTGCAGTTATACTAACTCCCAGTCTGTTCAGGTTCACGACACGTGTGGCCAGTTTATAATGTCACCATGTTCTGCAAAAACAACAACACAATATCTCTGGAATTCCAACTGGGCTACGAACTATTCCTTTCAGTGAAGGATAAGCAAACGTGTTCACTGATTCTTTTATGTGGGAGGGGTTGGGAAGGGGAGGGGAAGTAAACCTATTCACTGTTCTAGTCTGATCTGAATTAGGTGAACATATTCCAGCAAAACAGTTAAGCAAATACGCATATCGGTGTTAGGCAGTTAGTGATATGTTCTACCACAAAGACGAATAATTTATAATATTAAAGGTCATTTGTGAACAGTAGTCCAAATTTACTGTAGACCGAAATAAGAGTTGGCCATTGATAAACCACTTATAACAACAACAGCAATAATAATAGTAATAATAATAATTTTTTTTGTAAAATGCCAAAACTTGTCAGCTGGCTCCCGGACTGGAGCTCACCACTGCTCCAATGCTCTGTGAATTACCACTGACAGCCATCGTGCAAGTCACTCGCTTATTTGATGCTATGCCGACCAGGAAAAAAACTTCAGATTTAGAAGAAAGCCGTCGTTGTTGCGGTGCCCAAACAGGGATAGAATCGTGCAGAACCAACGAGTTATTGGCCTACCAGCCATCTCTCAACATTTGACAGAGCCCTGCTGCTCCAACTAACAGCACACCTCACTACTAAGGCAGTGTTGCCAGATGAACAATTTGGGTTTCGTGCAGGCCGTTACAGCCATCTCCAACTCTTACGGGTGGTCAAGTACGTCATCTAGGCTTACGACAATAGGGAGAGCTTTCCACATGTGGCTTGTCGTGCCACTTGACGCACCTACTTGCTGGTTATCTGGAGGGTTGGACCTTCGTCGTGCGAGTTGGAGACGCCACCTCTACGATTCGCCGTGTCCTTGTTGAAGTCCCGCAGGACTTGGTGTTGGGCCCCGTCCTGTACAAAAAGTGGCTCTGAGCACTATGGGACTTAACAGCTGAGGTCATCAGCCCCTAGAACTTAGAACTACTTAAACCTAACCAACCTAATGACATCACACACATCCACGCCCGAGGCAGGATTCGAACCTACGACCGTAGCGGTTGCGCGGCTCCAGACTGTAGCGACTAGAACCGCTCGGCCGGCGTACTGTGTTTACACTGCGGAGTTGAAAAATATGTACACGCTGACATCACTGCCCTAATCTATCGTCACCAAAGTACGGCGGCGGTTCATCGCCGTCTCCAGGCTTCCAGCCGTAACGTCAAGCAATGAGCTTTTAACTGAATCCTTCAGTTTAATACTGCTAAGAAACTGGCACAACTACTTAAGAAATTACGACGCGTGGAGTGGACACCATCACGTTATGTGACGCCCCCATCCCTTGGAAGACACCTCCGACCGGCAGCTGACTCGGAAGCATCATGTCGACGACACCACGAGTAATGTGTCAGCTGCGCTGCGAACTATTTGCCTCTGCTGGATGAACGGTCCACATTGACGTGCAGTGTGGCCTTTGAATGTGCATATGTCTGCCCGCACTATCATAGGCTTATGCTTACCCAGTGTGGCGAACAGCCGCTAAAACACGTATAGTGAAATTACAGCGCCTCTGGAATAAGGCGCTTCAGCGGATTTTGCATGTACCGCATGATTTCCCAGCTTGTTACCTTCACGATGCAGCGACGGAACCAAATGTACTCGCACGAATTCAGGAACACACAGTGAAGCTGTATCAGAAGACACATACATCACCAAACGCCCTCGTAAGAATATTAAGGCGGCGTAATGAAGGAACTGACCGCTTTAAGCGGCCCGTGGCCCTACTTGACAGGCAGCATACCCATGTGAGTTTATTATTACTATTAATCTCTCTTTAAGGCAACTGCAAAGAAAATCAGTATTCCTAGAAGTCAATACTACTTACTATCGTAGAACTGATACGGCAGGCAATACCTTCGGGAAATATACTGCAGTCAAACGACCAATAGGAGCAAGCTATTCAGAAGAAACCTTCGAGCAGCACAAACTCTTACATACACTTGCTATACATAGTTTTCTTTTCCACCGTTCAGGACAGAAATTTTTTCATGACATCCATAAAATCCATTTTCCCATGTCTGTCTGTATAAACATGGACTGGGAATGTATAAATGAGTCTCGACTTTGTCATTGCCGATTTGAGACAAGTTTTCAGTCATCGCAAGGTGCTGAGTGACCACACAGGACGCTGACGATGAAACAACCGTCATAATCAGAATGATCAGAGGAAAACTTTGTCATACAGTTCTTTAACCCTGCCACGTTCAGCAGCGTCTTCAGATAGTGAATAAATTACATTGTAGTACACCATTCTCAATGGTTCACAGCATTTAGACCTGTGCATGAAGCCTGTCCAAGTTAAAGTCTGCTGTATTTACTCCAAGCAACTCATCTGATCGTCGTATAGACGAAAAATTGGCGTGGGAGGAGGTAACAAGTATCTTTTCAAGATGATATAGTCGCTTCAGATTCTCTTGCTTGAACCTTCGATCAGACTAATTCACATGAGATTAAGAATTTAAAGCACACCTTTTTTAAAATTCGTTCAGGAGACAATTCTTCAGGAACAGGTGATGTTTCCATGGGTTTCATTCTCGCTGGTATTTTTGTTAGCTGTGAGATGTCTGGATGTTTGAAATACAGGCTATTGGAATAATCTTCGACTTTCTCTAATAGTAAATAAAACACTTCCAGAGTCCTAAGATTCGCAAGAGCTGCTTCTGGAACGTCTAAAGAAATTTTCACTTCCTTTGCAATAAAATTTGAACAAAAATTCGGCTTAGTTCACAGGGGTGGTCACCCTCTTAGCTACGATCTGTTGGAACAGTCCAAGGCAGTGTAGAACAGAAAGGAAAAATAGTCCATCATAAAATTACATACTGTCAGAGCTAGGCGGTAGAGGAAATCCCACTTATCATTCTGAGAGTGTATCCATTAGAGCAATGTTATACAAAGGACTAATATTCCTAAAGCGAATCGTCTGGCTACAATGCAGCCCCTAACGTTTAGCAGTTGGGACGAGGAACCACTTTTCAGGGAGGACTCGATGGTGTTCAAAGAGCTTGTATGCCATACTAAGCTTTGTTTTAGCATAGGTGGAGTTAGCGATGCTTAATCAAGTTCACTTGCGTAGACAGTGATTTTGGTTGGTACTGATAAAAAAAAACAATTTGTTGTGACAACCTGCAAAGACTTAGACAACGATAAATAATGAACAAAGCTTATCCCATGGAATATGCCACCACTCCAACAAATGTCGTTAAGTGGGACGATGTGGCCTATGTAGCTGTTTACTGCATCAATGTTGTTTGTATCTCCCCCTCCCCCCCCACCCTTCCATCCCACCATCCCAGACAGTGGAGCAGGCGGGATACTGTGACATCCTTTCCCCTAGGTCAATAAGTCGTTGAATTCAAACACTGCGATGTTAAAAGGACCACAGACTTCATTAAATTTTACTATTCCTTTAGTTTCCTGCTGCGAACGTAACTAAGAAAGAAAACTAAGGAAATAGTAAAAACATATAGTTTAAGTTCTCATTGAAATACCAACACAGAAATTTCCTCTCTGAGACGGAATGAAAATATAACTTCTGAAATCGTTATAGGAACAGAAAGCTGGCTAAAGCGGGAGATAAATTCTGCCGAAATTTTTACAGAGGCGCAAACCGTGTTCAGAAAGGATGGATTAAATAAAGTAGGTGGTGGTGTGTTTGTGTGTGTCTGTTGGTAGTAGTTTATCTTGTGAAGTTGAAATAGATAGTTCCTGCGAATTACTATGGGTTATACTGAACAGCCGTACCAAAATAATAATTGGCTCCGTCTACCAACCCCCCCCCCCCCCCCCCCCCGACGCAGATGATATAATAGCTGAATGCTTCAAATTACAAATAAGTACCCCATTCATACAGTTATAATTGGTGGAGACTTCAATCTGACCTCGATTTGTCGGCGAAAATACATGTTCAAAGCCGGTGGTAGACAGAAAACATCTTCCTAACTTGTACTAAATGCTTTCTTTGAGAATTACTTTGAACAATTAGTTCATGAGCCCACACGAATTGTAAATAGTTGCGAAAACACACTTCAACTCTTAGCCACAAATAATCCTGATCTAATAGAGAGCGTCATGACGGATACAGGGATTGGTGAACACAAGGTCATTGTTTCGAGGCTCAAAACCATATCAACCAAAACCACTAAAAATAAACGCAAAATATATCTATTTAAAACAGCAGATAAAAATTCGCTTGATGGCTTCCTAAGAGAGAGTCTCCATTCCTTCCAAGCTAATTATGTAAGGATAGATTAGATACGGCTCAAATTCAAAGATACAGTATCGTCAGCAATAGATAGATTCATACCGCATAAGTGAATAAAAGACGAGACTGATCCAACAAGGTACACAAAACACATCAGAATACAGTTGCAGAAGCAACGAAAAAAGCATGCCAAATTCAGAAGAACGAAAAATCCCCAAGACTGGCTAAGTTTCACGGAAGCTCGAAATTTATTGCGGACGTCAATGCGAGATGCTTTTAATAGTTTCCACAATGAAATATTGTCTCAAAATATGGTAGAAAACCCAAAGAGATTCTGTTCGTACGTAAAGTACACCAGTGGCAAAAAACAGTCAATAGAGCGATAGCGATGGAAATGTTACCGATGATAGTGCCGCTAAAGTGGAGTTACTAATTACAGTTTTCGGTAATTCCTTCACGAAAGAAGACGCAGTAAATATTCCAGAATTCGAAACCAGAACAGCTGTTAGAATGAGTGACATAAAAGTAGATATCTTAGGTGTTGCGAAACAACTCAAATCACTTAAGAAAGGCAAGTCTTCCTGTCCAGATGGTGTACCAATCAGGTTCCTCTCAGAGTTTGCAGACACAATAGCGCCTTTCTTAGCAGTCATATACAACCGCTCACTTGACGAAAGGTCTGTTCTTAAAGACTGGAAAGTAGCACAGGTCACACCAATATTCAAGAAAGGAAGTAGGAGTAACCCATTGAATTACAGAACCATATCACTGACCTCAACTTGCAGTAGGATTTGGGAGCATATAGTGTACTCGAACATTATGAATCACCTTGAAGGAAATGACTTATTGTTACATAACCAACACGGATTCAGAAAATATCTTTCTTGTGCAACACAGCAGGTTCTTCATTCCCACGAAGTAATGAGTGCTGTCGACAAGGGACCTCAGATCGATTCCATATTCCTAGATTTCCAGAAGGCTTTTGATACCGTTTCTCACAAGCGACTATTAATCAAATTGCGTGCTTATTGGGTATCGTCTCAGTTGTGTACTGGATTCGTGATTTCCTCTCAGAGAGGTCACAGTTCGTAGTGATAGACGGTAAACCATCATGAAGAACAGAAGTGATATCTGCCGTTCCTGATTGATATAAATGACCTAGGTGATATTCTGAGCAGCCCCCTTAGATTGTTTGCAGGTGACGCTGTAATTTACCGACTAGTAAAATCACCAGACGATAAATTCCAATTAAAAAATGATCTAGAGAGAATTTCTGTGTGGTGCGAAAAGCGGCAATTAGCACTAAACCAAGAAAAGTGCGAGGTCATCCACATGGGTACTAAAAGAAATCAGATAAATTTTGCGTGCACGATAAATCGCAGAAATCTAAGGGCTGTCAATTCGACTAAATACTTAGGATTTACAATTACGAGCAACTTAAATTGGAAAGACCACACAGATAATATTGTGGGGAAGGCGAAACAAAGACTGCGCTTTGTTGGCAGAACACTTAGAATATGCGACAAACCCACTAAAGAGAGAGTCTACATTACACTTGTCCGTCCTCTGCTGGAATATTGCTGCGCGGTATGGGATCCTTACCAGGTAGGATTGAGGGACATCGAAAAAGTGCAAAGAAGGCTCAAAATGGTTCAAATGGCTCTGAGCACTATGGGACTCAACTTCTGAGGTCATTAGTCCCCTAGAACTTAGAACTACTTAAACCTAACTAACCTAAGGACATCACACACATTCATGCAGCGCCTAGAACCGCACGGTGCAAAGAAGGGCAGATCGTTTCGTGTTATCGCGCAATAGGGGTGAGAGTGTCACTGATATGATACGCGAGTTGGGGTGGCAGTCACTGAAACAAAGGCGGTTTTCTTTGCGGCGAGATCTATTTACGAAATTTCAATCACCAACTTTCTCTTCCGAATGCGTAAATATTTTGTTGACACCCACCTACGAGTACATAGGGAGAAATGATCATCATAATAAAATAAGAGAAATCCGAGCTCGAACGGAAAGGTTTTGGTGTTCCTTTTTCCCACGCGCCATTCGATAGCGGAATGGTAGAGAAGTGGTATGAAAATGGTTCGATGAACCCTCTGCCAGGCACTTAAGTGCGAATTTCAGAGAAACCATGTAGATGTAGAAATATTATTTTCTTTAATCAGTCTACATATTTGCTTTGACCGAACGTCTGCTGCTAACTATCTCTTAAAAATTCATTTCATTCACGTATTCGTAAATTACGTAACTATTTGTGAAGGAAGTTTACACTGGAAGAAAACTCTCCAGTGAAACCAGTGAAATGCGAGGCGAAACGAATAAAGCAATTATTGAACACCAAGATATTTTCCAGCAAGTAACATTTAACACTGAAGATAAGAAGTTTCGAGCGGAGTATATTTGCAGTGTAGCCTCGTTACATCACTATGAACTTTTTAAAATGTTTTATCGTCGGAACACCGAAGCCAAAAACATATTCTCAAAGAATATTTTAATGTGGAGCTTTCTGAAGGGTTCATTCTTTGCTCAGCCAATTGAGAGTCAAACCGTCAGCTTTTAAGTATGTAGGAATTCTCCAGTTACTCTATCACGATATTTTACTTTCGGATCTGGAGTAGTATTAACAGCGAATTCGCTCCAGCTGACCATTTGATAGTTTGTGCTAGATTGAGAATCCACTTCTGAAGGTTCGTTTGCATTCTATACGACTTTTGCAGATAGAACATTTCAGAGAAATACACATATCTGAGCACCATACAGTTTGTCTGTTCTAGATATGACAGCCTTAACAAGTCATAAGCTCTTCAACACAGCAAAACAAGCTTTTTGATAAGCAATATTCCTAAAATCATCAAAAAGTTCCTGCACGCATTATAGTGTAACTTTATCGTGATACTGCAATGTAAAGCTATTTGGACTATTAGTCCGGCGATATACACCGTAGCGCCAAAGAAACTGGTTTAGTCATGCGTATTCAAAAACAGAGCTATGTAAACAGGGAGAACACGGCGCTGTGGTCGGCAACGTCTATATAAAACAACAAGTGTCTGGCGCAATTGTTAGATCTGTTACTGCTGCTACAAAGGCAGGTTATCAAGGTTTAAGTGAGTTTGAACGCTATAGCCGGCGCACGAGCGATGGGGCACAATCTCCGAGGTAGCGATGGAGTGGGGATTTTCCTGTTCGACCATTTCGCGACTGTAACGTGAATATCAGTAATTCGGTAAAACTCAAATCTCCGACATCGCTTCGGCCAGAAAAAGATACTGCAAGAACGGGACCAGCGATGATTGAAGAGAATCGTTCAACGTTACAGAAGTGCAACCCTTTCGCAAATTGCTGCAGATTTCAGTGCTGGGCCATCAACAACAAGTGTCAGCGCGCCAACCATTCAACGAACCATCATCGATATAGGCTTTCGGAGCCGAAGGCTCACTCGTGTATCCTTGATGACTGCACGACACAAAGCTCTACGCCTCGCCTGGGCCCGCCAGCACCGAAATTGGACTGTTGACGACTAGAAACATGTTGCCTGGTCGGACGAGTCTCGTTTCAAATTGTATCTAGCGGATGGACGTGTAAGGGTATGGAGACCTCATGAATCCATAGACCCTGCATGTCAGTCTGGGACTGTTAATGCTAGTGGCGACTCTGTAATGGTGTGGGGCTTGTGCAGTTGGAATGATACGGGACTTCTGATACGTCTAGATACTACTCTGACAGGTGACACGTACGTAAGCATCCTATCTGATCACGAGCATTCATTCGTGTCCATTCTGCATTCCGACGGACTTGAGCAATTTCAGCAGGCCAATGCGATTCACCCCCCCCCCCCCCCCCCAACGTCCAGAATTGCTACAGAGTAGTTTCAGGAACACTCTTCTGGGATGCCTTGGAACGTGCTGTTAGAAGGGGTCACCACCCTCTCGTACACTTACGGTTTTAAGGACAACCCTGCAGGATTCATGATGTTAATTCCTTCCAGCACTACTTCAGACATTAGTCGAGTCCATCGCAAGTGTTGCGGCACTTCTGCGTGCTCGGGGTGGCTCTACACGATATTATGCAGGTGTATCAGTTTCTGTGGCTCTTCAGCGTAAAATGTTCCAGTTTTTAAAGTGAAATTTTAATTAAATAACCGTGTCATGCGATGAAGGAATGTCCTAGGTTTTCGGCAGGATACAGTTTCTTCTCAATTACTACGCAAACATCGAACAATAGCGATGAAACGGCGCTGTCCCTGCAGGCTTCTGCTTGCTAATGACCATACTTAGCTGCCCATAACTCTTCGTTTTAAAATCTTAGCAAACGTTGAGACACTGTGCGCCATCTCGTTTCGACAACTATCGAATAAATCGCTGTATGTGGTAGAAAGAACACTGTTGCATCAATATTTGTAAATAAAGACGTTTTTCTGGAAAATAAAATTGTGTGGCGGACCGGGACTGGAAGACGATGTCTTAGCCTTTCACGAGATAATACTCAACCGATCTACCTGAGCATCACCTAGTACTTGACCTCACAGCTTTCCTTCCACTAGTTCCTTGTCTCCTACCTTCCAAACTTCACAGAAGTTCTCCTGCATATCTTTCAAGACTAGCATTCTCGGAAGAATGAATATTGTCGAGACGTGGCTCAGCCACAGTCTGGATGGGTAGTTTATAAGGTAGGAAATTGAGTACTATCGGAAGCCAGGCTATGAAGAAGGATAGTGTGTCATGATTGGATAACTCAGTTGGCAGATCAATTGTCCACGAAAAGCAAAGATCCCAGAATTGAGTTCCGGCGCGGCACACAGTTTTAGCGTGCTAGTAAGTTTCAGATCAGCGCACACTCCGCTGCAGAGTGAAAATTCATTCTGGGAATAATATTCTAATAATGGACATAATGAAATGGTTGGGTAATTTATTTGCCAAAATCGTTACCTGTAACAGATGACGAAATAGCAGTTACGCTCTCATCACGGGGGCGCCCTGCGTATTAAATTGGTGACAACGCAAGTTGTTGAATATTGGTGCCTCCCCGTAGGAGGAAGGAAAAGCAACAATCAAACATCCTGTGGTGATCTGGAGTCTGATGTAAAAAGACGACGAAGTAATTAAGAAGGAAAAAATGTTCTTTTCCCTTTAGCCTCCTGATGTGGAGGGTTAAAAAGTCCGCTAAATGTCTAAAAATAACACGGCATTACAAATTTTTGTACCTCGTCCCACCTGTGATGGATGGGGCAGGTCTGCAAACATCTGCAGATGCGTCATCCCTGCGGGTGAGGCTATAACGAAAGTGGGGCAGAATGTTATGCAGTCCTATTATCCCCCTCACCACCTCTTGTACGTGTCAGTATATAAAATATCTTCGGTGGAAGATTAAATAAATAAATGGAACCATATGGCACAGAATTTGTGACTATTTTTATAGTTCTGATACATTTGAAGGTTCTTACTTTCCGAGAAATCTAGTAGAAAACAGATGGTAGCTTCATTTGGGAATGTAGGTTTTCTTGGGGGGTTTCACTGATGAGGTCTTCTTACCTTTTAAGTTCAATGTCTGCATCGTTCTTAAGGCACCTTTCAACAATGCTTCTACTCCTCATTCTTGCTAGAAAGTGAGTGGGAAACGCGTCTGAATGCGATATAAAAATCGGGCAGATACCGGGCCCATAACAGAAAAGATTTATTTTGTCCAAACTGTATATTAACATCTCAGTAAGTTGACAGTATTTGCAAATTTAACTGTTTAATAGCTATGACAGTGCGTGAAATACCAAGTGTAACCGATATAAGTGCAGATATTTCTGTTGGTGACTGAGGTTGGTGTAATGAACAACATTACATAAGTTTTTAATTAATTTTCATACTAATAATTAAAGCTATTAGGAGAAGTACGTTTCAGGTTGTGTAGTACTTACAAATACATGTGGCAAGAGCAAGCTGTTAATACTTGTTTTACACTTGCCAGCAGGTCGGGTGTTAAGGTGCAGACATGTGGACGCAAAACGGTTAGTCTATACCGAAAGGAGTAGTCCACTTAGCGCTACAGTCACGGCCATGCAGAGCACTACAGGTCGTAAAGTTTTTTGTTTGTTTTGGTCAGAACAGCTCAGTGTCGGTTAGACCGTCAGTAACAAGCCGCTCGAGTTCCTGCTGCTAATAAGGCGAGTACACCGTTCGGTTATCACATATTTTTACCAGCTTCAAACTGGAGGGACTTAGTTCCGGTTATCTGTGTAGCTACTACTTTATATTTGTAATTTCTCGCGTGTTTGAGTGCACAACTTTTTATTTTAAAAACAGTGTAGCGTAGAGTACAGGCATTTGTTTTTTTTTTCGGTTAGTGAAGCTCAGTGTTGATTAGACCGTCAGTGAGAGAGCACCTTGTATTACGGCTGCTAATGAGGCGAGTACACGGTTCGTTTGTTACGTATTTTTACGTGCTTCAAAAAAATGGTTCAATTGGCTCTGAGCACTATGGGACTTAACATCTATGGTCATCAGTCCCCTAGAACTTAGAACTACTTAAACCTAACTAACCTAAGGACAGCACACAACACCCAGCCATCACGAGGCAGAGAAAATCCCTGACCCCGCCGGGAATCGAACCCGGGAACCCGGGCGTGGGAAGCGAGAAAGCTACCGCACGACCACGAGATGCGGGCGTGCTTCAAACAGGAGCGACTTCAGTAATGGATAGCAACTGTAACTGCTGCGTACAGTTGATAGCTGAGTTGGTGACCCTTCGCTAGTAGTTTCTGACGGTGTTGGCTTCTGTCACACAGTTTGAGGCTGCTGCCAAGGGGCATCACTGTGGGGGGTCGGATGCGAGGATTCGAAGGACGTCGAGCACATCCCACGTACCCCCGATCGGTCCACTGCTGTCGCCGCCCCGGGTACTGCCTACACTGAGGTTGACCCCTCACCAATGGTCGAGTGGGAGATCATTCCAAAGTCTGCTATGCATCAAAAGACTCTCCGAGGGGCCGATTGTAGGGCCTCCTCAGTTCGTTTGACGAACAGGTTTTGGGCGTTATCTGTGCCTGACGAAATCTTTAAGATGGATGCAGTAGTCCGCCCTGTTCCAGAGGAACAGGCCCGCAAAATCTGGATATTCACAGAGGGTGGGTTTGCTGGTCGCTGGGGGCTCCAGCGTTAGCCACGTAATGGTGCCCCTTAGGAACATGGCTGCCAAGGAGGGGAAGGAAGCCAGTGTACTCACCGGGGGAAGTCATTCCGGATGTGGAAAGGGTGCTTCCGGATGCCATGAACAGTACAGGGTGCAGCTAACTGCAAGTGGTGGCCCATGTCGATACCAATGACGTGTGTCTAACATTCTGTGTGGTGTCTGTTTGTTCTAAGTCGTGTCTCCCTACCACTTTCGCGCAACGATGCTCTAAGCGTGTTTTTTAGGGAATTGAATAGTTTGAACCTGGGACCTGCTGCTGGTAAGGAGATGCCAGACCACACATGACATGTAGAGTTCAGAAGAGTTCAGTGAGACTAGCGATGATATAACCAAATACTTAATGATTTCACCGTCAGCTCCACTGTACTCACTGTAAAAGAATCTTAATAATAACTAAATTTAGTGGAAGGGGTTCAAGGCTTTCCTATTTTTAGTTAGCTGGTAAAATAACGTCGAAAAAGCAGTTAAATTTACCGTTGGAAATTTTATTCTACTCACAAAACATTGTTTATAAATTGCACTATTGATAAACGGAAATATTTTAATACAGGATGATAAAAACCAACTGCGTTCAACAAAAATGTGAACGAATATTCCCTGAATGGGTTTCCAAGTTCTACAATGGATACAAGGATGACCTATGCCATATCACATCTATAATCTAGATTTAAGTTAAGTTTCATAAAAGGGAAAACTATCAAAATGGTCTACAGTGACCCTCAATTATCTTTAATTACTTATCTAACTTGTCGTAAATTACAGTGGCTGATGTGGCTTCTCAATAATTATATAACAGAAAAATCATCGCGTTTCAGATTTTTACTTCAAGTAGCAAATGTGAACACCATGAGATTTAATTGACGATCGACACTAATATTACGTAAAAAAGGGGATGTAACAGATGAGACTTCTGCAGTTCTGAGTGAAGCATTATGCGCTATCGCGTGCGTTCATTACCTTGATGGCGTTTAGGCAGCGTCAGGGGGCGGCGTGCGGCGCAGCTCCACACAGCTCTCTGTCTCGGAAGCAACTCCCTCCTAACCTCTCCTTACTACAATTTACAGAAGTTGGTTTAAAAAAAGGTATCTGGTTGTGTTTCCAACTGACCAATCAGGGTCTCAATGTTAACCTTAAGCTCCGCCTACAAAAATTCTGTCTATCCAATGAGAAACGTTATACTTTTCGTGGTGGGGCAATGTTTTTAACGTTTGCAACGTAACAGAGACGCGTATAGTCTCACGCTAAAACTTTCAGCTGGTGTGGTCCTTTTAGTGTTATCGTAAGATCTATACTGTTCTTCTGGAGGGCTCTCTCTTTTAACATGGGCTGGGGGGTGGTTTTGGCGGTCGGCTGGCGACGTGGGTGTCCGTCCCTTATCGTAGGGCCTCCTAGCCTACACGATTCTGCTCTCGGCTTCTGTTCTCGTTTCTCCCCTCAGAACTGCGTCTGTTTCACGGTGGGACGGTATGATATGCATTTAGGCGTTCTTGTCTTAGTCTGTGGTGTTCCATTTGCTCACTCGTTGATCGTATTACTTTGGTTAATTTAATGTCATGATTTATTCGGGACTATGTGACATACTGCCGGATTTGCTATCATGTCAGGGTTTTCATGGAAGGTGTTGGATTTTCCTGACACCTTACATGTGTCGCTTTGGATCGGAGAAGATTCTCTCTGGTTTCGGTCGGCTAGTGGAAATGATGAAGACTGCCAGTCTGTGGAGCTCACCATCTGCAGCATCGTCGACTGAACAGACTGTGGTCCTATGGTGCAGAGCCGAGTGGAGGGTCTGAATCAGAGGCGGTTTTGTGACCGTGTAGGCTGCAGCGCCATCGGGTGGTGGGTTTCTGGGTTCCGCTTAATAGGTCAGGAGTCCACTACACACAGGAAGCGGCTACACGGGTAGCGGGGGCTGTGTGGAAGGGAGTGGGCGGTTTTTTAGGTTAGAGGATCTCAGGAAACCACAGAAAGGGCGTCCGTCTAAAAGAGGGTAGGTAAAACACAGTAAGGTAGTTGTAAAAACAATCGATATTGTAGTTGTAAACTGTCTTAGTTGTGTTGGGAAAGAACCAGAGCTCCAAGCCCTGATACAAAGCATCGAAGTTCAAATAGTTACAGGTACGGAAAGCTGGCTAAAGCCGGAAATAAGTTCAGCCGAATTTTTTTCAAGCGACATAACAGTGTTCAGAAAGGATGGATTAAATACAGTTCGTGGGGGAGCATTTATTTCTGTCAGAAGTAGTTTACCTTGTAGTGAAATTGAAGTAGATAGTCCCTGCGAAATAGTATGGGTAGAGGTTATACTTGACAATCGGACTAAACTATTAATTGCATCGTTTTACCGTCCCCCGACTCAGAAGATACAGCTGCTGAACAGTTCAAAGAAAACTTGAGTCTCATTTCAAATAGGTACCCCACTCATACATTTACAGTCGGTGGTGACTTGAATATACACTCGATATGGTGGAAAAATTATACGTTTAAAGCCGGCGGCAGGCATAAAACGTCACCCGAAACTGTACGGAATGCTTTCTCAGAAAATTGTTTTGAACAATTAGTTCATGAGCCCTCTCGAAGCGTAACTGGTTGCGAAAGCATACTTGACCTCTTAGCAACAAATACTCCTGTACAAGTAGGTAGTATCAAGACGAATACAGGGATTAGCGACCACAAGGCAGTTGCTGCTAGGCTGAATACCGTAACGCCCACAACCATCAAAAAGAAACGCAAAGTACATCTATTTAAAAAAGCTGATGAAAATGCTCTTTACGCCTTTTTAAGAGACAGGGTGAAGATGGCAGGGGTAAAATACAAGGAGCGAAAGGCTATTTACAATTTGTACAGAAACCAGATGACAGTTATAAGAGTCGAGGGGCATGAAAGGGAAGCAGTCGTTGGGAAAGGAGTGAGACAGGGCTGTAGCCTCTCCCCGATGTTATTCAATCTGTATATTGAGCAAGCAGTAAAGGAAACAAAAGAAAAATTCGGAGTAGGTATTAAAATTCATGGAGAAGAAGTAAAAACTTTGAGGTTCGCCGATGACATTGTAATTCTGTCAGAGACAGCAAAGGACTTGGAAGAGCAGTTGAACGGAATGGACAGTGTCTTGAAAGGAGGATATAAGATGAACATCAACAAAAGCAAAACGAGGATAATGGAATGTAGTCAAATTAAATCGGGTGATGCTGAGGGGATTAGATTAGGAAATGAGACGCTTAAAGTAGTAAAGGAGTTTTGCTATTTAGGGAGTAAAATAACTGATGATGGTCGAAGTAGAGAGGATATAAAATGTAGACTGGCAATGGCAAGGAAATCGTTTCTGAAGAAGAGAAATTTGTTAACTTCGAGTATAGATTTAAGTGTCAGGAAGTCGTTTCTGAAAGTATTTGTATGGAGTGTAGCCATGTATGGAAGTGAAACATGGACGATAAATAGTTTGGACAAGAAGAGAATAGAAGCTTTCGAAATGTGGTGCTACAGAAGAATGCTGAAGATAAGGTGGGTAGATCACGTAACTAATGAGGAGGTATTGAATAGGATTGGGGAGAAGAGAAGTTTGTGGCACAACTTGACTAGAAGAAGGGTTCGGTTGGTAGGACATGTTTTGAGGCATCAAGGGATCACAAATTTAGCATTGGAGGGCAGCGTGGAGGGTAAAAATCGTGGAGGGAGACCAAGAGATGAATACACTAAGCAGATTCAGAAAGATGTAGGTTGCAGTAGGTACTGGGAGATGAAGAGGCTTGCACAGGATAGAGTGGCATGGAGAACTGCATCAAACCAGTCTCAGGACTGAAGACCACAACAACAACAACAAGAGACAGTATCGCCTCCTTCCGATCTGATCACAGAAGCGTAGAAAAGATTTGGAATGACTTCAAAGAGATAGTATCAACGGCAATTGAAAGATATATACGACATAAATTAATAAGTGATAGTACTGATTCCCATAGTACACAAAACGGGTCAGATCGGTCTTGCAGAAACAACGAGAAAAGCATGCCAAATTTAAAAGATTGCAAAATCCCTAAGATTGGCAAAGTTTTGCAGAAGTTCGAAATATAGCGCGTACTTCAATGCGAGATGCTTATAATAATTTTCACAACGTAACTCTGTCTAGGCATCTGGCAGAAAACGCAAAGAGATTCTGGTCATACATAACGCACACCAGCGGCAAAACGTAATCAATACCTTCACTGCGCAATAACAACGGTGAAGTTACTGATGACAGTGCCACTAAAGCAGAATTATTAAACACGATTTTCCGAAACTCCTTCACCAAAGAAGACGAAGTAAATATTCCTGAATTCCAATCAAGAACCAACTGCCAAGATGAGAAACATAGAGGTAGATATCCTCGGTGTAGCAAAACAGCTTGAATCACTTAATAAAGGCAAGGCCTCCGGTCCAGATTCTATACTAGTCAGGTTTCTTTCAGAGTATGCTGTTACAATAATTCCATATTTAGCAATTATATACAACCTCTCGCTCACAGGAAGATCCGTACCTAAAGACTGGAAAATTGCTTAAGTCAGAGCAATACCCAAAAAGGGAAATAGGAGTATTCCGCTGAATTACCTGCCCATATCACTAACTTCGATTTGCAGTAACGTTTTGGAAATTATACTGTGTTCGAACATTATGAATTACCTCGAAGAAAACGATTTATTGACACATAGTCCCTACGGATTCAAAAAAACACAACTAGCTCTTTATACTCAAGAAGTAATGAGTGCTATAGATAGGGGATGTCAAATTGGTTCCCCATTTTTAGATTTCCAGAAGGCTTTCGACACCGTTTCTCACAAGCGTCTTCTAACCAAACCGCGTGCCTATAGAATATCACCTCAGTTTAGCGACTGGATTCGTGATTTCCTGTCAGAAAGGTCACAGTTCGTAGTAACAGACGGAAAGTCATCCAGTAAAACAGAAGTAATATCCGGCGTTCCCCAAGGAAGTGTTATAGGCCCTCTATTGTTCCTAATCTATATTAACGACACAGGAGATAATCTGAGTAGCCCTCTTAGATTATTTGCAGATGATTCTGTAATTTACCGTCGTGTTAAGTCATCAGATGACCAAAACTAATTGCAAAATGGTTTAGATAAGATATCTGTATGTTGCGAAAAGTGGCAATTGACCCTGAACAAAGGAAAGCGTGAAGTTCTTCATGTGAATACTGAAAGGAATCCGCTAAATTTCTATTACGCTGTAAGTCACACAAATCTAAAGGCCGTAAATTCAACTAAATACTTAGAGATTACACTTACAAATAATCTAAATTGGAACGATCAGATAGATAATGTTGTGGGTAGAGGAAACCAAAGACTGAGATTCATTGATAGAACACTTAGAAGGTGCAACAGATCTGCTAAAGAGACTGCTTGCACCACACTTGTCCGTCCTATTCTGGCGTATTACTGTGCGGTGTGGGATCCGCATCAGGTGGGACTGACGGATGACATCGAAAAAGTTCAAAGAAGGGTGGCTCGTTTTGTATTATCGCGAAATAGGGGAGATAGTGTCACAGACATAATACTTGAATTGGAGTGGCCATCACTAAAACAAAGGCGTTTCTCGTTGCGACGGGATCTTTTCATGAAATTTCAATCTCCAGTTTTCTCCTTCTATTGCGAAAACATTCTGTTGACACCCACCTACATAGGGAGGAACGATCATCACGATAGAATAAGAGAAATCAGGGCTCGCACAGAAAACATTGAAGTGCTCGTTTTTCCCGCACGCCGTTCGAGAGTGGAACGGCAGAGAGACAGCTTGAAGGTGGTTTATTGAACCATCTGCCAGGCACTTAATTGTGTATAGCAGAGTAATAACGTAGATGGAGATAAAAGTTATGATGTGTTTGTAGGAAGACTCTTTGACACAGAGAAATATCAGCCAACCTACAGATGTGTGCACATGTTAAGGTAAAAAAAAAAAAAAACACTCTGTCGTCAGGCCACGAGTGGCCTACCGGGACCATCCGACCGCCGTGTCATCCGCGGTGTAGGATGCTGATAGGAGGGGCGTGGGGTCAGCACACCGCTCTCCCGGTCGTAAGATGATATTCTTGACCGAAGCCGCTACTATTCGGTCGAGTAGCTCCTCAATTGGCATCACGAGGCTGAGTGCACCACGAAAAATGGCAACAGCGCATGGAGCCCTGGATGGTTACATATCCAAGTGCCGACCACGCCCGACAGCGCTTAACTTCGGTGATCTCACGGGAACCGGTGCTACCACTGCGGCAAGGCCGTTCCCATATGTTAAGGTAGCACATAAAAAAATATCTGCACTTATATCTGTTCCACGCTGTATAATTTTATTGTAGGAGTAAGTTATTCACTGGCCCAGTCCGTGATACTGACAAAATGAAGTCTACTTTTTTTAGACAGACATCTACTGTAAGTATCTGTATCGGTCTTTCCCAACTTTGAACAGCTCTGCTTCAAATACTTCTTGATTTTGCTGTTATACATGGGAGACGAGTGGTATAACGTCCCTTGCTGAGTGCTGCCGTGACTTACCTGTTAAACCAGTCGTCCGTGTAGCGCGGGTAGGGGTAGGGGTCGTTGCTGCTGAAGTCGTAGCTGGCGCGAGCGTTCTGTAACACAAAGACAAACATCAGTTAGATCTGTACAGTTCCTCATTGGAGACTGTCGATTAGTGTTTGAAAAGGAGGTCGCATATCTAAACTCTCTAATACATACAATAAAAATATCTTATATTAGGGTGCTAAAATTTCTTGTAACACTCGAAAGCTGCGTTCTCTATGGTCAGCATATCATTTACGGGCAAGACAACAAACTGATACAAGTTACAGAAGCAGAACACTGCGTCACATTGTATGGGTTTATAAGGAGAAATAGTACAAGTCAACGCATCACAATTAGCTTTCGGGTCACTAACATTCGATGCACTGAAATAACTTAAATATGGCTATATAAACGTCATTCCGCAAAGTACTGACGTTGGGATAGTTCCCAACACAAACGCACTTCGACATTTTATGATTTGTATTTTGCTAATTTTGTTTCAAGCAAAGATAGATTTCAGTATTCAATACAGAGACTTGTAAATTACGGTACGTGAGCTGGGCTGCAGTTAAGAAGCATCAACTGGCCGTTCCCGCAGATGCGACAAGCGCTCATGTAGCCGGGAGTAATGAGGAGTTCTGACCAGGATCGTGAGAAAAGCAGACTTCGGTAGTATTTGTGCAGTGTGAGGTGCTGTTTACGCGCCAAAATAAAACGGTAACTGTGTTAGGCAACTGCCACAAACTGCGCGGAAAGAATAACTTTATTTACATACGTTCTAAGACAGAAAAAGAATCGACAACCATGAAGGAGTCATGAAAACTGATCACAAATTGATGTCCACACAATGTTCGATGGAAAATACAAAACTGTAAACTTCTGCGGTCGATGGATGAAAGTGTGACGCTGTAGCACAGTTTCACAGAGCAGCTGGAAGGCATTAGTAATCTGGAGACATGTCAATACCAGGGCAGAAAATCTTTGCGAATTTAATTCCGTACACTCATTTGTACAGTAAGTGTGCCTCGCAGACAGGTGTGTGAACAGTGCACACTGATGACATTTGAGAGAGGACGTGTAGCTGGGCTCAAAGAAACCGACGAATCGCTGGACATCTGAATAGGGGCCATTATTCGACGGTGTTGGGAGGCATGGGTGACACATGGCCGAACACAGCGTCAAGACGTAGGGGGTCACCTAGAGAGGCGACACAGCGAGAGGACGGAGGAATCGTCAGAGAGGCATTCAAAACCCCTTACTCATCATTATGATCGAGTCGAAGTGCAACTGCCGCTTCAGTAACCACAAGAATCATTAATAGGTGGTTCACAGAAATGGGGCTCACATCACGGCGCCCTGTGCAACTCGCCCGTTTGCAGTGGTCTGGGACATATTCAGCCTGGAATGGAACTCTCTTCATTGATGTGTCCCGTTTCCAATTGGGTCCCGATGGCCAGCGAAACCGTGTCTGGAGACGCACCGGCCAACTGTACGATACCACCCTGACTGTCGCCCGCCATACTGTCCGACAGCTAGAGTGATGGTCTGGGGTGCCGTTTCATTTCATAGCACGACTTCTTTTACTGTCATCCGCAGCACTCTTGCAGCACGGCGTTATGTCGACGGTATTCTATGCCCTGTTCTGTTGCTCTTCATGGCAAACCACCTTCGGCTTACAGTTCAGCAAGATAATGTCCGCCCGCACACGGGGCAGGTTGCCTTCGTGCTTGCCAAACCATACCTTGGCCATCAGCCTCACCTGATCTCTCCCCAGTTGAGAACGTTTTGAGCATTACGGATAGGGCCCTCCAACCATCTCGAGATTTTGACGACTTAACGCAACAATTGGACAGAATTTGGCACGATATGAGACGGACATACAACTCTATTACTCCAGAATGAGATTTTCACTCTGCAGTGGAGTGTGCGCTGATATGAAACTTTCCTGGCAAATGAAAACTGTGTGCCGGACCGAGATTCGAACTCATATTAGCGCACACTTCGCTGCAGAGTGACAATCTCATGCTGGAAAGATCCCCCAGGCTGTTGGTAAGGCGTGTCTCCGCACTATCTTCCAGGAGTACTAGTTCACCAAGTTCTGTGAAGTTGGGAAGGTAGGAGACGAGGTACTGGCGGAATTAAAGCTGTGAGGACGGGGGCGTGAATCGTGCTTGGGTAGCTCAGTGGTTAGCTGCTCTCTGTAATAATAATAATAATAATAATAATAATAGTAAAAATAATAAACTGTGTGAACGCATCAATGATGAACCTGAACACGTGTCATGGGACGTCCGCCCTGAACAAGTACAACAAACTATAACGAACAAAATGAGATTAAAAAAAGAAAAAAGTGGTAGAGCGCTTCCCCGCGAAAGGCAAAGGCCCCGAGTTCGAGTTTCGGTCCGGCACACAGTTTTAATCTGCCAGGAAAGTTTCAACTGTATCAAGCCAAGCCGAATAACTGCTCATGTAAGGGCCAGAGGTGGACCAACGAGTTACTGAGTTGCCCAATATGTGAAGTTCTTTCCCTCAAATAAATAATCCAGTTTTTCTGAAAATGTAATCATTTGTTTGTCTGCACACGTATATCACATCTTCCGATTTCCGTCCATTTCGGATTTTTATTTGTTTGCTGGCACAGCGCCAACGGAATAAAAACGAAATGACGCAACCCATTCATAAACGAGATTCGTGCCGTAAATCGTTTCTGCCTTTGAAAACAGAAAACACAACAATAATCCACAATAAGTTGTTGATAGAGTACGGCACTGATGAGCAATCATATCACAGTGGTTGGATCGCAGGCATTCTCTCTGTGAAGACTTGGGAATCGCAAATGAAGTGGAAGCCCTAAGGCTCGAAGACCGGAAATTTGCAATCCTAGCGACAGTAACAAAACTACTAATGTTTCCAATTACTTTGAAATTAATAGTTTACGAAACATTTGCCAATGTTATTTTAAAAGGAACCAAAGGCGTCAAGAATGCTTTCTAAAATGTAATACTGAAATTTAGCCCAGCAAAATCAGTCGGCGCAAATGTCTCGTAGAGCTAAGACTTGGGGTAAAGCTGTTTCACGTCAAAATACTTAGAGTGCGTTCAGCACGTAGACCCAATTGTTGCAACGTCATGCGTGACTGAACACGACATTTGTCCATAAATTAAACAGTTGTATTACGAACAGTATAGTATGAGGAATTGAGATTTATTCAGTGCTGAAGTCCTGGGGAAAATGCATTTGCTTGTCTCCAATAAATGGCACTCAAATCGCATCACTCTATTATTTTAAAAACGACTGCACCAGAACTCATACGTCAAACAATGGCCACCTTGTGGTCCCTATCAGATGAAGTACTCATTCGATGTAATAAAAGCTGCTGGAGCAACAAAGTTTCCATGACAATTGTCGTCTTCAGATATAGCGGATTGTTGCCGTGGAGATAAGCGCCAATTATAAGCAAACCACTCACCATTTCACTGTCTGAAAAAATATACGGTGAGCAGCCGTGTCTTCCACAGCTATCGTCCCGTTACTGCTTCAAAGTATTCACTGTCCATGCGCGTAACCTGCAGAACTCATGGCACAGGCTATAAAGATTAGAAGGCATGAAATCTCCGGTTATCAGTCGAGTTATTTAGTCATCCGAGAGGTGGGTTCTTAGAAGAGTCAATCAGTATATTCCTGATACGACCTGCTACGTATATTTCGCGAAAAGATCATGAATTAGACGAATCTGAGCTCTCACAGAGGCCCACCAAGAGTCGCTCTTCCCGTGAAAGATTCACGACTGAGTCACTAAAGAGTGAAGTGATACACAAACTACCCTTCCCCCACGAACCATTAGGCGGCTTTCTGAGTATGGATGTTTATATAACTCCATCGTCAGTGGGTAAAGTATAGAGAGAGCCGCTAATGATGACACATGATACAGCGCTACTTGAGTAGCGACGAAGTCGTCCTCTTCCAGTACTTCACAGTAGCTGGTCCGTTGGTTTATCTCTAGAGTCGAATTGATATTAGCTCCTCGCACAATGACGTTAGTCACTAGAGGTCAAATCGACGACTTACTGGCAAAAACTACCAGAGGGGGAATAACACTTTCGAGAAGGCATGTATTTTACGATTCGGGGCTATCATTAAAATGAGTGCTCGTACTCATATGATCGAACTGCGATTAAAAGCAATGTTATTTCAGTGTCTTCAGCTGCACATCAGGAATCAGAGTTAACTGGTGTATAAGAAAGGGTTAGTAACATTCGTCAGTTACCCTAAAAGTTTTGAACCTGGAGTATTTCACATTAATAATAATGTAATAATAATAATAGTACGTGTTCCTTTTCACTGTGTTCCATGTGATTTCTTTCCTCTCGAACTAATTCTCAACATGGCTCTTTTCTTTATTTAGTGAGAAACTCCCTGATTTTTCAAACATTTTCCCTTGAAAAGGTTATATATCATTACCATGAGTGATACATACTCATAGTATACAGGTGATCATCATTAAACTTTCAAAACGCTGTGGAAATAACACAACTGTTCACAATGACGTCAAATTGCAACGGAGTATTATAGGAGAAGGAGAAAAACTTATGGCAGAAGAAAAACAATAGCATGAAAATTGATCAATAGATGGCGCTGTATGTGTCAGAGCATGTAAATGAAAACACTTGTCATGCGCAAGGCCCATGGAAGTACACGGCTTTTCCTCTTTTCGCGTCTGCGACGTTCGCCATGACCGTCTCAATGCAGGATCGCACCCTGCTTCGAAAGCTGTGTTACAAGAATGATGACTGTGCACACGTCGCTCTGCAGAAGTTTCGGACACTGAAGGGTTCGAAAAAAGGCGTTGGTCCGATGACTGTCGTGGGTCTGTGTCGTCTGGAGAAAATGATTCGGAAATTCGAAAAGAAATGTTCTTTCGGTATGCAAGCTGATAGAGGGAGGAAACGAATTGACTCAACGTCAGTGGAAGCAGTGGCCACAGAAATGCAGGAGGAGAAGAGTGATGATGTGCAAATGTGTAGTGCACGGAGAATTGTCTGAACGTTGGGTATCCCCGTGAGCACGGTGTGTAAACTCCTGCGAAACATCCTTCTTTGCTATCCATTCAAAATTACCCATGAACAGGAGTTGCTTCCTGTTGACCTGCCAGCAAGAGAGACCATTGCTTTAGAATTTCTTGCTCGCATGGAAGTGGACAATGATAGGCCGTGGAAGATTTTGTGGACAGACGAAGCCCACTTCCATGTGATAGGATATGTCAATACACAGAATTGTCGAATATGGGCAACGGAAAATCCACACGCAAATCAACCAGTACCACTTCATCGTGAAAAGGTTACTGCGTGGTGCGGATTTATGGCATCATTTGTCACAGGGCCATATTTTTTCGAAGAGAAAGGTGTTTCCGGTCCTGTTACCTGTACCGTTCAAAATGGTTCAATGGTTCTGATCACTATGGGACTTAACAGCTGTGGTCATCAGTCCCCTAGAACTTAGAACTACTTAAACCTAACTAACCTAAGGACATCACACACATCCATGCCCGAGGCAGGATTCGAACCTGCGACCGTAGCAGTCGCGCGGTTCCGGACTGCGCGCCTAGAACCGCTAGACCACCGCGGTCGGCTTAGCTGTACCGTCACTGGTATGTACATTGAGTGTCTTTTGCGCAACCACGACGTTCCAGCTCTCCAACAGCGTGGATGTGTGGATGGGATCATTTTTATGCAAGATGGCGCACCTCCGCACATTGCAAATCTAGTTAAACAGCTTCTGAAGCGCTATTTAGGAAATGGTAAAATTATCAGCCACCATTTAACTACATCCTGGCCATCCCGATCACCTTAATCCGTGTGACTTCTGGCTGCGGAGCTATCTGAAAGATGATGTGTTCAGTGTTCCGATTGAAAACTTGGGCGTACATTGAGCAACACATTCTGTACGTGACCCCGGAAACACTTCAACCAGTTGTGGAACAAGCTGTTTCTCGATTTCAGCTTGTTACAGAAAACAGTGCACAGCATATTGAACATGTTTTCCGATTTGATTTTGATTGCTGCTTTTATGCGGTTTTTGGCCACAGGACAATTAAAAACCGATGTGAGTGATGCTTTTTATGTGGTATTTCTCCTCAGGACACTTAAAAACCGATTTTTCCCATCCAATGTGATACGACCTTGCCGTGGTGGATGGGCTCACGTAACTAACAATATCACGCTTGTACACCCATGCACACTGAGTAGTACAGCTTGTGTAAAGTCGAACGTACACCTTAGGCATTGTTGTATGATTCCTTTGTCATTTGTAGTCAACCACTATTAAATTATGATACTTACAGCGCCATCTATAGTTACAATTTGTAACCTTTTTTCTTTCCCTCTTCTCCGATAATACTCCGTTGCCATCTGACGTCATACTGACCAATGGTGTTATTTCTACAGTGGTTTAAAAGTACTTCCCATTTCAGATACACTGGAATATTCTGTTTGAAAGCTCTTTTGAGTTTACGAAAATCAGTTCGGATCATTTTTACTCTATTGTTTATTTCTTTAGCTGTACATCCAGCAATTTTCATCTAGGGCCCGAAGCACAAAAACTCAAGAAATGGTTCCTTGCCTTCATTGTTAATGTGGCCAATCTGCCATTCGATATGTTTGTTATGTATTATTTTAGTCTTATTAAATTTGATTTTCAGGCCAACTATCAAACTTACTCAATTAAATTAGACCGTCGCAGAAGTTTATTTGCACTCAGTAGAATATCACCAAAACGGACGTGGTGCAGATGTTTCTTTACCATATATTCCTTCTTCAGTCCAGTTTGAGGTTCTGAAGAAGTATTATAGGACTGCTAATAGTAGTTTTCAGGATATGGTATCTCCTTGCCTCGCTCTTTTTCTAATTTTGAAATTCTAACTGGACGAAGTTCAAGGGTAGCTGTGTAAATGACATATACGATGATGAACTGATTCTGTATGTGTGGATCTTCAGAAGACTTGCGACACCGTAGCTCACAAGCGGCTTCTAACCAAACTGCTTGCCTATGGAGTCTCATCTAGCTGTGCTGTTTTCTATCAGAAAGGTAGTAACTGATGGGAAATTGTCTAGTAAAACAAAAGTGATATATGGGGTTTACCAAGGAAGTTTTACAGTCCCTCTGCTGTTCCTCATTTACATAAATGATTAGGAGACAATACGAGCAGTCCTAGATTATTTACAGATGATTCTGGCGTTTACGGTCTATAACTGCGTAGTGCGAAAGGTGGCAATCAACATTAACAATAAGTAGTATGGGACCTTCTGTATGATTACTAAAAATATAATATGTTAAATTTAGGTTACTCATAAAATCATATAAACTGAAATTTAAAATTTGTTTAGGTACCAATGGATTACAACTGCGTTCGAGTTAAATTGGAACCAAAACACAGAAATGGTTCTAATTTAACTTGTTGGCAGTTGTAATCCCTAGGTATTTAGATGAATGAGAACCATACCATAGAATCCATCCCCTATGAACTATGGACTTTGCCGTTGGTGTGGAGGCTTGCGTACCTCAGCGACAAAGGTATCTGTTGAGATGTCAGACAAACGTGTTGTCCCTCAAGAAGGGCATCAGGCTTTGCAGTAGTTGCGGGGGGAACAGTATGGGTGACTAAATGATGCGGCCTTGCTATGCAGGTACTGCGAACGGTTGAACGCAAAGGGCAGCTACAGCCGTAATTATTCCTGAGGGCATGCAGCCCTACTGTGTGGTTAAATGATGATGGCATCCTCTTGCCTAAAATATTCCGTACGTAAAACAGTTCCCCATTCGGATCTTCTGGCGGGAACTACTCAACAGGATTTAATCATCAGGAGAAACAAAATTGGCGTTCTATTCATCGGATCATGGAATGTTAGATCTCATAATCAGGCAGGTGGGTTAGAAAATTTAAAAAGGGAAATGGATAGATTACAGTCAAATACTAGAGGAACTAGTGAATTTAGGTAGCAGGTGAAACAGGCGAATAAAAGACTGTAATTACAAAATCAAATATGGGTTTAATAATCAATAAGAAAATAGGAATGCCAATGGAACACAGGTGCGTCGTACGACCAGGTTTAGATTTCTCAGTGATTATCAACTTATGTGACCCACACTGTTCCGAACTATAACCGGATTAACATTATTCCTCTGATGAACGACACTTCTCCATGTGAAGTGAGATAACACCGTGCAAGGGTTTGGTAAATTGTACTTTAATGTGACATACACAACGCCTGGTTGCTGTGTTTCTTTGTAGTTCTTTTAATTTTTTCAAGCTGCAATTCCCAACAGAACTGTATTCTGCTTTGGACACAGATCGATCCTCTCACCATCTGAAAACTGTCTAGCCCGATTTGTCACGATAATGACGTGTTTCCAGCTGTTGTGAAGTCTGCCGCTGCAAGGAAGGAAAGCGCACAAACTCAACGAATTAGGTCGCGGTCAGGTCACGGGAGGCCGACGCACACAGTACCTGCCGATCTCTGAGGCTGCACGAGCGTAGGGCCAAGTGTCGCCGTTTGAAAGGTTATACCAGCAGAATCGAAAAACGGGAAAATTGTAGCCGCCAGTTAGCTGCTAAGGACAACATTGTAGGCGTTAGGAGCTGTTGTACAACGAAACAGAGCTCATCAACTGGTAGACAGTTATATCATTCAGAACCATTATGAAATACAAACTCATTGCGACACATTTGTATACAGTGTGAACATCAATAAAACCGACAAACTGCAGGGACGGATTCCTGACTGGAAATGGAGGAAAAAAACTCCCATGAACATATGTCCGGTAATGCATCGTTGCCACGGTAGATGGCGCTGACGAATAACAGTTCCACTGACTACGTGTAGTGTGTTCCTCGTGTGTTGCAAGCTGTGTGATCGACGCAGCGTACTGTGAACAGCAGAATGGTCTGGTATTTCTGTCTCGATCAAGCTGAGATGGTGTCCGTGTATGGCCAAGCAGACGGAAACGGTCGAGAGGTAGCACTGCCATACCAAAACAAGTACCCTCACGGACACCAACCACATCGCACAACATTTGAAGCCAGTTCTGGGCGTTTTGTGTGATCATGGGTCCTTTAAAACAGACGAACGTGCAGGAAGGCAGCGGACTGTGCGTACACCAGATTTGGAGGACCGGGCTCTACGGGATATTGAGACGAACCCTCGCACAACCTCCAGGCGAGTGACCCGCTAACATGGTGGAAGCCAAAGTACAATTATGTGTATCCTGCATGACAACCGCTACTATCGCTATCACCTGCATTCCCGTGGAGGACACTTTGAACATCTGTTATGACTTGGATGAGGTGCACATCTGTACTGTATTCCGGGACGATTTGTTGTCGCTGCATGCACACCGTCCATTTGCGAACACACATTCACAGGATATTTTTTCCTATATTTCCAGTCAGGAATCAGAGCAGTTTGTCGGTTTTATCAGTGTTCCACCTGCATTTGTTTACTGTAGGTCGCTACATTAATCAGCAAATGTTGGATGGTGATTACCAAAGGCACCACGAGAAAGAGATTTCGTGGATTCACGAATAGCGGTAATCATTCGAAAACGCATAAGGCAATGCATATGTACATCGATATCCACAACATAGATTTCATTCCGCGTGGTAGTATTATTCACGCTGTTGGTGTAGGTACTTCTATGCTGTTTATGTTTAAATATCATTAAACGTGGCCCCTGATATGACAGCGATGTACACTCGTGGCCACTAAAGTTGCAACACTAGGAAGGGTAAATAATGGAATTTTACTTTCTGTGTGTATGCAATATAGTAGGATACAGATTTAAATGGGTAGGTTATAAGGAGTACGCAAGGTGTAAGATGTAGCATACAGAGTTACCAGCGCTGGCGGCAACAATGGCTCTAACAAGGTTGGGCATTTCAACGAACTGAACTGGGATGTCAGATACAGGTATATTTCATAATGCTTCTATTTTGTGCCGAAGTTCACCAATCGTAGAGACTGGCGAGTGGTAGCGCACCGGTTTCTCGGCATGCAGAGGACAGATATTGACAGGGAGGTTCCGCTGCTGTATTTGACAACCAATAACACTCATGCAAAGCCCTCAATACGTTGCAAGTGTCGGTCAGGGTCAAAACAGTGCTCTGTATAGTTGTGAGTGCATTGTTGTTGTTGTGGTCTTCAGTCCTGAGACTGGTTTGATGCAGCTCTCCATGCTACTCTATCCTGTGCAAGCTTCTTCATCTCCCAGTACCTACTGCAACCCACATCCTTCTGAATCTGCTTAGTGTATTGATCTCTTGGTCTGCATTATACAGAAGAAAAGTGAATTCGAGTGCGAGCAAGTCGTTGCTGCTCTTTAGGAGAGTGCTTCCGTAACCGAGGAAGCCGATGTGTTTGGTGTTTCACGACGCTCCGTTCCGTATAGAAGATTTATACCGCATATACAGGAAAACCGAAACTCATCTTCCGCTAAGTCAAAAAGCGGACGTTTATGTGTGTTGACATATCGTGACAGACGATCACTGAAGAGGACTGTGTCGAAGAATAAGAGGGCGACAGCTGCAAAAGTCACTGCAGAGCAGAGTGCAGCAATCGCGGACCCTGTCAGCACCAGTAAAACACGTAGGAAGCTCCAGCAGCAGGGAATTGCAGGACGAGCAGGAATTTCACAACTATCCATCAGTAATGCAAATGCTTGACCAAGGAGACGTGGTGCTGAAGCCATAAACCCTGAACTATGGAGCAGTAGTAGAATGTCGCTTGGTTGGATGAGTCTTGTTTCACACTGTTTACAACCTTTGGCCAACTTTACGTCCCAAAAATGAAACAGGACACGGATTCGGTGATGATTTGGGCAGCCAAATCGTGGTGTTCCATGGCGCCCAGTATTATTCTGCAAGCTAGCGGTACTGCCAGGGATTATGTCAACATTTTGGCTGATATGGTGCATCCCACAGTACTACACACGTTCCCAAATGGTGATGCTGTTTTCCTAGACGACAGGACTCCTGGCCACACACCTCGCGTCGTCTAGGATTGTTTTTGTGAACACTAAGATGAACTCCCAAAAACATCATTGTCACTAGGTATCAGTGTTATTGAGCCTTTGTGGTCTATTTTTGAGACAACGGTCGCCAACGCTACACCCGCTCCATCCTCAATGAGTGTGAGGTATCTGGGGTCACTAATTGCAGTGCTAACAGTCAAACTCAGAAGCCAGATGGTGATTTGTATCGAGGTAGAGCAGGCTAGCATAGACAACATGCGGCATTATCTTGTTCAAAGACAACATTAAGGAAATCACTGCGATGCGTAAAACTGATGGTGAGTTCAGCGGACAAAATTAGTCAACCCGCTGCGCACGTACAAAGGAATCGTCAGGCATATACAGTAGCGCAGTGATCCTGTCACGTGACCAACCGTACGCGCACTGCCTCTATGTAAGTGTAAGGCACCAGCGATCAGTGAGACATTTACGTTTCGAGCGGACATTGTACCGAAACTTAGGTAAATGTACGGACGTGACAGTGGCAAAAAGAAGTAATCATGCTGGGCCTTGTTCATGGCCGTAAGGTGTGTGAAGTTGCTGGATTTTTCGATATTTCGGCGGACTGTTCAGCTTATCTACAAACTGTGCTGGAACACAATTGGCCACGATACACGATTTCTGAATTACGGTCGGAAAAAGATCCTGACTGAGAGGGGGAGGGGGCGGAGACACGTTTCACGCCTTCTGAACCAAAATCACTTCCAAATCCGACTGGTCTTGCATCAGGCAGTGAATTAAGGTTCATCCCCACCTGTCAGCTAGGTAACACCCTGTCTGTAATGAACATTTGGAGTCGGTCACCTCGCAAGAAACCGCCTCACAACAGGCAAATAAAGACGAGAACAGCGAAGTCCATCGCACTGGAAGAATTATTGACTGGTTTTCTGAACACTCTCTCATCTGACCTGATTTGACCTCTGACTTGAATCCCATAGAAAATCCGTGGGACTTTTGGAAGAGCGGGTAAGACGCCGATATCAGCGTCACCACAATTTGGTGGAACAAAGCGATCAAATCCTCAGCTAGTGGCTTAACCTGGATGTAACGTACCTCCACAACCTTATGGACTCACTTCCGAATCCAGGTGATTATAAAGTCCAGGAGGCAATTACACGCCATTAAGTGATGTTTATAGTGATTTCTCTAGAGGTGACTAATTTTTTATCCGTTGAACTTATTAAGCAGTTCGTGACTTTGACATTTATCACACTGCCCCGAGAATCTGCAGCAAACGATACCTTAGTATACTTGTCGTTTCATGATCTATCGAGTAGCTTTCAATGTACCGATCCTTCAGAGCTGGAAAATATCGCTGAATGTTGCACGCAATAACCTCAAGAGTGCCGGAAAAAAAGCGTATCAAAGGGCGTGGCGTGTGGAAGGAAACACATTGTGGTATGGGGAAGATCAGGGTTGTTAATCTCCAGTTTCCTACCAACGTTTTCAGCAGATTTTCCCTGGTTAGCAGGAAAATTGCGAAAATCTTAATTCGCCGCTCACATTCATCTATGTCTCTCTCCAAAATCACTTGAGTTCGCTGAAAAGGACGGAGAGGTCTACAGTTGCCCGGCATACCAATACTAACTTCAAAGATTAGAAAATAGTATGTTCATTGGCGTCTGGCACAGTGAGCGTATAGTGTCGAGTCCGCCAAGTACGTGTTTTATAAAAGTGAATGTGTTGTGGAATATGGTCAGAATGCTGCACTGCACCATTTAAGATATCAATGGGGTGGTACTACACATTTTCACAGATGTGGAGTGCTTAGAAAGCCAACTGATCACTGACGCCGTATTTATAGTTCTCTACATGAAATAGAACAGAAGTTATGACGTTATGCTCAGGAAAGAATGTTTGCCAGAAATTATTCCTATGGTCGCAAAATAGATTACAAGATTACTGCGAAACTTTTGGAGTTTGTGGTAATGAATCCTCGAAGATAGGGCACAGACATCGTTCTTGACGGCATCACAAATCTAACACCGAGTGTATGAATGAGAGATGATCGTGTTGCGTATCCAATCCAGTTCAATACAATGCACCACTATGCCAAGTGCTGACGATAAAGGATGCTGTCTGACAAGTTTCGTTATCCTCGGGGCATCCACACACGGATGCGACCCTCCTGATAATGGTGTAAAAAACCGAGACTCGTGTGTGGAAAAAGAACTGGTGCCTTTCCTGCTTACGGTCTTGCCGGTGTGTGCAGTACTATTAGTGTGCGTCTCTTTGATGCAGCGTCAAGGGAAGCCGCAATAATAGTCATCCTGCTGACATTCAGTGGTGCACCAGCCGTTATCGCTTGTCTTCCTGAACATTTGCCTCGCTGCAATCAAGAACATCTTCTGACCCAGGGTGTGAACCTCCAGTGACGAGCGTTTAATTTATCTTTCCATTTGAGCGCTCGTCGCAATGAGTCACCAAATTATTACGGGTTGAGTATGAGACCCTCCTGAAGCCATTGATTCTATATCCGCATGGCACACCTGGGATATCTCCCAGCGTGAGCACGAATCGCGGAATGATAAACCAGGACATCAGTCCCCTAGAACTTAGAACTACTTAAACCTAACTAACCTAAGGACATCAGACACATCCATGCCCGAAGCAGGATTCGAACCTGCAACCGTAGTGGTCGCGCGGTTCCAGACTGTAGCGCCTAGAACCGCTCGGCCTCCCCGGCCGGCGGTCGTATCCTGAATGGAAGTCGGATTGTCAAATTCATTTGGCTGGGGAACACTGCTTTCCAATTTGCCCCTGATGTTGGTTATCCGTGGATACACAGGCAGAATAATGCGGCGGAAGCATATGAATTTGTGTGATGAGCATCTTATTCTGTGTTGCCGGCTGCTTTTACTCCTTGTTTCACTTATCCCATTTGCAAAGAAGTGTATACCGGTAGCTACGTTCGTCAAATTGATGTCACCTTACGCTTATGGACGTCTGTAGCCATTGCGCCTTCTGCATTGCGAGTAATTGAGAATTATGGCTATTTGTGCATCTAACACATACTCATTGTGCAGGCAAGTTTAATTTTCTTGTCTTTATGGAGCCCACTGGGGCGTTCAAATTCCTAGTGTATTTTTGACAGCTTTTATTTAAAAGTCAAGAGTGCAAAACGTGTATTTTATTAAATGTTTTTATACATTTGTGTTATAAATATTCCTAATGCTTGGAGTCTCAGCCTAGTGTGTAATTTGGAGTGTTACTTGTGCTGGATGGCTTAAAATCACTGTCACTGGAAGCCAACTGAGCGCTTTGTTCTTTTAAATTTATAGACACGTTACATCTTTTATCGTTGCACATTGGCTTATGGTGCTCTCCTTTTTTTACTGGAACTGTGTGGGTGTAATAGTTTAACTTTTCACAGTCCACTTTTTGGTATTGTGATCATTTGGCCGTTGTTACATGAATTCTTTTCTTACATGTAAGTTATTATGGTGATATTCTGTTATACTGAATGCTTCTTGGCTCAGGGTGGCTCAGTCTAGTAATTAGTGCCCAGTACTTGTTGTGGAAATCAGTTCAGTGACGTTCCTTGGAGTTTACTTGTAGCAGTTGTTATTTGCTCTTGTTGTATTATGTAACTGTGAGTCACTGTCTGATTTCAGCCGAGAACCAAACGTCCGTTTGTATTGATTTTATAGGCATATAATTTACCTAATGAAAATATTTTCTCCTGTTTTAGTATGTATGTGCTTTCCTGGTGCAATTGAGCAGGAAGCCTTTGGTGACCTTAAAGTCAACCGATCTTAAATTGTGCAAATCCAAATTGTAAGATCTCTCTTATTTGATTAATTGTACGTATTAAGGTTGTCATGTTTGCTAAAGGAACGTTATGAATAAATTACTTTTTTAGGCTGCTGTTTGGTTAGTGCACCCATGCAAATGAAAGAATATTCTGCTAACACAGAGCTGATATGCTGAAATCATAATAAAATCATTACAACTCGTGTCATTGTACGAAAAACTGCGTGTAATGATCCTTAGCGAAAGATCTTAGGCTCAAAATCATTCTTTATATAGAGATGCTAACTCAATCACTCAAATCAATGTGAGAGCACGGAAGAAGAAGAGAGAATATCGCGGTGAAACTCTTGTCGATGGGAAGGGCACGTGTTCGTAATGCGTGCAGAGCGGGTGTTGTTTGCTGTTGTCTTGAGATTGAGTATGAGTCAGCAATATCCAGTTAGTTCTGGCAGTGTCACTTGGCTTGCTCATAAGCGAATTTATTGAAAACAGAGTTGTACATAAAGTCAAACTAGACCTTTATATAATCACATAAATATTATTACATCTGAAATAGCTAATATTTAATTACGTTTTACTTTTGTATAAGGATGACAGAGATAAAAATACAGTCTTAGTTGCGCAGGTTTTTGTGATGGAATGAAAGAAAGATAAAGGGTTATAAAAATAAAACCATTATTATAGCTGCTTGTACTACTAGTTCTCTAAGCTCCCATTTAGAAACTGAGATATACGAAACAGTGCCGTTTATGACAATGGCAAGGATACTGAAACTTAGATAGCTTTGTGAATAAATTATTGTAGCAGGGACACCACCAGATTGTTCGCTTTCAAAAGCAGTGGAGATAGAAAATCATTTGCAGAGTGGAAATGTCAAACGATCTAAGTGCCATTTATGTACAAAATGCGTTTTCTATGCTACTGTGTTCTTGGAACGCTGTTGCATGTTCTAGACTTGTTCCATGTGCCCTGTTGTGAAGAAAATGTTTCTAACACTTATTAGTAGATAGCACGTTGTCTTCGTGGCGAGCAGTGCTCCCCTCTTGAGTTCCAAGTGCCATGCCTCAAAATCCTGGTTCTGCATTATTTACACAAGGTTGCTGAGTCAGTTAGAGCTATGAATCTATTTCATACGATGCCAATGCATGCTTCTGACCTTTGAATTTAAGGATACTGATGAAACATTATTGTCAATACTGGTGTGTTATATTTGGAAGTGCAGTGTGACCAAAGTTTCTCATACTCATTTATTTGAAATAGCTATTAAAAATTCTTACACTCAAACAGAAGAATGAAAAAAATGTCTATGTATTCAAACAGGAAAGACTTTGTCTGATGTATGCCATGCCATACATTATGTGTAAGACCAGCTACATTTATCAGTTGCAAGAAAGAAATACCTGTTGACGATGTTGACATTCTTTCCTCAACAAGACAGGGAGTCCTGCAGTAAGCTTTGCAGCATCTGTTCCCAAGAATAGAGCCAAGTAAGAAACAGAAGTCCGTACTGAGAGATTATTTTCTTGGATTTAATTAGTTAAGTCTTGTAAAAAATTTAAAAAGATATGAGTAATGTTTTTTTTCACTGCAGTTCTACCAGATAAAACAACAACTGTATTTTTTTGCACTTGTATTATAGCAGATAAAACGTAGTGCCCCAGTATTAATGGCTCTTGAATAAAAATTTTCCTGTTGGGATTTAGAACCAGTCAGGAACCACCTAGGATGTTCTTAATAAATTATTTTCTTTCTAATTTATCTAATCTTTTTTTCAGTTTTTTGAGGCTGTTACACCTATTTTCGACATATTTTGTATCTGTATCGATATTTCTATATCAGTTTGTAGTGTTGCTTATGTAGAGAGTCATGGAAACTCTTTGACTATGTATACATATTTCAGTTATGTCAACTTTTTGAACGATGTTGAATAACTGTGCTTTTGGATCTAAATAATTACTGGAATGATTGTTATATAATGTACTGTAAATGTCTTGGTCCATAAATATGGAAAGTAGGTTTGAATGTAAGAGATTTGTGGAAGTCCCGCAGATACGGAAGTAGCCTGGTGGAGTGGAAAAGGTGTGGTTTGCGCGCAAGTGGCAACTCGTCCTTTGTGTTGCGTAAGGAGTCTGGGCTGAGCAGTGCTGTGGTTAACATCTTACTAACAGTAGCGAATCATTGTGACTCATATTCTTGGAGTTTTGATGCCTGAGGAGCCTAAGAGTAGTATTTATCGACCTCGGATGCTGCATTTGGTGATATTATTATCATGGCATTGTTTTTGGCCCTATAAAAATATAATTCCGACGCCAAGAAGTTCTGTGACAGGGCGAGGCCAACAGTACTGTCATGACTGCATCGCCGCCATGTTAACAGCCACTGCAGATTACGCCAGCAGTTCCACCAGTCTTCCACTAGAATGAGATTTTCACTCTGCAGCGGGGTGTGCGCTGATATGAAACTTCCGGTCCCGAGTTCGAGTCTCGGTCCGGCACACAGTTTTAATCTGCCAGGAAGTTTCATATCAGCGCACACTCCGCTGCAGAGTGAAAATCTCATTCTGGAAACATCCCCCAGGCTGTGGCTAAGCCATGTCTCCGCAATATCCTTTCTTTCAGGAGTGCTAGTTCTGCAAGGTTCGCAGGAGAGCTTCTGTTAAGTTTGGAAGGTAGGAGACGAGGTACTGGCAGAAGTAAAGCCGTGAGGACGGGGCGTGAGTCGTGCTGGGTAGCTCAGTTGGTAGAGCACTTGCCCGCGAAAGGCAAAGGTCCCGAGTTCGAGTCTCGGTCCGGCACACAGTTTTAATCTGCCAGGAAGTTTCAGTCTTCCACTAAATTTTTTATATTTGGCACTTAGTAAATGGACCAGGTATTTGTGAAATTTCGGTGATATTAATAACAATCGTGGTGTTGTTAAAAACTCTACCTTACTCCCGTGATTATCTCAAATCACAAACCTGGACAGGAATCCTATCCTAATGAATTTAATTTCGAGTGTCATAATTTATTATGCAAAGACTCATTTGGTAGCTGTAAAAATAGTTGTGATTGCTTTCTAATGTATGGAGTTATAGTGCTTAAAGTTCAGTTTTATAGTTTCAGAAATACTCCACTTCCAGTGAATTTTTAAATCAATCTGCTCTCACTTTCTTAAATTATTTGGCTTGCCTGGAAACAGTAAAGTTGATCTGAAGTGAAAAACATTATTAATTGTTGCTTTTGTACCTTTTATGCACGTTGATCAGAATTACAAAGTCTTGTCAGTGTTCATTTTATGAGAAAGTGTTTGAACTTGAATTTAATGTTATGTTAGCATTTAAATAGCTAACTATATTTAGAGTAGGTTAAAAGACTGATTATCAAAGCACATTAGTTATTTAAAGAGTTATAGTTTGTTGTGCCTTACTTAATTAATACTTATTAATGGGAATGCTTACCATTTCTCATACATACTTCTGTAGTTTTGTTAATGAGCATCGTTCTTCAAACCATGGAAGTTTAAGAGCCCTCATGTACTAGGCAAGTTAGTCAATGAAGAAAAGCTAAGGCTTCTTAAGAGTCGGTGTAGTTAGATTTTAATTATGTTTAACTGCTTCAAACTGAATTTACGAAAGAAATAGTTACTGTGTTAGCTATTCTATTGAAAGTTGGTTAATGCACAGGCGCAGGAACCCTGTAGTTAGTAATGATGTCATAGAGTATAATCATTAACAGATCCCCGGTTTTAAATCAGAATAATTTCATGTTCTTCCCTGTTTAGTATTGCTACTAGTTTCATGTGTGTTGCCAGCCGCGGTGGTCTCGCGGTTCTAGGCGCGCAGTCCGGAACCGTGCGACTGCTACGGTCGCAGGTTCGAATCCTGCCTCGGGCATGGATTTGTGTGATGTCCTTAGGTTAGTTAGGTTTAAGTAGTTCTAAGTTCTAGGGGACTTATGACCACGGCAGTTGAGTCCCATAGTGCTCAGTGCCATTTGAACCATTTTTTTTTTTTTTCATGTGTGTTGGTGATTGGTTCCGTAAACTGCTGCATCTAGTTCATTTAAGGTACACGTTTTTGAGAAGCATATGTCACTGTTTGCTGTTTCATTGGCCATTTGTTTGTCTGACTTTCAAGATAGTAGTACATTTATCTGCAACGTTTGGTTACTGTGCTGTAGTGTGAGCAGATATAAAGAAAGAGTTCAGTGTGTGTGTGTATGTGTGTGTGTGAAGGAAAGTTAGGTTAGCCTTAGCACTGCCTTCTGCTTTATTATTTTCCTTGACACAAGAATGCCTAATTAGGCTGGCGACCGATTTTAATACGTAATGTTACAACTTGCTTGGAGAAGGTCTGTTTCTGACCCACCTGTTTACTGATGGTTGTACTCTGCTGGAGTGTTTCGGAAACGAATCCCAGTTTGATTGTTCTGTTCCCATTATGTTATCTCACGGTCGCAAGTTCTGAAAAATTCCTCGCAAAGGTTTAACATTAGCATCGATTGCTGTTCAAGGTGATCGGAGTTACCGTTACAAAGGGAGCAGCATGATTCTGTACTATATGAATAGCTTCTTAATTTTTTGGATACATGTAAGTTACGTACACAACAAGATACTTTGTTTTTTCATTCTTCTAACAAATGTGAGATTTTTCACTTACAACGTTTGACATTTCCACTCTTCGTTTGTTGGTTTAAGCATTCGGAATCTGATTGACGGATAAGCTTCTTCGTCAGAGTAACGGCTTTGTGTGTATTTTGACTCTAAATAATTAATTTTGTATTTTAATTAAAACAATTTGAGGAGGAAGGCTAACTATTTGTTTTGCTAACTGTAATGATCATTTGGGAGGAGGTCATATTTTGCAACAGACATCGCCATTCTTAAAAGAAAATGGTAGAAAATGAAGTTTGAGTTATATAATACATTGTTTGTGTACTTACGTAATTATGTTTGAGATCTGGATGCATATAGTCCACACCTGCAACAAAAACAAAGACTTAAAGTATTTCTTTAATATCAACAACTCCTGAAAACAGTGTATCGAGGCATAAGACAATGTAACAGTATTGTCAAATAACAGTGATGGGATGATTACAGGTCCCATCCGGCTTATGTTAAACTACTTGATACAAAACGGCGTATAACGCTAGCTCTCTCGTCCATACTTAATTATAGCTGGAATTGCTCGATTTCTATGATTACATTGATTCGAACGCATTAAGCTAAAAATTTTCTCTGAGATTCTGCTTACATCCGCTTTATTTGTTTCAATATTTTAGGTGACAGCATGCGGTAAAACTTATACCTGCAAATGCTACTGTTACCCTCCAGGAGACTCGATGTTAAAGACACTGTTTATTCAATATATCTATTCCTCTACAGTATACGGACTGCTAACTTGTAGATGCACAGCGCGAGGTATGGTACGGTTCAGCGATGTAAACTGTACAAGAATTGCAGTTCAAACAGCCTAGTCATTACTTCACACCACAACAGTGTCACCCACAACCATTCACGTCATACGAGTTAACTGTTAGCCTGCAATAAATTGGTTTCATTAGCCTCACTGTATCTTATGGCTCAAGTGCCGATCAAATAGTTCAATGTTTGTAATTTGCAGAGTACTGTATATAAAATAGAGAGTCGTGGTGCACTTATACAATGAGAGAAATCTACATATTAGTTTAGTTTTCTACGTCAACTGTAAATTATGTGTTGAGGCAGGCTGCCACCACCACAATAAAGAAAAATTGAAATAACGAATACAAAGTACCGTCAAATTTGGTATATCATACGATTCCGATTACACTTTAAATATACACGGTGTATTATATTGAATGACAAAAGCTGCCACGGATCGAAGTACACGATGACAGAAGACGCATGTGGGATAACTGCATATTTATGGTTACTAACAGTTACCGACTTTAGAATTAAATATTGTGTTCGTTGGTAGAAATGTATTTAGAATGTAGGATATATAATAGAAAAGTTCACTTTTTAAAAACATTTTTTCTGATTCAGACTAAATTTCGAAATGAAATCAGTGTGTTCGCCAAGAAATCATAATACTCTCGTAAAGGATTCATGTTTACTAGAAAGTTTTTGACCCTGTTATCCTATAGTTTTTCACTGTTAATTAAGTATACTTGTATATTTTGTATAGGTTGTTTCTTTTTCTTTTTTTTTTTTTTTTTTAATCTAATGATGACCGCCTGTCGGAAAGCGTATCTCCAGAGTCTTTCGGGAAAAGCACAGATATTGTGATATTGGTACCTTAATGAAGACCCACTAATTGCCTTCACGCCAACACATCACATAATTTAGTACCTGATGTTTTCTGCGCGGTCGTAACTGTGCCTCGAAGTTGACTATATCTATCAGTAAAGAATATTCCTTTTGCGTTCAAGTGTCCGCACTTCAGTGGTTGACCTGCAGCACAGAGGAAAATAAACATTAATGGCTTGCTTCTGCCATGCATACTTGGAGGTACTAAGCAACCTAAAAATAATACTGATATGATGTTCAGTACACCGTCCTCAGTCATCAATGGAAATATCTTCACTGGCACTCCTGACATCCTGTATAGTTGATGCGTGTAAATAAATTACTATTTAGATGGTTCTTTCGTTGTAAATGTGTCACCAGGTCGTAGAAACAGCAATGTTGTTTTGCACCTGATGAGGTGAAGTACTCTAAACAGCAATTTTCCAAATTCCTATGCTTGTAATGCCTTGAGCAAATCCTCAAAGTCCTGTCCAATCTTTCATACACACGTCATTACCTGACAAGCGAGAGGTTACATCCGTGGTGTCATATTTCACAACACTACTGAGTAGCTCGTTGGTTAATTTTTTACCTCCATCACGAATACTCCTCCCTAATGGAAGACTATAATTCAGATCAGAAGAAAGAAAATGACTTTATCCGATTTTGACAATACCCAACTCGCTACAGGGTTAGTCTGTAAATCTCTAAATCGGGCAAGCTGGACACGGCTTTCAATCAACGTCAGTCGATAGGAGTGTAAGAATTTGTCTCCTTTACTCCAGCCTTGCTAAAATGTATTTTCCGAGACTTCGTTGACACATGCGGTAACGGATCTGATGTCACTACTTGTGGAAAGATATTGCACCATCTGCGCTAAAAGCGATCTTCCCGTCAGTGCCTATCGACAGGTACGGACTGGTGTTTATTTTTTATCTCGTTTTTAGGTTACTTTTATTATTTCTTACAGTTTTCCTAATAATCTATATTTTCTTTTATTATTTTATTCTGGTTATTTCTTGTAATTCTATCCTTTTTAGTTAAAACAGCTATGATTTTGGTTCACTTTTGACTCAGAAATCTCGAAGAGACTCTTTAGTGACTGTACGAACATTAGTGGTCTGTGCTGAACGTTGCTATATCTACAGGACAATGTTGCGAGCATTTCTGTGTTGCTAGACGTCAGTGCAATCTGACAAGTATGCATTTATAGGTAGGGCGTAAGTATAGGATTATTGTTTGTCGCCAAGCTGCACGTGTTTCAGACGCTTCGCCAGCGGACTGAATTGAACGTCGATTGCAGGTTTCGCGTCAGGCAGAATAACCAGAAACAGGCAGGCCGATAGATAAACTAAACAGCTTGCACCATTTCATGGGACTGTGAGTCATTATCGAGCACGCACTAACATATCATGGCCAGCTGGGCCTGTATCATATCTCCAAACGACACAAACACGAGACCGATAGCAATTATCGTTACTCTCTCCCATTGGTCCCTATTCACTGTCAGCGTTATGCAGAATGGAAATCAAATAATGCTCCACGCGACGGCCGCCTTTGTCATTCGTGTGAACAGACAACACAGGACTGCGGTCAGGACATAAATGAGTTGTTATTGCAGGGCACATTATCTTAACCAGCTGGGCAGTGTGTTAGTACAATAATGGGTTCTATGCCTCACGCATAATGCGATACGGAAATTAAACAATAAGCATGACATCCCTGTATTCTCTCAGAGTTTACTTAGTTGTTCATATTATCGTTTGCCGTCTTCTAAGAGTCAGAACAGCGCATGTGCTGCTACTGTAGAGGAAATGTTCTTCAATGAGAAAAAGTGGTAAAATCATTGTCTATGCCTGTAAATAGCTCTCTACGACGCAGAATCTTCGACAAATTTCGAGAAGAATTTCTGATTCTTCTAGACATGGATCTGAGTGTCCTCTTAATCGGTTTTATTCCCATATTCAAGGCCTTTGTTTTAGTAAATCGGTCAAACTTCATGTTATTTTAAGAGACTTATCGTAACTCTTTAACCAAACGGTAGGCCAGTCCTGTTTTCCGATAAAGCCACAGGCTATAAAAACTGCCAACAGACGTGAACAGCGAATAAAATAGAAAAAATGTGTTATTTTACAGACAGACGGCGTAACTATGTCACTCTCTCTCGCCTTAATTTGTAACAAAGTCCCATTTTACACGATCGTAGCTAGTGAGTGCTATGGAAGTTTCTTACATCAACTGAATAATAATAATAATAATAATAATAATGAATTCACTTAGGAAACTTCCATAGTATTCACTAGCTACTGTTTTATTGTTTGCTAGACAAGCAATAAAAGAATTCGATTTGCGTCCTTGAAAACATCGGTCATACCAGTTTTCGACGATGAAAATCACCTCGCCAAAGTAACAAAGGGACGAAGAAAATCTATTGGCTTTCTTTTAAAAGGATTTCACCATTTGTGAAGAATTCGTAACTGACTTGTGTAAAATACGTGTCACAGGAAATTTTGTGTTTTGGACATTCACAACTGTAGAACTGTACCATAATGGAAGAGATCGCTGAAGAAGAAGAAGAAGAAGAAGAAGAAGAAGAAGAAGAACAAGAACCGGCACTCAATTTTCTAGACATAACCATCAGAAAATACAATAACAGACACGTATTTGACATATACAGAAAACCCAACAAGTGCCACTATCTTAAATGTGACTTCAAACAACCTACAGAATCAGAAACACGATGCAATTAGATACATGTTAAACAGACTGAACAGGATCCTCCAAAATATTTCTGATTACCAAAAAGAGCCGGCCATTATGAAACAAATAGCATTAAAAATGCCCCCTACCCAAAAAAAAAAGTAGACAAACTAAACACGAAAATAAAGACATACATAACGAAAAAAATTAACCAAACTACGCCAACACATATAACCTGCACTACCACAAAAATGGCATACGATGACATACCATAACAAATTCACACGTAAAATGGGTAATACATTCAAAAAACAAGGCGTAAACACTGCTTGCAAAACAAGTAACTCAGTACAAAAGCACGTTCCAAAACCGATATCAAATCCAGACAGATACCAACAAACTTGTATCTGTCAACTCAGTTGCAGAGATTGTTAGCAAACATCCATTCGCCGGCAGCGGTGGCCGAGCGGTTCTAGGCGCTACAGTCTAGAACGGCGCGACCGCTACGGTCGCAGGTTCGCATCCTGCCTCGGGCATGGGTGTGTGATGTCCTTAGGTTAGTTAGGTTTAAGTAGTTCTAAGTTCTAGGGGACTGATGACCTCAGAAGTTAAGTCCCATAGTGCTCAGAGCCATTTGAACCAAACATCCATTCGAATGACTGGCAGGGCATTCGACATAAGATATGAAGAACACGTCAGATCACTGAAATATGGTACAAAAGATACAACATTTGCAGAGCATGTAAAACAAGAATAGAACAGACCAACCAATAGTGAAAAAGATATGATCACCATAAGCACCTGTAAAGACAGACATCTCCCTTTCCCTGAAAATATCCACATATACAAAGTATTAACACAAAATGAACAGTTGCTCAATGTCCAAACAAATATTGGAAAATAGACACTATGTAAAATATCTGAAAAAAATCAAATCAAGAAGAAAATAGTCTTTTCCATCTTTCACCCTCTCCCACCCAACCGCCGCACGAACCCCCCCCCCCTCCCCCATCCTCACCTTTTTCGTTATATTTCTTGCTCCTCACCTTTTCCTCCAACTCAATATCCGTCACACTACTATGCGCTTACGTTCACTCATAAAAAAAAGACATCCATCGCAATTCCTTCATTGCTCTTACACAGTATACAGGGTGTTACAAAAAGGTACGGCCAAACTTTCAGGAAACATTCCTCACACACAAATAAAGAAAAGATGTTATGTGGTCATGTGTCCGGAAACGCTTAATTTCCATGTTAGAGCTCATTTTAGTTTCGTCAGTATGTACTGTACTTCCTCGATTCACCGCCATGATTTCATACAGAATACTCTACCTGTGCTGCTAGAACATGTGCCTTTACAAGTACGACACAACATGTGGTTCATGCACGATGGAGCTCCTGCACATTTCAGTCGAAGTGCTCGTACGCTTCTCAACAACAGATTCGGTGACTGATGGATTGGTAGAGGCGGACCAATTCCATGGCCTCCACGCTCTCCTGATCTCAACCCTCTTGACTTTCATTTATGGGGGCATTTGAAAGATCTTGTCTACGCAACCCCGGTACCAAATGTAGAGACTCTTCGTGCTCGTATTGTGGACGGCTGTGATACAATATGCCATTCTCCAGGGCTGCAGCAGCGCATCAGGCATTCCATGCGACGGAGGGTGGATGCATGTATCCTCGTTTGAACATTTCCTGTAACAAAGTGTTTGAAGTCATCCTGGTACGTTCTGTTGCTGTGTGTTTCCATTCCATGATTAATGAGATTTGAAGAGAAGTAATAAAACGAGCTCTAACATGGAAAGTAAGTGTTTCCGGACACATGTCCACATAACATATTTTCTTTCTTTGTGTGTGAGGAATGTTTCCTGAAAGTTTGGCCGTACCTTTTTGTAACACCCTGTATAATTACACAGCAACATAATTAAACAGAATAACACACGTATAATTAACTAAAAGAACAGATGTCAAAGACAATGGCAATATTATGTTGGCAACACTACAAAACACAATACACAAGTATGCTATGTAAAACGTAAGAAATGCGTAGTTTTGAATAGCAGCGAAAAATTACCACAAATATCAGAATCTAATGAAGAAAGACACCAATGACATGCCAGCGACGGCATTTCTTGATGTACCCGAGAAAACAAGCAGAAATTCTTAACGAACAGTTGTTCGATATTAAAAACAAATCAACTTGTAACTATCTTTAATTACCGATCACTGATGACGCTTTACTTAAAAAAAAGAAGCATCTGATGAGAAAATCTCTTATTTACGCACTTATAAATAATTCAGCGCTCGAAATGTACGTTCTCATTTATTTATTTAATCGTATGGCTAGGGCCCCACGTCGGGCAGGCGGTTCGCCGGGTGCCGGTCTTTCAATTTGACGCCATTTCGGCGACCTGCAGTCGATGTGGATGAGAACAGCACAACACTCAGACCCTGGGCGGAGAAAATTCCCCGACCCAGCCGGGAATCGAACCCGGGCCCAGAGGATTGATAATCCGTCACGCTGACCATTCAGCTACCGGGGGCGGACGTACGTTCTCATAAATTTCTTCCTCAAATTAAGCACGATGTTTGATACCAGTAGACTTCTCTCGGCCATAAATGCGCTCTTTCTCCTACGCTTCTCTTCTTCTTCTGTCCTCTATACTTCGTCCGTCACGTGTTACTTTTGCTTTCAAGGTAGCAGAATTCCATCACTTCGTCTGTTTTAGAGTCCCTAATTCTGATGTCAATTTTATCACCAATGTCATTAATTGAACAACACTGCGTAATCAGCATAATTCAGAGATGATGTAACTAATAATCTCATTTCTACTGCTTCTCATTGCTTTCGTCTTTCTTCGATTTACTCTCAGTCTATATTCTGTGTTCATTATATTGTTCATATTCTTCAGTAAGTTCTAAAATTCCTTCACACTTTCGCTGATGATAGAAATGTAATCATCGAAACTTTTCGTTGATATTCTTTCACCTTTAATTTTAATCTTCCTCTTTTATTTCCACCATTGCTTCTTTGGTGTACAGATTCAGTAGTAAAGGAGAAAGACTGAATCCCTGTATCATCCCCTTTATAAACCGAACACTTCGTTCTTGGTGTTCTAGTCTTATTGTTTTCTCTTGGTTCTTGTACATAATGTACATTACTCGTCTTTCCCTATAGATTACCCCTATTTTTCTCAGAATTTCTAACATCTTGCACTATTTTACATTGACGAACCCTTCTTCTAGGTCAACAAATCCTACGAGCTTGTCTTCATTTACCTTCAATCTTGCTTTCTTATCAAGCACAACGTCAGAATTGCCTCTCTGGTGCCATTACCTTTCATAAAGCCAAACTGATCGTCATGTAACAGATCACGATTTATCTATTTGATTCTTTTGTGCGTTATTCTTGTCAGTAGCTTGGATGCATGAGCTGACTCTGCGATAGCTATCACACCTGTCCGCCCTTGCTATCTTCATGATTGTGTGGATGATATTTTTTCGAAAGTTTGATGATGTGTTATTAGTGTCATACATTCTAACCACCAACGTGAATAGTTGTTTTGTTGCCACTCCGTCTAGTGACTACAGAGATTCCGAAAGATTATTAGCCATTCCTTCCGTCTTATTTGATCGCAAGTCTTCTAAAGCTCTATGAAATTCGACTGTAATACGGGATAACCTGTGTCATCCATATCAACTACCAATTCTATTTTTCTAACACATCATATGGTTTCTTCGCGCCGCGGAGGCCTTCAGTTTATTTTTTCACTTATCTACTATATCCTCTTTTTACTTTCACCGAAGGTTCTTTTGACTTTTCGGTATGCTCAATATGTCCTTCCTAAGATTATTTCTTTATCCTTTTTTTCACAGTTTTCCTTATCCACTTTACCTTCATATTTATTTAATTTCGTAGTGACGTATATTGCTGTATTCCTGTCTTTTCCTGAGCATTTTCGTACTTCTTTCTTCCACCTTTCAGTTGAAATATTTTTTCTGTTAACCAAGGTTCTTTCGCATTTACCTTTCTTACGTCTGTATTTATCCTTTCAACTTCTGAGTTTGCCTTTTTTAGAGACGTCCGTTCCTATTCAACTGAACTGTCTACTGTAGTATTCATTATCACAGTATCTACAGTCTTAGAGAACTTCAAACCTTACTTCAGCCTACTTTTCAACGTTACTAAATTGTGGTCTGAGTCTAAATTTGATCCTGCGTACGCCTTACAATTTAACATCAGATTTCATAATCCCTGTCAGACCATTATGTAATCCAGCCGGTATCTCCAGGCCTCTTCCAAGAATAGCTCCTACTACGGTTATTTTTGAACAGTGTACTCGCTATTACTATTTGTAGTTTACAAAAGAACTCTATCAGCTGTTCTCCTCTATCATTCCTGCTACTGAGCCCATATTATCCCATAACTCTGTCTTAGGTTCGTTTCACCATTACTGTCTTGCAGTCACCAATGATTATCAGATGTTCATCTCCATTGACACGCTAAATCACACGTTCACTATCGCTATATACTTCCTATATCTCTTCATCTTTTGCTTTTGACGGTGGAATGTATACTAACGTTGTTGGGGTTGGTTTGCTGTCAGTTATAATGTGGACTACTATGTGACTGTACTAGAGTAGCGCCCTCTTCTTCGCTCGTGTACACTGTGCGGCCTGTAGGGATTTTTTATGTTTCTTTTTTTAAATAGAGTTTTATATTGTTCACAAATTGCAACTCCTCCTAAGCGTTTCACACTCATTAAGACGACATATAAGCATGGTCTTTTCCCGTTGTACTTCTGACCAGAAAAGCGATTCTGGTAGGTGGAGTCCAAAGTTTTCGTTAAACATGGTTTTTGCGTTCTTGTGGAGGAGTTCCCATAGCACTTTTCATCCTCTAACAAACATTTCTTTACGTCTAACTGAGAAGTGAAATACCAATTTTCTTAAATTTAGCTTTAAATTTTTTTTATGTAACGAAATATTTTCTTAAAAATTTTCATTCCCTAATGCGGTCCCTTAGGCGTTTAAATTTTCAGAAACACTGAAACACGTATTTTTTTATTTTTTTTATTTCTAACCGAGAAGTCGAATACCAATTTTCATAGATGTAGTTTTAAAAATACTGTAGTAGTTCTTTAATGACGATATACTTTAGAAAAAAAAGCTTTCACCCACTATTTTATCCCCATAGGATCAAATTCCAAAAATGCTGAAACATGTATTTCTCTGTTTCTCACCGAGAAACGAAATATAAATTTTCGAAGGTGAAGCTTCAAAATTGTCTTAATAGCGACAGTTTTCAAAAAGCGCTCCACCCCTATTCCCCTATTTCTAAAAATCCCTTCTTAAACCACGCCTACAATATAAGATTGACACATTCCAAATTTAAAGTTTCCATCCTTAGCGGTTTGATCTGGGCGATAATGAGTCAGTCATAACATTGCCTCTTATGTATTGAGATAGTTCAAAATAGCTCACTCTCTGACCTGCCTTCCGAATCCTATTCTGCATGCACCATTTCCCGCTGATGCTGATGTTACGCCACATTCACATGATTAGAAATCCTTATCTTCTTTTCACTTCAATTCAGTGACTCCCTCTGAAACTAGACAGAGTCTTTGTATTTCTCTTTTCTGATTGTCTAACTTCCTGCCACATTCAGGCTTCCGCATTCCACAGCCTGACCTGTAGAATTTTATCCTTTCGTTGTCTATTCAATTTTTTTCTCGTTGTTAGCTCTATCTTAGCAGTCCCCTTCCAGAGATCCGAATGGGGTACTCTTTCGGAATCTTTTGGCAACGGAGAAATCATCATGACTATTTTCCAATTACAGACCACTAGTGTCTTTGATACAGTAGTTCCCATTTGACGTCTGCATCCTCTTGATATTGATCATTACTGATTCTTTCATCTTTTAGGACAGTTTCTCACTACGTGGGCATGAAAGTGCCCTCTGTTTCGGCTTCTCCACCCTCCTTGACGAGGCCGTTGGCATAACGCGTGCAACTCCTGAGGCTGAAAATCTTGGGTCAATATTGCTGATGATTTTTATTTAAAATTGAAGTAATGGCTGGCATCAGACAAGGGACCCAGGATGTTTTCTCTCCAAGTCGGAGGTTACAAGCAACGGTACGTTATTCCGTGCTGCTTCAAGGCATCGTGGCACGTGGGTGGTGGCAACCCATGAACAAATGTTTACAGTGAATGATAACATGCCATTGCAACTGTCGAACAGATCTCCAACGTCACTGGAAACACGCGGTATTGAGTTATCTTGATGACAGATGACGTCACAGGGATCTCGAAGTTACAAGAAATGGCTCTAATCACTATGGGACTTAACTTCTGATGTCATCAGTCCCCTGGAACTTAGAACTACGTAAACCTAACTAACCTAAGGACATCACACACATCCATGCCCGAGGCAGGATTCGAACCTGCGACCGTAGCGGTCGCGTGGTTCCAGACTGTAGCGCCTAGAACCGCTCGGCCACCTCGGCCGGCTCGAAGTTACAGTGCACATGAGAAACGTAACGTCTGCTGCGCAAATTACCCGCATTGTCAACCGGAAATAATCGTATTACGTGCCTAATGGCAAACCGTAACAGTATGCAAGGTTATCTATCCTTATGACGACGCCTCCTTATGCTCATACCGTCCAACGTGGTGCTTGTGTGTTCAGTGCTGTTAGTAGCTCGCACCTCTGTCGGCGTGCCCCTCTGTTACCATCAAAGAAAGCTGCAACAGATGTCGCCGTGCTGACAGTTCATGTTGGTCCAGATGTCCATATGTGTACGTGTGTTGCTGCAAACAAGTTCACTCTTGACCCGAGGTAAATAACGTGGCTGTACGAAGTTGCACGGCCGGACGAACACGGTATCATATTCGGGCGCTAATCACTTGGGACTGCTGAGACCCTGAATGGCTTTGAGTGTGGCCCTCCTAAAACAATCGATTCCATATTCGGACGTCAGCCGTGGAATCCCTAGTAAAGAGAATAATCAAGTCGCGTAACGAAAATTGTAGTCTTGATAAGACAGTATTATTTCAATTTTCGACAAATGTTTTTAGACTTTTTCCTTCCTCAAGCGGAGTCCTACATGATGTTTTAACAACAGGTCAGCATTTAAATGCGATTTATGAATGAGGAGAGCGCTGTGTAAGCTTTCCTTGTGTATGTACACAACGTAACAGGTGTCACTCATACATTCTATGCTAAAATGCTTCTCATTTTTGTATCCAATTATGTACCAGGTGTTTATAATTAAACGGTCGTTCTTCCTATTGTTGCAGTGCCAGCAGTGTACTTCGCAGGAGGCTGAAACATTGGAGGTATGATTGTTAATCGGTGCTCTCACGGAGTGTAATGAAAAAGAAAAAACTACTTTGCGCCACTAGGTGAACGTGTGACACTTTAAGCAGTCAGAATGTGATGATGATGTTTGGTTTGTGGGGCGCTCAACTGCGCGGTCATCAGCGCCTGTATAAAGTCCCAATTTTTATACAATCCAATCCAGCCACTGTCACGAATGATGATTATGAAATGATGAGGACGACACAAACACCAAGTCCCCGGACTGAGAAAATCCCCAATCCGGCCGGGAATCGAACACGGGACCAGTCAGAATGTGGTGTGGGTGCAAGAAAAGAGGAGGAACTATCAAATACATGATAACGGAGGGTCTAGCATGTTTATTAGGATACGGTCACAAGTTACAACGTATGTTCAATACTGTCTACCGACTTTTCAGGATGCTGGCTACGTACACAGCAGTTGCTCAGAGCATATCCAATGTAATCAGAGATATATGTCGTCATGCGTCATCCTTCAGATCAGCAACATTCCGTATATACCCCTGATAGACCCGATATTTCAGATATCTCAACAACCAGAAGTCACATGGATTTGGGTCAGGGAATCTGGAAGGCCACACATCTCGCTATTGCCTAGAGATGATGCGGTCGTTACGGCAGGTTTCACGAAGCAAATCTTTCACCTGGCAAGCGACATGTGGTGTCGCCCCATCTTGCATGAAGACAGTGATGTGGACACACTTGCACTTTTCTGAAGATAGAATCACATGTTGCACAAGAAAGTCCTTATAATGTGCAGATATTACTTACACCTAAACGGCCCACGACGTGTCATATCCTCGAAGGAAAAAAGGACTCAGAATGAAGGAGTTTCTGAAACAACACACAGTCACATAAGCAGAGAGCAGCGGATGTTGCTGCACGACGTGTGCCGGAGTAGAATCTAATGTGCCTCAGTTGTCTGCGTTCACGGCACCATGCAGAGTAAATTGTGCCTTGTCTGTCCAAAGAATATTCCCTGGCCTCCTGTCATCCACTACCATGCGTCCCAAAAAACAAAGGGCAAAGACACGGCGTTGTAGCCTATCTGGGGCTTCATTGGATGCACATTCTCAATCTTGGTTGGATATCAGTGTAAAATGCGCCGCACAATCTTTTGAACTGTTGACGAGAGGAGAGAGAATTCCTATGACACAGATCGAGCAATGGCTGCAGAAACTGAGGCTTCTGCTGCAATGTCTGTTATAGCTATAGCAACTTCATCAACAACTACCATGGGAATGGGCTGCCTCTCTGTATCTGCTGGACCATTTAATTCACCTGTTTCTTCAAATTTCTTTATCATATATTTAGAGCATTTATTGACACGGTCCTGTTCACAGCTGTTTCTGTCGGCGGTATTCTCACAGTGCAGCGCTGCTTTTGCTGCCGTTCAGACAGAACAACTTTACCAGCAATATTCGTAACCCATTATACCAACAGTCACTTCACAAAAGAAATAAATCCCTGTCGCCCAGCAACAAATAGCATACCGACGGAATCCAGGAAACATTTCACAGTCTGACTGCTTACAGGAACATATTTTCAGCTAGTGGCAGAAAATGGAACTATTATTTTTTTTTCAGAATACTCTGCGAGCGGAACAATTGATGAACATAAATACGATTTTTCAGCGTCTTGCGACGTACACAGACAGCACTTCAGCACTCAGAACACCTTATAACCGCCTGGAGTACACTTCATGCAAATTTTACTTTTCTTGCTTGAAGTCTACGCGATGTGGCTATTTTTATGGCCTATAGTGTCTTGCTTTCTTCTTATTATCTTTTGCGTGATATTCACGAGGGAAAAATTTAGAGAAATGACTTCTGATGTATAGTGATGTGGACAGTCCATTCCGTGTTCTGTCACTAAATGGATCATAAAAGGATACAATTATTTTGTTACGCAGACCGTACAGTCAAACGCAAAGGACAGACGTCGATATGCAGAGGTTGGACAAAAATATGGAAACACTATGAGAAAGCATGCTTAATCATAAATGCATAAGCTAGCCAAGCCTACAGGTTGTGTTTTTGTATTGCACTGTGCAACGTCATCAATAAGGTGTGTAAGCCATGGTCAGAGCTGTTAAGCGTTGTCGGGCTGGGCTAGCACTTGTATGGGTGACCATCCAGTCTGCCGAGCGCTGTTGGCAAGCGAGGTGCACTCAGCCGTTGTGAGGCAAACTGAGGAGCTACTTGAGTAAGAAGTAGCGGCTCCTGTCTCGTAAACTGATATATGGCCAGGAGAGCGGTGTGCTGACCACATGCTCCTCCGTATCCGCATCCAGTGACGCCTGTCGGTACCGTTGGGCCTTCAAAGGCCTGTTCGGATGGAGTTAGGTTTTTAGGTTTAAATCAACTTGAACGTGGTCAAATTGTTGGTGCTGATATGGTCGGTGCTTCCGCGACCAACGTAGCCTAAGTGTTTGGTGTTTCTAGAGGCACCGTATTGAAGTTTTATACCGCATAAAGGTAAGGCGGAAAACATCATCTGCTAAGTCACAACGCGGATAAAGGTTTGTGTTGAGATATCGTGTCAGACTACCATTGAAGAGGATTACGACCAAGAATTACTGTCACTGTAGAACTGAATGTCGCACTTGCGAACCCTGTCAGTAAAAAAAAAAAAAAAAAAAAAAAAAAAAAAAAAAAAAAAAAAAAAAAAAAATCCCACGAAGGGCGCTCCATAAGCACAGCATCAAAGGGCGAGTTGGAATTTCAAAACCACTTAACAGTGATGCATATACTCGTAACAGTAAAACATGGTGCTGAAGCCATAAAACCTGGAGTATGGAGCAATGGAAGATTTGGTCCGAAGAATCTTGTTTCATACTGCTTTCAACTTCTGTCCAGTTTACGTCCCAAGAATAGTAAAACATGGTGCTGATGCCATGAAACCTGCAGTATGAACCAAAGGAAGAATGTCATTCGGTCCGATGAATCTCGTTTTATACTGCTTTCAACTTCTGGCCGAGTTTACGTCCCAAGAATGAAACATAGCGAGGTGTTCGCTGACGACTTGGGAAGCCATATGGTGCTATTCGTGGGACGCATGGTTACAGTCTTTGTCCCCCAATGGTGACGCCGTGTTTCAAGAAGACAGCACCCATGTTCATACAGCTCTCATAGTCCAGGGCTGGTTTTGTGAGCACGAGGATGAATTTTCGCATGTACCATTACCACCACAATCATCTAATCTCAATATTAATCAACCATTGTCGTCTACTTTGGAGAGAAGAGTGTGTGATCGCTATCCACCTTCATCATCGTTACCTGAATTTTCCTCTGCTTTGCAGGAAGAGAGAGACCACTGAAAACCATGCAAAACATGTGGTTATCCATTCCGCGACAACTGGAATCCGTTATGAACGCCAACGTTTTTATGCACCGTTTTAGACATAGTAATGTATTGTGTTTGTGGTGTTTCCATAATCTTAGTTCCATTCAAAAAGCAGTCACATACGTTTGCTGTCCCGATACATTGACTTTGCGTCTAATGTTAAACATAAAAAATACAGACACTCTACTAACTCCATGATCTCTGAGCACCAGTCCACACTTTGCAAAGAGTTGTTCTACTTCACGTAGTTCTAGATCACTTGTAGGTGCCTGAAATTATTGTTAATGTCATCAGGAGTGTTTACGAACTTCCATTTGCAACAGAAAAGGTGACGATCTCAATCGTCTCAGCTCATTGTACGGCGTAATCACTGCACTGCATACAAAGCTTGAAAAATACACCCTATTTAGTAAATTTTAGAATTATAACGGTGTCTGCAGTGACTATACCTTCCTTTCTCTTTATTTACGTTCCAACTAGCAACGCAGTGGAGGATGACTCAGTATTTCAGTTCTCGGGTGCCTTCAGAGAGCTTCATACTTGCGGCTAGGTTCATACACTTCTTTGATAATCGTTTTTAAAGGCGTGAGGAGTTAATTAAAACCTGCTGAGAAGCCGCAGGATTTTGTTTCACTCACATCAAAGCTGCCTGAGTCTTTCACCCCCAGCCTGTGTCACCCTCCAAAGCAGTCCTCCACGGGGAAGGACACTGTAAGTTCAGCAGGTCTTTCTGACTGCTGCTGTTACTCTTTATGAGGATCAACGCCTGTTTCATAAACAGCAACGTTGCTATTGACTTACGAGTGGATGTACGAGATACATCGAGAAACAGTCTCCGCCCAGAATGGAACGGTAATCATAATACAAGCTGCTTGCCACAGTCTTGGCTTTCAAAATTTTTCTTTCTTCTACGAATACTGGTTCATAAGCATATGTCTAATATGAAATTTCCTGGCAGATTAAAACTGTGTGGCGGACCGAGACTTGAACTCGCGATCTTTGCCTTTGGCGGGCAGGTGCTCTACCAACTGACCTACCCAAGCACAACTCACGACCTCTCCTGTCAGCTGTAATTCAGCCAGTACCTCGTCTCCTACCTTCCAAACTTAACAGAAGCGCTCCTGCGAACCTTGCAGAACTAGCACTCCTGGAAGAAAGGATATTGCGGAAGTATGGCTTAGCCACAGCAGGGGGGATGTTTCCAGAGTGAAATTTTCACTCTGCAGCGGTGTGCGCGCTGATACGAACCTTCTTGGCAGATTAAAACTGTGTACCGGACCGAGACTCAAACTCTGGAACGCAGTTGGTAGAGCACTTGCCCGCGAAAGGCAAAGGTCCCGACTTCGAGTCTCTGCTAGGCACAAAGTTTTAATCTGCTAGGAAGTTTCATATCAGCGCACACTCCACTGCAGAGTGACAATTTCATTCTGGGTACTACTAAGATGTTCCGTACCGAGAGATCGATTACTGAATGTATCACAGTCTTTCACTTGCTGAGAAGGGATGTCTTTCGTGATTTACCTTGGCGAGCTGAAGCGGTGGTTAACAGCAGGCGAGAGCGATCATTTGTTCGCTGTGTGCATGCCCATTTGACTCTCAGAAAGCAGTATAGTGGCGTCTGGTATAGTCATTTGCTGTCGGAGTTTCGAAGAAGGGACCTGTTGCATCTGAACTAGGGAGAGTGATGTATTAAGTTGCTTTCAAGGTACTTTCTGATGCGACAAGTAACAAGTGTAAGCTAGCATCCTGCAGCTTGGTGTAATACTGTTAGCAACATTTTCCGGTCTTTAATGTGCATTTACTTCTGTTCAGACTTTTCGTTCGTTGTTCAGTGAGGTGGGTATTTCGAGGAACATAGCACAAAATTGGTTTTTCATTGATTCGATCAAATGATAGTCTTGCTGAATTCATCACACACTCGTTTAGATCAATGTTTTCATCATTTTCCAATCCGTATAGAATTTCTAGTTGTTTTGTTCTATCCTTTGTTGAATGGTTTTTTGATGCCTTTAGCTGACATTTTCCTTATTTGATGCACGATTGTACAATTTCGGTCTTAGGTTATTTTCAAGTTTCTTACACGGAATCGCTATACACTGAATGAATTTGTGTCACTTACGAATTTAACATGAGAACAAATTATATCACTGGGAGGGTTATGAGTTCTTTGTAGAAGATTCATTAATGGTACATTATGCCATACACATGTTTGTTCCTGTTTTATAATTATGACGGCATGTGATTATTATAAAATTAATTGGAAATTTTGTTAGTTATTATGAAAACACGTTACTTTTGCGCAGTTGTTGCAAAGCTCTTATATAGAAGTCGATGTTTTCAGCTTCGACATGCGAGGAAGAGAATAACTTATTCCACAGAGAATTCGTTAATGATAATCTATGCCATACAGGTCTTCTCTCTTATGCATATTTAATTACTGTTCGTAGTCGTCGTAAATATGACTGCATGTAATTTTCACAAAAGTTGTCGGAAATATTTGTTCCGTTATTATGGGAACACGTCTGTTTTGAACAGTTGTTACGAAGATGTTTTATGTAAAGTCGATGTATTCAGTACATATAGACTGTGGCTAACGGTTGTTATTACTTCATGTGAACGTAAAATATTGTGATACAGTCTGTTAAATTGAAGCTATGGTGTATAATTTACAATTCGGGCATGTACTTGTTTACAGCTTTGCTCTCACAGTAGTACAAGGAAGCAGTAAAGAAAAACATGAAAATCGAATAAAAATTTCGTAACCTACTATACGACTGCATGATCTACCGCATTACGGTCGTTTTCGTTTACGAGTATAGCGACGACCATTCGTTCTACGGCTCTATAACGTTTCTTCGTAGAACTTGTGAAAAGTCGTTTAGAAATGTTCCATTGGACAGGTATTTTTGTTCATTTAAAACTCTGTTCGACTGGTCTTTTAGATGGATGTAACCTCGATTTCTTCCATCACATCCATGGCTTACCTTTTGTAATTTATGCAACATCTGTAGTGTTTTATTAATAATAGGTATTTTGTGGTTGACTTCTTTTAAGTGTGCAGGAAAGGTGGCAGTACTATTATCACTTTCTGTCGTGTGTTCTTTAGACAGGGTGCAAGCATCCTTCCTGATTGGACAACAGGAAATTTTGAGCTATTCTTCGTGTTGGCCCAGAATACTACATGGTTCAAATGGCTCTGAGCACTATGCGACTTAACTTCTGAGGTCGTCAGTCGCCTAGAACTTAGAACTAATTAAACCTAACCAACCTATGGACATCACACACATCCATGCCCGAGGCAGGATTCGAACCTGCGACCGTAGCGGTCGCTCGGCTCCAGACTGTAGCGCCTAGAACCGCACGGCCACTCCGGCTGGCTAGAACACTACATGTTTCATGAACAGACAATTATATTTTCTCCTGTATTAGTGATTACGTTTTGAGTCGAAATAATTATCAATGGAACTGAAACTTCTGGGAGTTATTCGTAACATCGCCTCAATGGTAAGTTCGGGTTTAAGCAGTCTGCTACTTCAGTGGTAATAGGCGCACACTGCACCGTACTACAGCGTGTACCGTATTTCGTTTTATAAAATAGTGCGACTGCGTTGTAAATAAATTCTTGGGTCTAAATTCTATGTACTCTCGGCATGCTTCTGGATACATACTTTCATGTACTCAGAACAGGAGACAAAAGGGTTCTTCGGTTACAACAAGGTATTTACCATTCGTTAAAAATGCTGCTGTCACTATTGTACTCAGATTACACGGCAAGTGCGTGAACGCAAACACCGAGAACCGCACGAAAATGTTCTTAGAAGTTAAGTCGCTCATCCCAAGAACAGTAATATGAGTCATTCGCATGCTAAACACAGCTGTTTTCCGCTATCGCTATCCAACCTACACTAACAACTACTTTAGTTGTATGATTAGTGTATCTGCAGTATGAGGCTTCTTTTGGAGTGCTCGACTGTAGGTTAGATCGTAAAGAGTATACTTCGGTGTAAATAGGCAAATTGATCTTACGAATGTCGTCATAATCTTAGACAAAATTACGACTAGCTAAGTGTGGAAATGTAATCGAAGTCGAGGATGTGGAGTTCACGAATATGTTATACAGCATAATAATTCGTAAATAAAATGGCGATGATGAAGAAATGCAAAAAGATATGTTGGATAAGTAACCTGAAGTTGGCTCGTCCAACAACATAAGACCACAAGCAACAGGAGACCTTAAGTGGGAGTGAGTAGGAACCATCTGCACTAAAAATGTCAGGGACCAGTATGTTACAAAATACTGATTACAACATACTGAATTGTTACAATCATGGCTTCAGCTCCCTTAGCAAACTTAAAAGCGTTATTAAGTAGATTAGAAGTAAATCAAATTGCAAGGTAAAATAAGATTAATTTAGTAGAGAGATCGAGCTCACTTCAAGGGAAACAGGCTTCTACAACTAAAAGCTTTAAAAGACTAAGTAATGTCACAATTTGATAGGGCAAGGGGGTTTCGATCTGCTGTGAACTACTATCATCTGCAAATGTAGGGCCGGCCGAAGTGGCCGTGTGGTTAAAGGCGCTGCAGTCTGGAACCGCAACACCGCTACGGTCGCAGGTTCGAATCCTGCCTCGGGCATGGATGTTTGTGATGTCCTTAGGTTAGTTAGGTTTAACTAGTTCTAAGTTCTAGGGGACTAATGACCTCAGCAGTTGAGTCCCATAGTGCTCAGAGCCATTTGAACCATTTTTTTTTTGCAAATGTAGGCGTCTCAAGCGACTGGCCTGGATAGTTTCACGGCTTAGATTATTTTTATCAACAAAGTTATTACTGAATACGGCACTTCTTCCAGGCATATTACTACTTTAGTCAAAGGTAACAACATGCAAGAGGATCATAGTATTCGTGAGAAGGCGCAAGGGTTTGTCGAAGCAGTGGATAAGTTCAAATGGTTCAGATGGCTCTGAGCACTATGGGACTTAACATCTGTGGTCATCAGTCCCCTAGAACTTAGAACTACTTAAACCTAACTAACCTAAGGACATCACAAACATCCATGCCCGAGGCAGGATTCGAACCTGCGACCGTAGCAGTCGCGCGGTTCCGGACTGAGCAGTGGATAAGTATGTAACAAACTGGAGTATGGCAAAGAAAATATTTGGAACAGTGGCCAGTTCAATTACGAAATGTCTTCATTGTGAACACTATGGGTTATAATCTGTTCATAGCCCTACACACAGATGTCCAACTGATGTGGGTTTATGAATGAGGGGTAGATTAGCTAATAGGTACGTATCTGTTTTCAAGAGCCACAAGGCACGTTTTGGCAATATTATAAAGAAACATGAAGCAATATGTGAACCGGAGGTCAGCAAAAAAATGACGAAAGAGAATATGAAAATTTTTCTAACTACAGTCCTTGTCGCACGTCTGTGTGACGATGCGGAGAACCTAATATTGCATAATTTCCGGTCAGAGCATGAAGATCGTACTATGTTGGATGAAAGTTTCCTGAAGAAGGATGATACGCTCAACCTACTTTCGCTAAAGATAACAACGTTTTCCCAACCTTTTGCTAGGCAATATAAGCTCCACAAGAGAAGAATCATTGATCTTGTATAAAATGTGAAAAACCGCAAGTAAAGTTCACTTTGAGCTATGTCCACCCCTGGTAGCTGAGTGGTCAGCGCGACAGTATGGCATACCTAACGGCCCGGGTTCGATTCCCACCTGGGTCGGAGATTTTCTCTGCTCAGGAACAGGGTATTGTGTTGTCCATATCATTATTATTTCATCCCAATCGACACGCAAGTCGCCGATGTGGCGTCAACTCGAAAGACTAGCACCAGGCGAACGATTTACCCAACGGGAGGCCCTAGCCACACGGCATTTCACTTTGTGCTATACAACCATCTTTCTGCACCGAAGTCCATTTGTAAGCACAAAAAATGGTCGTTGCTGAAATCCGAATTAGTTGCCGTATTACGAAGCTGCCAATCACATTATGTGGCGTACAGATCCATTCATAAAAGTATAGGCACTTGTTACGATAAGTTATACTACATAACAGCCTAGCAACAAATTTGGTTCGAATCTGCTTAGTACAATTTTTTGCATAACTTGGTTAATTTGTTTTATCATTATAAATGAGGAATTTAATAGAACGAACAGTTCATGGTTCTTATTAAGATATATAGCTTCTTTACCACTTAATAGCACGTACAAAGGTCTTCAACTTGAGTGAATGTTTGCCGTCTGCAAGGATGGGAGTCTGGGGTAATAAATCTCTCGTTTTCTGTCACGTTCCTCCCAGGGAGCTAGGGAGACGTTCCATAGGTCATAACTGTTTCTTGGCAAGGAGTCAGGCCAATTTCCTCTCAAAGTCAATTTCGCCTTTTCACACATATTTTCAAAAGCGCTTAGGTCTGATGAAGAATGTAGCGAAACGGGAAGAGCAGTCCTGTTCTGTTCTGCAAACCACTCTTGCTGCAAGCAGATTACTTCCTTAGGATATAGTTCTCGCAGCGATGAGACCATGATGTTACTTAGGAGATCACTATACTGGCCGGAATCCAGCCGACTATCTATGCTGTGAAGCATTCCAAACCACGGGAACACGTCCAGACCCAAACAACCATGACACATGGTCACCGTGGGATGATTCAGGGATGTATTTAAGTCGAAATGGGTTCCTGCGGCCTATGCACTTGTACTGGACCATTATTCGTTGAGGACAGTAACGATTCGTCGAAAAATATCACATTCTGCCTGTCGCGGTCGACATTGTCCTCGTCAGATCCTAACAGGTGGAGTCGATGATCGTCATGGAGCCTCTCCATGATGACTGCAACGATCTGAGAAACGCATTGGTACGTTTCAATTTCACCGCTTTTAATAAAATATTTTGCCGTGTCTTGGTGAAAGGATCACTGTCGGGGTCAGGCACTGTTTCATGTCAAAGTCCAGTTCCAACATACCTGATGCATTCTTCAGTATCTCGATAACGTTTTAGCCATCGTTGCGCATTGCGCTCAGGAATGCCATACCATGCCCAGCCTGTGACGCTGTCAAATGCCCTTCCCACAGAGGAGCAATGACGCGGTCACGAACAGCCTGTTGATGATGAGGCTTGGCGTACAAATAATAACTCGAATGAAAGCGATGTGGTGCATAAATCTGACCTTTTTCGTGTGCTGTCATTGGCTATTACAGAGCTATTGGCGTATTTACAGATCTACAGGGTGACAGTTATTGAATTGGGAATTAGCATGCGCTGTATGGCTTGTATTTGATCGACGAAGCCCCCTTTCATTTGGATGGGTTCGTTAACAAGCAAAAGTGGCGCATTTGGGGGGCTGAGAATCCGCATTTGGCGATCGAGAAGTCTGTTAACCCTCAACAGGTGGCTGTTTGGTGTGCATTGTCCAGTCACGGAATAATCGGCGCTATATTACATGTGATACGGTGACTTCCGGACGGTACGTGAAGGTTTTGGAAGATGATATCATCCCCATTATACAAAGTCACGCTTATTTCGACAAGATGTGGTTCATGCAAGACGGAGCTCCACACCATCGAAGCAGCAGAGTGTTTCATGTCCTGGAGGAGCGCTTTGGGGACCGCATTCTGGCTCTGGGGTACTCAGAGGGCCACTGGCATGGATCTCGATTGGCTGCCTTATTCTCTGGATCTGAACGCATGCGACTCCTTTTTGTGGGACTATATTAAAGACATGGTGTACAGCAAAAACACCAAAATCATTGCTGACCTGAAAACAGCCATTCGGGACGTCATCGACAGCATCGATGTTCAGCGGGTCATGCAGAATTTCGCTATTCATCTGCTTCATATCATCGCCAATGATGGCAGGCGCATTGCACATGTCATAACCTAAATCCGAGTATATGTAAAGACGTTTACGTGTTAAATATAGTGTGTATACGCAGTGGTTTGTAAGTAATTTACAATTTTTTCACATAGTACAATATTTGTCACCCTGTAATAAAACAGGCAGTCTGTTCCCGTGTAGTATAAATGAAACCGTGTCTCACGCATTATGTCAAATGAGGTAGTAAATGTTTCGACTCCTGGTAGCCCATTTTCCAACAGAAGTGAGTGTCAATGCTCTATAGCTAAAATGCCGTCACATCTTCTGTGGGAAGTCAGCTGCACATCATCGAAATGTGTTTCATGCAGTATGACTGACGGCTTTATGGACAACGACTTGTAGAACAACAAGAATGTGTCCCTTGTAGAAAAACACCTCACACGATGAGCCGCGCGTGGTTCTCGCACATGCCATCTCTTATTTTACATCCTGTTTTTCTTTCGTGTTGCCACCTCGTTATGTTAGTTTCAATTTCTGTTGTCACTGAGTCCCTGCTTTGTCTGCCCGTCAGTGGCAGCAGCAGCGCCTATCGATATAGCCCTCACGTGTTATCTTTGCGCCGGCCGCGGTGGTCTAGCGGTTCTGGCGCTGCAGTCCGGAACCGCGGGACTGCTACGGTCGCAGGTTCGAATCCTGCCTCGGGCATGGGTGTGTGTGATGTCCTTAGGTTAGTTCTAAGTTCTAGGGGACTTATGACCTAAGATGTTGAGCCCCATAGTGCTCAGAGCCATTTTAACCATTTTTTTGTTATCTTTGCTGCACCGTTATTACTTCGCGGTTGTCGTCTGTCGTGGAGTCAGTTGGAATGTGTCAGGAGGGCAGTTCTGACCTGCCAGTCGTGGAGTTGGAACGCGGCACTAGTTCAGTCGGGTTGGAGCAGCAGTGAGGCTTGGATGTCCATGGCTCGCCCGACCGTTGCCGCCACACATCACCTGAGCCGGGGACAGTCTTCGTGGATCGTCGGTCGGTCGTCCTACTGGACGACGTGAATCGGCTCGCCGATCGCTTATGGGTTGGCTGTGTGTGTGTGTGTGTGTGTGTGTGTGTGTGTGTGTGTGTGTGTGTGTGTGTGTGTGTAGCGACTCCCAATGTGTCTCCGTGGTTGCACAGCCACTGCTGAGTGTCGTTCAAGTCTTCGTGCAAGTGTTTGTCAAACTGTGTGTGTAGTTGGTGTCATTTCCACTGACAACTCGTTTTAAATGTTAACGGCGTACTGGCAGCGAGTCGGTCGGTTGGAGTGGATCAGCAAGCAAGTCTCCGTGCGGCGCAGTCGGCCGGGCCCGCTGGCAGTGTCTATGCAGTGTCGGAGCGTGTGGGGTCTGTTCCGAGTGCTACGAGGTTCGTGGCTCACCGACCCAGGACATGAAAGTTGAGTGGTGATTTAATTACCGAAGCCGCGTCTGTTCATATTGTCCCCTTGGTTGGTGGTTCGCTGTTGGTGGTATTCCTGAGAGCAACAGCGAGTGTTCGAGTGGGTGAAGATTTAGCCACCGTGTGATGGAATTAACTAAATTTGTCGGTTTGAAATTCAAGTGCACCAGCGGAATTTTCTGCCTTGTGGCCGTTAGTGTTCCGGTTACCTGTCCTGGTCAGGACTCTACAGCACGTGTTTAATGTAAGTACTGCAAATTCAGCCATAATGCAGCCCGAACACATAATAAGACGACAGCACGATGTAAACATTCACATTACCTACCTCGACGGGAAACGTTATACTATCAACAACTTGACGGAACGCTGCCAAACTCATCGTCCCGTGTTTCTGTGACTGATGTACACGGTGGTCAGAGACAGTCTGTAAAGCTTGTAGGGGTGTTGTAGGGTAGGTTGTGCTGAGAAGTAATTGTTAAAGAGAATCCGAACGTTGCGCCGTTTCCAATTTAATTAGCACTAAAGTTAACCATTTAGATCGTTGCACACACAAATCCAAGCAGCCCACTAGAGACGGTGTTGCCAAATGTGTTCTTAGTTTGCTTAGCTAAAAAATAAAAAAAATAAAAACTATTGGTCGGTAGCCATTCCTACAGACCTTTGTAGATGGTTACGTACGATACTGCAGTTCCCGTGTTATTCCGAATTACCTTGTTATGTTGCTTCGGTTTGGAATACCACAGGCACTGCAATATCGTACTTACCCGCCGACACCGGGAAAGCGACTTTCAAGTGAAATGTCTTCCCTGCACGGGAATATACATAACGGATGTACGAGTAGAGGTTGCATACGTAGTTGGCGACACATGGAAGTTTGGGTCCGACTGTGAGTGGTGCTCGGGTAGCCAAATGGTAAGGCGACCGCTCGCGGTAAGTTGGAAATCCGGGTCTGAGTCCCTGGAATTAGTGCTCCAGGGCCCCAGCAGTGAAGAAACTCCAAAACATTTTTTCTTCAGGGAGGTGTTTTACGGCCTGTTCAAGATACTTGAGCTCTCACTGCATATGGGTGCTTCGCAAAAGCTTCGCTCTGTAACCTAGGACAAGAAAATGTGAATCATCACTGGAAAATACACGTTTCAGTCATTGGAGGTCCAAGAGTTATATATTGTGGCCCATGCCAATTTTCTTCTTCTTTTTAGATTCATGGCACGTGTTAACAGTTGTTTCTTTATCGGCTTTCGTCCCTTCCGCCCACAATCAAGGAGTCTACTCCGTACCGTTGAAGAGTCAGTTCGACCCCAGTAGCCAATAAATCTGTGAAGGTCCTTAATTGTCTTATGAGGATGAATTCTGCTCTTTATAAGTACAGTTTTGTCTGTTATAGGAGTGGGATTTTTCTTTTCGTCCACATGTGCCTCTTCTGTTCGGAGACAATGATTTAGTATTGCTACCTTCCCTAATAAGTCTTGAAACACTAGATCTTCAGCCGGCCGGGGTGGCCGTGAGGTTCTAGGCGCTTCAGTCTGGAACCGCGCGACCGCTACGGTCGCAGGTTCGAATCCTGCCTCGGGCATGGATGTGTGTGATGTCCTTAGGTTAGTTAGGTTTAAGTAGTTCTAACTTCTAGGGGACTGATGACCTCCGATGTTGTCCCATAGTGCTCAGAGCCATTTGAACCACTAGATATTCCATACCAACAACAGAGACAATATTTGTTACAATCATGTATGTATGTTCATGAAGAGCAACTATTTCTGCCCACTTATTAGATGAAATGTTCATTTTAACACAATCATCAAGTTTACCTGTCTAGAACACAGAAATAACACACGCTTTGACCTCACATACAAGCACTCAACGGAACTGGAGGGGACTTAACAATCGTTGTTCATAGTGAAGACAACAACAGTCGGCCAAGAGTGCAACAGTTGGCGGATAAAATTGGTAGCAGCTAACTAACTTCAGTTCCTTGCATAATATGAAATCTCCGTCCGAACAGGCCTCGAAAGGCCCAACGGTGCTACGGACCGCCGTGTCATCCTCAGCCTATTGGCGTCACTGGATGCGGATATGGAGGGGCTTGTTGTCGGTTTTTCGTGACCGAAGCCGCCGCTCTTCAGTCAAATAGCTCCTCAATTGACCTCACAAGAGCTGAGTGTACCCCGCTTGCCGACATCGCTCGGCGAACCGGACGGTCACCCATCCACCGCTAGCCAAGCCCAACAGCGCTTAACTTCAGTTCTCTGACGGGAACCAGTTTTACCACTGCGGCAAGGCCGTTGGCTTGTATAATACGAGTTTCTCCCTATTAATTTACACGCTACTGTAGACACATGTCAACATATGAAACACGGGAATACACAGACAAAGCGTCACCCGAACCGTCGGGAAAACACTACGGGAAGCTGGGTTGATGCTTCGAGATTGTCATGTGTCGTTAACCCCTGACACCGTACCACAGACAACGGAGCCAGAGTTGACTGTGACAATGAGTATGAGGTGTTCAGGCGGCACTTTTTTTCTTTTTATGGCGGTAATACCGGCACCAACGTGTCCCTAGACGGCGTGGTGAAAGGTCACGGGAAGCAGAGATTCTCGAAATCCATGTTTTCGACTCCTAAAGTCATGATGTGGAAATCTATTCGATATGACAATAGGATTCAGAAATTAATAGTTGAAAGAAGGATCAATGCTTGTCAGTGTGCCCTAAACCATTCTGTCATATCCTTAATGAAAAAATACCAGATGGCATATTCCAGTAGGGTAATGCAAGACCCCACACTGCAGTTCAAATCAGAAATACCGCGAGGCATCTAGGTTTCCTTCAGTACTGTCATACCCTTCTGAACCAGTATACCAAACGACATACCAGTAGGGTAATGCAACACACCACACTCCTGTTCACACTACAAACACCTTGAGGTATGTACGAGTCTTGATAGAATATTCGGATGTGTATCACCAACATCAGTAAAAGATACGACCTCCACGGGCATAAATACACTCTTGTATTTATTATGGAATAGTAGCAAACAGCTTCCGAGTGTCATCGTCTGGAACTTTTTGGCCACAGTTGTGTTCGCGACAATTAGTACGGATAATGGATCGTAAAATATTCTAAGTTCGAACAGCTGACGTTACTCAGTCACGCAATAGTATCAACAGCCATCACCCAGGAAGTGTAAACATTTCCACACTGTTACTTGGTTAGGAAGACAGCAACCTCGACTTTCTTGTGTGCGACAGTGAGCGAGCTCAGCAGGGAATGGTTAGTAGAATGCAGATCTAACTGCCTTCGTAACGTTATGTAAAAGACACTAGGTAGAACGCAACATCGCCTGGGAGTGGTTTGATTAAGGCTTAAGGACACTGAAACAAATTCGTTAAACAAATGTAGTTCAACTGAAGACGCTGACAACTCGGGAAGAGCACATACTATTCGGGCTTTAGAAATGACATGGTAGGGCGGAGCTTTCCTTGATGCCGGCCGCGGTGGTCTAGCGGTTCTGGCGCTGCAGTCCGGAACCGCGGGACTGCTACGGTCGCAGGTTCGAATCCTGCCTCGGGCATGGGTGTGTGTGATGTCCTTAGGTTAGTTAGGTTTAAGTAGTTCTAAGTTCTAGGGGACTTATGACCTAAGATGTTGAGTCCCATAGTGCTCAGAGCCATTTGATTTTGAACCTTTCCTTGATGACATAAATACTCCACCACCACTAGCCTAGAGCACTCGATCAGTAGACTCGATGGCGTTCACGTTATTCGCAGTCGATTCTCTGATTATGTTGTGGCAACATCTTATGTGTGGGCCTTTCTAGTGTTTGTCTTACACTTTGTGCCTTACGAGAAGATCAGCGATCTGCAGCCACAGATAATAAAGTCCAGCTTCCAGTACTGAGGTCAGCACAGCAGCCATCACTGACGGGTAGCCCAGGGGGTCTCCATTCTGACAGAACAGTAAAGGTTTGAAGACTGGCAGTGGGCGACCACTACAGCTGAAACACATGTTTTACCAATTCGTGACGATTGCTGGCTGCAGGCTGCCTGGTCTTCACATCATATCGCACACAAGCTCTATTGGCGATAAATCAGCAAAACACGTAGTAAAGCATATGTGTATGAAGTTTAGTTGAATTTTCTCCAGACATATCGAAGCTATGCTTATTTCTATATCTCCCCCCTTCCACTTTCACGAAAACTACTAGGATGTTTAGCGTTTTCTGAAACCCACTGTGTTCTTTTTCTAGAATGGTGCATCATGCCTGTGCCAAATGTAGCTCAAATAGATCAAGGCATTTTGGAAATGGCACAGACCGTTGTAGAATTGGCAGAGAAGAAAATCATACACATCCTTGACACGTTATTCCTGACTAAATAAAGCAGAAACTGCATTCACAATGACAAAATTGAACAAATTAAACAAATAACAAACCAACCAAAAGCGTATCAAGATCCTAACCACTTTAGTACTGAAAGTGAACGTCGAATTACTGGAAACAATAGAAAGCAAAAGAGTAATCAGACAGGAAATCAGAAATATATACAATGCGAATTTATCTATGAATATAGACGTATTAAATGAAGTGACAAACTCAGGATATTAGGAAAGTTTTGTTATAAACAGATAAAGGTTGCGATTATTTAACAAAGCAGATGTCATAAATGCAAGTGATATTGCATAAAAGAAGAAAAGTGAAGAAAGAAAGTCGAACAAGACGGCTGTGAAACACAAAGTGAAATATCTGAGCAAGCGTTAGCGAGAATGTGGTTGTATGTGCTGGGTTGAATTTGGAAATCGTGAAGACCGGAGAAAATGGAATGAAAATTTGAAGACAAACAACTGAGAACAGTAAAAGTCTGAAAAGAACAGAATAGGAATTTGTGTTGGGTTGACACCATATTTCATTACGTAAGTGGAGGTTCTGGTCGAGATCCACGATAAATGGGTGAAGTTTAGAATTTCTTTCATACAAAGGAATGTTATTGTTAAAATGGAAGTTTTACCATCGGTTTATTATACATATATTTGTGTAAGAAAATAACGTTCTTATCTCGTAAAAAATTAAAAATGGCAGCTGCAGCCCATGCCAAAAAATGCTCCTCGCGCCACTTACTGGTTTGCGCGAAGCCTAGTACAGATTCGTGGCTATTTTTTAATTCCATTAAAACAGAATGTTCTAAAATTATTTGGTTGGATGTCGGGATGGAATTTTGAAAAAAATTGAAAAGGCAAGCTGTTTGAAAAACATGTCCATTTCTAAGTTCAAATGTTTAGAAATTATATTTAAAATTCGAATAAACAAATAAGTTCTAGTTGAGGTTCCCTAAATTTAATTATCTTTCATTTTAAAACAACTCAATTGAATGGGTTCCTCTGTAGAGGCTCTAGAGCGCTTCGCTCGGCGAAAATTGTTGTGTCAAGAAAAATGGGCCGCGTGGGATTAGCCGAGCTGTCTAAGGCGCTGCAGTCATGGACTGTGCGGCTGGTCCCGGCGGAGGTTCGAGTTCTCCCTCGGGCATGGGTGTGTGTGTGTGTGTGAACTTAGGATAATTTAGGTTTAGTAGTTTGTAAGCTTAGGGACTGGTGACCTTAGCAGTTAAGTACCATAAGATCTCAAACACATTTGAACACTTTTTTAGAAAAATGCATTTAAAGTTTGGAGTAAAAAAAAAGTTATTTCAAAACTTACTACCAATCTGCGGTCGCAGGACCGTAGAGACTTCCTTCATCGTCCTCAGACGTGCTCTGGTTCTGAACTTGTGCTGCATTTATTCATTGCGGTCTCTCTTAACAAACTGACACATTTATTGCTCCACGGTGGTCACGCTTTTCATGTGAGATAACTACTCGAAATTTTTGCTGTTCGTCTCAATACATTCATAATGCGTTCATGGTCTTCAAAACAGATGGATGACTTTCACACAATATAATTGCAGCTTTTTATGCAGCTATTTCAACAATTTTTGACCCACAATTATGTTTAGGCACCAGTTTCCAAAAGCACACGTCGAAGCTCTCGTTGTCACCTTGCGTATAGGCACCGGTGCATCTTTCAAGCAAACCTTCATTGGACGGAAATTCGTGTACTGGTCGAATCGTTCCTTCAATTAGTTTGTGGAACGCCTGCAGCTGTCTACAGGTCGGTCGGCACACTCAGCACGCTGTGATTTCTACAATAGTTACATAACTAAAAATCCTTTTGCAGTCGTAATCTATGTGTTTAAAGGATACAAATTATATAAAAAATTTAATTTTTTATCGGTCTCGACCTGAACCTCCAACTAGGATGGTAGACTGCTTAGTAGCTAACAACAGAGAAAAAATTATATGTTCCCGATACAATGTCGGTTGGAACAGCTATTAGCATAATTACAAAATATTATTTCAGTCTATAGTCGCACTTACGAAGCGCGCTTGACGAATGCAAGACAAGGAATGACCTGATCATGGTCTTAGGATGGTAAGGAAAAAAAAAAATTCTGAGGGAAATCAGCTAAAGAGATAACGTATTACCAAGACCGTTCTCAGCACTCCTAGAGAAAATTCTCCGATCCTTATAAAAGGAAAATGAATCAGGAATACTTCGTATTGTTTGCCACTAGTTCTGGTAAACTTTAACTAGAAGTAGAGAACGTAAGAGTGCATGTTTGAGAATCAGTTACAATATAATAAAATAAAATAATTTATAACACAATGAAAATGAAACAGTACAAATTAACAATGAAATTATAGAACCAGTGGTTGAATCGAAGATCAGCAAAATCAATAAAAAAGATGAATGAAAACGACCTGCAGTACTTTCGGTAAACTAAATAATGTTTCCAAAACCAAGCTCGCAAAGTTATTGAAAAGTAAAGCTTATAAGCTGCATATAACTTACAGGTATTTCCAGTTTTAACTTACTATTACTTTTAACAGAAATTTAGAAAACGACATCACGAAAACACCGAAAGTAATTTTAACATGTATTTATTTATCGACAGCCATCTCAAGTCACCTATACAACAGAAATGTACACGAAATACTGTGTGCCAGAATTATTAAGATGAACTATTGTATATAGCAGACACTCACGGATATCATTAGATGACGTTAAAGCAAGGTTCCTACGGCCAAGTACAGAACTACAACCAGTAATAACAGTTTGGTGTGAATATTGCGGTAGTGCAAGTACTTAAACTGAACGGCACTTCAGCGACCTGCAGTTTCCTAAACTATCCCACCTATTCAACTGTGGGACTGAAACATTCTGTTCAACGTGGAACCCAAACTCGTCACGTCGTTGAAAGGTGAAGGTTAGATTAAAAGGAGACTGGAAATTTCCGCGACCTCTAGGTTTACAGGTGCTCACTTCACTGCTACGCAGCTTGGCCCGACGTTATCAGTTGCAGCGTCTAAATGAAAATTAGAAATACGCAGATCAACCAGAACGTTATGGCCATCTACGTATTAACCAGTATGTCCACCTCTGGCACAGGAAACAGCGGCGACGCCTCGTAGCATGGAGGCAGTGAGGCCTGGGTAGGTCGCTTGAGAGAGATGGCACCACATCTGCACACACGCAAGTCCCCTATCTCTCGTAAATTCCGGGAAGAGGGGTGATGAGATCTGACGCATCGTGCAATCACATCCCAGATGTGTTCGATCAGATCTGGTGAGTTGGGCGAGCCACCACATCAAATGTGCTGTGTTCCTCGAACCACTCCATAACACTCCTTGTGACATAGAGCATAATCTTCATTAAGAACGCCGCTGCTGTAGGGAAACGTGATCGTCATGAACAGATGTCGTGGTCTGCAACTAGTGCACGGTATCCCTTGGCCGCCCTGGTGCGTTGCACAAGTTCCACTGGACCCATGGATGTCCACGGGAATGTCCCCCAGAGCATAATGGAGCCGCCGCCAGTTTGTCTCCGTCCCGCAGTATAGGTGCCAAGGGGCCTTTCCAATGAAAGACCACGGATTCGCGCCCTCCCATCGGCATGATAAAGACGGTATCGGGATTCATCAGACCATGCAACGCACTGCCACTTCGCCAACGTCCTGTGCCGATGGTCACGTGCCCATTTCAGTCGTAGTTGCCGATATCATGGTGTTACCATTGGCACATACGTGGGTCGTCGGCTGTGGAGGCGCATCGTTAGGAGTGTTCGGTGCACTGTGTGTTCAGACACACTTATGGTCTGCCCGGCATTAAAGTATGATGTTAGTTCTGCCACAGTTCGCCGCCTATCCTATTTTACCAGCCTGCCCAGCATACAAAGTCAGACATTTGTAATAAAGGTGGCCGGCCTACCGCACGACGTCTGTACATGGTGTCACCTTGATTTCACCACCTGCTGAAGACACTTAATACATCACTCTTCGAACACCCGACAAGTCGTGCAATTTCTGAAATGTACATGCCGGGCCTCCGGACCATCACAATCTGCCTTCGGTTAAACTGAGACAGATCGTGCGCCTTCCCAAATTTCCACACAGACAACACACACACACTTACAGCACATTCACCAGGTGACAATGCCTCTGGCTGATCAGTGTGCAATATTCGTAAAGACGTTAAGGAAAAATAGTATACGTATGTATACCTTTTATAGACATGGACAAATGTAAGACGAGTACGTGCCACTTATATGTGCATCCGTTGTCTTGGACATTTTTCTTTCACTCACGTAAGTACAAAGACTGACAGTGCCTTACACTGTTCCCAATACTGTCATGTCATAGTCGTATCATTAATGCCGCATGATTCAGCTCATGTAAGAAAAATATCAAGTTATAGTTTTCATAGAGTATCTGCGACACAAATAGTTCACCTTAATTATTGTGACATAAAAGACTGTCACAGAACTGATATTTGTTAATGAACAGCAGGGCTGGCCACGGTGGCCGAGCGGTTCTAGGCGCTTCAATCTGGAACAGCGCGACTGCTACTGTCGCAGGTTCGAATCATGCCTCGGGCACGGATGTGTGTGATGTCTTTAGGTTAGTTAGGTTTAAGTAGTTCTAGGTTCTAGGGGACTGATGACGTCAGATGTTAAGTCCCATAGTGCTCAGACCCATTTGAACCAATGAACAGGAGAATTGCCCATCACAGAAAATGCTGGAAACTGTGATTTCGATGTACCACTCGGTTACTGTCACATCTCTGCGCATGCGAATTATCTTCCACATGATATGCCCCGAGTACTTTACTGTGTCACTATATTTGAATGAGTAGTCGTGTTAGCGACGAGCGCAAAATAATTGGTCGAATCGTATTGTAAGTATTTTCTACGCCATTTTCTTTTGTCCATCCTCTATATATTTATTCTCCAATCAAAATTCTGAACAATAAGGTACATGAAAGAAATTTTTACGATCAATAATTATCTCAGTAAGTGTATTTTAGGTTTGATTGGTTGGTTGTGCGTGAATTTCTAAGCAACCAAACTGCTGCGGTCATCGGTCCCTAGATTTACACACTACTTAAACTAACTTATGCTAAGAACAACACACACACCCATGCTCGAGGGAGAACTCGAACCTCCGGCAGGAGGGACTGCGCAATACGTGACATGGCCACGCCGCGCGGCAAGTGTATTTTTTCTCAATATTTGCGTCAACAAATAAATACAACGGACATTCGTATTCTTGAAATGATAATGATTTCACAAATATAGAATTGCATCTTCGAAATCCAAATTCCAAGCGGGACAGCTTACAATCCACCTTTTTACGGCCAGGAATTGTCTCCATAAGGGTACTTCTGTCAGTTTTTGACAGAAATTAAATAGATTACCTTGATGCACTTTCGTATTCTGAAAGCTCACGTTAAACTGGAATAGGACTTCTAATTACTTGCTTTTCACTCTCGTAGCGTAAAATGGAAACTTTTTGCAAGAAAAGAAAATCTATAATTTTCGTGTATTTTAGAAACACACTTGACTCATGTAATACAAATTATTAGAGAAAACTGCGAAACTGACACAAAGTATTTACAGGGTGACAATTATTGAGCTACATGGAGAAAATCTTCATAACTTCTGAAAGATTTGCCTTAGGGCATTAAAACTGCACCGGTGGTCGCAGGGCATGATGGGAATTAGTAAGCGCACGCGCACGCGCCTTCTTATTCTCGGCAGTTTGCACGAGAAAACGTCACGGAACAGCGTGCCTTAGCGTACAGCGCTTGTGAGGGATTACTATGCGATCGACAACAGCCAAACTGCGGCTCAGAGGAAGTTTACGACCGAGTTAAACTGAAGACAACAGGTCCAAGTGTGCTAACGATCAAGAATTTGATTCGTAACTTTGAGAGAACGGGTAGCGATGATGACAGTGTTGGCAATGTCGGTCGTCCATAAAGGGTAAAAACACTTGTAAAAATCGTGAAGACACGCGCTCTGTTTTAAATCAGCCACAGGAAATGGATCAGACGAGCTACACAACAGGTGGGAATCAACTGGGGGAGATTGCGACAAATTGATGATTAAGGCGTGCATCTCTTCCGATACAAAATTCAAACGTCTTAGCCGTTAAGCCCCAGGTCCATGGAACAGTGGTTGTGTTTCGCCAACACTATTGTTCACGGCATTGACGAACATGACTTTGATGTGGATATGCTTTGGTTTAGGGACGAAGCCCACTTTCATTTGGATGGGTTCGTCAATAAGTAAAATTGGCGCATTTGGGAGACTCAGAATCCGCATTTCGCAATCGAGAAGCCTCTTCATCCTCATTGGGTGACTGTGTGGTGTGCAATGTCCAGTCACTGAATAATCGGAGCGATATTCCTTGATGGCATGGTAACAACCGAACGGTACGTGAAGGTTTTGGAAGATGATTTCATCCTCATTATCCAAAGTGACGCTGATTTCGACAAGATGTGTTTTATGCAAGACGGAGCTCCACACCATCGAAGCAGCAGAATGTTTTATGTCCTGGAGGAGCACTTTGGGGACTGCATTCTGGTTCTGGGGTACCCAGAGGCCACTGGCATGGGCCTCGATTGGCCGCCATATTCTTGGGGTCTGTATACATGCGACTCCTTTTTGTGGGGCTATGTTAAAGATAGGATGTACCGCAATAACCCCAAACTCGTTGCTGAGCTGAAAACAGCGATTCACGAGGTCATCGACAGCATCGACGTTCCGAAACATGGAGAATTTCGCTATTCGTCCGCGCCACATCATCGCCAATGACGGCAGGCATATCGAACATGTCATAACCTAAATCAGAACATCTGTAATGACGTTTGCATGTTGAATGAAGTGTGTGCATGCCGTAGTTTGTAACTAATTTCCGGTTTCTTTTCATATAGTTCAATAATTGTCACCCTGTATAAATCCATCATTTGTACACTGAGGTGACAGAACGTATGGGATGGCGATATGCACAAATACAGATGACGGCAGTATCGCATATACAAGGTGTAAAAGGCCAATGCATTGGCGGAGCTGTAATTTGTACTTAGGTGATTGATGTGAAAAGCTTTCAGACGTGATTATGACCACACGACGAGCATTAAAGGGCTCTGAACGCGGAATAGTAGTTAGAGCTAGATGCACTGGACATTCCATTTCGGAAATCGTTAGGGAATTCAATACTCCGAATTCTCAGTATCAAGAGTGTGCCGAGAATTCCAAATTTCATACATCACTTCTCACCATAGACAACGCAGTGGCCGAATGCCTTCACGAAACGAGTGACGGCAGCGGCGTTTGCTTAGTGTTGTCAGTGCTAACATACAAGCAACAACACCTGAAATAACAGCAGAAATCAATGTGGGAGTTGCGTATCCGTTAGGAAAGTGAGGTGAAATGTATTGGAATGTGGCAGCAGATGACCGACGCGACAGCCTTTGCTAACAGCGCAACATCACCTGCAGCTCCTCTCCTGAGCTCGTGAGCGTATTGGTTGGGCCATAGACTACCGGAAAACTACGGCCTGATCATATGAGTCCCAATTTCAGTTGGAAAGAGCTGATGGTAGGGTTGGAGTATGGCACAGACCCAACGAAGCCATGGATCCAAGTTGTTAACAAGGTTCTGCACAAGCTGGTGATGGCCCAATATTGGTGTCAGTTGTGTATACATGGAACGGGCTGAAACCTCTGGTCGAACTGAACCGATCTTTGGCTGGAAATTGTTGTGTTCGACTACTTGGAGACCATTTTTAGGCTTTCATGGGCTCCCTGTTCCCAAACAACGATGGAATTATTATGGATGAAAGTGCGCAATGTTACCAGGCCACAATTTTTTACGATTGGTTTGAAGAATATTCTGGACAATTCAATCGAATGATTTGGCCGCCTGAGATGTATCCCACGGAGCGTGTATGGGACATAATCGAGATGTCAGTTCGTGTACAAAATCCTGCCCCGGCAACACTTTCATAGTTATGGACGGCTATAAAGGCAGAGTGGCTCAGTGTTGCTGCAGGTTACGTCGAACGACTAATTGAGTGCATGCCACGTGGAGATGCTACAGTATGCCTGACAAAAGGAAATCAGGCAAGATATTAGGATACATCCCATGACTTTTGTCATCTCAGTATATATGTTAATTATGGTTTTGACACAAATTTCCTATATATAGAGTGTTACAAAGCGAAACCGATGAACTTCAAATGGTTGTATAAGTTGTATTGAGGACAGGAACTCGTGTCCAGAAACGTCATCCAACGATGTTACGGTGCGTCGATGTTATAGGCACCAGCGCCTTTCACTGGGCCACTTCTTCGGCAGCAAACGTGACGCTGTACACAGACGGACAGCAGCCGAAATGTGTCGAAAAAGCCGTGTTTTATTTGTTATCAACTGATATTGACTGACTGGCACAGTCGCTAGTGGAGGAGACGCAGCTTGGTGCTGCAAAGACAGGCCGCGCCTCCTATCAATGTGATGCACCGCTTCCTTGGTGGATGACGGTTCTGGACATGGTTTACCATCCGCAGTATATTTTTCTCACGGAATCCTCTAAAGTTTTCGCTGTTTTTCGATGTGCAGGAAAATAGCTGTGGATGGAAACCCGTGTCCGAAACCGCCACTCACCAAGGAGATAGGTCAATCTACGAAGCAGTTATCTCCATCTTCTCCCCGGCGATCGTGGCAATCAGTCTCGATCGCTTAGTAACATACATCACTGCGTGACGTTCCGCCTACGGTCCGTCAGCTTATAAGGTCACGTTTGCTGCCGAAGGGGCGGCCTTGTAGCAGGCGCCGTCGCCTATAACTTCGACGCTCTGTAGCTTCGTCAGACGATGTTCCAGATGTGGGCTCCTATTCTCAATTTATTCCTCAATACAAGCCGTACAATCCACCAAAGTATGTCAGTATCGTTTTTGACACCCTGTATATACCATTTCAATTGATGCCTCATTTGCCATTATAAACAGATAAGAAATTCATGTAGAACATAAATCTGTGAATTATGGAAATTTTTATTTGTATATTTCCATGTTCCAACATCTTTATTTCAGAGGTGGTTCAAAAATGGCTCTGAGCACTATGGGACTTAACATCTGAGGTCATCAGTCCCCTAGAACTTAGAACTACTTACACCTAATTAACCTAAGGACATCACACACATCCATGCCCGAGGCAGGATTTGAACCTGCGACCGTAGCGGCGCGCGGTTCCAGACTGAAGCACCTAGAACCGCTCGGCCACACCGGCCGGCTTTCAGAGGTGGAGTAGGAAATTTTTCACCACTTGACTAGAAAGTAGTGGGACTGGAGCTAAATATAGGGGGGGGGGGGGGTTATTCGGAAAGTAAGGAACTATCTGTCGCGAAATGGAAACCACAGTGAAAATCCGATGAAGTTTTGCACAGGTGTGTTGGGCAGCGTCTCTAGTATGCCCATCGATCGCGTTACGTCGTTCTTTCTAGTTCTGAGCACACTGGGTGCACATAAAGATACCTACAACAAAAGTGTCTCACGCCAAGTACGAGGGCCTGGTGAGAAATTTCACCTGAAGCAATGCAGCCAACAGTACATAACGGTCGTGCGTTTTCTTCTTCAAGACAATTCTCAGTCACATTCTACAGGGGAAATGAATATACTCCTGCATCATTTTCAATTGGAAATGTTTGATTACTCACAATACAGCCCGTAATTGTCTCCCTCTGAGTTTCATCTCTGCTCACACGAATCTCTGGCTATGAAGACAATATTTTGGCACAGACAACGATCTGTAGGCCAGCGTAGAGAATTGCCATAAAGCACTGGTGGCTGCCTTCTCTAACGAGGGTATTGGAAAGTTGGTATAACGCTACAACAAACGTCTATGTCAGATCGGCGACTATGGAGATAAGTAGCTGGAAGTTGTAGCTAACTGTTGCAAAATAAAACAGTTTCGATTTTGACTGTGGTTTCCGTTTCACGAACTATTGTTCCTTACTTTCCAAATAGCCCTCGTACATGCACACTACCCAATGTGACATCGTTGCAGTCGATAAGTGAGTTAAAGCTTGTGGCACAAGTATATGACATGGTTATTGATCGAATTATAGGTAGAGTGCAGCCTCTCTTCGCCACAGTACTACAAGGGACAGGTTGAGTGGATGTGGGTCCGTCCTGCAAGGACTAGAGCAAAGGAAAATTCTTGCTCCTCTCCGGGATTTAACCTAGGAAGTCCCCAGCTGAAGTCTACTGCTCTACCTGGTATACCATAGCGGTCGACGACACTAAGCACTTATTTGTTTTGGCTCTGGTCCATGTCCCTACCTAGCAAGGAAATATAGATTATTGCAGTACATCTGTTTCACAATAGTAAGCTGACACTTATACAGCTTTGCTCCGAAACGTTTAATGACACAGAAAGATCTGGGTCCCAATACAGGCGTTGTAAACTGAGTTAATAGTGTTGGATAGGCTGCTCCGTCAGATATTGAGTAAAATGTTCGGGATTGTTAGGCAGCGTACTGATATCATCTTGAGGACATTTTTTCGAAGACTAGACACATTATCTGCGTGAAGCCTGCCAGCATAGTGCGCCGAAAGAGAAGATGCGGTTGCTGCTTATGCGAACCAACACTCGCCGGTTTCAAGGAAAGGTTTGCGTCACCACTGCGCCGCCCTCCAGCATAGAGAGGTACCTGCCTACTGCGATCGCCGGGTTCGCGTTTCGGCAGCGGAGTGTCGGCTCGGCTCTCGCGTTTCATGTGGCACGCCGGGCACGTCGCGCGCGCTGATTGGTAGGGCCTCGGGCGGCACTGTGTCAGCCGATACGCCGCGCCGCGCCGCGCCGGCTGCTGCCGGAACGGAACGGAACGGCTCTATCTGCACGCCGCCCCCGCCGGCTCTGGGCCACAACGAGCCCTGCTTGTCTGTGGCTCCTGTTACAGCCGTCTCACTGTGCGTGGCCTCCCGCTCCCACCCAGCATCTGATTGTGGCCGTCGCTTGACGTACAGTGTCGTTTCTCCTCAGTTCTCGTAACGTACACGTTCGAAACATTCGTAGTGACATTTCACACGATCGAGGGCTTGGCCACACATTCACAAAACGAGGGATGCTCAAGGCTCTGAAATGCGATGTACTGTCTCATGTTATGCGGCTGGGCACTAAAACCGCGAGGGATAGTAAATAACAATATTTTATTTACTATGGGTATAGTGTATTACTACATTATACATAATACATATACAGCTTGATGAGAAAATGTCTCGAACGCTTGTGGGAACGTTGCAGAGCAGGTTGTACTGAGACATAAACGTTAGAAAAAAAGATTCTACACGTTGCTCCGTTTCTGAGTTATTTAGCAGTGAAATTAGCCAATCGGGGCATCGTGTGCTCACATTCAAGCGACCTGGCAGGTACGATTTTGCCAACGAGTACTTTGTTTGGTTAACTGAAACATGAATTTGCACGCGAAACGACATGATTGGCTAACTTCAATGCTAAATAACTTGGAAACGGCGGGATGTATCGAGTTTTTTTCTTAATACTCATGTCTCAGTAGAAGCGTTTCAGTTTCTTTTTGAACACCCTCTATACACCCATGTTGTTGTTGTTGTGGTCTTCAGTCCTGAGACTGGTTTGATGCAGCTCTCCATGCTAATCTATCCTGTGCAAGCTCCTTCATCTCCCAGTACCTACTGCAACCTACATCCTTCTGAATCTGCTTAGTGTATTCAGCTCTTGGTCTCCCTCTACGATTTTTACCCTCCACGCTGCCCTCCAATGCTAAATTTGTGATCCCTTGATGCCTCAGGACATGTCCTACCAACCTATCCCTTCGTGTTGTTTTTTGTGCCACAAACTTCTCTTCTCCCCAGTCCTATTCAATACCTCATCATTAGTTACGTGATCTACCCACCTAATCTTCAACATTCTTCTGTAGCACCACATTTCGAAAGCTTCTATTCTCTTCTTGTCCAAACTATTTATTGTCCATGTTTCACTTCCATACATGGCTACACTCCATACAAATACTTTCAGAAACGACTTCCTGACACTTAAATCCATACTCGGTGTTAACAAGTTTCTCTTCTTCAGAAACGCTTTCCTTGCCATTCCCAGTCTACATTTTATATCCTCTCTACTTCGACCATAGATATTATAAAAATGTATGTGTATGTGTACGATACCCATCTCGTCCTAAGCCACTGGACCGATTTCAGTCAAACTTAGTATAAATAGCCTTACTGCCTGGCAACAATCACTGCTGGGGTTAGAACCACCTACCTATCTTGGTTTAGGAGATATGACGTAGTAAATAATTAGATGCGTGAAAAATGCCGCATCAGGCATGAAGTTTTAATATATTTATTCCTTACCACTAAGACCCTCCTACAGTAGAATCAAGTTAAGGGAATCGCTGTCATCGGGCAGCGCTTTTTCAAAAATGTTAAAATGTGTGTGAAAATCTTATGGGACTTTACTGCTAGGGTCGTCAGTCCCTAAGCTTACACACTACTTAACCTAAATTATCCTAAGGACAAACACACACACCCATGCCCGAGGGAGGACTCGAACCTCCGCCGGGACCGGTCGCACAGTCCATGACTGCAGCACATTTTACAGCGTACAAAGCGCTGAAGGTGGAAACAGCCGCCGCCTATAGAGCTAGATGTTGTCTTAGACATGTTCATAAAGTCACGTTGATGACAAGCGAAGCAGAGGCACTCAGCTTACAGAAACTATCCGGGATATTACACTGAAAACACTGTTAACTTTTTGTTTTCGTTTCTAATAAAATTTGGCGGAATGAACACCCAGGAAATGCCGCGTTTGTCAGCTAATAATTCATATAGTACACACGAGTTGGACAAAAGTATGGAAACATCGCGAAAATGGTTGATTGAAAACAAATGTAAATGCTAGCCTAGCCTGCAGTTGGCGCTGTTGTGTCTGACTGCGAACGGCACCTGCGCAACGCCCTCAATACTTTGGAAGTGTCAGTCGTGGTCAGAACAGCGTTCTGCGTTGAGTGCGTCGTGTCGGAGTTAAGTGAATTCGATGGTGGGAAAATTGCTGATGCTATTATGGTAGGTGTCTCCACAACCAAGGTAACCGAAGTGTTTGGTGTTTCGGGAGGCAACGTATCGAAGATTTGTACCGTAGGCAGCGGAAGCGGAAAACACCGTCTTCTAAGCCACAACGCGGACCAAAGTGATTGATAAGTGATCGTGTAGGACAGACATTGAAGAAGCTTGGTTTATGTAGTAATGTATAACGTTTTCCTGTACAATAGGACATTTGTTTATGTACAGACATGCTGTGTGTGCGTTTTTGTCCGTTTTATTAACTGTCATATGAGGAACAGTCGGTGTAGCTTCTTTCGTATAACGCCTTATCTTTGCTAGCTATTTAGCAATTCATGATAGGCACCAGTCGGTACTAAATAGCAGCTCCGTGAACCGGCTCCTCATGGCATCTGGGTGAAAAACCCTTTAGTTTTATGTCATAACCAACGTCCTACATCTACATCGATACTCTGCAAACCCCATTTAAGTGCCTGGCAGAGGGTTCATCGAACCACCTTCACAATTCTCTATTATTCCAATCTCGTAAAGCGCGCGGAAAGAACGAACACCTATATCTTTCCGTACGTGTTCTAATTTCCCTTATTTTATCGTGGTGATAGTTTCTCACTATGTAGGTCGGTGTGAACAAAATTTTTCGCATTCGGAGGAGAAAGTTGGTGATTGGAATTTCGTGAGAAGATTCCGTCGCAATGAAAAACGCCTTTCTTTTAATGATGTCCAGCCCAAATCCTGTATAATTTCTGTGACACTCTCTCCCATATTTCGCGATAATACAAAATGTGCTACCCTTCTTTGAACTTTTTCAATGTACTCCGTCAGTCCTATCTGGTAAGGATCCCACACTGCGCAGAAGTATTCTGAAAGGGGACGGACAGACTTAGTGTAGGCAGTCTCCTTAGTAGATCTGTTACATTTTCTAAGTGTTCTCCCAATAAAACGCAGTGTTTCGTTAGCCTTCCCCACAACATTTTCTATGTGTTCCTTCCAATTTAAGTTTTTCGAGATTGTAATACCTAGGAATTTAGTTGAATTCACGACTTTTATATTTGACTGATTTATCGTGTTAGTTTTTTAGGTAGATGAGTTCTGTCATACATGACTCATTATCTTCTTATTCTTTTACTTGGCATTTATCCCGTATCTTCATGGGTTTCGGTATGTTAATTATAGGATTTGGTAATGTGTAGAGTGTGGCCGGATGATCCTTCTGTTCCCACTACTACAACTTCGCTGCCTCCACCACCACGGATGGAGTTTGTGTACCTCAGCTGTCTGCTTCTAGTGTTATCTGATGTGAAAGTTTGCGAACGTTCTCCAAATATTTGCGAATCGTGTAACTGAGGTGGGACGTGCGTAGCAGCCCGATAATCCCCTAGTTGCATGCGGGCAGACCGCCTACAACCACTTCCGCCCTGGCCAGTACACCGGACCTCGTCGTTAATCCGCTGAGCGAGATCCGTCTAGAGTTGGTGCACCGTCCAGAACTCCGGAAGTGGCGTATTAATGCACGCCGCTATCCAGGCGGGTCAATACCTAACCCATTATAAATCTTATTTCAGAGCCTTTGGTCTGAAGATGGTCATATAGAATTAAAAATAAATAATTTATTGCGATTTGAACTGCTTTTTATTTTTAAAAAATTTGCCAAAGATCCGGGGCATACAGAACGCGAATTTTAATAAACAGTGCTGCCGCCTCTAGAAGTAAGAGTGGCTCCAACAACCCATCTTTTGTAACGAGTGGAACTGGTCTTGGGTGACAAAACGGGTATGGCATGCCATGCTGTACATAATCGTAATGGTGACGGTGTGCCATTCTCTTGCTAGCCAATGGCAGGGTGTTTTAATTGGATGAGAGGTGTGGAGAGCTTGCTGTCCAGATCAACATTCGAACACCCTCTCTATCGAAGTAGATAAGGACAAACGTGCAACATGTGATCTTGCGTTAGCTTGTTGAAAGATACCCTACAGACCATTTGTAATATAGAGCATAGCCACCGGATTTATTTTGTTCGCTTCCGCGTGAATATTAAACTTTGACTATTTCAACATTACGGCCTTAAGCCTAAATCAGGACTTGTCTCAATTGAACGATAATCGTAAACTTTCACAGAACATTGTTGTGACTGATTTTTCTACAATGGAGGAGTATTTTGGTTTATGAAAGTTTCAATAAATCTCGTATATAGTTTACCGGGGCTGCGTTCTCTTTGCGCCTCAACAAGCTCAAAATTTAGCAAATAGACTGTAGGATCCTGTTCCAGTGCCTGACAGCCCTCACATTACTGTCGACGGAAATGCATCCAACTTCCTTACACATTATCAGCTGGAAACAGGACAACCTATCTCTCTACTGAACCAATGGGACTGCTTGCCTTAGAATTGCATTGCTACCTGGCCACCTTCACCCTCTCATACGGAGATTACGCAACAGATAATTTCTGCACTCCAGTAAAAGAAACCTCATATAACTTATTCGTGTTGCATTTAAGATGTTCCCTTGTCCACCTGATTCATAAACCTTGGTGGGAGGTTTGTCCTATTGTTCGTAATGGACATCTAGAGGCCAAGCTAATTTTTTCGAGATGATTGTGTACTGTCTGGGTCTGCACAGCCGTCTCAGTTTCCCTACACACGAAAACGCAGATCGCGGTTGCATTCTACTCGGGCTGCCGTAACTTGTAGGTTGTTGTTATTAGTTTGTGTTGTTAGCCAAGGGTGACCGAGGCACATATTCAATGTTCTGTGTCCCATGATAGTGACTGAATGTTAGATTGATGCCGTGTGGCTAGGGCCTCCCGTCGGGTAGACCGGTCGCCTGGTGCAAGTCTTTCGAGTTGACGCCACTTCGGCGACTTGCGTGTCGATGGGGATGAAATGATGATGAAAGATACACAACACCCAGTCATCACGAGGCAGAGAAAATCCCTAGCCCCGCCGGGAATCGAACCCGGGACCCCGTGGGTGGGAAGCGAGAACGCTACCGCAAGACCACGAGCTGCGGACTGAATGTTAGAATGACATTGTTGTAGTGTAGGCTGATTCAGAGGGTAGCTTTATGTACTGACAAACCTTCTTCTCATAAAAAATTTTCTTTTTAAAATTCAGTCTTGATCGCACCACGTATGCTACAAGAACATATGCATGCCTGTGTTCGTCTTGGCATACTATCAACAAGTTCATCAAGGCGCTATTGGTCCAGATTGTCCCAGTACTCAAAGGCGATTCGGCGTAGGTCCTTCAGAGTGACTTGTGGGTCATGTCGTCCATAGCCCTTTTCAATCTATACCAGGCATGTTCGATAGTGTTCATGTCTGGAGAACACACTGGCCGCTCTAGTCGAGCTATGTCGTTATCCTGAAGGAAGTCATTCACAAGATGTGCACGATGGTCGCGCGAATCGGATAGGACCTATGTTCTTGTAGCATACGTGATGCGATCAAGATTGAATTTTAAAAACAAACATTTTTTGAATTTTTTTGAACGCTTCTTATCATAAACTGACAACGTGTACACGTAGCTTAAAATGTCAACTCACTGAACAGTGCAGTATTAGGTTAATAACTGGAGTCACAGTCCAATCTTCTGGACTGCACTGAGAATGCAGGTGACTGTTAGAAGTAATTTCCTATAGTGAAAAGTATATTTAGGAATACGTCTTTGATCAACTGCAGTCATGCATGTCATGAAGGCACTGCTAAACGTTTTAGAGCAGTTCGTTTCTGGTATGTATTGCAAAATGTGGTGTCGTCTAGCTTTGCTCTTTTTCCACAGTTCAACCGGTTCCGCAAGTTTCTTGTTATTTACTAAATATTCTGACATGTGTCACATTAAATATTGAGACATGTGACATTAGCACTCAGTTCAAAAACCTTTCATGAACTTTTTCTAAATAATAGATCAGTTATTGTTATTGTTGTTGTTTATAATCCCTAAAACTGATTTCGTCATCACTTGATTTCATTTAAATCAAAGATCGCCTCCGTAGTCGATTAGTTTAGTACCTCCTCGAATTTTTCTGAGTTAGGGAGGTCTGGAACGGGGACTACTCAGCCTCATGAGGCCCAACGAGGACCTGCTTGAACATAGAAGCTGCGGCATCGCAGGGACTCATATACTGGCAATAATGTCTGGACAGATTGGCGACATACTGATCACGTGTCCAAAAATCGTAGATAACTCCTCATATTATCTTCTAGGCAGTAGGCGACCAATCGGAACAGAACCGAGACGTAATCCGTGAGTCGTGTTTCTGTCACGTTTAAATAAAGTAAGTAGCCACCTTGACTTAATTTTGTTCTACACTGCCAAATCGCAAATAAGTGCACGTTACAGCTATCTTCTTGTTAATAGTGCCTATATCCCGAATCTATGGGCCCTAGCTACAGCAGCCATTATTTCTTGCAAAGATGAGCCCATACCAGCAAGAGCCAACGCAGATAGTGACAATATAGCTAATATACCCTGTTGTTTCCTTACAAGAACTGAAGAATCGCTTGTGCACAGGGTATCATTGGAGGACTTGTGTCCGTGCATTCTTTCAGTAACATAAATCTGCTATATAGGGTACTCAGGAACAGTTTGAAAAGTTTGTAAGAGTATTGCAAGGGAGGCTGGGAAATGACTTAAAAAATTCAATATGTAGTTCGTTTTCCGAGGTATTTAATATCGAAATTAGCCAATTAGGTAGTCGAGCAAACAAACTGAAGCACCTCCACCCGCTAAAATGCGTTAATGCACAGGCATTACGACTTTTTCAATGCTTATTACCAGTTAATAAAGTCCCTTCGACTGTTCGGAGATGTCACTAAACCCGCCCAAAGATGTAAACAACCATGCATGAGCAGCGCCTATTAGACGGAGGGGGTCCGACAGCCGATCAGTTCCAGTCAGTCCACCAGGAAGGTGGTACACGGCTCGTGTTGTCAGTAGTTCAACCATGCCTAGACGGTCAATACCGTGGTTCAATCGCGTCCACATTGTTACTTTATGTCAGGAAGGGTTCTCAACATGGGAAGTGTCCAGGCGTCTAGGAGTGAACCAGTAAGCCATGTTAGCCAAGCGGTCCAAGGCGCTGCAGTCATGGACTGAGCGGCTGGTTCCGGCGGAGGTTCGAGTCCTCCCTCGGGCATGGCTGTGTGTGTGTGTTTGTCATTAGTATAATTTAGGTTAAGCAGTGTGTAAGCTTAGGGACTGATGCCCTTAGCAGATAAGTCCCATAAGATTTCACACACATTTGAACATTTTTGGTACCCCATGAATTTTTCTCATCTGAGTGTGAGCTGCCGTTAACACCATAACACTAAACTGCTGCTGTTGGAGTAGTGTCGTAACCGGGTTTCCATTGACTGCTAATGAAAAGTGTCAGCTTGTGTTCAGCGATGAGTCGCAGTTCTGCGCTATCCCAAATACCCATTGTCATATGGAAACGATATGGGGAGAGGCCCTATCCTTCCATTTGGAGAGGCACAGCTGTGTTGCTCCTGGAATCATGATGTGGGGAGACATTGGGTATGCCTCCTCGTCAAGGACGGGATTCGAACCCGGAACCATGTTCGTCGCTATCAATGCTCTTAACGACTGAGCTCTCTGGGTGAGAGTTACGACCCACTCTCTCAGTTTTACGAGCTCCCGTAGCTCTCTCCTTCTTTCGTGACTTCAAGGGAGTTACCCGACCACCTCAAAACAGCACCTACTCAGATCCAGATTGAATGTTTAATCTTAGGAACAATCTCATACTGTGCGACTAAGCAATTTTTCTGCAATATCATATCACAGCTGGTCTGCTAGTACCGCAAGGTATTCAGTCGGTAAGAGAATTTCCCGTTGCGGGCAAGACTCTAGGATCGAGTCTGGGTCCGGCACACAGTTTCCGTCCTCCAGGAAGCGAGGACTCCTCTGCTGTGAATGTTCTGGAAACATGTTTATTCCTTCCACGTACCTCTCAAGAAATCACAGCTGTCAGAGTACCTCAATCTCACGTGCAGGCTCACTGCCGTTCATTATTCGGAAAGGAAAGATTCGATGTGCTAGAGGGGAGAGATGTTTGGTGCGTGGAGCGCTCAACCGTGCCGTCATCAGCGCCCGTACAAAGTCCCAATTTTCACACAGTCCAATTTTTACACAATCCATTCTAGCCACTGTCACTAATGAGGATGAAATGATGAGGACAATATACACACCCGGACCTCGGGCAGATAAAATCCCCCACCTGGCCGCGACCCCGTGATCCAGAGGCAGCAGAGGGGAGAGAGGAATCATAGTAGTACGCGAAGAATCTCTCACCACACACGGGTAACTGGCTAGAGGGGTTGTCTACATAGCTGTTATGGATTTTGCTTCCAGTAACGAATGAATTTTACGAGTGTTCTGCTCATCAGAACAAGTAGCTAGCAATACAAAGGAAAATTGCGGGTATTATTCGTATCAAGAGCAACGATAATTGTTTTCTGATATGAATGTCGCTGAATATATAGAAAAATAATCCAACGTCATCAAGCCAGTTTCAACTCGTAGCTTATCCTCCACAACGCGAAAACAATTATCTGTATTTCATGACGATCTGCAGTTACAAACACTGAAATTTATTCCTGAAGTTCAAGTTAACTGTAGTAGGTAGAGATGCACTACGGGGATCACGAGATTTGCGAGTGTGCGTAAATTAATTAATGGTCTATGAGAATATATTGATAGATGTGTGACAAATGGAAGTTTGGATCGCTCTGGCAGCGTGCTCGGATAACTTAAGTGGTAATGCGACCGCTTACGATAAGCGGGAAATCTGGGTTAGAGACCCAGTTCAGCATAAATTTTCATACACTGCTGGCCACCGTAAATGCAACACCCTGAAAGAAGCATCCGAATCAAGTGAAATTTACACCATGCGTTTGCAGCGATGAGTTATGCAACTGATTAGAATTTCAGCGCAGACGCACATCACGCGCGCCTGTGGCGCCACATCATAGCGCCATTTAAGGCTTGGTGATTTCGACGAGTGTACGTTCGGCACGTGTGTTTACCTTGTGGTTGTTTCACAAGACGATCAGTTATGCCTCGTAGACAACAGCGAACACCTTTTGATCAAGTATCCGAGTGCGACAGAGGAAGGATAGTGGCTTACCGAGATTGTGGATTATCATACAGAGAAATCGCTAGTCGTGTTGGACGAAACCAAACAACTGTAATGCGGATATGTGACCGTTGGATGCAGGAGGGTACGACGGACCGACGTGGTCGATCGCATTCACCTCGGTGCACCACTGCACGTGCTGATAGGCAAATTTTGCGCATGGCAGTGACGGATCGCTCAGTGACATCCCGAACCATAGCACAGCACATTGCGTCTGTAACGCATCATCCAGTGTCTGCGCGTACCATTCGACGCCGTTTACAGCAGAGTGGTCTGTCCGCGAGACGTCCATTGCTTCGTCTACCATTGACGCAGAACCACAGACGTCTCCGTCGCCAATGGTGTGATGACAGACGGATGTGGACGGCAGAATGGAATGACGTTGTCTTTACTGACGAGGCACGCTTCTGTCTGCAGCACCACGATGGTCGGATTCGAGTGTGGAGACACCGTGGAGAGAGGATGCTGGACAGCTGCATTATGCACCGCCACACTGGTCTTGCACCGGGTATTATGGTATGGGGCGGTATTGGATATTACTCTCGCACGCCTCTAGTACGCATTGCCGGTACTTTAAATAGCCGGCGCTACATATCCAAGGTGCTGGAGCTAGTTGTCCTTCCTTACCTTCGGGGCTCGGCCACAGCCATATTTCTTCGGGATAATGCGCGATCACACGTGGCACGCATTGTACAAAGGTTCTTCGTCAATAACCAGATTGAATTGCTTCCCTGGCCGGCTCGCTCTCCGGATCTTTCGCCGATAGAAAACATGTGGTCCATGGTTGCTCAACGAGTGACCCAGATTACATCCCCAGCTGCCACACCAGATGATCTTTGGCAACGTGTGGAAGCTGCTTGGGCTGCTGTACCCCAGGAACACATCCAACGTCTCTTTGACTCAATGCCGAGACGTGTGGCAGCGGTGATCGCCAACAATGGCGGCTACTCTGGCTACTGATTCTGGCAGGAACCACATGTCACAGACGTCTGTAAACGTAATCATTTGATACTTGGTCAACATGTTATCTACAAAATAAATTTTGTTGTGCTACCTCTTGTCTTTCTTGGTGTTGCACTTACGGTGGCCAGCAGTGTATATCGCTTTAGGTAGTAAATCTATACGTATTACAGTTAAGCTGAATTTCGGAAATAAATTTTAAGACAGTTATCGTTGCTCCATTTCCCAATTTACACATTCAACTTCTATCTGGGCAACCATTTCACCGACTCAGCTTGACAACGGTAGAGAGAGAAATTAACAGAAAGCTGCTGTTTTGGAAGGCGAATTACACAACTCAGGGACCGCGGATTCGGCGCGAATGAGTGTGTACAGAGTTGTAAGGATTCCTCCAACCCGTAGCCTGGTGTGAGAGAGAAGCCAGCTTCATATCCTGGCGCCGAGAAGAAAACACGGGTCAAGGCGCGAGGCAGAAACGAAGCAGTTGCGAAACCATCAAGAATATGATCCAGATGAGAACAAGGGTAAAGGTCCATGCAGAAACCATGCACATATCGCAAATCAGAAATATCACGCTGTCTAAGGGTCTGAATCTTCCTAATAATCTGATGCAAAAATATATCTGAGGCATTATTTCCTGTCGTCTGTCCTCTTCAAAATTTGTGTAACCGGGAAAGAGAAATTTATTTGTTCGTTTAGCGCCTGTGCCAGTACTAGTATAAAATTATTTGGCTCCCTACTTTTTATAAAAACAGTTGTTACATGTTTCTGTACTGGAACTCGCTTACATGAAAATGTGTAGTCCCAATGCAAATTTCGCTGTTTATTTAATGTTTGAATACTGCGAAATATGCAAATCACTGAAAATTTTGCCTCGAATAAAACAGTATCTATACGACAACGAAAAACTGGATTGTAGTAGTTCCATAAACAAGACCTGCATTGATAGCTACGCAGCAATTGTTGTTACCAAAATTACACACATTAAGTGTAATGTATGGCCAGGAATCTGGCCTTCCGCGTAAACAGAATTGTGCTACATGCAGAGAGCGACAAAGCGGCCTATACATCTCATTAAGCCGGCGACTAGAGACTCTGGAAAAGAGTGCTAGTGTTGAAGTACGCGGAATCTGAGTCGCTTCAACGGCAGTTCGGCGGCTAAAACCAGGAGGATAATTGACAAAAGAAAGGACAGCGACAAATACACTTGATAGGCCGTCGCGCATACAGCCACCAGACGCACACCAGAGGCACGCGACCGAGTGCAGACGTAATGTTTGCTTACTTGACGCCCTAACAGCGCACTGAGTAGGACAAACAACCTGCTTAGGTAGTCATTGCAGCAGCAGCATTCCTCAGACGTGATAAAATAAATAAAGCACTCACTTCCTTTCGACCTAGTTCACGTAACTCTGACAGAACCGGCTATTCTTGTTCATTTATGTAGTTAACTGTTTGTGAAATTATACACAAATTTTTTTATCTATTTTGCGTCTTAGCTGCAATTTTCTGCATAAATCCCTCCAAACCTATAGTGTAATCGTTAAACCCAGGTCTGGCGCCTACAGCAAGAAGTGATACTAGTGAGAGAGATCATGGTTAGGGTAGAGCAATCTGCTGGTTATTTCTTTTAGATAAACTGGAAATATTACAAACGTTTGTAAACCTTTTGCACAGTTTTGCTTGACCCATGCCTTTCGCAGGCAGAACTCAATAGACTCAGCTACACTATCTAACCTGTCACAACTCATCACAGGCATCACGGCCTTCATCTGCCAGCACACATCCCAAGAAAACCGAAGACTGGGGTTCGGGTCTCCACCCGGCAAAAAGAATTAATCTGCCAGAAAGTTAGAAGTTGCTGATCATCAGTACATTTTCCATTTATCACCTTAACAATTTCAACGTAGGGTAATATCCAATTAGCCGTTGTCTGTTTGGATACGAATAATATTGCATAAAATTTGTTGATGCCTGAGACAAGGTCAAACTACAATCATTTAGATGAAAATTCTGACGAAGCTGAGACAATTTGAAATTAAATTATTTGTGATGAGGGTCACCCTTACACCGTAGCTTATAGTGCTTGTCTTGACAGGTGGTCGGAACTACAAAGTCGATAATGACCAAAAAATATTTCAAATCGCTCTGAGCAGTCTGGGACTTAACATCTGAGGTCATCAGTCCTCTACAACTTAGAACTACTTAAACCTGACCAACCTAAGGACATCGAACCTGCGACCGACAGATTTAACTGACGGTGCTTGCGTGTGACAAGAAAGCTCATACCACGCAATCCATTGCCGTTAGTATGAATGTCTGAATTATAAGTTATCGCTTTCTCCCATTGCACAAGTACGCATCAGGAATGGTAAATGCATACCTATCCGAGTCAGGTTGTTTGCCTACACATTTTGATTAGACCACGGTTTTTTCACACAGTTCTATTTTTAGTATCGAAGGTAAACAAATACACCGAAAGCAAAATAAAATCGCAAAACCAAGAAGGAGTTGTGCGACACAAACAAAATGAAGTTAGTAAGCGTGTTTCTACATCTGAAAGAAGATGTCTGTTCAAATTTCGCGTCAATTACGCAAGAGTGGCCCTAGTAGCGCCACTTTTAGGATGCCAATCAGGAGTGCTTTAAATACGCGTTGTAACGGTCGTCAGCGTCCGCCCCCGGCAGCGGAGTGCTCAGCGCGACAAAACGTCAACCATAAGGGCCCGGGTTCGATTCCAGGCTGTGTCGGAGAATTTCTCCGGTCAGGGACTGGGTGTTGTGTTGTCGTAATCATCATCATTTCATCCCTATCGACGCGCAAGTCGCCGAAGTGGCGTCAAATCGGAAGACTTGCACCCGGCGAACGGTCTACCCGACGGGAGGCTCTAGTCACACGACATTTACATTTTAACGGTCGTCTGCGTTAGTTACCTTTGAGACTGGTGAACTGATATTAGTCATGGATGCCTTAAAGACGCAAAATGCTATTATCAACATCTCGCTGCGTTTGAACGATGTCGTGTAATAGGGCGACTAGAAGCTGGATATTCCTTATGCGATACTGCAGAAACACTTGGCAGGAATGTAACCACTGTTCGTGATTCCTGCGAGATTCATCCCGGTAGTGCCGTTTGGCCGTCCAAAGCCCTGTCTTCTTGCGACCGTACATCCTCGCAGCAATCATGTCTGGCGAATCTGCAGCAGCAATTTGAGACGCTCTGTAGTTTGCATTCCACTGGCCCCAAACGACCGCTGTTTGCGACTTCATTGGTGTGAAGCGTGAACTCGCGGGAGGACAGGGTGGAGGTCTATTGTGTTTTCTGATGAAAGCTGGTTCTGTCTTGCCGCCAGTGATGGATGTCTGTTGGTCAGAAGGATGCCAGCTGAGGACCTGCAACCAACTTGTCTGCATGTTAGACACATTGGACCTACACATGGAGTTATAGTTTTGGGTGCGATTTCATATGACAGCAGGACCACTCGTGGTTATCTCACGCATCGTGGCTTCAAATATGTACGTCAATATCGTGATTCGACAAGTTGTGCTGACATTTATGAACAGCTTTCCAGGGGGCGTTTTCAACAGGATAAATCTCGTCCACATACCGCTATTGTAATCCAAGATGCTCAACAGAGTGTCGACATGTTGCCTTAGCCTGCTCGATCACCAGATCTGTCTCCAATCGAGCACATATTGGACATCATCGGACGAGAACTGAAACGTCATCCACACACAGTACTAACCGTCCCTGTACTGATGGACGAAGTGCAACAGGCGTGGAACTTCATCCCACAAACTAACATCTGGCACCTGTACAACACAATGCAAGCACGTTTGCATGCTTGCATTCAACGTTCTAGCGGTTACACTGGCTATTAATGTACCAGCATTTAACACCTGCAATGGCTTATCTCGCGCTTACATTAACCTGTAATATTGCAATGTTAATCACATATATGTTACCTAGGCGAATAAATTCCAGAAATTTCATTACTCTACATTAATTTTTTTGTGCGGTGAGTTTTTCCCGCCAGTGTTAGACAGGGTGGCGTAAAATAGATGTTAGAATATGTTTGTCTACTGTGGTTTAATCTATGTCACAAACGAGTCTCCTTGTGACATCGTCATATTGTAGCTCTGAAAATTCTATAGCTAGCTAATAATTCTCAAATCACTTTTCAAAATGAAGCAAAAATATTGGAACGGCGTTTGTTTATCGTAAAGACAGAAATTCTGAACGTACTCTTATGGTGAGATGTTCGTTCAAGAGCACATTTTATTAAAAAAGAGCACCATCCAGAATGACCATTTCTCCATGAGATGATAGTACAATTGTGCTGGAAAAATTTAACAATGAATTTAACAATCCTGTTATACGAATATTGTGTAATGTTTTCTCCTCTTTTTTACTGTTTCCTTTTCTACAGGTGATGAAAAGTCCTGAAAAGACTGCATCCATGCATTACTCAAGAAGGACGATCCAAGTGGACCAGCCCCAGTTGGAGCCCTGGAGAATGTGGAACGGGTACCAGCCTCATTCAGTGAGGAGCCCACTACATGAAAAAGACATTCAGCACAGCAACTCAGGATGTCACGACTGTCTCTCCTGATTGTGAAACAGAAATTTAACCTTTTCCCTTATGAAGTTCAACTATACGAACAACCTTTGAAGGACAGTGACCTTATTTTGTAAATAAGGCGACTGAGTACTTTGAGAATGGAACAGTAGTTAGGGATGAGGTTTAGTGATGAGAATCGCTTCCATTTCCATGCGGACGTCTACAAGCAGAAGTGGCTCCACTGAGGTAATGTGAATTTACACGGCCAGCCTTTGGATATGGCGTGGAACGGTCTCCTTACAGTACCGGTCTCAACCTGTACAATTATTTCTGCTGGAATTATCTAGAGGACAGAATCTTCGAAGATGCACCTGCAAAACTCCAGGATCTTCGTACTGCAATTTACAGAAAGATCTGCATAGTAGAAAACGTTGATCTTCAATAATTAATCACGGTATTCAGTTAAAGACCCTGGACACTCGTCACTGCAGAGAGAAAGCACTTTGATAACATTTCTGTTAAATTTCATGTTGTTTGCTATTCCATAAACGTAACAAGAATCTGTCGCCCCGTATTATGTCGTAGCAGACAATAACTTTTTAACACCTGTTTTGTGCCAGCCTGTACAAGGGTCGGAGGGATGAAAGGGAATATGGACTACAAATGTTAAAGTTTATATCAGAATGGAACACTCTACGGAAGTATTGCCATAATTACGTCCACCAATATTCTAGGATTATCTCTCTACGAGTATGAGCGTGGATACGGTTGAGGAGTAAGCCGAACGAATTGGACAGGTTTATGCGGTCCTTTCGCACTGCATTACAAACAACTATGTCGATTTGTCAAAATCTACATAGTGGAATCTGTCTCAGAGTCCACTTGAGAAAACTGAATACCTGTTCATGAAGGTTACTGTACCCTTTTAAACTATACTTACTTTCATCACTACGGACTGTAAACCATTTGCATTTGCATTACATATTTTTAAAACCATGTTCAATAGATGGCAAACAAAATTTGTCAACTGTGTATTTCCTTCTTAGGGGTTTCGTTCCTTGACGGAGTGTCTGGAAAGATAGCAGGTTATATTTCCATACAAGATACGTGTGTGAGTGTGTGTGTGTGTGTGTGTGTGTGTGAGAGAGAGAGAGAGAGAGAGAGAGAGAGAGAGAGAGAGAGAGAGAGAACCGCTAAGGGACCAAACTGCTTTGGTCATCAGTTCATATACTTACACTCTACTTAAACTAACTTATGCTAAGAACAACACACACACCCATACCCGAGGGAGGACTCGAACCTCCGACGGGAGGGGCCCAAGATCCGTACTCAATGAATAAACTTTCCTAGCGGTCGTTAAACTAACGACCTTTCTGAGGTAGGAAAAAATTCTTTCTTCACTAAATACGTGCTCTCAAAATTTCATTAGCATCGTTTTTAAGATAAGTGGTTTCTTCATCACCCTCTCTCTCTCTCTCTCTCTCTAGCCTCTCTGTCATAAAAACGTTGTCTGTGTGACCAGCGTTTCCACCTAAGTTTGCTCAGTGTCAGTGTTGGCTTCTGCGAGTGGTGTCATTTTACTACACCTCCAGGACATTCTGGCAATCAGTGATTCCATTTGACTGCCGGTGCAGGGATACACATATGCTGTAGTGCCCATGGCTATTACTGCATTCTATCAGGCGCGAAGGTTCTGTGTACGAAGTAGCTATAACGCTAACCATTTGTAAAATTCTGTCAACGTGCCACAGAGATTACATTTATTGCAGTTTACCAAAATTTACAGGTGTTCAAATGGCTCTGAGCACTATGGGACTCAACTGCTGAGATCATTAGTCCCCTAGAACTTAGAACTAGTTAAACCTAACTAACCTAAGGACATCACAAACATCCATGCCCGAGGCAGGATTCGAACCTGCGACCGTAGCGGTCTTGCGGTTCCAGGTTGCAGCGCCTTTAACCGCACGGCCACTTCGGCCGGCTTTACAGGTGTGTTTGGTAGAATATTCGGATGTCACGGTTACGTCCTGCATTGGTTCGTCTGCCATAATTTGCAACTGGACTCGTATTCAGGTTGCTTGCGCTTGTATTCTGTGTCCGAAGATTCAGGTTTGGCCGAGTACCTCGGCTCACCTTATTTAATAGAACTTGGGCGCCGTCTGTAAGGACTTCGACTGGACCTGACGTTAAGTTACAATCCTCCTGCTTTCCTCAACACATTTTTTGTCTCCCGGTGGACGATGTGAGTGATGCAAAGCCTGACATTACCAGGTGAAGGAGACACAGCGATGCGTGTTATTCATTACAAATTTTAACAATCTTTATATCAATACAGTTCAATAATAACTATATGATAGCCGGTTTCGATTGGCTAAAAGCCATCTTCAGCTCTACGCAACGAACAAAGATTATCTTTCATTACATGCAATCAAACAACGTACCGTACTTTCACCGTAATTGATATGTAAGGTATCAGGAAGTTTTAACCACCACAAATTTGTTACTATGAGTAACTTCTCAAAATATTCAGACTGACCAAAACACATATTTCTGCATAAAAAACCAGAATGGATTTTATGATACTTGGAGTTACAGTAATTTTATCACCTTAACTTTTTCGCTCAGCATCTGCGTGTATATTGCCATAAAAAGGATGTTTATAGTGTGTCATTGTAAACTTTTGCTTATATAAATATATAATGTTTCAGATCAAAATGAACGAGCTCTGCTGCACAAATAAACCACGTATCGATTACCTACAACCAAACTGCATCACGATTAGCAAAGGCGTTACAGCACGCTGCAGCTGCACAGGAAGACGAAAGTGCAGACGTCCTTAATAATGTAGTAATTGTCAAAAGTATTGGTAGCGCTGCCCTTTCGTTTGCTTTAATACCTCCAAAATGTGCTAATGAGGAATATATGCGCTGTTGCAGTTCAGTTTTGGGTTCTCACAGGGTCTGAGTAGGTACTGACCAGACATAGTCGGGAGCGAGCTTGCAGATGTAGTAAGTCAACGATAGAGAGAGATAGTGTCTATCAAGAAACTTTGTAGCTCATCGAGTTTTTTAATCGTAAAATACCAAGCGGCAGGTTCAGATTTTTACTGTCAGACTTCGTTTCAAATGCATGATTTCGTTGCTAGTAGGGGGAGATCTTGGGAATCAACGGCACAATTAACAGGAATATATGAATTATTACATTATTGCAGCAGTGTGTTGGCAGAGTTGTATCTCGACAAAGCAGTCACTGTTCTTAGTTTGATGTGGGATTTGCTGAGTTCAGACTGTGACCCGATTCGTTTCGTATCTTGTGGATAGGGTCCTGTTCGGTACCCTCTAAGCGTCTAAGTTCATTCAGCGGCTGCTTTATTTGTGTTGGAGATTAGATTGGTGATTTGCACTGAGCAATGTATTGGCTCAATTGCAAGATATTTTGTTGAACGGCCACTACAGATATGAAAACGAAACTTCGCTTTGGTCATACAGCGCATGGTGTCAGAAGGCTTTCCAAAGCTCTTTCCCCGAATGGTTGAGGAATTGTACCCTAAAGGAAATCCGATCTTTCTGCAGAGGTATCATCAGGTTACTGATTTATTGTGGTGAGTGACCATTCATTAATGCGACGTCAGTGCCTGAAGTGATAGTGGCTCTTAGCTTCTTATTTGCACTTTTTTATTATTCACTATCGCTGTCGGTTTGAGGAATTAGCTTTGATGGCACTCGTTCACAGAATTAGAAATCTCGCCTGTGACAAATCTAAAGTGTTCAGTGAGAAAAATTTACGTGTGCAACGATAAGAATGCAGTGGGAATGTATTGACATCTGTTGGACGGATGTAATGAAAACAAACACTCCAAACCGACATTTCACGACAGTTAATCAGTAAAAAAACGCACAACATGTTATGAAAGCATGAAAACCGTCTGAAGATGAATCATAACGATGCGAAACCGGTAACGGTACCCTTTGAATAAAGGAACTGAAAATAAATTTGTGGCTGGTTGCTGTCTTAACACCATCAACATTAGTCTTTGTTTCATCTGTCAAAGCCGGTTCCTGCACGCACTGCTCAAAATATTGCAACGATGGGCTTTGTTGCTTTCGCAGTATCAGTATGAAATTATGTACAGACCTATGGCAAAGCAAGACAATACAACGCCTTATCTCTCCTTCCGATTGGCCCAGACTCTGATTTTGATGCATCTGCCCCATCTTGCTGCCAAATCGATGCTCAGGACTCTGAATTGCTGGAATCTTTTTCCTTGAACTACAGAAGAATTGTACAGGCCCGGAAGCAGACCCAGATCTCAATACCTTTTTGCATTACATTCGCATGTCTTGGCCTTGTTCATTGAACAGTATACAGAACTCAGTTGTGCTCCGATATTTTGCAAGTAGGCACAGCCTTTCAGTTCAACAGGATGTGATTCTAGTTCAAAATGACAGTGGAAATCGCATGTACTTATCCCCAAAGTGTTGCAAAAGGATGTGTTGCGATTGCCCCACCAAGGACATTGGGGACTTGTTCGCACTAAAAAGGTCGCGTGACAGCACTGTACTTGGCAGGGCATGGATGTTCACATTGAACAGATGACGTCACAGTGTAGCGCATGCATGGAGAACCAATGCGCTACGCCAGTCATTCTCAGCTTGGCCTAAGACTTAGTCTCCATGGCAGCGAGTGCACATAGATTTTGCAGAACCAATTTGGAACACTCGTTGGCTCAAAGTGGTAGACTCTTTTCGCAAGTTTCCATTTGGCGTGCCTATGAATTCTACCACATCCAGAGCACCATTCAATATTTTGTATAGAAGGTTTGCCAGAAGTACTTGTGTTGGAGAATGAACCGCAGTTCACATAACTTTGAAGAGTTTTTTGAACGCAATGGCATTAGTCATCTAACAAGTGCTCCCTAACACCTTGTACAAGCTTCATAAACGCTCTTCATGTCACCAGTATGTTCGTAGACTATATACGAAGTGCGATTTAACAGTTTACTGTTCGCTACTCATTGGGTATATAACATTTTTTTCTTTTTTGTGATGTGAATCTGTTTATTGATTCCACAACAAAGCCACGTTGTGGCTTTCAAGCTTAACTGTTTCAGATTTGCGTCAACAAGCCTCTTTTATTTCTGCTGTTCACTCTTCCTACATCTGTTTTTCACATGTTTATTTTATACACGAATCTTTTGCCGATCTTCGTACGACGCTATCGTCTGATTCTTAATTTGACGTTGGCCTACCGATGATCCTCTTTCATTTTTGAAGGTGACAGTTTAAACTGCTGAGGCCGTTAGGGTGAACCAAACTGACTTTTGTGCAGCGGACAAATGACTTTTTATCTTCGTTGAAGTAACCTTTCTTCCTTGTTTCCAAACACGCCTCAAGTACCTACTTACAGTTTCAATTTGTCGCTTGCTTCCCTCTATACCTTTACAAATACGTAGAAGCTCTCGTGCTGGGCTGCTGGGCTTCTAGTTGAACAAAGTTTCAGTCGACGGTTGCGGTGCTGATCCGGCACACACTTTAAACTCGTAAGTCCATCGCAACAACAATGTGTTTCTAAAGGGTGACAAAATATGATTTCACTACATATGTTCATAAGGGGAGGAGGGCTTTCGGAAGACTGGTAATTCTAACAGACTGCGTGATTGAAAACCGTATATATTACATTATTAGGCAAAACTAGATGAAATTATAAATCTGAGACGAGCATGAGAAAAATTTAACTTCAAATTGAAAATTGATATAATGTTTTAATATAAAGCTAGTCATGATTGTAAGTTTAGACAGCAAAAGTAAGCAACACAAAAAGATTTCCTATGCTGACAAAGACACTCTCTTTCATGATTGGTGAACTGTAAATAGGTCGCTTTATATTTCTTGAAATCCTGAGCTTGTTACTAAAATTTCTGTTCATCGTTTGTCTGGTCTTGTTATTGTCAGCAAAAGCGCCACTGCGCATGACAAATGGAACTAGGCCCTAAGTATTGTTTCCGATTGCAGCAGAGATTATCTTAGACTTATATAAAAAAATTGGGCTGCGATATTTTTATTGCACATAGAAATAATGTTAGCTCTCAGTGCCAACATTGTATGAACTATAAAAGACTAAGGAAATAGTCCTCACAATAATTAGACTGAACGATTCGCATATGAGCGTTGAGAACTCGACATAAATCAGAATATTAACGTGCCAGAGTTTCGTCGTGAAATGCTGATACTTTGATTTCATTTAACCCCAGAGTATTAGGAAAAAGAGAAATTATGAAATAAGATAAAACTGTAGTGGAACACTGAATAACCATGTTGGATGATTCTGGGTAAGCTGAGCATGATTTTATTTGATTTAATGAGACAAAAATAAATTACTTCCCCGACTCCACTAACGGCTTCGCTGTAGACTGAACTGTGGACGCTTGGTCAACGATCGTAACAGGATATCGTCTTCAGATTTCGAGAAGAATTCTGCTACATCCAACATTACCTTACTGAGCTTTTTAATTTTTGTCCTGTGTAGACGAAATGGAAGATTCCGCAATTGTGGATAAATTTCAGAAACTGAATCTGCTGTTTGTATTTCGGCAACTTGAAAGTAACGGTACCAACAAACGATTGTGAAAATTATAGTAACAAGGTGGTGGCACTAGCTACGATCACTGAATACGAGTCTTCATGTTAACATACGGTGGACAAATCACCATCAATCATATGTCATTCCATAAAGCAACGCGAGGAATCTCGGTATTTAATGCAGGACAACCTTTCCGTTTGCTGGCTGAAAACATTTGATCAAAGTAATTTTTGAGAATGTTTTTAGTGGAGCACAGTGGTGTTTCTTAGTACTTTAAAATAAACATAAACAGTCTCGACCGCAAGATCCTCAGACCTCATACCAGGATAGTAAGCGGTGGCGGATAACGGAGTAGGCGTTTCGGACTCCATACTCCACCACCGGCAAGTGCTTAGCTGACGTTCGTCGAGTCCGTAAAGCCTGCTCCGTTATCCGCCACCGCTTACCATCATGGTATGAGGTCTGAGGATGGTCAGTAACTGACCGAAATCGGTAACCATAAGTTTGTGCTGTTATCAATATTCGAACTAAAGCCTTTCTGTAGAGTGTCACCAGTGTAATGTGTGTCAGTCAACGCGGCGGAATTGGAGAATAACCTGACAGACACGGCGTCAATTAGGGCCACCCCGTTTCCCAATAAATTAAGTTGTATAGGCACGGGAAGTCCGCACGGTCTCAGGTTCGAATCCTGCCTCGCGCATGGATGTGTGTGATGTCCTTAGGTTAGTTAGGTTTAAGTAGTTCTAGGGGAGCGATAGATCTGTACCTACAGATTGGAAAATTGCGCAGGTCGCACCAGTGTTTAAGGAGGGTAGTAGGAGTAATCCATCGAACTACAGACCTGTATCATTGACGTCGGTTTGCAGTAGGGTTTTGGAGCATATATTGTATTCAAACATTATGAATCACCTCGAAGGGAACGATCTATTGATACGTAATCAGCATGGTTTCAAAAAACATCGTTATTGTGCAACGCAGCTAGCTCTTTATTCGCCCGAAGTAATGGCCGCTATTGACAGGGGATCTCAAGTTGATTCCGTATTTCTAGATTTCCGGAAAGCCTTTGACACCGTTCCTCACAAGCGACTTCTAATCAAGCTGCGGGCCTATGGGGTATCGTCTCAGTTGTGCGACTGGATTCGTGATTTCCTGTCAGGAAGGTCGCAGTTCGTAGTAATAGACGGCAAATCATCGAGTAAAACTGAAGTGATATCAAGTGTCCCCCAGGGAAGCGTCCTAGGACCTCTGCTGTTCCTGATCTGTATAAATGACCTGGGTGACAATCTGAGCAGTTCTCTTAGGTTGTTCGCAGATGATGCTGTAATTTACCGTCTAGTAAGGTCATCCAAAGACCAGTATCAGTTGCAAAGCGATTTAGAAAAGATTGCTGTATGGTGTGGCACGTGGCAGTTGACGCTAAATAACGAAAAGTGTGAGGTGATCCACATGAGTTCCAAAAGAAATCCGTTGGAATTCGATTACTCGATAAATAGTACAATTCTCAAGGCTGTCAATTCAACTAAGTACCTGGGTGTTAAAATTACGAACAACTTCAATTGCAAAGACCACATAGAAAATATTGTGGGGAAGGCGTGCCAAAGGTTACGTTTCATTGGCAGGGCATTTAGGCAACAAGTCCACTAAAGAGACAGCTTACACTACACTCGTTCGTCCTCTGATAGAATATTGCTGCGCGTTGTGGGATCCTTATCAGGTGGGATTGACGGAAGACATCGAAAGGGTGCAAAAAAGGGCAGCTCGTTTTGTATTATCACGTAATAGGGGAGAGAGTGTGGCAGAGTGGAATGGTAGAGACATAGTATGATTGTGGTTCGATGAACCCTCTGCCAAGCACTTAAATGTGAATTGCAGAGTAATCATGTGGATGGATGGATGATGACCTCAGCAATTAAGTCCCATAGTGCTCAGAGCCATTTGAACCATTTTGAAGCAAGAAAACTTCGTTCATTGGCATCCGATGGAAGCGTCGGCTTTGCCAACTGATATAATCAACGCAGCCGCACAAATTATAAGAGTGTACAGCGCAGCTGCTGTCTTAAATGAAGGCAAATGCATACTCGTGTACTAAGTAATGAAAGCGACAGTATGCTAATGCACGATTAGTGTTGGAACACGGCACATCGTTTGTATACCTAGAGATATGAAATGAAACTGACACGTATAATAGTATTTGGAAAAGCTATTTGTTGAGAGGAGTCTGCGAAAATGACATGCATTTGTTATGGAAGCCAGAGCACTGTACACACATTTTCCTCTTTAATGACCTCGTTGTGCACGGACGCTAAGTTCTAACCGTTCTTCCTTCCTAAATACCTTAATTCTACAGCACTGTTCAGTATTTGCAGTCCATTAAAAGGAGGCAACAGAAAATAGCAGAATTTCTTGAATCGTAAAAGAATGAGATAGTCCACACTATGATGTAGCAGAGATGCACAGAGAACTTACATCATTGCCAGATACGTGATTATGTTCTCGCTAAACTCTATTGGATAAATTTAGAGAACCAGTATGAAGGATTGTGCAAGACCTGTTCTGAATTTATCGTACTCGGTGTGTCGGTACCGTTAGTATAAATTCTCCATGGTGTTAGCATTCATTACAGGTATTCTGTATATATCTATAATGCGGTAACAGGCCACTGCTGCCGCTGTTTTTCACATTTCTTAATGTTGTCTTACGTGATGTGACTCTTCAGCTACGGTACTCGAGCATTTGCATCAAATCGTGAAACCGTGTTGCGAATTTATTTCTGAAGCCTGTTATGTCATCATTGCTTGAAAACGTCGACGTTTTTTTTATATCTGCAAGTTATTAACATCTGTTTTCTTTTCATTTCTTGTGTCATCAAATGGTACACCAGTGCTGTTCCCAAAAAAATAGAAAAAAAGTGACACTGCAAATATCTTTATGGACTGCACTGTTTCATACATACGAGATTTCTGACGAGAGTAGATATTTCTAGTTAGTATAATAGTTAGAACTGTCATGATGAAAGTACTTTTAGCATTGTTTATTAGAATTAGTTCTGGAATAATTTTAATGTAATCTTGACGCAGCGCTAGGATGAAAGCAGAGAAGTTCGTCAAGTCTTCATCGTTAAGTAAAAATAACTGTTACTTATTTGAAATCACAGTTACGCAATCATGCAAGAAATAAATGAAGGTTGGAAATGGAAAAAGTTCTAAACGGCGAATCTGACATTTCTGAGGCGAAAGAAATAATAGTTGTCTCTTTTCGTACATCTCAACTGATTTGTATCCAGAAACATTAAGAAAGTATTCTGAAAAGAGTAGGGCAAATTAGAAAATAAAAACTTCATTTAAGAATAATTGAAGTGTCATAACAGGAAACTGGCTGATTCTACGTGCCAATAATGAAATTTTAACAATTGATTCTCGCAAAGAAGAAAAGAGCAACCAGCCATTTTTATTAATCCTACTTATCTACATAAATAGCGCCGTCATTGGTTTCGAATCAATAAGTTCGTCTTCAGGCGGCTGTTCACGTTTTTATTATGTCTGTTATTGTTTAAATTAGTTATTAGCTATTTTTCGCCCCATAGTCATAGTTAGTACACCGCTCTCCCGGAGTGGTTTCGAAACGAGAGCCCAACAGTCCTCTAAGTAGCTCTCAGCTGACTCTTGGATGCCGAGTGCGCTATTTTCCATTGTGTGCACTATGGAAAATCCTAAGCGACGCTATAAATCGAACCTAAGTCACATGTGTCATAATTAGATTCTGGGACCTCTCCCAACCGAAGGATGGAAGGAAGATTAGTGTTTAACGTCCCTTCGACAGCTAGGTCACTAGAAAGGGAACACAAGTTCGATTTAAGTAGACATGACCAAAAATATCGGGTGAACCGTTTCGAAGGCATTTGCGATAAACGGGTTGGGGACATCAGACATCACGGAAACCATCGTCCTCCAGAATGCGAGTCCAGTATGCTACCACTGGGCCACAGCTCTCGATCTCTCACCGAAAGCAGCAGAGAATCTAAAATGATGATTTCCATAAATGAACATTATTGGCGGTAGCTAGGAAGAGGTTTGAAGCAGGTTATCGTTTCATTTTGTAACCCTTTTGTACAGTTATCTTCCATAATTTTAGAAATTCAGGAAATAGCATAACTATGGAGCTGAGATAATCTTTGAGCCACGTGCTACATATGATTCTGTGACCTTCCACTATCAAGATACTTAAGTTTGCGTCTTTGCCAGTGATGCAAGAATACGCATCGATGTCAAAGACCGTGAATATTGTTGGTTTAGCTACTCCGTCACAGGCAGCGATGACTACAGCACGTGAGACTGCCAGCCACGTGAGTCAGCTGCCTCTGGAACTACGATAATAATATAACTTGCCGCAGAAGGGGTGTCAGTCATTTCTCCTTGGGCGGACACCTAAAGCAGATCATCGTCATATTATCTGAGTACGACATTGCTTCGCATCGCTGGACCCTCCCGAATACGTCGTCGTCTCCTCCTGCTGTATTGCCAACGAACTTTGACCCCGTAAGCGATATAAGACCAGAGATGATAGACTGCGGAAGTTTCCTCATTCTGCTACCGTGGCCTGCGTCAAGTGGGACACGCTAAATTTTATCACCTTATTAACAAATATCACTGATTCCATTTTGGTTCAAATGGCTCTGAGCACTATGGGACTCAACTGCTGAGGTCATTAGTCCCCTAGAACTTAGAACTAGTTAAACCTAACTAACCTAAGGACATCACAAACATCCATGCCCGAGGCAGGATTCGAACCTGCGACCGTAGCGGTCTTGCGGTTCCAGACTGCAGCGCCTTTAACCGCACGGCCACTTCGGCCGGCGATTCCATTTTGGATAGACACCGAACATCTGGGATTTAAAATGTCAGTTATTTCCATTTAGTTTATTTATTTGTAGAGTTTAACATTTTCCGCATGCAAGTAACAAACGATATAAGTTGTATCAATGATTGATGATCAGTAAAGATAGTAAATGTGAAAGCGTTTATTAAATGCCGTAGTTTACAGTATTTAACATTATCGTAGGCCCCATCAGTATGAAAGTCTTTTGCTGTCAGAAATTTCATGCTGTGTGTTAATGAGTGCGTCAGTACACACTTGTCTTTCTCAAAGACTTGTAGTCCCTTGTCCTCTGCCAGTGTAGCTTATCTTCGGGCGAAAACCGCGAGTTTATACTTCACCGAGTCGCCTGTACCTTAATGTAAGCCAGCTAATAGTAAAAGTTGCCGGCAGAATTGGTTAGAGCCGCCGCAAGGTCAGTGGGAAAAATGACGCTCTCTTGTTTCCTCCGGGTGCCGCGAGATTGTACTCATGTGTTAATATAGTCGCTTTATCTGGTTGTAGTGAAATGGACACACTGAATCGATTTCGTCCCCGATTATGGTGAGATGATTGCTGGCTAACATGCTTGCACTTTTTTTATGTGATTGGACTTTGTGGGATTTCACATTACAGAACATTAGATTTCTTTCTCCGAATTGGTTTGCAGCCATATTTAACATGGGAAACTTCAGGTGTTTTCCTAAGTTCAAAACTTCAGTAGAGCACGTAGGAGTTAATATCCGATTTTTATCCCTTTGATTTTCCACTCATCAGGTAATATTTTGGGCGTTAACACTAATACATGACGATTTTCTTTGTTTATTATGTACGGTTGGTTATGTACAGATACCTTGTTCGTTGAAAACGATTTGTATACAAAACATAATTTCTTACGAACTTATTTTTCATTCCTCTGATTTTTAATCAAGTTAACCTTTCACGTGTTCCACATCTCTACACGTATCCACTACGCTCCCGAACGTACTATGTTCGCTTTAACTACCTCACCTACCTAAAGGCCAATAGGCAAGTACTAAAATTACTAGCTGGCCAAACTTTGGGATCGCACCCATCAACAGTCCTCCACACATACAAAACCTTGACCTGATCCATTCTCTCCTATGGAAATGTTGCGTTGACATCCATCGCAGCTAAGTTTCATAAGTTCTTCCATATCCTCGAACGTCATGCATCCGTTTACCCTCACCCAAATGGATCTTTTACCATCTCGTCGAAGTCCCACCTCTCCTCACTCACATTATACACCTTCGAACAACCTGCTTCATCTGGACACTCGATTTCAATAGTGCTAGACTTTCCCTTCCAATTTCTAACCCTAGTATGCTGCCAAGCCTCTGCCGACACATCCAACCAATGCTACCCCCGCACATCTTCCACATCCTCTACCAAAGAAATCTCAGCCGCCTCCCTGTCCAAGATCAGAAACTCCGTACTAACAGCTACCCATGATACCAAAGATTAATCTACCCTACTCATTCCTCTTCTGCCCGTCATTTCTTACGCCGTTTTACCCTTCAAAGTATGGGCCTACCAACACCTCTAACAACTCCTCCCTCCTTGACTGCCAACAACTCCTACTCCTCGATACTGCACATCAGTTCTACATCCTTATACCCCCATTCTCCTACCCTCCTCAAAGCCCAAACTCCTTCCCTTCAACAACAGACAACTTTTCCCAGTGTACGTCCTTCCAGTGTTAGTATAATAATAATAATAATAATGTCGTGTGACGAGGGCCTCCCGTCGGGTAGACCGTTCGCCTGGTGCAAGTCTTTCGATTTGACGCCACTTCTGCGACTTGCGTGTCGATGGGGATGAAATGATGATGATTAGGACAACACAACACCCAGTCCCTCAGCGGAGAAAACCTCCGACCCCGCCAGGAATCGAACCCGGGCCCTTTGTATTGACATACTGTCGCGCTGACCACTCAGTTACCGGGGGCGGACTCCAGTATTAGTAACACAGAAGAGCTTCCTTGTAAGATCAGTGTTTTACATCGTGTTTTAAAGGTACACTTATTGTTTTTCGTTTTTGCTCTTTGTTATTACTATTTAAATAACTGACGAAGAAAGGCCTGTTTCTTATATATAAAAATTTCCATTAATTTTAACTTTAAAATATTTTAACTGAGTTGTAAATATCTCATCTTTACGTTAGTGTTTTTTTATCGTCTTAATTAGTGTTGAATGTCCCTTGGCCGAAGAGAGGGCTGAATGAATCGATGACAGCATGGGGGTATGAAATAATAATGAAAAAGTAACCTTCCTACACCAATGGTGGTATTTTTATTGGAAATGAAATTTTCAGCTATGAAGTTTGTTCGTGTTGTTATGAAACTTCAAGACACTTGCTTGTTGAGGTGCAGACTTGAGATGAATTTCTGTCACACCAGTCCAGATCATTTCTGTTTACCAGTTGTTGTAGGATAAAGATTGCAAAGACACTGGCATCGAACGAAATAGCTCTCTATACTAATGGAAATGCCGTGTGGCTAGGGCCTCCCGTCTTGTATACCGTTCGCCCGGTGATGCTTTCGACTTGACGCCACTTCGGAAACTTGCGTGTCGATGGGTATGAAATGATGATGACAAGGACAACACAAAAACCAGTGCCTGAGCGGAGAAAACCTCCGACTCAGCCTGTTAGGTATGACATTTCGTCGCGCTGACCACTCAGCTACCAGGAGCGGACTCTCTATACTTATTCATACACAAGTGCGGTGAGCAGTGGCCTGAGGACCGTTGTTAAGATTACGATTTCTGTTTAGTCCTCGTTGAACTTTTGTTATAGCCCCTATAAATAATCCATTTTGTTATGAGAAAGTTCTTGCCACTAATAAATTTAAGAATAAAGTTAGAATGGGTTTGTTTAGATACGGGCCAGAATGTATACAAAACGATAATGTTTCATGGCTTGAAAAACTGGGTTCATACTCTCTTATGAAATCACAGGTTAAAATACAAGATAGTGGAAGGTTTTCGATTGTATGAGGATTCCTTTTTGCCTCCATTCCGCATAATCAATTTCGTAATTTGAAACGAGTTTTGTAATGCTTCTAGACCGAGCGAGTTGGCGCAGTGGTTAGCACACTGGACTCGCATTCGGGAGGACGACGGTTCAATCCCGCGTCCGGCCATCCTGATTTAGGTTTTCCGTGATTTCCCTAAATCGCTTCAGGCAAATGCCGGGATGATTCCTTCGAAGGGGCACGGCCGACTTCCTTCCCCGTCCTTCCCTAATCCGATGAGACCGATGACCTCGCTGTTTGGTCTCTTCCCCCAAAACAATCCAATCCAAATGTAATGCTTCTAGGCTGACGACGCTTATGCGACAATATTCGTCATTTCGGCATCACCATTCTCGCATAGGCCTTGTTCCACTGATTACTCCGAACAACTTCACACTCACAGTTGGTCGACTACAGACGTGAGCGTCCCCCAGAAGGGGGTTAGAAAGAGATGCAGACAGAAGGGACTCACCGTCGTCCATGATGGCGGTGGTGACGTTCTTGCCGGTGACGCCCTGTGCCCAGGCGGCCTCGACGTTGAGGTCGAGCTTGGCCTTGCCGCCGTTCTGGCCGGTGTTCTTGAGGTACCACTGGAAGGGGAAGTAGGGGTCGGCCGGGTCGCGCTGCGGCCGCATGTTCTTCACCAGGTTCTCCACGCGCAGCGGCTTGTAGCCGCGCTTCACGCGCCGGAAGCCCGTCTGCTGCACCGCCGCCTCAACCTGCAACACCGCCGTCACCGACTGCTCAGTGCCTGGGAAATCCACACACAGTGATGCGGGGCGGATGGGTCCCGAAAACGCACCAAGTGGTAATTGACTAAATTAGTCACATTTGATTATACTGTTGATTGTAGGGTTCATAAAGTTTTCCCTTATTCAGTCAAATGTCAAATTAAATGGCCGCCTTATACTGGTACATTTAGAGTGAGACTAAAACTGTCATCTAACATTCACAGTGAAAAACACCTTTAATTCAAAATGGGATAAAAGGGTTAGTGGAGGGGAGGTGAGGGGAGGCGGCGGCTACTTACATGGGCAAATGCAAAGAAAATTTATAACACAGTGACACAACAATTAGTTTCAATCATGTTTAATAAATAGCTCCTTCAAATAGTTAAACTGGATGAAATCAAGAGGTTAAAATGCCTCATTTTCATCACAAGACAAGGTTTCAATTAATATGTTTTGATTAATAGGCGTTTCTCAGGAGAAATGACTACAATGATGCGAAAAAAATTGCAACATCAAAAAATAAATAATGCAAATTAGTAGAGTTTCCGGAATGATTGATCTAGGTAACACACTTAAGTGATAAACATAGCAAGATTATAGATTAATGTAAGCAATAGTTAAGCTATTGCAAATGTGAAATACTGGTACATTAATAACCGTTGTTTCGTACATTAATAACCGTTGCAACCGCCAGGATATTCAGTGCAAGCATGTAAACGTACATCCATCGTGTTGTATAGGTACCGGATGTCAGTTTGTTGGATGGAGTTTTATGCCTGTTGCACATCGTCGGTCAATATAGCAACGGTCAGTACTGTTTGTGGGTGACGTTGGAGTTGTCTTCCGACGATATCACGTATGTGCTCGACTGGAGACAGACTTGGTGATCGAGCAGTTCAAGGCAACATGTCGACTGCCTGTAGCGCATGTTGGGTTACAACTGCGATATGTGGATGAGTGTTATTCTATTGTATAATATCCCCTGAATGCTGTTCATGAATAGCGGCACGACAGGTTCAGTTCCCAGACTGACGTATAAATTTGCAGTCAGGGTGCGTGGGATAACGATGACAATGTTCCTGCTGTCATACGACATCGCACTCCAGACCACAGTTCCAGGTGTAGGCCCAGTGTGTCTTGGAGACAAACAGGTTGGCTTCAGGATCTCAACTGGCCTTCTTCTGAACTACACACGGCCATCACTGCCTCCGAGTCAGAAGCAGCTTTCACCAGAAAATGCAAGAGACTCCCACCCAGCCGTCCAATCAGCTCTCGATCGACACCATTGAAGTCGCAAAGGGCAGTGGTTTGAAGTGATTGGAATGCACGCTACAGGGCGTCTGGCTCGGAGCTGTCCTTGAAGTATCCGATTTGTAACAGTTCGTTGTTTCACTGTGGTGCCATATGCTGCTCAGTTTGCTGCTCCAGATGCAGTACGATACGCCAGAGCCATACGCTTCTTGAAAAAAGGAATACAAAACATAGTAATCGATATTCAGCGACAATGAAAGCGCTATATGCGCTCCTAGGATTGTAATAAGCATGAACTTTGTCTCGTGGTATATAAGAAAAGAACTTTTGTTTCTTTATGCTCTGCTTCTCTTTCGTCTCCTTAGTTCTGACGTCCTTGCTGAAGGTCGCACTTAGATCACGGTATGTAATTAACTTAACTATATGTAGTGTAATTATAATTTTTGTTAAATATATATGTCAGTATCCAATGTAGTATGTGTTTTTGTTAGTACCAAGAAAGTACCTTCCCTGCCTCTTATTTAATTACGTAACAATTAAATATTGCCCTGCCCATTTTGTGGAAGTGCATTATTGAAGCGACACTGTTGGTATTCAAATGAAAAAACTTTCTTAATAGTCATTTAATTCTGAAAGTATTGAAAGGATTTAATATCAATCAATAGAAAACGGCGTCTTATAATACTTTCCATTTCATTTTAGGCCAGAGGTACAGTTTTTTCAAAAACAATTATTTCAATTGTATACGCTGCCATTGCACATAGGAGGCTATACTGGAGCATCAAGCCTCACAGAGTAAAATAAATAATTAACTGAGTATTGTGTTTAATTTGCTTATCGCGAAACGTTAAAGAAAGATATTTTTTTATCCATCGTGAGTAAGGCAGATGTCTTCACGTTGGAATACGTATGATATTTCTGGCGATAGCGCCCTGAGAAAAATTAGCCGTGGCTTTTAACTAAGATAAAACACATTTTTTAACAAAACATTTGATTCGAAATTTAATAGAATATTTTATTTCATTTACTTTTCAAAAAGTTACGCGATAGCCGAACACGATGGTCTTTCCTGTCAGTAGTGCCACGTGATCGTCTGGAGCCCGGTCTTCTTGCGACTGTACATTCTCGTGATCACCGCTTCCACCAATCACGTACAGTGGCTACATTCCTGCCAAGCCCTCCTGCAATATCGCAGAAGGAACTTCAGGTTCTCGTAGCCCTATTACACGACCTCGTTCAAAATCAGCGACATGTTGATAATGGAGTCCGTTGCCTTAAAGGTATTCTTGAGCTTACATCAGCTCACCACGTGCAATCTCAAAGATAACTAACGCGCACTAACGTTACAGCGTGTATTTAAAGCAAACCTAATTATGCGACTGGTTCGGTATTTGAATAGCCATCATCTTTCAGATACAGAAAAACGCTTTCCAACTTTCGTTTATGTCGCACAGCTCCTTCTTGGTGCTGCTATCTTTTCCCGTCAGTGTAAATATTCTTCATACCAAATGCTGTTGCATTATGTGCATAACGATCAATCTAGATGAAATTTTTAGTTCCATAACATCCTGCTAAAGTTTCTCTCTTTTTATTTTTAATATCTTCGATATTGTTCTCCTCCTGTTAACCGTGTTCAATCATCCTCTCACTATCATGATTTTCTTGAATAATGAAATGACACTTGATGAGAGGCCTTTTGCTATTACCGGTCACTGAATTATGAAGGCAATTCGCCTTCAGTGTTAGCAGCAATATCTTAAGCATTAACTGACAAGGAGGTCCTATCGTCATTAAGTGTAAAATTCCCTCAAATTCCCGTAGCCCAAAACTCAATGTTATAAACGAATCTGTGTCAAATAGCATTGGAAGTTGATCGCTTGGACAAGCCTCCTTGAGCCCTGTAAACAGTTCAGCTGTCAACCTGTGAGTGTGGCAGCAGTCTCAAGTTCGCTGCACAGACTTCATTAAATTATTTTTCGAACGATGTCAGTAGTAGTAGTAGCAGTACCTGTTTGTGTGTTGGAGTGATGAATAAACTTGTGTATGTGTTAACTACCAGAATTTTTTACACATTAAGAGAATTCCGCTGCATTACGTCCACCAGTGTAGACAATGACACTGTTGTTGTGTTCACGTGAAGTCTACATACATAAATCTAAAAATACAACTGGAGTTTGGATGTGCTACAGAGGTCTAAAATTACTATAGGTCTCCGAAGGAGGGCATAAAAAGTCTATCATCTCTGGCTGAGAACATTAATGGGATTACAGCAAGTTGCAGATGGTCCTATCTCGTGTGACTTCTCAACGGCTTAACGTTCCCGTTACTCTTGAACAATGTATGAAATTCGCTCCATCACTGCGCAGGCACCAATGCAGCATGCTAGTGATGGAGGGAAGGGGAAGTAGCTACACATTTCTAAGAAAAAATGCTGCTGACAGACAAGGGTTGGCTTACCGGTCTCTTTAGACAGGCCATGCACTGGTCTCGTGTTTAATATGCCCGTCACCAGACTAATCCCTTTATGACGAACAGAAGCTATAATAATGAAGTATGATGGCCCTGGTGACCTAGACGTGGTGCATCCGGAGTTAGGCCATGACCCCACGAACTATTTTTAGAATTACGGCAAGGACATTCTGCTCCCATAGATCTACATTTGCCGGATTTCAAAATTTAGTTACTTCGAGCCTTCATGCCTTCTCAAGTGTGGCAACATTCTGTTCTTCAAAAGTTAACGACGAGATTGATGAAGTAGCATAACATATTAACTATTCGATAAAAATGAATGACAATGTGCGGGAGAATGTAGCCAGAGGTCTTCTACTGGTGCACAGAAATTTGGGAGTCACATAGCTTGAAGTCATCAACGCTATAGCGCCAATTGTGGCTGGTTCCGCAACATGAGGTTCTTGAAGGAACAAGAAAAGACAGTGTGTGTGTGTGTGTCAGTCAGATGGCACTTACTGAGCACGATGGTGGTGTTCTTCATCACAGCAATTTTGACGATTACACACAGGAAAGTATCAAGAGGAAACTGGAAGAAGCTCACACCAATGTTTCACGTGTATGGCGAGCGTTTCGAATAAGGGCCCAAGGTCAAACAGAGTCTGCAGTTTGCAACCACGTTTGACAGGACTGCAAGACACGCAATCTCAAGTTCCACAGTGGCACAGCGACTCCATGGGGATGGTTCCGTTGACACCGCACATCGGCGGCACAGTCTGCGATGGTGTCAAGAGTGTAGGTACTTCCATTTCGAAGCTGCTGACAGTTGTGTATGTTGGTGCGCAAAATCTCTCGATGACACACAGGACAAGTAATTCTGCCAGCAACAGTATCATTGACCTACTACAGCTAGTGTCTGCTTTGTTTTTAATGTCTACCTTACTGCCCTGTCAGGAAGGTCTCAGACAATGCGAGACTTGTTGACGTCTGCACATGTTCATTCAAACAATAGTCGACACGACCTCCAAGTATAATTCCCAAAGCCTACTATAGCCCACGTGCTGAAAATCGTTATTGCGAAGGACGAAGCGAGTGAATTGAAGTTTAAGCGTTCACAGTTTTTTGTCACTAGCATTCTAATTAAAACAATGTTTTTCACTGTATTATCTCAGCATTTATCATTTGTGACAGCACTCGATCTCACTAAAGAGTGTGATGATAATGAGACATCTGATTACGTTGGGCGGGTGTTCCAACAGAGCGTTAAGCATTGGCGATATTATCTGTAAATATTGTATGTATTAATGTACGTATTAAAAGATTTGGCGATATTATCTGTAAATACTGTATGTACTATTGCACATATTAAATGATAGAAAGTGGTAAACGTTATCATTGAAACGATAAGTTCACTATATCATATTGGACTAAAATAAAATACTATATAGATCAATAAGATACATGTCAGTCTTAATGAAAACATCACAGGCAATAGATTTTTGTAGTTAATAAGCGTAAACATGGTCCATAGTAGGCTGAAATGTGATTTTTATTTAATCGTGCGATTAGTTAATTTGGACTATTTGTCATTAGCACCTGTAAAACCAACGCAGAAAGCCACTACATTGTGTGGGTATATCGCCATATATGTGCCATTATACATGGTGATGTATGCAGACAATGTAGTGCTTTTCCATTTTAGTTTCACACGTGCTTGACAATGACAAGTAGTCGATATTAACTAATCGCACGGTTAAATAAAAATCGCGTTACAGCCTACTACGCACCATGTTTACGTTTGTTAAACATCTGGTGGCTGTGGATCCCCACAAATACAAAAATTTATGTACTTGTTATGAACGCATCAGAACGTGTTGCAAAGCAATGTTTTAAGGATCCTTTAAATAATTTAATATCATGGCAAGAAGCTTGTTTACAATTTACAATTGGTACACATTATGTGGCTGAACGTTGTGTACCTGACTCGCTTGTGTTGTAAAATCAACAGCATCGTTTCCTTAGGACTAGGTGGTAGGAAGCAACGCAATGAACTCAAGGCAGTGCACTCATGTTACGTTGCGGAGCTACCTGACGCTGAGCTAGCACCACCTTCGCAGCCGTGGTCGGCCGCTGTAGTGAAACCTGTGAGTCGTGAAAAACATGTGTCAGGAACAACTGATTAATCTCTATATCGAGGTGCTAGATACTTAGATACTTTCAATATGTTCGACATTGTCGTAAACATTCGTAGCTTGTCCAATTCTTTCCAAATTGTTTACAACGAAAGCAAGTGGCTTTATAGGAACATTAACATAAAGCCGGTGACAGTCTCATGTTTCCTTCCAACTTTCATCCATTTTGTTCACAACAAGCTGTGCTAACGTTACTTACGTGAGGTAGAAAACGCAGATTTGCCGCTTTGTATCTATGATTCCGTCGTATGTTTGAATGATGTTACGAGCCCATAACCATTACTTCAATACACACACTCGGGGTGGCAATCTCACGTTTCCTTTCAAGTTTCATCGACACCGTTTATGCAGGATGAATCACCTAAACCTCGAACCGCGTAGTTCTCAGTTTAGAATGCTTCTGTTTAACTGTGCGAGAGATTGTTTAGTTTGCTCGAACATTCGTTAACTATGATTTTTCATACAATGCCAAACGCTTTCCAGAATTCTAGGAACATGGAATCGGCCTGTTGAGTTACATCCACAGTTCGAAAGATTTCTTGTGTGAAAAGGGCAAGGGAGGATTTCAAAATCCTCACTTATTTATGGACAGAAACTTTTCTCACAAGAAACCTGTTATTTTGTAGCACAGAACAGGCTCAAGGATCCTGCAACAGATCAACTTTCAGGATGTTAGTCTATAATTTTGCGCATGCATTCTTTTACCCATCTTATATTCGAGAATAACCAGTATTTTTGTCCAGTAACTGTACGAGCTAAAAAGCCGAGAACAGTTCCGCAGTGAACTCACTGTAAAATGCTCGTAATTGGAATTCGATCTGAGCATGCTGCGTCATTCTTTTTGAACCGTTTCATTTGCTTTTGAAAGAAATTTCACCAGAATCTGAATATGCAAATTGTTCAAGGCTTCACGCAGAGCTCTTAATCTGTGAATTCGAGTTTCCATAACGTTTTCTGTATCACTTAACCTATATTGCCTTATGGAGCAGCAAAGTAACTGTCTCTTGTCTTACTCTTTATCTATTTACTTAGACGCTGAGCTACGATCTTCTTTCTTTTAACCAACAACTCGTCTTTGTCGAACGTGTAGTAAATCTTTTCATCTTATTTTCTAAGTAGAGTATTAGTCGCTATATACGACATCTATTAGTCACTACATACGACATCTATTAAACGGAAAATGTCTCGAATGAATGCATAGTCAATGAGACACTAGACTCCGTTCTTTCGAGTTCCTGGTTCAGCTTCACTGCAATAACATGCTTGCTACTACGTGGGAAGATATACTTATTCATGTATATGACATTAAAAGATCGATTGGGAAGCGATGGAGACAATAGTTTGCCGACAGGATTTTATGACGCCAACAAGTGTAAGACACTAATAAAAAATAACCCAATGAATTGTTGAAGAAATTGAAGAATCGCTATGGCGTAAGATGATGCTACTGCCTGTCATGGAACATTCATCACTTTAACGCTTTGAGTCTTAATAATATCATCATGGTGAGCAACGAATACAGGAAGAAATTTGAAAAAAGTGAACAAACAATTATACTGAGGAGGTTGTTTCACTTCAGAATTTAATTTTAAAATTTTCCAGAAAATTAATTTTCACTACATCAGCAACGAATAAAAGAAATGTTGGCAAAAAGAAAGCATCACTTCTTTTGAAGTTGTGGTTTAACTTTGAATCCACTGCGCCGTACCGAGCGAGGTGGCGCAGTGGTTAGCACACTGGACTCGCATTCGGGAGGACGACGGTTCAATCCCGTCTCCAGCCATCCTGATTTAGGTTTTCCGTGATTTCCCTAAATCGTTTCAGGCAAATGCCGGGATGGTTCCTTTGAAAGGGCACGGCCGATTTCCTTCCCAATCCTTCCCTAACCCGAGCTTGCGCTCCGTCTCTAATGACCTCGTTGTCGACGGGACGTTAAACACTAACCACCACCACCACTGCGCCGTACAGCTTTCAACCACCCTCATTTTATGAGATACATCTGGAAGCAATTCCACATTTTTCCTTAAGAAAAGGAACAGAAAGTGTTGTAACGACACGAGATACCTCTGCTTGCAATATCGTCGGTACAGGCATCATCCCCCTCAGAGTCTTCTAAACAAACTGCGGACATTTCAAACATGGCTGCTTCAGCTCTCGAGAGGAAGAAGAAAGAATAGCCGTTTTAAACTAAAAAGCACTGAAGGACAATCCATACTGAACTACGAACAAGTATTACCATGCATCTGTCCCGTAATTAATAGATAAAACTGTTCGATATCTTTAGCCGGAGTACAACTGGAGGAAAATTCAGTCACGTTTTTATAAAAGTTAAACAATCATAAATGCTCGCACGCCAATGAAAAACATATCGAATTCAGAGATGAACATTTAAGTATCACATAAAGTTCTTGTTTCAAGTTCTACTGTTATTTGAAACTTACTGCACTTCATAATTTCTTTATCATCTTTCAATTTCTAGGTCATATTACGAAGTTTTTTTCCACCAGGGGTGAACAGTCTGTCGGGTGCTAAGTTCTGTCAAATCTCCTCTCTTAGAAGCCATTAGCAACGCAATTAATAATGCAAAATTCCGCAGTATGCGTGACCAGTTACTCAGTTGGTTGCACAAGCTGATTTTACTACGTTCATTGATTCCGATGATCACGTTGTCGACTGAACGTTAACCGTAGACGCAAAAGGGAAAAACAAACAACGAAACAAGAGCAAAACCAGTGAAACAAATTATTAAAAATGGAAGCACGACTGGCGCCGTGTTTCAGCTGTATAAATGCACCGAGAGCTGCACGTTGCCACAAAACGCACCTCTGTCACTTTCCTATCGCCGGTTTTTATTTGCGCCCCTCTGATAGAGGAGAGGTGCTTCTCCCCTGCAAATGTCGAACGCGCTACATGAAAGGCGAGCTGGCACTACATCGCCCGCTGCGTGCGCACGAACAAAGGCTAAATATCACACTGCCTCGAAATGCAATGTTTATGATTCATTCGCAAGCACTCTTTATTTTGAGAGGATGGCTAATAAAATTATGCAGCACCGGAGCAAACGATATTGCTGACCTGTATAACAGCTGTCCGACGCTTTTAATTTACACCAGCTGATCGCTCTAAACACAGTCAAAACAGACAAAAAAATACAACGCCACCTGCGAAGAGCTACAGAACAGTTACCAGTTTCAATGAATAACAGCTCTTTAAGTAAAGACGGTAATAAAACCTTTACATTCATAATTTGTATTACAGGCGTTACGATTCTAGCCGAGCTACCCAGATTTAGGTGCATGTGGCTTCTCAGATCAAATGGATTCTGAGAAATTTGCATCTGCAAACCGACAGCCTTTAGGACGTGTCTTATGTATCTGAGTGAGAATTCCGATTGCGGTTACGAGCACTATTTTTTTTTTCAAATTTCGATTGGTCGCAAAATGGGAACTACAGTGAAAATCAAAAATGAAACATTTTGATACACCTTCCAGTTACTTCTGTACATAGTCACCACTTCAACTAAGACATTTGACGTAGAGTGATACCGCCGGCCGTAGTGGCCGAGAGGTTCTATGTGCTACAGTCTGGAACCACGCGACCGCTATGGCCGCAGGTTCGAATCCTGCCTCGGGCACGGATGTGTGTGATGTCCTTAGTTAGGTTTAAGTAGTTCTAAGTTCTAGGGGACTGATGACCACAGCAGTTAAGTCCCATAGTGCTCAGAGCCATTTGAACCATTTTTTTGTAGAGCGATAGCAACTTTCCAGTTCCCTCGTCGTAGAAGGGAGCCGCCTGTGATTTCCGCGAAATACATACACTATTCTCTAGCTCATTGTCTGTGCCAAAATGCTATCCTCACAGCCAGCGGTTCGCCTGAGGAAAAAGATGAAAATCTGAGGGAGCTGTATGGTAGATGATCAAACACTGCCCATCGAAAACGTTGCAGGAGATTCTTGGTTGCATTAGTAGTGTGCGGCCGAGAACTGTCCTGAAAAAGGAAACCTCTCACGTTATGGGGCTGCATGGAATCAAGGGAAACTCCCCCAACAGGACTTCAGACACTATTTTCTAGCCATTTTTACAGAGCCACTTTACGCTCAAAAATGAAAAGCGCGAACCGATGAGACAGACAGGTGTAATACACTGCACAATACACCTACACAAGATTTCACTGGATTTTCACTGTGGTTTTAATTTTTCGACCGATCGTAAATTTAAAAAAATAGCCCTCGTACATTACTTTCCACAAGCCATCCTTCCAGACATAAAACAAATAGTGAAAAATTTTCGAACAAATGGGCAGTTTCAGAATGAAGCAAAGTGATAACTAATTCTGAAACTTCGAGGCAAACTAAATCTGTGTGTCACACAGTTACTCTAAACCAGGACCTCGTCTTTCGCAGGAAAACCTCTTCTTTTGCCTTCCTCTAACGAACTAAAAACTAACAGCAGAGAACAGTGCTTTACTGTATCGTAATTCGGAAATGACAACTGTATGGTAAGCTGTAGTATCGTAGTATTGTATTTCTTGTTAATTTAGGCCATGTGTTATGTGAGGATAATTAAATGGGTGCTTTATCGTAGAGTTAACATTTCAAATGTAATTATATCAACTAGGGCAGTATTTCACACTGTAGTCAGTGTCGGCTCGAACTCACACGTTCGCAGTTATCTCGTAAACGGCTTGTCCTCGGGTACCTGTTTGCTGAAACATTTTTGCTTCTATTTTTGTGTACATTCACCCAAGTCAGTTTTAGCTGCTATTTACGATACACCCTGTAGATAAACTAAAAGCAAAGAATCGAAACACCAAAAAGAATAATTAAACGAAAGTAATCAAATTTCGAGAATACGTTTGTCGAGAGAATAGATTTTATTGATTAACATTGCACGATCACAGTTTAATGCAAGCGCGAGATAAGCCATTGCAAATCTGAGATGGTGGTACATTAATAACCAGTGAAACCACTAGAGTGCTGAATGCAAACGTGCACGCACTGTGTCGTACAGGTGCCGTATGTGAGTTTGTAGGAAGGAATTCCATGCCTTCAGCACTTGGTCGGTCAATACAGGGTCGGTTTATGCTGCTTGTGGATGACGACGGAGTTGTCGTCCTATGATGTCCAATATGTGCTCGACTGGAGATATTTGGCGATTGAGCAGGCCAAGGCAACATGTGGACACTCTGTAGAGCATGTTGGGCTACAACAGCGGTATGTGGACGAGCGTTATCCTATTGGGAAACGCCCCCTGGAATGCTGTTCATGAATGGCAGCACAACAACTAGAATCACCAGATTAACGCACTAATTTCTCATCAGGGTGGGTGTCATGACCACGAGAGTGCTCCTGCTGTCATTCGAACTTCAGACCATAATTCGAGGTGTAGGTCCAGTGTGTCTGGCAAACAAACCAACACACGGCCATCACTGTCGCCGAGTCAGAATCAGCTTTCATCAGAAAATACAACAGACCACCACCCAGCCCTCTCGCTTGACACCACTGAAGGCACAAATGGCGGCCGTTTGGGGTCAGTGGAATGAACGAACGCTGTAGGTCGTTCATCTCGGAGATGTCCTTTAATTAACCTATTTGTAACAGTTCGTTGGGTCACTGTGGTGCCAACTGCTGCTTCAGATGTAATAAGATGAGTCAGAAGCCATATGCCGAACACGATGGTCTTCGCTCTCGGTAGTGCCACATGATCATCCGGAGCCTGGTCGTTTTGTAACCATACATTCTCGTGACCATCTTTGCCAACATCATGTACAGTGGCTACATCCCTACGAGGTCTTATTACACGATCTCTTTCAAGCTCAGTGAGGTGTCGATAATGGCGTCTTTGCCGCCTCTAAAGGCGTTCTTTACTAACATCGACGCACCACATCCAATCACAAATGCAACTAACGTTCACGATCGTTACAGCATGTATTTAAAGCAAATAGCGCCACTCTTATGCGACAGGTGCTAAATTTGAATAGACATCATGTTTCAGATGAAGAAACACACCTACCAACTTTCGTTTAAGTCGCACAATTCCTTTTTGGTGTTAAGATTTTTTTCCGTCAGCGTAAAACTGATTTACATCATATCATGACACTCTTTCATCATCTAACAAAATGGCTCTGAGCACTATGGGACTCAACTGCTGTGGTTATCAGTCCCCTAGAACTTAGAACTACTTAAACCTAACTAACCTAAGGACATCACACACATCCATGCCCGAGGCAGGATTCGAACCTGCGACCGTAGCAGTCCCACGGTTCCGGACTGCGCGCCTAGAACCGCGAGCATCATCTAACAGTTTTTAACCCATCAACCTTGACGGACTGTGTAACCTTTGGAGGTGGTCTTGTGTTATCACAACCTAGTTTCTCATAATAAGATTCTTCGACGTAATTTTCTTGTTTTTATTGCCGAACTTGTCTCAGTGAGAAAGGAGGCTTCCGAAAACTGCTGCAGTCGCCATCGTCATCACCAGGAGCTTGTAACTCTACAACACATTCTTCTTATTCTTCTTCTTCTTTCGCTTCTGGCTTTGTCCTACAGTTTTTGCATGGTCCGTGTGGCTACAATCGGATGTGGCAAGGTTAGTTTGAAGGGCTGGCCGCATACCCTTCCTGTCACCGGCACGGAATCAGTGTATCCCTGTTGTCTGCGTCTAGTGTATATCATGAAATAGTGCGAATGTGTTTCAAATGCCTGTGAGTGTAACTGAGGTGGAAAATGGGAACCAGCCCAATAATCCCCTAGTGAGATGTGGAAAATCGCCTGAAAACCACATCCGGGCTGGCTGGCACACCGGCACTCATCGTTAATCAGCCAGGCGGATTCGATCCAGGGCCGGCGCGCCTATCTGAGTCCAGGAAGCAGCACATTAATGCCTGTTAAATGTTTATAACTCTTGAGCAAACTCACGATTGCAATCTGTAGTTTCCTTTTTACAGTAACAACAGGTGTCTTTAAACTGCTGGTGCCGTCGTCGAATGCCCTGAGCTGTAGGAGGTGCAGTGACGTACTCCCATGGACCACGCCGCGTAGTTGTAACTGAATTGCACCTGTTGAAACCGAGAATGCGAAGCGCCTTTTGTTTCTGCATCGATTCGAAGCGCGCTGGATAATGTAGGAGCGAGCTTATGAGCTTGCTACAGCAGGCAGACTCTTGTCAGCAACCACGTAAACCGGTAGCCTGCAACTTATGACAAGGTAAACTTTTGAAGTTCGCCCCAAGATTCTATCTTGACGCATGTCAAAAGTATAATATTGTTAAATCAGATAAATCGTTTTGAACCACACTACGTGTTAAACAAAACTACAGCGAGTGTTCCAAAGTTAAAAGTAATTACAAACCTTAATTACCATTTCGAAGGATCAGATATTTTCACAGGCCGGTCACATTACAATAAAAGATTTCTAATCATCATACACTATATAAACTCTCCGCAATCCAGCGTACGGCAGGCGACGCAAGATACCCCTTACCACTACTAGTCATTTTCTTTCCTGTTCCATTCGCAAACACAGCGAGGGAAAAACGATTGTCTATATGCCCCCGTATGAGCCCTAATTTCGAGTTTCTCTTCGTGGTCATTAAGCTCAATGTACATTGGAAGCAACAGAATCGTTATGCAGTCAGCTTCAAACACCAGTTCTGTAAATTTTCTCAATAGTGTTTCTCGAAAAGAGTTCGTGAAGCTTGTCTATAACACTTGCGTGTTGTTCGAGCCTACCAGTAACAAATCTATCAGCCTGCCTCTGAATTGCTTCGATGCCTTCCTTTAATCCAACGTGGAGAGGGTAACAAAAACTCGAACAAATGAACCACACATTCCTAGAATTCTCCCAACAAACCGAAGTGAACCATTCGCGTGCCCTACTACAATCCTTACATCATCATTTCAGTTCATATTGTTTGTCAGTGCTACGCCCAGATATTTAAACGACGAGACTGTGTCAGGCAGCTCACCACAAATGCTGTATACGAGCATTACTGGTTTGTGTTTCCAATCAACTAACATTTTTTTTTTACATTTAGAGCTAGCTGCCATTCATCACACCAACTAGAAATTTTGCCTAATCCTGCTACAGTAACTCAACTTCGACACCTTACCGTACACCACAGCATCTCCAACAAACAACTGCTGAGTGCTCCCCACGGAGTCCGCCAAATCATTTGTGTGTGTGTGTGTGTGTGTGTGTGTGTGTGTGTGTGTGTGTGTGTAGAGAATAACAGGGGTCGTATCACACTTGCCTCGTGCACTCCTGATTGTACCCTTGTCTCTGATGGACACTTGTCATCGAGGACAACTAACTGGGTTCTATAATTTAAGGAATCTTCGAGAGAATCACATATCTGTGAATCAATTCCACATGCTCGTACCTTTTGTAACAGCATGTAAATGGTGCACAGTATCAAACGCTTTCGGAAAATCTAGAAATGTGCGTTCTGCCTGTAGCACTTCATCCATAGTTCGCAGTATATCACTTGCTAAAAGGTCAAGCTGAGTTTCGCAATGCTGCTAGAGCGATGATTTCTAAAACCATGCTGATTCTGGGACATAAGATTCTTGGTCTCAAGAAAATTTATCATAATCGAACTGAGAATGTCTTCAAGAGTCCTGCAGCAAACTGATGTTAGGGATATTGGTCTGTAATTTTGCTTGTCCATTTATCTGCAATTCTTGTACATAGCAGTCACCTGCGCTTTTTCCGGTCGCTTGGTACTTTGTAACTAACCTATTTCTACGCGTTATTACGTTAAGATTAGGGTCGCCACCGACTCTAACCATACAACTAATCTAAGGTTTGGCCGAGTCGGAAAAAAGTTAATTTCATCACAGTCCAAAAACTCATAAAAATCCATACATCGTGATATCGCTCATAGGGGATGCGATGTAACTGTTCGCGAGAATCAAACATTTAAAATCAAATAGAAAATGCATCAACTTTGTGCATAAGGTCAGCTCCCAGCAAAACGTCTGAAAATAAGACTTAATCTAAAGTATTAGTTTTAAAATAAAAGGGGAAACTAATCACTGAACCTGTGCATAAGGAAACGCGTTGTATGTGCTAACGGGAAAGCTACAGGGTGAGTGGCTTAGGTGCAAAAACGTAATCTCAGAATACAAGAAAAAATGGTGAATAAAATCATTTTTTTCTAAGACAAGGATGTGAGGCATGTACACAATTCCTGATAACATTAATTCCTAAAACATTAAAGAAAAGCATCGATACATTCACCGTTATAATCTACACCTACAATCATTAGTGTGAATCATTCATACAACTGCTGTTGCCTGATGAGTGATCGCAATAACTCATGCAACGGTACACGTTTCGCAGTACACCCGCGTGCCCACGTTGTTTGTGGAGACGCAATTTCTAGGTATCGTGGCCAATTTGCAACAATATCACACCACACAATCATGAACAGTTAACATTCTTTAAAACAAACATGAGATCGGACAGTTAGTGATGACGGTAGCCCAATAAAACTTTAATGTTCAACCACGTGGTCGGCTACCCACGGACGAAAGATACATAAAGCAAGGAAAATTTACGAAAAGGCAAAGCTATTAATATTTAGGAAAATAAAAGCTTATACAGGCACAGCTGAAGGCAAACAGACATTCATACAGAAGCGAGTGCTCACTTCTTATCGACAACTTAGTGTGGCGCTCTTCCGGCGGATCCAAGTCTGCTACAGAAATTTACTAAAAGAAAAATCTGCCAAAGTTTTGCATTCCTTGCTGCGACAAGGCAAAGCAATCTTTCAGAGTTCAAAAGCGAGACCAAAAGCTAACAGCTCTCCTCTCGCCAAGTAAAAACGCGCCACGCGGTCAGTCTAACTGACCCTTCTTCGACTGGAGCATAGCTGTGGACGCTTCCCGTACCGACGGCAGACTGCCTCCCTTTTTCATCTCCAGCCTCTTCCACGCTCCGCGTGGCCCGGAAAACCCAAAGCTGCCATTTACGCCACCAACCTAACGCAGGTGGATTTCTCACAAGTAGCGCAATCCTCTTTGCCTACTTGACTACTACCAGAGTTGGCTATTCTGTACAACTGCTGCTGAATCTGTATGACTATCGCAGACTTTCTGCAGCAGACTACGCCACTGTCTAGCAACGTGACACACAACCACATTCATTCAGTCACACCACTATGAGAGTTATGAGAAAAGAGAAACAAGGAAAATAAAGAGAAATGCTAGAGAAATTGGGCTACCGGACTAATGAAAGGTGGCTACAGGACCCTTTCAACTTTGCTCTGCACGACAGATTCATTCGCGATAAATGTAAGCTACCGTAACGGCCCAATGCTGAAGAGTACTCTTTGAAAAGCCGAATTCGGATTCCAAACGGAGCTGGTGATTTATTTATTTTCAACTCTTTCAGTTGTTTCTCTATACCAGGGATGCTTATCACTATGTCGTCGATACGAGAGTCTGTTTGACAGATTGATGGAATTGTAATGGTACGCTACAGACATCTGGCGCCCTCACATGTTACCTCTCATGCGACAGCGCTGTGATGCCATTTTCGAGAGAGCAATGCTCGTCCGGCATGGCACTTGTCTCTATTAACTATTTGCGTGTTGTTGAGGTACTTCCGTGGTCATGAGATCCCCAGACGTGTGCTCGGTGGAAAATGAGTGAGACCAGCCAGGACGTCAACTCCATCCCGGAACCAGTATCTGTGAAATCGAGGCCAGTGACAACACTTGTTTGCCTCAGGAGATGGCTTTACGACACCTTTCCATGCCGAATCAGTTCACGTATCCAAGCCAGAGGGCGTAAACGTCATATTGATAACGTCGCTCATACTCTCAAGATCTTCATTAATTTTTTTTTTTTGATTTTGTGATAACGAAAGTAGCATAGCATATCCTCTGAAACCCTTAGTTTCATGTAGCAACCTTCTCTTCTCTGGTGCTTCGATTTCCTTGCTAGGCAATATAGAAACCAGAAAGTACTGTTGGTGATGTTTACTTCTGAGTGGTCGCAGGGGAGTTGGTGCGCTCTTTCGGTGCTGCTGCTGCTGCTACGCTTCTTGAGCCGCTGCGGTGCCTGCTAGACGCCTGTGTTACGCGCCGCCAGCTGCGCCTGACGCCCAGCCCCGTTGCCTGGCAACGACCGTCCACCCCCGCGAATTTCTCCCTGTTGGCAGGCAGCGGGAGATGTCGCCTGCAGGCCTCAAGTGTAAGTTCCTTCCCTCGGCTGGTTGCGTAATCACTCCCGCGTGACGTAACGCGATCCACCCATCTTGCCGGAGCCTACAATGTTGGAAAAGGAAACTGCAGTATCACGAGGGAATTGTATATAGGCACCCGTCTGAAGTCTCGAACTATAAGGCAAAACTTAAAAAAAGAAACAAAAAAAACTGATGAACTGGGCTAAAAGGACGATACCGCATATGTGAAACTTGTAATCTCGGGATAAGCTGGAGGATCAACGCGGATGCAGGGATAGCGGTTATCGTTGAAACAACCGGTTTTCGATTACACCGATTCTTTCCGTCTCCAGTTTAACTTGGCGGTCAAAACCGCTCAAACTAACCGATTTCTGAAATAACAGAATTTCGGTTGTTTATTGCTGTTACTTCCACTAACAAATATAGGCCTAGAATAAAGATTGAAAACATCCAGCAATGATTGCGAAGGGGAAGGAGACGGGCGCGGCGATGGCGAGACTTAAAAGTCAGAAGTTGATAGCTGCCCTGCATCGTCACTTGAGGATGGTGTCAATTTTTCATCCTGAAGCAACCACAAAATCAAGAGTTCAGTTATTAACCTAGTTTTACACCACTTCAATAAAATTATAGGTACATCAGTCAAATTTAACTTCTCTTCAAAAAAATGGTTCAAATGGCTCTGAGCACTATGGGACTTAACATCTATGGTCATCAGTCCCCTAGAACTTAGAACTACTTAAACCTAACCAACCTAAGGACAGCATACAACACCCAGCCATCACGAGGCAGAGAAAATCCCTGACCCCGCCGGGAATCGAACCCGGGAACGCGGGCGTGGGAAGCGAGAACGCTACCGCACGACCACGAGATGCGGGCTAACTTCTCTTCCAAGGATCATAGTGGACGTTTTCTCTTTGTGTGATATCACAAGTTTGTTGTTCCTCCTTCCGTTTCTAATTTTTTAAAGAAAATGGGGCATTGCACTTCCTTGCTGTCACACGTCGTAAATACCTCCAAGCTGGGTACGGTGCCAGTCTGAAATACCATTACACTGCGAGTACAATAGCAAGAAATTTCCGAATAGACGCCAAGCGGCAACAGGTCCATTCCTTCTATGCAATGCTGTACCGATCTTTATCATAGGGTCGTTGCTAGTTTCTAACTGTAAGCATTGTTATTAAAATAGTGCTGATAGCTTTTCCTAATTTCTGTTATGATCTAATATTTCAAAGAAATGGAAACTTCAGGAATGAACATTACTCGTTTTGTAAAATAGTTTTATTTAAAACCTAAAAATTTTCGAACTGCTGCTGCGGCAAACCCATATGGCGGGTTTTTACCCTATTATTAGTAAAAAATGAAAAATAACCAATTATATTCGAGACCAGACAAATGTCGATAAATACTGGTTATACAGAACTAAGAAACCGATGTCGGTTTTAACCGGTCGCTTTTTCCCATCCCTTCGTAGATCTGCAGTCTTCAGCTTCGTAATCGTAGCTATAGATTTATTAAATAAAAATATGTAAAAACTTTGAACGCTTAGATCGAAATTTTCATTACACAAATAAAGAAGGATGACTAGTTTCGGTTGCTTTCTACAACCATTTTCAGATCGCTCAAATCGTAAAAATGTATCGAATATGCCGGCCGGTGTGGCCGAGCGGTTCTAGGCGCTTCAGTCTGGAACCCCGCGACCGCTACGGTCGCAGGTTCGAATCCTGCCTCGGGCATGGATGTGTGTGATGTCCATAGGTTAGTTAGGTTTAAGTAGTTCTAAGTTCTACGGGACTGATGACCTCAGAAGTTATGTCCCATAGTGCTCAGAGCCATTTTTTTTTTGTATTGAAGACAGGTATGCATTGAAAAACATCATTAGCAATTATTGTAAACCATAACATTGCACGACGCAGGTTATAAAGGAGGAAAGTGGCCGTTTTCATTAGTAGAAAAATTGCATCAAAATAATTTGCAGTTTTGTAGCAGATATGGTACTAAAACCGCTGCACATACTTTTCTCACTATAATATCAGCTGCATATACTTTTTCAACTATAATATCTGCTGTACATTTGCAAATAATGGGAATGTGGTGCACTTTTTACTAATGCAACCGAACACTTCCTTTTTTTCTTACCTGTATCTTGGGGGATTATGGTTTACAACCTGGCTCACTCCCGATGAGACTTTTAACTACGCACTGTCATTGTTGTAGTGGACTGACAAGGCAGCCAGTCCACAGTGACGGGTATCCGAAAGGCATGCGTACACACACGCCGACTGGCGTTAAGTCTGAAACAGGATACGTGATGAAAGCTATAAAGAAAAGAACGGAGCTTCTCGTATACTTAACTTTAATTCATTGTGGTACATTTCTCTTGATAATACAAGTGAGGCTCTCTCCAGATATGGTTTATGCGCCTTGCTGGGTCGTAGCCATGGACTTAGCTGAAGGCTATTCTAACTGTCTCTCGGCAATTGAGAGAAAGGCTTCGTACGTGTAGTCGCTAGCAATGTCGTCCGTACAACTGAGGCGAGTGCTAGTAAGTCTATCGAGACCTGCCGTGTGGTGGCGCTCGATCTGCGATCCTGACAGTGGCGACACGCGGGTCCGACATGTACTAATGGACCGCGGCCGATTTAAGCTATCACCTAGCAAGTGTGGTGTCTGGCGGTGACACCACAATTGTCCTATTGGCCCATAATACGAATGCATGTCGTTGCTAAAGATGTTTCCCAATGAATTATCAACTCTTTTTTACAGTTTGAACTATCACAAGATAGTTGTAGAAAGCAACCGAAATTAGCCATCATTTTTAATCATATAACGAAAATTGTGGTCTGGGCATTGAAAGTTTTTTTATATAAAATTTTCATTTGATAAATCACGTTCAGACCGCTGTGTGCTTCCTGAATAGCTGCTGATGCTGTGAGTAATGAAACACTTGTATTAAACAGTGAAGTCTGTTGCGTATGAAGGCGCCGTTTACCGTCACTCTTAGCATTCAATCGAGCAATTTTTAGTTCATAATGCTTCGTAAAATGTGACGTAAATTTTCATCGTTTCCTCTCTACCTGTAATCGTTATACTTCTGTATATCTTCTACAATAAACGGCTCAGAGTGATTTACGCAATCTAATCTTGGCCTGCCACAACAATTTGCTTATTCTATCGTCGAAGTCTTATTTCATTAATGTCTGAGCACAAGTCACACTAGCCTTGACCTACTCCTACAATTATTTGTTTACAGTATACTTTCCTCGTCTGGTCATCACTCAGTGTTTCATTCATTATCTGTCTGTCGTGAACTGCGACAACAGCCACCACAGTTAAAGTGGGATGACCCAAGAGGCGAAACCAAAACCGCAAGGTGATACAGAAGAACAAACAGTAGAAATACCCTCCCGTTGATGTCTCTCAGAGTGCAATTTAATTCCTGCAGCTGACCTGTTGGGACATCCGGCTGGAGCTACTGAAGACAGCTATTTACCTTAAACAATGGGTCGCTGACAGTCAAGTCAAGGTTTTCAGTTCCCAGATGTATTTATTAGTCCTGCTGGAAGGACGTGGTTGCTAGCTTCCACCCCTGGGAATTCGTAACGAAGTAGCCTTCTAGGCTTGGAAACGCTGGGCAAAGGCATTCAAACAGGGCGTCCTCACTACGGGTGTGTGTGTGTTGTCCTTAGCGTAAGTTAGTTTAAGTTAGATTAAGTAGTGTGTAACCTTAGGGACCGATGACCTCAGCAGTTTGGTCCCATAGGATCTAACCAAAAATTTCCAAATTGTTCCTCACTACGGGAAAGGAGAAGTAACAACAGTTGGCCTCAACTGCAACCAAATACCGTACAGGCGGCAATTGTTACTGTTCTTTAAACCAAGGACATCGCCGTCCTCCCCAAGACGAGCACAATTCGGATAGTTTCGTGATAGCAGTTGTTATTATTGTTTGCACCAAGAAAGGCAAGAACCGCCTCTCCCCGAGACAGACACACTTCGTGTAGTTCCGTGATATTTTCGGAAATTTGTCACCCTGGACTGGCCGCCCGTCTCTCCTCAGGGAAAGGTGAGGAAAGATCGTAGCTTATATAGCTTATAATACTCAATCTCTTTTTGAACAGACAGTTCTCTCGACGTTAGTGATAGGTGCGCCGATTCTGTGACAGTCGATTTCCGACCAGTGATGAAGTGCTTTGCATTCTTGCGCTGCGCCGTTAGCACTCGTAGTGCTTGAATTTATCGCGCAGTCCCTCTGTACCAACTACTTATGTCTTGTATAGTTGCTTACGCGCAAAGACAGAAGATACATAGCTTTTGAACTTCAGTGTTGTTCGTTGGGATTGCCATTTTGCCGAATATTTCCTCAGTTAGCCGAGTCCAATAAAAGTGTCCTTACCATAGAATACAGAGCCACTATCATTTTCGGTGTCAACCTTAGGCACACTGGTGTTGACCACTCGCAACTCCTGAAGGTGACGCATAGATCTTAAAGTCACACCAACTCCACTTATTTTAATAGTTCTGTGCTGTCACACCTCAGATACTTTCCAGGTCAATAAACTTTACCAACAGCCGTACACTTTAAGATATTTTATTTTATTTTATTTTGAACCCCATTCACTTTTTTCGAATTAACGAAAATATCGTATAGCCCCATAAAACTGGCTTATCGTGAGTCCCAATGGTTGTGCAGCTGTCACGCTTTCGTATGAATCAATTGGTCAACGACTGGGATTCACGATATCCAGTTTTATGGAGCTTTACGACACGTTCGTTGATTCGAAAAAGTGTATGGGGCCCGAAGATGGCAAAATGAATTGCCGAAACTGGTTGCTTTCAACATAAAATAAAATATCTTAAAGTGTATGGCTGTTGATACAGTTTATTGAATTGAAAAGTGCGCACCAGCCGATGACCCCTGGCCGTAATGGTCCCACAGAGATCAGATGCTTTTAGTTCACATTTCTCCATTTTCACATTGTCCATGTTGTACATCCAGCGTATAGTGTGTTGAAGAGAGTGCTCCGTTCCAATATTGATTGTTTTCTGTTCTGTACCACACATCTACATCCACATGACAGCTCTTCAGTTCACACTTAAGTGCCTGGCAGACGCTTCATCGAACCAATTTGACACTATTTCTCTACCATTACACACTCTAACAGCGCGTTGGAAAAACTAACATTTAATCTTCGCTTGCAACCTCTGATTTCTCTTGTTTTATTACAGTGATCACTTCTCCGTTTGTAGGTGGGTGTCAACAAATTATTTTCGCAGTAGGAGGAGGAGGTTGGAGATTGAAATTTCGTGAAAGATCTCGCCACAACGAAACCGCCTTTGTTTTAACGATTGTCACTCCAACTAGTGAATCATACCCGCGATACTCTGCCCCCTATTTCGCAAGAGTACGAAACGAGCTGCCCATCTTTGAACTTTTTCGATGTTCTCTGTCTGTCCAATCTGGAAAGGACACCATGATGGGGGACAATACTCTAGCAGGCGAAGGACAAGTCCCATTGTAGGCAGTCTCTTTAGTAGACCTGCTGCATCTTAATAAGTGTTCTGCCTATAAAACGTAGTAGTTCGTTTGCCTTCCCCACAACATTGTCACTGTCTAAGTGTCAATTTAAGTTGTTCGTAATAGTAATTCCTAGCTAGTAGGCATATTTAGTTGAATTGTCAGACTTTATATTTGCGTGATTTATCGCATAACCGAAATGTAACGGATTCCGTTTACTAGTTATGTGAATGACTTCCCATTTTTCAATATTTTGGGTCACTTGTCACTTTTCGCAGCATGCAGATATCTTGTGTAAATCATAAATCATGTTGCAGTTCATTTTGATCTTCTGATGACTTTACCAGATGGTGAACGACAGTATCATCTCCAAAACAATCTAAGAGGGCTCAGATCGTCACCTAAATCGTTTATATGGATTGACAACAGCAGAGTACCTATAACGCATCCTTGGGGAACGCCAGATATCACTTCCTGTTTACTCGGCGACTTACCGTGAATCATCTTTCCGACAGGTAGTCACGCATCCAATGGAACGGAAACGATACTCAAGACGCACACAATTTGGTTCCAAACCACGTCGTATGACGGTCTGTAGGGCTTTGTGCGCATCCTGGTCTCTCTCTTACCTTACTATGACTGCCCCTCTCAAGAGGCACGAAGGTCGGAGCAGATTTGTCGCAGAATCTTCTTGGGAAGTTGGTTTTCTAAGTTTACCGGGCAAGGTTGGTTTTCTGATAGCTCCGTTGTCTTTTTTATTGTATTTCTTCAGCCTTTGGTAGCGCCAGTTAGGTCGCCCATTGGTGAAAAATACAATAAACGAATTTCGTTACAAGTAGGTCTGTGTTCCCCAAGGATTTTGTTACACTTTGGAATTACGAACCTAGCAATGCATCTCTGAATCCCGTAGATGCCTGCTATCATGCCTAACTGGATTGGGGGCGGGGGTTATAAAGGGCAGAATTAGTGTCATGTATGAAATTTACGTCACAGATACACTGTTCTTCTTAAGAACTTTTGCAACGAATCTAAGCCTTTCATTTGCCTTCGCCAATACCGATTTTACGTGTTTCATGTTGCTTCTTAATACTTGTACTGGTCCTAAATATTTAAACGGTGTGAAGTGCTCCAATGTTCACAATCAATTTCTCTGGGGTTCTTTCTCTTAATTATAGACACTTATTTAAAGAGAGCTGCCTTTGCTTAACTAACTGGAAACTATCTCCAAGCCTTTCACTTTGAGATAAATAATGATCATGACATTATGGAAAACCATATCAATACTACGAATCGCGGGTACTGTGAAATTGATCGGTAGCACACAGAAATGCTAAAGAGTAAAGTTACTCCACTTCTTCAGCACATTTCTCACGCTTATTTCCAAAATAGTGACGTGCGCTTAATGTAAATTTAAAATGTCCAAGTCTACTCAAGTGCGTAAAACGAACGTTTCTTTCTTGCTATATGATTTTGCTGCATGATCTATGGCAGCTTATGTTCACAGGACAACCAGTCACCACTATCGCTGCGCTGGGTGGAAATAATATTTTAGAAATAAATAACTTGCTCCTTACATTCTGTGCCTCATCATTAATTATGATGTCTACCCATCTTACCCGAATAATTCGTTTGTAGCAGCACATGTCAAAAGATACTATTCTCTTGTTATCTGAACAGTTTATCGTCCACGTTTCACTTCCGCACACGATTACACTCAAATATCATCAGAAAAGACTACATGATACTTAAATTTATATTCGATTTCAGCAAATTTCTCTTTTTGAGAAGTTCTTTCTTTGCTATTGCCAGTCTGCATTTTATATCTTTTCAGCCTCGGCCATCGTCAGTGACATCTTAATACCATGAGTGTCGCTAAAGTGAAGAAAAAACAGTGTCAGCCGTTTTCAAAACGCAGAAATACACTGGGTCTCCAACAGATGTGAGATAATACACCGACTGAAAAAAATCGCTACAATAAGAAGGAGCTGTGCGCCATAAACGAAAGATGGTAGGCGTGTTCCTACCATCGCGTACTACACCAGCAGCAGCAGTTTGAGCCGCAATAATCATCGCAGTGACTCAACGAACTGTTAGAAGTCGGTTACTTCAAGAACAGCTCAGAGGCAGAAGCCCTGTAGTGTGCATTCTACATCTACATCCACATCCATACTCCGCAAGCCACCTGACGGTGTGTGGTGGAGGGTACCTTGAGTACCTCTATCGGTTCTCCCTTCTATTCCAGTCTCGTATTGTTCGTGGAAAGAAGGATTGTCGGTATGCCTCTGTGTGGGCTCTAATCTCTCTGATTTTATCCTCATGGTCTCTTCGCGAGATATACATAGGAGGGAGCAATATACTGCTTGTCTCCTGGTGAAGGTATGTTCTCGAAACTTCAACAAAAGCCCGTACCGAGCTACTGAGCGTCTCTCGTGCAGAGTCTTCCACTGGAGTGTATCTGTGGTGTCACCGCCAGACACCACACTTGCTAGGTGGTAGCTTAAATCGGCCGCGGTCCATTAGTACATGTCGGACCCGCGTGTCGCCACTGTCAGGATTGCAGATCGAGCGCCACCACAAGGCAGGTCTCGAGAGACGTACTATCACTCGGCCCAGTTGTACGACGACGTTGCTAGCGACTACACTGACGAAGCCTTTCTCTCATTTGCCGAGAGACAGTTAGAATAGCCTTCAGCTAAGTTAATGGCTACGACCTAGCAAGGCGCCATTAACCATTTGTAACGTTGCATGTACCTCAAGATAGAGTCTCACTTGTATCATCCAGAATGCTGTATACCAAAGGACAATATAAAAGTTAAGTGTTCTAGTAGCTACGTTCTTTTCTTTATCACATTCATTACGAATCCTGTTCCAGACTTAACGCCAGACGGCGTGAGTTGACACGTGCCCTTTCGGCTACTTCACTGTGGACTGGCTGCCTTAACAGTCCACTACATTGGCGACGCGGATTAATCAGGATCTTGTTCTTTCTCATTGCTTACATTTACTTGTGTCATGGCTTCGCCACATTCTCCAGATGTACTGTCCGAATTTTATCGCTTGCAGAATCAGCAGACGCAGGCGTTATTGGATGCCCTTGGGCAGCTCGTCCAGGGGCAACGTGCGCTGTAAAACGATGCGGCCGCCGCCGCTTCATCGCTACCGCAGCCACACCATGCTGTTGCACCTCAATTTAGGCCCTACGAGGCGGCCAACGAGACATGGTCGGAGTGGTCGCGACAATTTGGATTTCATCTCGCCGCCTACAGAATTCAAGGTAATGAGCGGCAGCCGTTTTTGCTTTCGTGTGTAGGTGTGTCCACCTACCGTGTGATAGTGAAATTGTTTCCCAGACGCGACGTAGCAACTCTGTCATACGAAGAAATTTTGTCTGCTTTAGATGCATATTTCAAAGAAACAGTAAATGTCGTTGCGAAAAGGTATACGTTCTTTTGTACAAAACGTACGGCCGGTCAGACTAATAGGGAGTGGGTTGCAACTTTGCAAGGACTTACTAGGGAGTGTGCATTTGAATGTGACTGTGGCCTCCCTTATTCAGATACTATGGTGCGTGATGCAATAGCACAGAATGTTTCTGATGTTCGTATAAGGGAACAGATTTTGAAACTGGTAAATCCCTCCCTTCAGCAAGTGATAGACATATTAGATAGGCAAGACACACTTGACTTTGCTCAGGAATCATTTGCAACTTCGCCGGCCGTGTGTCACATTAACCGGCCCGCCGGGCCCGCTGCACGGAACGCTAACCTGCCCTCGCGCACGTCCGCGCAGCCACGTGTCCCGCGCAAGCAAGCAAATGCAATGAAATCATGCCCGCGGTGTGCAACTAGACATTCGCGTGAGAATTGCCCGTCACGCCAAGCTATTTGCTTTTACTGTCATAAGAAAGGACATGTTCAAAGCGTTTGCCAGAAAAAGCTCAGATCAGACAATCACAACCATTCCCGGCCCTTTGCTTCGCGCCAGAATCAAACCAAGGACACTCAGGCTCGTGGACCTTCGCCCATGGACATTCATGTAGTTAATTCCACTCCGCCCAGTGTTCCTCTCGCTAACAGTGACTGTGTTCGTCCCACAAAAGTGTGCGTCGACGTCGACGGAAGTCCCGTCACGTCGCGCGTGATTCTGTTCCAGTGTCTGTTCCAGTTGCACTAAACAGTCGCTCTTGTCGTCAGCTGGACAATAAACTTTTTGTAGATTTGGACTTTGCCGGACAAGTGATACCGTTCCAGCTCGATACCGGAGCTGCAGTTTCATTGCTCAATCACACCACGTACAAACAACTGGGCGCACCACCGTAGCGTGCTGCACGTGTTCAGTTAAATAGTTATTCCGGACAAGCTATCCCTGTGTTAGGACAGAGCACTCTTCTTGCTACATACAGGGAACAAGCAAAACTTGTGTCATTTTACGTTCTTCGTTCTTCTTCGGCAGTGAACTTGATTGGTTTAGATTTATTTCAGTTGTTTAACTTGTCTATAGTCAATCAGGTCCTATCAGTGACCCAGACTGTGCCTTCAGCCAGTGTTTCTAGTCTATGTGAAAACTTTGCAGACATTTTTGCACCGGGCCTTGGTTGCGCTAAGAACTATGAAGCACAGTTGGAACTGAATGTAAACGCGCAACCGACATTTTTCAGGGCGCGCAATGTTCCCCACGCATTGCGTTATGAGGTCGCCAACCGCTACAATATCTTGTATCGGTCCACTGCTCAGCATGGAAACGCCGATGCGTTGTCCCGTTTGCCTGTTGCTGAGGATAAAGCATTCGATTCTTCCGAACTTGCTTGCATGTTCATTGATGCGGAAACCGATGACGTGGCCGAATCGTTTCCGATTGATTTTCGTCGTGTAGCTACAGCCACAGCTTCTGACCCTGTCCTTGCTACTGTTATGCGTTTTGTTGCTACGCAATGGCCCTTGTCAAAGTCACGGATCGAGGATCCATTGGTTCGCCGATTTTTTGCTCACAAGGAGAGACTTTTCGTACGACGTGGTGTTTTGTTGTTGCGTTCTGATAATGATCAGTCCAGAGTCGTGGTCCCACGATCGTTACAGTCCTCTGTCTTAAAGCTTCTCCACCAAGGACATTGGGGTATAGTGCGTACGAAACAACTTGCTCGTCAGCACTGTACTTGGTTCGGAATCGATGCTGCGATTACGAATATGTGCTCTTCTTGCATGGCGTGTGCCGAACAACAATCCGCACCGCCGCGGAAATTCTTTGCATGGCCGAAAGCCACTTCCCCTTGGCAACGCTTACACATTGATTTTGCTGGTCCATTCTGGAATGCTCGATGGTTGGTTGTGGTCGATTCTTTCAGTAATTTTCCTTTTGTTGTCCGGATGTCTTCCACGACGTCTTCTGCCACCATCCAGGCGTTATCTGCTATTTTTTGCATTGAAGGTCTTCCACAGACTATTGTTTCCGACAATGGCCCACAATTCATGTCTGCAGAATTTCAGTCATTCTGCAAGGCCAATGGTATTCAACATCTGACATCCGCGCCGTTTTCGCCTCAGTCAAACGGTGCCGCTGAACGATTGGTCCGGACTTTCAAGTCACAGATGTTGAAGTTGAAAGAGTCGCATTCTCGGGAGGACGCATTGTTGCTCTTTTTTTCCTCGTATCGCTCTCCGCCCCGTGATGGTCGCTCGCCAGCTGAGTTGCTCCACAGTCGTCCTCATCGAACCTTGATGTCTTTACTGCATCCGCCGCCTCAGGTTCCTGTGCAGCGGCAGACTCCTGCTTTTGCTCCTGGCGATGTTGTCTTCTATCGCACCTATCGCGGTTCACGGCGTTGGCTCGCAGGGCGCATTCTTCGCTGCCTCGGCCGCGCGATGTATTTGGTTTTGGGGGACTCTGATGAGGTGCGTCGACATCTCAATCGGCTGCGCCTGTGTCGTCGCCTGGATTCTGCCGCTCCCCGTCTGCTTTCATATGGTTCATATGGCTCTGAGCACTATGGGACTCAACTGCTGAGGTTATTAGTCCCCTAGAACTTAGAACTAGTTAAACCTAACTAACCTAAGGACATCACAAACATCCATGCCCGAGGCAGGATTCGAACCTGCGACCGTAGCGGTCTTGCGGTTCCAGACTGCAGCGCCTTTAACCGCACGGCCACTTCGGCCGGCGTCTGCTTTCAGCGACGGTGCCGTCCGGTCAGCGCCCTGGGGACCCATCTACTGGCTCGCCTCATCCCCAATTGTTACCGACGATGCCTTCCATTTTGCCCCATGGCGACGCGCCGCTGCCGCCGCCGCCGCCGCCGCCTGTTCTCCCGCCGGCGCCGCCCGCAGTGGACGCTTCGCTGCTGCCGCCCGGCGCCTCCCTGGGTCACGCGCCGCCGCTCGCTTCCCGTGACCAGCTGTCCTCCGCCATGGACCTCTTGCCCGCTCCGGACCACATGGCGTCATCGCGCGTCGGATGCCCCGACCACATGGATGTCGACCCTTCGGCCCCTCCTGTCTCATTACGGGCGCATACACCGCATGTTGACGTGCACCCTGGACTAGGTTTTCAGGCGTTTCCTAGCTCCCCTCGGACCGAATGGCAGGGTGCGGGTTGCACAGTCTCGCCTGTTGTTAGGCTCCCCACCTCATCGCATACGTCAACATGGGGTCCTCCCCACGGCGGGCGGAAGCCTTATCACACGACCGTTCGCCGATTTGCGGGGGAGGAATGTGGTGTCACCGTCAGACACCACACTTGCTAGGTGGTAGCTTAAATCGGCCGCGGTCCATTAGTACATGTCGGACCCGCGTGTCGCCACTGTCAGGATTGCAGATCGAGCGCCACCACAAGGCAGGTCTCGAGAGACGTACTAGCACTCGGCCCAGTTGTACGACGACGTTGCTAGCGACTACACTGACGAAGCCTTTCTCTCATTTGCCGAGAGACAGTTAGAATAGCCTTCAGCTAAGTTAATGGCTACGACCTAGCAAGGCGCCATTAACCATTTGTAACGTTGCATGTACCTCAAGATAGAGTCTCACTTGTATCATCCAGAATGCTGTATACCAAAGGACAATATAAAAGTTAAGTGTTCTAGTAGCTACGTTCTTTTCTTTATCACATTCATTACGAATCCTGTTCCAGACTTAACGCCAGACGGCGTGAGTTGACGCGTGCCCTATCGGCTACTTCACTGTGGACTGGCTGCCTTAACAGTCCACTACAGTATCTATCATCTCCGTAACGCTTTCGCGATTACTAAATGATCCTGTAATGAAGCGCGCTGCTCTCCGTTGGATCTTCTCTATCTCTTCCATCAATCCTATCTGGTAGGGATCCCACACTGCTGAGCTGTATGGAAGCAGTGGGCGAACAAGCGTACTGTGACCTACTTCCTTTGTTTTCGGATTGCATTTCCTTAGGATTCTTCCAATGAATCTCAGTCTGGCATCTGCTTTACCGACGATCAACTTTATATGATCATTCCATTTTAAATCACTCGTAATGCTTACTCCCAGATAATTTATGGAATTAACTGCTTCCAGTTGCTGACCTGCTATATTGTAGCTAAATGATAAAGGATCTTTCTTTCTATGTATTCGCAGCAGATTACACTTGTCTACATTGAGATTCAGTTGCCATTCCCTGCACCATACGTCAATTCGCTGCAGATCCTCCTGCACTTCAGTACAATTTTCCATTGTTACAACCTCTCGATATACCGCAGCATCATCCGCAAAAAGCCTCAATGAACTTCCGATGTCTTCCACAAGGTCATTTATGTATAATGTGAATAGCAACGGTCCTACGACACTCCCCTGCGGCACACCTGAAATCGCTCTTACTTCAGAAGACTTCTCTCCATTGAGAATGACATGCTGCGTTCTGTTATCTAGGAACTCTTCAATCAAATCACACAATTGGTCTGATAGTCCATATGCTCTTACTTTCTTCATTAAACGACTGTGGGGAACTGTATCGAACACCTTGCGGAAGTCAAGAAACACGGCATCTACCTGGGAACCCGTGTCTATGGCCCTCTGAGTCTCTTGGACGAATAGCGCGAGCTGGGTTTCACACGATCGTCTTTTTCGAAACCCATGCTGATTCCTACAGAGTAGATGTCTAGTCTCCAGAAAAGTCATTATACTCGAACATAATACGTCTTCCAAAATTCTACAACTGATCGACGTTAGAGATATAGGTCTATAGTTCTGCACATCGGTTCGACGTCCCTTCTTGAAAACGGGGATGACCTGCGCCCTTTTCCAATTCTCTGGAACGCTACGCTCTTCTAGAGACCTACGGTACACCGCTGCAAGAAGGGGGGCAAGTTCCTTCACGTACTCTGTGTAAAATCTAACTGGTATCCCATCAGGTCCAGCGGCCTTTCCGCTTTTGAGCGATCTTAATTGTTTCTCTATCCCTCTGTCGTCTATTTCGATATCTACCATTTTGTCAACTGTGCGACAATCTAGAGAAGGAACTACAGTGCAGTCTTCCTCTGTGAAGCAGCTTTGGAAAAAGCCATTTAATATTTCGGCCTTCAGTCTGTTATCCTCTGTTTGAGTACCATTTTGGTCACAGAGTGTCTGGACATTTTGTTTTGATCCACCTACTGCTTTGACATAAGACCAAAATTTCTTAGGATTTTCTGCCAAGTCAGTACATAGAACTTTACTTTCGAATTCATTGAACGCCACTCGCATAGCCCTCCTCACACTACATTTCGCTTCGCGTAATTTTTGTTTGTCTGCAAGGCTTTGGCTATGTTTATGTTTGCTGTGAAGTTCCCTTTGCTTCCGCAGCAGTTTTCTAACTCGGTTGTTGTACAACGGGGCTCCTTTCCATCTCTAACGATCTTGCTTGGCTCATACTCATCTAACACATATTGTACGATGGTTTTGAACTTTGTCCACTGATCCTCAACACTATCTGTACTTGAGACAAAACTTTTTTGTTGAGCCATCAGGTACTCTGAAATCTGCTTTTTGTCACTTTTGCTAAACAGAAAAATATTCCTACCTTTTTTAATATTTCTATTTACGGCTGAAATCATCGATGCAGTAACCGCTTTATGATCGCTGATTCCCTGTTCTGCGTTAACTGTTTCAAATAGTTCGGGTCTGTTTGTCACCAGAAGGTCTAATATGTTATCGCCACTAGTCGGTTCTCCGTTTAACTGCTCAAGGTAGTTTTCAGATAAAGCACTTAAAAAAATTTCACTGGATTCTTTGTCCCTGCCATCCGTTATGAACGTTAGAGGCTCCCAATCTATATCCGGCAAATTAAAATCTCCACCCAGAACTATAACATGGTGGGGAAATCTAGTCGAAATATTTTCCAAATTATCCTTCAGGTGCTCAGCCACAACAGCTGCTGAGCCAGGGGGCCTATAGAGACATCCAATTACCATGTCTGAGCCTGCTTTAACCGTGCCCTTCACCTCAATTATTTCACATTTCGGATCTCCGTCAATTTCCTTCGATACTATTGCACTTCTTATCGCTATAAACACGCCTCCCTCTTCACTGTCCAGCCTGTCTGCGGTATACATTCCACTGATCCCAAACTACCGCCATTTGCTACTTCAGCGGTTTGAAGCGAGAACTCAGTGGGGGGCCATGGTGGAGATCGGTTGTGTTTTCTGATGAAAGCTGGCTCTACCTCGGTCTCAGTGATCCAGTTGAGGGCCTGCAACCAACCTGTCTGCGTGCTAGATACACTGGACCTACACCTGTAGTTATTTTCTGGAGCGCGATTTCGTACGATAGCAACAGCACTTTAGTGGTTATCCCACGCATCCTGACTGCAAACTTGTACGTCGATCTGGTGATTGACCTGTTGTGCTTCCATTTACGAACAGCATTGCAGGGATTGTTTTCTAACAGAATAACGCTCGCGAGCTTACCAACATGCTCTAAAGACTGTCGACATGTTGCCTTGGTCTTCTTGATTGTCAGATCTGTTTCCAATTGAGCACATTTGGGACATCGTCGGGCGACAACTCCATCGTCATCCACAAAAAGCATTAATCGTCCCTGTATTGACCGGCAAAGTGCAGCAGGCACGGAACTGCATCCAACAAACTGACATCTGGCACTTATATAGTACAATGCGTGCATGTTGGAATGCTAGCATTCAACATTCTGAGGGCTACACCGGTTACTGATGTACCCGTATTTTGCCTTTGCAATGGCTTATTTCGCGCTTACATTAACCTGTGAGCCTGCAAAGTCAATCAGTTAGAAGTATTACCTAGACAAATGTATTACCGAAATTTCTTTACATTAATGATCTTTTAGTGTTGCGATTTTTTTCCGGCAGGGTACATCTACACAGCAGTGGTCTGACGGCGTTTTAATATGCTACTCCGGGACCACGCCCACAGGACACGCGAAGCAGCGCACCGGCTACGTCTTCATCCTGTTTGCTATGTATTGTTGCGCGACAGTAAGCAAGCAGCGTGCCATTAGGCAACGCCACTCTCCCGGTCACTGGGGACTCTTTTCGGAACCACAGCTGCATAACAGCTCCCGACTAGGTCTCGTGAGGACGACTGGACCGCTATAGTTGCCCAACAGAGCAAAAATCTATGTCATATTGCATATCGAACGTGGGCACTGAGTGTAGCAGTCCGACAGAGCCCTCAAGTACGGTGGGAGCCTTAATATAAATTTTCGGCGAATTCTGTGTGAACAAAGAACAAGCAACTTGTTTTAGAAAATTGAATTCGTTATAAATCATCTCCACAAGGATGCAATTCTACTCTTCACAAATAGAGATTGATGATGACACTAACAGGCTATTTGGCTATCGGTATCCCTCGCCCGCTGACCATTCATGCTTTCTGTCCCTTGCCTTGGCTGCTCAGGTTAACTGACCTAGCCCAGTCGCCTGAAATATTGAAGCAGGCTGCCGTGACGAGCAGTAACGATCGCGCTCCGCCGGTGGCGAGTAGGGGCGCTATTTCGGATCGGAAATAAAGTGGACGAGCCGTTTAAGTGCCCCTCGCCAGTCGCTCTCCGTCACGTTTCGTCTCTATCGACCACTCTATTTCTCCCAAGTCATATTGCGTGCACACTGGCTATAGATCGACCTCCTCTCTTGTCATGACGGAAATACTCCTACGTGACAGCACAAGGAACGTACGGTCCCGTTTTTAAATATTAAACAAAGCGAGCACTCTCTTGCATTTGAGTAACGGTTTTCGAATGCTCTGTGACGAAGTCTGCAAGCAAACATTTTCAGGTCAATGAAATTCATCAATTACCGCCTTAGGAAATGTAAATATAAGCTCACCGAACAAGTTATTTGTTACCCCTGTAGCTAACTGATCCCTTTGCAGTTGTGATATATATATATATATATATATATATATATATATATATATATATATATATATTCTAATTTTATGAAATACAAAAATACAAAATATCGTTTTGTATTTACTTTTTCTGCGCCCGTATACCAATACAGAGATATTTCTAGCTTATTTCTGACAAATACGTTTTTGGAATACTTCCCCCGCCGAAGTGGCCGTGCGGTTCTAGGCGCTGCAGTCTGGAACCGCGACACCGCTACGGTCGCAGGTTCGAATCCTGCCTCGGGCATGGATGTGTGTGATGTCCGTAGGTTAGTTAGGTTTAATTAGTTCTAAGTTCTAGGGGACTAATGACCTTAGAAGTTGAGTCCCATAGTGCTCAGAGCCATTTGAACCATTTGGAATACTGCTTCGCATAAATGACTGATTGACGACCCTATACTTAGTGGTATTAGTCAAATGTCGAAAAGAAAAATAAATCAGTGAGAGAGAGGACGGGATTTCGAAAACAACGATCTGGGTGAACTGTTATAACGTACTTTACCAAACATAGAACTTTTATTTGAAGTTTCTTTTTATATCTGTTACCGTTTCAGCGATATTCACTCAGTAACTGTAAACACAGTTTTCTTCGAGGGTTGTTTCATCCCCTTAATGGCCGTGTGGACACACATAATTTATTTTGCTCTACATTACACCATTTCCAAAGCTAATCAAAATCGAAGAGTATCCATTGGGCAGGTTTACTAGTAAGATGAGTCGACTTGGAGAAACGAAGAATGGCACAAAGGAGCTGACGTGAGCAGCTCCCGTAAGCGCCTTGTTAATGAAGTGGTCCGATTTGTTGATATATCAACGCAGACCGTCGAACTTGTCTACAGGGAGGGTGTACCACCTGCCGCGATTTAACTCGGCCTAAGAACTGTGGTGATGTTGTTGTGGTCTTCAGTCCTGAGACTGGCTTGACGCAGCTCTCCATGCTACTCTATCCTGTGCAAGCTTCTTCATCTCCCAGTACTTACTGCAGCCTACATCCCTCTGAATCTGCTTAGTGTATTCATCTCTTGGTCTCCCTCTACGATTTTTACCCTCCACGCTGCCCTCCAATACTAAATTGGTGATCCCCTGATGCCTCAGAACATGTCCCACCAACCGATCCCTTCTTCTAGTCAAGTTGTGCCACAAACTCCTCTTCTCCCCAATCCTATTCATTACCTCCTCATTAGTTATGTGAAGAATGGTAATCTTCAGCATTCTTCTGTAGCACCACATTTCGAAAGCTTCTATTCTCTTCTTGTCCAAACTAGTTATTGTCCATGTTTCACTTCCATACATGGCTACATTCCATACATATACTTTCAGAAACGACTTCCAGACACTTAAATCTACACTCGGTGTCGCCGGCCGCGGTAGTCTAGCGGTTCTAGGCGCTCAGTCAGGAACCGCGCGACTGCTACGGTCGTAGGTTCGAATCTTGCCTCGGGCATGGATGTGTGTGCTGTCCTTAGGTTAGTTAGGTTTAAGTAGTTCTAAGTTCTAGGGGACTTATGACCACAGATGTTGAGTCCCATAGTGCTCAGAGCCATTTGAACCATTTATACTCGATGTTAACAAATTTCTCTTCTTCAGAAACGCTTTCCTTGCCATTGCCAGTCTACATTTTATATCCTCTCTACTTCGACCATCGTCAGTTATTTTGCTCTCCAAATAGTAAAACTCTTTTACTACTATAAGTGTCTCACTTCCTAATCTGATTACCTCAGCATCACCTGACCCTATTCGACTACATTCCATTATCCTCGTTTTGCTTTTGTTGATGTTCATCTTATATTCTCCTTTCAAGACACTGTCCATTCCGTTAAACTGCTCTTCCAAGTCCTTTGCTGTCTCTGACAGAATTACAATGTCATCGGCGAACCGCAAAGTTTTTATTTCTTCTCCATGGATTTTAATACCTACTCCGAACTTCTCTTTTGTTTCCTTTACTGCTTGTTCAATATACAGAACTGTGGTGATAGAACGATATTAACCGGTGGGGGACGGAGGTGACAGAAGTTACGGTGTTCTGATATGCACATATACAGACGATGGATGTGTCGCCTACACAATGTATAAAAGGGCAGAACATTAGCGGAGCAGACATTTGTACTCATGTGATTCATGTGAAATGGTTGCCGACGTGATCATGGCTGCAAGACGGAAATCAACAGACTTTGAACGCGGAGTGGTAATTTGGGCTAGACGCATGGGACACGCCATTTAGGAAATCGCTATGGAATTCGAGATCTCGCCGTCCACAGAGTTAAGAGTGTGCCGAAAATACCACATTTCAGGGATTACCTCTCACCACTGGCAGCACAGTGGCCGACGGCCTTCGCTTAACGACCACGAGCAGCACGTTTTCGTAGAGTTGTCATTCCTATCAGACAATCAACACTGTGTGAAATAACCGCAGAAATCAATGTGGGAAGTGCAATGGACGTAGCAGTTAGAACAGTGCGTCAAAATTTGCGTTAATGAGCTATGGCGGCAAATGACCTACGCGAGAGCCTTTGCTGACACCGTGACATTACCTGCAGCGCATCGGCTGGGGTCATGTCCTTATTGATTGGACACTAGACGACTGGAAAACCATGGCCCGGTCAGATGAGTCCCGGTTTCAGTTTTTAAGAGCTGATCGTAGGGATCGAATGTGGTCCAGACCCCACGGAGCCTCTGACCCAGGCACTGTGCAAGGTGGTGGTGGCTCGATAAGGGTGTGGGCTGTAGTTACATGGGATGGACTGGGTCCTTTGGATCAAGTGAACCAATCATTGACTGTAAATAGTTATGTTTGGCTACTTGGAGATCATTTGCAGCCCTTTATGGACTTCACGTATGTAAACAACGATCAAATTTTTATGGATAACACTGTGCCATCTCACTGGGCCACAGTTGTTCACGATTGGGTTGAAGACCATTCTGGACAGTTCGAGCGAATGGTTTGACTACTCAGATCACCCAACATGAATCCCATCGAATATTTACGGGATACAATCGAGAGGTCAGTTCGTGAACAAAATCCTGTAGCGGCAACACCTTAGCAATTATGGACCGCTCAATACTCCTGCAGTGGACTTCCAACGACTTTTTGAGTTAATGACACGTCAAGGTTTTGACCTAAACCGGGCAAAAGGAGGTCCGACACTATGTTAAGAGGTGTTCAAATGGCTCTGAGCACTATGGGATTTAACATCTGAGGTCATCAGTCCCCTAGAACTTAGAACTACTTAAACCTAACTAACCTAAGGACACCACACACATCTATGCCCGAGGCAGGATTCGAACCTGCGACCGTAGCGGTCGCGCAGTTCCAGACTGAAGCGCCAAGAACCGCTCGGCCACGTTAAGAGGTGTCCCACGACTTTTGTCACCTCAGTGTTAAGCTGCAAGTCATCAATGAATCTCGCTTCTGTGATTTATAAGTCCTGGGAAATAACGAAAGTGTAAAAAAACAAGTCGAAATCGATTCTACTTGACAACTCGTTCTATTCAATAGATTAATTCCTGGGTATATAGAAAGTATGTAGTTGTGTCACACCATCAAATTTTCTCGTAGAATAGACTTAAAACAAAAAACTCCAGTTATGTTAATGATAAATATTTGGCTAATGTTTCAGACAGGAAACGTATCTTGAATAAAATTTTCTCCGCTTACAAACCTCGTCAATTGGAATTTTTCGGTAGCTGCCATCACGAGTAAAACAATTGGCTCCTGCCGTGGCTCCATTCCGCTTATGAACATGCGACTGAAGTATCAGAAATCTTCCAGAGAGGGGCGAAGTTGACGAATGCGTGGGAAGGCGAGTGGAGTAGTTCATAGGTGCTCCGACACAGTGACATCATGTGGTGCAACGAATCGCCGCAATATTTGAAACTGCCGCTCCCGCCTTCTTACAAGCGCCAAGCATCCGTCTTTGCTTTCGCTCGATATCCTGAGCTCGCCCTCATGCCCTAAGTTTTACCCCTGGTCTCTGATAAAATTGTTGTTGTTCAGTTTAGTCTTGGCCGCCTCCTTTACGAAGGAATACCAATATGATGATGCATGAGTCAAGACAGTCGTCTTTTCAAATTGTATTTTATTTCCGTTTTCCAGGCAAAGTTACCTTTGATTAAAATATCATGCGTTTTCAGAGTATCTTTCAGCAAAAGTACGATTAATTTGTCGTATGCCCATGAACCATGGACCTTGCCGTTGGTGGGGAGGCTTGCGTGCCTCAGCGATACAGATGGCCGTACCGCAGGTGCAACCACAACGGAGGGGTATCTGTTGAGAGGCCAGACAAACATGTGGTTCCTGAAGAGGGGCAGCAGCCTTTTCAGTAGTTGCAGGGGCAACAGTCTGGATGATTGACTGATCTGGCCTTGTAACATTAACCAAAACGGCCTTGCTGTGCTGGTACTGCGAACGGCTGAAAGCAAGGGGAAACTACAGCCGTAATTTTTCCCGAGGGCATGCAGCTTTACTGTATGATTAAATGATGATGGCGTCCTCTTGGGTAAAATATTCCGGAGGTAAAATAGTCCCCCATTCGGATCTCCGGGCGGGGACTACTCAAGAGGACGTCGTTATCAGGAGAAAGAAAACTGGCATTCTACGGATCGGAGCGTGGAATGTCAGATCCCTTAATCGGGCAGGTAGGTTAGAAAATTTAAAAAGGGAAATGGAGAGGTTAAAGCTAGATATAGTGGGAATTAGTGAAGTTCGGTGGCAGGAGGAACAAGACTTTTGGTCAGGTGATTACAGGGTTATAAATACAAAATAAAATAGGGGTAATGCAGGAGTAGGTTTAATAATGAATAAAAAAATAGGAGTGCGGGTTAGCTACTACAAACAGCATAGTGAACGCATTATTGTGGCCAAGATAGACACAAAGCCCATGCCTACTACAGTAGTACAAGTTTATATGCCAACTAGCTCTGCAGATGATGAAGAAATTGATGAGATAAAAGAAATTATTCAGGTAGTGAAGGGAGACGAAAATTTAATAGTCATGGGTGACTGGAATTCGTCAGTAGGAAAAGGGAGAGAAGGAAACATAGTAGGTGAATATGGATTGGGAGGAAGAAATGAAAGAGGAAGCCGCCTTGTAGAATTTTGCACAGAGCATAACTTAATCATAGCTAACACTTGGTTCAAGAATCATAAAAGAAGGTTGTATACCTGGAAGAATCCTGGAGATACTAATAGGTATCAGATAGATTATATAATGGTAAGACAGAGATTTAGGAACCAGGTTTTAAATTGTAAGACATTTCCAGGGGCAGATGTGGATTCTGACCACAATCTACTGGTTATGAACTGCAGATTGAAACTAGAGAAACTGCAAAAAGGTGGGAATTTAAGGAGGTGGGACCTGGATAAACTGAAAGAACCAGAGGTTGTAGAGAGTTTCAGGGAGAGCATAAGGGAACAATTGACAGGAATGGGGGAAAGAAATACAGTAGAAGAAGAATGGGTAGCTCTGAGGGATGAAGTAGTGAAGGCAGCAGAGGATCAAGTAGGTAAAAAGACGAGGGCTAATAGAAATCCTTGGGTAACAGAAGAAATATTGAATTTAATTGATGAAAGGAGAAAATATAAAAATGCAGTAAATGAAGCAGGCCAAAGGGAATACAAACGTCTCAAAAATGAGATCGACAGAAAGTGCAAAATGGCTAAGCAGGGATGGCTAGAGGGCAAATGTAAGGATGTAGAGGCTTGTCTCACTAGGGGTAAGATAGATACTGCCTACAGGAAAATTAAAGAGACCTTTGGAGAGAAGAGAACCACTTGTATGAATATCAAGAGCTCAGATGGCAAGCCAGTTCTAAGCAATTAAGGGAAGGCAGAAAGGTGGAAGGAGTATGTAGAGGGTTTATACAAGGGCGATGTACTAGAGGACAGTATTATGGAAGTGGAAGAGGATGTAGATGAAGATGAAATGGGAGATAAGATACTGCGTGAAGAGTTTGACAGAGCACTGAAAGACCTGAGTCGAAACAAGGCCCCGGGAGTAGACAACATTCCATTAGAACTACTGATGGCCTTGGGAGAGCCAGTCATGACAAAACTCTACCATCTGGTGAGCAAGATGTATGAGACTGGCGAAATACCCACAGACTTCAAGAAGAATATAATAATTCCAATACCAAAGAAAGCAGGTGTTGACAGATGTGAAAATTACCGAACTATCAGTTTAATAAGTCACAGCTGCAAAATACTAACGCGAATTCTTTACAGACGAATGGAAAAACTGGTAGAAGCGGACCTCGGGGGAGATCAGTTTGGATTCCGTAGAAATGTTGGAACACGTGAGGCAATACTAACCTTACGACTTATCTTAGAAGAAAGATTAAGAAAAGGCAAACCTACGTTTCTAGCATTTGTAGACTTAGAGAAAGCTTTTGACAACGTTAACTGGAATACTCTCTTTCAAATTCTGAAGGTAGCAGGGGTAAAATACAGGGAGCGAAAGGCTATTTACAATTTGCACAGAAAACAGATGGCAGTTATAAGAGTCGAGGGGCATGAAAGGGAAGCAGTGGTTGGGAAAGGAGTGAGACAGGGTTGTAGCCTCTCCCCGATGTTATTCAATCTGTATATTGAGCAAGCAGTAAATAAAACAAAAGAAAAATTCGGAGTAGGTATTAAAATTCATGGACAAGAAGTAAAAACTTTGAGGTTCGCCGATGACATTGTAATTCTGTCAGAGACAGCAAAGGACTTGGAAGAGCAGTTGAACGGAATGGACAGTGTCTTGAAAGGAGGATATAAGATGAACATCAACAAAAGCAAAACGAGGATAATGGAATGTAGTCAAATTAAATCGGGTGATGCTGAGGGTATTAGATTAGGAAATGAGACACTTAAAGTAGTAAAGGAGTTTTGCTATTTAGGGAGTAAAATAACTGATGATGGTCGAAGTAGAGAGGATATAAAATGTAGACTGTCAATGGCAAGGAAATCGTTTCTGAAGAAGAGAAATTCGTTAACATCGAGTATAGATTTAAGTGTCAGGAAGTCGTTTCTGAAAGTATTTGTATGGAGTGTAGCCATGTATGGAAGTGAAACATGGACGATAACCAGTTTGAACAAGAAGGGACAGAAGCTTTCGAAATGTGGTGTTACAGAAGAATGGTCAAGATAAGGTGGGTAGATCACGTTACTAATGAGGAGGTATTGAATAGGATTGGGGAGAAGAGAAGTTTGTGGCATAACTTGACTAGAAGAAGGGATCGGTTGGTAGGACATGTTTTGAGGCATCAAGGGATCACAAATTTAGCATTGGAGGGCAGCGTGGAGGGTAAAAATCGTAGAGGGAGACCAAGAGATGAATACAATAAGCAGATTCAGAAGGATGTAGGTTGCAGTAGGTACTGGGAGATGAAGAAGCTTGCACAGGATAGAGTAGCATGGAGAGCTGCATCAAACCAGTCTCAGGACTGAAGACCACAACAACAACAACATGTAAATGATGTCGTAGTCACAGGGTACACTATACATGGCGGGAACTCTAAGACCTGCGTTGTTATTAACGGGAATAACAATTACCGTATGTTGGAGGCGAGCCGGAACACTGGTCTCAGTCTATGTCTCAGCTTACGCTCAAGACCGAAAATACGTAACTACTGCAGTGTTGGATCGTTGGGGTTTCCCTTTTTGCGGGTATTTTCTTAGTCGCATTCAGCACAGGTGTTCCTATCAAATGACAAATAGAAACTTCAATTTTCAGCGTTTTCTTTACAGCAGATAGGTCCTGGCTGCTCGAAACTCGTAAAAGTCACATACAAATCTCCCAGTCTGCAATCCTTACAAAACAGGACTGTCAGAGAAAATAAAGAACACCCAAAGAAGAGCAGTGGGTTTCGAAACATATCTAGTAAGCCCGAAATCAGCACAGAAGACAAAAACAACCTATTGTCTCCCTTCTAAAGGCCATGAAAATAATGCTCTAGAGACCCGAACTCTGGAACAAGCAAGAGTTACGAGACGGTGGCGTGCGCAGCAAACTATGCTACACACCGTAAGACGGCTTCCGAAGTGTAGGTAAATATGAAACAGGGTCTTTTGATAATGTCATCGGCATATCTACCATTATTTTCCTTGTAGATGGTCAGAGCTTCGTTTCGATGTTTACGTTGCTCACTCTGCGCTGAGTCGCCGGCCGCTGTGGCTGAGCGGTTCTAGGCGCTTCAGTCCGTACGACCGCTACGTCGCAGGTTCGAATCCTGCCTCGGGTATGGATGTATGTGATGTCCTTAGGTTAGTTAGGTTTAAGTAGTTCTAAGTTCTAGGGGACTGATGACCTCAGATGTTAAGTCCCATAGTGCTCAGAGCCATTTGAACCATTTGAATCTGCGCTGAGTCGCATTTCTTCGCCGATCACAGCCTCAACACGGCGTGAGTGGAATGGCAGATGTAGCAGATGATTATTGCTGTTGATGTACGGTTTCCTCACAATGGATTGGTAACTAGGGGCTCGTATTGTTAGCCAGTCTACAGATTATAATAATACTTTAAAGTATATTTTTGTGCTTTAAATGGAACAATACCTATTGACATTAACAAATTGAAGGTAGGGTAAACCGGAGTGTCAGTGGTGTGTGCTGCAGGATTACAATAGCGTCGGTTACGAAGTATCGCATTTTGAAAAGTTCCCACACTGATACTTGTACAACGCCTATTGTAGCATATACTAAAGAGCAACACAAGTGACTACAGTAGTTATGTGGACGCTGACGAGCAAAGAGACAACTGACCATCAAAGACTGTGTTGAAAATGACACTGGTAACAGCACTACACGCTTCCAGTCTGGTATGGAACGTCTGCTGCACACGTGCTGGTATTTCAGCGGAGGTGACAGAGCAGGCTGTAGTAATACGTCGTTACACGTCATCGGATGCAATTGGCATGTCCTCGTAGACAGTGTCATTCGGCCTTCCACACAGAAAAAAGTCTACGGGCGTGAAATCTGGAGAACGGGCTGGGCAATGTACATGTCCACTGCGTCCAATCCAACGATTTGAAAACAATTCGTTAAGATATGCTCTATTACTTCGTGCACTATGGCTGGACAGGCATCATGTTGGTACCACCGGTTCCTTCCAGTCTGCAGGGAATGGTCTATTAGGAGGCTGCACTACTGGTGTGCGTTCATAGTTCCGTCAATGAAAAGAAAACCTATGAACTAATGGTTGACTATGCCACACAACATGTTTACACTCCATGGACGCTGACGTCCCATTAGACGGCGTTTCAGTAGTCCAATAGTGCATATTTCTGCGGTTTACCTGGCCATGATTGGTAAATGTGGCTTCATCGCTTAACAAGATACATAATACATCTGGACTAATCTGCCTTAATGCCCATGTATAAAATTAACACGATTCCCACAATCATTCTCTTGCAGCTCTTGATGGAGAGACATGTTGAAAGGATGAAACCTAATTCCACGGAGAATGCGTAGGACACTTGGCTGACTCATGCCACTTCCTTGTGCGATTGCGCGGGAGCTAACGTGAGGATAAAAAAAAATGGCTCTGAGCACTATGAGACATAACATCTGAGGTCATCAGTCCCGTAGACTTAGAACTACTTAAACCTAACTAACCTAAAGACATTACACACTTGCCTGCGAGAGGCAGGATCAAACCTGCGACCGTAGCAGCAGCGCGGTTCCGGAGTGAAGCGCCTAGAACCGCTCGGTCACAGCGGCCGACCGTGCGGATCAACTTCAACAGTAACTAGAACATTAATTTCCGCCTCTTCTGTTGACTTGTTTCCTTCTGTTACGTTGTCCAGGTGTTCATCGTCACTTTCATATAACTGGTTGAAGAGGATGATAAATAATTGACGAGATCGTTGACGTATCTTGGGATGTTTTGCCGCAAACATCGTACAAGAGCGAACTGCATTCTTCTTACACTTTCCATAGACCATGAGCACGTCGGCTTTTTCTGCATTCGTAAATCCCATCGTACACGCACGATCTACTTCTTGATTTTCTTTCGCTTACGCCATAGTCCCGCAGCGATCGCAGGGTCGGCAGGGTTACAACGAATTTGGCAGTGTTAGGGATGGCCAGATGTCCTTCCTGCCGCCATCCTGTACCCCCCAGGATGGAATCAGTGTACCCCAACTGTCTGTGTCTAGTGGAAATCGTGAAATAGTGCAGAAGTGTTTCAAATGTCTGCGACTCGTGTAACTGAGGCGGAACGTGGGGAGCAGCCCGGTATTCACCTAGCGGGATGTGGAAAACGCCTAAAAACCACATCCAGGCTGGCCGGTCCTCGTAGTCAATCCGCCGGGTGGATTGGATCCGGGGCCGGCGCGCCTACCCGAGTCCAGGAAGCAGCGAGATAGCGCTTTCGGCTACCCTGGCACGTGACCTACTTCTTGACTGTCAGACACCAACTGACTAGCAAGTCGCAATGTGTTCAAGGAACACACCATCACACTACAAGTAAACATAACAACATCGTACTTAGTAACTATTCAGGTTGAACGGCACGAAGAAGTGTCGGTGCGGACAAGTTCAAAGTACGACGTCTTGTAATCCCACAAAAAACACCGCTGACATTCTAATTTACACTACTTTCAGTTTGTGAATGTGAATAGACAGTGTTTCATTTAAAAGGCTTATGTTTGCACAAAAAATGCACTTCCTAAGTATTACTACACTCTGTTTATCAGCTAACAATACGAGTCCCTGACTACCAATCCATTCTGTGAAAACCGCACATCAATAGCGCTTTCCATTTCTGCAAAATTTGCGATGCAAGTTTTAGGTGATTCACCCTTTATATTCCCTATAAAAAGTATCGAGAACAACTTTTTCCTGACGTGACTACGTCGTAGCGGACTACCAGCACACATGTTTTATGGTAGGGGGCTGTGAACTTCAACACGCGCCAAGCGCCTGCCGCCTGCGGGCGTTCGTTCATTCGAGATTCTGTTTTTATTGGAACCCTGCCAAGTGACTCGCTGCAATGATAAAATGCAGTGAACAACTGATCTCTGGTAATGAGGCATTGGCCATGATTCTCAGGATTTTCAAGGATGAAAACATGTCAGGAACTGCAGTTTGTAAGTGGCATAAACTCTTCAAAGATGGTGGAGAGAGTGTGGAGAATGAGCCACGCTGTGGACGACTATTTATATCGAGAACCACGATCATGTGTAATGTTTGCATGAAGTGTTGAATTCAGACCATCCGTTAAGTGTGGACATGGTTACAGTTGCAATTAGCACTGATGATAGCACACACCATTATCGCAGATGACTTGCCGATGCCAAAGATCTGCCCTAAACTCGACCCGAAGGTCCTGACGAACGAACAGAAGTAGAGGCGATTGTCCGCACGTAAGGCCTCCTCCAACGCGTTGAAGAAGATCCTGGCATTTTGGACAACGCAATCTTGGGAGATCAAACATAAGTATTCGAATACGACCTGGAAACAAAGCGGCTAAGTTCCGAATGGGACACTGCAGCATCAACTCGTCCAAAAAAGCTTGAATGAGGAAATCCAGAGTGAAAGCCATGCTCATCATTTTCTTCCACCGCAAGGGGTGGTCCACTACAAATTTGTACGTGGGAGGCAGACAGTGAATGGTACTGTTTACCTGGACGTGGTAAGAAGACTTAAGAGAAAGGTCAACTGCATGGGGACAGCCGTCGTCTGAAGTTGGTAATTACGCGACGACAATGCACCCAACCACACCTGGTCCAAGGTCACTGACTAACTGACGACAAATGCCATCGTGATGAATCCCCAGCACCCTTGCAGTCCCAACTTAGCATCAGCATCCAAAAAATGTGAAATCCTCCTTCAAAGGAAACCACATTGCACCTTAAGTGCTGTCAAAGAAACTTGCTCGCGTACCCTTAGGGACCTCCCAGAATCCGCCTACTAGGGACTTTCTGACGCCTCTAGCAAAAGTGTTCCGACGCTTGCTGTTTTACATTTCCTGAATGGGTGCAGTCATCCATTTCATCATTGCTGATGTTTAAAGAAATGTCACTTTCATAGTTCATGTCCGTAACTGATCCTATGTTTCAGTTTATGTAGGTAACAAGTTTCCTCCTCCTCAGTTCAGAAAACATTTTAACACTATACGTAGTTGGTTGGTTTGTGGGATTAAAGGGACCAGACACACTATACGTAGTCTTTCATGTGATGTTCTCAAACATTTGTTCATGCAAATGAAACCCAAGTATACACACAGTTTTCAAATATGCTTGTACAGTCCCTCGGTGTCAAATCTATGAGAAAACCGAATAATATAACACTTTTATTGCCATGTGAGTCACTTCTTATCAGCAGTAGTAACGTGTGTAAAATGTCAATCAAAATGAAACAGACGTCAAAATATTTTTCATATAATCGCTAAGTAATGTATTCAATGTATGACATAAACACGCGAGTTTATTAGAGTATATGCTCACAGTTGCGTCACGGTAGTCGTCCATATTACTGTAAGTAAAATAATGTAGTTACTACACAGAAAACTAAATTATGTGTCCAACAAATCTTTAACTCTCATCTTCAAATTTATTTTGTTTCCATGCTGGTTGCTTGGGTGTTAAAGTTCAACTCTTATAGCCGGCCAGGGTGGCCGAGCGGTTCTAGGCGCTACAGTTTGGAACCGCGCGACCGCTACGGTCGCAGGTTCGAATCCTGCCGCGGGCATGGATGTGTGTGTTGTCCTTAGGTTAGTTAGGTTTAAGTAGTTCTAAGTTCTAGGGGACTTATGACCTCAGCAGTTGAGTCCCATAGTGCTCAGAGCCAAGTTAAGTCCCATAGTGCTCAGAGCCATTTGAACCATTTTTTCAACTCTTATATATTGCGTTCTGTGGACATATAATTATCTTCACCTCCGTTTTTGGTACTAGTGTTGTGCTAAGCAAGACACTGCTGCCTGTGGTAATAACAGTAATGCTGTGTTACAACATAGTGGCCGCTACCTGAGAGGCGGTGCCTTCTAGACCTGCATACCACACTCCCATTTTTATCTGTTTTCTGTTTACATGTTTCATTCACGACTCTTATCTAATAAATAAAGAACAGAGTTACTTAATTAAAAAATAACATGAAACGCAGGATGCTATATGATAGGAAGAATAAAAATCAACTGAGAGCATATCGTTTCATTTCTGAACACAAAGAAGAATATGGTTATTATGTCCTTGAATATGCCGGCCGCGGTGACCGAGCGGTTCTAGGAGCTACAGTCTGGAACCGCGCGACCGCTACAGTCGCAGGTTCGAATCCGGCCTCGGGAATGGATGTGTGTGATGTCCTTAGGTTAGTTAGGTTTAATTAGTTCTAAGTTCTAGGGGACTGATGACCTCAGATGTTAAGTCCCATAGTGCTCAGAACCATTTGAACCATTTGTTCTTGAATATGTTTGTAAATGAGAAGTCACGTTTACCAATAACATTACAGACTGTCGGAACAGTATTCTGGGAACTCATCATAATTTAATTTATATGTGATAGCAAATTAGAAAACTAATGTACAAAGGCGCATTTGTAATAAGGTATATTTTTCAGTTACGAAACGTAGGACCAATTAAGAACAACACAAAGAAAAGGAATAATAATTAACGTTCCACGCACCGAGACTTCCGAGGTCTTCAAAAGAACGCTACAAGCTCGGAATCGACGAATGTGGGGAAACTATTCGGCCGTGGAAATTTTGAGGGAAAGATCCCACCATTGCCCAAAGTGGTTTGGAAAAATTATGGAAGGCGTAAATGATGACGGTCAGACAGCGATCTGAACTCAGATTTCTAGAATAGCTTCCAAGCATTTGTACATTATTACTTCAGCCTAAAAGATACATTTTGTCTCTTTTTCAGTATTTACATGCGAAGTTAATGGGAATTCATTATTTTCAAGGTTATCTGTGCATCCCTTCTACATTATTTTCGTTTTAAAATAGGGATAATATACGAATTTTTAATTAATAATTCCTTTAGAATTTAAAGAGTAGTTTTGAAAGTTGTCATTGCCAATTACCATTTCCCTGTACAGTATGTGATCAAAAGTATCCGGACACCCCTAAAAACATACGTTTTTCACATTAGGTCCATTGTGCTGCCACCTGATGGCAGGTACTCCATGTCAGTGACCCCAGTAGTCATTGGACATCGTGAGAGAGCAGAATGGGACGCTCCGCGGAACTCACGGACTTCGAACGTGGTCAGGTGATTGAGTGTCACTTGTGTCATACGTCTGTACGCGAGATTTCCACACTCCTAAAAATCCTTAGGTCCACTGTTTCCGATGTGATAGAGAAGTGGAAACGTGAAGGGACACGTACAGAACAAAAGCGCACAGGCCGACCTCGTCCGGCCGGCCGGTGTGGCCGTGCGGTTCTAGGCGCTTCAGTCTAGAACCGCGTGACCGCTACAGTCGCAGGTTCGAATCCTGCCTCGGGCATGGATGTGTGTAATGTCCTTAGGTCAGTTAGGTTTAAGTAATTCTAAGTTTTAGGGGACTGATGACCACAGATGTTAAGTCCCATAGTGCTCAGAGCCATTTGAACCATTTGAACCGACCTCATCCGTTGACTGACACAGACCGCCGACAGTTGAAGAGGGTCGTAATGTGTAATAGGCAGACATCTGTCCACACCATCACACAGGAATTCCTAACAGCCTCCGAATCCACTGGAAGTACTATGAAAGTTAGACGGGTTGTGAGAAAACTTGGATTTCATGGTCGAGCGGCTGCTCATAAGCCACACATCACGCATGAAATTGCCAAACGGTGCCTTGCCTGGTGTAAGGAGCGTAAACATAGGACGATTGAACAGTGGAAAAACGTTATGTGGAGTGACGAATCACGGCACACAATGTGGCGATCCGACATCAGGGTGTGGGTATGGCGAATGCCCGGTGAACGTCATCTGCCAGCGTGTGTAGTGCCAACAATAAAATTCGGAGGCGGTGGTGTTATGGTGTGGTCATGTTTTTCATGGAGGGGGCTTTCACCCCTTGTTGTTTTGCGTGGCACTATCACAGCACTGGCCTAAGTTGATGTTCTAAGCACCTCCTTGCTTCCCAATTTTGAAGTGAAATTCGGGGATGGCGATTGCATCTTTCAGCACGATCGAGAACCTGTTCTTTATGAACGCCTGTGGCGAAGTGGTTACACGACAATAAAATTCCTGTAATGGACTGGCCTGCACAGAGTCCTGATCTGAATTCTATAAAACACCTATTGGATGATTTGGAAAGCCGACTTCGAACAAGGCTTCACCGACCGACATCGATACCTCTCCTCAGTGCAACACTCCGTGAAGAATGGGCTGTTAGGGTTTCGTAAGATACTTGTCTGCTCTGAAATATAATGAGCAAGAAGGAGGAGTGATGTGTGGCTGCAGCGTGGGTTTGTATATGCAAAATTACGGCGATAATTGTGAATAGCATATCTCTGTGTTCCTGTACTGAAAAACGAGGTAACATTTTGTTGAAAATGTGAGCTTGGGCTAGCGATATTGAAACCACGAGTTCTTGTTTGTAATGGGGTGATATTAGCAAGACGGTGGACCTTGCAGTTTACATTAATGTAGACCGTTTTCCGTTTTCTCTTTAAGTTATGTTTGATTCACTATCGAGATGAGTAAATACGTTCTGTATTCACTTAATGTTTCTTGTATTTTTCGTTGCTTCCATGAATATTTCGTGAATGAAATCTCAGTCTTTATGGGGCATGGTTATCACGTGACACTTGCGGTATCAGTTACGGTGTTCCAGGTAAATTATCCGTATATTTTGGACTTCAATAAATTGTGATACAAAATATTTTCATTTACTTATTCAGCGTTTCCTCGTCATTTTGAGAATAAATATACACTTTTATAACAATTGTCTTCGAGAAGCCATGATGCTGTGTACTTCTAAATCTTTCAGTAATGATAACTCTCTGTGATCTTGGGGCCTTCAGCATGATCATTACTTCTATGAGAATAACTTCGCATATCCTACAGACTTTTCGACAGTGTGAAGTTGATAACATTATTCTTTCAGCTTCCAGAAGGTCAGTTTCCGTCGAGAACCGGATCAGTCACGTTTTAAGCAGTATTATGCGGCAATTCGTTATAGAAAAGTGTTCTGAATTGCAGTCGAAAACTCAGCATGCTCATCGCATATGTTTTGCCTATACAGCGTAACAAAGGAAAAAATGTCCAAATGTGTGTGAATTCCTTAGGGACGAAACTGCTGAGGTCATCGGTCCCTAGACTTACACACTACTTAAAGTAACTCATGCTAAGAATAAAACACACACACACACACACACACACACACACACACACACACACACATGCCCGAGGGAGGACTCGAACCTCCGTCGGAAGGTGTAGCATAGGAAATGTTTAACTGCTAAAATGCTACTGTCTGTGATCGAAAATTTATTTATTAAACATAAGTAAATCATTCAAATGCCTGTTTGAATGCTGCTCTTAGTTTGTGTGTCTATGTAGGTACCATACAATTTTACGTAAGTTTTTGTGTGGTATTTGTTGTGACTGTCCTAGATACCACAGCCGCGTGTGGGCAGCCAGGAGCGAGAAACCTGTGGAGCGAGCATGTAGCACATGCAAAACTCATCGCCCCTAAGTGGCTCTGCTTATCAGCTGCAATACTCGGCACGGCAGCGGGCACCCCCCCCCCCTCCCCCCCTCTCGACCAACCACGACCCGTCACCCCACTGTGTGCCCGGCGGCCATCCGCCCGGATTAGCAGCGGCCTTCAATGTAACTGCTTGCACGTTCGATCGCCAGGGGATCAATAAACGATCACGGCGCTGGCACGTGCACGTCCCCGGGGAACGCGCGAAGCACGTGGGGCATGGCCCCATCCACACAGCCGCCCCTCGCGGCAGAATGTTGTCACCCAGAGAGGCCACTTGTTGCGGCAAACGCTATGGCTGCGGCAGAGTAACCAGTATCCAAGTTTGGCCACAGACAACGCCACCAACAAGCACGCAGGTCCCCCCAGCTGAGGATGTAGAGTTCTGCTTTGAGTTTTGCTACTGTCTCTGACCCTCTCTCTAACACCCCAACCTCCACCGCTCAAATATAGCTTTCTGTCACACGGCACATATAAAGTGCTGCAGAAGTGTACGAATTAATAATAAAAACAGTAACATATACACTGAGATGACAAAACTCATGGAATATGCCTGGAGCAGTCCAGCAGCTCTACACGGCGTGGGCTCAACAAATCGTCGAAAGTCTCCTGCAGAAATATTGAGCCATGCTGTTTCTATAGTTGCCCGTGATTGCGACAGCATTGCCGGTGTAGGATTTTGTTCACCTACTGACATCTGGATCATGTTCCATAAATGTGCGATGGGTGGCCATTTCATTCGCTCCAGCCATCCAGAATGTTTTTCAAATCAGTCACGAACAATTGTGGCCGGGTGACATGCCGTAGTGTCATCCACGAAAATTCCATCGTTGTTTTGCCAACATGATGTCCTTGAATGGCTGCAAATGGTCTCCAAGTCGCGAACATAACCATTCCTGTCAATGATCGGTTCAGGTGGACCAGAGGATGCAGTCGATTCCATGTAAGCATAGCCAATAAAATTATGAAGCCACCACCAACTGTGACAGTGCCATGTTGACAACTTGGTCCATGGCTTTTGTGTGGTCTGCCCATCCTGGAACTCTACCATCAGCTCTTACCAAATGAAATCGGGGCTTACCTGACCAGGCCACGGTTTTCCAGAGGTCACGAGTTCACGAGAGGCACTGCAGTCGATGTCATCTGCTAACAAAGGCACTCACGTCACTCGTCTGTTGCCATAGCGCATTAACGCCAAATTTCGCCACACTTTCCTAACAGATACATTCGTCGTACATACCACATTGATTTCTGCTGGTATTTCACGCAGCGTTTCTTTTTTGTTAGCATTGACAGCGCCATCGGAACGCTACTGTTCTCGGTCGATAAGTGAAGATCTTCAACCACTGCGTTGTCCATGGTGAGAATTAATGCCTGAAACTTGCTATTCTCAGCATACTCTCGACACTCCGGATTTCGGAATACTGAATTCCTTAACGATTTCCGAAATGACGTGTCGCATGCGTCTTCCTCCAACTAACATTCCGTGTTTAAAGTGTGTTAATTCCTGTCGTGTAGCCATAACCGTGTCAGAAAGCTTTTCACGTGAGTCACCTGAGTACAGATGACAGCTCCGACAATGCACTGCCCTTTTATACCTTATGTGCGTGATGTTGTTGTTGTTGTGGTCTTCAGTCCTGAGACTGGTTTGATGCAGCTCTCCATGCTACTCTATCCTGTGCAAGCTTCTTCATCTCCCAGTACCTACTGCAACCTACATCCTTCTGAATCTGCTTAGTATATTCATCTCTTGGTCTCCCTCTACGATTTTTACCCTCCACGCTGCCCTCCAATGCTAAATTTGTGATCCCTTGATGCCTCAAAACATGTCCTACCAACCGATCCCTTCTTCTAGTCAAGTTGTGCCACAAACTTCTCTTCTCCCCAATCCTATTCAATACCTCCTCATTAGTAACGTGATCTATCCACCTTATCTTCAGCATTCTTCTGTAGCACCACATTTCGAAAGCTTCTATTCTCTTCTTGTCCAAACTGGTTATCGTCCATATTTCACTTCCATACATGGCTACACTCCATACAAATACTTTCAGAAACGACTTCCTGACACTTAAATCTATACTCGATGTTAACAAATTTCTCTTCTTCAGAAACGATTTCCTTGCCATTGCCAGTCTACATTTTATATCCTCTCTACTTCGACCATCATCAGTTATTTTGCTTCCTAAATAGCAAAACTCCTTTACTACTTTAAGTGTCTCATTTCCTAATCTAATACCCTCAGCATCACCCGATTTAATTTGACTACATTCCATTATCCTCGTTTTGCTTTTGTTGATGTTCATCTTATATCCTCCTATCAAGACACTGTCCATTCCGCTCAACTGCTCTTCCAAGTCCTTTGCTGTCTCTGACAGAATTACAATGTCATCGGCGAACCTCAAAGTTTTTACTTCTTCTCCATGAATTTTAATACCTACTCCGAATTTTTCTTTTGTTTCCTTTACTGCTTGCTCAATATACAAATTGAATAACATCGGGGAGAGGCTACAACCCTGTCTCACTCCTTTCCCAACCACTGCTTCCCTTTCATGCCCCTCGACTCTTATAACTGCGATCTGGTTTCTGTACAAATTGTAAATAGCCTTTCGCTCCCTGTATTTTACCCCTGCCACCTTCAGAATTTGAAAGAGAGTATTCCAGTTAACGTTGTCAAAAGCTTTCTCTAAGTCTACAAATGCTAGAAACGTAGGTTTGCCTTTTCTTAATCTTTCTTCTAAGATAAGTCGTAAGGTTAGTATTGCCTCACGTGTTCCAACATTTCTACGGAATCCAAACTGATCTCCCCCGAGGTCCGCTTCTACCAGTTTTTCCATTCGTCTGTAAAGAATTCGCGTTAGTATTTTGCAGCTGTGACTTATTAAACTGATAGTTCGGTAATTTTCACATCTGTCAACACCTGCTTTCTTTGGGATTGGAATTATTATATTCTTCTTGAAGTCTTTGGGTATTTCGCCTGTCTCATACATCTTGCTCACCAGATGGTAGAGTTTTGTCATGACTGGCTCTCCCAAGGCCATCAGTAGTTCTAATGGACTGTTGTCTACTCCCGGGGCTTTGTTTCGACTCAGGTCTTTCAGTGCTCTGTCAAACTCTTCACGCAGTATCTTATCTCCCATTTCATCTTCATCTACATCCTCTTCCATTTCCATAATATTGTCCTCCAGTACATCGCCCTTGTACACTCCTGGAAATTGAAATAAGAACACCGTGAATTCATTGTCCCAGGAAGGGGAAACTTTATTGACACATTCCTGGGGTCAGATACATCACATGATCACACTGACAGAACCACAGGCACATAGACACAGGCAACAGAGCATGCACAATGTCGGCACTAGTACAGTGTATATCCACCTTTCGCAGCAATGCAGGCTGCTATTCTCCCATGGAGACGATCGTAGAGATGCTGGATGTAGTCCTGTGGAACGGCTTGCCATGCCATTTCCACCTGGCGCCTCAGTTGGACCAGCGTTCCTGCTGGACGTGCAGACCGCGTGAGACGACGCTTCATCCAGTCCCAAACATGCTCAATGGGGGACAGATCCGGAGATCTTGCTGGCCAGGGTAGTTGACTTACACCTTCTAGAGCACGTTGGGTGGCACGGGATACATGCGGACGTGCATTGTCCTGTTGGAACAGCAAGTTCCCTTGCCGGTCTAGGAATGGTAGAACGATGGGTTCGATGACGGTTTGGATGTACCGTGCACTATTCAGTGTCCCCTCGACGATCACCAGTGGTGTACGGCCAGTGTAGGAGATCGCTCCCCACACCATGATGCCGGGTGTTGGCCCTGTGTGCCTCGGTCGTATGCAGTCCTGATTGTAGCGCTCACCTGCACGGCGCCAAACACGCATACGACCATCATTGGCACCAAGGCAGAAGCGACTTTCATCGCTGAAGACGACACGTCTCCATTCGTCCCTCCATTCACGCCTGTCGCGACACCACTGGAGGCGGGCTGCACGATGTTGGGGCGTGAGCGGAAGACGGCCTAACGGTGTGCGGGACCGTAGCCCAGCTTCATGGAGACGGTTGCGAATGGTCCTCGCCGATACCCCAGGAGCAACAGTGTCCCTAATTTGCTGGGAAGTGGCGGTGCGGTCCCCTACGGCACTGCGTAGGATCCTACGGTCTTGGCGTGCATCCGTGCGTCGCTGCGGTCCGGTCCCAGGTCGACGGGCACGTGCACCTTCCGCCGACCACTGGCGACAACATCGATGTACTGTGGAGACCTCACGCCCCACGTGTTGAGCAATTCGGCGGTACGTCCACCCGGCCTCCCGCATGCCCACTATACGCCCTCGCTCAAAGTCCGTCAACTGCACATACGGTTCACGTCCACGCTGTCGCGGCATGCTACCAGTGTTAAAGACTGCGATGGAGCTCCGTATGCCACGGCAAACTGGCTGACACTGACGGCGGCGGTGCACAAATGCTGCGCAGCTAGCGCCATTCGACGGCCAACACCGCGGTTCCTGGTGTGTCCGCTGTGCCGTGCGTGTGATCATTGCTTGTACAGCCCTCTCGCAGTGTCCGGAGCAAGTATGGTGGGTCTGACACACCGGTGTCAATGTGTTCTTTTTTCCATTTCCAGGAGTGTATAAACCCTCTATATACTCCTTCCACCTTTCTGCCTTCCCTTAATTGCTTAGAACTGGCTTGCCATCTGAGCTCTTGATATTCATACAAGTGGTTCTCTTCTCTCCAAAGGTCTCTTTAATTTTCCTGTAGGCAGTATCTATCTTACCCCTAGTGAGACAAGCCTCTACATCCTTACATTTTTCCTCTAGCCATCCCTGCTTAGCCATTTTGCACTTTCTGTCGATCTCATTTTTGAGACGTTTGTATTCCTTTTTGCTTGCTTCATTTACTGCATTTTTATATTTTCTCCTTTCATCAATTAAATTCAATATTTCTTCTGTTACCCAAGGATTTCTATTAGCCCTCGTCTTTTTACCTACTTGATCCTCTGCTGCCTTCTCTACTTCATCCCTCAGAGCTACCCATTCTTCTTCTACTGTATTTCTTTCCCCCATTCCTGTCAATTGTTCCCTTATGCTCTCCCTGAAACTCTCTACAACCTCTGGTTCTTTCAGTTTATCCAGGTCCCACCTCCTTAAATTCCCACCTTTTTGCAGTTTCTTCAGTTTCAATCTGCAGTTCATAACCAATAGATTGTGGTCAGAATCCACATCTGCCCCTGGAAATGTCTTACAATTTAAAACTTGGTTCCTAAATCTCTGTCTTACCATTATATAATCTATCTGATACCTTTCGGTATCTCCAGGATTCTTCCATGTATACAACCTTCTTTTATGATTCTTGAACCAAGTGTTAGCTATGATTAAGTTATGCTCTGTGCAAAATTCTACAAGGCGGCTTCCTATTTCATTTCTTCCCCCCAATCCATATTCACCTACTATGTTTCCTTCTCTCCCTTTTCCTACTGACGAATTCCAGTCACCCATGACTATTAAAATTTCGTCTCCCTTCACTACCTGAATAATTTCCTTTATCTCGTCATACATTTCATCAATTTCTTCATCATCTGCAGAGCTTGTTGGCATATAAACTTGTACTACTGTAGTAGGCATGGGCTTTGTGTCTATCTTGGCCACAATAATGCGTTCACTATGCTGTTTGTAGTAGCTAACCCGCACTCCTATTTTTTTATTCATTATTAAACCTACTCCTGCATAACCCTATTTTATTTTGTATTTATAACCCTGTAATCACCTGACCAAAAGTCTTGTTCCTCCTACCACCGAACTTCACTAATTCCCACGATATGTAACTTTAACCTATCCATTTCCCTTTTTAAATTTTCTAACCTACCTGCCCGATTAAGGGATCTGACATTCCACGCTCCGATCCGTAGAATGCCAGTTTTCTTTCTCCTGATAACGACGTCCTCTTGAGTAGTCCCCGCCCGGAGATCCGAATGAGGGACTATTTTACCTCCGGAATATTTTACCCAAGAGGACGCCATCATCATTTAATCATACAGTAAAGCTACATGTCCTCGGGAAAAATTACGGCTGTAGTTTCCCCTTGCTTTCAGCCGTTCGCAGTACCAGCACAGGAAGGCCGTTTTGGTTAATGTTACAAGGCCAGATCAGTCAATCGTCCAGACTGTTGCCCCTGCAACTACTGAAAAGGCTACTGCCCCTCTTCAGGAATCACATGTTTGTCTGGCCTCTCAACAGATACCCCTCCGTTGTGGTTGCACCTACGGTACGGCCATCTGTATCGCTGAGGCACGCAAGCCTCCCCACCTACCGTCATTTGTATATGTGCATATCGCTATCCCATGACTTCGTCATCTCAGTGTAAATTCATGACCGACTGCGAGTCCCTCAAGAGGAATGTTCAACAACTTGGCTGCAAATACTTTAGTTCGACGCCACGTTGGCGGCCTGCGCGCCCTTAACCTACCCAGTAAAGCTACTAGACGAAGGGGACCTACAGTGTTGCATGGAATCCCAATCACGTGTCGACTCTGACAAATCTTCATATATAAGTGGTAGATGAAGGCTGGCGTAATGGCAGATTGTGAAATTCCGGTGTCTGACCTGGATTCGATAACGCGACCTTATGGTTTTCAGGTTCGCGCTTTACTACAACAACACTAAGCCCGACACAATAACACGTATGAAATGTTTTAATATAATAGTAATAGCTTAATAGCTATGAAATGTATAAAAGATTTTAATACAATGGTAATAATTTGCATAAATCAGTGAATAACACGTTGCTTTAGCATAATGTCAGAGAAATTGCTATTCAAAAAATGCAGGGAGTGGACAAAATAACATGAACATCTGACATATACACAATATTTATATATTAACATGGAGATGGGCCACATTGACTTTGAGAACAGCTGCATATCTTCGTGGAATATTCGTAGAGTGTCTGTATCGTTTCCGATGGATCTCCTTCCACTCTTCTACCAAAACATCCACCAATTCGTTCAAAGATTATTATTATTATTTATTTATCTCATTAACAGTGCAGAGTAATCCACCACCTTGAAATATAAGGTGGGTCAGATGCTACTAAATCTAATAGCAAAGACGTTTTATTGTTACCATCTTATGGGTATGCAGATGTTACTCCTATTTTAAATAATGTAAAGAACATAATAGATAACAATTTCTGTAAGGGTACAGAGAATTTAATGCTTTGATATTGTTAAAGTGATTATATATAATTAGTTTCTGTCTGGTCAAGAAGAATATAATTTATAATTGGTCGAACATCAAACACAGTAATGCAATAAATGTGTTGACGGAAGCAGTATACTACATTTGGATGTGTAGTATAGTCTAAGCAGCTTCTTGGCTGATAATAGCCTATTTATACCAAATTCATGTGAGAAGGTCTCGGTACAACCTCGAGCTATTCTCATCTGAAATCATGTGTGTTTATGTAGGTATCTTGTGTTTGTGTGTATTGATATATTAACTGGAGTGTTGCATGTTAAGACACTATATGATGCTCAATAGTTGTTTGTTTGTCTAATTGTTGGTAGCTGTGGTATATTCTGTGTGATACCTTAGATACCTACACACCTGGTGTTGCATGTTAAGACACTATATGATGCTCAATAGTTGTTTGTTTGTCTAATTGTTGGTAGCTTTGGTATATTCTGTGTGATACCTTAGATACCTACACACCTGGTGTTATACAGATTATATACTGACTGAGCATTTGATACATGGATTTTAGTTTTACAAGAAGAATACACTTATGGTAGTAAATTTATTAGTAGAAATAGAATGTAATAGCGAGACTTGAGCGTAGGATTCCTTAAATATCTTAATATATTACATTTTTAGTTTTATACATGATTTATACAGAAAATACATTTGACTTATAAAATACATTGATTGTAGCTTTACAGAAAGAAGAGAATATACTTCTGTCTACAGATTAACAAGATGAATTACTCCTTGTGTGCAGTATACAACAAACAATATATAATGCGTCGTTCGGGAGGAGGAGCCTCGTAATGAAAGTTCTTTGAGCATTCTCCTCCCAAGCGCCGTTATCTTATTACTAGAATCTTAGTATTTAGTGTCGTTGCTTGTGTCGGTGCTTTGTTTGTTTTATGATTCTTACTGCCTTTGTGTTGTCTATGGCTGTGTTATGGCATGCAGTGTCATGTGTTGTTGGTTTGGGTCCCTTATGTGTTGATCCCTTCTGAGTCCTGTTCACTTAGCTGGTTGGTTCCTTCCTCTGTTTCGGAATCTGCGGTCGTCCTTGTGTCCTTCCATATGGTTTTCTGTTTGTGTTGTTTGTGCTTGTCTACGCCTCCTTCCATACGGGTTTTTGTGCTTGTATTCTTCGTGCAGTGTGTTGGATACAATAACGGGTACACTATTTCTTGTATTCCAATCAACCAGACTGCTTATTATTCTGGCGATGTTATTGTCGTTCTGTGCTAGTCTCACAGGATTTAAGTGTGCCGGTTACGGCCCGTGGCCGGACAGGAAATGGACCATCCCCCGGCTTGGGTTGACATGTTTTAGTTTTAATCTTTGGCGTATGTCAGGGAAGTAAGGGTGTACTCTGCGACCTTTGTCGGATGCCTCGCACTCTCTCCGCCACGTTTAAATCCTCCATCGTTTCATTTGTGTAAGGTTTATAATGTTGGTTCCCGTAATCTCGGTCACTTTATCGAGCCTGCCCCTCTTAAGCTAGTAAAGTGCAGCTCTGTAACGTATTGTTATGTCCCTGTGGCAAATCCCCATCCCAATGCAAAGTGCCTATAGTGATGTTGTGTTGTACGCTCCGCCCATTCTCAGGAGTACATTATGTTGACATCGTCTTGCAAATGTCTTGTTAATCTAGAATGACATTTTCACTCTGCAGCGGAGTGTGCGCTGATATGAAACTTCCTGACAGATTAAAACTGTGTGCCCGACCGAGACTCGAACTCGGGACCTTTGCCTTTCGCGGGCAAGTGCTCTACCAACTGAGCTACCGAAGCACTACTCACGCCCGCTACTCACAGCTGTACTTCTGCCAGTACCTCGTCTCCTACCTTCCAAACTTTACAGAAGCTCTCCTGCGAACCTTGCAGAACTAGCACTCCTGAAAGAAAGGATATTGCGGAGACATGGCTTAGCCACAGCCTGGGGGATGTTTCCAGAATGAGATTTTCACTCTGCAGCGGAGTGTTCTGGAAATATCCCCCAGGCTGTGGCTAAGCCATGTCTCCGCAATATCCTTTCTTTCAGGAGTGCTAGTTCTGCAAGGTTCGCAGGAGAGCTTCTGTAAAGTTTGGAAGGTAGGAGACGAGGTACTGGCAGAAGTAAAGCTGTGAGTAGCGGGCGTGAGTCGTGCTTCGGTAGCTCAGTTGGTAGAGCACTTGCCCGCGAAAGGCAAAGGTCCCGAGTTCGAGTCTCGGTCGGGCACACAGTTTTAATCTGCCAGGAAGTTTCATGTCTCGTTAATCTGTATGTTCAGTCTGTCAGCGAAGCAGCCAATGGATTGAAATATCGCAGCGTGGTAGGTTCTTATCGTCTTATTTGATAACTTGTATTGCTTTGTGTTGTGTGTTGCTTTTATATGCATAAGTTTGGAGGATTTTTCAATTGTCAATTTGATATGTTCGTTGAAAGTCTGATTTTCGTCAAGATGCAGTCGTAGATAGTGGTCTGCTTCCTCTTTGTACTATTATTGTCTAATTTTAAAATTGGGTTTCTCTGTATTGTCCCTCTGAGCAGTAAACGTACCATTTTGTTAAGTGCTATTTTTAGTTTATGTTCTTTCCACCAATTGTTCATTTTTTGAAGCAGTTGCTCCAAAGATGTTGGAGCTCGAAATCTGCCCCTGACTCTCTGCTCCTCTGTATAACAGTTCGATTACGTTGAGATCTGGCGATTGTGCTAGCAAGGGGTGATGCCTGGTGGTACTCTGATGCTCCGGAAACAAACGCTGAACCTTTTGGGCTGCAAAACGGCAGCAATGTCCTAGTCATAGCAAATTGTCGAAATATTCGTTATCAGTAATCTGGTCAGTGATGGTAATGATAGAACCAGTTCAATACTACGATACAGTCACCCAAATCATAACGGAACCTCCTTCATGCCTTACCGTTGGAATCAGACAGGCCAGATCGAAAGCTTCTTTTGTGCTTCTCCATACATAAACACTACCATATGTACAAAACAACGTAACTGATGATTCATCGCACCATATCACAGTCTTCCAGTCATCAAGTATCCAGGTTTTATTATCGTGATACCACATCTTTCGCAGCTTTGCGTTGGTTGCCGTTATCAAGGACTTCGAAATTGCAGTCCGTCCACGAATGTTAGGCTTGTACATCTCCTGCCGTACTGCTTTTGTCGACTTCGGCTTTCCCCCACTATTACTCTTCGCCTAGGACGTTTTACCATGTTCTGTGGGTGCTGTCATTACCGTTGATACCGCAGCTCGTGAAACGTTAAAAAGTTTTGCCGTTTTCATTATAGATGCTCAAGCTAACTGTGCACAACGAGTTTCCCAGTTTGGAAGTCTGAGAGTTCACACATTTTCCCGATCACTTGTGTTAACCGTCGCATAACAATGAGTAGAATACACGAGATAACCTCCAAGACTTGGCACATCCTCTGTCCCCTGCAGTGTCGTCGAAGTATTTAAATGTACGCAGTGGTGTCATTTGCAACAAGATGTACTCTACTGAATGGTGTTCATTTCATTTTGTCCAACCCCTGTTTGGACTTTGAAATGTATACGTCTGAAATTTAATTCAAGAACTATACGAGCAACAAACTGCCGCAGCTTTGATAATGTTATAAAGTGCGTGGCTGGAATGTTATGCAGCAGGCCGCAAGCCCATCCAAGTGAGCAGGCCCTGAAAGTGAAAAGTACCCTGTTCTAAACGTAGCCTGTAATTTCTAGAATTCCTCGTCACTTTCGAGACTCTGTTTTCATGCTACTTTAGTCTCTGAAAGTTACCGACAAAACTGGAAACTGATACATTTAAAGTAGTAACGCTTCTACTAACAAAAAATATTTATGGTTGTCGGTAAGGAGCTTCATGATTCCCATGATTCCCATCCTCCCCCCAACTCCACTTCTCAACTATGATTCAAGCCTGCGCGTGTCTTTTGTCCTCGCTTCAGTGTGTATAACAACAGTGTCCTACTCCCAGTACTGCAAGGTGTGGTAGCAAACAACTGCGCATTTAAGTGCAAGCCGTCAAGTTTCCCAGTTTTCACTCTTTGGTGCAGATCCTAGTATATTCGTACAATACTTGGAAGTAATTTTTTCCTGTGAGATTATATGGCTGACTTTTTCAGAGAACAGTTGACATGAATTAAGTCAGCACTCTCCGCTCAAATCTCATTCTGGGTCGCATGAAATTCCGAGTAGCGCCCAGTGAATCGAACGGAGCCTCAGTTCGCAGAACTGCTAGCCTTGTAAAAGAATGGCTAGGGGAATTTTGGCATTTTGAATTTATATTGTAAGGATCGTTGTAAGTATGAAGTGTAGGCGCAAACGAGTTAGTCATTAGGGTTATTTAAAACTTTAGTTTTAACGCTGACTATTTGGTAAGTTTTGTATTTGATTTACAAATAAGTAATACTTCGAGACCTGAGTTTCTCCTGGCTTATACAACTTTCAAATAACTTCCGGAAATTCAGCCAGGTAACTCTTTCAGCGACCGCCGATATTTCAGCGGGAGAACACCTCGCCATTTCCAAGGCGAATTGCAACGGACAGGCGACGTACACGCAAATTTAAAACCTCGGTTTTCGGACTGATGCAGGGAAGATAACACACACACTGAACACTAGTGCCACCAAAGATAACCAAAGTCAGAGATATCGATTGTGAGACTACGAACTCGCAGGTGAGGTAGCATTGACCCTGTCCCTCTGTTTTTTGACAAGAGAGAGAGCCGGATTTCAAACAGAGTTTAAACAAAAACCTCCATCCCTGTTAACGAGGTTGCTTGATAATTTAATCTCAACTGACTCCTTAATAACACTGTCCCAATGGCTGGACGTGCAGGCCAATGTGTCGGTGTTATATAATAACATGGGGTGACCAGTATCCAAGCAATTTTCGGCAATAGCAGATCTACTTGGCTGCTGCAATTGTGTGTGCCGTTTATGCTCAGTACATCGGTCCTCCACGGTCCTGATAGTTTGACCAATATATGCCATGCCGCAGCTTCAAGGAATGCGATATACATCCGCCTTATGCAGACCAAGATCATACTTAACAGAACTCAAAAGCACTCTAATTTTAGATGGAGGTCGCTAAACACATTTCACATCGTATTTCCGTAAAATACGACCGATCTTGTTGGAAGTGTTTCCTACGTAAGGCAAAAAGGCAGTAAACTTAGGAATGGACTCAGAATTATCATCAATCATCCGATGTATAGTTGGTCGATAACGCAACGCACGTTCAATCTGTCTATGCGTTGCGCTATCGACCAAATGTACGTCGGGTGATTGATGATAATACTGACTCGACACGTAAGTCTACTGCTTTTTTGCCTTACGTAGGAAACACTTCCAACAAGATCGGTCGTATTTTACGGAAAAACGATGTGAAATGTGTTTTCCGACCTCCATCTAGATTAGATTAGGTTATATTTACTTTTTGAGTTCTGTTAAGTATGATCTTGGTCTGCGAACTGCATATCGCATTCCTTGAAGCTGCGGCATGACATATATTGGTCAAACTATCAGGACCGTGGAGGACCGATGTACTGAGCATAAACGGCACGCACGATTACAGCTGCCAAGTAGATCTGCTATTGCCGAACATTGCTTGGACACTGGTCATCCTATGTTATATAATAACATCGAGATATTGGCATGCACGTCCAGCTATTGCGACACTGTTATTAAGGAGGCAGTTGAGATAAAATTATCGAGCAACCTCGTTAACAGGCATGGAGGTTGTTATTAAACTCTGTTTGAAATCCGGCTCTCTCCCTTGTCAAAAAACAGAGGGACAAAATCAATGCTACCTCATCTGCGAGTTTGTAGTCTCTATCGATATCTCTGACTTTGGTCATCTTTGGTGGCACTAGTGTTCAGTGTGTGTGTTATCTTTCCTGCATTAGTCCGAGAACCGAGGTTTTAAATTTGCTTGTACGTCGCCTGTCCGTTGCAGTTCGCCTTGAAACTGGCGCGGTGGTCTCCCGCCGAAATATCGGTGGTCGCTGAAAGTGTTACCTGGCTGAATGCTCGGAAGCTATTTGTAAGTAAAAGTTGCTTGATAAATTCCTTTTCTTGTCTTACAGTCTCCTAAAAACCTGTTGGCTTGTAGTTACAACACATTATTTATAAAATTCAGTACAGAAGATAGGAAAAACTGGTAGAAGTCGACCACGGGTCAGATCGATTTAGATTTAGGAGAAATGTAGGAGCACGTGAAGTGATACTGACCCTATGACTTACTTTGGAGGATAGGTTAGGCAAAGGCGAACATACGTTTATAATATTTGTGGACTTAGAGAATGCTTTTGATAATGTAGGCTGGAATACTCTGAAATTTTGAAGGTAGCAGGAGTAAAATACAGGAATCGAAAGGGTGTTTACAACTTGAACAGAAACTATGTGGTAGTTACAAGAGTGGAATGGCATGAAATGGAAGCAGTGGTTGAGATGGGAGTAAGAGAGGGTTGTAGCCTATCGCCGATGTTATTCAAACTCTACAACGAGTAAGCAATAAAGAAAACGAAAAAAAAATTTGGAGTAGGAACTAAAGTTCAGGGAAAAGAAATAAAAAAATTGAGGTTGGCCAATGACATTGTAATTCCGTCAGAGAAGCAAATGAGTAGGAAGAGCAGTTGAATGGAGCAGACACTGTCCTGAAAGGAAGATGTAAGATGACCATCACCAAAATCAGGACAAGGATACTGGAGTGTAGTCGAATTAAATCAGGTGATGCCGAGGGAAATAGATTAGGAAACGAGACACTTAAAGTAGTAGATGAGTTTTGCTATTTGGTCAGCAAAATAACTGATGGTGACCGAAGTAGAGAAGATACAAAATGTGAACTGGCAATGGCAAGGGTGTTAGGAAGTCTTTTCTGAAGGTATTTGCCTGGGGTGTAGTCGTGTATGGAAATGAAACGTGGACGACAAACAGTGTAGACAAGAAGAGACTAGAAGCTTTTTAAATGAGGTGCTACAAAAGAGTGCTGAAGATCAAATTCGCTGATCACGTAACTAATGAGGAGGAACTGCAGAGAATTGGGGAGAAAAGATATTTGTGGCACAATCTGACCAGGAGAAGGCATCGGTTGTTAGGATACATTCTGAGACATCGAGGGATCATCAATTTACTATTGGAGGGATATGTGTGGGGTAAAAATCGTACAAGGAGACCAAGGGATGAATGCAGAAAGCAGATTCAGACGGATGTAGATAGCAGTAGTTATTTGGAGATGAAGAGGCTTGCATAGGATAGAGTAACATGGACAGCTTCATCAAAACTGTCTTCAGACTGAAGACTACAACAACAACATTTGTAAAGTTGAAATATTGATTTTTGCATGGACACGAACAACAAAATTTCTCATTTTTGTAATGTAGTTGTCTTTACCGTTGATAATAAACCGAGATAACTCGATTTATTTTCAACGGTAAAGACAACTACATTAAAAAAAAGAGAAATTTTGTTGTTCGTGTCGATGCAAAAATCAACATTTCATTATCCCCCATTTTGCCGACATAGATGGTTTGAATGTCTGAACGATAGAGACAGCCGTACAATATGTGTAGCAACAATTGGTGTGGAGCTGAAAGGGGATGTCAGTCCAGTCTGTCTTTCTGGAAGAGGGATAGCAGCCTTTTCAGTAGTGGCAAGGCCAACTGTCTGAATGGCCGACTGATCTGGGCTAGCAACGTCAGTGAATATGGCTTTGCTGTGCTGGTACACTGAATGACTGAAATGAAGAAGAACCTACAGCCCTGTTTTTCCCGAGGACAGCTGCACCAAACGAGTGTTCGGAATCAAGACCACAACGTCAAAAATCTTGATTATTTAGGTTGGTCTGATATTTTTTATATCATCGATTCGTGAGATCATGATTCACGTAATAAACTAGCGACCCGCCCCATTTCGTACAAGGAATGGCTGTTATCACTGAAACAATAAGTTTTCGGTTATATCGCTTTTTTCACTCCATTTTAACCTGACTGTTAAAACTACTCAACTTGTTCCTGAGGTAACTGATTTTCTGTCCTTTCTAATCAAATATTGATTTCGCGTGGACCCCGCACGGAACCCATCATTCACAAAGGGTGGCGGCCAAGCCGATTAGAGTGGCGTCACAAGTTCGTTGTAGAGTCAGTATATCTTGATGGCCCTGGCGCGATTGAAATGAGGTGTCAAGTAGAAAAGTAGTCCAGAGTTGAAGTATGCAGGAAAGTACGATTCTCGTCAGCAAACCGTCTAAATTGCACGCTATCAACTTGAAATTCTTGCATTACATTGGCCAAATGTAGTGTTGCGTCCAGTGATGGTGAAATGGTGCCGACAAAGATCTGACCAAGGCCGCACAGACGTGGGTGATGCCATCTTTTCGGCAAGCTGAAAGAACATTTGTGGAGGAAGAAATTTGCCAAAGATGAAGACTTTCACACAGGTGTTCTTTAACGGTTCCGTGATCAAGAAAGAGACTTTTACTGTCGATAAATTGAATGAGTAGTAGAATGTTCCGACCGTATTCAAATGAAAGAACACAGCAGTCAGTCGTCCTTTCCTTTCAGGTTTTATTACGCAAATCTAGATTTCGGCTAGTGCCTAGCCATTATCAATGCACTATTCCATAGTATCAATGCATGTCCTACTACGCCAGTCCCCTGTTGTTCGGGCTTGTGTCACAGTTCGTTCAGGACTACTGCATAATCAATATAATTCAGCAAGCTTGAAATAACTGTGACAGAAGCCTACACAATAGTGGCCTGACCTACCGGGACATGCATTGATACTATGAAATAGTGCATTGATAATCGGTAGGCACTAGCCGAACTCTAGATTTGCCTAATAAAATCTGAAATAAGAGAACGACTGATTGCTGTGCTCTATCATTTTAAAGCCATATCACAGTCGTTTAGTGTACCCACATTTCTAATGGAAGGTAACTTGATGTTCTGATCTTTGCTTACAGAAATTTGGCAATTACGTTGGAAAGAGCGCCGAGTATTTGTTTCACTTTGACATGTATTGCAGCGTTCAATAAAAGTTACTTGGCCTGTCATAATAATGTACAACTTTCCCTTCTAAAGTCCGCTATCAACATACTCAAAAGCAGGTGGTATCTCTAAGATATTCTGCAGTATGCTAAACGAACAGACATTTTGCTGTTCGCTTTAGAGGACATTGAAACATAGGTAGTAATTAGACAGCTTGTGATTCTTATTTTAAATAAATGTAAACATAAAGTAGGACATACAAATCAACATCTTGATACCCAGATCAGCTAGAACATTATAACTACCTAATTAATCGCCGGTATGTCCATCTTTGGTATAGGAAACAGCGGTGACGCCTCGTGGCATGGAAGGCTGGTCTCTGGAAGGACGTGGCACCACATCTGCACACACGTCACCTAATCCCGTTAATATCCAAGGAGGGTGCGATGAGCACTGACGCCACGTTCAATCACATCCCTGATGTGATGGATCGAGTGCAGATTTAGCGAGTCGGGAGGTCAGCACATCAACTGGAACCCGCTACTTTGTTCCTAGAATCACTCTATCACACTGCCTTGTAACATGGCGCATTATCTTGCTGAAATGGTTCAAATGGCTCTGAGCACTATGGGACTCAATATCTGTGGTCATAAGTCCCCTAGAACTTAGAACTACTTAAACCTAACTAACCTAAGGACATCACACACATCCATGCCCGAGGCAGGATTCGAACCTGCGACCGTAGCAGTCGCGCGGTTCCTGACTCAGCGCCTAGAACCGCTAGACCACCGCGGCCGGCTATCTTGCTGAAAAATGCCACTGCCCTCGGGAGACGTGATCGTCATGAAGAGATATACGTGGTCTGTAAGAAGTGTACGTTACTCTTTGGCCGTCATGGTGCCTTGCACACGCTCTACTGGATCCATGGATGCCCACATGAATGTTCCCTAGAGTATATGGAGCCACCGCCAGTTTATCTCCGTCCGGCAGTACAGGTGTCAAGGAGCTTTACACCTGGAAGACGACCGATTCACGCCCTCCCATCGGCTTGTTGAAGTATGTATACGGATTCAACAGACAATGTAAATCTCTGCCTTTACGTCAACGTCCAGTATGGATGGTCACGTGCCTATTTCAGTCCTACTTAAGGTTATCGCAGTATTAACATGGTACATTCATAAGTCGTCGGCTGCCGAGATCCATCTTTAGGAGTGCTTGGTGCACAATGTGTTCACTGTGTGTGTTCTGCTCAGCTGTGAAGTCTCATGTTAGTTCCGCCACAGGTCTCGTAACCTGACATACAGCCGGGAGAGCGGTGTGCTGTCCACATACGTGCCCCTGCATATTCGCATCCAGTGACGCCTGTGGCCAAAGGATGACACAGCGTCGGGTCGGTACCGTTGGACCTTCCATGGCCTGTTCGGGCGGAGTTTAGTTTTTTTTTAGTTCCGTGACAGTTCGCCGCCTGTCCTGCTTTAGGGGCCCACCGGTCTGCCCAGACTACAACGTCTGCAATGAGTGGTGGCCGTCCAACCCAACAACGCCTGGACATCGTTTCACCTTGGTTTCGCCAAGTGTTGAAGACAGTCATCACAGCACTCTTAGAAACCTGCCAAGTCGTGCAGTTTCCGAAATGCTCGTGAGGAGCGCCGGGGCCATCACAATCTGCCTTCGGCCAAATTCAGGTAGATCCCACGTCTTCGCTATATTGCACACGGGCAGCGCGCTCACTGACATTACATACACCGAGTGTGTGTGTGACTGGCAGTCACTCCTCGCCAGGTGACGCTGTTATCGCCTGGACGGCCTTGTGTCGGTAGTAGGTCGGTATCGTAATGTTATGGCTGATCAATGTAGTCATTAGGTGCTCACTTCAGCTGTTTTATATCTGCTCCCGTCTAATATTCAGTTGTATTAAAACAAATTCAAAATGCAGACGGAGATGTAATTTGTCTTGGTGGATGTGGGACTCGGTGGACTCAGAGAAAGTTGTGCCCACTCTTTTGTATCAGGTTCGCTTAAATAAATGCTGAGTCTCTAAATAATTTGGTGTAGACAACGATAATTAGTAACCTATTCAACGATTTTGTATTTACGTTGTTAGAAGGACGCAGAAATTAAATTATTCAGAAAGGAGGAGAAAAGAGTTCTTTCGCCAGTCGCTGTATAGGAATACACCTGAAGGACCCGAAAGTGTTACTAATTTATAAAAAACTAACCTATACCATTTGTTAAATGACCAATAAGTGAACAGCGCGGTTTCCGCAACTAAGGTTTCCCGAAGTTGTCTGGTCTGTTGCGTTTCCGTTCGCCATTTCTTCCTATATTCCTTTTTCTTTTCTGGGATTTATGTTTTTCCGGCTCGCATCTGTCTAATAGCAGCTTAATTTACCTGTTGTTTCTTACTGGCTGTTTACACTTGCAACTAGTTTAGGTCTGCCAGATCGCCTCTGCAGACGGGCGTCAACTCTGCTGCATGTAGTGTGTATCTTACACCAGCAATTATGCAATTTGTTACTCGTATTCACTTTGAGAAGGGTTTCTCTCACAATCAGTTTTAATTTTTGAATATTGTTAATGAGGTATTTAAGTTGAAAAATGTTCAAATGTGTATGAATTCCTAAGGGACCAAACTGCTGAGGTCATCGGTCCCTAGACTTACACACTACTTAAACTAACTTATGCCAAGAACAACACACACACCTATGCCCGAAGGAGGTCACGAACCTCCGGTGGGAGGGGCCGGGTATTTAAGTGTTACCAGCTTACGAGGTAGTCAACTGTAGACTTCAGTTCCGCCGATCAGAATGTAGGTGTATTTAGTTGCTAACCATCTTTGGAGACATCTTACTACGTAACACAAGATTGTGCGTTTTAATTCATTTTGATTTTTACTCAGTTAACTTGTATTATACTATCTCCATATTCGATTTTTTTAAAGCTGGTCATCAGATGACCGGCAATGATCCAGCTGAATGCTGTAAAGCTCAAAATGAAACGAAAAAGTTTTTAATTTTTGTACAACTGACTTATTTGCAGCTACAACAAGGATTCACCGAACCGTTTGCGAATGGTCCGCTCAGGGATTTAAATACGTTTAGCATTTAACATCCCTTTCTCGGCTAGGCCACTAGGAAGACACACTAGTTCGGGCTTAACCAAAACAGAAAAAGATAAAACGCCATATTCTTGTTTAAGGGCCCAACACATCGATCATTTAAAAAGATGTAGGGAAACAACAGACAACTTAAGTCCGGTTGCCAATAAGAGTACGGTGTCAACCTGCTCTACCTCCCTAGAGAGGTAAGCGCTCGTGAAATATGCTATGGCATAAGGTGGAATTTGCCGCTTGATGGGTGAAATAAGAGCTCTCTTTAACCTCGAACATCACCTTTGGGAATGACGTAAGATCGAACGACCTCATTAACCTTCAGCACGAACGGTAATCTGTTGAATTCCATTCATGTCGAATAATTTGTGGAGGTGTTGCATCTCCAGGAAGGAGTGAAGTAGCGATACGCTGTAGCTACCATTTCTGCCTACCTGTCTGTAGTCTCGCTCAAGCCGAATCGACTGAAGTAATTAATGTCAAACAAAAGCAGCGAGATATGTGATGGTTCTGTTTGTTATTACAAATTTGTTCAGTAAACTGGAATAAATACGTCACTCAGCACGTGGAAGGCGGCTCCGAATATCAGATGGGTTGGTCTTCACAGGAAGTTAAACAAATTTACAGGGTGTTTGTTTTAAATCGGAACAAATAAATATCTCAAAAAATACGCATTGTATGGAAGACGTGAAATTTACAATTTTGCCGGCGAATTAAATGTTCGAAGAGATTTCGGGATTGCAGCCGGTGAAAAAAGGTTGTTCCAGATGGAAAGTTCAAAGGGGACAGCTGTCTGTGCTGCAACTGGCCAACCCCTAAAAGCCCAACTCCTGTATGGTGGTTGTGGAGAGGAACTTTTCATTTTGAAACGGGAACCCTCCATTTCGAATTTTATACCAAAAAATATCTATGATTTATCTGAAACAAATTTTTCTTTCGTGATAGATGGCGATGTAATCGGCGGGAGAGTTAAGGCGGTTGGACAGAAGAACACACCAAATCCAGTCCCCTTGATGGTAACATTCGAGAACACTCAACGAAATCAAGCATCCTGAAAGTGTGGGGCCTCAGGGAATCAACCCCGGCAGGAAAAAATAGGTGCCTTACGTTACATGTAGCTCAGGCTTTTAAATGTCTAAAAGTAAAAGTTTCATTTTAAAATAAAATTTCCAGTACTAAAATAAATTTTTAGCAATAATGTCACCTGTTTACAACAAAAAGATCATATTTTTATAGAAAACTAGCAATTTTCGTTTCCATATATGCGTAACAACACCTTTAAAATTATGAAACATCCTCGTGCAAAGAAATGTGCATAATGTGCAAATATATAGTTATAGTATCCAAATCAAAAAACATGATCCCGGGCACTTTCTACACTCTGGACACAACTGCTTCGCGTGTCTACGTCGCGATTTTGTAAACGTCTTTATGCCAACGCCTCTTCATAGCTCTGTAGCCGGCTACTGTTTTCGCCTATAGCCGCTGGCGCTTAGAAGTTGAAAGCTGTGAAAACCGCTGCCAGGTGTCAGGGATTTCCGTAATTTAACTCGACTGTACGAGTGTGTTGCTAGTAAGGAATAAATGTATTAAATTTCACGCATGATACGGTAATTTTTCGTGCAACTCGTTGTTTGAACTATGTGTCGTACAATGATGTATTTCTTACGTTCATCGTAATATGTGGGTACTGCCTGCGAAATTTATTGCGAATACAGTTAGTAGCACAGATGTAATATATTTAAACGCAGTGCAGGAAGCGGCAGCTTTACGCACCTCTGACTGTTTATGACGTCATATCTTCCGAACTGAGGCCCACGAGAAAGACAGGCCGCTGCGCGTACGTCTCGAAGGTGGGCCTGACAAAATGCGTTTCTAAACCTGTTTACTCGCAACTGGGTGTGTACATACTAACGAGAATTGCGTCTTGTACTGGAATCTGGTATTATGAAGTCTTACTGATTACTAGCCGTACAACAAAATTTAAGGTCAGTTCTCGACATAAATGGTATAATGGCTTGTTTTTAGTACTTAGTCTCCTGCGTAACGGTCCTCATTTAATAAAACATGTGGTGCCTTATGCAACTGATAATCATCTTACATGATTTTAATTTTATTGCTGCGCGGGATTTGAGGAGCGGTCTGAAGCGCTGCAGTCATGGACTGTGCGACTGGTGCCGGCGGAGGTACGAGTCCTCCCTCGGGCATGGGTGTGTGTGTTTGTCCTTAGGATAATTTAGGTTAAGTACTGTGTAAGCTCAGGAACTGATGACCTTAGCAGTTAAGTCCCATAAGATTTCACACACATTTCAACATTTTTTAATTTTATTGTACTCCAGTACAGATGTAACAAATTATTAATGGGCCTATGCACTTTCTATCATTGTAGGTCTAATAACAGTAAGATTCCATAACAATGGATTCCAGTAGAAGATGCAATTCTCGTTTGTACACACACACGCAGTTACGAGTTAACAGGTGTAGAAACGCAGCTTTTCTGCTGAGTTGAGCGAGCGAGTTCGGCCTACGTTCGTGACATACGCGCCGCGGCCTGTCTTTCACGTAGGCCTCGTTCTAAACTATGTTAGGTATGTGGTTCTTACCCTCACAGCAATTTTGTCTGACAGTGAAGGATATGGGTACCATTTTGACTGAAATCGCTGCAGTGATTTAGGAAAAGACGTTGGACACACACACACACACACACACACACACACACACACACACACACACACACACACCAGTTTTTGTAATATCTATGGATGTGAAGTGGAATCAAATGGGTCGGTTGTTAATTTTCAAAACCGAGAAAATGAGTTTTGTGATTACGGTGCCATCTACCACAAATCGAAAAACTGCTTTTCTTAAAACCTAGGTATTTTGTGGCGCAGAAACCGAATCCATACATATTATAAACTGGATGTGTGTGTGTGTGTGTGTGTGTGTGTGTGTGTGTGTGTGTGTGTGTGTGTGTGTTCATATGTCTACATCTACATGGATACTATTACTCTGGTACACCTATCCCTCAACGTAAAGCAACAATCGCTGTGGGGATAATAAAGGCCCACCTAACATAGTTAAGTGGATATGACATCATAACCGATGAGATAAGAAAAAAAAAAAAAAAAAAAAAAAAACTGCTGCATCATGCGTGAGGTTTGAATTTATTACTTCTGTGCTACTAACACTATTCACAATAAATTTCGCAGACGCTATACACATATGCCACTAAATGCACCTACAAAATATAACATTGTACCACACCTAGTGCAGGAGATGTGGTGTGATAAACACTGAGATGCGTGAAAAACTGCCACATTGTACATGACGTTAAAACTTATTATTTCTTTCCTACTAAGTCTATTCGCAACACATTTTTCAGACAGTATTTACATATGCCGTTGAATGTACCTACAAAATAATGTCCTTGTATGACACAGATCAGGAGATATGACGTCATAAACACTGACACGCATAAAAATATGCTAGTAAATGGATGAAGTTTTAATACATATAGTCTTTACTACTAAGACACTCCTACAATCGAGTTAGTTTAAAGAAATCCGTGGCAAGTGCCAACGCTTTCGAAAGCTTTCAACTGCGAAGCGCAAACGGCCGTAGGCGAAACAGCACCCGTCTCTAGAGCTATGAAGAGGCGTTGCCGTAGTGACGTTGACAACATCGCGTTGTGGATACACGAAGGAGCTGCGCCCAGCGTACAGGGACTGTACGTATCTAATAGAAAATTACCAAACTGAATATCCGGGCAATTCCGAGTTCTCATCTAGTCTGCAATAAAAAGGGTTGAAGTTCCCATTTGGAAACAAAAGTTGTCCCTCCCCCTCCATGATGGTGTGTTCGGGTCACATGGAGGCCATTTTTATCACAGAAAAATATCCGCCTTCAAAATATTACATTTTCGTCGGGCACATTTTGTCGTACGACGGTTCTTTTTCGAAATCTTCAGTTGTTCCAAGTTAAAACAAACACCCTGTATATGGTGCTTAAAATATATTCAAAAAATGGTTCAAATGGCTCTGAGCACTATGGGACTTAACTTCTGAGGTCATCAGTCTCCAAGAACTTAGAATTACTTAAACCAAACTAACCTAAGGAGGTCACACACATCCATGCCCGAGGCAGGATAGGATTCCAACCTGCGACCGTAGCGGTCGCGTGGTTCCACACTGTAGCGCCTAGAACCGCTCGGGCAACCCGCCCGCTAAATATAATCCACTCTATTTCACAGTATTTTACCTTCTACTTAAGTCAGTACAGAAAAGTATGCTAAATGTTAGCTTACGCAGCTAAACTAAAAATTGTGTTGCCTGCTCATGTCACTGCCGGTTAGTGCAGCTGGCGCTCTAGAACATTATGCAATGTACGCTGAATCGAGGTGGCGATAGCCCAACAACTAAAGGCGTTTTTTTCCTCCTCTTCAACAGGTCAATTTCAATTACAACTCTGCAGCGTGATTTTCGTTGAAAGTACGAAGCCGCACCTCCTCTTATATGGCACCAGCAGTTTCAAGAAACAGTTTGTTTACGTTAGCAAAAATTTGGAAATTTGTGGTAAGTTCCTATGGGACCAAACTGCTGAGGTCATCGGTGTCTAGGCTTACATACTACTTCATCTAATTTAAATTAACTTACGCTAAGAAAAACACACACATCCATGTCCGAGGGAGGACTCGAACCTCCGACGGGGGGAACCGCGCAAACAGTAGCAAGACGCCACTGACCGCGCGGCTACCCCACGCGGCTTTTCGCAAGGGGAAATCCACAGGTCGATCCGTGTACTCTGTAAAACGCATTTAATGAATACAGGCAGTTCGGTAGGACATTGAAGGCGTGTGGTGTAGCCGCACGGTCTCTGGAGCCTTGTCACGGCTCGCGTGGCTCCCCCCGTCGGAGACTTGAGTACTCCCTCGGGCATGGGTGTGTGTATTGTCCTTAGCGTAAGTTAGATTAAGTAGTGTGTAAACCTAGGGACCGATGGCCTCAGCAGTTTGGTCCCATAGACTTACCACAAATTTCCAAACTTAGGACAATGAAACACAGCAACACTCGAAGTGTACTCTGCAGAGCCCAAAATAATAATCTAAAGAATAAAGCATGTAAAGCCTTGTTACACATTAAGAAAAACAACTCTTATAAATATCATATCAATGTTGGTTTTGTAAAAGCTATTTTTTCCCTGAGTCCATAACAGCGAAAAATGTGGCGACACGCAGCATAATAGATGTACAATAGCGCTATGATCAAAAACTACAAACAAAAGAACTTAACTTGTACGAGTAGCTATGTGGCGACTCGATACTCGTCACTACACACGCACACAGCGGCTGTGTTGAGCCAATCTCTCTCTCTCTCTCTCTCTCTCTCTCTCTCTCTCTCCCTCCCTCCCTCTCCACTACGCTCTCTCCATCTCTCTCTCTCATCCACAAATACCTCTAATCACCTTGTAGGATTTCACAGAGTACAGTTCGTATTCCAGTTAGTGATATCAATGAACAGTCTAATTTGCACGGTGAATCCGCGCACCGCTCTTAGGCCGCAGTAATTAATTCGACTCATTTTTGTTGTTGACTACATGTGTAAAGTTCAGTGTCTTGCAGTTATATTTTTATTTGCTCGTCATGTTGTAAAATTCAACTCTCATTTATAAACGATGGACTGGAGCCTTGCGTCCGGCCATTCTGATTTAGGTTTTCCGTGATTTTCCTAAATCGCTCCAGGCAAATGCTGGGATGGTTTCTCTGAAAGGGCACGGCCGACTTCCTTCCCCAATCCGATGAGACTGATGGCCTCGCTGTTTGGTCTCTTCCCCCAAACCAACCAACCAACTGGAGCCTTGGCTTAAATATGTTGCAACAAAATCTTGCATCAAAGGTTCAAATGTGATTTGTCCGGAAAATGCGGCATCGACTTCAAACATTAGCGAAGAAGGCTATGAGATCCAAGAAGGTGACGTGACGACTTCAAGCTCCATGGCTTCAAGTAGTCACATACCTAACGTCTGACTAAAGATGAAAGAATGAAAGTATGACGAATCTTACATCAATCTCGGATTTTGTATTCTGACAGATTATCACTCTGCATGTTATGTAGCAAGTCAGTTTCGCATAGTTCCATGGTACCTGCCAAAATACACCCTGATTGCAACACCAGACTGAATTTTTTATACGTAAAAGAGAATAATTACTAAGAACTCAGATACTATGAAGTATGCGACCCAAACCTAGAATGAAAAAGCCATCTAGGCATTGTACATGTTGCACATAAGGTCGAAGAGCACGCTATCACTGAGAATTTAACAAAACTATGTGTGGCAGACAAAACAAAATGTACGCTCGACAAAAATTCTGACAAGCAGCTTTCCACAGTGTTGCTTTCGAATGATATAGTTTGGCCTCCAGTTAACGGTATTGAAGGCTCTATCAAACAAGATCTAGTTGGTCGCGGTGAACAAAATTAATTCTTTTTGCAAATGGATTAGTCGGCTGATGTTACTGGGCTGATAACTGTACGACAACCGGGTAAACGTTCACTCGAAGGCTTGCTTTTGTACATATCACTGCCAACTGACATTACCGGAACGTTTTTTCATGTGATTCACTTTTTTTAAAATAAATCCTCTCGATTGGAACGATTGTATCTAATATTTGTAATGATTCGGCCAAGGAACCGATTAATAAAACACAGGAACTTTAAGAAGTAACAGTTTCACCTGTTGTATCCAGTACATAAAAGCACTCATGAAAAAGGCGGTGTTGCCAAATCTAAAAATGACTGTTGATGAAACAGTAAAACTAATCCATTATTTTAAATCATGCCCTCTTCAGTGCAGACTGTTTTCAACATTTGTGAAGATTATGGAAAATACATAGAAACCTACTGGTCCACAGTGAGATAAGATAATTATCTCAGAATAAGACCTTAAAAAATTATTCGAACTAAGAGTTGAATTACAAGTTTTTATAACTGACATTTCTTTTAAATTAAAAAGACCGTTTGAACGATGTGACTCCGTTGTTCGGACAAGCTTTTCTGGGCGGCATATTTGAAAAATTAGTGAGTTAAATACGTCTTCATAAGGAAAACCGGCAATTTTGGTATAGTACATAATAACAAAGTAGCCGCCTTAAGATAGAGTTTTGGATTTTTTGTGTTGGTAACACAGACATAGTGAGCTTTTCAGTACTGAAAATGTTTGTTGGTTAGAGATCAAAATTACCAACTCAAATGTTTGAAGAACTGGTCCAGTGTCTCCTTGATAGGCGTGCAACTTCTGGGACGCATTTTTCTGAAGAGCAAAGTACAGAACTGAAAATGAATTCATGGGTTCACAATCCTTTTGTACCGAATCTGTAGAAGACAGAAAATATGTCCAACTAAATTTATGAAACCGTTTTAGGAATGACATCAGATTCAAGCATAAAATCTTGGTTCAAAACAATGACACTAGATGATTTTTGTTGCAGGGTTCGTAATTAATAACCGCAGCTTGCCAAAGCTGCTCTGGCTGTTCTTCTCCCGTTCCCGAAAACATACTTGTGTGAAACGGGATTCTCAACATGTGCAGCTAGAAAGTCAAAGTACCGCGATAGACCGAATGCTGAATCTGACATGCGTCTTCAGTTTCTTCTAGCAAAGTTGGTTAAAAATGTAAAAAAAATAGAAAAAGACTTCGTAGCTCCCATTCAGTAAAAGCTATTTCATCAGTTTACAGTGTAATCAATACATTGTTGGGTTGGATTGTTTGGGGAAAGAGACCAAACTGCGAGGTCATTGGTCTCATCGGATTAGGGAAGGACGGGGAAGAACGTCGGCCGCGCCCTTTCAGATTAACCATCCCGGCATTTGCCTGGAGCGATTTAGGTAAATCACGGAAAACCTAAATCAGGATGGCCGGAAGCGGGATTGAACCGTCGTCCTCCTGAATGCGAGTCCAGTGTACTAACCACTGCGCCACCTCGCTCGGTCATACATAATATCATGTAAACATTGTATACGTTAGTGAAGCATTAGAACGTACCTTGTAACACATTATCAGTAGTTCATGATCCCAGAATGAGATTTTCACTCTGCAGCGGAGTGTGCGCTGATATGAAACTTCCTGGCAGATTAAAACTGTGTGCCCCACCGAGACTCGAACTCGGGACCTTTGCCTTTCGCGGGCGAGTGCTCTACCATATGAGCTACCGAAGCACGACTCACGCCCGGTACTCACAGCTTTACTTCTGCCAGTTTCTCGTCTCCTACCTTCCAAACTTTACAGAAGCTCTCCTGCGAACCTGGCAGAACTAGCACTCCTGAAAGAAAGGATATAGCGGAGACATGGCTTAGCCACAGCCTGGGGGATGTTTCCAGAATGAGATTTTCACTCTGCAGCGGAGTAGTTCATGATATTTACAAATTGCAAGTCACATAGTGATGTTGCGTTGTTTTACAACAAAAAGTAGCAAGGAACATTAGCATGTCAAACGTAAAATACCAAACATAACATCATGTTGTGCTGATGCCCCAAAGCAGTCGTGCACTTAGCACCAGAATGGCTACTGAACTAATACGATAATGGCACAGATGTGTTGTGCACAGTTATTTACTCTCGAACTACATGTCCACAACACAAATTCTTTCTTCACTCCGATTTCATTAAAATTACTTTTGACAGATTCACGTAACATTTTTAAAATTATAAATTTACGATAAATTATGTTTTGAAAATATTCATTGCCATTTTAAAACCATAAATTTGCGATAGAAATGTAGTTCAAATCCTAATTTAAAGAGATGAAGTGAAGAAAGAATTTATTGTGGCATATGTAGTTAGAGATATATGTGGGTACATATCAATTGTCAAGTACCAAATGTAAACAAATGTATACAGACGTATCTGTGCAAATATAGTACTAACTGTCACCGTTGTGGTATTAACTGAATGAGTGAGCTAGGACATCAATAACAACAAGACGTATGCTTCATACCGGTGGTATTTTATGTTTGACTTGCTGATGTTCCTTGCTACCTGATTTTGTAAAACGAAGCAACATGACGAGACGACTTGCAAGTTTCCAAAGATAATGAAATTCTCTTAATGTGTTTCAGAGTACATTGTAATGCTTTAGTGATGTATGCAGTGCTTAAATGAGATCATATGTGTAGTAGACACCTTGACTTCAAATGTTTGTTTATTAAACTTCGAGATACGATGATGACAGCATACATCTTCAAAACCGATATTCAGTATAAAGTTTTGCAAATGATCTTGGTGTACCTGGTATTTCAGAATAATACAACGATTCTGATCGCCCCTATCAGTTGACACAATATCAAATGTATGCTGCAAAATAGTATTTCAAAAAGGTTCCGTCGCCAACCTCTGTTCTAACAGAAAAGCCTTCATATTACAAGGGGTGCTTAGAAACCACTCTAATTTTCGTACAATAATTTGCTGAAATTTCCCTTAAGCGAAGACAATCTATGGTGGTTGTCTGTCTGAGGTTTCAGATGCGTAGGTTCGCTGCCACCGGCTGTTACTTTCAGTGTGTGTGTGTGTGTGTGTGTGTGTGTGTTCGCGCTTTACCTGCGCGCCTGCACGCTTTCTTCGCACATTTGTCTCTTCCACTACGCCTGGTAGACCTGTAACAAAGCACAGGGTGGGATGCAGAGCCTTCCACGGCGACAGCAGTGGTGCCGGGGACAGATTCGATTAGCGGGAGAGGAAGTAGGCAGAGGAAGTGGGGGAGGTGGGGAGGTAAGAACTTGCGCAAACCCTCGACTGCAGGCGACGCTCGGCAGCCTCCGCCACCTCGTACCCTCCCATGTCGATTCACGGCGCAAGAAAGGCGAGATAACAGTACCTCCTCGTGCTAATATGTCTTTTCTGCTTCTTGCTTTTTCCTTTGTCTTCTTTTCTGTCCATTTCCTTTCCGTGCCGTTCATTTGGTTTCCTATTTCACAGGTCTTACCTTCAAATAATTCAATCTCTACATTGAGAAGTCACTAAAGGAAACCGAGGATAAATTTAATGAACCGCACAATAAGCGAGCCTGTGTGAGCGCAACTTATGAAAAGATTTCTCTGCCTCGTGATGACTGGGTGTTGTGTGCTGTCCTTAGGTTAGTTAGGTTTAAGTAGTTCTAAGTTCTAGGGGACTGATGATCATAGATGTTAAGTCCCATAGTGCTCAGAGCCATTTGAACCATTTTATGAAAAGAGGGTCTAGAAAAAAGAGAATTGTGCAAGCCTCCCTTACGTCTGTAAGGCGTGTCAGGTTGTCTATTTGTGCTAGACTTCCCGTATAAGAGAGGTTTCTGTTGGAAATGTGCAAGTCCGTTACGTTTCACTCAAAGCGTATCTACCGGGTGATCAAAAAGTCAGTATAAATTTGAAAACTGAATAAATCACGGAACAATGTAGATAGAGAGGTACAAATTGACACACATGCTTGGAATAACATGAGTTTTTATTAGAACCAAAAACAAAAAAATACAAAAGTTCAAAAAATGTCCGACAGATGGCGCTTCATCTGATCAGAATAGCAATAATTAGCATAACAAAGTAAGATAAAGCAAAGATGATGTTCTTTACAGGAAATGCTCAATATGTCCACCATCATTCCTCAACAATAGCTGTAGTCGAGGAATAATGTTGTGAACAGCACTGTAAAGCATGTCCGGAGTTATGGTGAGGCATTGGCGTCGGATGTTGTCTTTCAGCATCCCTAGAGATGACGGTCGATCACGATACACTTGCGACTTCAGGTAACCCCAAAGCCAATAATCGTACGGACTGAGGTCTGGGGACCTGGGAGGCCAAGCATGACTAAAGTGGCGGCTGAGCACACGATCATCACCAAACGATATGATCGTAACGCTGAACCAGCACATTCCCCATTCTGCCAATACAACTTCACTAAAAGCTGGGTAACGTCAACATGCTGGCGCATCTGATTCTCTCTCTCATTACAGCTCCTTTTATACAGGATTGTCATGCGCAGACTGTGACTTTTGCTGTCCAGCGCCATCTGTCAGACATTTTGTGAACTTTTTTTTTTGTTTTTTGTTTTAATAAAACCCCATGTCATTCCAAGCATGTGTTACTGCCCCGTGCTGATCATGATGCTGCAAGTTATGAAAACGTACCAAGAGTCTGGCAAGGAATAGACTAATCGCTTTCGAATAACGTCACAAATCACCTTAGGGATGCTACACGTTTATTGGTGGGTGTGCTCGAGACTTCACTACAGACATACGAGTAGTTGCATCATTTCCCCAATACAACACATAAACTGTACATTAAGATCGTACAATCATTAAGACATAATCATGACAGATTCTGTCCACCACATCACGTCGTCTTTTAATATTTAACTGTTCTTTAGAAGTCTGTGATTCGAGCGGGGCCGTCCGATGCTGACGGACGTATGCCGAACGCGGTCATGCGTCCACAGCATCGGACGCCACCGCTCGACGCACTGTGGCTACGCAACCGAATTCTTGGGCCGCTAGCTGTAAAAAATTCTTTGGGCCACTCAGATCTGCGATTCGCTTCGGCTCCATATATGGTAGGGCTCCTCTCAGCCAATGAAACACAAAGACTCAGTTCCACATCACCTAGCTGTCACACGTACACTGCCACGTCACTGAAAATTACGTCAGCCTCTATACAGTAACCCAGATTGTGTACCACTGCGCAACATTACGGAGTCTTGTGCATAGAATATTGCATATTGCGTATGTCATATGGCATATAGGTGTTAGAATGAGTAAGTGTATTAATTGACTTTTATCCTTCTTTATGATTTTTTAGATTTTACATTTTTTTGTGAAACATTTTACCACATTTTTAGCTGAGACATGTAATTAAATGTGGGGTACAAGTAGGACCTGGGTGAATATTTTTCCTTGTTTCTACCTGATTAAACAAAAATTAATTTTTACTGACATGGATTTTTAACTGTAAATATATGTCTAGACCATAAACTTTGGGTGTTTGTGTATATAATCTTCCTAAGGAGAGCTAGTGGTTAATCGAAATTAGTACCGATCGTGGAAAGTTTGAGTCTCGTGTATGTGACAGGAACATGCGAGACTGTTCATGGTTTTTAGGTATGGTGCGATCTTGCTAAAACGTGATGACTTCCATCTGTACTGGACTAATGAAGACACTAGAACAGTGACTAAGAATAAACAGTCGGCGATTTGTGATGTTAAATTAAGAACGAAATACCATTTCGCGAGCGCTGTACAACCAACTGCTTACTTGCAGCTGATACATTGAGTAAGGGACTTTAATGAGAAGAGCCGGAGTACTGAGTCGCCTTCAGATGACTGAGTCTAGAGTAGAGGCTGGTCTTAAGACCATTTATCTAGGAAGTTCCAGTCAATCATGTAGCATTGAATTTCGTGGTCTAAAAGTCGTCGGATGTGTGGGTCACCAACGAAAACCACATGCAGCAAGGAGAATTTCGGCAGTTCCTAGTGGACATATGACTCCATATTTGTTGTATCTACGATATGCTTCTGAAACTAGGAGTCACGCTAGAGCGATCAACTGCACGTGCTGTAAGTAGGCTGTTTAGGGTTCTTATATTGGTAACGCCACCGCCACGTAGCGCTCTGTATGAAAATCACTGGCTGTGCTGTGTGCAGTCTGTGGCTGGGTGGCATTGTTGGAATTTGCTATTGTAGTGTTGGGCAGTTGACTGTTAACAGCGCGTAGCGTTGCGCAGTTGGAGGTGAGCCGCCAGCAGTGGTGGATGTGGGGAGAGAGATGGCGGAGTTTTGAGAGCGGATGATCTGGACGTGTGTCCATCACAGAGAGTAAATTTGTAAGACTGGATGCCATGAACTGCTATATGTATTATGACTTTTGAACGTTATTAAGGTAAATACATTGTCTGTTCTCTATCAAAATCTTTCATTTGCTAACTATGCCTGTCAGTAGTTAGTGCCTTCAATAGTTTGAATCTCAAAAAATGGTTCAAATGGCTCTGAGCACTATGGGACTCAACATCTTAGGTCATAAGTCCCCTAGAACTTAGAACTACTTAAACCTAACTAACCTAAGGACATCACACACACCCATGCCCGAGGCAGGATTCGAACCTGCGACCGTAGCAGTCCCGCGGTTCCGGACTGCAGCGCCAGAACCGCTAGACCACCGCGGCCGGCTGTTTGAATCTCTAATTTAGCTGGCAGTAGTGGCGCTCGCTGTATTGCAGTAGTTCGAGTAACGAAGATTTTTGTGAGGTAAGTGATTCATGAAAGGTATAGGTTATTATTAGTCAGGGCCATTCTTTTGTAGGGATTTTTGAAAGTCAGATTGCGTTGCGTAAAAATATTGTATGTCAGTTTACGCACAGTCATTTATAATTTTTCCAAGGGGACGTTTCAGTGCTACTGACCTGATAGTCCAACAGCCAGCGGTGGAACAGTTGTCCATAACAGGATATCGAACGCCACAAACAGTCTGGGCATTACCGCCTTACAGGTATGCTATATACTTCAATGGACCCCAGTCAATAGTAGTCGGTTGCCACGTGTCAGTAAGAGGAGGATGCGGAGGTGCTGAGAACACAGCAACCAACAACCCAACTTTGGCGAGGACAACCTGATGTACTCGATTTCTGCATCATCAAGTCGCTGCCCTTACACATAATTTCAGAAGTCCAAAATGTGTTTGCTCAGACCTCGTTCCCGTTGTCTTCTAAATGGATGCAGATACCTCCTTGACACAGAGACGTGACATTATCATTAAGAGCGGACTGGGACAACTATTTATCTCAATTCTTACACGATGTCAACTCTCTCCCGAACCCAGAAGATGTTGGCACACAACCAGCATTACACCTTGCTACGTCGATCTTGATCGCCGGTAGAGGCGCTACTCCGTTTGAAAATGATGTACCATTCCAGCACATCCGTCATCGACCTGAGCAGCCGTTGTTGACCATATCCGAGAGGTACAGAATCCGACTTGAATGGCAGCTCACTCGCAACCATACCACCAACAAGCTGTTCTACAGAGTGCATCGTAACATTACCAAAGAAACTGAAGACCACAGATAGGATCGACGCAGTACGCATCCCTCATGATACAGCATGTCAGGCAACACGGCATTTCCTGAGGAGCACAGGCCATGTGCCTCCGCTACCTGGGCAGGAAACAGTCGTCAACGACCTGTACGACTGCGCCGAGGCTCTTGCGGATGTATATGCGGAGAACTTGCACGCATTACTCTGTCAACGAATGCCTTCATCAATTCTTAGAGGCCAGAGAGTATGAAGACTGCATAAATCTAGGTCAGCAGATGAGGTGTGGTGCCAGCTTCTTCAGCTCAACCACGGAAGTCAGGAGGAGCAGACTTAGTCTCTAATTCCATACTGAAGCAGATATCGCGGTCAGTCGATGATTACCTTGCGATACTCTTTAGTAACATCTTTTAATAATGTGAATACATGGCAGCTTGGAAGCATGCGAAGATAGTAGTCATCCCTAAGCCAGAGTAAGATTTGCGATCTCCACAAAGCTATAGACTCATCTTACTTCCAGCACCGTCGAAAGTGAATGACTTCACTTCCGGCGTTTATTGCAGCATATTGAACCAGAAGATTTCATCCCAGACAATAAGTTCGTATTTAAAGTTTGGCTGCTGAAACAGTATCCCTGACATTTCATGTGGCTTGAGCACATTTCATGTGGCTTGAGCACATTGTTACTGTCTTGATGGTCTCGTGTTGCCATCCCTATAATGCACTGAAATCGTCCTGATAACAGGAGGAGCACCCGTGTTGTAGCAGAGGATTTCAACCAACGTCACCAAACAGACTGACTTTTACTCATAAAACAGGGACAAAACTTGCCGCAAAATTCAGTGGCTGTGTCGCAGAGAGACCGAAAGCTGGATGATTGAAAACGACTATTAACAAAGCAACATCAAGCTTTGTTCTAGCATCGTTCATTAACACTTCAGAACGCAGTATTCCCCGCATCCTTTAGGAAAGTAGGTCGAGCCTTACATAAATAGTGAGAAATTTGACCGCAAGTAAATCAAGGACAGCCTTACTATACCGAAATGTTACGATATTTCATCCAGGATCATCCAAGTTGTCGGTCTCAGTTTACAGAATTTATAACTTACTGTTTTCGGATGCAGCTAATTTCTATGTGAATAGAAAGGCAAATAAACAGAATCACTTTTAGTATAGCCCGATTGACGAAAGACGGAGGTCTGCGCAAGTCGAGCCATGGACCGGGACTACAGTGTTCCCGGTCCCAAGTCACAGTTTCGGTGCGCACATACACATACTGCAAGTTATGTATCTCGTCTGCTTGTGTAGAATTTGTCCCTTACCACCATCATCAGCCGTGACAACTCGCAACAAATGGAATAAAAATTCAGTAACTAACTCAATACGACGTTTAATGCTCTCACTGGCTATAACGTTAATAGCAGAACGTTCAGAAAACTACTGAATGCTCGTTGCCTGTCGGAGAATGCGTGACGTAGGTCTCGCAGAACGAGCTTAAGCTTTATAGCCATTATTCGTGATTCCAGCTAAGGTCGAATGTCAACTAACACAACAACTGAAGCATCGGAAATGATGGTTTGTTGTGGAATATGGGGTTCTCCTATCGTTGGCCATTCTTCGAAGAAGGGATACTGTACGAAGGGGTACTGCCGTCAGTCCTGTATGAAGACAGGACATTTCCAAGTTTCCTTCCACCCGATGGTGCCCATATCATTACAGGCTAGCTACGTGACCATACCAGGATATGCAGTTTCGCCAGGAACAGACAGAGCGTACAGATCAGATGGAGGGGCCAGCACGTTCCACGGATTTAAGTCATTTAGATTTATATTAGATCAAATAAGCCCTCGGTCACAAATATTAAGTCAAAATTGACCAGGTACTGACTGGAAAGAGATGCAATGTGACCTGTAAGTACTGCATCTCTTTCCAGTCAGTACAAACTCTAATTTTTTAACGTATTATATACCTAATATGTTTTAGAACAGTTAGTTTAATTCTGAAGACGACGCTCATAGCAGCGTCGAAACCTGGTCAATTTTGACTTAATATTTGTGACCGAGGGCTTATTTGTTCTAATATAATTCTAACACGGTCACTGAACCTTAGCAGCTATGTTCAAAGTTTTTTTTTTTTTGTTTAGTTTTCTTTCTGTATAGTCATGTGAGGGCAGTCGTGTATGCCAATCAGATCGGCAGTATTGCACACACTCGAAAAGTGAATTATTGAATCTTGCGCTAAAATTCCGGTGACTGTGTCGGTTAATTCATCAAGGAAAGGGTGAAGCGGAAAATAACCAACTTACGACGTGCTGGCCACTGTAGCAAAGATATCCTTTGACCTTTGTTATCGGCAGTATTTGTCTTGTTCTGTACAAAGTGCGATGTAACACGAGTATGAATATGCACAAATGAGACACCATTGTTTATCTCATTTAAGGGGAGTCGTACCGCCCTATCTCGACAATGTTAAATTGGATATATAAATGCCCCGTTTTCTCAGGAACTGTTGAGTATATACATGTGGTATTTTTATCACATGTTCTCCCATGTTTTGTGACTGTATTGCTCTACAGTCACTTTAAAATAACAACTGGAAAAAAGTTATGATTTTTTCTCTAAACATACAATTTATTGGTGTAAATTTTCACAATTTTAATTTCTTGAATTTTAACTATTACAGTAAATACTACTAAAGTAGAGCGTTGTATTTTACATCATTACCCAGCAGTTTTTTCTTGGAAGCACTCAGAGGAGTAGAAGGACTGTCACTATTTACAACCAAATTTTCACGCCGTTCGGCGCTAACCACTCCTTTTACTGCTGCTATATTTCTTCTGTAGCACCTGTTTCCTTTGTTTCGTATTTTTTGAACACTCCTTTTGGTTTAGACATGGCGAAAACTATCACAGCAAACACAGAAACTAAAACGCGGCTAGTGGAAACTGTTGTTGTCAAATACAAACAAATGTAAAGTTCAAAGAGTTACTGCGAAGTACCGCCAGTGTAGGCAACTTATGAAACGGACAGTTCTCTACAAAACAAAAGAATCCACAGCCTTCTAGACTATATAGCTCCAGAGAAAAATGCCAATATGCGAAACGATGGGAAATAAAATTCTCGGAAATGTCATTGCATTATTATTTTCAAATATTTATTTAAAATAGTAAATAATCAATATTTCAATAAAACCAACATCAAATTAAGCATAAACATCCATATTTTCATAATTTGCATAAAAGTAAAAATGTCAAATTTTGTCGTTTTGAGCGGTACGACTCCCCTTAATTCTCTATCTGTTTGATATATCACATGACTACTCTTCCATTAAAAAAGTTTGTATCGAAGATGGTGGTTTCGAAAATGGGCGACATGTTGGTAACCGAGCCGTTTTTGCTTTTACAATATTCTTTTGTGACGCGTTGCCACCCTTTCGAACTTTTTGGATAATTCGATTGTTTTCTTGAAATTCTTCAGTCGGGGTGTTTCTTGTGCACCGAGATGGAGGCTATTTGGGCCGTGCACTTTGCAGTGTTTCCTTCTCTTCGAAAACACCTCCAAGAATTGTACGGTGGCTCCATGCGGGGTGCCGCGAGTGACGCGGAGTGTTGGCGACTGGCGACGGGGCAGTCGGCTGTAGTGTGTCTATGGTGGCTATTACACTACTGGCCATTAAAATTGCTACACCACAAAGATGACGTGCTACAGACGCGAAATTTAACCGACAGGAAGAAGATGCTGTGATATGCAAATGATTAGCTTTTCAGAGCACTCACACAAGGTTGGCGCCCGTGGCGACACCTACAACGTGCTGACATGAGGTTTATTCCAACCGATTTTTCATACACAAACAGCAGCTGACCGGCGTTGCCTGGTGAAACGTTGTTGTCATGCCTCGTGTAGGGAGGAGAAATGAGTACCATCACGTTTCAGACTTTGATAAAGGGCGGACTGTAGCTTATCGCGATTGCGGCTTATCGTATCGCGACATTGCTGCTCGCGTTGGTCGAGATCCAATAACTGTTAGCAGAATATGGAATCGGTGGGTTCAGGAGGGTAATACAGAACGGCGTGCTGGATCCCAACGGCCTCGTATCACTAGCAGACGAGATGGCAGGCATCTTATCCGCATGGCTGTAACGGATCGTGCAGCCACGTCTCGATCCCTGAGTCAGCAGATGGGGACGTTTGCAAGACAACAACCATCTGCACGAACAGTTTGACGATGTTAGCAGCGGCATGGACTATCAGCTCGGAGACCGTGGCTGCGGTTACCCTTGACGCTGCATCACAGATAGGAGCGCCTGCGATGGTGTACTCAACGACGAACCTGAGTGCACGAATGGCAAAACGTCATTTTTTCGGATGAATCCAGGTTCTCTTTACAGCATCATGATGGTCGCATCCGCGTTTGGCGACATCGCGGTGAACGCACATTGGAAGCGTGTATTCGTCATCGCCATACTGGCGTATCACCCGGCGTGATGGTGTGGGGTGCCATTGCTTACACGTCTCGGTCACCTCTTGTTCGCATTGACGGCACTTTGAACAGTGGACGTTACATTTCAGATGTGTTAGACCGGTGGCTCTAACCTTGATTCGATCCCTGCGAAACCCTACATTTCAGCAGGATAATGCACGAGCGCATGTTGCAGGTCCTGTACGGGCCTTTTTGGATACCGAAAATGTTCGAATGCTGCCCTGGTCACCACATTCTCAAGATCTCTCACCACCTGAAAACGTCTGGTCAATGGTGGCCGACCAACTGGCTCGTCACAATACGCCAGTCACTACTCTTGATGAACTGTGGTATCGTGTTGAAGCTGCATGGGCTGCTGTACCTGTACACGCCATCCAAGCTCTGTTCGACTCAATGCCCAGGCTTATCAAGACCGTTATTACGGCCAGAGGTGATTGTTCTGGGTACTGATTTCTCAGGATCTATGCACCCAAATTGCGTGAAAATGTAATCACATGTCAGTTCTAGTATAGTATATATGTCCAATGAATACCCGTTATTATCTACATTTCTTCTTGGTATTTTAATGGTCAGTAGTGTACTTGTGTAGTGGCGTCGTCCCGCTTGTGACTGTGACATAAACGCGTGTCTCGAAGGGGCCCATTAGCATCCTGAAGAGCAGATTAGCAGACTTTGTGCTACTTTGAAATGCTGTGGAGCTGGCTTTTGTGGAGCCTGCAATGAATGGGTGGCATTGTGGTAGTATACTGTGGGAGTTTGTCAGTTATTCTTCCTGTGGCATCCCGTCGCCGCTGTGGTAATTCTAGCTGGTCTAGAGAGCTAAGGTATATGCTGGTGGTTTGCTTCTATCGAGATCTCCAGAAAGCGGTGAGAACTTTTCCACAACTTATACCGTTCCGGTGCCCTGGTTAGATCTGCAAGCCGAGTTATGTTTATTCGTATGTCAAGCTATGAACAATGGTGTGAGCTCAAGTTGTTAGAGTTTTGTTGACATTCAAATCAATAGCTACTGCACGTAACAAGTGTGTAAGCGCCATTCCTTATATTTCAGTAATGCTGGTTCCCTGTGATAACGAATCCATGTTTCAGGTATTCGACCCAAATGCTCTTATTTGCCAACGCTTTTTAAAGGCCAGATTGATGACTGATGTTTCGTTAAAATCTCAGGAAGCAGCCTTTTGACGGTGGGGCTTGTAACTGTTTGTTATTATTTGGGTTTTAATTTGTCGTGTTGTAAGCTAGTCGATGTTTTAATTCGTCGTTCTGTAAGCTAGTCAGTGGCAACTATTACTTGGTGTTAGTTACAGAAAATCACTTTCTTATTCTCTTAATACAAGTTGTCACTACTGTTTTCTTGGAACTACCGTTGCTTATAATGAGATGTATCAGCTCATAAAGGTAGATACTATTTTAAAAGGCTGTGTTCTTGAGATTTACGTTATTGTGTATTTGTGTATTCAGGATTTAAATTTTACTGTTCACTATCTGAAGTCATGTAATTATTATTATTTGTATGATAACTGTAAGTTCGTTTTTATGGAACTGGATTACGTTAAAATTTGCGAAGGCATGGGCTTTAGCTTGTATAGTTGTTACATTATCTCTATGGAACTGATTTCAATTTTGAAGCCTTCGTTTCGTTGAGCTGTAGTCGGTGTGTAAAACTCGTAATTTGAACTTTATTTCTTGTCCGTTGCTGTCAAACTGTTAAGCTGTTATTCTTGCAGCATGGTATCATTAGAAACTGCAATATGAAGTAAAGGTATGTCATGTTTAATTCTGAAGGAAAAGTAAATCTTGAGCTTTAATATTAAAATACAATATTTGTGTGATAAATTATTTTTCGGTAAAATGTGTAAAATAATTTCGGCCCAGCATCTTACCACTTTCTCTCCTGTCCTACCACTACAGTAATATAGCGTCGCAGGTTTTCCGCCTAGTGCACTCCCTGATTTTCAACGAAATACAGTACTAAGCAGGCTAGTAAACATGAAACGGAATAATCTGCGTACTGTGATCAAATTTTTTTATCAAGATAACAAACGTTAATTTCATGTCAATATGGCTTTCCACGTTATGGCTTCTTTATCATTTCGTACTCCTCCATAATCGAAAATTTCCGTAGCTATTCTTGTAGAACTCTGTATAATGTCCGATAAGGGTTATTGCAGAGCCTTGCCAAAACGTCGAACGAGCGGTTACATTATTGTCATTGTGGTCCACAGCCTGAAAATGTTTGCACAAACAATATTTCCACCTTTCTTTTGTCTGATTTAGCCACAGTAATAATTTAGAGCACTGTGAATGGCAGTCTGACTTGGAGCCAGATAACGTGAAAATGTCAACTTGAACGTCCGTTGTCTCTGCTGGCTGTTGATATTTTTAGAGCGCCGACGAGAGCTCTTCGCTTTCCCTCCTGAATCAGCGCGCTGACAGGTGCGCCCCGGAGGCTGCTTTTTCATTAATTTGACTGCTGTGCTCAGCTCAGCTCTGCCTGTCGGACTTCCTCAGCCACCCCTGCCAACCCTGCCACCCCTGCCTCTCGCTTTTCAGACTAATTCATTTTATTACGCTCAGCTGTGAAGAAGGTCACTTCAGATCCGTAGAACGGTCTGGTTGGTACACAATTACAGAGATTCTTGTCTGTCTGCTCTTTTAGCTTCAGAATTACAAATAATTTTCCTGTTTCATTTCTGTAATGAAAAGACTGCTTAGAGTTTTTTAGATGGCCTTAATTACTGTTTATGAGCATATTTTTACGACAGTCAGTATTGTAACTGGGTAACCTCTTTTGATGATCTAGTCAATTGTCAGGATGATCATTACTACAAAGGGCATTTGATTCCATAGCTTTATGTCAGGGTGAAAAACACTAAATAAATTACTTTTTCTCTCCTAACAACATGTGGGTAGGGTGGGTTCTTCCTTGGCTCAGGTATGAGGTAGAATGAAACAGCATTTTTACATAAGATAACTTTTATTGAAAGATTTGTACAATGGTTTCCTTACTGGACTGTTCTGGCAGGGAGAGTGGCAGCTGCGTCGTCTGATTATGCCTGGCGGTGTGTATCTCGTGTCGCTGTTTCGCCCAGTTGACTGGAGACACGCATCGTATGGCGGCCCGTTTAATTATTGAGAACGAAGTCGTGAATCGGATGGTGACACCCTGGATGTGGCGTCCCAGTGTTTCTGTTCTCTATGCGGCCGCGCGTGTAGTGTTGTGCGTCGGCCAGCGGAGCGGCGCGGCAGGTGAAAGCCAGTGTACCAGACTCGAACAACGGACTCCAGCTTGCCAGTCTTAGGCTGTCAGATCTTCATCACCAGCTCACAGGTGACTGCTGATGTGAGGCCGTCTCCTTCCCATCCTCACGAGTCACCTGGGTACGTAAAAATCAGTCTTCAAATACCTTATAACTTCTGTCGGCGAGGCTGCTGCTTGCTATTCCATTACAATGGCGGACTTGGTGCTTCTGTGTACGATGTAGTCTCTTCCTGCATGACTGTCTTCAGCACCGGTTGAACTGTACTGGAACTGAACTCGAACCGAAACTGAACTGAAAACTACTATCGGGCCCACTGTGTCTCACGTATTTATTTACTTCAGTTCACTGGAGGTGAACGACTTCACGGTCATTGCCTCCACTGTCACGTTGAAAAGCTTCTCGAAGAATCTTCTTAATGTTGGTCATTGGCTCTTGGAATGTAGACGAGGGCCTTTGATCACATGTGACAACTGAGAAACATGTGAGCCGGTCGGGCGATACACTGACGGCTAAATCGACAGCTTCTGCTTATGTGGGGAGGGCGATGGCTTCTCCTGAACGTGCTGACTTGCAAGCACTGGCCATTGCCACTGCTGCTCTGCCCGCTGTTTGCCAGTGTGTAACTCTTCTAAACTAAACTAAGTTGTTTATTTATTTTCTAATTTCTACTTCACTTTACATTGATTTCACTAATTTATTTACCTATCTTAAGTACCACTCAACAGTATTGACGCCGTGAGAGATGAAATGTATAATAGTCTACAGATATCTAAGTTGGAAATCTCCACTATGGTTCTGTGACCACTGACGAATATGGAGCTTTCTCCTTGAAAATCTTTTACTCTTAAGTTTGTAACTGAATCACTTTGTATCACTGATAACTGCTTTCCATTTTTTTTTTTTTTTTTTTTTTTTTTAAAAGCCGGCAGAAGTGGCCGTGCGGTTAAAGGCGCTGCAGTCTGGAACCGCAAGACCGCTACGGTCGCAGGTTCGAATCCTGCCTCGGGCATGGATGTTTGTGATGTCCTTAGGTTAGTTAGGTTTAACTAGTTCTAAGTTCTAGGGGACTAATGACCTCAGCAGTTGAGTCCCATAGTGCTCAGAGCCATTTTTTTTTTAAAAGTCTTTTCTCTTTGTCTTTCTTTGTGATAAACATCTTTGAGCTTCAGTAGTATGGTACGAATTAAACAAATGGTAGTTACTGTTCTGAGGGCCAATGGTAAAAACAAGAAAGTTTGGATAAACATTTTTTCCTTTTTTTACATTGTAGCCTGTGACCTATAATTTAATACTTTCCAGTCGATTCTTTTTCACCCTGTACTGCCACTGCACTAGTAATAGCTGCACTGAAAATAGCCTTTATTCCATACAATGAAAGTGTGCCACGTCTAACTATAAACTAAGCAATAAAACCAATTACACATACATCGTAACACTGAACATGTCATGTTTTATCTTTCATTTCATGTATTTCGTCACTTAGGGTCTATATGTCTTTAAGGCGAGGTGCTTATCAAAGCATTCACCCAGGTGGCGTCCCGGTTTTCTGAGACGTATTGCAGCAATAAACAGTTCCCTCTTATCACGTTTTACCCTTCCTGTTACTGCGAACAGCACAATCCTTAATGTTACTCTTTTAATGGGGTTAAATGAACTGTGGCTGCCTTGATAGTTCCTCCTCTGAGCTACGGTGTGTTTGAAATGTTTTCGTTGGCCACCCAAAAGAGAACAGCGTGATTTCAGCCTTGTGTGCTCGGTTCTGACCTCCATCGCAGAGACGTCAAAAAGTGAAATGTGTGTAACGGTGGGGTGGGCGATGTGACGTCCTACCCATCGTGTGACACGTTTACGTTGGCGTTGGCGAAAAAATGGCGAAATTTGGCATCAATGTGTCACCATTAACCCACCTTATAGCTCACGTAAACCTCTGAGCTGTGGCCGTTTTCTCCGATTTTTTTCTTTTTTTGCATGTTCGACACATTGCTGTCAGAACCATTGTCGAGCCAAAGTGTGACGTCCCATGCCCCCAAGCTTTTCCACCACTACAGAGGAAGGTACCTCTCAGCCAAATTGTATACTTACACGTCGCAATGGAAGGCAGCTATGGGGTTTCGAAAAAGTGATATTTTAATTGTGTTACGCAGGTACATAATATATTCGTACTTGTATATTTTCAAGGAATTTTATTTTGCTGTTAACTTTTAACAGTAATAAATGCAATATTTGCTATTATTCACACGATAGCGGCCTGACAGAAACCTCTTATGAATTTACAGACTATATCATGTTACCAGTTAGACCTCAGAGTACCTCGGCACTTTTCTACCAGTCAAATTTCTGTTGTTGTGTTGTATGTTCTGTGGGTTTCACAAGCATGTATGACTTCTATTTCTACCATCAGAAACATTACATTCTCTTCCGACCACTCCAACGGTTACACAACTCATCTCGCCCGGTGTGACCGAGCGGTTCTAGGCGCTTCAGTCTGGAACCGCGCGGTTGCTACGGTCGTAGGTTCGAATCCTGGTTTGGGCATGGATGTGTGTGATGTCCTTAGGTTAGTAAGGTTAAAGTAGTTCTAAGTTTTAGGGGACTGATGACCTCAGATGTTAAGTCCCATAGTGCTCAGAGCCATTTAAACCATTTGAAGCACAAATCATGTCAACAACGTAAGTTCTCTTGCAAAACAGCCAACGAAACTTCTCTGTGCTGCAAGAGTCAAAGCGGAGAAGAGGCGAACTTCCTTTGACAGTTTTCTGAAATATCGGCAGCCAGCGGAACACTGTCTAACACCAGTGAATGCGAATCGAACGTGACGGAATGTTGTCGGCTACCGTTTATACCAGAGAGAATTTTTGTTCGCTAGTGTTCGCTCAGGCGTAAACGAGGGTCAAGTCCGATGACTTATCTCCCTCTTGAGGGATTCAAGTATCTAATGCTGAGTTTTTGTTTTACTTTTGGGAGAAATCAAAAGCGAGAATCGCTGTTTGGCCTCGTCCTGTCGTATCTGCTACAGGAGAAGGTCCTCCTTGTGAATGCGCTCCTTATTTGTGGCCAGATTTCCTTTTATGTTCTGCACTTCACGACGTCCTATCTTCATATGTTCAGCCAACACACTGGAGCAATATTTCTTAGATGTAGGACGGTTGAAGGTATACCGAGTGTCTGCAACGCCTCAACAGTAGAAAAAGCTCCCTTCAACTGAGGAAGTGCTCTAGGTAGAATCCTTTTCACTGCCCATGTGCTGTTGTTACGACAATGTCCGTTGATCGCAGTTAGGATAGCATTATGATACCTTATTATTGTCTGCATTTGAAGTTTATAACCATAAATGCCCAGACTAAAAATTTTGTCGATGTTGTTGTCCCTCCTGCTCATTTATTCTGTATGTACACAATTTTTTCGATTATCAGAAAAGACGCTTAGGTACTAGTTAGACGAGAGTGGAAAAGATCGATGCAGAAGCAGCACAGTTGCGCCACATAGCAGGGGCAGCCGGGTGCTGGCGGTGTGAGTGGGTGGAGAGGTTGGCCGCCAGCGAACGGCGGCAGACCGTGGTGGCGACGTGGTTCCATGAAGCCTGGCCTGAGGCGGGCAGCTCTAGCCACGCTGTTCCGGCACGTTGCCGGCACTCAGTCGCCTCTCGGAGGCCTCAGGCAGAAGGTCTCGCAAGCTTATGGCACGTTTTACAGCAGTCTTCATCGAACCTGCATACCATCGACAGCTAAAACAACTTCGTTTACATACGACGTACTTCGTCAGCAGTAGCAGATGAGCACTCGAAAGAAATAAGTGTTTTTACGAGCCAATATTCCCCAAAACGTTCAATGGCAATATAATAAATTTGATGGTGTTACTGGCAATTAACTGTTTCACACGTAGAAAAAACTACCTTTTATTGTTGATATTTATCAATACATTTCTAGAAACAAACTATCAGTTGACCTTTTCATTATACACTACGGGCCATTAAAATTGCTACACCTAGAAGAAATGCACATGATGAACGGGTATTAAATGGACAAATATATTATACTAGAACTGACATGTGATTACATTTTCATGCAATTTGGGTGCATAGATCCTGAGAAATCAACACCCAGAACGACCGCCACTGGCCGTAATAACGGCCTTGATACGCCTGGGTATTGAGTCAGAGCTTGGATGGCGTGTGCTGGTACAGTTGCCCATGCAGCTTCAACACGATACCACAGTTCATCAAGAGTAGTGACTGGCGTACTGCGACGAGCCAGTTGCTCGGACACCATTGACTAGACGTTTTAAGTGCTGGAACTGAGAATGTGCTGGCCAGGACAACAGTCGAACATTTTCTGTATCCAGAAAGGCCCATACAGGACCTGCAACATGCGGCACTGCATTATCCTGTTGAAATGTAGGGTTTCGCAGGGATCGGATGAAGCGTAGAGCCACGGGTCGTAACACATCTCAAATGTAACGTTCACTGTTCAAAGTGCCGTCAATGCGAACAAGAGGTGACCGAGACGTGTAGCCAATGGCACCCCATACCATCACGCCGGGTGATCCGCCAATATGGCGATGACGAATACACGCATCCAATGTGTGTTCACCGTGATGTCGCCAAACACGGATGCGACCATTATGATGCTGTAAACAGAACCTGGAGTCATCCGAAAAAACGACGTTTTACCATTCGTCGTTGAGTACACCATCGCAGGCGCTCCTGTCTGTGATGCAGCGTCATGGGTAACCGCAGCCACGGTCTCCGAGCTGATAGTCCATGCTGCTGCAAACGTCCTCGAACTGTTCGTGCAGATGGTTGTTGTCTTGTAAACGTCCCCATCTGTAGACTCATTGATCGAGACGTGGCTGCACGATCCGTTACAGCCATGCGGATAAGATACCTGTCATCTCGACTGCTAGTAGTGATACGAGGCCGTTGGGATCCAGCACGGCGTTCCGTATTACCCTCCTGAACCCCCCCGATTCTACATTCTGCCAACAGTCATTGGATCTCGACCAACGTGTGCAGCAATGTCGCGATACGATAAACCACAATCGCGATAGGCAATAATCCGACCTTTATCAAAGTCGAAAACGTGTTGGTACTCATTTCTCCTCCTTACACGAGGCATGACAACAACGTTTCACCAGGCAACGCCGGTCAACTGCTGTTTGTGTATGAGAAATCGGTTGGAAACTTTCCTCGTGTCAGCACGTTGTAGGTGTCGCCACGAGCGCCAACCTTGTGTGAATGCTCGAAAAAGCTAATCATTTGCATATCACAGCATCTTCTTCCTGTCGCTTAAATTTCGCCTCTCTAGCACGTCATCCGTTGTGTAGCAATTTTAATGGCCAGTAGTGTAATTGAGACATATGTACCCCAAAGAGGTTTCCGAGAATCTGTCAGTATCTCAGAAAGGAGTTAGAAATGCAACAACAAAATGTATTGATCATTGGCCAATACCACAAAAGTCTGACAAGTAGTGAAGGAAGTCTCAAGTCTAACCTAAAATAATTTCTCCTCTACATCTTATTCTACTCCTTGGACGAATGTTTGTTTAAAAATTGATAGCCTGGAAAAAAGTAGATTTCTTCTCTACATCTTATTCTACTCCATGGACAAATTTTTGCTTAAAAATTTGTAGCCTGGAAAAAAAGTAGATTTCAGGGTTCCATTCACCAATCGCTAAAAACAGAACCCTCACAGCATCACTTTTTTGTCCATAGAAACGTTGCTGCTATTTATAGAGAACATGTTAAATGACTTGCTGCCGACAGAATGAAGAGGAGTACTTACTCGCGATTCAGTAAACTGCATAGGGCTACTGCAATGACCAGCAGTTATACCTCAACTGAACTTCAAATTGGACAGATTGTGGATGAAGCAGAAGACATTTATTTGGTAGAACTTACTCCTTCAGTAAGTAAATGCAGAATTTTAACACTTACTTCTATTTCACATAGAAGAATATAGCGCACATAACATAAGGCGTCTGCCCTTATAATTTACAGAAGATTCGGCACTTTGGAGAAGAAGATGAATGTAGTCAATTGCAATTTATCATTGCCTCATTGCAAATCCTCCAGCAATCCCGTTAATACTGTTCACTGATGAAGCTACATTCACTTTTCTCGTTATCAATTACACTCTTAACTCACTTCGGTGATCCGATAAAAATCCATATGTTATTATGTAGACAAATTTTTGAGATCACTTCCCCGTAAATGTGTGGTTTGGTATTATTATCAATTGATTTGGCCTATTGCGTTGCCGCGTCGTGTTGCAGGCCCCCTTATCAAGACCTTCTTCAAAACGAGCGTCCAGCAGTATTGAAAAAAGTTAATTAGGCTACAAGGATTTATATGTGTCCTACCTACACATTCTAGACGTCGCGTGACACATCATCAATACCTAACGGTCCACAGATGGACTGCAGAAATGGTCAGATTTCTTGCCACGAATACCTTGGACATAATCGTTTTAGTTTTTTTCTATGTCGTGACGATTATTGAAGGCGAAGTCTACAAAGGAAAGTACACAGAAGTGAACAACTGGTCTCTCGGGCTATGAACAGTAAATGACCGCCAAGGTGACCTCAGAAGACATTCATCTGATTTTGTCAAATTTAGAATGTGCATCAAAGCTGGCTGTAGGATTTATGAAAATCTGCTTTTAATTTAATCTTTGGTATTTGATGAACACCTCTAGTGAGTGTGATTTTGGGTTACATTCTAGCAACTGTATTTCTGTTGCCAATAAAAAACTGAACATGTTACATAGACTGTTTTATTCGGATTAGTCTATAGTACTACCTCCTAAAATATTTACTGTTCCTCCTTAAACCCACTGTATAATTGATTGCTGAGTCTTGCTGTGTGTAACATACCTTGTGGTTGTCTACGGCAATGTAAGAAAAGAATCGGCGTTCCTATCATGTTGTATGCAACAATGATCTATGCAGTGCATGAACTCTTACCTAGGATTTGGAAAAGATACTAGTTTTAAGACCAGATTGAGTCATGCATTGCTATGAGACCAAAATAGTAAATTATTAGTGTCTACCAGTTTCTATCAACCATCATTCTTACGTCACTATGAAGCAGCTGGCATCTCATCTCTCTGCAGTCATTTGTCCGTGGTATAGTTGCTAGCTAGTTTAAATTTATTTTCAGTTTAGCGTAGATTTAAGCTGCATCGGAGTTTACACGTAGCGTTATCACTCTGTAACCAAACGGTGCCTATTTTATTCAAAAGAACTATTTCTTAAGTTGTGAGGCATTCCACGTTGCATCAAAGTTTTTCTTCTTGTAATTTTGACGCAGTTCATCAGTATTTTACTATCGATTGGGGTGATGTTGCACATGCATCTCTCTCTAAAGTTTAAATTCGTTGAGACCGATTTGCTACACATTCCACATTCAGTTAGTAGTCCGTTCGAAACGTTGCTAAGCACGTTGACGGGATTGCCACAAACCGTCTATCCAGTCATCGACCGAGTGATGAACGAGTATCGGTCAGTCATGCAAGCCCTCGTAGGATCAGAGAACAAAAATTTCGGACGGAGCTGAGGAGTATGAAGAATACTATTCTGATACGACCTTCAACGCGAAGTACCTTTCGAGTTATCTATTAAAAAATGAGTACTTCCTGTAAACTCTGTAGCGTGGCGGGAACGTAAGCTAACATTTTTTTCTGATCACATACAAAACAAGCTTTTTATTGAGCAACCAGTGCTAGCTGACAAGATAGTGATTTGTAGACGCTATATACCTGAAACGATTCTCTTGTTCAATGGATAAAAAACAGGAGGCGTTTGCACTTCATCATAAATTTAATGAACAGAACAAAAACATACATTTCACCACCTCGGACGGGATATTGTACAATATCTCATGTCATTGCAAGAAACATGAAAAAAAAATTTTTTTTTCATGCCATGCAAAACAGAATAATCCGCTTACTGCTATGTGTTGAAACAACTGAAATAAAAGTGAATACGTTGAGACACATAGTCATGGAAAATAGATACAATCCTGAAATAGTTAATAAAACCTATAGAGACAAGAGAAATATGAACTATAAGATAATTAGGCGAGAAGTAACATTAATGAATGAACAGAAAAAAAACATGAAACAAAATATAATGTCTTACCACGCATACGGCAAATACCTGACAAAATTAGCTACATATTTTGTAAGACAGGAGTAAAATTGAGTTTTCAGGCAGGAAATGCAATTCAATCCCATATGCAATATAACTCTGACCGGTGGGCCTACTAACACAATTCGGGCTTATAAAATGTTTAGTGCAAAGATTACATAAATATTACTTTGAGCAAACCGGTAGAAAAGTATGTACACGATACAAGGAACATTGTAACACCGACAAAAGCAATCCTTCTATATTTGCTACGCATTTAAGAGAGGACAATAGTGCGTAGAAAAAAACTGAAAATTGTTTTATGATTTTACACAAACGAGAGAATGTTAGAAGTATGGATCACATGAAAGAGAATTTTTTCACATTCTGTTAAAGATACATATTTCATTCGTAATGCACAAACGAACTGAAAGACAAAAAAATGTTCTGAGTATTTTCATGATATATTGTTTCAGATGTAATACTAGTCAAGAAGCCAATCATTTTTCATTTTTATTTTGTGTACTGTTTGGATAGTTTCCTGTAATTGGCGCTGTATGCATCTACGTCTACATGACTAAACGTTATTTATAAATATTATATGTTTTACTTTTTGTTGTCTTGCCGTTAACAAAAATTATAACTAATGATTGCATTTTTCTTCAATTTTCAACATCATTTTTGCCATAATTTTGCCTGTACTATGAAGCGTGTGCAACAGGTGCTCGAAAATGGTATTTCATTGAAACGGGTTGCATAATAAAGAAATGAAAGGCACATAATATCATTTCTAGAAGAAGGCAAGGGTGGTGTTTATCATTAGCCCTGCAATACACTGTTGAAGATACTTTAGATTATAAGCTGATAATAAAAACGTTATGACCACTGCCCACGGCGACCTTGGATGCCACGTGGTGGGGTTGCAGGCACTTAATGCTGCAACAAAAGCATGTGAGCGGAGCAGGCATGGACTGTGGATCGCCCTAGCGAAGATACAGGCTGTGAATGGGGAAATCCATTGAGTTAAACGACTTTGACAAAGGGCAGATTATTATTATGCAGAAACTGTGAACGATTATCCCGGAAACGGCGAAGCTGTTCGAATGTTCGCGCGTACTCTCATGAGGGCCGGCCGCTGTGAAAGAGCGGTTCTAGGCGCTTCAGTCCGGAACCGCGCTGCTGCTACGGTCGCAGGTTCGAATCCTGCCTCGGGCATGGATGTGTGTGATGTCCTTAAGTTGGTTAGGTTTAAGCAGTTCTAAGTCTAGTGGACTGATGACCTCAGATGTTAAGTTCCAGAGGGCTCAGAGCCATTTCAATCATTTGAACTCTCATGAGGATCTACGGAAAGAGGTAGGACAGTGAAACTACCACTAGGCGCTAGAACTTTTGACCTCCACGACTCTTCACAAAACGTGGGGTTCGAAGGCTTGTCTGCTCGGTAGAAGAGGACAGACGCGGATCTGTGCCATCTCCACCGAAAGAGCAAAATGCTGACAATAAAGACCATACATAATTACGGAAAACCACAACTTAGTGCTATGAGCGAGAGCTAGAAGAAAAAAACTTCGAACTCATTATTGTAGCTACATCATCGTTTATTCTTTTAAAAGCGCTGTGTAATGTGTTGCAGAATTTTTTATAGAATAATTTGCAGAATTTTTCCTGTTTTGTTTATACATAAACAGTCTGAAAAGCTTGTAACGGTGTTGCAGGGGAAGTTGTACTGAGAAACAATTATTGAGAAAAAATTCGATACGTTGCGCAGTTTCCGAATTATTGAGCACTGAAGTTCGCGAATCAGGTCGTTGCGGGCGCAAATTGAAGCACTTGTACGCTCAAAAATGCAATAATGCACAGTTTGCACTCGTTCAAATGCTCAATACCAGTTAAAATGTGCCTTTTTTGAAAGTGATAAATTTAAGACAGATGATGTAAAGCTATGTCTGTTCGGTTGACAGGCTGCTTGAATTTGCGCGAACGGCGACCTAATTGGCTAACTTCAATGGAAAATAGCTTGGAAACGGCGCAACGTATCTAATTTTTTTCTGAGCGACTATGTCTCAGCACAACCCAGCCTGCAACACCCTTACTAGCTCTTCAGACTGTTTCCGACCATCCTGTAGAAAGTCGTGTTGAATGACTACTGAAGTGCCACTGCGCGAGCTATTGTTGATCTGATTTCATCGTTTGGATCGCTACAGCAGCGATGTGATATTAAATGTATTTCTCATGACTAAATAGGTTCATAATTTCCACTGTATCTGTGATGCTCCTTCTCAAGAGTGACTAATGTACTCTAATGAGCCAAAAGCCGGACGGTGTGGCCGTGCGGTTCTAGGCGCTTCAGTCTGGAACCGCGTGACCGCTACGGTCGCAGGTTCGAATCCTGCCTCGGGCATGGATGTGTGTGATGTCCTTAGGTTAGTTAGGTTTAATTATTCCTAAGTTCTAGGCGACTGATGACCACAGCAGTTGAGTCACATAGTGCCCAGTGCCATTTGAACCATTTTGAACAATGAGCCAAAACATTATGACTTCCTCCTTAATGGCGTATTGATCCACCTTTTGAACACCGTAGAGCAGTACAATTCAGTACAGTATGCATTCACAAGTCCTTAGTACATTTTCAGAGGAATGTGGCACTAGATCACGCACAGGCCACTAAGTGTCCGTAAATTAGGAGCCGTAGGTTTGTGGATGGAAGCTGGTTCAAATGGCTCTGAGCACTATGGGACTTAACATCTATGGTCATCAGTCCCCTAGAACTTAGGACTACTTAAACCTAACTAACCTAAGGACATCACACAACACCCAGTCATCACGAGGCAGGGAATATCCCTGCCCACGCCGGGAATAGAACCCGGGAACCCGGGCGTGGGAAGTGAGAACGCTACCACACGACCACGAGCTGCGGACTGAGTAACCACATTTTACCAGTATTGGCTATATACGGGTTATGCTTCTCTGCATCGGTTGCTAACGGTAGAGTAAAGTGTTTAATGTTTTTACTGTCTTACCCCAGCTGGGGGCCTTTAATAGCTACTTGTTCTTAAATTCTGGGAGTGCCAAACCCGACTCTTAACCAAAACTACCATTTTGTTCATATTTTGATGTAGCCTTTTGAATGCATTTGGAATATATCTGGCATAGTGAGGCTTGTGTTGTTTAACCAAACATTTTTGGCTTCGCTCTTTGTTTTTTCCCAAACCTTACCTGTTAAGACTCCAGTTCGCTTCTTGCATATTACTTGGTGTTATACTTATGATAAAGTCTGTGAATCCAGTTATTTAAAAATCCTTCTGTTTTTTTCAAGTATGGATACTCTTCAAATCACGCTTAAGTACCTGTCGGAGGATTCATCGAACCACCTTCACAATAATTCTCTATTACTCCACTTTCGAACAGCGCGTGGAAAAATGAGCAACTGTATCTTTACGTTAGAACTCTGATTTTCCTTATTTTGTTATGATGATCATTTCCCTCTATGTGGGTCGGCGTCAACAAAATATTTTTGCATTCCAAGGAGAAAGTTGGTGATTGACATTTCGTGAGAAGATGCCGCCGCAAAGAGAAACGCCTTTGTTTTAATGATGCCAACGCCAAATCCTGCATCATATATGTAACACTCTCTCCCCTATTTCTCGATAATACAAAACGTGCTGCCCTTCTTTGAAGTTTCTCGATATATTCCGCTACTCCTATATGGTAAGGATCCCACACCGTGCAGCAGTACTCCAAAAGAGAACGGACAAGCGTATTGCAGGCAGTCACTTTTGTAGATGTGTTGCGTCTTCTAAGTGTTCTGCCAATAAAACGCACTCTTTGGTTCGCCTTTCCCACAATATTTTCTAAGTGTGCTTTCCAATTTAACTTGTTCGCAATTGTAATTCTTAGGTATTTAGTTGAATTTACGTCCTTCAAATTTCATTGTTTTATCATGTAACCAAATGTAAACGGTTTCCATTTAGCACTCGTGTGGATGATTTCATACGTTTCATTATTTGGAGTCAATTACCGCTTTTCACACCATGCAGGTAACTTTTCTAAATCGTTTTGCAATTTGTTTTGATCTTATGATAACTTAACTAAGCCGTAAAAGACAGAATCATCTGAAAACAACGTAAAGGTGCTGCTGAGTTTGTGTCCTAAATCGAGCATATATTCAAGGAACAGCAGAGCCTGTAGCACACCCTCGGGGAACGCCAGAAATTACTTGTGTTTTACTCGATGACTTCCCATCAGTTACTACGGACTGTGACCTCGCTGACAGCAAATCACGAATCCAGTCACATAACTGGTATACACTCTGGACCGGAAGACTTGTTTATAGTAAGTGATTTAAATTCTTCTCTACTCCCACAATATCTACTTCTAAGCTACTCATGTTGGCAGCTGTTCTTGATTCGAATTCTCGTATGTTCACTTCGTCGTCTTCGGTGAAGGAATTTCAGATAGCGGTGGTTAGCATCTATGCTTTAGCAGCACTCTAATCGATAGTGTTTTGATTGCTATCGCGCAGAGAAGGCACTGTATGTGTCTTGCCGCTAGCATACTATACATGCAACTAGAATTTATTTAATTTTCTGCCAGGTTTCGGGACCAGCTTTCGTTGTGGAAACTATTATAAACATCTCACAATGATTTCCGCACTAAATTTCGAGATTCTTTAAAATATCGGCAAATCTTGGGGATTTTGCGATAATTCAAATTAGGCATGTTTTTTCGTTGTTCCTGCAACAGTGTTCTGACCTGTTTTGTATACCAAGGGGGTGAGCTCCATCGTTTGTTAATTTATTTGGTATAAATCTCTCAGTTGATATCGATAGCCGCGCGCGATTAGCCGCGCGGTCTGAGGCGCTGCAGTCATGGACTCTACGGCTGGTCCCGGCGGAGGTTCGAGTCCTCCCTCGGGAATGGATGTATATGTTTCTCCTTAGGATAAATTAGGTTAAGTAGTGTGTAAGCTTAGGGACTGATGACCTTAGCATTTAAGTCCCATAAGATTTCACACACATTTGAACATTTTTGAGGTCGATACTGTTTCTTTGAATTCAAGCCACAGCTGGTCTATACGAATACTGTTAATTGGCAAGGAGTGGAGATTGTCTCTCAGGAACGCGTAAAGCGAATTTTTATCTGCTTGTTTGAATAGATATACGAGGTGCGGCTAGAAAAAAACCGAACTGATGCTGGAAAAAACATTTATTTACAATTATTTACAATTTCATGTTATCTCCTTCAATGTACTCTCCTCCTCGGTCTCTACACAGCTCCATACGAATTTTCCACTGTTCATAGCAATGCTGCAGATCATTTTCGGTAAGTCCATACATTACTTCCGTCGCTTTTTCTTTTACTGCTTCAACAGTGTTAAATCTAGTTCCTTTCAAAGCTGACTTGACTTTAGGGAAAAGAAAAAAGTCACAGGGGGCCAAATCAGGTGAGTAGGGTGGATGATCTAAGATGGGAATGTTGTGTTTTGCCAAAAACGTCTTCACTGACAACGCACTGTGAGCTGGGGCATTGTCTTGGTGAAGGATCCATGACTTTTTTCTCCACAAATCGTTCCGTTTTCTCCCTACTCGCTCACGTAGGGTAGCCAGGACGCTAATGTAGTAATGCTGATTCACTGTTTGTCCCTCTGGTACCCAATCAATGTGCACAATCCCTTTGATGTCAAAAAAAAACCATCATCATTGCCTTGAATTTCGATTTTGACATTCTTGCTTTTTTTTGTCGTGGAGAACCAGGAGTTTTGCAATGCATCGATTGGCGTTTAGTTTCGGGATCGTAAGTAAAAAACCACGATTCATCGCAAGTAATAACATTTTGTAAGAAGGTGGGATCACTTTCAATGTTTTCCAGGATGTCAGAACAAATCATTCTTCGGCGTTCCTTCTGTTCAATTGTGAGACACTTTGGAACCATTTTTGAACACACTTTGTTCATGTTAAAACTTCCATGAAGAATCTGCCTAACACTTTCCTTGTCAACTCCTGTTAACTCAGACACTGCTCTGATTGTTAAACGGCGATCTTGTCGAACAAGTTTACCGATTTTTTCAACGTTTGCATCAGTTTTTGCTGACAATGGTCTGCCAGTGCGAGTGTCATCACTGGTGTCTTCGCGGCCATCTTTAAATCGTTTAAACCACTCAAACACTTGTGTTCGCGATAAACAATCATCGCCGTACACTTGTTGTAACATTACAAACGTTTCACTTGCAGATTTTCCTAGTTTGAAACAAAATTTGATGTTAACACGCTGTTCTTTCTGTACACTCAACATTTTCCGACGCACAGACAAAACGTCAACTACTTAAAACAGACGCCACGGGCAGACTGAGTGCAGGAGGCAGATGAAACTCGAGCAGTAGGCGGAGCGAGAGTCACGTGACAGGCCACGCGACTTTCAGCATTTTTGCTTTCGTTTTATTGTTTCACCAGTACTAGTCCGGTTTTTTTCTAGCCACACCTCGTATTTATCATTTATTTTTGAAGGATTTGGGGGTTACAATATTCAGTCTCGCTACAACAACCCTGTGTTAATTAATTCCTGTATCCGTTCTGATGCTCGTTATTAGCTCAAGATTATTTGCTGCTGAGAAGTGAAGTGTGTTTTCATAACCGTTTACTAACCGAGGACATGAGTCGGGTACGTATTTGAAATTAGACTCAAGTTTTCTTTGAAACGTCCAGCAATGGTATCATCTGAGTCGGGAGGTCGGTAAAATGATCCAATTATTATTTTATTCCGGTTGCCAAGAACGACCTCCAACCACAGTAGCTCACAGGAACTATCAACTTTAATTTCACAGTATCCTTCCCGAACAAATTTGTTGACATATAAGTTCAATCTTCAGAAATTATGTTCCTCGTCTCGTTTCAGCTTTCCATCAGAGGAACGCTCCTCTGCAGTGTATCACATGAAGTTCTGCTTGAAGCGAGTTCAAATACATCTGTTGATCGTTCCATATATAATAGTATCAATACAGTAGATCGCAGAAATGAGGGAGTCGTCATGTCTGTGAAATAAATAACTTTTACGCACGCAATGGTGCGCGATCAATATCAAACAGAAGTAGCGCAAAAACAAGAATAGATGGAAAGGTCATACACGGATGAGCAGAAAATTGTGATTACTCTCTACCGCGAAATTTGTGGTGGCGTTGTGGTCGCATTGCCCTATTTTAATGTGTTTTCAGGGTGATTGTCTCATCCCTGTTTCTTGTAAGGCATCAGCCAGTGTATATTCCTGTGAATCTATTTTTGATTTTACTTTTGTCTTGCATGTTTTTTAATTGACATTGTCAGAATATCTCACCAATTTAACGCTATCTCACATGGTGCGAGCTAGTGTGATTATGGGGGTGATCTTGGGCGAGACTGTGAGGGAGGGAGTGCGGTTTTATCTCGTTATTTATGTTAACGCATTTTGTCCGTTTCAACCACATTCGTTTGCACTAATCTTCGCAAGGAAGCTGGTAACATCGTCGTTGGCCGCCCCTTAACTACGAACGTGCGTGCGCGCACACGCACACGCACATTATAAAGAACGTGGAGCAGAGACGAATGGGAAATTATTCTAAGGCAACACGTACTCCAAACGCTGAAATCCATTGACGCAGGTGACGTAACAAAATTGTTAGGGATTTCGTGTCCAGTTTTTTGCCGTATCACCTGTTGGCATCTGCCAATCGTGCAGACCAAACGAAAGGAAATTCGTTAAATGTCGGCCGAAGTTCCCGAGACAGGGCGGAAAAGGCAGTACGTCATAAGCGAAACTGACTAGTTCGGCCACTGGTGAGAAGGAAACATCACCAACTTCACCTTATATTGTAAGCATAAAATATCAGTACCAGAAATCGGTTCCGAGAGAAAATTAGGGCCGTAATTATGATAGGACGCAGTTATCACCTTCTGAATGTGGGAATACAGTTTACGAACTTAGCGTGCACCGGTTGCCTGCCACTCGCTCGCGCCTCCCCCCCCCCCTCCCCCATCACCTGCAGCCGTTTTACGTCCGAGCGTGGAATACCAACGCTGAAACTGAATTTACAAGGATGTGTAGGAATAACATTGTGTTAAATTTCATCCCTAACACTTGCATAAGCCTTTAAGACACAAAAATTGTGTAATTCATTGCTCAAACGGATACACAGACTCAGTTCCAGTGGAGTACTATTAGGTGACCTTGAGGCAAACAACAACATAGGAGATGTCGGTCTAGACACCTCATCGGGTTTCACAGCATTGAAAACAGCTGTAGCACTTTTGAATTTGACGTGTACGTGTATCTGTACTATAAAATATATCACTGTGTTAATTTACTATCATTTGTTACGTTCTTCTCTCAAATTCAAATAAATTTGTTTTCTGTGGCCACTAAAAATAAACGAACCCCCGCAGGTTAGTTTCTCTCCCGAAAGATTCATATTATCACCTCTCAACCTATGTTTGAAGAAAAATTTATATCTGAAATATAATAGCTACAGATTCACTGTACTGATCAAACACATTTCTCTTTTCTGCCAATTTCTGTATTCTAAGAAAATCTAACTGCAGTAAGGTATTTCCTTCAGTCCTAGATCGGGCAATGGTGCAGAAAAGTGAAAGAACAGTAATCTCCAAGCTGGATTCTGGTCCAGACTGGTACTCTTCGGGAACTGAGCAGGAAGTTTCTGACATACGCCCAGCGATGTAGCGCGTCGCTGAACGACAGACGAATGGCGGTGTTGGACGTGAGTGTGCAGACGAGTATCTGGCTGAGGCCTTTGAGAGACAAAGGGCACCAGACAATCAACATGGCTCGCAGACAGTACACACCACACACACACACACACACACACACACACACACACACACACACAGTAAGCCAATAGCGCGCAACTCTCTGTATACACCATATACTGCTTACTTAGTTACAGCAATCGTGTCCACGGTATCCTCGTGGTACTGGTCTCACTGTGTTAGGCGCCATGATGCCGCGCAAAAGCTCTCCCACTTGACATACGTAACAGCACCCCAGCACCTGACCTCTCTTCGTCTTCTTACGTCGGTTAGGAAAATGACCCAACACTTACATTGCGAAATCAGCAAATGATTTTGATAACTTGGTGTTAGGACTGAAAATGAACATTTCTACATTCCATGTAACTAGAAAAATTTTAAAAATTTTGTTGTTTTGACATTGTCGACTGGAGAACTCTTGGTGTGTTAAAAGAAATGCATAGTATTACTACCTTTGGAATCCCAAGTGTTCTGCGGTTCAATTCAAACTCGAAAACTAAATTTTAAGACGGATCTGTAACAAGTATCACTTTACTGTCTTTCAAACGAGTGTGACGTGTTCAACAATAGTCAGTAAAAAACGATAAAACAAACTTTTCTATTTCAACAACTCGGCATCCTGCTGGGCACTGGGCAGACACCAAAACGTTAGACCTCTTCTCAAACTAAATGGCTCTTAGCACTATGGGACTTAACTTCTTAGGTCATCAATCCCCTAGAACTTAGAACTACTTAAACGTAACTAACCTAAGGGCGTCACACACAACCATGCCCGAGGCAGGATTCGAACCTGCGACCATAGCGGTCGCGCGGTTCCAGACTGTAACTCCTAGAACAGCTCGGCCACACCGGCTGGCTCTTCTCAAACTGCCTCGTGTCGAAAGCATTGGCTTGACATCTTATGCTCTTTGCAATATGTTAGGGATTTCCATGCCCTTGAGACACTTTATGTATTTGTATGTAATGGCTACCTTCCGTGGTCAAGATCCAGGAAGACTGAGCGTAAGTAAGTTACAACTGTACATAATTTAGTAAAGATCAAATTAACTGCTGGCAGAGCAAGTCAAAGAACAATTTTAGGTTGTTCGCCGACCAGAATCACGTTGTACGACGTAGTAAACTGACAGTGTATTCTTATTTTTCTGTTTCACAACCAATGCAACCTCTGCAAGCGTATGACTAGGCTCAGGATGGAATGATCGTCAGATATTATAAAGGCCCCCAGCGTCAGAGTTAAACAGTAGTTCCCGCACTTCATACGTGAATGAAATGGGATGAAACTGCACTGTGTGCTACAGTAGGGAATACACTCTTCCATGCGTTTCACAGTGGTTTGCAGAGTATGAATGTAAATGGAGGACTAACAACCATAGAAATTAGTTTACAGTATGTACTAAGAACTATGATTAGTTTCAGATGGGTTATTTCTCAGTTCTAGGCTCTACATTAAAAAACAAATCTGGTGTTGCACAACGTTCTCAGGAAACAGTCTGAAGGTAGTTAGGTGATTAAAGAAAATTGGTACAATTTTAAACGTAAAATGTTTTTGAATGTATATGTAACTCATCTGGAACCTGCTAATTTTTTTTTATCACCATAACAAGTAAATCACATATCGATTGATAGTTTCGTGTATTAATGTTCGATTACGACGTACACAGAAGTTAAAAGTGCTCAATTTTGGTAACGAACCAATCAGAGTCAATGGGAATATGCACTACATTCAAAGGAGCTTCATGTTCTTACAGATAGTAGAAAATTTATCTGGTATTAGATTCAACCCCACAAGAGTGAAACTACAAAAACCAATCACTGTAAGAGCAAATAAAGGAAATATACTCGTGATAATGTCAGACGAGGATTACAATACAAAAGTTTTAGAATTTTTTAAATTAAATAATATTACAGGACTGGCCATGACCCAAGTAACATATCTAACACACAGCTGAAGAATGCGGTAAATAGAACTAATTCACGGAGAAAGACGTAAGGGAAAGGACTACAATGAATCTGGTAACACTATCACTGCTTGCTCAAACCAAGAACAACTAACTGTAATAATGTGATTAAAAGCCAGGCACATACTGTTAATAAAAACCTCAATATACTCCCTGAAAAGCCTCATAAACATGAGAATTAATGCACTATAAAATTTCTTAAGATATTATCAATAAAATGAAAACTGTAAGAACGCCCAGTAATAGTACTTTCATTTCACTTAGTATATCAAACCTTTATATAAGCATTCCGGTACCAGCGACTACTGAAAGCATTAAAAATAACCTTCTCGGATATAATAAAATCAGTCAAGGTAAATTGCGTGACAGACTCCTACATTTAATCACTTCATATAACTGCTTCTCATTTCAGAACAAAATTTAACTCCAAGAAGATGGGATGAAGTGGGTTCGTTTCTTAGAGACACTTTAGCCGATATTTTCATTAACAACTTAGAAGAAATGTTATTTAGCCGGTTCACTCTAATAGTTGAGAAAATAATTTATTATCGTAGGAACGTCGACGACATTTTAATCTAATTTGATGGAACAACAGATGCAATTATTGGTTCGCATTCACAACTCAACGGTTTACATCGTGAGATTAATTTCATGGTGTAAGTAAACAGAAATAAGCATAATTTTATCCACAAATTCCGAACGAGAGGTTTGAATATACATTAAATTCCCTGCTCGGGATAAAAAGATGAAGCACCCAGAAGGGGAGGAGGAAACGAAATCAAACTTCATGACGTGAGATAGATTTCAATAATTACAAAACCGAGTAAAATTTACAAAGAACTTGACAGTTCGGGCTGACTTACAGTATGGTGAAGCACCCACCAATCTGACCTCGACGTATACACTAATTCGGATGGAACCAGTTATCACAACAACGTTGTATCCCCCCCCCCCCCCCCTGAGGCAACCTGATCCGCAAGTATGGTAACTGGTTCTTGATATATCCTGGATACTGACACAGGGGAGGAGGTGATGTGTGAGCTGGTCCCTCGTATGTTCTATCGGGGACTGATCTGGAGATTTTTGTAGCCACCAGGACGTCAAAATCACGCAGACAGTTCATGGAAACGAACGGCAGGTCCGGGCGAGCATTACCCTGTTGAAGAATGGTATCAATATACTGTGACATGAGAGATAGAAAAGGAGGACGAAGGATGTCCGTGATGTACCACTGTGCCGTTAGAGTTGCCGTCACCTGAAGTAATAGCCGATGGCTCCCTAAACCCCGACGCCACGAGTAACACGGCTGTGGCTATCAGTGACACTGGAAGAATGGGACCCTCCCACAGGTCGCCGCGTTACTCGCTGACAGCGGTCATCAGAGGGATTGCAGAAGAGCGATTCATCGCCGAATAAATGCGACGCCATTTATCGGTAGTTCATGCTTCATGGTTTCGCACCAATCCAAATGCAGCAAGCTGTGTTGCGCTGTTAACGGCAACCTACGCACGGGATGGTAATCCCCTAGTCCGGCTGCTATTAGGCTCCAACCAGTGGTGTGGGAGGGCACTGAATGTTTGAGGGCGTCCATTACTTGTTCTCCGACGGCAGGCGCAGATGTGAAGGTTTTAGAATGTGCTTGCTGCACAGTAAGCCGAGCCTTCCCTTTGAAACTGTCAGGCGCTGATAACACTGACTGACACGAGTAAACAACAGCTCCATGTCGTTCAAAGTGATAACGCTGTTCAGAACCCCTCTATACCTTACCAGTCCTGGTCACAGCTCTAAACAAGGACTACAAAATGCACTTTGGTGGCCGTTCTATTCGTCACAGAGAATTGGTAGTGTAATCATTTGCATACCAGCCTATAGTGGGTACGTATACGAAGTTACATTGATATTCGACCATGTCTTCCAGGTGCTTCACCTTTTTGTCAGGCACCACAGCGAACGTAATTACCCACAGCCAATCATGTCAGCAGAAGGCACATAAATCTGCATGCTTTCACATTATGATTCATTGATTTGTCAGTCTACCACTAGAAAAGGGGAAAAAAACTGAACAGGTGCTAAACATTCTTCTAAACGTGGCCATGGGCAACGACTTTCAGGAGGACATTGTTGACACATTATTCGGAAAGGAAACCAATAAATTATGGCCCACTCCCGAAGAAGTAATAGCTTTAGTCGGTGATTCTTTGGAACAGAGCAAAAATAAAGCTCTTTTATGTCCATATTTAGTTAGTGTTTTCGTAAAAATAAGACGTTGCTTTTAGAAAACGAAGGTTAGAAGACGTTACAGGAACAGCAACAGTTTATAAAGCCTTAAATGTGGACTTTTCTTACAGTCAGGAACACACCAAATTAAAGTTATATTGATCGAACGGGAAGGAACGTCAACACACAGTTTAAAGGGCTCACGGTGATAAGTGACAGTAAGCTCCCCACCACTGCTGCGCACTTAAAGCACACCAGGTTTTGCATATGACGGAAAAATGTAAAGTAATGAGGAAAACTTGTGCCAAATTGGTATCAGTGCACACAATTAGCCTGCAGAGCAACGAGGCCTTCCCGCCGTTACCACACACCACCTGCTGAAATGAACCCGGAACTTCGCGCAGCTGAGACATCACCACCAACAGGTGTGTAAGTTCGCCCACAAGTCTCACTGACACAGCCGGCACATTGCTCATGCGTCATCTGCAGCTGCTTCGTCAGCAATTCTGGCAACCAAACCAGCACTATATAACTCCAAACAGTAACAGTCTTAACCTGCCGCGCCGGCCGGGGTGGCCGAGCGGTTCTAGGCGCTAGTCTGGAACCGCGCGACCGCTACGGTCGCAGGTTCGAATCCTGCCTCGGGCATGGATGTGTGTGATGTCCTTAGGTTAGTTAGGTTTAAGTAGTTCTAAGTTCTAGGGGACTGATGACCTCAGAAGTTAAGTCCCATAGTGCTCAGAGCCATTTTAACCTGCCGCACACGCGCAAGACCTCTGAAAGATAACAAATGAATGATAAATTCGCTAACAACATCTTGGAAATAGTATTGCAAGAAGTCAAACCATCAGTGCAGTTAGAATTACCCGCACAGTACTATAAAACACCTAACCGTGAATTTACTTACAGCATCCAGTAATACTAATGGCGAGGCACAGTATCTATATTATACGTAGAATGCTCTTTAATTAAGGTCAAAGACATTGTACTTATAATTGTTAGAACACTGAATATGTCTGCGTATGTAACCAGCGGAATGAATCAGGATATAATATGATATGATAGGTTCGGATGTGTGGATATGGTGGCAGTACCATCCTTATAAAAGTGGTCCATACAAGGAAGAGGTTTCTGGGGTCACTATGCATACAATAGATGACCACTCGAACTTGTTACTGGTTACTGGTTTATAGGGCTTCTAACGAGTGAACAAATAAGAGAAATGAGTAACGCTGTCGACCATACAAAGGTAATATTCGGGGACTTGAATGCACATTTATCCCACTTGGGACTTAAATCGCAGGCAGACGGGATAATAGTACTAAATGATGGAACACTCGCAAGAACTAACAGATGCAACCAACGAAGCAACACCGTAGACCTCAGTTTCGCATTAGCTAAATTTTGCGATAAAGTTACGCAACAAAATGGTTCAAATGGCTCTGAGCACTATGGGACTCAACTGCTGAGGTCATTAGTCCCCTAGAACTTAGAACTAGTTAAACCTAACTAACCTAAGGACATCACAAACATCCATGCCCGAGGCAGGATTCGAACCTGCGACCGTAACGGTCTTGCGGTTCCAGACTGCAGCGCCTTTAACCGCACGGCCACTTCGGCCGGCCGTTACGCAACAGCCACTCGCATTTGACCACCTATTGATGCTGATGAAAATGTCACCATACTCCCAGGAGTAAGGGTCTTTTCGCCATATACATGGAATATAAGGAAAGCAAAGTGGACAAAATATCAGAAACTGTTGGCGGAGAACATGAAAGGCTTTAAGGAACGTGTGGATGTGGGAATTGTCTATGTCAATCTGGTACATAATATTGAAACGACAGCCGAGGCCTCAATCGCACAAAACACGCACTTTTATGCCTTCAGTGGGGTACTTCCGCTATAATGAGCGAGGAAAGTGAGACTACAACTAAGGAGAAGAGATGAGAGAAGCACTCACAACCTACCAGCGAGAAGCCACAGAAGAGAATTTTCGTAATTTAAACCGCTTACATTCAGAGATGAAGCGCTTGTAACAAAATTAAAAAGATGGAGAGCTGGAGGAACTTACATAATATCTTGTCTACAGAAAGCTCCATGACTATCGTCTGCAATAGTATCAAGATAATTAGACGAACTAATGCAATGATAGAAAATATCTAAAAGCGTTTTAGGAAACATTTGTACGCTCTTATCCCAAACATGGTACTCACTCAAATAGATCACCTATCAAATGTAAATTTATCCTGTCTGAAATGAATCGAACACTAGCCCATAGGCAGCTTACGGCTCCGGGGCCGAATAACATTCGTTATGCAACGCTCCAACACAAGCCGAAGGAGGGGCGAGTTCATCTACTGAAAATCTTAAACAAAATATGGGCCATCCATATCCATAGCCCAGAATTGAAAACGGTTCGCATCGTAGCGATATATAAAAAGAATATAGCGTCTGGATACACGTCGTCATACAGATACGGCGCCTTTCTCGTTTTTTTTTTTCCTTTTATGTGTGTGTGTGTGTGTGTGTGTGTGTGTGTGTGTGTGTGTGTGTGTGTGTGTGTGTGTGTGTGTGCGTGAACGCGCGCCCGTCTGTGTATATGTAAGACGTTGGAGTGAATGATCAAACACAAATTAGGATGGTAGATTGATATTCTTAGAACAGGCACTAGAAATGGTAAAAGCACACTGATACACAACAAATGTCCAGTGACAATCAGTATTTGCTAATAGTGTACACGTTATCACAAATGCAACTGATAGTGCCCTACGCTTCTCTTGACGAAAAGAAAAGTGATGGCATCCCGTAATCATTCATCCACATCCAGTAGCCTGATCATTACAATGAATAATGAAGTAGTAGGGCCAAGGAGAACAAGTAAAGGATTACTCCAAGGCTTGGTGTGTTGGCTCCATTGATGTGCAGTCTATTTATGTCAGACTGACATTCAACGTTTCAGCCAAGTGCGTAAGTGTTACTGGTTATGCGGATGATTTGTGTGTTTATACCTATAGCGATAGTTTTACTGAGTTTTAGTAGTATAACAATGTGGTAGTGCTTAATGAATGGCTGCATAAGAATTGCATCGAAACATCAGCTCATAAATCACCTACGTGCATATTTACCAGATATAGGCTTGTTGCTGTTTTAGTAGAAGTATTTAATTAACAACATTTCTATAACGAAACTCTGTCTCGAAATCTGGCAGAAAACCCAAAGAGACTCCGTCGTATGTCAAGTACACTAGCAGCAAAACGCAATCAATACCTTCACTGTGCACTAACATTGGTGATGTTACTGTTAACAGTGCCACAAAAGCAGAGTTACTAAACACAGTGTTGCGATATTCCTTCACCAAAGAAGACGAAGTAAATATTCCAGAATTCTAACCTAACTTAGAAGTAGATATCCTCGATGTAGCGAATCAGGTTCTCTACATCAGCATCTACATGGATACTCTGCAAATCACATTTAAGTGCCTTGGCAGAGGGTTCATCGAACCACCTTCACAATTGTCTATTATTCCAATCTTGTATAGCACGAGGAAAGAACGAACTCCTATATCTTTCCGTACGAGCTCTGATTTCCCTTATTTTATCGTGGTGATCGTTTCTCCCTATGTACATCGGTGTCAACAAAATATTTTCGCATTCCGAGGAAAAATTTGGTGATTGGAATTTCGTGAGAAGATTCCGTCGCAACGAAAAACGCCTCTTTTAATGATGTCCAGCCCAAATCCTGTATCATTTCTGTGACACTCTCTCCCATATTTCGCGATAATACAAAACGTGCTGCTCTTCTTTGAACTTTTTCGATGTACTTCGCCAGTCCCATCTGGTAAGGATCTCACACCGCGCAGCAGTATTCTAAAAGTTGACGGACAAGGGCTCCGACTGTATACCAGTCAGATCTGTTTTAGAGTATACCGATACAAAAGCTCCATACTTAGCAATCACGTACTGCCTTTTATTCGGGAGATCCGCACTTCAGAACTGGAAAGTTGCACAAGTCACACTAGTACCCAAGGAAGGAAATAGGACAAATCAACTGAATTACACACCCGTAACACTAACATCAGTTCGCAATAGGTTTTGGAACATATACGACTGTGTTCGAAGATAATGAAGTACCTCGAACGAAACGATTTATTGACAAACAGCCAACACCGTATTAGAAAATACTGTTCTTGTGAAAGACAACTAGTTCTTCATTCCCACGAAGTAATGAGTGCTACTGACGGGAGAATTAAAATTGATTCCATACTTTCAGATTTCCAGAAGGTTTTCAACACCGTACCTCACAAGTGACGTCAGATTGCGTTCATATGGCGTATCGTCTCAGTTGTGCGACTGAAATTCGTGATTTCCTGTCAGAGAGGTTACAGTTCGTAGTAACTGACGTCAAGTCATAGAATAAAAGAAAAGTAATATCTGGCGTTCCACAAGGAAGTGTTATAGGCAGTATGCTGTTACTGATCTACATAAATGATATAGGAGACAATCTCAGCAGCCCTCTTAGATATTTTGCAGATGATTTACTATCTTGTAAAGTCATCGGGCAATCAAATCCAGTTTCAAAATGATTGACAAGATACCCGCATGGTGCGAAAAGTGGTAACTGACGTTAAATAATGAAAAGTGTGAAGTTATCTTCATGAATAATAAAAGGAATCCGCTAAATTTAGTTTGCACGATAAAGTATCACAAATCTAAAGGAGCTAGAAAATTCAACAGGTCTACTCAAGAGGCTGCTTACATTACTTACACTGCGTTTGTCCGCCCTATTCTGGAGTATTCTGTGTGTTGTGGGATACGCATCCGATGGAGTAGACGGAAGATATGGAAAAAGTTCAAAGAATGGCAGCTCGTTTTGTATTGGTGGGGAATATAGTGCCACAGATATGATACGCGAATTGGGGTGGCAATCATTAAAACAAAGGCGTTTTCCGACGCGGAAGCATCTTCTCGCGAAATTGTAATCACCAACTTTCTCCTGAGAATTTTAAAATACTTATTTGGCGTCCACCTATTTAGGGAAAAATGATCATCACAATAAAATAAGAGAACTCACAGCTCGCACAGAAATACTTAAGTATTAGTTTTTTGCGCGCTGTTCGAGAGTGGAACGGTAGAGAAATAGCTTGAAGGTGGTTCGTTCATACTTCTGCGAGGCACTTAATTGTGAATTACAGAGTAATCATATAGATGTAGAACATTAAATTTGCACTCACACACGCGAGAGCGTGAATAATTCGAGAACATTACAAAGCAAGGAAAATAAATGTAAGGACAGAGAATAAACATGAGTCAGCGATAACACTGCAGCACATAATGATTTAATCACTTCTCTATCGCACTTCATCAGCCTTCACCCCTCTCCGCTCACAAGTGCTAACGATATTTTCTGCTGAAACTGATATGGTTTCCAGATCGGGCGATTGCTGATGGAGGGGGGGGGGGGGGGGGGCGAGTGGGCAGGCATTTCTGCCAAGTCTGCTGTGTATTCATCGGGCGTTTTAAGTAAACAGTAAATAGGTTTAAGGCAATCGAAGAAAATCGTAGTTGAGGTGCCATTGGACTTAAATGCCTCGTCTCGACTAATAATCGTGTATGCTCCGTCATACGGTGGCTGCGGACACTTGCGCACAGGCTCTGACAAAAAATTGTTTTCATTTCCAGAGGTCAGTCAAAATAAAAGGGCGGCCGAAAATGTCGTTCTCTCGGTGGGACTGAACGTAGTTGGCGAATGTGCGAACCTAACTTTTGGAGAAAGCCTTATGCCTCAATAACGTCGTTAGGCATGTTGCCAAAGAATTCACTGGGTAATCGAATTGGTTGGCCATAACTAGCTCTTCTGCTGTGGCACTGAAATCTTTCTTTATGCAAGCCCAGAAATGCAGTAGGACAATATACAGAGCTTCTGTCCACTCCATGGCATTGTAGGAATACTTTTAATTGGTGGTGAAAACGCTCAACTAAGCCATTTTCTTCTGGGTGATAAGCTGCAGTTCGAATACGCCTCATGCCTAACAGACCAGTAAATGACTTGAACTGACGTGATTCAAATTGCCTGTCTCGGCCTGTATTGATACGGAGAGGCACTCCAAAACGAACAATTCATCGATGAAAGAGTGTGGCTCCAACCGTTTCGGTAGTGGTATCGGCCATAGAGAAAATTTCAGGCCAACGAGTCAAGTGGTCAGTGGCAGTTACGTCGTACGTTTATTCTTCGGATGACGGTAACGGTCCTACAATATCTATGTGCTCATGTTCAAACCGTTGATTGGATAGAATGAAAGTGCCACGGGGTTCACTGACGTGACGAATGATCCTATTGCCTGAGCGGCCACAAAATGGTGCAGAAAAGATTTGCAGTATCTGTCTGTATTCGGCCACACGTAAACTCGCTTAATCAGCCTTGTCGTACTCGGAGGCCCATGGTGGGACAAATCACGTCAGGATCACGAAAAAAAGTGGTTGTTTTCGACAACTACTTTTTTAACAACATCTAAATATGCACACACACACACACACACACACACGAGGGTGTAGATAATTCGAGAACATTAGAAAGCAAGGACACGAGGACAAAGAATAAACAGGACTCAGCGATAATACTGAGCACATACTGATTTAATCATGTCTTTATCGAATTTCAGGCTTAATGAACAAAGAAACATAAGATTAGCACCTTTTATATTCCGTGTCAAAAGGGTGGTGAAGTACTTAATGCTTTACGTCAATGTAGGCTTACATAGTCACACCACGTTAAACGTGTAACTAATAAAATCTAAAGGTACCACAAATATCTTATTACAAATATCCTATCAGTTGTGACAAGTGTCTGCCTGGAGCATATCCTAGCATGTGCGTTAACATATACTATGCTCTAATAAGACGTTACGTGGACTACTCATACATATTCCACTGTTCAGCAACACAGAATCAGTGTCTGAACTCGTGCATTCAAATTGACTCCAACAATTTTCTGTAAGTGGCAACAAACGAAATGCCCTTAGAACTAAATAGGAAATACAACAGCGAGAAATTCCTGTTGAAAGATCCTACTTTATGGATTACTGTTTACAGCAAATACTAGAAAACTCACAATTAAATGCTATGCAGACATGTATTGGTTTACCATGAAACCCCGGCCCTCAGTAGAAGTTTATTTTTTTTTTATTTTTTACTACGATGTTTCGCCTTTGCGTGAATACGTGGCCGCTTTCCAAATTTGAGTTGCTTCAGCTCGGCGTACGCTAGCATTTAGTGACGCTGAACATTAAGACGCCCATTCCACACGCCAAATGTACCCTGGATGAGAAAATTGTATCAGACAATTTAGTACATCTACATTTATACTGCGCAAGCCACCCAACGGTGTGTGGTGGAGGGCACTTTACGTGCCACTGTCATTACCTCCCTTTCCTGTTCCAGTCGCGTATGGTTCGCGGGAAGAACGACTGCCAGAAAGCCTCCGTGCGCGCTCGAATCTCTCTAATTTTACATTCGTGATCTACTCGTGACGTATAATTAGGGGGAAGCAATATATTCGATACCTCATCCAGAAACGCACCCTCTCAAAACCTGAACAGCAAGCTACACCGCGATGCAGAGCGCCTCTCTTGCAGAGTCTGCCACTTGAGTTTGCTGCAGTACAGACACCCCCAAGACAAGTATACACGGACGGATCTAAACAAAAATACGGAGCAGAAAGTAGATTTGTCGATGGCGTGAATACAAGAAGGGGCCTAATGCAAGCTCTCTGAAGTAGCGTTCACTCACGCTGTAGCGATTCTAGATAGGCTTAGTTACGCATTGTCAGCACTGAATCTGCTAAATGCTACGATGTCAACACCAAAAATTGTCTAATACATCGCATTGTAGAAGCAGTTCGGGAGCTTTCCCGCTTTAATAACACGGCAATCATGTTTTGGACGAATGCACACGGCAGAATAAAGGAAAATGAATAAGCAGATAATCTTGCCAAGTAAGCTGTCTACACTGGTTCCGTTAAATATGAGAAAGTGCCATGCGACGATCTTCTTCATACCACATCGACTATAATGAGGACATGATGAAAGGAAAACTTCCAGTGGTCTTACGAAATTAAAAAGAAACATCGTGCCATTCTGATACCTGATCGTCCATCACGTCCTTGGTACCAAAACTGCAGATACAGTAGCAACTTAATTATAGTATGGCACGACTTCTATTAAATCAGGGGAGATTCCGGCAGCATCCCTATCGCCTTAATATGATCCCAATTTCTTCACGTAAATTCGGCAGTGACAAATATGTTAACCACATTATATTTGGCTTCGACAAAAAATATCAGGAAACCCCGGTTCTATTGCAGTGTGTCCTGTTCTCTGACAATAGTTTACTAAAGAACATCGAAACACATCTAGCGACAGAAGACCTGAAAGCGTACAAACTGCTATACGATTTTATAACAGTAGGGGAAATAAAGGTATGAGAAAAGTTCTTTTTACATTACAATACAGAAAAAGCGTAAGTTCGCATTACGTTGAAACTGTCTTTTTATATCGACGAATATCTCTTAGTTATATCATGGATGTAATTTCAGGCAAAACGAATATAATTGTTAACAGCTGTTATAATGGTATTTTTATCACACGTTTCCTTCCAACTGTTTCACGCTGTAACGCGCTTAAATTTTAAAAGTCATTACGAAGCTTGTTGTATGGATGATGACAAGAACCCATAAATAAATTTAAAGAAATCTAGTTTCCAGACTATGACTTCTTCTGGTAGACCTGAACAGAATACATAATAAGAGCATACGTTTCATTCAGGAAGGGACTATGTAACACGATTATCTTGTTATATCATTTAACACTGACTTTACAAAAAATTGTAGAATTATATATACCTCATATTTAAAATTTTAAAATATTTAGCCCAGCGAAAGTAAACACTGGCACTCTCGCGGTTCTAGGCGCGCAGTCCGGAACCGTGCGACACCTACGGTCGCAGGTTCGAATCCTGCCTCGGGCATGGATGTGTGTGATGTCCTTAGGTTAGTTAGGTTTAAGTAATTCTAAGTTCTAGGGGACTTATGACCACAGCAGTTGAGTTCCATAGTGCTCAGAGCCATTTGAACCATTTAAACACTGGCACGATATACAACGGAGATATGGAACTACATATAAATAGCAAGTACATTTAATATTTAGTCACAATACAGTGTAAATGTAGTATGGTGCGACATCACATAATCCGAACACAACTGAATTAGGGTATCACACACTTCATATGCCAGGCAGTGTACATCAAACTAGCACTTTATGTGATAAGCAGGACTGAAGTCTTTATATTCAGCACTAGCCTTATTCGTTGACAATATCATCTATAGTTGTGGTGTACATTAAATCTTAATAGGCATTAGATTATTAGACCACCTTATATAATTGCAAAATCAAATAATGTAGTATTTATTATGGGCTAGATGGTGTCGTGCCATTCTCCAGTTACATTGTGACTCAATATGCAACATAATTGTTATTGAGTTTTAGCACCGTGGTTCTGTGTGTATAGTGGTTCTCTTCACAGGCGCGCTTACATAGGCAGCGCTAAATAGCTATATAACATATTTTACAGATATGTACTACTGGCCTATCACTTTAATTTTTTTAACAATGAGGGCTTAAGGATATAATGTGAACAGCGTGTTTGATACGTCGCATTCTTGGTGAAATTGTACTGTATATACTTTGAACATATCATACAGTCGAAACTAGACGCAGTGCAACAAAGATTTCAGGAACTTGATGGTGGTTACATGCAAAAAAAGTACTTTATAAAAGCTGTGGACTCGTTTTTAAGCTGATTTTTAACGGATATCTGTAACAAAACACGTTTTCTTTAGTAAGTTTCCAGCTGTTTTCATGAACGATGTATTTATTTTTATACGGTGGAAACTTCTGTATGACCATTCCTGGCGCGCTCGAGGGTGTTAATGTGAAATCTGCAACATTTCCAGCAACAGTAGAAAGACTGAATGGTATCATTTTCACCCTGGGCTAGAGTAGAAAAGTACCAGTTTTTCGTTATTTTCGCAAATATTTTTCTTTTATTTCCAGACAAGGACAGATGAGTTACACTAGCTCGTGCGAAATGCTTTTGAAGTAGTGACGGCTTTTGGTTTCGTTGAAAACCTCGCCCGAAAAAATCCTATTCACCCTCTTAAAGCAGACCTGCAGATGCTGTAGAAAAGGTGCCAGCTACCAGGCAGTCATGTAGCCTCCACCACTCACCTCAGTTGGGGCAGTGAAGTGAAATGTTCTACTTGTATGGATAGAATTAGCAAAACACGATCTGTCGACGCGGAGTCGTGACAGTACGGCACAAAGCAACTGTCGTAGTTTGACATGCTGATGACCACACCGTGAGAGAAGATAATGGACTTGCGCGAACTTGTAACGACTCTTCGCTCGTCTATCTCTAAACATCATGAATTCAAATTATCTATTTTATGAGTGGCTGGTCGAGCCTGGTAAACTGCGTGACTTCGCCACAACACTGAGTGCTTGTCATAGTGTCAACCTAATGCTCTCGAAAAGGTTGATAAAATTTCACTTCGAGAACTGCGTTTGGTTAAACTGAAGTTGTTTTACAGTAGTTAACCTTGTGTTTGACTATTATTAAGGCTACCTTAATTATTCCGGAGAACTTAATAGAATTCCAGCATGGGTCCATCTGTCTAGAACAACATTTAACGTTGTACTTTAATATCTTAGTTACAGTTTTGATAACGCAGATTTTTCCACTAACACGCAGTGCCAGTATTGACAACGGTGCTAGGGTCCAGTACGATCTTACCTTGAGTGTTTTCCTTTTGAAAATAAATGATACTGCCAGCACAAAATCGGTCATCAGCCCTGAAGGGTCAAATTTTAAACATAGATCTTTGATCGAACTTGGAATAGTTAATGAAATTGTCTTTCAATGAATGCAACTTTAATTTATATTAACAGAATGAAACTCAAAATACGTTTAGCGTCAATTACTTTAACAAACAAGTTTACGAATTTTTCGGATAGAACTGAAGCTACGTATTATTTTGTGGATGAATTTCCTCTTGTCTCGAGAAACTAAGTAACTTAAATTAACCACATACTGTTGCAATGTGACCAGTCTAATATGAATTATTTTGAGAATTTATCGGCCAAAATTTTACGTTAAGAGAAAGCTCTTTTTAGTTAACAAATAATATCTTGATATAATTTAAGTGAAAATGATCGCAAGGTACTTGTTAAAGGTGGTAACACCGTTTGCAATAAATCGTTACTATATTGTTCCCAAAAAACTGTCAGCAATCTTATTTTTCAAACGAGTGTCTCTTCTTTAAAAATACTATTTACTGAATATGTCAGTACCTTGCCTCTTGACGCAGTGTGCTATTGAGCGTGTTGTGCAAATGTGCTTTCACAGTATTTTCACGTCTCATATTATACAGATGGACAAGGCATGCCATATTGTCCAGCTGTTGGATCCATTCTTGATGTAATTAAGGTACAATTAATGTAGCACCACATTTTGTCTTGAAATATCTTCTATCCACGGCTATATATATTGATAGTGACCGAGCCAAATATCTCACGAAATAGGCATCAAACGAAAAACCTACAAAGAACGAAACTCGTCTAGCTTGAAGGGGGAAACCAGATGGCGCTATGGTTGGCCCTCTAGATGGCGCTGCCATAGGTCAAACGGATATCAACGGCGTTTTTTAAAAATAGGAACCCCCATTTTTATGACATATTCGTGTAGTACGTAAAGAAATATGAATTTTTTAGTTGGACCACTTTTTTCGCTTTGTGATAGATGGCGCTGTAATAGTCACAATCGTATAAGTACGTGGTATCACGTAACGTTCCGCCACTGCGGACGGTGTTTGCTTCGTGATACATTACCCGTGTTAAATGGACCGTTTACCAATCGCGGAAAAAGTCGATATCGTGTTGATGTATGGCTATTGTGATCAAAATGCCCAACGAGCATGTGCTATGGATGCTGCTCGGTATCCTGGACAACATCATCCAAGTGTAAGGACCGTTCGCCGGATACTTACTTCATTTAAGGAAACAGGAAGTGTTCAGCCACATGTGAAACGTCAACCACGACCTGCAACAAATGATGATGCCCAAGTAGGTGTTTTAGCTGCTGTCGCGGCTAATCCGCACATCAGTAGCAGACAAACTGCACGAGAATCGGGAATCTCTAAAACGTCGTTGTTGAGAATGCTACATCAACATCGATTGCACCCGTACCATATTTCTATGCACCAGGAGTTCATGGCGACGACTTTGAACGTCGTGTACAGGTGTACAGTTCTGCCACTGGGTACAAGAGAAATTACGGGACGATAATAGATTTTTTGCACGCGTTCTTTTTATCGACGAAGCGTCATTCACTAACAGCGGTAACGTAAACCGGCATAATATGCACTATTGGGCAACGGAAAATCCACGATGGCTGCGACAAGTGGAACATCAGCGACCTTGGCGGGTCAATGTATGGCGCGGCATTAGGGGAGGAAGGATAATTGGCCCGCATTTTATCGATGGCAATCTAAATGGTGTAATGTATGCCGATTTCCTACGTAATGTTCTACTGATGTTACTACAAGATGTTTCACGGCATGACAGAATGCCGTTGTACTTCCAACATGATGGACGTCCGGCACATAGCTCGCGTGCGGTTGAAGCGGTATTGAATAACATATTTCATGACAGGTGGATTGGTCGTCGAAGCACCATACCATGGCCAGCAAGTTCACCGGAACTGACGTCCCCGGATTTCTTCCTGTGGGGAAAGTTGAAGGATATTTGCTATCGTGATCCACCGACAACGCCTGACAACATGTGTCAGCGCACTGTCAATGCATGTGCAAACATTACGCAAGGCGAACTACTCGCTGTTGAGAGTAATGTCGTTAGACGCATTGACAAATGCATTGAGGTTGACGGACATCATTTTGAGCATTTATTGCATTAATGTGATATTTACAGGTAATCACGCTGTAAGAACATGCATTCTCAGAAATGATAAGTTCACAAAGGTACAGTATCACATTGGAACAACCGAAATAAAATGTTCAAACATACCTGCGTTCTGTATTTTAATTTAAAAAACCTACCTGTTAGGGTATACTAACTACTGCCTCTCAGTATATTTACTCCTTAATGAAATTTGTCCTAAATGATATATCTCTTTTTACAACAAACCACTCAGTTCATACATACAATACCAGGAACAAAAATGGTCTGCGCAAGGACTTAAAAGCACTTACTTTAGTTCAAAAAGGGGTCCACTACTCACGAACACTCATCTTCAATAATTTGCCAGGAAACATAAAAAATTTAGTTACATATAAAGATCAGTTTAAAAGGAGCTTGAAAGACTTACTACAGGCCAACTCCTTCTACTCCATTGAAGAATTTTTTAATAGAAACAAATGATGTATTGTATATATTCATACTATTAGTATTGTTATTTCAGCTTAAAAAAATGGACATGTTCCACATCCACGAGGATTTCCTCAGCACGGATCTATGGAACGAAAAACTAATCTAATCTAATCTAAACCAACTGTTCGTCTAAAATTGTGAGCGATATGTTTGTGACTATTACAGCGCCATCTATCACAAAGCGAAAAAAGTGGTCCAACTAAAATATTCATATTTCTTTACGTACTACACGAATATGTAATGAAAAATGAGGGTTCCTATTTAAAAAAAAAACGCAGTTGATAGCCATTTGACCTATGGCCAACCATAGCACCATCTGGTTTCTCCCTTAAAGCTAGACAAGTTTCGTTCTTTCTAGTTTTTTTCGTTTGACACTTATTTCGTGAGATATTTGGCCCGGTCACGATCAATGGACCACCCTGTATATGTTGTTGTTGTGATCTTCAGTCCTGAGAATGGTTTGATGCAGCTCTCCATGCTATTCTATCCTGCGCAAGCTTCTTCATCTCCCAGTACTTACTGCAACCTATATCCTTCTGAATCAGCTTAGTGTATTCATCTTTTGGTCTCCCTCTACGATTTTTACCCTCCACGCTGCCCTCCAATGCTAAATTTGTGATCCCTTGATGCCTCAGAACATGTCTTACCAACCGGTCCCTTCGTCTTGTCAGACTGTGCCACAAACTCCTCTTGTCCCCAATTCTATTCAATACCTCTTCATTAGTTATGTGATCTACCCATCTAATCTTCAGCATTCTTCTGTAACACCACATTTCGAAAGCTTCTATTCTCTTCTTGTCCAAACTATTTATCGTCCATGTTTCACTTCCATACATGGCTACACTCCATACAAAAACTTTCAGAAACGGCTTCCTGACGCTTAAATCTATACTTAATGTTCACAAATTTCTCTTCTTCGGAAACACTTTCCTTGCCATTGCCAGTGTACATTTTACATCCTCTCTACTTCGACCATCATCAGTTATTTTGCTCCCCAAATAGCAAAACTTCTTTACTACTTTAAGTGTCTCATTTCCTAATCTAATTCCCTCAACAACACACGACTTAATTCGACTAAATTCCATTATCCTCGTTTCGCTTTTGTTGATGTTCATCTTGTATCCTCCTTTCAAGACACTGTTCAATTCCGTTGAACTGCTCTTCCAAGTCCTTTGCTGTCTCTGACAGAATTACAATGTCACCGGCGAACCGCAAAATTTTTATTTCTTCTCCCTGGATTTTAATACCTACTCCGAAATTTTCTTTTGTTTCCTTTATTGCTTGCTCAATATACAGATCGAATAACATCGGGGAGAGGCTACAACCCTGTCTCACTCCCTTCCCAACCACTGCTTCTCTTTCATGCCCCTCGACTCTTATAACTGCCATCTGGTTTCTGTACAAACTGTAAATAGCCTTTCGCTCCCTTTAGAATTTGAAAGAGAGTATTCCAGTCAACATTGTCAAAAGCTTTCTCTAAGTCTACAAATGCTAGAAGCGTAGGTTTGCCTTTCCTTAATTTTTCTTCTAAGATAAGTCGTAAGGTCAGTATTGCCTCACGTGTTCCAATATTTCTACGGAATCCAAACTGATCTTCCCCATTTCCGCTTCTACCAGTTTTTCCATTCGTCTGTAAAGTATTCGCGTTAGTATTTTGCAGCTGTGACTTATTAAACTGATAGTTCGGTAATTTTCACATCTGTCAACACCTGCTTTTTTTGGGATTGGAATAATTGTATTCTTCTTGAAGTATGAGGGTATTTCGCCTGTCTCATACATCTTGCTCACCAGATGGTAGAGTTATGTCAGGACTGGCTCTCCCAAGACAGTCAGTAGTTCTAATATATTTACACTCCTGGAAATGGAAAAAAGAACACATTGACACCGGTGTGTCAGACCCACCATACTTGCTCCGGACACTGCGAGAGGGCTGTACAAGCAATGATCACACGCACGGCACAGCGGACACACCAGGAACCGCGGTGGTGGCCGTCGAATGGCGCTAGCTGCGCAGCATTTGTGCACCGCCGCCGTCAGTGTCAGCCAGTTTGCCGTGGCATACGGAGCTCCATCGTAGTCTTTAACACTGGTAGCATGCCGTGACAGCGTGGACGTGAACCGTATGTGCAGTTGACGGACTTTGAGCGAGGGCGTATAGTGGGCATGCGGGAGGCCGGGTGGACGTACCGCCGAATTGCTCAACACGTGGGGCGTGAGGTCTCCACAGTACATCGATGTTGTCGCCAGTGGTCGGCGGAAGGTGCACGTGCCCGTCGACCTGGGACCGGACCGCAGCGACGCACGGATGCACGCCAAGACCGTAGGATCCTACGCAGTGCCGTAGGGCACCGCACCGCCACTTCCCAGCAAATTAGGGACACTGTTGCTCCTGGGGTATCGGCGAGGACCATTCGCAACCGTCTCCATGAAGCTGGGCTACGGTCCCGCACACCGTTAGGCCGTCTTCCGCTCACGCCCCAACATCGTGCAGCCCGCCTCCAGTGGTGTCGCGACAGGCGTGAATGGAGGGACGAATGGAGACGTGTCGTCTTCGGCGATGAGAGTCGCTTCTGCCTTGGTGCCAATGATGGTCGTATGCGTGTTTGGCGCCGTGCAGGTGAGCGCCACAATCAGGACTGCATACGACCGAGGCACACAGGGCCAACACCCGGCATCATGGTGTGGGGAGCGATCTCCTACACTGGCCGTACACCACTGGTGATCGTCGAGGGGACACTGAATAGTGCACGGTACGTCCAAACCGTCATCGAACCCATCGTTCTACCATTCCTAGACCGGCAAGGGAACTTGCTGTTCCAACAGGACAATGCACGTCCGCATGTATCCCGTGCCACCCAACGTGCTCTAGAAGGTGTAAGTCAACTACCCTGGCCAGCAAGATCTCCGGATCTGTCCCCCATTGAGCATGTTTGGGACTGGATGAAGCGTCGTCTCACGCGGTCTCCACGTCCAGCACGAACGCTGGTCCAACTGAGGTGCCAGGTGGAAATGGCATGGCAAGCCGTTCCACAGGACTACATCCAGCATCTCTACGATCGTGTCCATGGGAGAATAGCAGCCTGCATTGCTGCGAAAGGTGGATATACACTGTACTAGTGCCGACATTGTGCATGCTCTGTTCCCTGTGTCTATGTGCCTGTGTTCTGTCAGTGTGATCATGTGATGTATCTGACCCCAGGAATGTGTCAATAAAGTTTCCCCTTCCTGGGACAATGAATTCACGGTGTTCTTATTTCAATTTCCAGGAGTGTATATATATCTCCTGGTAGTCGGGCGGCACAAGGGTAATGGTTTTTATGAAATTTAAGCCTCCTTTTTACTCTTTTGACACTGAACTTCAGTGCCATGACAACAATGGGGTGCAGATGCCTCCGATAGTTAAGTCGTTCTATTTTTTACACTACATGATTGAAAGTTAAGTTTTAGGAAATTGGTCGTGTTTGCAATAAAATATGGGATTAGCATCTATTGTGCAAATTGGACTTGTACAGTAGCGGCGCAGTGTAGAATAACTCAGCAAGGAGCATGAGATATTTTATAGCCTATGGTACCCCGAAAAATCCGCTTTAGCTGGAAGTGCTCTGGAAAACGGTCACCGGGTCAAATTGAGTGAAACCTCTGTCATGGCTCGTACAAACGATTTCAGAAACTGTGTGTCACCGACTACATGCTTAACAAAGATGACGACCTGCAGCTCAGCGTGGCTTGGGATCCAGCAATTGAGAGGCTGAAACGGTCACAGCGACCGCGGAGTCAACGTATGACCATATGTGGCGAGGCGTGAGCATCAGTGATGTCACAGCTAGAGTATATACAGTCGTACCACCAGCACATCTGCAATCATTCACTTGATAATGATCACGGAGTGCTTTTATCTAAAGGATGCGACATTTTGACCGCTTGATGCTGCTGTAAATCTAAGAACTTTTCATTTTTTATTAGGTTGTCCGCAGTTAAGGCGGAGAAGACTTCAATTTCATTACGCCCAGCAGAGGCTACACTGGTGCTACTACCGCTAATACTGGCTTCTACCCGACGCAAAAATGTGCCAAATGACATGGATACAACCTTCCAGCTTCCTATCCTGGCTTAAGAGATGGACGCCATATGGCTCCGTAGCATACGGTTCGTACAGATTCAATGGCTGCGCATTACGCTGTTGGTGTGTACTTGCAGTAGCTTCCCGTGCTGCCATTGAAATGATACCGGAGGTAGACCTGTTCCTTGCGCTTCACACTTGCTGCTTGCTTGAACTCTCCTTCCATCATCTTCGGAGTTTTCCTTGTATTTCCGTATTCCTCAACTGCCTTGACACGTTTCTGTGGATGCTTTTCGAGCGACATGTCCTCTTCTTTCACCATTACTGAAACAGCTGCTGATGTTGTCGCTGTTACTCCCAGAGCCATATATTCTGTGTGAGAGTGGCAAATAACATTTGTAGCTGATGAAACTGCTTTCCAACTAGTTTTCACCAGATGCACTCAACGCGACATGCAACGATGTGAGCATGGACGTATCGTGCCCGCCATCCCCTTGCTAGCTGCTGGCCATACTTTCGTACTGTTGTACAACTAGATCTCGGACTTCCTTTCGAAATAGACGTTCAATTCAGTTACTCGGAGCAACCTAAACTACTTACAGGTCATTAAATATTTTAGCAGATATGCAACACTGTGCGTCAGATTGTTCACCGACGCGATGTACAGAAAGCTAGCAGCAGAGTCTATGTGAATTTTGCTGTGGGCGTCTCCGCGAAACGTGGCACATCTCATCTGCACGAGAGTGGTGCCTCGCACACTGAGGCACACACAAGAGCACAAAGAGAGTGGAGAACAGCAGAACAGGCTGCGTGCGCTGCCATATAGCGCGGCTTCTAGAACACACTCCAGGGAGCGCCTGCGTTCTGCGTATGCGTGTAAACATCAAATACCCAACCCGCAATATGTGCAGTGCATTGTGTGCTGAGATCGGACGTAAAATTTGAACTCCGGAGTAATACAGGAAGTTTCTGTCCTCCTCTGTATCAGAAAACTTTTATTTCACAGGTGAAGCGCAATCTTTGTTTACTTGTGAATATATATATATATATATATATATATATATATATATATATATATATATAGTGTCGCGGCCATGTCGTTCTGAGACGAAGGGGGAAATCGAAAATGTTTTCATAGAAAATTTGCAGAATTCGTCAGAAGACATAAGAAAGTGACCGTAACTCGTCCTTAAAATGCCATTCTCATTGTTTGTTCATGGTATGCATTATTGGTCAGTGGAAAATCTAAGATGGTTACAGGAAATTGAGTATCGCAGACAGTGCACGTGAATGTTTGGCATCGAATTCTGGAATTATGTATCACTGGACCATACATCATTGAAGGTAAATAGAACGGGCGGATATAAGGAAAGCTTTTGACAAAGAACTTCAGCGTTACTTGAAGATGTACGCCGGCCTCTGTGGCCGAGTGTTTTATGCCGGCACGGTAGCTCAGCGTGTTCGGTCAAAGGGTTTAGCTACCATCTGTAATAAAAAGAAAAACTGAGTGAACGGATCAACGAACAACCTGAACGGGTGTCATCGGACGTCTGCCACGACGAACAAATTAAAAAAAAAAAAAGAAGCGGTCCTAGGCGCTTCAATCCAGAACCGCGGAGCTGCTACGGTCGCAGGTTCGAATCCTGCCTAGGGCATGTATGTGTGTGATGTCCTTAGGTTAGTTAGGTTTAAGTAGTTCTAAGTCTAGGGGACTGATGACCTTGACCTCAGTTGTTAAGTCCCATAGTGCTTAGAGCCATTTGAACAATTTTTTTTTTTTAAGATTATCCCCTTGTGGAACGGGGTGCTATGTGGCACCAACACGATGGTTGCCCATCTCATTACACACTTATAGCTCGAGAAATACTATGCAGAGGTTATCCTCAACGATGGATAGGGCGTAGAGTGCCTGTCCATTCGCGTGCCCGCACCCCGGATCTCACATATCCAGACTACTTCTTATAGTAGTACATTGAGGACAAAATTTACCAAGATATGTCAAATACACCCGAACATCTGTCTCAACAATTTAGGGATCAGGAAATAAACTTTGAAAACACACCATCCCACTTAAAAATAGTAATTTGACCCTGAAAAAGCCTTGAGAATGGCATTTTAAGAACGAGTTCCGGCCCCCCTCTCACGTCCTCTTATGAATACTGCAAATATTATATGAAAACACTTTCGATTTTCCCCTTCGTTTGGGAACAATATGGCCACGACACTATAAATGCCTCATCATATGTAAAACGCTGTCTTGACGTAGAAGTAGTATAGTGGTGCGCCCAACGATAACACTGGACACAAGAGCGGCACCACATCGTCTTTACGGACTGGTTCTAGTTCTGCGTACAGCATCATGATGGACATATCCACGAGTGGAGATTCCGAGGAAAACAAACGTTGCTATTTACATTCATATGGGCGAAGCACATAACGAGATAGTACGCAATGCCACTGTGCACATACAATCACCTCTGGTTTGCATAGTTAGTAGTTTGGACCGCAGTCATTACATTTCTGATTAAGAGCGGTGACTGTGCTCCGTCTTCAAGATCTCTCTGGTGGTGCTTTCCAACAAGGTAACGCAATAGGTTATTCGTCCGTGCTTTCCTCATCTACCTCGATACAGTCGATGTTAGACATCTGGTCATGTGTTTATATTTCGCACCCCTAGCTATCTACAAAGTACTCCCATATTGACGCACGAAAAATAATATGTTATTGGCTGTTCTTCCTCTGTTGCAGCTTTAATGGTTAAACAGTAAGTGTTATGAAAAAATACTTCCACACATCTGTGAACATTATTCTTCTCTTTCTCAGGCCAGGGACGCAATCGAACCTATACCTATCTGACGTTGCCACTTCTCTCACAATGCTTGTGGCACTCGACCTGTTCGTATACCAGATTCCTTACTTGTGTGTATGGAATACCAAACTGTGTGGAAATTTTTCTACAGTTGATCGCTGAACTGTTATATAGTAGTAGAAGAGTGGTTTCTAATTACTCTCTAGGTTGTGGACTTCATCATTCCGATAAAACAAGGACGCATGGAACTGATCCACGGTCACACAATATTCTATTCTGACAGGAATCCTTGGTTGAAATTCTGGAAACATAATAACTCAAATTTCCACTACAATAAATAAAAATATACACATATAGTGTACTTGTAAAAATTCGTGTCATCACAAAACGTAATGCAAATAACACTATTATATGTCTCCTTCTGGAGAGTACGTAGGAGAAACATTAGAGCTTTCATTTGACTTCATCTGGACATCAGGGAATTCGCAATTGAAAAGAAGCAGTAAACGAAGAGAATACCAACAAAACTGTTATCAGCAGTCCAGAGAAATTTTGTAGCTGCAGAAACTGACAAGCTGAAGAAGAAATACATGCTAATGAAGGTTCTCGCGGCGTGTCAGCGCAGTACTGTCCTATCAGGATTTTTACCGCGTCTGTCCGCATTATTGCAGCTACGTCTCGGAAGACATGTCTTGTCCTGATATTGTGTGGTCTGTGGAAGACAACATGGCTTGATGAACGCGTGGACATACTGCGAATTGATACGAAACGAAAACCGAGAAGCTTTTATTACAAGATATTGGTAGAAGATATTTGAAACATCTAGATTTTGCTGATGATTTTATACTGCTTGCCCCTAATTAGGTTCCTAATCCAGTTTCAAAGCTTTTCTGATTATTATAAAAAACGGATAGTTTCTTATGAATTTCGTTCTTCTGAATGTGCCGATTAGCATGTCTTTGACCAACGATAGATTTGTCGCGATCGATGGGCTGCGTGTCGTACATCGTTGGGAGGACAGTTGTTACATGGGGGTCCGCGGAGCGATAACAAGGAAGTGTGAGCTGTATATGGGATTATACGTAGCGGAACGTGTCTGTACGAAGTGTGGTTACTGCTGTCAGTGTTCTGTGACTGACGTTGAAACTTGTAGTGATTAAAGTGGTTAAGTCTCTGGAGACGTTGAGTCACTGTCTTCAGAGAGGAACGAGACCCATGTAGCATGGACGTGATAGTATGTTTCTTTTCATGGAACGTGGTAGATGAAAGCAGTTTCCTGTTCTGTAGTACAGATGGGTCCAATGAAGCGATTGTTAAGTGACATGTCGTCTGAGTAAATTTGCTGCTCTGAACTGACATTCATTGCCGTTATCACTGTTTTTTGCCGCAAACTTTATGGCTGGTATAGTTGGTCTTTGCCTTGCGACCCTCTAAGCAATATACACTGAACAGCCAAAACATTAGGACTACTTATTAATAGCCAGTATGTCCAGCTCTGGTGTGGGTAAGAGCAGCGACGGATCGTGGCATGGCAGCAATGAGACCTTGGTGGGTTGTTGGAGGGAGCTGGCACCACATCTGCACACACAACTCACCTAATACCCCTAAATTCCGGGGAGGGGGCCGATGAGCTTGACACCACGTTCAGCTACACCCCAAATGTCCTAAATCGGTGTCAGATCTGGTGAATTGTGGGCAGGGGGTGGGGAGGGGGGGGGGGAGAGAGAGCAGCACTTAATTGGAACTCGCCACTATATTTCCCGAACCGCTCCATCACACACTTGGCGTTATGGCATGGAGCGTTATCTCATTGAAAAATGCCGCTGCTTCGGGAAACATAAAGGGACGTAGTTGTCTGCAACCAGTGTACGATTCTCCTTGGCCGTCATGGTGCCTTGCACGAGCTTCACTGGCCAATTGTCGCCCAGGCGAACGTTCCCCAGAGCGTAATGGAGCCGACGCCAGCTTGTCTCCATCTCACTGTACAGGTGTCAAGGAGCTGTTCCCCTGGAAGACGACAGATTCGCACCCTGCCATCGGCATGATGAAAAAGGTATCGGCTTCATCAGACCACGCAACTCTCTGGCGCCGCACCAATGTCCAGTGCCGATGGTCGCGTGCCCATTTCAGTCGCAGCTGCCGATGTCGTGGTGTTGACACTGCCACATACATGGGTCATCGGCTGCGGAGGCCCATCGTTAGGAGTGTTCGGTGCACTGTGTATTCATACACACTTGTACTCTGCCCATCATTAAAGTCCGATGTTAGTTCCACCATAATTCGCTGTGTGTGCAGTTTTACCAGTCCGTGCAGCCTACGACGTCCGGACGTGAGTTTTACCTTGGTTTAACCACGTGTTGAAGACAACCACCACAGCACTCCTCGGACACCCAGTAAGTCGTGCATTTTCCGAAATGCTCTTGCCGATCCTCCGGGCCATCACAATCTGTCCTCGGTCAAATTCAGGCAGATCATGCGCCTTCCCCATTCCACACATGGGTAGCACGCTCATTGATATTACACGCACCGTGAGGGAGTCTGACAAGCAGTCATTACTCGCCAGATGACCATGCTGTGCCTGGACAGATATATATCGATAGTAAGTCCGTGGCCATAATGTTCTGTCTGATCAGTGTAGAACTCACATAACCGAACAGACGTTATTGATGATTGTTTTCCTATCGGGTTAGTGCGTATGCTGTGGTGCGAGCATGCAGTTCACAGTACGGTGATGCAGGGACTGGGCTATAGAGCAGTTTTGGTATCAAATCATTTTCACCTAACTGTGGAGCGCTAACAGTCATCGGACCTCAGGTACACTACGTGATCAAAAGTATCCGGACACCCCCAGAATGTACGTTTTTCGTATTAGGTGCACTGTGGTGCCACCTACTGCCAGGTACTCCATATCAGCGACCTCAGTAGTCATTATACATCGTGAGAGTGTTGAATTGAGCGCTCCGCGGAACTCATGGACTTCGAGTGTGGTCAGGTGATTGGGTGTCACTTGTGTCATACGCCTGTACCCGAAATTTCCACGCTACTAAACATCCCTAGGTCCACTGTTTCCGATGTGATAGTGAAGTGGAAACGTGAAGGTACACGTACAGTACAAAAGCATACAGGTCGACCTTGTCTGTTGACTGACAGAGACCGCCGACAGTTGAAGAAAGTCGTAATGTGTAATAAGCAGATATCTATACAGACGATCACACAGGAATTTCAAATTGCACCAGGATCCATTGCAAGTACTATGACAGTTAGGCGGTAGGTGAGAAAACATGTATTTCATGGTCGAGTGGCTGCTCATAAGCCACATATCACGCCGATAAATGCCAAATGACTTCTCACTTGGTGTAAGGAGCGTAAACATTGGACGATTGAACAGTGGAAGAACGTTTCGTGGAGTGACGAATCACGGTGCACAACGTGGCGATCCGATAGCGGGGTGTGGGCATGGCGAAAGTCATCTGCCAGCGTGTGTAGTACCAACAGTAAAATTCGGAGATGGTGGTGTTATGGTGTGGTCGTGTTTTTCATGGAGGGGGGCTTGCACCCCTTCTTGTTTTGCGTGGCACCATCACAGCACAGGCCTATATTGATGTTTTAAGCACCTCCTTCCTTCCCACTATTGAAGAGAAATTCAAGGATGGAGATTGCATTTTGCAGCACGATCTAGCACCTGTTCATATTGCACGGCCTGTGGCGAAGTGTTTACACGACAATAACATCCCTGTAATGGACTGGCCTGCACAGAGTCCTAGCCTGAATCCTATAGAACACCTTTGGGGTGTTTTAGAACGCCGACTTCGTGACAGACCTCACCGACCGACATCGATTTCTCTCCTCAGTGCATCACTCGGGGAAGAATGGGCTGACATTCCCCAAGAAACCTTCCAGCACCTGATTGAACGTTTGCCTGCGAGAGTGGAAGCTGTCATCAAGGCTAAGGGTGGGCCAACACCATACTGAATTCCAGAGTTACCGATGGAGAGCGCCACGAACTTGCAAGTCATTTTCAGCCAGGTGTTCGGATACTTTGATCACATAGTGTACATTTTTCTGTTTCTTGTTGGACAGCATTTGCTGCGCAGGAGGAGGTTAACCTTACCGTAGTTATGGTAACTATCTGTTATCAGTATGGACCGTCAACAGGAATGCCCGAACAAGGAACGGCGGTAAGATGAATGAAATGTACCACACTGTTGACAGAAGATTCAACTGCATGAGACACTTCACCTTTATATGCTTATCCATTACGGATATTTTAGAACCGTGACTGTATATTAATGTAAATAAATTATACACAACTGCAACCAGTCACTTTTTTCATTAATAATGCTTTATTACATTAACCGGTTTTCGAACCCTTTCAGGTTCATCTTCAGATGATTTCGGGAGAATCCGGGAATTTACATCATTACTGGTAGTAGCATAATGCTGGGTGCTGGTTCTATGGCAGAAAGATGGGTCACACTTTAATGTATCGCCATGACTATAGATTATCTGTCGATATGGATGTGAATTTACATCCATATCGACAGATAATCTATAGTCATGGCGATACATTAAAGTGTGACCCATCTTTCTGCCATAGAACCAGCACCCAGCATTATGCTACTACCAGTAATGATGTAACTTCCCGGATTCTCCCGAAATCATCTTAAGATGAACCTGAAAGGGTTCGAAAACCGGTTAATGTAATAAAGCATTATTAATGAGAAAAGTGACTGGCTGCAGTTGTGTATAATTTATTTACACTTCACCTTTGTTTGCACATTACGTAAATGTTTGTTTTTTACCTTGATCCTAATGTCCTTTTGTGCTTTTACATTTATTAATGAATGAATTGAATTAGCCTGAAGTTCTGGATTTTAGTAATACTAATGTTGATTTCAGATTTAATAATGCTGTTACTGGTATCAAGTGCAAATTTTCAAATAAAAGAGCAGGGGGTCGTCTGTAGTAAATTATAATACAGAGAGATGTGGATATAGAACGACCGGGAGCACATGGAAGGTTCACACTAAAATCTGTATTTGAATAATTCTGAGCTGCACTCGGTTTGAAGCCGTACATGTCCTGTTAGTATTACGTGACTGTTATTCTCACTATGAAATGCGGGATAACTTACATGTCTGGAAATAAATGTAAGGGGGCCTGTGAGATGTTGTTTTCGAATTTAAATGGAGTTGAAGCATTATGAACTTTGTCGTCTCTAACAGTTTATTGCTCATAAATTGTTTCTGCTCTGGGACTTACTGGTATTATCTTTTCTAAGAAGATTTTATTATGTTGAATCTGGTTACATACAAAAGATAAGTGTACTATTAATGTATTAGTAAATGTCGCTTCGTATTCATTTTCTGAGGTTAATTTGAGTAGTTTAAGTTCCAAGGCACACGAAGTGTGCAAAGAATATTCCAGAGGATTCTTGATGTATAATTTTCACGCAGTTATTATCGAAAGGATACCACTCTACGATTCAGGTAACCTTGATACACTTTTTCAGTTATCTACTGTAATGAACGTTACCAGTTCTCAAACGCAGCACTCGGTTACTTAGAGAAGTGGAGTCGTCTGCAGACGCTCCAGCTTTTAGAAACCATTCGCCGTTCTTATCTTCTCAGAAACTGCGCCAAAGGGATGCAGATTCATACATCGAATCGTCTGACCCTTCTTTTCGGTCTGCAATAATTGTCTGCGGGTCACGGGAGACGGGGCGGACGAGAGAGAGGGAAGGAAAGAGGGCAATATCGCGACGCGGAGACGTCGTTACGGCCTCGGCAAACACTCGGCCCCACTCGTCTTTTATTGGCACATTAATTTCAGCAGCGAGCGGCGGCGCACGCGAACGGTCTATTTTATGCCTCATCACGTAATGGCGCCGCAGGGGTGCGAGGGGTGCTCGGTGTGGATGCAGGCAGAGGAAGGGGGAGACACGGCGGGGGGGGGGGAGGGGGTTGTGATTTGATGGGCTGCGAGAGTCGTAGAGGAGTGCGGCAGGGTGTCGGGCGGAACACGTATTGGCAGCCACTGGGTCTCGCAGGAACGGAGTACCAAAACTGATCACGCGAATTCCGTCATATCTGCAGTATCTGTCTGTAGTTGTCGTACTCAGCTGGGACAGGCGACCTCCGAGAAAATATGGAACAAACACAGTCCACCGAACAAGGTCCGCAAATGTATGGTTTCCACGTCAGTCCACTGAACTCGACGACTCCAATCTACACATCACCCATTTTCAGACTACATCCCAAACGAGTGTCAGAGGCACGTTACAGCTTTCAGTTGTACAGGCCGCCCCAGAAGTATACATTCACTTTTACGTACGTACCCTGCAAGCCACTACACGGTGCATGGTGGAGGGTATCCTGTTTCTCTCCTGTTCCATTTACAAATGAACCGATGGGAAAACAATTATCTATTGGCCTTTGTACGAATCCTATTTTTTTTAATTATTTTGTCTTAGCTGTCCTCACGCGATATGTATGTTGGTGCCAGTAGAATAGTTCCGTAGATCGTCACAAATGTTGGTTCTCTAAACTAAACTTTCTCAATATTGTTTCGCCAAGAGAGCCTCTCCTTCCTTTCAGGGATTGCCATTTGAGTTCATGTAGCATTTCCATTCATCGAATCTACTGGTAACAAATTTAGTAGGACGCCTCTGAATTCCGTCGATGTCTTCCTGTAATGCGAGCAAGTGGGGACCCAATACACTCGAGCATTACTCAACAATGTGTCGCACTTGCGTCCCTGTACGGGGCACCCTTTACAGATCAGCTAGACTTCCCTACAGTTCCATACAGTTCACCTTCCCTATTGCCAACCTTATTTGCTCCTCCCATTTCATATAGCTCTACCGTCTTAGACGTAGATATTTGTTGGATATGAAGTGTCGCAGAACACGCCATTAGTACTGTATTCGGACACACCCCGAGCCATTATGGACCCAACACAAGCTTGCACAATACCTTCTTAACAACTTGGATCTCCCATTCGGGAGGACGACGGTTCAAACCGGCGTCTGGTTGTCCTGATTTAAGTTTTCTGTTATTTCCCTAAATCCTATCAGGCACATGCCGGAATGGTTCCTTTAAAATGGCACGACCGACTTCCTTCCCCATTCTTTCCTAATCCAATGGGACTGCAGACCTCACTGTTTGGTTCCCTCCCCCAAATCGATCAACCAACCAACCTACCAATAACTTGGATCCATGGCTTCGTGGGATATGCGCCACAGTCGAATCCTGTCTCAGCTCTTACCAACTGAACTCGGGACTTATCTGACCATGCCACTATTTTTCAGTCGTCTAGGGTCCAGTCATCATGGTCAAGATCCCGGGAAACGAGCTGCAGGCGATGTAGTACTGTTAGCAAAGGCACTCGCTTCGGTGATCTGCTGCCATAGACCACTGACGCCAAATTTCACCGCACTGTCCTAAAAGATACGTCCGTCATACGTACCACATTGATTTCTGCGGTTATTTCAAGTATGTTTCTTGTCTGTTAGCACTGACAACTCTACGCAAAAGCGTTGTCTTTTGTCGCTAAGTGAATGCCGTCGGCCTCTGCGTTATACGTGGTGAGAGGTTATGCCTGAAATTTGGTATTCCCGGTACACTCGTGGCAATGTAGATCTCGGAATTTTGAATTCCCTAATGATTTCCGAAACGTAATGTCCCTTGCGTCTAGCTCCAATCACCCATTCGCGTTCAGAGTCTGTTAATTCGCGTCGTGCTGCCAATATCACGTCGAAAACCTTTTCACATAAATCACCTGAATAAAAATGTCAGCTCGTTTTATGCATTGCGTAAGCGATGCTACTGCCGTCTGTATGTGTGCATATCGCTATCCCATCACTTATGTCACCTCAGTGGATATACAACAGTATTTCTGGGATTTATTCAGCTGAGAAAATGTACAAAGTGTACTTCTTATGGGGCAGACCCAACTGTACAAGTTTACTTAGAAAAATGAAGAAACCGCTGGACAGTTGCTTAATCAACAATCTTTTATTGTGTACACTATCAGTTTCGCTTAATGTTCCATCATTTGGTGTCAAAAGTAAAAATCACTTAATCATATGCGGGCATTCTCACCCCAATGACAACACTGTGGTGAGGATGACCCCAGATGACTTAGTGATTTTATTTTTTACTCTGGATGATGGAACTTTAAGTGTTCCGAAACCGGTCGCGTACCCAATACAAGATTGTCGATTAAGCAATTGTCCTGCGGTTTCTTCATTTTTGCATATTTTACTCATTGTGTTAGTGCATCTTGTAATACAACAAACGATAATCTTCCGAAACACTTTAATTTTAGTTGACACACTAAGTTTTAATCAGAAAACAAGTTTTAGTTTACAAGAATTCTTATTAATTACATATTTTACTTCCCAACATTAATTAGAAAAATTATTTAATTGGTGTTTGTCAGACTGCTGGTCGTAATATTATGGCACTCTGAAGATACCACATACAGAGCAGCGTGAAACGTCATGGAGGCATCTGAACTGGCAGCAGATCTCTCGAGAACATCTACTGCTCTTGCAACTTCGGTACAAGGTGGCTTTGTCATATCTGCATGTTCCTGTCCAGAAGCTGACAGTAAATCGCTCTCGTTCTCTTCTGAACCATGAGCCAGACTGATGACTTGTTCCTCAGCAAATAGATGTTGTCCTCTGCCTGTGTATATTCTTCCTTATTGAGAGTGAAAGAGGGCACCAATTGGGTGTAAACCTGTAAAAAAGCAGCGTTGACATTCAAAGTTCTGCCAACGTTACGAATAGGTTCAGATGCTGGATCATCGGTTTCCTCTTCAGCTTCAGAGGCGCCATCAGTTGCTGTCTAGGTTTTCTTAGAGCAGTTAGTTATGGTGTCTCTTGTAGTTTCACTCCAAGTAGCAGGTATTTTGTAGATAGCTTGCAGTACGTTCCAATGCGGAAGTTTTCTTGTTGTTGGACTGCACTGATAGCAGCCTTAACAAGTCGACGACTGTAATTACGCTTCGTTGAGGCGTTTACTCATTGGTCCAATGGCTCCAGATGGTCCGTGCTGTTAGGCGATACGACAGCTTCTATTTTTGGATGTTCCAGGTCATCGAACTGATGTGCTGAACAGTGGTCCAAAGGTAGTAAAATATTTCTCTTCCTCGTAGCCATTTGTTGCTGTACCTTCAAGAAAAATTTGATCATCTAAACTTTGTTATTATTCTCGTAGTGGCAAGGCAGATTGAATAGGTTGACATTTTTAAAACAAAGTGGAATATTTTATTTTACGATGTCTAATGGTCTGAGTTTCTCAGAACCATCCGAACTACAACACAGGACAACCGTCAGTCTCTCCTTCTGCGTGTTCCTCCATTACATTTTCCGCCCTTGACACGTAGTGATAATCCAGACATCTAGTTACAGAAGACGCCGACTTCACACATAATTAACACATCTCTTGGGTAATACAAATGAGAGAACATGGTTTGGAATTCCCCCTCTCAGTAATTGGCATCTTCAACGTTTATGTTCCTCCCCACATCGCATCTTCTGAAAACGCCATAGGCAACCCTCAGAACACACATATCCAGACGTTCCCCTTTTCTGGGCCATTTCACGAACCTTTTCTTGAAGCAAGGACAGAGACAATGGAGTTTTCTGTGCGTGCCGATGTTGGAACCATTCAAACAGCGAATCATGCACTTCTTCATTTTTAGGTGGCCTCATGCTCTTGCTATTACCGCCAGATGGATCGCTTTCCAGAATTTCCCGTAAAATTGACATGATAACGAGCACGGTGCATAAAATCCTACGGAACATCCTGCATTGCTATTCACACAAAATCACCCACGTTCAGGGACAGCTTCCGCTGACACTCCAGAAAGACAAACGTTCACGCAGGAATTTCTTGCTCGGATGGAAGTGGACAACAAACGACCAGGGAACATTCTGTAACAGACGAAGCCCATTTCCATCTCCATGGACATGTCGATACGCTGAATTGGGGCGTATGGCCAACGAAATTTCTGCACTTCAGCCGTACCAATTCATTCCGCAAAGGTGACTGTGTGGTGCAGGTTGATGGAATCGTTCATCATGTGGCCATATTTTATTGAGAAAGTGGGTCATGCTGGTTCTGTTACCTGTACCGTCACTGGTAAACGCTATGAAAGTCTATTGCGCATCCAGGTTATTCCAACCGTTCAACAGCGTTGATATGTGGGTAGGATCATTTTTACGCAAGATGACACTCACCCACACGTTGTGCAGCCAGTGAAGCGGCAGATGCAGAAGCATTTCGGAAATGCAAGAATTATCAGCCGTCATTTCCCTACAGCCTGGCCAGCCAGATTACCTTATCTTAATCCGTCTGACCTCTGACGGGGATTATCTGAAAAATGTTGTGTTCAGAGCTCCCTTTACGAACGTATCTGAATTGGAGGCACACATTGCACAACGCATTCTGAACGTGACCGCTGAAACACTCTGATATATTGTAGAACATGCTGTTTCTCTGTTTCAGCTTGTGGCAGAAAACGGTGGACAGGATACTGAAGATGTCTTGCGTCAGTCTCACGACAGTTAGAAACCGATGACATATTGCTTTTTATGCGATTTTTTGGCCGCAGGGCAAATAAAAAATTACGTAATTTTGATTTTTATGCGGTTTCTGGTCTCAGAATAATTAAAATTCGACCTTTTCCATACGATGTAGTACGATCTTGCCGTGGTGGTTAGGCTTACCTAGCTAACAACGTCGCACCTGTTAACTGCCGAACTTGTGCAGTCATGCTCGTTGAACATTGCGGATGATGTAATGTGCAACTCAAGCAACTTCTAATACGTGTTTTTTGTTCCGTGACGTTTCTCATTGCGTTAATAATATGGTGTTCAAATTTGACGTCATTCTGAGCAGCAGTTCTCTTTCTAGAGCATTTAGAAACAGTAACTGCAACTTTAATTACAGTCACCCTGTACATACTTACATTTTTATTCAGTTTAGACGAAAAATAAGACATGAAATATCTAATGAGAAGACCAAACTTTAGTTTGTAGTATGAATTATCCAAAATTCGATTTAAGCCGTAAATTTTTCGATTTCATTTGGCAGGGACCGAACAGCTAGTACAAGTTAACCGAGTTTTCGCTTTATCCGACTTCGAAATGACATAGGTCAGTTGTAAGTAGCTCTTTCATTGATATCGCTGCTTTTAAGCCGACGCAGAGCATTGTTATCAGTGTTATATTCTTTTGTTCCAATAATGGATTATTTCAGCTGTCAAACAATGGCTGGTATGAGCCAACACAGTTACACTGTTGAGAAGTGATTAGTGACGTTTATATTGTTGCTCAAACGTCCACTAACTGGACGAAAAATGATAGATATAAAGTCTTACCTGCTTGATTGGGAGGAATGGGTTTTTGTTTTAGACAGTGCCAAAGGCATAGAGCGTAGAGGGCGTAGGAAAACATGAGTGGAAACCCGTGCCGCCGGCTTCTGCATAGATGAGTAGCATTCCTACGTTCCCTTCGTTCCTTTACACAGTACCACAGTACGTTGTACTTACAAAAACGTTCACCTGAAGACGGTTGACTGAATGACGGGTGCTTCCTTTTGGCTACAGTCAACTGGTATGTTAACCGTCGCACCTGCACTGTGTGGTGGTTCAGGAGAGTGAAAGTCCATTATGTGTTATGTTTTAACAATGTCATATTGTCGTGGATGGTACGCTGTGATACGTTTTTGAACAGGTCTGAAGGAGAGGACGTGGATTACGGAATAAACAAGGTAGAGTGCTGTTAACAAAAACGCACTGCCATTCCTATCTTCGTAACGAACAAGGTTACAAGAACAACAGTCATGCAAGTCGATGAACACCTGGTAGAGAACCAACACCTCCTCTTTTTACAATTATAAACCCAATGAGACCCTTGTACTTACTTATGAGAAGACACTTTTTCTCCTTTGACCTGTTTCGATTTGCACCCACAGTGTCAACAATTATTGACCGTAGATGGCACTAATAAATAAATTTTAAAAATGTGGGTCAGTTTTAAGATTCACTCGTATCAAAAAAAGGAAAGAAAGAGGGTTATACGAAAGCTTGATGTTGAAGACATGCGCAGTACGCTACGCTCACTCCGTAGACGTTTCTACTCTACGGTACTCGACACTGTTTGTCATACAGTTAACTTCAGTCTACATGGTTCCATATGTGTTTCAGTTATTAGACTACTTCCTTCTCGTGCCAAAATTTAGTCCATAAACTTACTGAGGCGACTAGAGCTTGGTGGCTTGCGTGGTAATAACGCGTCTGGTTGTGCCAGGGGAGTCCAATATTAACCTGTCGGCTGCTTGGACTCGATTTCATAATCGCAGAAATTATAACGTGACATGTCTCAAATATCTTGTCATATATACGAGCAATGAATGACTCAAATGAGAATTTTACACATTATGGACGAGCAGACTACTGTAGCGAGGGGCTACATCGTATTAAACAGTTTTAATGCACGACTGCGCCATCTGTGCCCTATTGTACCCAATGTGAATACGTGCGTGAGTAACGGTAAAACTGGCAGCAATGACGTGATGTGCGGGTTCATGTCATTCCACAGTTGAATAACAGAACAGCGAAATTATTTATCGCTAGCCACCACTAGGCAGCAGTGAGTAGCAAGGATCCTAACAAGAAAAAATCATACTTCCCAAATATTTGTAAATAAAACATACACTGAAGCGTCAAAGAAACTGGTACAGGCAAGCATATGCAAATACAGATGTGTAAACAGGCAGAATACTGCGCTGCCGTCGACAGTGCCTATACAAGACAACAAGTGTCTGGCACATTTGTTAGATCGGTTACTGTTGGTACAATGGTACAATGGCAGGCTATCAAGATTTAAGTGAGTTTGAAAGTGGTGTCATAGTTGGCGCACGGTCGATGGGTATTTTCCCGTACGACTATTTCAAGAGTGTACCGTACCGTACTAAATCTGCGACATCGCTGCGGCTGGAAAAAGATTTTGCAAGAAAGGGACCAACGACGACTGAAGAGAATCGATCAACGTGACGGAAATGCAACCTTTCCGCAAATTGCTGCAGGTTTCAATGCTGGGCCATCAACAATTGTCAGCGTGCGAACCATTCAAGAAAACATCATCAATATGGGCTTTCGGAGCCGAAGGCCCAGTGATCCCTTGACGACTGCTTGACACAAAGATTTACGCCTTGCTTCGGCCAGTCAGCACCGACATTGGATTGTTGATAACTGGAAACATGCTGCCTGGTCAGACGAGTCTCGTTTCAAATTGCATCGAGCAGTTGGACTTATGTGGGTATGGAGACGAACTCATGAATCCCTGCATGTCAGCAGGGGACTGTCCAAGATGGTGGAGGCTTTGTAATCGTGTGGGGCGTGTGCAATCGGAGTGATATGGGACCCCTATTACGTCTAGATACCATTCTGACAGTTGACACTTACGTAAGCATCCTGTCTGATCATCTGTATCTATTCATTTTTTAAAAATTGTTTTAACTGGTTTTAGGCTTACAAGGCCATCATCTATTCATGTCCACTGTGCGTTCAGACAAACTTGGACAGTTCCAGCAGGACAATGAGACATCCCACACGTCCAGAATTGCTACGGAGTGGCTCCAGGAACACTCTTCTGAGTTTAAACACTTCCGCTTGCTACCAGACATCCCAGATATGAATATTACTGAGCATATCTGGGATGCCTCGAGTGTGCTGTTCGGAAGAGATCCGCACACCATCGTACTCTTACGAATTTATGGACAGCCCCGCAGGATTCATATGTCAGTTCCCTCTAGCACTACTTCAGACATTAGTCGAGTTCATGCCATGTCGTCTTACTGCACTTCTGCATGCTAGCGGTGGCCCTACACGTTGTTAGGTGTGAATTACAAAGCGTTGCAGCAGAAAGATCACAGAGTCCTGTTTAAATGATCAGGCTGTTGTCAGGCTAGAACATAGCCAAATGTGGACTTCTTGTAAGAGCACCTATTTTTTGTTTCTAAGTGAGTTGGTTACTAATGTGCACTGACCTATGAATAATTCAGTTTTACAAGAACACCATGTACACTCGCTTTACAAATTTTTACACAGGAAGTATTTCAAAGGCTTGTTACTACTGGTGCAAGTGTCAATGGTAGTTAAAACCGAAGTTAACGCTGCTCATCCCGATAACATATTTCACTTTCACTTTCCAACATGTTTGCACTTGCTGATAATTGTAGATTTATTTATTTATTCAACCTGATCGGATTAGGGCCATCAGGTCCTCTCTTATATCGGACCAGTGTTCCACACATGCAGCATTTCACACATCAGAGTTACATCATGACAATAGTTTAAATGAGAAAATTAGATTACTCTAGTGACAATATGAATAAAGAGTAGTGACTAAGACCTAATAAAGTAAATGCGGCAGTATTTTTACAACAGATGCTATACATACAGATTATGATAAAAGCAATAATAATAACAGTAAAAAAAATTAAATAATAATGATAAACATGACTAAGACTTAATAAAGTAAATGCTGGCAGTATTTTTACAACAGCTGCTCTAATTACAGATTATGATAAAAACAATAATAATAACTGTAAAAAATCAAATAATAATGATAAACATGAGAAAAATTGGCAATAGTAATGAAGATTTGTGCAGATGTACATTAATATCTTGGTGTGTAAAGTAGATGTTTACTAGTATAGCGAATTTAGGGGAAGGGATATTTAAGGAGGGGGAAAGAGGGAAGTAATGAGGTGAAGTGCATTCATATACAGAGGAAGGCATTACTGTTGCTTAAGCAGATACGTCATTAACTGTTTTTTGAAGCCGGACATGTTTTCAAGTTCTCTAACATAACGAGGGAGGTTATTCCAGAGTCGGGTTCCCGCTACTGTAAAGGACTTGGAGAAGGTGACTGAGCGATGCAGTGGAACGGAGAGGATTTTATTATAATGGGAGCGTGTGTTTCTGTCATGTTGTTCCGACATGAGCGTTAGGGACGAGGAGAGATATGAGGGACAGTGTACATTTATAAGGCAGTAGATGAGACAGAGTGTATGGAAATCTCTGCGTTTGTCTGCACGCAGGCAGGACAATTTTGCATATGCTGGTGAAATGTGATCAAAAAGTTGAACGTCACAGATATATCGGACGCAGGCATTCATGACCAGTTCTAGACGTCGCGAATTTTCCTTAGAAAGGCCTTGTAGGATAATATCGCTGTAGTAAATGATTGGGAGTGTAAGCGTTTGTACTAATTTCTTTTTCAGATCGAAAGGGAAGAGTTTTTTATATTTTTGTCGGACATGAAGCGATGCTGATGGTTTTTTGCACACTACAGTTACGTGCTCTGTCCACTTTAGATTTTCATCTATTACTACTCCCAAACTCTTTGCTGAGGGTGAGAAGTTAATATTTGTTTCATTTAGGATAAGAGATGGTACGGATTCCCGATGTTTTGGGCTAATGAGCTTAGAGTACTGCTTGGGTTTTGGATGGGTTTAGTTTTAGACCTATGTCCTGTGCCCATTTTGACAGTGCATCGAGGTCTGTATTGAAATTTTCAATAGCTTCCTTGAGATTGCTTGGTTTCGCACTTAGATACAACTGAAGGTCATCAGCATACATATGATATTTGCAATAGGTCAGAACCGATGACACATCATTGACATACAGAGAGAAGAGTATAGGACCCAATACTGAGCCTTGGGGAACGCCTGACACTACCTGCCGCCATTGTGATTTTATATTTCCAGACAGGACGCGTTGCTGACGAGACGTCATGTATGAGCGAAACCATTGCACTGCACTTGGTAAGAAATTTAGACCGCTAAGTTTGGCTAGTAAGCTGTCGAAGTCGACAGTATCAAATGCTTTGCTGAAACCTAAGAATCAAATGATATTCGCTTCTTGTCTGTCCATGGCAAGTTTTAGGTTATCTGTCACCTTTATCAGTGCGGATGTTGTGCTTCCATGTTTACGGAAACCAGATTGGTATTCGTCTAGTAGGTTGTTAGTAGTTAGGTAGTTGGTGAGCTGGTCATGAACTATATATTCTAAGGCCTTTGATAGTGCAGGAAGAAGGCAGATGGGGCGGTAGTCAGAGAGTGCTGCGGCGATGTCTTTTTTAGGCAGTGGCTTAATTTGTCCCAGTTTCCAGGCCTCAGGGAAAACACTTGTGATTAATGAATCGTTGAAAATGTCTGTTAGAGAGGGTAGTAGTATTCTTGTTGTGAAAGCCAGAAAGAGGAAGTACTGTTAATTAACAGTTCACATGATCCAGAGGGTGTCACTTCATAGTACTGAACAAGAAATGAGTCAGCGTTTGTTCATAATAACTGTAATATTTCATATATATGATATTTTGGAGGACATGTGATGATCATTTATTATGTTTTGGTTATATATTATGGGTAAGTGGATGATGCTTCTGGGATTAATGAGGAGGTTTTTCAACTAAGTGTATTGGCATGTTACTCATGAGTAAACTAAATGTTTCGGACAATCAGTTAAGGATACACGCTGCTGGCGACCATTTACTTCCTCGTTGGTATTAATAATCATTCCATGTATTATAATTGTAGTGTGTGGCACTGCGATGACTTCCACCTCCCTTGCCATGGGATACATGCTTTTTACTTTCCGCTGTTAAAGGGAATTACACATTACCACGCACTGTCCCGACTTTTAATTCTCATAATAGCAGTACAATACTAGTGGTAGATTAGTGAAAGGAGACATACTGCCTCCAAAAGAGGCAGATACTGTTAATAATTTATGAGTAGCTACATCCGTCACAGCTGCAGTATGTAAGTAATTATGACTAGTTTGATGCGTTGCAAGTCGTCCCAGGATCTTTATCCGGAGCTCGATGTTTTGGTGATAAACATCGCTGTGAATGGCTCCATCGACATCTAAATACTCCAATGATGACGCAGCCGCTCACGGGGAATCGAGGTGCTCACGGCACATCCCAGACAGAGTGGCGTGTGGCCATCTCAGACTCTGTTCGGCGTCAGAAGAGAAGAGTTGCTTGCGGCGGTCACCCCAAGTTGGAGGCAATAAAATGAGCTTTTCCAGACAAGGAGTTTCTGTCGTGGCATCTTGGCGAGGTTGTGCCACGAGTGCACCTTTTCCGGGATATCCATGGTGATACGGTTAACTAACGGGGTATAAGGACATCTTGGAAACGCTCCGTATTATTTCATTCACCGCGATGAAAGGGGCGCTTTCCTTCTACTACCTCCAGTTAAAGTTCACATATATACAAGACAACAGTACTGTACAACAGTTAGGTGTTTTACAGTAGCAACTAATTTATAGACGAAAAAATTATTGTTGTCCAATATCCGTATTGCTTTCTTTGGGATTGGAATTATTATATTCTTCTTGAAGTCTGAGGGTATTTCGCCTGTTTCATACATCTTGCTCACCAGATGGTAGACAAAACTCTACCATCTGGTGAGCAAGATGTATGAAACAGGCGAAATACCCACAGACTTCAAGAAGAATATAATAATTCCAATCCCAAAGAAAGCAGGTGTTAACAGATGTGAGAAATACCGAACAATCAGTTTAATAAGCCACAGCTGCAAAATACTAACACGAATTCTTTACAGACGAATGGAAAAACTAGTAGAAGCCGACCTCGGGGAAGATCAGTTTGGATTCCGTAGAAATACTGGAACACGTGAGGCAATACTGACCTTACGACTTATCTTAGAAGAAAGATTAAGGAAAGGCAAACCTACGTTTCTAGCATTTGTAGACTTAGAGAAAGCTTTTGACAATGTTGACTGGAATACCCCCTTTTAAATTCTAAAGGTGGCAGGGGTAAAATATAGGGAGCGAAAAGCTGTTTACAATGTGTACAGAAACAAGATGGCAGTTATAAAAGTCGAGGGACATGAAAGGGAAGCAGTGGTTGGGAAGGGAGTGAGACAGGGTTGTAGCCTCTCCCCGACGTTATTCAATCAGTATATTGAGCAAGCAGTAAAAGAAACAAAAGAAAAATTCGGAGTATGTATTAAAATCCATGGAGAAGAAATAAAAACTTTGAGGTTCGCCGATGACATTGTAATTCTGTCAGAGACAGCAAAGGACTTGGAAGAGCAGTTCAACGGAATTGAACAGTGTCTTGAAAGGAGGATACAAGATGAACATCAACAAAAGCGAAACGAGGATAATGGAATTTAGTCGAATTAAGTCGTGTGTTGTTGAGGGAATTAGATTAGGAAATGAGACACTTAAAGTAGTAAAGAAGTTTTGCTATTTGGGGAGCAAAATAACTGATGATGGTCGAAGTAGAGAGGATATAAAATGTAGACTGGCAATGGCAAGGAAAGTGTTTCTGAAGAAGAGAAATTTGTTAACATCGAGTATAGATTTAAGTGTCAGGAAGTCGTTTCGGAAAGTATTTGTATGGAGTGTAGCCATGTATGGAAGTGAAACATGGACGGTAAATAGTTTGGACAAGAAGAGAATAGAAGCTTTCGAAATGTAGTGCTACAGAAGAATGCTGAAGATTAGATGGGTAGATCACATAACTAATGAGGAGGTACTGAATAGGATTGAGGAGAAGAGGAGTTTGTGGCACAACTTGACCAGAAGAAGGGATCGGTTGGTAGGACATGTTCTGAGGCATCAAGGGATCACCAATTTAGTATTGGAGGGCAGCGTGGAGGGTAAAAATCGTAGAGGGAGACCAAGAGATGAATACACTAAGCAGATTCAGAAGGATGTAGGTTGCAGTAGGTACTGGGAGATGAAGAAGCTTGCACAGGATAGAGTAGCATGGAGAGCTGCATCAAACCAGTCTCAGGACTGAAGATCACAACAACAACAACAATATCCGTATACGTTATTTCCGTAAACATGTAAGTTGCACGCTGTGCCCTTGTGTTCATCATGATTGAGCCAAGCAGAATTACTAACAAGGTGCAATGCTGGTGCACGCACAGGTGTTTCAAAGCACACTCCGCAGTATGCCACTCCTACGTGTTCACATGTTGACCCAACGACATCGTCAGTTACAATTGCAGCGGGCACGGGACCATCGGAGTTCGACCGTCGACCAATAGAAAAGTATCGGCTCTTCGGTTTAATCACATTTTTAGTACAGTTGGTCAAAGGTCTCTCCATAAATGAATCACATTTTTGGTACAGTAGGTCCACGGTCGTCTCCACAAACGCAGCGCTACACGGATAGCTGACGGTACCATTATTATGCGATGGGAGACATTCCTCTGTGCTTGCATGGGACCTACGGTAGTATTCGAAGACATGCTGACAGCTGCGAACCAACTGGAGACCCTCATTCTTGATGGTTTCCCCGACAGCGATGCCTTCTTTCAGCGCGATATTTGTCCGTGTCTCGGAGCAGAAGTGTGAAGCAGTGATTTAAGAAGTATTATAGTGAACTCACTTTGATGTCTTGGTGACAAAATTAGCTTGATGTATATCCAATGGAACCCATGTGGGTCACCATAGGGCGACCTCACCGTGTACGCAAATCAGCGGCCACATAGCTCCACAAACCTACCGACAAACTGTCGGATCCCTGATACGCAGAGTCGGTGGTATATTTCGTTCCAAAGATGGACAAATAACCTATTAGGCAGGTGGTCATAATGTTTTGGCTTTTCAGCATATTCGCAATGCTTTTTTGCAGACAGTATACACATATACCAGTGACTGCACGTGGATGATTGTGTCATTGTAGGGTGTATAATTTAGGAGATACGACTTCATGAATACTGAAATACGTGAAAAATTGGCTTGTACAGTTTGAAACTGTGTATATGTCTCCAGGCAATGTAAGGGGTCAACCGCCCCTTACGTGTGGAGAACAATTTGGCTCACGCAGGTCGCCGCAGGTACTATCGATACCCGTGCGCCGAGTGCGCCAGAAACTAGTCTGTGTAGAGACTCCAAGTAAGTACGTTGTTGGCTGCTAAGCGAGCAGGGAGAATTTCAGCAGGACGGCCGACCGCGGTTACAGTTATTTAACGGCTGCGTGTGTCACCCAACGCCGTGGGCCTGACCTCCATCAAACACGTAAATGGCATTAACTGGGTGATTTGTTGATGTGCTTAAGTGTTCATTTGTGTACCGTGATTACGCGACAATCGCGCCGGGCACCCACGATTTGGATTGCAGTGAGGATTGTGCATTCAGTGCTACATAAAGAATATTGGGTGTGACGAGATTAATAGGCGACCTGTGATGGGTTAACCGTTATTACTTTGTCAGACAAAGGGAGTAACTGCCTCGGTCATGGTGTTTGAACAATATATATAGAACCTTAATAACAAAGTATATACCGATTATTGCTACCTGACATCCTAACTAGTTTTATTGGATTTGATACGAAACAACTGCCGTGCGAATATTAACCTATCAACATTTATCAGTTGCATTCGGCCAAACTCTTCTGAACTGTTAGGCTATAATCCACTAGTCAATAACGGTGAATATTTGAGAATGAGAGCGACATTAAGTCAATGTCAGACCTTTTCCAAACTTTTTCTCATTTACACTCCTAATGTCAAATATTTAACTAATTTGTAAGGTAATCAGAAGTCTGAAGCTGATTTAGTCATGGGAGTTCGATTTTTAAATAATTGCAGTTTTACTGGTACTTACCAAACATGTGGGTAACATTGCATGTATTAGCGGTGTTTCATACGTAAATTGTTGCTTGGTTTCATATAGTTTTTGAGGATTTATACACATAATTTTCTACTTCCCTCTGCTGCAGCGGGAGGCAGTCCAGAGCTTGTGCAGATTGTTTTTCTTAGATTCCCAGAGGTTAACTTGAGACGACGTCTTCGTCCAAGCCGTGAAGGCCCGAGGGATGTCTACCGGCCGCCTTGATCCTCTGCATTGCGCCGTAATGCGGATTCAGCATGGAGCGGCGTGTGATCAGCACATCGCTCTCCCGGTAATTTTGACAAATTTCCAGACCGTGGAGTCGCTGCTACTCGATCAAGAAGCTCCTCGGTTGGCTTCACGAGACTAAGTGCAGCCCGCACCAGTCCTCCTACTAAGGACAAACCCTTGGCAGTACTGAGTATATAAATCGGTCCTCTGCACGTTAGCCACCTACACTGACCACTCAGATACAGAGCCTAACTCCCTCCCAACAAAATTGTACCAAAACTACTTTTACCCTTGCTCATTTTCGGTATGTCTTTTATGTTTGTTGTACGTAATGTAACTCCTTAGCAGACGACCAATTTTTGTAGAACCATACATTTTATAATATAAAAAGATTCAGAATTTTACGATTGTCTAATGAAATGTAGTTATTTACTTTAGCGTTCTACGAGAGTATCATTTTGTTGATGTCCCCATAGAGTCATACATCCACTTGAAATATCCTTTGTTTCCTCATGGTGGCGGCGAGCATTTTGTTCCCCCCATTCAGCTCTTTGGAGACTTTTGTTGACAGTCTGTGCTGCTCCAAGTCTTGACGTTTCGGCAATCACTCAATTTTCTCAAATGTTTCCTGTGGTGTGTTTATGTAGTCATACAATTTGGCGCCCCTCCTGTTGGTCAAAAATACTGCACGGTAATCCAAACTGAAGCATTTCTTTTTTATTTGATCTAACTCCGACGTCGTCTATCATTTCCTCCTGCTCAGAAGACTATGTGAAACCAAGACTGCCAAACCTACTCATTTCCGGAGCGAGTCGGAATATAATTCAAAAAACGCTTATAAAAGTGTTTATAAGTAGTATGAATATAACAAAAAGATGCGAACAAAATTTCTGAGAGGTCATAAAATGTTAGTAACACATTATTACATAGGAACACGCTAAACTACTGCGTTAATGTCGTGTATAGAATAAAATCAATGTATCACAGTTAAAGTCTCTCAACTTGGATTTGTAAATTTCAAATGTGCACCTCATAATGCTTACTTTTGCTGGATGTCAATTGAAAATGGATCTGCTAAATAGCATAGATATGCTTAATACATCGTTCTCTGGTCTACCGTCATATACAGGGTGATTTTTTCCAGCGTCTAAAACTCTAGGGGTTGATCGATGAGAAGATACGGAACAGAAAATATCTGATGAACTCATGTCTGGAAATGCTAGAGATCATTCATTCAATCATACTTTGTTACAGAAACTGTGGTCTAATAAGCGCTGTACCATGCGTCCACATTTACAGTATGCATGGTTTCCTCCCAGAGAGTGGTACTGTTCCTCATACATCAAGCCCTAGTGCCCTCTCCTGCCATAGTAATTGGCAATGTTGTGTCCGACTCACTTCCCTTGCTAACTCGCTTTGCAGTGGATGTGATACAGTGCTGTGCACAATGATTCCATATGCGAATTCAGAGCTCGCCAGCATCGTGTTTTCTTACGGAAAGGCAAATGGCAACGGGCGGCGGGCAGCAAGACTGTATCAGGAAACCTATCCCAGCCGACAACAGTCACATGTTAGCAACAGTGTCTCGCCGTTTGTCTGAGACAGGGTCGTTTCAGAAAGCAGGAAATCATGAAGAAATTACCCGAAATTTTCGGGCATTAGACTGAGAGAAAAATGTGTCAGTACCAGGCAGATGGCCCGCCAGTACAGGATAATCCAGACGACCGTGTGGAACATTCTCCATGGCAGTTGTTACTACCCTTATCACTTACAGCATGTGCAGGGCTTAATAGCGACAGACTTTCCACATCAGGAGAAGTTTTGTCACTAGTTTCTTCACCAGGCAACCCCTATTCCGGGATTTGTGTCATTCATCCTATTCACAGATGAGACCACATTTACGACGAGAGGTATCTTCAACTTTCATTAACAGTCATATGTGAAACAGTATGTAGAACTCACATGCAATGGTAACAGCGAAACATGCTCCGGTAGCACCTGGTGTGTAACATGTATGAGACGGGCGAAGTACCATCCGATTTCAAGAAGACTGTAATTATTGTAATTCCAAAGAAAGCTGTTATTTACTGGAGCAAATATTAGCGACCTGTCAGTTTCGTAAGTCATAGTTGCAAAACACTAACGCGGATTCTTTACAAAACAACAGAAAAACTGCTAGAAGCGATCTCGGAGAAGATCTGTTTGGGCTTCAGAGAAATTTTTGAATAATCGAGGCATTGCTGAGCCTACAACTTGTCTTACAAGATAGCTTAAGGAAAGGTAAACCTTCGATTATAGAATTTATAGACTTAAAGAAAGCTTTTAATAGTGTTGTCTGCACTACACTCTTTGCAATTTTGAAGGTAGTACCGAGATAAGGATTATTTGCAACTTGTACAAAAACATACTGCAGTTATAAGCGTCAAGGAGCATGAAAAGGAAGCAGTGTTTTAGAACGGAGTGAGACAATGTTGTAAAGTATCCCTGTGTTACTCAGTCTGTATAGTGAGCAAGCAGTAAAAGAATGGAAAGAAATACTGGGAGAAGACATAAAAACTTTGAGATTTGACAACGGCACTGTAATTCTGTCAGAGGCAGCAAAGGAGTTGGAAGAGCAGTAGAATGGAATAGATAGCGTCTTGAAAAGAGGATATAATATGGTCTTCAGTCCAGAGACTCGTCTGATGCAGCTCTCCATGCTACTCTATCCTGTGCAAGAACCTTCATCTCCCAGTACCTACTGCAACCTACATCCCTCTGAATCTGTTTAGTGTATTCATCTCTTGGTCCCCCTCTACAATTTTTACTCTCCATGCTGCCCTCCAATACTAAATTGGTGATCCCTTGGTGCCTCATAACATGTCCTACCAACCGATCCCTTCTTCTAGTTAGGTTGTGCCATAAATTTCTCTTCTCCCCAATTCTATTCAATACCTCCTCATTATTTATGTGATCTACCCATCTAATCTTCAGCATTCTTCCGTAGCACTACATTTCTAAAGCTTCTATTCTCTTCTTGTCCAAACTATTTATCGTCCATGTTTCACTTCCATACATGGCTACACTCCATACATATACTGTCAGGAACGACTTCCTGACACTTAAATCTATACTCAATGTTAACAAATTTCTCTTCTTCAGAAACGCTTTCCTTGTCATTGCTAGTCTACATTTTATATGCTCTCTACTTCGACCATCATCAGTTATTTTGCTCCCCAAACAGCAAAACTCATTTACTACTTTAAATGTCTCATTACCTAATCTAATTCCCTCAGCATCACCCGACTTAATTCGACTAAATGGAATATAGTTGAATTAAATCAGGCGGAGCTGAGGAAATTAGATTATTAAACGATACACTAAAACTAACAGAGGAGTTTTGCTATTTGGGCGGTAAAATAAATGATGATGGCTGAAGTACAGAAGCTATAATATTGAATGGCACTGGCAAGGAAAGCGTTTCTGAAGAAGATATATTTGTTAACATTGAACGTAGATTTTGTAAGTAGGCTATTTAGGTTTTTACATTGGTAACGCCACGTAGCGCTCTGTATGAAAATCACTGGCTGTGCTGTATGCAGTCTGTGGATGGTTTGCATTGTTGTTGGCTATTGTAGTGTTGGGCAGTTGGCTGTTAATAGCGCGTAGCGTCGCGCAGTTGGAGGTGAGCCGCCAGCAGTGGTGGATGTGGGGAAGTGAGATGGCGAATGTTTGAGAGCGGATGATCTGGAAGTGTGTCCATCAGAAACAGTACATTTGTAAGAATGGATGTTATGAACTGCTGTATATATTATGACTTTTGAACACTATTAAGGTAAATATATTGTTTGTTCTCTATCAAAATCTTTCATTTGCTAACTATGACTATCAGTAGTTAGTGCCTTCAGTAGTTTGAATCTTTTATTTAGCTGGCAGTAGTGGCGCTCGCTGTATTGCAGTAGTTCGAGTAACGAAGATCTCTGTGAGGTAAGTGATTTGTGAAACGTATAGGTTAATTTATTCAGGGCCATTCTCTTGTAGGGATTATTGAAAGTCAGATTGCGTTGGGCTAAAAAAATATTGTGTGTCAGTTTAAGCACAGTCATGTATAATTTTTCTAAGGGGACGTTTCAATTTAAATGTTAGGAAGTCTTTTCTGGAGGTATTTGTTTGGATTGTTGCCATGTATGGAAGTGAAACGTGGACAATAAACACTTCAGGTAAGAAGAGAATAGATGCTTTTGAAATGTCATGCTATAGAAGAATACTGAACATTAGATGAATAGGTCATGTAACGAATGAGGAGGTACTGGACAGAAATGGGGAGAAAAGATATTTGTTTTACATGTTGACCAAAAGAAGAGATAGGTTAATAGCACACATTCTGAGACATCAAGTGGCCACCAATTTAGTACTGGAGGGAGGTGTGGGAGGTACGAATTGTAAAAGTAGACCAAGAGACGAATGAAGGGTTATTCGGAGATGAAGAGGTTAGTGCGGGATAGAGTAGCATGGGGAGCTTCATCAACCCAGCCTTCGGACTTAAGAGCAAAACAGTGTCTACCAATCTTTTTCCCAGCACACTGTCTTTCATTTGCTATTTGAGTGTAGTCAGAAACCCTTAATTTATAGCGGAGTTTCCGCAGTCCTCTATGAACGTCAATCGCATAGTGCTAGATACATATAGACACCGTATTTATCGTGAATAGTTGATAATCCCGCCTCTAGGGAGCTGTAATAGACTTACGTTTATTTCGCACACAATTGTTAAATCCAGTAACTATGTGGGTGCATTTGTTAAGTGTAACGTTGAAGTAAATCGACAACTGGCACTACTTATGTAAATCATGTATGATAATTATCACCATGAAGCAATTCGAAGACGAATGCCCGCATCTTCGGATAGCGCCTACATAGTATTCGTGAACATAAACATTTCGTATTATAAATTCATTACGGCCATCAAATTGTGATCGCTAGATTTTATAATGTCAAACAATAGACAGTTTTTCGTACCAGACATTCATACCTCTTATAAACGGAAGGAAAAAGAAGCGAGGTATAAATAGTGCTGAGACATATATTTAAAGTGTTAGCTTGAAGTGAACCGTAGTGTTTATCAGCTATAATAGTTCTCAATACTCTGTTGCGTTTCACGACTATTTATGCTTTCAGCCTAATATTAGTAGTCAATGGGTGATGCAAAGACTGGCATATTGCTCTCATAGCTACTTAGTTTCGTGTAATATGCCTGAGTAAGTGGGAAGGACCAAACGTTTGATTACACCATCGATGACTGATTAGTGGAATGAGTTAAAAGGACGAAAACATTTACGATTGTCCATTTGAATCATTTAGTGTGGAATTATCAAGAAAGCTCTTAGGGAAATCGGTCGAAGTTAATACTTACTGAACACTACAAGTGATGTGAAATTTATCCGCCAAGAAGGTCACTTGCAAAAGTCTCCTCCTTTTATATTTTCAAGTATTCTACAGTAGTCCGAGGAATTTACAGAGAAGAGTAAACAGGGAAATGATAGAAGGTTCAGAGAAGAACTTCGTGTGTTTCGTCTGTCTGAAATGGGAATCCTCAACAAGCATCTGTGGGTAACAGTATAAAGATAAACAGTGCGCTGCACACAAAGATTTATTATGAGAATTCTGAGAGCGCAATTTCCAAGACAAAAAAACTTATTGCGCCTTCACACAAACATCCACCGTAACGATGACAACGGTAAATTAGAGAGAGATTCATATTTACACGGAAGCGTACCACCAGAAGTTCTTCGTGCGTGAAATGGGATGCGCGTACAACGTAAATATAAACTTCTTTATTTCGTAAATTATCATAACTTACAGTCGCATGAGATAGCATTTTGTTCCTACTCAGATTAGCATGAAAAAATTACCAAAAAATTCACGAACCACATGTAGCACTGTATGTAGTATGCTCGATACTGTAAAAGTTTCCGCAGACTTTGGAACCAGTTTCTGGAAATGTGAAGGGGTCATGATGTAATTCTGTATAAACCAGTGTTTCAGTAAACGTCAGAAGTGGCTTTTCGCAGGAATGTGCACCATATACTCGGAAACGTTTTGTGTAAGAATACAGAAATTGTATTTACAGTTGCGAATATGAAACACCGTAGGCTATGTTTTGGAATGATGAAAATGAGAGTTTGTGCCGGATCTGGACTCTAATCCGGACTTCATATTTTACGCCAGCTGTCTCCTTAACCGCTTCGTCTATCCTTGCACGAATCACGGCCAGACCCAAACTTACTTCCATATGTCGTCGTCCATGTGTCGCAACCTGCGCCATTCTTTTCTTTCTTTCTTTCTTTTTTTTTTTTTTTTCTTGAGTAACCAGTCTTCTGACTTCACGATTATACAATTCTGTGCTCCAAACGTACATTCTCAAAGATTTCTTCCTCAGATTAAGGCCTGTATTTGATACTAGTGGACTTCTCTTAGCCAGGAATTCCCTTCTCGCCAGTGCTAGTCTGCTTTTTATGTCCTCCTTGCTCCGTTCGTCATGGGTAATTTGCTGTCTAGGTATCAGAAGTCCTTAACTTCATCTGCTTCGGGACCACAAATTTTGATGTTAGGAATCTCGCTGTTATCATTTCTGCTACTTCTCATTAGTTTCGTCATTCTTCGATCTATTCTAAGTCCATAATCTGGTGTCAGTAGACTGTTCATTGCATTCAGCAGATCCTGCAATTCTTCTTCACTTTCTTTGAGGATAGCAGTGTCGTCGGCGAATCTTATCACTGATATCCTTTCGCCTTGAATTTTAATTCCACTCTTGAACCTTACTTTTAATTTTGTCATTGCTTCTTCGATGTAAAGATTGAACAGAAGGGGCGAAAGACTACATCCGTGCCTCATACTAGTACGTTGCGTGTATTCCCGTCTCTGTACTAATTGAGAGTTGAAGGCCTTTTATTGGCGAATAAATACGAAATAGCAGTGCCTGTTTTATTAAGAAGAACCATGTAATATTACACCGTACTTCTTTACAACACAGGTACTGCTATATCGTCTTCATTGAACAAGTTGGAGAATCTTGTACTTATAACGCAGTTCACCGATTTATACTGTGTAGATATGCATAAATTTCTGGAAGAGGTCGGGCCTGTACTACCCCGTTGTGGCACTGCGATCCTCAACAACCAGTTGCGAGGCGGACATTATCGAATGCCTCGTGTACTCCACTTGGCTTCCTGTTGCGCGTTACTCTTTTTTCTTATTTGAAAAATGAATAATCGTGGTCTATTCCAGTATCTGAGTAGGACTTCCATGAAGCCAGAAACCGACACTCCCTATTTGTCGTCTCTGCTTTTGCAGAAGCACAGTTAACGTTTGAAGACAGCGACTCACCGAGGGGAGACGGGCCTTGTTTTCCCTCGCCTCTCCTCTTCCCGTGACAGTTAAACTTCTCTATTGTTTACGCTCGCAGCCGACTGCCACGTTAAAACGTCCGCACTGTTTGAAATTAGTGGTTGATTTGTTTATAACTAACAGCAGCCATTCTATTAACACACGACAGCACGATGGTGTTTTCTATGCGACCACATCCTGCGGTACTCACTAACAACATATATTTTCAAATGGCTTAGGTGAGAGTCGAATTGTATCATAGTGATGGTAAGCAGGTTTAGAAACACAGCTTGGGCGATATTCTCTGGTAATGCCCCTGTTTTCTCCTGGAATAGTGTAGGTTTCTTTATCTGTGCTACAAGACTGCACAGTGTTGAACTTAAGGGAATAACGCATGATTTTAAAAAAATGCGTATATTAGGTCCACTTCGTCGTATTATGACAATTGTAGCTCACTGAAATTAGCTGACAACAGGTTAAGCCTTTACGCATATAGCATTCAGTTCTTAATCTGACCCACCTATCCTGGCTGGTGTTTTGAATAGGTTTCCCAGGCGCATAATTTCATACATTCATGTGAAATACTATTATTGTTGTTATTATAATTATTACTATTAAATTTTACACTGATCACCTAGAAGATCATGACCACCAACCATACAGCGGGTACGTCAACCCTAGGCACGGATAGCAGCGGCGACGCATGGTTGGAATGGAAGCAATGTGACCAAGATAGGTCGATGGACGGATTTGGCATCACATCTGCACAAACAGCTCACCCAGTTCCCGCAAAATCCGGGCAGGGGGACGATGATCCCCGACGCCACGTTCAATCACATCCCAGTTGTGTCCGATCGGGTTCAGATCCAGCGAACTGGGGGGGGGGGGGGGGGGGGCAACACATCAACTGCAACTCGCCACAGTGTTTCCCAACCAGTCAACCACACTCCTTTCTGACATAACGAATTACCTTGTTGATGAATGGCACTGTCGTCGGGAAGCATGATTGTCATGAAGAGGAGTGCGTGATCTGCAACTAGTGTATGATATTCCATGGCCATCATGGTGCCTTGCACGAGCTTCAGTGGACCCATGGATGCCCACAGAGCGTAATGAAGCTGCCGCCAGCATGTCTCCGTCCCGCATTACAGGTATCAAGGAGTTGAACCCTGGAAGACGATAGATTCCTATCCTCCCATCGGCACGATGAAGAAGGTATCGGGTTTCAGCAGACCATGCAACGAACTACCACTGCTCCAACGCCCAGTGCCGATGGTTACGTGGTTAATTCAGTTGTAGTTGCCGATGTGGTGTTAACATTCAAGCATGCGTAGGTCGTCGGCTGCGGAGGCTCATAGTCACGAGTGTTCGGTGCACTGTGCGTTCAGAAACACTTGTACTCTGCCCAGCATTAGTCTGATATTAGTCCCGTCACAGTTTGCTGCCTGTCTTGTTTTACCAGAGTACCCAGCGTGTGCCGCCCAATCCCACAAGGTCTGAGCGTGCTTTCATCTTGTTTTCTCTACGTGTTGAAGACACTCACCACAGCATTCCTCGAACAACCGACAAGTAGTGTGGGGCCTCCGGGCCATCATAGGCTACCCTTGGTCAAACTCTGATACATCGCGAGCCTTCCCAATTCTACACACGGACAGTACGCTCACTGATACTACACGCACCCTGCGTGTCTGACTAGCTGTCATTTCTGGCCAGGTGATGCTGCTACCGCGTCTGGACGAGCTTATATCAATAGTAAGACGGTGGTCATAATGTTCTGGTTGGTCAGTGTACTCGTGCTTCGTTATTGAGAGGCAACTTCTTGTTATTATATTTTACTTTAATGAATTCTGAGTATGAATGATACGCCTAGGTTTAAGTAGCAGGGGTCGTACAGAACAAAAATAATGTACTATCTTTCCCCCGTCGCGGTAAACATTATGATTTGTACAGTACATAATGATGTAAGTGCATATACGCTAAGACATTTGATGCTGTGGTAAAGAAGAATCGACCTCTATCTCAGGAATTATGCAGATATTTGTTTTTCCCGTAATGCTCTCCTGTATAAGCCGTGCCACCGCCCACGTTACAGTCCACTACTCATGCGCCCTGAAACAGTCGCGTAATTTGCGCGAAATTTACGAGCATCCCTGGTGAAATATGCTTGTGGTGACCCCCTTTGTGTTCTTGCGCCGGTGACAAATATTCTGTCATCCTGAATAATGGCTGCATGCTGTACATCGTGCTTCCAGAAAGATAAATGGCTTACCGTTGCTCCTGGCCTTCAAAATTGCAGAAATAAAAATACGCCGTTCTTTTGAACGGGGAAATGAAATTAAATGTTTAATGAAACGCAAGTTTGTGAAGAAATACTTCAAGCAGTACGCAGCGACAGGTTTTTTTTTATGTCTACGAGTAAATTTCTCGGGGGGCATGAATCTTGAGGTAAGATACTTAATGTGGGAATACTAAAATAGAAATAAAAATTTCATAAGGTTTATCAGGTACTTACAATGTGATAGAATTCAGTCTAGCGTGGTCGACGCTTTAAATTGTGAGAACCTTTGTGGTTCTCAAGAAAGCGTGGATAAAACTATTTTTGTAGGAACTCGTGTAAGATTCTATTACTTTGTTGTTTCCCTACATTAATTCTGCTTACGTAGTCTTTCCTTCACGCAGTAATAGCACGCGACTTTCTAATAGGGCATTCCTCTTAAATAATCACAGTTCATCACATACATTTCTACAAGACTCTTTCTCCTATCTTCGCTTGTATTAACTATCTGGCAATACGGTAAATTTTCAAAACAGGCGCATATTTTTTTCCGATCTTCAGCGTGCTGAAGGTTAATTAAGACCGCAACTTTTTGTGTATTGAAATAAATGGTTGGAATTTCGTCTCAGGTTGCATTAAGAAGTATCCTTAATTTATTGGTGATGACTAGTTTCGCACATTGAGTCCGTTCTCAAACCATTCGCCTTCGTAAGTCACTGAAGTACAGTCAAGTATGCATGCTGCGAACAGCCAAAGCGGACAGTCCAGATGGCAATACAGAGTGAACAATTCGAAGACAAATGAGCATTTCTCACTGTTCACTGTGACTTGAAAAATGTACACTTGACTTTGTTGCAATTACTTACGTAGGCGAGTAGTTTGAGAACGGATAAAATGTCCGAAACTAGACACCACCTATAAATAAAGGATACTTCTTAATGCAACTTGCGACGGAATTCCAAGCATTTATTTCAATACAAGTAGACGTATTGAACTATCCAAACCTACAAGCCAACAACTGACTGATTGACTGACTAAAATGACTAAACTGTAGTGAACTGCGAAGCGAAATGTGAATGCGTATGTAAGATCGTATAGAACGAAAGTGAAAAGTTCCAGAACATTGCAGAAAAACCAGGCTTCTTCCGAGGTCTTCATAATACAAAGTATCCCGGATAAAATTTTAAAATAATGCATCCCAAAAAACAAATATCCAAATTTATAACATTTTTTGAAATATAATAACGTGACATTCTTCCTCTTCTTCTTCCTTTCTTCCTAGGCTATAACCTGTTTCCTTCAGTATTCCTCAGTCTACCCTAACGTACTCTCGCATTCGGGAGGACGACGGTTCAATCCCACGTCCGGCCATCCTGATTTAGGTGTTCCGTGATTTCCCTAAATCACTCCAGGCAAATGCCGGGATGGTTCCTTTGAAAGGGCTCGGCCGATTTCCTTCCCCGTCCTTCCTTAATCCGATGAGACCGATGACCTCGCTGTTTGGTCTCTTCCCCCCAAACAATCCAATCCAAAATCCTAACATGCTCACTCCATCTTTTCCTTAGACGACCAACCAGCTCGAGATTTATTTCTCACGATTTTCACAATCTTCCGTTCATCCATCCTGTCTGTGTTCGTTCCATTCAAGCTTTCTCTTATGTATCCACTCATTAATGGAGTCCACCTTATACCCTTTTCTTACGCTATGTTCTCTATCTCTCAATGTCTTTCCTGTAACACCTTGGCAGAACTTTCGTTTCCGTGGTTCTGAAACTTAGAACTACTTAAACTTAACAAATCTAAGGACATCACACACATCCATGCCCGAGGCTGGACTCAAAACTGCGACCGTAGCGGTCACGCGGCTCCAGACTGAACCGCTCGGCCACCCCGGCCGGTCTGTAATATCAGCAGGTTGTTTCGAAAATTATTACAGAAATTTCTCAAAAATTTATGTTCATATAAGGGGATTTTTTTCAGTCACTTTTAATATATTCTATCGGTTCTCATCCGTATCACATTTTTCTGCACATAAAACTTGATCCCGACGCAGGTCTTCGTAAAAATCAAGCGCACAAATGTCCTAAGATGGAATTTACTCTGTACATTATTTTTTATAGTTAGTTAGAAAGTTATTAAAATAAATATTCTGTTTTGGTTACATGAACTTGTGGTAAATGGTCAGCATGCAGTGATTTTAATCTACAAACTAATGACGTGTAAATTGACTCGTGTCACGCGTTACGATGCACTATGCAAGGGTTCGATGAAACTCATAAGAAAACAACTACCTTGCTCTTGAGCTTAGAAAACTGCGTATCTGTTTCGAGAAGGTGAAGGTGTGTTAGATTTTTAAAATCGAGATACGAGGAAAACGAAGGAAGAGAAAACTAAATTGACCAAACCTGAAAAGACTTCACAGAAACTGGCAATGTTTGTATTTAAAAAAAACGTACTCAGATTGAATGACTTAAGAAAAAGGCAGGCTGTGCACAGCATATGGTCGACACAGCACCTTGTTACTGACGTATTAAACAACGTCATAGGACATATTCTTTTCGGGACGTCGAATGGTAGGACTTATACCTGCTGAAATGATTGGATCTACAACCACATAAAGCAAAAGATGAGAATCCACGCTACATATGAAGGTGATTTTTGCTAGTAGTGACTATTTTAAACTAATATCATGATTTAATGTAACTACACTGCTAATCTCAAAGTATTGTTAACTATGCAACTGCATAAGAACCTTCATTTAGTGTTGACACTTAGTGTACCGCATTTGAATACAAATATACACATCTTGATTAAAGTGATATGCTTTTCTTAAATGCAGTTCTTAGGACTGTTATTGTCGTGGTCTTTGATGCAGCTCTCCATGCAACTCTATCCTGTGCAAGTGTCTTCATCTCTTAGTACCTACTGCAACCTACATCCTTCTGAATCTGCTTAGTGTATTGATCTCTTGGTCTTCATCTACCATTTTTACCCTCTACGCTTCTTTCCAATACTAAATTGGTGATCCGTTGATGCTTCAGAACATGTCCTACCGACCGATCCCTTCTTCCAGTCAAGTTGTGCCACAAATTCTCCCCCCCCCCCCCCCCCCGAATTCTATTCAGGTCCTTATCATTAGTTATGTGACCTACACATCTAATCTTCAGAATTCTTCTGTGGTACAACATTTAGAAACATCTATTCTGTTCTTGTCTGAACTGTTTATCGTCCATGTTTCACTCCCATGCGTGGCTACACTCCACACAAATACTTTCAGAAGAGATTTCCACTTAAATCTATACTCGATGCCAACAAATTTCTCTTCTTCAGAAACGCTTTCCTTGTCATCACCAGTGTGCTGTTCGAATAGCAAAACTAATCTACTACTTTAAATGTCTCATTTCCAAATCTAATTCCCTCAGCATCACCTGATTTAATGCAACTACATTCCGTTATCCTCGTTTTGCTTTTGTTGATGTTCATCTTATATCCTCCTTTCAAGACACCGTCCATTCCGTTCAGTTGCTCTTCCAAGTGCTTTGCTGTCACTGATAGAATTACAATGTCATCGGCAAACCTTAAGTTTTTTATTTCTTCTCCATGGATTTTAATCCCCTCTCCAAATTTCTCTTTTGCTTCCTTTATTGCTTGCTCAATATACAGGTTGAATAACATCGGGGATAGGCTGCAACTCTGTCTCACTCCCATCTCACCACTGCTTTCCTTTCTTGTCCCTCGATTCTTATAACTGCCAACTGGTTTCTGTACAAATTGTACGTAGGCTCTCGCTCCCTGTATTTGACCCCTGCCATCTCCAGAATTTGAAAGAGAATAATCCAGTCAACATTGTTAAAAGCTTTCTCTAAGGCTACAAATGCTAGAAACGTAGGTTTGCTTTTCCTTAACCTATCTTCTAAGATACGTCCTATGGTCAGCATTGCCTCGCGTGTTCCAGCATTTCTACGGAATCCAAACTGATCATCACCGAGGCCGGCTTCCACCAGCCTTTCCATTCGTCTGTAAAGAATTGGTGTTAGTATTTTGCAACCGTGACTTATTAAACTGATAGTTCGCTAATTCTCACACTTGTCAGCATCTTTTTTTGTGACTGGAATTATTCAAATGGCTCTGAGCACTATGGGACTTAACGTCTATGGTCATCAGTCCCCTAGAACTTAGAACTACTTTAACCTAACTAACCTAAGGACATCACACACATCCATGCCCGTGGCAGGATTCGAACCTGCGACCGTAGCAGTCGCGCGGCTCCGGACTGAGCGCCTAGAACCGCTAGACCACCGCGGCCGGCGACTGGAATTATTATATTCTTCCTGAAGTGTGAGGATATTTCGCCTATCTGACGCATCTTGCTCACCAGATGCAAGAGTTTTGTCATGGCTGGCTATCCCAAGGCTGTAGGTAGTTCTAACGGAATGTTGTCTACTCCCAGGGGCCTTGTTTCGACTTAGGTCTTTCAGTGCTCTGTCAAATTCTTCACGCAGTATGATATCCCCCATCTCATTTTCATCTAAGCCCTCTTCCATTTGCATAATATTACCCTCAAGTTCGTCGCTTTTGTACAGACCTTCTGTACACCTTTCTGCTTTCCCTTCTTTGCTTAGGACTGGTTTTCCATCTGAACTCTCTTTTCTCCAAAGGTCTCTTTAATTTTCCTGTAGGCGGCATCTACCTTCCCCTAGTGATTTATGCTTCTACATCCTTACATTTGTTCTCCAGCCATCTTCACTTAGCCAGTCTGCGCTTCTCATTTTTGAGGCGTTTGTATTACATTCCGCCAGCTTCATTTACTGCGTTTTTATATTTTCTCCTTTCGTCAGTTACATTCAATACTTTTTGTGTTACCACAGAATGTCTACTAGCCCTCGTCTTTTTACCTACTTGGTGCTCTGCTGCCTACACTATTTCATCTCTCAAAGCTACCCATTCTTCTTCCCCTGTATTCCTTTTCGTTGTTCTTGCCAATCGTTCCCTAACACTCCCTCTGAAACTCTCTACAATCTCTGGTTCTTTCAGTTTATCCAGGTCCCATCCCTTAAATTCCTACTGATTGCTGTTTCTTTAGTTTTAATCTACAGTTCATAACCAGTAAATTGTGGCCAGAGTCTATATCTGCCCCTCGAAATGCTTGCAAATTGAAACCCAGTTCAGAAATCTCTGTCTTACCACACACACACACAAACACACACACACACACACACACACACACACACACACACACACACACACACACACACACACATTCATCTCTTGGTCTTCCTCTAACATTTTTACCCTCTACGCTTCCCTCCAATATAACAATGAATGCATTTGAGAACACTGATCGTCCTTAGACCAGTTACGTAAAATATACTTTTATCAAATACAAATGTTACTAAACACTTTTATCAAATAAAAATGATAGTAATATTAAGCAGACAGAAAAATGCAATTTGAAATTCCGAACTGAAAAACGCATTTACATATACTACCAGTGTGTTACAGTTGCACAGGCTTGGTAGGTATACTCGATGTTGTTGTCGTTGTCCCAAGATTGGTATGACGCAACTGTCCACGCTAATGTACCTTAAGCAAATCTCATTATATTAGCATCTTTGCAACCTACATCCATTTGAACCTGCTTACTGTAATTCATGCTAGCTGTTCCTCTACAGTTTTCACCCTCTGCACTTCCATCTATTACGAAAATTACGAGTCACTGATGCCTTGGGATGTGTCCCATCAGTGGATCTGTCCTTTCAGCCAAGTCGTGGGACAGTTTCCTTTTTTGCTCAATTCGATTCAGTACCTTCTCATTATTTATTCGATGAACTTTTGAATACATTGTTGCCAGTACTTCAATTTTTATTCTGAAAAAAAAAAATGTTCCACAAAATTGGAAAACTGTGCTGTTGCAACAGATGATTCTGAATTTAGCTATTGGAATCAACTGTATTCTAATCCATATTAAGTTATGTATTAATTTTGATTCTCATAGCCGTAACACTTTTCCCGATGTTTTGTTGAAAGTAGTGCCTCCTCCCAGATAACACACAAAGTTGTAGAATCTTCTATGACGCGTATCATCGTATCAATCGCTGGACGAATAAATAGTCTTCCTCTCATAATTTTTGAAGAAAGGTATGTCGTAACTTAACTCCTCATCGACATCTCATTAGGGAATTATATAACATTCGAGAAGTATGGACACGCTTTTAGTTCGTTGTCATTCTGGACGAATCATTTTCAGTTCCACCTCTACTCATTTCGAGAAACCGAAAAAATTCTTTTATCAAGACTGCTGATTCCGTATTTGAGCGTCGCTCTTCCAAGTCTTGTACCCAAAACCAATGCACCATCTCAGTCGGTCTTAGCTGAGGATTATAACAGATAATATGAAAATGCGGTAAGTGAATTTGCTGTGACGTTTCCAGTACAAGGTAATGCACAGAGTTAAATCGTATTTTAGACAGTGCAGCTGCCAAAATTCCAAGAGTTTATGCGTTCAGAGATGCCGTTGTCAGAGACTTTTCAGACGTTAGCATTCGTCAGCTTGGTTTCAGAGGGATTTATTGCCTTTTGATCACAGTTTTCTTGGCGGAGCTAAAAATGAAGCGAATTTGATCACATACCAGAGGTAGCTCGCTTTTCGTAACAGGCCCTCTTGAGCAATGTGTACCTTCCTTTGTATTTCAATCTTGTTGCCAAGTAAAGAAGTATACATTTATATTACATACCTCCTTCCTATATACGGTAGTTTCAAAAGCTATAAGTTTTATTCACTGCCCCTGTAGGAAAGCGTACCGCTAGACATTTGTGCGCTTGATTTTTATGAAGACCTGCGTCGGGATCAAGTTTTATGTGCAGAAAAATGTGACACGGATGAGAACCGATAGAATATATTAAAAGTGACTGAAAAAATCCCCTTATATGAACATAAATTTTTGAGAAATTTTTGTAATAATTTTCGAAACAACCTGCTGATATTACAGACCGGCCGGGGTGGCCGAGCGGTTCTAGGCGCTTCAGTCTGGAGCCGCGTGACCGCTACGGTCGCAGTTTTGAATCCAGCCTCGGGCATGGATGTGTGTGATGTCCTTAGATTTGTTAGGTTTAAGTAGTTCTAAGTTCTAATGGACTGGTGACCTCCATAGTGCTCAGAGCCATTTGAACAATTTGCTGATATTACATTTTGATTGATTCACACAGTGACAATTTTCAGAAAACACTCGTCAGGCAAGCAAACTGTTTCTTACTATAAAATCTATGGAGCTTGTAAAGCACTGAAAGCAAACTATAACAAATTATACGTCTACTCTGATCCGCTAAATATACACTGCCGTAAAAAAATTAGTACACCTGGAGAGACGACGTCGATTTTGATCCGATGACGGGATATGCCACCTTGGGGGTACTCATAATGATTTGAACATCGTTCGCCAACAGATAGGGTGGTGGGATGGCTATCAAAGCGCCATTTGTGTCTACCCTTTTATATGGAATGCTCACAGCCAGAAAGATTAGTGAACTACAGACGGCCGGCCGAAGTGGCCGTGCGGTTAAAGGCGCTGCAGTCTGGAACCGCAAGACCGCTACGGTCGCAGGTTCGAATGCTGCCTCGGGCATGGATGTTTGTGATGTCCTTAGGTTAGTTAGGTTTAACTAGTTCTAAGTTCTAGGGGACTAATGACCTCAGCAGTTGAGTCCCATAGTGCTCAGAGCCATTTGAACCATTTTTTGAACTACAGACGTGTGAAGCAAGCAGGAACCACACTGCTGCTACGGTCGCAGGTTCGAATCCTGCCACGGGAATGGATGTGTGTGATGTCCTTAGGTTAGTTAGGATTACGTAGTTCTAAGTCTAGGGGACTGATGTCGTCAGATGTTTAAGTCCCATAGTGCTTTGAGCCATTTTTTTGAACTACGTCATGGAGACGTACTCGTGCTTCCTACATCCAACTGAGCGAGTTTTAAAGGGGTCAAATTGTGGCCTTCCGAGTGGCGGGAAGGTCCTCTAGGAGAATTTTTACAGAAGTTGGACTTGCTGCGTCAGTTCTGCAACGATACTGGTATCAGTTGTCACCTGAACATTCTCACAAAGTAGACGAGGTTATGAGCGTCGACACAGCACAGACGCCCGCCAGGATCGTCGTATTGCAAGTGCAGCCGTGGGAGATCGTACACATGCCACAGTGCAGACAAGAGGGCTCGTGAGCCCAGACGTGTCAACACGAACTTGCGAACTGGTTATTAGCAGTGGGACTACGGGCACGCACACCTCTATCCTGTCTTCCACTCACGCCACAGCATCGACTGGTGGCGTCAGAGTATCACTTGGAAGATGGAATGGCGCGCCGTGGTCATCAGGAAGGAAATCTGATTCTGCCTAAGCAGATTCTGCCTGCACGTAAGTGATGGCCGTTTGCACCTACGTCACAGACCTGTTGGGCTCTGTCTCGTAGAGCGCAGTCGTCCAAGACACACTGTCGCCACCTTGGGCCTTATGGTCTGGGGTGCGATAAGCTACAACTCTCGTCCACCTTTGGTTCTACCGGAGGGGACAGTAGCCAGGGCTCGGTACATGCAGAACGCTGTCATATCAGTTCTTTTGCCGTTCTTGCAACATGAAGTTGATGTGTTCTTTCAACAGGATGATGCTAGCCAACACATTGCTCGAGAAACTCAACGTGCTATGCATGATGTGCTGCAGTTTCCCTGAGCAGCACGATGTCCAGACCTGTCTCCAATTGAGGACGTGTGGGATACGATGGTACGAGAAGGACTCGTACGACTCGTCAGCCAACAACTCTTACAGAATTACGTGAACAGGTCGACATGGCGTGGCGTAAGTATCCCGGGACAGTATTCGCCATCTGTACGATCGACTGGATGTCAGAGTCAGCGCCTGCGTTGTCGTCCGTGGAGGCTACACCAAGTACTTATGCGGTGTTTCAGCATGGAATGATGCATGGTATCATGTACTACATATACGCTGTTGCAACAATAAGTCGTGAGTGAATTGCAAACCTCTGAAAGGGTGAACTTTTTTTTCCTGGCGGTGCATTTCACACCACATATAACACAACATAATAATGTCTGCTACTGTTATATAGTCGTTATCACATCTTATGATATGACAGAGTAATAGCATCTTAGGTATTTTCAGTAATCCAAGAAGTATACACAAATGACGTCTACGTGATTTATAGGATATATCATAATTAATTGTAAAAACTGAAAGGTGAGAAAGTGTATGGTGACAGAAGCAAGAACGTCGTGGTAAACATGGTCAGCGGACGAGTGATTTGCGAGATAACTGAGAATGTGTGGCTATAATCTACCACTGACTTCTGTATGAAATATTGTCCTGTTCAGTAAAAATATACTTTAAATGTTAACTTTTTGATTATGTCTCCTTCCAGTTAGGCTCAGATCTCATATATGGCCTACATCAGCGAAAAATAGATTACTACTTCAGCGTCTTACATGCTACAATTTACTGTAATCCCCGTACTTCTAGAAGTTGGTACTACATGTGTCGTCCTTGCAAGTGGATGTGAAAGTGCACCAATGTAACCAGTCAATTTTTTAATATTTTCAAACAGAAGCGGATAATCGTGTGACCTTTGACAAGAATGTACAATTCAGTTCTCCAGCTCTTCAGTATTATCAGCAGGACAGCCGTACACACTATTATTGAGATGACTCAAACCAGAATGACCACTTCACCTTGGAGACCTTGGTAGAGTCTGTACTCAACTTATCTGTCCTGGACATTTTTGATGCGTTAGATGACATCTTACATTGCAACAAAATGTGCAACTGCCTAAAGATGCTTGTGGCACATTGCCCAACTATGAACCTTGCGTGAAATTTAAAACCAGTGATATGGGGTCTAACAGAAAAAAATATATTGGATATTCGTCAATAACTTATAAATGATTATAACCCAAAGTATAATAATAGAATTTAAACTCAGTTCCAGCGTTCACAGAAAATAATGAATTAAAACAGTCCACCGTCTTGCGAGAACACAGTCTTATTTTTTCCCCAAACAGGATTCACCACAGTTCTGGGATCTTCATTAGGTTTTTCCTTCATTGCTTCTGAAAGATAAACATACAAAATTGAAGTGGATCAATGAATTAAAAGGATCTGCCTCCTTGTAAGATTAATTTTGTTTAATGGCCCGAACCCTATGTGCCAGGTAGACCAATGATAAATTTCTTAACTGCTGACATAGGAATAATTTTTCACAAGAGCATTACTCATATACAAACAACACAAGCATAGAAAACGCCAATGACCTAACCCACAAAATCAAAGACATGAATATATCCAATGCAGCTATATTTGTCTCATTTTATGTCGATGTATACACATACACATACTGGAAAAACAATGAAACTAGTTGGGAAACACATATATACAAGAAGTTTCAACCATTCTGAAACTAATCACAGGGCAAAAGTATTTCAATTTTACGGATGAATCCAACACCCAACATAAACGCCACATTATAGGATCACCAATAAGTGAATTACCAGTCAGTATCTTCCTTATCCCGAAAACAAAGTATTTGAAGAAAGAATAAAACCTAACCAATGCAAAGTAATACACTGATACAGCTATGTCGATGACATAATTTGCTTGGTAGGTGAAACACATGACTGTACTAGAGCACAGAGAGGCACCAATAAAATCGATTCATACAACGATTTCGCACTTGAAACAGACAACTAAATACCGATTCTAGGCACCACAATAGGAAAAGGAACCCCCAACACCACCCTAAATGTACACAATATCCACAATAAGCATTACAGTAGAACGCAACAGATCTACGAGTAGCCACTCAGCAGCACACAAACAAAGCAGCCTCAGACACCTACTACACATACTGGACAAAATTCCAATGAATACAGATAGATACACACAAGAGCAACACATAATCACATGGAATGCTAAAGAAAATGTTTACAAACTAGACGCAACACACGAACTGAATCACAAAATTAAAACATCACTGACACAAACCACACACAGAATAATACACTGAGGTGATAAGTCGTGGGGCAGCGTTATACACACATTCATATGGCGGTAGTATCGCGTACACAATGTGTAAAAGGACAGTGCATTGTCGGAACTTGATTCATGTGGCAAGATTATCAAAGTCATTATGGCCACACGACAAGAATTGACAGACTGAACGCGGAATGTCAGTTGGAGCTAGACCTATGGGATATTGCATTTTGAAAATCGTTAGGGAATTCAATAAACCGAGATCCGCAGTGTCAAGAATGTCCGAAAATACCATCTGTCATGCATTACCTCTCACCGCTGTTAACGCAGTGTCCGACAGCCTTCACATAACGACCAAGAGCAGCAGCCTTTGCGTAGAGTTGTCAGTGCTAACAGGCAAAGAACACTGGGCGAAATAACCACATAAATCAATGTGGGACGTACGACGAATGTTTCCGTTAGGGAAATGCGGCGTTAATGGGCTATGGCAGCTGACTACCAAAACAGCATGCCTGCAGCGACTACGCTGGGCTCGGACCATACCGGTTGGACCCTAGACGACTAGAAAACAGTGGTCTGGCCAGAAGAATCCCGATTTCAGTTGTAAAAGCTGTTTGTAGGATTCGAGTGTGGCGCAGACCCCACGAAGCCGAGAACCTGTCAAAAAGGCACTGTGCAAGCTGGTGGTGGCTCCGTAATGGTGTGAGCTGTGTTTACATCGAATGGGCTTGGTCCAACTAAACCGCCCATTGACTGGAAATGGTTATGTTCGCTACTTGGAGACCATTTGTAGCCATTCATTCTCTTCACATTCCTAAACAAAAACGGAAATTTTATGAATGACAATGCTCCCTGTCACTAGGCCACAACTATTCGAGACTGGTTTGAGGAACGTTCTGGACGATTCGAGCGAATGGTTTGGTCCCCTAGATCTCCCGACAGTAATCCCATGGAACATTATGGGGCACAATCTAGAGGTCACTTCGTGAACGGACTCCTGCACTGACAATGCTTTCACAATTGTGGACGGCTATAAATGCAGCGTGGCTCGCTATATCCGCAGGGGACTTGCAACGACTTGTTGAGTCCATGCCACGTCGACCTGCTGCACTACCCAGGGCAAAAAGAGGTCCGACACCAATTTAGGAGGCATCTCATGACTTTTGTCACGACAGCGTATTTTAACTCCACACGGCACAACACAGACTCCATATCCTCAAGTCCAGTAACTAGACCGCTGTTACTGATAAATTTTCATAAAATTTGCTGTAAATCAGGTTCCGCACTGACGGGAACATTGACGTCGCTTAGATGCGAATCAAAGTGGGCTCTGAGAAATCACAGAGAATGCGTATTCTGCAAAAATTATCCCCACTAGAGCTTGTCGCTCTCGGCGATCTTGTGCAGATATTATTGTCTGGCAGCACTTTAGACAGTTACTTTACTTATATTCAACTGAAGACTTAATCACCAGAGTGTGTTAAGAGCTCAGGTGTAGAAACTGGAGATTTCAAACGAGCAGAATCAAACTGATCCATGAATACACTGTTAATATTTTATCGCTTAACCGTATTTTATAAAGAATTCAATGAATTTATACATCAGATAAATTCCACCCAAGCACTTGGCTACAACATGTTGCCACTTCAATCACTAGGTCACGCGACGAACTATAAAGCCTGTGCAGTCCAAGTGACCACCCAGCGTATCCTTCGTGTGAAGATTATGGAGAAAACTATCGTTGTACAGTCCGATAGAGAAATCAAACTTGAAGATTTGTTGAGTCAGAATCATACGTATTTTCTACTTTTTTCAGCAGCCAATGCTCAGAAACTATCCTTGAGAAAACAGGTGCTATATTCGATGAAAGTGCTATTGTATTTGAAGGGCTTATTCACTAGTAGTACAAGTCCATTTTTTTCATTCTGAGATACAGAGTCCTGAAGTTAAATGAGCGCTGAAAACTCTGCAGCTGAGTTAACAGAAATTTTCAAGTAAATATACTTAAATATTTCTGGTATCTCAACTGCAGATTTTTCAGCGCTCATTTAACTTTAGGACTCTGTATCTTAGAATGAAAAAAAAACGGACTTGTACCACTATTGAAATAAGCCCTTCATTTATTCAAAACTAGTGCAGCTGAAAGTGCATTTGTTGCCTTAAAAAACCTTCTCAAAGCGAAAAAGAGAATAACTCGATTAACTTCCTTCAGAACGATTTGGGTAAAATCAGATGCCGGGAGTTTTAAGTGGCGGGAGAGTGGTGGCGGGGGCGGGAGTCTGTGCTCCTTCGCTCGCTGAGACCTGAAAGTGTTTTAGAAGTTCACAGTGGTATGTGATTATATGATAAATAAAATAAATGGTAGTAGAAAAAAATTGGAAATTTGTACTTTACTTTCAGGTACTCGGTTATCTGTTACGGAACCTGGAAAGTATCTCATATAGAAAGGAAAGTGAACCTTCTGAATGTAAAAAAAGATGTGCTGGATGCGACAGCAAGCCTACATCTCGCAGTAAGCAGTCCTCCAATTGAACCAACACATCTGATTTAACGAATTTATTCAAACCTGCCAACTGCCACTGAGCCTCTAAAGGAAGTTATGGCCTTGATTATGTTGCGTTATTCATGATGCAAAGGACAGTGTCAACATGTCCTACGAGTCAGAGCTCTGTTGTGTTCTATATTTTTATGGAAACTATTGTAATAAGGCAGGTCTGTGACATTCTGGCCGCGACATTTGGCCACGCGCTTATTTTTGGAAGGCACCTGACGTGCTTCACAACCGTGACACGCGTGAACATGATTTACGACAGCATTCATCAGCGCAAAATCTCCTATGAAGCCCTGTCTCGGAACGGCCAGTTTGGAGGACACAGTGTCACGTGATTTACGTGCGGTTCGATAGTAGATATCAAGCTTCACCGTCTTCTCTTTACCGTCAATGAAAAACAAAGGTCGCATCTCTGCAACGAGTCTTTGCTGAACTGACTGATAAAATTCAGATTAAACATATTGGATTTCCAAATAATTTTTTATGTTCAGAATGTCTGTGTGTTTAATGTTGGTGCATAGCGTTTAGTTATTACAAAACCTGAAAACATGGTGGCAATTCAAAGAGATGCGATGACCTGATTGTAGGTGTTTTCAAGGACATTTAAATCCATTGTCAGGAACTGGCGGGAACGTAGATGGGGCAGAACGCCTAACAGTAGGACATATACATTTTTTCAAATTATTATGTAATGAAATAAAAATTGATTAACACGGACAAAATTTTGCCGAATAGACTGCTCTATACGCTATCGGGTGAGGTGGTTGTCTGAACTCATATACACGAGGATAGCAGTTCTTAATCCTTGTCCGCTATCCAGATTTCCCTACATCACTTAAGCCTGAAGGGAAATACTGGGAAGTATTGTGCGAAGCTGCACAATAACCCTGGGTTCGGTGTGGGTCGCCAGTGGGGTGAGTGGACTGCAGTAGCCTGTTGTTGTAGGGTTGTGAACCACTGAGGGCTACGGCGGGGATGAAACATTCCGTCTTTTCTAGGTCCCCAGTTCCATACAACACCAACAAACAAGCAAAAAACAAAGAGAAGTCGTCGGCTCCCAGTTCTCTCACACACATACATTTGTATTTCTTTCCACACCAAAGCTACCTATACTATAGATAATCCTATAATTACGTCAGTTATGTACAGTACCATAACTATTGGACCATAGTTTCTGCAGAACGCAAGTCTACAGCTACGTAGTAGGAAAAGAAACACTCGTGAAAGCGTGTGTTTGGTTTACTTGAAATTTAAGTGGTGCACTTGCTGTGCTATAATGTTGCCATGTCTTCATTCACTGCAGGTTTCAAGCGGTAGCGCAGTGACAGCACTAGTTTAAATACGATAGGCTAAACTGTTAATAACGTGTATCAAGCTACAACGTTCCACATCCAGACAGGCAATACGTTCCCAAAGCCTGTTACTTGTTTGTCAGGTACCACGAAGACTGAGGAGTACACTGAAAATAGAGAAGTAGTTCGTGTATCTGTAGCACTTTTTGAGGTAATAAAGTTATTGTTGGTTGGCTTCTTGGCTTCACTCGAATGATTTCTTATGTTACGGTCGTTTTGAAAATAAATGTGTGCCCACAAATACCACACTGTGCAACTGGTTACGTTCATCTCTTACAGAAAAAGATCCCTACAAATATCTTGTTTTTATTGTTGAAAACCACATGCAGTTACACAGAAAAGTGAATGTATGATTTCCGTATGTCACTTTCGCACAGTCTTACATTTGTATAAGACGGGAGTATAGTACTGCAAACACACGAGGACCTTTAAACGAGTCACGGTCTCCGTATAGGGACGGAGGCACTGCTCTCATAGCGGAACCGCTCTGCAGTCGACAGCCTGCCCTGTAAAACTGTTGCCGAAGAGCAGAACACGTTCTAACTACAACTTGTCCCGGTGAATCTAGTTGTTGTTGTTGTGGTCTTCAGTCCTGAGACTGGTTTGATGTAGCTCTCCATGCTACTCTATCCTGTGCAAGCTTCTTCATCTCCCAGTACCTACTGCAACCTACATCCTTCTGAATCTGCTTGGTGTATTCATCTCTTGGTCTCCCTGTACGATTTTACCCCCCCACGCTGCCCTCCAATGCTAAATTGGTGATCCCTTGATGCCTCAACACATGTCCTACCAACCGATCCCTTCTTCTAGTCAAGTCGTGCCACAAACTTCTCTTCTCCCCAATCCTATTCAATACCTCCTCATTAGTTACGTGATCTACCCACCTTATCTTCAGCATTCTTCTTTAGCACCACATTTCGATAGCTTCTATTCTTTTTTTGTCTAAACTATTTATTGCCCATGTTTCACTTCCATACATGGCTACACTCCATACAAATACTTTCCGAAACGAATTCCTGAGACTTAAATCTATACTCGATGTTAACAAATTTCTCTTCTTCAGAAACGCTTTCCTTGCCATTGCCAGTCTACATTTTATATCCTCTCTACTTCGAGCATCATCAGTTATTTTGCTCCCCAAATAGCAAAACTCCTTTACTACTTTAAGTGTCTCATTTCCTAATCTAATTCCCTCAGCATCACCCGACTTAATTCGACTACATTCCATTATCCTCGTTCTGCTTTTGTTGATGTTCATCTTATATCCTCCTTTCAAGACACTATCCATTCCATTCAACTGCTCTTCCAAGTCCTTTGCTGTCTCTGACAGAATTACAATATCATCGGCGAACCTCAAAGTTTTTATTTCTTCTCCATGGATTTTAATACCTACTCCGAATTTTTCTTTTGTTTCCTTTATTGCATGCTCAATATACAGATTGAATAACAATGGGGAGAGGCTATAACCCTGTCTCACTCCCTTCCCAACCACTGCTTCCCTTTCATGCCCCTCAACTCTTATAACAGTCATCTGGTTTCTGTACAAATTATAAATAGCCTTTTGCTCCCTGTATTTTACCCCTGCCACCTTCAGAATTTGAAAGAGAGGATTCCAGTCATCATCTTCCAAAGCCTTCTCTAAGTCTACAAATGATAAAAACATAGGTTTGCCTTTCCTTAATCTATATTCTAAGATAAGTCGTAGGGTCAGTATTGCCTCACGTGTTCCAATATTTCTACGGAATCCAAACTGATCTTCCCCTTGGTCGGCTTCTACTAGTTTTTCCATTCGTCTGTAAACAATTCGCGTTAGTATTTTACAGCTGTGACTTCTTAAACTGATAGTTCGGTAATTTTCACATCTGTCAACACCTGCTTTCTTTGGGATTGGAATTATTATATTCTTTTTGAAGTCTGAGGGTATTTCGCCTGTCTCATACATCTTGCTCACCAGATGGTAGAGTTTTGTCATGACTTGCTCTCCCAAGGCCGTCAGTAGTTCTAATGGAATGTTGTCTACTCCCGGGGCCTTGTTTCGACTGAGGTCTTTCAGTGCTCTGTCAAACTCTTCACGCAGTATCGTATCTCCCATTTCATCTTCATCTACATCCTCTTCCATTTCCATAATATTGTCCTCAAGTACATTGCCCTTGTATAGACCCTCTATATACTCCTTCCACCTTTCTGCCTTCCCTTCTTTGCTTAGAACTGGGTTTCCATGTGAGCTCTTAATATTCATACAAGTGGTTCTCTTTTCTCCAAAGGTCTCTTCACTTTTCCTGTAGGCAGTATCTATCTTACCCCTAGTGAGATAAGCCTCTACATCCTTACCTTTATCCTCTAGCTATCCCTCCTTAGCCATTTTGCACTTCCTGTCGATTACATTTTTGAGACGTTCGTATTCCTTTTTGCCTGCTTCAGTTACTGCATTTTTATATTTTCTCCTTTCATCAATTAAATTCAATATTTCTTCTGTTACCCAAGGATTTCTACTAGCCCTTGTCTTTTTACCTACTTGATCCTCTGGTGTCTTCACTATTTCATCCCTCAAAGTTACCCATTCTTCTTCTACTGTATTTCTTTCCCCCATTCCTGCCATTTGTTCCCTTACGCTCTCCCTGAAACTCTGTACAACCTCTGACTTAGTCAGTTTATCCAGATCCCATCCCTTTAAATTCCCACCTTTTTGCAGTTTCTTCAGTTTTAATCTACAGTTCACAACCAATAGATTGTGGTCAGAGTCCACATCTGCCCCTGGAAATGTCTTACAATTTAAAACCTGGTTCCTAAATCTCTGTCTTACCATTATATAATCTATCTGAAATCTGCCAGTATCTCCAGCCTTCTTCCATGTATACAACCTTCTTTTATGATTCTTGAACCAAGTGTTAGCTGTGATTAAGTTGTGCTCTGTGCAACATTCTACCAGGCAGCTTCCTCTTTCATTTCTTACCCCCAATCCATATTCACCTACTACGTTTCCTTCTCTCCCTTTCCCTACTGCCGAATTCCAGTCACCCATGACTTAAATTTTCGTCTCCCTTCACTATCTGAATTATTTCTTTTATTTCGTCATACATTTCTTCAATTTCTTCGTCATCTGCAGAGCTAGTTGGCATATAAACTTGTACTCCTGTAGTAGGCGTGGGCTTCGTGTCTATCTTGGCCACAATAATGCAGCTTACCCGCATTCCTATTTTTTATTCATTATTAAACCCTCTCCTGCATTACCCCTATGTGATTTTGTATTTATAACCCTGTAATCACCTGACCAAATGTCTTGTTCCTCCTGCCACCGAACTTCACTAATTCCCACTATATCTAACCTATCCATTTCCCTTTTTAATTTTTCTAACCTACCTGCCCGATTCAGGGATCTGACATTCCACGCTCCGATCCGTAGAACGCCAGTTTCCTTCTCCTGAGAACGACGTTCTCATGAGTAGTCCCCGCCCGGAGATCCGAATGGGGGGCTATTTTACCTCCGGAATATTTTACCCAGGAGGACGCCATCACCATTAACCATACAGTAAAGCTGCATGCCCTCGGGAAAAATTACGGCTGTAGTTTCCCCTTGCTTTCAGCCGTTCGCAGTACCAGCACAGCAAGGCCGTTTTGGTTCGTATGACAAGGCCAGATCAGACAATCATCCAGGCTGTTGCCCATGCAACTACTGAAAAGGCTGCTGCCCCTCTTCAGGAACCACATGTTTGTCTGGCCTCTCAACAGATACCCCTCCGTTGTGGTTGCACCTACGGTACGGCTATCTGTATCGCTGAAGCACGCATGCCTCCCCACCAACGGCAAGGTCCATGGTTCATTGGGGCGGGGGTGGGGGGGGGGAGAATCTAGTAAGGGCTGCATTGTGAAACGACACTTCCGCGATAGAATGTTCGCAGATAACATCGTTACCGGCGGATGATGATATTTGTTTTGTGGGGCGATCGATTGCGTAGTTACCAGCGCCCGTACAAATTTAAAATTTTTTCACTGTACAGCTCGCCACTTTCTGAATGATGATGAAATGGTGAGGACAACACAAAAAGCCAGTCCCCGGGTGGAGAAAATCCCAGACCCGCTCGGGAATCGAACTTCGGGCGCTGTGATCCAGAGGCGGAAACGCTAGCCACTTTTTTTTTCACTCAGTTTTTTATTACAGAGGGTAGCTAAACCCTCTGAGCGAACACGCTGAGCTACCGTGCCGGCGCCACTAGACCACGAGCTGCGGACGAAGTTATGTGTGCGTAAAAAAAATGCAAGACTGAACTTTGATGCTGCCGACTACAGACCGTTTGAGTCCCAATAATATAATTTTTTTTTAAATTGACCTGCATCATAACAGTAGGCAATTCATACAAAGAAAATGGCAAAAAATAAACAACGAATTGTTTTAAGGGCGGGCAACGGCCTTGCCACAGTGGATACACCGGTTCCCGTGAGGTCACCAAAGTCAAGCGCTGTCGTGCGTGGCCGGCACTTGGATGGGTGACCATCCAGTCGCCATGCGCTGTTGCCATTTTTCGGGGTGCACTCAGCCTCGTGATGCCAATTGAGGAGCTACTCGACCGAAAAGTAGCGGCTCCGGTCAAAGAAAACCATCCTAACGACCGGGAGAGCAGTGTGCTGACCACATGCCCCTCCTATCCGCATCCTCAACTGAGGGTGACACGGCGGTCGGATGGTCCCGAAGGGGCCACTTGTGGCCTGAAGACGGAGTGATATATATAACTGTTTTAAGGAGGTGGTTTCAATTTGTAAATACTGGAATATTCATTTTACAGCTACTCAGCAAATCATGGCTTACTTCTGAAAGCAATTTCCGTTTTTCCTGGACACGTTCCCGCGTCTCTAAACTTCCCTGAACTCATACTGTCTAAAAGAAATTATAGCCCTAAATAAGGAGTAAAAATTACCTAAAATTAATAGATTTACTTCCAAAGTACATACTACTCCAGTAGCTTCATTTAGAAAATACTCGTTTAAGCAATAGTACGAACTGAAATTTACGCTACACTAACTTCAGATACTTAGATATAGCGTTGTTGGACATAGATCAGTAAACAACCATGGTATCACGAACTGTTCTTTGCACGGACGACTTCAGCTGTATCGTGCCGTAGATCTGAAGATCGCCAACATAAAAGCCGAAACCGGTCATCATTCTGAAATAAATGATTGTTTGCGATCTTTAATGTTTCAGTAAGTGATACAAACTTACACTGTCACGATCACCTCAATGTGTTCACAAAAAGGAAAAACACATGTCTCAATCTTCTGCAATAACGTAGCATAACCTCTGCGCCGACCGTTGCTTAAACGTTGTAAGTGATTGCTAGAATGCACTACATTAGTAGAAGAACCTCAGTTTTACATTAGAGGCGTCTGTCTTGCAGTAGTAATGGCGGTTTCATGCGAAATGCACTGGTATTAAAAAACAAATTGTGGTTTCAGGCAGAAACCGGTATCACTCAAAGAATTAAAGGGCAGGAGTGGTACTGATTTGTTTAAAACTAGGGAAGTTTTATCTGTAAGAAGAATAAAAACTGAACTCAAATGTTGATGGTGTTGGGACAGCAACCAGCCACAAATTCACTTTCAGTTCCTTTATTCAAAGGGTACCGTTACCGATTTCGAATCATCGTGATTCATCTTCAGCCGGTTTACACGCTTTCCTTATAACATGTGGTGTGTTTTTTTTACAGCCCATATTGCTGAAGAAAAACATTCAGTGATAAACATTGAGAACAACTTAAAAATTTTACATCTAGCAGAAAAAGGAGCCACCATGAATATATTAGAAGAAATAGAAATGCACACACAGAAAAACAGCGCCCCAGACTATATCCCTAATGAAGAAACGGAGTTAGCTAACACCCCTTTCCTAAAAATTTCCAAAAATTATTTTCCAACCTCCAAAGCAAATAATATTACTACGCCTATCTGCAGATCAAGTAGCAAATTTATATGTTACTATAATTCTCATGATGCTAAATGAAATTAAATAATGTACTATTTTACCTATACAGTATTAAAAAAACTTTATGATTAATGTAACAGTATCAACTCAAAAAATCAATGTCTCTGTACTAGTGGAAAATGCATTTCAGCTGCGTAAGTGAAAATATGATCCTTTCCAAACATAGGACATCTTCAAATGTTACAATATATCATATCATCTTTGATACTCTTATGTTTCTAAGCTGTTTGTATGTATCTAAACATGTGGTGCATGGTAGAAATCTTCTCAGTGACAAATCTAAAGTGTTCAGTGAGAAAAATTTACATGTGCAACAATAAGAATGCAGTGGGAATGAATTCACATTTGTTGGACGAATGTTATGAAAACAAACACACCAAACAGACATTTCACGTAAGTCACATGCAACGAAAATCTGTAACGCAAACCATCTGTGTCTGGCGTGCTTATAATGATGTATTATTTATATTTTAGGACAATTAATCTGTAAAAAAACACACCACATGTTATAAGGAAAGTGTGTGAACCGTCTGAAGATGAATCACAATGATTCGAAACCGGTAACGGTACCTTTTGAATAAAGGAACTGAAAGTAAATTTGTGGCTGGCTGCTGTCCCAACACCAACAACATTTGTCTTCAAATAACAGCCACGGTCTCCAACCATGTCATCGTATGACAAAACTGCAAAAAACTGAACTGTTTTCCGGTTGCTATCCAGAAATGAAGTGAGCTGTGAAAACTCGCTTTTATTTCAATGAATATTACTCTATAAAATATTTAACAGGATCCAACTTCGAACGTATTATTTGGTTAACAGGTATGACTCAATAACCACATCATTTTCACAGTTACCTCAAATGCTGTTCATCCCTAGTTAGCGTACAAGTAAATGGCGTACACTTGGTCCACAAAACGGTTTCATGTGGACAGTCGGTGAAAGCAGAGATAGGTGAAGAGACGAGAGTAGCAGCAGCAGTTGCAGCAGCTGCAGCAGCCGGCCAGAAGTGTGTACTCACCAGGGGGTCCACCTTGAGGCGGCGCACGTGCGGGACGCTACGCTTGCTGCGAGCGTGCGGCAGCGCGCGGTGCACGAAGTGGAACTCCCGGTCCGAGCCCAGCACCTGCAACAGACACCGCAGCCAGCTGTTTCATTCAGTCTGCAGTTAAATAAAGCGTCAGCTCCACGGAAACGTAGGTTCACGTGTTCCTTTCTGCGTAAACAATCTGTACAGGTATCAATATCTGCGGATAACCGCAACAATAATTATTTTGTGGTTAAAGTTGAAGCATGGTGGCAATGTTATGATTTTAGTCTGTTTGCGCAACATATAATGGACAGCAATAATTTAATTCGTCGTGGGAAGCCACTGCGTTGGTAGGACTGCGCTGTTCGGGAGAATGACGGTTCAAACCGGCGTCCGGCCGTTCTGATTTAAATTTTCCGTGAGAACCCTAAATCGTTTCAGGCAAATGCCGGGACGGTTCCTGTGAAAGGGCACTGCCGATTTCCTTCCCCATCCTTCTCTAATTCGAGCTCGTGCTCCGTCTCTAATGACCTCTTCGTTGACGGGATGTTAAACACTAATCCCCTCCTCCTCCAGGACTGAGCAGTGTCCTGGAGAGGAAAACTTTATTGTACACAAGTAGTGCCAGTTCTGTTGCACATGTCCGACACAACTGACGCTATTCGTATACGTCCCACGATATTTACTTCAGTGTGGATACGTTAATATCGTCCAAACTGTAACGGGAATCAATAACCTGCGAGTTGGGTGTTAATGGACGAGTGGCGCTGCATTGCAGCGTACTGTAAGTTGTAAATGTGGGTCGGTCAGGAACTGTGTCCAAATGTCCGAAGCGGTTCTTGGTGCTACAGATGCTAGCCATAATTACCTGCACGACTTCTCATCGGATAACTTCTCACTTGCTGCTCTTTCCGGACTTCCCTCAAACAAAGGCGAACGCTGTGAAGTAGATTTGTTTGCCGACGGTGAGAAAAATGTCCTTGATTTTTGGCACTTCCTTAATGAACGCCGCTGTGCAGTTGTCCTCAGTCCCAAATAAAGACAATTTTTGTCCAATTTCCTCTGTAGCGTCTTTCTTAACCCACCCCAGAGACCCCATAGACAGGGTGATGGTCCAATGAGGAGTTGAGCCACGCTTTTTCTACACTTATAACCTGTTATTCTCTCGTCTTGACGGTCGGAGTGGCCCATCGGTTGTAGGCGCTTCAGTCTGGAACCGCGCGACCGCTACGGACACATGTTCGAATCCTGCCTCGGGCGTGGATGTGTGTGATGTCCTTAGGTTAGTTAGGTTTAACTAGTTCTAAGTTCTAGGGGACTGATGACCTCAGATGTTAAGTCCCATAGTGCTCAGAGCCATTTGAACCATTTTTCTCTCGTCTTCAGAATGTCTCCATGAAAATATGCGTCGGTAGTTTCACCGAGTATGGTAATTTGTCGCTCTCTCCTCCTCGTGACGTAGGTTTCCTGCTATTGTCCCTAGTTTTGATAATATATATTTTTAATAAAAAAGAAACAACAAAAAAGGAAAAGTAAATGAATCATTTATGTTCTTTGTATCTCTACTCCACCTTCCCTATGCTTTCCTTGGTTCCTGTGGAAAGTCAACGTGACATTTTGGCCAGGCATCGGATTGTGATCCCTGCCCACTTCGTCCACTCCCTCCTCCTTTTTAATTTTTTTAATAATAGAGAGATATACAGAGAGACAAAAAGAGATGTTAAGACTCATGGGAAGCGGTAACTGCGGGATCGAGTCCCGGTCCGGCACAAATTTTCAACTTTCGCCATTGCATTTAATTTCACAATGCACTGTGTGCCTGGAAGTCACTAGTTTCCTACGCGCCCTTTCTCTTTTCTTCCCATTCCTCTGTTTCATATACAAGATATCTGTCACCCCTCGCAATAGCAAGGGAAGAGGGTACTTTATGCCCACCTTCTGAAAATATTGTTACCTAGTGATGTGTTTCACAATTCAAAATTTTCAAATGGTTCAAATGGCTCTGAGCACTATGGGACTGAACTTCTGAGGTCATCAGTCCCCTAGAACTTAGAACAACTTAAATCTAACTAACCTAAGGACATCACACACATCCATGCCCGAGGCAGGATTCAAACCTGCGACCGCAGCGGTCGCGCGGTTCCAGACTGTAGCGCCTAGAAGGCTTGTTGGTCTTCGATTTTTGTTGTCGGCATAAAGTACTACTGTTCCCCTTGTGGCAATACATACACTTTATGGAAAACGCACTGGCATTGCTAGCCTTAAGGTGTGTTGTTCCGCACAATTACTCGTACATCCCGTTTTCCAGCAGAAGTCTTAGGTCTATGTCATTCCTGTTTTGTTTGGATTAACAACTCTCACGGGGCCGACCAGTGTGGCCGAGCGGTTCTAGGCGCTACAGTCTGGAACCGCGCGACCGCTACGGTCGCAGGTTTGAATCCTGCCGCGGGCATGGATGTGTGTGATGTCCTTAAGTTAGTTAGGTTTAAGTAGTTCTAAGTTCTAGGGGACTGATGACCTTACATGTTAAGTCCCATAGTGATCAGAGCCATTTGAACCAACTCTCACGGGTGCAACTGCAGAATGCTTCTACAGGAACGCTGTTCCAAGGCTCTCCACCATTTAGCATCTTCACTCCACGTCTTAACTCCTGTTTGTGTTTCAGATACGACATGAAAATATACGGTGTAGAATCACTGAATCTCTCTACATTTCTCTTAGTAAATACATGTACGTTACAAGGCTTATTACATCGATAAGTATAGCACATTAACTGTATTTAACAGTATGTGAATTGACGTATATTTAACAAAGACACAACATTAAAAACATTTGACAGTGTGATTTGACTGTTGCTCCTAGCGACTTCACTTAACTTCCCAATGTTGCGCAAATATTAGGTAAAAATTTTCAAAATCGATTTCAGTAATTGTGAATGATTATGGCAGACCAGGGTTTACCTAAATGCGGTGTTTGTTGACCATGTTACAAGTCAGTGTAATGTAAATTACGAGGAACTTCAGCAGACGATAATTCAGGCCAAATGCAACTCTATTGTCAGAGCTCCGCAGAGCGAACTTATTAAAGTGACTTCATTTTTTTTTTTAATTTCTGGCGATGAGGATGCAAGACTTAGGTATGAAGTATGTATGTGAATAGCATGTCTCTTATCAGCACGCGTCTCTATGGTCTCTACTATGGAACTATCGTAGCGTGTAGTCTACAGTGGAACAGTGAAAGCCCATTCTCGCTCTCGAGTGTAGTTGCTAACCGTACTGTTTCGACACTACATTTACCGCTTTGTGACAGATCTGTACGGCGTGCACCATGCGGGCTAAATATGGTCTAAAAACACTACACAAATATTTTTATGTTGATATTTAAACTGTACTTAAACGAGTGGGAATTCAATGTGTGTGTACACATACTTTTCTCTTTTTTGTTTTGGCTTATGGGACCAAACTCCTTTGGTCATCGGTCCCTAAGCTTGTATACTACTTAATCTAACTTAAACTAACTTACGCTATGGACGACAGACACACCCATGCCCGAGGAGGACTCGAACCTCCAACGGGAGGAGCCGCGTATTATTTCTAGATTTCAAAAAGGCCTACGATAACGTAGACATAATTAAAATCTGTACATACGAAACTTTATGTCGTATCAAGACAATTGCAGGAGAAGGAGACAATTTTAAGGTGTTACTGGATTGAGACAGGGAGGAGCCATTTCGCCAATTTTTTTTAACCTCATCTTAGTGAAGTTCGATAGAGAATTTATTAAAACTCATCCACACGGGATCTAAATGCAGGAGAAGAACATTATTAGACTTGCCTAAGCAGATGATATAGCAGTAATAAGTATTTCCAAAACAGAATTAACCAAAATGATGCAAAATTATATCAAAATTGCTGGGAAAGCAGGATTAAATCTTAATAAAGAGAAGACAGAATATTTGGTCATAAGTAAGAAAAACCAATGTGATGCACCCTTGGCTATAGATGGATTCACTTTCAAAACAGTTGGCCATTTCAAGTACTTAGGGAGTCCCTTTAGTAACAATAATCGAATGGATATAGAAGTAGATGCCCGACTAGCAACAGTGAACAAAACACTCTTTAGTTTTATCAAAATCTTACAGAAAAGATAACTTAGTACTACTTAAAAATCCGCTTGTCGACCATTATACCAGTAACATTATACGGATGTGAAGCTAATATTTATAAAGTTTGGAAACAGGGACTCATGTACAAATTAATCTGTGCCGTCCCCTGCAAGAAAATAACCAACCTCATTGACGATATGTTGTCAAATAGAACCTTCCAAGTAATAATGGGGAATGAGAGAAGTAAACAGATGAAACTCAATAATGGACTCCCACAAGGCTCTGTCCTTGCGCCCCTTCTTTTCCGCCTTTACATCGCCGACATGCCTGCAACCAGATCGCGCAAATTTGGTTATGTGACGACTGGGCTCTGGCAACAGCCCACAGAAATATAGAAACTGCCGAAGATATCCTTAAGAGGGACCTAGGGATTCACAGCGAGTACTTTCGAAAATGGAGGCTACAACCCAGTGCTCCAAAGACGGAAGTATCTGCCTTCCATTTGAACAACAAAAAGGCCAACAGAGAACTACATGTATATCTGGACGGGAAATTACTTTTTTCTTTTGGTCATCAGTCTACTAACTGGTTTGATGCTTCATCTCAGAGTAGCACTTGCAACCTACGTCCTCAATTATTTGCTTGACGTATTCCAATCTCTGTCTTCCTCTACAGTTTTTGCCCTCTACAGCTCCCTCTAGTACCATGGAAGTCATTCCCTCATGTCTTAGCAGATATCCTATCATCCTGTCCCTTCTTCATCCTGTCCCTTCTCCTTATCAGTGTTTTCCACATATTCCTTTCCTCTCCGATTCTGCGTAGAACCTCCTCATTCCTTACCTTATCAGTCCACCTAATTTTCAACATTCGTCTATAGCACCACATCTCAAATGCTTCGATTCTCTTCTGTTCTGGTTTCCCCACAGTCCATGTTTCGCTACCATACAATGCTGTACTCCAGACGTACATCCTCAGAAATTTCTTCCTCAAATTAAGGCCGGTATTTGATATTAGTAGACTTCTCTTGGCCAGAGATGCCCTTTTTGCCATAGCGAGTCTGCTTTTGATGTCCTCCTTGCTCCGTCCGTCATTGGTTATTTTACTGCCTAGGTAGCAGAATTCCTTAACTTCATTGACTTCGTGACCATCAATCCTGATGTTAAGTTTCTCGCTGTTCTCATTTCTACTACTTCTCATTACCTTCGTCTTTCTCCGATTTACTCTCAAACCATACTGTGTACTCATTAGACTGTTCATTCCGTTCAGCAGATCATTTAATTCTTCTTCACTTTCACTCAGGATAGCAATGTCATCAGCGATTCGTATCATTGATATCCTTTCACCTTGTATTTTAATTCCACTCCTGAACCTTTCTTTTATATCCATCATTGCTTCCTCGATGTACAGATTTAAGAGTAGGGGCGAAATGCTACAGCCTTGTCTTACACCCTTCTTAATACGAGCACTTCGTTCTTGATCGTCCACTCTTATTATTCCCTCTTGGTTGTTGTACATATTGCATATGACCCGTCTCTCCCTATAGCTTACCTCAACTTTTTTCAGAATCTCGAACAGCTTGCACCATTTTATATTGTCGAACGCTTTTTCCAGGTCGACAAATCCTATGAAAGTGTCCTGATTTTTCTTTAGCCTTGCTTCCATTATTAGCCGTAACGTCAGAATTGCCTCTCTCGTCCCTTTACTTTTCCTAAAGCCAAACTGATCGTCACCTAGCGCATTCTCAATTTTCTTTTCCATTCTTCTGTATGTTATTCTTGTAAGCAGCTTCGATGCATGAGCTGTTAAGCTGATTGTGCGATAATTCTCGCACTTGTCAGCTCTTGCCGTCTTCGGAATTGTGTGGATGATGCTTTTCCGAAAGTCAGATGGTATGTCGCCAGACTCATATATTCTACACACCAACGTGAATAGTCGTTTTGTTGCCACTTCCCCCAATGATTTTAGAAATTCTGATGGAATGTTATCTATCCCTTCTGCCTTATTTCACCGTAAGTCCTCCAAAGCTCTTTTAAATTCCGATTCTAATACTGGATCCCCTAGCTCTTCTAAATCGACTCCTGTTTCTTCTTCTATCACATCACACAAATCTTCACCCTCATAGAGGCTTTCAATGTATTCTTTCCACCTATCTGCTCTCTCCTCTGCATTTAACAGTGGAATTCCCGTTGCACTCTTAATGTTACCACCGTTGCTTTTAATGTTACCAAAGGTTGTTTTGTCTTTCCTGTATGCTGAGTCTATCCTTCCGACAATCATATCTTTTTCGATGTCTTCACATTTTTCCTGCAGCCATTTCGTCTTAGCTTCCCTGCACTTCCTATTTATTTCATTCCTCAGCGACTTGTATGTCTGTATTCCTGATTTTCCCGGAACATGTTTGTACTTCCTCCTTTCATCAATCAACTGAAGTATTTCTTCTGTTACCCATGGTTTCTTAGCAGCTACCTTCTTTGTACATATGTTTTCCTTCCCAACTTCTGTGATGGCCCTTTTTAGAGATATCCATTCCTCTTCAACTGTACTGCCTACTGCGCTATTTCTTATTGCTGTATCTATAGCGTTAGAGAACTTCAAACGTATCTCGTCATTCCTTAGTACTTCCGTATCCCACTTCTTTGCGTATTGATTCTTCCTGACTAATGTCTTGAACTTCAGCCTACTCTTCATAACTACTATATTGTGATCTGAGTCTATATCTGCTCCTGGGTACGCCTTACAATCCAGTATCTGATTTCGGAATCTCTGTCTGACCATGATGTAATCTAATTGAAATCTTCCCGTATCTCCCGGCCTTTTCCAAGTATACCTCCTCCTCTTGTGATTCTTGAACAGGGTATTCGCTATTACTAGCTGAAACTTGTTACAGAACTCAATTAGTCTTTCTCCTCTTTCATTCCTTGTATCAAGCCCATATTCTCCTGTAATCTTTTCTTCTACTCCTTCCCCTACAACTGCATTCCAGTCCCCCATGACTATTAGATTTTCGTCCCCCTTTACATACTGCATTACCCTTTCAATATCCTCATACACTTTCTCTATCTGTTCATCTTCAGCTTGCGACGTCGGCATGTATACCTGAACTATCGTTGTCGGTGTTGGTCTGCTGTCGATTCTGATTAGAACAACCGGTCACTGAACTGTTCACAGTAACACACCCTCTGCACTACCTTCCTATTCATAACGAATCCTACAACTGTTATACCATTTTCTGCTGCTGTTGATATTACCCGATACTCATCTGACCAGAAATCCTTGTCTTCCTGCCACTTCACTTCACTGACCCCTACTATATATAGATTGAGCCTTTGCATTTCCCTTTTCAGATTTTCTAGTTTCCCTACCACGTTCAAGCTTCTGACATTCCACGCCCCGACTCGTAGAACGTTATCCTTTCGTTGATTATTCAATCTTTTTCTCATGGTAACCTCCCCCTTGGCAGTCCCCTCCCGGAGATCCGAATGGGGGACTATTCCGAAATCTTTTGCCAATGGAGAGATCATCATGACACTTCTTCAATTACAGGCCACATGTCCTGTGGATACACGTTACGTGTGTTTAATGCAGTGGTTTCCATTGCCTTCTGCATGCTCATGTCTTTGATCATTGCTGATTCTTCCGCCTTTAGGGGCAATTTCCCACCCCCAGGACAAGAGTGTCCTGAACCTCTATCCGCTCCTCCGCCTTCTTTGACAAGGCCGTTGGCAGAATGAGGCTGACTTCTTATGCCGGAAGTCTTTCGGCCGCCAATGCTGATTATTTGTCAAAATTTAGGCAGTGGCGGGAATCGAACCCGGGACCGAAAACGTTTTGATTATGAATCAAAGACGCTACCCCTAGACCACAGGTACATCTAAATCACAACAATCAACCAAAGTACCTTGGGGTTACCCTAGATAGGACACTGACATTCAAAGAACACCTGACGAAAACTGCAGCGTAACTTAAAACACGCAACAACATATTGCAGAAGCTCTGTGGCACCACTTGGGGCTCCACAGCATCTATCTTAAGAATATCCGCACTTGGCTTGGTGTATCCAGTGGCAGAATACTGTGCCCCAGTGTGGCTCAACAGCAAACACACACACATGGTAGATAGCCAACTTAATGCAACAATGCGTATTATATCAGGCACAATCAGGCCAACTCCTACAGTGTGGCTGCCCGTTCTAAGTAACATAGCCCCTCCTAACCTGCGCCGAGAACACGCTCTGGTTAGAGAATTTCAAAAAATCATCACCAACCTCCAATTACAAATCCATGAAGATACTCACGACATCCAAGGAAACCGACTCCGGTCTAGGCATCCTCCACTAAAAACCTCACAGGCGCTGCACAAAACCAACTTTAAAATAAATGACCGATGAAAAGAGGAGTGGGAGAGCAGAACAGCAGTAAACTGCCACAGTATGCCATGCATCTTTAGTAAACCAAAAGGATTTGATTGCCCTCGCAAAGTTTGGTCAACTCTTAATCGCATCAGAACCAACTGTGGGAGATACGCCGACTCCTTACACAGATGGGGTAAACTTCCTTCGGCCGCTTGCGACTGTGGCGCTGAGAGACAGACGGTCAAACACATCGTGCAGGAATGCCCACTAAGGGCATATGGGGGTGACCCACAGGATTTCCTAATGGTGATACAAAGGGCAATCGACTATATATTATCTAAGCTGGACAATTGGTGGTGTCCTTATCTACAAACTGTTATCTATTGTTCTGTTTATACATATGTGATTTTTTTTAAATCGTGTTGTTTCTGTAATTTTTACTTGATGTTATGACCCATACGCTAAATAAATAAATAACTAAGAAAAACTTTTGGTCCAGTATATGACGAAGATAACATGGAATGGAGGAAAAGAAAAATGAATTAAGAGAACTGTACAAACACCGTAACATCGTAGATGTTCTGAAGAAGAGAAGGTTGAACTGGGCAGGCGATATAGCAAGAATGACTGAAAACAGACTACCTAAAATAGCATTCGGAAGGACAATAGAGGAACGAGGGGAAGAGGAAGACCCAGAAGTAAGTGGAGAGATAACATTAGGGGGGACACAACTAGGATACACATGAACACTGAATGGAGAAACGGTGCACTCAACGGGACGAAATGGGAGAGACTTGTAGAGCAGGCGTATGGTCGATAAGTTCCTTGCCACTTGTAAATAAAATAAAATAAATAATAATTTAAACTACAATTTCTCGCTTGACTGCACAAATTCTTTTAACATATTTTGCATACCTAACAAGTTTGCAGCAGTGCTACGTTCTCAGAATACGATCTGAGGCCAACAACTTTTTTAAGGTGGAAAACTGATGGCGGGAGTTGCGTGACGCTGGTGTTCCATGGAAGTAAGGTGCGACTAAATGGCCTGTTGCAGGCGAGGTGAAAGCATGGTCCGTGGTACTCTTCTGTGTACTGCTATATCTTCTGCGATAATTACCTCAGTTTAATAGATCAAACAGTGCAACTCAACAGTCGTTCTAATACTTAAGCAAGTCTGATAAAAGAGAACAGAAAGGCAAAGTAAAAGTTACCGGGAGGAAACAGTGGTCGTGTGAAGCTATTGCAGATTATGAGTGGTTGTGTCCATATTCATCCTTGGTCCATCTGTAGGAATATTTATTTCATTTCCAGTTATTTAAATGTAAATCCAGTAATTCGTATGTGTTTCAGTATGTTTGTGACTGTGCATTGGAGACATGGCGGGACAGCTCTAGCAAATCACAGCGCTCGTTACTACAGTAAGCGACTACCGAAGTCAATGGAGAGACTGTATGGAAGTGGGGTAGGAGCATCGGGTCGCACAGGACACTGGAGAGTTCTGGACGGGAAGGCGCGACGGACGGTCGCAGGAAATACTTGGAGAGTGTTGAGCAGTTTGCGCGTCCTCGTGGGAATTACTTGTAGAAATATTTCGTAGTGCTGATTTGTGCACTTGTGAGATATCCATGGCTTTTGCAGTGAAGACGTAGTATGCGTTTAGAAGCGAATATCTCACTAGCTTTGTTGTTGTTCATAACTAATTACGTGAAGTAAGAATCTAATGTTTCCCTGTTGTTCAACTTATATTTTATTTAATTGCTGGGCCATCGACACAAATAAGTGTTTACAGTAATAAGTGGCCTTCTTAAAGGTACTTCTGCTACCATACTCATCATTTACAGTCGTTAAAATAGTACCTGCAGATTTTATTTAATTGAAATCTTTCATTTATAAATTTCTATGTTACATTCAACTGTGATAGGAACCTTTGACCATTCGATTCATGTGTGTATTCATATTGTATACTGTAGACTCAGTAGTATTTGGCATGTAATGCGGAAACTACGTATCCCAGCCCCTAGACAACGAAACCAGCCAAAACATTTAATTTTTCAGCTCTGAGTCTGAGGGTACGTAGTTGAAGGCCACTATTAATTTTTTGAAAGCCCGCGGTTGCTATTACAGAAACGATACTCACCAAAGGCAAAAAGGCCTAATCAAAGCTAGGTCTTTGGTCTAACTGGTAGGCAGTCACTATGGAAAGGACGAACTAAGAACGTTTAGTTTAGATGGAGCAAAATCAGAACAATTGTAATTGAAGGTGGAAGACATTTTAAACCGTGGTGTACCTATCAAGTAACCAAAGATGGTAATGACCCACCTTGGAGTGATGAAACTATGAGGAGAATGTTGTGTAAATAGGGACATATACGCTTTATCTACAAAAGAGAGTGCAGGGAAAACAATTGGACGAACTTGTGTTTTGGTAAAAAATAACGCCGCTCGGTGTGGGCGAGCGGTTCTAGGCGCTTCAGTCTGGATCCGCGCTACCTCTACGGTCGCAGGTTCGAATCCTGCCTCGGTAATGGATGTGTGTGATGTCCTTAGGTTAGTTAGGTTTAAGTAGTTCTAAGTTCTACGGGACTGATGACCTCAGATGTTAAGTCCCATAGTGCTCAGAGCCATTTTTAAAAAATAACGGCCTTACGTGAAGCGTACAATAATTGTCAAAGTCACATCCTCATGAAAGTGGTATTAGAATGTCCAGTGAATGTCTGTTCATTAGTCAATGTACGGGTCCAGACCTTCTACTTAGTCTCTCGTGAATTCAATGGTGCTGAAACTGAAGTCAGCAGAAGCATGAAATGCCACTTTTAAAAAGATATTTCCGTCAGGGGACTAGCATATTTTATTTCCGTGCAGACTCACAAATGAGAATTGTTTGTACTGGCACTCCGCCATGGAAAAACTATGAAGACAAAGCGAGCTAGGCACAAGAATGTAATGGAATGCGAAATATATTTTACACTGAATACGCTGTGGAATATTCTCCTTTCCTAGGTCGTATTTATCGACAATTCTAGTTAAGCGAATATTCTACGCGAGTAGGAAAGTGTGCGGGTCACTCCTGCACACAAAAACATAAAGGATCTGATACAGGAAATTACAGACCACTCTTCTTGTGTTACAGAATCATATTGCATGTTCGAAGCTTAAACATTATGACGTTCCTCGAGGAACACAAGTTTCTCTCAAAGAGTCAGCAGAGATTAAGGAAAACAAATGTGTGACACACTGATTGCTCTATTCATAAATAACATCTTTCCAACTGTAGATCTCCTAAAAGCGATCGATATTGTGCCATATTGTCTTCTGGTGATGAATATACGACCATAAAATCTTTGCCAATATGTGATTATTTTGATGGATATCAGACTAAAAGAACCCAGTACGTTATACTGGAGGAAGAATGTTCCACTGAAACGAAAGTAATATCGAGTTTGTCCCAAGTGAAGCGTAATAGGATCTATAAATTTGTCAATATTTCTTAACGATTAAGACATAAAATCAGCAGCGTTATAAGATTACCCGCCAAAGTGCTGTTGCCTACAGGAAAGTTGGACGACCGTTGAGAACTGCAGAAAGACTTAGGTAAAATCTTCATTCGATGTAATGAGATTTCTAATAGTGCCAGCAAATTGCAGATCGGTCGAGAAGAAACTCAAAATGTAGAGAATTTCCAGTTCCTAGATACCTGTAGAATTTGGTTCGATCCACTAGAAATGGTCGGTGAAACGCTGCGGATTTTCTTTTTAATTTATATTTTGTATGACACCTTTCGGGATGTTCTTTCCCAGTGCGTTTTCTGTGTGCTACGCCATTTATTCGTGAAGCTTTTGTTGTGTGAGTGTTGCATCATTCTGTTGTATTTACTGAAATGTAAAAGAATAAAACGAGCAAATTTTTATTAAATATCGATATGTACATATTCAGAGGCGAACCTCTATATAAAGACCGATATTAATTAAACATTGTACCTCCTTTTATAGATTAACAGCCGCTAGTGAACAATTATCGTAATAGGCGCTACAGTTTGAAACCGCGCGACCACTACGGTCGCAGTTTCGACTCCTGCCTCGGGCATGGGTGTGTGTGATGTCCTTAGGTTAGTTAGGTTCAAGTAGTTCTAAGTTATAGGGGACTGATGACCTCAGAAGTTAAGTCCCATAGTGCTCAGAGCCATTTGAACCATTTGAATTATCGTAATACACAACGTAAGGACGGCATTCTTATTTAATGAGAATCCGCTCCTAGTTGGCACCAACAATAAGTGCGCCCAGGAAATGTTGCCGCAGCTTGCACTGCATGAGAAAAGCACACGTCTGGCCAGCAATGACAGAGCCGCGCTTGTTGCATGAGTTCCCTGGAAAAACGCGCCTGAGAAACATGTTCGTATGGCCGCAGCCTACGTTTTCAACTCACTCACTACGTGTAGAAGACCACTTTTACAGTTAGGTACATAGCGTTCAGGAGAAGCTAATATGTTGCTAACTGACTAAAGCAGACCTGAAGCCCACTTCAGTTTAAATTCGATTCATTCAAGCCGTAGTCTTAAAACACATATTAAGCAAATGTCAGCACTCTTACAAGACACAGTATTTTTCTTCTCTGTCTGCTTCTACCATAAAAGATGGTACATACAAATGAATATATTGTCAATAGTGCAATAATTTTTAAGAAGATATTTAATTTGGGTATGAGACTTAGTGTCAGACATAATTCCCCACAACACATTTTCACTTTCTTCACGAGAAAACACTTGTGTGATTTATGGGAAATAAAGGTAACTGTAGTTTCTGAATCTACCATTCCTGCAACTGGAGCAGCTCATAAATTTTATATTTATTGTGAACCCCTGTACTGAATTGCTTGCATTTAATTACACTGATCAGCCAGAACATTATGAGCACCGAACGAAAATCGATATAAACCCGTCTAGGCGATAGGAGCGTCACAAGGTGACGAGGAATGAGTGCTAGTCAGACACACGCACGTGCATATAGTATCAATGAGCGTGCTGTCCATTTGCATAATGGGAAAGGCACGCGATCTATCTGGGTTTGACCGAGAGCAGTTTTTGATGGCCTGGAGGCTCGGAACTTCGGAAACTGCACGATTGTCGGGTGTTCGAGGAGTGCTGTGGGAGTATCTTCAGGAGGTGATGAACCCAAGGTGAAATCACGTCCGGAAGTCTTTGGGTTGGGCGTCTACCCCTCATTACAGATGTCGGATGTCGTAGGCTGGGCAGGCTGGTAAAACAGGACAGGCGACGAACTGAGGCGAAACTATCACACTTTAATGCTAGGCTGAGTACAAGTGTGTCTGAACACACTGTGCACTAACTATAGCCTCCGCAGCCAACGATCCATGCATGTGTCAATGTTAACACCACGACACCGCCAACTACGACTGAAATGGGCACGTGACCATCAGCACTGGACGTTGGCGCAGTGGCGGAGAGTTTCATGGTCTGACGAATCCCGATATCTTCTTCATCATGCCGATGGCAGGGTGCGAATCTGTCGTCTTCCAGGGGAACGGCTCCTCGACACCTGTACTGCGGGACGGAGACAAGCTGACGGTGGCTCCTTTACGCTCTGGGGAACGTTCACCCGGGCATCAGTGGGTCCAATGGAGCACCATGACGGTCAAGGAGTATCGTACAGGCCTTCATGACGATCATGTTTCCTGACGGCCGCTGCATTTTCCAACAAGACAATGCTCCAAGTCACAAGGCCAGGAGTGTGATGGAGTGCTTCGAGGGGAACAGTGTCCAGTTCTAGTTGATGTTCTGGTCTCCCAGTTCACAAGATCTGAATCCGATCGAACACATCTCTGATGTGACTGAACGTGGCGCCAGAGCTCATCGTCCCCTTCCCAGTTATCTCCGGAAATTACGTGACTTGTGTGTGTGTGTGCTAGCTGCCTCCAGCGACCCCCCAAGGCCTCATTGCCACGAAGCGTCGCCGCTTTTAAGCTTGCCAGAGGTGGACACACCAATTATTAGGTTGGTGATCGTAATGTTCTGGCTGATCAGTGTACATGTTACTTTACTATTAAATTTCAACATCCGGCATTCACTTGGCAAACCATAGCATAACAATCCTCAACTCTATGATAATGTATAATCCAGGATTCTTCCACCACAGTAAACTCCGACGAAAGAAAGTACATTGCTTCTCTTTCCTATAAAGACTGGCTAAGACTTCACGAACGGTTGACATTGATTAATGTTCAAATGTGTGTGAAATCCTACGGGACTTAACTGCTAAGGTCATCAATCCCTAAGCTAACACACTACTTAACCTAAATTATCCTAAGGACAGACACACACACACCCATGCCCCAGGGAGGACTCGAACCTCCGCCGGGACCAGCAGCGCAGTCCATGACTGCAGCGCCCTAGACCGCTCGGCTAATCCCGCGCGGCCCATTGATTAATGCCAGCATAGATGTAGTGGTACGTTAGAGTGTTGAAAAACATTTTATTTTGTGACACAGAAGTTTCACTTACTGCAGTACAACGCAGTAAACCTGAAAGGTTGATGGATGCTGGAAATGGACGACGCGGTCTCTTGAAGATTTTCTAGAGAGAATATGACGCCATATAGATAATAGCGTCTCACATGATGATTTTATTAGTAATAACTTTGGACACCTTAAACTACAGTCGTCTGGCCTGTGACTACGTGTTGTTTCAGAGACTATACACGAAACAACAGCGTACTCAATTTAGAAAAAAGTCCACGATGAAGGCAAAATACAGCATCGATAAAGTTTTAGTCGCCCTGCTTTCTGCATGTCGTATTCTCTGTGACTAAAACTCGAGAATCCGCATCGTTCATTCTGAAACTTAATGCTTCCTGCAACAGCCCACATGTTTGTCACAGTCTCTCCTCAAGATTCTACAGAATGACAGAGTGTAGACTGTAATGACACATAACAGTATCACAAATTCTAACTTCTGGCTATTAATTAATTGGTATTATCGCTACCTTCACCTCCGTACAAGTGGATTCGTCCACTAAGAGCAAGCAAATACAATGCTATATATGGCTACTTTTAAGCGGCTGTATGGCATATATATGACGGGTAAATGCTCTAGACCTGCTAGAAAGTGAGTAATAAAGCATGAAGCGTAGCTTTTAAATGTTGCTGTTAAGCAGGCTAGAAGTGTCTCGTATGGCTAAGTAGTTTCTGGAGTTAGGTTAACAAAAAGAAAAATTATTTTCTTGCAACGGCCACTGTCTTTAGCAAACCACTCTCACTATTGGATTAATCTCCATCTGCTGGGACATACCTGACGAATAATAAATTAAACAAGTAAAATTCAGCCGGCCGAAGTGGCCGTGCGGTTAAAGGCGCTGCAGTCTGGAACCGCAGGACCGCTACGGTCGCAGGTTCGAATCCTGCCTCGGGCATGGATGTTTGTGATGTCCTTAGGTTAGTTAGGTTTAACTAGTTCTAAGTTCTAGGGGACTAATGACCTCAGCAGTTGAGTCCCATAGTGCTCAGAGCCATTTGAACCATTTTGAAGTAAAATTCAGTTTTCTTGGAAGATGGATTGGGATGAGGAAAAATTTTAAAAAAAGGTGAGAAATGCTCGATATACGTTACACTATCGAAACAACTATGGCATATAATTTTCAGCAAACGTTAGTAAAAATAGAGCCTTGAAAATTTCATAGAGCGTTCCGATAAAAGAAAAAAAGCTTTTTTGAAACAAACAAACGGCTGCTGTTGCTGGGATAAACCCAAAAATATGCAGTACCGCACTGAGTTTATACTATCAGTTAAAGATAAAGAAATCAGGAGAGACGGCAGTGTATTTTTCTTTGTCTGTCGAACCTTTGTCCGTAAAATCTGATTTCAGACACCAAAATGTAAACCGTTTTTGAATGGTACACTGTAATTTCTACAAGAAAGCAAAACAGCGAAATGAGTGAAGAATACAGTAGAACAAATTCCGAAGCAACGTTCAAGAGAAGAGTACTACCTCTCCCACCGTAGCCTTTCGTATGCTAATTTTCTTTGTATGTATCATCTTTTATGGCGAAAGGAGACAGAAAAGGAAAATTCTGCGTCTTGTAACAGTGCGGACATCTACTTAACGCTTGTTTTAAGACTACGTCTGGAATGGATCGAATTTATATTCCAGTGGAGCTTCAGGTCTGCTATGAAACAAGTGAGGCAGATTGTCTCTGGGATGGATGAGTGGGAATGGAAAAATATGTAATTCCGCCTCAGTCATGAAGTTTAACTTAATCCACTATGCGTTTCGATGGTTAACCATCATCATCAAATGAAAGGCGTTCTCTACATTGTTGTTGTTAATGGAAAGTTCTGGTAACTTCGCATAGCAGCACGAGAGGCGGCCAAGAGTTTATGTTGCGATTTGCACTGTTGATAATTGGACGACTTAACCACAGAACTTATGGATGTAACGTACCACATGGTTTAAAGAAAATAAAAGTACTTACAAAGCAAGTGAATCAGTATTTGATCTGTATTCTGTCGCTAAAAATCGCAACTCCTTCCCACTCAACATGAGTTACTCACTGTTGTTATGTGGCAAAGAAGTTACATTATTCGCCAAAGTTGTTAAGTAAAGTCATTGGTTTCAAGCTTCTTTGGCGAAAAATGTGATTTTTTTCGTACACAGCAACACTGTATCAATGATGTACAGAGGGATGCAATGGCGATGCTTCTAATACCTTTAAACCATCTACTATCTTATAAATATAAGTTCTGTTACACATTCGTTCAATTTATCAATAATAGAAATCGCAACGTAGCCTCTCCACCTCACCCCACCCCACCCCCCTCCCAAATGCTTCCACACAAAATCACTAACAACAACCATTTAGAAGAAGCCTTCCACCTGAATATGGTAATTACTCATAGTGACGTGTAATGGATTAAATAGAGCTTCGTGATTGATGCATAACTATGGTTTTTTAATCTAATTGCCTGTCGCAGCCCTCAAAACATAATCTACAGTGGATGAGATTGGACGAGAGTGGTTCCAATAGTTTCCCGATTAAGCTGGCCTCAACGTGAACGTCGATAGGTCAGATCCTATTGCGGGGGTGGTGGTGGTGGTGTGTGTGTGAGGGGGGGGAGGGGGGAGGGATGTTGACTTTGCCTGCCGCCAGTCATTTATCTGAATTACCCAATCGGTTACAGGATGATTGACAGTTTAACGAGGTTTCCAATCTAAGAGGAAACGCGGCATTTTTGACATTAATAATCGTTGCCAGAGATAGAAGAAGCAATAAGGATTGAAGGAAAAGCCTTTGATCGACTGGAAATAGAACCTTGGGTCTTTAGATTTGCTGTCGTTCGGTGAGCCACCAAGTGGTAGCAAAAACGTGTTTTGGTATAAAGCTTTTTCAATTGGAATAGATGTCTGTCAAAATTGTGATACTGGAACTTACACATCTACATAAACGTTTTTCATGATCTCCGTTCTCTGGTCCTGCCAGACCATTTAGTACTGACCGGTCACATGTCATTTACCACTGGCGCCATTCGGTTGCGATATGGCGTGGTACAGTTCTTTATGCAGTTAGACTTTAATGACAACTTCCTGGTTTACATCGCAGGGTCACACAGAGTTGTATTGTGGATAGTGATCCGCCTGTCGTTTGGGACGTTGGCGTCAGCGGCACTCTTCGTGTTATTCGAGAGGAGTGAGCTGTTTGCTGGCACTGGATTTGAAGCTCTCATTTCTTATTCTCATCGTCATCGAGGAAACAACATTTTGCTCGCACTAATCAGACCTGTCAACACGAAATATTTACGCTTAAGGCATATCACTCACATTTCGCTAAAGAAATTTACCCAGTGGGAGTAGATCACTGAGATGACATTCCTCCAACTAACTGTTTTCATCGAAACTTACTTTCTTGCTTCAAACAGCATGATCAGTACCAATGGACTTGCAGCGTGAGAAAGCGTCCACTGAAAGCTAAATAATATAATGACTACATATCCTTTGCTACGAAGTTTGAAAGAATTATTTCTTTTGATCATTGTCACGACATGCCGTTACATAAATATTTCCACACGACTAGAAAGCATTACAAAGAGCATTTGGTCAAAAATATTCCGCTTATTAACGACACGGGCCTTTAATTTACAGTAACACGGACGGTACAACCTCTGTGACACACAGAGAACATCTAGAGTAGTTTAACTCCGAAATACTACAATAACTGTAACTTAATAACGACGCCTTTGCTTTGAAAACTTTTTTCGTCTAGCCCTACAAAAGCCAGTTTCGTAGAATATTCTGTCACAAGAACACCGTAATTTATAAATTGCTATCCGAATATTAAATGTCACGATTCGTGAAATCTAAATAAAAATGAAGTAATATCGTGAACGCAATACACGTTTTGTAAGGATATTTCAAATTAATACTAAAATTTCACGTAACTACTAAATACATATCATTTACGACCGTAACAATTAAATGAGCTCTTACTTTAGTCATGTGTTGAAAATTTAAGATAGCTGCGAGCGCTAGAATAACGTAGCAACTCTTGGATATACGGGGAGAACTTTGTATCTGAAAAATTTAGACACACGTACAGCGTATTGTTTTTCACCTCAAGATTGTGTACAAGACGGGTTCTGTCTTGTAGACTATTAACTGGAGCATATCATTAATATAAAACGTCGGTTGATTAGACAGAGTACTACAAAATTTATTTGCCGTGATATGAAATAAACTTCGTAAGGCCTCTACATCTCCCACCTTATGTGCTCAGTATGACTGCAACCTTATGGAACTGTTCTCGTTCATCTTAAGTCGCTTTGATAATCATCTCCTTCTCTCTATAGCTATATGATGTAAACAGTTAGTCAATAAATGCACACATCACTGTCGAATTTACGTTTTCATCCTCTTTACATTCATTGGTACCAAACACACGATTATTAGGTTTATTGTGTTAATACCGAGTATGTAACACTGTTACAGTCGCTTTAAGTATTCTATAAAATTTCACAGATGGCAAATAGTAACGTGTAGATGTTTAAAACATACCTGAATGACATACTTCTTTAGTGACTAAATTCTTGTCACGGACTGGCTAATAATATAACGACTTCGTAGACCAACATAAAGTTTCAATTGATATTATATTCACCTCAACTAAAAGCACCACGCCTGTATAAAGACGCATCTAGCATCAGATTTAAACATAACAAAGATAAATACAAGCCTATTTGTTTCATATATTAACATAAAACACAGAAAAAGTAATAAACACGAAAAGAACACAAGCAGTGAAATTACGTATCATAACTGTAAGATGTATAATCAGAAAGTGGCATAATAATAAATAGTATTTAATGAGAAGGAAATTCTAATGTACATTGGGATTTTCAAAGTTCATCAAGAATTTTCTGGAAAGTTACATTTTATGATTCCGATATTTCATAAAGTAACATGTTGTTTTAGGAAATTTATACATTTTTTAAAACAGGAAAATGATTGGTACAGAAAACAGTAGTATTTTTGACATGAAAGTATTTTTCCATTCAAATAATCTGGAACACGAGAATTTTGAAAGTGAATAGCTTCCGAAATATTAAGTTTTTCGAGAAAGTAAAACGACCGTCGAAAGAGAAGAATGAAGATTTTCAGAGATGCTATGTTAATCGAAAAACAAACAATTTTTAGGAAGAGTGAATTCTGACGTTCACGTGCTTACATGTATCGTCAATTATCTTAACCTCTTTAAATAAATTGTTCCTACATGAACTATTTACATCAGAGTCACCGAGTGTGCATTATCCTTTGAATAGTGGAGTTTAATGAAATATTGCATGAATAAACATTTAGAAATTTTGTGTACTCGTAGTACAGGCATTACGTTTATAATGGACAAAACAGAATATACTAACTGTTTACTTAAGGAGTAGGGCTGTAGCTAGTGGACTATTCCACCGCTCTACGTTTCAAACAGATGCGTTTATGAAGTATTACGATTAAAGCGCCAACAACCTATGGGTTTAGCGATATTTAAGACTGTACTCTATGGAAGCGGCTTCGTTCAAGTATTACCTTTCCACTTCGTCTTTTTTTCTATGTGAATATTTTTGTCTCCATGTGAGCACCAAACCAGTTATATAACGTATATTGGTGAGAACTGTGTTGTGGAAAAGTGTCTGCGTCGTTCTTCTAGTGGTGTCACTGCATTACAAAAGCTAAATTTTTAAACTGGATATAAGAATATTATTTTATTAGACTACGGTTCTGTGGCATAAATTAAGAACAAAGTTGTAAGGTAGCGTAATAGACATCTTACTGCCGCAGCGCTCTTGGTACATATGCTAGGAATCGCAAGAGAGTGAAAATTATAACCGTCAGATGCATGATATCACACTAAGTATTTTACGATATTTAAATTTGTTTGCTGAAGTTTTGATATTTATAATAAACAAGTAATGCCGAGAGCAATGGCCGAATGGCAAGGGTCGATAGTCCTTAACGTGAAGTAAGTGGCCTTCTGAGCGAAAGCTGTGGAACGGCGGACCGGGCAGAGTGTTAATTGATCCTTGAAGCCTTAAGCGTCACATAGACTTGGGCGACTAACTTCGCCAGGAATTTTGCTAAAGTTCTCTCACGTGCCTGCTGCACTCAACTTGTTTTACGAGAAATTAATTACAGGTGCTGGTGGGATATTGAATTTACTTCTGCGCATGATCGGGGCTGAAATAAATTCTGTAAGAAGATGTTTTTGTTTTTATGATAATCAACGCGATGTGGTCCTCTTGCTGGTTAATATTAGCATCTACCTCTGCAGCATTTCAGGGAAGTGGTAAAAATTCGTTGATGGAGATAGCTAACGTAGAAGAGACAGAAATATACGGAATAATGAAGCCGAGATGAAAGATAATTTAAAAGTAAATTATGACATCCTAAGTTCATAATGGCGATAGGCACAATAAAATAAATTGAATACTTATAACCGGAAAATGACACAAGACGATCGATGCAAGGATTACATCAGAATTATATTGAGCCAATTGTTCCTGAGTTTCTGTGAAGGGTGATACAATGTCTAGAATATAAACACACTTTAGTGATTTTGTTTTGCGTTTCATTATATTCAGTACACGATTATTCTGACTTAACTGAGCAAATGAACGTCCCCGAAAGATACACTTCGATTTTGATCTGCTTTGAGTGTGTTGTAATGTAGAGCAAATTAAGAGATCGAAATTTATTTTATTGGTGCCCATATGGCCGTTACGTGGTGAGACACTCCCTTGAAGAAAAAAAAATAAGTTTAATATTTCTGAATGAATACCGTTGAAACGGAAACACATATAAAAAACTTCAAATAACAGTACCATAGTTTTTAACGTATGTAAAAACGATACAACAGTGCACCCAGGTTTGCCGAAAAGTTACTTTTCCGAATTCTCCTTTCCCCATTGCTACACTATGTGATCAAAAGTATCCGGACACCCGCAAAAACATAGTTTTTCATATTAAGTGCATTGTGCTGCCACCTACTGCCAGGTACTCCATATCAGCGACCTCAGTAGTCATTAGATATTGTGAGAGAGCAGAATGGAGCGCTCCGCGGAACTCAGGGACTTTGAACGTGGTCAGGTGATTGGGTGTCACTTGTGTCATACGTCTGTACCCGAGATTTCCACACTACTAAACACGCGTAGGTCCACTGTGTCCGATGTGATAATGAAGTGGAAAAGTTAAGGGACACGTATAGCACAAAAGCGAACAGGTCTACCTCGTCTCATGACTGACAGAGACCGCCGACAGTTGAAGAGGGTCGTAATGTGTAATAGGTAGACATCTATCCAGACCGTCACACAGAAATTCATAACTGCAAGTACTATGACAGTTAGGCGGGACGTGAGAAAACTTGGATTTCATGGTCGAGCGGCTGCTCATAAGCCACACACCACGCCGGTAAATGCCAAATGACACCTCACTTGGGGTAAGAAGCGTAAACGTTGGACGATTGAAAAACGTTATGTAGAGTGACGAATCACAGTACGCCGGCCGCGGTGGTCTAGCGGTTCTAGGCGCTCAGTCCGGAACCGCGCGACTGCTACGGTCGCAGGTTCGAATCCTGCCTCGGGCATGGATGTGTGTGATGTCCTTAGGTTAGTTAGGTTTAAGTAGTTCTAAGTTCTAGGGGACTGATGACCACAGATGTTAAGTCCCATAGTGCTCAGAACCATTTGAACCAACCATTTTGAATCACGGTACACAACGGGGCGATCCGATAGCAGGGTGTGGGTTTGACGAATGCCTGGTGAACGTCATCTGCCAGCGTGTGTAGTGCTAACAGCAAAATTCGGAGGCGGTGGTGTTATGGTGTGGTCGTGTTTTTCATGGAGGGGGCTTTCACCCTTTGTTGTTTTGCGTGGCACTATCACAGCACAGGCCTACATTGATGTTTTAAGCAGCTTCTTGCTTCCCACTGTTGAAGAGTAATGCTGGGATGGCGATTGCATCTTTCAGCACGATCGAGCACTTGTTCATAATGCACGGTCTGTGGCGAAGTGGTTACACGACAATAACATCCCTGTAATGGACTGGCGTGCACAGAGTCATAACCCGAATCCTATAGAACAACTTTGGGGTGTTTTGGAACGCCGACTTCGTGCCAGGCTCACCGAGCGACATCGATACCGCTCCTCAGTCATTTTCAACCGGGTGTCCGGATACTTTTCATCACAAAGTGTAGGTTTTTTTGTTTAGAGATTTGACTAATAGCAAAACATAGAACATAAAATTAGAAGAAACATATATATAGAACAATATATGTAGAATATACATTTAGAATTTATTTATCTCGGAAAAACTTATCAAATAACCCAAAAGGACAACAATTGGCATTGAAGCAGACATGTCAAGTACGCCAACAGCGATATGGAGATATTTCTGTCTTATTTCTAAGAAATGCGTTCTTGGAATACCACGTCATAATATAAAACTGAATTTGATATAAACGAAGTTACACATTTTCCTATTAGTCAAATGCCGAAACGAAAACTAAATATTGGGGAGAGAGGATTTCTAACAAAATTAGTTTGGACACGTCTGATTGCATCATTGTAACTTACATTAAAACCACAGAAGTTTTATTTGAAGTTTTTAATATCTCATGCCACTTTAACGGTATTCATTTATACATATTAAACACAATTCTGAAGAGGGTGTTCCAACGACCATATGAGCACGTATAAAAAAAAATACGTGTCTCTTATTTTATTCTACTCTACAACATACTCAAAACCTATCAAAATCGAAGTGTATTCCTTGGACAGGTTTACTTGTGAGTGCGCTTCAAGTATCAGACAGTGCCTCGGGGAAACTTTTCCCTCCGTGACGCCATAAACTTTACATCTCCTCACAGATCATTTACAAGGTGTACCGAGTTGTTCGTTCAGGAAAATGAGCGCGCGTTTTAACACCTCACTTAACTGCACATTCCGCCAATTATGCGCAGCATTCTGCAGCCATTCCTGACATTTTAAAAGGTTCTATTTCCCCAAGGAGAATTTATCGAAGTTTGATCTCTATTGAAGCGTACACAGTTGATTTAAATACATCAAACACACGATAGAAAAAATAATTTGTCTAATGAATTATAACTAGCTGCCACGGCTCTACGAAAAATAAATAAACTTCTTTCGCAGCTCCGCAATTTACGTTACCCTCCCTAAATAAATTTTATATAACTTATTATTTTCTAATTTACACTAATCAGAGCCGGCCGCGGTGGTCTCGTGGTTCTCGGCGCGCAGTCCGGAACCGTGCGACTGCTACGGTCGCAGGTTCGAATCCTGCCTCGGGCATGGATGTGTGTGACGTCCTTAGGTTAGTTGGGTTTAAGTAGTTCTACGTTCTAGGGGACTGATGACCACAGCAGTTGAGTCACATAGTCCTCAGAGCCATTTGAACCATTTGAACACTAATCAGAAAGTTTTCGTGTCTCTCATGAGCAGCGTGCTTCGTTTAGGCGAAGCAACGTAACGATATATTCATATGTGTCATTTGACTTTCTAATTAGTCTTTTTCACGCAAACGTGTTAAATGACATAAACGTAAATCGAAAGAGCTGTATCTTTGGAGCAGCGGAGGCACTAAACTACCGAGGAGCCCAAATGCAGCATGCTCCCCCACGACTCTTTTCAACTAGCAAAATGTTTATGCTTATGACAGCGCCTGGTGTCGTATTTCTCAGTATAGTTGTCATCTAAATTCTCCTCTTCCATTTTCAAGACAACAGATAATTTGTTTTAGCCGTCTTCCGTGTTTGTCATAATTGCTACACTGAAAGAAAGGTGACACATGACGGAATAAACAATGCAAACTAACACAGGAAATAATAGCATTACTGACCAAAAATAGTCTACCAGTAATAAACATCAGCTTTGAGGGAGACATTTCTTAGGATGTGCATTTGGAGCACAATAATGTACAGAAACCAACCATGGTCTGTGGGAAAAATGGAAAAAAAGAGAGTCAAAGCCTTTGAGGGGTGGAGTTATACAAAGATGTTTAAAATGACGTGGATAGAAAACATAAAAAATGAGGAGGTTTTCCGCCGCAAAATCGGCGAGGATTTATCGTATGTGAGATACAGACAAGTAGTTGTAGCTCTGCAGATAATGGTTTCCGTTAAAACAATAAATACCTTTTCTATTCCTTTCGGCAAAGTCATACTTGAGTTCCTCCTGGCATATCGAATGATCATCTAACTTAAGAGACTATGGCTGGGAAACATGCTCAAAAAACGCTCGCTGATGCTTCGGGAGGTGAACACCCCCTAGTTTTCGAGACACAAATGAACAGACAGATCGCTTTACGCAGCAGCTAAAACCCTTAGGGCTGCACAATGCTATTTGGGGCTACACAAACCAAAGAAGTATGCTGAAAGACAAGACACAGCGCCAATGCACAACCAAAGATGATAAACATCAGATATTATGGACACTCGGCTATTTAGAACATGTGAGCGACAACACAAGGACAGAGTTATCGCTAATTGCACACTCTTTGGTAATATAGGACTACTGGTAATCTCTCACATCTCTTGTTTTTGGTATTGTTTTGGCGCTAGTTTTTTTACAGTGTTAGTTGTGTTTCTGCATACACCGTCTTTTGGTTCGTGGATGGCGTAGCCACCATTACAGAATGTTTAAGGTCTATGCACAGACATCCTTCGTTTCAGCTGTATCTCGAAAATGACGGTGTTCTGCCTCCGAAATATCGACGGTTATCGAGCATTTTACTCGGTTGCGTTCCCGTAAGTTATCTCACCTTTTGAGAGTTATCTGTATGTCTTCAGATTTACGGTACCCAACGAAATTTTTTCTATATGTTGTGTGATGAGAATCTAAACATGGTGGAAACGAACTTCACAGTATGAAAAGTGTTGCGCATTGTTTTGGCTGGTAGCAGATACTGTGTGAGCAGAATACAGTTGTAGAGGTCTAAGACATTGCTTGTGATCGTTGTTGGTTATTCACGGTGACTGGCTGTGAGTATGGATGTGAGGGAGGCACGGCTTCCTGGATGGGGAACCTCCAAACCACGAGGAAAAAGCTGCAAATAGTACATTCACGAGTTGGCCTATTATGAGGGAAGAACTATCTGATATGCACTGAGTAGTGAGTGAGTGAAATACTGACAGCTGCCAAGTGCGGCTTACTGAGCGTTAGCCGGCCGCGGTGGTCTAGCGGTTCTAGGCGCGCAGTCCGGAACCGCGCGGCTGCTAGGGTCGCAGGTTCGAATCCTGCCTCGGGCATGAATGTGTGTGATGTCCTTAGGTTAGTTAGGTTTAAGTAGTTCTAAGTTCTAGGGGACTGATGACCACAGATGTTAAGTCCCATAGTGCTCAGAGCCATTTGAACCATTTTTTACTGAGCGTTAATGTTGTTTATGCTTCTTCATGGACAAAGTGAGCAGTGTGAATTGAGAGGTCTTAGCAATGCATATGAACTGTATTATTTGGTTCCTCCCTTTCCCTTTCGTTAAACAAATCACTCTGAAAACTTTGATATGAACATGCTAATTGCGGCATTTGCAGTAACAATCCTGTTTACAAACTACTGTTTGAAATCCAACAACATTTGAAAGTGTGGTATTTAAAAACGATGAATTAATATGTACAGATCCTAGGCAATTATTTTGGCATACGTTCACCTGTGTATCACACTATATGATGTTCTTCAGGCTTATTTATGGAAAATAATAATAAATTACAGAATCGATTGTACTACGATGCTTGCCTTTTGATTAAACCACCATATTCTCGCAACCCATATTAACGTTGTAAACAACTACTATACTACAATTACAAATCTGAAAAGTGTATAGAAAAATGAAATTACAAGTTAAGTGATAAACTTATTTCTTCATGTACAGAACTATGGTTCCTTGAAAATCCAACGTTTCAATGGCATAATGCCACGAAGCTGCAGTGATTGTGTCGAATCAAACTGTTATAACGATAGAACAAATTATTCTGGTCTTGATGTACTATTGCTTGGCGAAAGCAAAGAGGTGCGGCCACTAAATCCCACAGGCGAAACAAAGCATCATGCTCCCACAACAGTCTTTTTCAGTTATTAATGTCTTTATGGAAAGCTCCTGCCAGGAAATATTTCTTGATATAGTTGTTTAAGTTTGGCTCTTCCAGTTTCGAGAAAACTAATAATGTCTTTTAGATGTACTCCACGTTTGCAAGAATTACTTTGTCGAAATAACAGACGACAGAAGCAGCAGGTGACTATCACAATAAATGTGGGCATTCTTGGCCAAAATAAGTCTACTAGTAAAAAACATCGGCCTCATTTTGAGGAAGTAATTGAGAATATGCACCTGAAGTACAAAATTCAATAGAAGTGGAATCATGGAACCTGACAAAACCCGCAGAAGAAACAGTCCATGATAACATGCTGTGTCCCTGCTACCAAGAAATTCTCAATCCAGTCAGAAATCGCACTTGATACCCATTGGATCGTACTTTCCTTAAACGCTTTTCTGAATTGAAGAAATACTGCATCTACCCGGCTGCCTTAATCCATACCATTCAGGATGTGACGTGTCAAGTGTGAGATGGGTTTTACTTTACGTAGTAAAATAGTTCTAAAACCAAGATAGAATAAATAGTTATTTATTTTCAAAATTTTGAAGACCTGAAGATAACAGCGAAGTCTGTTGAAAGTGGTTATTGAAAATAAAGAAATATTTATAAGATCTTGGCTTTAGAAACTTTTTACCAAGTAAAATAGATCACTCCTTCTCATTTCTGAATATGAGAAAATTCAACCCAATTTTGCATTGGCAATACTTTAGGCATCGATGCTGATTGGCATAGAGGAGATCTGTTTGTTCGAGATACATCTACGTGATTACTCTCATATTCACAATAATGTGCCTGGCAGAGGGTTCAATGAACAACCTTCAAGCTGTCTCTCTACCGTTCCACTCTAGAACGGCACGCGGGAAAAACGAGCACTTAAATTTTTCTGTGCGAGCCCTAATTTCTCTTATTTTATCGTGATGATCATTTCTCCCTATGGCGTTTGAGAACATATTGTAAGATTCTACAAAATATGTCTGTCAGTGATAAGGGACGGTAGTTTAGTGAATCACTTCTGCTACCACCCTCGTAGACGAATGTGACCCGTGCTTTCTTCCAACTACCGAGCATAACCTTTTGTTTGAAGGGTGTACGGTGTAGAACGCAAGTGCTGAACTGACAAAACTACCACAGTACACTCTGCCTTTGCCAGCAGTACGTGGCTGAAGTGTTTGTCCGCGCTTTCTGGTATTCTGTGATGAGAGACACTTTTACCCGTATTTCTCATGCGCTGGCCAGTGCAAATCTGGACTTCGGTATGTCATGTATAAGGCGCAGTCTAATTAAAACGAGTCAGACGGTAAAATGTATGTAAATTGTTTATGATTTCGAAAGTAATCACCTTAACTGTCGATACATTTATCCCACTGTGAGACATGACGGTCAATGCTTCATGAAAAAATGTTTCCGCGTCGCCGCGGAAGCATGATTGCACCCTGGCCTGATGCCTTTTCTTCCGGAGCAAATCTAAGGCAACCGTGTTTTTTTAGGGCTTCAAAAATGTGGAATTCGCACTGGGAGAGATCGAGATTGTATGGAGGATGTTGGAGGGATTCCCAGCGAAATTTCTGCAGCATAGTCGAAACAACTTTAGCAACATGTGAGCGGGCGGTGGGCTTCATCTTGCAACAGAGTAAGTCTGTCCGTCGACGAACCTTGGACTTGGCGCCGTGTTCCAGAAACCCAATCAGCAGCGAGCCCTTGCGGTAAAAAAAAAATTTTTCCGGTGGGGGTGAATCCATGTGCTTCCTGATTTGACTCTGACGCTTGCTCTCCGACGCAAAATGAAGACCCCGCGACAATAATATATTCTTTATCGTGTTATTGTTCCAGGTGCTGCAGTGATATCAACATTCTGTTCAACTTCTGCTCCTCAGTCAGACTGTGGGGAACCCATTGCACACAGATTTTGCGGAACTTCAGATACTTAGCATACTGCAAGCGGTACCGTGACTGACGCCCAACAAGAGACGAATGTCTTCCACCGTGCACCATCGGTCATTTCTGAAAGCAGCCTTCAGTCCAGTAATGACGCGTTCAGCCTGTCCTGGCCGAATTCTGTCTTTCAACGATGCTCTACCTTCTCGAAATCGTTTATTCGGTGCAACACGTGTGCTAGTGACTACTGTGATCGCCATATGCAGCAGACATTCCAGCATGAATTTCACTTTTTGACACTCTTACCGCAGTCAAAGTCGGCACTTTACCTCGCTGTTCCTGTTTACCGACCTCCTCCATAGTGGAGTCTGACGTGCATACGATTTGGTGACCTCACGTCGAGTACGTCTAATACGTAAATGACGCACTGGTGAACGTGCACTGTTCCTTTCTCCACCTCAATGGAGGGCACTTCTATACACATGCATACGTGCGTTACCAACTTCTGCACCGTTTTTGTTGTACAGGGTGTTACAAAAATGTACGGCCAAACTACCAGGAAACATTCCTCACACACAAAGAAAGAAAATATGTTACGTGGACATGTGTCCGGAAACGCTTACTTTCCATGTTAGAGCTCATTTTATTACTTTTCTTCAAATCACATTAATCATGGAATGGAAACACACAGCAACAGAACGTACCAACGTGACTTCAAACACTTTGTTGCAGGAAATGTTCAAAATGTCCTCCGTCGCGTTCACTCTCCGTCGCATGGAATCCCTGATGCGCTGATGCAGCCCTGGAGAATGGCGTATTGTATCATAGCCGTCCACAATACGAGCACGAAGAGGCTCTACATTTGGTACCGGGGTTGCGTAGACAAGAGCTTTCAAATGCCCCCATAAATGTAAGTCAAGACGGTTGAGGTCAGGAGAGCGAGGAGGCCATGGAATTAGTCCGCCTCTACCAATCCATCGGTCACCAAATCGGTTGTTGAGAAGCGTACGAACACTTCGACTGAAATGTGCAGGAGCTCCATCGTGCATGAACCACATGTTGTGTCGTACTTGTAAAGGCACATGTTCTAGCAGCACAGGTAGAGTATCCCGTATGAAATCGTGATAACGTGCTCCATTGAGCGTAGGTGGAAGAAACTAAAATGAGCTCTAACATGGAAATTAAGCGTTTCCGGACACATGTCCACATAACATCTTTTCTTTATTTGTGTGTGAGGAATGTTTCCTGAAAGTTTGGCCGTACCTTTTTGTAACACCCTGTATAGCCTGTGTCGTTTCAAACAGAGTGAGTCACGTAAGACCTAACAAACTTTTCTTTGAAACTTCCTGGCTGATTAAAACTGTGTGCCAGACCGAGACTCGAATACGGGTCCCAGTTCGAGTCTCGGTCCGGCACACAGTTTTAATCTGCCAGGAAGCTTCATATCAGCGCACACTCCGCTGCAGAATTAAAATCTCATTCTGGAACTTTTCTTTTGTGCACAGCTACACATATTGAAACGCGGTTTTCGGCAAATGTTAGAGCGTTGAGGGTGTAATATCTCTTTATATACGATGAATTATTCAGATACAATTCTACCCTTGAATGACGTTTACTAATTTTCTATCTTCATACTCGCAGAATCCATGCGAAAAGTAGTTTCATACAATAGCTATGCCATGAGCGCATAAGTATTCTTTGTAGTACTCTCTCTGGTGGTTGTTAGAAAAAAAAAAGAGAGAGGGGGCTTCCGAGATTGTCTTCGTGCCGATTAGCCGGAGTTTTGTTTGAAGAACTGTAATCTGATTATTGAGATTTATGACAGAAGATAACTGATACGAAATTGTACGATTAAAAAGTGAAATATATATATATATATATATATATATATATATATATATATATATATATATATATATATATGGCTCCTTCATAAAAAAGGTCTGTATCTGACATTTGAGAATTAATGATATTCATCGATATATTGCGTAGTTGTTAATCAGAAGGGAACTTCCGAAAGACTGGATACGAACCTGCATTTAATAATCCAAGAGCTCCATTACTTCTTCGGAAGGTTAAACTTCATCAAAGCCAAATATCCGCTTGATGTGAGGTTTCCCGACTGATTATACAACGCTCCCAAAAATACGAGGCATTTTATTTGTATAGATTAGCGGACCGCCGCAAAGCACGAGCCTGCAGAGAAGAAGAATCATCGCCTGATTTCATTTTAACAAGTAAAATTTCAGAATCATTTTGAGTGACTGAGCTATGACTGTGTTTCCTATCATGAATGATTGATTGCTCGAACGAATTGAGATCTACATAATTACGTAGATAGAAAAAAAAATTACAATGGCGCCAGTGTGACAGGACTCTCTTGGATTGTTATATAATATATGTATTTTTTGTTTCATGAAAACCAACGAGAACGAGAAGTAATGAACATGAAGTGAGATACGGTGCCCATAGTAAAAGATTGCTGATACCAAGAAACGATTTCAACTATTGGACAACACCGAGACTACAGAAAAAGGCCAGAGAAATCTAATTTTTTTTATACTGTAGTTAAAATAGTTTGAAATCAATTTAGAAAGAACTTTTTTCCAGATAGTAGTTAAGATTGTAGAACTGTATATTGTGTGATTTTCGTATCTGGACATTGAACTTTATACCATCTGTGAAGTAATTTGAAAGTTAAGTGTGTCTACGACAGTAAATTTGAAACTGTATTTAGTGATTAGAACCTGATGTTGACAGTTATTTAATGGTATTGACTAGAGCGGCATTTAAAATGTCATTGAATCAGCAACGAGAAGTGCAACAGCCTTCAGCTGTTTGCGCAGAAGCAGAGGCCACGGATAGCAATTCTGAGACTGTTGTGGCTAGCGGTAGCAATATAAATAATCCCGCTGGTTCAGAAAACATTCATACAACAGCTGATCAGACTGTTGTTGACACGTTAGTTGTTATTATGCAACAGTTGTCTCTATTAGCCGAAGGCCAAGCGGAGGTAAAACGAGACTTATCCGTTATACAAAATGAACTCCAAAATCAATTAGCCGAAAATCAAACAGAATTACAAAATCAGTTAAGAGCAGCCTTTACCGAATTAGATCAGAGATTAAATACCCAGACACAGGAAATAAAAGAACAGGCAGAAAGGACCGAACAGAATCTTATTGCTCAGATTGAGCAGGTCCGCCAACAATGCCAAGAAAACAATAGTAAATTAAAAGCGGAACTAACCGAATATGTATCCGTCAAAATTGACACGATACAAAAACAAGTAGAACTGTTTCCTCAAGTAATACAAGCTCAAGAGGACATACAGTGTTCCGTAGCTATGATACCAGAAATTATAGAATCCCAAGATAATGTAAAGAAGCAATTTGACGAAGTGAAGGAAAAACAGGAGACAGTGGAACATAGAATGAATGTACTTGCGGGAAAGTTTTCAGAAATGACATTACAGCGGCAAAATTTTCCTTCGGAAACCATAGAAGAAACTGTGAAAGTAGCTTTACAGTCAATTTCAGAGAGTTCGGAGGAGAAGTTTTTCAACAAAGGGTTAAAGAAAGTTCGAGAACAACTTGGCGAAGAATTCTCGCGTTGGAAAGAAAATATCGAAAGATCACTAAATCTCTCGCAGGAGGATTTAGAAACAGCGAGAAGTAGGAAACAAAATTCTCAATCTGCGCGTGACATCCCGTCCACGTCAAGATCCGATGTGGACAGAACCGGAACGTCACCAGTTAGATTCGATATAACGGATAGCCACAGGGAAGAGTACGAACAGGAGGATTTTTGGAATCGTAGTACCGTTGAGGAGAAGATGATTATACAAAGACAATTTCAAATCTTTAACCCTGACAAAAAGAATGTCCATTCTGTAGTCTTCATTCGAAGTTTCAGAGGTCTATTTCCACGATCTTGGACAGAATGGCAAAAGATTAGTTTTGTATCAGGATATATACAAGGATCAGGAGCATTGTGGGCATCCGAACAAACATCTTCTTGTAAATGTTATAAAGAATTTGAGCAGGCTTTTCTAGCAAAATATTGGTCTGCTGGAGTACAAGAAAGACTTAGGCAGGAAGTATTATATCCTGAGCCTTTCTCATTTTCTAGAGGATCTCTAAAGAGATATTTTGAGAAATACATCAATAAATCTTTGTATTGGGATGTACCGATTCCTTTGTCGGATATACTTAGAATTCTCAAGTCCAGACTACCCACCAGTATAAGGAATCAACTGTTATATATAAATGATAAGGATATAGACTCATTTATGACTACGCTTGATCATATTGATATAATTGAGGAGGACAATAAAAGGGCAAGAGAAATGTCATATCAAAGAAGTGTAATAGAAGCGAATCCGAGCTGCAACTCGAATGGGAATGGCAGTAATGGTAGTGGTAACAATAATCATAACCAACTACACTCTCCGAGGAGACTTAGAAATGGACAAAATGCAAACAATAATTATTACCATAATGGAAACTTTGGTAATGGTTCAGCGAGGGGCTATTTTAGGAACAATAGGAATTTTAATCGATATAATCCAATGTATGACAACACAAGACAGTTCTACCAACACCAGCAGAACAACAACAATAATTACACAAATCAAGCAAGACAATATAGACCGAATTCACCACAACAACCGATAATCACTGAAGTAGCTGAAGAGACAAATACCAATCGGACCAACAGTCAGTCAACAGTCAACAAACAGTGACCGCATCGTGCCCCGGAGGAGCGGTCAGGGGATCTGTTAGGGGCGAAACAGTAAAATTACAATTGTTAAGATATAATGATGGTGAGCTGTTGACGGAAGAGTTAACAAAGGATTTAATAACGTGTCATAATGACAGATCGAGTGTTCCGGTATCGGAAGTATTTGTTGAAATAGAGGAAGTTCCAACGAATGTGATATTGGACACCGCCGCTTCCGCCAATGTCATCTCAGGCGCTCTTTTTCGGAGAATTATTAGGAAGAAGAAGGTGCCAATTTTGCCAGAACAGAACTGAAAAATCATCGGAGCTGTTGGAGCACGTTCTCCCAATGTCAAAATACAAACACAATTAGAGATGAAAATGGGAAATGTAGCAGTAAAATGCACGTTCGTTGTAGTGGATAAGTTATTAGTGGACTGTATTCTTGGTATTGGGAGTATGCAGGAGTACGATTGTCAGATTGATTTTTTGGAAGGAATAGTTAAATTTAGATTAAATGGAGAAGAGATAGCACTGGATTTAAATAGAAAGGAAACGGTGCATGAGAAATATTGTCGCGGTGCCATAACTCAATTAATTGACACTACAAACGGTCGTTGGAAGGAGCTTTCAAAGGATTTGATACAACAGGAGGACTTTAACCAAACAACAATGATAAAAGCTAGTGAATCAAATCAGCTTAACGGAGAACAAAGGCAGCAGCTTCATTATTTGTTAGAGGCATATGAAGAGATTTTTGATGAAAAACCAGGAATCATTAAAGGATATATTTGTCACCTACAAGTGAAGCCACATCAGACTTACTGTTACACGCACTATCCGATCCCCTGGCGTTTAAAAACAATCCGTTCAAAGGGAGATAAATAGAATGTCAGAATGGAACTTGATTGAGCCATCAACTAGTCCATATTGTTCTCCGCTCTTAGTCGTCCCAAAACCTGGAGGCAACGTAAGATTAGTTCTGGATGCGAGAGAGATTAATAAAATAATATGGAGAAAAGGTTTTATTGAGGCGACACATCCATTCCTCGAAACTGATGAAGAACATAAAGAAATGGAATCTTATTTATACCGGACCATATGTTATTGTAAATATACCAAATCCGGGATCATACTTGTTGGCATATCCCGAATCGAAAAGAATAAAGGGATTATTCCCGCATAATGATGTTAAGAAATTTTTTGAAGGATCGTAGATCTGTGATACCAAATATGGAGTAGAATTTAGAGTGGAATTTGACTATGAGTCGAATGTGTATATAAATATCAAGAAGTTTATGTTGTCTAGAGGTTAAGAGACAGTGAGATTACTCCTGTGATAGGTTAAGAGACAGTGAGATTACTCCTGTGATAGGTTAAGAGACAGTGAGATTACTCCTGGGATAGTTTAACAAAAAAAATTTTAAGATAGGTAGAAGAATGTGTTAATTACTAGTGTTTGTAAGTGTGGACTATGAGCAGAAGCGACAGTGATATACAAGGAAAGTGCATCTACATTTCCTCAAGACACGGCACTTATGTGAGAATTGCGTGTGAAACTTGAACAGTGTGGGATATGTAGGTAAATACGCTGTGAGTATGATGTGCGCTGTTCGCGCAAGAAAACAAATGAACTGTGAAATGAAGCAACAGTCGATAATGTCACTGTTGAAAACAATTGAAGAAACTCTCTGGTTGCACGAGAGAAAATTATTATAATTTTTAGATTTTTTATTATGCCTTCTTTACCAGGAGAATTAATTTAAGAATTTTAATTGACTTTTTAAGAATAGCAATTTGTGTGTTTCATCTTATGGACATAATTGTTGAAATATATTTCCATAAATGTTCATGAGAGGATGAAGAAAATTCTGCGATTGGATGATTTGTTAAATGAACATACGTCATCATTAATGATATTTATTTGCAAGTGGATCTATAAATCAATTAATTATAAGAATAATGAAAATTTTTCAAATTATTCCTTTTGTGGAGTCAGTGTCATATGCCTATGTTTAAAATTTTTCATCAGGTGTAAACTTAAATTTTATCCATAATTTCGTAATTGAAAGCAGACCTTGGACAGATTCAATGCTCTACTTCCACCTGCACTATAACAAAACGAAGATTAGATTAAAAAATTTTTTTGAGAGGAATACATTCAATATGAGCTACAACAAAATTTAATTGCCCACAGTCTATTTGGCAATGTTTTGGACAATCAGCAGTTGTAATGCAAAACAACTTTGGTATTGAGGACTACAAAAAAAATTCGTGATTGTCAGAACTGATGGATATTCCAGTCTAGTACAGATGGAAGAATATAAGAATCCACTCCGATTTTGAGTTCAACGATGAAATAGGGACTTCGTTGCCTTAATCCACTCTCTTCCAAGGATTTATTCAGTCAGAACCTTTTTCTTATTCCACTTTAAACCTGTTTCATGTTCACGTCGCTGACCATCTGTTCCTGAGATCATCTTCCTGTTTCTACGGCACATTACCAGCTTCTATCCTGTACCATAAGCCATCGCCTGTGCTCCGTGCCGCCTCCACCAAATGCTGTACGTCGCCTACCCGGTGTCCGTACCCAGTGTTCCTGTTCCATAGACTTCACAACCAGATCGCCGGCTACATCGTCGAAAGAAGAATTATGAAAATTTTTTTTTGAGCAATATTGTAAAATTTTTTTGGCTATGAGGCACTTTTCCTGCGATCTAATCTATAGAGCTTCTATATATTTCAAAATTACTGGATTTAGGCTTTCCTATCTTCTTTAATACCTGAGCTGGGGTCTATCCTTCCGGGTTTTCCAGGGTTTCCCTGTGAAGGCCAGTTCCCAAATGGGTAGACCTTTTACGTAATTACACCAATCTACATCTTCCCTGGTTATGTACTCGGGATGCGGATATACCCCGGTACATGTAAAAGCTACAGCTTAGGTATTCTCGTAACTTATTGTCTTAACATGTTACCCATACTCTCTATAGTAAAATTCTACGAATTCAAAATATTCCTCTTTTGAATAAACAACCCAACAATTTTTTTTCTGTTAGCTCGCAAAGTGTATTATCATTAACTTTGCTCGCTGCGAGGGGCAATTGTAATATCTCTTTATATACGATGAATTATTCAGATACAATTCTACCCTTGAATGACGTTTACTAATTTTCTATCTTCATACTCGCAGAATCCACGCGAAAAGTAGTTTCATACAATAGCTATGCCATGAGCGCATAAGTATTCTTTGTAGTACTCTCTCTGGTGGTTGTTATAAAAAAAAAGAGAGAGTGGGCTTCCGAGATTGTCTTCGTGCCGATTAGCCGGAGTTTTGTTTGAAGAACTGTAATCTGATTATTGAGATTTATGACAGAAGATAACTGATACGAAATTGTACGATTAAAAAGTGAAATATATATATATATATATATATATATATATATATATATATATATATATATATATATATATATATATGGCTCCTTCATGAAAAAGGTCTGTATCTGACATTTGAGAATTAATGATATTCGTCGATATATTGCGTAGTTGTTAATCAGAAGGGAACTTCCGAAAGACTGGATACGAACCTGCATTTAATAATCCAAGAGCTCCATTACTTCTTCGGAAGGTTAAACTTCATCAAAGCCAAATATCCGCTTGATGTGAGGTTTCCCGACTGATTATACAACGCTCCCAAAAATACGAGGCATTTTATTTGTACAGATTAGCGGACTGCCGCAAAGCACGAGCCTGCAGAGAAGAAGAATCATCGCCTGATTTCATTTTAACAAGTAAAATTTCAGAATCATTTTGAGTGACTGAGCTATGACTGTGTTTCCTATCATGAATGATTGATTGCTCGAACGAATTGAGATCTACATAATTACGTAGATAGAAAAAAAAATTACAAGGGGCACGTATGTTTTTGTTTGGTTAATGTTTTTAGCGCTGGTATCAACGGAGATATTGAAGCAAGTACTTTTTTTGTAAATGGAACCATATATTCTTTTATAACTGCATTTGGTAGCTCTTGAGAAGAAAATTACAGTCATATAACGTTTGTTAATGTTGACGTTGAAACCTGTCGCAAAAAAAATCAAGAAATGTGCTACAATATGGAGCACGGTGGCCGTAATCGTCATTAGGAGTGCAAACACCGCCAAGCAGAGCTCTCGTCCTGCGTACCGGCAGAATGTCAGCACATTTGCCCGTTTAGTTGTCTGCAATGCAGGCACTCGTTTTTGCTTCAACTTTCTTTGCGTAGAGACATGTGCATCAATGAGGAGGAGTTGTATATACTACTTTTATGCGATGAATTTGAAAGAAATGCCACAAAAACAGTAGAGTAATATAAGGCTGTCTATCTGGATCGCCAGTGTCCGAGGTTGCAGGCCGCTGCACGAATTATTTAGACCCTAGCGCGGACCGGCTGTATCAGCGTCAAAAAGACGACAAGAAAGAAGACTGCCGCTGATAGAGGATACGAAGAAGCTGTTCTGGCTACGACGCTAATGAATCCGCACCACACATATTTCCAAAAAACGTGGAATCAACCAGACAGTGTCATTCGCATCCTGAATCGGCGAATTACTGCCCTACCATGTGTCACTACATCAGTCACTTGACGACCGTGATTTCGAACATCGCATAGAATTTCCTAGATTTGCGCTACAGCAACTAAGAGACGACTCTACGTTTTTCCAGCGTGTGCTCTTTACCGATGAAGCAACGTTTACTAACCATGCTAATGTAAATTTGTTTAACAAGCACTACTTGGCAGCCGAAAATTCACACTGGCTTCTTGTGGTGCAACATCAACGGCGGCGGAGCGTAAACGTATGGTGCGGCATCTTAGGAAATTACATTGTGGGATCTCACTTCATCTCATGCGTTCTAAATCTACATTCGAACGCACACTTACGAGTCAACATTCTGCCCGTTCTTCTAGAAGAGGTACCATTGGATATTCGACAGTGTAGGTCGTAGGTCGTAAGTGGCTGCGACGCCACGATTGCCCAGCTCACTCGTCCCGTGTTGCGACGCAAATATCGAATGATAACTTCCCAGGACGTTGTATAGGACGAAATAAAGTTGTCAAATAGCCTGCGAGGTCTCCCGATTTGACTCCTCTCGATTTGTTTCTTTGGGGAGCACTCAAAGAAACAGTCTATGATGAAACCCCAACTGCGCCAGACAATGTTCAAATGGTTCAATGGCTCTGATCACTATGGGACTCAACTTCTGAGGTCATCAGTCCCCTAGAACTTAGAACTACTTAAACCTAACTATCCTAAGGACATCACACATCCATGCCCGAGGCAGGATTCGAACATGGGACGGTAGCGGTCGCGCGACTCCAGACTGTACCGCCTAGAACCGCTCGGCCCCACCGGCCGGCCCATACAACGTGTGTCGTCGTATCACCAGCGCATGGTCTTTCATGTCATCCACTGTAATTATATCTGGCTATCGTTCTTTCGAACGGCGATTGCAGATGTGCCTTTCAGTCCATGGTCGACAGTTTGAACAATGCTTAAATAAAGAATAATGTTGTTTTAGAGGACAAAATTTATTTTATGCGACTTAGGTAATCATCGTTAGTAAACTGTTTATTTCATTTACGTGAGTACAAAATTGCATTGCAATGTCAAATAAGTCGTCAGCGGGTACTCCACATAGCTGGTAGCACTGTCATTACGCGCTTGCGGTCAGCATGAAATGACGTTTCGTTAAGAAGAATATTCATAAAATGTTTATTTTAACTAATGTATCCAACATTATGTAATTTAGAACAGTGTAGGTACAGCCAATAATCCGACAGCATGTATTTTACCTCTAAGAAACATACAGCCACGTACAGGAAAAGATAGGTCAACTTTTCCTTCTAACATTTAGATATTTAATACAGTAGTTGATTTTTGCAGTGTATAAGACCCCTTAATTTTTGAAGAATGAGCAGTTGATTTCTCTGTTTCGCTTCACATGAATCTGGGAGGATACACAAATGTAAAATAGTTTGTCTAAGCCGTTTGTGGTACAGTAGATTCTAGCCTATGTCGTATTTCCATAAACGACATTCGTAGGTGAACCTGCATCCAGGTCGTAAATTGGTTCACGGGGAAATAATGTTTAATGTTCGTACCGCAGGCCTGGCTCACGGTATACAAACACGGAGCCTGGTCCTAGACGCCTGCTTGGCAGCGTTTCCACCGCAAATTCCGTTTCCGGCCACAGCGATCTCGCATTCTAAGACGTTTATCGATCTTTTTACGATAGTCTGCAACGTCAACATTAAAAAACGATGTATCACTGTAACTGTTTTCTCAAGAGCTGTCGAATCAGCTATAAAAAGTGTACTGTTTCATTAAAAAAAGTACTTGCTTCAGTGTCTCCTTTAATACCAGCGCTAAAAAACAGCAACCAAACAACAATATGCGTGCCCCTCTGAGCTCTAACATTCAGCGAAAACCGCGCTACGATATGTGCAACCGTTCACGAAATAAAAGGGGTGTTACGTCTTTCGTGAGTCACTCTGTATATTTAAGCTCTTCTATGACTGTGGTGGTTAACATTTTTTTCATTAGTCTGTACATTCAGAAACAGTATTATGGTGCATTACATCGTCTGAAAGTGCCATGTGAGAACGTAAAATGGTGTTGACTGTGTATTTCGCACACACACAAACAGGGGGATAGCATCGGGCACAGTGCAGCGGTGTCGGTGTCCCGCATCATTAATTATGCTGGTGAGCACGTCAACCCGTCGCACCTGCGACGGGCCGATGTTCCGCCCACGCGTCGGATCGACCCTCGTCCCCAGAGCGGAGCGGAGCTAAATTCGACGCCTGTGCCCCGCCTCGTCCTGCGGCGAGAGCGCCCCTGTGCCCTCTTGCTTGGAGAACAGGTCGTGCTCGACACGACCTCCACCCGGGTCATTGTCAGTAATACAATGTTTACAAAATACCTCCCTGCTCGGTTAGCGTACGCTCACACCTTAGACAGGCAACAAATTACCGTACCTAATACGGAATGAGTAAATGCAGGTCCTCCCTGATCATCAAGGAAATATTTTGCCGTCTTCCTGCAAAATAGTGGCAAGATCAGATAACAATGATGGAGGTTGACAGCGATCCCGCACCCTTCTCTCCAAAGCAGACCACAAAGGCTCGTTAATATTGCAGTCTGGTGGCTGTGATGGCCAGGAGAGATGCGACTATTTCTCGTCGTGCTCACAAAACCAGTCACGATCGATGCGAAGTATTGGAAAAGAGCATCACCATTGGAGAACAAACACTGAAACGTGGGATGCACATTAATCAGGCACATTCCTCACATAATTTTTGGTAGCAATGCGAATTTGGAAAATAACCATGGTGCCTATGGAATACCACGAGATGGCTTCCCAAATCTTCATGTTTCACCCTTGCGACGTAAACTCTGTCAGAAGGTGAAAACTATCGAAACGAGACTCATCCGATCCAATGATTATCTGAAGTCCATCTCAATACAGGATGCCTGAGGGACTTTAACAGATCAGCCGTAAATGTCAAACCAAAATCACTTTCAGCCATCTATATTTCCAACTTAATTTTATTTTTGCTACCAGTTCCGGCGTTACACTACACCATCTTCAGACCCCTGTGTGAAGACATCAATAATAGACGTGTAAAAAAATGGTTCAAATGGCTCTGACCACTATGGGACGTAACTTCTGAGGTCATCACTCCCATAGAACTTAGAACTATTTAAACCTAACTAACCTAAGGACATCACATACATCCATGCCCGAGGCAGGATTCGAACCTGCGAACGTAGCGGTCGCTCGGTTCCAGACTGTAGCGCCTAGAACCGCTCGGCCACATCGCCCGGCCAGACGTGCAAACTATGTACATAAGGGACGGAGAAAAATTATAGAAATCAAACTGTATGCAGTGCTAATATATAGTAAACATATACGAAAACCAACCTGTTCTGGGAATCACATCAAAGTCAAAGATAAGGAATAAAACAAGAGAACGATTGCACACTGTATGAGCATAAACTAGGGAACAAAATGTATATGCCGTACAATAGCGAAGAGAACCTATAATCAGAGGTCAAAATTGCATATTAAGCATTCATATCACGGTGCCACACATTTACAAACAATTATTGACAAGCAACCCGTAAGTAAAGCTAATGTTAATGCCCGTGAATTAACTGAAGCGAAAGAATCACAGTCATATACTCATTATATGACTGTACATTTGTGCACTTTTGGGAGAACATGTTGTGCTACTTGTCTGAGTATATTCGGTCATGAGGGCAGCAGCATCCACTAGCCGAAAAACAGAATTGTATCTAATGTGTTCTATCTCGGAAACCATTCGGAATAGGCCATATGTCCGTATGAAGTTTTTTGCTTCAATAATCGTTCCTATCACATTTCCGACTGTTGGCCACTCCTTCTGCTACATCCTACATGCTTTCTGTGGTATAGAACAGACATTTCGGTGCCACACCAAAGTCGGAAACACATATCGATACCACAGACATTGTATTGTGTTGTATTGTATTGTATGTTGACCGGGGACTTAGAAACGACGGGGAAGCTCCGTCCCCGCCGCAGCCGCAGTGGTCCACAAACCCACGACGACTGCTGTAGTCCACTTCACCCCTCAGCCGCCCCACACCGAACCCAGCGTTGTTATGCGGCTCGGCCCCCGGTGGACCCCCAGGGAACGTCTCACACCAGACGAGTGTAACCCCTATGTTTGCGTGGTAGAGTAATGGTGGTGTCCACGTACGTGGAGAACTTGTTTGCGCAGCAATCACCGACATAGTGTAACTGAGGCGGAATAAGGGGAACCAGCCCGCATTTGCCGAGGCAGATGGAAAACGACCTAAAAACCATCCACAGACTGGCCGGTTCGCTGGACCTCGACACAAATCCGCCGGCCGAATTCGTGTCGGGGACCAGGCGCTCCTTCCTGCCCGGAAAGCCGTGCGTTAGACCGCGCGGCCAATCGGGCGGGCGACCACAGACATTAGTGAGATTCCATTGGAAACTGCACCTACGAATCTGTGGCTCTCTCGAATACATTGTCTCCCCTCTCAGCACAGCTGCACCCTCGCTCTGAGGTCCGTATAGTGTCGAGCATGAGAATAACTCAGCCCAGGTCAAGACCCCAACTACAGCAGTCGACAACAAAGTGTTGGACCAACGACCTGTTAAAGTTTCAGATGAACCTGCACTGTTTTAAATGTCGATCATTGTGCTTCAAGATAGCGGTTCGTTACTTGCTGCATCAAGTGACGCTTTCGTAATAAATAGCAGTTGCAAGTTATCAGGCAGTCCTGTGACAAAGAAGTCTGCCGAAGTTTTGTAAATCTTTAATTAATTTATGTAATAAAGTGAACTAATATTTCAATCGTTCTAGTTTGATGAGCATTATCCAAGAGCAATTAAAGAATTCACAGATATGACCGGACGAAAGTAGTTTTGTCTGGTCACAGCATCTTTCTCATGTGTTACTGTGGACGGTATTTATACAATTTTGTCTCATCGCTGTATAGAGGTTGCATCACAGTTCCTATTACAGGCTTCTAGGGGTTGTAGAGGAACCTAAGTAGATGAAGTACTACTTCCGGAAATGTGCCGTTTGGATATAAAATGAGTTTCAATATCTGCTCACTTTCAAATCTTCCACTTAACGGCCGCCGTTGCCAGTCACACAGCCCATTCTGATGACGTCAGCCGAATATTTCGGTTGGCACAGTTTATTGGTGTACTACATTAAGTGGGGAGGGGGAGGTTACTACGAATACAAATGAAATTTAATTTGAACAAAGAAATGTCTGTCACCTGTGATCTGAACTTAAATTATTAGTAACACAATATGAAAAGATGAGGAGCTTAATAAATTTCAGTCGGCAGTGTACTTCGGTAGCTACATGGAGAAGTGTCACGTAACAACCCCAAATGTCTCGTGTTCAATCTTAAAAACCTCTATTGAATTGCTACTGATCATGTATTTCAATGGTAGAAAAAATATACGACTGAAGTTTCCTGAATTCTGCCAATTCGTAGATGGTGAACCCAGCCGCCAAAATGAAGTACGCAGATAACAAGATTAGGAGTTATCAAATGAATTTTGAATGTCTACTAGGCTAATAAAGACATTCAGTGCACGCAGGGTATGAAGCAATTACGTGACGGAGGATGTCACACAAATAAAAATTACTTTTAAAAACTTGGTATACTTTCAGGTGTTTCCAGATTAAATAAAAGAAATCCTTATCTGTGCAAAAGAAAAAGGCATTAAAAATTAAAGCCTAATTGAAAGTGGGAAAACAGTGGAGAGCGGATGAAAATACGTGAATGGCTTCTTTTACGTAGTCCGTAGGTGTCCCAGTTGAAGAGAATTAATAATTATTTTTTAATTTAAAAAAATGGCTCTGAGCACTATGGGACTCAACATCTGAGGTCATCAGTCCCCTTGAACTTAGAACTACTTAAACCTAACTAACCTAAGGACATCACACACATCCATGCCCGAGGCAGGATTCGAACCTGCGACCGTAGCAGTCGCGCGGCTCCGGACTGCGCGCCTAGAACCGCTAGACCACCGCGGCCGGCCGACAATTAATAATTATTTTTTAATTTAAAAAAATGGCTCTGAGCACTATGGGACTCAACATCTGAGGTCATCAGTCCCCTTGAACTTAGAACTACTTAAACCTAACTAACCTAAGGACATCACACACATCCATGCCCGAGGCAGGATTCGAACCTGTGACCGTACCGGTCGCGCGGTTCCAGACCTAAGTGCCCAGAACCGCTCGGCCACACCGGCCGGCTTTTAAATTCATCAACAGGTCAATGCAGAGCGATATTTGAGACGTAAGCTTAAAACAACAACAACAACACATTATTACAAGTTGACGAACGTGAAGATGTATGTTGACTTAGAGGTCTAGTTAATTGCAAATCTAGTGTTACACTGTTCAAATGTCATCCCAATTCACGTAACGGCCACTGCACACACTATTTATACGTCGTTTTGCCTGACATCGAGGTCATGGTGCCTCTCCATGTGATCTCATTTGTCAGATAGAAGAAATTAGTCGTCCGTCCGTAAACTAGACTAAGCACTTGTAACGACATTTGTAAATAAATGACTTCCTTACGCGTATCGAAAGTGAAGTTTGTGTCACAATTAAACTGCTTCACGCAGTAAAACAAGAAACTTCTTCCGGGAAGGTGACACACATGATCGTGTCTTTTCTGTTTATAGAGGCAGTTCTTTTCCAGAATTCTTTCTGAGCGCACCCTGCGCTGTCGAAACAGATAATATTCCAATGCACAAAAACTCTTTTCCTACTTTTTTGTTATTATGTCACGGCATTGCTCTTGTAGTGCCAACTGGTGGGCACAATGCAAACTCGGTGAATTTATGGTTCAATCCATGCATCAATCATACCGATACAAGTAACATACTCAAGGAAAAGAAAAGAAAGAGATCGACGCACCAGGGAAGAATTATCAGAATGGGACAGAAATCGGTAGATGTGACGTATAGGTCAACAGATGAGTGTAGTTGCAGAAAAACTGGAAGATTTATCCAAGAGAAAGACACAAATTGAGCAAGTCAGTAATGCGTTGTTCCGCCTTTGGCCCTTATGCAATCAGTTATTCGGCTTGGCACAGATTGATAGAGTTATTGGCTGTGTTCCTGAGGGATATCGTGCCAAATTCTGTCCAATTGGCGCGTTAGATTGTCAAAATATCGAGCTGACCGGGGAGCCCTGGCCATAACGGTCCAAACGTTCACAATAGTGGAGAAATACAGTGACAATTCCGGCCAAGATGAAGTTTGGCAATGGCCGTGCGGTTCTAGGCGCTGCAGTCTGGAACCACGAGACCGCTACGGTCGCAGGTTCGAATCCTGCATCGGGCATGGATGTGTGTGATGTCCTTAGGTTAGTTAGGTTTAACTAGTTCTAAGTTCTAGGGGACTAATGACCTCAGAAGTTGAGTCCAATAGTACTCAGAGCCAAAGTTTGGCAAGCATGAAGACAACCGGTAGAAACTGATGCGTTTGGGCACTATTCTGCTGAAATGCGAGTTCAGATTGCCTTGCCATGAAGATCAGCAAAACAGGTCATAGAGTATCGTCAACGTACCGCTGTGTTTTAAGGGTGCCAAAGATGACAACCAAAGGCGTCCTGCAGGTATCCCATCGCTGTCTGGGACGTCTCCAGATACGTTTCGTCCCGGAATCTCGTTAATTGGAGTAGAATTTTCAGTGATGAGCACCGCTTCTAATTCTGGCCCAATGACCAGCGGAGACGCCTCGGGCAGCGATGGGACACCAATCTGTCTGTCGCCCACCGTACTGCTCCGTAACCAGGAGTCATGGTCTGGAGTGCTATTTCTCTTCATGGTAGGACCCCTTTGATTCTTCAACACCTTTACAGCACAGCGGGTCGCCGACGACATTCTAGGCCCCCTTTTATTACCCTTCACGGCAAACCATTCTGAGCTGGCATTTCAGCAAAATAATGCCCACCTGCACACGGTGTAAGTTCTTCGTGCTTGCCAACCCTTTCCTTGGCCAGCAAAGTCGCCGAAGCATTATGGACAGGTTCCTTCCATCATATAGGGATTGGCGATCCAACGCATGAAGGGGCAGAATGTGACACAATATCCCCCAGGAGGACATCCAAGAAATGTATCACTCAATGCCAAACCGGAAAATTTCTTTCGTAAGGGCCAAAGGTGAACCAACGCGTTATCGACTTGCTCAGTTTGTTAAAGCATTTCTTCTGAAAAAATAATCCAAACTTTCTTGCTTCACGGTGCGCGGTGTTTATTTCCATCTTTTACCTCAGTGTGTACTTTGGAAACTCTAGGAATCTGAAAAGCAATGAATCATTTATTGTAGCCCTGTATTTGTATGCCTAACTTCGTGTTATTCTGGCAGTTACGATATGCTAAATTATGAAGCTAAATAACTAATTGGCACGAAGAGGGATTTTAGAGAACGCTTGGGGAGAACAGGACCAAATTGAAGAGAGACTACAGACTGTGCGCAGTGTGCAAAAGGTCGAGTGCAGCTGCCGCGCGGGGTCGACCGCGGCCGTTAGGTCGGCCGTCTGCCGTCCACTCCAAGTTTCATATCCGGGCGCGTTTCATATCGCGGCCCGTGGCTCGGCACTCCGACGTGGCGGGATCGCCGCGCGAACGGCGCCGGCCGCATATTTCACATCCCCGGGGCGCACAATGAAAGTTCCCCCGCACTGGCTTACTGCTCCCAAAACTACGCGCCTTCCCCAGCGGGGGAAACTGCAAAACATTGTACTGGCGCAACATCTCGGACGCCGGCGCAGAGGACGTCCTAGCCGTACCTCGCACGCTCCGCACAGGAGCTACCACACTCTGCCGCTTTAAAACTCAAGTTTCCAACAGGTACTAGAAATTCGCGGCGTGTTCTTGCACTTGTATAATCGAAAGATGTAGTCAGTGTCTAGTACTGTAACCGCCATTAACCAACTGGTGCATCGGATAACTCGAGCAGCGGTACACAGTTATAGTTATTATATGTCGTGCACATAAAACGTGTGAGAGGGTTATTGCAACACAGTGACTGTGTACGTCGTACCTCGTTGCATCTTATACGGACTGAAGACGTCCCTCAAAGAAGGATGTACTATATCACGTTTTTGGCAATATAGTGTATTCACCGAAATAAAGACATACATAACATGCTACCATAGCAAGCGATGTCTTTTTTATGTTTACAGATTGCGCTATTTGTTGTTGTAATGTTGACTATTCTGGTAGAATATTGAATATCAGAGGAAAAGTCGCATGCGGCCTAAGTAAGTTTCGCTGCAAAGGATATTGTCACAATTAATAAAATACTCCGGGCAACTATGCCGTTGTCTACGGGATTTAAATTAAAAATTTGACGTTTCCTACCCATCTGCGAAGGATAGTTTCAAGGGGATTCGTAGCTCTGTTGAATGTCAGATTCACACCTGGGCTCGCTACTGCTACTGCGAGCTAAGGTGCGAATCCCACATTCAACAAAGCTACGAATCCCCTTGAAGACGTACTAAAGTGAGATCCCTTAGACCACGGCATAATAGTCCGTTAATATTTTATTAACTGTGACAATTCCGTCCCTGAAAGTTTACATTTTACAAAGGATATTATGTCGTTAAATAGAAGCATAGAATGGCAAAAAGATCCATCAAACAGGAAGCAGAATTCCCAGAAAATTAGGTCGGACAGTGGAAAACCATATATTTCTACATCTGGTAAAGACGTGTCTGATCAGAACTACATCAAAAGTTGTACGTGAAAGAACTCTATAAATCATTCTAACTTAAATTAGATACCAGAATAATTTGTTTGGTCTAGTCGTTGGTTTTGGCAGAAAAACAACGGGACAATGACACTTTTGTACAATTACCTTGTTTTGGCACGATATTTTACAAAAGTGAAACAGAATATCAACGCAAATGGTCGAAATTCTATCTGCGTCTTAGTCATAGTGTCATTCACCCTTGGGTATCTCATTGTCTGATAAAAAGAAGAGAGGAAATCAGCCTCAAGTTAACACTCCCTGGACCTGTTATGAAGTTTCTTACATCTACACCTACATGACTGCCCTGGAGTTCACACTTAAGTGCCCGCCAGAGGGCTCATTGAACCACATCAACACTATTTCTCCACCGTTCTGCACTCTAATATCGTGCGGGATAACGAACACTTCTATATTTCCGCGTGACTCTGATGTCTCTTATTTTATTACAATTATCATTTCTCCCTATGTAGATGGGTGCGAACAAAATATTTTCGCACTCGGAGGAGAATGTGGGAGACAAATTTCGTGAAAATATCTCGTCGGATTGAAAAACGCCTTGTTTTAATCATTGCCACTAACTCATGTATCATATCCGGGACACTCTCTCTCCCATTAACGCGACAATACAAAACGAACAGCTCTTGTTTGAACTTTCCGATGTCCTCTGTCAATCCTAAATTCCTTTGTATATAAAAAGCTTCTTCCCCTACAGCCAGAGAAAATGACTTTTGGATATGTCCAAATAAGGTGATGTAGAATGCAAGTAATTTTAAGTTAACTTATCTTCTGAGTGAAAATTTCAGCTTATTTTTCCCGTGTTAAACTTCGTCTTTGTAATTGTTTCTTGTCTTGTATAGAACGATGCTCTTTTTGGAGGTTGATTAAATAAATTCTTTCTATTACTTCAATATATCAGATAATATATTCTATTAATAGTTTATTATTTTTTTGCCTTTGTAAGAGAGAATAATGTTTTTTAATTATAGAACGTTATTCCATGATGTACTTTTACAGGATATGCAACATTCTTATATGGAAAGCTACATAAATATTAAGCTAACTCCATAAATATTTTAAAATATGTTAAGTACATGTTGTTAATCTATAGTACTTACTAAATGACGTGAACGTACATAATAAATTGTATAAATTTACAGTACCAAAGTAAAACAACAACAATTTCAACTTTCCGAAAAATATTAAAATAGTGATACAGAACCTTCTTTGAGGGAAGTTTTCAACTGTAGTCTTAATTATCACCGCGATAAAAATCATGCTGCAACCATTCTCCACGTTTTCCCCTTCAACACGACACTTTTTTCCGAACTATGTATAATGTGATGGAGGGCTGACTGCAGAAGTCTACATTTTGATTGTTCAGTAACCGTTCCACCTGGAAATAACCTCTTCCTCAATCTAGAAATGGCGTCCACGCATTGGTTTCTTCATTAGGTGAAAGAGGAAGAAATCCTGGGTCTCTTGTCTGGAGAATATGAGTAGAAGGCGTAGGTTACATTTGACAGTGCAAAGAAGCAGCATGCGTGACAGTGTCCTGCGCAAAACGAGTCACGAGTTGCCGTCGAGTCAGAACACCTTGACTGCAGCTTCATCTCCCACCCCTCTGTTGATAACATATCAATGGTAGACTCGAATGTTGCATACCTGCAACGGTTTCCTTTGCACGCAGAAATCATTACAACCAGTCTGAACCACATTTTCTGCCTTTTATGCTAGAAGTACATGTTTGTCATGGTTTCGCATAATTTTTCACTGAGATATTTACGTGTTGCTCTTCACAACTACTACGTTCCGTTGGTTATATCAAACAAATACCACTCCCACTTGTTGTATGCGACACAATGTAGCTGTTCTCCACAAGTTTCTTCATTCTGATGAGCGTTTTCGATTCAGGTGGCCATTTATGCACGTTCCAGTAACATTAATGTGACCTCCGCCTACGTTCGACGTTAACGTGCAATAAACACTGCCAGATGGAACGCGATAGCACTAACAGCGGGGGATGTATAAAGCGCGTAGGCGGATACGGGAAACAGTACAGTTTGTGCCGTAATGCGGAAGCGGAGTGATTTATCTGACGTGCAAAAGGGCATGATAACTGGCTTTCGGGCCAAGGGCGAAAGAGTGTCGGAAACGAATAAGTCTGTAAACTGTTCGCTTGTCGCCCTGTTCACTGCATCGCAAAATAGCACTGTCCAGACCCGGTTCCAAGACAGCTGCGGTGCTCCAGGGGCTATTTACATGGACGTCTCCGCTGGGAGAAACGTGGGAGACGTATCCCCCACACCCACAATGTTTTTGAGTAGGAATTCCATTTTTTTTAGTTTTAATTAACAAAGAATGGCACTGTTGAACGACTATATCCAACCTTAACTAATTACATTTACTAAAAGTTCTGATGCATTTAGAATTAATGGTTTTCAGGATTTACTAAGGTGCCAGTAAATCAAATCCAGTTATATTATCCAATAACAAAACAATTTAATAAATTTTAATGAATTGTGTTGGTATGAATACGAGCGGCGAAGGAGCGGAGCAGGTAAGTATGTATCTCCTTCATTTTTCTGTAAATTTGTAGAAGGCGTTGCCAGAAGGCAGAAGTCTAACAACTGAACGACATGCGATAACTTCCAAAGGAAAAAAAATTCTAAGCAGTTGTCTAAAGGCACAAATACACATCAGTTTCTATAGCTTGGAGAACTTCACAGGCGAGAACATTTTGAAATCATTGATATTGCTGTACATGGCCTTAAATATCGAATTCTTGTCCATCCTTGAGTGAATAAACACGTTTTCTTAGAAAAAGTGTCATTACAGGAAAAAGTATATGTGGAAAACCCATACCCGTAAATCGATGTTCCGTTTTTGAAAACAGAACCTGAAATCTTTCATCTACGATTCAACTCAAAATACCAGAAAGACACAGAACATGTTTTGGTTTCAATAAAAATAGAAGTTCGATAATTATTTTCTAATGTTGAAGCATTGATAGCTGTGAAGCAGGACGCTCTACGACGACTGAAGACCCGCTTTCGACACTGAAATAGTAGACGCTCAATCACGGAGGAAATTGGATCGTGCGTTAGTTTCTGTCCGATCAAATGTTCCTAGAATATTTATATCCAGTTTTGACAAGAAAAGAGAAATGTGTCTGGAACATTTTAGGACGAACTTTGCAAGATTATTTTATCTTATGCTCTTTATGCTATAACTCCCACGGGGAGATGCTTGATAAGAGATAATAAGAAACCGGTAAAAAAGGAAAAGGTTATATTACGACCATAGTAGTGAGATTTAATAGCAAAGGAAAACCTTTCTCAATAAAAAATAAGACTGCTTCTCAGACACTGACAGGCATGTACGTGGAACATAGGTAACGGGGCGTGAAGACTATATAAATGATAATCCATAATGACGGAGGTTGACCGTTAGGCTTAGTTGGCCGGCAGAAACGTCTCGGGATATCGCTGGAAAGTCATAGGCGCCCCGCAGCGGTGCCCCCGACTCGGGTCTGGCTCATAGACTGCTAAGAGCCAGCGCATGAGTTGGCCCACAGCTCCTGTGGAGTGAAATGGCGATGTGTTGGCTTGCGCCGCCATATATAGCTGGAGCAAGGAGAAACTCGTGCGATCCAGTTCAGCACACCTGACACGGCGGAGAAAATAGGTCCCTGGCAAGGAGAACCTCTGGTGGCGTTTGTACCGCCGTCTGTCGTGATCGAAGCACTCCGGGGAGGCAACGCCTTGTACGTATGCACACCCGCGATGCTTTAGTTTTTGAGGGGTTGCCGATCCGTTTAGGCAAATGCCTGGTGTATAACACTTGAGACAGTACTTAGTTCTCTGCAGCTACTTCAATTTTTATTCCTACTTTTCATAGTTTTCCATTTGCCTTTTAGAGTGTATTTTTAATGTCTGAGAAATAAACTAAGCAGAATCGCGCATGTAATTCTTCTCATTTACATTTCCAATAATAACAAGCAGAATTTAATTTGGAAAGGTATTTAATTTGAGGTATTTTCCACTGTTGTTTAAGACATAATACACTGTTGATAAATTTAAATTTTATTGTTATATAACTATTTTATACTCCATTATACATTAAGAGTTATAAGTGCCATTGAAATATACGGTCTGAAACATCGAGAAGCCACCAAAATGTAGTTTTAGATCCCAATTTTTTCAAGGGGATCGGCCGTTTCTATCCCGTTGTAATCCATACCTTACCCATTGAGTTCCACGCCACCTTCACCAATAGTTTAGAGCTGGTGATGCCCAAGGCCATAGATGACACGTGTGAAAGATGGCTGCGGAGATGTGTACAGGTGAATAGACGTACAAGTATTGAGTAACTAACCGTCCAGATGAATCAAGCGGCAATCAACAGAGTCGCCTCAACGAAAGTTCAGCGAACCTTATTGTGTATTGTTCTCCGCAGCAGGCGCATGCAGGAAGTCATCAACTCTCTTCCCGCATGTCTGGAGCGGCCAGCGCTGCAAAAGGTGGCTAGCCAGGCTTTTTACAGGTGGTCACATTAATGTGACTGGTCAGTGCACGTTAGCCCAATGGCATAAATTTTTGGCCGCTGTTCATTTCGAGTGGCCAATGACACATGGAGGAATGTGGACACGGCCTAACAGTTTTTATTCCTGGTTATTTCATTAAATATTCAGTGCAATCCATCATTGTAAACAACGCGAATGCTACTCAAAAGCTAAAACTCTAAAGTTGTTTCTCTTCGAGTTGATATCACCAGTCGTCATACTTGGGAGTGGGTGGTAAGATATAAATATAAAGTGATACGATATTTGTCCAAGTATTACCTAATATCCCAGCGAGCACTGTTTGTTTCATAAAAACATTCATACATTACTATAAAGAAGAATACAGTAACGAAGAATAATTGGGGCTATAGTCTGTGCATGAAGAAATCGTTTCCGCAGTATTCCTGCGTCATGAAGTAAAAATAATTTTGACAGGAACCATGGATTACCGAAAGCAATACATTTACACGACAACTATTGGGCCATTGCGCACATCATCCTTACGCTCATGGTTAATGGGTAATACTTTGATATCAGATACAGTCCTAAAGGCTTTTAACTTCCGCCTCTGTAAATGAATACGGTTGAACGTGGCTGAGGCATTAATTACTAGAGTGTAACGCAAATGAAATAAGTAGAAAAGTGAAGAAGGAAGATGTGTTTTCAGCGCGACTAACTATAATGAAGCGGATCTGAGTTCGAATCTCAATGCTGTCAATCAGTAAATATACATTGAAAAGGAGGGGGAGAGGACTAGGATAGCAAGCATTCTGCACCAAGAGGCAAACTGAAGAGTTACAACAGGAAATGGCGGCTTTGGTTTGAGAAAACTTAACATTAACGCCCGGTAGAGCAGTGTGGTTACCACGTGCTCCTCAAACTGACTATGGTGGCACATTAAGGATACAGGGTACTTTCCCGGCTCAATATTATGTAAAACGCAACACCTGTTTCTTTCAGGCACTGTTTATAATGTATATGTTTTACAGAATTATTATCGATATCAGGTAATGCAGCACACTTTCTAAACAAATTAGAAGTATTTTGAATATTTTTAACCTGCTTTGGGTTATTAAAAAGAATTACAAAGAAGATGATGCAATTTTTTTTCCAAAATGCTTCCTCAAATTGAGGCACTATTTAATCCAATTTTATAATCCGAAGAAGACCAAATTTTTACTAGAACTTCATGACATGATGGCTGAGGTACTAGGCCTATTTAACTCCACCTGTTATGTATATTACAAGTATAAAAATATCGCATCTTACATTTTAATTTTCGCTATAATTTAGTTGATTCTGCAATGAAGCTTATGTCTACTACATAAGTATAGACTATTGGAAATTACAGAAAAAAAATTCAAGCAATGCTTTATACACCTTAGAAAATATTTGTACCTGAATCCTGAAAAGTACAACTTGCGGGAAATTGCGAATGAAGATATGGGTCAAATTAAATTGTACCTCACAAAATTTCTGAAGCACAGTCTTCATCCTGCAGCATTTTTTCATTTTCAACCTTCCTATTGGCATTCCTCTTAGCACTTCTTGCTTCTTTGGTAACTTGAAGAGCGAATCTTTCAGCTTCATGTACCAATTGTCTGTCACATGCAAGCAATTGATCTTCCCTATTTGAGCCACATTTTATGCCTAAATTTCTCACGACTTCCAACCTCCCTACCACTCCATCATTGAAACATATCTCTGCATCTAGTACATCAACTTTTAATGCATTTAATCCTACAAAAACATTCTCGGGTAATCTTTCCCATATGCAAGTTGAAACTTTCATTTGTATTCTGAGTGCCCCATGAAGAAATTTACTAAGCAGAACAGGGTCACTCAGGTCTCTAAAAATTGATTTTATTTCATTCTAACAGGCTCAGGAAGAGAATGCTTATGATGGTATATTTGATCACTTTGTTTTGCTTTTTGGTAACCACACCAAGAATCTGCTCCTTTAGGGCAAAGTCCGTGAACAGGGTGATCATCTATGGACAACTTATGAAAGTAGGTGGCCCATAGAGCTTCTCTCATTGCTGTAACATCATTCAGAGATGCATTCGTCTAATGGCCTGTCCATAATAACTCTGAACAATGTCTATCAATTTCTGTCTCGGCCAGACAGAGATTTTCCGTCAGATAGCAACTTTCCTTTCATTTGTCTTCGTAGCTTCCTCAGTCTAGCACTCATCCTATTTTGCACATGTCCACAACAATCCAGTCTTGTTACCAAGGTATCACAATAAACATTGAACTCATTAATTTGATTGAAAGCTGTAGAGTCCTCATCGCCTAGGTACTTCGTATATCTAACGCTATAAACGGGCACCGACCTCTGAATTATTTTTAGAGGTCCATCATGCTCCATACCTCCACTGTAACCATCACAATTCTTAGAACACTGATGTTCAAATATTTTCTTCAGTGTTACCATGGCAGGTGTGCCAGTACTTAGATAAGCACTCAACATCAAGAACTTTTCCATTCTCCAGAGAAGTAGCACATACAACACCAGTCAAGAAACGGTGTCCTCGACATTGCCATGTCCCATCAAGTGCAACAGCAATGTCCCTGGTTCCACTAATATTTGCAATTTTTTCTACTGCACGTTTCATAGATGCTTTAGACACAATAGTCAAGGCGCCTAAAAGTATTTTTATGTACTTTCTGAACTTACTGGGAGGAGGAGGAGGAGGAAGGTCCATCAAATTACAAAACGTTTGAGTAGCCTTTCTTCCTTTTCGTATTGCACGTATTGCATACAATAACTTCAAATTCATATCATATGAATTATGCATAATGTTCGAAGACATTTTCGAGGTAGATTTTTTGCAGGATCTACACAGAACAACTAATTTTGACGTTGAACCCTTCCTGCTACTTTGATGTTCAATTATTTACAGACAGCCTACACAATCACATTGTTTACATTTGGCCACCACCTTTATCAAAGACGGTAAGATGCCCACATCAACAACAACAAATCCACTGCAAACAGCATCATTGTTAATACAAAAATATGAATCACCAGGAGGCGTGCCATTTGGGATAACTTTCCTGAAGAACGGATACAGAGGCTACTTTCAACAGTATGGCTTGATTTGTTTGTGAACTGGTTACTACGGAATTTCCTTTTATTAAATTTGTTGATGCGTGGCATAGTTCGTATTTATTGCATACTAAAGGATATGTACTTCCCCAAATATATGTAGCGCTAGGCAAAAAACATTCAGTAACATTTGAACAAACTGCTTCAGCGAAACAAAAGTAAATACTAGCAGAAATAATCGTTTCCAGACACTGGAAACCTGCACTGTTACCAAAATATACAATATATTGTATGTATAATCGCTGGAAACAGAAAACAGCTCTTTTCGAAATAATTCTGGTTTCTGTAACAGAAATAAAGGGGGTGTGGCGGCATACATGACCATAACTTTAAAATTTGGTTTATATAGGTCATTTTTCATTTGAAACCCTATAATGTATATATCAACGTAATCCGAAAAGACTACAGAATTTAATAAAGCCATAAAAAATTCGATTTTTCCACCTTTTATAAGTACTCTGTATCCTTAAGGACACAATGACACATTGGTCAGTCGGTAGAATGTGGTTCACGAGGACCGTTTCCGCAGAGTGCGTTTTGATGATAATGATGATTTTTTATTTGGGTATACGACATCCAAGTCACTAGCTCCCACACTAAAATATTTTATTGGACGAGTGTGGTTGAAATTGTAAAAGCAACAGTAATTTCAATACACACACACACACACACACACACACACACATATATATATATATATATATATATATATATATATATATATACATATATATATATACGAGGCCTGTTCAGAAAGTAAGCTCCGATTGATTGCCAAATTGAAACCACAGTGAACATCAGAAATGTTTTACTTGTAACAATTAGCTACACCTTTCAGCTACTTCTCTACGTAGTCGCCGTTCTGACTTAGACTTTTGTCATAGCGTTGTACCAACTTTTCAATAGCCTCATCATAGAAGGCAGCCGCCAGTGCTTTCCGCCAATTCTCCACGCTGGCCTACACCTCGTTGTCTGTGTCAAAATGTTGTCTTCAAAGACAGCGGTTCATGTGACCAGAGATGAAACTCAGGGGGAGACAATTGCGGACTGTATTGTGGGTAATCTCACATTTCCATTTGAAAACGATGCAGGAGCATCTTCATTGCCCCTGCAGAATGCGGCTGAGAATTGTCTTGAAGAAGAAACAGCACGACAGTTATGTAATGTTAGCTGCATAGCTTCAGGCGAAATTTCTCACCAGGCCCTCGTACTTGGCGGCAGACACTATTTTCTAGACATCTTTACGCACTCACTGCGAGCTCAGAAATGAGAAGAGCGACGTGATGCTAACTGGGGTTATACTAGAGACACTACCCAACACATCTGTGCAAAGCTTTATCGGATTTTCATAGTCGTTTCCATTTCGCGACCGATCGGAGCTTACTTTCTGAACGCCCCTCGTATATATATATATATATATATATATATATATATATATATATATATATATTAAACACAAGTTTACTGCCACCTTTAAAACCTTCGACAGAATTTCAATGAAAAGATCTAAAATGGTACAGATAAACCTGACTGATCACTAGATTGTAATAGTATTATCTACCTACTCAACAACTCATTATATCCTCCATCCCAGGCTGGCGTCGAGATACCACATAAAATTTTAAAAATTGTAGCACATGACTAATTGCAAGCAAAGACTGAGGGCAGATAACCATTTATAAAATGAACTCTGTTAAATTGTGGCTAACAGTACTTTGCACTCCATAGACTCCACAGACAGGGTTATGCTCCCGCCGGGATATGAAGCCGTGCTTTAAAATCCTGCGTTCCATTCACAGATGGATCAGGATGTCTTCATTCCTTTATCAGGTACCCTACGTGTTCCAGCTGTTCAGAATAGAATGTCGTAAGGGAAACGAAATTCCTTGTAACTCGGAACGAATAGTAATTATTACCTGTTATAACTTGTTTTGTAATTTATGCAATTTATTCTCCGAGTCAGATAAGCGCAGTTTCGAACAGTCCAGATTCCGGTTCAGTTCACTGTAACAAAGAACAGAAAATGTGTATAAACCAAACAATTTGTTTAAAGGCACAGTGCTCAAATTTGTCTCATTTTTTGGTAACAGGAAAACTTATGCATCGGTGCGTAAACGAAATAAGGCAACTGAACAACTTATATCTCCTGTGAAGTCCTCAATGTGTCAAGCGATATATAACACGACAGTGGCTTTGAGCAACGCAAAACTGGAAGAAAGGAAGTTCAGATGTGTGTTCCTAATATAATGGCTGATGCGCAAATGGACACGAACGTTTCTCAGAGAAACAGAAAGACTTTGAGGGAAGGGCAGCGGTAGATATGTTTGTGTTCACGAGAGCCATTTTCTCAATGAGCAGATTTCAGGACGGACCATCCACTTCTCGTTCGAAAGGTCTGTTTTCTAAAACACGAAAGTAGCGCTGTCCACTTTCTCTGGAAGTATTAAGACAGTCAAAACTCCTACGACCATCCGCAGATAGTGGGAAAGGGTCATTCACTGAAAGCTGGCTGTTTGTGGAATAAAGCTCCCTATCTTCCTGAAATGAAAGTAATGGTATGTCTAATCAAGAAGGCTCTGCAGTGTATATGATGATAGTAATTATATCACAATATTGCTACAACTATATTTTTAAGTGCTATAATTGCCTAAACTGGTTGACAAATTTCATGTTTATAAGCTTTATATAATCAAACTAGAGGATTGGAAGAAGTATTAGCGCAGTTACCATCTTTTTAAATCAGTCTCATTAAAATATTATATATTCCGAAGCTCATAAATTAATAAACATTCTCAGTCTCATTCATTAATACAGCCAAAATGAACGGCACTAACCCTCGTACCACCAGGGATTCTTTCCTTTCACTCAGTACCGCTGGGATCTTACAGACCGCAAGTAATATATACTGGCTGTATCCGTAGTATTTTAATGAACTGACGCAGAAACATATACTACAGTTTTTCATTCCATTTTCATAAATACTACGATCCAGAAATTAAAAATGGTTTCAGTTGGAGTCATATTGACCCCAGTGGTACCCAGTGCGAAACCCATGAATTAATTTTTAATATGTTGTAAAATATAAATCCGTACAAAACTTCACTGAATACAACTGACTCAAAACAAGGGAGACATGCCCGTGTATTTCCAATGTGCTTATTGGGTCATATTGACCACCACCAGCCCCCTCCCCCCTCCGGCCGCGCAATTACCGCAATGTTACTAGAAGCGCTACGTTCCCTGAAACCTGAAAAATATAAACACATTCAATTAATACGAAAAGTGTTGACCCAAACCAGCACCGTCGGCGTTCTGACTGGAGAATAATCTATTCGTCATGTTATACTGCTCTGTCAGCTTGTGCGGAGCCCTGAGAATATAATGTCGGCCAGTACAAGAGACATGTCTGCTGCAATTGCGATTTGCGTTCCGGCTGTCTGTAAATGACCTTTTGCAGATACACTACACGAATCTGAATACTACACGAATCTGACCGTAACTCACAGGACATTCATAAGCTATTAATTGCTTATACTCTTCACTATGGCTAGTTTGAATCCACGAGAATAAATGAAAATGTTCGGGTTTTAACGACTAGGCATACATATATCAATAAACAGGAAGAGATTTTAATGGAGTTTAAACAAAGCTCAAACAGACGCCACAGTAAAGATGTGAGCCCTGTTATACCATGCATAATATTAGCAGGCTCTAGAGGAAGATGATAGCACCAGAAGGTAATGCAGGCTCTAGTGTTACGTCTAAAGCAATTAAGATAGTTTTAAGAGCCCTCACTATCGGATAAATGCAAGAGTTAGTACTGTAATCTCTAATAGTAGTTCTGTGTTCTAATTATTAGATGAAAAATTTATGGTTCACTCAGTGGATGCATGAACAAATATGTGAATGAAATGAGGGACTTGAATGACAATGCAATTTGTCTGTGACAACACATAATTAGTTATTATGATTTACAAAATCAGTTACACCCTCTAATCTAGTGATAATCCGTCTCAAGAATAGTCAACTAAGAATGTGAATAAAAAGAAAAATCTCCATATTGTGGTCTTTAAAACATTTGGAAATTTCCACCAGATATGTGACCACTTTCAAAAACATACAGAGAAAAGGTTAAACTTTTGTTGTCAACATTTTGTCGTAAGACATTCCAGGAAGAGAAAGGAAGATGGCGAACCGCAGGTTACAGTTTTAGCGAAGATCATGTCTGGATGCGAACCTCTGGCATACTACATTTTCGTCTATCGTCGCTTGCATCACATCTCGCGACTAACAAGACCAACCAGATTAATCAGCCAACGGCGGAAAAAGCTATTAAAATTCCAATTCTGCGCAACACGCACACCCTGATTCAATATCCTAGCCGAATTATTGGATTCGCTTCGATTAATTCTTCTTCTGCTAGACAGTAACTTAATACCCAATTACGGACGCGCTAATCCCATCACGGTTTCCTGACGCGAACACTCATCAGTCAAAATCCACGGTGGACGAGTCCACGGAGCTGGAAAAATTCACGCTATGTCCTAGTTTCTAATAATTTTAGTAACGCCGCAGTTGCACCGTAACTAATTAGTCAGAAAGATTATATTTGATCTTATACATTATCGTTTCTAAAAATACTAGCTTAGAAATTGGCAAGAGATATCTTTAGGATTTGTTTTCTCAGACAGGCTATTTTGTCCTATTCTGATACAGATTCTGGCCAACAGAATTGGGTGACAATGATATTTTCCAGGTTTTGGTCCTCTATAAGATTTCTCTTCCAGTTCGCAGTTTATTCTCTAACGCGGCCCAACGTCGCATACTAGATTAATTCACACATTTTTGGCCAGTTTATATATTACATGTGCTATTCCCGTAACGAATAACTGCGTCATGATTGCGCCAAATCCCAAACTTAGTTGACAGTTTTCTGTCGACATTACCACTCATTCCTAAATTTAAATTTTAGTCTGAGTAAAAGTGCACCTGAATGAGATTTGCACTCTGCAGCGGAGTGTGCGCTGATATGAAACTTCCTGGCAGATTAAAACTGTGTGCCGGACCGAGACTCGAACTCGAGACCTATGCCTTTCGCGGGCAAGTGCTCTACCATCTGAGCTACCCAAGCACTACTCACGACCCGTCCTCACAGCTTTACTTCCACCAGTACCTCGTCTCCTACTTTCCAAACTTCACAGAAGCTCTCCTGCGAACCTTGCCGAACTAGCACTCCTTGAAGAAAGGCATAAGTCCCGAGTTCGAGTCTCGGTCCGGCACACAGTTTTAATCCGCCAGGAAGTTTCAACAAGTGCACCTGTTCTGTACTGTTAAAGAGAAACACTATGATCACGATAATAACTGCTACAGAACAGAAATGTCGACAGTCCAAGACGATTACTATGTTACCTCATGTAATGAACGATTAATTGCGAAACAGTAACAATATAATCGCTCGAGCGCCACAGGTAAGGAGAGTGCGAAGTTAATCCGCACCCTAATATTTCACGGCCGAATACTGAAGGAACAGTGTAGCTTCTATACGGATCAGCACCTTAACTTAGACATTGATTAAAGATGAAGAAACGTTCTCTGAAACACTTTACAGGGCCCTCTAGTAGCGTGTCGTCGAATTACGGAGTTTGGGTGGAGAAGGGACGAGGGAAAGGGATCAGGGGAAGGAATGCGAGTGCCGTCTACAGAAAGCCAAGAATCACTAATGGCACCAGGATACAGTAGGAAAAAAAAATATCGGAGGAGCTCTACAAATATTAGATCGGTCAAGTGGCCCATTCGAAAGACGTGGCAAACAGCTCACACGGAACAGATGATTCCCACTAACAATAACAGAGTACACCACGACACTGAATTTGTGACGACAAAATTCTATGTTCTTCTTTCGCTCCTTGAGAGATACATACGCCCCTTTTGCCTGTCTCGATGACAAATACTGACTCGTTGAAGGAGACACGATAGATCAGTGATATGGGCTTCTGTTCACTTCCATGCCAGAGTTTCTTATTGTTAGTGAGACACATACGGTTTACATAGAAGCAAGTTTACAAGCAGTTTAGATTTCATAGGCAAGAGGTTCCGTATATCGTCAGTACCCGAAATAATTTTTTGTCCAGAAGAAAGAGAAAAGATGTTCTTTTTCTTGATCTTTGTCTCGTATCTAAATGATGTCGCATCTTATTCTGGATTTGACTAAGTGGCAGAGAGTGACCGTGTGCCCATTCTGTTGCGATGGCAAGAACAGGTGACAGGCTGATAGAGCATGTGTTAAGATATTTGAGAATAACTTCTGCGGTACTAAAGGGTGCTGTAAACGACAGAAAGTGTAAGAGAAGACACTAATTAGAATACATCCAACGACTAATGTCGTAGGTCGTAGATGCTGCTCTGAGACGAAAAGGTTGTCACAGGAGAGGAATTTGTGGTGGGCCGCTTCAGATGTCAGAAGACTGATGACTCAAAAAAAAAACTTTAATCAAACCTCCACAGTGTTTAACCCCTCGCTCCCCTCCATTATAGACGTGACGATTCCTTGATGCTATAGGATATGTCCTCTCAACCGATATATCCTTGTAGTCAGGTTGTGCCATACATTTTCCCACCAGGGCGATTCAGTACCTCGACATTAGTTATTCCATCTACTCATATAATCTGGCTGGGTTGTTTTGAAGGAGGAGAACAGACAGCGAGGTCATCGGTCTCATCGGATTAGGAAAGGAAGTCAGCCGTGCCCTTTCGAAGGAACCATCCCGGCATTTGCCTGGAGCGATTTAGGGAAATCACGGAAAACGTAAATTAGGATGGCCGGACACGGCATTGAACCATCGTCCTCCCGAATGAGAGTCCAGTGTTCATATAATCTGAAAAGCTTCATTTCTCTTCTTATCTGAACCATTTATCATCCACATTTCACTTCCGTATGGATTTACATGGCAGGCCAATATCTTTCAAAGAACTTCCTAACTTTTAAATTTGTCGATTTAAAAGTACAGTCTTGGTTGCGGAGGTTTGCTTTTGTCAGCTTATTTATTACGTGTACTATTCCTGTAACGAATAACTGGAAGTTTGAAATTTGCGTCATGACTACGCCTAATCCCGAAAACAGTTGACAATTTTCTCGCGACATTACCACTCATTCCTAAATTTAAATTTTAGTCTGGAAACAATTGCATCTGTTCTGTACCGTAAAAGTGCGATACTGTGAGCACGATAATAACCACTAGAGATCTGAAATGTCAACAATTCAAGACGGTTGCACTGTTACCTCATGAAATGATTGACAAACACAAACAATATTATTGCTCGAACACCACAGGTAAGTAAAGTGGTGGAGTTAACCCGCACCGTAATATTTCATTGGCCGAACATTGAAGGAAAATCGGGGTCTCTCACACGTCATGAAGCTCTGGTGCGCATCTGTTCCTAACTTACGCGGCGTCGTTTTCGCATGGCTGCGAGTAAGGTACCGAGGCATTGGGGACTTCCGAGTTTTTGACATCTTAATCGCATTTTGCAGATGTATTCATATCGTGTACCCATTTTCATGGACGGCGAGCGCCATAACCAGTTTCTACAATCTGAAGATACCTACCATAGGAAAAAGGCGCCACTGAAATTTGAATATAAAAACATTCTCAGCCAAGACCGTATCTTTATCTCAAATCTTACACTAGTTGCTATATCAGCCATAAAAATGCGATGGAAGAAATTTTAAATTTATATTCGAGGTAAAAAGCATATCTCTTCAGAAATCCTTTTCGCACTATTTCTAGTGTGCATTTTATATCCTCTCTGCTTTGATCATAGTCACTTACATTGCTTCTGAAGTAACAAAAGTTATCTACAGATTCCAGTGTCTCATTTGCTAATCTAATTTCCTCACCTGATGTGTTAACCCAAGTTTTAATCCTGTTGGTGTCCATTACATAACCTCTTTTAAAGAGCTATCACGTGTTATGTATAGTGATCAGTACACTTAATTATATTACAATTGGAGCTGAAAAGATAAAGGAATTTCAGCACGTTTGCAGCTAATGAACTCGCCACTGTACTCCGAAGGTATAAGCGTTGGCCTCAGAATGGCGACGTGTTTAAAATAGTACTGAGGTGAATGATATGCGCAGCCCTGTGGCCAGTGTAGCGCAGGGATGCAGATACGGCCCCTGCGCCTCGCGCGTGCTGCTGCCTGGCCACTAGCCACTCAGCCCAGATTAGCCGGAAACAAATTTAGCGAAGTGCCCAGCGCCCTGCGGCCCTTCTAGCAAGCCCTGCTGCGCAGTCGGCGCTGCGCCGTGATCGCCTAGGCGAGTCTAGTTCTGCACCCAACCTGTGGTACGCTGCCGGACGCTTGCCGTGGGTCACTGCTACGAACCCTCTCCGTTCCCCGAAGTGTACCTGCCGTTTCTCAGTTAGACTTATCTGTTCGCCTGGAGACCTACGTGTCCTACGTGCTGCCGACTAAATCTTGCTGACCACAAAAATCGGATGGCAGTTTATTCGAAAGCTCCCAAAATGACCAGCAAAACAGATTCGCCCACCAGGTTACTTTTCCTCGCAATTGTTAGTTGGAGAGGCAAAAGTTCCTGCCAGGTAGTATCACGTGCACTTTAACGAAACGAAGTAAGTCATAACAGAACAATGAAATGAATTTTTATCGGTAATTCACATTTCTGGCTATAGTTAGTTTGTGGGAAGACAATGCAAAGTAATTCGCGCTTGCTCTAGTGTGCCACAGAATCACAGAGGTAAGATGACTTGCGTGTAGTCAGAATCCTCTTCACTGGTGAACCATCATCGTGCACAAGATAGGGAATCCAGACCTAATGGTAACTCGGGACAGTGGCAGAAATTTAGCTCCAATGCTATGCCACTTGCTCCCAGTAGTCGGTGGTTCTGGGCGTACACTCTGTTAGCCGTGACCAGCCAGTTAGGATCGTGTATCTGTTGGTTGGTTACAGTTCTACCTACCTTCCGCCGATTGTCGAATGGATCAGTGACCAAGACAATTGCCGGCCGGAGTGGCCGAGCGGTTCTAGGCGCTTCAGTCAGGAACCGCGCGACTGCTACGGTCGCAGGTTCGAATCCTGCCTCGGGCATGGATGTGTGTGATGTCCTTAGGTTAGTTAGGTTTAAGTAGTTCTAAGTTCTAGGGGACTGATGACCTCAGCTGTTAAGTCCCATAGTGCTCAGAGCCATTTGAACCATTTTTTTTTAACCAAGACAATTATAAAAATAATATTTTCTGTAACCTATAGTCCCTCTTTTATTTTGGCTACTGTCTGCAGGATTGGGTACCAACTATCATCATCGTTCCACACCTTGGCAAGCAGTCGTGAGTCTCATTTCCCAAGTAGGTTTGTAATATACCCAATACACCTTCTTGGTAAGTGAGCTTGTCGACTACGCGAGAATAGATGGCCTGATGATGGAACTTGATACCTAACCCGGTAGCCACAAAGCAAAATAAAAGTTCAACTACAGACTAAAGCAAATAATTTGTATGATAATGTTCTAATTAAGTAGCGGTATCAATAACATTGCCAGTGTCTGTAAGATCAACTACATTCTAAAAGTTACACTTCAGGTACGCAACAACCGGGGTTTATTCCTAAGACGAAGTTTGAAGAGAACTCTAGTTCTCCTATTTTGGGTACATTGGCTTTGAAAGGTTCATTGACTTTACCTTCAAAAATCAGGTCCCTTTTTTCATGAGATGCATGTTCACATTAGCTTCAGAGAAATGGATGACAGGCTTGGAGGTAGGTTCATTTCATTATTGAAAGACTTCACTGGACAAATTACTAGTCACCCTCTTGAAATGGATCACGCGTAGGTTTGTAGATAGTGTAGAACTGGTACAACGTGGTCATGTGACTCTCCATCGCTGACGTAAATGATGACGTTAAGGTGATGTGTGCGTTATCGTTTGTATGAGATCAGCGGAGTAGGACGGGGCGATGTGGAGATTTTACAAAATCGCAGAGAGGGGCTATCGTAATTGGGCGTGCCCCTCACCACGCCATTAATGAAGTTGCCTGATAAATTTGTATATCGAAGCGGACTATACAACGAGTATACAAGGCATAGCATACCACTCGTTGCCATGTAACACGAGATAAATAAATAAACTCTTAGTTATTAAATCACCGATTTATGTTTGTTATCATGATCCATGAGTTCGATCATAGGATTAAGTTAACTTAGGAATAATAGCGTAACTGTTTTCGAGAGCTCATAACGACAAAGCAGATTGAGACCTCGATGTTGGATTAAGAAAAATTTTGGGTACATGTCATATGAACAATGGTCGCAAAAAGATTCTAACCGACAGCGTCCATGTCAGTGACAGTCTGTCAGACAGGAATTGAAGGGTGATCATGCTAAAAGGGCTAAGCACGAATTATGCATAAACTGTGTTTTCCATTTTATTAGGTGGTATGTGAGCGGTGCTTTCGGGTGCTAAAAAGACTATTTCCAATTATGGTTGATGCGGCGCTACGAAGGCCACTAGATGGAATGAGAGGTAACTCTTACAACTTGCTCATGCTATGTGTGTTAGCTGCAGAATGTGGTACAAGAGCTGACCATACTGGGCATAGCGATGACAGACCTCCGCTTGCCCTTGCCGTTTTGTTTCCTGTCTCTCGCATGTTTTCATTGCTGATACAATTGATAGCGGAAACAATGTGAATAATTCGGCAAAAGTAAGTAATCGAAAATCTGGTAACTCTAAAAGAAAGCGTGAACAAAGATGAGGAAGCAGTTTGTTGCTGATGATGTAATGAACACGACAGCAACACCTTGCAGTAAGTAATCATTTAAAGTATTTAGAAAAAAGGCAGTTATTCTATGAACTCTCGCAAACAGCTTGTATGATTATTAACACAACTAAGGTTGACATAAGTTCTGCCTCATGGTTTAAAACCACCAGATGAAAAAGACCTTTGTTGAAATAGATGGATGCGAAATGACAAGAGGTCAAAAAGGAAACAGACATCAGAAGTATGATGGAATACCTACCTGAGCCTTGCCGTGAAATGATTACTCGAGGGAAAAATATTAAAAAAGTTGTCTGGTGGATTTAGCCTGGTGGACTTGGCCCGCTTAGCATTTCAATGCAAATTTGCTAGAAAAGTTAATGTTTATGTGTTATTTTTGGGTCATATCATGTGAAATTTGCTTTGTTAACGTGAACGTGCAAATTTTAATGTCAAGTTAGTGCATATTCATCTTCTTATGGCTTTAGTAAAGCTTATCTAGAATAATCTGTAAAGTACCTTCTGTTACTTAGCCCCTCCAGCATGATAACTTTTCACTTAATGGGGTCATCTGAATCTGTATTTGGGCGACTATTAGGTTTGAATTCTGCCTCGGGCTTGGATGTGTGTGATGTCCTTAGTTAGGTTTAAGTAGTTCTAAGTCTAGAGGACTGATGACCTCAGATGTTAAGTCCCATAGTGCTTAGAGTCATTTGAACCATTTTTGAACGGCCGACATTTAACCCGCAGTATGTGGAGAGTGTAACTCATAACGGAATACGTTATGAGTTTTTCTCGCAGCATAACTTGGACAATCTGATTCCGGTTACTGTGAATACGAAGGCCTCCGTAGCTAAATGGTCAGTGCGGCTGACAACCATGCGGGGACATAGGTTCCATTTCGGTAGTGCCAGGGATTTTTCCTTATTGACAGAACTGGTACATGGTGCACTAAGACTCATGAGGCCAACTGAAGAGCTGTTCGGCCGATTAGTAGTTCGGCCGGTTAGTAGTTCGGCCGATTAGCAGCAGCTTCAGTATAAGGAAACTCGACAACGACAGGGAGAGCAGTGTGCTGACCACATGCCCATTCATACCACTCCCGATGACGTCATTGGCAAATGGTGACATGGCGGTCGGTCATGCCTATTGGCTCGTCAGAACCACAACGGGAAACTTTAGCTTTACTTTATTACCTTATTTCATGTCGGTAGTCAGGGGTTTCGATCTTTCCTACAACTTAATGAAGTATGCCTGTGAACGCTTTTCTGTTTTGTCAATCAGGCATGGTATCGCTCCTCCACTGGTTCACTAAAGCACGTTTCTCATCCTTTCGAAAGTTGGTTACAAGCATAAAATATGAAAAACTTGCTCTTTTTGTATCAGTTTCCAGTGGCGCTTCTGCTGTGAACTCAGAAGCGATGGCCCCATTTCGACGTGTCATGAGAGATCAGCATGCCTAGTTCGGCCCTCACCGGTGTCCATGAATCTTCAGCGGAAGATGTAAAAATCTCTATGAGATTGAAACTTTTAGTGACGGCCGTGCTACGTCAATAAATCATGTAATATCCAGGAACCGTTCTATATTGTATTAATCCGTGATTGCAGGCTAGAACTCTGCCTTCGCGATACCAAGCAAACGGCAACAATTAATATATCGCAATATCAAAAAGAGCTTAATAGGACAGTTTATATTTGTCAAGAAAGAATTAGCCCCTTGTAAAATTCATGGAATGTCACATTGCTCAAAGAGCACAAATCAAAATGCTGTGCCTGTGGTGTCTGGAACACAAACTCTTTGACAGTTCATGTTCACACAGCAGGCAACAGTAACTGATGATCTTGTTTGCTAGAGTCTATTATTGGCAATCAGAAATATGTTGTACTTATTCTTTCAAAAGGGGGATATTATTTGACTTCCTATTGACTGCTAGCCCCACTCTGTATGAAAGAATAAGTAAATAAAAATACAGAACTGTATGATATCAAACACACATTTTAACAAAAAGTTGGAGATTTACGGCTATCTCCTCCTTTAATATCGGTATTTAACTTTTCTTTCTTTAACATATTATCTACATCTACATCTACATGGATACTCTGCAAATCACATTTAAGTGCCTGGCAGAGGGTTCATCGAACCACCTTCACAATTCTCTATTATTTCAATCTCGAATAGCGTGCGGAAAGAATGAACACCTATATCTTTCCGTACGAGCTCTGATTTCCTTTATTTTATCTAGGTGATCGTTCCTCCCTATGTAGGTCGGTGTCAACAAAATATTTTCGCATTCGGAGGAGAAATTTGGTGATTGTAATTTGGTGAGAAGATTTCGTCGCAACGAAAAACGCCTTTCTTTTAATGATGTCCATCCCAAATCGTGTATCATTTCTGTGATACTCTCTCCCATATTTCGCGATAATACAAAACGTGATGCCTTTCTTTGGACTTTTTCGATGTACTTTAACTCAACATTTTAATATTTACCTGTGTACCTTATCAGTAACTGCAGCTAAGAGGATTTTACTTCTTAGATATGTTGTGTATGAGTTCTTCCCTCAGATAGTCAACACTGTTATTTCATTTACTTTCCTGTAGCCAAGAACTAATCCGTCATATCCCTTGGAAACTCCCCCAATATCGGATTTTAACAACGTAATACTCAATAAGTCGAAAATTAAGCTCAATGTTTGGTCTTTTTGTTGTTGATGCTGTTTAAAAAATTTAACAATCTAAAAACTTCAAAATTTTTCAGGTGTTGAAAGGAGAAGAACAGTGCTGAGAGACTCTTGAAAAACTGCAACAAAATACATTGAAGCGTGTGCTAAATGACATGGTCATGCTTGGTATCGCTTTGACTGCCGTTAATTAAGTAAAGAAGTCATAGTAGCTTTCATGTCTCAGTGGATAATATGGTTTGGTCTATTGGCTTTTCATCATAATAAAACACCATTTGTTTACCACAGCAGTTATGAAATACTGTGGAGAGGTGTCATTACTGCCTCATATTACTATGTCTGTCACTACAGAATAAGAAACTTGAGTGTGGAGAATGCCTCGGCTGAAACTCCGCTAGTCAAATGTCGCTTTTCTTTTCATTACCAATCTATGTGGCTCCTCAAGTTCTTTATTATCCAGCAACTCCAAACAAAGCTAACGTAGCATCCGCTATTCATAATTTCAGTTTTATTTCACTATCCAGTACTACATTTTCCACTTTACTCCAAATTTTATCAGTGATGGCAAATTTAGCGGAAGAACGAAGAATTGGATTTAAAGCCCCGTCCACGACGAGGTAATTAGGGACAGAGCACGAGATCGATTTTCACAAATGTTGGCAAGGCCTTCGGCCGCTGCGTTGTCAGAGGAACCATTTCTGCTTTCATCATTTCTGGTTTAGGAAAAGCACGTAATCTGGATCATCATATGAAAGTCTGAGCCACACGCCCCCGAAAGCGATTTAATGCAGTAAGCACAACACTACAACATACGATACCTGCGGTTTCAGTTTCGAAACGCCTATCTCGTGGATCATCTTCAAGATGTGTACTACCAATCATCCATCCGCTTCTAAACTGTTTAAAGCGAATTTGCAGACGTCCATAATTTTTCCACTTACTTTAGATGGTGGTAAACTGTCAGAGACAAAACATTTTATGGCGGTACACTATTCTAGTTTAATCTATTATAAGAAATGCATAATACCCTTACTACGAAAAATCGTATGATCGACCATTCAAAAGAATTTCATGGGGGCAAGCAAAGTAATATTAATGTATTAACACTACAATTATTTTGAGCTATATGTTGCAGCCCATTTAAGGTTTCTAATGTTGACACGTTGATAATTCATACAGTGCATTAAGTCTTACATCATAGAAATGAAAACATGGCAGGCAATAATTGACGCCAGATTGGTACATTTCTACTTGGTGTCATTGCAGCTACGGAAAAAGTAGAGTGAGTTTTTTGTCCTCGAACTCTATTAGTCGTATTATAGTGTACCTGATTTTGCGCTGCACCTCCGAATCTTTTGAGGTTAACGTGTATGTATTTGGTAACGCACTTAATTCTAATGTAGGCAATCTCTACTTGCCTACCACTTAGTTCTTATGTATCTCTGCTGAAGGCAATAGCGATAGAATATACGTAGACAGGTTGCTGATGGAAAGTTGCTTTAAAGCACTTAAAGGCACACATTATTTTCTTGTCCACCGCTGTCTTGCCATTCGTTACGCAATGCCTTTGCGTCAGGGTAAATAATCCCGTGCATGAGCGATTCAGAAGCTTCCACGTCATGGTCCCACGTCATACCACCCTGTTTTTCTTTACACGAAGTGCCGTGAAATGTTCTGTCACATTTTTACCTCATTTACAATGGAAAAAGTACAATATGCTATTAAATCAACCAGTTCGGTGACACTCCTCCCTCTGGCATGATAACTGATTTGAATAATGGGTAAATATTTGAACTTACTTAGTCTTCTAATTTATATTATCATTCAGTAGTCGGCTATCAAGATTAAATTGAAAGATAATTACATTATCAATTACACTAACCGTTGTTTACGGGGGAGGGGGTTGGTTACGACGTACATAGCGACGTTACAAGTAGCGGAACGTTTTGAAAATTTGCGGACCTTATTCTGTAAAAATAAGCAATCCAGTTTCGCAAAAAGTTCTAGAAATTTCCCGCCTTCACCTCTTGCATGACCTTAAATGTGTTTGCATTACTGGACCTCCAACCCTCTGGCGGCGCACTGCCTGAAAGCGAGTTGACAAAGCTTGTACTGCTAGATTCAGGTCGGGGAACTGGTACGACTGCACACACTGCCAGCACTTTGCCTCCAGTCTCAAACATTCTCCCGGCAAGTCATCTGTCCCCCTCTTTGCAGCCCTGTATTCGAGCTAATATCAGTCGCTGGGACGTGAAAGGAGCAAAAAGAGCGGGGTCCTTTGTGTCTGGAACAATGCCGCCTCCGCGAGGCCCTATCAAAAAGGTATAGCGGCGCACAGCGGCACATTACAGGACGGAACAAATAATAAATGCTAGCGGTTAGCGACCAGGGGCCAGCCGCCTGCTGCCTGCTGCCCCAGGAGGCGTGGCCAGATGGGGATGGACGCGGGGGCGGTACAGTTACTAAAGTAAAAAAAAAAAAAAAAAGAAAAAAAGAAAGGAGCTGCAAACACGAGCTGTATGGCCACAGGGACAAAGTCAGCGTATTGCGCAAACGGCCCCTAACGCTATATCTGACAACAGTAAAGAAAACAATAAGAAAAGATAAAAGGAAAATGAGGGTAGTTAAAAGGTTCAAATACGCTAAGTAAAGCGTGGCAGTACCGAACAAAGGAATGATATCGTGATATTTAATGGTTGTTTCGGTTTTAGGAAGACAATGGAAAGACGGGACACTGCACAGAGGCATTGAGTTTTCTCTATCGAGATAACGCAGATATGCTCCCATTAATGGAATGAGACTATGTGCCACTGTTAACCTCCTTTCCCGTCATTTACACAGCATATAACGAAATCTGAGGATGTGAGGGCCTGACTCATTAAACTAATTAGGCCTGTCACGGTCGCCTTATTTAACGAAATTCGGGGTTGTGGGTGGTGTTATTTGATTAATTAGTGGAAATTTGGTGTTCTGTTCCATAGAATTACGTTACATAAAGCTACCTTTAAAAGACTAGTTAGTCCAATTGCAACAGCCTACCAAGCATTTTCGTTAAAAATCGCGCCACAGTATTGTAATGGGGCTACACCCAAGAGAACCCTAATATCATGGACAGCAGTCAAATTAACATGGAGTGACTCGTAAAAGTGCCCATACTCCGCTGTTCTGCCAATGGGTCCTATTTAGGTGTTTTAGGAACCAACTTATCTTTTTGCCAAAATTTTTTCCTCAGGCGGGAAATCACAATAACCGCCATAGTCAACGTCATGGATGGAGAGACAGAAAACACTGAAGAAGCTGTAATAAACAAACAACTGACAAAAGGATGTGCTACTTTCGTAATTTTTTTATAGTATCTTCTGTTTTAAACCATATGGAACTAATCTGGTTTGTTAAAAAATTTCCAAGTAGAGAGAGAACAGGAGCTTCGTCGGCAAGAATAGAATGAAATTAGCGCTGTAACAGTTGGAGAAGAAAAATGTAATTATGGTTAAGATTAAACGGTCCTGTTTATGAATTATGTATTTATTTACTGTAAGGCACAGATCAAGTTTATAAAGGATACCATTAAAGTATATAAATCTGTAAAAGCGCAAGAAGAAGACATAAGAGTTATAAGCGGATAACAAATATCTAAAGAAAAATATAAACACACTTACAAATAAAGATATAAATGTACATATAAAGACACAAAAGTCTTAACCAGTGTATAATAAAGTTAGATGCACATCACAAACATGTGTCCAGATTACTGATATAATCCATGGTCTCATCGGTGGAATTCAGGAAATCAGCAGTCCGGCCCTCGTACTTTCTAATGACGATAAGTCGAATCGTTTGTCTTTAAGCACCACAAGGAGAAGTAACTCAGGAGAAGTGACCAGACGGCATTCGTACACGGAGACCGCACATCTTCCGCGGTTCGTTCTTATTCTATTTAGTCTAGCCCTCTTTCTCCTAGGAAGATCGAACCCTGACGGATTTTCAGATATGCACTGGATCTCTGTATGGAATGTGTCAATAGAGCCATTTTCCACCCTCTTAGCCAAAATTCTATTACGTCAAAATAATGTCGTTGTAGGTCTAAAGCAGTACAATTGAATTTCTTGACCTACGTCTGCTGATGTTTACATCTTCAGAGAAAGAATGAAGAGGGAGCTAGGCCGTGTTTTGTATTTTTTTGTGCTCTCTGAGTAATGCAAGCTATCTGCGCAAGTGAGAGCCTGAACTGTGACTAAGTGTCGGCAGCCAATGGACTGGTGCATTTTTTACTGTTCCAAATATCATTCTCATGGTTCTATTCAATTCCACATCAGTTTCATTCGTGTGAGCACTGTTTAGCCATACTGGTGAACAATATTCTGACGCCAAGTAGACCAGTTCCAGAGCAAATACATGTTAAGTGGATGCCTAAGCAGCGAGTTATGCCATACAGCTGCTGAATTATGTTGTTTCTCGGTCGGAGTTTAGCTGCTGCTTTTGTCAAATGCTGTTTGTAAATGAGAGTGTTATCCAAGGTTACTCCAAAGTAGTTCAATGTCATATTATCGGAAGGTAAATGTTTGTTAACAATTATTTATTTGCAATTCTATGTATTATTTAAGTGAAAGCATGCCATTTCTGTCTTTGTTTGGCGTAGCAGCAGCATCCAGTCTCTTAAGCTTTCAGTTTCCTCCATGCCTTTACGCTGTGTCGACAGTTCCTAGTCAATACCATCTCCAAATTTTGAAGATGTTGTTTAGGTATACCAGCGATGTACATACCAAACAGCCGTGGTACCAGGACTGGCCCCTCTGGAAGGCCAATATTGAATTTCCCTCATTTGCCCATTGTGTGTTACATAGCAACGAGGGAGGGTCAATCGGTTAGCATTTCTTTTATCGGCTGTGCCAGCCTTTTACGTGGTACTATAAGCAGAAATCTGTAAATTATTCCCTGCTGTTTACTGGCATCATCATAAACAGGAAGGGGGGTAACAAAATGTGACACAACGAACAATGCTAAGATGGAAATGATTCCTTTCAGAAATAAAGTGAAAGTATTACAGAGCTCTATCGTACAGATTTACATTAACACAACGATTGATGATGAGGCCCTAAAGAAAATTAATTTCACAACTGAACAATTACGTTGTAAGTAGATAAAATGATGGCAGACATCAAAGGACTGTAAGACAATAGAAGTAGGGGGAGGGGAGAAGGTAATTTATTAGAAAACTTGCGCTATGGAAACCAGTGATAAAGAAGAACGCGACAGTAGGTTTCAGATAGCGATAAGAAAGAAATTCATGTTCAAACAAGAAGGCTCAAATAGTAACATCGGCAGATACAGGATAACATCAGATACATCAAGCTTAGACAAGAAACTCTTACAAACTTGTTTCTGGACTACAAACCCTACCAAGTTAGATAGGTAGTCACTTATCATAACTTAGTAGTTATGGAGACTTCAAACTAATTAAAGAGGAAGGAGTTATATTAACGATGGCAGCAGAGGCGAAATAAGTTATGAAATTAGCTAGAAATCTTCGAAAATAGTGACTAAGAAAATAATGGAATTCATGGATGAAAGAAGCAACTGCAAAAAAGGAAAAACGTGATTTGCTTCTCAGTACTCTTTTAATTTCAAAGGCGCTAAGAGGGAAAATTATAAACATGAAAAATAAAATGACTTTTCACAAAACTGACGCTACGTACATACGCTACGTACTCTTACGCAAGAGTGAATTTAATAGAAGAACATACTAACGATGTGAATAACTTTTTTCAAACCTCTTTATGTAACAGAAATATAAAGCGTAAGGAAGAATAAATAACGCAAAATATATTGTTATTTAATTTTAACAGTAGGCTCCAAGCTCCACAAATGTTCAAAGAACGGGTAACTAGATGGACTTGAAATTTGTTAACGCGATAGAAGGGAAATTATGTCCAATTGATTGACAGAAAATTATGTATGAGAAAATAGTGACCGTATACTGAGATCAGAGGTGCACAGAACATAAAGTCCTTATGATAAACTTCGGGCTACTAAAAGTAATGGAGCCATTACAATCTTCGACTGCCTCTGGCCATCAATACATAAAGGCTGCCTGGTTTTGACTCACTGTGGTTGATCCCTGGAGCATCCGCAATCACATCACCTACATTTGACTTGGGCAGCTTCAGAAGAGCTGAAATGTACCTCATAGATTTGTTAGATGAAATTCAATTAGTAATCCACACTCGAACTCACTTAACTGTCCTGTCCGATCCGTTATCCCCTTACTGCTTCTCTACTGGCAACACAATACTCCTCAGTAGCTTTTACAGTGGCGGGCTCGCCTCTCGTGACATTCATTAGTCCAGTAAGGCTGTTCTCGCTGGAGTAGAACATCGGGAGGAAGTGGTACCGGGGAGAAATAGCATACCCATAGCCTAGGGGGAATACTTCCCGAACGACTGTTTCTTTCTGCAGCAGTGTGTGTTCAGGTGTTCACTGTAGCTAGCGGAAGACGAGGTTCGAATCCTTGTCCGGCAATCAGTTTTAACCTCACAGGAATTTTCATTAAAAAGCAAAATTTCCGCTGCAGGAAATGTACGTGTTCTGGAAACATTTATTTAGGATTTCATTAAGCCACTTCTCCGCAATATCCATTAGTTCAGAAGTTCTTGTACACCAAGGTACGCATAGGAGCGTCAGTAGTGGTTTTAAAATAGGAGAATACTGGCGGAGAAAAGCTGTGAAAGTCGCTCTGAGCCGTGCGTGGGTAGTTCAGTCGATAGGAGTGTTAGCCTTGGAATTCCTGGTCCTGGCTTCAAATATCGGTCCAGCAGATAGTTTCAGAGCAACAGATTCGTTACGGAGCACGTGGGTGCGTCGGCCAGGACTTTCTCCGCTTGCTTCTGCCGCGGCCCTCGCGCCTGCGGTGTCTATTCAGCCGCGGAGTCGAGCACAATGGAGACGCCATCAGGCCGCACAATGCGCTCTGCAGCGACAGCCGCGAGCCCGCGAAATATTCTCTCGCGCTTTCTGTACACTACGTTCTCTGTGACTCTGCTATGGCGCTAGTAGGTAGGCTCTCAAACACTGCGCGAAAAAAGTTAATACACCATTACAGAGGTTTCCAATTCACTCAAGATTTATATTTGCAACAGTGCATGTGACTGCATTTACAGATTTCTGAAGTACCAGTTAGACGCCATGCTGAGACACCCACATTAGTACTTGATGTAGCCTCAACGGGCAGCAATGCAGGCACTGAATCTGGCATCCAGTCGATTATATAGATGGCGAATACTGTCCTGGGATACGTTACGCCACGCCTATTCGACCTGTTGAGATACTTCTGCAAGAATTGTTGGTTGACGAGTCAAAGCAGTCACTTCTTGTCAAATCATATCGCAGATGTGCCAGATTGAAGACAATCAGCCTGGGAAGTTGCTACATGTTTTAAGATGTCGTGGTCTCCTGACCTTCATTGCTTACATATTCCGCCCCCACAATCAACTTCCGCACATCAAGGCGCTTCATTCGAACCCAAACTCGATAAGATAAAGTCAATGTTGTATGAATTCATTAAACGATATGCCGACCGGAGTGTCCGAGCGGTTCTAGGCGCTACAGTCTGGAACCGCGCGACCACTACGGTCGCAGGTTCGAACCCTGCCTCGGGCATGGATGTGTGTGATGTCCTTAGGTTAGTTAGGTTTAAGTAGTTCTAAGTTCTAGGGGACTGATGACCACAGCAGTTAAGTCCCGTAGTGCTCAGAGCCAGCCATGTACCGTGCGGTTAAAGGCGCTGCAGTCTGGAACCGCAAGACCACTACGGTCGCAGGTTCGAATCCTGCCTCGGGCATGGATGTTTGTGATGTCCTTAGGTTAGTTAGGTTTAACTAGTTCTAAGTTCTTGGGGACTAATGACCTCAGCAGTTGAGTCCCATAGTGCTCAGAGCCATTTGAACCATTTGAACCAGCCATGTAAACGATATGCAAATAACAAGTAAGTCGCAAGTGCGCACCGAGATTGAAATACTCGAGGCTGGCGTAAACACACACACATCCAAGACACGACGCTCACAAAAGCCTTTAGTTTGGGAGAGGCAAACCGCACGCCAGGAGGCTACTCCCTTCAGAGGACGAGTCAACCTATCTATGTCGGCCGGTGACCACCCGTAGAGCAGACAGCATTTGCCCGAGTGAAAGGGAGAACGATTCAAATGGTTCAAATCGCTCTGAGCACTATGGGACTTAACATCTGAGGTCATCAGTCCCCTAGAACTCAGAACTACTTAAACCTAACTAACCTAAGGACATCACATACATCCATGCCTAAGGCAGGATTCAAACCTGCGACCGTAGTGGTCGCGCGGTTCCAGACTGAAGCGCCTAGAACCGCTCGGCCACTCCGGCCGGCAAAAGGAGAACGACCCCGTGTATGGCTTAAAAGCAAAGTCCGCTACATTGTGTAGGAGCGCCCAGCCTACGCATTCTTTACAAGCATAGCATGCAGATTCAGAGGTTTTCACAGCTAGACAGCAAACGCCAAACGCCGATGCTACAGATTTCCGGATTGTTCGCTTTAAACGAAACGTCTTTCTCCCGTTTTAGAAGATCAATGCTAATTGGCAGACGATATTCCTGACGCCTCGAGCTGAAGGAGTAATGGAAGAGACCGAAAGATATACCCCTTCACGTCTGGCGTGGAGAGGGGCCGTTCCGTTGTCGCTCTTGGAGCGAGAACACGTAAAAAGAGCGTGTGCGCTCGTACGTGTACTCAAAGAGCGAGGAATAAGTCTCTCCTCAGTACCTCACTGGGAGAGCACCTCTGTTGAGGGCGACTCTATATTGAGTCCTTGCGATTAAGCGTTGTTCACTGTGTTGGCCGCCACACTTATTGCGCGATGTGAACGGACAGAGTTATAGTTAAATGCCTGCGAGCGAATTTTTGAGTGGCATCGCGGTGGATTGGTTATCTGACCGGTGTACCACGCGAATAGTTAGACGAATAGGAGTCCTTGACTTCATCAAGGCATAGGGAGAATTTGATTGGCGAAGGTCAATCCAGATAGAACGAGAGTTATCTTATTTGTCAGCAGCGAGCGGCGCAGACAGCAGTCATCGCAGCTTACGGTATTGTGCGCTACAGCTCTTGCGAGCCCCATATTTCCTCCACAACAGTACACTTCACTGCATTTCAACGCGACAGCCTCGACCGTTCCTAGCAACTTTCTAACGGATAATTATTCAAGTAGAGTAGGTGCGGTTCTCAGCCATTCTGCCAAGTCAATAACAATCTTAAACTTTGTATATAAATTTCATTAGCGAATCCTGTCCTTAAGAGGTAACTTCACATTCCGAAAAGAACCCGGAAATAACTTGTTCAGTTCATAACTAAAAGTGCCATTGTGATTTCTCAGAATTTTTGTAAAAAAAAAAAATTATAATTTTCTTTAGTTTCATGTTTTTCTTACACTAACTAGGACTACTCCAGTACCCAAGTATCCCACTAGTTACGTAAGAAATTTTGTGAATTTTTGTGTCATTTCATTACAGCGGACGAGTCCAGAAGACATTTATTGCTGAAAGTTTTTCAGGCATTTCTCTTTAGAACTTTAGGAGCGTCTGTCTGACTTCTGCAGTTGTGTGGGGGTGGAAATTGCATCTTGCAGGAGTCACGGGGTAAAGAGTACATCTCAGATTAATCCGTTGCGCAGAATGACAGAATGTCTTACAAAGGTCGTTGAATTTAACGGGCAGTGTGTGGGTAAACATAATTCTGTTGCAACAACATATCACCTTCTTGTTGCAAGAGAGGCAAAAGAACGGGTTTAACAACATTCTGCACCTACCGAGCGCTGGATAGCGGCCCCTCTAGAACGAGAGTTGTAGCTTATGGAACACCAGACCACAAGGCCTCGGCTGAACGAATGCACTCTAAGAGACAGCGCTCACCAGGTCTACGTCGTATGCGCAAATGACCTTTACGAGCGTGCTGGCAGAATCTACTTTCATTCCTGAAGACCACTGTGCGCCATTCCATTTCTTGTGTGATCCTCTGACGACTTCAGTCGAGCCGTGCACGTCGATGCCGTTCCGTGATTGGAAGATGGGTTGGAGGTGTTCCTACCCATAGTCCCATTGCTAAAAATAATGGTTTCGCAACAGTTCCAGTTAACACTTCTCGAGTCACAAGCCCTCTTATCTGTGCTGTAGTAGCAGTACGATCTGCCTCCGCTACCCTTACAATACGACGATCCTGGGGGGGGGGGGGGGGGGGGGGCGTGTGTACTGCGTGGACGTCCAGAACCTAGTTGATACCAGCATCATTGCACAACTGATTAAATACGCCCAGATGGCGTAACAGTTCTCCGAAAGGGCCATCCCGCCACTCGGAAGGCCACTACTTTACCACTTTCAAACTCGCTCAATCGACTCTCCCCGGGGAACGATTTCCTGCTTGCTTCACACGCTTGTACCACACTCACCCTCCTGACTGAGTTCACTTCCTATCAAAAGGTGGACACAAATGGCTCTCTGATAGCTATGCTACTACGCTGTCCGTTGGTGGGCGACGTTGAAACCATTACTAGTACCAACTTTTATGCCATGAGGAATTGTTGTGCATAGCAAAAGTAGACTATAAAGAAGTATACTTGTGGATATACTTCAGTAAGATAGCATGATGACACCTGCTGCCGCGAGTTTGTTGGATTATAATTCAAACGCACTGAAGATGGCTATTTATAGTCGAAGTCTAGAACTACAAGAATAATAAAAACTAATCAGATTGCTCTGTGACTCTCCTTCATTGACATCTACTATCCAGCAGGTGGAAGATGCCGTCTTCGGATCAAAATCGACGTCGTCTTTCCTGGTACACTATTTTTTTTCCGGCAGTGCATTTTAAGTTAGTATTCTTTCGTTGTTCTCCCCTCCTCCCCAAAAAAATTTATATGACATGTGACATAATCACATTTAAGTATACAGCGATACAGTATATAATATGCTCACCGTGATACATTGTGGATCATTTGTGTTTCATAAAAGTTCTGTTATGCCTTTACATCTTATCACGGTGCCTATCTTTGCTCCAAGTTTATTTGTGGTTTGTTTGGCTCTGAGCACTATGGGACTTAACTTCTGAGGTCATAAATCCCCTAGAACGTAGAACTGCTTCAATGTAGCTAACCTAAGGACATCACACACATCCCTGCCCGAGGCAAGATTCGAACCTGCGACCGTAGCGGTCACGCGGTTCCGGACTGTAGCGCCTAGAACCGCTCGGCCACCCCGGCCAGCTGTGTGGTTTGTTTACTTGTTTAGTAAGTCGTATGTATCTGACGATAACCTGGTAAATCCAAACTAGTCATGAAACAAAATGGAAAAATTGCAGTCAGACCTCTGAGTTTCACAAATGATTTATATGTTATCTTAACGCGGCGGTCAAACGCTTGTCCCTCGGCCCTTCGTTTTGAAATGAAATGAGAAATCTAATAAATATCTTATTTATTTCTTTAAGCTACTGCTTATACTTAATGACTAAGTGAGTGAAAACCATTTTTCGAAAGGCGAGTGATCGACAGAGTGGACTTACGGGCAGCATACCGTCTCCCACTGACGATCTTTCCGCGAAAGGCTGGTAAGCGACAAAAGGAGGCGCGCTGGCGGCTTAGTACGACTGAAGGGGAGGCTCCGGTTAAGTTCTTGACCACTGGACCTGGTCGGCTGAAGACATACTGCGCTATGAAAACAATTCTATCGCTAAAGCCTTCTGATGAAACACCAAGGGCGCTCTCTCTACTTCCTGCGGGCGTCGGATGTACAACATTTTAGGGACATACGAGATAGTCCAGCGTAGGACGGAAAAGCTGAACTGCTCAGGAGGAAGCGTCTATTGTCTGCGACGAATACGAGTACAAGAGAAGGAAGATTTGGATCGAAACCACTCAGTCGTGAAGTGGAAGACATCTTTTGTATCGGGACATCATCTGGCGACTTGTTGGACTCCACTCGCTGTTCATGTTGACCCAATCTGACACTAATTTCAGTCTATTTCATGATGTTATTATTCACATTCCACTCTATCTTCGATTTCATTCTAGGTTGATGCTCATTTTCACAAGCGTTCGACTTTGTTTCCGACTCTATTAAGTTTCTTTTGCAGTTTGATTCCAGTACTGAGTTTTGACTCTGCCGTCAACCAATCACACTCTTAAATACGCTAATTCTGTCCAATTCCAGTTCCTTTGGAGCTTTCGCTTCGTGCATAATTACAATCCACACTATTGTACTTTCAGTTCGTCTCTAGCCACGCTTCTGATAGGCACTGGTTTGTATAACCCGTGAGAGCGTATCACAGAAACGTTCAAGAATCTGAATTGGTAGACATTTGAAGATAGACACAAGATATCCCGAGAAATCTTATTCACGAATTTTCAATGACCGCCATTAAATGAGGAGGCTAGGAATATACACTGACTTGACGAAAGTCGTGGTACAGTGCTTATGGTGCAGATGGTGGTAGCATCGCGTACATAAGGTATAAAAGGGCATTGCATTGGCAGAGCTGTCATTTGTACTCAGGTGAATCATGTGAAAAGGTTTCCGAATTGGTCATGGCCGCATGGCCGCACGACGGGAATTAACACGCTTTGAACGCGGAATAGTAGCTGGAGCTAGATGCATGAATCATTTCAGTTCGGAAACCGTTGTTGGAATTCAATATTCCGAGACCCACAGTGTCAAAAGTGTGCCGAGAAAACCGGATTTCAGACACTGTCTGCGTGGGAAACGCAGTGGCCGGCGGCCTTGACTTAACTACCGAGAGCAGCGACGTTTGCTTAGAGTTGTCAGTGCCAGCAGACGAGCAACACTGCGTCAAATAACAGTAGAAATCAATGTGGGGCGTACGACAAACGTGTTCGTTAGGACAGCAAGGCGAAATTTGGCGTTATTGGGCTATGGCAGCAGACGACCAATACGGGTGCCTTACCTGATAGCACGACATCTCCTGCAGCGCCTCTCAAGGGGTTTTGACCATATCGGTTGAATCCTAGACTACCAGGTCAGATGAGTCCCGATGTCAGTTGGTAAGGGCTGATGGTATGATTCGAGTATGGAGACTCCACGAAGCCATTGACCCAAATTGTCAACAAGGCAGTGTGCAAGCTCGTGGCGGCTGCATGATACTATGAGCTGTGTTTACATAGACTGGATTGGACTGGGTGCTCTGATCCAAATGAAGCGGTCATTTACTGGGAATTGTTAGATTCGGCTACTTGGAGACCATTTCCAACCTTTCGTGACTTCTTGTTTCCAAACAACGACGGAATCTTTATTGATGACAATGCGCCATGTCACTGCGCCAGAATTGTTCGACATTCTAGACAATTCGAGTGAATCATTTGGCTGCCCATATCGCCCGACATGAATCCCATCGCACATGTACGGGACATAATCGAGAGGTTAGTTCGTGTACAAAATCCTGCACCGCCAACACTTTCTTAATTATGGTTAGGTATAGAAGTAGCATGGCTCATCAGGCCTGTATCTGCTGAGGACTTCCAACAACTTGTTTAGTTCATGTCACTTCGATTTGGTGCACTTGACTGGGAAAGTGGAGATCCGTCATGATATTGGGAGGTATCCCATGACTTATCACCTCAGTGTACTGCAGTACACATACATAAGGGCTCCGTAAGGATGATGAAGTCAAGATCAGGCATTTAAATATTCTTCCCCTGCTCCATCCGCAAAGGGGACTGGTAGACGCGCAAATAACTAGTACAGTGGGAAGTACCATCAAAGGGAAACGCTATGCACATCACAGTGGTTTACAGAGTATGGACGTAGATGCGAGAAGTAAGACCTCATTTGGGGACTGAAACTGGACAAAGTGCGGGCAAAAGTATCCAACAGAGATCGTGAGGTGTTTTGACAAGGTTTCCGGCTCGGAACCAATATGCTCCTACTACCACATGATTTTCCTAGGAAGCTGGGACAACGCAAATGATGTATCGGTGGCCATCTCGTCTACTGCGTCTTCAAACATGCGAGCCACTAGTCACGCCTCCGCGTTTCTTACAGCCCCCACCGTAGCATGAGGGCGCAGCCAGGAAATCTTACGCCGCTGCCAATGATTGCAAACATTCCCTCTCTCCAGAGATTCGACGGTGGGCCTACTTAAGTTCAAACATTGACTCTCAGAACCCATTTTGCGTGTTTGCCACCTCGTAACATTTACAGACTTTCATAGCGGTCATGGCTCGTCATCTACGGAATAGCAATTGTGTTGAAGACTGACTAAATTGTAAACCTCTTGTATCTGTTTTGTTTCAACATACAGATCTACTGTTAGCAACTGACACTGTAACTACAGGAAATAAAGCTATGTATTACTTTTACTATTTGAATCCTCTGTCCACGAACCGCATCTGTTCCTCGCTCCTGTATCCACTAAAGACCCAAAAACCGTGTAAAGGTAGTTACAACAGTAATGAAAGATCATCGGGTGGATGTTTCAAGACAGACGCTTCAAGGACGGCAACAGGCGTGCGGACGACACATGACACTTTTTCTACTTCAAGCCCACTCTTTCCCGCGTCTCGTTTAGCCCCTTTCCCTTCCCTCATCTCTTTCTTTCAGCCTCTCTCTCTCTCTCGCCCTCCCTCACTCTGTAGTGCTACAGCAGATAATTGAACTCGGCACCACTTTTTTATTTTCTCTGCGGCGGCTGGCTGTTAATCATGGCCGGCGTTCGACGTGCTCACTTTTAATTCAGACTCCCGCTTCAAGCAGTCAAGCCACCAGAGAGAGAGGGGAAAAAACTAAATAAAAAACTTCGCTTGGAACGCCGCCGCTGTACGGCTGGCTGATTTTTGTGACGGTGTGGTAGCCTAGTTGCAACGCAACGGCGACAAACGCACTAGTAATTCTCATTAAAAAAATCATAACAGTCGTGTACATAGCTAAAAAAATAGTCTCCTTACCTCCTGATTTCTTGGTGGACGCCATAGAAGAGTAACAAGAGAGAATTAATTTTCTTTCTAAAGATTGCATACTGCCTCGATTGTATGCGGACGCGGCTTCCTGGATTTCGCCAACCACGAGCTACATATTATACCATCCGAGGACGCCTCTTGCATCGACTCAAAGCTGTAACTTTTCAAGGTTTTATCTGTTTGTAAGCTACACAATCAACGCTGCATATTCTCAGAATAGAGTAAGAAATTCATTTTCAGAACCATCCTGAGCGTATAGGTAAGTCAAACTGCCCGCAGTATCAACACTCTCTTCTGTCTCTTGCAGAGGTTAGTGACCTAACACAGTAGGAAAATCTGTAGTCATTTTTGCCCGACAAAGGGAATCCTTGTCCGTGGCAAGAAGAATTTTGTGGATCAGCCTGGAGGTGCGCGCACAACTCACAGCTCGCAAAAGTCACGGATTTGAGATGCAGTACCAGTGCGACCCAAACTTCCTTGTTGTCACATGTAATGAACAATCTATAAAACACGAGCCACTGACATTGATGTGACCATCGTCTATGTTCGACGTCAACGTGCCATAAACACTCACAGAAGGCAGGTAGAAGCATTGGAAGTGGAGGATATAAAAGGTGTGTTAGGGGACGGAGGAAACAGTGCAGTCGTTGTCGTAATACGCAAACGTAGCGATTTATCTGACGTCTGAAAGGACGTCATCATTTGCTTTCGCGCCATGGAAGCTTTCCAAAACGGCTAAGTCTGTAAGCTGTTCGTTGTTAAAGTATACCCTGCATGGAAAAGTGGCACTATCCAAAGCCAGCGCCGAAGCAACAGTGGTGCATCAAAGACCATAGATAACTGGGGAGAACGACGCCTGTGAAGATTTGAATAGGTGACGTGCATCTCTGAGCAGCTGACCACACAGACGAACCAAAAGGCTACCAACAGTGTCTCCTCAGCAGCCATTCAGCAACTGTTTTCATGTATGGGACTTCGCAGTAGGTGCCTGGTTCGTGCAGCCATGCTGAATCATGTTTATCGGGGGCGAAGGCTGTAATTTGCACGCCAGTACTGCAACAGCACGTCCACTGAACGACGACATGTGGCAGTTTGAGATGAGTCACGTTTTACGCTCTATCGAACACAAGCCCATTGGCATGTGCGGCAGGAAACATTTGAAGGGAAGCATCCTGAAACCTCGTTATGATCTTGGGAATTTTTTGTTGCATTGCCTGGGTCATCTTGTCATTATGGAAGGCACAGTGGATCAATACAAGTGTGCGTCTATCTTTGGGACCATGTCCACCCTACATGCAGTTTTCCCTCAGCATGATGACGTATACTAGCAAGATGATAAGATGTGTCAAATAGCTCGCAGTGAACGTGTGTGATTCTAAGACTACCAGAATGAGTTTACCGCACTCTGCTTGCCATAAAACTCTTCGTATTTAAACTCAATAAGAGAATATGTCGGAGCACCTCGATAGGGCTGTTCGCGCATCGATCCTTAACCGGCAACAGACCACGACACTGGTGTAGGCATGGCATCACATTCCTGTCGGTACCTTTCAGAATGTCGCGGACTCTCTTCCAGCACGTGTGGCAGAGGTCCTAGCTGCAAGAGTTGGTTATTTGATATTTTGACAGGTAGTCACAAAAAATGGTTCAAATGGCTCTGAGCACTATGGGACTTAACTACTGAGGTCATCAGTCTCCTAGAACTCAGAACTACTTAAACGTAACTAACCTAAGGACATCATACACATCCATGCCCGAGGCAGGATTCGAACCTGCGACCGTAGTGGCCGCACGGCTCCAGACTGTAGCGCCTAGAACCGCTCGGCTACCCCGGCCGGCAGTTAGTCACATTAACGTGAGAGGACAGCGTATAATATCACACTAACACTTACATCATCAATTACACTGCTGGCCATCAAAACTGCCATACAATGAAGGCGACATGTGAAAGATGTCATATCGGCACGAAGTGTACATTCTGAACGCACTCGATTGGTAGGATGGCTCTAAGCACTATGGGACTTAACATCTGAGGTCATCAGTCCCCTGGAACTTAAACCTAACTAACCTAAGGACATCACAGACATCCATGCCCGATGCAGAATTCGAATCTGCGACCGTAGCTGTCTCGCAGTTCCAGACCGAAGCGCTTAGAACCACTCGGCCACACGGGCCAGCGATTGGTAGGAGTTACACCATCTACAATCTACGTGCAACGAAAGATTACGTAGCGAGTTTGGTAGTCAGAAATTATATTTGAATGTTGGTTGTTTTTGAGAAGACCGTGTTATGCCTCGCGTAAGAAGAATACTAGCGCTCGAGAGGACAGACACGCACTGTGTGGGCTCGTATAGCTCCACTTCGAGAACCTTGAGTACGGGAATGGGCTTCGTTACAAGCAGACTATTATCCACGGGGGCAGTGCGACGACGTATGAAGCATCATGCATTGTAAATACCGTTGCCCTGACCGCAGAGATAGAGGTGCACCAAAGGCGGCGTACTCAGCGACAATATTGCGCTCAGGAATGACCCCCTGTCCTCTTCCCAAGCGAGTCTGTGTACAGCATCACTATGGAAGTGTCTGCATGTGGAGGCTTTGTGAAGAAAGAACGATGCCAGAGTGCAAAGTAATCGCCACACGGGTCCAACAGCTGGCGAGGTGGTACAGGGTGACATCTTTCGTACTTTGCACAACAGACGTTTATGGCCGGTGGTCGTCCTGTATTTTCCAGGTCTAATGGAATTTTTCAACAAAAAGCAAAATCCCATCTTGTCCATGCTGATCCGACCAACTTTGATACAGAACGTGAGAGCGTGTTCGACTGTTTCCCTGACCACCACGTCCTCCAGACATACGATCCCCTGAAAAATCTCTTCATTGAAGTTGAGAGGCAATTTATGAAAGCTGGTATAGAGCTGAAGCAGCATGGAATGACTTACCTGTCATTCAAACTCAGTTTGACTCTCATTCCCAACCAGGCTAGATACATTACTGATGCCCCATTTGGCAGAGGTGTGTATTACATTTCACACCCAGGATACCCCAGATCAAGTAAGAATTCGATAACATAGTCTTAACACGTTCACGCCGGCGTGAGCCAAGGGTGGCTCACGCTAGACCTTATCATGGCGCGACGGTACTACTGGTGACTCACGCTCGACTCGACCAGTTATGCAACCTGCAATACAATAGCGTGTGATGTATTAGCTATCAGCGAGGCGCAATGAAAAGCTCTGAACACAATTTGGTGTGACTCTGGAACGAGAGATCTTTCTGAGAAAATGATGTTTCACATAATTTGTGACTAATTTAGTACATAATTACTTTATGTGATCTCTAGTTGTTTTAAGAATAACAGTTCAATGTATTAAAATAGTAGCCTGAGGCGTTTGAGTACGACCGCCACTTCACTGTGAGAACCATGAATGCCCCCGCCGCCCCACAGCGAGAAACACGATAGGCAGCGCCAACAAAACATGTTGACTATAGTATTTATAAGCAAAATTTTGTTATTTGCTTTCCTTCCTGCTGTTACCATTAGTGTACATATTTAGAGTTATAAAAATTTCGTACGTTTTTTTTGTGTATCCCGTTCAAAATACTGAATAGGAGCAATGTGTTGGAAAGGTTGACGTTAGGCTAAATCCGACTCGTTAGGTGTTAAGATCTTATAAAGTCTTGTCAGCACGATAAAGCGATTGCTATGCAACATTATCCGAAGATACTTCACATCAAGTTTGAAATTTACTAACAGATTCAAGTCCTAAACCGGTACACAGTTTTTATCTGACACGAAACATCTGGAGTAAAACAAATATTCCGCTTCACATGAAAATTCTGAGTAACTATACTTGTATCTTCTAGTAACTTGAGGTGGCTATCGTTTTGTGAAAGGACGAATGGGTAATGCTATCGTTTACTAAATAAACACATGATGAATATTATGTCTTCTGTTCACTATATCAATCTCTGTTGGTTTCTTTTCTCTCTCTCTCTCACTGTCTGTCTGTCTGTCTGTCTGTCTCTCTCTCTCTCTCTCTCTCTCTCTCTCTATGTTTGTGTGTGTGTGTGTATGTATGTATGTATGTGTATGTGCGCGCGAAAGAGAGAGAGAGAGAGAGAGAGTGACTCAAGAATCGATGTAATAGGAGTTTTGAAAACGAACTCTTCCTTCGATCACACTTTTTTATGACTCTTGCAATTACTCTCTCTCTCGATCTGTTACTTAGTGACTGACCCTGAACAGAGCTCGACCATTTCCGAAGAAAGCTATACATCGACTTCGTCTTATGTGAAGAAAATTTACTGCTTACAAAATAGTTCATTTCAATACATTGGGGTAATCTGAACAGTTATTATTTTCACTCTTCGTTTTACTTGATCTGTGAAAAAGTCTTTGGAAATTCCACTGATATTCTGGTTCTGTTGTGGCACTGAATACCTTCTTTGTTGGGGTGTAGTGAAAAGTTAGGACTTATGTCATCTGTTGAAAGCAAATACATAATTAATGCGATTACATGGGTTGACCATATTTTGTGAACTGCTTCTGGCACCGCAGTTCTGGTGACAGTGTATCTCTAGTTCTGTTCACGGTTTGGTTCTCGACTATCCGCCAGCTATCGTAAGGAATTTCTGTCACTTGTTGAAATTCTCCGCCGGCCGGGTTGGCCGAGCGGTTCTAGGCGCTACAGTCTGGAACCGCGTGAGCGCTGCTGTCGCAGGTTCGAATACTGCCTCGGGCATAGATATTTGTGGTGTCCTTCGGTTAGTTAGGTTTAAGTAGTTCTAAGTTCTGGGGGACTGTTGACCTCAGAAGTTACTGCTTAGACCCATTTGAACCATTGTTTTGAAATACTCTGCTTTTTAAATGGATCTGGTAAGCATGCCCTGTACCATCATACGGCGCACAAGCTGTTTGTATGTAAATATTTACGGCTTAGGACAGACATCTCCCTGTTGAATTCTGACCTTGGGTCATTAAGTTCTGGGGGACTGTTGACCTCAAAAGTTACTGCTTAGACCCATTTGAACCATTGTTTTGAAATACTCTGCTTTTTAAATGGATCTGGTAAGCATGCCCTGTACCATCATACGGCGCACAAGCTGTTTGTATGTAAATATTTACGGCTTAGGACAGACATCTCCCTGTTGAATTCTGACCTTGGGTCATTCTGTTACGTACATTTCTGTATTGATTTTAATTTGTTGTTTCAAGTTTAGCAAATTACCTGCGAGAATTCTCATATATCTGGTCCCAGTACGGCCTGTGGCACACGAATGACAAATCCAAATCTGAAATTAGTGCATTTCATGTTTTGGTGGCGAAGTAGAAGTAATATTAAGTGAAGATCTGCCCTGCATTTCAGCTGAAGAGACGAGCGAGGTGATGCTTTCAATAAGTCTTAAATTTTGTTGTGCCTTTATTGCAGGCTATGCTTGAAGTATGGAAAAGTTACTTTCAAATGATAGAGCACAGCAATCAGTGGTCCTTTTCTTTCGGGTTTTATCAGGCAAATCTAGATTTCAGCTAGTTCCTAGTTATTATAAGTGCACTATTTCATGGTATCAGTGCATGTTCTAGGACGTCAGTCCCTTTTTCTCGGGTTTCTGTCACAGTTCGTTCAAGACTACGTAGTCGTCTTGAACGAGCTGTGACAGAAGCCCGAACAACAGGTGACTGCCGTAATAGGACATACAATGATACCATGAAATAGTACCTTGATAATGGCTAGGTGCGAGCTGAAATCTGGATTTGCCTAATAAAACCTGAAAGAAAAGGACGACTGATTGCTATGCTTTATCATTTGAAAGACGTATCACAGACGTTGAGTGCACCCACATTCCTAATGGAAGGTAACTTGATGTTGAAATGTAAGTTCGTTGTAAACCACTACTAATTAGTTCTATAATCATCCAGCTACACCTCTCTTGAGTAATTTTATACAATTCCATGTTTTAGAACTGACTGTGAACATGATTTTAGTGCTTTCTTGTGTACGCGTGTGCTCTCATGGTTTTTAGGGTTTTATAGTCATATGTCCAGAACCAATACCTGTTATGGGCCAGTCTCTCCACTCACTACCCTCTGAGAGCTACATAGAAGTTAACAAGTGGTTACTAGGCATCATAGCATATTTACTTGAAAAAAAGAGACAGCATTGGTCGTATATTTTTTACTATTGCAAAATCGATTTTCTGTCACTGAGTGACCATCTTCAGTGCTATATTGTATAACTTAAATTGGGATGCACTGTTGTCACTAAGCTTACGGCGATCACATAGACTGTCTATGTGATCGCCGTAAGCTTAGTGACAACAGTGCATCCCAATTTAAGTTATACAATATAGCACTGAAGATGGTCACTCAGTGACAGAAAATCGATTTTGCAATAGTAAAAAATATACGACCAATGCTGTCTCTTTTTTTCAAGTAAACCTGTTATCTGGTCGTGGTGCACAGGACAACATGGAGTCGCCAATCAATCATAGCATATGCCTCAGCACTTCTTCGCAGAGAATCACGCATTCTTTCATACATATCTGGCTCCATTCGACTTGTGGTGCATGTATTGCCCACAGGCTGTAGGTGTGCTACGCATACACAAAAGTCTCCGTAGTCAGAAATCCAAAGGACTGAGTTCCGCTGAACGGGGAGGCCATGTTAACGGACCTCCTCGATCGACCCTCCACCCCTGAAATATTGCTGTGAGGTATTGTCGCACTGTGTGAAAAAAATGGGGTGGTGTCCCGTTGTTCATAAATGACAGTCGTCGTCTTCTGGAAGGGTAACGTTCTCCGTTAGCGCTTGTCATTCATAGAGCAGCAGTCGATGATACAAGATACCTGTTAATCTGTTTAGTGAAGTGTATTGCATTAATATTCTGTCATAGACAGTTCTTGTCCACACATTGTAACTGAAGCGATCCTGATGCCTAATCTCTGTGATTGCTCGAGGATTTCCATCCGCCCTCATGCGAGTATTATGGTAATTTCCTATGTCATGTCTTGTGAATCCTCCCTCAGCTGTAAACGCTACACATTATTCGTCACAAATAAAACGTATCCTTACAGGTACTGTTTTTCAGGCATATAATTATCGGATCCTTCTAGTTTTGACCAATTCTAACTCGTGAAAGAATATGTGCCACTTTTCTTTAACCATACTGTACCTTAATTCTGGCTCAACTTTTAATTTTATCACTTGTAATCACACAGTCTCATAAATGGTTTTAGCACGAGCTATCAAGACCTTATTGACGTGTGCCCAAACCACATATCACCCTGCGTTGATCGTATACTTTGTAGGAGATCACTGATCAACAGATAATGAGTTTTATTCTTAGTTTCGAGTTCGAATCCATTGCATTAATCACTGTGTTAAACACGTAACGCCCTATAAAAACACAGTATCGATTTACGAATGCATACTGAAAATGGAACGAATTAAAATACTCGTATTTGAGACTAGTGATGTGATATTTTCCTGGTGTTTTTCTAGCTTATAGAATCCTCTTTTTCTAGGTTACAAAATCCTCTTGTGCACACCCAGAGAACTTACGACGTGGCCCGGACGGACACCCGAGAATTCTACAAAATTTTAGACACCTTAAGCGCAGAGGTTTTCATGAGAATAATGGCTCACAAATTTTATTATGGACGAAGCCTTTACTCCTGTACGGCAGTTGCGATTAGGGAGGAAAAGGCGGAAATGCTTCAAACGGCGCACTGTGTGGTGCGTACTGGGTCCTGCCCTTCGTAGCGGTGAATGTGCGGCGTATTCTGAAATGTGTCCATCCCGCCTGGCTATGCTGCCACGCAGGAAACCACAGGTGGACCCGGGTGAAGCCGTCGAGCGAGATAATGAGTGGGGCAGGTGTCAGTGCTGAGAGCTGGAACGCACGTGCGCTCCACAGCGCTATTGGCGGCCAGTAATCACTGGCAGCAGCTGGTTCTGCAGCGGTTGCCGCGTGCGGAGCTTCGGCCGCTCATTACGGGGACAGAGGCCACCAGCGGGCTCTGGCCACACAGTGCAGTGACCAAGAGTGGATTGGCGGGGAATTGCTGTGCATTGCACTGCCGATGTAAAGGCTACTCTCCCACTGCTAGAAGAGCCAAGGACTCAACAGGTCTGTTTAAATACACTGAGGAGTAGGGAAATTCGCGACACGTTGGCAGGACACTACAAAACAAATACTCCAGTGCGTCCATGCAGTTGCGATATTCTGATTTTTTAAAAATCTCATTTACGAAATCTTACGTCCAGTATTTTCACTACCTTATTTTACACACTTTTTTATTTGAAAAATTGCCTCCAAATTTCACGTGCATCTTGTACTCGAAATTAATATAAAAATTTACAGTATTTGATTTAAAATTCCCACCAGTCTTAAAAATGGCCATGTATTCGATGCCGCAGGAAACTTATATCAGGTAACACTGAATTCATCTGGTAGTAGCAGTGCGGCGATGCGACAAACATGAGTTGTCGGGATTCACAAGCTTGCTAATACTGTCTCTCTCCCGCCCCACCGCCACAAACCCACAATACTGTCTGGCTTATGATGCATTATTGCAGTCTACGGTACCAGTGGACTGCAACTGAAAGTGATGTGTGTTACCCGTAATAGTACAATATTTTTGTTAGTAGCTAGCTTCGTAATGGAAAAAAAAATGAAACGTATTCATACAATGTGGGCTATGAATTGAAAGTAATATCATTTGGAAACATGGTAACTGACCGATATTTCGGCCCTCCACCGACAGAAAAAAAAAATTCTCCATCGGCGAGATAGTAAGGAAGAGCTGAAAAAATGGAAAAATTAAATGTGAAATAGAGGACGAAATGACAAATGGCCAAAACTAGAAGATGACGTATTGAAGTGGATTCAAGGACACCGTCAAAATGGCTTTTGAATTAATACAAAAGTGATTCAAATACACGCTCGTAAGCTAGCGCTGCAATGGAACTTAACAGACTTTAACGGTGGAGTTGGTTGGTGCTACAGGTTTATGAAGCTTCATGGATTTAGCACGCGAACCAAAACCCAAATATCTCATAAAATGCCACAAAAGAATAAAGAGAAAATATTTTCTTCCCATTGTTTTATTATTCAACATCGGAAAAAAACAGTGTTGAACTAAGCGAAATAGCAAATATGGCCGAAATTCCTCTGATATCTGATGTGCCGAGTAACAGATCTGTTGCCATGACAGGTGCTAAAACTGCAACTTTAAAAACAAGTGGCCATGAATAATGCACTACATTGCTGCCCTTTCATGTTGTGCTGACGGTACTTAACTTAATCCAATGATCGTTTCAAGCACAAAAAAATGCGAAAACTTTCTGAAATACCGTCAGGTGGTGTTGTTCACGCACATGACAAGGTTTGAATGGACGAGGCTGGCATGAAATTACGGATGAACAGTGTGTGGGAGAGGAGGAACGGTGCTTTATTCAAGAATAGTTCTCTTCTTGTGCTGGATCAATTTAGTAGTCATTTGAAAAATTCTGTGCAGGAGAAACTGAGACAGGGAATCACACAGCCTGCTGTTATGCGCGGAGAACTGACTTCACAACTGCAAACTCTTGATGTCTCGATAGATAAATCATTTGAAGTGTGTGTGAGAGGGGAATGGAATAAATGGAAGATGGATGAAACCAAACTAGAATTCACACCGAAGGAAGCTTTAAAACGACCTACAGTCAAACAAGTGTGTCATTGGATGAAACAGTCTTGGTCTTGGCCGAGAGAAGACATTACTGTTAAAGCTTTCAAGAAGTGCGGCGTAAGTAAGGCTCTCGATGGCAGCGAAGACCATCCTATATTTGAACGGCACAACGATGAGACGAAGAGGAGGAAGAAGAAGAAGAACGTTTAGATGTCGATCTTCAGGTATTTTAAGGGTTAGATAGGTTTTATAAACTAAGATTTTTTTAATTAAAAATGGATTTCCTCCAGCTGAACTTAAGATTTCATATTTATTTGGCTACTAGTTTCCACGTTGCGTCAACGCCATCTTCAGGCCGAGTACTAGAAGTCCGCGGTGCGACCAATACGTGCTCCACATGGATGGCGGGCAGTTACTGAACTACTTAGAATCGCCATCATCTGAGAGTATGGTGACGCCAAGGAGACAGTATTTATTCAACAAACGTTTCTGAAACGATGATACCCCTATCGTCGTAGGAAGAGGAATAGTCATGGCAAACTGGAATGTGGTTGTAGGGGAAGTGAGAAAGGACAACAGGAGATATGGGATTGGTACTAGGAATGAGAGAGGAGAAAGACTAATTCAGTTCAGCAATAAATATCAGCGACTAATAGCGACTACTCTATTCAAGAATCTCAAGAAGGCGAAGTATACGTGGAAAAGGCCTGTAGATACTAGAAGATTGCAGTTCATATCATAGTCTGGGCTATAAGGCGCACCAAGGATTAGATATAGATTCAGATCACACTTTAGTCGAGTAGGCTGAAGTTTAAGAGATGAGAGTCACAGCGTAAGGTAGTGGGATACGGAATTAGTGATGAGTGGAAAGATACGTTTGAAGTTCTCTAAGGCTACAGATACTGTTATAAGAAACAAACAGTAGGCAGTTCACTTGAAGAGGAATGGGCATCTCTAAAAACGGCAATCACAGTTGGAAAGAAAAGCATAGGTAAAAAGAAGGTACCTGCAAAGAAATCGTAGGTAACGAAATAAATACTTCAACTGATCGACGAAAGAAGGAAGTACAAACATTTTCAGAGATATTCAGGAATACAGAAATACAAATCACTTAGGAATGAAATAGATCGGAAGGTCAGGGAAGCTAAGGCGACATGGCTACATGAAAAGTGTGAAGAAATTAAGAAATGGACGTCGGAAGGTCTGACGCAGCATACAGAAAAGTCAAAGCAGCCTTCAGTGAAATAAAAAGCAAAGAAGGTAACATTAATAATGCAATGGACATTCCACTGTGAAACGCAGAGGAGATAGCAGATAGGTGGAAAGAGTACACTGAAGACTTCTGTGAGACGTCAACGGAACACAATGTAGTGGTCGTCGAGCGAGGAGACCACCAGTAAGCAATCGCCGTGGCACTGTAGAAAGTGACATTTATGACATGATAGAAGAAGAAACAGGAGTCGCTGTAGAAGAGATTGGGTATTCAGTATTAGAATCAGTTTTTTAAAAGCGCTATGGGACTTACGATCAAATAAAGTAGAAGGGATAGATAATACTCCATCAGAAGTTCTAAAATCATTGGGAAAGTGGCAACAAAGCGACTATTCAATTTTGTGTGTAGAATGGTTTAGTCTGGCGATATACCATCTGACTGTCGGAAAAATGTGAGAAGTGCGAGAATTATTGCACAATCATGCATCCAAGTTGCTGACAAGAATAACGTACAGAAGAAAGGAAATGGAAACTGAGGATGTGTTAGATGAGGATCAGTTTGCGTTAGGAAAGATAAAGGCATCAGAGAGACAGTTCTGACATTCGGCTTGATTATGGAAGCAAGACTAAATAAAAATCAAGACGTGTTTACAGAATTTGTCGACCTGGAAAAAAAAGTTCGGCAATGTCATATGGTGCAAGATGTTCGGCAGTCTGAGAAAAAATAACCGCAAAACGTTCATCAGAATAGGTCTCCAATGTCATTTATCTTTACACGAATTGTAAGTTGGTGGCGATGTTCATAGATAAATGGTTCAAATAGCTCTAAGCAATATGGGACTTAACATCTGAGGTCATCAATCCCTTAGACTTAAAACTACTTAAACCTAACTAACCTAAGGACATCACACTCATCCATGCCCGAGGCGGATTCGAACCTGCGACCGTAGCAGCAGCGCGGTTCCGGACTGAAACGCCTAGAACCACTCGGCCACAGCGGCCGGCTCCTGACTGGAAATGGAGGAAGAAAGGTCCTATGAACGAGTCCTATGAACATGTGTCGGAAACGGACGGTATACCTGCAACGACAACATATCGTCCCGGAACAGTACACAACTGCGCTGCATCCACGTTACAACAGATGTTTAAAGTGGCCTCCAGGGAATGCAGCGCACGCGTTCATACATCGCATCGTGGATAGCCGCACTCTTTCGCAACGTTGTGGCCCACCTCCGAGTACCGTCACAGGTATCGCAAACACGCTGTTGAAAGGTCTGCACATCAGGAACTGGGTCAGCGTACGGAACGCTATTCAGATGCCCCCAGAGGTAAAAATCTATGGCCCTTTCTGCGCCGCAACCTACAAGAATTTGCCATGTGTACGTTACCAGCCTACACGCTTTGGCGTAATATTCTACCTATTACTTTTAGATTTATAGATATTCTTCGATGATGATCAAGACTAAATCCGTTGTTGCATCTTAAAGGATTAATATTGGTCCTTCCTTAACTCATCCTTTAACATATGTCATGGCTCGTGTTATATCTCATTGATTAAGCATCGCTGCCGGCCGTGGAGGCCGAGCGCTTCTAGTCGCTTCAGTCCGGAACCGCGTTGCTGCTACGGTCGCAGGATCGAATCCCGCCTCGGGTATGGATGTGTGTGATGTGCTTAGGTTAGTTACGTTTACGTAGTTCTAAGTCTAGGGGACTGTTAAGTCCCATAGTGCTTAGAGCCATTTGAACCATACTGCATAATGTAGCTCTCAGCTGCTGCTGTAGTTGGCCGTGGTCGACGATCTCCTCTCCTTAGGGCACCAGAATATGTGGTTCGGAACGCTCATCATGCGCATGAAACAATGCTCTAAGCAATACCAAAATCTTTGGCTACACTTGTCACACTTATTTCTTCTTCCAGTTCTCGGATGATTCATTTTCGTGTGAAGTCATCCAAACGTTATTTCTGGGCCCTTTTGTATTGAAGAAAATCACCACAGTGTGCCGTAACTATTGGCTGATTGACACACACTGTTCTTTCCCGTTCCTTCAAGTTCTTCGTTTTGCGGGGCCAGCCCCATTTGAGGAGTCAAGCTGACATCACGCCATGTGACATAGAACTTTCTGTGCACGACTGAGAGACCTCTGGCAACTTGCTCCCGATGAATAGTTAACATATTACGAAAATAAAATTCGTCGACTTATTAGGCTCGTACCTGTGCTTTCATCATTAGTCCGAGACTCTTACCTAACTATATTACTTGAGGGCATAGAGAAGATTCAAGAAAGAGCAGCTCGCTTCGTCATACAATCGTTTAGTAAACTTTAGATTGTTAGGGATACTCAAGAAAGCACGAACGGAGACCCTACGGGAGAGACGTTGTGAATTACGGGGAGCTTTACTCATGAAATTCCTAGTGAGTACTGTATGTTCGCGAAGAGTCGAGAAACAAATTACTTCTGTCGACGTTCGCCGCCCGGAATGACCACGACAAGAAAACCTGAAACATTAGAGCTCATACTATGATTCACCTACAGTCATTCTTCTCACGTACAAATAGAAAATTATTGGGGGCGGGGAGTGGTCGGGGTTTACGATCGTCGTATCGGAAGTACCCTGGGCCACACAACGTGAGGTGGCGTGTTATGCATAGGTGTAGATGTATGACACTTTTGGAGCATTATTAGAATTCAGTCGAACACAATGACCCTACAAACAGCACTGCCCTCTGATATCTATAACTTACAGCGTGCAAATTGCCACACGTGTTGAATTTTATCAGCCGCTACAAAATGGCGGACAAACCGCCGGAAACAACTACTCGTCGACAACGTCTTTAGTCTGAGCAGAATTCGCTTCAAACATTACAACTTTCAGGACAATCTGCGTGTCTGCGGACAATCGCAACTGATACAAATATCGTAGTGTGTGTAAATTCAAGTAGGGGAAGGAGATTATCGTATTTGTGGTACGAAATACCACCATCGTTCACTTGAATGGAACAGTCAATAACCTCGTACACGGTGTCAAGAACAGACCTCCCTCCCCTAAGCGTTACTGATATCTGATAACGACGCTCTTCCCTGTAACGGCGCCTTCGACGTTCCTCTTTCAGCAGACAGTAAATTGTGTTCTACTCTATACATGTTTCGATTCGTAATGCCCAATTTTTACTCGAAATGCGACAATCTCCTCCGCCCACTTATTTATACACATTACGATATTTGCACCTGTTGCTATTGTCCGCACATCTACAGATCGTCTTGAAAGTTGATGTTTGCAGCGTTTCCTGCTCAGACTCAAGACATTTTCGGCTCGTGGTTGTTTCCCGAGGTTTGTCCGCCATTTCACCTCAGGTGTTCGAAAAAGAATAACTTCTTTACTGTACACTATGCATGAACCATGCTGGCATACAAAGACATGGTGGAATATGGTGTATCTGAGACGGAGGTTGTGTTGTCAGTAGCAAAATATTCTTTTAATTATGTCGGCATATATTGTGCAGCTAGACGCCTCTGAACAAGCCCTGTGAAATATATTCATATTTGGCTTCATGCATTTTTTAAATAGCTGCCTCTTACGATGAACAGAAATTCGTCTGATATTGTTGACGAACCTAAACTGTAGCTACGAATGAAAACAAAGAGGAACTGTTCAAAAAGTTATATAAAATGGCTGTCACTACAATTTGTGAAAGATTGACTTAGAAACAATGCTGTATTGCGACAATGCTTTGTGAAATATAAGAGTTATATTTATAGAATTGTCACCAAAACGGATCTCTCGGCAAGTTTTGGAGTGTTTCAAAAAGCATTTATCCACTTTCATGTGATTTTTTTGTGGGTCGAATGTGTATCAATAAATTCATATAAGAAAGAAAGCAGCAACTCAAAATACTAAGCGGAAACTGGTTATACTACACCAAACAGCAGGAAGTTATTCCATCTGCCGGAAATAGGTATCTTCCTTTACTAGGGTTCAAAAAGTTCAAAAGAATATTATATGTTTTGTGGAACGACTTGTGTAAAGGTAAGAAAACTTATATTAGAGAAAAATTTGACGCGCCTTTTAATGCTGCCTGAAATCATGTGAAACAAATGACATACTCTTACGTTGCTGACAACACACAGATATCCTCCAATCTTTAAAATGCTAACTCAGATATTGAATTTAAAGTTTTTATAGGGACCTGTTTTTGCTGTACATCATTTCGACCACCATTCAGAAATATTTCCTTCGTGGAGGAACACAGCAAACAGAATTTTTTTAAAGAAATTTCCGCCCTTTTACTGTTAAGTGTTCATTTATTTTACACAATCATGATTTCCACTATACATCACAGACAGGTCAGATATGTTTTAATATTTCAATATGCACTTGTTATAAAGCTGAAACCATGACTGAGCAAGACAAATGAACAATTAAAATGAAATAGCGAAAAACACTTTAACAAATTCCATTCACAGTGGTGCCAAATATTTCTCTAATTTCTTAATTTTCTTCATTTTGGACAAATAGTTTCATGATAGATTTGACCTTTACTTCCTTTTTCTACTTTCATATTTTTTCAGAAGCCATCAAATATAAATTATTTAAATATCGATATGTACTCTATTACTATTAAGAGTGTGTGGACCAAGAGTAAACAGAGAAGTTTCAATTTATGCTGTTACTTGATATTTTTTGAAACTTCATTTACATAGCTAGCAGCAGTTCTTCGTGAAATATTTGAGTTTTGCCTCAAATTACTAATTAAGTTCTTCTTAATAATACTTATTACGTTCGGCCAAGCAAATCTTTACTGCAGAATTAGATCCTACGCTATTCAGTTTTGTACCCCATTTGTCTATTTTTCCACTCTCCATATGGCTACGAAAATTCGGGCAAAAATCCATTGTGTAATTTCTAGGGAGGCTTGTTACCGCTCCTCTCAAACATTTGAACCAAAAAGGTCTTATTTATTACTTTTTGAAGAGAAAAACAATGAATGGTAATTACTGTATGAAAAAGTACGCCGGAATAGGTCCAGACTGCGACGTCAGTACGAATCGTTGGAAAATACTCCGTCTTCACTAAATCTTACACTCTCTCACTTGCACCTATTCACAAATCTTACGGAATATATAGCTAGAAAACGTATGACATTGAGTGAAGATGAGTATTTTAGTGGCAGTCCAGAATAGTACTTCCGTGTTTGTGTCTACTCGCTATAGAAACGTAAAATGCGCATTGATTTACAACACGACTTTGTCAAAAACTATGTGTATAATGGTGTTTCACTAGCACGCTTAAGACTTTCCTTTTCCCTCTGTACCATTGAAGACCTGGTTTTATAATGACACCTCATAATGCTGCCAGAGAGTGTAATTACGTATTATGTGGGATGAGCTTTTCACACTGAGGTTGCATTATTTCTAAGAAAAAGTATGTTCGCTATGACATATATTTGAACAACGGCAACCGTAATTCAGAACACTTTTTAAATGTGATTACCTCTGCATTTTTATGTTTAAGGGATGTTGCATATTTTCGGTTCCCGGTAGGTAAATGAAGCCAATCGAGGTAGGTGGATAGAACTTAAGGTATTCTCTGCTGGTCCTAAAGAGATTACCGTGAACTGAAAAGTATTTACGAATCATCCTTTCGATCCTTTTACCAATTTTTCTCTCGCCAGTAAGCTCTTATTTTCACATTTCTTCTACCCTCTCTCCCCATCCACACCATACATCCCTTCATATACACTATTTATGCGCAATTGAGATGCATTTCAGGAAGCGAAGAATGGGTGCCTTTGAATCGTATAAGTTTCAATGAATTACCTCAGAACCTAGACGTTTTGTCCATAAAATGAATTTAAATTCACATTGCAGACGTGTAATGCTGCAATGAAATAGAAGTGTCAAATAAACGAACAAAATATGACTTACAGATAGATAATATTTGTTCATACTGCTATTTCACAAGCTACGCACCTGACACGCTATGGATTCTGGTGCTCTGAGACAAATAAATTTGTTTCTTCTTTCGTAACGGTGCAGCATTAGATAATTCTATCGGTGAATGTCTTACAGATAGCCTCTAATATGATTACATATTATAATATTTAGTTTGAGTGTATTAGCTAGTATAAATTGTGATAATTTACGTAAATTGTTGCATGTTACAATCTTCGTTTTCTTCGTGCGGCTGGGCCTGTGTGTAAATGATGCCAACTGATTTGTGCCGAGTTCTATACAGGGATGAAATTTATTTTTATAAACTTTTATTTTCAATTTTTATATCAGAAATGTCTCCTTTATATACAGCTACGTATTATGCGTAAACGAATAATTCATCAGCGAGCAAAACAATCAAGATAAAGTAAGACAGAACAAGTAAAATAAGATAGAACAGATAAAGTAAGAAAGAACAGGTAACATTACAACCGCGATTATGCTTACGTCTGTCAGTCACCGTCATACTGTCAAGAATTTACTTTTCAATGATTTCCTTTTTACAGCATTCCACCTCTCCTCCTACAGTTCTTGCGTAGCTTCGCAGTGAGCAAACTTAGTACTGGTACAGTAGTTAGTCGGAGTTGGAGTATGCCTTCCTCAGCTGTCTCACTCATCAAATAGATTCACCTCGCATCTTCTCTCCAAGAACTAAACTTCTACGTTCCTCTGAACTTCCTGCTCTTCTCGCACCGTTAGCATAAGAACTGAGAGGCTCCTCAGCCCCCGTGCTTCCTTCACTTTTATCGGAATTTCATGCGTGCAGGGCGCCCTTAAGTCTTCAGTGCGAATCGTTTGCACTAGAGTTTGTCCCTACTGGGAAATCGTTCCCAACGGAACTTCTTGTAAACTTTCTCCATCTTGGATCTTGTAACTCCGTGCGCCCTCTGGCCAAGCACTGTGGCTCTCCTATTGCTCATCACCTTAAGAGAATTGTCTATTTTCTCCCGGGACACTCACTTCAAAGTTTCGCTTTAACTTAAACATGGAGTTCTTCTAGACAAGTTAGGTTCCGAACGGATTTCGTACCATCCTCCGAAGTTCTCCGCGTTCAGATCAGTCGTAGTAACTCTACGAACAGGATTCCACATTACATTGGTGGAGTGTCATAATTCGTAACTCAACGACCGACATTATTTTCTTTCCTTTCTGACTTACCGAATGTGGAACTGCAGCGACTACTAGATTGTTTGTTTATTTATTTCACATGGCAGGATTAAGGCGTTCGTACACTTTGTTGCATCTAACCAGACATCCTTAGTCAGTCAACATTACAATTTGGTTGGATGTGGTATAAGCAATACATGGATCACATTGCCGGAAAAAGAAACTGTTTGTGGCAGCATACGTGTTCTGCGGCGGAAGAACGGGCCGTCGTTTGAGAGATCTATGAATCGACCCAATTTTGCAATTGCTCAAATGACTGGTCAGCCATAACGTGTGCCATGATCGAAAAAGGTTTTGTTTTGTTGTACGGTGCAAAAACAACTAATGTCATACGCGCTCATGTCATAACCTTAGAACACTAATACGAAAAAGAAGTTACAATTGACTATATGTTAAGCCCAATCGACAGAAGGAAAGAGAGCTAAGAAAAAGAACTTCCTTTTGGAGAAAGGTCCACAAAATACGCCGTAGTGACAACGGAGGCCCCGATCTAAAGATTAAATGTCCTTCGCCATATTGCTAGGACGAACGAAAAGTAAAATTCGATCGACAGCCCGCGCGTCGCTAGCTAAAACGGCCGATAACTCAGACGGCAGACAGACACTAGAACGCATGTGGTTAAAAAAAAGGGCACTCTGTCAGGAAGCAGCGAACCGTCAAAGGTTGAGACAGTGAGAAGATAGTGGTGGGGATCGTCACCTAACAAATGACGATGGCTAAAACGACAGTGCCCTATATGCAACCTAGCTAAAATGATCTCCTCGCTGCAGAGAGCTGAGAGGAGGTCGGACAAGCCACTTGGAGCGGTTTAATTCCCTGGAACTCGTTTCCATGAAGAGAAGACCAGTGGCGATGGCAAAGTGACACCACCTGCCGACAGTCGGCAACACATATGTCATCGGAAAGAACGGAAGAGATATCGGGCCTGGATAGGAGGACTGCAGTCTTGGCAGCAGCATCAGCAGCCTAGTTTCCCGTCAGACCGAGGTGTCCAGGGACCCACATAAACATCACATCGGCAACCCCAAGAGCAAGCAAGTGAAAGCTTTCTTGGACCCGTTGCACTAGGGGATGGACTTTGTATAGCATACAGAGACTCTGAAGGGAACTGAGAGAGTCGGAACATATAACACATTTAAGAAGCATGTGACACCAGATGTACTGCGTGACCTGATGGCGGCGCAATGGCTTTCTTCCGCCGTCTTTACTTATTGGTTCTGTTGCTCTTCCGTTCGCTGAAACTACGAAATACCTGGGGATCATACTTGTAAACAACGTTTTAGGTCCTCCTCCGTGTCTTATCCGGACGCCCATTGTACGCGGTCCGTCAGTGTCCATCTTACGCTGTCTTAATGCAGTCCTCCATTTTTGAATCCATTTGGCCACTGGCGCCTTTTACACTAGCCAATAGCCCAGTTCAGAGTCTCTATGCAGGAGCTGCCGAACTACCGCTGTCATACCGGCGTGATGTTCTCCTCAACGGTTCCGTTTGTCTGCCATACCCAGCCATCTATCCTATGCCTCCTGTTTCGATGTCTCCACTGACCGTCAGTGTGAAGCGCGTTCTTCTTCTATATTACCTCCCAGAGTTCGTTTTTAACTATTGCTCCGGCAGCTTAACTTCACGCCACCTGCCATATCCCCAGCTGTAAACATTGAGCAGTGTTCCGGAAGCCAATACAAAAAATGGTCGGTACCAATGAAAAAGGCACACCCGACATCACTATCATAGAGACATCAGTGTACACGAAGGCTAAGTTGCTCGCGAAAGCCGAGAAATTTACAGCGATAGATCGAATCAAGAGTAGTTTCTGTAGGAAGCGAATGAAGTCCAAGATGAACACAGGCCGCCACACGAGGCCAACGTATGAAGTGTTCACACCCACTGGGGATATGGCAGGTGGCGTGAAGTTAAGCTACACGAGCAATAGCCAAAAACGAACTCTGGGAGGTAACATAGAAGCAGGACGCGCCTCACACTGGCGGTCAGTGGAGACATCGAAACAGGAGGCATAGGATAGATGGCTGGGCATGGCAGACAAACGGAACCGTTAAGGAGAACATCACGCGTATATGACAGCGGTAGTTCGGCAGCACCTTCATAGAGACTCTGAACTGGGCTATTGGCTAGTGTAAAAGGCGCCAGTGGCCAAATGGATTCAAAAATGGAGGACTGCATTAAGACAGCGTAAGATGGACGGACGTCGTGACGCATAAACGAACACCACAGTCTAGTTTCGAACAGACGAGGGATCGGTACATATGGAGGATGGTGGTCCGGCCCTCTTCCCAGGAAGCACCTCTTGGTACAAGCAGGACATTGACGGATCGCGTACAATGGGCGTCCGGATAAGACACGGAGGAGGACCTAGAAAGATTTTTACCAGCATGAGCCCCAGGAATTTCGTAGTTTCAGCGAACGGAAGAGCAACAGAACCAATAAGTAAATACGGCGGAAGAAAGCCATTGCGCCGCCATAAATTCTACATCTACATCTACATCCATACTCCGCAAGCCACCTGACGGTGTGTGGCGGAGGGTACCTTGAGTACCTCTATCGGTTCTCTCTTCTATTCCAGTCTCGTATTGTTCGTGGAAAGACGGATTGTCGGTATGCTTCTGTGTGGGCTCTAATCTCTCTGATTTTATCCTCATGGTCTCTTCGCGAGATATACGTAGGAGGGAGCAATATACTGCTTGACTCTTCGGTGAAGGTATGTTCTCGAAACTTCAACAAAAGCCCGTACCGAGCTACTGAGCGTCTCTCCTGCAGAGTCTTCCACTGGAGTTTATCTAGCATCTCCGTAACGCTTTCGCGATTACTAAATGATACTGTAACGAAGCGCGCTGCTCTCCGTTGGATCTTCTCTATCTCTTCTATCAACCCTATCTGGTACGGATCCCACACTGCTGAGCTGTATTCAAGCAGTGGGCGAACAAGCATATTGTAACCTACTTCCTTTGTTTTCGGATTGCATTTCCTTAGGATTCTTCCAAGCCGGCCGCGGTGGTCTAGCGGTTCTAGGCGCGCAGTCCGGAACCGCGCAACTGCTGCGGTCGCAGGTTCGAATCCTGCGTCGGGCATGGATGTGTGTGATGTCCTTAGGTTAGTTAGGTTTAAGTAGTTCTAAGTTCTAGGGGACTGATGACCACAGATGTCCCATAGTGCTCAGAGCCATTTGAACCATTTTTTTTATTTTTACAATGAATCTCAGTCTGGCATCTGCTTTACCGACGATCAACTTTATATGATCATTCCATTTTAAATCACTCCTAATGCGTACTCCCAGATAATTTATGGAATTAACAGCTTCCAGTTAATGACCTGCTATTTTGTAGCTAAATAATAAGTGATCTATCTTTCTATGTATTCGCAGCACGTTACACTTGTCTACATTGTGATTGAATTGCCATTCCCTGCACCATGCGTCAATTCGCTGCAGATCCTCCTGCATTTCAGTACAATTTTCCATTGTTACAACCTCTCGATACACCACAGCATCATCTGCAAAAAGCCTCAATGAACTTCCGATGTCATCCACAAGGTCATTTATGTATATTTGTGAATAGCAAAGGTCCTATGACACTCCCCTGCGGCACACCTGAAATCACTCTTACTTCGGAAGACTTCTCTCCGTTGAGAATGACATGCTGCGTTCTGTTATCTAGGAACTCTTCAATCCAATCACACAATTTGTCTGATAGTCAATATGCTCTTACTTTGTTCATTAAACGACTGTGGGGAACTGTATCGAACGCCTTCCGGAAGTCAAGAAACACGGCATCTACCTGTGAACCCGTGTCTATGGCTCTCTGAGTCTCGTGGACGAATAGCGCGAGATGGGTTTCACACGACCGTCTTTTTCGAAACCCATGCTGATTCCTACAGAGTACATTTCTAGTCTCCAGGAAAGTCATTATACTCGAACATAATACGTGTTCCAAAATTCTACAACTGATCGACGTTAGAGATATAGGTCTATAGTTCTGCACATCGGTTCGACGTCCCTTCTTGAAAACGGGGATGACCTGTGCCCTTTTCCAATCCTTTGGGACGCTACGCTCTTCTAGAGACCTACGGTACACCGCTGCAAGAAGGGGGGAAACATTCATACAAACAGTCTTGTCAGCGGAAATGCGAAAGCTGTTGTCGATGCTCCACGAGTAAAGACGATGGAGACATTGCTGAAGCCGCCGCTCAAGGAGACAAGTCCGCGGAGAACTGTAAAAGATCGCGAAGTCGTCGATGAAAAGGGAGCCGGAGATGCTCGACGGGAGACAGGTTATAATAGAGTTAATGGCTGTAGCAGAGAGGACGACGCTCAGGATGGCGCCCTGTGGTGCCCCGTTTTTCTGGATAAAGATGTCCTACAAGGCTGAGACCACAAGTACCTTGAAAACGCGGTCCTTCAAAAATTCCTGGAGGAAACTGGGCAGGCGACCTCGGAAGCCCCACGTGTATAGAGTACCAAGGATACCAGTTCTCCAGCAGGTGTCGTAGGCTTTCTCCAAATCAAAAAACAAAGCCAAAGTCTGGTATTTCCACAGAAAACCGCTCATGACATGGGTTGAAAAAGTGACGAGATGGCCAACTGCAGAACGGCGAGCTCGAAATCCGCATTGTGCAATGGTCATTAGACTGCGAGATTCGAGCCGCCATACGAACCGTCCATGAATCATACATTCCATCACCTTGAAAACATATCTGGTGAGAGAAATGGGGCAGTAGCTAGACAGAACCTGCTTGTGTTACTGGTCTTAGGTATGGATATGTCAGAGGCTTCGCGCCACCGTCTGGAAACGTGCCATCTGTCCAAATGCAACTGTACGTATGAAAGAGAAAGTGCTTGCCCGCGAGAGAAAGGTGCACCAACATCTGGGGGCGGATGGTCGCGATGAGATGAGACCATGACCTAGCTCCCTCGTAGTAAAGGCGACATTGAAGCATTCACGATTCTGAGAGGGGAAGGGTGTCACCCAAGCCTCCTCCACTCCTTTCTGATGGAGGAAGGCGGGGTAATGGTAGATGGAGCTCGAAATCTGCGCAAAACAGCAGCCTTAGATTTTAGCGATAGCAATAGGGTCCACAATGACGTCATCTGCTACGATCAGGGCGGAAACTGAGGAATGGACCTTGGTTCCAGCGAGCCGTCGGATGTTGCCACAGACATCGAAGAGGGAATGAAACTGTTAAAAGAAAGAGTAAATGAAATACTTTTTTGATATCCCGAAGAATGCGACAACACAGCGCACACAACTGTTTCTAACAAATACAGTTCGCCATCATAGGATTGCGGTTAAAACTGGGGAGAGCATGTCCCCGCGCGAATCGCATCGCAGCACGCCTCAGTCTACCAATGAACTGGGACATGGCGTGGTAAAAATGAAGGGCGAGGTACGAAACTTTCTGCGGCAGTAAGGGTAACGTTTGTAAGGTATTCTAGCTGGTCATCACGACTGGGGAAATACTGTTCGTCGACGGCCGCCAGGGAGGAGTAAAGCCTCCAGTCGGCCCAATTGGGTTCACACATAGGTGGTGCAGAAGTCAGAAAACGAACAGCACACGGGAAATGATCGCTCGAGTATATATCAGAGGGAACGGACCACTCTAGATGACGGGCAAGCTGGGCAGTGGAGAACGAGACGTCGAAATGCCCATAGATGTGCGTGGAGTCTAAAGGGTGTTCCAGTGTTAAGAAAAATAAGCTTGAGCTGATTGAGGTCAGCCAAGGAGGCCTCTCTCAGACGGGTTCTGGAAGAGCCCCAAAAGGATGGTGTGACACCGAGCAGCAAAAAGAGGTGAGGGAGTTGTCCAATAAGCTGGAGAAGTCTCAGCTGGTGACACCGAATGATGCAGGAATGTAGATGTTGCAAAGAGAAAAGGTGAAGCGAAGAAGGATTACGTGGACTGCAACAACTTGCAGCCGAGTGAAATCGGAAGGAAATGCGAGTGGTCAAAGCGGTCGTGAGGACGAAATTTTGTTTCTTGGAAGCAGGAAACAAGCGAACGCTGTGATTCCATGAGTAGCCATAATTTAATTCCTTCTTGTTGGATAAAATGCCACGAACCTTCCATTGGAGGAGACTCATGTCGAGGAAAGGGGAGGAGGGAACAAACGACGATTTATCAACTCGGTGGTTGCTGAGTACCAGCCTTCGGAGACTGACTGCTACATGGCGCATGGAGGATCCTGTCCCATGAAATATACAGAGGCGTCGGCATTCTCTTGGGTCGCCCTGCGGATTTCATGGTATAAAAACGATAGTCAGTGCGCACCGGCGAAACGGATGTCAGCCGGTTGAAGGTATCTTTCGCCGATACTGTTGAAGAGTATCTTCTAGTCTCCGTTTGTCTGTGTTTGATTTCTTAGAGCCTCTACGGCTGGCATTTGAAGCCTCAGCGGTTCGTTGGCTGGACGGACGTAAGAAGTCTTCGCGGGAGTGCTCTCTTTGTCCCTTCAGGCCTGCCAGCTGTGAATCAAGTGATTTCGCTGCTGGGTGCGAAGATTCGGTGGCTTGTTGTGCAGCTGGAGGAGAAGGAGATAGGGATGCTACCATGATACCGATTTTGAAACTGCACTGCCTACTTTAAGTCGCAAGCCTGCGTGGCTACCTGTATGTCGTTCATGGAGTGAGGCGTAACAAGGACGCTCCTGTGTAAGTTCCAGATGATAAAATACAGGTCTTTCGACTAGCCAAAAACCTTGCGAGCGACAGGGTAAGATACATTTTCTTTTTCACCCGGATCTCCTGGATGGCTCGCTCATGGAAATACACGGGACATTCTCAGGATGTGGCTGCAAGGTTGTCATTGCAATTGATGCAGCGGGGAGAAGGAGCATGCCGTCCTGAGCATCACTACCACAAGCAACACATTTCGCCGTGTTTAGACACAACATGCGAGTGTGGTTGTAACGTTGACACTGATAAGAACGTATCGGGTTTGGAATGTATGGTTGTACCATGATGACTTCTTAGCCTGATAGAAGCACTACTCCATCAAACTTAAGGAAAAGAGAGTGAGTAGGCAATAAGGTTGCATCAGCTTTCGCGTTATCTGATGGGCTGCAGTGAGACCTGATCAGTGAGGCAAGTTTGGATTTCTCCCCCCAGGCAGACCATCGAGCAGCCGAGTGTAAATAACTCCACGCGAAAAATTCAGCGTTCGGTGGACCTTGACCCTATCAGGATAGCTGTGGAGGAGCGAAGCTGTAAGCAGTTGTTGGGCTTGAAAATTGCAGTTGGTCTCCAAAAGCAAAGATCCATTATGTAAATGAGACCAGGAATTCACAGGGCCTGAAATTGAGTGCTAGATATTTTCATGTTTGTCGCTGTACTGTGGCCGTTTGTCTTCAGTGCTCTGTTCAAACGCATCATCTGCTTTCGATAATGACTTCCTATGTTTGTTTCCATCGATTTCAGTAGCTTCGATAACCTTATCTTTTCCACCGCCATGCCACTCTTCGACGTCAAAGTCACAGTTCTTGAAGCAATGAAACCATTAAGACAGAAAATTAAAACTTCCCGGAGATGGCGAGAACTGGGCTCGCAAGGTTTCATATTCGGTCGAGAATAACTTTATGATCCAATCACAAATCGAGTAATATTTTGATGGAATTGTGTTTTCAGTTGCCTAAGCTTATTTTATGACACTTACGACCAACGACCGGCATCACCACTTACTGCTGCTGCCATCTATTGTAAAATGGCGAAAGCTAAGTTGTAAACCTAATAGTCCACAATCTGGTCCTTGTTGGACAGAAAGAAAACAGCAGGCATTTACCAACAGGGAAGCTATGCCAATGATAACAGATAAATCTTTAATTTCCTCTTGAATACAGAGTAGCCTTGGATAAGACGCAGGTTATAGGATAAAAGAACTTGCAGGAAAGTTTAGTGTTGTACAAATGTACAGCCAAGATGCTGGATATATCCGGCCTGTTATTGCAGTTTTACAGTAGTAATAGGTATTTCACGCCACGTGAGGGCCGGCCGTTGTGGCCGAGCGGTTCTAGGCGCTTCAGTCCGAAACCGCGCTTCTGCTACGGTCGCAGGTTCGAATACTGCGTCAGGCAGGGATGTCCTTAGGTTAGTTAGGTTTACGTAGTTCTAAGTCTAGGGTCTTGTGACGTTAAGTCCCATACTGCTCAGAGCCATTTCAACCAATTTTGAGCCACGTGAGGGGACGTATTGAGGACGCCATTGACTAAGAAACCTATGAAGTAAATAGAACAAATTAAAATCACTCCGCATATCAAGTCGCATCCAACCAACGGGTAAAGGAAGGTGCACACATATCGCACGCAAGCGTTCCTGGCTAACACAGGTCGTCTGGAGTGTTCACTATTTGTGCCATGTTGAACTCCGTTTTTAGTACGTCTTGCAGCTCTCAGATGTTGAAGAAAAAAACATTTGTAAATGTTTAACACCAAAGCTACTGCGTATTTACTGGCTGACTAGCTTTGGGCTTTGCGCATTTTCACAAGCCACCTTCATTAATCAGCAGATGATCCACGTAACAACGATATTTTGTATACAGTGGAGAATTTGTACCTAATGGATTTCATTGTGTGTGACGCTGCGTTATTTATCGTAGGTGTTGCCCAAATTACGATAACACCTACGATAAATAAACCAGCATGATACACAGTGAAATCCGATAGGAACAAATTCTCCAGTGTGTAAGAAATATCGTTGTCACCTGGATAACATCAAGATGGAGAAGAAAGATGGCTTGTGAAAAGGGACAAAGCCCGAAACTAGACCGCTGGTAGTAAATAGCATCTTTGATGTTAAACAGTTAAAAAACTTCTGTTTTCAGTGTATAGTTGTAGCACAGGAGTAAAGATCTGGCAGAACTAAATAATGGAATAATATTTCTTTGATTGTAACTGGAAGTACATTCTAATGTAAGACAAAAAAGAGCAATGAACCACGAAGGAGTTATGCAGATTGGTCTCAAATTGATGATCATGCAGGTATCGACGGAAAATACAAAATTATAAAGTTTGGCGGCCGATGGATGAATGTGTGACGCTGCAGCGCAATTTTACCGCGCAGCTGGAAGGATAGTAAACAGGGACATGGCGATACAGGGATAAAAGTCTTTGCAAATTTCCTTCCGTGCACTCAGTTGGGCAGTAACTGTGCCTCGCAGACAGGCACGTGAGGGAGCGTTTGGGAAAGGACGTATAGTTGTTCTTAAAGAGCAGACGTGTAAACGGCGAATCGGTCGGCATTTAACTACGAGCGATGCCACTATTGGACAGCGCTGGTAGTAATGGGTGAACAATGGCCGAACACAGCGTCAATAAGGACGTGGTCGCCCTAGAGAGGCGACAGAGTGTTAGGACCGGGCAGTCGTCAGAGAGGTACCCGGGGCAGTACACCGACAAGACCGTTTGTAGTGGTGTCTTGCGTGGAATCCCATTAGCTGGAGTAGAATTGTCTTCAGTGGTGAGTCTCGTTTCGAACTGAGCCCCACTGACGAACGAAGATGTGTCTGGAGTGGCTCCGGACAGCAGTTGGATACCAACATGAGTGTCAAGAATGTTGATCTGGGGTGCGTGGCTTTTTTATTGTTTTGGATCAGAGTGTGATTTGCTACATTTTTGGATTGTATATAAGCAGGAGAGAGATTTTGTGCGTGCTGCAACAGTTACTTCTTTCCGATGCTTATCGAAGATGATGCCAACGTGTCTTATTAATTTTTTAAACGGTAAATGTGTAGCATAAAGACGAACTGAAGGAATTGTTTCAGGAAAATGTCCGCCGATCAACTTTAGGGGTTATGTGAGCATAATCTGTTATTTCTTAGGGCTTAGCTTTAGATCTTGGTTTTATGCCCTTCGTGATAGTGAATGAAGGGCATCATTTACACCTGTTGAAGGTACTAAATAAGTCAGCATGACAACATTTTTTCTAATTCATTATTCGTACACTGATTCAGATTTTCCTTGTAAGAAACTAAAATCCCACGCAAGTCTGCCACACACTGTTCCTGTTGTCTGTTCAAATTAAGTGTTAGTTTGCTACATCGTCCCCACTTTTATGCATCGGCGTTCAGTGTTTGAAACTCACTCCTGAAAAGTTCGTCAGTTTCCGCAATGGCGTCTCAGGTTGACCCATGGCGTTACTGAAAATTTCTACATCTACAGCTACATGGATACTCTGCAAATCACATTTAAGTGCCTGGCAGATGGTTCATCGAACATTCACAATTCTCTATTATTCCATTCTCGTGTAGCGCGCGGAAAGAATGAACACCTATATCTTTCCGTACGAGCTCTGATTTCCCTTATTTTATCGTGGTGATGGTTCCGCCCTATGTAGGTCGGTGTCAAAAAATATTTTCGCATTCGGAGGAGAAAGTTGGTGATTGGAATTTCGTGAGAAGATTCCTTCGCAACGAAAAACGCCTTTTCTTAATGATTTCCAGCCCAAATCCTGTATCATTTCTGTGACACTCTCTCCCATATTTCGCGATAATACAAAACGTGCTGCCTTTCTTTGAACTTTTTCGATGTTCTCCGTCAGTCCTATCTGGTAAGGATCCCACACCGCGCAGCTGTATTCTAAAAGGGGACCGACAAGCGTAGTGTAGGCAGTCTCCTTAGTAGATCTGTTACATTTTCCGAGTGTCCTGCCAATAATCCATTATGCAGTATACTAGTGGAGCATCTCAGTACAACACCGTTTCATGTAAGAGCGGTAACGGTGGTTTATATCACCGTCCGACCACGCATTCTTCCGTTTCCTGTGACTCCCCTAAACTGCTGAACACAAATTCTGGGATAGTGTCGTTTAAAAGACACGTCCGATTTCCATCCCCATTCTTCCCCAATTCGAGCTTGTACTCTGTCTCTAATGACTTCACTGGTTGAGAGGATATGCGATTTCAATTATTACAATATCGAGTCAAATTTACGAAGAACCTGGTAGCAGGAGCCCACTTAAGTCTAATATCACAACCCCTCTTTTCTGCATGGACGCACTGATTCGGTTGGGAATTGTGTCACAGAGACCTTGTGTCCTCTTCTGAGTCATGCTAGATCTCAACTGTTGTAGCCGGTCTTTGATATCCTGGATACTGCCACTGGAGTTGATATCCGATCTGGTCCCAGTTATGTTCTACGAGGACGTATATGGAGATATTGCTTGTCACGGGTGTACGTCAACATCGCGCAGACAATTCACGAAGACACCTGCCATAAGTGAATGAGCGCTGTCCCGTAGAAAACTGATAAGATGATACTGTCACGTGAGAGGTAAAACGTGAGGACGTAGGATGGCCGTGACGTACCGTTGTGCCGTCAGAGTTCGGTCAGTCACTACAGACCGTGACAGGAAGTCATACCTAACGGCTTTGCACAGCACGATGTCAGGAGTAACACCGCTGTGCCTCTCCAAAACATTGGAAGGGTGGGACCTCTCCTGAAGTCAGGGCCAAACCCAGCCACTATGATCATCATAGGTACTGCAGAACAACGATGCATCACAGGACGCAATGCTATGCCATTCATCCACAGTCATGCTTCCCAGTAGCGACACCATTCAAAACACAGCCGTTTGTGTTGTGGAGTGACTACACTCTACACATGCAACGGAAATTCTCTACTTCTGCTACAGCTATTCTCCACAAAATGGTGCGAGATTATAAAGGATGTTGCAGAGAAGTATAACCGATCACTGTCACATCAGAATGCCCCACAAATCTGGATACTGTGATCCAAGATGCTGGCCAAATGGAGATCCGTAATGAAGCCCGCTTCAAAATTTTTTAGGTGTTGATAACGGTGTCTTACACTACTAAGCGGCACCTCCGTGTTCTTCACCTCCGTGATAACTCACATCTCGCCTTTTCACGCCCCTTACGTTCGCTGACAGGCCTGGTAGCAAAAGTAAACTCGAACAACACAACAGAATTTGTGGTGCTCCAGATCTTAATGAGCAGCACCGTCCTTATTTGCCTCTTGAGCGACATCAGGTAGGCCATGAAAAAATTTGATTCAATAAGGTAAAAATTTTATATGGTCTGTGTACTAAGCCGAAGAGAGCCGACGGTCCACGACGGCGAGAACATCGGGCCATCATTGTCAGTATTTCATCTGTGTATTATTGTAAACTTGAGGTTTAAAATGATTTTATGAAAATTTATCAGTTCACAAGACGGTCTTGAGATTGAATGGCCATTTTACACTAAGGTGATAACTCCTAATATCGCGTCAGACCTGCTTTTCCCCGGTGTAGTACAGCAACTCGACGTGGCAGGAAGTAAAACTATTATTTATTTTCAGCATACTCTGCGAGCGCACCGCTTAATGAACATGCATACGATGTTTGAGCGTTCTGCTATGAATACAGCCTGTACTGCAGCACTCGGAATGCCTTCAGTTTAATTACAACCACCTGGTACCTTCTACGTGTCCGTTAGGCCACCAAGCAGCATTAAGTAGTCGTCACGTTTTGGCTTATTAGCATATATTCGACTAATTTATTCTTCATAACACGAATCTACATTTTTGCAGAACATGCCGATCACAAATTTCAGTTATCCGTTGTCACAAAATTGGAATTCGTCTGCTTAAATTAGTAAATTAGAATTTCTAATGTCCTCTAGACGATGTGGTCGTTAGAGACGGAGCTAATGTACGGATAGGGGGAGGGTGGGCAATAACGCTGGTCGTATTGTTTTGAATGTAACTATGCGGATATTTGCGTAGAAGCAGTCTAGGGAAACTGTGGATAACCTGTATATCAAAGCGTGGACGGACAATAAGACCTCTGACGACCAGACCAGTGTTCGACTCTTTCACCCTGTCATTCGATCTATTTTCGGAATATGGTATCGATTAGGCACTTTAAAACCACGTGACTTGTGTGGGAAAAGCCTTAGTAAATCTGGTTATATACGGGGTGAACATTAATAAAACAGACAAACTGCAAGGAAAGATTCCTGACTGGCAATGGAGGAAAAAAGGTCCAATGAACATGTGTCCGCGTGGTGTGTGCTCCTTGTGTGTTGCAGGCTGTGTGATTGACGCGGCTTACTGTAAGAAGTAGAAAGGTCGGTATTCATGTCGGGAACAAGCAGAGATGATGGCAATGGTCGAGAAGCAGCACGGCTATACCAAATTAAGTATCCTCACAGACACACTCCACATCACATAATTCCCTGCTCGTGACCTATGATCACACAAATACCCAAAAGGGGCTTGAAATGTTATGTGATGAGGTTGGTGTCAGAGAGGATACTTGTTTTGGTATAGCTGAGCTGCCTCTCGACCGTTGCCGTCTGCTTGGCCATAAAAAAAAAAAAATCATCATCTCGGCCTGTTCCCGACATGAATACCAGATCATTCTGCTGCTTACAGCAAGCTGCGTCAATTACATAGCCTACAACACGCAAGGAACACAAGGCATGTGGTGACAGGAACTTTCATTCGTCAGTGCCGTTTATCGTGGCAACTGTACATTTCCAGACACATGTTCATTTGACCTTTCTTGCTCCATTTCCAATCAGAAATTCGTCGCTGTTGTTTGTCATTTTATTTCAGTTCACCGTGTACATAGCCAAATGAACTAAGACTTTTGTCGCACAAGTCACGTTGGTTTATCACGTCTAAGCGATACCATATTCCATAAATACATGAAGTGACAGGGTGAAGGAGCTGGGCTTGGCTGGTGGCCAGCGGTCCTATTGTTCGTCTAATCTTTGATATTTAGGTTATCCACAGTTTCCCTAGACTGCTTATCGCAAATATCCCGATAGTTCCATTCAGAAGATCATGACCAGCAATATTCCCCAACCTCGCCCAATCCGTACATTAGCTCCGCCTAGAGAACATTAGAAATTCTAATTTACTAATTTAAGCGCACGAATTCCAATGTTGTCACACCGAATAACTGAAATTTGTGATTGGCATGATCTGCAAAAATGTAGATTCGTGTTATGAAAGAATAAAATAGTGGAATATACGCTAATAAGCCGAAACACGACGACTACTTAATGCTACTTGGGGGCCTAGCGGACATATGGGAAGTACCAGGCGGTTATAATTAAACTGACGGTGTTCCAAGTGCTGCAGTGCAGGCTGTATTCATCGCGGACGCTGAAACATCGTATGAATGTTCATTAAGTGGTGCGCTCGCGGGGTACGCTGAAAAAAATAACAGTTGTACTTCCTGTCACGTGAAAATATGGCACTGTAAACAGTCAGAATGTGGTGTACCAAAAGGCGAGGAACGTACAAACACATGATAACGGTGGTTCTCGCAAGTTTATATAAGAACGTGGTCACAAGTTACAACATGTGTTCAATATGGTATATCGACTTAGCAACGCTGCTTTCGCTACACGTCATGGCTGACAGTTGCTTGCAGTATATCTGTAATCAGAGCGATGTGTTGCAGTATGCTACCCTTCAGAAGAGTGAGAGTCCGGATACATCCCTAACAGACACGATCTTTCAAACATTTCTACACCCAGAAGTCACATGGACCTAGCTAAGGCAGTTTGGAAGACCATACGTCTTGAAACTGCCTAGATATGATGCGGTCGTTACTATACCTTCCTATAAGTAAATATTTCACATGACAAGCGACATGCGGTGTCACCCCATCTTGCATGAAAATAGTGCTGTGGATAAAAATAGTGCTGCACATACAATTCCGCTCTTGCAAAGCTGGAATCACGCGTTGCACAAGGAGCTACTTATAGCTTGCAAATGTCACTATTCACCTACCAGGGCCACGAGGTGTCATCTTCTGGAAGAAAAATGAATGCGTGCTCATTTTCGTGCACAACATGTGGCAGAGTAAAGCCCCATTATGCGACAGTGCTGTTGATTCACGGCACTGTCATGAGTAAAACGTGGCTCGTCTGTCCAAGGAATATTCGCCAGCCATATATTTAGTCTCTTTATGTCCATCGTTTTAGAGATAGTTGAGGGACCCGGCTGTTCGGTAAAGTATTTCAAATTAAATACCTTTCAGCAGTCTAGTTTACAGCCTTATTTTATTTCGCAACCAGTTTCAGCGTTTTACTACGCCATCTTCAGGCCCCTGACCGACGTGTAGGAAGATTCTACCTCGGTTGTAATCAAAACAGGGGTCAGCAATACTGGTATTAGTAAATTTTTGCAACAGCGATCATTTTAACCGTCTGGCGGGTCGGAAGATGACGGTTAAAGTGACGGCTATTGCAAAAATTTACTAATACCTGTATTGCTGGCCCCTGTTTTGATCACAACCGAGGTAGAATCTTCCTACATGTCGGTCAGGGGCTTGAAGATGGCGTAGTAAAACGCTGAAACTGTTGCCATATAAAATAAGGTTGGAGAGTAGAGACTGAAACGTATTTAATTTGACATATTGTATGTCATTTATTTCCACGGATGCCAAAAATCGAAGGGCAAAGTCACGGATTTGTAACCTCCCTAGAGGCTTCACTTGGTGCACCTTTTGAATTTTGTAGGGACACCAGTGCAAAATGTACCGAAAAATCCTTTGAACTGTTCACAAGGGAGAGATAATTCGCGTCAGAAAGCACGAGCAGTGATTATATAATGTAGATGTGTGCTGGGTGGTCGGCTGCAGCTACAGCAACTTCATCAACAACTGCCATGAGAATGGGCCACCTCCCTCTCCCTGTTGCGCCACTCAAGTCACCTGTTTCTTCACATTTCTTGATAGTATTCTTTAGCCCATTTATTGACAAGGGGCGCTCATAACCACGCCGTTGAGTGCCCATAAACTCCAAACACACACTGTTGACATGGGGCCTCTTCAGAGCTTATTCCCCGCGGTGCAGCGCTGCCATTGCTGCTGTTCTGATAACACAACTTTACCAGCAGTGCAGAGTCTTTCCATCAATAGCCACTGCAATTCATATAGAAAACGTCCACCATCTTAGCCCTTTACACCAACAGTCACTTCACTAAACAAATCAGCAAGTGTCACCAAGCGCCAAACAGTGTACTGACGAAAGACAGAAAACATATCAGATTCAGACTGCTCGCAGCGTCATATTTTCACCTAGTGGCAGAGAGTGGAACTATTATTACTTTTTCAGCATACTCCGTGACTGCACCGATTAAAGAACACACCTACTATATACCAGCGTCCTGCGATGTATATAGCCTGTCCTGCAGCACTCGGAACACCGTCAGTTTAATTATAAGCAACCGGTACATACGTGGAGTGGAGACAAATGGGGAACCATTCTAGCTACGATACAGGTCGCAAATGGGGAAACCTAATGACAAAAGCAATTTTCACAGCAGATTGTTATGGCAGGATGCCTAGGAACGAACATCTCAGAAATGGGGAAGCTGGTAGGCTGTTCATGTGCAACTATTGGTAGCATCTATGGAAAGTAGCTGAAGGACAGTGAAACCATGGGTAGGGGTAAAAGTGTTGGACGTCCAACCCGCATGAAAGAACTTGAAGGTCGGTGGCTTGCCCCCTCTGTAAAGCAGGTTAGCCAGTGATCTGTGGTAGATCTGATGACAAAGTGCAATACTGGTGCGAGAACAAGTGTTTCAAAGCACATCGTTCAGCCACATTGTTGAACATGCCATTTTGCAACAGATGGCCCGTAAGTATTCCACTGTTGACCCAACGACATAGTCGCTTACGACTGAGTGGGCGCGGGATCATCGAGGCTGGATCGTGGCCTAACGGAAAGTCTCGCCTGGTGAGATGAATCACGTCTCTTGATACACAGCGTCGATGGTAGTGTCCGGACACACCATCATCGCGAACGCTTGACAGTACTGGCAGCATTATGCTGTGTGAGACTTCCATGGAACGTGTGGTAGTAACAGAAGCCGCCACGGCAGCTATGAACTGCCGAACAATATTGCAGATCACCTGCATCACTTCGTTGATTTTTTACTCCTAAGGCGATGTAACTTCTGTCAAAATAACTGTCCGTGTCACAAGGGTAAATCGTCCTACAGTGCTTCGAGGAGCATGATAAAGAACGCATGTTGATGTTTGGACCACCAAATTCGCCTGTTCAGAAGTCGATGGAAAACATCTGGGACCCTATCGGGAGCCACCTCTGCGTCTATTATTCACCAGCTGGTAATTTACGGGAACTCCGTAACCACTGCGTAAACACCTGGTCCACATACGACTTGTCGAATCCATGTCACAGAGAATCGCTGCTGTATTGCGTTCCACAGATGACAGACATGCTATTAATGCTATTAAACAGTTGGCTGTGGTCTTCTAAGCATAATTTCTTGGATCATCGATGTAACGATCATTTATTACATGTGAAATGTGCAAAAACGTTTACAGCGTGTCGGGTAGACTTCGATACCCAAGAAACGTGAACTGCGTTTGAAATTATTGTAGCTCTTTATACAAACACACATCTGGCTATCAGAAAAGTTCACAGACGTGGATTATAGTTATGAATCCCACAGAAAGCTTTCGTTCGAATATGCATTCGTGTTACTACCGTGAAGCAGGTGGACTGTGAATACTGTGAGAACAGTATGGAACGCCAGTGTCCGGTTTTATGAAGAAATGCACTGGAACGGCACCAGAAGCTGGTGAAATGGCGCTGAAAGCTGGTAATTACTTTTCTGTTCTTTCCAGGTCGACGACACAGTCTGCAACTGACGGCTCGTCACGTTCTGGAAAGCGTTGGCGGCAGGGCCAGACTCTGCGTGTTTCTCCAGCGCGGTCCATCCACCAGTCACTGAATTTACGGACAACACAGTGACACTTCATACATTAGACAGCTAGAAACACAGTGATGAGAGAAAGGGTTTCGTCTTTCAGCATCCGATACAGTTTTATGTTAACAGAGACAATTTTCTCTGCTTTTCACTTGGCGGCAGTGAAATCCTTTATTATATTTAACTGTTATTTATTTCATTATTTTGAATAAAAAAAACTGATCACGATTACATACCATTCATCCCTTGCATAGCGAATGTCTATAGATGCTAGAGTGACATTTTCTACTATCTCTTGAATATTCGAGTTCGGATTTTGAAGTTAGTTAATAAATGGGGAAAGGAGAATCTGGGATTAATACTCAGTCGATATTTAGGCCACTAAAGACAGAGCACAAGCCGAAGTTGTACAAGGTTCACGAAGGAGAGATGCTGTATTCTTCTAGAAGGAATCACCCATCTACTCACAGACAATGCATTGCGGACGTTCCGTAATATTGCAAGAGGTGGTAACACACATTATCTCCAGCATCACTGGTGAACTTGATTGTTCTGGTGGTCCAGGTGTTATGGTGTCGGGGGTTTAATATTGCAAGGGCTTACTGATCACCAAATATTTGAACACGGTACACTCAGAGGTCAACGTTTTCCCCATGTGCGCCTTTCGTTTTTATAGATTACAGTGAGCGAGCGCATGACATTGCGCAAGTGAAAGAAATCTTGGAACGAGGGGGTACTCCGCAAATGGACTGGCCTGCCTCTTCCTCCAACTGAAATCCCACCGAGCACGTATGGGATACACGGGAGAGACTTATTTTAGCACGTCCACAGGCACCAATGACCATATAGCAGTTGTCAATCGCGCTGTGGAAGAATGGAGAGCCCTATCAGAACAACTCCTTATCTACCATGTGGCCAGATAAGGAGCACGTTGCAAATGATACATATCCGTCTGTGGTCATCGCACAAATATTATTAAGAATCATGTCACACCGCTTGCACTGACAAGGGAAACATTATGAATCGCTGTGACTTCAGTGTAGTTATTGCCTTTGTCATTTCTGTTCGTTTACGTATTTCTTTCAGTTATCTTCTGTGCTGTAGTGAACTGTTGTATACTGTAACAGTTCATTGTATGTAATGTCCAAGTTTCATCGAGCTATGTTGCTTCAGTTGCGCACATCAGTGCACAAAATCGACTGGCAGTTGAATTATGTAATTGATCAGTAGATACAGTGTGTCACTCCCAACAGTCACCAGACAAATTTTGCTGGTGTTTCCGCAGATATCTGCAATTTCATTTTTATAATTTGTAGATGGAGTCGGTCGAAAGAAATATTGCTCTCCACATGTTCAGTGCGACTCTCATTGTCAATGGAAAGCGTCGGTTTGTTTCCATCGACAAACAAAATTATCTTTAAAGAGGAACTGTGCGTGCACATTCCATATGTATTACTACGGACAGTAGAACAGGAGGATTAACTTATAACCCAACAGCGTCTGAATAGCGATGCTGCATGGCGATAGCAGGCAGACAGCCCGGTTCAGGGCGCCACATGAGTCGATGCTGCAATGCACGTTTTTTCTTGGTATTTTACTGTCTCTGTTAATACATATCGACAAAATGATTTTCGCACTAGAATAATTTGGGACCGTTGTGTCAAACAGGCAAGTTAACTTCCGATTTAAAATTAGTTTTATTTGTAATGGGAAACAAAAAATATTTTTCATTGACATTGGACGTCGCATGAAAGACGTGATGAGCAGTATTTATTTCTGCCGATGTCAGCTATACATTGCAAAAATAAAACTGCATGTATCTGCGGAAACACCAAAGAAAATGCGCTTGACGTATCTTAGAAGAGACACCCGGTAAAGACAAAGCTGGTCTATCTTCCATCATCTGACGGATTTATTATTCTATTAATATAAGATTCACATTAACGTATCGATATTATGAAAAGCATGGTTGTTATTCAGCATATAGCGGAGATTCTGCGCCTCAGATAGGCACACTGAAAAGACTGTCACAAAATAAGCTTTCGGCCAACAAGGCCTTTGTCAGCAATATGCGACAGACATACACACACACACACACACACACACACACACACACACACACACACACGACCAAAGTCTCTGGCAGCCGAATACACTGAATATACCGTAAAACAAGAGCTCATATGGTGTTGATGGAGTTTCTTATAGAATTTTCAAATGTTGTTCTAATTTAACAAGTGAAGTTCTTAGTGATATATGAATGATTCGCTGGCACAGGGAATTTTTCTAGACAGATTGGAATACGCAATTGTCAAACCTCTTCATAAGAAAGGGGACAAGAGTGACTTAAATAATCATAGACCAATCTCATTGCTGACTTCATTTTCTAAAACATTCGAAAAAGTGTTGCATTCAAGAGTAGTCTCACATTTAAGTGAAAATAATTTACTCAGCATGTCACAGTTCGGATTCCGGAAGTGTTACTCGACTGAGAATGCTATCTACACATTTACCCATCAAACAGTACAAGCCCTAAATAACAAATTATCGCCAGTTGGTATTTTTTGTGATCTTTCCAAGGCATTTGACAGTGTGGATCATGTCATACTCTTAGAAAAACTGAGGTTTTATGGAACTGAAGGCTATATACACACAGTTGGTTTGAATAATACTTAACGAACAGAAAACAAAAAGTTGTGCTGAATAATACAAATAATGTTACGAGGGTGGTAAATTCTAGTGAATGGGGAGTTATCACAAAGGGAGTCCCACAGGGTACAATTTTGGGTCCTCTGCTCTTCCTTATTCATGTGAATGACCTCTCAATTAACGTTCAGCAAACAGAACTAGTACTTTTTGCAGATGACACGAATGTTATAATAAATCCCATTCCAGATAAAGCAGCTGAGGGTATTGTTAATGATGTCTTTTAAATAATTCTTAAGTGGTTCTCAGAAAATGGACTCACCCTTAATTTTGAAAAAACTCACTATATCCAGTTCTGAGCACTGTATAGAGTCATACCGAAAAATTGATGTAGCATATGAGCAGGGCTTAGTTAACAGGGTAGATTTCTCCAAATTTTTGGTGGTCACATTGATAACAACTTTAACTGGAAGAAGCAGATTACTGAGCTTCTCAAACAATTAAGTTCAGCTTCTTTCGTTCTTCATATAATCGCTAGTCTTGGTAATAAACAGATCAGCCTCCTAACGTACTTTCCATATTTCCACTCAATAATGTATTATGGAATAGTTTTCTGCGGTAACTCATCAGTTGAACATAAAATATTGATTGCACAAAAGAGAGCAGTGCGAATAATTAGTGGTGTTCACCCAAAGACGTCATTAGGCACCTATTCAGGGAGTTGGATATTTTAAATGCACCATCAGAGTACATATATTCGCTAATGAAATTCGTTACAAATAATCCATCTCAATTCGCGAAGAACAGTGGATCTTCATACGTACAACATTAGAGGAAAAAAAGACCTTTCCTATCTGTTATTGAAGCTGTCAGTTGCTCAAAAAGAAGTACATTATTCAGCAACAAAAATCTTTGGTCATTTTCCCAACAACATAAAGTATCATCTGGCAGGTAGAAGATCAAGTTTTAAATCTAGCTTAAAATCATTTCTTTTTGTCAATTCCTTCTATTTCATGGGCGAGTTTCTGTTTCCGAAATGGTAAAAGAAAAAAAAAAAGAAAATAAGAAAAGAAATAAATTGTACCTTAAATGTAGTTTCATGTATAGAACTAAAAATTTCATTAATATTAATATTAGCACTATTTATGTGTGTATATATATCTTGTAATATGACTTGTTCAACATCATATCGATAAAATATTCGTCAAAATGATCTACGGAACATGACATAACTAAAACTAAACTAAAACTAGAAAATGATGAGATGAAAAAGGTTTCTTACTCCAAATGTGTCGTCGGCTTGACTTTTACAATTTTCTGGTGCAGCTACAGCCACAACATGTATGTTTTGTTGCTTTTGCTGTTGCTTATGTTGTTGTTGGTTTATGCTCTCCACGTGTTCGTTTTGGTGTTGCTGCATGCCATCTTCATAGTATTGTGAAGAGGATGCTTTTGCAAAATCTTCAGCTGAAGGCGCAAAGCATCAGCGGTAATTATTCCGATCCATCAACTATAAATATTTTTACTTGGCCGACGAAGTCAAAAACATCAATGAAAAAATCCAATTTTTTTCAAATGTCCACCAACTCCTAAAGAATCTTATATACTTCGCTAACGTCAAGTCAATTTTGATTTCAGACGAGACGGCTGACCTGTAACATACCGCGCGTGGAGGTCTAAATCGAAATTTTATTTCGTTACGACGGCGCTTTCGCCTTTGTTCTTCGACATTTCCGGTCGAAAAAATTCCACTTTTCAGAGGGAATATCAAGATACATTTTGACCAAATTTGATGTTGATATCTATAACACCCCCAGAAAAGAATCTCAAAGAACATGATTTTCTCTGGTCATAGACAGTAAACCTCCCCTTAAAACATTAGCAAACACTCGAATTTCGAGCCGAAATCTGGGAAATGATTACCGGAGCGCTGCCTTTCAATTCTTCGAGCGTGTGGGGATTGGTTGCGTACGCCTCGTCTCTTAACTTTCCCCAAACACAAAAAACACACGGATTTAGATGTGGAGAAGGAGGCGGCCACTCAACTATCCTATCATCAAAGACACTTCGTATTGTTGTTATAGAAGCATTGTTCTTCATGAAATAGCTGTACATTTTTTCTTTAGGTATTAGTTCTAGAAAGAAAAGGATGCAGTATATTGTTCATATACCTGTCAGAACATACTGTTTCGTAGAAAAATGATCGGTCCAGTAATTCATCACGTACTAATTGCACACCACACTCCTGTTTTCACATCATGCAGAGCTTGTTGATGTAATTCACGAGGATTTTCGGAACTCTAAAAACAATTGTTTTAAGAATTTACGTCCCCTGACAAATGCAGCCATTGTTCATCAGAAAAAAAGCATCTCAGGATCAACTTACCCATCGTGCACAGCCAGTTGCAATAACGACGTCGAGCGACAGTACCTGAGTTCCTCAGTTGATGTAATACTGTTATTTTGTATGGTTTCAGTTTTTGCAGAGTTCTTTGAGGAGATGCTCTTGACACACCAGTCTGAAGTGCCCAACGGCGCAGAGTTTGTCTCGGACTTCTTTCCAAGGCCTGCCCTATCTCGTCTAATTCATTTTCGGTTAAAACACTAGGTTCTTTAGCCCTTTGCCTGTGTAACACAGATCCAGTCTCTTAAAATTTCTACACTAATCTGCATATCGTCGGATCATTGCGAAAATGCACACCAGAAAATTTGCTTATGAATTCAAGCCGACATTTCACATACGATTCTGTTTTTGCATAGTTCAACACAAGAAACACTCATTGATCCTTCATGTGTACCATACCGAATGGAAACGTGACAGTAAACGCAAAAAGAAAGACCAGAACTTTCAGTCGCACGGTATAGAAGACACGCGCGCGATGGTTCTGTCTGAGGACCGGTCCCGGCGACATATGGGCAGCGAAACCTCCGGACCCGGCGCAGTTGCAATAATGACGTCTAGCAACATTATTTGATACGATTAAACATGACAAAAAACTTAAAAAGAAAACACCCGTACACTCCGTAGTACGTGTAGGGAGCACGCGCGATGTATTGGTGTCTGAGAACTGTGTATAGCGACAAACGGCAGACGCAGCGGCAACAGCCAGCAAACGGACCTCACGATCGGCGGACCCCTGCCGAGCGTATTTCGTGAGACACCCTGTATTAAAGTAAGCATTTTATACTAAATTTAGGAAAGTAGAAGTTACAATAGTACATGTAAAAAACACACACGCAAAGTTTATATTCATACATCGTAAGTCAGCAATAATTAGAGATTATAGTAAGGTAGGCTTTCAATTATAAGTTTATTTTTTATATTTTATATCTTTATATTATTTAATTAGAATTGTGAGTGAGCATGGAGAAAGGGACGGACAAGGGAGAAAAAGATGAATGTGGTAACACTCACCCGAAGAATATAGGGAAAAAGAAGATGGCGTGACTTACAGAAAAAGGACGAGAGAATAAGTTAATTGGAAGAAGATAGGAGCATTGGCTTTGCTAACTGACAGAAGGGAAGCTGGCCATATATCATAATTATAGTAAAGTGCTATGAATAAGACAAAGAGACTGCATCTAATTTTTCTTAAAAGTAGCAGGGCGTTGAATTGTGCGAAGAATGCAGGGCAACTTGTTCCAAAGGCGAACGGCAGAGACAGCGGAGGAGTTAGCAATTTTTTTTTATTTTATGAATGGGCACAGCCAGGATACTAGATAGGTGAGGCCTTGTGTTCGTATTATGATTTCAAGAAAGATGTTTAATCTCTGAAGCGAAGTACTGGGGTTCTTGTGCATGAGGAATCCATGAAGTACACATAGCGTATCGTAGTACCGCAATTTGTCTGGCCGCTGCCACCATCATCGGGCATATGAAGCACTGGCATGCTCATAACGACGAAAGTTACAGGCGTTACTCACACAATCATTCATGATTAGCATTAACCGTCTTGTGTTTCCACTACTAATACTATGTTAAATTACCTCCAGTAAAACGAACGATTCCACGAGTTAGCGTTTCACATCCTGTGATAATATGTTCGAAAACTTTTTTGTGGGCTTAGAGGCAAGCAGAGATCTTCCGGCACATGACGATAGGATTTTCTGTTCAATTGAAAAACCCATCCAGTGCTATACCCAAATTCATCACCGCTTTCTGATGCAGTATTGGGATGATGTGAAGTTGAGTTGGAAGCAACTGATCGCGAAATTGTGAGCTTTTTAATTCCTGATGGCACACTTAAATTACTTGCGACCTTTTTATATTTAGTTTAAGCACCAGGTAGCTCGTCTAAGTTGCAACTCAAGACAGGTCATTAACTGTCTGCGTAATCGCAGTATTTATGTCTCCAAAGCTGCCACTTAGGTGGAGCTGCAGGTCGTCAGCAATTGTATTTACAGACAGAGAAAAGCTATAAAATATCATTGGCACACAACGAAAACAAAAGTGGGCCTCAGACTGACTTTTGTGCCACTTCTGACAAGGGAACCTCCCCATCGCACCCCCCTCAGATTTAGTTATAAGTTGGCAGAGTGGATAGGCCTTGAAAAACTGAACACAGATCAATCGAGAAAACAGGAAGAAGTTGTGTGGAACTATGAAAAAAATTAGCAAAATATACGAACTGAGTAGTCCACGTGCAACATATGCAACTTCAAGGGTGACGTGCAGCCAGGAGTGCCGTGGTCTTGTGGTTAGCGTGAGTAGCTGCAGAATAAGAGGTCCCCGGTTCAAGTCTTCCCGCGGCTGAAAATTTTAATTTTTTGTTTTCAGACAATTATTATCTGTCCGTCTGTCCGTCCGATGCGATCACTTTTTTGGGAGTGATAATCACATCCACAAGAAAACCTAAATCGGGCAAGGTAGAAGAATCTTTTTACCCATTCGCCAAGCGTGCAAGTTAGGTGGGTGGACAACATATTACTGTCATGTGACGCACATGCCGTCAACAGTGTCGTATAGAATATATCAGACGTGTTTTCCTGTGGAGGAATCGGTTGATCTATGACCTTGCGATGAAATGTTTTCAGTTCCCATTGGAGAGGCACGTCCTTTAGTCCACTAATCGCACGGTTTTGCGGTGCGGTCGCAAAACACAGAAACTAAACTTATTACAGTGAACAGAGACGTCAATGAACGAACGGACAGATCATAATTTTGCGAAAATAAAGGAAGTAAATTTTTCACTCGGGGGAGGACTTGAACCGTGGACCTCTTATTCCGCAGCTACTCACGCTAACCACAAGACCACGGCGCTCCTGGCTGCATGTCACCCTTGAAGTTGCATATGTTGCACGTGGACTACTCAGTTCGTATATTTTGCTAATTTTTTTCATAGTTCCACACAACTTCTTCCTGTTTTCTCGATTGATCTGTGTTCAGTTTTTCAAGGCCTATCCACTGTTCCAACTTATAGCTAAATCTGAGGGGGGTGCGATGGGGAGGTTCCCTTGTGAGAGAACAAATTTCCAGAACAATTTTTCATTCCCACAGACAACATTTTGCTGTCTGTTTTTCAACCAGGTTTCAAACCACTTCAGGGCTCTATGTGAGAAATGTTAGGGTGTAACAAAACTAAATGAATAATAACTCACAGGTCAATAACATTACACCAGGTTTAGGCACTGCTGTAACCACCAACTCAAACAACCAGACTATTTACTCACCGCCACAACCGACAGTGTCAGATATGCGCAGTGAGCACACTGCAAAGTTTATTATGTATCTAGCGCTCCTCTACTACGTGATGTCGAGTAGGGTGCGCCTGTCGTTTACAGAGTGGGATAAAGCTGTTCGCACAGAGAGAGCAAACCACTATCGTATTCAGTCTCCATAATCACAACACACGCGCCGGCTACGCTGTTATTGACTACCTACGCAGCGTTTTCGTACACTGCTTTTTGTGTATGCATTTCTCGTAACAGTACGACGAACTTTGACTTTACACAAGGGCTTTTAGTATTTCACAGTGTTCATTCATATCATAACCGCAGCGAGCGTAATTTTGTGTTGTGAGTTGAAACGCCACCGAATTTTGAACCATTGTCTTTGTTCAACTGAAGGGAACAGAAACATCGTTCCAAAAGCCACAAAATGCTTACATAGGTAATATATTTAAAGTCTAAGGAACAATGTGTCAGTCACAAATATTTAACACTCTCATAACATTCCACATGTATTTGGCGGTGGTATCTCACACAATGGATTAAACCTTTCCCAAACGTCCTTCTGGGATATTGAGGAATGCCTAAATGAAAAATTTAATTCTATTAGTCACAGATATTTCGGCAAGTATTGTAAGTTAATGCAGTTAAATTTCAACTATATCAGTCTGCCAATGCTTTGTAAAAGCATTACAAACACGTGTAACGGGAAAATCGGATGTAACAGCTGGAGTCAACATTTCCCTGGAAAACTTAAACAACTGCTTATCCGTTTCATCAGTGCTCACTAATTATTATTGTAGTATGGCATTAGGATGCAGGTCATCCGTGAAAGAAGAGACACTGAGTATGAAATGAAATATGAGTAAAGTAAGCTTAGCATGTCCCACAGCATCATTAAACGTTGTTTCTGCGTTATTTATCTTACTTAAGTACATCATTTACGAGAATTGCCGTGGGTTATCGCCCCCTTGCGGGTAGTACACGCAGAAAGATAGGATACATTATTTTCCATGTTATTTCAGGGTGCAAAGGATGCGTTTCGAGGCATGAGTTCCACTTTAGAATGTAACCTACTGTGTCTGAGGGGTATCGAGTGGGGTACGTAGGGTGCTATCGTATAATACCAGGAAGATAAGCGCTTGCGACTGTCAAGAAAATTCCAAGATTTGTGTTTCAGAGAGAGCGTAGCAAGTGGCTACAAATAAACATCATGTCTGAGGCCATTTGGAAGTTACTGAAGACGGGTGCGACACTGGTTGCTTGATTCTGCACGAACCTGTCGTAAAAAGGAGGCTTATCATTTGAAGGGCCCAGATGTGCGGAGAAGAATCCTGAGAAAGATGTACTGTGGTAGAGTTACGTGTTCTTCTCAAGAGATTTTAATTCCGTTAAGGAAAGGTACAAGCGAAATTACAAAACGGTCGTAAATAATTGCAGGGAACTGAAAATTTGTTTCATAACATATCTTGGCACGCTGAATTCATTTTTTTTAGATCAAACAAATTGTTACGCTGACAATAGGTAAATCCAATTTGCTAAACAAAATTTTTTTCGCACTTTTTTACATTGATTTTTGAGTTTTGAAAAAATCAATATATTTTTTTCAAATCCATATGCGGAGTTGTTGGTTATCACGGAATGTATTCACAAAAAAGTCTGAGCCAAAAATGCTTAAAATTGACAAAGAAGTAGCATTCTTTTATTGTGGCCATTTTGATTTTTTTCCAAAAAAGTTGAAGTATAGTTAGTTTTGTATCACTACATAGAGCTGTACTGTGCAGAAATTTAACTGAAGCATTAATTTTTTATGAATGTCTCTGTATATGTTCATAATCTGTATATGTGCATAATCTGTACCTACATCCGTAATCGTGTATGCATGTAGATCGAAAATCAACGCAAAGAAATGGTGGCGACGAGGTGTGACGTTCTTAGGGCTTGCAGGCGGTCAACATTGGACACAGTTCAGTTACTTCACATAACTTTATTCATAACTCGATACACACATACAATCTAGCGGTAACGCCCCTGCAGACGATCAACTCTAACTCGACGCTGAAGCCCGGCGATTGATGACAGCACAAAGCCTGGCGACCAGAGAATACCCACTTACATTCCTCGTGGCCAGCTATACCTGCGCCGTCGACCCACCGGTACGGATGCAGCAAAGACGAAAATGTGTGATTTAATATGTAGATTGAAAATAACGAATAAAATTTTCAAACGTATCAAATCGTCTTTTCTTTATTTTTCCTCCATACTGGGCCAAACGTTGTATAATTTTCTCAACAATCTAAAATTCAAAAGTGATGAAAAAATTTTCAGTACAACGAAAAACCGGAACAAAATTGCAAATTTTTTCTTTTTCCCACTTGATGACTAGTTTCTGGCCGAGACTCATTTTCAAATCATCCTACATGGCAGAATACCAATTTTACACTCATGTGTAATGCAGATATTACCACCGGTACGGATGCAGCAAAGACGAAAATGTGTGATTTAATATGTAGATTGAAAATAACGAATAAAATTTTCAAACGTATCAAATCGTCTTTTCTTTATTTTTCCTCCATACTGGGCCAAACGTTGTATAATTTTCTCAACAATCTAAAATTCAAAAGTGATGAAAAAATTTTCAGTACAACGAAAAACCGGAACAAAATTGCAAATTTTTTCTTTTTCCCACTTGATGACTAGTTTCTGGCCGAGACTCATTTTCAAATCATCCTACATGGCAGAATACCAATTTTACACTCATGTGTAATGCAGATATTACCAAACTTTTAAGCATATGCCAAAAATGTAGAACATATCGTTTCAAGACTTATGTAACATAGTCAAAAATGGCATCTCCGAAGATATGAAAACCACGTCAAAATTGTGCAATGAACAGCGTGTACATAAAATTGGCAATCTATTCCTTCCGCTGCCGTAAGGGAACCTCAGGAAGAGGGCGCCCTATCGGGATATTGGAACCTTTTAAATTTATTAAAATAATCTCCAACCATCAACAATGTAGCAATTAGTACTTTCCATTCTGAGGAAAGACATAGCATAACCACATTCATGGGCGTGTAGGGTGAGAGTGTTTTTAAAAGAGGAGGGAGGTGACGAGAGAGGAGGAGGATGGAAAACTGGAAAGAGGAGGAGGGGAGAAGCATGAAGATGAAGGAGCAAAAAAAGGAGAGGATGAGGCTATGTGGTATGATGTGCATGACAGATTATGAAGCTCGGTTTACTTGTTGATTATGTGGTCTTCACCACAAAATTATTTTAATAATTCGTTTGGGTTCCTTGTGTTGGCATATATTATCTGTACGATTACTCCTGACTAAATTATGGTTTGAAGCCATTTTGACTATTTTTCGACCGTGACTGTCTCAAGAAATATGTAAAGGTATTTTAAATTACCGCTACCAGTCACAGACTTTGTCAACTATTGTATTACTTATTTATTTAGCGACATGGTTGAGGTTTAAACCGCATCTTCATGCTAAATGGCATTACAAAAACAACTTTACAATAGGGTCATACTGATGTTATATAGTCTTCTCGTAAGTGCTGTGGTCATCCTGTGGAAGGAGAGAAAACTTAGTAAGAGGCGAAGTCACTTTGGAAGCAGGACTGATGGTTGCACAAAATGTTTTGTAACGGTACTCACTCTGTTCTTCTGGCGAGGCAGTCTCGTTGTGATGTGTTGCGGTGTTTCCATTTCCGTGGCTCTCATGGTCACTGTTCACAAATTGTCACTAACATAGCAGTAACTTGGAAACACGATCACAAACAGTTCTGTAGAGCAGTGGACAAGATGGCGTTCAAAATACAGCTGGTTTCGATTTGACTATCGATTTGTCGATCTATGTGGTGTGAGATGTTTACAGGTCTTCTGCACGTCTTGTTATCGTATTACAGATGTAGGTTGCCGATATACATAAAAATTAAGCACCTGTTACAATATTATTGAACACAACAGGATATAAACTATTTATTTTACATATTTCTAAGCTATTGCTGGAGCTAGAGTCAAACGACTGTCATGTTATGTATCTTTTATTCTAGGAGTACTGTAGTGAAATTGGAGAAGAAATGTGAATTTTTGAAGTATGTAATTTCATTCAGGATATCGTTATCCCCCATGTGGCCTTGGATGAGTATTTCCATTTCTTCCAAGATGTCTGTTTTCCAGCTCTTTTCTAAAGTATGTAGTACTTCGAGATCATTGTCCATTGGAACACTGTGTCCTGTTTCATTTATACGTTTCACTGTAGCTAATTCATTCGGTTTGCCAAGTCTGAGACAGTCAACGTGTTCTTTAAAGCGCGTTTTAAAACTTCTTCCCGTTTGGCCAATGTAATATTTGTTGCAATGACTGCATGTAATTTTATAAATTCCTGCTTTGTTAAGTTTCTCTGTGGGATGTGAGATGTCATGTATCAGTTTCTTTTTTAAGTTGTTGTTGGTGGCGAAGGTGATCCCGATATCTGTTGTTTTTAACAGCTTGGCTATTTTGTCTGATATGACACCTAAATATGGTAACGTCATGTACTTGGGTTTAGCGAACACACTAGTACTATTACTTCCTGTATTAACTATACAGGGTGATTCAAAAAGAATACCACAACTTTAAAAATGTGTATTTAATGAAAGAAACATAATATAACCTTCTGTTGTACATCATTACAAAGAGTATTTAAAAAGGTTTTTTTTTTTCAGAGATGTTCAATATGGCCCCCTCCAGACACTCGAGCAATATCAACCCGATACTCCAACTCGTTCCACACTCTCTGTAGCATATCAGGCGTAACAGTTTCGATAGCTGCTGTTATTTCTCGTTTCAAATCATCAATGGTGGCTGGGAGAGGTGGCCGAAACACCATATCCTTAACATACCACCATAAGAAAAAATCGCAGGGGGTAAGATCAGGGCTTCTTGGAGGCCAGTGATGAAGTGCTCTGTCACGGGCTGCCTGGCGACCGATCCATCGCCTCGGGTAGTTGACGTTCAGGTAGTTATGGACAGATAAGTGCCAATGTGGTGGCGCTCCATCCTGCTGAAATATGAATTGTTGTGCTTCTTGTTCGAGCTGAGGGAACAGCCAATTCTCTAACATCTCCAGATACTGTAGTCCAGTTACAGAAGCACCTTCGAAGAAAAAGGGACCAAAAACTTTATTGGCTGAAATGGCACAGAAAACGTTCACCTTAGGCGAGTCACGTTCATACTGAGTTGTTTCCCGCGGATTCTCAGTGTCCCATATACAGACATTGTGACGGTTGACTTTCCCGTTAGTGTGGAAAGTTGCTTCATCACTAAACACTAACTTTGAAACGAAAGATTCATCTGTTTCCATTTGAGCAAGGATAAAATCACAGAAATCGATTCGTTTAATCTTATCAGCTGCAGACAGTGCTTGAACCAATTTCAGACGATAAGGTTTCATAACTAACCTTTTTCGTAGGACTCTCCATACAGTTGATTGTGGAATTTTCAGCTCTCTGCTAGCTCTGCGAGTCGATTTTCCTGGGCTGCGAACAAATGCTTGCTGGATGCGTGCTACATTTTCATCGCTCGTTCTCGGCCGTCCAGAACTTTTCCCTTTGCACAAACACCCATTCTCTGTAAACTGTTTATACCAACGTTTAATACACCACCTATCAGGAGGTTTAACATCATTCTTCGTTCGAAATGCACGCTGAACAACTGTCGTCGATTCACTTCTGCCGTACTCAATAACACAAAAAGCTTTCTGTTGAGCGGTCGCCATCTTAGCATCAACTGACGCTGACGCCTAGTCAACAGCGCCTCAAGCGAACAAATGTACAACTAAATGAAACTTTATAGCTCCCTTAATTCGCCGACAGATAGTGCTTAGCTCTGCCTTTTGTCGTTGCAGAGTTTTAAATTCCTAAAGTTGTGGTATTCTTTTTGAATCACCCTGTATTCTAATTCCACTGTTATTTTCATACTCATTTTATTGACAGCTCGTGTGAACCGGAAATCTGTATTTCCTTAATTTCAGCTTCGTACATATGTGGGCTAATATGTCCATCCTGTCTTTCACAGCGCATTGTTGCATAATGCTTACGTAGCCTGTCTCACTTGGACATAAGTCGCTTAAAAGCGTCAGTAGCTTCCTGCTGAGCATTATCTTCGAGAGCTGGGAAATACATACAGGGTATCTGTGTTTTTTTTTTCTTTTTCTTTTTGTAGAGCTGAAGCCCATGGGTACTAATAGTAGGTACAATCATTTTCTTATCTCTTGCACAAAGGTTTCATAAATAACATAGCCTGTTGTCTATTAATATCTCCATAGCTAGTGGTCTTTCGCACTCTTGATGGATTTTATATAGTTAATTTGTGACTCCAACTTCTTTGTAAAATATTACCGACTAACTATAGGTAAACTAAAATAGACCTCGTCTAAGTGAGAATAATTTTGTCTGAGATGTATTCCCATTTTCCTGGCTTACCACCTGCCCTTGGTCTTCAAAAGTCTATCACAGGTAATTCTATGCATTTCACGATATTTATCCGTACAGGGTCCGCCCCCGGTAGCTGAGTGGTCAGCGCGACAGACTGTTAATCCAAAGGTCCCGGGTTCGATTCTCGGCTGGGTCGGAGATTTTCTCCACTCAGGGACTGAGTCAAATCGAAAGACTTGCACCAGGCGAACGGTCTACCCGATGGGAGGTTGTCGTCACACGACATTTCATTTCAACTGTACAGGGACCGACGAAAGGACCTCCCGTAATTCAGTAGGCAAAAAAAAAAGGTAGAGGAAAACAAGGAAAATACTTTTATTTGTGAATAACACTACTATGCCATTTCACATTAGTTGGTTGTAAAAATTACGTCTGGTTAATGGTGTCCTTCCTTGTTTATAAATTGCCAGAGTCTTTTCCAGAGCCGGCCGAAGTGGCCGTGCGGTTAAAGGCGCTGCAGTCTGGAACCGCAAGACCGCTACGGTCGCAGGTTCGAATCCTGCCTCGGGCATGGATGTTTGTGATGTCCTTACGTTAGTTAGGTTTAACTAGTTCTAAGTTCTAGGGGACTAATGACCTCAGCAGTTGAGTCCCATAGTGCTCAGAGCCATTTGAACCATTTTCTTTTCCAGAAGTTCTCGATAGTTCGTCGCGTCATTTCCAGTGGAATGGTAGCTATGTCCTGGGTGATTGGCATTCAGTGCCCCAGAGAAATATTTACAAGGTGGAAAGTCGGATGGCTTTGGGGGTAGGCGATCTCTCCTTGCGAAGACATAAGACGTCCAGGAAACAGGCCTCTCACGATTTCTAGAGATCACCGAGCTGTTTCTCCGACTTGTTGGAACCAGGTTTAACTTAGATCAGAGGAAGGTGGCAGTAGCAATTTGAACTAATCGTTCTCATTATGCTACTTCTTCGAAAAAATACGGACCCTAGACACCAAACTCAGCAACGGCGCACTAACTGTCCGACTATGGATGTGAAGTTGTCGTTGTTAAAGTTCATGATGATTCTCTGCTGCCCAGTAGCGGAAATTTTGTTTATTAACACTACCTGTCAAGCGGAAATGGGTCTCATCGGAAGAAATCTGAACAGCGCCACAGGGAATTTTCTGAAGAATTTACTCACACTCAGCTCTGCGAGTTTCAGAATCTCTTTCTTTTAATTCTTGGATAACCATCATTTTGTGTGGGTCCATGTGTAGGATTCTTCTTACGCTCCTACCAGATAATCCCAGGGCAGCTGCATGTTTAAGTGCTGAATACTTTGGAGACTGCTGGGACGGACAATCTCACAAGCGCAACATTTTCCGGCGTTATTGGAGTCCGAGGTCGTCCAGTAGATTTTATTTTCAGTACAGAACCTGATGCTAGAAAGTTGATATCTCAACTATAATAGTTTTTCTATCAGGAGCAGAATCATATTGAGCAATCTCGAGTCGAATGTAAAATGGTTGTTGAATAGTAATCACAGAATTGCCTTTACGAATACAGTCTCTACTCCACAAGAACTGCAGAATGCCCACCAAACCAAGACACTGCGCCTACTGAAAATGGCACCGCTAACGATCGATGACCCGTACACATCAGTATTCCCACCACAATTCACATAGTGCCCTTTCTAACTGCGGGAGGTCTTTTTTTGCCGATCACTGTACTTTCCCTCCAGATGCCTTCACCAGTAACTATGAGCTAAAACAATTTTCAGCCTCAAAATGCAACTAGACGAGCAACGTATCCAGTGACCATATTCAGCACATTTCTTTGAGTCAGAATCGAGTAGTCTCGATTCGTATGCTGCATTTAAAGACTTGTAATAAACCATCATTGTCGTAACCTCTTTTGTTTGCCTTTCAAAGTTTTCATATATGTGCGCATTTTACACAAATTACGCCCCCATGTGAATTAAGCGGACTATTGCAATAAGAGATAATTCAGTTACATTTGCGATAGTGAAGGCTTCCTCGTCTATCGCACCCATCACAGCTGCGCTAGAGACGGCACCAGAGTGGTAACCGTGAACCTTAGCCGCTGCACTATGTTCGCTGGTCGAAACATTACGAGTATAGAAGGTACGCATCACACTTCAACACCGATTTTCTCAGAAAGTAGGGTCCGTAGCATTAATAGCTGCTGCACATGTACCCAGCTCACCTTCTTCTACAACTTAGATTCATCAAAATACGTGATTAACAGATCTGATGGTCTCTTTGCAATTGTATCAGTATTCAAGACTATTCGTTCCTACCAAGATATTAGTCTCATTGTGTATCATTCAGCATGACAGAAGAACCTTCTGCTATACAGCATGTATCCTAATTAACAGCTCAAACACATACAATTGAAAGTATGCGATACTAGAAGCAAAAAGGTCCCAGTAAACATGGGCTCTGAAACAGATATATTAAGAGCTATGAGCACTTCGCCATCTTCGATACTGTGAAACAAATGTTTTCTGCTGCAAGCTCTTTGCTTTCCATATCTTCTGAGGAAGTTATATGGACCAAAACAAGAACATACTGTCCCTACGCATGGGCTATAAAGCGCGTACCTTATGAGCTATGAGTACTCTTCATTAGAAGAGATGTGTTTCACAGAAAATGAACAATTGCTCATAGCTCTTAACGTACGGATTTTAGATCCCATGTCTCCTCAGACATTTTTTGGTTCTAGTATCTTGTACTTTCAACTACACGCATTTATGCCATTAATTACGATGCACACCATACAAAGTTATGTATATCTCAATTATTAAGTTTACATAGTGTAAATGAACCTACTACCTTGCTTTTTTTTTTTGTAGCTGTTTGTCTTTGTTAGCCACCTCTGCTACCAACATATGAAAATTAATGTTCTCGGCTGTATGTTGTACATCATGCATGTTGTACATCATGCATGTTGTAGACTGAGAGTGGCTTAATTTATCACAAACAAAAAAGCATAGGTAACTTACACCTGGCTTACACTGTGAGGATCTGTGAAATGACGTAATAAAACATTTGTATTACACGATAATTATACTGTCACGTTGTGGAACTATTTGAACGTTTTATGTCGCTCACTTACTCTGAGAAATGCAGAATGACTGAAGAGTTCTTTCTGTAGGCACATAGGGCTGTAGTGTCCAGACTAGAACGCTTTCCTCTCATTATTGATGGCGACCTGCTGGATGGATCTCACTCAGGGCATTACGTTGCATCATTACGAGCAGTAGATGTTGCATGCTCCACTACTCCGATAATGACCTGTACAGTAAATTTTGAAGGCAAGCTTGAGTTAAGCCCTTGGCGCAATATCGATTCCGTTTCGTCGTACAGAAGTTTATCTGCGAGATTATATACGGTACATCAGCTACACACGCCTCGTTGCGTCATTAGGTAGACGTGGCGCCGTAACTTTAGCTTCTTCGTGTACGTAGCCTGAGAGCTGCCCACCCCTCTAGCTGCTGTCGAGCCAGTCTCAGTAAGTATACCGAGTGTGGGGGCGTGTGCCCTGTACCTGTCCAATAGACCAGAGCTGTCGTTTCCTAAATCGCAGAAGGCGGAATTCTGAACAGATACTTCAACTAGTCCTCGACTGAGTTGATTCGCTAATTACCATGATTCCCGCATGCCGCATCACAGCAGTCAGTTAACATAAGGTTGGAAAATAGTGTCTGCTGTCTGGTTGGTTGATGTGTGGGAGGGGACCAAACTACGAGTTCATAGGTCCCATCGGGTTAGGGAAAAATGGGGAAGGAATTCGACTGTGCCCTTTCAAAGGAATCATCCCGGCATTTGCATGAAGTGATTTAGGAGAAGCACAGAAATCCTAAATCAGGATGGCCGGACGCGGCTTCGAACTGTCGTCCTTCCGAATGCGAGTCCAGTGCGCTAACCACTGCGCCACCTCGCTCAGTGTCCGCTATCTGTACCTGAACAGTGCGAACATCTTCTGATAACATTTTATTACACTGGCTGTCATTGGAACATTTTAAGACACTGGCTATTATTGCACGAGGTAAAACTTCCCATTAATTTGTTTTCATCGCTGTACACTTTTCAGATTTATACCTGTAATTCTTATCAGTGTAACATAGCTAAAATATAGCACTGAACCGTGAATTTACTTTCAAAATCTTTTCTTAAGGAATTACTTTATTTACTGCCGATTTATCAAGAACATTGGCACATTTAATCACACTAGGTGAGCGTGGAAGTAGTTGCCATGAAGTAGCTGATGGAAAATTACCTTTAACAAATGTGAATTTATTCCTAAAAGCTTTTTCAAAACAGATTTAAAATTATAATCAGAAAAGCACACTCGAAATATCAAGTTACAGTTTTATTTACAGGCCAGATCAATATTAACAGTAGCACCCTTCGTGCTGAGAAGCTTGCCTGTTCCCTCTCAACACGGCCGTAGTCATGACCGCTCACAACAACCGCTGAAAGAGTACACTGGTGCAAATCTGCAACAAAACAGATTGCTTTAAACAAAAATTTTAACAACTCATACAAACATGTTAACTATGTACCCCGAAAGAGGAATGGAAATGGTACAACCCTCAAATTATTTGCCACCGAAAGTGCAATTCGTTTTTTTTATTTTTTTAAAGGACTCTTACGGTGGAAGGGTGGCAAGCTTATAACCTAAAATGTCTATTTAAATAAAACCCATAAAATGCAGACTTACATAAAATGTGGAACATGTTCTACAGTACACATATACCACCTAGCAAGATGATAAGCAAGATAGAAACATATTTCAAGAATTCGGCCTTTAAGCAATAAATTCGTTAACACCGAATCCGACAAACATGACAGTGGCAGCTATTAACGTATGGCAGATTGACAAGGGAGGGGCAGGGGGGGGTTACTAAACAACCCGAACCGCAGCTTGCTCTAAACCTCCCCTATTCCACAAGGGAAGAACGGACCACCCACAAAGCGGCTGGTGACCTCACCAAGAAAACAAGTAGAATTTAACAAGTAAATTAAACAACATATCTCCAATCACTTAACTTCTAATAAACTGCGATTTCTGGCGAGGACCTGGCGCAGCACCCCCAACGCTCTCCCGAACCGTCCGCTGCAAGCCGCATCAACGGACGCAGGAAGGCGCGCCGATCTTCCGTCGCACGGCGTCGCAGCTCGCCCCGGCCAGCCCGATGTCATGGTTCTGTTCCTGTTGCTCTCTTGTGAACCGCGAAGCCAATACCCCTTTCTATACGGCGCTGCCAACTGGACTCACGTGGGGCCCTCACACGCGCCGACGCTCAAGGCGGACAAGTCATCTCGTGTCTCAGTGCGCGACCAACCAACCGACCAATTCAACCGCCAATGACCGTTGCCCGAGCAACTCGAGCAGACTGGCGGCCTAACGCGCAGACTCAAATGCAGAAACTGAGTCCCGACCGGGCGACCACTAGCTGAGTTCTGTTACTGGCGGAGTGGCAAGACTCTCATTTTCTGGCTTGAAGTTTGATCTAAACGACAGACACTGACTGCCCCACACTGAGCCGGCTGACCAACTGACCAGACTCGCCTCGACTGACCGACTCACCTCCACAGAGCTCATAGCGCCCCTTAAATGCACGTGAACAGGCAACCTTTCCGCTTTCCCACCAGAGGGAGACACCAAAGCTGCGATTACCACAGCGGTGCCACCGCCAGAAACGGAGGGCGACTGCTTCACACAACGCGCTGCGGCGCGCTCTTCAAAACAGCAATTTTTTTTTTACCACGGCTCAATCACAAACCCAAGTTACGTTGTCGAAATAATTTACAAAATAAGATTCAAAGGAGTACAAGCCATCATTACGGCTATGCTTTGGTCAACGTTCTGGAACTCATCCATTCACGCATGCAATAGTGCAGTCGCACTATAACACATATGTACGCCAGCTCCATTTAAAAACGGTTTCACAGGCGACATAAAATAAAGTGAGGTTTCAATTCATCCCATAACAGATAAGTGTTAAAAATTTTGTCATTCAGTCACTTTGTGGTTACTACGGAACCTGTTTCTACCAAAATAATTTCATTTTTGTGTTGTTGAATTTTTAACTACTTGTGCATTCTTTTTTCTAAGTTAGGAACTGGGAACCAGTCCGGCATTTTCCTAAATGAGAGTGAAATTAATATGCTACCAAAGATTCAACCCTTTCACTAGATAACTATTACTTGATACCTTAGTCATACAATATTTTTCAACGTCAACATTTACATTACAATTAGGAAAGTATCATCAACTGATTAAACTATCTCAAACCTAACTCCTCAGTATATCGTAGACTGCATGGAAAGCGATGCATCTTCTGGAACACTAAGGCACACAGCATCCCGTATTCCTCCATCAAAAATCTTTCATTGTCGACTGCTTCCATTACAACCTCACGTAGCTTTCTAAATTCACTGGAAGCGTCAAACTCCCGACTGATATCATACATACAGCCACGAGCTTAGGTTAAGGGTGATTAATTTACTTGGCCATCGCCACCAAATTCTACAGGTGAATGTTTTTTTTCTTTGTTCCAGATAATATCGAATTTAGGGACCAGTAGTAGTCGAACACAATCAGTTTCAGTACCTTGGAAGCAAAATACTGCCGTACGTATTAAGGAAGATGTAACAAGGAGACTAGCACCGGTAAAGAGCACAATTCCTCGCATGGGGGTGACATAGACTGTGGGGAAGCCGTAAAGGAAGAGGACTGAAGCGACTGAGATGGAGTGTTACAGAAGATTGCTGAAAACTGGACTGATAAGAAATATGGAGGTCCTCCGCAGATGAGTGTGGAAAGAGATATGTGGAAAACACTAACAGGAAGAAGAGGTAGGATGATAGGATATGCATTAGTATTTCAAGGTGTGACTTCCATGGTACTGTAGGATGCGGTAGGGGGCAAAAACGGAAGATGAGTACAGATATTTAATATATGCAACAATAATCGAGGACGTTGCAAGAAAGTGCTACTCACAAGGGAACCTCCCCATCGCACCCCCCTCAGATTTAGTTATAAGTTGGCACAGTGGATAGGCCTTGAAAAACTGAACACAGATCAATCGAGGAAACAGGAAGAAGTTGCGTGGAACTATGAAAAAAATAAGCAAAATATACAAAGTGAGTAGTCTATGCGCAAGATAGACAACGCAAGGTCAATGTGAGCTTAGAGTTCCGTGGTCGCGTGGTGAGCGTGAGAAGCTGCGAAACGAAAGATTCTTGGTTCAAATCCTCCCTTGAGTGAAAAATTTATTTTCTTTATTTTCGCAAAGTTATGATGAGTCCATTCGTTCATTGATGTCTCTGTTCACTGTAATACGTTTAGTGTCTGTGTTTTGCGACCGCACCGCAAAACGGTGCGATTTGTAGACGAAAGGACGTGCTCTCCAATGGGAACCGAAAACATTTGACCGCAAGGTCATAGGCCAACCTGTTCCTCCACAGGAAAACACGTATGATATATTCTATACGACACTAGTGACAGATAAGAATTGTCTGAAAATAAAAAATTAAACTCTTCACTCAAGGAAAGACTTGAACCCAAGACCTCTCGTTCAACAGCTGCTCACGCTAACCACGGGACCATGGCGTTCCTGAGCTCGCATTTTCCTTGATGTTGCCTATCTTGCACATGGACTACTCAGTTTGTATATTTTGCATATTTTTTTCATAGTTCCACACAACTTCTTCCTGTTTTCTCGATAGATCTGTGTTCAGTTTCTCAAGGCCTATCCACTGTGCCAACTTATAACTAAATCTGAGGGGGGTGCGATGGGGAGGTTCCCTTGTCAGACATGAGGAAGCTAACGAAGATTAGGCATGATGGGAGAGAAAGAAAAAAACTCAGGTGATGGAAATGCAGTAAGGAAACTCACTTTCTGGTTTTGGCACCAGTCCAAACAACTTTCTTTTCTGATAATTTTCAGGGGCTTCAGAAACTATGTGACAACCGTCCATTTATAAAGCATGTCGAATCAAAACACCATTCAGCAGTCTAAATTTCCATTTGCTATTTTACTGAGCAACCAATTCCCGGCGAAATATTACGACATCTTCAGGTCCCCCGACCGACATATAGGAAGATTCCCACCTCTGGTCCAGTCGAAATAGGTGCCAACATTCAACAAATGGTATTCGTAGATTTCTACTTGACGCACCAATCCCTTCAATAATCACTGACGACGGTCAGCTTGGTAAAGGCAGACTATGTTGATAATCACAAATGTTTTTGTATCACTTGTTGTTAGTTTAGTGGCAAGTATTTGCTAAATTTTCTCATCAATGGTACGCCACAGAGTCACACGGAACTTGGTATGAATAGAGGAAATGGTTCATAATACGTTTCCGACAGAAACGTATAGCTCTCCTATTAGAGACCCATTACGTTCTTACCTCTGTGCTTCGCTAACTGCAGCGAAGGTCGCAATAACTGAGCTCCCTCTCAATAGCGCTAATTATGGTGACTTCACCCGAAATTTCCTGACATGGCGAGAACATGAAGGATTCTCGATCAGCGTTGACAGAGAGCTTCAGCACTAATACTTGCCACAGATGGGCCTCTTCATAGTGGAATCAAAGGATTACCCGGAAATCGGTGATGAATATTAGAGTTTACGAGCGACCGTTTGAGCTGTCTCAAATTATCAAATACGTGGTGTTTGTTGTTATAAGACGGTTTCCATGCGAAATGCTGAAGACATCTCATAAAGCATTACTTCTGTTGACTGCACTTTGAAACCAAACTGCTGAATTAAATTCTGATCTAAAGTTTATAAAAGTTAGGAACAGGCTTCGGTAGATTGTTGACTATGAAAACATTTAATAATTACGCATTTAATGAATCTTGCGCAGATATTAAATAGGCCGGCAGAAGAAGGAAAAAAAAAACCTCAAAATGAAGCCGGCAGGGAAAGGAAAGGAAAGATGGGGGGGGGGGGGGGGGCGGCAAGAAGCCACATGCTTCGTTGCAGTCAGTGTACCATGTATCTTTTGCTGTTCGCAACATAGGTATTGAGAAAGTCGGGTGAGCGACATATCTTTGTGTACGTCTCTGTGAGTTGTGTAACATCTGTCCAGCCTTCAGCCCTTTTCATGTTTTTACTGGTTGCGTTTGGTTATCGTAAATGGAGCGTCAGTAAGATATTCGTCTGAACTTGGGTAAACAAATCGTCTAGAAATATATCAATTCTATTAGTATATAGCTCTATTCCCAACCTCACTAGCTGACGCACTACTCCTTACGTTAAAATATATTTTCTAGATGTTTGTAACCCACAAAAGAGTAGTGATATAAAATGCTTTTAAGTTCTTTCAACTTTTTGATTGTTAATTGTGCAACATATCAGAAAGTATTTCCGTAATTAGAAACTACAGCTACATCCTCCACATTTAAATGACGTATGAAACTAGTACCAAAATCATAGACATCCGCGTTTGTTTGTTGAAACTATGATTTAGGTGGATTTAGTCTAACACTTGTAGGAATGTCGTTGAATCATACAGGGAATTTAAACCGTTCATATACTTGTGATTGCTGCTGCATCCTTGTACTCTATCATCTCGTATGCATGAGAGAATCAGTCGAAAGTATGTAATAGTATTAAAAATTCATTTTATTTTCTCAGTCGGTTCCATGCATAACTTCGTTTAGAATTCACCGTAATCATTGACAGATTAACGTTTCCATCTAAATGAAATGAGTTCCTTTCGCAGTCATTCGGAACCTCGAAGAGAAGCTGTGCCTTAAAATATACATCCATATATATTATTAAAATACATGTATGTATATCTCTTTTACATCTCCTTCTAAGCTGCTGGACCTATTTCAACCGGACATGCTTCACATATCGCTTACGGTCCGGCAACAATCGCTGTAGGAACAAGAATATGCGTGAAAAATTTGCGCGTCATGCAAGACGTTTGAATTTATTATTTAAGTGCTACTAAAGCTATTCGCAACAAATTTTGTTGACATTATCCACATATGGTGCTACATGCAACTACAAAACTATATCGTAGTACCACACACAGTTAAGGAGATATGATGTATAATTGCGTAGGCTTCCACGGCCAGAGTCAGTCGACATAAAAGTTTTCTGGGTTTGGTACCGCGTCATAATGTAAAAACTACTGCTGCTATAGAAAAGCCAACGTTTCGGCCACGATTGCAGCGGCCTTCTTCTGGGTCATTAGGTCTAATATGGTGTAATAAACAATGAGATGCATGAAGTTTTAAGACACTCCTACAGTCGAATTTGTACGTTATGCATTCTTCTTTCTATGACTTTCTCATAATTTTAAAGGTGTTTTCACGAATGTATGGAAATTAAAGTTTTTCCATATTACACTATAAACTCAGTACATTCATTGCTTTTTCTGTTTTAATATGAAGCTGGCAAAATAAATACCAGGGAAACGCCGGGTTTGTCAGCTGGTTTGTTAATAAGGTAAGCGATTGGAGGCGCATGTCATTATTTTTCTACGCCGTTTGTATAAATTATGGGTATGCGTTCCAGATGAATCATCCACAACTCAGCTGACGAACATCTAGCATGACAGAAATCGGAGGTAACGGCGGAAGCAACCAGGGACGGAATACACGTGAGCGTAAAACCTTCCATGAGTTTATGGCATACTGTGATTACATTTTAATGCTGACTTGCGAATTACTGTACAGTTTAACACTGTAGTATTTAATTAGTAGAATAGCAATCAATGAACTGGATTTAGCAACTAACAAACCTACAAACTGTATGGTGATGATGATTCAGCTAGTGTCAATAATATGTGAAATTAAGTGTCCATGTAATCAATCCCCTATCACCGATGATCGAGTTCCCACAAAACCATCTGTCTGTTGATCAACTACATTTCTTAGTTCTGTATTTAGAGACTTTCATTAATGATCCATTATTTAGGTAACTGTTATGGGCTGTACGTTTTTGTATACGATATATGCAGGACTCATACGCATATTCACTGATATGTTTTAAAGTTTCTATTGCACTTTCATGAACTCGTTCCTTGCCAGCGGACGACAATTTAGGAAGCGACCTTTGATCTCCACTTCTTTCTTTTAAATAAAGTATTCAGTTTAACCTCTTTGCTCCATTTAATGCTTCAAGAGCAAAACGTAACAACAATAATTAAAAAGCACCAAGAATAAGAAAAAGTGAGGCAGAGAGAGGAAAAGGAAAAAACGTACATAATAGACGGAAAAACATAAGCAAGCGATCTGCCACTATTATCAAAATATGTAAAGGAGTCCAAATACACAATGAAATTCTTAAGTTATCTCGCGACTGCGAAATATTGTTAACCCTGTACTCAAACGGTTACCATCCATCCACCCGCGTAACAAATTATGTACAGGATGATTATAATTAAAGTTAAACTTTCAAAATGTTGTAGAAATAACACCACTGGTCAGAATGACGTCAAACTGCAACGGAATATTATCGGAGAAGGGGGAAAACGTACGACAGAAGAAAATAAAATTGTGTGAAAATTGATTAATAGATGGCGCTGTATGTGTCAGAATACGTAAATAAAAACATCGGTCATGCACCCGACCCATTGAATATGGTGTAAACACGCCGGGTAATTGGCTTTTACTCCTTTTGCGTCACGTCAAAATCCTACGAAACATCCTTCTTTGCTATCCATTCCAAATTACTCATGCGCACGAGCTGCTTCCCGTTGATCTGCCAGTAATAGAGACCTTTGGTTTAGAATTTCTTGCTCGCATGGAAGTGGACAGTGATTGTCCGTGGAAGATGTTGTGGACAGACGAAGCCCACTTCCATGTGACTGGATATGTCAATACACAGAATTGTCGAATATGGGTAACGGAAAATCCACACGCAAATCAATCAGCACCACTTCATCCTGAAAAGGTCACTGTGTGGTGCGGGTTTACGGCATCATTTGTCATAGGGCCACATTTTTTCAAAGAGACAGGTGCTTCCGGTCCTGTTACCTGTGCCTTCACTGGTAAGCGCTATGACTGTTTTTAGCGCAAGCATGTCATTCTAGCTCTCCAACAGCGTGGACATGTGAATGGTATGATTTATCCAAGATGGCGCACCTTCGTACATTGCAAATCCAATTAATCAGCTGCTGAAATGCCATTTCGGAAATGGTAGAATTATCAGCCGCCATTTCCGAACAGCCTGGCCGTCCCGATCACCTGATCTTAAGCCGTGTGACGTTTGGCTGTGGGGATGTCTGAAAGATGTTGTTTTCAATGTTCCGACTGCAAACTTAGCTGTACTGAAGGCACGCATTGCGCAACGCATTCTGAACGTGAGCCCGAAAACACTTGGTTCAGTTGTGGAACAAGCTGCTTCTAGATTTCAGCTTGTTGCAGAAAACGGTGGACAGCATATTGAACATGTTTTGCGCCAGTCACACGGCAATTAATAACCCGATTTGATTTTGATTGATGCTTTTTATGCGGTTTTTGGCCTCGTGAGAATTAAAAACCGGTGTGGTTGATACTTTTTATACGGTTTTTGGCCGCAGGACAATTGAATACCGATTTTTCCCATCCGATGACACATGGCCTTGCCGTAGTGGATGGGCTTACGTAACTAACAGTATCACAGCTGTACACCCATGCACACTGAGTAATACGGTTTGTTTAACGTCAGACGTACACCTTAATCACTGTTGTATGATTCATTTATCATTTGCATTTGAACACTATTAAATTATGGTTCTTACAGCGCCGTCTATTGCTACATTTTGTAACTATTTATTTTTCTTCCGCCATACGTTATCCCCCTTCTCCGATAATATTCCGTTGCAATGTGACGTCATTCTGACCAGTCATTTCTACACCGGTTTGAAAGTTTAACTTTAATTATAATGTCCCTGTACATATCCTAAATTGTTCGTTTACTGGTGTCGATCTGTGAAAATGTGTAACGTGTGAATGATTATTTCTCCATTGTACCTTACCCCTTCTTGATGTGGGCACGTTTTATTTTGTCAGCGTGTCGTCCTTCTCAAATCCCAGTGGCTCATGTACAAAAGTGCTGACACCTCTATCATCAAAGAATCTTGGATTGGACAGTCAAGAATGACTCTGTCGGGTGTACCATTGACCTAGTAACCGCTTCCGATTATTCCGTTCATTTTATCCTATATAAATATTCTGTACATGTAACACGTCCCGTTAAATAGCTATTTATATCCCGACTACGACATTATTGCACTTTCCTCCTGTGTCCGTTATCGAACAGGCTGTGACGTTGCAGTAAACAAGTATAGTAGTGACTAAGGCAAACGCATCGCACGGTGAATGATGTCAAGACAGCTGTGCTTATCCTACAGTGTGTTCCAGCTTGTCTTAGTGAATCATCATCATAAAAACTCACAATAAGCCGACCGAAGCGCCCTCTCTCCCAGTTGCAATAATATTTTGATCGACTAACACAACCTACCACAGTGCTATGAGGGAAACAGAGTCAGGCAGTTTGATATAGCACAGTTGTGGTATATCAAGCCAGGAAACCACCTCACCAAAATATGCCTACGCTACAACATTCACGCTACAACATTAAGAATATCCTCTCACCCAATTACGCCACCGACCTCGTCAGTCAGAATTTTGAAATGTTTTAATTTTTTAACGTTATTAACTTAAATTTTCCCTTTAGGGTAATGAAAGAAAGACTTATGAAACATTATGTAAAAAGTAATTACGTTTACTGTTATATCTGAACTTAACACTTACAGTCACAGTAGTTTCGTGGTAAGAGGTCGAGAGAAACAAAACGTTTTAATATCAACTTTTGTGAATTTCATGCTGTTAAAATTTATAATATTTTGAGGTTAATTTTAGCAAGTGCAAGAACGAGGTGTGTTTAACACTGAAGGATGATTTTAGTGAGAAAAATAAATAAACTTCGAAAGGTTAAGACCGACAAAATCAATGGGCTAAGAGCGCGAGAGGGATTGATAACGTGGTGCGGTGCGCATGCGCTGTAGTACAGGTAGCTACTGTAGTACAGTTTTGATACGTCTACATCTGTCTACCAGTATGTGACTACTCTGGAATTCACACTTCTGTGCCCCATAGAGGGTTCATCGAAACACCTTCAGGCTGTTTCTCAGTCTTCCACCTTCGAAAGTCGTGCGGGAAAACAGAATACCATATCTTTCCGGGCGAGCTCTGAATCCCCTTTTTTATTTCAATTGTCATTTCTCCATATGTACGTGGAGGTCAAAAAAGTATTTTCACTTCAGCAGGAGAACGATAAGGATTTTAAATTTCGGGGAAAGATCTCGACGCAACGAAAAACGCCTTTGTATGAAAGATTGTCATGCTCTGTTTCGTGATAGCACGAAACGAGCTACCCTTCTTTGAGCTTCTCGATTTTCACCACTAATTCTATTTGTTACGTATCCCATAACGTGCAGCAATACTCCAAAAGGTGACGGGCAAGCGTTGGGACTCTCTTTAGCAGACCTCTTGCATCTTCTAAGTGCCCTGCGAAAAAATCAGTCTTTGGTTCGCCCTCCCCACAACGTCATCAATGTTATCGTTCCAACTTAAGCTGATCGTAACTGTAATCCCAAGTATTTACTTGAATTGACAGCCTATAGACTTCTGTAATCTATCGTGTAATCGAAGTTTAACGGATTTGTTGTAGTACTCATGTGGATGACCCCATACTTTATTTAGAAACAGTTCCTACTTTTCCTACCATACAGATATCTTATCTAAATCATTTCGCAGTTAGTTTTGATTTTTTATGGCTTTGCTGTACGGCAAATGACAACGTTCCCTGCAAATAGTCTAAGAAGGCCTATCAAATTGTCTCCTAAATTGTTTACATAGATCAGAAACAGCATATAAACTGTAAAACTTCCTTGGAGAACGCCACATACCACTTCTGTTTTACTTGATAACTTTCTGTGAGTAGGTATGAACTATGAGCGTTCTGACTGGAAATCACGAACTTTGTTGCACAATTGTGTAGCACCTCATTGGTAAGCAACTTCATTAACTGTCACTTGTGAGCAACGGTGCTAAAAGCCTTCCGGAAATCTAGAAATACGGAAACAATTCTAGATCCTCCGTCGATATCTCTCATTACATTGCATGAATAAAACGCTAGCTGCGTTTCACAAGTACGTTATTTTCTGAATATAAATACCTAGGTGTAACTATATTTGTGAAAGCAAGTGTGTAGAAAATAGAAATAAGACTGACGTAAGGACAAGTGTAGCTCGAAAGTAAAACTATATATGAAGAATGGTATCTGTTTGTTTGTAATTCTTGCAAATCTCCAGTTTTATTCCAATCTTGATGAAATTTTGCACACTTCACCTTCAAGACAATAGGAAAACCACTGTCTTCATAAAATTTCGTAATCTGATATAAAACATATTGAATGTAATGTATGAAGGAGAAATACTGTCACCTATCTTTTATAAAAGTTCTTGGCCGATTTACTTTAAATTTCTTGACGGCCCCCTAATGAATATCTGTTCAGACATAGGTCATATATGCATATGTGTGTGTGTGTGTGTGTGTGTGTGTGTAGGGTGGCCCATTTAAACGTTTCAGCACAAATATCTCTGGAACAACTCCATAGATACTGAAAACCGATTTTCACAGGTATGAATTTAAAGCAGGGGCTCATGTAAGTAAATACTATGAAACATTCCAAAACGTAAACAAGTATTATTTTCAACACAAAGCTTATGGTATTTTTGGACATCCAGTATTATTTCTTACGCAACCAATGACATGAAAAATCAAAAAAAGAATGGCGTTGATTGGATCGCAATACCTGAATTACATCCCGAGAAATTGCAAAACTAATCTGATGCTTGAAATAAACGTAACGTGCCGCTATTACATATGCCGAGATGCTTGCGTTAACCCTACGTTGTTCGTAATTACAATGTGATTTATGTACTACGATGTAACAAACGCTGTACTTATTGCCATTTACACTGTTATTAAGTGGACTGGAAACAATACAGATGCCTGATCACAAACAGTGAAAAATAAGGAAAGGATTTGCTCGTTCCTGCTTTATTGATCTTTACTACGGTACTAGAATGGGCATAACGGTAACGAAAAACTGAATATCACCGGTCAGGGAAAACATAATTAACGGCTAACCAAGTATGTAACAGAGGGGTAATTGGTAGTAGTACATAGTTCATTGACTTGACATCTGTATTGTTGCCAGTTCAATTAATGTCAGTGTAAACAGCAATAAGTACCGCTTTTGTTGCATCATAGTACGTCAATCACTTCGCAATTACGAGCAACGTGGAGTTAACGCTTGCATCTCGGGATGTGCAGTAGCAGCGTGTTTCGTTTATTTCCAGCGTCGACTTCGTGTTGCAATTTCTTGGGATGAAATTGATGTATTGCGGTGCAACCAAAGCAATCCCTTTTTCCAATTTTTCATGTTATTGTTTGTGTAAGAAATAATACACGGTGTTCACGAAAACAAAAAAAACATATTAATGTTGGAAATAGTATTTCCTTACGTTTTAGAATGCGTCATAATTTTTACTTCCATGAGGACCTGCCTTACATTGTTGAAAGTCTTTTTTCAATATCTATTATTGTTCCAGAGATATTTGTGCTGAAACGTTTACCCGCCCCCCCCCCTCCCGCCCCCCTACATGTTACCAAGTCTCAAAAAGAACTTCACCGATTTACTTCAAAGTTCTACATTCAGATGAAACAATGAAGAAAATTAAAGAAACAGTAAATGTTTAACAAACTAAATATATCGTAGTTAACAGACTGTAATGCCTATCGGGAATAAATTACAGTGGCTGTACGCGTCTTGGAGATAGTACCATCAGAGTCACTAGATCGCGGGACAAGCGAAAGCTCGAGAATTTGAAACAAACATGATTGCAAAGAAGTGTACTGACATGGTAAAAGTATGCATTTTACATTTAGATTTTAGGTACATTATATATATGTATATTACTTTAATTTGTAATATAACAAAGAATCAAATCATAATTTATCCATAGGTGAGGAAATATTCATTCATTGCATTCCGCTGACAATCAGTGATCCAAATATGCCCTTCAATTTAAAGCGAGTGTCTCCTGGTGTAACCAATAGCTCCTTGAGATTAACCCCTCCAAAACTAAGGCAATATTTATAGAACACGCCTTTCGTTTCCTCACCATTTACGACCGCCCCATCCAGCAAACTGACACAATAATATGCCTTGGACTAAACTTCGACCGTCAACTAGTGTCGGAATCTCACCTACTAGCCACCCAACAGAAATCCCACAATAGACTCAAATTACTAAAACTTGTAACCGGCCGAACGCGGGAACTGCACTCCTTCACTGCCCTCCACACGTACAAATCCCGGATCCAACCTCACCCTTTGCTGTGCAAATGTAGCATGGATCTTCGCCCCTCCCGAGTTCTCTAAGTCCATTCAGATCCTCGAACAACATGCTCCCCTCGTCACTTTCCGCATCCGTTTGCTTCCCCCACAAAGATCCTTCGTCAGCTCATCAGATTCCCACCATTTCTCACCTACATTAAACACCTCCGAGTAACCTACACCATCCGTATACTACACTCCAACAATTCTACTGTGGCCCTCCTTCTCCTTTCAAATCCTAGTGTACTGCCGCGCCTCTACCTACACATGTCTTCAACCCTTAACCTGCACATACACCGCGTCCACTCCCAAAGAAATTTCAACTATTTTCCTCTCCCAGACCATGAACTCTGCCCCGACATATATCCGTCATATCAACTCTGAACCCTTGAATAATTTTAACAAAACCATCAGCTGTAATTGAAACCAACGTCGTTTATTCTTTTTAAAACATGCTGGGAGTTTCGAAATCAAATGGTGGCATCTTCAGGCCCCAAGCGCAACCTGCCATCCATAACCGTTTTCATGTGCAATGAACAGAATCGTATGCAGCGGGTAAAAATTAACTAGATTCCGTACCTTGCGTGGCAATAACAAGGCCAACATGGTCAGATGACACCTGCAACGCTTGGGTCCGGAAGACGACACAATTTGATGTCGAAACTGGTAGCATGTTTTAAAAAGAAAAGACGTCATTAGATTTAAATGCACCAGCTGCTTTTGTTATCGTTATTCAAGCACTTCATGTTCTGGCTGGAGTCCCACATTCCTTGAAGGGTTACCAGAAACTCTAAATCCATCCTACCCTATTCACATCCCCCCACTGGGCCCCCTCCCCCTCCTCCACGCATCATCCGTTTCCCCTGCCCTGTAACCCCCCCGCCCCAACTCTTTCTCCTCTGACAGCTATAGCTCCCAATACCAGTTGGCCCACCTCTCCTTGAACCCCACAACTACTCCTGCCTGGTCACCACCTCTTACCAGTTCTCCATCCTCATCACTACCACTCCCTGTCTCCCTCCATACAAACTATTCTTTCTCATCTACAGTCCACCATTCCGTGGCATGTCGTATTCAGTTTTAGTGAAAGTGCACAGTGCTCCGTTTTTAATGGTCAGTGTATCTTCTGCGGCGTTCAGTGTTTCTCGTCCGCCTGCTTAGCTGAGTGGTAACAACGGGCACGGTAACTCAGCGTGTTCGGTCAGAGAGTTAGCTGCCCTCTGTAATAAAAAAGACTCATTCAATGGAACAATGAAGAACTGAAATGGGTGTCTTGCGACGTCCGCCCCGAGCAAATACAACGAACGAAAACGAACAAAATGAGATTTTTAGAAGCAGCCACGGTAGCTCAGAGTGCTCGGTCAGAGGGTTAGCTATCCTCTGTAATAAAAAGCTGAGTGAACGGATCAACAAAGAAACTGAACGGCTGTCATCGGACGTCCGCCACGAAAAATTCTTCGAGCAATGTGGATCAAAATGAGATTAAAAAAAAAAAGTGATAACGTGCTTGGCTCCGGTGCAGCGGGCCAAGGTTCGATTCCCGGCAGGGTTGGAGATTTTCTCCGCTCGCGGACCGTGTGGTGTGTCCTCCTCAAAATCATTTCATCCTCTTCACCGGCACGCAAGTCGCCCAATATGGCGTCAACTGAAATGAGACTTGCACTCGGCGGCCGAACTTCCCCGGATGGGACTTCCCACTCAACAATGCCACACGTGTTTTTCAAGTGTTTAGTGCTCTTCTAGTGATTGTCAAGTGTTTTAACTGTGCTCTCTGTCCACGTGTGATCACTGTTTTTCAACAATTCGTGAAAAGAGCATTATATTATTTATATTTCTCCCATTCACATCGCCTTTAAAAATTTCCGTGCATGTGTCTATGAGTTGTCTTTTTTTCTGTTTTTAGCCTCTAAGTCAGCGAAACGTCTTACTGGCTGAAGAGCGGGTTATTTGTACCGCTGCCGGCTACCTCCTCCTCCTCCCCCCTCCCCCCCACGGCCTGAACTGGGCGCGAGGTGGATGACCCCATGTGGCTTGCATTCGCTGTGTCAAACAAGGCACAGGGCCAGCCACTTCGGCTGACAGCTAGTCACAAATACAAATGAAAACATTAAGAGTACCGGGTGACCAAAAAGTCAGTATACATTTTAAAAATTAATAAACCACGGAATAATGTAGATAGAGGGGTAAAAATTGACACACATGCTTGGAATGACATGGGGTTTTATTAGAACAAAAAAAAAAATCAAAGTTCATAAAATGTCTGACAGATAGCGCTCGACGACAAAACGTTAGTAACCGCTACCGTGACGGGTGAGAGGTACGCAGATATGTTACAGAATCGCATCATCCCCAGCCTGGCTGATAAACACCTGCTGGAACGTACGATGTTTATGCAGGATGGCGCTTCACCCCATACTGCTAGACGCGTGAAAGAACTCTTCCGTGCGTCGTTTGGAGATGATCGTGTGCTCAGCCGCCACTTTCGTCATCCTTGGCGTCCCAGGTCCCCAGACGTCAGTCCATGCGATTATTGCCTTTGGGGTTACCTGAAGTCGCAAATGTATCGTGGTCGACCGACATCTCTAGCGATGCTGAAAGACAACATCCGACGCCAACGCCTCACCATAACTCCGGACATGCTTTACAGTGCTGTTCACAACATTATTCCTCGACTACAGCTATTGTTGGTTGAGGAATGATGGTGGACATATTGAGCATTTCCTGTAAAGAACATGATCTTTGCTTTGTCTTACTTTGTTATGCTAATTACTGCTATTCTGACCAGATGAAGCGCCATCTGTCGGACATTTTTTGAACGTTTGTATTTTTTTGGTTCTAATAAAACCCCATGTCATTCCAAGCATGTGTGTCAATTTGTACCTCTCTATCTACATTATTCCGTGATTTATTCAGTTTTCAAATTTATACTGACTTTTTGATCACCCGGTACATACAACTGTGCTGCTTAGATTTAAATGATCCCTCAAGCCTAAAATTTAACCATGTACACTCAGAATATATTAATGGTTCGTCTTGATCGGAATCGTGAACCTTGTCGCTATATTCTATTGTTGTGGACGACAAGTCAGCGAACCAGCTGCCACGCCCCAAATAGCTCCAGAGTGTGGGCGGATGGGCCCGGCAGTTGTGACGTCAGGCGGACCCGCGGACCCGCCGTGATGAATGGCCGCAGCAGCCGGCCGGGCAGCCGGGCGGCCCGCCGCACGCGACGGCTCCGGATCGGCGCTCAGCCGCTGTGCGGGCGCCGTAATCCGCTGCACGCAACCGCCATCGAGCCCTGCGTCACCCGCCTCAATAATGCAGCTCCCGCCGGGAAATGGAATTTGTACGTCCCCTGTTGCTGAAATTAATGTTCGCGAGAGCACCTGGCAGCTCGTGGGCGGCAACACTCCGTGGCAGTTGCGGATGAGAACGTACATCACTTTGTCGCTCGGTCACCTAAAAATCCTCTGTAACTGGTGGGTGTTCGAACCGTGCATACAAACACATTATACTGTTGGCCTTTAAAATTGCAGTATGAGGAAGAGAGGACGGAGGAAACATAAAATTGTCTTGTAGTGTATCACCTGATGCGGTACGGAAATCATTTACATTTGATCGTAACATGATCTAATTACGCACCGGTTTTTCTCTTAAAGGAAACCCACCCGAATTTTGGTTGATTGTGACAGAACTGATACCGACATCCAACAAATACACAAAGTACTAAATCGACTTCATCCGGAAATGAAATTTACAATGGAGTCTGAAGCAAACAAATCAATCAAACGGTTGAGATGGCTCTGTGCACCATGGGACATAACATCTGAGGTCATCAGTCTCTTACAACCTAGAACTTAGAACTACTTAAACCTAACTATCCTAAGGACATCACACACATCCATGCCCGAGGCAGGATTCGAACCTGCGACCCTAGCAGTCGCACGGTTCCGGACTAAGCGCCTAGAACCGCTCGGCTTTCTAGACATGTCAATTACCAACGTCAACAACACAAAAATTTTAAATTTACGAGGAAGTCATAACGACAGATAACGTTACAATGCCAAATCATACCATTGGGCAGCACGGGATTAGCCGAGCGATATCAGACGCTGCAGTCATAGACTGTGCGGCTGGTCCCGGCGGAGGTTCGAGTCCTCCCTCGGGTATTGGTGTGTGTGTTTGCCCTTACGATAATTTAGGTTAAGTAGTGTGTAAGCTTAGGGACTGATGACCTTAGCAGTTAAGACCCATAAGATTTCACACACATTTGAACAACATCTTACCATTGGAAAGAACATAAATACGCGTATTTCCACACAACGCATAACAGGATGATTAATCTCAATCTTGAACGATCGGCCGTAAGCAAAGAAATTGCCGTAGTCCAATATGTAGCCCAACAGAACGATTTCAACCCAGACACGGTAGTTCAACTCTCTACAAAACAATCCAAAAACATACACACGACAAAATCTATTAATAAGAGAACCACCAACGAAACATGAAACCTCGTACAAACTGATGATACATCGAGAAAACCTAAGTAATAAATCAAATGTATTACTAAAATATACAACAGTAAAATTCGGTTATCTCACCAACAATATCTTAAAATCACGAGTCCACTCAAGGAAAAGGAAACCGCCAGTTGACGCCAACACAGGGATATATGAAATCAAACATAAATCTGTGAAAATTTTAACATATGTCAAACAGAACGAGATTTCGACATTACATGTTGAGAGTACACTAGAAACTACGAGAACAATGTTATTTTTTTAAACCCTTAAAATCCTAGGTCAACAAAGCATAACGAATAGAACAAGCAATGAAAATCTTGCACGTAATGCCAAAGGGATAGCGATGAATGTTCTGGAAGCAATGGAAATACGTATGCACACACTTAAGATACCAGAGAAAATACTAAACGAACAATATATATATATATATATATATATATATATATATATATATATATCCTTCTATAGCATCCACTGACGTGGAAAAGTACCAAAAAGCTGTCACAAACTCCATAAAATACATAGACAGCATTTGAACAAGCAACACTAACAAAAAATAGAAATAAGTACCTACATATGCACAGACCATACGGCCATAACATGTAAATCCAAAAAAATTTAAGCAAATAATGATAACAATCTATACATTATTCGCTAAATATCTTGACAATGGCAATTGTGGCTGAAATAGGCCTACCAAAGGAAAGAAATATTATTTAACGGGTATAAGTGCTGATGTTTTTATAGTTGTAGCTCAATATGTATACACATCAATGTGTTGGTTACTTTTTGACTGTGTCCAACACTCTTTCACAGGTCACGTAACGTACTATTTGTTGTTTTCTACATGGTCGTAAATGCACCACTGAGTGGACTACGCCTGTCAGTATAAACTAACAGTGCATTAATCATTGAACGCCCTTCATACGACTCCTAATAGGAGTAATTATTATTAGTGTGCAAATACCGATGTAATGTTGTACTAAACACTGTCCTAAGTACCAGTAGAAATATCTGCCCTTATTACATCCTGTATACAGAGAGATATAAAATGTGTAATTAAAGTTAAACTTTCAAAACGCTTCAGAAATTACGCGACTCGTCAGAATGACGTCAAATTGCAACGGAATGTAGTCGGAGAAGGTGGAAAACGTATAGCAGAAGAAGAAAAATAGTGTGAAAATTGATCAATAGATGGCGGTGTATGTGTCAGGATACGTAAATGGAAACACCTGTCACGAGCACGACCCATTGAAGTTCGTATAAAAACGTCGGGTACACGGCTTTTCCTCCTTTCGCGTCTGCAACGTGCGCCGTGAGTGTCTCAATGCAGGATCGCGCTCTGCTTGCAAAGCTGTATTACAAGAATGGTGACTGTGCACACGTCGCTCTGCTGAATTCCGGACACTGAAGGGTTTGTAAAAAGGCGTTGGCCGATGACTGCCGTGGGTCTGGCGAAAATTATTTGGAAATTCTCAAAGATCGGTTCTTTTGGTCTGCAACTCGGTAGAGAGAGGAAACGAACTGATTCGACGTCAGTGGAAGCAGTGGCCACAGCAATGCAGGAAGAGACGAGTGGTTCTGTGCAAACGTGTAGTGCATGGAGAATTGCCCGGACATTGGACGTACCAGTGAGCGTAAAATCCTACGAAACATATTTCTTTGCTATCCATTCCAAATTACTCATGCGCACGAGCTGCTACCTGTTGACCTGCCAGCGAGAGATACCTTTGCTTTAGAATTTCTTGCTCCCATGGAAGTGAGCAACGATTAGCTGTGAAAGATGCTGTAGACAGACGAAACCCACTTCCATCTAACAGGAGATGTCAATACATATAACTGTCGAAAAAGGGCAACGGAAAACCACACGCAAATCAGCCAGCACCACTTAATCCTGAAAAGGTTACTGTGTGGTGCGGGTTTAGGGCATCATTTATCATAGGGCCATATTTTTTCGAAGAGACAGTACTTCCGCTCCAGTTACCTCTACTGTCACTGGTAAGCGCTATGAGTGTTTTTTTTTTCCAACACGTCGTTCCAGCTCTCAAACAGCGTGAATTTGTGGATGGGATCATTTTTATGCAAGATGACGCACCTCCGCACATTGCAAATCCAGTTAAACAGCTGCTGAAACGCCATTTCGGAAATGCTAGAATCATCAGCCGCCATTTCCCTACAGCCTGGCCGTCCCAATCACCTGATCTTAGTCCGTTTGGCTACTGACTGTGTTACTATGTGAAAGATGTTGTGTTCAGTGTTCCGACTGCAAACTTAGCTGTACTGAAGGCACGCATTGCGCAACACATTCTGAACATGGCCACGGAAACACGACGATCACTTGTGGAACATGCTGTTTGTCGATTTCAACTTGTTTCAGAAAACGGTGGAAAGCATATTGAACATGTTTGCGCCAGTCACACGGATTAATAATTCGATTTGATTTTGATTTATGCTTTTTATGCGGTTTCTGGCCTGAGGGCAATTAAAAACTGATGTGATTGGCGCATTGTATGCGGTTTTTGGTCTCAGGACAATTAAAAACCGGTGTGAGTGATGCTTTTTAGGCGGTTTTTGGCCTCAGGACAGTTAAAAACCGATTTTTCCCATCCGATGTGATACGACCTCGCCGTGGTGGATAGGCTTACGTAACAGTATCACAACTGTACACTCACGTGCACTGAGTAGTAGAGTTTGTTTAACGTCAAACGTACACCTTAGGCATTGTTGTATGATTCATTTGTCATCTGTAGTCGCACTATTAAATTATGATGCTTACAGCGCCATCTATTGCTACATTTTGTAACATTTATTTCTCTTCTGTCATACGTTTTCCCCGTTCTCCGATAATATTCAGTTGCAATTTGATGTCATTCTGACCAGTGGCGTTATTTCTACAGCGGTTTGGAAGTTTAATTATAATCTCCCTGTAACTATAATGTCATTACAAGATAGTGATAAATTGTTCACACTTCCTGTCAGACGAAGAAACTTGTACCAGCTCGCCCTGGAATTCGTCAGCGGCAGGATCGTGGCTTCTGAAGACTGTAGTTTATCGTTCCGCGATATTGCTGCTCGTAGGGTTCCCAAGACTCATTACTGGTGGATTCAAAAAAGCCGTACCCAGAGTCATGCAGACCTAAGGACTAGTATCTGAGAATATAGACGTATTGTTTACCGGCTGTACAGGACCGTACAATCACCTCACGTTCCTTGAATTAGGAAATGGGTCTGTTTGTCCCAAAACAAGTATCCGAACGGTCAGTACGACGACGTCTGGAGCGCGGCGGGCTTCATCATGGCAGTCATTAACGCGGCTTTCACTGACGGGGTGTGGGACGTGCTTTGTCCGTGGTGCAGCCAATCGCATCACAGGAGTGACACTATGTGCTCCTGTCGGCCGAGTCCCATTTCCGCTTCCAACAGCACCAAGGTGGACGCACGAGGGACCGGGCCACGTTTACATGTGGGACACGTTTACGCAGACCACTTTTCTCAGGAACCATTCTTGCTTGAGCACTACCAACAATGGAAGATTAGCACTGGCGTCTCCTGAGGACTCTCACAGACATCACGGCACCAGCTCACTGAACGTCTTAGCGTGAAGAACATATTTGTGTTATTGCGCAAGGTGAGCTGCTATGGAGAGTAACTTTTAGAATTAAAAATAATTACATGTGACTTTTCAGGAGAATATTCTACTTTACAATGTAGATTTGCATAATCTGAAAGCGCAAAAGTTACTTACTAAACGTGGCGATGGAGTACGTTTACAGAGTTCTGTTGGAACAAGTTTACGCACTATTTTGCATTGCCAATCAAACAAGCTTTAAGCTAACAGCAGTTGGAAACGAAATCTAAAAAATTAACGCACAGAAGAATAAAAGGTTGATGTCGCTAAAAATGCTACTTGAACCTAATGAATCTCAAAAATAAATAGTTAATTCTATGACAGCAAGGGCTGATAAGGGAAAGAAGTTGCTATCAGCAAGAACATGGAGAAATTTGGATATCCCTCCATTAGTGATTTTCCCAAAGGCTGGTTTTCACATCATAACTCTTTCTGTTCTCGTCTTCTGCCATACTCTACAGGTGGCAATTTCCGCTTCCCTTTATGTCGTCTATTGTATCTCCTCCATCCTCACAACCTATTTTCACAACATAGTCCTTCTAAATCGTCTGCTTGCAAGCACTCCCGTCTCAACGAATGTACCATCCAGTTGCTCTTCATTTTTCTTATCACCTGCAGTAGCCTGGTGAAAAGGATGAAAGCTGCCTTTGAATTTACTGCCTGAAACGATACAACCAATCCAAAAAAAGTCAAGAAAGGGTCCAGTGCCTTGGATGCGACACGTAAGATCACGACGACAGTTACATTACATTCTGTGTGCACATATTACAGTCCGTACGATGATCATGAACAGGACTTTAATTAACATTAAGACTTCTATGTAAGTTGTATTATGCTAACAGGTGAAAATTCATCAAAAAATTTGCTAACTGCCAGTAAAATTATTTTATTTTGGCATGTTAACTGAAGTAAGTAAGTGTATAATTGTGTTTAGTGCCAATAAGATTTTGAAAATTTTTGTAGCGTGTTTTGTTTATTCGTTATTGTGTTATATGATATACGTAAACACAGCCCCCCCACAGATGCGTTAAAGCATTCAACTTCAGTCTGTATAAAATTATTTTGCACTCTTAAATGTAATGTTGAGGTAGATGTGTATATTTTATGTTATACCTTTATAACCATGTTTCAAGAGTAAACCATTTTAAACTCAATAAATGCAACCAAAAAATTTTTTAAAGTCCTAAAAAGATCGCCGTAAATGGGTCCCCATCTCCCCTATCCATGTCTGGAGGCACCAAGGAGAAACAACGCAGCGAGATTGCATAAACGCCAGGCTCCTGGTGTGATGTTATGGGATGCCTTGCTTGCTCAATATGGTCACCTCTGGATCGTATAGTCGGTGATCTGGGCAGCAGGCTTTACATAGAAACTTAAGCCCGATGGCTGTCACTATCTTGATGGTCTCAGTGGCCTTATTTTTCAACAAGATAATGTCAGGCCTGGTAGTCTAATGACGAAGTACGTCCCTGAAAACCAAGAGGTCACGGGTTCAAATCCTAGCTGGACCACGAAAACAATTTTGTGTCTGCCGTCTTCATATACTGCCGTGGTTGCTGTGCATGGAAGAATGGCGCTATCCAAAACTGGCGCGGAGGCGATTGTGATACACCACAGGCCATAGATGACAGGAATGAACGACGGCTGCCGAGGTGTGTACAATTGTTGAGCAACTGACCGCCCAAATGAACCAAGGGGCTACTAACAGCGTCTCCTAAGCGACGGTTCTGTGACCTTCTGTTCATACGGAACACTTCACTAGATGCCTTGATCATACACCCACGCTGATTGTTACTCATCGGCTTTGAAGGCTGGAATTTGGACGCCTACACCGCAACTGGAGGTCCATTAGGTGACATTTTCAGATGAATCACGTTTTATGTTCAATCGGACTGTAAGTAAACAACAATTGTCGGAAGGGTTCAGGTCGGGGAAGGGTTCATTATGGTCTGGGGAAAGTTTTCATGGCATTCCCCAGGTGATCTCGTCATTCTCGTCAGGGATCATGTCCACCACTACAAACACTTTGTTTTTCCTCGGCCGATAGCATCTACTAACGGTTCTGTTCATACGGAACACTTCACTAGATGCCTTGTTCATACACCCACGCTGATTGTTACTCATCGGCTTTGAAGGCTGGAATTTGGACGCCTACACCGCAACTGGAGGTCCATTAGGTGACATTTTCAGATGAATCACGTTTTATGTTCAATCGGACTGTAAGTAAACAACAATCGTCGGAAGGGTTCAGGTCGGGGAAGGGTTCATTATGCGTGTCACACAGTTCACAGTGTACGTGCGTGGCTGAAAGAACACCAGAATGAGTTTATCAAACTCCCCTGGCCACAAAACTCCCCGGATTTCAAGCCAGTTGAGAATATGTGGGGTCACCTTGATCGGGCTACTCACGCCGTTGATCTTCTTGTGGGAAATCGAGTGCAGCTGGCCGCGACCTGTCGGTACCCTCCAGATCGTCACTGATTTTTTTCCTGCACGTCTCGCAGCGGTTCGCTTGTTATTCAGACTTTTGACATATGGTCACTTTAATGTGACTGGACAGCGTATAAGAAGATAACGCAAGACCATAAGTTGCCCCTGCCGTCCGGTCCTGTCTCGGTACAATGATCGACTGTTTCCTGGCCAGCAGGTGCTCCAGAATACATACATACCCCGCAAGCTACCGTACGCAGCACGCAGCAAGGTGGAGGGTACGTTGCACCACTATTAGTTATTCCGTTTCCCCTTCCTGTTCCACTCGCAAATGGAGCGAATGTAAAACGACTGTCCGTAAGCTCCGTATGAGCCCTAATTTCTCTTCTCTTGACTTCGAGATCCTTATGTGAGATTGAGTTGGTGGTAGTAGAATCGTCCCGCAGTTAGTCGCCAATGCCGGTGCTCCAAACTCCATCAGTAGTGTTTCCCCACAAAGAAAAAAAAATGGCTCTAAGCACTATGGGACTTAACATCTGAGGTCATCAGTCCCCTAGACTTAGAACTACGTTAACCTAACTAACCTAACGACATCACACACATCCATGCACGAGGCAGGATTCGAACCTACGACCGTAACAGCAGAGTGGTTGCGGTCTGAAGCACCTAGAACCGCTCGACCACAGCAGCCGGCTTTCCGGAAAAGAATACCTTTTTGAAAGTATTGGTAATTTCTAACGGGAGGAAGTGACTGCTACTACCTGTTATCCAAGAGCATACGTAGGACATTTACAAATGGTACCGAAAGCCGTCGAGGTACTTTGGAAAGTATGAGAATGGCCAGAAAGTCCTTTCCAGAAAATTCACCCAAGGGAAATATGAGACCCAGTGGTTGCCAGATACCAGTTGAGTCAGATGATGACGTAGAATCATGTTCCCGCTGTACCAGTCATCCTCAGATGAGGGAGTCAGACGATTGCACGAGGGTCAGGAGTGTTGCAACGCTTGAGGCAGACACGTGGAACACGTACTTTAAGTTCTGTTTGTTTTCTGCGGTAAAATGGAAATGTCGTGTGGCTAGGTCCTCCCGTCGGGTAGACTGTTCACCTGGTGCAAGTCTTTCGAGTTGACGCCTGGTCGGCGACTTGTGTGTCGATGGGGATGAAGAGATGACAACACAACACCCAGTTCCTGAAGGGAGAAGATCTCCGACAAACCCGGGCTAACCACTCACCTACCAAGGGCGGACGTTTCCTGCAGTCATAATCTCTAAAAACATCTTTCATTTGAAACTCGATGTGTACACTTCGGTAGCGGCAGTAGATAATTCCCTATCAGTCATCTTTTGCTTGCATTATATGTTTGTATTTCTGATTCATTGGTTTTCAAAGAAAATAAAGTTGTGGTATTCTAGAATTCTGCACTTTCACTGGTGGATCTCCCTGATTATTCCAAAGAACATGATCGGAGGTAATTATTGTAATGAGACCTTAAATGTTTTTATAATAAGAGCCTCCCGACGACAAATACGTAATCTAATATATAAAAATGAGTATTTCTTTGTGCATCTGTTATGAATTCCTACTATTCATTTGATTTCGATGAAACTCTGACGAGCTGTTGTACACGCACCCTCGAGGGTTTCTGAAACATGTCATGGCTTACTTTGGTCCATTATAACATCTTAACCACATCAAGAATATCAGTGAGGCACAATTTGTGCCAGGTATTAAAAGAGTTCAGATTTTATTTTATTTTATTATTTTCTTTTTGTTTTGCCGTGCCATTGACAGCCATTCATTAGAATAAAATGTATAACGCTATCAAAGTCTGTATTGTCTTTCATTTATTTGATACATGTAAATACGTATGTGTGTACCAGTTGTAGGCTGTTAAAACCTGTATTCGGCTGGTACATTGGGCCGTATTTACACATGACTCCCAATTAACGCCGAATGGTACTATTAGAGGACGCTGCTGATTAACCTCATTTGCAAATTTGGGAATGGTCGATGGTGTAGAATCGCAGACATACAGAGGAGCTTCTCACAGACTTCATTTGCTTGACAATGGCCAACATTGGGAAATTACATTGATCGACAGCCGAAACATTCACGTGTATTTCCGAAAGATGTAAAATTCAAAAATATTATACATCCCGAAGCACTTGAATAATATTTTTCTGATTTAATTTAATGCACAAGAAATCGTTGGCTTTCTTTTATTTGGTAAACGTAAATGTCTGCTTTGTGTGAAGTGTATTTACTGGGCAAGGAAAAGAGGCATTGCAAAGCATGGCGGGCACAGCTAATTAGATAAAACACAAGTCTGAATATGATATGGATGCAAAAGAAATAAGCCGTGTTCCTTTCCAAAGGATAAGAGCCTGTATTCGCTTTAGTCTATTTAGGGCAGACACGAACAATTTAATTCTGGATTTGTAGCTGGAAATTTTAATTAATCTCCTAAAGGTTTTTACTAGGGCAGTTACACATAGATTCATGCCACGTTTCTTAAATAATAAAGGGTAATTCTAGTGATTCACGTCAAAATGTTACAGGACGATGTAATTTTTATTGATCTGAAGTTAAACTAAACACAGCTTTTTGTTTCCTTGCGTTGTGACAATGCGGCAAGTCGATCGACTAAAGCTTTATCCCGCACAGAAAGCGGCGTTGAATCTTAGTACTGCGTATAAGGCCAGAATATACGCTGACGGCAGAAAACGCATCACCAAAATATAACTAATGCAGAGTAATGAAATTTCAGGAATACGTTTTTCTACGTAACATATTTAAGCGTTTAACTTTTTAAGACCACAGGTTAATGGAAACGCGAGATAAACCATGGCAGATGTTCAATGTCGGTACATTAATAACCGTGTAGCCACCAGAATGCTGAATAAAAGCATGCAAATATGAATTTATTGTGTTGTGTCGGTGCCGGATGTCAGTTTGTGGGATGGAGTTCCACGGCTGTTGCATTTGGTCGGTCAGTACAGCGACGGTTAATACACGTTGTGGATGACGCTGGAATTGTCGTCCGATGGTGTCCCACATGTGCTCGATTTGACACAGATCTGGTGATCGAGCAGGCCAAGACAACATGTCGAGACACTGTAGAGCACGTTGGGTTACAACAGCGGTATGTGGGAAAGCGTTATCCAGTTTGAAACAGCCACTGGAATGCTGTTTATGAATGGCAGCCAGCACAGAAGATCGAATCACCAGACTGGCGTATAAATTTGCAGTCAGGGTGGGTCGGTCAAGCACGAGAGTGCCTCTGCTGTCATACGAAATCGCATCCCATAACTCCAGATGTAGGTTCGATGTGTTTAGCAAGCAGATAGGTTGGTTGCAGGTCCTCAACTGGCCTCTTGATAAACACACGGCCATCACTGGCTCCAAAGTAGAGCCAGCTGTCTTCAGAAAATACAATATGCCTCCACCCCTGCCCTCCAATGAGCTCTCGCTTGCCACCATTGAAGTTGTTAATGGCGGTCGTTTGAGATCAGTGGAATGCACAATATAGGGTGCCTGGCTTGGAGCTATCCTTGAAGCAAGCGATTTTTAATAGTTCGTTGTGACACTGTGGTGCCAACTACTGCACAGATTGGTCTGCAAGTGCTGTACGATGAGCCAGAGTCATACGCCGAACACATGGTATCTCGGGAGTACCACCTGGCCGTTCGGAACCCGGTCTTCTTGCGACCACACGCTGGTCAGCAATCATGTACGGTGGCTGCATTCCTGGCAACCCCTTCTGCAGTATCGCAGAACGAGCATCCAGCTTCTCGTAGCCCTATTGAACGACCTCATTCAGGTTGAGTGAGGTGCTGATACTGTCGGCCATTTCGCCTTAAAGGCATTCTTGACTAACAGCAATTCATCACGTCCACTCTAGAAAGTACGGTAAGTAATGCTCACGACCGTTACAGCATGTATTTAAGTTAAACCTGATATGCATCCTCATTGTGGCAATACTAGCGCCACTGTTATGCGATTGGAGCAACATTTGACTAATCATCATCTTTCAGGTGTACAAACACGCCTACCAACTTTCGTGTATGTGGTGTATGTGAAAAATGTGTGTGAAATCCTATGGGACTTAACTGCTAAGGTCGTCAGTCCCTAAGCTTACACACTACTTAACCTAAATTATCCTAAGGACAAACACACACACTCATGCCCGAGGGAGGACTCTAACCCTCGCCGGGACCAGCCGCACAGTCCATGACTGCAGCGCCTAGACCGCTCGGCTAATCCCGCTCGGCTTTCGTTTATGTCGCATAACTCCTTCTCGGTACTGCGATTTTTTCCGCCAGAGTATTTCTCTCAGTTTTTAATAAAACGTATCTGAGCTGGAGCGCCGTTTTTGCTACAGGTAGGCATCTGGGGCGCTCGCGAGATTGGACGGTAATCGCTCGTTCTTTCATTTACCCCCGTTAGGTAAATTATTTGCTAATAGCCCGTCAGTGTGGTTGCCACTGCGTCGATCAGGCAACAGACCGCCCCGCCATCGAGACAGGCTTCAGAAACCTGTTATAGTTCTACAAGTTACTACCTGAGATTGGAAGGTATAATCACACCGTTTGATGTGGAACTGTTACATGACTGGTGAATTATCAGCCGTCAAGTACACAGATACTATACACCACATAGAAGAGAAAAAAACGGAAAGGAAGTTGGAGTAAGGTCCCCACGACCTTTCATAAAGAGGATGTTATTAAGTGGTAGGGCACTCTCACATAGCGCTACAGGCATGATGAGGTAACCGTTCACAATGATGTCGAATGTTTTCATACGGTTCATTTCACTATTGCAACTACAATCGCATACTTAAATCATACAACAGCTAAAAATTTTGGCTGACAATGGACCACATTTCTCCCTTGCACACCTGGATAGTTAGCAATCGGTAACACGTCCCAAAACTTCAGAACTAGGAGAGGCTTTCTGGACATCCCTTGTGGCCACATACCAGTGAGATACCTTCTGTCAGTAGGTAAATGCGTGAGGTAAGACCTTTTGGACACACAACTGTGATATTACAGGAATGTCGTATGCAAATCATTTTCGATAGTATGTCATCGTGTTGTGAAAAACTACGAAAGATAGTCGACAGACAGACGATGGTTCCGTGTATAATAAATTCCATTTTCCATTCAACGGACGCGAAACAGTGTGTGTGTGTGTGTGTGTGTGTGTGACGGAGAGAGAGAGAGAGAGAGAGAGAGAGAGAGAAAATCAGAGGAAAAACTGAGGCACAGTTAGTAACCGCACCACTTATATCGGCCAAACAATACTGTTTCGCTGTGACAGGATATAAATCCTTCCAAATACGTTTTACAACTTCTTCTGCTATAGGTACCCATCCATAATCGACTCTATGCACAAAAATGAATTACACTTTTGTAGTTTCACGTTCCTTGCATTTCATTTGTAACTTTTCGCTGAGACTTGGAGGAGCTAATCTAATTCAGATCAATAATTCGTTCTCGTGGACTAGTTGTTCGAGTGATTACTATTTATTGTTAGTTCAATTTCTAAGACAGAAATTTCTGGGTGGGCCATACCGACAGCAAAAATATCTATTTGTCACCAGAGAGAAAGTGATTACAAAGTTGAAGACAATTTACAGGGGGCCTTCAGTAAGTATGGGACACTTTCTGTCGGCCGATTTCGGTTGAAAAATGCTGATTTTGTTGTGACATCGAGAGATATTCCTGCTTCAGCCCCTATAGTTTCATGAAGTTACGATAGGCAGAGACACTATACGTAACCTTCAAAATGGCTTCTATAACGAAGGTTTGTTGCAAGCAATGAGCGGTCATTGGTCATTAAGTTCCTTTTGGTGGAAAACCAGAGCATCGCAGGTATTCATAGGTGCTATCATAAAGCCTACGAAGGCCTCGAAGTGAAAATTTAACTATGAATTCTTGGACGAGGGGTCTATCATCATCACAACAAGATCGCACAAACTTGTCCGGCCACACACAGCTGTGACTCTCCTGCAACGTTAGAACGTGCGGCCAGTCTCATTCGAGGTGATGGACGGGCCACATTCAGACACCTCGCCGCACAGCTGGACGTCTCTTTTAGTAGCGCTGACATACTCTCCCGGCAGTTCAGGTACTCAAAGGTGTGTACCTACTGGGCTGTTCGCCACCCAGCAGGACGGATCTCGCATCTTCCGACACCCAACTGTCTGGACCAATTATGATGCACTCCGCGTGAAGCATTAAGTCGATGATGGAGAGGTTACTGTCTAGATACGACTCTGTTAGGCGAGACGTACGTAAGCGTTCTGTCTGATCACCTGCATCCATTCATGCACTTTGTAAATTCCGACGAACTTGGGCAATTGTAGCAGGACAATAATATACTCCACACGACCAGAATTGCTATAGAGCGGCTCCAGAAACACTCTTCTGAGTTTAAACTCTTCCGCTGTCCACCAAACACTCCAGACATGAACATTATTGAGCGCATATGGGATTCTTTGCAACGAGCTGTTCAGAAGACTTCTCCGCCCCCTCGTACTCTTATGGATTTATGGAGAGCCCTGTAAGATTCATGATGTCAGTTCCCTCCAGCACTACTTCAGACATTAGTTGAGTCCATTCCACGTCGTGTTGCGGCACTTCTGCGTGCTCGCGGGGGCAGATGTATCAGTTTCTTTGGTTCTTCAGTGTACTTCCTTATCGCTTAACGTCACCAGGCAGCTTTCACTCTCGCGGTACGGACTGATCATATTGTTTAGGGTTATCAGTGTATGTTATATTGTTTCGAATCAATACTTGTAATCTGGATTAATGTGATCGGAAATAGATTTCTCAGGGTAACAAATTTCGATCTCGGCTGAAGATGAAGATTTAGTGTACTTTATGGTTTGTTACCTAACTTCATTCTAATTATTACAGGACTTAGATAAAACTGACTGTACTATACAAACGGTAAAGTCATTACATGTTTCTGTTGGTGAACGTTATCATTTTACTATTAACGGCAGAGGACATGCTGGTAACTAAGATTGATTTTGTTTTTAGAACATTATTACTTGCTTGCGACTGCGCGAATTCTTTAGTTGAGGTCACCACTAGTTACAGTCGTAATTTGTTCACGTTTCTAAAAAGCGGCCTGTGCACACACAAAGACTGTCACAAGAATGCCGAAAACTGTCAAAATGATCGAATGCTATGAAACTACCTTTCTCCGTCATCATGGTTGATATCTGCAGCAAATACTAACATGTTTCCAGTGTTCAGCAATAATAGTAATGCCATGTGAAACTTCGTGGCAGATTAAAACTGTGTGCCGGACCGACAATCGTACTCGGGACATTTACCTTTAGCGGGCGAGGGCTCTACCATCTGAGCTACCCAAGCACGATTCACGACTCGTCCTCACCGCTTCATATCTGCTAGTACCTCGTCTCCTACCTTCCAAACTTTACAGAGGCTCTCCTGCGAGGAGACCTTCTGTAAAGTTTGGAAGGTAGGAGACGAGGTACTGGCTGACGAGGTACTGGCATCAGTGAAGCTGTGAGGACGGGACTTGAGTCGTGCTTGGGTGGCTCAGACGGTAGAGCACTTGCCCGCGAAAGGTAAAGGTCCCGAGTTCGAGACTCAGTCCGGCACACAGTTTTAATCTGCCAGGAAGTTTCAAAATCAGCACACACTCCGCTGCAGGGTGAAAATCTCATTCCAGTATTGCAATGTGTCTCCAAAATTTTCGACGTCAGAACCAAACAAAATGCATGCATCGATATAAGCTGTCGAAATTGTACATCTGTTTCACACGGCTATGAACTGTGATAATTTCGACTTATTCGCATAATTCACGGTCCGCTATGTGTAATAAGTCAAAGACAAAATGCTCCACATTTGGAGAAACGTTTCCACAGTAACGACATAATCACAAACTTTACTTTATTTCTGCTATCATTATCACTGTCAAAAATTTGACATACTCCTCTAAACCACTCCATGCATTTCAGTCTTCAGCCTTTCGCATCCACGTTGCTCCAGCGCATTTTGTCATGCCATGTACGCATCTTCAATCACGTCGCGTCTGTTTTTTTCTTCTTTTGTCCAAGAATCCAGCAAAGAAATTCCTTCATCCAGTTACCAACCATTCGTCTTGCTGTGTGTCCATCCCTAATTCATTTCCTTTTAATTACAGTTATAAATACTTCTTCCTTTGAAGTTTGTTACCAAATCCACTTGTTTTCATATGTATCTATAAATTTCTCATTGAAGAAACCTTAACTTTGAATAGTTCTTACATTGAAGATCCATATCTCACTGCCATAGTTTATAAAAGGTAACGCGCCCACGGTAAGCTTTAGTTACACAACATTTGTGATTTCGTTTAGAAAACATCATTTCGTTTATCAAAATGCGGATCAGGCCCTTTTAGTCTTTTAATTGTTCGGTTTATTTCTTTTCATTTTCATCAACTGTATATATGAAGATAGTAACTGTTCTCGAAAGAACACGTAACATTGATGACCGTGCAGCTTCTCTAGAATAAATGATAATTAATTGAAACCCTGTGTGCGAGTAATGAGTAGATGGGCAAATATCTATAGGTACATTATGTACGTCGATTTTTGACAGTTGGGTTGTGGGTCTCACAGGAAGCGTGCAAGGGATAAGTCCCTGCATTCATTTATGTCCTGAGTGGCTCAGGTTGATAGAGCGTCTGCCATGTAAGCAGGAGATCCCCGGGTTCGAGTCCCGATCGGGACACGTATTATCAGCTGTTCCCATCGGGTATATCAACAACACCTGTCGGCAACTGAGGGTTTCAATTAATTATCAAATCTTCAACTGACCTAAATAATAATTCTACAGTTTCATTATAAAATTATATTATTCATTTTACGATATTTTGCTATATACGAGGGTAATTCGGAAAGTAAGGGACGATCGGTCGCGAAATGGAAAATACAGTGAAAAATTGGATGAATCTTTGCACAGATACGTTGGGCACTGTGTCTAGTATGCCCGTCGATCACATCATGTCGCTCTTTACAGTTCTGAGAACACAGTGAAAACGTAAAGATGGCCAGAAATTAGCGTCTCCCACCAAGTATGAGATTTGGCTAAGGATTTAGCCTGAACCTATGCAACCCACATAACATAACTGTCATGTGGTTCGTTCTACACGAAAATTCTCGGCCGCACTCTGCATGGGCAATGAAGATGCTGGTGCAGCATTTTCGATGGGAAGTGTTTGACTGCCCACAATACAGCCCGCAATTGGCTACCCCTGAGGTTCATTTCTGCTCAAATGAACCGCTGGCTATGAAAACAATATTTTGACAAAGACAACGAGCTGCAGTCCAGAGTAGAAAATTGTCTGAGCGGCGACTTTGTTGAGAAGTAGCTGGAAGGTGTATCTAACCGTTGCAAATAAAACAGTTTTTATTTTCACTGTGGTTTCCAAAGTAAGGACTTTCCAAATAGCACCCGTATTAGATGTGAAACTAACCCCATAATCAATTACGAAAAGAAACAGGTTTACTTACCATTCTTCGTATCATGTTAAGATATACACTCCTGGAAATTGAAATAAGAACACCGTGAATTCATTGTCCCAGGAAGGGGAAACTTTATTGACACATTCCTGGGGTCAGATACATCACATGATCACACTGACAGAACCACAGGCACATAGACACAGGCAACAGAGCATGCACAATGTCGGCACTAGTACAGTGTATATCCACCTTTCGCAGCAATGCAGGCTGCTATTCTCCCATGGAGACGATCGTAGAGATGCTGGATGTAGTCCTGTGGAACGGCTTGCCATGCCATTTCCACCTGGCGCCTCAGTTGGACCAGCGTTCGTGCTGGACGTGCAGACCGCGTGAGACGACGCTTCATCCAGTCCCAAACATGCTCAATGGGGGACAGATCCGGAGATCTTGCTGGCCAGGGTAGTTGACTTACACCTTCTAGAGCACGTTGGGTGGCACGGGATACATGCGGACGTGCATTGTCCTGTTGGAACAGCAAGTTCCCTTGCCGGTCTAGGAATGGTAGAACGATGGGTTCGATGACGGTTTGGATGTACCGTGCACTATTCAGTGTCCCCTCGACGATCACCAGTGGTGTACGGCCAGTGTAGGAGATCGCTCCCCACACCATGATGCCGGGTGTTGGCCCTGTGTGCCTCGGTCGTATGCAGTCCTGATTGTGGCGCTCACCTGCACGGCGCCAAACACGCATACGACCATCATTGGCACCAAGGCAGAAGCGACTCTCATCGCTGAAGACGACACGTCTCCATTCGTCCCTCCATTCACGCCTGTCGCGACACCACTGGAGGCGGGCTGCACGATGTTGGGGCGTGAGCGGAAGACGGCCTAACGGTGTGCGGGACCGTAGCCCAGCTTCATGGAGACGGTTGCGAATGGTCCTCGCCGATACCCCAGGAGCAACAGTGTCCCTAATTTGCTGGGAAGTGGCGGTGCGGTCCCCTACGGCACTGCGTAGGATCCTACGGTCTTGGCGTGCATCCGTGCGTCGCTGCGGTCCGGTCCCAGGTCGACGGGCACGTGCACCTTCCGCCGACCACTGGCGACAACGTCGATGTACTGTGGAGACCTCACGCCCCACGTGTTGAGCAATTCGGCAGTACGTCCACCCGGCCTCCCGCATGCCCACTATACGCCCTGGCTCAAAGTCCGTCAACTGCACATACGGTTCACGTCCACGCTGTCGCGGCATGCTACCAGTGTTAAAGACTGCGATGGAGCTCCGTATGCCACGGCAAACTGGCTGACACTGACGGCGGCGGTGCACAAATGCTGCGCAGCTAGCGCCATTCGACGGCCAACACCGCGGTTCCTGGTGTGTCCGCTGTGCCGTGCGTGTGATCATTGCTTGTACAGCCCTCTCGCAGTGTCCGGAGCAAGTATGGTGGGTCTGACACACCGGTGTCAATGTGTTCTTTTTTCCATTTCCAGGAGTGTATCTGCAATAGGGGTGAAGAGTACCTTGCAATCAATATAGTGAAAGAGGTTTGTGTGCGTTCTGTTAAAATCAGTCTTATTCGTTTTTCTAATTTAATCGTCTTGAATCCTCCAGACAAGTCCTAAAAACAATGGTCTTATGGAATCTATTCTGATACCTCGTCAGTTCTGAAGCTCTCACTATCCCAAACACGTCAAATCGAAACTGTGGCACTGTAGTATTTATTATTTTGTATACTAACGTTGAATCTGATTTTTTCCTCAAGAAAGTGCAGATTTTATAAAACTGAGTCAAAATATTTTACCAAAGTAATAATTCTCACAAAAAATGATAATTTGTTCTCAATCGATTGTACAATTTCTTTCACAGCTCGCAAATAGTTTTCTCCATGAACTGTCTAATCAGAACCTAATTGTGTTTCTAAGTTTTTCATGATGATTTTAGTATATATTTATGCGTTATTGAAGAAGGTTTTTTTTATACCTTGTTCGACTCATTTCTTGCTTTGTTTCCATTTCGTTGAATAGTCTCCCTTAACTGAATCTGCAAACACTTTGGGAAGTTTCTTTTCCATCACCTTGTCTGCAACGATAATCATCTACACCAAAACTATCAGCTCGAGGTGCCTTTCGATTCACCTCTTGGGTTTGAATTGCACACATCTGTCATTACTTCTGGAACATTAATATTTTCTTCAACTATGCCAGTGTACTTTGAAGAAATGGTTTTTGTTATTTGTTATAGTGTGTTATTCCATTATACCTGATGGAATACGGTATTTTGTGAATTTAAGTTTCTGTTTACCATAGTCTTATTTTCAATAGTTTCTCTTGCAATGTGTTATTAAAGCCTCTCACATCCTGTCAAAGTTATTTTGGAGTTTCTTCTTTAGTTGTTTGAACAAGAACTTTACAAATACTCAATCTTCAAATTTCTTCACTTTTGTAGGAGTATAAGGTCAGTTGCTTGACATCAGTTTGATAAAGCAATAAGACAAACTTTTTAAACAACTATAAAACATAAAAAACCGTCTTTGAAGTTCAAAAATTTTTCCGAATGCTGTTAAGAACAAAATTACTCCATCTTAGCAAGGCCTTCATCAGTATCCGAGTGAAAACTTGGAAACAAATGAGACTTTAAATGAAGACGGTTTTCAGAGTACTTACGTAGGTGCAACAGAGATAAAGCACTAGTTGGGATAATTCTTTTCTTTTCATTCCTTTTTCTTTGCTGTAAAGCCATAATAGGGTATAGTCCGCATCTCACACCTAATGTATTAAGTATGCGGTGTAATTAACAAAATATTGGAGAGAACACTTTCAATGACATAAAATTTGAACAAATCATTCATCTCATTAATATTCAAATCACACGCTCATTTTCTTGTAAAATATGCAGAATTTTTATCGTGGGTGATTGGCAGTTGTTACAGATCTGTTGTTTGGTTACACTAACTTACATCAGAACAGCAGTTCAAACAATATATCAAAAAAGAACAAAGAAAATGTTCAGAAAGAAGAACTTAAAATCAGTTTATGTTATTTTTTTAAGTAAATGTGATGTGTATACAAAACGTACCCTCTTTTATACATCCACTCATTATTATTATTATTATTATTATTATTATTATTATTATTATTTCCTTGCTGAATAAAACAATTTAAAAATGATATACAGGTGGACATTAATGAGACCGACAAATTGCAGGGAATGAAGTAAAAAAAGATCCGATTAACACGAATCCACAAATGGACGGTGTGTGCGCAACAACAATAAATCGTCCTAGAATACAGTACAGAGCTGCATCGCTTCCACGTCACAATAGATGTTCAAAGTGTCCTCCATGGGACTGTAGGTGGTAGGGATAGTAGCGGTGGTCATTCAAGTTACACATAATCGTTCTTTGGCTTACACCATGTTGGGAGGCCATTTGCCTGGAGCTTCTACTAGGCTATGTCTCAATACCCTGTAGAACCTGGTCCTCTAAATCGGGTGTTCGCACATTCCGAAGTCTCACTGCACGTTCGTCTATCTCAAAGGATCCATGATTACGCAAAATTCCAAGAAGAGCCTGATATGTAGCATGGTGTGAATGGTGTCTGTGAGGGTAGGCTACTTGTTTTGGAATAGCCGTGCTGTCTCTTGGCTGGTTCCATCTGCTTGGCCGTACACAAACACCATTCCAGCTTGTATCCCACATGAATACCAGACCTTTCTTCTGCTTATAGTACACTGCGTCAGTCGCACAGTCTGCAACAAACAAGTAACACACGGCACGTGGACAGCGGAATTGTTATTCGTCAGCGCAATCTACCGTGGCAACGGCGCATTTTTGGATACATGTCCATAGGACATTTTTTCCTCCATTCCCAGTCAGAAAGCCGTCCTTGCAATTTGTCGGTTTTATTAATGGTCACCCTGTATTTATAATAGCTAAATTACGAATAGTAATTCATTGTGTTTCAGTTTAATAATGGTTTTTATATAAAAGAACGAGATGTGCGGAACATAGAGGTCTTGTAGTCGTGAAGTTCTTTGTTCGATTCTTCCCTGTAGTCAATTATTTATTAATGACTGAAAATGTAAATTAATTGATATTGATTTACAATTTTTGCGAAATAACAGAGAAGTGGAAAGAAAAAAGTCTTCTACTTCCAAAGATTGAGAAGTGTTATTTATGTACATAATGTTTTCATCTAACAAAAATGCCTTGCAGATGTTCCTGTCAGATTTTAATTTATTTTCATACAACATGTAATTAGAAACATAAGATGGTATTTTTGATAAAGTCATTAAATATCAATAGATAGATGTTGATACATAGTTTGGTTATCATTTGTTCATTCTTGTCCGTGTCGCCATGTAAAAGTGTTGAAAATTTAAATTGCGTATTAGTTGACTGATCACTTGAATTAAAGAAAAATGGTTAGATTGTACTTAGCTAATGCTACAATTACTTAACAAATTTCAAGGGGTAAGTGAAAATATCTCCAAACGACATGACTCATTTCAACAATAACAATGAAAATCAACAAGGAGAAACCTGTCAGCAAAACACAGTGCCCACTCAAAATAATTGTTTCTTTTGGACACGTGGAAGGCTGAAAGTAGGCGGCTAACAGCTTAAGCACATTACTCATCGGATAAACATGCCTCAAGGACCAACAAAACATTTTTTTTTTAAACTTGAAGCAAATGAAGCCGTCTGTATTCTTTTACGCAAAGGCAAAAGTCACAGGATTTACCCTACGAGACAAATAATGTGTGGCGTACTTTGCCGGCCGGTGTGGCCGTGCGGTTCTAGGCGCTTCAGTCTGGAACCACGTGCCGCTACGGTCGCAGGTTCGAATCCTGCCTCGGGCATGGATATGTGTGATGTCCTTAGGTTAGTTAGGTTTACCTAGTTCTAAGTTCTAGGCGACTGATGACCTCAGAAGTTAAGTCGCATAGTGCTCAGAGCCATTTGAACCATTTGTGTGGCGTACTTTACTAGCAATAAGGCTGAAAACAATTGAAACTGGGCTGAACATTTATTGATTCAAGAATGTCAGAGAGAAACACAATGGGTTTCTGGCTCCTGATTTACTAAGCAAGTCGGTATAAAAATTAACAAAATACTTTGCCTCATGGACTCATGAAAAATTGATAGCGTGTAAAACTGGGATAGTTTCATGAATAGGTATCACCAACGCTCTCCCACATTCACACTAGTACTATACATGAATAATAAAAAAAAGAAGAGTTAAAACATACACCACAGTCACATATAGTCAGCTAAAAGATGTCTACTAACCAGCTCAGTGCACCAATAAAGAACAGAAGATCGGATTTATCCAAAGGCCCCGAAATCAGCCAGGTGACAGAACAGGTTATCGTACAGAATAAATAGCGAAAATTCAAGTTCGAAAAGAATAAAAGGACAAACAACGTCCAGCGGTACAATCACGCAAAGCATCCAGACAAGGAAAAGAATCACGGAAAGTTACGAACAGTCAGAAATACAAATCAGAAATAACTCACACGCGAAAGGGGTTTAATGTAAAGCTAGTAATGAAAGAAGCTGAAAGATAAGGAGCTAAAGGCTCCGTTATTCAAGCACATGTCCCAAGTTACACGAGGCAAGACTATGAGAAAACACGAAAATCCTGAAAAGTTAGGTATTCAGGAGAAAGATTTATCTACATAAGAAAATTATTGCAAAGCAATAAGCAAAGAAAAGAGTCAGAAAACTGAAGGCCCTCTAAACAAGGCCTGCTCACCTATCTTGTCGTGCGAGCTGGCTCACGGCACACCAGTGAGCAACCTGGCGGCTCACGGCTACTAATGGTGTGGGAGAGGGAGGCGAGGGGAGGAAGAATCGGAGTCAGAACAAGGCAGTTCGGCACGAGAAACTATCATTAGCAGTCTATTCTTAGACCGCTAATTTTAATTCTACCAAAATTTATCATCTTACGGTGGCTGGTTAATGTCTTTAGCGGGAAATTTACGTCCTAAGACACTTTTCTAGCTGAGGAATGACAATAAAATGAAAAATGCATTTCTTTTAATGGCTGATACGAGGAACATGGGGCAGCTAAATAACAAACATGATATTTGTTACGACTGATGCAGTCTTATGATTAGTGTAGTTTTCAGATGAAGTTTAATATCAACTTTTATTTCGTGATTATTTTATTCGAACGCTAAACACAATAACACCGAATGTCAATGAATATTACTTATTTTGCATTTCACTGAAGTATCGATTTTCCGCCCAGTTAGCAGTACGGTCTAACACACTGCTTTCCGGGCGGGAAGGCGTGCCGGTCCGTGTCGAGGTCCGGTGTGCCGACCAGTCTGTCGATGGTTTTTAAGGCAGTTTTCCATCTGTCTCGGCGAATGCGGGCTGGTTCCCCTTATTATGCCTCAGTTACACTATTTCGGCGATTGCTGCGCAGCCGGCCGGGGTGGCCGAGCGGTTCTAGGCGCTACAGTCTGGAACCGCGCGATCGCTACGGTCGCAGGTTCGAATCCTGCCTCGGGCATGTATGTGTGTGGCGTCCTTAGGTTAGTCAGGTTTAATTAGTTCTAAGTTCTAGGGGACTGATGACCTCAGAAGTTAAGTCCCATAGTGCTCAGAGCCATTTGAACCATTTTTGATTGCTGCGCAAACAATTTCTCCACGTACGCGTACACCATAATTACTCTACCACGCAAATATTGGACTTACACTCGTCTGGTGAGACTTTCCCTTGGTGGGTCCCTGGGGGGCAAACCGCACAATAACCCTGGGTTCGGTGTGAGACGGCGGTGGGGTGAGTGGACTGCCGTAGCCTGTTGTGGGGTTGTGAACCACTGAGGGCTACGGCGGGGACGAAGCCTCTCCGATATTTCTAGGTCCCCAGTTCCATACAATACGAAGCATCGATTTATGGTACCACTTTCTGAACACTGCTTTCGAAGGTAAGCAAAAAAGTTGAGATCTGTCACTGAACTTTAATGGGTAGGTCTCTCTCTCTCTCCACTGAGAAAAAAAGTTGATCGCACAAATGTGTAGGCACAAACTTGTGAAGTCGTGAAAATTTAGGTAGAAGAAAATTTTCATACAAGTGTCACAAAACCTATTTTATTATTAAACTTATAACACAACTGCTTGTCACATTGCAAGTTTTGACTGTAGCTAGGTATCTTGCACTGACGCTCAATGAATTGGTACTGAAGTAACTGAACTTGTTTTCAAATTCCAGACCAGGACATACAGCTGCCTTTGATGCGCTACTCCCCATTTTATAAGCATTTCACAATTAAATACATACTATTGCGGTTAAGGCTACGGTGAACTTAATACATGGTCATTTCTCTGAAGACAGCGCACAGTTTCCACTTCCTCTGCGCTGCATAATGACGTCCCAGCGCCCATTCACGGCGAGCTAGCGTGAACGCTCGTACTCGCGTAGCCGCCTCCTGAACAGGCCTGCTCTAAACCATACACGAGCACGCGGAATCAAACGAACCAAGGCACACATATTGAACAGATATAAATTGCAGAATAAAATTAAACTAATGAATAACGAGGAATTATAACGCAAGAAACAAAAAACACGCAAATTCACACTGATGAAACAAAAATACTAACTGAAACCAAGCGTAGTTCGTCCTTCACGCTTCTACATTCCTAAACTGAATGAACAAAGCAACTATCTATGAAAATCGAATAACAGCAGGAGCTCCTGGCACTCCATATGTTGAATAAGCTGTATACCATGTAATTACCTGGACCTAAGGCTGTAAAAGAATTAGGTTAATACCTTAGACACGCTGAAGTTTGCATAATCTCAATCAGCACACTAAAGCTACTGTAGACGAGCTCTCACGAGCTAACTATGTAGCTCGCCAAGGTCCCAGGGATGAGCGCCTAGCACGCTAAAAGAACTTGGGATCCACACAGACAACAGAAGTGGCCACTGTGTCAACTTAAACACATCAGCACTGCGACCAAAATGGGATAAATCTCTTTGTCTCACGACAAGTCTCTACAACAGTTGGCTAAACTGCTTCAGCAGCAGACGGAAACTGCAGCCACAGATCAACACTTCGAAAACTCAATGCACATTCATTCAATCTGTCATTCAAAGAGGGAAGGAATGGAAAGAAACATAGTAATGTAACACTGAAACATCAGAAACGAGGTTGTGGAAAGTATAGGAAACATCGATACTTAAAGAATCTACAACGTAGGTTGGAACTTAAATAGTGGCAACACTGCTGTGGAGACACTGCAACAGAATTTACTATTGTCGCTGATAGCACACGTTGTTGACATACCTACCTTACCTCCGAGCAAATGGACTCACCCGTCCCACGTCACCGGCGTGCGCACAATCGAGGGAAAAACAGTCACTTGTGGGCGAGCGGTCTAACGTAACGGTGTCACTATGTTTTCGAAACATGAACAACGGAGTTGGATCAAGATTGAATGTGCCAGAAGACGTACAGCACGAAGTGTCATCAAGGTCTTCAAGAGGCGTGCGGAAAATCGGTATTGCCGTACAGAACAGTGGCACGTTGGGTAAAAGCCTTCGACGAAGATCGGCGAACTGTGGCAGACATGCATCGGGCAGGTCGTCCTAGCGTTTCTCAAGAGGAACTGCATGCTGTTGCCGCGTTAGTGGACAGTGATCGACGCCATACGATTCGTGAGTTCGCCCACGAAAACTGGTTAGTGCTTACGACTGCTTCGCAACCTGAAGGAATGCCTGGGCATGCGAAAAAATACATCACGATGGGTTCCGCATGACTTGACGAAAATGCAGAAATGGGTGCGTTACGACACTGCTCAGCCGCACTTGGAGCGCTATAAGCGTGAAGGAGGGGCTTTCTTACGCCGTATCATAGCTCTGGTTGAGACATGGGCCACATCGTACGAGCCAAAACTGGAACGCCAATCCAACGAATGGCGTCATTATGGGTCGCCGCGAATGTTGAAAGTGCGTCAGAGACCCAGTTAGGTGAAAGTTATGGTGATACTCTTTTACGACTGATGGTGTTATCCTAACGCATTACGTTCCTCCACGGCAGATTGTCAATGCACAGTATTACCGTTCGTTTTTGGAGCATCACCTGCGACCATCTTTGCGAAAGAAGCGGCGACGCTTCCTGCGCAATCAGCCTATCATTTTGTACAACAATGTGCGGGGGCATACAGCGCAAGCTGTGGTTGCTCTGTTCGGTCGATGGGACTGGGAAGTACTGAACCATCCACCATACTCCCCGGACGCAAGTCCTTGTGACTGATTTGATTTCGGAGATGAAGGAATCACTTCGTGGCATTCGCTTCAGAACTGATCCAGAAATCCTACAGGCAGTAGATCTCGTCATTCGCACCATTAACAGAACAGGCTCTGCAAACGGTATACTACGCCCTCCACATCACTGGAAACGGGTTCTACACAACGCTTGTGTCTACTTTGAAGGACAGTAACAGGTGCAAACACGCAACTCTTTTTTATCGGTTGTGAATAAACAGTTGCCACTATTTAAGTTCCAACCCTCGTACATAAGTGTAAGCCAGTTGTAAAACAGACGTAGTTGCAGAAAATGTGTGGAACTGTGGCTGTTAAAGAGTCACGTGCTCACTCTTCATCCCGGGGTGATTTACTGAATGCATCGAAAGCCTAAAATGTTGATGCTTTGGAAAACTAAATTAACTTCAGTAAAATATTATGAAACGTCTCATGAACTGACCTTTACGTTTGTTACTTAATATATACATTTGTTAAATATGGGTGAATTTTAACCGAAGTACAAATGTTGCTACAAGCGAAATTCGAGCCTCGGATTTTACGATTACAATATTTTTATGCTACACACATTTCTACCAGCGACTTGTTTTTATACTTAACGACCCTCGAAATTCATACAGTTTTCAAAGACGATGTTCTTCCAGTTTTCCTAAGAATTTCTCTATACGTACCTTATGAAATTGATGTCCTGACCTTCAAATCGTGAAGTATGAAGGAAATCGAAGGCAGAGCAATCTGAGAGCATTTCGTATCTGACTAAACGTCTATCAGGATTTGTCTCGGTATTCTTATATGTGTGATGTTAGAGAAGCGAGATAAAGTGAAGAATGGGCAGCTATGGAGCGCTACCTTTGATCACTCATCCTATTCAGCAGCAGCAGAATATAAGACAGTGAACGTACTGGAACACCTTTTCTGAAAGACTGGGATCCTATTCCATAGGATTAAGTATTGTAACATGTACGAGAGCCTGTCAGGAAATAATGTCTCCTTTCTTTTTATGTTGATAACCTAATAATATGGCGCACTTCCGCAAATCATCTTCTGCAGCACACTCCAGAAACGACGTATTACATCAATAAATCAGCGGATGGCAGCTCTGTAGAAATTTAGAAAATAGTTTAAATTGGATTTAGACTACTTTGTACTTCCCATCCTCTTCACATTAACAGGAGAACGGACTATTTGAGGGCTTGAATTCCACATTTCTCCCACAGTGAATTACATATATTTCATATCTTTACTTATTTCCCTTTGAAGCCAACTATGTAGAATGTCAAGATAAATATTTATTCCCTGTTATACATTTTTCTGCAAAACTCCTACATTCTCAGAGTGATTTCCTTTCCTCTCTCTACTTGCCATTCGACTGCAGTTGTTTTTCTATTTCTTTTATCTTTTTTCAGTTTCTTGACTTGTAGTCTGAAATAGCCACTATTGATTAAGGTCTCCCGTTCAACTTGCTGTTCTAAGTTATTTTTTGTCTCACCTCCCTGCCCACTTTCTTTGTCTTTCTCGGAAGAATTTGTGGATCTTCTTTGTTAATTTGTCTTCCTTCATTCTCTCTCTCCATTGACTGTACCACGTCTTTTCGAGATCTGATCTGGTTCTTTCTTTTGAGAAAAAAGGAAGTAGCCTATTTTTATTTTTTGGTCTCAAAACCCAATAAGTTATATTTTTGTTCTTGACACAAGTCAGTATTTTTCGCAAGATCTTCGTTCATCTTTTCCAAATCTTCTAATTCAATTTTGGATCAAGGTAAAAGTAATGTTTCTGACCCATAGAGGACAACTGGGTTATAATGCCTCACCTTAAAAGGTCTAGAAAATATTTTTTTTTTATTTTACAGATTTCTCTTTTTCATGTATGCTCTTTTCATTTTTTTTCCACTTCCAATTTTATTGTAATATTCATTTATTTTGCGATGGATTCCTATCACATTGGGCTTCTTGAGCCTAGAGGGGTTTTCCAACGGCTCTGACACTCGTCTCATGATCAGGGAAAACCTACGAAAACCTGGTAGGAACCCCTGGTGGTACATATTAGACAGCGTTCTATGAATGAATTCCTTACTGCTTGAAACGCCCTTTAGCACACATGAAAGGCTGAAAATGCTGTACGGAAATGCTACGGTGGACGTAGCACCGTTCGACGATGGGTTCGTACCGTAGAGAAGCTACGGAATAGTTGGCCATCAAAATGGCTCTGAGCACTATGGGACTTAACATCTATGGTCATCAGTCCCCTAGAACTTAGAACTACTTAAACCTAACTAACCTAAGGATAGCACACAACACCCAGCCATCACGAGGCAGAGAAAATCCCTGACCCCGCCGGGAATCGAACCCGGGACCCCGGGCGTGGGAAGCGAGAACGCTACCGCACGACCACGAGATGCGGTCAGTTGGCCATCGATTACAGTGACTTCACATAGCAAAAAGCGAATCGACCAAATCATTGGCGCCAAACGCAGAGTGAATTAAGTCGCCGGATGAATTATTTGTTACTTTTCCATTAGTAAAGGTAGTGTGATAACGGTTAGTGGAAACTAGGCTACTCCAAGATTTATGAATGCTAAGTTTACATGCTCTGGACAAGGATAGTGATTATATTGAAAAGTGAATAATTAATCGTGGATGTAGTTGCTGTTATCCTATGTGAATAGCATTTAACTTTCTCGCGAAATCATTTTTTTTTTAAAAAAAAAAAGGTGGCATTACCTCCTGACTGACCTTCCTGGAATAATCTCGTGCCACGGACTATTACGTTAAAGTATGTCTGTCAAAATGGAAACAGTTAAAGTAAGACTAACTTGCAGTCCAAATTTTATACTCCACAACGCAATCACATTTATAAGAACGATTTCGCTGAGTGGCTTGCTGAAGGTGATACCGCCGATAGGTGCGGCATGAAATGTGAGTGGCACACTGCCCGTGCAGCCACGACTGTCTGAAGGTATCGATCAATGTCGGTTTGCGAGCGATCGACTTCCGCAACCTGCCCATCGCTGTCACTCTGGCAGACAATTAAGGCTGGCCTTGCCGACGGATGGTCGCGGCGACCTTTCCCTCGCGGCCCCTCCATTACTGCAAGGGCGGGCACGGGGCGTCGCTCTTGCCACCATATTTCACCGTAAACCGATGGCTGTCCGCTGCGGATGGACTTTGTGCCTTCAGGAGTTGGTGTAACTCGTCTGAGACAACTTTACCAGTGAACAGCGAAGAAAATACGAGGGTCACTCCAAAAGAAATGCACACTATTTTTGTAAAAATACAGTTTTCATTCTGCATGTGTGGAAGTTTTACAGTGCGCAGATACATTCTTCCCGCTTGTTTTCAAACTTAGTTCAACCTGTTCCCGTGAGTGGCGCCGTCAAGGCATGTCTTCAGGATGGCTGCTACACTTTACGTTCGTCAGAAGCAACGTGCTGTCATAGAATTCCTGTGCTGTGAAAACGAGACGTTGGGAAACATCCACAAGAGGTTGAAAAAGGTGTATGGAGACTCTGCTGTCGATAGCATTACAGTTAGTCTGTGGGCAAGCAGGTTACGTGATTAAAGCTGGCACGGCAATATTGAGGATTGTCCTCGCAGCGGCAGGCCTCGTACTGCACACACTCCAGACAATGTGCAGAGAGTTAACGAATTGGTGACTGCTGACAGACGCATCACACTGAACGAATTGTCACGCTACGTTCCGATAGGGGAAGGAAGTGTTTGCAGAATACTGAAAGTGTTGGCGTTAAAAAATGTTTGTGCCAGGTGGGTTCCCAGGATGTTGACAGTGGTTCACAAAGAAACAAGGAAAACGGTATGCAGCTAACTTCTGGAACAGTACGAGAATGCTGGAGATGATCTTCTTGGAAGAATTGTGACGGGTGATGAAACATGGCTCCATTTTTCACCAGAGACGAAGAGGCAATCAATGGAGTGATATCATGCAAATTCACCCCAGAAAAGAAATTCGAAACCACACCTTCTGCTGGAAAAGGTATGGCTACGGTGTTTTTCGATTCAGGACTCTTGCTTGTGGACATCATGCCAAGTGGAACCATCATAAATTCTGTGATGACACTGAAGAAACTTCATGAGTCGTGTTCGACCACATCGGCAAAAGCAGGATCTTTTGCTGTTGCACGAAAATGCATGGCCACATGTCAGTCAAAAAACCATGGAAGCGATCACAAAACTCGGATGGACAACACTGAAACATCTGTCTTACAGTCATGACCTGGCTCCATGTGACTATCATCTCTTTGGGAAACTGAAAGACTCTCTTCGCGGAACAAGGCTTGAAGATGACTCCCTTGTGCACGCTGCCAAACAGTGGCTCCAACAGGTTGGTGCAGAATTTTACCGTGCGGGTATACAGGCGCTGGTTTCAAGATGGCGTAAGGCAATTGAGACGGGATGGAAATTATGTGGAGGAATGAAAATATTGTTCCTAAAGGATGTACCTACACACTGTAAAACTTTCAAACATGTAGAATAAAACATGGATTTAAAAAAAAAATATAGTGTGCGTTTCTTTTGGAGTGACCCTCGTAGCTTTTTTGAGAAACTCACCATACAATATATTAGTCACACTCTTATTAGAAATGATTTACGTTTTGAAGGGCCGCCTGTTACGCAGAACAGTTATCAAGCCGTCACGTGAGGCTCCACCGCTCATGTGTGACTTGGCTGGTATGTGGTGTGTATGTACCAGTCGGCAGTGTGGAATCTCTGCAGCAAGATGGATCGGCGAAACGTGACAGAAAGGCAGATTCAAGTTGCTCGGTTTGTTGCTGTATCAGTATGGAATTTCGAATATCCCCTACAAGTAACTGTGTACCACTACTCAGGCATTAACACGACGCAAGAACAGTGGTGGCGACGAGGAATTGTGGCGACTTCTTTACCTCAGAGTAGCACTTGCACCCAACGTCTTCTATTACTCACTGGATTCTTAGCAATCTCTGGATTCTCTTGTAGTTTTTACCCTCTACGGCTCCCTCAAGTACCAATGACGTTCCTGTTTGTATCCAGGTTCACAGCCTCAATATATTTTATAAAAGAAAACGCTGTTTTGACATGCAAATCAATTTATCAGACCGCATGTGGAACCGCATATCAATATTGGCATGTTCTGTATCACATGTGAACAAAGTGGTTGTTAAATATGTGGAAGAGCCACCTACGTACAGTACAGCTTGATTACATGTATTAATAAAAGTTAACCGTTTATTAAAAATATTAAGTACATAAAATAAATTCATGTTCATAAAAAACAGAACACCTGGAACGAGTAGTGATGGGACTCATATTCACTGGACATGTACATTAGTACGCTCTGCAGAAATGATTACCATTTCAGTCACGTAGGTTCAACATGTGTCCTGTTTCCTAGTAGGCACAGGTCTGCCATGGGCCCTAACAACGAGTTCCAGCCGTGATGGCATCGACGCGACTGGCGGCCTGTAGTATAGTCACCCATGCTGCATTCACCTAGTTCCAAAGTTCATCTGTGGTTGTTGCCATAGTGTCACAGCGTTGCACCCGTCGTTTCACCATATGTCACACATTTTCGATTGGCGACAGGTCTGGCGATCAGGTGAGGAAAGACAAAAGGCTGACATACTGTCACACCAAGAAGGCACGTGTTCGTGCAGCAACATGTTATCATGCATTGTCTTGCTGAAAAATGGTGTCTGGGATGTTATGCAGAAAGGGTATGACCACGGGTGCAGGATGTCATTCACACTGGTCACATTACCCTGGACACGAAGCAACTGTGATTTGTAGTTGTACCCATTAGCACCTCACAGCATAAGGCCTTGAGTTGGCGCTGTATGTCTTGTGCGAATGTAATCACTGTGATGCCGCTCCTCCTGTCTGCGGCAAACCAAAATGCCATCATAATTTTCAAACAAACGGAACACTTTCCTGTTCCCAGTAACCTCATTCCATACATCATTGCCGTCTAGAATTCTAGCATGTTTCTGCAGATTCGTCAAAAGTAAACGGAGAAGGGGAAGACGCGCACGTAAGTCATGCCGTAATAAATCCGACGAACTGTCATCTCTTATAGTGTACGATATGTTACACTGCTCCTCTGTTAAACCAGATCCGAGGAGGCATTTTTGTCCTGCAATGTCTTTTGGATGAGGTGTCGATCTTCTCGAGTGGTGGTTTGAGTGGTGCGATCTGACCTCGTCGTGTTCTACGGCCTTCCGTGAACCGTTGGACATACACTCTTTGCACTGGCGAAACACTTCGTCCCATACGAGCAGGAGTTTCCCGGATAGATGCATCAAATTCTCTCAAGCCAATATGCGCCCTCTTTCTAACTCAAAGATTTGACAGCACGGTTCGCACATACGTCTGAGAGGCATTCTGCACGTCAGCTCAAGTCACGCTGATCCATTACCTTCGATTTATAGCGACAGCGAGAGCCGCACACACATTTTACTGATAGGTGGTGTTGCACCGCGATATCGGTGTTGGCCTTGAACCCGCAGGCCGACATGATTGAAATGCTAAATAATTTCTACAGAACATACTAATGTAGATATCCTGTGAATGTGAACGTCATATTTCTAGTCGTTGAAGGTGTTCTGCTTTTTATGAACACGAGTGTATGTAGATGAGAAATATTGCACACAACAAAATAATGAATCATTGCAGTAAATAATTAGAAACTGCATTAACTTTCTAAAAAAGATTGAAAATAAAACAAATATGTACCTTATTATATATGACAGCTACTGTATTTTAGTATCATTTAAAATAAAACAGATTTTACTATCCATTTCGTTTCCTTCAGCGAAGCAATCTCATTTATTATGTCACTGATGACAATTTTGGGAGCTACGCCGCTTCTGTCAACAAGATAGCAAAAATTTAACAGTCTGCTCAAATAGATTTTTACCATTTTTAATTTCCAGAACCTACGTTTAAAATATGTTGTAGTTACTAGAATTTACTTAACGACTGTCAATGTTATTTCGTTATTCAAATATACCACTTTATTAGACCTTTTTACTGGAATTTAAAATCCGCTGTTTCGGCAGTTAGGTAAGATATATCTATATTTCTGTTATATTTGGCACCAAAATCAGCTACACATTTTTCAGAATAAGATAAAGAGCTCTCATTTAAGGCATTTCTGACAGTAAATTGAACTAAGGTTCAATGGTGTGCTATACAGGGCGTAACAAGTGTAAGTGCAGATATTTTTATTGGTGTCTGAGGGTGGTGTACTGAACAACCTCACAACAGTATTTACATCATTTACAGATTAATAGTTGTAGATATTAGGAGCAGTATGTTTTTTAGGTTGACTAGTACTTCCAAGTACATGTGGCAAGAGCAAGCCCTTAATACTTATTGGCCACTGGGCAGCAGGTCAGGTATTGGAGTGCGGCCATGTGGAAGCAAAACAGGCTATCTATATTGACAGGTGTAATCCACTTAGTGATGCAGTTGATGACTTACAGGGAACATCAGATCTGAAAGCCTGTGATGTGTTTGCAGGAAAACTGTTCGACGAAAAAAAAACAAAGTAAACACTGATGTGTGTTCATATTGAGGTACTACATACAAAATATCTGCCCTTGTACCCGTTATACTCTGTGTGTGAGTTTCGTATCTCTCTTACTACTCTATCAAATACTTCGAAGCACTCTGGCTTAAACAGTTTAAATGTAGTCGTCGGTTGTCAGATATTGGCTGAAATCGAAATCCTTCGTCCAGACTTCACATATTTGCTTCAGCAAACTGTCTACAACGTCTGAGACCCCACAGCTCCACAGCGAAAAACTCCGTTTTTGAACATAAGCTATCTATGTGAGTGGAAACTGTGTGAACCAAGCACGCTGTTGACATACAACTCATGTGACACCTGAACCACGGTAGTCATTCTTTATAATAATAGTTGGATGAAACCACACTGTGACTACAACAGCTTGCGTTTACCGCCTCGGGCCGAAGGGAAGACTACTACTCGCTGCAAGAAGAAAGAAAACGGAGGGTTAGGACAACACGTACATTTCGCGGTTAATTCTGAAGTTTTTATTTTGTCATTTTTTTGCGCCTCATCTGTGCCTGTGCCCTGGACGATGACCTATCTCTCCGCGAAACCAGGATGGCCCTGCTCTCAATACATAGTGTGTCCTTACACGTTCCATTCAGTAGATACCGAAATTCTTTCTCCATTTCACTGAGGTTATCAACGTCGTCAGCGAATCTTCTCATTAATATTCGTTCACGACGATTTTAATCCCTCCAGTAACTTCTCTTTAATTCTGTCACTGCTTCTTTGATCTGTAGATTGAGCAGTAGGGGCGAAAGGTTACATCTCTTCATCACAGTCTTTCTAATACAAGTGTTATGTTCTCGGTCTTTCAAATTTATACTTCCCTTTTTGTTCTTATACATATTGTGTATTATTTGTTTTTCCCTATAGCGTACACCTATTTCCCTGAATAGTACTAATATCTTGTACCGTTTTCATTGTCCAACGCAGTTTGTTGTTCGACAAACGTGTCCTGATTTTTCTCAAGTCTTGCCTCCATTATTAATCGCAATGTCAGAACTATCTCTGTTACCTCTCTACCTTTCCTTAATCCAGACCGTTGTCTAGCACTATTAATATTGCTAAATTTGGTTTTAATTTTACCGAAAGTTCGTTTGGCTTATCTATGTGCTGAATCAGTCCTTTGGATGGCCCTATCATTTTTGATTTGTTCGCATTTTTTCTGCAGAAATTTCGCCTTTGCTTATCTACACTTACTGTTTATTTTATTCACAACTGACGTTAATTGATGTACTCCTGCGTTTCTATTTCATTTTCTCTCGCATCAATTTAAGTATTACTTCTGTTACCCAATGTTTCTTCGCATCTACCTTCCTTGAACTTATATTTGTCTACCCAGATTCTGTGGTTGTCCTTTTTAGAAACGTATATTCCTCTTCAATTGAGCCTGCTGCTATTATCGCAGTATTTTAAATGCTTATCATCCATCACAAGGAAACAACAACCTGACATCATATTGTATATTAAAGGGAAAAAAGCACACTTGCAAGACACCAGCCCCGGAAACGACCCGCTCGAAAATTTGGGCCATAATTATCACAGGACGCAGTTATGACCTTCTGAAAGTACATCTTTGAAACTTAGCGCGCTCCGGTTTTTTGTCACTCACTTTCCTCACTAAGGCCTCCTAACGCAAAAAAAAAAGGTTCAAAAGTGTGTGAATTCTTAGGGACCAAACTGCTGAGGTCATCGGTCCCTAAACTTACACACTACTTAAACTAACTTATGCTAAGAACAACACACACACACACACACACACACACACACACACACGCCCGAGGGAGAGGTCAAATCTCCGGCGGGAGGGGCCACGCAGTCCGTGAATGGCGCCTCAAACCGCTCGGCCACTCCGCGCGGTCCGCCTAATGCCCGAACGCGAAGTATAGTACAGCGGAGCAACAACCAGAGCCCGTTTATCCTTATAATGCTGAAGGTGAAGAAAGAGGAAAGGATAGGTAGATACTTCTGCCAAAAGTGTTTTGAGATCTTGTTGAACGCGTTATTCTACGCGAAAAATAGTAAGTAGTTTTAGTACCTAATATGTCAAACTCGCAAAAATGGTGCAAATGGCTCTGAGCAATATGTGACTTAACTTCTAAGGTCATCAGTCCCCTAGAACTTAGAACTACTTAAACCTAACTAACCTAAGGACATCACACACATCCATGCACGAGGCAGGATTCGAACCTGCGGCCGCAGCGGTCGCGCGGTTCCAGACTGTAGCGCCTAGAACCGCTCGGCCACCCCGGCCGGAGTCAAACTCGCACACATAGGTTATAATCACTGCCTGCCGCGACACTGGATGCCGCCTGATGGTGTTGCGGGCGAGTGACGCGGTAGCAAAAGTATGCAGTAGAAGCAAACATGGACGGGATATCACCGTGGCGAAGATACAGGCGAAATACATTGCGATAAGCGACTTTGACAAAGGGCAGAATATTATTACGCAGAGCCTGTGAATGAGTATCTCAAAAACAGCGAAGCTGGTCGAATGTTCACTTGCTACTGCCCTGAGCATCTACGGAAAGAGGTAGAAGGATAGTGAAACTACCACTAGACGCTAAACGGTTGGACTAAATGGTTGGACATCCACCACTCTTCACAAAACGTTGGGTTCTGATGCTTGTGCGCTCTGTAAAGTAGGCTAGATTGTGATCTGTGGCATCTCTGACCATAATACGGTTACACTCACAGGTGTTTCGGAGCAGACGTCATCGTACATTGTTGAACATAGAGCTCGGCAGCAGACCAACCCTACGTGTTCAAATGTTGACCCGACGGCATCGTCAATTACAATTGCAGTGGACACGGGACCATCGGAATTCTACCGTCCATTAATGGAAATGTGTCGGCTCTTCGGATGAATCACATTTTTGCTACACTAGGTCTATTGTTGTATCCACAAATGTCGTTATCACGATGAACGGCGGCTCGAAACGTGCAGCGCGCCAGGGGCGTACGCTGGTGGGAGCAGTATTATGCTACGAGAGACATTCTCCTGCGTTTGCATGGTACCTCTGGTAGTAACCAAAGACACGCTGACAGCTCCGAATTAACTGCATTCCTTCATGCTTCACGTCTTCTCCGACGTTGATGTCACCTTTCAGCAATATAATTATCTCGGATCCAGAAACGTGCTACAGTAGCTCGAGGAGCGTTATAGTGAACTCACGATGTCTCGGCGACAAAATTCGACTGATGTAAATCCTACGGAACTCATCTGGGTCGCTACCGAGCGCCATCAACGCGTACGCAAATCAGTGGCCCGTTATTTTCGCGAATTACATGACACGTGCGCGTAGACGTCTATTGCTACATACCTCCACAAACCTGCCAACAAACTGTCATGTCCCTGATAACGCAGACTCAGTGATGTATTTCGTTCCAAAGAAGGACAAATAAGCTATTAAAAATAATATTTTGGCTCATCAGAGCATAGGTCCAATGTTATTTTAACAATATTCTCGTGTTCATGTTCTGCTGCTAATATGTCCACCTCAGAATGAATATGAATAGACGAACGCACCTGAACAGCTATTGTGAGATAAAGTTAATTATTTTCAACTTACAATTAATGATTACAGTCACGTTGAAGAACAGCGCATCTTCTGCAAACGTACCTTACTTTAACAGCACCAGTTTTAAAATCCAAAGAATATAATGTACATTAGCGTTGTGCATAATTAAATAACGCTACGTTACTCCTTAATGACACTTTTTCGTTTCACTCATTTACGACGTATTTGCAAATCGCAACGTAAAAATATTCAAAGAGATATCTGGCACCAGCTACGGGTTCTAACCGCGGACTTTGGCTCAGTGAGCAATGCGTGTTGCCGATGTCAAAACAATAATTCGTTTATCTGTTACTCATCATACTGTGTAGAGCTCCGTGCTCGGACATTAGGTGGGTGCAGGGAAAGTTTGAAAGCTAAACTTTCAGGTCATAACTGCATCCGATTAAAGTAATGACACAAACATTCTCGCGGGATCGATTGCTGGTGCTGATATCGTTCTTCCCGCGCTTGCCACCCTTTTCCAATGTCTCAATCAGTTAACGAGGGAACATTATGAAGGGAACTGATTATATGGACATTTGAAATCAGGCATCTTGCAAAAGGAAATTACCCACAAGTCTGTACGTCTACAGCTGGTCAAACAACACAGAAAGTGGCCGGTATAGAATGGTCCGACAAATCGCTAGTTTGCCTCTTTCCAAATGATGCAAGGAAACAAGCCCACCGACACCACAGTGAGGCATTTAATTTGCAGTGAGTGAGGCGTGTAGTTCAGAAGGATGTGGTTCTGTGATTGATTGGTGTGCATCTTGTACCACGATTTGGGCCCACTCATTCCGATTTCCGTTAACATGAACCAGGACGTCTATTTCAGGATTTTAGGTGACCAAGTGTTGTGCATTCTTCTACGTCTTTGTGATTAGTATTGTGTGAATACTACTATCTTCTGAGTGTTCATAGGGTTGCAAGCATACGTTCCTGGTTTGAGGAGCATCTGAGCATCCCTAAATCATCCGATCATAAAATGTCTGGGACACTCTGGAACACCGGGAGAAACGTAGCACTCAACATCCCCACAATTTAGTAGCTGTTTGGGATTTAGTCACAAATGTCTTCAGTTGGATATGATATTGCTGGAAAAAAAAACTGATCTCTCTTCCTCCAGAATTTCGGTCATCAGGTTTGAAAGTACTGTTGAAGAGTACTGGTGAGATGTCACGTGGAGGTGACTAATATTTCGTCCGCTGTGGCTATGGTTATTGCGCGACCTCTGACGAGGAAAAAATTGGCACAAAAGTACTGCATACGAGACAACACCTCTTACTGAGTACAATACGCAGTTTTAAATTCTGTAGTAACTTCTGCGTTTTAATACGTCGATTCATTGTGCGCGTGCGTCTACGTGCGCGTGTTTGGATGGATGGGTTCAATCACCATATCGATTGAACTTGATTCCGATCAGCTTGATGGAAAATTGACGGTGTCCTATTCACATTCTTCGTCAGTAATTCAATTCTAATCTGTATTATAACATTTCCGAGGTCGTACTACATTAATGAAACACTTTCCATTGTCCATTTTGTAAGAAACTTAGTGGATCGAAAGGGAGAAGTGCTATTGGAACGAATTAAATATTAATTTTAGGTTCTCTGCGAGGTCGCCACTAAGAGACATCTCCGAATAACGATATCGTCTGAAGACAAAGTTACATTCACTTCATCAATGCTCATTACATAATTGTTGGATATAATAAGCTACAATGCAATAAATCCTTTCGGAGTATGTTGATGCATTAGCTCCATACTTAATCATATACAACCGTTCGCTCGACGCCGGCCGAGGTGGCCGAGCGGTTCTAGGCGCTACAGTCTGGAACCCCGCTACCGCTACGGTCGCAGGTTCGAATCCTTCCTCGGGCATGGATGTGTGTGATGTCATTAGGTTAGTTAGGTTTAAGTAGTTCTAAGCTCTAGGGGACTGATGACCTCAGAAGTTAAGTCCCATAGTGCTCAGAGCCATTTTGAACGTTCCCTCGACGAAAGATCCGAACCCAAAGACTGGAAAGTTGCACAGGTCACACCAATATTCAAGAAAGGTAGTATTAGTATGCCACTAAATTACAGGCCCATATCGTTAACGTCGATATGCAGCAGGATTTTAGAACATATATTATTTTCGAACATTATGAATTAACTCTAAGAAAAAAAGATATTGGAACAATAGAGAATTGTGAAGGTGGTTCGATGAACCCTCTGCCAGGCTCTTAAATGGGATTTTTAGAGTATCCATGTAGATGTAGATAGATGTAGCTATCATCCTCATAAACTGAATGGTTACGTATATATAGATCATCTTAACTGTTAGAACCATTAATATTTTCGGTATACCACTGAAACAACACAGCAATGTGAAAACCCATCAGTACTGGCTGCTAAATGTATACTATACGCTTTCGTCCTCGAGCTGAAACGCATCTTGTGGTGTCGTCCATAGCGCGAGGTGCCAAAGCGTGGTTGGCACCTAGCAACAGAACTACAAGAGAAGATAATCGCTGCAAGCCGGATAGACGAGCCGGCGACACCAGCGTAGCCACGCGCAGTTTCACTACGCCGGCTCAGCCTCTCTTCTACTTACAGCGGATCTCAGGACCGCTCCGTCCAATCCGCGATCACTCGCTAAGGCGACAGCATCGTCCTTTAGTAGGCCCGCTATGTTATCGATGTATTAGGCAGAACTCTGCGTGAAAGTTATTGTTAAATGTACTCTGAGTGAGAGACTTCTCTTCCGTCTGTTCAGAAATAGTTGTAAAGATTCATTCCTGTGGAAATGGATTGTACAAAGTTAAGAAATTCTTATCTATGTTTTAACATTTTACGGGTTATAATAATACTAATACCTTTTGTATTATAGTAACCACTCGGCCTCCTCCTAGAGCAAAACAAACGCAGAATTGTACCGACGTGGGTATTTTCTTCTGGTAAAAGTGGTCACTCCTGCCGCTCGTAACTATTCTTCTGTTTCCAAAGAAAGACAATACAAACTGGCTGATCATGAGGCTTTGTTATCTCCCTCTCTCCCACCTCCCCCTCCCCCTCCCCACCCGTTATGTTTATATTCCTATTTCATTAACAATTACCATTTTCGCTATTAAATTAACACAACTGTGATAACTTTAGAGTAACATTTGAGAACTGTCAACCAGCTTCTTCCACATTCCTCACTATACCAGGCGGCGAAAATGAGCTTGCCCTAGTTTGCGTGCACTGTTAATAACAAAAGGCCGCCGGGACGTTAAACTGATTTGTTATCCAATATCCGACCGAGTAAGGCGTCGGCAACTTTCCTGAACAGGGGTCTCTAATTTGTTTAGAGACTGGGAGTACGGGCAGGATATCGCAGCACTGGTAAGAGACATATTAAGGAGCAATTAAAAGAATGAAAGATATGCTGTGACGTCAGAAGTGAGGCAAAACGACAAACGACAGAAGCCATATATCGAACCATAGCTAGGCATACAGAACTCCGATCAAATCGGAAAGAGAATGCTGAACCATGAGAAGCAATTCAAGGTGACCAAATGGCAGATTCCGGTGAATCTCACCGCATATCAGGCACCTTTGGTTTGCAGTCGTACAGCGAGATACTCTAACTACCGAGCGAAGGAAATAGCGTACGTGTGGTAGCGACGTTTCTGTGTCGGTAATTTGTCACCTGGGGGATTACTTATTAATTCCTACCCGACTCTTCTTGTCTGCGTCATTGCGCAGCGGCCAGCTCGCGTATCTTGAAAGGTGATGTTCCTTGGCAGGTCCGTTGTCTTACAGTGCACTGCACCTCCCCCTCTCTCCATCGTCGTTTATCCATTTAATCAGCCACTACAATACTAGTGCTGGTTTCCTCGTGCACAGCTCTCCGCATCGGCCTCAACCATGTCTTGTGCCTGGGCGACTCCTCCTGACTGCAAGTCTGGCCTACGCTGCCGAACATTTCTAGATGTGGAAGCTTGTGCTGATCTCAGGCGTGCCGCCTACTCTCCTACAGTTACATATTTTCTACACCTTCGTGTCAGGTGGTTGAAGTTATTCAGCGAAACATCTGTAAAGGTTTCGTGGGCTACGTTATACTTCATTATGTTAAAAGACTACCTCAGCTGTGCTTAAATCGTACTGTTATGGAGGTACTCTTAGGACAAACGACGTGTTTCCTTTTAAAAATCAATCCACTATTCGCGCAGCATTCCGATTACTAGATTGTATTGTATTGAACTGGGAACGTTAAACGATGAAGAGGATTCGTCCCCGTCGTAGCCCTCAGTGGTACACAATCGTACAACAGGCTACAGTAGTCCACTCATCCCACCGTCGCCCCACTCCGAACCCAGGGTTATGGTGCGGTTCGGCCCCAGTGGACCCCCCGCCCCCCGGGAACGTCTCATACCAGACGAGTGTCACCCCATTGTTTGCGTGGCAGAGTAATGATGGTGTACGCGTACGTGGAGAGAGTCTTTCGGCAGTAATCGTCGACATAGTGTAACAGACGGAATAAGGGGAATCAGACCGCATTCGCCGAGGCAGATGGAAAACCGCCTTAAAACCATCCACAGACTGGCCGGCACGGAGGACCTCGACACTAATCAGAGGATGACACGCGTAAAGCTGAAATACTAAACACCTTTTTCCAAAGCTGTTTCACAGAGGAAGACCGCACTGCAGTTCCTTCTCTAAATCCTCGCACAAACGAAAAAATGGCTAACATCGAAATAAGTGTCCGAGGAATAGAAAAGCAACTGGAATCACTCAACAGAGGAAAGTCCACTGGACCTGACGGGATACCAATTCGATTCTACACAGAGTACGCGAAAGAACTTTCCCCCCTTTTAACAGCCGTGTACCGCAAGTCTCTAGAGGAACGGAGGGTTCCAAATGATTGGAAAAGAGCACAGGTAGTCCCAGTCTTCAAGAAGGGTCGTCGAGCAGATGCGCAAAACTATAGACCTGTATCTCTGACGTCAATCTGTTGTAGAATTTTAGAACATGTTTTTTGCTCGAGTATCATGTCGTTTTTGGAAACCCAGAATCTACTATGTAGAAATCAACATGGATTCCGGAAACAGCGATCGTGTGAGACCCAACTCGCTTTATTTGTTCATGAGACCCAGAAAATATTAGATACAGGCTCCCAGGTATATGCTATTTTTCTTGACTTCCGGAAGGCGTTCGATACAGTTCCGCACTGTCGCCTGATAAAGTAAGAGCCTACGGAATATCAGACCAGCTGTGTGGCCGGATTGAAGAGATTTTAGCAAACAGAACACAGCACGTTGTTATCATTGGAGAGACGTCTAAAGACGTTAAAGTAACCTCTGGCGTGCCACAGGGGAGTGTTATGGGACCATTGCTTTTCACAATATATATAAATGACCTAGTAGATAGCGTCGGAAGTTCCATGCGGCTTTTCGCGGATGATGCTGTAGTATGCAGAGAAGTTGCAGCATTAGAAAATTGTAGCGAAATGCAGGAAGATCTGCAGCGGATAGGCACTTGGTGCAGGGAGTGGCAACTGTCCCTTAACATAGACAAATGTAATGTATTGCGAATACACAGAAAGAAGGATCCTTTATTGTATGATTATATGATAGCGGAACAAACACTGGTAGCAGTTACTTCTATAAAATATCTGGGAGTATGCGTGCGGAACGATTTGAAGTGGAATTATCATATAAAATTGTTGGTAAGGCGGGTACCAGGTTGAGATTCATTGGGAGAGTGCTTAGAAAATTTAGTCCATCAACGAAGGAGGTGGCTTACAAAACATTCGTTCGACCTATACTTTAGTATTGCTCATCAGTGTGGGATCCGTACCAGATCGGGTTGACGGAGGAGGTAGAGAAGATCCAAAGAAGAGCTGCGCGTTTCGTCACAGGGTTATTTGGTAACCATGATAGCGTTACGGAGATGTTTAATAAACTCAAGTGGCAGACTCTGCAAGAGAGGCGCTCTGCATCGCGGTGTAGCTTGCTCGCCAGGTTTCGAGAGGGTGCGTTTCTGGATGAGGTATCTAATATATTGCTTCCCCCTACTTATACCTCCCGAAGAGGTCACGAATGTAAAATTAGAGATTAGAGCGCGCACGGAGGCTTTCAGACAGTCTTTCTTCCCGCGAACCATACGCGACTGGAACAGGAAAGGGAGGTAATGACAGTGGCACGTAAAGTGTCCTCCGCCACACACCGTTGGGTGGCTTGCGGAGTATAAATGTAGATGTAGATGTAATCCGCCGGGTGGATTCGTGTTGGGGACCGGCACGCCTTCCCGCCCGGAAAGCAGTGCGTTAGACCACACGGCTAACCGGGCGGGCAATCCTAGATTACTAAACCATCGAAAAATTTACGATGGCTATAGAGTGTAAACCATGACTTTTGTAATTAATTTGGTATGTAGCATAGTATTGGCGATCTAATAACGGTAAGTAATTGATGCGTAACATATAAATTATGACCTCCTTAGAATGAAATCTGGTGTAAACTTTTAGATGGGTTACTAGCAATGTACCTGACACAGTGGTTACGGTTACTACAAGCCTCACCGTAAGTTGGGAAACGGGGCCAAATTTCTAGTAGTTTACTGTCGAGTTGAGATTTTCACAAATGTTTTATTCGTATCTTGCAGAAACTAGCAGTACGGCAATAACAGCCTTTTAAACACGCCGCTAACGGCAATCACGTAATTTATAGCAATACAACAGTTAAAAAAATTAAAAAAAAACAAGGCTAGCAGTGCGGCAATAAACTACCTTTTGAAACAACCCGCTAGCGCCAATCAAAGAAATTTATAGCAATACAACAATTTTAAAAAATTTAAAGAACATTAGTAAACAGGCTACTAAAGTAAATACAGAACTTTGTTAATAAAGTAAGTGAGGTAGTGAAGCTACCAACACCGCCATTAAAAAAATTAAACAGGTCTCAACAAACACGCGATTAATGGCAAAAGGAATTTATAAACTTGGAGAAATTAAAAAATTGAACAAAAGTGTCGTGGAATATCATTAGAACGTAACATATGACGGACCCGTGTAAGGCGGCCACGAATCACCCACTCAGGGATGCTCAGGGTAGACAGAATACTGACTAATTTAAATACGCCCCTAAACACAATTGCCACTCTCAGACTGGTCGCAGCACCGACTTTTAGTCAGCGAAAACTTGTTATAAAATGGTTTAACTTGCTGACAGAATTAGAGTTAACCTCGTACAAGGAAACATTACACCACACAGTCCTCAATGAGCGACCACATGATCAACCAACAAGAAACATGAATTTACTCATAACCCACGACAGAATAGCGAAACAAACTGCCAAAACTACACCTCCAATCTGACAGTAACGAGAGGAGGAGGAAAGATTACTGTCGTCAATTAGACTGGTGCCAGGGACAGGAAACCCGGTCGCCGGAGGCCACAAGGCAGATGAGACGCTGGTTACACAAAATTATTACTTAATGATTAAACCTTCCACGAACTAAACTTGCAATTATGCTCGAACAGGCAGTGCACGCCCTCCGATGGCAAGGATCCACACATCCGACCGCGCACGCGTCGCCAGCGTACCCAACACGCCACGGTCACGCGACAACACGCTCTGTCACCGGAGCTCACGTCTCCTCTGCAACGTTGACGGGTAGTGACTGGTCCTTCATGTTAGGTGTCTCCTTTTAAACTCCAGTGTTGAAACGGAGGATTTGAAGAAGCTTGTTAACGTCCCACCAAGGCGAAATGAACAGCATCTACTCGTGGGGCGATTCTGTATACAACCAACACGCGGGGAGCTCTTCCGTCAACTCGACTCGCTCGTCACACACAACCGACCACGCCTGCTTCGCGCGTGAGAGCCACACTGCCCTCCCGTGTCCACCACACTCTCTGCGCGCAACGCCCCTACTTCCACGCCACCACACGAGGTTACAACCGGTCAAAGATCTCACTTCCTCCATAGCAGTTTCCCGGAAGCAAAAACGCAGATATCGATAGCAGAGGGAAAAGACAATCAAGCAGCCACTTAATGATAGACAACATATCAAACAAACAGGTCAGGGGAAGAAAAGGAAAACCAATGCAATCTAAACACAAGGTGTAGCACGAGTCGATACTCGGCTCAGTATCATTTTCCTCCCTTTAGTGTTCTAGGGTTAATAGTTTCTAGCAGTTGTCTTCTCGTTCTCTTGATCATGCCTTCTGTCACAGAGGGAACGTAGTACATGGTAATGTGTCGCATGAATACATCTTAAAGTTGTATTTATGTGAAGCAATGCCATGTTCACTGCTCTTCAAAACTTAAGGACGAGGCAGATAAAGTAAAGAAACATATTCACAGCTCATGCAAATGAATGAAAGTACAGGAGCATGTCGAAAGAAATCTCCTAGTCGTGCCCAGAAAGTTGGACGTCTCATGGTATGATGTGTGTGTGTATGTGAATTCCTAAGGGACCAAACTGCTGAAGTCATCGGTCCCTAGGCTTACACACTACTTAAACTAACTAAACTATCTTATGCTAAGAACAAAACACACACCCACGCCCGAGGGGGGACTCGAACCTCCGGCGGTAGGATCCGCGCAATCCGTGACATTCCACCTCAAACCGCGTGGCCACTTAACGAGGCTAATCATAGTGTGAGGTCAGCGTGACGGTTGCGTCAATTGGTGCTGGTCTCACAACATGAGGCAGCTGAAGGAACGAGAATAATAGAGTGCTCAGTCGGAACAACCATCGAAAAAGTGGGAGGAGAACGAAGTGTGACGAGTGTAGCCCAGGAGTTTGATACTGCTCACACCTTTGTTTCACGTGTATGGGAGCGTTCCGCACCAGAGGCACTGCTGTTCCAAGGAGAGGAGGTGATCGACCACTGTCATATACAGCAGTAGATGGCCGCTATATTGTGGAACAGGTCAGAAGGGACCAAATGAAACAGTGGTTGCAGTTGCAGACACATTTAAAATGACTGCAAAGTGATCAATCTCACACTTCACTGTAGCACAGCGAGAGCATGGGGGTGATCTTTTTTTTCCGATGACCAGTATGCTAACGCCACCTAGTGGCCAAAACTTAGTGCCCATAGTACTAGCTACACATGTGTATACTATGTATATGCCGAATTCTGATTTTCTTCAATGTTGTAATAGGTATCAGCTGCCACACTATTCACACGCACCATGTTACAACAAAATATATATGATGATCTGTGTTACAAAATGATGTGTGAAGCCGTAATGGCACCAGCACTAATCGAGAATGTTATATAGTATGTTTTATGTAATTTATTCTTGTATATACTCTTGAACCCTGCCGCAGTATTAAGCGGAATTTAAGGTGTTGTATGCTGCTAACATGATAAAAAAATCTTTTTTATATCGTAGACCTCAAAATGGCTAAATTGTTAGCCGAAACTAGTAATCAGTCCAGACAAAGAAGATTTCATGCGCAGTCTTGACTTCATGTGTTTTCAGCCCCTAACATAAAAAAGTAGAATCTCTCCCCGACGACTTTATCGATGGCACATTAAACGGCACGAAACAGAAATGCTCGACTGCAACGCTCCGCCGATAACGAGACCCTTAGACAAGGATGAACGGAAGGAAATGTAGGTGCTTACTCGCGTCCCCTGAAAGAAAACAATACAACGTTTCTGTGGAAAAAGTGTTTCATATTTTGCCAGTGAAGCCCCCACGACGGCGGCGCATTCCTTGTTATACTTAGGCAACCTCTTTTCAACCGGCTCCATCCCCCACACCCTACTCCACAACTCGTTCCTCCGATAAAAAAAGCCAAACAATGTGTAGAAGAATCTGACAGCTATAATGAGTAACATTGCAAAGAGACGGGGTACAGACAGGGTCCACAACGCACTCTCTTTGTAGGACTCGAATGCTCAGTCCTACCCTAACCTCAGTTAGTTGTCTAAAGAAAATCTCAATGGAGACTAAGAGCCTGTAGGTATCATTGATATCAAACAGTGCATGATCAGCATGTGACAACAGGCAACAGGGAAGAATGCCTGATCTCTGAGCGAAGGGCATGTCAGGCCGTGGTATGTCGGCTAAGGGGTATAAGTGCAGATATTTCTATTGGTGACAGAGGACGGCGTACTGAACAACATTCCATCAGTATTTACGCCATTTGTAGACTAATTATTATAGCTATTATAAGTCGCATGAGTTTGGGTTGCGAAGTACCTCCAAGTACATGTGGCAAAAGCAAGCCGTTAATACATATTTTCTCCTGGGCAGTAGGTCAGATGTTGAAGTATGAACATATGGACGCGACATCATTACTCTACAACGACACCACTTAGTAGTGCAGTTACAGCCATGCAGAAAACATCGGGCTATAAAGCTCGTACCGGGTTTGTAGGAAGATTGTTCTACATAGAGAAAAATCCAACAAATTGATATGTGTACATACTAAGGTATCATAAATAAAAGTATCTGCACTTCCATCCGTTATACATAGTGTGTGTAACTGTTAGGAGAAGAGGATCAGTAAGCAGTGATGAAGACCAAGCAAAGTTAACAGAGCGAGGCACAAACGATCTGGTCGATGTGCTTATAAGAAACAACAGTCAGTTTAGTCCACAGAACTGGTTTTATTTGACGATGGAGCATTTGTTCGCCACCAAACTTTGTGCCATGCCCTGGGATACGTCTCAAATCTCTCCACTGTGTATCATGCAGTGAGGGAATGTGACATGTGTTGTTGATCCGTCGAATGGAAATAGAATCGGCGGCCCATTGGTACTCTGTAGTACTATACGCCAAAATCCAGTTCAACCATCTCACTTCTCTCGTCGTAATCGTCACTAATCCGAACATGACACGTGCCAGTCATAATCAGCTATGTGAATCGGTGATAGTTATGACACCTAATCCACTTGCAGACCATGTAACGCCATCTAGAAAGCGCTCAGATGTGGTATCCTCAAATATTGCAAATGGTAGTAGCAAGAGTACTCCGAATCGTCTATCAGCTTGTGACCTTACCTGACTAATCGAGGAAACCTGACATGGCGTATACACTTGGATCCTCAGCGTATTGCTAGTTTGGAAGATTATATTACTAAGTACAGTGACTTGGCTTTGGAATCCTGAACTTTCTGTTTAAGCTACATTGTTCTTGAATTTTTATCCATGGTTCAATAGGTCGCTTAAAAACTGCTCACTTTGATGTTCAGAAATAATTTATTGACGCGTTTTTGGCACTGTCCATCATCAGAACATCAAAAAATAACACAATCTTCTTAAGAGTATGGAGTCAGCTAAGTTCTGATGCTGATAAGTGATGCTTTGAATCCCTACTCTGTATAAAGATTTTGTTCATATTTTTTTATGTTTGATGATGAGCAGTTCCCAAACGCGTCACTAAATTATATCTGAGCAGCAATGTGACTAGTTATTTTCGTTACCTATTCCGCAACGGATAAAGATTGAAATTTACTTAATACAGAATGAACAGGGCGCACCTTAAACTGTCTTGTTCTGCTTTGGCTCTAGTAAGCTTTGACTCGTCACAGACAGGCTATAAATTTTCTCGTCTATTGCACTGTGACTGGGTTCCAATTTTTGAAAAAATCACAGTATTCGTGATCAGTGCGGATTAGCTCAGTACCGTGCTGCATTTGACTATTGGCAGGCAATATGTAGAGTAGACGCCCACCTATTTAGAATTATTTATTAACTTCGGCATTCAGTCACATTTAAGATCAGTTATGTTTTATAATTTTACTAAAAATGGCTCTGAACACTATGGGACTTAACGTCTGAGGACATCAGTCCCCTAGAACTGAGAACTACTTAAACCTAATCAACCTAAGGACGTCACACACATCCATGCCCGAGGCAGGATTCGAACCTGCGACCGTAGTGGTCGCGAGGTTCCAGACGGAAGCGCCTAGAACCGCTCGGCCACACGGCCGGCTATGAAGGTTACTATGTTAAGTGTAATATCCATCGCACTGATTTACGAACATCTTTTGCAGGGCGTTCCAAAAATTGAGGGTCAAAACTGCACAGAGGGTAGAGGTTCGTAAAATGAGCAGCTTGAGGTGAGATATCAATGTGCTGGATAAGAGCACTTCAGGCAGTGGAAGATCATGAATGAGCAATGCACATGGGGCACGTGATTGTAAACTTCATTCCTCCAATAAGGAACACTTACTTGCCGAATTGACACTGGTGGCGCTATATTGAATAACTCCCCGCAATGGCCTGCTGACGTGTGTACGGTGCAGTTTGCCTGTTTGCAGTTTGAGCCCACGCGTTGCCAAGTTTCTCGACTGTACTGCATAAGTTTCGCTGGGAAACCCTTACACTCCGTAGTCCCGATCTCTCCCAATGCAATTTCTGCAATTCTGGAGTCCTGAAGAAAGACATTGGTGACCGTCGATTTGCTTCGGACGAGGAGGTGCACGAGTGGTAAAAATCCTGGTTTCGTAGGCAACCTCAAACATCTTTCTGTAAAGGCTTTGATCGTATCGTTTCACATTGGAATAAATGCATTACGAATCATAGCAATTACTTTTGAAAAAATAAATAGTTTACTTCCCTTTCTTTCATCTGTGCCGTTTTCATTTGACTTATACATAAAGAGTAACTAACGGTTTTGGACACACGTGTTCTTTTCTCTGCCATATCAATCTGATAAGGTATCTTCACGTACAGATACGTCAAATTTGGGCAATGCATACTGTTTGTACACCTCGTTGACAAAAAAAGAAAATAAAACACGACGGAGGAGTTATGAAATAGTTCACAAACTGATATTCATAAAGGTACAGACGAAAAATGCAAAGTTGTAAAATGTGGCGGCCGTTGGATGCTGCAGTAGAATTTCACGGGGCAGCTGGCTAGGATAGTAAACAGGCGACATGTCGATACAAGGACGTAATGACTGCGAATTTCATTCCGTGTACTTAGTTTGCCAGTATCTACGCGTTACAGAAAGGTGCATGTACAGTACACGCAGATGTCAGAATTTGGGAGAGGACATGTAGCTGAGCTCAGAGAAGCCGGCTGGAGTAATCGGCGAATCGCTCGATATTTGAATAGGAGCCACTATTCGACGATGTTGGCAGGGATGGGTCAACCATGGCCGAACACAATTTCAAGAAAGAAGCGGTCGACCAAGACAGACACCAGAAACTGAGCACCGAGCAATCGTAACAGAGGCAGTCAGAGACCCGCATCCATCACTATAATCGATCCGACGTGCAACTGGTGCTTCGGTGACCGTAAAGACCGTTAACAGGCGGCTCACAGAAAGGATGTTGATTTCATGGCAGACCTTGCGCCGAATATCGTTGACCTCTGTACACCAGATAGCTCGTTTACAGTAGTGTCTGGCACATTCGGCCTGGAATCTTATTGACCAGAGTAGAAGTGTCTTCAGTGATGAGTCCTACTTTCGAAATGAGCCTCGATGACTAGCGAATACGTATGTGAAGACGCCCCGGACAGGAGTGGGATACCGACCTAACTGCCCCCCGTCATATGACAACCGGGTGTGATGTCTGAGGTGCCATTTCATTCCACAGAAGGACATGTTTGGTTGTCATCCGCCACATCCTTACAACACAGCGATACGTTGACTACATTCTACGCCCCGTTTTGCTACCCTTATGCCAAGCCATCTTGAGTTTACAATTCAGCAACTAATGCCCGGATACACAGACGAGAGTTTCTACTGCCATTTTTAAGTGGTTTCCCGAGATCCAGGCAAACGCTGGGCTGTTCCACAAATTTCGATTTCGAGGAAAAGAGCTAAAATACGAAAACAGTTAAAATACAAAAACACTCAGAAAAAAGTTACTCGATTCACATACAGATGGTGGATACGACTTCCTCCCCTTAAGTCACATTATCGACGGTGGTGTAAGGGGAGCACATTCGGCTTCAAATTTAACAAATAAAATAAAATTTGCTAAATCGTGGAAACGCGGACTGTACCTTAGACGGAATACACCGCAGGTGAATAAAATGTCTTTTGTGAAAAGTTGCAACTAGTCCATAATATCGTCATGATTACTGTTAACTTCTGTCAGTTACTTGAAGTTGTAAGCGATCCGTGATCCCACGCACATAGATATTGGTATCCGACACCCAGGTCGATAGCAGGCAGGAGTCGATTGTAGAGCTCTGCAGGGGGCAGTGAGATTAGTGTCGGGTGAAAGCAGGACTGGAAAGATTAGCAAAAATAAAAAATGGCGGTGGAGCTGAGTACGGTGCCAATGCCAGATGTGCCGAGTGAGGAGTAAATTGTAAATTCACCGGAGTATGACAAATTAGCGCGTCCCCTTATCGTCGTGTGGTTGACCCTCATCAATACCGATTCGTGATTGATATAAAACCAAAAGTGACAAGTGCCGAATTACGTGTTTCGCGTCAACCGCGTCGGTCAGCAACAATCATGAATTGCAGAGAGGATTGTTGTGAATATAAACCATCTTCATTGCGTGTGACGAAGTACTTAAAATCAGCAACCAATAAAAGATATAACCGTAAGTAAACGTGAAAGGCGAAGGTAGCAACTGCCTCAGAACTTGTGTGTTTGTATATCGCAACCTTTGTGGTCTTTAATAATAGAAAAATTTACAATAATTAACTATTCCGTCTCAGAACAGCCGCACTCTGTTGAAATACCCCAGAAACCACAGCAGAAAAACCGATGGCCTTTCATCCATTAAGCACACGGTCATATATTCATAATAATTAACTGTTTGGCGGCTTCGGTAAATCACAGAAAACCCAATAAAGGATATAACAGGGGTGTTTCAGTTTACGGCGTGTAAGTGTGATGAATTTTGCAGTTTTTCTGGGTGTGACAGATCCGTGGTGTGATTCGGAGTTTTGCTGAGTTGAAATCGGATGAACATCCGAAAACATAACATTAATCAATGTTACGTGTTTATGGCGTTTTTTTGTATGGCTTCAAAATGTGACTACGCCAAAACTCAATTACCTGAAAAGTCTATCGACCTTGCACAAATGAATAGAGCTCAAAGAAATTAGTTGTGCGTTCTTTTCGTGGCAATACGAACCGAAACAAAAGCGTGTTCCCAGAATTATATAGGTCAACTACAGGATGAAGAACACAGTAAACAGCTGCTACAACACACTGTATATGCTATTCTCTGTTTTATAAGTTAGAGGAAGTTGGAATCATCTTCAGTGTTATAAGAGCTATTCCCGTGTAAAAGGAGAACACAACAAACTGTTACATGAGTTCACATCGAACTACTTTTATTTGAAAAAAGTCACATTTCAGAACCGCTGGTTAACAAGGAGAACACTGCAAACTGTTACATGAGTTAACAAATCATTCAGGTATCACTAATTTATTTACAATAGCCTACATGGCATTTAATAATGCTATGACCGTAACTTGTGCTAAATAGCTCATCATTTACTCAGCAGCGCTTAGTGATTCTGAAGCATGCCTTTGTAAAATACGTGGGACACCACACGAATAAAGCGTTGTCTTATTTGTTGTCTATCTCTTCTTTGTAACAGCAGATCCGTACTTACATATCAGATCTGCTTCTGCAACGCGTCAGTACCAATTAAAGTGCAGTCATCTGTACGTACCTGCAACAAGAAGACAAATATTATTAATACCAGATCTATACTAAGTGGTTCATAGTAATGCATTAGACCGTTGGATCGACACTTTGACAAAATTTATGAATTGTTACGATAAGTTTTTCGGCGTGTACCTCAATAAAATAGGAACTCTACTTTTGCGACTCGAGATGAAGCACATTCTGATTAATCAAGTTGTCGCGCTTTCCGTAAATCAGAAATCGATTTCATACAACCGATATATTCCAAATAGTTTGCTTCAAATTAAAACTACTTTATCCGTCATAGATAAATTCTGCGTAACAGAAGTTGCTTCTGACGTACCAGTAACATAGGGGTAGTTTCGGTCACTAGGCAAAATTCGTTTAAATCATCAGTTCCCTTTCATATAGCCTCTTTTAATTTAGTTTAAAGATGTGTCCGTATCTTTCATAATACTATGCTTAGATGAAATCCAGTTATAGTTTTGTAATCATCTGATCAAAGAGAATCGTTTGATGTACATAGTGATGACATTTTGTTCGATTTTAATTTTTGCATTCTTTTCAAGAATTTCTCCAGCCCTCTCAATCAAAACATAAACACAATGTTCAGGTCACCGGAAGTGGCAATTTGTGAAATTCCCGATATCATTTGGATACACTGAGGTATCTGTATTATTATCCATCACCATAGTGTAAACGTAGACAACACTTGAGTTCTAAGACATATTGTAATTCTGACGTACGACCATATCTGATGCCATGGGAATAACATCACTGGGCCCGAGAATAAAAGCAACACTAACTCACAGAGACAGCAGGATACTTCAGTCGTTCAGTGCATCGATGTCACATTGGTTATGAACAGAACAGTAATAAACAAGATTATTCTATTGATTGGCGACTCCATGTTGTCTTGTGCACAACGACCAGATAACAGGTATACTTGAAAAAAGAGACAGCATTGGTCGTATATTTTTACTATTGCAAAATCGATTTTCTGTCACTGAGTGACCATCTTCAGTGCTATATCGTATAACTTAAATTGGGATGCACTGTTGACACTATGCTTATGGCGATCACATAGACTCATGGCGTCTATGTGATCGCCATAAGCATAGTGTCAACAGTGCATCCCAATTTAAGTTATACGATATAGCACTGAAGATGGTCACTCAGTGACAGAAAATCGATTTTGCAATAGTAAAAAAAAATATACGACCAATGCTGTCTCTTTTTTCAAGATTATTCTGTTTGTTTATTATTTATGAATATAAGATGTCACCTAAAACATACATATGAAACCGTAGACAGGTAACCTGGACAATGAATGACGTAATATCCACGGGATTTGTGGATTTGAGAGTATAAATTATTAGCGGGGCTGGAGTTAACGGCAATTAAGATAAACCATAACTAGATCATGGCGACTGTGCTGTCCACACAGCATGAATGTTTCAATCACAGATTAATTTACTTCAGGCGAATCTAAAATTAACACTATTCATCAACCATTAAAATAAAGTAATGGAAATAAACTGGTAACTTATCGAGTAATGTAAAAGACCTCCTTGCGTTCCTCTGGTGCATACTACACAGCCTGCTGCTCCAATTAACGAAACATTACTCGGTTAGGACCCCATAATCGTTTTACCAGAGGTCTCTCGCACTTTACTGTACCCTGCATTCTAATCCACTACGAACACTACATTCTGCGACCCACAAATATTCTTCCTGGAACCTTAGCTTCATTAATGATACTTAAAGCTAAGTCTATCCTTACAACTCTGAAAACTGACCCTTTACAGAAAATGAGGCAAAAGCGCCCACCTTACTGTGTGCAAAACGCTGTGTTTCTGCAGCAAGAGCTGGGGGTCATCAGTAAATAAATCTATTTTTGAGGGCTCTCACATTGACTCTGATAGGCATCTGAACTCCGTGTATGTCGCCAGTACTTGCCTTACTGTGTTGTTGGTACTAAAGCTGAGTATGGAAGATAACGTTTTATCTGGCAAATGTTGAGGAAGAGAATAGGGCTAACGGAGATAGGTAGATGGTGTTTTTTAAGCAGCTTATGGAGTATCTTCTATACCTACAACAATGATTATTGACTCTATACACTCCTGGAAATGGAAAAAAGAACACATTGACACCGGTGTGTCAGACCCACCATACATGCTCCGGACACTGCGAGAGGGCTGTACAAGCAATGATCACACGCACGGCACAGCGGACACACCAGGAACCGCGGTGTTGGCCGTCGAATGGCGCTAGCTGCGCAGCATTTGTGCACCGCCGCCGTCAGTGTCAGCCAGTTTGCCGTGGCATACGGAGCTCCATCGCAGTCTTTAAAACTGGTAGCATGCCGCGACAGCGTGAACGTGAACCATATGTGCAGTTGACGGACTTTGAGCGAGGGCGTATAGTGGGCATGCGGGAGGCCGGGTGGACGTACCGCCGAATTGCTCAACACGTGGGGCGTGAGGTCTCCACAGTACATCGATGTTGTCGCCAGTGGTCGGCGGAAGGTGCACGTGCCCGTCGACCTGGGACCGGACCGCAGCAACGCACGGATGCACGCCAAGACCGTAGGATCCTACGCAGTGCCGTAGGGGACCGCACCGCCACTTCCCAGCAAATTAGGGACACTGTTGCTCCTGGGGTATCGGCGAGGACCATTCGCAACCGTCTCCATGAAGCTGGGCTACGGTCCCGCACACCGTTAGGCCGTCTTCCGCTCACGCCCCAACATCGTGCAGCCCGCCTCCAGTGGTGTCGCGACAGGCGTGAATGGAGGGACGAATGGAGACGTGTCGTCTTCAGCGATGAGCGTCGCTTCTGCCTTGGTACCAGTGATGGTCGTATGCGTGTTTGGCGCCGTGCAGGTGAGCGCCACAATCAGGACTGCATACGACCGAGGCACACAGGGCCAACACCCGGTATCATGGTGTGGGGAGCGATCTCCTACACTGGCCGTACACCACTGGTGATCGTCGAGGGGACACTGAATAGTGCACGGTACATCCAAACCGTCATCGAACCCATCGTTCTACCATTCCTAGACCGGCAAGGGAACTTGCTGTTCCAACAGGACAATGCACGTCCGCATGTATCCCGTGCCACCCAACGTGCTCTAGAAGGTGTAAGTCAACTACCCTGGCCAGCAAGATCTCCGGATCTGTCCCCCATTGAGCATGTTTGGGACTGGATGAAGCGTCGTCTCACGCGGTCTGCACGTCCAGCACGAACGCTGGTCCAACTGAGGCACCAGGTGGAAATGGCATGGCAAGCCGTTCCACAGGACTACATCCAGCATCTCTACGATCGTCTCCATGGGAGAATAGCAGCCTGCATTGCTGCGAAAGGTGGATATACACTGTACTAGTGCCGACATTGTGCATGCTCTGTTGCCTGTGTCTATGTGCCTGCGGTTCCGTCAGTGTGATCATGTGATGTATCTGACCCCAGGAATGTGTCAATAAAGTTTCCCCTTCCTGGGACAATGAATTCACGGTGTTCTTATTTTAATTTCCAGGAGTGTAAATAACAGGGTAAACAAAAAGCGATAATATTTATTTGATATGCAGTTAGTGGCAATAAGACAAAAGTGCCAGAAGAACCTCGCGTTGCAAGCAGTTAGGCGGCTTGTAGACATAGTGTAGTTGTAGAAAGGAAACTGAATGTTGCAGTTACGTTGAAGATCGTCACCATCGTAAAATTCGAATCCTAACTCAGCACTAACGAAAATACAACTAAATTTATAATCAAAACAATAACTAGTAGTATCAGTGTTCCGTATAAGATATTAAAGAATTTCAAAACACTGACATTTCATATATGAATGTAAGATTAGCCATATTTTTGAATGATGTACTAAAGAAACTACTTTGTTTTATATTTGCTTAATAGTGGTATGTGGGTGGCAGTCAGTTCATTATGGAAGTATCGTTCAAGCGTGATACATGCATGGTAAGCTATAAAGTGAAGAATCGATTAAAAGCTGTCATGGAAAGCCATTTTGTAAGCTGTGCCACTGGGCCTGCTACTTTTATTATTCAAAGAGGGTGGATGTTTTGTTTGAAGTTGGTAATGGAGGCTGCCGGTATGATTAGTTGTATGAGGATAAGAATCTGAAACTAACTGGGTGGCTGTAAGTATATTTGGCTGCCAGCAAGAATAGCGAACAGTAGCCTTGTCTAGACCTGTATGAAACCGCAGGCTGCCACGGTGAGGGGTTTAGGGCTGGACAGCAGGCAGTGACAAGTCACCGGTATGAAAAATCCTGCAAGTTTGGGAGAGTAGCATGCTAGCTCCACAAGGCAAGACAGTATCTTAAGCTACAAGATTTATGGACATAAATTGTAATACACGCAAAACACCTTACAGGCATGTTTCGAGAAAACCAAATACAGTTTATGAATCGTGGCGGTGAGAAGAGCTCAATACAAATTAAACTTTTCTTGTAAACATAATATCTAAATAATTATTTACATTAATAATTATCATAGTTGACAAACGTTAAATCAGATGAATCCAAAATACAGTTTAGGCTCATGATATGTCATGTGAAAGCTGATGATGCCAGTAATTATTAAAACATGTTACTTTTACAATCGAACGAGTTGGTTGCAGAATTAAAGTCAGTCATCAGTTGCAAATACCTATTTATTTCGCTTTACCGGTTTCCGCAAGTTAATTTGTCTTCCTTAGAAGTCTATAAAATTAAGGATACTATATATCTTCAGACCTTGGCTTTACATTTACGTAAAGTATAAGAAATTTGTTACTTAAACTTATTTATTATTGTGTACATATGCAGACTGAAGCCAGGAATGAAAATTTGTACCAGAGCCAGGATTCGAGCCCGGATCGCCTGCGCATAACGCATATGCAGTAACCAGTACACCTACTCATGCCTCAGTCCCCTAAACTCGAGCAACATTTAGGTTGTATACCAAGAAGGCGAAGGCATGAATGGGAATTTGCATTGAGGAGGGAGACGTGCTAGAGTATTTCGTGCAGTTGTACAAAGACACTGTGCCAGGGTGGTGAAGTGGTTAGTGCCTCCTGACCAGGAGACCAAGGTTCTAATCCTGGTCTTGCTACAAATTTTTTATTCATTGCTTCGGTCTGCCTACTCAGAGGGGCCCAGAAAAGTATAGACACTCTTTGAAAATCAATATTAATGGAACAAAGTGACATACCGTTATAATTCTTGCTTAGTTCTTAATTCTTATTTGTGTTCAAAGCGACCCCCATTAGCAGCCAAGCAATGTCGATGTCGCTGAACTGTTGACCAAACTACGGCTATCAGTGTTGCTGGTGTGACAGCCGCACAGGACGCCTCAATGGTTTCTCTTAGCTCGTTCAATGAAGCTGGTTTCTGCTGATAAAATTCATTTTTATATGTCCTCTATAGGTAAAAGAGTCGTAAGGCCTAGAGACAGTAGTGCGTAATCAGCAGCTCCTCTGCGACCTGTCCATTGTCCGGTAGATTTTAATCCAAGTACGCTCTGACATCTCTGTGCATGTCTTCAAACTACTCGCAGTACTCCATCCTTCGATCCAGATCGTCCTCGTTCACTGCGTGCAGCGACCTTCGAAAGCACCCTTTCCACCTTGCAACCTTCAGAATTAGTCGTATTCTTGATCAGCGTACTGCACTTACACGTGCACCCTGCTTCACATATTTTTAAGTTGGTCTAGTAAAATACTGGAACACAGCAGCGTTGAAAGATGAACTCGATGTTTTTGGTCGACCTGACCTTTCGTCATACACATCCTGAACAATACCGTCGGCTTCAAATTCATCCTGAATACGATAAATCGTTTTACGTGTTGGTATCTGAGTTCCGTACACATTACGCGATTCCCCTGTACCTCCATTATGTTTTCCGACTTTCTCTACCACTTCAATAGGACCGAGTGTTGCTCAAACGACAAGCTTACTTCATACATTGCTGCCCTGTCATCTGCTGGAAAACGCGCGCCAAGATCTGTTGAGAAAACAATGGACTATGCTACCACGCAAAATTGCAACGAAGTGCCATTTTGTTCCTAAGTTATTAATTATCAAAGAGTGTCTACTCTGTATACATCATAGATGTTCTATACATGGAAAGATCTCTGGGACCATATAGTTACATATGATTATTTATTACTGATATTCTTCATAGAAGCATAATGCTATGATATTGGTAAAAATGTTCATGTGCATATGATTATTGTAAACCAACACTAAATAAGTTTCCGTAATACATTTCTTATACTTTGCATAAATGTATAGCTAAAGGCTAAAGATTTATAACATTCTTAATTTTGTAGGACTGAAGATGACCAATTAATTTGTCGAAATTGGAAAAGGGAATTAAAATAAATTTGCAGCTGACGACTGATTTTTTTCTGAAAAATAACAGCTGTGAAAAAATAATAAACGAATTAGTAAATATTATTTAAATGTATGCCTATAGTAATATAAGTATGGATTCCTCCAACATAAACAAAGTTTATGAGACCAGTACATCTCCAGTTCCTTACCGAACTGACTCCTACGTTTACTTAACTATACATCGATGTTTATAACTTATTTAAGGTTGGTGTTCTGACTGGAGTCAGGCCACGGTACCGGATGAAGCAAAAATGTTATAAGACTATTTATTGTGATAGAATTTAGGTGCAAGTGTTCCATTCTGAGGGCACAAAGTGATCCAGATTATCGATTACATGTTCTAATATCCATACGTGTGCGATCTGTTTCTAAACTACTTGAAGTGTGGTCGTGCTGAAAGTGAGAATATTTAGTGTAGTGATAACGCGACCAAATAGTTAAAGAAGCATGCACCGCAGAGTGAGAAGTCGTTTATTGGGTGCTCGTCAATGTGGTAAGGCGAGAGATGTTTCGCCGGCCAAAGGGCTGCTGTGCTTCAGACTGTATTAGTGGGACCAAATATTTTGGAATTTGAATTCAGTCAAGACTTTGAATTTTCAAGTCGTTTTTAGCGACTGGTTCCTTCGCGGACACGCGAACTTTACCATTAGTATGCTGTTCATTAGTCGCTGTAACATTCATGATGTTTGCTTCATTGCAGAATTTTCATTGTAGGACGAACTGGGTCGGTATTAGTCGCGATAATCTCGGTGATAATGAACTTCAGATTTCGCTGTGAATATCAGTGACATTTCGCTCTGACCTTTAAAGTTTGGCTACCTGATCCTCGTGAATTAATGCGTGGTTGCACTTAATCCTCACTGGCTGTAGCCTGTAAGTGCTGTGCTTAGGCTACGTAACTATATTTTTCTTTGCAATTTGGCATGTTATACAGCTGATTTATAAATTTGTTGTGGGTCCACCAATGACACACCTGTGTGCTTGCTTCAAATAAACTTCTAGTCAAAATTGTAAACAACTCCGTACAGACATCACCATTATCTTACGGGATCCCTTCCGCGTCTTTACCCGTCCTTTTAATTATTTGTTTATTGCTCACTTCTTGTTTATTTCGGTAACGACTATAGCCGAAAAAGGGTTTCAGGATTAATTTTGTGTTACGATTTGGGCCAAAAGTGGTGTATCCTGCAGCACGATGAAGCGGTCTGGGTACGTTCTTATCTGAGGGCACGGAACGGCGCCATAGAGCCCCGACCAGGAGAGATAGTGACGGTGTATAAGCCCCTGCCATTCATTCCGATATTTTTTCTCATTAAAAAGACAGGAAATATTTGACATGTCTTCTGTTGTGGTTATTATCCAGTAGCTATCATCGCCGATATTTCTTTCGTGGTTACTAGAACTACCTGAATATACTTTGTTGTAACTTTAATAATCACTAGCATCAGTGAAATTTTTATCTAAAGTATAGGATATGCCAGGTGACGACATACTTTTATCAGCATATATTTTTTAATGAGTGCATGCAACAGAAATGAACGAATTTGAAAATAGCCTTCTTCTATGGTTTTTCATGTGATTACAATTGCTCTATGGGCCAGTTACAAAACATTCTAAAATTACAGCACAATGGGCATTCCGGGAAAAAAAATTCTGTTGACAGAAAGGATATGGTCTAAAATCTTACAGATAAGACCAGTAGATGCCAATTCACGTAGCGATCGAGTTTATAGCTTAAACAAGAGTTCCGCTGTCCCCAGCCCAAGAAACGGATTTTTACTCGTAGTTGAACAAGTGGGAATCAGCGAATGCCTTCCTGCGTGCTTTTTCGTCTACGTATTTTGATTGTTCAGTCTGTGGCCAAAAACATTTGTCGTTGGTATCATTCATTTGAAGAGTCCGCAGCTCGTGGTCTTGCGGTAGCGTTCTCGCTTCCGGCGCACGGGGTCCCGGGTTCGATTCCCGGCGGGGTCAGGGATTTTCTCTGTTTCGTGATGACCTGGTGTTGTGTGTGTTCTTCATCATCATTGACTCGCAAATCGCCGAAGTGGCGTCAACTAAAAAGCACTTGCAATACGGCTGCCGAACTTCCCCGCATGGGGAACAATGGCCAACAATGCCATACGATCATTTCATTTCATTTGAAGAGTTAGACGTATGTACAAGTTTCTTTCTCCAGGTCATCCCTCTCACGTTTGACGAAAGAGTGGAGAACAATCGCCAACTTTTGAGAGGATCACACAAAAGCTTACTCGACACGCTAACCGATAACTTGCTATTTCTGTTCTTGCTAATCTTTAGGTGACTTTTGGTCCAGAGAACATACCGACTACAATTAACGCACGTTCCTCGTGATAGGAAAGAAAGAAAACATAGACGTCAGTAACGCTTTCTTAACGAAAATGGAAGACTAGAGATTTTGAACGTGGTTAATTTACCGCTATGAAGCAGCATTTTATGTTAGTGTAAGGCTAATCGTGAGCGTAGAAAGGAAATCATTCAAGGATATTCGCTCAGACTGAACATGTTTTCTACCATTTCTCATTAGGTGAATGATCCATTATAAGGTGAATGATCCATTGTTCCTCAAGGGCTACAAAATTGATTTGAGGTGTTTTGAAATGCTGCGGGTGTGACTTTCCATGCCTTCAAGAGGGCTTGAACGATTTTAAATTCTAACAGGACGGAGTTTCACTATACTGTCACAACAACGTAAGACACTTTCTCAATTACTCACTATTTCAATGCTGGACAAGACGCACAAGCCTGGGAGACGCTGCTCTATATTCCAGGCGTCGAAGACTTCTTGACATGACCCCATACATCTTCATGTTGTATGGATATGTGAATGAATGTATTTTCGTTCCCCCTTTATCTCCTGACATATGTGTGCTCGGAGACAAAATAACAGTAGCAGGGACTTCCGTCGACGGAGATATCTTGCAGAAATCACCTAAATGTTGAAGGATTTTGTGATTATTTGGCAATTTTTCAGTGCATTCTAGTACATTGCCTTCAGTAAATATAAATAGCTAATTAGTTCACTGTTTTTTAAACTCCCTGTCTTTGCCATTGAAGTACACAGAAATTTGCAATCATCGTTAGCTGATTAAACCGACGGGAATCCCTTTTCCATCTATCTTGGTTAATTATCGGGATATTTTTCTTATTCACTATGTAATTTCTATGTTATGTATTGGTGGTGTCATGAATATGCTGATACAGAATTGTGCAGAACTCATAATTTTATTTTAATGTTCTTGTACGTCATCAATGTGAGTTTACTTGTCAAGCTGTGTATTCGCATTCTGCGAATATATTTCGAATTGAACTGTGTATTGCTTCTGGACATATTTACTTATTTCATTTTAAGGGGACGTAGTTGTCGAAATCTACGAACTGGTACTCAGTGAGAGAAATCGGCAAAACCTTTCATGGATCTGTGGTATTTATCAACCGTTTTTCGCAGCTAAGTTTCATAAGGGGAAGGGATAATAGTTGTATTAAATATTTATAATGCGGTTGTACAGCTGTAGTGGCAGATTTTACTCAACTCAACCTGAGGCTTAGTTATACAATGGCCGATTTCATTTAAATACAACGTATGTCTGCACAGTTACTGAAGTTTAAAGTTGCACATCGTTCTACCTACACCAGATAAATTGTGCACGCTACAAGGAATTAACCGCGTTCATTGCCGTATACTGCTGATGCCGGATTCAACCTTCTTCTGGTAGTAACAATTGGACTTTTCCTCCGCGAGATTACGTCTGGTGCAACGAGTAAGTATTGGGCACAATTTTCTTACTGAATGATACTTCGTGTGTGTTCGGGCTCGTAGTTTCATATCTGACGTTGCATGTGGTATGGCACGTTACTTCCAGAATTTCCAAGATTTGCAGACGGTAATGCCGAATCAAAAGTTTTGTAGATGTCTTTTAACGAAAAGACGGGTATAAATCGTTATGCTTTTGGCATCATTACATCCTTAACAAGACAGTGAACTATGGACCAGTGATACGGCAATCAGTAGAAAAGTTATACAGCCTATAGCTATACAGACTGTTCCGCTAATTTTACTGCTGCAGAAGTTGCCACTTGACGAGGAATTACTGAAATGAACGCTAGTGGTGTTCCAGCAACTTGCTGCGGATGGAAAATCCACAGAGCTTTAATGCACTAGCATGTGTTGCAATCTGGAACTATCAACTTGCGACATGGAAAATGCTAGTGTCCTACTTGTGCACACCTTCACATAATTTGTGGTACCAGACGTGGACGCGAGTGCCGCGATTACCAGCGGAATGACAAGGCGCACGTGTCGGCCGCTCAAATTGCTTCGTTAACTGGGCGGCGAGTCAACGCAATCTGTGCTGCAAACGAAGGACCCATTGTGACGTAATCTGAGAGCCCGCGGTCGTAAATTGCTGTCCACTGAGTGAAACTAATGAGAACGTGCGGGCCAGGCAGCGCGCCCGATCGGATTGCAAAGTTCAGGGGTGAGGCCAATGGCCGATGGCGCGTCCGTGCATCACACGCCGCCGCAGGTGCGTGCCGCGCGCGCAACGAGGCCGCGGCCGGAGCGCCGCCGCGTGCCTTGCATGTTCGCTGCTATTCCTGTCGCTTCAGAACTCCGAATAGCCTGCACACAGTCAGTACTGACCCATGGCGGCTTTCTTGCGATGTATCGATATCACTGTTCTTAAGATCTTTGACTAAAATGTTCCGTTGGAGCGCAGCGCCCTCTGGTGTGGCAGCTCCGAACCTGGTGGCTAGTATGAGCTGAGGAACGAAGCTGTGACGAGCTTTCCATGGGGCCTCTTCGCCGTGATGTCAGCTGATGCTGGCGACCAATATTGGGGTCACGTTACCCGGTGTAAATTATTGGGCACCAACGTAGCTTGTGCTGTGATTTATTAGAAAGGCGCCAAGCTATTAGGGCAGTGTGCACTGTCATTTTGGTCTTTCTGTTTGTTGGGTACCGACGCCCTTGTCTCGATGGTATTGAAAGGACAATGCGATTCCAAGACCTGTTAGACATTTTAGACTTATTCATTGGCTGATGTCTTATTACAATACTGGCCATTAAAATTGCTACACCACGAAGATGACGTGCTACAGACGTGAAATTTAACCGACAGGAAGAAGATTCTGTGATATTCAAATGATTAGCTTTTCAGAGAATTCACACAAGGTTGGCGCCGGTGGCGACACTTACAACGTGCTAACATGAGGAAAGTTTCCAACCGATATCTCATACACAAGTAGCAGTTGACCGGCGTTGCCTGGTGAAGCGTTTCCGACTTTGATAAAGGTCAGATTGTAGCCTATCGCAATTGTGGTTTATCGTATCGCGAAATTTCTGCTCACGTTGGTCGAGATCCACTGACTGTTAGCAAAATATGGAGTCGGTGGGTTCAGGAGGGTAATACGGAAAGCCGTGCTGGATCCCAACGGCCTCGTATCACTAGCAGTCGAGATGAGAGGCATTTTACACGCATGGCTGTAACGGATCGTGTAGCCACGTCTCGAGCCCTGAGTCAACAGATGGGGACGTTTCCAAGACAACAACCATATGCACGAACATTTGGATGACGTTTGCAGCAGCATGGACTATCAGGTCGTACACCATGGCTGCGGTTACCCTTGACGCTGCATCACAGACAGGAGCGCCTGCGAAAGTGTACTCAACAACGAACCTGGGTGGACGAATGGCAAAACGTCATTTTTTCGGATGAATCCAGGTTCTGTTCACAGCATCATGATGGTCGCATCCGTGTAAGGCGACATCGCGGTGAACGCACATTGGAAGCGTGTATTCGTCATCGCCATACTGGTGTATCATCCGGCGTGATGGTATGGGGTGCCAGTGGTTACACGTCTCGGTCACGACTTGTTCGCATTGACAGGACTTTGAACAGTGGACGTTACATTTCAGATGTACCCTTCATTCGATACCTGCGAAAACCGACGTTTGAGCAAGATAATGCACGACCGCGTATTTCACGTCCTGTACGGGCCTTTCTGGATACAGAAAATGTTAGACTGCTGCTCTCGCCAGCACCTTCTCCAGATCTCTCACCAACTGAAAACGTCTGGTCAATGGTGGCCGAGCACTGGTTCGTCACAATACGCCAATCACTACTCTTGATGAACTGTGGTATCGTGTTGAAGCTGCATGGGCAGCTGTACCTGTATGCACCATCTAAGCCCTGTTTGACTCAATGCCCAGGCGTATCAAGGCTGTTATTACGGCCAGAGGTGGTTGTTCCGGGTACTGATTTCTCAGGATCTATGCACCCAAATTGCGTGAAAATGTAATCACATGTCAGTTCTAGTATAATATATTTGTCATATGAATAGCCGTTTATCATCTGCATTTCTTCTTGGTGTAGCAATTTTAATGGCCAGTAGTGTATATAATTTCTGTTGTGTGTTAACTTCATGTGTCCGTGGGGCTTATGAACCTTTAGCCAGCGTATAGCGCCGTGTTCCAGAAGAAAGCTTATTTTCAATGTTGGCAGTGTACATTACTGTATGCATTAGCTGTTCTTGGCCGCCTCCTATTAATTCTTCCGATTTTTAAAATGCATGATTGATCATTGAATTTTCTATTGGAGGCGCACTGAAATGTTTAATACTGCCAGCTACAGCAGATGTTTAATTGTGCATGTCAGAATGTGTGTAGGTTTTACTACTTTATTGGCCTGTTTATAATTTGCTTTTGTTGTTTTGATTTCCTTGAAGTTGTTGCTAATGGCCTATGCTTTCTAAGAAGATATATAGTACTGTGTTCTATTTAAGTGGCTCAGATAAATTTTAGTCTGTTCCAGGACGCATTTGTCTCTCTGAACCGCTATGGACTAACGTGTGTACGGATGAGCTTAGAGTGTCATGTGAGTATCCTTGTGGCTGCTTTATTGGTTTGCTAAAAAGAAAAAAGAATACTGATCTTATCTATTCCTGTCCGCATGCTGCTTTATTACTGAAATTATTTGGTGAGGTGGCGTTGTTTTACAATTAGAAACCACGCTTACATCCAATACGACATAAGTAAGCCCCTTCAATGATAAAAAAAGACAGGTTTGTGCTCCTTCATTAAAAACCTGTACGTGACTGACATCGTCTAGTACACTTAATTTATTGTATAATGTCTGCATGTTGATGTTGGGTGACTGGGGAACAAGCAGAGCTGTGAAACCCGTGGTAGAACGGAAGGACGCAGGAAGCTCACACATTCTTTCGGACAATAGGACGGCACAGCCGCTTCCGGCGCTAATCCCGGGACTCGCCCGTGAGCTGGACCACCTGCAAAACGGGAACGCGTGTCCGGCGGGCAGGCGTGAGGAGGCGGCCTGGTCGGCCACAAACATACGGCAGCAGGTATTCACGTACTTTTCTAAGGGCATAGAAATAACTTTCAGAAACTTCGATCTGGATTCTGAACTGCGATTGACCGGCTTTCAGGAACGAGCGCCTTCCGGAAGGATGATTCGACACCCAAATTTAAGGGGGAGGAAAGACTTAGAGGAGAGAAGAAAAAAGGAGAGAGTCGTTGCGGCGTCGTGGAGCAGGAGGGTCGTCTTGGAGGTCCACGGCAGTCTACTGACGTCTTCGGCTGTAATTTTGGTGAAGTACAATTTTGCTATTATCTCGCTGAGGCGAGAAGTCCTGCGGTTATAGCTTCTGATTATTACGGCGATCTTGCTTCTGTACCGGCGTGGCGGAATAACAATTTTCATTGGTGAATCACGTGTTCTACTCCGTTCTGCACTGAGGTTTCACACTGCTCATTGAGATAGCAGTCCCTTCTTGCTATTTAGTACACGGGGGATGTCAGTTACTCCGCGCCTAATCACAGATCGCGAGTACATTATAGGGCAGAGCTAGACAGTTTAAGGGCCAGTATTAATACAGGGATATTCTGACATTTGTAATCCTTACTTAGTTTCTTTAAATTGTTTTTATGATGAATAAATGTATTCAAATCACGGCATTTATCCTTTAGTACATAGTGTTTTCCTGGTTCTGGTTCTGGTTGTCTCTTGTGTACATTTTATAACTTATTCGTTAAAAGGGGGACTGGATTTTGTCGGCTTATCCTGACATTCTATCGTATCCACAGGATAAAATTAGGAAACGGGTAGGTTATCACATGACAATTTACATAATTAATGAGAATAACGTACTCCTACTGCGGGACGTATACGTGTCAGGGCAACTTCAGTAACGTTCAAATACCCATTGCGCAAATTATCACCTGTACGTACTCATGGAGAGTCTCCGTCATCAATAGCCAGTAGGAGAAGTGGAGGTACGTTAGAATTTTTAAAATTATTTTAGCTGGTTTCTTAAATCTTTTGGTTAGCCTATTTTAAAAGCACTTATGTTGTCAAGGTCTTTGATAAGAGCTCAGATTAATTAATTCTACCGAAGAGTTATTTATTGCATGCATGGTCGTAAGTTGGAATTCTGTCTAATTAAAATTAAATGTGTTGCAGTAAACTGTCATTAACAATCTTCTGTACCACACTGCTGGTACGTGTCACCCAGTATCGAACCCCACTTACGTCCCATTGGCTTGCTGAGCCAGTTGTTTACGTCATTTGGAGTACGTACACTCGGCAGCTCTCGCCACTTTGTCTTTCGCGCTGTCTCCTTCAACTGCAGTCGCACTACTTAATGTTCTGTTCAAGTTAGGTTTGTACTTGGAATAATTCTGAATTTGTATTCGTTAGCTTGCCGCTTTCATCTTAAGCAAATTTTGATGCACGTTGGGATCCCAACATATATCTTAATCTGTTGTAGCTTAATAATTCTTGTGTTATTGGAAAATGTTTCAAATCTTCAACTGATGTGTGTTTCTGAGCTTAAAATTATCTTGCCCAGACACTTGTGTTAACTTGTTTTTCGTTGTTTTAAGTATGGGTTTAGGGATTGTTTTAATCTGTCAAGTGGAAATCATGTTTTATTTTTACCGTTTGGTAATTATGGGCCCTGATCTCTTCTGGTACTGTTTACATTTACATCTGTGTTTGTTACGTCTGCATTTATCACGTCTTTGCTTTTATTTCATTCAGTGTCTTATATAGGGCGTGTCTCCCCTTGTTGTTGTTGTTGTGGTCTTCAGTCCTGAGACTGGTTTGATGCAGCTCTCCATGCTACTCTATCCTGTGCAAGCTTCTTCATCTCCCAGTACCCACTGCAGCCTACATCTTTCTGAATCTGCTTAGTGTATTCATCTCTCGGTCTCCCTCTACAATTTTTACCCTCCACGCTGCCCTCCAGTACTAAATTGGTGATCCCTTAATGTCTCAGAACATGTCCTACCAACCGATCCCTTCTTCTAGTCAAGTTGTGCCACAAACTCCTCTTCTCCCCAATCCTATTCAGTACCTCCTCATTAGTTATGTGATCTACCCATCTAATCTTCAGCATTCTTCTGTAGCACCACATTTCGAAAGTTTCTATTCTTTTCTTGTCTAAACTATTTATCGTCCATGTTTCACTTCCATACATGGCTACACTCCATACAAATACTTTCATAAACGACTTCCTGACACTTAGCTATGATTAAGTTATGCTCTGTGCAAAATTCTACCAGGCGGCTTCCTCTTTCATTTCTTAGCCCTAATCCATATTCACCTACTACGTTTCTTTCTCTTCCTTTTCCTACTGTTGAATTCCAGTCACCCATCACTATAAAATTTTCGTCTCCCTTCACTACCTGAATAATTTCCTTTATCTCATCATACATTTAATGAATTTCTTCATCATCTGCAGAGCTAGTTGGCATATAAACTTGTACTACTGTAGTAGGCATGGGCTTTGTGTCTATCTTGGCCACAATAATGCGTTCACTATGCTGTTTGTAGTAGCTAACCCGCACGCCTATTTTTTTATTCATTATTAAACCTACTCCTGCATTACCCCTATTTGATTTTGTATTTATAACCCTGTATTCACCTGACCAAAAGTCTTGTTCCTCCTGCCACCGAACTTCACTAATTCCCACTATATCTAACTTTAACCTATCCATTTCCCTTTTCAAATTTTCTAACCTACCTGCCCGATTAATGGATCTTACATTCCACGCTCCGATCCGTAGAACGCCAGTTTACTTACTCCTGATAACGACGTCCTCTTGAGTAGTCCCCGCTCTGAGATCCGAATGGGGGACTATTTTACCTCCCGAATATTTTACCCAAGAGGATGCCATCATCATTTAATCATACAGTAAAGCTGCATGCCCTCGGGAAAAATTACGGCTGTAGTTTCCCCTTGCCTTCAGCCGTTCGCAGTACCACAACAGCAAGGCCGTTTTGGTTAGCGTTACAAGATCAGTCAATCATCCAGAGTGTTGCCCCTGCAACTACTGAAAATGCTGCTACCCTTCTTCAGGAACCACACGTTTGTCTGGCCTCTTAACAGATACCCCTCCGCTGTGGTTGTATCTACGGTACAGCTATTTATCGTTGAGGCACGCAAGCCTCCCCACCAACGGCAAAGTCCATGGTTTATGGGGGAGGGGGGGAGTGTCTCCCCTTAAGGAATATAAAGTCATCCTGAATTAAAGTTAACTTCAAATTTTCTGTAAATTATTTAAACTGTCACCGAATTTTAAATGAGAGTCTCATTGCTTGGCCGTTTGATTAATCAAAAAAAGAAAAGCTTAACTGGCTACAATGTAATTGAAACTGTGTAAAATAAATTTGTGTTCTACCAGTGAATGAAGTGTGTAAAATCCCCACAGGACCGGTCCTTTCCGATTTTCCTTCCTGGCTGCATTAAGAGGCCTTAATTATCAGCATTTCTAGCACCTGGTCTAGAGATGAGAAATAAGTTCAGTATACTCACTTTAAACTGATCAGTCGGTCATATGACGTCGCCTCCAAACTCGCGGCCTCCGTACGATTGGAGACTTGACTCTGTAAGTCTACACCGCCACCCAACTAACTGATGATGATGTTTGGTTTTGTGGGATTCTCAACTGCGCGGTCATCAGCGTCCTTAGAAGCTCTCAATTTGACACAGTCCAATCTAGTCACTGTCACGAATGATGATGAGGATGAAATGAGGACAACACAAACAACCAGTCCCCGGGAAGAGAAAATCCCCAGCCCGGCCGGACCTAACAAACTGAAAAAATCGTTGAGTCTCTTGTAGGACACAAGTGGACTATATCAGTGTAGAAAGGAGAGCAGGTACACGAGTTCGCAATTATAGCAGAGGACGCGCGACATTGCCGCTATATGCATTATAGATAAGTACAATGGATTACTGATCGGTTAGCAGTCAATATGTATATACAGGGTATAATTTTAAGTTGACAAACCAGAATAACTCGAAAAATAAGCTTCACACGAAAATATGTGTAGAATCCAAAGTTGATTATTTTCGAGGGTGACATCTGCTGGTGCTAAAATTAGCCCGCTACCCCAGCCCCCTAGGGATGGGGTGGGAGGCAACTTTAAAATTTCAAATGGGAACCCCAATTTTTTATTGTAGAATCAGATTCTACATAATAAAACTACGTATATTTTGTCTTAAACATTTGTTTTTATTCTTTGTAGTTGGTGCTGTAATTCAAGAAACCCATGTTCTCATTATTGCGTGGAAAATGGTTATAGATAGATAAAAAATACTTATTTACTTCGTAAATTTTGATTCGATAAAACTAAAACTCTCCCTCTCTCCCATAGGGTGCGGTTTGAGAGAGAGGAATTAGGTTTTTACAGATGTTGACCCAAATACTGGTTTAATTTTTTCCGCAGATTTGGATAAGTGGGGTACCTTTAAGTACTATAGCTGGTGGAGGAGTGTGCCAGCAAGACCAGCAGAGATGTCCTGGTGTGCAACGAAGTGTTTCATTGTGATCCATCGTTTCAACACTGCAGAAGTCACAGCTGTGTACGGCCGACCGGCACGTCGCACATCGGACAGTTCTGTAAGACCTGGTGGCAATGATGACAGACGCCTCACCCAATGACTCACCATGCTTTTGGTCACTTCCCGCTCGTCAAAATGGCTCTGAGCACTATGAGACTTAACTTCTGAGTTCATCAGTCGCCTAGAACTTAGAACTAATTAAACCTAACTAACCTAAGGACATCACACACATCCATGCCCGAGGCAGGATTCGAACCTGCGACCGCAGCGGTCGCCCGGTTCCAGACTGTAGCGCCTAGAACCGCACGGCCACCCCGGCCGGCTCACTTCCCGCTCTTCGAAGATATTCTGTAAGCGCCAGTGAATATCTGCGATGCCCTGATTTTCCGCCAATAGAAACTCAGTGACAGCTCTCTGCTTGGAACGCACCTCCGTTACAGACGGTATGTTGAACGTTACATATAGCGCCACCACCTAGGGGAACTTCATGGATCCGTAGGAGCTGAAGTCAGGACGAGAAAAAAAGTATTTCCTTACTTATTGAACGCCTATCGTAATCGCAGCAGCAACAATGTGAGAGGGAAAGAAGGTGAATGAGAGAGGAGGGATCCGGCTGAAATTATTAGTACTCGTACTTTACCAGGGTCAAGATCTAAAAACACTTTCTGCAGCCTATCAGGTAGAGAATGAAACGTGTTGAAGAAACAAAAGAAACATAAGAACTTCGTTAAGATGGTGATACGCGAATTTTGCAAAATGGAGACACGCGAAGTTTGTGGGGTGGTAGTGTTGACGTGGGAGGCTGATGTCGTGCGCGAGTGGCAAGTTGTGGATGCGCGCACTTGGCCGCCTTCGCTCGCCAGGGGGAGATGTGGGCGGCCTGATGCATTCAGGCGCAGGGCGGACGCGTTATTTTATCGTCAGAGCGGGCCGTAAAACGTCAGTGTGCGGATTTACAGCCAGAGCTGAAGCCAGCCAGGTGTGCAGGGAAAGCGGCGCATCTCCTGCGGACGCGGCCTGTCGGGTGCCGAAAACCCGCGGCAGAGCCAGTAAAGCCAGGCGAGGCTGCAGGCACCTCCCTCATGCCAGCACTGCTTGCCACGCTTTACGACCCGGAATTACTTTTTAATAAATCTGCCACAACGAAGATATATGAAGTAGTGAAATTTGAAACAGGCACACACCGTTCTATACGTAAAACTATTTTCCCGTAGTTCACTTACACACAAGTGCGAAAAACATGTACCGGCCGCGGTGGTCTAGCGGTTCTAGACGCTCAGTCAGGAACCGCGCGACTGCTACGGTCGCAGGTTCGAATCCTGCCTCGGGCATGGATGTGTGTGATGTCCTTAGGTTAGTTAGGTTTAATTAGTTCTAAGTTCTAGGGGACTGATGAACACAGATAAGTCCCATAGTGCTCAGAGCCATTTGAACCATTTGAAAAACATGTTGTACAAATGGCTCTGAGCACCATGGGACTTAACATCTGTGGTCATCAGTCCCCTAGAACTTAGAACTACTTAAACCTAAATAACCTAAAGACATCACACACATCCATGCCCGAGGCAGGATTCGAACCTGCGACCGTAGTAGTCGCGCGGTTCCGAACTGAGCGCCTAGAACCGCGAGACCACCGCGGCCGGCCATGTTGTACACATCTCCTTCTCCACCATCTCTTCGTTCATCTCCTCCTCCAACTCCCCGTACATTTCCTTCACGTCTCTCTCTCACAATATCCTGCTGAACCTCCCTCTGTCCATGTCCTACTTCCACCCTCTCTGTGCATCCCCTCCTTTAGTGCTTGTCCTTCTCCTTCTTCCAACTTCTCCCTTACCCTGTCTCTGTGTCCCCTTTCTGTTCATTTCCTAATGCCTTCATCTCTCTTTCGATCATTTTCTACAACCTTATCCATCTCCTCCTGTCTCTCTCTCCCCCCTCTCCCTATCCATTTCCAGCTCCCCACATCATCTGCCCTCTAGCCCCCATTCTCTGTCCATCTCCTCGTCCTCTTCCCATCCATCCCCTCCTCCAGCGTCTCTCTATCCCTGTTTTCCTTCCCCTATGTTCATCATCTCCATCTGACCATCACCTCCTCCCGCCTCTCAGTCCATAACATTTTCTCCTCTCTCACCCCATCTCTTCCACCATTTCTGTCTTTCTCCTCCATCTCTTTGTCCATCTTCTTCTGTCCCTCTATCCCCATTCATCGCCTCCTGCCCCATCTCTCTGCCCTTGTCTTCCTTTATCCATCTCTAACTTCCTTGAGCCATATCAACCTGCATGTGTAGCTGCTGCAAAATAGATAGGTAACGCAGGTTGCTTCTATTCCTGCAACACACCTATCGTGCAGGGCAGTCTGCGCATTAGGAGCTTGAAAAACGTTTTTTGCCCTGCAAAGAAGGTCGATAAGGCAGGCTGACACTACTCAATCACAACACACCAGTCATGTTGGGCAGCCTACTTGTGGCAGGCTGGGAAACCGTTCTTGCTCATGATGTGTAAGATACCATGCACAGGAGGTAGATAGATATGTCATGAGGGGCAGCCTATACAGCAGGGACTGAGAAAACACATTTTTGCCTTTGTCTCGGTACCTATTGGCGCTAGGAGGTTATAAAACCACCTGTCGTGAGGCCTGTTGTTTCTGTGTCAAATTTGCTTGAATTTGATCCAGGGCTTCGGAGGAGATCCCAGACATTCAAACATACATTCTGATTTCTACGTTTCTGGGTCCTGTATGGTATATAAATTGCGCGAATCTGCATCCAGATAAGTTCTAGTGCATATGAGAGTGTTCTTAGCACCACAACACTTAGCGTGGAAGAATGAGTGCTTTAATGCCTTTCTGCGTGCTGTATTTAGTCTAATTTTGTCTTCATGGTCCTTACATGAGTGCTAAAAGGGCATTTTTTTAAATCTCTGATTGTTCTCGAAATGAAAAGAATAGATGAAAATAAAAATGTTTTATTTAAAACCTTTAGCTGCACCTTCCAGCTGCTTCTCCACATAGTTGCTGCTGCAATTTAGACATTTGACACGTGGTGCCAACTTCTCATTAGCCTCATCATAGAGGACAGCCATCTGTGATCTCTGCCAATTCATAAGCTGGTCTGCAGCTCATTGTCTGCGTCAAAATGCTGTCCTGAAAGTCAGCAGTTCATGTAAACGAAGAGATGAAAATCAGAGCCAGCCAAGTAAGGAGGAGGTGATGAAACACTTCCCACCGAGAGCTATGCAGAAGAGTGTTTCTTGCCTCTGCAGCGTGTGGCCGACTATTGTCATGAGGAAGGAAACGAGTCACAGTTACGTAAAAACCCTCAGTATGGAAGTACGTGCTGCGAGGCGCCTTATGAGCCCACTTTGTTCTCAGAGCTGAAGAGTGAGACGTGACGATGGGATTTTAGAGACACTGAAAACAATCTGTGCAAAGCTTCATCGGATTTTCACCATAGTTTTAATTTCGCCACAGATTGGAGGTTGAAAAAGAAAAACCCTCTTTCGTAGGGAGCTGAAGAATGCATCTTCACTTAATATGGGTCTTTGAAATCTGGTCATCAGGATTACACGGAATAACATGCGAAGTTTTTTTCAAAATTTCAGTCACCCTGTAACGCCACAAACCTGGCAAGGATCATCACGATTCGCGACGTGCATTTGTCCATTAACAAAGAAATAAACCTGAAGTAATAAAAAATAACTACATATTATTGCAGACTCTGTACACATTTTTGATGACTGATTCACTGGTGAACTATTTTGCTTCGTAGTTACCCCGTCATTAAATGCGAATTTATCTCTAATTAAAAATTCAGAACGAAGAGAGGTTGTAACAGATAGATTGCTGATAGACTATACTGAGGAGCAGCGTGCTGAAATCTGCACCGTCTGAGAAAAAAGTGAATCGTCCTGTTGACAAGGGCGAACGTCAATGTCACTTTGTACATGCGCACTCCAGCGATGGATATGTAATTGATTAGAGTTGCAATTCTCTGTGAAAAGTATAATCTTCAGCAGAGTGTATTATTGTTGTTTGTGTTTAGTTACAAGGTCTGTTAGGATATACAAATTGCGTTAATAGCGTCAGATGTTGAGTGATTCCCGTGAAGTTCACGAAATGCTACATTTGCGTGTGACACGGCATTATCCTTGACACAGTTTGAAAGGGATCTCGTTGGCGGTCTCCAGTTGGCTGGATAGCCGAATAGTGCAGTATGGAGATTTGCGGGGGAATTTTGGTGTGACAGTCGCCCGATGCTGGGCTGTGTGGATATTTGAGGGCAGGCAGGCTTGTCGTCAAAGGGTCCGATCAACTATGTCTGACTACCATGTTGTATACCAAGCATACCGTAACCCATTAACAGCTGCCTCTGCCATCCAAGAAAAACTAATGGCCTCCACGCAACATTCTGTGTCATTCCGCACTATTAGTTACAAACGAGCAGGAGCCCGATTATGGAATTACTGTCCCATTCGTAGGCTACCGCTAATATAACACCATGGGCTGCGTTTGGTGTCATTCAGAGGCCGGGAAGCATGGACTAGAATGGTGTCATCGCGGCTCAACACTACCCTGTGTCACCGTCGTCGACGAGTATGATGGCGACCTGTGGAGAGGTTCCATATATCCGCAGCAGTAGTCTCCTGTATTGGGAGGACTTCCGGTGGCGGCTGGCAGTGTGACAGTATCGTACTGCCATTTTTCAACAGGACAGTGCGCGTCCACACATGGCACGAGTGCCTATGAACTGTCTGCGTGATACTGATTTACTTCCGTGGCCATCAAGATTCCCACATGTGCCCCTCATAGGACGTGTCTGGAACCATCGCAGACATCAACTCTGTCACAGCGCCAATATCAAGGATATCAAGGACCACTTACAACAGCTGTAGGCAATCTTGCTTCAGGAGAGAATACAACGGCATTGTGACTTCCTTCCCAATTGGGTCAGAGCACAGTGCATGCATCCAGGCCAGAGAGGGTGCAAAGTCATGCTGTTAACTGAACACATACTGTCAAGTTCTGTGTAAATTTTATTCCATTTTGTAATCACTGAAATATCACATAGCCTTTCAACCCGTGAACTTCCATTTCGTTTCCTCCTCCCCTTCTGGATCCTTCACTTTTGCTGTCAGGCAAATTCGGAGAAAACCGTTTTCAAAGGATTTGATTATTTGCTCAATAAGGTGGCGACCCTGAGATGCAGACAATTACACAGCTCCTTTTCTTCCTAGAGAAGGTGCAGTGCTACAGTGCGGCAGGGTATCGACGGTTAGAGTCTTTGCACGAGAAAAGACCTCCACGGAAAAAAAAGTGTCTGTTCTCTATCTCGCAGCAGGCAGTCTGAACCGCTGCCCTTCCCACAAATTGGTACCAGTCTATTTTTGAGGTCGGAAGCGCATCAGTAGGCGGACGCTCAGAAGCCATAAAATTTGTGAGTACAGCCGTACCCACCTCAGTTAGACAGCTTTTCTTTCGACCGAGAGTTTCAACAAAGTGATTCCGACTTGCACGCGATTTACTCTCAGCACCATCTGCCTTAAGTCAGACTAACGTCTGTCCGCTCATTACCGTGAGTAGCAGTCAGGAATGTCGATCACGGATAGGCATCACCGTTTACAACAGGCGAGTGTGAACACGTCGCACTATAGCAGTGAGACGACACACTCTGGCAAATGGTAAGACATTATGGCAACCACCCCCTTTTCGTCACCTTGATGGCTACCTCATCGTTTCAGGCCTCTCTGTAACATGACAAGTTTCTCACGGGAATCAACGCTCTTCTGTTCTTTCCATAACTACGTATGTTGATTTTTACATTCATCTATTACTATCTCTGAAGGTCAGTAGTTTATCTGGTTAGGCTGCTTCCGCCTATATGCATGTACATCCCAGGAGAATTTCCCTGTTTTAGTTATAGTTGTATCAACTGCCCACTTACCTCAGTCTCATCCCAGTAGGAATGATGTTGATAGTCTTCCAAGGTCGGAACTGAGTTACATCTCCATTGAAACTCCTGGAAGTATCCAAATGTACGCCCAAGAGGCAGAGTCAGTTGCTATGGCTTGAGAACCCTGTGGTGGGCCCTTTACAACCTGCGACACTGAGCTTAAATATCAAGAGAGAGTGGGGGGGGGGGGGGGGTGCGGTGAAATTACAATGCTCTTCCACGAGTCAGACGAATCTGTGATCAATCGTAACGCCCTTCTTTGTATTCAGTTACTATCCCTTGTTAGTCTTATGGTATGGGTCCCACGCACTTCAACGATGAGGTACACAAGTAATTCGTAAGCAGTCTCCTATGGATATCCAGGTATTTCTCGGAAAATGACTTGAATGATTTCAACTGTGAAACATTGATATTGTAGTCGTATGATACCTTCATACGTTCTGTGAAGTGCTCGGTTTTACATTTATGTACATTTTGATTACGTTGCACCGCTTTGCACCGAAATCTTATGAAGAATCGATTGGAAATTTCTGCAGGTTTTTTTTCAGACAGTAGTTCATTACAGATGTCGACAACATCTGCGACAAATCTGAGGGTTTTTTTTTTTTCACTATGGGACTTAACATCTGTGGTCATCAGTCCCCTAGAACTTAGAACTACTTAAACCTAACTAACCTAAGGACATCACACACATCCACGCCCGAGACAGGATTCGATCCTGAGACCGTAGCGGTCACGCGGTTCCGGACTGAAGCCCCCAGAACCACACGGTCACACCGGCCGGCTCTGAGGTTGTTACTAATAGTGTCTGACAGGTCATTAACATACGATACGAGCAACTGTGGTCCCAAAACACTTCCCTGGACAGTTCTGAAGTTACTTTCGCGTAAGCCCGCCCGGTGAGCCGTGCGGTCTAAAGTACTGCTTTTCGGGCGGCAAGGCGTGCCGGTGTTCTCCAAGAGACGAAAATGAATTATACAGGAAATAAAATATTTGGTGAATATACCTAATTTACATCGGGGTGACTAAACGTGTAAGAGCAAGGACAGGGGTATCAATCGTAGTACATCACGAACAGAAAGGTAGCATAAAGAAATGTCAAGAAGTATACTAAACGAGCAGATTATGTCCATTGTACTGAAGAAGGATAGACGCACTAATAACGTAATCAAAAACTGCTTTTTATAAACATACGCGGAATGTTGCGGCATTAATAGACGGAAAGCGAGATACCTCATTGTCGACTTTACTGCTTGTCCATGAAAGACAAGAAAACAGCGAGGTTGTAGGAAGATATGGGAAGAAAACAAAGAACGAAAATGGCAAAAGGTTGGTTGATTTAATGGAGCGCACTCATTAAGAATACAGAACGGCTACTTTTCTCACAAGGAAATACACAGATATACTTGGGCGCATTTTTCATGGAATTTAAGATCCATAATAGACCGTGTAATATAATTTCAAAATACAAAATTAAAGACGTAATATATTATACCCTACAGAACTGCAGAATGTGGATCATACCATCTTATAATCAAAGTCAGAGTTCTAGTAAGTTATAAGAAAAGCAACACCCACTGTAAGAATGAAGGGAACAGTAAAATAATTGAAACACTTAGATGTACTTGGGAAGTTTACAACAAGATTCTGTGAAATTCCTACACTATACGAGGTTGGCTTGCTAATTGAACAGTATTAGGGACATCAATGAATCAACGACAGCAGCTTTGTAAAGCGAGATGAGAGCTTATTTTCATAGTGCAGCATGAGAGGCCTTATAAATAAAGGATTGCTCTAAGAGTATGAACCAGGAATGGTGGACAAAAGCTAGTGAGGAAATAGTGAAAGAGGAGAAACAACTATACCACTAGTGCTTAAGTACACAGGACAGTGGGTATAGGAAGTGCTATGCAAGATGCAACTGAGGTCAGTATATAAATGTCAAGAGCAAAGGATGTGATGTAGGACGAAAAGTGGGAGCAGGTCAATCGATATATAGGAGACATCAAAGTAAGACACGCCTGGAAAACAATAAAACACCTTAGAGCAGATAAAGTAGAAAACTCCAATGTTCCAATCGTTAGTGTAGGGGAATGCGAGGACCATTACAAAAAGCTATTGACAGAGAACAGAAATGAGTGCAAAAAAGCAATAGGTAAGCTGTGAATCAGCATGTGGAACCAGTGACACGGAATGGAGTTGAAAGAGACTATCAAGTGAATGGAACAATACATCCGCTGCTGTGGAAGACCTTCACGTGTAGTTAGTGTATACATGGATCTAGTATTTTATGGGAAATGCTGGCAAGCTTCTTTAATACATTGATGAGGAATAGTACTACCAAAAGATTTTAACAGTTCTGTAATAAGTTCCATTTACGAAGAGCCATCATTCTAATAATTATAGAGGCTTCAGTTCAACCAACTCAATAGGAAGGTTGTAGGGTTCGATTCTGAGAAAAAGAAACCAAGCAGGACTTGTAGCCATCTAAGACCAGAGTGGATTTCTAGCAGGCACATCCTGTATTTATAAAGTATTCTCTTTTCACCAATTGATAGGAAAAGATCTGAAGGAAGTCTGGAAACACATTCAGTATTCACATATCTAGAAAAATCATATGACAATGCCCACTAACCACGCTCTTAGAAAAACCGGAACTATATGCCACTGACACGTTATACATAAGAAATATATGCAACACATATAAAGATGTGCATGGAAGAATAAGGGTACGACCTATCACATCAAAATCGTTTAAAATAAAATAAGGATTGAAACAAGGCTGTTCTTTATCACCAACATTATTCTGCGGAACTGGAGAATAAAGCATTAGAACGGGAATTCACTTAAAAGACCACAATGTCTTATTCGCAGATAATCAGGTGGTGGTTATGATGGACGAAGAAGATATCTCCTATATGGTGAAAGAATTAATCTTTACATATAAATGTCCTGATTTGACTCATATCCCAGCCCAGACCGCTAAGGACAGCAACTTGAAATTAGAGAGGGTGTCAATCTTATGTTGCTGGGCATCGTTTAAGTAGTGATTGTTCGAAATTCTACCCCTAATGGTGTGAAATAGGAGATGAAATGTTTTCTGAAAATATGACGCTATTAAGGCAATTTTGAAGCTATAACTACGGATAGTGGTTTCTCGTTCAGAAATGAAAAATTATGTGTTTCTGCGTTTTTGGAACTTCAAATCCTAAAGGGGTGACATAGGGGATGAAAAGTTTTATAAAAATATTTCATTATGAAAGCATTTTTAAAACTAAAGCTATGAAAATTCCTATTGACTTGCCGGTTAGAAATCAAAAATGTGTCTTTCACTTTTTAATTATTTGTTTATTTTATTTTCATCCTTAAGAGGCTAAAATAGGGGACGAAAATTTTTAAGGAAATATTTCATTATGAAAGCATTTTTGAAGCTAAATCTATGAAAATGGCACCACAATAAACTCAAATGACAGTATAAACAAAAACCTCCGACTCCGGCTAACAGAACAGCTTCTTGGTCAGAAGACCTTTCAAAAAAGACCAAGCTTCTATGGCTTTAATTAGCGTAGAAATATTAGATGGTGTTTCAATTTCTGAACTAAATCAATGAAAGTTATTTAACAGTCATCACGACAAATCGGATTTGCCAGAAAAAGAAAATGTTGTTTAATTCATTAATTTTCCAGTACTCGTAATGTATGTTTAAAAAATTATTTTTATTGTAATTACTACTCAACGTAATCATTACTGATGACGAAACAGATATCACGTTTAAATGTGGTTCCATATATAGGAATATCCGTTGGAGATGACCAAGTACGCTGTTTCTAGATTGTTGGTTTGTACCTGAACAATGTACGTCAGAATATAGAAATTCAATCAAAATTTCAGAAAAATGTGCGTTCAAATCTTATACGAAGGATTGCTTTATTAAATTTTAATACCCCTCCCGCAGTTTAGTTTGCGTCGACTAGATACACTATTTCCACAGTTTGTAGATTTACCCATAAGCAGTGAGCATAACTACATACAAAATCGATTAAAGAAAAACAAAAAAATCTGTGGAGAAATGTAACCGTCGATAAAATGCCCAGGAATTATAATTAATAAGGACAGAGCATATCAAGATGACTTGAGAAATAGACTGAGCTCAGAAAGTAACGGAAAAACAAAACTTCGCTCCACTTTGTGGTCCACAAAAATCGCTTAATGACGAAACTTAATATACTTAAAGCCATTATTGTGCAAATTACTTTCTATTGTTCGGAGTGCGGGACGATTTAGAGAAGAAGCTGCAGAGATGGACTATCTTAGAAACAAAGAAATCTTGCTTGGAAAAAGGAAATGAGGATGTGGCGTAAACAGCTCACTAGAAACTACCGTAATGGATTAAACAGAACGCAGAGAAGTTTCTTGGTTTTGGACACTTAATGAGAATGCGATAAGAAAGAATACCCAAAAATATATTTGAATATAGACCGACAAACAGAAGACGCAGAGGAAAATCCCAGTAAAGTGAAGTCAGAGGATAGAAAGGATAGAAAACACATAAAATAGCCGCACGACGCCACCGATATACAGGGTGACACAGCGGAGACAGGCCATACCAAACATATTCAGAATGAATAAATATGTCGACGTGGTTTTCGCCAAGCTATAGCGCCCAATATGGCGAATTTACTGACGTTCACAAGCATCTTTTACTGTTTGTAGTCGCCAAATTATGACAGTGACTTGTTTTTTTCTTAATGTAACTTTATACTTTTTTCCGTGGAGTTTGAAAGAAGCTTCTAAGATAACTTCAACGACTTAACATGTGTCAGACTTGATCAAATAGTACCACGAAAACAGCGCCGCAAACCACCGTCCCGCCATCAGGAGAAGTGGTTCCACAAACATCTGCCCTATTATGCCAAATGTGAGGGAGCACGTCACTCAGATACGGTTCGTGTGTTTGTTATCGCGGTTGTCATACCAAGTGCCCAAAATGTTGACCTTGAGCATTGCTATAAAGCGGCTCTGGACAAGCATTACTGCATGTTGAATCTTATTACATTTTTGCGAATATCATAGAAAGAAATGTAAATGGGGCCAGAATCTGCAAAAAATTTAGTTAATACTCCGTAAGCATCCACCGGAGACCTCGAGTCCATCACACCACAATAATCAGAAAATATTCTTGAATAATCACCGAATTTTTTTCGGTGGCTTTCAGGTTCAGTCTATGTATCTAGAGGTACACTATATCTTCTGCAACTAAAAGGTTGACATCACTGATTTCATTAATATCGAAACTCGTAGGTGATGGTACTGCGATCAGTGGTATATACTGCTCCGTCGAGGAATTCTCAGATTCAAAACAGCGAAATGTCCCCAGTAGACGAAGATGGCGGCCAATTGAGCTGCATTAATAACGTCTCGGCGTGAATTCACATGCATGACTTCAAATGCTATAGGCAAATAACAAAGGTTAATATCTACCTGAAACTCAAAATATTTTCATTCTTAAATATGGGAGGGAGGGGAGGGTGGATAGCAAGGAAGAATACTGGGGACGTTGAAGAAGAAAACAAAGAATACTTACAGACATTATGAATGAACGTAAAGTGACCAAAAAAAGCGTCAATTAAGATAAGCAGAATTCAGGTCGGAATAACAATAGAGACAGGAAAGAGCTTCATCGAAAGCACGATTTTTGTGAAAACAGTTGGTTTATTGAGAGCTTGTAGTGGTTCTGAAATTTACTAGTACATCCTTCACTCAGGTCATCCATCGAGAAAAACTTTATGATTTCCAAACAAGCCCAATAATAATCAAGACTAATGGACAAATTCAACATTTAAAAATGTAAATGAAAGTTTGTTGAAAAGTAGTGACTGGTTCTCTGCAAACAGGCTCTGGATTTTTCTTAGGCAAAACACAATATAGGCCATTCACAACTACACCATCAGAAATAATTAATGAGATTAAATCAGTAAATGAAACACAAAATTCTAAATTCTCAGATTGACTTCCAATGTTTTCAGCATAAACAGCTAAGCTCTGCACCTTAAAACAGCAGAATTTCGACATGAGAATACCAAAACGTTGACTTAGTTTCTCTATTGTCACTCACAGAAACATGCAAGAAGAATAAAATGTAGTGTCCGTTGTGCATTATTTTACAGATAGGTCTTTACGTAGTTGGACATATTGACAACAGTTTCACAGTATATTTATACCGTTATGATGTCTGTTGTCACCAGTTAACAGCAATACGGAAACAAAAGTAACACTTATAGGTATTATACTAGATGGATAAACGACATACACTATTCACTGCTCAGCCTTAGTGAGCCACAGAAAGGAAGGCATCCATTCTTACCGGGTGATGTAAAGATTATCTAATCGATAGTAAAATTAACTCTAAACATTCACTGTAATCATATAGGCGTAACAGCTCGTACATCCAAGTTGCTGGACGAGTTGGTGCGGAGAAAAAAGTATGGCAGCTTGAGTCATGCTGTGTACCGTAAACCTACACACATGGACTTACAGACACCAGCTGTCACCATCCTGCCCAGCAAAGTGATTAACAAAGAGGAATGCTCATTTTAGGATATGTCGGCGGTGTTTCTTCGAAAATAGGAAGATTATTGGAGAAACATAAGTTAAATGCGTCTTTCGTCCACCAACGAAAGTCAGAGCTCTTTTTGGCTCAGTGAAAGATTATCTTTGTTTAAGAAGGTCTGGTGCCTATAAGATTCCCTGTAGCTGCGGGATGTCATACGTTGGACAAACTTGTCGCACCGTGGTGGACAGATGTTTCGAATATCGACGACACACACGTCTGGAGAGAAATCTGCAGCGGCCAAGCATTGGCTCAGTACAGGACATTTTCCGGAATACAAGAACTCTGAAATACTGTCGTCTTCGTACTGAGCTGTCGTTATTAAAAAAGCAGTAGAAATTCGCAGCCAGACTAGTTTACTTAACAGGGACACAGGGTACCAACGTAGTACGTCATGGTATCCAGCGTTGGCCATGTTAAAATCACAGTGATCATGAGAAAGAACCGATGGTTGTACGAGGGATGACGCTACGGCAGCGACGTAGGTATTTGGTTGACAACGCCGAGGGTGGTCCCTTTCCATCGCAGACACGTATGTCGGCAGGCGGCTCCCGACAGAGGGCGTTGTGGCGGCCGACGGCCGCGCGCAGTATTACTGACACGACTCTGCGCGTGGTTTCATCTTCTGACAGGTGACGTAGCTGTCTCTCTCGCTGCTGATCTGCATATTTGCGCTATTGATCACCGGAATTTGCTGCGTTCGTCCCTGCGCAGTTTCTTCTCTGACTGTCATAAATAGGAGGCTTCCGTACAGCCTGAGCAGTGTGTTCACTGCATCTGAAGATGTCGGTCAGTCGCGCCGCCGAAATATTGTGCAGTTTTCACAACGAGAACAATATTTACGACATAATATACAGATGAATGGAAAAGAGAATTAAGGATGTCGACTAGTTTGGCTTAAGGAATGGTAAAAGCACCCGAGATGCAATTCTGATGTTGCGGTTGGTGACGGAAGCAGCACTAAAGATAAATCAAGATGTATTCACAAGATTTGTCGAACTGGAAAAAGCGTTTGACAGCAAATGGTGCAAAGTGTTTGAAATTCTGGGAAAAATAGGGGTAACGTAAAGTAATAGATGGGTACGTAATAAAGAAGGGTATACAATATGTACAAGAAACAAGAGGGGAGAAGAAGAATGAAAGACCAAGAAATAACGTGTTTGGATTAAAAGGGTGTAAGGCAAGGATGTAGTGTTTCGCCCGTGCTGTTCAATCTGTACATCGAAGAAGCAATGACGGAAACAAAAGAAAGTTTCAAGAGTGGAATTATAATTGAAGGTGAAAGGATGTCAGTGATAAGATTCGCTAATGACATTCTACCCTCAGTGACAGTGAAGAAGGCTTACAGGATCTTTTGAATGGAATGAACAGTTCAGTGAGTACAGAATATGGAGAGTGGATCTAAGAAAGACGGAAGTGATGGGAAGAGAAAGAAATAGGAACACCTAGGAACTTAAAATTGACATTGGTGACCATCAAGTAGATAAAATTAAGTTGTTCTGCTACTGAGGCAGCAAAATAACCAATGATGGACAGAGCAAGGAGGACATCAAAATCAGACTTGCACAGGCAAAAAAGACATTCCTAGCTCTAATTTCAGGAGGAAATTTCTGAGAAAATATGTTTGGAAAGCAGCTTTGTAGTGAAACACGGACAGTGGGAAAACCGGAATAGAAGAGAATCGAAGCATTTGAGATGTGGTGTTACAGACAAATGGTGAAAATTAGATTGACTGGTAGGGTAGGGAATGAGGAGGTTCTCCGCAGCGTCAAATGGCTCTAAGCACTATGGGACTTAACATCTGATGTCATCAGTTCAAAAATGGTGCAAATGGCCCTGAGCACTATGGGACTTAACATCTGTGGTCATCAGTCCCCTAGAACTTAGAACTACTTAAACCTAACTAACCTAAGGACATCACACACATCCATGCCCGAGGCAGGATTCGAACCTGCGACCGTAGCAGTCGCGCGGTTCCAGACTGAGCGCCTAGAACCGCGAGACCACCGCGGTCGGTGAGGTCATCAGTCCCCTAGACTTAGAACTACTTAAACCTTACTAACCTAAGGACTTCACACACATCCATACCCGAGGTAGGATTCGAACCTGTGACCAGAGCAGTAGCGCGGTTCCGGACTGAAGCGCCTAGAACCGCTCGGCCACAGTGGCCGGTTTCCGCAACATTGTCGAGGAAACGAATATATGGAAAACACTGACAAGAAGAAGGGAGTCGATGGTAGGACAACTGCGAAGGCATCAGGAAATAACTTCCATGGTACTAGAGGGAACTGTAAGAAGCTATTGGAGATGTAGTTTGCAAGTGCCTCACTGAGATGAAGAAGTTGGCACGGGAGAGGAATTCGTAGAAGGCCGCGTCAAAAACAGTCAAAAGTCTGATAACTAAAAAGAGAGAGAGAGAGAGAGAGAAGCTTGACAGCTAGTTATAAACCAGCAGAGAAATATTTATTCACGAAGATTTTACTGTCGCGAGTGGTCCACTACCCCAATAATAAACAGATGTTATGAGAACCTTCTCCGAGTTAGCACGCTGAATTCGCCATTTTCAGAACCTCTTGTGTTTTATTGTGCACCAGAGAGATGCAGCCGACGTCAGACGTGCTGACAAAAAGGAGGAAACCCATCACCGCAGCCGTCGCAAATACCGCGAGAAGACGGCAGCTACTCCGCTGGCCGCGTCAAACCGCCTCGTGCCTTGGTGCACATTCCGCGGACGCCGGCGTAACACAGGAGGAGCGCGGAATGCGGCACCGCGAGGAAATGGCGTAGCAGCACCCGCTGCTCCCGATAGGCGCCTCGCCTGGGTATAGCAGCGGCAGCGCCGAGAAGAGCGCGGCCGGCGGCAATTTGGCTTCCGAGAGATAGGGCGGGCCGGGCCGTCTCCGTGGAGGCTGACATGCTTGCTCTTCTGCAGCTCCCAGGTTGCGCTCGCGTCGCCTGGTGCTGTGGGAATTCACCAGCCGCGTGTGGAAATGCTAAATACATATCTTAAAAAACTACCTTGTGGTAGGTCATGTGCTGTCGATCTCTTGCTAGTATTAGGTGACCAAGAAAAAGTCTGAATGCACTGCTGGTGTCATGCAGCAGTTTTTTCAATCCGTTCTGTAAATGATGTAAAAGCACAATTAAAAAGACAAAGCAAATCGGAATAATTTATCCACGTCAGTTATGGTCCAATCCCAGTAATTTCCAAAATTTCTCTAATGCTTGTTACATTTTCGTACTGAAATGTATGTTCGCATAAATAAGAAGGCTCTGTGGAAGCTTATTGCAATGAGCTTTAAGCGAGCGAGCGGACGTGGTAGGTAATAAAAGCCGGTGAGTGAAACTGCCGTCATCCGAGTTTGCAGGAAGCCCACAAGCACATGGGGAAGGGCCCTCACTGGGTGGTCAGACTGGCCGTGCTTTGATGGACGCCACCCTCGGCGCCGGACGCTAAGAGTCGCAATACAGATTGCATCTCCGTTGGAGTCTGTTTTTGACCATTTGTTTGAGGAACGGGAATGTGCGCCGTTTTCGGTAGCTTCCTGCATGAACGCTAGAAATGAAAATGAAATGATCGTGTGGGATTTATTGGCCGGGATATCCCCTTCGGGGTTCGGCCACCGTATTCCAAGTCTTTTTAGCTGACGCCACTTCGGCAACATGCGTGTCAATGATGATGAAACTTATGATGAAGGACACACAACACCCAGTCCCCTGCCGGGAATCGAACCCGGGCCCCCTTGCGTGGTAGGTGGTAACGCTACCGCTGCGCCACGCAGGTGCTAGAGAGAACGGTAGACAGTCGGATTTCGTCGAAATACATAGACCACTAAAAATAACATCTGAGAGTGGAAAGAGGGAAAGGAAAGTCTCGAACGCCTTCGAAGAGTGTGTGACACTGCCTCAGGACTTGCAAGACAAAATGTTGAACGGCATGTGATAACCACTGTGACTGGGTATCATAAATAATTTGTAAGTGAGGGGGAGAGAGGGAGAGACGCGGCTGTGCATATTGAAGTCCATCTTCAGTGGCTGTAGACAGAGAAAGAAAGAGTGTAGGACATAGATTTTCAGCACCAAGTGTTACGAAATTTGTTACTGGTAAAGCGCTGTGAACCAGAGTAATGGAAGGAGCCTAGCATCTTTAAAACAACTTTTCACAGGTCGGCGTTCGGATTATTTATCGTTCAGGCAATCAGGTTACGTGATGCAAGAAAAATGCAGAGCCCCAAGCCCTCTTTGTAGGAAGCAGGTTGCATAAAACTACACAACAGCCAGGAGTTATCACGGGACGATCTCTCTGGACGAACACCTGTTCCAGCAGACTTGATGAGTTGTCGAAACAAAACAAATGGCTCTGAGCACTATGGGACTCAACAGCTTAGGTCATAAGTCCCCTAGAACTTAGAACTACTTAAACCTAACGACATCACACACACCCATGCCCGAGGCAGGATTCGAACCTGCGACCGTAGCAGTCCCGCGGTTCCGGACTGCAGCGCCAGAACCGCTAGACCACCGCGGCCGGCTGAGTTGTCGACTTAGGCACTTTTTGTCTATTGTACCTTGGCGGTATAAAAAAACTTTGAACTTCTAACTCAATGCAGTTGGAGGATACGGTCACATATCTTGATGTTTTCCCAGTGTCATATCGATAACAAGCAAAAATCATCGCAGTTCTCGTCTCCCATGAGGGATGGATTATCTATATACATAATTAAATTTGAGCGAACCACCAGTGTACGAGTCCTACTCGTATTTACCTGGATTAGCCGGCCGAAGTGGCCGTGCGGTTAAAGGCGCTGCAGTCTGGAACCGCAAGACCGCTACGGTCACAGGTTCGAATCCTGCCTCGGGCATGGATGTTTGTGATGTCCTTAGGTTAGTTAGGTTTAACTAGTTCTAAGTTCTATGGGACTAATGACCTCAGCAGTTGAGTCCCATAGTGCTCAGAGCCATTTACCTGGTTTATTATTTTTTTCCATGCAGCTCAATGTTTATGACGTCATATCTCCTGAAAGAGTCGTACAATGACATAATTTCGCAGGTACATTCAGCGGCACATGCGGACACTGTCTACAAAAAGTGTTACGGATAGAGTTAGTAGTGAAGAATTAATATGTTGTAACCTCATTCCCGATGCTGAACTTTTTTTGGATGAATATCGAAACCGTGGCGAGCGACAAACGTCTTTGCTTTCATCATTTAGTGGGGAGAATCACCGAGAAAAAAAATTGCTGGAAGTTCGAAATTACATGAAAAGTCGCTCATTCTCAAAAACCGCTCGAATATTGAGCACTCTGTAATACTTGTCTTATTGTGTTAAATCATTAACATAAAATTATACCTCTTAATGAGTTCATTATGATAGCATTTCAAATTTTTAAATTCGGTGAATAGTTACATGAAAAATAGAAAAAATTTTATATCTTCTCTACTTCGACCATCATCAGTTATTTTGCTCCCCAAATAGCAAAACTCCTTTACTACTTTAAGTGTCTCATTTCCTAATCTAATTCCCTCACGATCACCCGACTTAATTCGACTACATTCCATTATCCTCGTTCTGCTTTTGTTGATGTTCATCTTATATCCTCCATTGAAGACACTGACCAATCCGTTCAACTGCTCTTTCAAGTCCTTTGCTGTCTCTGACAGAATTACAATATCATCGGCGAACCTTAAAGTTTTTATTTCTTCTCCATGGATTTTAATACCTACTCCGAATTTTTCTTTTGTTTCCTTTACTGCTTGCTCAATATACAGATTGAATAACATCGGGGAGAGGCCACAACCCTGTCTCACTCCCATCCCAACCACTGCTTCCCTTTCATGCCCTTCGACACTTATAACTGCCATCTGGTTTCTGTACAAATTGTAAATAGCCTTTCGCTTCCTGTATTTTCTCCCGCCACCTTTAGAATTTCAAAGAGAGTATTCCAGTTCAACATTGTCAAAAGCCTTAAGTCTACAAATGCTAGAAACGTAGGTTTGCCTTTCCTTAATCTTTCTTATAAGATAAGTCGTAAGGTCAATATTGCCTCACTTGTTCCAATATTTCTACGAAATCCAAACTGATCTTCCCCGAGGTCGGCTTCTAACAGTTTTTCCATTCGTCTGTAAAGAATTCGTGTTAGTATTTTGCAGCTGTGACTTATTAAACTGATAATTCGGTAATTTTCACACTTTTCAACACCTGCTTTCTTTGGGATAGGAATTATTATATTCTTCTTGAAGTCTGAGGGAATTTCGCCTGTCTCATACATCTTGCTTACCAGATGGTAGATTTTTGTCAGGACTGGCTCTCCCAAGGCCGTCAGTAGTTCTAATGGAATGTTGTCTACTCCCGGGGCCTTGTTTCTACTTAGGTCTTTCAGTGCTCTGTGTTCAATAGCTCTTTTATGACAGGTTTCAACGTCAACCTTAACAACATTATATCAAATTGTGTTCTCAAGAGCGTTCCATAACTCTTGAGAACACAATTCGAGTGATATAATGTTTTTTAAGGTTGACGTTGAAACATGTCACAAAATTTCGAGAACTGTCCTATAATGTGAGAACACTGTGACCGGTAACGACATTAGCGGTGCAATCACCGTCAGGTGTTGAATGTAATAGTAACGCTGTAAAAGTAGTACAGCGGTATGGGGTATCTATCCGGATCGCCAATGTCCGATGCGCCAGGGAACTGTACTAATTATTAACGCGCTAGTGCGGACAGGTTTCTTGAATGTCAAGAAGAGGACAAGAAAGAAGACCGCAACTGACAGACAACACGAAGAAGCTACTCTGGCTACGACGGTAATTAATCCCCACACTGGTGCGAGACATATCGCCAAGGAATGTGGAATCAGCCAGACGAGTATGCTTCGCATCCTGCATCTAAAGAATTTCCACCCCTGTCATCTGTACTACATCAAGCATTCGACAACAGTGATTTTGAACGTCGCACTGAAGTTTACCGGTTTGCCCTTCAGCAACTGAGAGACGACCGTACGTTTTCCCAAAGTGTGCTCGTTACCCATGAAGCAACGTTTACAAACCACGCTAACGTAAATTTGCATAACATGCACTCCTGGGCAGCGGAAAATTAACACTGGCTTCGTCAGGTGCAACATCAACACCTGCGAAGCGTAAATGTACGTATGGTGCGGCATCATAGGAAATTACATCGTGTTACCTTACTTCATCTCATGCGTTCTAAACGGACATTCGTACGCACGCTTTCTGACCAACATTCTGCCGCTTCTTTTAGAAGAGGCACTATTGGATATTCACTGTGTTGTGAAGCTGATCTTCTAAGAAGAGGAGAAATTTGGACAGCGCCGTTAACCAAAAAGTTGACTTTGGTTTGGTGGAAATATGGTGCGAACTGTAACGTGCTGTATTGGTCGAGAAGGGTCTGTTGTTCTGATAGTCAGGCCTGACAAGTGTGATTCGAGCAGTACAAAAGCACTAACGGTCCAAGGGATGACCGGCCGCGGTGACCGAGCGGTTCTAGGCGCTTCAGTCCGGAACCGTGTCACTGCTACGGCCGCAAGTTCGAATCCTGCCTCGGGCATAGATGTGTGTGATGTCCTTAGGTTAGTTAGGTTTAAGTACGTATTTCTAAGTTCTAGGGGACTGATGACCACAGATGTTAAGTCCCATAGTGCTCAGAGCCTTTTGAATCGTTTTTTCCAAGGGATGGCTAGATGTTAAGTAAGGTTAGTCTACACATGGTACTTTGATAAAAGGTTGTCTTTTCTGGCCGCGCGGGATTAGCCGAGCGGTCTAGATCGCTGCAGTCATGGACTGTGAGGCTGGTCCCGGCGGAGGTTCGAGTCCTCCCTCGGGCATGGGTGTCTGTGTGTTTGTCCTTAGGATAATTTAGGTTAAGTAGTGTGTAAGCTTAGGGACTGATGACCTTAGCAGTTAAGTCCCATAAGATTTCACACACATTTGAACATTTTGTCTTTTCTGTTATTGTAACACCTCACTGTGTACTATTTTTCGTGTTTGAGCACTGTGTGTATCGGCAGATTGTAGTAATTACCGGAAATAGTGGAGAGCTCTTAAGTTAATATATAAGTAAGTGTTCTCGGTAAATTGGATTTTATAAATTGCATTTCCTTTTGCTAACTAACTGTATATGATCGTATGAGTACATGAGGTCATTTCTGCGTGAGTTTCGGTTAAATTATTTGTTATCAAGTGCTCTCGTAAATGCTTTTGATAGACTGATTTAACTTGTGGAAATTTTATGGTAAGTGTGCTCTGGAATAGTTAGTTTATAGATTATTGTTAAAGGACTGTCTTCTGGTATTGTCTGAGTTCTTTTTTAAAATTTCAACTTAAGGGACTAAAATGCAACTTTGTTCAATGTTTTAGTACTGTTATTTAAATTTTTTGGGTATTATCATTGCATAAGCTCTTGTAAGTGCATTTTAGAAAACAAAACAAAAGGATTTCAGTGTAAAATGGAGCTGATTGACTAAGTATTGTTGGATCTTAAATAAAGGAAGAGATTAATAGTTGGAGTTTGCAAAATAAATGAAATGGTAGTGCACGGTGTTAATTGTTTTGCCAATGCATAAAAACGGTTCTTTGGCTACTGAAAATTAATAAAAATTTATAACAAGGAGTGTTCGTTTTTCAGCGTATAACCAGTCCGCTCCACTTCCCCATTAAATCCGTGTCTCTGCTTTTCTTTTTTTACTACAAATTTCAACGTCAACATTAAGAAACGCTACATCACTGTAATTTTCTTGCCGGCCGCGGTGGTCTAGCGGTTCTAGGCGCTCAGTCCGGAGCCGCGCGGCCGCTACGGTAGCAGGTTCGAATCCTCCCTTGGGCATGGATGTGTGTGATGTTCTTAGGTTAGTTAGGTTTAAGTAGTTCTGAGTTTTGGGGGCTGATGACCACAGATGTTAAGTCCCATAGTGCTCAGAGCCATTTGAACCATTTTGTAATTTTCTTCTCAAGAGCTATCGAACGCAGTTCTAAAAAGTATACTGCTCCGTTAAAAAAAACGCACTTAATTCCATATCTTAAAAATATACGTGCCCCTCGACGCTCTAAAATGTGCCAAAAATCGCGTTTCAATATTTGTAACCGTTCACGACATAAAAGGGTTTGAAAGGTATGTGCTAAGGTCTGATCAGGGTAGCTCCAGAATATAGTCGGTAGTTGCCAACTGCAAGGTGGAACGAGTATAATATCTTTGAGTAAGAGGTTCTTTGATGGTTAAGAGAGCCGGGCGTGTGCAGTAAAAATCCGAGGAGTCGCAGGTAGGTGCCCAGAGAAAGCAGACGTGTGGTGACAGCTGTAAGGTAGGTCGCGCTCGCTGCCCCAGACCAAACCATAGCCCGTAAATGAGAGAAGATGTATAATGATTTCAAATTAGTTTTGTTAGATAATATTCAGAGTTAGGATTTGTATGTTCAAGGTTTGACACAGTAAGCGTTTGTTAAAATTGTTTGTAAGAGTGTTGCGTGCTACGGTGGGGTTTGTGTATGACTTAAAATTTTAACAACATATATATTGAGATCAACAATGTATTTAAATCTAACAGCCTGAATCATAATCCAAATCCTTTGCTTAAATTGAATATGAAAATGAGTAGTAGAGTAAAGTTACCCACCAATGAAAGAACCAAGTAAACATCAGGGCCAAAAGTTAATTTTCCAGTATCATCTTAATGCCACTGCACAAACGGCATTATTCTGTTAAATTTTATTGCTGAGTTAAATACATGCTGCATTTCTGGCAAAATGGAGGAGTGCAAGAAACAAGTTCACAGACGCAGTCAGATGCAGGTTTGCTGAATAATTAATTTAGAACAATCTTATCAATGGTACTTTCAGGTTGTTACGTCTTACGTGACTCATCCAATATACCGGGTGATCAAAAAGTCAGTATAAATTTGAAAACTTAATAAACCACTGAATAATGTAGATAGAGGTGTAAAAATTGACACACATGCTTGGAATGACATGGGGTTTTAGTAGAACAAAAAAGTATTGCTAGACGCGTGAAAGATCTCTTGCGCGCTTCGTTTGGTGATGATCGTGTACTCAGCCGCCACTTTCGTCATGCTTGACCTCCCAGGTCCCCAGACCTCAGTCCGTGCGATATTGGCTTTGGGGTTACCTGAAGTCGCAAGTGTATCGTGATCAACTGTCATCTCTAGGGATACTGAAAGACAACATCCGACGCCAATGCCTCACCATAACTCCAGACATGCTTTACAGTGCTGTTCACAACATTATTCCTCGACTACAGCTATTGCTGAGGAATCATGGTGGATATATTGAGCATTTCCTGTAAAGAACATCATCTTTGCTTTGTCTTACTTTGTTATGCTAATTACTGCTATTCTGATCATATGAAGAGCCATTTGCCGGACATTTTTTGAACTTTTGTATTTTTATGGTTCTAGTAAAACCCCATGTCATTTCAAGCATGTGTGTCAATTTGTACCTCTCTATCTACATTATTCCGTGATTTATTCAGTTTTCAAAATTTATACTGACTTTTTGATCACCCGGTATATAGTTGTGTTCTACTAGACGACGGACTGCATTAAAGTTTGTGCAAGCACGAGCACTAAGCACTAAAAATTCAAGATTAGAGTTAGAGGAACAACTTGAATCCCAGTATAATTTGCAATCCTATACCCAAGATGTGTACTGTCCCTCGCTCCGCCCCAAATGATGGCTGCAGATTTTGCGAAACAGAAGTTGGGGGTGCTAGAGCGAGTGGGCGGTCGCCCGCCTAGCGCAGCACTCGCGATGTGCCCAGCACCTGCAGCCAGCTGCGCCGACTGCAGCCGTAGCTCGGCTCATACATACGTAAGCAGGGCTGCGGTCTAGTGAGGTCCGGCAACGGTAGAGGCGGGGGCAGGGGACCTCTCCACCGCATCTGCTGCGCTCGTCCACGCACGGTTTCAGAGCAGAGCCGTGCGCGCGCTTCTCGGCCGTGGAAATCATTAACGTGAAATAACCAGAGCTGAGGCCAGGATCGTCCACTACATAAAACAACAGCGGAAATGAAAAAAAAAAAAACGTCACGGGAATTGAAAAAATACTGTACTCTCCTCTAAGGTCGCGTAAAATGCTGACAAATAAGATCTTTGGAAAATAAACACTTTTTTTCCCGGAACGTGTCTCGTATGTGGTACCTTTCCGTTATTGAGCTCTCTTTTCTTTTTACTAAAAATCTTGTATTGTATTGAAATACAATTCGAAGCTCAGTCATTATCAAAGCAACCTTCAAATAAATTGCATTAAGCAAGTAATTGACTAACTAAAAAAAATTCTGTTCTTTTGAATATAAAACATGCGCTGGTATTGGCACACTTTTAAACAACATAAATTATTGTGAAGAAGGAAATTATTAACGTGAAAATTTGCTTATGTTTCCTAAATGAATTTATAATGACCTGCAGCATGTGACCAGATAAGAGGACAAGCAGATGCCAGCTAAAAACACGAATAACTGCAAGTAATCACTTATCTGCGCAAAAAAAAGACGTGAGCTGTTTTATAGTCAATAAATATCGCTTATCAATACAAAACTGTATCATACTAAATTCCAAATGTTCAAATGTGTGTGAAATCTTATGGGACTTAAATGCTAAGGTCATCAGTCCCTAAGCTTACACACTACATAACCTAAATTATCCTAAGGACAAACACACACACCCATGCCCGAGGGAGGACTCGAACCTCCACCGGGACCAGCCGCACAGTCCATGACTGCAGCGCCCTATACCGCTCGGCTAATCGCGCGGCTACTAAATTCCAATGAAGACATCCTAAAGTAAGAGGTAAAACGCGTCTGGAACGAATGAAACGCATTTCAGCAAGAAAAAAGGTGTTTTTTAATTACAAAACGAATATTTATATTAACTATTTGAATAATTTATTCAGATTTGTTCCAGATGAAATTTATTTTACCTAACAGTCTGCTCATGTAGTGAAAGTACAAAACACATCAGTTTCATCCCTTTAATTTACAAATAAAAAAGGGAAAAATAATATCCAGAGGTATACGAGACTACGTTTTATCTATTGCATTCTCATATGAAGCTTCAAAACCAGCTGCATCTTAAATTTATTTTTTCTGACGACTATCTTTGCCAACTGAGTTGTTCTGACAGTTAATTGTGTCACTGGTTTCAAAGCGAACTCTTCATCATCACTTTCACGTCTTAACTGTCTCGAGCGTGACACGCCCGTAATTGTGCACTCACTGTTCATATGAAATCAGGTCTGAAACTCTAATGTTGCTATCAGAAAGAGCCGATAAATTCCTGTACATCAATGACCTTCATATTGATGAGAAGAAATCTCAAATGGTCGACAATCCAGGCATATGCACTGTCTTTAGCGTCATGGTAAAATTTCCAATCTGACAAATGAATAATATATGAAGATTGCTGTCAAAAAACTCGGGGGACGACAGAATAACATCATAATCAAAAAGGGAGGTGAAAACTTAGAGATATATAAATTGATCCAGTTCATACAGAAGAATGAGACATTCCCATAACAGACCCAGTTAGTCACTATACGCTCGATATACAAGAAGGAAAGCAAAATGAAGTGTGGTAACTACTAAATCATCAGCTTGCTGATTGTAACCCTCAAGGTACTATCATTATCTTCAGAAAATTAGAGCGCCGGCCGCTGTGACCGAGCGGTTCTAGGCGCTTCAGTCCAGAACCGCGCTGCTGCTCCAGTCGCAGGATCGAATCCTGCCTCGGTCATGGATGTGTGTGATGTCCTTAGGATAGTTAGGTTTAAGTAGTTCTCAGTCTAGGGGACTAATGACCTCAGATGTTAAGTCCTATAGTGCTTAGAGCCAATTGAACCAATTTGAAAATTTGAGCCATTCATAGAGAAAAACATGCATAGATACTAAGCGGGCTTTCGACCAAAAGGATCGACAATAGATCACATTTTCACCCTAAAAAGTGTTCGAAAAACGCTGAGATCTGATAAAGATGGTTATAGCTCGTTCATCGACTTTCAAAGTGCATAATACAGCATCAGCGGGAATAGTCTATACAATACACTGCGTAAGTTAGGAATCCCTGAAGCTGGTTGGAATGGTGTGAACTTCTATGGATTGGTCTATGGCAGCAGTGCGTTTACCAGGCGGATCTCGGACAAGGGGGTGCTCTCGCACGTTTTCTGTTCAATCTCATCTTAGGGAATGTAAGAAGGAATGTAGGCAACAGAAGTGGTCTAGAGTATAGATGCATGGTAATTCCAGTTTTCTCGCATATACAGATGACATAGTACTGACAAGTGAATCAAACCGTGAATCGAAAATATGTACCAGAAAATGGACAACTACGCACACATGGTTGGAGTAGAGGTGAATCAAGACAAAATGGAATTCGTGCACTTAGGAAGAAGGTAAGAACAGGAAGGATATCTTGAGGTAGATCGCATAAGGTTCAAGAGAGTTTACCAGTTCAAATACTTTGGGTCTTGGTTTATCGGCGAGAACAGCACAGCAATGGACATCAAGAAAAGAACAGCAGTTGGAATGAAAGCCATGTATTCCCTCAGTGAGATGCTCAGCTCAAAATCAATATCAGTGAATATTACGATGTGTGATATGCCCAGCAGTCATGTACGGTTAAGAAATGTGCAGCATGACTAAACATGAAAAGGAAAAACCCATTAATATTTGAATGAAGAGTAATGAGGAAGATATGGAGACCTAACTTCAAGGAGAATGGAGAAGGAGGAAAAAGGAGAAAATCTACTTCTTGATGCAACAACCAGCAATCCTACAAAAGCTGAAGAGAAAGAGAATCAAGTGGGTGGGCCATGTAACCCACATGCCAGAAGAAAGACAGGTGAAGAAAGCATTTGAGGGGAAATCAAAAGTAGACGCCCCATAGGACGACCAAGTGCAGGACCCGTGGTCTAGGGAAAGCGTCTGTGATTCATAATCAAAACGTCTTCGGTCCCGTGTTCGATCCCCGCCACTGCCTAAATTTTGATAAATAATCAGCATTGGCGGCCGAAGACTTCCGGCATAAGAAGTCAGCCTCATTCTGCCAACGGCCTTGTCAAAGAGGGCGGGGGAGCGGATAGAGGTTCAGGGCACTCTCTTGTCCTAGGGGTGGGTAATTGCCCCTAAAGGCGGAAGAATCAGCAATGATCAACGACATGAGGATGCAGAAGCCAATGGAAACCACTGCATTAAAGACACGTAACGTGTATCCACAGGACATGTGGCCTGTAATTGAAGAAGTATCATGATGATCTCTCCATTGGCAAAAGATTCCGGAATAGTCCCCCATTCGGATCTCCGGGAGGGGACTGCCAAGGGGGAGGTTACCATGAGAAAAAGATTGAATAATCAACGAAACGATAACGTTCTACGAGTCGGGGTGTGGAATGTCAGAAGCTTGAACGTGGTAGGGAAACTAGAAAATCTGAAAAGGGAAATGCAAAGGCTCAATCTATAAATAGTAGGGGTCAGTGAAGTGAAGTGGAAGGAAGACAAGGATTTCTGGTCAGATGAGTATCGGGTAATATCAACAGCATCAGAAAATAGTATAACAGGTGTAGGATTCGTTATGAATAGGAAGGTAGGGCAGAGGGTGTGTTACTGTGAACAGTTCAGTGACCGGGTTGTTCTAATCAGAATCGACAGCAGACCAACACCGACAACGATAGTTCAGGTTTACATGCCGACGTCGCAAGCTGAAGATGAACAGATAGAGAAATTGTATGAGGATATTTAAAGGGTAATGCAGTATGTAAAGGGGGACGAAAATCTAATAGTCATGGGCGACTGGAATGCAGTTGTAGGGGAAGGAGTAGAAGAATAGGTTACAGGAGAATATGGGCTTAGGACAAGGAATGAAAGAGGAGAAAGGCTAATTGAGTTCTGTAACAAGTTTCAGCTAGTAATAGCGAATACCCTGTTCAAGAATCACAAGAGGAGGAGGTATACTTGGAAAAGGCCGGGGGATACGGGAAGATTTCAATTAGATTATATCATGGTCAGACAGAGATTCCGAAATCACATACTGGACTGTAAGGCGTACCCATGAATAGATATAGACTCAGATCACAATATAGTAGTGACGAAGAGTAGGCTGAAGTTCAAGACATTAGTCAGAAAGAATCAATACGCAAAGAAGTCGGATACGGAAGTACTAACGAATGACGAGATACGTTTGAAGTTCTCTAACGATATAGATACAGCAATAAGGAATAGCGCAGTAGGCAGTACAGTTGAAGAGGAATGGACATCACTAAAAAGGGCCATCACAGAAGTTGGGAAGGAAAACATAGGTACAAAGAAGGTATCTGTGAAGAAACCATGGGTAACAGAAGAAATACTTCAGTTGATTGATGAAAGGAGGAAGTACAAATACACTCCTGGAAATTGAAATAAGAACACCGTGAATTCATTGTCCCAGGAAGGGGAAACTTTATTGACACATTCCTGGGGTCAGATACATCACATGATCACACTGACAGAACCACAGGCACATAGACACAGGCAACAGAGCATGCACAATGTCGGCACTAGTACAGTGTATATCCACCTTTCGCAGCAATGCAGGCTGCTATTCTCCCATGGAGACGATCGTAGAGATGCTGGATGTAGTCCTGTGGAACGGCTTGCCATGCCATTTCCACCTGGTGCCTCAGTTGGACCAGCGTTCGTGCTGGACGTGCAGACCGCGTGAGACGACGCTTCATCCAGTCCCAAACATGCTCAATGGGGGACAGATCCGGAGATCTTGCTGGCCAGGGTAGTTGACTTACACCTTCTAGAGCACGTTGGGTGGCACGGGATACATGCGGACGTGCATTGTCCTGTTGGAACAGCAAGTTCCCTTGCCGGTCTAGGAATGGTAGAACGATGGGTTCGATGACGGTTTGGATGTACCGTGCACTATTCAGTGTCCCCTCGACGATCACCAGTGGTGTACGGCCAGTGTAGGAGATCGCTCCCCACACCATGATGCCGGGTGTTGGCCCTGTGTGCCTCGGTCGTATGCAGTCCTGATTGTGGCGCTCACCTGCACGGCGCCAAACACGCATACGACCATCATTGGCACCAAGGCAGAAGCGACTCTCATCGCTGAAGACGACACGTCTCCATTCGTCCCTCCATTCACGCCTGTCGCGACACCACTGGAGGCGGGCTGCACGATGTTGGGGCGTGAGCGGAAGACGGCCTAACGGTGTGCGGGACCGTAGCCCAGCTTCATGGAGACGGTTGCGAATGGTCCTCGCCGATACCCCAGGAGCAACAGTGTCCCTAATTTGCTGGGAAGTGGCGGTGCGGTCCCCTACGGCACTGCGTAGGATCCTACGGTCTTGGCGTGTATCCGTGCGTCGCTGCGGTCCGGTCCCAGGTCGACGGGCACGTGCACCTTCCGCCGACCACTGGCGACAACATCGATGTACTGTGGAGACCTCACGCCCCACGTGTTGAGCAATTCGGCGGTACGTCCACCCGGCCTCCCGCATGCCCACCATACGCCCTCGCTCAAAGTCCGTCAACTGCACATACGGTTCATGTCCACGCTGTCGTGGCATGCTACCAGTGTTAAAGACTGCAATGGAGCTCCGTATGCCACGGCAAACTGGCTGACACTGACGGCGGCGGTGCACAAATGCTGCGCAGCTAGCGCCATTCGACGGCCAACACCGCGTTTTCCTGGTGTGTCCGCTGTGCCGTGCGTGTGATCATTGCTTGTACAGCCCTCTCGCAGTGTCCGGAGCAAGTATGGTGGGTCTGACACACCGGTGTCAATGTGTTCTTTTTTCCATTTCCAGGAGTGTATGTTCCGGGAAAATCAGGAATACAGAAATACAAGTCGCTGAGGAATGAAATAAATAGGAAGTGCAGGGAAGCTAAGACGAAATGGCTGCAGGAAAAATGTGAAGACATCGAAAAAGATATGATTGTCGGAAGGACAGACTCAGCATACACGAAAGACAAAACAACCTTTGATGACATTAAAAGCAACGGTGGTAACATTAAGAGTGCAACGGGAATTCCACTGTTAAATGCAGAGGAGAGAGCAGATAGGTGGAAAGAATACATTGAAAGCCTCTATGAGGGTGAAGATTTGTCTGATGTGATAGAAGAAGAAACAGGAGTCGATTTAGAAGAGATAGGGGATCCAGTATTAGAATCGGAATTTAGAAGAGCTTTGGAGGACTTACGGTCAAATAAGGCAGAAAGGATAGATAACATTCCATCAGAATTTCTAAAATCATTGGGGGAAGTGGCAACAAAACGACTGTTCACGTTGGTGTGTAGAATATATGAGTCTGGCGACATACCATCTGACTTTCGGAAAAGCATCATCCACACAATTCCGAAGACGGCAAGAGCTGACAAGTGCGAGAATTATCGCACATTCAGCTTAACAGCTCATGCATCGAAGCTGCTTACAAGAATAATATACAGAAGAATGGAAAAGAAAATTGAGAATGCGCTAGGTGACGATCAGTTTGGCTTTAGGAAAAGTAAACGGACGAGAGAGGCAATTCTGACGTTACGGCTAATAATGGAAGCAAGGCTAAAGAAAAATCAAGACACTTTCATAGGATTTGTCGACCTGGAAAAAGCGTTCGACAATATAAAATGGTGCAAGCTGTTCGAGATTCTGAAAAAAGTAGGGGTAAGCTACAGGGAGAGACGGGTCATATACAATATGTACATCAACCAAGAGGGAATAATAAGAGTGGACGATCAAGAACGAAGTGCTCGTATTAAGAAGGGTGTAAGACAAGGCTTTACCCTTTCGCCCCTACTCTTCAATCTGTACATCGAGGAAGCAATTATGGAAATAAAAGAAAGGTTCAGGAGTGGAATTAAAATACAAGGTGAAAGGATATCAATGATACGATTCGCTGATGACATTGCTATCCTGAGTGAAAGTGAAGAAGAATTAAATGATCTGCTGAACGGAATGAACAGTCTAATGAGTACACAGTATGGTTTGAGAGTAAATCGGAGAAAGACGAAGGTAATGAGAAGTAGTAGAAATGAGAACAGCGAGAAACGTAACATCAGGATTGATGGTCGCGAAGTCAGTGAAGTTAAGGAATCTGCTACCTAGGCAGTAAAATAACCAATGACGGACGGAGCAAGTATACATCAAAAGCAGACTCGCTATGGCAAAAAAGGCATTTCTGGCCAAGAGAAGTCTACTAATATCAAATACCGGCCTTAATTCAAGGAAGAAATTTCTGAGGATGTACGTCTGGAGTACAGCATTGTATGGTAGTGAAACATGAACTGTGGGAAAACCGGAACAGAAGAGAATCGAAGCATTTGAGATGTGGTGCTATAGGCGAATGTTGAAAATTAGGTGGACTGATAAGGTAAGGAATGAGGAGGTTCTACGCAGAATCGGAGAGGAAAGGAATATGTGGAAAATAGTGATAAGGAGAAGGGACAGGATGATAGGACATCTGCTAAGACATGAGGGAATGACTTCCATGGTACTAGAGGGAGCTGTAGAGGGCAAAAACTGTAGAGGAAGACAGAGATTGGAATACGTCAAGCAAATAATTGAGGACGTAGGTTGCAAGTGCTACTCTGAGAATAAGAGGTTAGCACAGGAGAGGAATTCGTGGCTGGCCGCATCAAACCAGTCAGTAGACTGATGACCAAAAAAAAAAGACGACCAAGGCCGCCCTGGACGGACGACCTGACGATGAACCTTGCAGCCCTGCGGATTGAAGACATGTGGAGGAAGCGAGCACAAAACACAAAGGAATGGAGGCAGTTTCTGGAAGCAGCGCATCGGCTAAACGGTCTCCGACCGTCGTATACATGATATGTGGCAAAACGTGGTTGACGTTTATCATACTTCTGACAATTTCAGTACGATTCACGACCAGTCGTCACAGTCTCACTTCCGACAATACTCTCCTTATAAGCTGCCAGTAATTTTGGAAACAACGAAACTCCGCTACGGAGTGAAAGATGTATTCTGGAGAATTATTGGGAAATATGACCCTTTATCGTTGGAAAATGTGGCCGTTTTCGTTTATCACAATCAACAGTTCAAAACATGAAGTTACACTATGTGATCAAAAGTATCCGGACACCTAGCTGTAAATTACTTACAAGTTCATGGCGCTCTCGATCGGTAATGCTGGAATTCAATATGGCCCACCCTTAGCCTTGATGACAGCTTCCACTTTCGCAAGCATACGTTCAATCAGGTGCTGGAAGGTTTCTTTGGGAATGGCAGCCCATTTTTCACGGAGTGCTGCAGTGATGAGAGGTATTGATGTCGGTCGGTGAGGCCTGGCACGAACTCTGCGTTCCAGTACATCCCAAAGGTTTTCTATAGGATTCAGGTCAGGACTCTGTGCAAGCCAGTCCATTACACGAATGTTATTGTCGTGCAACTGCTCCGCCACAGGCCGTGCATTATGAACAGGTGCTCGATCGTGTTGAAAGATGCAATCGCCATCCCCGAATTGCTCTTCAGCAGTGGGAAACAAGAAGGTGCTTAAAACATCAGTGTAGGTCTTTGCTATGATAGTGACACGCAAAACAACAAGGGGTGCAAGCTCTCTCCATGAGAAACACGACCTCACCATAATGCCACGGATTCAGAATTTTACTGTTGGCAATACATACGCTGGCAGATGACGTTCACTGGGCATTCGCCATTCCCACACTCTGCCGTCGGATCGCCACATTGTGTACCGTGATTCTTCACTCCACATAACGTTTCTCCACTGTTAAATCGTCCAATGTTTACGCTCCTCACACCAAGCGAGGCGTTGTGTCCCTTCATGTTTCCACTTCACTATCACATCGTAAACAGTGGACCTAGGGGTGTTTAGAAGTGTGGAAATCTCATGTACAGGCGTATGACACGAGTTACACCACATCACCTGACCACATCCTGCGTCCGTGAGTTCCGCGGAGCGCCCCATTCCGCTCTCTAACAATGTCTAATGACTACTGACGTTGTTGACATGGAGTACCTGGCAGTAGGTAGCAGCACAATGCACCTAATATGAAAAATGTATATTTTTGGAGATGTCCGGATATTTTTGATCACATAGTCTATTGTGTGGGTGTACTTGAGGACAATATTATGGAAATGGAAGAGGATGTAGATGAAGATGTAATGGGAGATATGACACTGCGTGAAGAGTTTGACAGAGCGCTGAAAGACCTAAGTCGAAACAAGGCCTCGGGAGTAGACAACATTCCATTAGAACTACTGACAGCCTCGGGAGAGCCAGCCCTGACAAAACTGTATCATCTGGTGAGCGAGATATACGAGATAGGCGAAATACCCTCAGACTTCAAGAAGAATATAATAATTCCAATTCCAAAGAAACAGGTGTTGACAGATGTGAAAATTACCGAACTATCAGTTTAATAAGTCACAGCTGCAAAATACTAACGCGAATTCTTTACAGGCGAATGGAAAAACTGGTGGAAGCGGACCTCGGGGAAGATCAGTTTGGATTCCGTAGAAATGTTGGAACACGTGAGACAATACTAACCTTACGACTTATCTTAGAAGAAAGATTAAGGAAAGGCAAACCTACGTTTCTAGCATTTGTAGACTTAGAGAAAGCTTTTGACAACGTTAAGTGGAATACTCTCTTTCAAATTCTGAAGGTGGCAGGGGTAAAATACAGGGAGCGAAAGGCTATTTACAATTTGTACAGAAACCAGATGGCAGTTATAAGAGTCGAGGGGCATGAAAGGGAAACAGTGGTTGGGAAGGGAGTGAGACAGGGTTGTAGCCTCTCCCCGCTGTTATTCAATCTGTATATTGAGAAGCAGTAAAGAAAACAAAAGAAAAATTCGGAGTAGGTATTAAAATCCATGGAGAAGAAATAAAAACTTTGAGGTTCACCGATGACATTGTAGTTCTGTCAGAGACAGCAAAGGACTTGGAAGAGCAGTTGAAGGGAATGGACAGTGTCTTGAAAGGAGGATATAAGATGAACATCAACAAAAGCAAAACGAGGACAATGGAATGTAGTCGAGTTAACTCGGATGATATTGAGGGCATTAGATTAGGAAATGAGACACTTAAAATAGTAAAGGATTTTTGCTATTTGGGAAGCAAAATAACTGATGATGGTCGAAGTAGAGAGGATATAGAATGTAGACTGGCAATGGCAAGGAAAGCGTTTCTGAAGAAGAGAAATTTGTTGACATCGAGTACAGATTTAAGTGTCAGGAAGTCGTTTCTGAAAGTATAGGTACGGAGTGTAGCCAGGTATGGAAGTGAAACATGGACGATAAGTAGTTTGAACAAGAAGAGAATAGAAGCTTTCGAAATGTGGTGCTACAGAAGAATGCTGAAGATTAGATGGGTAGATCACATAACTAATGAGGAGGTATTGAATAGGATTGGGGAGAATAGGAGTTTGTGGCACAACTTGACAAGAAGAAGGGACCGGTTGGTAGGACATGTTCTGAGGCATCAAGGGATCACAAATGTAGCATTGGAGGGCAGCGTAGAGGGTAAAAATCGTAGAGGGAGACCAAGAGATGTATACACTAAGCAGATTCAGAAGGATGTAGGTTGCAGTAACTACTCGGAGATGAAGAAGCTTGCACAAAATAGATTAGCATGGAGACCTGCTTCAAACCAGTCTCAGGACTGAAGACTACAACAACAACAACAGTGTATTGTTATGTGATATTAAGACTCAGTAAATGTGAAGAGTTATTTATTATTACTTTAAATACTACATACGTTATACAATGATATGAAGATGTCTGCTCCACCAAAGATAAAGATTGAGAGGAACCAAATAAATTAGAATGGAACATAAAGGAGAATATAGTATGTTACGTATGTGGTCTAGTATATCTGATTAATTTTTTTCTGAAGTTTGCAAAGAATTACAAAATTTGGCAATGGAAGACTCGTCTATAAGGACGTAAGAAGCATCTCAAATGCAGGGTATGTTTCCTTTAAAGAAACGTCCACGTCGTTTTAAACAGAACACTCTAGACCTAAGAGATTTAGTCAGATCGAGAACTATTTCTTTTCTGTTTTCCTTTTGGAATTTAACGTGATGAAAACTGTAGCGGGATGATTTGAAAAGTTAATAGATTGCTGTAAATTTATATTTTCCATATTTCGTATTGAAAACTGAAAGCTAAAAATATCCACAAGTTAACACAATCTATAAAAAGTTATTCGCTGAACACTTCTTCTGAGAAATGCCCTCCACTGTATGTACATAAGATATTGTTGGAGTGTAGTTTGGAAGTTTAGCGTGGCCTCTTGCACCATATTGGCAGGTACTGCCACTATCCCGTCCAAAATACGTTGTTTCGTGGCTCTAGTTGTTCTCCGGGTATCAGTCATCAACATTTTCATAAAAAACATTCACAGGGAGTAAACTGAGCGAGCTAGGTGACCAAGAAATGTCTTCGTTGCGAGTAATGATGTAAAGCATTCACAGCATTAGTTGAGATTTTTGCGGTGTGGCTTGTAGCCGAATCATTTTGGAAAAGCGTATCGTCAGTCACTGTAAACAGGCCATGTAGTTGTGTAAGAAAGTTATGAGATTTTTAAATGTATCGTCCGTAATTAACAATTACTGTATTAATTGGCTCATTCTACAATACATAACCATTACGCAATTCACACTTAACTGCCTGGTGGAGGGTTCATAGAGTCACTTCCATACCATCCCTTTACCTTTCCACTTTCGAACAGCACATTGGAAAAAAGATCTCCTACATCTTTCCATCTCAGCTCTGATTTCTTTTATTTTATTACTGTGGTCATTTCTCCCTCTGTAAGCGGGAGGAAACAAAATATTTTCGCAGCCGGTGTAGGAGAAAGTTTCGTGAAAAGCTCTAGCGGCAACGAAATACGTCTTTTTCATAATGACTGCCAACCTAACTCTGTAAAGCAATAGAATGGACCGATCATGCCATTCACCAAAATTGCATGTCACACTGTGACTTTATGAGTGGGGAAAAGACTTTTCATGACGTAAGTTTTCTTCCCTACCAGTACCAGAAATTTTGTTTACTGACGACCCAGAAACTCGATCTTGTCACTCATCAGTTTGTCGTTCACCTGGGTGAAATCCTGAGAATATTCTGGCAGATTCAAGTTCGATGCTGCCAGTAGCCCAGATTAAAGGACTGTACAGCATGAAGTTTGAAAGGATGAGAACTAAGGGATACATGTGGGAACGGCAGGCCGTGCAGATGACGGGGAAAAGCAAAATTCGTCTAGATTATCTCCTGAGGGAGTATGGAAGCCCTAAGCCTTATCCGACCATCCTGACAAATTTCCCATAATTTTTCAAGGGTCCTACTAAAAGGCTAAGGCCAATTACCTTTCCCATCTTCGTCAAACTAGAGCCGTAAGTGTGAAAATACCTCTACATATGAATTATCTTTCTTGAATTTTTTAAATACTTAGTTCTTAAACTGTAACAAGGCTTAAAACACGTTCAAAATCCTCGTTAAAGCTATCCATGCTAAAGAAAACTTCTGCTTCTAAGCGACATTATTAATTTTTTTCTATAATGTTGGAAAATATTCAGAGAACAATAAAACAAAAATGCTGAAGCACCGGTTAATCCCGGTACAGCCAGACAGTTTTATGTATTCACTGGATTTCCTAAATCAGTAATAAGGGGACCACACGACAATCGGTACATGCAGTTCAGAACTCAAATATTAATCCCCTAAAATAGCTCGATGCAGTTCGCAGATATTCTCGAGAAAATCGACTTTGAGGTTTTCCAACGGTTTTTAATATGCTAAAACAAGATCGACAGGCAGCGTGGCTATGTAACAGAACGCTCGCCTGCCACATAGGGGTTTTAGATTCTATTCCTGGCTGATCGAAATTTTTAAACAGAAGTGCATGTTCTAGTAGCAGCTCCTTGAAGTTTAAAGTACATAAAGATGGAAGAAAATCAGTAGTGCTCTAGGTTTTTAATCACTGGTTCGAGTCTCGTTTATTACGGTAAAAAACCAGCCCTTACAGCACCACTTTGTTGAGCGTCTGTCTGTACAACTGTTAAAAACCCTTTGTCTCAGGGACGAGTAGACTTATCATGTTGAAACTTATAAGGTCGACGGTCCTTTGACGATGTAGAAAACTGAAGTTTCTAAGCCAATGCAGTCAAAACATACGGCCATTTATGTTCTATATTTTGATACTCGCATTCTCCATCAAAACCTATAGGGTAATTTCCGTTGACATAGAATCATAAATTTTGGCAAGAAACTATGTTACGCAATTCACGTAAAGTAAAAAATCCGAAACTTTCTGGCAGATTAAAACTGTGTGCCGGCTGGACATGGCTTACTCACAGTCTGGAAACATCCCCCAGGCTGCGGCTAAGCCATGTCTCCGCATTATCCTTTCTTCCAGGAGTGCTAGTTCTGCGAGGTCCACAGGAGAGCTTCTGTGAAGTTTGAGAAGTAGGAGGCGAGGTACTGGCGAAATTACAGCTGTGAAGAGAGGTCGTGAGTCGTGCTTGGTCAGCTCAGATGGTAGAGCACTTGCCCGCAAAGGTCCCGAGTTCGAGTCTCGGTCCGGCACAGTTTTAATATGCCAGGAAGTTTCATATCAGCGCACACTCCACTGCAGAGTGAAAATCTCATTCTGAAAAATACGAAATTTGTCAGTTTGTAAGTATATCAAACGAAGAAAATTGTTTTTGTCATTTCTAGCCCGGGTGTCTCTCTGTCCTTCTGTCAAGACCCATTTTTATCACTTGGTTGACGTATAAAGATCAAATTTATGTCACATACTAAGTCCTACGGCCCCTTGAACGTGTAATAAATATAACCTTCTAGGTTAATTTAGTCAAAAGGTACTGCCATTTATGTCACATATTTTGATACTCGCAAATTCACTCATGAAGACATATTTCCCGTTGAGGAGAAGGAGATTAGTGTCTAGCGTCCCGGCGATAACGAGATCATTGGAACGGAGATAAGCTCGGATTAGGGGAGGATGGGGAAGGAAATAAGCCATGCTCTTTCAAAGCAACCATCCCGGCATTTGCTTGAAGCGATTTAGGGAAGTGATGAAAAATCGAAATCAGGAAGGTCGAACACAGGTTTGAACCGTCGTAGTCCCAAATGCGAGTGCAGTATGCTAATCACTGCACAACCTTGCTCGGTTTCTCCTGTTGACCTAGAAGTATGAAATTTGCCAAGAAGCGAGGTTTTTCAGTACAAGTAAAGGAAAAAAGCTGAAAATTGTTAATTTGCCATTATCTAACTCGTAAAAATGCTTTCGCTTGCCTTTTCTTACCCGACTGTCTGACTAACGTTGTGTTAAGGCTCATTTTTGTTAATAATGGGTAGACTATATCTTTCCTTTATCGATGTGGATAACGGGCAGAGATCGTTGAGATTGCCGATTCCTGGATGAACTAACTATATACATATATAAGTTGCTACAGAATTCTCGGTGAGTTTCCGTTCAGTTCAAATACCTACGTCACTTAAATATAAAACTCATCAAATATGTGCCAATTAGTAGATAGCTAATTGCAATATTTATGAATAATGCACCTATTTTTGATTCTAAATATGTATCACACACAAAAATCCAGATTTCGCTGCAAATACAAATCCTTAGTAACTGATCTTTCATAAAAGACTGTTTAAATTTAAAAAAATACAAATTAAATTCTTTTTCATCCTTAGGTATTTTACGATTAATGGAAATGTTCATGGAATGTGCCCCTTTGTTCAAAATTATGACGGGGCTGGGAATTGAAGCTGCGACACACACGTGGTAGGCGAGCATTCTACCACATAGCCACACGACATGGCGAAAGAAACTGCCCTTGCCTTAGCACATTAAAGACAGTCCGAAAATTTTAAAGTCGATTTTCTCGACAATTTTTGACAGTTGCATCGAACTATTTAGGGGATTCATATTTTAATTATGAACTTCGAGTACCATAAACATAAGAAATTTCAAAAATCCTATTGCCGTGTTGTCCCGTTGTAAGGCAGACAGAGCGGAAGTTTCCTGTGAAGAAGACGCATCTGATTTACTTCTAGCTTGAATTTGGTGTCTGATGACCTCATCGTCAACGGTACATTACACGATAACCTATCTTCCTACATACAGCGAGAGGGGGGGGGGGGGGGAGTGTTGGTAGGGGGAGGAGACATGCACGTTACAAATTTTTTAGATTATCAGTTCTTAGTATTATCTTTCTGTTATTTTGCTTGACATCAAAGCTATCTGCAATTCAGCTAAATACTTGTCCCCACCAAACGGCAAAAACTGTCGCCAAATATTCTGAACTGCGATTTCGGAATGGACGGAAATGACAGAAAGGGAAACGCGCTGCCACTGCGCCGCTCCAGTGCTCTTGCCGTAACAGAGTTTACGTGACCCAGATAGCCGCCCGTACTGATGTGTGCTCTCCGTGAGAGCAACAGAGGTGCTGCAATCCTAGACTTGTCTCCGGTTGCCGGGAGCGCTACAGGTAATTAGTTTTCCCGTCGCCGCCGGCTGACGTTGAAAAGTGCTGTGTCGCTCGTGGGCCGTTAGTCGTCCCCTGCCGGTAGGGAAGCCACAACTCATCTACACGGGCGCCACCTGGTGACAGGGGTCGCGTCACTGTCGCCATCACCACGCCTGTATGATGCCCGCGAGGCTGGCATCTTTCTTCTACCCGTCAACGAGGAGTTCCTGCACACTGCCTGCATCATATTACAGTTGCGTTATCAGAATATAAAATAAAAACAAACTCCGGCCACAAGCCCCGGAGGATCCATCGGTACCGACCGACCGCCGTTTCGTGCTGTTACAACAGCGTCACTGCATGCGGTATGGAGAAGTGTGAGGCTGATAGGTGTCATGTATAATATTGGTATCTGGATCGATTGTGAGCGAGCAGCGATGCTCTAAAGCTGTATCGCAGAGGTTAGGTTATTATCTTTGGTATGCGCCGAGGTGCAGGGTCAGTCAGGACTGAGAAAGCAACTCCAATGTTATGTTTCAAAAGTAAAGTCTCAATTTATCAATGCGTTTAATGAACATGATCATATCAACAGTGTAACGGAAACTGATTTGTGAAAGTTTAGTAGAAGTAAATGTATGCCAGAAGTGAAACGTCAGAGGTAAATATTATATTGATGATTCTTTTTTTATTGTGAATGGTGGGCTCCATGTGGTTCCCAAGTTGTGCAACGACCGTAAACCATAAAATTACCAAATAGTCAGCAACCAGTCGCAAAATCATGTTTCCTTTATTTACTTTTGCAAACCGATTTCAACTGATTAACAGCCATCATCTGTGCTACAGATACAAGAATAAATGTACGTAAAGCGACGTAAAGCCAATTAAATGTATATAGACGCATTAAACCATTTAAAATTCACATACAAATTTACCTTTCAACGAATATGTGCCCTGAGTAGTAACACTGTCTTAAGCAGAGGTCAAATATCGAGAATTGACTATGACAACGAGAAACCATAAGGGGGTCCTGCAATGCAAACCCGCCCTCTATGCGAAAAGATACAGCTAAAATAAAAGTGAGAAGAAAAAATGACATATAAAGTGAGGTAAAATATAATGATGAAATACTGTAATATTTACAAAAAATGGATATATTGACAAAGATTTTGTCAACCATATAGTACAGTTATATACGCCAAAAAGCGATTGTACGAATTAGTAAAAAAGGAACAAACATAGGTGAGAAGCACACCATAGAATTTATTATTATTATTATTATTATTGCTGCCCCGTCGGACTAACTTGCTTACTGTACTGAGAGTTGGTAGATTTGAAAGATAGGAAAGCGTGTTATTTGGATTTTAAGACGTTCATTAAATTTGAAATCAGCCAAGAGCACGTTTTCACTATACTAAAAAAAAGCGTTGTCGTTTATGCCAATATTTAATTTTTTACTTATTTCTCCCTTACTATTTTTAAAGGAAAATTTTTTATGAAAAAGGAACCAGTTGTGTTCGGAAAGTACTCCGATTAAATGCAACTGACAGAGAGTTCATTGCCCGTCATGTGTGTATCAGAATAGAGGTAAGGACTAAATATTTCGATGTTTTTTTATTTATTCAGTCAGGGCCAACTAATGTCATTCAGAGACAGTTCTTGTAATTAGTTTTGCAAAACTAATTATAGTAGGTTTTATGTCAAAGTTCTTTATTGGGGCAGTTTATACTGTTCAAAATTCTTGCAGTGACATTGCTAACTTTTACAGTATGAAATACTTACCTTTTCATTAAGTCAATTAATTATTATTACAATGCAGCTCTGCCTTCACATTACGACAGTACAAATTTTCTATTATTATTCATTATTACTTCTGCGTAGCTCTTATTGTTCAAAACAGAGTGTGTCAGTCTTATTTTTATTATTTGAAGAGAACTCTCAAGGTCAGCACACCGCTCTCCAGGCCGTTGTCAGTTTTCGTGACGTGGAGCCGCTAGTATTCGGTCAAGAAGCTACTCTGTCGCATCGTGAGGCTGAGTGCATCTCTTTGTAGCCCTACCACCAAGCAAAAATCCTGTTCACTTTCTTACAATTATCCAACACTCACTTTCGGTGTGGCGACGTTAAGCCAACACTTGACACGAAGCTCCGATGAAAATGCAAATTATGTAACAGTTAATCCATTTTCACTGCTCATTTCGCGTTCTATTGTAAGTCTATCACAAACCGTCCCACGTCCAATTTTCGTATCGCTCCCTTGTTCTGTTTTAGGATACCAAACGGAGAACACATTTGACGACAATGTCTCAGGCGGGCCGCTTGAATTTGTGCGCGCAACGGCCTGATTGTCTAAGTTCAGTGCTAAGCGACTCGGAAACAGCGCAATGTATCGAATTTTTTTCTTAAATTTTTTTTCTCAGCACAATACACTCTGCAACACCCTTACAAGCGTTTAAAACTGTTCCTGACAACCCTGTATTTAAGGGCGAACTCGTTCATCAATTTCGTGTGGTAGATGCTGGTGTAGACGTGCTCTCCCCCATAATCTTACACAGTCATTTACTTATACGGTGAGAATCTTAAGTCCAATGTAGTTCATCGTGATAAGTCACTGTAAATAGTAATAACCGCGAAATATCTAGAAGTAACCGTCCAGAGCAACGTAAAATGGAACTGCTAAGTACAACAAATTGTAGGATACGCAAATGCCAGGCAGATACCCATTGCAAGAATCTTAAGGAAATGTAATTCACCCATGAAGGAAGGGGCTGATAAAACACTTGTTCAATCGATTCTTCTGCACTGCTCAATAGTTTGAAGTTCTTGCTAAAAAATACGAGTAAGAGAAGTGATAAAGAAGATTCAACTAAGAGTTGGACGTTTCGTCACGGGATCGTTTAGTAAGCACAAGTGGCAAACTCCAGTGGCAGATGCTACATCAGAGGAGTTGTGAATCATGGGGAAGATCACTGTTGAAATTCTGAGAAATTACGTTAGAAAAAGAGTTGGCAACATATTCCTTCTTCCCATATATGTTTCGCGAAATGACCGCGAAGAAAAAATTAGAGTTCATACGGAAGTTAATCGACATATGTTTTTCTCACTGACCATTCGTGAGCAGAGTACAGAAGGGAACAACTGTTAGTGTTATCGGATGTACCCACCACTGCAACACCTAAGGTGGATTGTAAAATATAGTGTACAAGGATATCTTCTACGTATTTTGGTATGAGACTCGTGGTCTCAAACGGCTCATTTCAGAGTAATAATATAGCTATGATTTGTAAGTTTTGTACCTTAGTTTCTGCCAAATTATCTTAACGGTAGTGAATAAAGACTGTAGTACGTATTACCCAGTGTTTTGTGTTGTACGTTATGGTGAATAAAACACAAAACACTGAGTAATGCAACAACCGCCAGACGAAACACGTACATTTTTATCACGGTGTACGTCACTGCCAACGAACAACTAACACTGCCGAAGATACAAATCAGAAACGGAACTGAACAATGCTAAATACGAGATTGAGAGCGAAGAGTGAAGTGGACGTTATTTCTGTCTATATCAACTGCGGTGAGTGAATGGAACAATTTTGGTTCCATACTAGAACGCAGCGTAAACTGTCGAAGTTTGTACCGTTGTGCAGATATTCTCATTACAATACAGATACAAAGAGTTATGGGGATAATGAATCAAACGAAATGCAATTACTTTGTTACAAAATGGTGGATATCACGAGTCTTTGATACTAAAATACTCAGAAAATATTCCGGAACAACATTCAAACCCACTGCATACCCCATGTACGTTTTAATGTTCTTTGATTCTAAATATTTTGGCATCCTGGCCAACCTGAAACACAAATATCATACCCTGTGGATGCATCCTTCACATCGTTACCAAGTGAAGTTAATTGGTAGTTCTCTGGACTTACATGACGCGAGATGTTGGGGGATTCAAGTACCAGTCCAACCATACGGAGGTTTATGTTTTCCCTAAATTGTAAGACGCAAACGGTAGGCCTTTCTTAGCTTTTATTTCTTTTTAATATTAAATTCAATTTCAGTTTCTTTCTTTCTTTGAGATTTTGTGTCACTTCTCATCATTGACGGAATTTTGAACGTCAGCCCTTGCCGCTCGTTCTGCAGCTCACCACGACACACAGAAGCGTAGACTGCGACGTGACAAAACAGCTTAACAACAAACCTTCAAACCCTCTCACCATTAAACTATTCGTATTGCTGCATGTAAGTGACACTATAGTGAAAAACACATCGTTGTATCTTATCAGCTGAACACACCTCCCCATCCCGTCAAGGGTAGTTCAAAAATGGCTCTGAGCACTATGGGACTTCTTTGGTCATCAGTCCTCTAGAACATAGAACTACTTAAACCTAACTAACCTAAGGACATCACAAGCATCCATGCCCGAGGCAAAATTCGAACCGATTTCCTTCCACATTCTTCCCCAATTCGATCGTAGCGGTCGCGCGGTTCCAGACTGTAGCGCCTAGAACCGCTCGGCTACTATGGCAGGCCGTCAAGGGTAGGCGGCTGTAGATTATGTGGGCCGAACATCAGATAAAGAGCCATGAACTCTGCCTCACCACAATCCACATTTTTCAATTTGCCGGTACTTTACAGTAAATCAATAACTAACACTGCATTCATTTCTATTTGCATCGCTATAAATTTATTTCAGTTACAGATTAATTTTAGCGTTGTCAGCCGTATATTACAATGGATCTGCCAGTACATTATCTCTTTCGTCATCGAATTTCCTGCTGTGATATTGGAGATTCAATAATCCTGTTTTCTAGTTCCATAAAAAATATATTTCTCGGTTAGATAAACAACATATGTATGTGTGAAGCCAAGTCAGGGCTAGTATTTCTTTTTGACAACACTTCGGCCATGTGATTGACATTGCCACATGTTATTTGTTCCTCTTCTTACCTGACATCCCTAGAACCGCATTACTTGTTCTGACAAAGCGCTTGATGTCTGGTAACTCTAGTAGTATTCAGAGTCCTGCTTCTTTAAAAAATACCGTGGAAATGGAAATGTGTGGTATATAATTAGAGTAACTAATAAGAAGGCAAAACAGAACCCTTATTGACTTAACGTTATTTTATATCAAAAAAATGTTCTGTCCTAATATAACGATTTTTTTCCAATATCATGAATCTGCACACTGACATTGTCAGAAAAAATATAAGACCCGAAGTACAAGGGCTGTTGTGGTCCAAGATCCGATCGTTCGTCAAATGGAAGCTATAGTGAAAGTCAAATGTGTTTTATTTTCAACGTTTAACTACATCTTGCAGCTGCTTCTCTACATAGTCGCCACTCCGACTTAGACACCCTCTTCATATAATGCAGCCGTATGTGCTTTGTACCGTTTTTCTATGTCGGTCCGCAACTCGTTGTTTGTAGCAAAATGCTGTCCTCATCTGCGAAACGAGGTGAAAATGAGCGAGAGAGAAGTTCATACTGTATGGTGGGTGATTAAACACTTCTCTTCGAAAACACTGCAGGAGTATCTTTGTTGAAGTTGCAGTGGGCAACTGAGCATTATCATGTACGAGAACAGTGCCTGATAGTAACATATCCCTTCGCTTGTACTGAATTGCCCTTCTTGGACGATTTTTTCTAACGGCCTGATTCACTCACAGAATTAAATTGGTTGACATTCGCTTCGTTCCCTGACCGCTTGCATCATGAACCTTTATAGGTCCTGCTTCAGAGTTCCTGCACCACTGCCTCACTTTGCTGTCAGATATGACAGTTACGTTATGTGGGCGGAACCCCTCAGCATGAACAAATCGAATGACTGCACGCACTTCACATGTGATGGGAAACTACTGCTGCAGGCAACTTGACGTGCTCACTGTGCGCTCAGAGCTGAAAAGTGCGAAGTGACGCGGTCGACGAGCATATCAGAGACACTGTGCAACGCATCTGGACAAAGCTTCATAGGATTTTACTGTGGTTTTGGTTTTGAGAGCGATCGGACCTTGAAAAAAAGAGCTCTTGCATTTAAATAGTATTCAATAAATAACTTACGTTTGAATTCTCTTCTTACCGAGATAAATGTGTATAATTCCAATGTGTTACAAGCATCATTGTTGCATTAAGGCAAATATCCAAATGCAGATTACCGAGTTAAGAAAGCCATCATGTAACTGTAAAGTAAAATGTAACTTACAGAATTAACTTTCAATCTGCGAAGGAGGTTGCGCTGATTTGAAACTATCTGCAGATTCTGTACCAGATTGGGACTTCAGCCTGGAACTTTGTATTTCCCAGGCAATGCTCTTACTGAGAAATCCTTTCTATGAGACGTCCTAGCTCGGTTAGGTATGCAGGAGATCTTCAGTGAAGTTTGGCTAATAGTAGAGACGTACTGGTAAAAATAAAACTGTCTGGGATGTTCTAAGTAATACCTCTATAGCTCAGTCAGTTTGAGCGTCGTCTACGAAAGGCGTGGTTCCGCATTCCGTTCCCGGTCCAAAACACAGATTTAACCTGCCAGAATGTTTCAAGACAGTAAGCTCGCCTTTTTAGAGTGATTCATTCTAAAAGGAAGTCAATAAAATCCGAGTACAAACTCTGACTGTGGAAGAGGGGAATAGAAATCTGCCATGCATTTTCAAAACGATCCGTCCTGGTATTTTCCTTAAGGGGGGTAGGCCGCCAAACGGGCCGACTTGGAGCAGGAGAGGCACCACAGGATATTTCAATTTCCACTGTCTATACTTTTACAAATTAATTCGTAAGACTTTGTCAACATCACCAGGAAGGATTCAGAATTCACACTCATAGCAGAGGAAGTTCTAAAACATAACGAAGTAATTTTTTTTACGTGTGAAATTTCATCAATTTTTTTCACTTACTAATGGCAGCATTTGTTGCTATAGGTACGCATGTCTTCATAAGTTAGAGAGATTCTTCTATGAATTTTGCACAGCATACAAACCATACTTAAAGGTGTATGAAACTCTAGAATTTTCCAAATCTATTAAAAACTGTGGTAAAAATTGAGGTAATTAACTATAAAATTTGTGTTTTTTCTAAACATGAAGTTTAAAATATAACAGTTCATTCGTTTTTATCATGAATTAAATAAATTTTAGAGTTTCATACACCTGTGAGTATGGTATGTATGCTGTGCAAAATTCATCGAAGAATCTCTCTAACTTACGAAGAAAAGTGTACCTATAGCAACAAATGCAGCCATTAGTAAGTGAAAAAAGATGAATTTTCGCAAGTAAAAAAATTTATTTTGTTATGTTTTCGAACTTGCACTGCAACGAGCGTGAATCCTGAATCCTTCCTGGTGATGCTGACAAAGTTTTATGAATTTATTTGTAAAAGTATAGACACTGGAAATTAAAATGTCCTGAGATGTCTCTCCTGTTCCAAGTCGGCCCGTTTGACGTCCTACCCCCACTTAAGGGATTTAGGAAAATCACAGAAAATCTAAATCTGGATGACCAGACGGGAATTTTAGAAGGTGTCCTCCCAAATATGAATCTAGGACCTTACCAAGTTGCTCGGCTGCTACAAACAAGAAAACCTATAATGTGTTTGATAGTGGTCGTGTTTGGCAAAACATTTCGGTGGCCGGAACGGTGGAATATATAATGAGCCGTGGAAGATTTTTATCACCACGCCTCAAGGACAACTTGCCATTCGCCTTCTCATGGCCCACCCGGAGACTTTTGAGACGGGTGAGGCCGGGCATTGAAATGCCGAATCAGCAGCAGAACTTCTCGAGTGAAAAGTTTGCGTTCAGCTCGTTGTGAAATTCGTCCGGTGGCGTCTGCAGAATCAGGCTGGAACACCAGGCTTTCAAGAACATCTTTCTTTTTCTTTCTTTGGTTGCGTCCCCTTCCATAAGAGATTACAAGCTCTTTATTCCGAGCGAACGTTTTCAGCCAAAGCTTTTTTTTAAGCCTTCCTCATGCGAGTGTAAGCGGATAAACGCACAACAGTGTTGCCTTTAATTTTTGGCAGATTTCGTCATGCAGTATATAATCAAAATAACTTTTCGTGGTTTTCTCCTGTCCGGTGTTATCATGTACGTACATGCATAATGTGGCTTAAAAATACACTTGTCTGAATCAGATGCTTAAAGTGAATATTTTAAATAAATATTGGTAAAGAAAGGTACTTTTCAATATAACAAGGAAAACAGAAGCTTCATTTAAAGTAGTGTACAGTCATAATTTGTTTGAAAAATATAAAATGAGAATTTTGCAGTCACTGAAAATTCTGAATTGAAAACTTCTATATATCAAGAATAAAGCTGCAAAACCGCAGTCTCTGTCCGTTTATCTGATGAACACGCTAATCTCCAAAATTACTAGACGAATTTTCGTCGTTTTTTCACAGCGAAACTGAGCGTAGCTTGTGGCAACGTACAGGCTTCATTTCATCAAATTCAGAACATAAAAATAAATATATTGTAATTCAAAGTTTTATCCAAAATCATCTGCTCATGTCAGTAGTTCGGATGAACGATCGTTACTGCTTAGTACACCAAAGAACCAATAGATGGCGCGGTTAGTTTCGTAGTACACCAAAGAACAATTAGATGGCACTATTAACTTTTTTCTTTTTTTTAGTCAGTGATAGATGTATTCTTATCTTTGCGAATACAAGCTGCTACAAATTAACTTGGCTAGGAATTACGGATTTACTGATTTCGCTTTGTGTAATAAACTCAACGATATTGCTTTGCTTCTTTTGATAGATTTAATTTGTATTCGACTACTTTCGTAGGAATACTTTTTTACCTCAGAGACGGCAGTTCTTTCAGAAGTTGATGTTAGTGACAGAGCTGAGAGCCACAATTTTATCTTCATGAGTACAAACTACCATTGATTTTACTTGGCTGGGGCATGCAGATTTCTTAATTTCACTTTACATATTAATAACTTAATGACATTGCTATGGTTCTTTCCATAGGTGAAGTTTATATTATTTGCTACGGGAGTAAATTTATAAAGTTTGATTTGTGATTTGGATTTCTACTTACTAAATTTTAATTTCATTTTGTTCACAAATAAAAATGCCTGGCAAACGGTTGACTCCCTCTGAAAACACCAGAACCCGTAGAAGAATGAGCCCTATGCAGTATCAATAATCCACATAAGACCATGAGGCGAGAATTACTGCAGGTCGAGACCATCAGGCTTTAACTTGCTCTTTCCGAAAGTGAGGCACAATGTAACTCTCATCAAGGGGCGTCATGCATTATCTCGCTTGTCAGAACCCTTCAACCACAGAGAAAACCGCTGAAGTTCTCAGCGTGTTCGCACAGCTGTTTCACGGTCCCATCGTGTTATTAAATCAAACGGGTTCTTAGTATATTTACCCATTCGTACTACTTGAAACGTTGTATAAAAAAAGCTTTGTAAATCAAAAATAAATTCCACGCGTATGAAGTTTCTGGCACAGCCATAAAACCCGGACAGTGCTGGGTTCCTCAAACACATCATAGAAAGTTGAGAAGTGAGATTTTCGTCTATGATGGCTCCAATTCAAAATGCTATACAGATTTGCAAGGGGAATGCGCCTACTAGTCATCATTAGAGTTTTGAAACTGCTACAGGCTACCATGGAGTATCATAAGTAACTACGATAGATTTCCTAGTAGCCCTCGTCAGTTAAGGGTAACGACAGGGTACAGACTAAAATGTTGCTCAAATTTAGGATTTTTTTCTCCGGACTGGAATGTAGTAGACCAACAGGGTGTACATTGAAGCTGTTATTGATACTTTTTATCAAAAAATATTAATGTCTTCACTGTACAATTAGGATTTTCCCGAGGTAGCTCTGAAAGGAGGTAGATTGACGGTTGTCGCTGTAACACCGGTTGTAGTTATCTGAAACATCAAATTAACATATCACCCTGATCCTTACTGATGTAATTTTGGTACATCGTAGGTAATTGCAAAAAAAAACAAGAAAAATGCGAAATTGTAGATTTTAAGGTGGCTGTAGCGCAGCGGGAAGATAACAGAACGGCAATCCGCGGGTCGTGAGATCTAGTCCTTGCAACGTCACAGTCCTACGGAAATAACGTTCACTCATCTTCCTGTGATTTCTTCTTCTGCAGTCTGTTTCGTACGCCTTCGCCGTTAAAACGAATAATGTTCCTCTACTGGAAAATCTGTAGTAGAACCAGCAGCATTGTGCGAATCCAACGGGAGCAACACATGTTTTCAGTATCGGGTTAACTGACCGATCGATTGAGAGGTAGCTTGTTCTGGTTTCAACGCTCACACACAATCATAGCCAGCTTATTGTATCCAACCAAATCTAATACAAGGAAAGATTGCAAAAGGTATTATATTTGACAGAAAGCTCTGTCAAGTACTTACAAAATTTGACCACTACAAATGTTCAGTTTGCGGGTGCTCCTTGTATAACACGCCACGGATTTTGGTTATTCAAAAGTCACAGTTTACATATTAAAATCGGGATTTCATGTGGTCGTGTTTTTCACGCTTTCGCGTTCACTTTGCTGCACTTCACGATTAGGTTTAAAGCATTATTTCGTAAAATTTGCATACCTATTCCTTATATCTACGTCCGACTGAGATCCGAACGGGCTTCGAAAAGCAATTTTCTTAACTGACAAAATACTCAGGATCGTACTGTCCTCTGGTTGACTAATATACGTCGTAACCAATCCAATATTAGTATTAAACCGCGCAATCCCGCGTGTTTTATTTTTAACTAATCACAATTTAATAGCTTTCATGAACGATTTATCAAAAGAACAAATTTATGAAATCACAAATATCAAAATAACTCCCCGTTTAAGTAACAAAATTATTGTAAAATGTATATTTTTTCTCAGACCCATAAACTTTTTTTTTTCCTTTATTGAATTTCAATTCCCCCCGAAGGGGGCGGGCTGGCAGCAGCTTAGTATGCCGCTCTTCAGCCGACAGATTTTGTGACAAAGATCAAGAGAACAAATAATAACAAAACAGGCGATAAAATCGGAGACTTAGAGAGTAACAAGGCGAAAAGAAATCGTGGAACTTAAAACAACAACAGAGGGATGATGATGCTAATAAAAATACATACGAAGCAGACAGGGAAAACAATAGACAATTAAAAAACACGGCGACAGTCTGGATTCTGTTCGCAAAAGACATAAAATTCACACCTAGCGACAGCATGGTTTCTGTTCGCAACACGAGAAAGACAAAAACAACACTGAATAGTCACTGGAACACTGCACTAAAAAGTTGGCAAATGTGACACCACAGTCGAGAGCAGGTGGGGGGAAACTGGACAGAATATGGGAAAACAAAAGAAAGGGGGGGGGGGGGGAAGGAGAGTAAAAGCGAAGGGGGGAACCGGGAAAGGAGCTGATGGAGGATGAGGACCCAGAAGAGGGGTGGGGGGCAGACGCGACAGGGAGCGGGGTAGGCAGAGGAGGGGAATACAAAAGGACTGGGGGGGGAGAAGGGAGGTAGGGAGAGGTTGAGTGGGGAGAAAACAGGACGGAAGGGGGGGGAAGAGGGAGCCCAGGGAAAGGACAGAGGAAAGGAGGGGGAGTGAGGATCAGAGTTGATAGGAAGGATAAATGGAGGGAGAGAGGGCATCATCCGGGAGGGGGAGTTGACGGAAGCCACCTTGGGAAAGGAGATGGAGGGTGTAGAGATGGAGGGTAGGGGGGACACAACGGTGAAGACGTGGCAGGGGGCGGGGATGGGAGAGGAGAGGAGCAACCAGGGGGTGAGGGGGTTCAAGACGGCGGGAGGTGTAGAGGATGCGGATATGTTTGAGGAATAGGAGCAGATGGGGGAAACGAATGAGATCATAGAGGATCCGCGTGGGGGACGGGAGGCGGATACGGAAGGCGAGGCGGAGTGCATGACGCTCAAGGATCTGGAGGGAATTATAGAATTTGGTGGGAGCAGATATCCAGGCGGGACTGGCATAGACCCATAAACTGGCTAACTAACTTTACAATTTCCCCGGAGTATGACTTACTCTCTCAGATCACAGTTCTCACGCTAACGTATACTCACTTAATAGATATTACATTATTCATTTAATGCTTCATATTAACACTATCATTCACACTAATAATGAAACAAATTAGGAATAATTAATGAAAGATGCAATAACTGCTATAAATACAATTTTGTTTCCCATACATACAGATTTAAATACTCGATAATTACATAGTCCGTAAGATGCTGACATCTTTCGGCTAGGCCGGAACTACTTTGAGCTAGCCATTGGATGTGATCACATTTGTCACGCGAGACATGGACTCGTGTATGAAGCTGTCTGCAGGCGCGATGGAAGGTGCTGGGCCTCATCCTTATGCAGAGACTTACTTATTTCTTCTTTTTCAACTTTTACTTCACTTACAGCTCGAAAAAACCGAATAATGCTCCTTATAATCTACAAGTATTTACGAACATTTTCGTAAAATGCGTGAAAAGGAAAGGCAAAGGAAAATTTCGGACCGAAAATAAATTTCAAAGAAGGGTTTTTTGATGTACAAACGATAACTTTATATACAATGTTACACACTTTTATTATTTTACAGTTGATGATTTGCATGTTCTGGGATGATATTGTAAAAACAGGGGAAGCAGTAATTTTCTCGGCATGTTGTCGCATTTTTGCAATTACATTACTGTTTTAAAGTTTCTAAAGAAACACAATGCTCACATTGTGTTCTCACAACATTCTAGAAAAACTCACGTTACTCGGTTGAGAGCTAGCAAGTGAATGAGCTCCGTAGCTAGAGAAGCGTTTTGCCTGCGCTGGGAACCTGCAATTCGCGTGCAGCTGCGGAGGACTGCTCAATCTCTTCTTGGAATGTTATTTCCAGAAACCTCGTCGACGCTGTAAGTACATTTCTTTCTGGCAAATTTACTTGCAGTCCCTAATTTTTTTGCGTGTCGTTTTCATGCCTTTTATGAAAAAATTCATAAATACAGCACACTGAGCACTTAGATTTATTTGCAGTAGAAGTAAAATAAAAATTATAAATTAAAAAAATGTTTCTTTAAAAGGATTCGACCCTACAATCTTTGGATTACTGTTCTCTCTCTTTCGGCTGAGCAAACCACTTTCTCGAAATCACAAATGACACATGTCTCGCCCGAACCGAACCGAAAGTGCTGTTTTTTTTCTAAATGCTTTGCCACGTAGAGATACTGCTTCTGTCATTTTCATTTCTAGCCAATCCCTGCATATACCATAAATTAAGACGAAATCGATGATGACGAGTAGGCGCGATCATCTTGTTACTGTAAAAATTGTTCGTGTCCCCGGCTCTTCTGACTTCTTCGCGTCAGATTTCCATCTCCTTTTGCACTTGAAAGCTTTCTGTGCTGGAAAGAGATAACAGATTTACGATGATGTCGAATAATTTGTTATATCTTGATTGTCATTATTGTGCTACCTCCGCCGGTGGCGTCCTTCCCAATTTTCTGCGCCTGCTGCCAAGACGAGAGGAAAGTCGGTCTTTATTGAGTGGCCAGGACGTGGGGACTTTCTGCAGACATGTAGAGGGCAGGCTGTCCCGTGCCCTTGCCCCTTGCTTCGCTTAAGAATGGAGATCTTGCGAAGAGCCCGGTGGACAATAAGCGGTGCAGACAACTGTGGACCCCTGACAGGAGTAAGAAAAAGCAGATACACTAAAGCGGCAAGAAGGCGCATATGGGGGCACTTTCAGCTGCCTTGAAAAAGCGAGGCCGTGTCGAGAACTCAAGCACCCCCGCAGGCACTCGGATGGAATGTAGATACGAACAGCCGAGAGTTCACACAGAGAGACGTGTGAAACGAAAGAACTGCACCCTTCTTAAAAAATGTTTGTTGCACACTAAGAAGCTTGCTTTTAAGTCATGAACGCCAGATCATGCACAAATATGAGACCGTAAAGGTCTCGTACAGAGATGGTCGTCACAAAGAAGTGTTGTATGATTGCTTTCACAGCACCTGCGGAATGCAGAATATCGTTGGAACAACGTGCGACCAACGCTGGGAGCAGCCTTGAAAATGAAAACGGGAGAAACACGCCAATTCCTGAGGCACACATAAAGCCACACAAGATAAAAACTTCCAGCCTGACTTGGACATGAAATTTCGATCAGTCACTGGGCGGCACAGCCAATGTAGTCCGCCAATGACAAAACCGAGTGGGAGAAAAATTTGATGGAGTCTACCAGCTCAGCAAATTGATGGGAAGTGAAGAGGGAATCGATGAGACAGTGCGGAAGCAAGAGGCCATTGGTCCCTTCCATACATCATCAACAGCCGAATTCCAACATCGTAATATCGCTGCTTCGTCTACAGCAACACAAGACGACAGGACTGGTCCGGGCCTCGCCGCAAAGCCAGGACACGGAAGGGAGCAGCCGACTCGCCACTGTACCGATGCGAGGCGACGTGATGCATCGACCCAGCCTCTGCCGCAGTCCATCACTCAACAAATGACTACTTCCTCTTAATGACTGAGCCGTGTCCACACCCCCTCAAACGCTACCCTGAGATTTGTATTTTCTGTGTGTGTGAGTGTGTGTGTAAAAGGTGCTAAAATAAAAACAATCATCTCGTGTTTTATTCATCTAAATTTGTTCTATTCACTTATCAATTCCTTAATCTAATAACATTTTCTTTTTAGACCTCTCTTAGTAATTGATGTCAATTATTGCCTCTCAGCAATGGACATTATAATTAGTAATCTGTGTGTCAATTTATCGAAGATAACAAATAATTCTCAAATCACGGTATTTTTGGCACCCAGTGTGGGGCGATCTCAGTGGTAATTTGCATGCTATGTGATACCACAAATAATGCTCAATACACAACAACATATGTGACATTGCCCCTCGATATGTTGTCTCTCTTCCGGTCACATGTACTAAGCGTTGGTTTACACAATGGAACATGGCACGCCGGCGACCGAGGCGTTGTGAAGTAGACAGGCACAGATAGCGTTGCTGACAGCAGCAGTCTACCAACAGACTGATGGAAGGACGCTCACATACCGAGCGCCGAGTGAAGCCTGGAGAGTGCTGAGTAAGAGGAAGTGAGGCCAGCACACTAAGTTACGCTGCAATATAGTGCAGGAGTAATAACAAAAAGCTACCACCGAGGGTAAAAAACGTCCTCCTGCCAGATATAAATAGTGGAGCGCAGGCAGCAACAGACCGAAGCCATAAGGAAGCAGTTCGGGTCTGAGGACGGAAGTGGTCCACGTCCGAATGTTCAATCTTCGTAGGTGACGATTCCAGAAGTTTGTTCCAGCTCGCAGGAGTCATCCGTTCGCCGTCAGACGTCAATTTCAGCTCTGGAGGTCGGCCCGAGTTCGGTCGGCACCGTGGATGACTACCTACAGCGAGAACTTCCAGCAGGACCAGCTGCAGCGCGGTCTTGGTCACAGGCGCCGCCGGGGACTGATGCGCGGACTTCACAGCAACGCGGCCTCACGGCGCATGGTCCATCCACGATGGGACCTCGCGGACATCGCGAATGACGGCTTCCCAGCCGCCGGTGCAGCAGGCGTCGGCAGCTGACCTCACGGCGACGCGGCTCCGTGGGCGTGCCGTACTGGGGCGCTGAGCGGCGACGAGTTCATCTCAACCACAGAGCATCCTGACTTCAGCGGAGCACTGGTGGCCTGAGGCTCCCGAGTTCGATCAGCGGCGCGCGTTGCGTGCATTGTCGGAGAATCTACACAGCAACAGCCAGACGGAGGGACCCACAGGGCTGGGCAGCGACGATGAGGGAGAAATTCTAATGAAAGTTCAATAAATAATTGTAAAACTCCACGCCGTCTCAGTCTTTGCCGCAGCCACTGTGTCTGCTGCTAACAAGTGGTGCAGAAGTCGTAACATCTCTTTATGACAGTTACGTGAAAACATAGAATAATACATACACATCAGCATACACTACCTAACAGCCTGTATGTTCACCTTTTGCACGGATAATAGTGGCGACGCATCGTGCCATGGATTCAATGAGGCCTTGGTAGGTCGCTGAAGGGAGTTGGAACCACATCTGCACACACAAGTCACAAGCCACTTAATTCCCGTAAATTCAGAGGAGGGGGCTGATGAGCTCTGACGCCACGTTCAATCGCGTCCGAGCTGTGTTCGCTCGCGTTCAAATCTGGCGAGTCGAGGAGCCAACACGTCAACTGAAACACTTCACTGTGTTCCACTCCATCACACTCGTCGCCTTGCAGCACCGCGCATTATCTTGCTGGAGAATGCCACAGCTGTCGAGAAACATGCTCGTCATGAAGTAGTGCACGTTGTCTGAAACCAGCGTACGATACTCCTTGGCCATCATGATGCCTTCAATGAGTTCTACTGGACCCATGGTTGTCCACGTGAATGTTTCCCAGAACGTACTGGAGCCGCCGCTGGCTTTCATCAGCCCCTCAGTACAAGTGTCAAGGAGGTATTCCCATGGAAAAAGACGGATTCGCGCCCTCCCATCGTCTTGAAGAAGACAATATCGGAATTCATCAAACCATGCAAGGTTCTGCCACTTCACCGACGTCCAGTCGCTATGACCACTTACCCATTTCAGTCGTAGTTGCCGATGTAATGATGTTAACTTTGTCACATGTATGGCTCATTAGCAGTGGAGATCCATTGCTAGAAGTGTTCGGTGCACTGTGTGTTCAGACACATTTGTACTCTGCCGAGCATGAAAATCTGATCTTATTTCCGCCACAGTTCACCGCGTGTCCTGTTCTACCAATCTGCCCTGCCTACGACGTCCGACATCTGTAATGACGGGTGACCGCACGACCACACGACGTCTGGACGTGCTTTCACCTCGGTTTTTGCCACGTGTTGAAGACACTCACCGCAGCACTTTTCGAACACCCGACAAGTCGCTCAGTTTCCGAAATGCTCGTACCGAGCTTCTGGGCCATCAAAATCTGCTCTCGGCCAGATTCAGATAGATCGTGCTGACAGTAGGTCGGCGGTCATAATGTTCTGGCTGATCAGTGTATATTAAAACTTCTTTCAACCGACATTAACGTGCACTCTATAACAAATCGTTAAAATCACGAGTCCAAGTAAAATATTTAATGTAAAAGGTAAAGTCTGAAGCGTGAGCCTGCGGCTGGATTATCGATCTGACCGGGGGTAGAGTACAGGTTTGCTGTTCGCCACGGTAGTGGAAGGGGGAGGTGTGTTGGGCCCCTCATTGCGCCGCCTTTCACTCCCCGCAAAGGTCCACGAAGCTATGTTTGACACCAGGTTGAGTGGAACTGGCGACATACTGGTGTGTCTGGGACAAGGAAAGAGCCTCGCCCAAATCCGTGATTGAACCCGCGACCTCCAGGCCCAGAGTCTATTGGTCTACCTGCCAGACTGTCACGGCCACATAAATATTTGAAATCAGTATTGTAAATGACAAATTATCAGCAAATATTGCTAATATTGAGACACATCAGAAGCGATTTGTATGAAAAAATAACAAATGTTTCATTTGAAACATGGTGTGACATGATTTTGCTTGCTTAATTGAAAAGGAATATTATCATTATTAGTGCTGCTGAAAGCTTTGAACTAAAAACTTCTACGAGAAATCCGTGTTGAAACTGTTACGCCTTTACACTTTGTAAATACTGATATTGGCTGTAGCTACAATAAATATTTCTGTGTGAGTTCTAAAATCCTGTAAATACAGGCATGCACAAGCAGAATTCTTGAGAGCTAGTAGAATTCTCACAGACTTGAGTTCCCTAAAGACCTCGATGACTGTAAACACGTAGGAAATAAGATAAATGAGGACTTCGTACATAGTATCTTCTAACGTCAGGTGTCGTAGTAGTCTTGATGTTCTGGGGAAATACTGTGGAACAAAACGTCGTAATGTTTACCTTTAGTTACCGCGTTAACTGCACAACTTATAACGTCCCAACGAAGCTGAGAACCCATAACCACAAAGTTTTATGTGACTGCATATCTTACAAATGAAGAACTAAGATACGCTTGAGGCACTCGTACGCTGAAAATATCCGATTCTAATTCCAGAAAATGCAGTGGACATGACAAAAAAGAATATTTCCTCTAGTTGAGCGGAATTGTCCACTGGTGTGTGCAAGATATTTACATTTTGTACTGTATAGGATTGTGGGAGGTCCAGCTCTTGGCTGGACAACAATCGTTCTTAGGGAGTTTATGGATGAACCACACAGCGATATCACCACATTTATAGACTCGTTCCTACATTCCTCAGTGATCATCATATGGCGATGTGTTCAGTACGCGGAAAACGCGTCTATATGACAGAGCTATTATCTGCTTACTCGAATACCGGTAACACGATTCCATTCCAGAGGTGGTAAGCTTGTGTGTGGTAAGCTTCTTTTATTGTCCGACGCTTCCGCAAACTAAAGAGTAACACTATAACGACTACACTCACAATATTATATTAATAATGGCGTATGACGACGCCGCTCTCCATCTCCCCTCTCCTGACGACCTGTTGATTAGCCGTGCTTCACTGAAGGAAATCGTAGAACACAACAATTTTTGGTAAAAATGAAGTGTCACATCGCTGGATATCAACTTCCCACGTTTCTCTGAAACTTCTTCCAAATTCTAGTCCTCTAGTGACGTACTGACAGTCATTCATGGTCCTGGTTCTGAAGGACATTTTCATTAGCAGTGCTCAGCTTGGGAGAAGAATAGAAGCAGTAGTGTACAGTTCCTCGTAACTAGACTGTGCGTTAATGGCCTACTCTAGGTCAAATTTCAGACTTCTCCGCTATCTCATAGAGGCCACACGACACTGTCGATGGTGATCCGCCGTGGAATGAGACTGAGTGGTTCATTGCCAATATCACAAGGAAGCAATATTAGGCGCTTTACGTTCCAACGACGACGAGGTGTTAAGGTCGGAGTAAATAGGACAATGCAGAGATGTGAAATGGGCTTTGTTCTTTTCAAATGACTATTTTGACCTTTGCGTCAATTTGTTTGGTAAATCACTGAAGTGACGGAAACGAGAGTTCTTAATCCTACTCATTAAATGCATTAAACACTTCGCCATCATGTACGGCAAGAGAGAATTAGGCTGTGTTCTGGTAATTTCAGAATTTTCCCCTTCCTTTTATTCCGAAATTACGACGACACTAGAGTACGTTTTATGTCATTCACTCGATACAAAGACCCATTCGACAAATAAATAAAGAAAATAAGAGAGATGCTACTCAATACTTGAGAGTAATTCTCAAATGCCCACCATAATCACAAACTACTCGGTTTTCAGCGAATGGTTAACTTTTTTCCTGCATCTGGTAAATACCAAATGCAGTATTAAATATTTTACATTTTAGAGACGTGTAAACGGAACGCAATTGTAGGACGTCTAGCGGCAATATAACAATAGAAAAATGTTTAGTGTCACTACCCATTTACAATAATCGAACGGTGTAACGGGATACAAGCTATAACACAAAACGCTCTCCATACAGAGGGCAGAAAAAATTTTTCTCAGAGTGTCGTATACATAATTCGATTGCCCAGTATACTTTTTAAGTGCATTCATCGCGACGTGGCTATTGAATTTCCAATTGGCAGTTCATTAATAAGGCAAAAATGTCATTTTGGAAAACAATTTAACACTGTCAGCACATTCTATCTAAGCTTGATAGGGCGTACGCACAGATGACAGACACCATTCTGCATATTCTACAGTACTTTGCTTTACTACGAATTAATTTTCCTCTTGTCATGTAACGAACATAGGATATTCAACAAAGGAACGGTGTAGATCCCACTTCTTTTATCGCTGAAGACTTTACATTGCGTATTTGAGAAAACTGCCAGAATAGGATTCAACGAGAAAGTGATAATCAGTGCAGAATATGTCGAAATATTTTGTAACGAATTCAAGTGCCAACTTACATTGCATAATTCGGTATAAAATTTTCATCTAATGATGATAATCTGTTGAAAAGCATAATTTAATTTGATGATGTTAAATACCTTCCGATATTGACGACTTTTTCACTCTGTAAGTGAAATATAATGGCTTATTTCTGTACTATACATTTGCTCTTCTTTATTCTTATGTCCCACGCTACCCTACGATCTGTGTTAGCTTCCCCTTTTTTCTAAAGATACATTCTACACTACTGTAACTCCTTTTGATGATGAGTTCTCGAAATTTCAGAGGCAGCCTTCGCGTGATAGAATTGCTTAGTAGTATATTCCATTGAAGTTTAATGAACACCAAATATTTCATCAGGAGTTCAAGATATTTACATAAGACTGTTCAAATCCCCACCCAACAATTCAGATTTAGGTTTCCGTCGTTTCATTTAAACGCTTAGAGGAAATGACAGGACTGTTATCTAAAATGGACATGAGCTGTGTCTTTGCGCAATCTTCTCCAATGCATCCTCCAACTTTAATCACGATACGTTAAAACTTAATTTGTCATGTTTTTCCATTCCTTTCCACTCATAACGTTTATTATCCACCGTCTAAATATGAAAGCAACAAGTTGTCCTCATTTTATCGGTACATTTTCTTAACAGTATCTGACAGCTCATGAAAAGAATTCAGCGATGTTCAGAATGAAGCTTTTCGTGTTAATGCACGACCCATATACTAAACCTGAACTAGTCTGCAACCCAGCAGAAAATGATTACACTTGAATTGCCACGTAAATACTGAATTATGTCCCCAAACGTACCGTATCCCGAATCTTCGCCTTCACATTTAAGGCTTTTTATCCTTTTTCGTACCTAAAAGCTTCACTACATCATCCGATTAGTCTACTCTTATTTTTAAGTGCTGTCGAATATCATTAAACCAGTACTTCGTTCCACTGAAGGAAAAGCACATTTCTTCACGGTTACCATAGGAGATATATAGGAATGGTAGTTAAAAAGAAGCGCTTCCTCGCACGGGAGTATCACTTAACGGCAAAAAAAAAAAAAGGATAAAGTCAGATAGACGCAGAACACTTCCATATGGCATTACCTGCCTGACTGTTTTTGTTCCTGTTTGATATACATTGTTAGTAACATCTCAAGGTCTTACATGCTTTGTTTCAACTTAAAAGTTTAATGATGCTGTGATTGTTTGCCTGATTGGGTGGCACCCATTCGAAACGTTAAGCGCTTTTCCTACCACTATATTCAGTTAGATATGTTAAGCTCATACTCTCCCTGCGTCAAATTAGTTTTGGTGAAGCCTTTACTCTCTCCTTTCCTTCCCTAGTGCGTCTTCTATCATACACCTCCTGAACTATCTCTTCCTTTTGCAGTTTCTTTCATAACCATGTGTCACATCCAATACGTCTACTATGTTCCGTTTCATTTAGGTAGCAGTAAAAGATCTAATCTGCTTCGCTGCTTCATTCCATTTCAGCCTTCGACATTATAGGGGTATAGCAATGTATACGAGAGAACAAAGTCGGATTTAATATTTCACCATTCCGCAACTGATTAACAAAGCAGCTGGGAAATTGGAATCTGCACAGATTTGCGTTCAAATACAGACCGATGGAAACCAAATCAAATCGCACACATCCGCTCGTTATATGTAATGATTACTCGAAAATTCGGACCAATCATGGGTGTGGATTACGCTTCAGCACACACAGAGAATGCGGGCTCACACTTCTTCATTAATTACACAGGAAATTAGTACAACGAAATACTGATGACAACGGGAAGCGATAGAACTACACACATAAAAAAAGTTTTGCATCTGCCCGGTTCCCATAACTCCTGAAGATAGACGTTGATTGTGGATATTGTATCACAGACACAGTCCTTTAGACTGTTCAGTGATGTTACTAGACCCGCCCAAAGATGTAAACAACCATGCATGAGCAGCGCCTATTAGGCGGAGTGGGTCCGACAGCCGATCAGTTCCAGTCATTTCACCAGGAAAGAGAGACACAGATCGTGTAGTCTGTAGTTCAAACATGCCTAGACGTTCAATACCGCGGTTCGATCGCGTCCGCATTGTTACTTTGCGCCAGAAAGGGCTCTCAAAAAGGGAAGTGTCCAGGCGTCTCGGAGTGAATCAAAGCGATGTTGTTCGGACATGGAGGAGATACAGAGATACAGGAAATGTCGATGACATGCATCGCTCAGGCCGCCCAAGAGCTACTAATGCGGTAGATGATTTCTACCTACGGATTATGGCTCGGAGGATCATTGACAGCATCGCCGCCATGTTGAATAATTCTTTTGGTGCAGCCACAGGACGTCGTGTTACGACTGAAACTGTGCGCAACAGGCTGCATGATGCGCAACTTCACTACCGACGTCGATGGTGAGGTTCATCTTTGCAACCACGACACCATGCAGCCCGGTACAGATGGGCCCAACAACATGATGAATGTACCGCTCAGGATTGGCATCATGTTCTCTTCAACGATGACTGTCGCATATGCCATCAAGCAGACAATCGTCTGAGATGTGTTTGGAGGCATCCCGGTCAGGATGAACGCCTTAGACACACTGTCCAGCGAATGCAGTAATGTGGAGGTTCCCATATGTTTTAGGGTGGCATTATGTGGGGCCGACGTGCGCCACTGGTGGACATGGAAGGCGCCGTAACGGCTGTACGATACGTGAATGCCATCCTCCGACCGATAGTGCAACCTTATCGGCAGCATATTGGCGAGGCATTCGGCTTCATGAACGACAATTCCCGTCCCACCGTACACATCTTGTGAATGACTTCCTTCATGATAACGACTTCACTCGAATAGAGTGGCCATCGTGTTCTCCAGATATGAACCCTATCGAACATGCCTGGGATAGATTGAAAAGGGCTGTTTTGGACGACGTGACCCACCAATCACTCTGACGGATCTACGCCGAATCGCCGTTAAGGAGTGGGACAATCTTCACCAACAGTGCCTCGATGAACTTGTTGATAGTATGCCACGATGAATACAGGCATGCATCAATTCAAGAGGGAGTGCTTCTGGGTATTAGAAGCACCGGTGAGTACAGCAATCTGGACCACCACCTCTGAAGGTCTCGCTGTATGGTGATACAACATGTAATGTGTGGTATTCGTGAGCAATAAAAAGGGTGGAGATGATGTTTATGTTGATCTGTTCTAATTGTTTTTACAGGTTGCGGAACTCTCGGCACTGAGGTGATGCAAAACTTTTTTTGATGTGTGTATTTCTCACGACTACTTACATAAGCTTGGGATACACTGTGCTGTAGAGCCTAGTGGCTGCGTTCCGAACATTTGTTACGTAATTACTTGTCTTTTTGTTGGTACCAGTACTGTTTAATAAAACAAAGGCGTTACACATATTGGCGCATCGAAATTTAGTTAAATGATATTACAATATTGATGTATGCAAATCGTGAATTAATGAAATAATGCTTCCATTCATGTATCTGAATTAGTCCCCTCTGAGATATGCTAACTACTTAGGTATGGGTTTTCAAAATAATAGAGGCGGCACTACACTGTTTCCCTCATTTTGGTCGTTTCGGGAATCAAAAGAACATTCCATTTTACGTACTTCGGAGTTACTATAGTTTGCAATGGGGGCTGGTAATACTTCAAGAGGCACTTGTATGACAGTTTTTTTTGAAAGATATTTCGCTTACTTATGTGTCAAATTTGGTGCGCATGCGGAGATACACTTGTAGTATGACGACACTTGGAGATTCGATATACGAAGCGGCCAATACCACTCTAAACACCTACATCTGTACCAAACAAAATTACATTGAGTAGTTGACTAATAATACAAGTATTGAAGACAGGTCGCACATGACAATGTAGGCTTACGCATCCGTTGTTGATAATGCAAAAATGTCTTGGTATCACGTTGATTTCGCAGATCCTTCCTCTCTAAAGTTCTGGCCGTCTTGCTGGGGCCTTCTGCGGGAATCTGGCTGTGCAGGCAGTTCCCGGACGAAGGTACATAAAGACCGCCGAAACGTCGAATTGGAAGAATCTTCGATAATAACGCTGTACCAGTATCCATGAAATTATATCAGCAATACGGCAAATATTTGTAAAAGCTAAATACGGAAGGATGATATTAATTAATATATTTTTAAACGGAAATACTCTCCCTGCAACATACGAACTTGGTAATGTGTAAAAAGAAAAAGAAAGGAAATAATGGACATCTAATGAAAAGAAGCTGGTTGCGATTCTGTATTATAAAAATATTGCAGGGAACTGATAACGTGGGGTGCTAACTGTATTAAACAGGTACACTTCAAAAGCCACATTACTTGCTAAAAGACTGCAGCCCAATATTTGTTCTTATTTGTCCAGGTATAGTATCAGAAATAAAGAAAATTTCTACCTCAGCAGTCACAGAACAGCACTCTTGAGAACTATCCACAATATGCAGGTTTAAAATTATGACCCTTCCCACGATGAAGCTTAAATTTCACTTAAAGAAATTCCTGTTACAAAATCGCTGAGCTGGTGCATTGCTGGCGCCAGTTCCCATCGATTGTCTTTTCATCGTTGAGTCGACTTCGATCCTTATTTGTCTTCTTCAGATCTTTGGCGGCGGGGAATTTTAACTGCAGTGCGCGCGCTCTGCTGGTGGCTGGTGTGCGGGTATCCGCGGTGTGAGGTGGAGTGAGGGGGGACTGTTTGTATGCAGCATGGCGAGAGGCCGAGTCGGCACGACGAAGGAGCGTGGCCAGCCGCTATTGCGAGTTTAACCGTTACAATGCATATATTCTGTCCTTGGTGATGGGGATTTCCTCGAGTTTGGAAGTACTAGTTCCGTCGACTTGGTTACAAGCTACACAGGCCGAATGGAGTCGTCGAGTTGCTTCGGTGAGTGGTGTTCATATTAACTAAATATTCCAGTGTACTATAAACCATTTGGAATTGTTCCAGTAGCATATCACTGAATTTGATGTCGTCACTCGATACCTTGACGCTAGTTAGGGAAGTGTAACGACGCCCACCAAACAGACACGAAGCATGGCTAAACATGTAGCTAGAAGTGTAACTAAGTAGTGCGTAAGCCTGTGTTTGGCGCTCCAAGCTGTGCTGATATATTTTTTCCATTCTACCTGTTATGTCATTATTTTAGTCTGGCCTTCAAATGTGCGCCGAGATTATTCTTGCTATTCTAATTTTTATGCCGTTAATTTAGTGATGGTTTTAAGGGATTGGCTAACCAAATTTTAAGAGTCTTGACTGCCCAAGAACGTCACGGAGGTTAATTCTGTTGGTTTCATTTGTGGAGTATATCATTGAAAGATATTTATAACTAGTTGTGCAGTTAGGATTGTGTATCACATGCCTCAGAATATTGTCTGCAGCTGATGTGTTTTATGTTGCAGATAATTGACAGTGGCTGACGCGAGCAAACTGGAATCGGACTACCACGGTGGCAGAGTGATATTTAAGGCCCTGCCTCCCCCCCCCTCCCCCTCCACGCCTCGGGTTATGTTGTTACTGTCCTGCAATTCCATCGTTTCGGTGGAGAGTTATGGTTTCTGAAGCTCAATCGCAAAGTTGAGTACCTTTTTATTTCATTTCCTGTCCCGTGGATTTCTTGTACTAGTTAAATTTTTTTGGTGTGCTCGCGTCATGTAGAGTGGAAGCGGCCTCTGTTAAATTTTTCTTCGGAAGACCTTGTTATAGTCAGGTACTGATATCATACGAACCTGGTACATGCAATTAGTATTGTTCTAATTAATCTGAAGTTGGCCGAGTAAACTTGGAGCTTGTTGAGCTCAGATCTTGGATGTGAGTTAGTCATATTATTCATATCTTATAAATTAGCATTTTATGAACGTTGTATTAGTTAATGAAAAGTTGGCCGAGTAAACCTCAAAATTTTGGTGTTTGTTGAACTCAGAACTTTTATCTGCGATAGTTATATTAGTCATATTTTACGAGCATGCTTTTATGAATATTGTTTTTGAATTATGAAAAGTTGGCCAAGGAAGCCTTAGAACATTACTATCGGTTCAACACTGGGTTGGTTATGTCAGCCATATTTATCTTAATAACGGTTTTATGAGCGGTGTTTATTTAATGAAAAGTTGCCTAAGTAAACCTTAAAAATATTGGTGTTTGTGGAACTCAGAACTTTTATCTGAGCTAATTAAGTCAGTCGTATTTTATGAGGGATACTTTTATTAATATTGTTTTTAAATTATGAAAAGTTGGCCAAAGTAGCCTTAAAACATCACTGTCTGTTGAATTCCGAACTTGGATGAGATGAAAAGATAGACAAGAGTTTCCATGTGAGTGATTAAGTAGGAGTGATTTGTCAGTCATATTGAATTAATTACAGGTCCATGGACATGGTTTAAATTAATGTAAGTGGTTGAAAGAAAGCTATATGTGGAAGATGTCTTAAAAGATTTTTGTGTTATATAAGACAAGCTTTGTTGTAATTATGGTTACTGTGAATGTATTATGAGCAATGTATTTGTAATAAAGAAGTGCTTGGCAACTACAACTGATTTCGATTTTAATTTCGGTGTGTCTTTAGGGACCATACACCAATCGCTTTTACACATTAGAAGAATATCATACTTACATGCATGATAAGAATCTCTTTGAAAAATTATGCAAATAACGTTAAGAAGACCATTGTATTTGTAATTTGATTATTTTGTTGATCAACTACATTTAGAAGAATGTATTATTGTGTTACATACCAAGAGTTGTAATTTGTTTTTTGTACATTTGCAATGAATCATTCGATATTGAATACCGCTTTCATACAATTATTATTTCTTTACTTTCTCAGACGTTAAGTCTGGTTAAAAATGGAAAGTGACACGGACCTTGATCAAGTGTCACTTCCTTTTAACTGTACGGTATATGTTATATTACATTTAGGAACTTTCGGGTAATTGAACATGTATCAATAATTACAGATTTCTGTAGTTGTATATGTAAGTTTGGATGTAGGTGTATTGCATTGATGTACTGGTGGATATTGTGTGGTATGACTCCTGTGGTTGATAGTATAATTGGTATAATGTCAACTTTAAATTGATGCCACATGTCCTTGACTTCCTCAGCCAGTTGGATGTATTTTTCAATTTTTTCTCCTGTTTTCTTCTGTATATTTGTTGTATTGGGTATGGATATTTCGATTAGTTGTGTTAATTTCTTCTTTTTATTGGTGAGTATGTCAGGTTTGTTATGTGGTGTTGTTTTATCTGTTATAACGGTTCTGTTCCAGTATAATTTGTATTCATCATTCTCCAGTACATTTTGTGGTGCATACTTGTATGTGGGAACGTGTTGTTTTATAAGTTTATGTTGTAAGGCAAGCGGTTGATGTATTATTTTTGCTATATTGTCATGTCTTCCGGGGTATTCTGTATTTGCTAGTATTGTACATCCGCTTGTGATGTGATCTACTGTTTCTATTTGTTGTTTGCAGAGTCTGCATTTATCTGTTGTGGTATTGGGATCTTAAATAATATGCTTGCTGTAATATCTGGTGTTTATTGTTTGATCCTGTATTGCAATCATGAATCCTTCCGTCTCACTGTATATATTGCCTTTTCTTAGCCATGTGTTTGATGCGTCTTGATCGATGTGTGGCTGTGTTAGATGATACGGGTGCTTGCCATGTAGTGCCTTCCCCTTCCAATTTACTTTCTTCGTATCTGTTGATGTTATGTGATCTAAAGGGTTGTAGAAGTGGTTATGAAATTGCAGTGGTGTAGCCGATGTATTTATGAGTGATTGCTTTGTGTATTTTGCTAGTTTCTGCTCGTTCTAGAAAGAATTTTCTTAAATTGTCTACCTGTCCATAATGTAGGTTTTTTATGTCGATAAATCCCCTTCCTCCTTCCTTTCTGCTTAATGTGAATCTTTCTGTTGCTGAATGTATGTGATGTATTCTATATTTGTGGCATTGTGAACGTGTAAGTGTATTTAGTGCTTCTAGGTCTGTGTTACTCCATTTCACTACTCCAAATGAGTAGGTCAATATTGGTATAGCATAAGTATTTATAGCTTTTGTCTTGTTTCTTGCTGTCAATTCTGTTTTCATTATTTTTGTTAGCCTTTGTCTATATTTTTCTTTTAGTTCTTCTTTAATATTTGTATTATCTATTCCTATTTTTTGTCTGTATCCTAGGTATTTATAGGCATCTGTTTTTTCCATCGCTTCTATGGAGTCACTGTGGTTATTCAATATGTAATCTTCTTGTTTAGTGTGTTTTCCCTTGACCATGCTATTTTTCTTACATTTGTCTGTTCCAAAAGCCATATTTATATCATTGCTGAATACTTCTGTTATCTTTAGTAATTGGTTGAGTTGTTGATTGGTTGCTGCCAGTAGTTTTAGATCATCCATGTATAGCAAATGTGTGATTTTGTGCGGGTATGTTCCAGTAATATTATATCCATAATTTGTATTATTTAGCATGTTGGATAGTGGGTTCAGAGCAAGACAGAACCAGAAAGGACTTAATGAGTCTCCTTGGTATATTCCACGCTTAATCTGAATTGGCTGTGATGTGATATTATTTGAATTTGTTTGGATATTAAGTGTGGTTTTCCAATTTTTCATTACTATGTTTAGAAACTGTATCAATTTAGGATCTACTTTGTATATTTCCAATATCTGTAGTAACCATGAGTGGGGTACACTGTCAAAAGCTTTTTGGTAATCAATGTATGCGTAGTGTAGCGACCTTTGTTTAGTTTTAGCTTGATATGTCACCTCTGCATCTATTATCAGTTGCTCTTCACATCCTCGTGCTCCTTTGCAGCAGCCTTTTTGTTCTTCATTTATAATTTTGTTCTGTGTTGTATGTGTCATTAATTTCTGTGTAATGACTGAAGTTAATATTTTGTAGATTGTTGGTAGGCATGTTATGGGGCGATATTTAGCTGGGTTTGCTGTGTCTGCTTCATCTTTAGGTTTCAGATAAGTTATTCCATGTGTAAGTGTATCAGGGAATATGTATGGGTCTGCAATGTAACTGTTAAATAATTTAGTTAGATGTGAATGTGTTGAGGTGAACTTCTTTAGAAATTTGCTATTTTATCATTTCCAGGGGTTTTCCAATTGTGCGTAGAATTAATTGCTCGGGTGACTTCATGTTGCAAAATTATCACTTCAGGCATTTGTGGTATCATCTTGTATGAGTCTGTTTCTGCTTGTATCCACCGTGCATGCCTGTTATGTTGTACCGGGTTTGACCATATGTTGCTCCAGAAGTGTTCCATGTCTGTTATGTTTGGTGGATTGTCTATTTTTATGTGTGTGTTATCTATTGTTTGGTAAAATTTCCTTTGGTTTGTGTTGAATGTTTGGTTTTGTTTCCTTCTATTTTCACTTTTTTTGTATCTTCTAAGTCGTTTGGCCAATGCTTGTAATTTCTGTTTCTTTTCATCTAATTGCTCTATTGCTTCTTGGTGTGAGATTTTACCTAACCTTTTTCGTTTTTTGTCTGATATTTCATTTCTTATAAATTGTGTTAGCTGTCCGATGTCTTTTCTCTGTTTTTCTATTCTGATCTGTAGCCTGTGTTGCCATGCTGGTTTTGTGGGTTTCTTCTGTGTGCTGGTTGGTTCTGATCTCTGCCTAGTGTGTATATTTAGTGTAGTGAGTGCTCCTACATAAACCAGTAGTTGTAACTCTTCTATAGTTGTGTATTCATTTATTTTGTTGTGTATGATTGTGTTGATAATTTTTATTGTTGTTTCGACTTGTGGGTTATTTGGTGGTCTATGCAAGAATGGTCTAATGTCTGTATTTGCGTCTGTGTATTCTATATATGTCAACTGAAATTTTTCTTCTATATCTAACATGTGTGTCACTTCATGTTCTATTTGTGCTTGTGCTGGTGGCTGTCTTAAGATTTCGTTTTCCTCTGATTGTTTAATTGATGCGTGTTGTTCTTTGTTTGTTTGCTCTGGGAAGTTTGAGTCCATTACTGTATTTTCTTCTTCTTCTAATCGCACATTATTTTGTTCCAGTATTTGTTGTACTTGTTGTTTGATGTTTTCTAATTCTGACTGGGGTATCCTGTTATTTTTTATTATTACACGGATCTGATCAGCTAGTCGTTGTTCTGTTAAAAATTTTAATTCTGGGTATCTGGTAATAAATGTTGTGTATACTTGTGATCTGTATCCAGTTGTGTTGGTTCCTAGGTTTTTTGCTTGGTAATAACAGAACATGAGGTGTCGATTAACTTCATCTGACCATCTCATCCTCTGTCTTTGTTTTCCTTCTAGGGTGGTTGCAGGAAGCATATCCTGCAAAACACCTCTATTTGGATTTAAATCATTTTCCAGTTGGGTAGCAGTGTCATTACCATTGTGGGCGGGCGTAGGGTTCAAGCGTCGTCCCCGACCATGACGGCGCTTGTCCGAGGCTTCTTTAGTTCTGTCCTGAACCAAGTAATCACACTAAAACGGGGGTTAGCCCTATTAGTGGTTTGTTCTTTTCGTCGCCTTTTACGACTGGCAGAACATACCGGAGGCCTATTCTTTTCCCGGGCCTCCACGGGGATTATTATTATTATTATTATTATTATTAATTTTAAAGCATGTGTAAGGTGCAATACTGTGCGCTTACGCCTAATCTCTCTGCAACCCACATTGCATCTGGGGTGCGTGGCCAGCAGGCTTCCTTCCTACCGACACTCGTGGGGTGCTTCACTACATGTGGCCATCAGACATCAACCGAGGCGCCAGCAGAGGGGTCTCTGGTCCCAACAACCTCTTTCTTACACCGACCACGTGATAGGAAGCATGACGGAGTATATCCCGCAGCCGAGAGCTTGACTTAGGCTGGCGCGCCTGCCCTAATGAGTGAGATCAAACGGGCTTCCTGGGCCAGGCACCGAATGCTTAAGCATTTCTTCAGTTAGGCTCACTCCAGAGCCGTCGCTACGGTGTCACCGCTGTTCGAGCCAGCCCTCTCGCCCGGGATCTTGCACTTTGCCATCCAGAAAAAGACGCAGCTCCGACATAGCATTATTTTTCTGCCTGTCTTTACTTCGGCTTCGTCGGACATTCTCATTTGGCTCTTAGAATCGTCCGGACTTTGTTTCTACTGTAAGTGTATCAAGAACTTTAAACAGACTTTGTGTCTACGTAAAGTGTGTCAAGCACTTTAATCGGAGTAAGTTGCTATACCAAAGGTCTCGATAACTTCAGATCAGACTTTGCTTCTATCCTAGTATGCTAAGAATTTAGATGTCCGAAAGAACAGACACCTGATACACACCTAGGGCGATGCCGGCCAATTATCAAAAATGGTTCAAATGGCTCTGAGCACTATGCGACTTAACTTCAGAGGTCATCAGTCGCCTAGAACTTAGAACTAATTAAACCTAACTAACCTAAGGACATCACACACATCCATGCCCGAGGCAGGATTCAAACCTGCTACCGTAGAGGTCGCTCGGTTCCAGACTGTAGCGCCCAGAAACGCACGGCCACTCCGGCCGGCGGCCAATTATCCCTTCAGTGCAGATGCACATCACGCCCGGGGATCGTCGAAACGCTGCGACTAATGTGGGTAACAGGCAGGCGCTATACGCCAGAAGTGTGTGGATGAGTTGAGAATTTGTTTCATAGAGCTGCATCAAACCAGTCTCAGGACTGAAGACCACAACAACGACAACAACAACACGAGAAGCGCGCTAGTGTAGTCTCCCCCACCACACCTGCGCTATTGGGGAGTTCTAGGCTCACTGCAACGTAAATCGATCATCACATGAAAGGGAAGAAATTGTCTGATTCAAGGAACACTGCGTTCATTGAGACATTAGCAATGCAGCATGAGTCTGTTGGAGATATTTCAGACGGCATTGTTGGAAACGGGAAACGCCAGTGGCAGTGGACAATAAAACTCCAATTTCACCATTTCTTAAGAAAGGATATCAGCGCAGACAATAAACAAAACTAAGTTAATTTATACTTTGATTCACATTGTTATTGTAGCAATCTGTTTTAGTGAATTTTCATTCGTACACATTGATTAATTATAATTACGTAATTTAAAGAAATAAATTATAGACCCATGGAGACTATCGCATGGGGAGAAATTTTGGGAATAGTTAGGGGCAATGCCTTAAGAGGGATTGTACTTTTGTTATGGTAGGGTAAAAATGGAAATGCCAGGTAGTGGTAGATTTGATTTTCATTTCTTTCATTTTTGGCTATAAAACTTACTTAGATAAGGAGATAGATCCACTCAAAAACATTTTTTAAATGTGGTCAGAGCCTCTGCCTAGCGAGCGGGAGATGCGTGTTCGAATCTCGGTCCAGCACAAACTTGCAACTTTACACGTGTCCATTAGCAGTTATGTCATAATTCCTTTGTGCTGTAAACTTTGACTGCCAAAGACTTTAACTTCAGAATTTTGTGTTCAACCCAGAAGAGTTATTGGTTCATGACTGTTTCAAGAATAGTTTCCAGCAAGGAAAATTGTGCTCCCCTAATTCAAGTGAACTTTTCGTTCATTGTATACCTGAGCATTTACTTGCCGACCACGTGTAGCGGATACTTTACAAGGGATATTCATATACACGTCTACATTAGTGGTATTCAGCGAAATCCCCACATCACAGCAAGTAGCACACCACTAGAAGAGCTAAAGAAAAATTGCGCAGCCAGTTGATAAATTGCTGTTTTGTGCAGTAGTTCACCTCCTTTATTCGAAGGGGTAGAATTTTGCTGCAACACGTGCTGTGGAGGAAGTATACCAGCAGGACACCATCATGTGATACATTGATTAGGTGTCTCAGACGCTTCCAGTGAGAACAGACAAGTCTGAATGAAGAAATGGTAGGCCATCTCTTTCTGAAGAACCGATAATCGAAAGTCAAATGGCGGCTCTGGTGGTCCAGTATCGGCGTATCACAGTAGAGGCAACAGTGGGAAAGTAAATATCAAACATGGATCACTGCTCAACGTCTTGCACCAGTTTTAGAACATGGCAAAGGCCTGATTAACCGAGGTGGCAGCAAAGTGTTGCGTCTTTCTCAAACCAATCCAGATGACTGCTTTAGCCACTTATCACCACGGACGAGAGCAGATAGCATCACTATGACTCAAAGACAAGGGAGCAAAGCAGTATTGTGATACAGAAAAGAAAGAGGTGGAAAATTAGAAAACGTGATTAAAGCTCATTCACCTCACTACAGGCAAAGCGCAGTCACACCAGTGGCAGAGACAGAACCGGAAAATAAGCGGTATCTCGCAGGTGGGTCAGGCCTTGATATTACGACACTGCACTGAGAGAGGGGACGAGCTCACTGGAAAATAGCACGGGACGGAAAACCAACAGAAACGTGATACGCATAACCTTTAGCTCGTAAGAAATGTCGGAAGAAGCCGCAGAGAATCTACACAGCAGTTAAGAGCCTTTTAAGCGAATACGGCAGAATTAGGATACAAGAGATCATTACGAACTAAGGATAGCGTCATAAACTCACGTTAGTTCCTTTTAAATACTCAAGATCTCCAGCTCTCAAAGAGTCGACCATTGGGACCTATGGCATTCGCACTAATAGCACTCGATTCCATCATTACGATACTAAAAACGAAACTATGTCCTACATACTCCAGAACAGTCTACGAACCAGCCTAAGATATACCTGAGATGGCGGTCCTCGCCACATTTTCCGCCGCCTACCATTGCTGATGGAAAAGTTGACTGTATTCCGGCAACACCACATCGCGGAGTGCTGACAGCACCGAACTTCAGAACGGAAACCGGTCAGAGTGGCCGAGCGGTTCTAGGCGCTACAGTCTGGAACCGCGCCACCGCTACGATCGTAGGTTCGAATCCTGCCTCGGGCATGGATATGTGTGGTGTCCTTAGGTTACTTAGGTTTAAGTAGTTCTAAGTTCTAGGGGACTGATGACCTTAGAAGTTAAGTCCCATAGTGCTCAGAGCCATTTGAACCATTTTTGAACCCACTTTCTCGAGGAAAACTGAGGAGCCTCCTGGTGCTGAAACCTAAGCACAGGACTTCCGACAACACCACATCGCAGATGGAGCATCATGTGTCAACATAGAATTCGGAATTGGTTGGAGCACACACTCCAGCAGCCAGTATGAGACCATTTGTGCTGGACCACAGCTGCGCCGGCAGCGCGCCACGGCGCGAGGTCACTCTTCGGCTCGGCCTGCAGCAGAGGAAAGAACTCGGCAGCCTCTGCGGGAATTCACCGCCTAGTTAAATGTGGCATCAGCTACAAGGCCGGTATGGAACAAGACGACTGTAAACATTAGTTAATAAATAACTGCATTTTTACAATGGTTTACTAGCGTCAGAGACGCTTCAGAGGTACCCAGCTGATATCCTGAATCATGCAAAGGTGTATACGCTCGGCCCCTCCGTAGCAGTCTATATTAACAATTGGATTCCAAGAGGCAAGAATTTCCAAGAGGCTCCCTCTGTGAAACTTAGCATGCAATAAATAGATTTTTTCATGACCCTTAATCGCCCCTGACAGCCACCGACTTCCTGCTGCCTACTACTCACCTGGAATCCTTCACAGCAAACGTTTACCCTTCCTGGAAACAGAAGTTTCTTTTCTGAAAAATATAACCGCCATTTGACTCAACAACAGCTTCAGAGTTCGGCCCCAGTCCATTGTCAAGTGCTACTACACTGCTGGCCATTAAAATTGCTGCACCACGAAGATGATGTGCTACAGACGCGAAATTTAACCGACAGGAAGAAGATTCTGTGATATGCAAATGATTAGCTTTTCAGAGAATTCACACAAGGTTGGCGCCGGTGGCGACACGTATAACGTGCTGACACGAGGAAAGGTTCCAACCGATTTCTCATACACGAACAGCAGTTGATCGGCGTTGCCTGGTGAATCGTTGTTGTGATGCCTCGTCTAAGGAGAAAAGCTTACCATCACGTTTACGACTTTGATAAAGGTCGGATTGTAGCCTATCACGGTTGCGGTTTATCGCGACATTGCTGCTCGCGTTGGTCGAGATCCAATGACTGTTAGCCGAATAAGGAATCGGTGGGTTCAGGAGGGTAATACGGAACGCCGTGTTGGATCCCAACGGCCTCGTATCACTAGCAGTCGAGATGACAGGCATCATATCCGCATGGCTGTGAAGGATCCTGCAGCCACGTCTCGATCCCTGAGTCAACGGATGGGGACGTTTGCAAGACGACAACCATCTGCTCGAACAGTTCGATGATGTTTGCATCAGCATGGACAATCAGCTCGGAGATCATGGCTGCTGTTACCCTTGACGCTGCATCAGACAGGAGCGCCTGCGATGGTGTACTCAACGACGAACCTGGGTGCACGAATGGCAAAACGTCATTTTTTCGGAGAAATCCAGGTTCTAATTACAGCATCATGAGGTCGCATCCGTGTTTGGCGACATCACTGTGAACGCACATTTGAAGCGTGTATTCGTCATCACCATACTGGCGTATCACCCGGCGTGATGGTATGGGGTGCCATTTATTACACGTCTCGGTTAGCTCTTGTTCGTACTGACGGGACTTTGAACAGCGGACGTTACATTTCAGATGTGTTACGACTCGTGACTCTACCCTTCATTCGATCCCTGCGAAACCCTACATTTCATCAGGATAATGCACGAACGCATGTTGCAGGTCCTGGATACAGAAAATGTTCAACTGCTGCCCTGGCCAGCACATTCTCCAGATCTCTCACCAATTGAAAACGTCTGGTCAATGGTGGCCGAGCAACTGGCTCGTCACAATACGCCAGTCACTACTCTTGATGAACTGTGGTGTCGTGTTGAAGTCGAATGGGCAGCTGTACCTGTACACGCCATCCAAGCCCTTTTTGAGTCAATGCCCAGGCTTATCAAGGCCGTTATTATAGCCAGAGGTGGTTGTTCTGGGTACTTATTTCTCAGGATCTATGCACCCAAATTTCGTGAAAATTTAATCACAAGTCAGTTCTAGTATAATATATTTGTCCAATGAATAGCCGTTTATCATCTGCATTTCTTCTTCGTTTAGCAATTCTAGTGGCCAGTAGTGTAATTTTATAAATCGTTACACTTGAGTAGAACCTCTGTAATCTAATGATTTATAAAACTTCTAAAACTTGACAATGGTCTGGGGCCGAAATCTAGATTGTGAAATAAAAGCTGCTGTACAGTCAAATGGTGGTTATATCTTTCAGAAAGTTTCATGACTGTGGCTCTACACAAAGTTAAAAATCATCAAAAGTTTTTTTTCGATCGTTATGGTATGATTTTACTAATGACAAGATAACCAGCTATGACCGCTTGTTTCACTGTTTAATTTGCAAGGTGATTGTTTTGTCATTTGTTAATGTTCTAAGGAAAATAAAGATGACGTGCAGTAAAATAAAAATGTTGTGGAAGCTACGATTTCTATCGTCCTTGGCGAGTATTTTTATGGGCGTTATGCTATGTCTTAACAATTGTATCTATGGTTAACCCCTTATCTCATAATGCTAGAGATATCATCAAAGGCTTTAAGTCCTCAGGTAGCAGCTCCAAAATCTAACTCTTAATTATTTGTGCCTCTTTCCGTTCATCTGTTGTTCACGTAGTGTCCTATGTACACTTCTTCCAAACGCAGATTCACTTACGTGTTTACTGTTATTGCGCTGTTTGTACGTACAAATGTTGTACAACATTTACATTTTCTCTCTTCCATCTCTTGTTAGCAATAGAAACCTATAACCCGACAAGTGAAATGGCAGATATGGTATTCTGCAACAGTCTAGAAAACGGACGTAGCCTGCGAGCCCGTGCCCTCTACCCTGAAAAATATCCGCAGCGCAGAGTGTCCTGTGATAAGCTGTTCGGCAGAGTTTTACAGCATCTGAGGGACGCAGGTAGACTTAACTATTAAGACGGGCAGTGGAAGACCCCGCACAGTCCGCACGCCTGAAGTGGAGGAGCGTGTGCTCCGTTCTGTGGAAGAAACTCCTGGGACCAGTGTGTGACGATTAGCAGCAGCAGAAGGCTTGTCCCATTCTCTTATATGATAATAAACAATTGCTGTACCCATATCATCTACAGCGCGTTCAGGTACTAAGGCCACAGGATCATCATGATAGACGGCGGTTCTGTCAATGGCTGCTGCAGAAGTGTGCCGCATTTCCACAGTTCGCAACAAAGATTTTACTTATCGATGAGGCAGGCTTCGTAAGAGATGGTGTTAGGAATTTCCATGACCAGCATGTATGGGCAGAAGTAGATCCCTAAGCAATTCAGGAACGACGGCATCATCATCTACTCTCAATCAAGATAAGGGCAGGCGTACTTGGCGATTGATTAATAGGTCCATACGTGCTACCACAAAGGTTGGAGTTTCTCACTAATGTATTGCCTATCTTGCTTGAGGCTGTGTGAATGCAGCATCAAATGTGGTTCATGCATGTTCGCGCACAATCACACTTTCGTCGCAATGTGCGCGAACATCTGGCGCTGATATTTCTGGAGTGCTGGATTGGTAGGGGGGAGAAGGGGGTAGGGGTGGTACAACTTGATCTGCTCGTTCTCCAGATCTCAAACCCGTAGACTTTTCGTTATGAGTACACTTGAAGGAATTGGTCTACGCCACGCCAATCAAGGATGTGCGGGCAGTACAGGATTGCGTCTTCAATGTATGCTACCAGATACGGCAACAACCGGGTATACTTCAAAGGGTGTGTCATACCTAACACCCGAGAGCAGAGGGGTACATTGTTACGAATGGACCCCACGTTGAACACCTCCTCTAAACACGTGTTTATTGCAGAAAGTATGCATTTCCGAATCCGTGTTTCTTGGACTTATTTTTCTTGTTTCGATGAGTACTACCACCTCTCAAACAATTCGACACTTTTAGCACCCTCTATATGTTTAAAAACTCGATAATGAATAAAATAAGCCACTGACAGCTGGAAGACACGGGCTAAACATGTCCTTAGACCTGCTGGAATCCGTGTTTTGTATTCGTAAGATCGGAATGAACTCGTTTGTAAACCTGCCTTATTCTTCTAGGGACGGAAGACGTCGAGAAACGTAAAACGTGTAATTACCTGCACTGCGTCTTAGGAGATGAGGCGTTTCACAGCAGCCAACGAGCAGATAAGCAGCTTTTGCAGCAAATGTGGCGTGAGGGCCAAGCGCTCTGACGAGAATGCGCCATTAAGCAAACGTAGCGTGCAAAGTGTAACTGCCTCCCGTCCTACCAGCCGGCGGGCAAGGACCTTTCCCGTCGTCTCTATCTTTTCCTTACCCGTATGCTTGTGTTACTCTGCTTGCCTGGTATTAGGATATATTTTAGATAAAAACAGTTACTTCCGGGTAACGTAATTACATCTAGGTAAGTACTTTCGTTATTTGGAAAAGCAAAAATTTTGCTTTTGATTTTATACTCGGTTACCCTATTCAGCACTCTACGCTCCACAAGGTGACGGGATATTCATCGCTTACGATCATCTGCGTGGGTGAATGCCCCTTGATATACAACAGAAATTTGAGCATAACAATAAATAAATTAGGGTTCGTCGGAAAACCAGATTCGCCTTTAAAGCATAATATACGGAAGTGAGACCTCAACGCCTCTGACTGGCGCATCTACTTCATGACCACTGGTCTAAGGGACACGTCGAAATGTATAAGATTTTTAGATGCTTTTCGATGTTCAATTACGCACTTTCTCGGCTGATTTCCCATTTCTGCTTAAAGTTATTTCTCTCTCCAGCCCTTTCAGGTCGATTTTTGGACGCTTTGCACATAAAACTTCCCATCTCATTTTGTCTACGGAGAATGTATCGTACGTGAAAAAGCACATCTGCACAGAACTGAGGAATGAAAAATCAATAAAGGAGGAAAAAATTTTGCTACAAATTTCAGTAAAAGTAGATTGTATGGAGTGCTAATGTGAAGTTTAAGTACCTATAGTTTCGACCCTAGGGACATGTGGAGATCACAGTTTACTTGAGTGTGTTATGGTGGTCTGAAAATGGCAATTAAGGTGACAGCATGCTTTATTTAGCAACACGACGCTGGAGAGACAAAAAATTTGCTGGATCGATCTGATTTTAAGCCTTGGCCCAAGCAAACTGGAAATGCTTCCGGATGAACTCCAGATTCAATCCAGCTAAATATTCGGCTGCAGCTATAAACCGTGATTGACAAGGAATTCAAATAAATTTCGTTATCAGAGTAAAAGAAATTACCAAGCGGCTTTTCCCCAAATAATAAATAGTGTTGCACTAGCACAAGAAGGTGCCAAACACTATTATATTCTTCGCACGTTAAAGAAGGAAGTCATAGCTTTCCAAAGATATTTGGTTATATAATCCGTGATAATACCATGTTCTCAAGTCCATATTTTAATTAGGTTGCTTTCTTGCTATCTGTTAGGTAAAACTTTTGCAATTGATTTTAGACTAACTTCCTCATGAGCTAGGGACACTTTAAACATAGCTCAGAAGAGGATACAGTGCTAAATTAACTGATTTTACTGTCGGTATTATCACTAGGGGTGAGAAAAGTGGGCGAAAAAATTTGGTAACACCCGACACTTCGGCTGCTCTGCAGGGCTGTTGTGTTGTGAAGGTAATAACCCAGTGCCCTGCTGGCGGTATGCGAGCGGACAGCCATGGCTGAGCAGAGATAGGGGAGAAGAAGAGATGGACAGAGGGGAAGGAGGAGGTGCGTGCAATGTATGTGGCAGACACGTACACAAACAAAGTTGTGATTAAAAAGTTTCTGTACATGCAAATAATTATTTAAATAAAAATATAACCAGGTTGCCCTCCATTCAAAGGCTGTTGCACGCAGCGACTGTTATTGACTTGTAAATAATAGATTTCAGCTATGAGTCGTCCTTTTGAAATTTTATTGGGAGATCTAGATTTAAGCTAGAAACTAGCCATTCTCAATGCACTATCATTTTAGATCCAGGCATGTAACGCCTTTCGGTCGGGCTTCATTCACAGTTCATTGAATACATTGAATATAATCTCATCTTAAAATTCACTGAGTAATTTCACACTCATAGGAATATAAAGCAGAAGATAATTATTATTTCACTAAATTTTTTATATGACATGATTTGAAATAGACTAGAAGTACAAACTCACTAGCCTCTTACACATTCCTAACCCTATACAGATAGTTCTGAAAATCTGTGCTTCTTAATTTTTAATAGCTATTAGGATACTAGTAAGTTTAATAACGAAAATCGATTATTATTAGGAATTGAACTATCCATACATCAAATCTGAATTGTATGATGCACCCACATTTTTACAAGTATTGTCATAGCTTTTAAAAATTCGTAAGCACAAATTTTCAGAACTATCTGTACGGTGTCAGGAACTGTATGGCGCTAGTAAAAATTATTTTATACGTTTTACTCTGGTTCCAAAAAGGATGATATTAATTTTTTATTTAAATAATTATTTATATAAGAATGAACATAGGCCTCAAGAGCAGCGACAAAATAACGGCTAGATCTCGTACAAAACTTACTCAATAATTACTACGAAGGATAACCCTAGAGTTATCACTTCAAAAAGTGAATCTATATAATTAATTTTTGTTTGTTTGCAGGTGCATGTGTGCATTCGCGGTGTGCACTGAAATCCCCTTCCAAAGCACATTGGTACACCTCTACACTAATGACAACTCTGAAAATTTTCGCTGCTGCCGAAATCGAATTACCGAAGTTCAGCAATATGCTAAGCCATTTCGGTTTGTCTCTTCTACCGTGCTGCTACGGTACTGTTGCACGTGCATTTCAATGTGCACCAGGACCGCACACAGCAAATTTAATTATCTAACTCTTCTACGAGGTGATAATATTTTATGACTAACCCTCGTAAATTATTTTAATACAGCAAGATTCACCTGAACATTGCCGCAGATTAGAGACGTGTTACTTGACTTAGCTACTCCGTGTGAAGAGTCACTGGTAACCAGGTCGATTCGCAGAGACTGCGAAAGATGAATTCTAAGAGCCAGGCTACGCTGGAGAGATTTACGTAGCTCTATGAGTGCTCTTTGCAGCAGTAAATTTCATGAAACAGTGGTGTTCACTCCAGACGGACTCCTCTTAGATTGGCTATTCCAGACGAAGTAAACTGTGCCTCCCGAAGTTCAGAAACATTGGAACGAAGAAGACATCGAGAAGGCGCAAGGGTGAAGGCGATTGTATGCAAAATATGAGTGCTCTTTATACCGTACGCCGTCATCTGGGGAGGCGGTTACGAGGCCAGTAAATCGCGACCTCCCGCAATGCGCCAGCCACAGTCAATCTCAGACGGGGTGAGTGTGTGCGCCCGCGCCCCCCTTGGTGACGTGCCAGGGCGGCGCGAACCGCGGCCGGGGTGGGTGTCGTGGTGCCGGCTGGTCGCGACGCCGCCGTAACGATCCGCACTGGCGAATATGGCGTACGCAGGCTGCGTGAATAACTCACCGCAAACACTGGGGCATCGATCGCCGGCCTTCAAACCAGCTGCAGCCGCCGGCCGCACTCCTCCTCAGTCTTATCCCGGGTCTCCGGGACGGGGTCGCTCTCAGCAGATTCATTGCTTATTCATAGGGTTACTCTCGGGAAGTGGCCGCAGTGAAAAATACATTTTATGGTGCTTGCAGAAGCTCTCTTTAAGTATCTGCGCGTTCCATCGCGGGGTTACTCCAGCACCCCAGTAACTGCCATTAAGCTCTGAGATCATTCTCTTCCTCCCTTCCTCCCTCCCTCCCTCCCTCCCCCCCCCCCGCTCTCTCTCTCTCTCTCTCTCTCTCTCTCTCTCTCTCTCTCTCTCTCTCTCTCTCTCTCCCGCTCTCGCTCTCGCTCTTTCTGTCTCTCTTACCCTGACTTTCAGGATTGAACGAATCTGTAAATCCGTACATTTTACGCTACTGGCCAGTAAAATTGAAGAAATGCAGATGATAAACGGATATTCATTGGACAAATATATTATACTACAACTGACATCTGATTACATTTTCACGCAATTTGGGTGCATAGATCCTGAGAAATCAGTACCCAGAACAACCACCTCTGGCCGTAATAACGGCCTTGATACGTCTGGGCATTGAGTCAAACAGAGCTTGGATGGCGTGTACAGGTACAGCTGTCCATGCACCTTCAACACGATACCACCGTTCATCAAGAGTAGTGACTGGCGTATTTTGACGAGCCAGTTGCTCGGCCACCATTGCCCAGACGTTTTGAGTTGGTGAGAGATCTGGAGAATGTGCTAGCCAGGACAGCAGTCGAAAGTTTTCTGTATACAGAAAGGCCCGTACAGGACCTGCAACGTGCGGTCGTGAATTATCTTGCTGAAATGTAGTGTTTAGCAGGGATCGAATGAAGGGTACGGCCATGGGTCGTAACACATCTGAAATGTAACGTCCACTGTTCAAAGTGCCGTCAATGCGAACAAGAAGTGACCGAGACGTGTAACCAATGGCAACCCATACCATCACGCCGGATGATACGCCAGTATGGCGATGATGAATACACGCTTCCATTGTGCGTTCACCGCGATGTCGCCAAACACGAATGCGATAATAATGATGCTGTAAACAGAACCTGCATTCATCCGAAAAAATGACGTTTTCCCATTCGTGCACCCAGGGTCGTCATTGAGTACACCATCGCAGGCGCTCCTGTCTGTGGTGCAGCGTCAAGGGTAACCGCAGCCATGATCTCCGAGCTGATAGTCCATGCTGCTGCTAACCTCGTCGAACTGTTCGCGCACATGGTTCTTGTCTTGCAAACGTCCCCATCTGTTGACTCAGGGAACGAGACGTGGCTGTACGATCCGTTACAGCCATGAGGATAAGATGCCTGTCATCTCGACTGCTAGTGATACGAGGCCGTTGGGATCCAGCACGGCGTTCCGTATTCCCCTCCTGTACCCACCGATTCCATATTCTGCTAACTGTCATTGAGCCTCGACCAACGCGAGTAGCAACGTTGCAATACGATAAACCGCAATCGCGATAGGCTGCAATCCGACCTTTATCAAAGTCGGAAACGTGATGGTACGCATTTCTCCTCCTTACACGAGGCATTACAACAACGTTTCACCAGGAAATGCCGGTCAACTGCTGTTTGTGTATGAGAAATCGGTTGGAAACTTTCCTCATGTCAGCACGTTGTAGGTGTCGCCACCGGCGCCAACCTTGTGTGAATTCTCTGAAAAGCTAATCATTTACATATCACAGCATCTTCTTCCTGTCGGTTGAATTTCGCGTCTGTAGCACGTCATCTTCGTGGTGTAGCATTTTTAATGGCCAGTAGTGTAAATTAGTTAAAAAACTACGGCGTGCACACATTTTTTTCAACATGTAAACGTCACTACAGATTTTGTTTATGACGTGTTCAATATGCCCGCCGTCACTGGTGAAGTTGTGGCACAGACGAATAGCGAAATTCTGCATGACGCGCTGAAGTGTCTGAATATTGATGCTGTCGATGACCTCCTGAATGGCTGTTTTCAGCTCGGCTATCGTTTTGGGGTTATTGCTGTACACCTTGTTTTTAATATAGCCCCACTAAAAGGAGTCGCATGTGTTCAGATCCGGAGAATATGGCGGCCAGTCGAGGCCCCTGCCAGTGGCCTGTGGGTGCCACAGAGTCGGAATCCGGTCCCCATAATGCTCCTCCAGGACATCAAACACTCTCCTGCTTCGATGGGATCGAGCTCAGTCTAGCATTAACCACATATTCTCGAAATCAAGATCACTTTGACTAATGGGGGTGAAATCATCTTAAAAATCTTCACGTATCGTTCGGTAGTCACCGTGCCATCAAGGAATATCGCACCGACTACTCGTATTCCGTGACTGGACACTTCACACCACACAGCCACCCGTTGAGTGTGAAGAGACTTCTGGATTGCAAAATGCTGACTCTCAGTCCTCCAAACGCGCTAATTTTGCTTATTGACGAAACCATCCAAATGAAAGTGGGCTTCGTCCCTAAACCAAACCATGCATGCACATACCAATTCCCATCATGCTCCACGGCCAACCGTGTAATTTTAACGTCCTAACGCAAACCGTTCAGAAGTTATGACGATTTCATTTCATATATTTCAATAACTGTCAACCTGTATGTATGTACTTTCCACATCTCCTGGATAGATTTCAACCAAATTTGGTGTACATGAAGAACCACTGTAAAGTAAGACCTCCTACCTTTCAAAGGGAGTGAGGTGAAACAACAGAAACGTAGCCCATGACGCGCAAATAGGCTATAGTCATCAGTATTTGAGAATCATAGCACTTAGTGACTTGGAACGAACTTAAGATGTACTTTAAAAACTTACCAGAATTCTTCTCTCTAGGCTCCCCCACAAAATGATGAAATGGAAAAAAAGTATGTCGCATATTGTATTTTCGCTCTTCTTGTAGTGAAAGTAACTGAGCATCAGGGATTACGTTTTTAATTTGTTACTTATCAATAATTGGAATCAGAACACAGTTTGCAGACAATATTTACTCACACCACTGAATGTGCCTGCGATATATCACTGTACGACACTTACTTCAGGGTAAACGACGCCATAAACACAGAGATGCATGAAAACTAAGCAGCAGGTTGAAATTCGCTAGAGATACAGGTGAAATATGTGTACAAATATGAGCGAAATATGGTGTATCACTTACTATCTGGAAGGAAATACTATTGGGTGTAAGAACCAGGAACCTGCTATTGGGGTGGAGGTGACAATGTGCAGAGAAAGGGGGATAACAAGACGGACAGACAGAGAGGGAGAAGGAGGAGATGGAAGAAGATAGGTGGGAGGAGGAGGTAGGGAGATTGGAAGGGGAAGCAGACAGAGAAGTGAAAGAGGAGGAAATAGGCGGAGGGAGGGGCCGAGGAGATGGACAGTGGAAAGGGCGAAGAGAAGACATAAAGAGGGAAGATATGAAGGTAACACTACAGGCTGACATACAATTTTTTCCTTTTTATTATATATTTTTTTACTTCTTTCGTGCTTTATTTTTATCGTACATTCGAAAAGTTATTTCAGAATGAGTTTTATAAATTTCATTCTTGGTATAGTTATGGTTCTGTTTACGAAATGTAGGTTTTATGAATTTGACTGTCTTTTTCGATTATTCTGTTGTTTTATACTTTCTTATTTGCAAACAAATTACTTGAATTCTTTCTCTGTTGGCAGAGTAACATGAAATTCTGATTTTGAATAAAACTGTAAATCTACGTATGTGATCAGAGTCTTTGAAAGTGTTATGTGAAGCGAGATGTATGAGCGAGTTAGAATCATAGCGATAGGTCGACAGAGAAAGCATCAACAAAGAGTCGTGAACGAAGAGAAGAGAGTGGACGTAACTTTCGTGCCGCGCGTGTACTGTTACATATTGTGTACATGGCCAGTGTCTGGACAGTGCTACAATTATTATGTTGGTGTGAGCCGCGGTTAAATAACTAGTGACTTTACGTAACGCGTTGCTGGTTTCCCGGGACTGTCTTTTGACTCATGAAGCATAAAAGTTTGATGTACAGATCGGTAAGCTGTGTGCAAACCATAAAGATACTGGTTTCGAATGTAGATAGCACAAATTGTCTAGTGCATACGACGGACTGTAGAATGAAACAGAAAATATGGTAACACATTTTCGTGTCGTACATTGATACGAAGAACTTTAACTGTGAATGTACAGTATGCTAATCGCCAGTTGATTGAACTGATTGCGTAGACCATTGCGCACGGCACTTACTTTTCGGTTTAAACCACGGACCAATGAAGTACAGTACAATCGACTTGATTTACTTTCGCAGTGCGGCCGGATATACTGTGAAAAGTGCCGCGCCGCGATCGTATATCATGAATCTGGGAAGTGTGTCTAAAATGTGTAACATACATTATGACATCAGGATACGTCACGCGTTAATGGAAAGAAGAGTGTTTCATTTTCGTCGTTTACGTAGATACGTAGGTTGGAATTAATTCTGCAAACACCGAGCGTAGCTGTTACATTCACAACTGGCGCTCACCATCAAGGAGATCAGCAAAACGACACCAATTATTGGATTATACGCTCAGAGATCATAACGTCGCGGTTATCGATGACTTGCCGGCAGCATCAGCTAAGAGGAAACTGCGTTTCATGGAACATTGGCTAAGAGACACTGCGAACTACATCTTCCTAATCAGTGATGTAAAAACTCTTCATATAGAAAAAAAAATAAGTTTTCTTGGTCATTTATTTTGCGTAATTGTGAACTGCCATATTGCTATACTATTCAGATTTATTTTCAAAAACATTCAGAACAGTACTAAAAACTTGGTTTAGAATTCATTCAACTATAATATCTTTGCAAAGCCATTAATTTCCGATACAAACATTTTTGCAAACAGTACCTACTAAGACTAATGAGATAAGAGTTTAACTGTTACGGCTTCTTTTTATTTGCTTTTAACTGCCAGTGTTTATTTATTTGGTCTGTAGATGTTCACCTACTCTTGCAAGTTTTGTTCAAAAATGGTTCAAATGACTCTGAGCACTATGGGACTTAACTTCTGAGGTCATCAGTCCCCTAGAACTTAGAACTACTTAAACCTAACTAACCTAAGGACATCACACACACCCATGCCCGAGGCAGGATTCGAACCTGGGACCGTAGCGGTCGCGCGGCTCCAGACTGTAGCGCCTAGAACCGCTCGGCCACTCCGGCCGCCGCAAGTTTTGTTGTTCTGCATTTAACCTCGTACGAATTATTGTGCCCTACCCATGAAATTTGCGCGCTATGCATACCCGCCACTGCACTTATAGACGGAAACAAGTCGCAAGCAGTTAAGTTTGCTTAGGAGAATATTTTATCTATGGTTATCTCTTTGACTTGGGTTAATGGGTGACCATTCGTAAATGACAGTATTTGGATAATTATTTGCATGTGCGAATGTAATGTTTGGCTGAATTGAAGAAAAGTGGAGTATTTCTGGTTTCAATTAACTTAAAATTTCCGGCCTCGGTAAATTTAGGAGAGGCGGATCGGGATTTCGTCAGTTCGAGTAGTTGAACACGGTTGTTTCTAGCTCTGTCGATGTTCGAGGAGCTGCTGTTTCGAATGGTACAGTTACATTTTGTAATACCCCAGGATCAGTTGTCGCCACAAAAGGGTGGAGGAAGTCGGTAGAAGAAGGGTGCAGGACGAGATGGAGAGAGAGGTGTGAGGGGGGGAGACTAGACGGATAGAGGGAGATGGAGAAGACAACGACTGGTGGGAGGGGTTGGAGGAAATGGACAGAGAAAGAGGGAGAAGGAAACAGAGTGATAGAGGATTGGAAAAATATATATCCTAGTATGCATAAAGTATGGGTCTTCGGTCTAGGAACTCGTTGTGACAAATTAAGTTCAGTATTAAATGAAACTGTGACAAAATTATTTCCAAAGAAAAAATCTCTTGAAAAGTGAAGATTACCAACAACTAGAATACATTGGTCTCACTGGCGAATTGTCTGTCATTTCATTTATAGACACGTTGCACTTTCCGAAAACCTTTCCAACAAATCTCAGTCTGTCATTCATCATCAAGTAAAAATGATTTTTCGCATTAGTCCCATTTCATATCGCTTCTTAGTGTTACCCTCATACTAACATGTATGGAATTTTTTGTCGGTTTTGGAGATGTACTCATAGATACACTATGTAATCGAAAGTATCGGGACTCCCCTAAAAACATACGTTATTCTTATTAGGTGCATTGTGCTGCCACCTATTGCCTTGTACTCCATATCAGCGACATCAGTAGTCATCAGACAATGTGAGAGAGCAGAATGGGGCACTCCGCGAAACTCACGGACTTAGAAGAAAGTGGTCAGGTAATTGGGTGTCACTTGTGTCATACTTCTGTACGCGAGATTTCCACACTCCTAAATATCCATAGGTCCACTGTTTCCGATGTGATGACGGAGTGGAAACATGAAGGGACACGTACAGCACAAAAGCGTGCAGGCTGACCTCGTCTGTTAAGTGCCAGAGACCGCCCACAGTTGAAGAGGGTCGTAATGCGTAATAGGCAGATATCTGTCCAGCCCATCATACAGGAATTCAAAACTGCATCAGGATCCACTCTACTATGACAGTTAGGCGGGAGGTGAGAAAATTTGGATTTTATGGTCGAGCGGCTGCTCATAAGCCACAATTCGCGACAGTAAATGCCAAACGACGCCTCGCTTGGTGTAAGAAGGGTAAACATTGGACGATTGAACAGTGGAAAAACGTTGTGTGGAGTGACGAATCACGGTGCACAATGTGCCGACCCGATGGCAAGGTGTGGGTATGACGAATGCTCGATGAACGTCAACTGCTAGCGTGTGTAGTGCCAACAGTAAAATTCGGGGTGTTATGGTGTGGTCCTGTTTTTCATGGAGGGGGCTTGCACCCCCTGTTTTGCGTGGCACTATCACAGCACAGGCCTACGTTGATGTTTTAAGCACCTTCTTGCTTCCCACTGTTGAAAAGCAATTCGGGGGGAGGGGGGGGGGGGGGACGATTGAATTTTTCAACACCATCGAGCACCTGTTCATAATGCACGGTCTGTGTCGGAGTGGTTACACGACAATAACATCCCTGTAATTGTCTGGCCTGCACAGGGTCCTAAATTGAATCCTATAGAACACATTTGGGATGTTTTGGAACGCCGACTTTGTGCCAGGCGTCACCGACCGACATCGATACCTCTCCTCAGCGCAGCGCTTCATGAAGAATGGGTTGCCATTCCCCGGAAACCTTGCAGCAACTGATTGAACGTTGCCGGCACGGTAGCTCAGCGTGTTCGTTCAGAGAGCTGCTAGGCCTCTGTAATAAAAAAAAACTGAGTGGAACGATCAACAAACGAACTTTAACGGATGTTATGTGACGTCCGCAACGACCACACACAACGATCAACAACGAACAAAATGGAAAAAAAAGTATGTCTGCGAGAGTGGAAGTTGTCATCAAGGCTAAGGGTGGGCCAACACCATACTGAATTCCAGCATTAGCGATGGAGGGCGCCACGAACTTATAAATCATTTTCACCAGATGTACTAATACTTTTGATCACATAGTGTATATAAAACACTGAAATACACAGTATTAGTGTTCCGTAATAATTTTTATTTTAATATTTTGTTATTAAGCTCTCGTTTGGCATCGATAGAAAACTTAAGACTGAACAGACTCCACACAAACACACACACTTCGCCGAAGACGTGTGGTCCAGCTGTTGGGTCTCTTTTGAGTATAGGCTAGAAATCCGAAAGCCAATTCATAACCAAATATAAAACTAATACTTTATATTTCAGTTTTTCAATCACCCCTAAATATTTAAACAGTGTGACGTGCTCCACATATTCGCTACTACTCTCGGGGTCTTAGGCTTTGTTAAAGGCACTACCTTACATATCTCCACATTTAAAAAGAGGTTCCATTTATTGTAGTAAATGCGAATTTATCTTCCCGCATATCCTTACGATATGAGGCGTAGCGTCGTATAACGTACGATCCTGCCATGGTGGCAGTTAAGTGGGAGATGTGTCTCAGAGCTGGATGATAGTGACAGTTGGTGACGCGAGACTGGACGCGCACGTAATTTATGTATCAGCCGATAGAGGACAGTACTGGATAGGGGACTGATTTAGTTTAGATTGTGCCCAGTAGAGTGCACTAAAGTAATAGAATGTTTTTCATAAGCTGTTATAGTATTTTTATAAAGTGTTAATATGTCTTTTTGTGTATGTAAAATGTTACAAATATGTTTAGCAGTATGAATGATGCGTGAGTGTGGATTAATGTTAATATGAAGATAATTGTTTAACGACTTATGTTGTAGGATTTAGTATGGGAACATTTCGAAGAAGTATGGATATGAACAAAGGGGATTTTTGTAGTATAGATTTGTAAAGTAAGTTTATGGTAAAATGGAAATTTAATTCAGGTATAAATAACAATAGTAAATAACTTTATGCATTAGCAAAACTTTAGCATGTTAGATAATTACGTCCGTAAAAAGTGCAGTCGTGAGGTTTACTATTTTGCGATTGGTTACGGATGAAAAGTGCGGACTGACGCGGGAGAGTGTTGTTTTGCTATTGGCTGTTGAGTAAACTGACCAATGCTAAAGCAATATTTTTCGCGCGCCTTTCTCTGCTGGTAGAGAAGGCTTAGAGTGTTCTAGGGAAGAGTCGAAGCCTAGCCATGAAAGAGATCGGACGTGTGCAGTAGTAGTTCCGATGAAAATGATAAGTTGCCGGATCTAGCAGTGTTTCATACATCAAAATTGTTGGAAAGTGACGGCATTATTATCCCGATGTGTGTGTAGAAATTTCGGAATTTTTAAGTGAATTTTGTGACGAGAAAAGACATATATTCCGCGTGGAGTATTGAGCAGGTCGGTGGCTAAAAACTGTGACTGCATTTGGTACCGACGGACTTAATATCTGGCGAGCATTCTCAATCAAAAACAATCAGTATTTTTGTAGCTATTACGTTTTCGGGAAATGCTACACCATAAACTTGCTAACGTGAGTGAAAGGGACTGTGAGTGACTGTGTTAAGACTAGCATTGGCTTGGCAGTGATACTTGTTCACCTAAGTTTCAGAATATATTAATTGAGGACAAAATTCCCAACCTTTCATTTCGTGTTTCCCCCGAAACGTAGATTAGTGACTTTAATTGCAGCCTGGTTCACGTCGAAGTACAATAGGTTTCACTCGGCTTTCCTACTGATGATCTGCTGAGACAATGTTCACAGGTAGGTGCAGGTTCGTCGTAAAGGGACGGAAAAAACCGCTCCGCCGCAGATAGCCCAACGATGATACTTTTCTAAAGAAAGCAGAAACTCCCATCTGGACAGTCAGTTGTTTATGCCCTATTAAGCATCCTTGGCGATTCCCCCGAACCCCCCCCGCCCACCCCAAATTTTATTGATTCTGCTAAACATTCTCTATCCAATATAACGTATTCATCAGTCCTGTCAGTAAAAATTTATTGGGCTAATTGGTTATCTTTGAGAATACATTGATTATTGTATCTCAATTACTAGTTGATGGCGTCCTAGTGTCGAATGTCTTAAGAGGAATCTTGGAAGACGAACTTTTAGTGTTCACGTACATCTACTGTTTGCAACACATTGTATATGGATAAAGTAATCTATGTTTCCCTAGGCATGAACTCTAAAACTGAAGTTGTGAGCTTCTCCATACATGATGGTAAAAAATACTGAAGTGTTCATGAAGGCTTCTTTTCCGTATTAATCCTCGCGTGTTACCTGTTTGTTGACGATGTGTGGATAATCTTGAAGAAAACTTGTGCAATTTAATGTTATGTTTCTTTTGTCGTGGAAATTGGGCAGCAGAGAGTAAAACTCAGTGGGGGCTCGATTCCATTTTAATAGCGATACGTGATAGGAAAGTTGGTATCGTACTTCCATTCCATGGAGCACTTAAGTGTGATTTAAACCAATAAATTGTCCCATAAAGTGTCGATAAATATATTTTCATCAGCAACTTTTACTCCAACTGCATCTAATAGAAATTGGTTGTATCACTGGGATTCGAACTGCCTGCTTTCTGTTCGAAGACAATTGTAGTACCGTGCATTAACAACAAAGGGTCCGGATGAAACAAATCGCAAAATTTGTTCTAAAAGTCCCTTTACAGACTTCCAGGACTTCTAGAGGAGAGTGAGTAGATATTATTTTGAATTTGAACCCATATGCGGAGACGTACCTTTCCACACTACAACCATTTCAAAACAAGATGGTATGCGAACATTTTTAAAAGTAATTTATTAGGTGTGATACAGTACTTCACTCGTTTTACAGTTCCACTCATTAATAGCCAAAGAAACTGCTCGCGCACTCGTTGACGGATGGTGCAGTACGGCTTTTCCAATTCGGGAGTGCATGCACGGCTTTTCCAATTCGGGAGTGCGTCGTCTCCTTGGAACGCCTGTTGACGGTGCATGTACATTATCTCGAAGACGTTGCGTAACTGTAGCGAAAAGGCTGTTCTGTGGAGTCGGACGTTGTGGAGGACTATCTTTATAAAGGTGATAAACAGCTCTTCCACTACCTTGAGCTTCGGCGTTTTTGAAGGATCATGTCGGTGTATTCTGCAAACGTTTACTCAACCATGTTACTCTAACACTTATAGACACGTGAATGTGCCTCAAACCAGACGTCAAATGGTATCAGCCGATCCGATGTAAGCACCCCCCTTCCCTCACCCCCCCCCCACCCCTCCACACACACGACTACCCTGTTGCATACCTACGTAGCAAACATGTTTCCAAACGGCTGTAGCCGTTTCAAGATACGGATTCCTATTCAAAATATTATGTACTCACTCCCCTCTACACGTCCTAGAAGCTCGTAACAGGTATTTCCGAACACGCTGTGTAAATGATATCGAGAAGGAGGGAATGTGATTAAGATAGTAAAAATTAACAACATTTTGTTTCTAACAAAGAAGAAAGAGGATAGTTTTGCAACACATAGGTTTAACAAAAACATGGTTTCATATTTATTGGCCTTGAAAAAAAAAATAACCTGAACAGAAAAACTCCACTTAATACAGCGGAGAACGTGAGTTATACAGGGCGTCACCTTCATCTTGACCATCTCAAATAAAATTTTGTCCAGAAGCAAAGTACCAAGAAAATGATTGAAGCAATTTTGACTAGCTGTGAGAGGGACATTGGCCTACATGACTGCCTTCAACCGTCAAACTTCTATTCATTGTTGTACATTGTACTCACACAGTCTTCAACTGAAGACGGTTGAGTAAATGACCGATGTGCATTTCCCTTGTCATTCCACTTGTTCACTGTCAGTCCTAGCAAGTGAACGAGCTACATTACCCCAAATACTTTTACTGTGTGTTAGTACAGGAGAATCAAACAATTTTGTGCTACGATTTTAATAACGTCATATTTACGTGAATGGCGCACAGTGTGATATGAGGAACGGAAGTGTATTACCAAATGAAAAATATGGCATTAAAAAAACTATATTCCGCCATCAAGACCTGCGGTCCATGTGGCCTCATGAGGATGCGGTATGGAGGCACATGGGGCCAGGACTCTTTGGAGCCGCTATTTCTCTATCAGGCATCTTCTCAAATTGCGTCACGAGACTGAGTCCTCCCACAAAGGAAAAACCCCCGGCCATACAGAGAACTGAACCCGGGTCCACCGCATGAGATTTAGACGTGTTGACTACTCGGCTGCGGAGGTGGATAAAAAATATAGAATGTTATTAATGAAAGACGCATTACTGTCCATATCTTCGTAATGAACAAAGTTACAAGGAAGCCAAAGACAGTGGTTAATGTCCGCCTGGTAACAAAGCAAGATTTACTTAATACTTTTTTTTATTTTGCTTGTGGACTACCATTTATCTCAGGTGCTCAATATGAAAGGGACACAACTGCATAATTATTGAATGACCGTGTCATCACAATAAAGTAATAAACGAGTATGTTGTATTTTACCTATGTTTTAGCAACTGAGTCATTTCGAAGAAGAAAACCCGTTCTTCAAAGTGAGAAGTATTTTTTTATATAGATGTCATCACCTTGTCTGCAGAAACCTCCTGAATAGAATTTTGCAAACACTACGTCCTTCAGCTATTCCACAACTGAAACAAGGACAAAAAGTTGCGGCAAATACTAATTTATAGAACAAGTTAACTCATCTAGTTACTTATTATGACGTCACATAGTAGTAGAGCAAAAGATTTTTCAAGTTCTTAATCGCATGTAGAACAAAAAATACGTGCTTAAAATACACTACATTGAAATTAATGACTATGAAATTTTATAAAACACATGACTGTTCGATAGAAATTATGGGGAAGTGGATTATGGAAAAAATGAAGCTTAAGTAAGGCATAAGTAAAAATTTCGAAATTTTTGCAGTAGACACACTGACATGATGTGAGAGAATTGATAAATGCAAAACCAGTTATATTACAAAGGAACTGTACATCCATAGCCCAAGGTGTACAAATGAAGGCAAATGATGAAACTGGTGTAGACATACAGCAAAAACGTGTATTCCTACACGACCTCTTAAACTGAAAAAAAGGAAGTAAATTACGAGTTTTATCATGAGGATGGCGATAACAGAACTGTATGGTAGCAGCTCTCCTATTGCACTTCGTACCACGTAGATGCATCTAGGTACATCTATGTCAACGGACGCGACTTACATCTAAGCTAAATACTGTGCGGTGTAGGAACTGGAACCCCGGTGATTGCCATTCGCAGGCAGTCGGGAGAAAGCAATAAAAACTGGTGTTGGAGTGAATGGTAATAGGTATTAATGCGCAAAAACTCGGAGTTGCGCGAGAGCGGCCTGAGTGACTCAGACAGCCCAGTTTTGGTGACGAAATGTGAAGCTCTGCGCCCCAGTCTCCCAGTGCCATGAACCTCTAAACGATATGGGAGAATCGTTTTAGCCTCCATTACGCTAGAGGGTGGAGTTACCTAATGAATTTCAGTTAGTATTCGTTCCACATTTTTGTGAAATTGAAGGAAAATAACCCCTCTATAAACTGCATTATGTTTCACGCTTATGTTGTAAATTTGTATGAATTAACGAGATTGGATCCTCAGTCAGTGAAAGCATTGTCCACAAATGGAAAAGTTTCGGGTTCGAGTCCCAGTAAGAGACACAGTTTTAATCAGCCAGTAGGTTTCAAAGCGACGAATACACTGCTACAGGTTGAAAGATTCATTCTGAAAACAATCCACTCGGCTGTCACGAAGGCATCTCTCCGCCTTATCCTTTCTTTCAAGTGGGCTTGTCGAACATCGTGCGCAGGAGAGCGTCTGTGAATTTTGAGAAATGGCAAAACTTGTGTTGTGACAGCGGTTCGTCAGTCTCGCCTGGATAATTCAGTAAGAAAATTTCCCGCAAAGGCCAAACTTCCAGATTAAAGACTTTGTTTAACAATTTGATTAATTTGAAAGGTGGATCAGAAAGATAGTGAATCGTGAGCACAATTACATTCAAAAAGTAGAGCCAACTGAAGTTTTGAAGCCGTTACAGGTATTAGAAAAGGAAAAATGCCAGGAGAAGATGGTATTTTAATTGAAATGATTAAACCTGGAACCAAACAATACCACGTGAACTTTCAAAACGAGCTACTAAATTATGAGGAGGGATACAGTTCCCCATACGAACGTTGCTAAAGTTCTTTGTCAAGACGAAGGCTACAAATAAGAGAACAAAATATACACGCTTTTGTCTTCCTGCCATGATATCAGACATATTTACCAAAAAGTCACCAACCTCATTGAAAACACCACTTAATTTTAATCAGGCAAAAGAGCAAGCAGACTTGAGAATATATTACAAATGACCATATGCAGGTCATGAATAAAACTGGATAAAAGAGCAACGAGAGGGAGTTATCACTTTTTTTTGGATTTATAAATTTTGAGAAACGTCTTGATGCAATTCCAAAACAAGTGTATATATAGATCACGGGAAACTGGCCATCCGTAGAACGTATATTAGATTATTCTAAAACATGAACGTCAATTCTACCCTCAGTCGCCGTATAAGGTTCTTCCACAATACCTAAACTGCGGCTGTCGATAGACTATTGCGTGGTCTTCAGGGCCTAATCGTGGGTATTACTTTTCCTTTCTTTAACTGGTTAAAGAGAAAGAATGTGTGTTAATGAAATAGCCCTTAATCGTTTTCCCGATTTCACTGTATTGTTCACTTGTAGTACAGATAAACTTCAATATCTTAACGGTGTAAGTTTGAAAATAGTCCTGATATTTATAAAAAATATTTTTTTACCACTCAGCTGTGTTCATTGTTTTTCACTTGCTATCGATTTCGAAGCAACTGCAGCTTCATCTTCAGGCACTTTAGTGCTCTTTTACAGTTATCACACCAGAGGATTACGGAGTACTTCAGTTATACTTGACGCGGTATATCGATCACAGTATGAAAGTGACGGTAGATCAAGCTTTAGTTTCTTAGAAATCGATAGCAAATAAATGAAAAAATAAACACAGCTCTTTGGAGAAGAAATAGAATAGCCATTTTCCTTCACAATATATTATTTTACAGCTACGTCTCTAATATCCAGCCTCGCAGAAAATAACATAAGCAATTCATTCAACCTGAATTTAAGTTGAGGAGAGTTGAAGACATGATTAGAAACACAGGAAAGAAATTGATAGAAGAGTAGAAACTGCGTGTTTCCCCAAAGTCTCTTCAGAACTTCAAATGTGTCTAAAACACAAAGTGACACAGAGTAACCCTTTCGTGGCTTGCGTATTTCTTCTTCTTCTCACAGAACCCCTTAATTCTCTCTCTTCTCAGACCGTCAATATCCTCCTCTCTCATATCCAACACTGGCAACACTACAATTTTAATTATTACCTCCTCTATTGTTGAGCTCTGGTCGGTATGTCTTTGACTCTCCATTTTATCTTCCAATTATTCCAAATCCAGTTAATCCATTTCAACAATCCACATCGTTCCTCCCTTATCATATCTGTCGTTTTCCACACTATCTTGATCATTCTATCACCGTAATCCCTTTTCGTTATGATCTCTCCTGATATTGTCTTCATGTACCTGTAAACGTTTATCCTAGGCCGTCACGCCTATCTCTAACCACTTCTTTTAGGGACGATAATTTTTCTCTCTTCCTTCACTGGTCATTTTCACCATGTCAAGTCTCAGGCGCATACAATACCGCATGCCTCATCGTTGCATTGTAATGGTTCAAATGGCTCTGAGCACTATGGGACTTAACATCTGTGGTCATCAGTCCCCTAGAATTTAGAACTACTTAAACCTAACTAACCTAAGGACATCACACACATCCATGCCCGAGGCAGGATTCGAACCTGCGACCGTAGCGGTCACGCGGTTCCAGACTGAAGCGCCTAGAACCGCAAGGCCACACCGGCCGGCCGTTGCATTGTAGCCTGCGGTCTTTGCATCTGTACATAAATTCATTTTTTCATATAATTTTTATTTGTGGTCAAACAGAAGGCCGACTTCATTCCTTTCGTTCTCCTTGTTATTCCTTCATTGCTCCTTTATACACACACAGCTGGCCATTAATAGCTGCAACTCCTTAAAGACGGCATGCAAAACCTCATATTGCCATGAACTATTCTACAAACTGGATATGCAAATAAGTAGCATTTCAAAGCAGATGCCCAATGTAAGTAGCTGTAAAGCCGTCTACATTTTGCGAACAAGGGAAGTCTTTTTTCCAACATTTTTATGTTCGTTGTTTGTGAGAGCACGTGTTAGGCCTTGTGTAAGAAGAAGAAAGGTCCAGAGGCGTAGCCAGGATTTTATATAAAAGAAAGGAGGGGGATCCGAATTACTATAAAGGACCTTAAAAAGACTGATGTTTTTCATGCAAGTTTCGAGAAAGAACGATAAACCATTTTATTGGACAATTATCTCCAGGTTTTCACCACGCCGAGATTCAATCTCCTTGCTTACTAGTGCTGCATTTAGGCAAACCACTAAGAGGTAGTCTTGCTCCAATCTCCCATCGCCCTCCAAAACCATTTCATACTCTTCTTCTTTCGAACTGAATTTGAGCTGAGGAAGTGATCAGGAACGATGAGCAGTAATTTCTTGGGACACCGTGATTATTATCGACGGGGCTTATGGAATAAAGAGAATCTGTTCGACAGAGAAACTAGAACTATTTTTGATGAAGAAAATGCAAAAGATCCGGAATTAATCAGTCTCACACTTTCCTAAATTTCCTCATTTAAGTATGCATTTCCCACTTCTTACAATGTAAGAAATATCATTTTCAACATTAAAGAATGTCCAGCCAGTCAAGTATATGAGACTAAATGAGAAGAATGTGGATTATTATTCATATGGCTTTTAGTGATGGAAGTCTGTAAAGAGATGCCCGCCTTCGATGCAGCTCTTTTCATTTAAACAGAGGAGCTGTATCTTTAAGAGACTTGGAATCTTTCAGGAAACAAACGGTATTCGGAAGGCATTAGCTGTGGCTTATAGTAAGGAGCCAGCCACGGCATTTGCCTAAATTGAGGATGGCAAGCCACAGAAAACCATTTTCAAGGTTGCCGGAGGTTAGATTCAAACCACCTCGCCTCCCGAATCCAGGGACAGCTAACTCAGCGGCCCAGTACGCAGATCTACGCCGAGTCGGTGGAGAATTTGGAAAAATTCGTTGAACATCGTCTTAAAATAAAATAAAATGCAACACAAAAAATAGACTGAATTCTGACATCGCATGTTTTTCCTTTAATTGTGAATGTTTAGTCATTTGACATTGCATGAATGCATGGTATTGCTGGCTTTAGTTGTTACAGTATTGCAAGAGCGGAAATAAATTTTGGACTTTCTCCCCACGTCCTGTTCGTAATATACTATACCCTGGTAACGTTTGCGTACGTGTTTCTCGCATTTAGACCGCCAGATTTGCACTTTATGGCCACAATTCGAAATATTTTTTTCCAGCGTAAATCGGTTGCGCGTTAACGAGAGTAGAATGTATACCAAGTTTCTCCATCATACGATAATTGCAGCCGACAGTGGACCTCTGTGTGTAACTTCACTTTAATTACAGCGAACCGGTATAATCCAACATAAGTTCGACGCTGTGCCCAGTCGGATTATAAGCCGTTGTTGTTGCTAGAGGTGCCAGCCCGGCGTTCCATTTTTCACACACCGTACATCGCCAAATCACCTGCATAATTAATCATATGTTCTTACCACTGTAATGTATACCTACAATAATTTTGAAGGCGAGCAGTGTACTTTTCTGCACTTGAGACGGGTCTCTCAGATTTCGCAGAGAACATTTCTCCAGTGAGGGCTAGTAAAAACAAAAGTTTCCAATGCTGACGGGTGAGACGCTGGGGTACATCTCGCCGTCTATGCAGCATTTACATTAACCGCACAGACTGCAACAACTGAAGCTGGCTCCGCTTTATGGTTTCAGTTGCAGTGTCGGTGTCACGCTCCGCACGTAAAAACACGGGGAGAGCGCGCACCGCGATAACTACGGCGGCTGTACTAGTTAGCCGCGCCGCCGCCGCCGCCGCCATCGGCGTGCTGGGAAGCCTTCTGCAGACCGGAGATGAGGACCCGCGTCCCTGCTGCCGACTGTCGGCTGGTCTATTTCCGGCGGTCGGAAGCGGCCGGCGATCTGCGCGGACCCCACTATCTGCTGCTCAGGGCGTTGACCGCGCCTTTACTGCTACACGACTGTTTATATACCGACCGGCAGCAGTCCCACAGGGGCACCGTTTATTTCCAATTTAGTAACGGGAGTGACACGGCACTACGGCCATCGAATGGGAAGGTGACATTCCATTTAAAGTGCCTCCCTGCGTAGTAGGGAAATTAAACTGAAATTTTAACATTTTGTCCCAGAGGCTGAAAATACCGCTACAGTTGCAAAGTTCTTTTGTTATCACACGACTGGTTTCGGGCTCTTATACGCCCATCTTCAGGTGTCGCAACTTGGTGTTACGACCCCCCAGCGCCGCGGTGGACGTGTACGAGGCGCGGTGTGCTACCTACGAGCGCATAAGAGCCCGAAACGGGTCGTGTGATTATAAAAGAACTTTGCAACTGCAGCGGTATTTACAACCTCCGGTGTAATGCTCAGTCGCGGATGTTCCTCCAACAGAATTGTTTGTTTTAACCTTCTGTACTTAAAAAGGATAATCTCAATGTTATGTGTGACTGTGTAAGTAGGCTGTTGAAGTTTTTATGTTTGTAACGCCACGTAGCGCTCTGTATGAAAATCACTGACTGTGCTGTGTGCAGTCTGTGGCTAGTTTGCATTGTTGGAATATGTGCTATTGTAGTGTTGGGCAGTTGGATGTGAACAGCGCGTAGCGTTGTGCAGTTGGAGCTGAGCCGCCAGCAGTAGTGGATCTGGGGAGAGGGGATGGCAGAATTTTGAGAGCGGACGATCTGGACGTGTGTCCATCAGAGACAGTAAATTTGTAAGACTGGATGTCATGAACTGATTATATATATATATATATATATATATATATATATATATATATATATATATATATATATATATATAATGACTTTTGAACGCTGTTAAGGTAAATACATTGTTTATTCTCTACCAAAATCTTTCATTTGCTAACTATGCCTTTCAGTAGTTAGTGCCTTCAGTAGTTAGAATCTTTTATTTAGCTGGCAGTATTGACGCTCGCTGTATTGCAGTAGTTCGAGTAACTAAGATTTTTGTGAGGTAAGTGATTCATGAAAGGCACAGGTTATTATTAGTCAGGGGAATTTTTTGTAGGGATTATTGAATGTCAGATTACGTTGCTCTAAAAATATTGTGTGTCTGTTTAATGTTGATCAGAATAAGTTAAGAGAGAAATGTCTGAGTACGTTCAGTTTTACTCAGCTGTTTCAAAATGGTTCAAATGGCTCTGAGCACTATGGGACTTAACTTCTGAGGTCATCAGTCCCCTAGAACTTAGAACAACTTAAACCTAACTAACCTAATGACATCACACACATCCATGCCCGAGGCAGGATTCGAACCTGCGACCGTAGCGGTCCCGCGATTCCAGACTGTAGAGCCTAGAACCACTCGGTCACACCGGCCGGCGCTCAGCGGTTTGAAAATCAAATAACGTAAGAGGTTTACCAGCACTGTCATTTATAATTTTCCAAAGGGGATGTTTCAACTGAACTTAACAAATCCATCAAATGAAAAAAATCGCGTTTCAATAGTAGGTTACATTTTTATGGCAAATAGTTACAGTTCTAGGTACAGGAAGACAGTTATTATAGAAACAAATATGCCACGTAGCTAAGGAAAAAAATTTAGAAAGCGAATCCAAGTTCACGAGAAAGAGATTAAAACTGAGTTTTGTGGATGACTTTGTAATCCAGTGTGATGCAGCGAAAGCCTTAGGTCAGTTGAAAAGTTTTTAAGTGAGGTATCAATAAAAGTAGATCTAGGGTAATGAAAGGTAGTTGAATTAAATCAGGCAGTGCTGAGCAGGTTGTGTTATGGAACGAAGCATTAAAAGTAGAAGAGTTTTGCTATTTGGGCAGAAAAGTAACTGAAACTGGCCAAACGAAATAGGATTGAGCCGTGCGTGTGTTAGGATCGATGTCCGCCGCCCATCAAACCTCGCAGCTATTTGTATCCTGGTGATGGGTTCACGGGAGCCAGCGAGAGGCTGTAGGCGGAGCTGATTTAACCCTCTAAATACCGCGCGGCGGCAGAGACTGCTGCCACACCAGTGTTCACGAATGTACGTGTTAGTCCTTAATCCCTTCTCATTCTCTTTGTAGGAATTCTCAGGTTCGTCCTCACCCCGGGTAATACTCGTGTCTGTCTCCTGTTCCCTTGTACAGTCAGTGATGAACTATCCATTGAACTGAAAACGTCGCACAGGCGACATTCCATAAAAGGCGCGCGGTCAGTCGTGTGCGTATTTACTTTGTCGTACATCTCTTTGCTTTTACCGTTGTTTGTGCTAACCATCACTCCATACTGCGATAAGTGCAATGCACGTAATTATATCTTTGCTCTTTTTGATTTTCTAGGAACAGAGGCAATATTCATGATGAAGTTATACCTGAAATACTTCGTGGATTGTCAGAGAGCCTCCATGCGATTTCATCTATGAAAGTTAAGGGGAGGAAGAAAGTGTGAACCTGTATTGCCACAGTAGCGACTCAAAAATCCAGGAACATTCATTCCAATCCCTTTGATGATATCCAAGGCAATGATTACTGTGGTTACGTGAGAATAGATGGGGAAACACTTTAGATAAACTGTTCCTTTTCTCCGTCGATAAAACGAAATCAAAAATAAATTCTAAAAGTATTTCCAGGCCAGACCCGCGCAGGCAGAAATATTTCCTCGGAATTGGACGAGTTTGTGAGATTTGTGCCTACAAATATCATTTGACCCCACACAAAAATAACAAGACTACTGTACGTTGTGCAGCGTCCAAACATTTTGTATGTAAGGATCACTCAACACACCAAGTAGTTTGCGTTTACTGTCGCCGATGGTTCAAATGGCTCTGAGCACTATGCGACATAACTTCTGAGGTCATCAGTCGCCTAGAACTTAAAACTAATTAAACCTAACTAATATACAGCGAAGAAATAGTGCAGAAAGATAACTGTTAAGAGCAACTAAAGTAATGATTGCTTCGAATAATTTCCAATTTATTCAGCCATCAGTTTCATCTGATTTCTGACAGGTTACAGGTACGGTCGCTGGTTCGAATCCTGCCTCGGGAATGGATGTGTGTGATGTCCTTAGGTTAGTTAGGTTTAAGTAGTTCTACATCTAGGGGACTGATGACCTCAGATGTTAAGTCCCATAGTGCTTAGAGCCATTTGAACCATTTTTGATGAAGTTTACATTATGTGACTCTAGGGGTTTCAAAAATAACCGACTCAATTAGATTTTAGTGTTGACAGTTATATGATAATTTTACATACGTTTTTATTTACTAACAAGAAATCAATCTTAAAATTGCATGCTTCTTTTTAAAGACCCATGTGTCAAAAATTGAAAGAAATAGATCTCGGAAAGAATTTGATCTTTTTTAAATAGTCATTTGTTGAAGTGCTATGAGTATTATTGAGTCGTACTTAAAACCTGAAAGAGCCTTATGAGATTTCTTGTCATGTAAATTACAATTTATTTCTGTTTCACCCCATGTGTCTATGAAGTTTAAATTTTAGGTCGGTCTCTGTGTGGTCTAGAGTTTCTGGTCTAAGCTGAATGAAAGGACTAGACGAAGTCTGAGCTAAGCTCAAGCCGATCACATCGTGTTAATACCTGTTTAATGACCAGATGAATTTGTTTCAGGACTTTCAACTATGATAATATTGTTAGTTATTTTCCTGTTCAGAATTTTGTTAAATTGGTTCTCTGACCAAACCAAACTTCTGTGTGTATCATTAAAAATTTCATGCGATATCTAAGGACTTAATTATTTTCATTGTCTTGGGTGTCACCTTGTAAAGGAAGTAATAAATCGTCGATAAACGCTGCAGAGAAGAACAGAACAGAAGCTTTTGAAACGCGCTGCAAAAGTATGCTTAAGATTAGATGGACTGATCGAGTATCTAGTAAAGGTACTGAGCGTAATTGGGTACAAAATAAACTTATGTAACGGTTTTGCTAAATAAGGCCAAATCTTGAAGCATCACAGAATGGAAAGCTTGGTTTTTCCCTAAGAGGGAAGGTTTCACAAGAACTTTTTCTAAATCCGTGTTTACTATGTATCAATAGACCGCTGTATTCGAGGTAATTTATGATGTTACATTACAACAAATGTTCCAAAGACCTGCTGCATATCGACGTTAATTATATGAGCCTGTAACCTAGTGGATTACTCCTCTCGCCTTTCTTGAATGTTGGTGTGGCCTGTAGACCTTTTCATTTTTTGGGTAAGGATCTGTCGTCAAGCGAACGGTTGTATATGATTGTTAAAAATGGAGCTAGCGTATGAGCATACTCTGAAAGGAACCAACCTGGTATACAATCTGGATCGGAAGACTTACTTTTATTAAGTGATTTAAGTTGCTTCATTATTCCAAGGATACCGGATTCCAAGTTACTCATGTTGGCAGCTGATCTGATTCTAATTCTGTAATATTTATTTCGTCTTCTTAGGTGAAGGCATTTCGGAAGGCTGTGTTTAGTATCTCTGCTTTAGCAGCACTGTCATCGTCAGCATTTCCATTGCTGTCGCGGAGGGAAGGCATTGATCATGTCTTATCGCTAGCATACTTTACATATGTCTAGAATCTCTCTGGATTTTCTGCCAGATTTCGAGACAAAGTTTTGTCGTGGGAATTATTATAAGCATCTGAAATGGAAGCTCCACTAAATTCTGTAAAAGATCGCCAGTCTTGGGGATTTTGCGTTTGTTTAACTTTGGCATGCTCTTTTCGTTGTTTCTACAACATGTTCTGACCTGTTTCGTGTACCATGGGGTACCAGCTAAGTCTTTTGTTATTGCTTGGTATAAATCTCTCAAATGCACTCGTGGTGTAGGGGTCAAATAGAATTGTAATGCTATGCCGGCATGGAAGCTCTGCGTGTTCGGTCAGAAGGCTGACTGTCCTCTATTTAAATAAAAAAAAATGGAAAGATAGACGATGAACTTGAGTGGGTGTGATGTGACGTCCGCCCTGAACAAATGCAACGAACAAAACCGTACACAATGAAAAACATGAAGATAGCGTCTTTGATTACTAATCAAAAGGTCCTCGATCCCGAATTCGAACAGCGCCACCGCTTAAATTTTGAACAAAAATCATCAGCAATGGCGGCCGAAGACTTCTCACCCTCATTCTGCCAAAGGCTCTGTCAAAGAGAGGGAAGAACGGACAGAGGTTCAGGGCTTTCTCTTTCCCTTGGGGTGGGGAACTACTCCTAAAGAAGGAAGAATCAGCAATGATGAGCTGCATGAGTTTGCAGAAGGTGGTGAAAACACTACCTTAAAGAGGCATGTAGTGTATCCACAGGACACGTGGCCTGTAATTGAAAAAGTGTCACGATGGTATCTCTATTGGTAAAAGCTTCCTCCGGGAGAGGACTGCCAAAGGGGGAGTTGACCATAAGAAAAGGACTGAATAACCAACGAGAGGGTAACGTTCTACGAGTCGGAGCGTGGAGTATCAGAACTTTGAACGTAGTAGTGAAACTAGAAAACCTGAATAGATGAACTCTAGGCTAGCGGAGGTCAGTGAAGTGAAATGGAAAGAAGGATTTATGGTCAGATGACTATGTAGCAATATCGACAGCAGCTGGAAATGGTATAATGGGAGTAGGTTCGTTATGAGTAGGAAGGTAGGGCAGAGAGTGAGTTACTAAGAACAGTTCGGTGGTAGGGTTGTTCTCATCGGAATCTAAAGCAAATCAACATCTACAACAATAGTTCACATTACATGCCGACGCCGCTAGCAGAAGATGAAGAGACTCATAACTTTACTTCCGGCAATACCTCGCCTCCTACCTTCCAACTTCACAGAAACTTTCCTGCGAACCTTGGACGGAAGGAGAAGGGGTGAAAGTACAGCTGTGAGGAGGGTTCAAATGGCTCTGAGAACTATGGGACTTAACATCGGAGGTCATCAGTCCCCTAGAACTTAGAACTACTTAAACCTAACATCACACACAGCCATACCCGAGGCAGGATTCGAACCTGCGACCGTAGCAGTCGCGAGGTTCCGTACTGAAGCGCCTAGAACCACTCGGCCACATCGGCCGGCTGTGAGAAGGGGTCATGAGTCGTGCTTAGGTAACTCAGACCATAGAGCACTTGCCGGCCGTGGTGACCAAGCGGTTAAAGGCGCTACAGTCTGGAACCGCGCGACCGCTACGGTCGCAGGTTCGAATCCTACCTCGGGCATGGATGTGTGTGATGTCCTCAGGTTAGTTAGGTTTAAGTAGTTCTAAGTTCTAGGGGACTGATGACCTCCGAAGTTAAGTCCCATAGTGCTCAGAGCCATTTGAACCATTTTTGAATCATAGAGCAGTTGCCCATGAAAGGCGAAGGTCCCGAGTTCGAGTCTCGGTCCAGTATACAGTTTTAATCTGGCATATCAGCGCACACTCCGCTACAGACCGAAAATTTCATACAGGTACTTGTCGGTTATTTTGTACTTTACATTATTGTTGATCGTGTGAAAGCGAGGTAATAATCAGGAAGCTTGCAACCCGTAATTGACCATGGCTCTTCGAATCATCATTCAATCTTAACAAAAAATTATTATATGCAGCAGATTGGTAACTTACGACATATAGCTAGGAAACGTATCAGACTTGGAACAGGAGAAGAGAATTAATGTAACATTGCTATTGCGGAGGGAATGTATCAATCCTGACTCTGATGTCTTTCATCCCGATCTCGACAGATTGGTCTACCAACTTTGCAAACAAACCCTTAGTCTGTCATGTAATTATGTGCATGGAAAAGTAAAACGCTGAAAAGCTAAAACACTGTCCGCTGCGATGCTGAATGTAGCCTGATGGAGTTTAGGGCTCCTGACGCTTTGACGGTAGTACGTATGTGGAGCAGAGCCGAATGGGGAATTCTTACAATTACGATACGGCCCGCAAATAGGCTGACATAAGCGACTGGAGACAATAGGCAAATTCTTAGTGTCCGGCGCGTGGGAATGGAAACGGAGAAGCTGTTCACAGGATAGTGTCATGAGGATCAATGTAAAGTGGCCTTGTCGACTCACTTTTGGAACTGCCCTCGTAAAATAGCACTCCCTCTTCCTTGACAGCCTAATGGAATTTCTTTCACCATCGAGATTCGAACTAACCTCCCTTATGTGGAGCGCTACCACACTAGCCTGCGGTACTGTTATATCAGTCAGAAGCTGGATTTTGGCTGTTCTGTCACTTAAAAAGGATACTTTCAGTGTTTATAGACTATAACACCAAGGACGGGTAAAACGTTATACGTCATCCACCATAAGAAACACGCACTCTACTTTGTATTTTTTTCACAAAGATATGGAGGGCACCATGGTCGTAAAATAGTGTTCAGTTTTATGCTTGGACAGTCAAGAACGGGAAAGAGACATTCAAGAAAGAGTTGCAGTTTGTGAAGAGTTCATCTTTGGCACCACACTGTAGAACCGTGAGGCAGGCTTTCAAATGAAATAAGAGCGAGCGAGGCGACATTCAAAGGAATAGAGACGCGCAAAAGGATGAGGTGTGCAGGCGACGCTGCAACGGTGGGGCATCGCGGCGGCTACAGCCCCGCTGGGGGCCATTGGCTTCTCTCCGCTGTCTTATCTCACTGCGAGAAACACTTGCTGCGCGCTCTGCCTTCTGTAGCAGGAGATCTCTACGTGGTGCGATATGAACTCCAGCAACAAACTTGAAGAATTATCGAGAGATTGTTGCTGAACAGTTAGGTACGGGGAACATCCTACGCATTACTGGCTCCCTATCGGGTTATATGATGTTGAAGGTTGAATAACAAGAACACTGTTGAAACAGCTGGCTAGCGTCTGAAAGAAACACTGGTTCTTAGGAAACCAAACATTATACTCGAAGATAAAGTCACTTGCATATAGTGTTGTGCATCAAACTTTTTTTCTTGATATTGAAATTACACTTTATACAAATGGCAATGTTAAGCACAATAAATAATTGAACTACACAAGATTACAGGTTAAATATCTTCCCCTTGTTAAACTGAGTACAACGTGAATGAAGAGAACTCAGTTTAATAGTATCTAAGGGGGGAAAAGTCCATCGACTTTTTGATGTTGTGCTTCTTATTTGACATCATTGTATTCCAAACTGTTACTGTTAAGCCAAACTGTGCTGCCAGTCGCATATTAAAGACCACTGTCAATAATAGATTACAGTGTCTTATTATTTAATGTTTAAAGTTTATCAAGGCTGTAGAATAGACCCAACTGAATATATTCTTGAACTTTTTGTTTCACAGAAACACCTGCGCTAGAGGAGCTAATAGAAAATGGTGCAGCCCATTGATAAAGTAATGTAATAGGCGGTTTTTTTGTTTTCTGGCGGACAACTCTCCAACAATCTATGCTGAGTTAGCGGAAGTCTACGCCAACAGTACACCATAGTGTGACACAGTGGTTGCGTGGGCAACTGTTTGCAATGTGATAAAATATGTCTGAATCACGAAGAACGAAGTATCATAGCAACTTTCTATGCGATAACAGGGAATCTGAAGACATTTGAAGACCATGGTGCTCGATGACCAGAGTAGCACAAACGAGGTGATAGTTGGGAGAAAAAAATCAGTCATGAACTGGTTGTTGATGTCTTGCGCGACATTTGAACCTGTTGTGTTCTGTGGTTGTTCAAACCCACTCAAAAGGCCCGCCGGCCGCGTGTTACAGCTGTGTCAGGCCAATCCTGACGACCTCTTCAGCCACGTACAATAAAATTGTAGAATGATTACTGACGACTATTCAGAATTCCACTAAATGTGAGTATAAAACACAGTTTAGGGTTTTAAATCCCTAACATAACCAGAAGTGATTTAATATTTTTCAAGTCAAATTTATTGTCCAGTCAGGATTCGTTAAAGTCTCTGGTGATCGATGCAAGCTACTGTGCAGTAATAAATCATATGACTCGAGTCACCAATGGTGAACAACGACTCACCATCAATTTAAAAAAATCATAAACTAAGTGAAAAAACACCATACTATGCTCACAGCAACAAATTGCGAAAAAATATCCTCACTCAAACCGGCACAACGATAGATTAGGTACGGAATTCAAATAACATTTCCACTAACTACTGTGGAACAGTCCTGTGACTGTGCAGAAACTAAGGCGGAAAGTGCATAAAATTCGTCAGTCCATATAGGACGCGAAATATTTTCAAACGCTGAAGTCGCGGCTGGATGATCGCTCATACCGAACGACAGATCTCAAAAACCACACAGACCAACCACGAGGCTGCGACTGACAGACAGACCACGACGAACCTGGACGCAGACCTCTCAAAACCTAGGTCACTCCCACGCGAAAACTAACCCCTTCTCTAATTTCAGCGTCTCCCACCCGCGAAAACTGTATCCAATGACGTCACACAGGTCTCTGATGTGTTCATCGTGCCGCGCGGTTTGAGGCGCCATAACACGGATTGCGCTGCCCCTCCCGCCGAAGGTTCGACTCCTCCCTCGGGCATCGGTGCGTGTGTGTGTAGTGTTCTTAGCGTAAGTTAGGGGACCGATGACCTCAGCAATCTGGTCCATTAGGAATCCACATTTTTTTGTTTTCATCGTAAATTTACAACTTCATATACATACATGTAATTGAAAATCCGATTGCGCCTTAGTTGCGCACTAAAATTCTACTTCAAAAACATATACCACAACAATTTCTAAGTACTACAGTGTCTGTAAATTAGAGAGTAATCGTGCACGATTTGGGCTTTCAAAGTCGAAAATTGTTTATGCTCTTGACATCTTTGTTATTTAATGTACAAGTACAAATGGTATATCATTTCCATCAGATTTTGTCTCCTCTTTCCATCACTGTAATAAGAATTTGCGTATGTTAATTATATATAGGCAAAAACTATCTAAATTTAATATTAACCAATAAAAATGGCTAGCAAAAAAAAAATAATCGCGTAAAGGCCTAAACAGTGTGTGTAGTTATTAGTATGCGCGGCCACTACATAATGCCATGCTGTCAGTCAATCTGTTTTTGTATGTAATTTATGCTGAATTTAAGTAATTTCCAATAACATTGATTCTATCATCTTAATTATTAGAGTTATGGAACATCTGTCTCAGTCGATGCGTCTTTTCATAAATAACAATTTGGCAGCTTAGCGTCTTTGGTTGCACGATTACAGTAAAAATTATAAGTTATTAAGTGCTTATGTTGTAAGTAAATTTATTTGTCTCTGTAATTTCTTTTACGTAAGTCACTCAGATGATATATTTAAACATATTTATACACACTTTCATATGACACCTCATGCGTCTCTGGACATATTTTGAAGCGCCAAGGAAACAGGTACAACGATGTGTATTGAAATATAGAGACATGTAAACAGGCAGAATGCGGCGCTGCGGTCTCGGCAACGCCTATCTGAGACAATAAGTGTCAGGCACAGTTGTTAGATCGGTTACTGCTGCTACAATGGCAGGTTACGAACACTGAGTTTGAATGAGGTGTTATAGCCGGCCTCCGAGGTAGTGTTGAAGTGGGCATTTTCTCGTGCGACCTTTTTACGAGTGTACCGTGAACATCAGGAATCCGGTAAAACATCAAATCTCCGACATCCCTGCGGCCGGAAAAAGATCCTGCAAGTACGACACCAACGACGACGGTCGAGAATCGTTCAGCGTGACAGAACTGGATTCAAATGGTTCAAATGGCTCTGAGCACTATGCGACTTAACTTCTGAGGTCATCAGTCGCCTAGAACTTAGAACTACTTAAACCTAACTAACCTAAGGACATCACACACATCCATGCCCGAGGCAGGATTCGAACCTGCGACGGTATCGGTCGCGCGGTTCCAGACTGACGCGCATAGAACCGCTCGGCCACACCGGCCGGCACGACAGAATTGGAACCCTTCCCTCAAAATACTGCAGATTTCAATGCTGGGCCATCAACAAGTGTCAGCGTGCGAACCATTCAACGAAACACCATCGATATGGGCTTTCGGTGCCAAAGACCCAGTCGTGTACCCTTGATGACTGCACGACAGAAAACTTTACGCCTCTCCTCGTCCGTCAACATTAGATTGTACTATTGATGACTGGAAACATGTTGCCTGGTCGGACGAGACTCGTTTCAAATTGTATGGGTATGGACACAACCTCATGAATCCAAGGACCCTGCAAGTCACTGGTGCAAGCTCTAAAATGGTGTAGGCCTTGTGCAGTCGGAGCGATATGGGACCCCTGATACGTGTAGGTACGACTCTGACAGGCAACATGTACGTAAGAATTCTGTCTGATCACCTGCATCCATTCATGTCCGTTGTGCATTCCGACGGACTTGGGCAATTCTACCAGGACAATGCGACACCCCACACGTCAAGAATTGCTAGAGGGTGGTTACAGGAATACTCTGACTTTAAAAACTTCCGTTGGCCACCAAACTCCCCAGACATGTACGTTATTGAACAACTCTAGGATGCCTTGCAACGTGCTGTTCACAAGAGATCTCAACCTCCTTGTGTTCTTATGGGTTTATGGATAGCCCTGCAGGATTCATGGTGCCACTTCCCTCCAGCACTACTTCAGACATTAGTCGAGTTCGTGCCACGTAGCGTTGCGGCACTTCTGCTCGCTTGCGGGGGGCCCGCAGGCAGGTGTACCAGTTTCTTTGGCTCTTCAGTGCAGTACGGTTTGCGCTGCTCGTGAGCAGATGATTACAAAGCAATTTGGGCTTTCCAACAGGCAATGGCCGCTGACGTCATGGGCTCGCGAAAAAGCCTGCACGCTGCCCGCGGCCCGCTCACTGGAAGCGAGGAGCTGAACGGCGGGGAACGCGGCGCCAGCACCACCTCCGACAGGCGAGAGGCCCTACGAAGTATCGTGCTAGCCGCGTGCACGGTTCAAACCTGGCGCTCGGCCAGTTCAACTGATACGCCGATGTGGCCTGCCGTGCTACAACCTCAAGGTAAACTAGCCATGAAGCAGTGAAAACGAGTGGATTCACTGCTGCTGAAAAGGTCGAAGACCCAGCCTTTATCAGCCAAGGTTTTGAGAAGTTTTTGAAACGCCATAGTACGGTGATGATTATGATTGTAAGGAGGAGTCAGTCAGTCACTGGAGCATACTACTAAAATGCCCTGAACAAGGTTATGGGAGGGAAACGGTCACAGGAAGCTGTGTCCTATTCTGGGATGGAGCAATCTTTATGTGTCTAGCATTTCCCGAATTACGAGATTCGAGGTAGATCGTATCCTGAACAGATAAAATGCGAACTTCTATAAACTTGGTCTCACCAAGTCATTCATATCCGGGAAAAATGTGTCACACTTAACGATGAGAATGTAGAGAATGACTACAATCACCACCAAGTTTCACGGTCGCAACTCGATATTTTCTAGATGGTAATAAATACCATTGCAATTCAAACCATGCCTGCAAATCTAGTAATACGTGTACTGCAACGGACCTCTCGGCAGACGTATCAGCCTTTGATTCTGCACTTCATAATATCTGCACTGACATTATACTGAATTATTTCGATGAAGCAGCTCGTCAAAGAGGCAACCAAAATGATCGCAAGAGGCCGAATAGAAGACAAAAACTGCTCTTCACATTTCGAGTGATGGGATACATTACACTGATTAAACGTCTGAGAATAACTTCTCAGACAATTTAATTTGTGGCCAAGGTCCCTTCGCAGAGCCAAGCAAGAAATTTACCAGCGTGATATCTAATGAACGAACTGGCGATGGAACAACAATATCCAAAGCCAAACCTTCCCTACCCAATCTGCATATCTAGAGGGCACAACCATCACATACAAGTATTTTCAGTGCCTACTCAAAGATCTGGAACACCTATTTCTGTCCTACACATCCGAAAGATTATCGTAGATCCCATGCTTGAGAAACCTAGCCTCCTGCAGTGTGTCTATTTACACGTCCCAGTTTCTCTCCTTTCCCAAAAGCTCTATACCCTTTTCCATTCTAACTCTAATCGCTTTTCTCTCCTAGGCCGTGCAGTCACCCCCGAGATCCATGCTTTCTGTCACTCGTGCGCAATCATACTCCTGTCCCAAATAATTACTCGAAACCATACTTTCCCTGGCTACCTGCAATCCTATTTATCTTCCAACAGCTAATTACGAGGATTGGAACTTAAATAGTGGCAACTATTTATTCACAACCAATACAAAAGAGTTACATGTTTGCACCTGTTAGTGTCCTTCAAAGTAGTCACCAGCGTTGTGTAGAACCCGTTGCCAACAATGTGGAAGGCGTAGTATGCCGTTAGGGTAGCCTGTTTTGATGGTGCGAATGGAGCGATCTAAAGTTATGGTGATTCTCGTGTTCGACTGTGATGGCGTTATCCTGCCGCATTACGCTCCTCCACGGCAGATCGTCAAAGGACAATATTACTGTTCGTTTTGGATCATCACCTGCGACGATCTTTGCGAAAGAAGCGGCGACACTTTCTGCGCAACCCGCCCGTCATTTTGCACGACAATGCGCGGGCGCATACAGCGCAAGCTATGGCTGCTCTATTCGGTCGATGGGACTGGGAAGTACTGTACCATCCACCACACTCCCCGGACTTACGTCTTGTGTCTTTGATTTGATTCCGAAGATGAAGGAACCACTTCGTGGCATTCGCTTCAGAACTGTTCCAGAGATTCGACCAACAGTAGACCGCTCCATTCGCACCGTCAACGGAACAGGCTCTGCTAATGGTATATTACGCCTTCCACATCGCTGGCAACAGGTTCTACACAACGCAGGTGACTACTTTGAAAGACAGTAGCAGGTGCAAACATGTAACTTTTTTATATCGGTTGCGAATAAATAGTTGCCACTATTTAAGTTCCAACCCTCGTAAATCTTATCTCCCATGCATCACTCCAATCCCACAGCCTCTGCTAACGCAGACACCGATTATTACCAGAGAACCCCACTCGTCACCATCTCTAGAATTTCAATGGTCAAAATTTAAATTATTTTTTTTTAAATTTATAAATGTGTTGATCGTATTTGGTGGATTTATGACAGAGGACGATTTCCGACTCTAATGAATCATAAAAAATACCTCGATATTTAAATAAATCTAGTAACAACCTCAGTAACCTTCGGATGACGATTTATTATTACTTTCGTAACTAGACACTGGGTCTGATGATGATTCGTTAGAATCAAGAATCGACCAAATGTGATCGAGACATTTGTGTGTAAAAGGGTATTTCAAGTAGACAGGTTTCTTCACTTTGAAAATGTGAAATTTCATTCATAGTTATATTACTTTCGAATTTGTTGAGCAAAATCTACAGACATGAAATTAGAGCATTGCCAGCCTACACTCCGTCCTCCCCATATAGACGTTATGTAGATGTTGACAAAAAATTATAACAAAAGGATTGCATGCCAAGTGTGTCCGTGACCATTCATATTCAAACTACATAAGATTACGAATTATCAGCGCTACGTATTCATGCAGACGAGAGAGTATGATCAAGGAACGTATAGTGGACACACATATACTAGTTCCTCTGAAAGGAAAAAAAAGAAGCACAAGATCCAAACACAAAAACTTAGTGATTGCAAAACACTTAAGACACTAGATAGTGCTAAGGACTTCACATTCTGGGGTGGCCATCCAAAAAAAACTTCTCCGCAATGTCCTTACTTTACTGCGGCGCTGTTATTCATACCATTGGGCGCCGTGAAACCAATACCAATCTTTAATTATCCCAGATGTGATTTTCGTTGCTTTTAAAATGTCTCATGTAACTTACAATACAGTAAGGTTCCAGGAAACACTAGAAACATTTTAGGAAAGTAATAATTTGAAGAATTACAGAACATTTTTTCAAATTTTCGTAGATTTGATTTTGTTGAGAGCTACACTCGGTAAGAATGCCAGGGAATTAGAACAGATGAGAACCGGGAAGATGCGGGTATGAAAGCTATGTTATTTTTTCTATGCTTGTAATTGTGACGTGTTGTTTGATCTTCGTACCTTCTATATCAAGCAAAGAAAGCTATACAATATCGTCCAAGATTCATTTCAAGAAAACAACACAGTAAATTTGACAGTGCAGTATCCACCATGTTTTAACAACATGGCTGATTGGCGCTGTATTTATGCAACACACAAATGAAGTAGTATTTATGCACGATTATAAATGCGAGCAGAATAGAAAGACAGCTGCAGCATACAAAATGCAGCTGGGGTGTTTAACGATGTGCTAACTGATAGTTAGCCCTAGAAAATTCCACATTTAGTCAGAGGAAGCCATAATTTAAAGGGTATGCATTAGTTAATTATAGTTTTTAGCTCACCAATGATATTTTACATTCCAGGAGAAAAGGTTCTGTTTATAGCCTAATGCAACCGAAAACTTTACGGTGGTTAACCTAGGGTTATTTATGTATTATGGTAATTCAAGATGGGTGAATGCCTCGAAGGCGTATTTTTATTAAATACACAAAAATATGGCTGGTTGCTGTATTTCCTAACAAATTGAAGATTTCAAAGGTCTGAGAGACAATTGCAACACACGGTATGAAAATTTGGGCTTCCTGGTATATCTCTAGCAGAGAACAGGTGCTAATCTATGGAATAATGGATTTATAAAGGTGTATAGTAACCAGTTTCAGACAGAACGATCTCCATATAACAGATGCAATCTACTCTGTTCCGTTAGAAACAAGCTGATACTATGTGCTTCAGAAGCTCGTTGTCTAATGTTCTGTCTTGAAAGAAACATTTTAATTTTTATCGTTTTTTCAGCTGATGTATTCTGTAATTTGATCCATTTTATCGCTGAGGTTATCTAAAGACGTTGCTCACAGCGACGGGCAGCATTAGTAATGCGCCTCGAAGTCTCCTGCTTATCAAAGTTTTCTGAAACTGTAAATTGCCGTATGACCTGCAGTTATCGACGGTATAGTATCCAGATTACTCGAAGCAAGAAATTAAGAATAGCATCTAACATTCCCCCGGCCATGGGGTCATTAGAAAAAATTCGAGCTGGTACGGGTTACCAAAGGAAATCGGCACTTCCTTTCGCCTGTAGTAATTTCTGCCAATATCAAATCTGAGTGCAATATTTGAACCATAAAACCCGACCAGTTTTGACCCTGATAAAATAACTGCTCAGATGAAAACTACTTGATATGCAACATAACTAGATAATCTTTTATTCTTTTTCCCATTCCTTAATCAGAGGGGAATATTAAATGAACTGCCGTAAGCTACACACAGTGTCCAATTTCAATTTAGTGCAGAAGCATGTCTTTGAAAGACAACGGGGTATAGTGCTGCTCTAAATTCCTGGCACATAATTTTGTGGTCGGTCGATAGCCACCTAAGACGTGCGAGAAACGTAAACAGCTCGCCGTAAACTACTTCGACATAATAAAACCAAAATGTTTTGCTTCCGGCTTGTCTGAAATTTTGTTCCCTAACCAGCTGCCAGATTTTAACGATTACTTATGGACTACCAATGAGATCCAGAAGTCTATCACCGAGTAACATCCCCTCTTATTTTTTTCACCAAATAAAATCAGTCATCAGCTGCACACATTTTTAAACTTAATTTTATCCTTCATCTACAAAAGTTCGATACGGGCTTAAATCACAGGTAAGCCCATGTCAGGTAAGGATTAGACGATAATTACCTCCTTCGTTAAAGAATAGAGCTGTGATACACCGCAAAAAGTGCTTAGTCTAAGCAATGAATAGCGAAGAAAAAAATGGTTCAAATGGCTCTGAGCACTATGGGACTCAACTGCTGTGGTCATTAGTCCCCTAGAACTTAGAACTACTTAAACCTAACTAACCTAAGGACATCACACACATCCATGCCCGAGGCAGGATTCGAACCTGCGACCGTAGCAGTCGCACGGTTCCGGACTGCGCGCCTAGAACCGCGAGACCACCGCGGCCGGTAATAGCGAAGAACTGATTGATCCAACCAACGGACTGACCTTACTTGGTGAAAAGACTACAAGCCGTAGCTGCTGAACAATAGAGATGAACAAAATCACTTCCCATATTTTTTTAGAAACACACAGGGCAGTTTTTTAAGGGGAAGTAAACAGTCCTATATGAAAGATTTCTGCCATTAAAAGACTTTCTCAGCAGAGATGGAGAGATATATATTTTTTTTACACAATATGTAAGATCCTAATTGGACTCGAGATGAAAGTAAATGGTTCATTACCGTCCTAGAGATGAGGCGTCATCCGCCTCGTACCGACGTGCAGTCTTGTTTGCCACGTGCACTCCACACAAGCGTCATGGCAACAGCATTACGTTCGCATGATCCGCAGTACTTTATTCACAAAGACCGGCCATTGCTCCTGTTCAGCTTCCGATAATTTGATCATTCGGCAACCTTTGGTGTCGACGAGGCATGCTGATCTCCGATGCAAAGCTTGTGACTAACAGGCGACGCTCCTCAACAAGCCTTTACGTCCACGGCTGACAAGGCTAATCAAAGGGCGCTGTGCAGCACAAATAGGCTACATGCTGTTACTGTAATCATCTGCAGTCTCTCGTCCTAGTTTGAGCGGTCGGAAGTTCAGTGTACGAGGGGTGTTGTCACACAGATCTATCACGAAAAATTAAACTTACGTGTCAGCTTCTTTAGCTGAGTGGTCAGGGCGCCTGTGTCATGCAGAGGGGCTGGGTTCATTTCCCGGTCCGGTTGGAGATTTTTCTCTGCTGGGGGTTGGGATGGGAAAAGCCGCCCATTTGAAACCAATACTGGAATTTTATTTCTGAATAACCTGTATATTTTGGTACTTGTTTGGTCTCGGTTGTAACAGCAGTTTTTTTTATAACAGCTGCATTTTTATTTTTTCTAATAACGGGATTAAAAACCGAAATTTCTGGTTTTCTAAATAACCTTTTTTCAGAAAAAAGAGTAACTTTTAATCGCATATTTTCATTGCTTTGAAATATTGCGTTATTATAGAAAGTGGGAAGAGTGATCAGTGGTACTTTAATAAGAATGACGACAGGAACGAGCGACAAACACATGGTACAAGAATTGGTATAGCATTGCTGAGACAATAACGAACCTGTTGCCTTGTGGCGTGCCCTTTCTGAGCCGGCCGGAGTGACCGAGCGGTTCTAGGCGCTACAGTCTGGAACCGCGCCACCGCTACGGTCGCAGGTTCGAATCCTGCCTCGGGCATGGATGTGTGTGATGTCCTTAGGTTAGTTATTAGGTTAGTTAGGTTTAAGTAGTTCTAAGTTCTAGGTGACTGATGACCTCAGAAGTTAAGTCCCATAGTGCTCAGAGCCATTTGAACTTTTTTTTTTTTTTGCCCTTTCTGACTAGTTTGACGCGGCCTATTGGGTGATATACACGTACATGCAGCATACGAGACTTGCCCTGTCTGGTCTATGTGGTAGTTCCACGCTGTCGTCATCGGACATTGGGTGTATTACATAATGGCACCATTTCCAGTCCGGAGTATTTTACGAAGTGCAGTCTTCCATTTTCTTTAAAAGATTAACAACGTGAGGAGCCACAACAAAGTTGTGGCATCATGTAAGGAGAAAACATGTAACTTAAGAGTTCATTCGTAATTCACTATAATGATGGAAACCAGCTGATCTGTTGCTCTCTCTACATATTATGCCTTTTATCTGTTTATTGCCTTGAAAACGGACAAATTAACGAGAAAAATAGAATTCTTCAACTTCAGTCTTCATCCATAGTGGTATGATTTCCGATTACAAGACAATTTTTGAGCACAGTTTTTAACCACTTATCTCTTTTCGCATGGTAGCGAACGTGGACGGACAAAGTCTTCTTTTATTTCGTATGAAATTAAGTATTTTGATTCCATGTACCTTAAAAGCTACGGAGACAAAATTTTACAATTTTTGTTCGATTTCTTCGTTTATTACGGGCAATAATAGGAATGAAAAAATCGAATATCGGTTATTTCAGAAACCGGTTATTTTGAGCGGTTTTAACCACCAACCCTAGCTCGGGAACTTAATCCCGTGTTGTCCTCACCATTTCATCATCATCGACACGTAAGTCTGCCAATGTGGCGCCGACTGAAAAGATTTGCAACTCGGCTGCCGAACTTTCCCAGGTGGCGACTCCAGGCCAACAATTCCATACGACTTTTCATTAAAGTTACGTAAATAATTTTTGTTTGTTTTCAGGAACATGTCTGTAGTTCTCGTACACAATGAAAGGCCGTCCCCACAGTACAGCAGCACGCCGCTACAAGGTCAAAATCAAAGTGTCTCAGTCCACCTCTACTTTATCGCTTGGCTGCGTCATTCTGTGTTGGCTCATCTCGCGGCGTGTCACGGTACTGTAGGGCTGGGCTTTCAGTCAATACAAGAACTAAAGACATACTCCCAAAAAAGAAAATTAGTCAAGTAATGACCTCCAAGCGCCCGAACATAAAAACTTCCAATCAACGATCGGTTCATTTGGATCAGAGGACCGAGTTCATTCCACGTAAATACAGCCCACACCATTATGGAGTCACATCGAGCTTTCACAGTGCCTTGTTGACAACTGGTCATGGCTAAGTGGGGTCTGCACCACATACCGACCCTACCACCAGCTCTTGCCGACCGAAACTGGAACTAATCTGACCAGGCCACGATTTTCCAGTCGTCTAGAGTCCAAGCGAAATACTGAAGACCCCAGGAGAGGCGCTTCAGGCTATTTCGTACTGTTAGCAAAGGCACTCGTGTCGTTCGTCTGCTGCCATAGCCCATTAACGCCACATTTCACCTGTTCCACATTGATTTCTGTGGTTATTTCAAGCATTGTTGCCTGTCTGTTAGTACTGACAACTCTACGCATATTCCCCTGCTCATTGTCGTTAAGTGACGACCGTCGGCCACTACATTATCCGTTGTGGGAAGTAATGCCTGAAATTTGGTATTCTCAGCACACTTCACACTGTGGATCCCGGAATACTGCGTTCCCTAACGATTTCCGGAACGGAATGCCCCATGCGTCTAACTCCAACTACCACTCCACTTTCAAAATGTATTAATTCCCGTATTAGGGCCATAAACACGTCTGAAAACTTTACACATGAATCACATGAATACAACTGACAGCTCCGCCAATGCTCTGCCTTTTATACTTGTGTAGGCGAAACTACCGATATCTGTATACGTACTGTACATCCCATGACTGTCACCTGAGTGTAGTATTACGGTAACGTCTCTTAACGTGTGCGAATGATCAGATCTCACATACCTTGTAACAATTAACTGGTTGCTGATTCTATCCCTGTTCACCACTTTGAAATGTGCTGTTCAGCTTGAGAGTCGGTCTAGCTATTTCTGGAGTACTCGATACTGGAATAACACTATTCTGCGTGATATTCGCCCTTCGCGAACCGCTCCACGTCTATGGACTCTGGAGAATTGAGGCCAAGGCGGTATTTCCTCGGCGAACACTTCTAGTGGGTCCTGGATGTGGAGGAGCGGCGCTAAACAAGCGACTGCCTCACGTAATTCGGTTACGGGGCAGCTGTCACAGCAAAAATAACCAATTAGGTGCGGCGGAACTCTGCCAGGCTGGCGTCCAATAAGGGCACGCATCCGCTGGCTGCAGCAACGGTGTAGGCCGAGATGGCGGGGGAGTCGGGGTATCAACAGGGGAGGTGGGAGGAGAGTTACAGAGAGGGAGGTAAAGGCAGGACGTGAGCACTCTGGCAGCAGAAACAACAATAACTGATACCGTAAACCTCCTATGTGACTATCATCGTATCCGACGAGAAATAGTCTCTAATGAGGAAATAACTACATAAATGACGACTTACACTTTGAGCTCAGAGTAGAGCATTCCTATATGAAGAAGGAATGAAAGGAATAATATTATGGTTCCAATTCTTGACGACTTCATGGACTTCTCGGAGTTTACCCCCTTGGACGAGGACGAAAACGAGAAACTGCAGTCCCAACATTCAATTGAATTAATTATGCTAGACAATGTATTCCATAATCAGTATGGTTGGGTGAGTATTTGTGGCCTGTCCTAGACAATACTTTTCTAGTTCCACCACGTGTCTTTTGACCTGCTTGATTCCGTCTAAATGAGAAGATGTTGATGCATGGTGCAACGGTTGATGTGGTACTTTTAGAGTAAATTATATTTTGCAGATGATTTTAAAGCTGGAGCAATCACAGCTAATATAGTTATACATGATTGATTGAAACTTCATACAGTAAACAGTTAATACAGCTGTTAAGATTATTGAATATAAAACTGAAAGGAAAGTCCAATAGTCCGCTGTAGCTGTATGTATTCAACTACAGACCCACATAACAGTTTTCGCAACTTTTGAGTTGCATCTTCTGGTGTAGATCTGTACAGAATAATTTTTTTAAATTAATTATTTAATAATGAATAATTGATGTTTTCTGAAATATCTTAAAGCACTGACTGACTAGACTTAAACATGGAAGAAAATATTACGCATCAAGTTAGGAAAGTACGTGTGGATAAGATACGTCCCCAAAAGAACGGGCTGATACGTGGTTAATAAACACGATTTGTAATTTCATGCCAAAAGAAAGTCACTTACAAATGCTATGTCATGTGATGTGGGGAGTAGTTACAGAATGCCACAGAATAAATGTTGCCGTGCCTAGGTAAAGTCCTCAGCCCTCCTCTGTTGATAGAAAACCATCAATTGAGCATGTCGTGTCTAAAATGAAAGAACAGAATTACGAATCAGAAGTGATTTTTGATTAAAAACAGTGAAGCAGTTGCTCAAATGAAAAATAGATGGGGAGCCTCCCCATAAGACATGTAACAACTGCCAAAACCGGGACTGACCTGTGTTATAGTCAGAAACTGTGGTCAATTTACTGATTAAAGTATGCTTTTGTCGGCCTATGTCAGGCAACAGATAATGCCCCTCAAGTAAGTTTGACCGGCAGATAAAGTCCTTTCTTTCGGTCATTTTGTGACCTCCTAAAAAAATAATTTTCAGTATATTTAAATAAATTAATTTTAGTAATTTTCATAACTAAGTTTATTTTATTCTTCCATCACTATAGGGTCCATTATTTTCCTGGATAAAATCTATGAGGGGCATTGTCTGTTACTCGACATGGGCCGACAATATCATATTTCAATCAGTAAAGTGATCACAGTTCGTAATTTTAACACCGTTTTTGGCAGTTGTTCCAAATTACTGTTTCATTGTTTTTAATGAAGGATCAATTCTGACTCCTAATTCTGTTCTTTGGTTTTTAGATATGTCATTCATCATAGATGGTTTTTTTATCAATTGAGGTGGTTTTTTATCAGTTGAGGAGGGATGAGAACTTTAGCTAACCACTCCAACATTTACTGTGCGGCATTCTGTCACTTCCCCACACGATATGACATAAAATTTGAGAGTAACCTTTTGCTATCAAATTAGAAATAGTATTTTTTGAATATGTACAGTCAGTTCTTTGTGGGGTGTATGTTATCCTCACCTAATTTCGTAATTTGATGCGTAATATTTTCTTGCATATTTAAGTCTAGTCGTTCAGTGCTTTAAGATATTTCAGAAAATTTCAATTCCTCATTATTAAAGCACTGATTAAAAAATATTATTCTGTACAGATATACACTAGAAGGTGATACTTAAATGTATCGAAACCGGTTGTGTGGGTCTATAAGTGACTTGAATAAATACAGCTACAGCGAGCTACTGGATTTTTCATTCAGTTTTATATTTAATAATTTTAGCAGCTCTGTTAAAAACTGTTTACTGTATAAGTTTCCAGTTATGTGTAATGTAACTTATGTCAAATGGCTTCAGAAATGATGCATTCAAGTCTATCTTCAGCTACTCTTTTCATGCCTGCGTATCTGTTTCAACCAACGAGCTCATAATGTTTCATACTGAAAATCATCTCCTACAGATACGTTCCATACTATGTTTTTACACGTGAATCGATAAGCACTTGCATGTCTCAAAGAACCTATAGACACTACCTTTTTGCTAGAAAAGTTTTAGTTTTGGTTGAGAACCACAAAGGCATGTCTTAAGGAAGTCGCTTAAACTCTTGAGATTAGTCAGTCAATCGGGTTGCTTGGTTTGGAAAATTAACGAGGCTTGCACTGCTTGTAAACAAAGACACTCGTCACTTTCGCTTGCAGCCTTGTACACGCACAGTTTCCCTACTGTTTAATATAAAGGCTTTGTTCTGTTACATTGAAATGGTCGCATTCAAGCGACATCATCTGTGATTATGGTGACATGATTGGTGGCTTACACTACCTTTGCCTAATTAGCTATTACGTGGTTTTCAGATTTATGCACGAGAGATACTTTGCAGTCGTATTTCATATGAGGAATGTTAGTTCTTTGTTTGGTTTCAAAACTTTGTTGGAACACGTGGGAATCAGTATCCATTTTCAATTCACTCATCCGGATCTTCAAGTTGCTAATGTCATTGCTTCTCCATTTACTCAATAAGATAAGATTCGTTAATTTGATTACAGGATTATATTTCCCCACTTTGTAAATGTTTTGTCATGTAAAGTTGAAAGGCGTCAATTAGTGCACATCTCCTATAATTTTATTATTTTGCTTCATCAAGTTCGGCACAGTATTCCTTTTTCTGCCTGCATTGGCTCATATTTTCCATTTCAGGGAGCAATATCACGCTAAGAACCTACATCGAGCATGTCTTTATTTCCACCTTTATATACCTAAAACCAACTCTCCGAAACATTGATGTTCGCTCTTTTCAATGAATGTGGGTGTAATTACAATCGCATGTAACTACGCATATTCAAGTTTAAGTTCTTTGTTTAGCTCTGCATTAGCAGCCTGGGATGACTGTTGAAAGTTATGTTTGAAGTCAGCTCCGGTGGTGAGAGTCAGTAACGTCACCACACCTTACCGCCACACCCAGGTGCGCGTCCCTTGACGGGAGACCACGGGTTTGGTCCTTTCGAATCCCAGCGCATGATCGCTGTCTTCGAAATTTCAGCCGTTGAGCGAAGTGTAAAATTTTAGAATGAAAGACCAGCCCTTGCATCTTCTGCATTTGTATTGGAGAAGGTGCCTGTTCCTACTGACAAACTCATTTTGGTGATGGATCGTGAAGAATTATCTTTTTATATGGCCTCTAAACAACTTTGTGAGAAAAATACACTAAATTCCCAAGTGTAGCTATGTGAACGTAGTTTTTATTAAATGACGTTAGCAACAATCCAATAAATTGTTATTTTCATCTTTTTCTTCTTTCACAGTCAAAGTAAGTGTATGCTAAAGGAGAAGCCTCTGAAATGCAAGAAAACTTTTACTTTATATAGTTGCTAACAAATGAGTAGGTTATCTTCAGTTATCTTATTACATCTGTATGTTTCTTCTGCATGGGCTCTGAGAGATCGAATGTAACTTTCAATCTACTACTTATACTCGTAAGAAATAGAACTGTTCATTACACTTAATCGTTTGTAATTCATTAAAAATCAGATACCTTCCTTATCTCCTTGTAATGCTGATAATTTTTATAGTATTCTGATGTTTTACAGGAAACGATTACGAGCAGCTGGAAGCGGATTGTTCGATGATAACGACCGAAAACTGTTCGTGTTCATTCGCTAATTCTCCTTTAATTGAACACAGAACCGCCCTGACATTATTTTGCTGATCGTGTTTTCTTACATATCTTTCTGCGTAAGAATTCCTCTCGACTGATCGGTCATGATTTATCAAACAATGACGTCATTCAACATCCTCACAGGCTTGATACAGCCCCACATTTTTTAACCTCACTGGTGATTATACATATAAAAGTTAATGAATTTTCATTTTCACATTATTGAATTACTTGCACCACACGGTACATCAGAAAGAGACATTTATGCCACAGTCATTGGAACGTGCATCCTTGTAGCTGTAATTATTAATATTCTCGACGTTTCATATTATTCGCAAAATCTTGTAAAGTTGCTCATTGAGAAACCTGTAATTGGAATATCTCAATATACGATGACGGCACGTTTCAATCAGTACGACCCCACAAAGTCTGTCTGCTCTCTGTAAGCGGAGATATGCCAGTTCATAGTTTACAGAGAATTTACCGGGGCACGGACTTGTTGAGTTGCCGCGGCAGTCGCTGCTCCGTTATCAAGTAAGTACGTTACGCTGTTTCTCTACAGACTTTAATAGTGAATTTTGGTAGGAGTTAGTTCGATTCTGAGTTAGGATTCTCTGCAACGATTAAACTCAATCTGTAGTAGTAAATATAGAATTCTTGCTAGTGCTGATTTTCGTATCGTTGTAAGTAAATTGAAATGGAACTGAACTTGGTCTTTAATCGGTCACTATTCCCTTCATGTATCACGTGCCCAGTTAACTTTCATGATTCTTTTCGCTTGAGACAAGAGCTGGCTTTGATAATTCATTTATTAATGGAAAATGGTGAACTTTCTTGTCTGAGTCTTTGTGCGTAAGCAGTTGTGTGTGTCCATCTTACCTTAGTTCAAAAAATGATTGGTACGTTATTATTGACTGCTCTATGGAACCATAGGACTAGTAATTTTATGTGTGTTTCATTTAATTACAGTTTCAGGAGTAAGCTCCATCTGTTAAATAAATGTCCATTACGGAGCTACTTAGTCTGTTAGACTTCACCACAACGTACATACCTGCGCACCTTCACTCGTTCCATAATCTCTAACCTCATGTGTCCTGTGATTGAAAACTACTTGGAGTGTTTAGTAAAGTATAAACCCTGAGCAGTCTTTCTGGAGTTTAATAATTAAATTTCCGTGTTCTCGTAATCTTAGAACTTAGGGTTAACACACAGTTATTTGTGGAACTTCAGACTATTTGGCCCTCACTAGAACGTAAACCACGTTCAGCACGGTATTTATATCCAACGGATAGCTCTCAGATACGCATAGTCTTTGGTGTAAGGCGAAAGGCAGAACATAAAGGATCCACTTTAAAGCCATGCGGTCCGTTGAAAGGTACTTTACAGAAGACTTGAGATTTTATATTCTTTTCTGCGCTATATATACATGCTTATTCAGTATTCATATAATTTGCGGCATCTGTGAAGCTATTTTCCATCCTACTAATATTTATTCAAACCCTTGCTTGTTTGACATAAGAACTTCATTTGCGAGGGAATCACACTGAAGCGCCAAAGAAACTGCTATAGGCACGGGAATTCAAGTACAGAGATATCTAAACAGGTAGAATACTGCGCTCGGGCCAGATACGACTATATACGACAACAAGTGTCAGGCCCAGTTGTTAGATCGGTTACTTCTGGTACAATGGCAAGCTATCAAGATTTAAGCAAGTGTTATAGTCGGGCACTGTCGATGGGACACAGCATCTCGGAGGTAGCGATCAAGTGGGGATTTTCCCGGACGACCTTCTCACGAGTGCACCGTGAACGTCAGCAGTCCGGTAAAACATCAAATCTCCGATATGCCTGCGGCCAGAAAAAGATCCTGCCAGAACGGCACCAACGACGACTGAAGAGAATCGTTGAACGTGACGGAAGTGCAACCCTTCCGCAAATTGTTGCAGATTTCAGTGCTGGGCCATCAACAAGAGTCCGCGTGCGAACCATTCAACGAAACATAATTGATATGGGGTTTTGGAGCCGAAGGCCCACTCGTGTACCCTTGATAACTGCACGACACAAGGTTTTACGCCTTGCCTGGGCTCTTCAATACTGACATTGGACTGTTGATGAATGGAGACATGTTGCCTGGTCGGACTAGTCTCGTTTCAAATTGTATCGAGCAGATGGACGTGTATGGGTATGGAGACAACCTCATGAAATCACGGACCCTGCATATCAGCATGGGACTGTTCGAGCTAATGGAGGCTCTGTAATGGTGTGGGGCGTGTGCAGTCGGAGTGATATAGGACCCCTGATACGTCTAGATACGACTCTGACAGGTGACACAACGTAAGCATCCTGATCACCAGCATCCATTCATGTCCACTGTGCGTTCCGACGGACTTGGACAATTCCAGCAGTACAATGCGACACCCCATGCGTCCAGAATTGCTAAAGAGTTGCTCCAGGAACACACTTCTGATTTTAAACACTTCCGCCGATCAGAATACTCCTCACACATGAATACTATTGAGCATATCTGGGATGCCTTGCAACATACTATTCAGAAGAAATCTCCACCCCCTCGTATTCTTACGGATTTATGGACAGCCCTGCACGATTCGTGATGTCAGTTCCCTCCAACACTACATCAGACATTAGTCGAATCTATGCCACGTCGCGGTTCGGCACTTCTGCGTGCTCGCGGGTCCCTTCTTTGGCTCTGCAGAGTATATTCGGTTTCATTGTACTCAAAAGACGGGAGAGAGTAAACTGTCTTCAGCAGAGGAGATAATTTCTTATTTTCAAAGTAACTTTTCATCTAACAAGATAAGCTTTTGATGGAGAGGAGCCTGAAAGGACGTGCTTTTAGTGCCAAAGGCCTAATATTTAGCTACTATACAACTTTATTTCAGTTTATTTGGTAGTGTAGGATACGGGTTACAAGTCCATTTGCATTGAACAAACCACTCCTACAAGAAGTCATTCATTAACACAGTCAGGAAGTAACTACATGAGATCTGTGGTGAGGGTTCAGATTTCAATTTATGGGAGTTGACAAAAATTTTAATACACCAAAATACAATACATTACCACGTCTAACACGATGCAGGAAACCGGTTGCCGTTCAAAACAACTCCCATTCGTCTGGTATTGTATAAATAAAGGTCCTGTATGGTTTTCTAAGGGATCTTACACCATTCTCCATGCAAAATATTCGCAATGGAAGTGCTCAGTGATAACACACCTTTTCTCCAAAGTAGACCACGAACGCTCTATAATATTGAGATCTGGTGGCTGTGTTGGTCAGATTGGTCAAGGGAGATGCGACAGTTCATCCTGTTGCTCACAAAACTCGTCCTGCACTACGTGATCTATATGAAAATGTGCACGTCTTGGAGCGCAGCTTCGCCATTGGGGAACGACCATGGCAAAGACCTGATCACCCAAAACTGTGACATTAACGCAGTGATGCGACCCTGCAGAGCGACCATGGGATCTACGGAATACCAGTCATCACCCAATCTTCTCTACGTTTCATTCTTGGGACGTCTAAACTGGATCCGAAGTTGGGACAGTGTGAAAAAAACACTCATCCGAACAAATCATTTTCTCCCCTTCCCTCACAGTGCAGGATTTATAGCTTCAGCGCCACCTTTTCCCGTTGATGGTGTTTATATCACTGATGAGTGTTTTGGAGTTCCAGCTAGCTTTGCAATTCCCGGTTTCTGGAACTCCGTGTTATTTTGGTGATGACAGGGTTCGCGAATGCGATCTTTAGTTCTTCAGTGACTTTTGCAGCTGCAGTCCTCTTCTTTTCCGTGGCATTCCTCTTCAATGATCGTTTGTCACGAACATTTAGCCCACACTTCCCTCCACATTGTGACTTATCAGATGATGTTTTCCCGCTTTCCTTGTATGTGTTACAAATCTTCGAAAATGTGCCTCGTGAAACACCAAACACTTCGGCTACCTTGGTTATTGGAAGCAGCAACCTTACGAGCACCAACAGTTTGCTCACGCTCCAGTTCACTCAGCTCCGACATAATGTACCCACACCTACACAGAACACTGTCTGACCACAACTGACAATAGTACCTTATTAAGGTCGTGTTTGTGGTTGTGATCATTCGTGGTCAGATACCACTGCGCAACCTGTAGGCTTGGCTAGCATCTCCATTTATGTTCAAGAACCCATTTCTCGCTTCCACTTTTTGTCCAGCACCTATACCATTGTTTAGCTTATTTCGAGCCCCTTTTCATTATTCCGTTGCTCCAAGATGAAGTTCCTGGTCACTACAGCAAATAAAGGAAAGTTAAATCACGTTTTGTTCGCTTATAACTCAGGTTTCACACACAAGGGAATGTTTTCAGGGCATTAAAACCAGACTCATAATATGAACTCACAGATTAAATTTAATGTAATGTCGTATCTTATTTTTTCCCTCTACTGTTCCTTAAGCATAAACAAAGAAATGTCGAAAGTAATGAAAAGGAGTAGTAGAAAGAAGAATAATGGCCCGATTAACATCAAAACTGGGAACGACACGACAGTGGAAGAAGTGAAAGAACTCTTGTTATCTGAGAAGGTAGGATTACATTGGATGATCGAAGCAGTGAGGATATACGGAACAGACTTACACAGACACCGAAATACTTCTTCAATAAATTGACGGGAACAGAGGAAGAAGCTGCTTGCTTTATAGAAGAATATTTGAGTAATATCAGCTGTGAATGTCGAACCATTTAAATAGATTCGTTACAATGTAACACGGAAAATCGAATTAACTTCTGTTTTGAGGTAGAGTTTGTGTACTCTGTCACACCATATGCTTGTGTTGAGAATTCATCAGATTCTTTCCAACTTCCTAAACTTGTGATATATTTATTGCACTCTACATCCTGAATGGAATCGATTACTTCTCCTTAATCACATCTCTTATTCTTACATCACACACACACATTATATATATATATATATATATATATATATATATATATATATATATATATATATATATATATAAAGTTGGATAGTTTTCTCCCTCTGTTAGCGTGTCCAGTACTCCTGTGGAGGACTGTGTGGGCGGGGAGGTGACGGGGCGGTGTAACCCAGTCAGTTTAGATTTACATTAATAATGTCTTTGTACAATTTTGCTGTTTTTACTGTTACAATCGATATCACATAGCCGAGTCCTACCAAAGTTCATAAAACATTTTAGATCGTAAAAAACTGGGGAAACAAGTATCAGTCTACTTTTGACTGTCAAACTACGTGGAGGTAAAAGCTAGAAAGTGCAAGTTATGTACTAGAATGAAAGAAACCATCTTAATGCGACACGTAACAGACGTGGCTGATTTTATTCAAATAACATTCAATTACTACCTAAATCTGAAATTTTAACTTACCGTCCGTTTCTAGCATACGAGTAAAATCAATTCTCTTGAACAGAAAGCTTCTTATCGACATTTAAGGAATTTTAAAATTGGCGACTGTGACAGGACTTGACTTTCGGGGCATATTCAGTGTATTTAAGAGCAGATTCGTCACTGGTGTACTGCTTCGATAAGAGAGAGCCATGTCTTGGCAATTTAATTTTTGGGAGACACACCCAACACACGTCTAATGAGAATAAGCACACAGGACGTTATTCTTTGTCTCCTGGTCTCAGTATCGGCCAGCTTGCTGCGGTTTTGTTGACTTCACGAGTATAGCAACTAAAAGTAATACGTCGGGGCTTAGCTGCGTTCCCGTTTTCGTAACACGAGGGTTGTCCAGAAAGTAAGTTCCCATCGGTCACGAAATGGACACCACAGTGAAAACCCTTTGAATCTTTGCACAGATGTGTTGGTTAGTGTCTCTAGTGTGACCGTCGATCGCATCAAGACGCTTTTTTCAGTTGTGAGCGCACCGTGAGCGAGTAAAGGTGCCTAGAACAATGATGTCTCCCGCCAAGCAGGAGCACCCACTGAGAGGCTACGCCTTAATGAATGCAGCCCACCTAGCACAACTGCCACGCACTTCCTTCCTCATGGCAATTCTCAGCCGTACTCTGCAGGGGCAGTGAAGACTCTCCTGCAGCCTTTTCGATGGGAAGTGTTCGATCACCCATAACACAGCGCTAATTGGCTCGTCATGAGTATCAACTCTGTTACATGAAACGCTGGATACGAAGACAACACTTGGGCGCAGGATACGCGCTATAGACCAGCATAGAGAATTATCGGAAAGCACAGGCGGCTGCCTTCTATGACGATGGTGTTGTAAATTTGGTATGAGGCTCCGACAAATGTCTATGTCGGAGCGGCGACTATGTAGAGAAGTATTTGGGAAGTATAGCTAACTTTTGCAAATAAAATGTTTTTGATTTTCACTGTGGTTTCCACTTCGCGACCGATCGGAACTTACTTTCTGGACAACCCTCGTATTATCGTTTGACCAACAATCGCTTAACTCCGGAACTGGATGAATCTTAAATATGATTTTCTAAACTCTCGATTTTGTTGCGCCCATGTGCCTCCACATCTAATCTGCAGTACCTACACAATGAATCAGCTTTCTGTCGAATGAGTACCGGGCGGCTGTTACGATGGCCGTTCCACCCACCCCCCTCTCTCCTAGTGCAAAGTGAAGAATAGCTGCACTGTATCTGCAGTAATAGCAATAACCCGGTCACGGCCTTGTGTCGCAGTCTTTAGTTTTACTTTACTTACTGTAATATCACTTTCGTGGTAGATACTGTGCTGTGTCGGGGAACCAAAGAATTTACTCCTTGTATAAGAAAAGCGAACATTATCATTGCATTATCTCTGATTTTTATTATCTCCGTTCTTGAATGTAATGTTAATTACCACACTTTTCTTCTTACTCTGATAAAAAGGAAGGGAACTTATAGTTCTGAATGTTACGTATTATGACTCGATAGGAGTAGTAAAAGTTGTATCCAAGGAAGAAATAAAAGAGTGCTCAACTATGATAAATAGTTGGATGAAATTCGAAAGTAAATATTACTCTTTCTGGTCATTCTAATTACTATGGAAAGTTTTAGTTTCACTACGACGACACGGAGGTGAAGAGATACTGGGGAGCTTGGCGAATGAACCTGCAAATAAACACGGAGACTTTCAATGGACTCAGGAGCACGCAACAAGAAATCTGTCACAGCTCTTTAACAATGTAAACTAAACGACAAAACACACACAACCCCAGTTTGGTCTCAATCGACATTTCAGTACACCATTTGAAAACCAAGAATACATGCTAATCTTGTCTGTAAAACCACAAAATACGATAACAATAACACTATATTACCTATACAGTAATGCTGTGATGGGTATTTACTAGTTTGTTTACTCCTATTTTCTGTGTTTCCAGTGTCTACAGATATTTGTAAGTAAGGTTTTCCTTTCGTTATTCCTAGCATGATTTTTAAAACGAAGACGACAGAAGCAAATGTTTAGCTTGAGCAAATTAATGAAACCAGTAGTAATTCAAGCCCCATTAAAACATGTGTCACGTAGCAAGAAAAAGTCTACATCAGTGTTACAAAGTTGAGACCCGCTGCAGTACGTTATGATAAATGTAAGCTCGTCGATGCGTGTCCAGTACAATGTTTCACATCCAACTGCGCAAAAAACCTGGCATATTATGTTTTATTCCTCGACTACCGTCCTATTCTGACCTTAATATCAACAGCTTCTTTTCTGCAGACGACTTCTTAACAGATGAAGCAATTTAAAACTTACAGTTTCCGATCAAAGAAAGACTTTAGTGTGGATGAAGAGCAGTAAAATATTTCTCTTATTCCGCATAAAATGGGTTATAAAAAGGCTTAAAACCTCTCCTTTGGTCTTGTACCGAAAGGCAAGAGCACTGAGTACAGTGCATTGTGTTAATTCCAATCACAGTACCGTACCATTTGAAGGGATCCGTTGTGGTGACCTGATCAATAATAATTAGTTTCGTTCTAGCAGCTCACACACGGTTGCTATTACCATCGAGGCGCTGTGTCACAGCAGGTGTGGTGGCCATCACAGTGCAATCTTCTCAGACATAGCTCAAAAGAGCCACATTCCGTACACCGGAGCTCTAGTAACAAACACGTGCAACAGACTGCGCTGCCGTTGGTTCTGCGAATCCTCCACATTGTACGGAATTAGAATCCTAGAGCGGATTACGAGCGATCGAATCCAAAGACATGAAATGTGTGAGATTTACAATCCCCGGAACAAAACGAGCCGTCTGAAAACACACAACCCGCCTGTTATGTTTCTCCGTACTGAGCTGTTTTCAGAGTAAGACTAACGTCAGCCGATTACATCTCGGGAGCATGTAGGAGGCAAACACCTTCACTAGCAGTCGAGATGCACGATTGTGGTTATCAAAAACACGTTTCTCAGAACGACCATAGCACAGTGGAAGCCCCGTCGATGGATTCGCATTTCCAAGGAACTGGGAAGAGAGAAATACCATTGCGTGGTCAAACAGTTATTCTGGAGTCATTTATAATCTGATTAAATTAGTTCCGACTTTATTATATAATTGTTTATTAGGCTACACATATACCGGGTGATCAAAAAGTCAGTATAAATATGAAATCTTAATAAACCACGGAATAATGTAGATAGAGGGGTAAAATTGACACACATGCTTGGAATTAGAACAAAAAAAAAAAGTATTGCTAGACGCGTGAAAGATCTCTTGCGCGCGTCGTTTGGTGATGATCGTGTGCTCAGCCGCCACTTTCGTCATGCTTGGCCTCCCAGACCTCAGTCCGTGCGATTATTGGCTTTGGGGTTATCTGAAGTCGCAAGTGTATCGTGATCGACCGACATCTCTAGGGATGCTGAAAGACAACATCCGACGCCAGTGCCACACCATAACTCCGGACATGCTTTACTGTGCTTCAAATGGTTCTGAGCACTATGGGACTTAACGTCTGAGGTCATCAGTCCCCTAGAACTTAGAACTACTTAAACCTAACTAACCTAAGGACATCACACACATCCATGCCCGATGCAGGATTCGAACCTGCGACCGTAGCGGTCGCGCGGTTCCAGACTGTAGCGCCTAGAACCACTCGGCCACCCCGGCTGGCCTTTACAGTGGTTGGTTGGTTGTTTGGGGAAGGAGACCAGACAGCGTGGTCATCGGTCTCATCGGATTAGGGAAGGATTGGGAAGGAAGTCGGCCGTGCCCTTTCAGAGGAACCATCCCGGCGTTTGCCTGGAGTGAGCCTTTACAGTGCTGTTCACAACATTGTTCCTTGACTACAGCTATTGTTGAGTAATGATGGTGGAAATATTGAGCATTTCCTGTAAAGAACATCATCTTTGCTTTGTCTTACTTTGTTATGCTAATTATTGCTATTCTGATCAGATGAAGCGCCATCTATCGGACATTTTCTAAACGTTTGTATTTTTTTGGTTCTAATAAAACCCATGTCATTCCAAGCATTTGTACCTCTCTATCTACATTATTCCGTGATTTATTCAGTTTTCAAATTTATACTGACTTTTTGATCACCCGGTAGATCTGTAAGACTTTTCAATGGAAACTATAAAACACTCAAAACTATAACGGCTCTCAACGGCAACGAGAATGTCTCAAAAGCGTACCTGTTCGGCCACGGTATTTGGAAAACAAACTCAAGTAATACGAAATTTTACTGTAATTGGCAAACTAGTGCAATGATTTGGGATGCACTGTCCGGTTAGAAGTTCCCGATAATATATCTCTAGAAACGATAGATGACATTTGAAAATGAAACAGTCTGAATTCGTGGACGTAGAATAATGTTATGAGCTATGAATTAAAGACGTAGACTTCTGATCCATCCACTTATCTTGCCCAGAGTTGACAGACAAATGGCGAAATAACTGGAAGAAGAAAGGACTGTCAGGGCTTAACCCTGTCATCAACAACGTTATAAGGATCGAAACAAAAGCTCTAACTGGAAAGGATAGGGAAGGAAATCAGCTTTGCCCTCTCAAAAGAACCACCCAGGGAGGCATCTAAACCGTTACGGAAAAGTTACATCTGAATGTCCAGATGAAGTTTTGATCCGACGGCGTCTCGACGATGAAACCAGCGCCTTCTATCACACCATCACATTCAGTGCGACAGTTTAGCGCTTTAAGAGAGGAAGGACATGGATCTAGTCAGGTGTGCACAAATAAGCATTTACAGCCTGTGTAATGGGCACAAATATCCCTTGGTCTTTCGTTACGAAAAGAGGTGAGAAATGTCTCTACAGCCAAAGTAATCTGGCTAACTCAGTGGAGAGGTTACTTTCCGGCAGAGATGATATCCAAACGTATTATAAAAATGGATGTATGTGTGTAAGTACACAGTTGTTCCAGTTCCGTTAGGACTGTGGCTACAAAAAATAAGCTATCGACTATGTACACAAAATCACTGCTTTTAATCAAAATATCCTCCATTTGAAACAATACACACTGAAATTGTGTTCTGAAAGAATCACTGTAGTCCTTTAACGGAATTGCATTTACTATTGCGGTACAGTTTTCTTTGATGTCCTTCACTATGTCGTAACGGCGTCCTTTCGTTGCCAACTTCAATCAGGGGAACCAGAACTCAGCTGGGGGCCAAATACGGCGGGTTATCCAAGACTGATCCGCCTGCTGGCCAATACCTCGCGCAAGGACTTCGCTTCGAGGGATGGGACTTCGTCGTGGAGGAGCGACCAGGAACTTGCCTTTCGTTGCTCTGATGGAATTCGAAGAATTCTGACCCACAAACAGAAAAGTAATACTAAATGTGATGTTTCACAGCAGATTCGCTTTGCCGACTGGTGTCAGACACGTACACTTACATTCTCGGTCAGGACGCCTACCGCAGCGACGTCAGCGCTTCGATCTTCCACAGAGCTGTTGCTGAAACTTCAAGGATCGTAAGGCCGCATCTCGCGACGATATAGCATTGGAGTTTGGAATTTCACACAAGTAGTCCTAATGGAAATTTGACACGCCGTGTATGTATGTTCCACATTTCCTTCTAAACCAAACTTGCTACACACATCACTTACTTTCTCTAAAGAATCGCTCTGGTGTTAAGAACCGCCTACCTATCAAAACGGGGAGAGGGGGTGGGGGGGTATAGCACGACGTGCGGATACTCAGAACTTACACAGTATTTGATAAAGCGAGCACTTACTGATTTGCCACAAACCCCCCGCAAAATGATGAAATAAAAAAAAGTTTATCACTTACTAGGTTTTCGGTGTTCATGCAGTAAAACTGCCGCTTCAGGACGTTTTAATTTATTAATTCGTTACTACTAACTGTATTAGCGGCACATTTTCCAGACAGAGTTCACATATATCACTTGTACATGAAAAATTGTATCCCTGTACTGTACATGGTTCTGGAGATATGAAGTCTTAAAGACCAAGCTGCGTGAAGATAAAACTGCAGAGTAAAATTCGCTACATACACAAATGAAATATGTGCACAAAAATTTGCGAAATGTGGTTAGCCATCAGTCTTCTAACTGGTTTGATGCGGCCCTCCACGAATTATTCTCCTGTGCCAACGTTTTTCATCTCGTAGTAGAAATTGCAGTCTACGTCCTCAATTATTTGCTGGATGTCTACATCTTTTACCCTCTACGGCTCCCTATAGTACCACGGAAGTTACTGCCTGACGTCGTAACAGATGTCCTATTACCCTGTCCCTTCTTCTTGTCGGTGTTTTCCATATATTCCTGTCTTCACCGACTCTCTTGAGAATTCCCTCATTGCATACCTTATCAGTCCACCTAATTTTCAACATTCTTCTGTAGCACCACATGCCAAATGCTTCGGGTCCCTTCTTTTCCGGTGTTCCGACAGTCCATGTTTCACTACCACATAATATTGTGCTCCACAAGTACACTGTCGAAAACTTTTTCCTCAGTTCAAGGCCTATGTTTGATACTTGTACATTTCTCTTGGCCAGAAATGCCCTTTTTGCATGGGCTGTTCTGCTTCTTATGTCCTCCTTGCTCCGCCCATTATGCGTTATTCTGCTGACCAGGTAAAATATAAATACATGTGAAACATATGTGACATGTTCACACTATATGGCAAAGCCATGGGTAAAAAGCTCCTCAAAATCCCCTGGATCGATTCAACCGAACTTAGTTCATATATTACTTACTACCAGGACAGGTACTGTGGGGGTAAGAGCCACCAGCCTGATATTGGAATGGGTGTAATAATATGGAGCTCACTATCAGTATCTGAATGTTTTGAATACGTAGTAACAATTGTCCTGAGCAGGAGAGCTTCTGTGAAGTTTGGAAGGTAGGAGACGAGGTGCTGGGGGATGTAAGACTGTGTGACGGGTAGCTGAGTTGGTAGAGCACTTGCCTGCGAAAGGTAAAGGCCCCACGCTCGAGTCTCGATCTGGCGCGCAGTTTTAATGAGCCAGGACGTTTTATAATTATCCATGCTACATCACATTATAAACTACATTTTCATCTCACACCGGATTCTACGTGCGTATTTTACATGTACAAGGATCATAACTTTGAACCTTTATGTCTCGGAGACGGATAAAGGTATCAATAAAATTTTCAAGGTTGTTCGAGAGCGGGATCTTAGGAACATATCGTAAAAATTTCAGCGATTTGCAGTGTATAGCCGTCTCGGGAAATGCGGTTCGGGTTTGGTACGAAAAAATGACAAACATTTTTAGCGGTTTTCTAAGGAAAAACCCGAGAAATAATGGTGCCTCCACAAGCCCCTTACACCCACGGCAGACCACAGCAAATGGAAAACAACAAAACAATTAGCTCCATTTCCCTGAGCAGGAGGAAGTGTTTAATATTCATACCTTTGCCCTCTTCTGTTGGATAGTGACACAAAGACGAGTCTTTCCTTGGGTATACAAATGGTACCTAGCCCAAGCGCTGTCCAAAACACTTAATCCCATATTTGTCACCAATAGAACCCGAGACACGAGCCACAGCAGAATCTCGTTTTTATGCACGGCATATTGGAACATATATTAGGGCCGCCGTCTGGTGGGACCCTTGTCACGGTCCGCGCGGCTCCCCACGTCAGAGGTTCGAGTCCTCCCTCGGGCATGGGTGTGTTTGTTGTCCTTAGCGTAAGTTATTTTAAGTTAGATTAAGTAGTGCGTAAGCTTAGGGACAGATGACCTCAGCAGTTTGGTCCCATAAGACTAACCACAAATTTCCAAACATATTAGGTAGCACATGTTGTCGCATCCGTACCGATTATAGAAATTCTAAGCGTTAGAAAAGCCACAGAAGTGTATTATTTTTGTTCACGGGGGGGGGGGGGGGTTTACATGGTCAACTTGAAGGTAACAGCGGTTCATGGTTTGGGAATGAGAGAAAACAAAAACAGTATATGATCGTTAATTTGTTTTGTTCAATTGATTAGCGATTCTAAATTGTTTTGGTTTCCACTGTTCGTTGCGATTAGTGTTGTTACCAGGCCTGTTAGGGTATGAACACTATCGGACGTTGAATAACATGAAGATGTGTATTCGCGTGAAACAGCGTTATCAGCGCCAGACTCAGTTTGGAAGGGGCCTAATTGTGAGTCTCCATTTGCCCAGCTTATTGAAATGCAAAATACCCAGATTTGTGGGGCATTCGAATACGGCAGTGCACTGATGTCGAACTACATGGCAAAGCGAGGGGAGATATACCGTCGAGGTCCTGAGCGACCACGTCTGTTCAGCTCAAGGGAGAACCGATGTATTGTGCACTAAGCACAACGCAACCCCTTAGGAGCAACTAATGGACAGCCTGCAGCGCTTTTTAAATCTTGAGAACTCTATATTCTAGAGATGTGTATGAACCTTATGTTAACAAATCAATCAAATCACCCTTCTGTACTATGCTACGTCATTCGTCGGCAACTAACAGCAGTCGAACCAGGGAATAAGCGTCGTTCAATGCGTAAGCTGCCGTCAACAACGCAACAAAAACATCTGCGTTTGGAGTGGAGCCGCGGTCGGGAAGCACAGACTGTTGGTGAATGGCTTCACATTGTGTTCAGCAATGAATCGCGTTTCTGCACTACTCCGCATGACAATCGTCGGTGAGTGTGGCGGCGTTCGGGGGAAGGACTCCATTGTTCCAGTATTGTGGAGAGGCATAGGGGTATTTCTCCTGACGTCACACTGTTGGGAGCCACTGGGTTCGTCTTCAGGTCACGGCTGGTGTGACTGAAGGGACTCTGACGGCACAACGGTACGTCTCGGACATCCTGCATCCTCATGTGTTACCGCTCATGCGACAGGATTATGTTCTCGTGTTTTAACAGGAAAATGCTCGTCCACACACCGCACAAGTCTATACGGACTTTCAGCGTCATGTTGAGTACTCGCGCAGCCAGCACGATCTCCATATTTGTTCACCAGCTCGGACGTTAATATCGTCCCAGTGCCAGCACCAAGGATATCAAGAATCAGTTACATCGGTTGTGGGCCAGTCTGCATCAAGACAAGATACAACGGCTTAATGGCACCGTTTCCTTCCATCCAGACAAGAGGGGGTGCAATTTCATTCTAAAAAGTGCGCGCTCATAGTGCCAAATTCTTTGTAAATTTGACTCGATTTTGTAATCATTGAAATAACATCACATATCCTCCAAACCCGTTAAGTTTCATTTCATTTCCTCCTCCCCTTCTAAGTTTTTCACTTCATTTTGTCAACCAGTGTATGTTTAAAAGTTCATGATTTCAAATTTTACTGATAAGGAACCGCTATGAACAAACTAAAACGCAATCAAAGTTGATGTGACACACTCCACTCCAGCAGTGTGGGCACCATCACCGAGGGCTTAATACAGCATCGTAACATATTGATAAAAATAAATTGTTTAACATTGGAAAAGGCAACTTCCACTTTTTCCGAAAAAATGTTCTCAACTCGGTCTACTGATAGCGCAAATGACCCTTTTTTTCCTTCACCTTAATCTCACCATTTCAATCTTTCTTCTCCCCACGACCATATGCACGATGCAAGTAGACAGCTTTAACTAGTGTGAGGTCCCGATGAAGGGGAACGATAAACGAGACATTTGGACATTCTAATAACTAAAATTATGATGACAGTGGAGGGTGGGGGAGTCATTACGCAAATTTCATGTGATTCAGCACCCAAAGAAAAAAATACATTCAGATAGTTTAATCGGTAGTTTAAGGGGAAACAAAATGCAGACACTTTCGCGGCATTTTAAGCAGTGAAAGAAGCACTGGGAAAACATTTACTGGGCTTGCAGTTTTAATAAACTGACCTACGGTCACGTGATTCGATGCACAAAGAAAGTGGATTGAAGTCAAACATTTAAAGCGGCTCTTTACAAAAAATACTAGGCAAAACTGTCCTGTAGTGCATGAAGGAAACGTCAACCTCGTTAAGAAGTCTGAATAATGTATACGTGAGAGAACCAAGTGTCCATGCGCCCATCCCCGTTTGCAAGTTCGTTGTTCAGTGACGAGCACTAATATATATATATATATATATATATATATATATATATATATATATATATATATATATATATATATATATATATACTGTCGATTTCCGCCTAGAGAGAATTTCTGTGTTTAATTGCCAACCCCGCCAGAGCAAAGCTTCTACAGCTTCTCGGGTCATATACTTGTGTGTTCAAACACAGAATCATAGATACACTGCAAAGGTCGTTTGAAAAAGTTGGCAGGCTTACCATAGGTCACTAAAAGAAGAACGTATCTACGAATACCAGACTGATTGAAAGAGAAGAAGAATGGAAAACATGCTTACAAATCCACCAAATTCTAATCGTTTCTCGAATTACGTAATTCGTTCACATTTCTAATTTGTGGAAACATTATGTGGCTCGATTTACGATTCTATAGACACGTTTGTGGTTGACGCGTTTCACATTGAAATTACCTGACGTCTTAACGCCTGTGCTATCATCACATTCCCTCCTTCGTTTCAGTGCTTCACGCATGTCGCTCGCTGATTCTGCAGAGAAACTCATTTCTGGTCTTTTGAGGTCACACAGTTTTTGGCATCTTTGTAAACCAACTCGTCCCAGATGCTTTGATTTTTCTATTTACCGTTTTTCTCAAAGTCTATACTGTGCTCCAAACATACACTTTCATAGATTTCATCCTCAAACTAAGGCCTATATTTGATACTAGTAGACTTCTTTTGGCAGGGAATGGCCTCTAAGCATGTGCTAATCAGATTTTGACGTCCTCCTTGGTTCGTCCGTTCGTCTTCCATGGTAGCAGAACTACTTCGTCTCTTACATGGTCATCAGTTTTGATGTTAAGTTTATAGATAATCTCATTTCAAATACTCCTCTTCTGTTTTTTCTCAAACCACATTCCGTACTTAGTACACTGTTTGTTCCATTCTTCCTCAGTTTTACTGAGAATAGCAACATCATCAATTTTAATCGCACTCCTGAACCTTCCTTTTATTTCCGTGATTGTTTCTTAGACGCACAAGTTGAACAATGGGGAAGTAATACTGCATCGCTAACACCTTCTTTAATCGAGTAACTTATCTCTTGGCTTACCATTCATACTGTTCGCTCTTGTTTCTTGCAAATACACTCTAAGATAAAAACCAAGGTGTTTGCAGAATGGCCACAAACCGATATTCGTACAGGTACCGACAGAAAATGCAAAACTGTAAGCTTTGCATGGCGACGAATAAATGCGTGACGAAGCAGCGCCATTTCACCGCGCAGCTGGCAAGTATAGTAAATAGGGGATATGTCGATTCCAGGGCATAAAGTCTCTGTGAATATTTTTCCGTGTACTCAGCAGGATAGTAACTATGCCTTGCAGACAGGCGCTTGAACAATATACACCGAGAGAGTACGCGCAGTTGGGCTAGAAGAAACCTGTTAGAGTGATCGGCGAATCACTCCACATTTGAATAGGAGCGATGCCTTTTTCGACGATGATGGCAGGAATGGGTCAGGAAGGAAGCAGTCGACCTAGAGAAACGACAGAACATGAATAACGAGCAATGGCATATGATTAGTGAAACTGCACAGTTCAAATTTCTAGGTGTTCAGATAGATAGTAAGCTGTCGTGGAAAGCTCACGTTCAGGATCTTGTTCAAAGGCTTAATACTGCCATTTTTACTATTCGAACGGTACCGAAAGTGAGTGATACTTCGACACGTAAATTAGTCTACTTTGCTTATTTTCATTCACTAATGTCGTATGGTATTATGTTTTGGGGTAACTCTTCCCATTCTAGAATGATATTTTTGGCTCAGAAACGGGCGGTTCGGGCAATAAGTGGTGTGAGTTCACGAACCTCTTGTCGACCTCTGTTCACGAGTCTGGGTATTTTGACATTGGCCTCTCAATATGTATATTCCTTATTGTCGTTTCTTGTTACCAATATTAGTTTATTCCCAAGAATAAGCAGCTTTCACTCTGTTAATACTCGGCAGAAATCAAACCTCCATTTGGATCGGACTTCCTTAACTCTTGTGCAAAAAGGTGTGCAGTATGCTGCTGCATCCATTTTCAGTAAGCTGCCACTCGAATTCAAACATCTTAGCAGTAATCCACGCGCTTTCAAATTGAAACTGAAGAGTTTCCTCATGTGTCACTCCTTCTATTCTGTGGAGGAGTTCCTTGAAAAATTAAGCTGATTCTTGTTGTATTGTTGATAGCGTTTACTTAAACTTATAGACTCACTTTTTTGCAGGTTCATGAACATTTATTTTTATCTGTTTACTTTTATGTTGTAAGTTCATGTACTGGCACGTTCCATGACCTTGGAGATTTGCTCCTCTATTTGGTCCTACGGAACTTGACGTGTAAATAAACAAATAAATAAATAAAGCAAACGTCTTATAGGCAACCAGAGCTCCGGATTCGTCATTATCATCGATCTAGTATGCAACTGGCGCTTGATTGACCACAAGGACTATTAATAGGCGGCTGACAGAATGGTGCTGAGCTCATTGTGCCCCCGGCGGCGACTACCGTTGACTTCCGTACATCAACAAGCCAGTAAGTGCTAGAATAAGGACCAGAAGTGGACCAAAGCTCAGGCTGTAAACTTCTCTCTCCAATGAATCATCCATTTTTTTCTGAAATTGGAATTGTCTGTACATGTACATCACAGCTTCCGATTTCTGTCCCATTCGGACAATTCCTCTGTCGTGCGGCGTGGTATTATTTATAACTTAGCGTGTATTGTATATGTTGTTAGCAGTCTTTCTCTGTAACTCATACACGTTTTTCTGACAATGTCAAACATATTGCGCCATTTTACATTACTGAATACTTATTCTACGTCGACAGATCCTGTCGTTTTGGTATCAATGCTTAAAGGAGTAAGAGGCTGGAAAAACAAATTTAAACAGTTCAGAAGCAAAAAAGTGATGGTTGGTAAATTGTTTTAGTGTGAAAGCAGTATTTCGACATGAAATACCAGGACTGTTCGGAAAGTAATGTCCAGTCGATCGCGAAATGGAAAGCGCAGTGAAAATCTGACGACACTTGCCATAGACGTTTTGAACTGCATCTCTAGTATGAACGTCGATCGCGTCACGTTGCTCTTTTCTGTTCTGAGCGTACAATGAGCACGTAAAGATGCTTAGAAAATAGTTTCACCCACCAAGGATAAGTGCCCATGAGAATTTCGCCTAATTTCACGTAGCCCATATAACGTACATGTCATGCAATTCTTTCTTCATGACAATTTTCGGCAACACACTGCAGGTCCAATGAGGACGCTTCGGCAGCGTTTTCGGCGGGACTTGTTTGATCACCCGCCATACAGCCCGAACTTGAGTCTCTCTGATTTTCATCGCTGGTCACATGAATCACTGTCTATGAGGATAATGTTTAGGCACATACAACAAGGTGCAGATCAAAGTAGAGAATTGGCAGAAAGCACAAGAGGCTGCCTTCTACGACGAGGGTATTCGAACGTTGGTACAATGCTACGACAAATGTGTCAGTCGGAGCAGCGACTATGTAGAAATGTAGCCGAAAGTTGTCGCCGACTGCTGCAAATAAAACATTTTCGATTTTCACTGTGGCCCGCATTCCGCGACCGGCCTGACCTAGCTTTCCGTATAGCCCTCGCAGAAGAAGCATCACACTCCCATTGCCCTCGTGGCCCAGGGAGTGGACAGCCACTCCGGCTTCCGCGCGCTACCGCGGCGCACGGCGGGTTGCCGTCTGGGGGCTGTGCAGGCGTCGTGGCGAGATTGCGGTCGCCGCACGGGAGGTGTGGGGAGAAGCTGGGGCAGCGCCGGCATCTGTCGCCTCGCCTGGGCTTCGTCCTCCCAGGGGCCGCGCTGCCCTCTTAAGCGAAAGGTCAGCGAATCACAAGCAGCGAGCTGAGAGCCGCCGCCCAGGGCCAACACCTGCCTGTGGCCGAGGGTCGCCAGGCAATCAAAGCCGTGCGCCACCCAGCCGGAGCACTCCAATCGCCTTTAAAACAGGTTCGCTCGTCAGCATGACTTTACCAATAAATAAATGAATGAGAAATTTTTAGTGGGCTGGACGTCCGTTCAAGTTAGACGAAGAAACGACCATGTAGAGCCGCTCCTGAAAGTACACGGCTCGCCATTAAAATTCAGTAACACGCAGCAAATAAAAATTCGAAGTTCTTCTTACTGTGCGTACACAGCATGGTAGGAAGAATACATGGCATAGTTGGAGGAACACATGACAAAATTTTGGAGGAGTGAATTGCCACATCAGGCAGCAGTAATGGTTTAAACACTGCTGAAGATCGACTCAAACAGATTTTAACGATATTGCTGTGCCTGTAATCTTAAGAAGAACTGTGCGATGTTCCTTAGAAGGCACACGCACTGCAATATGGCATTCCAATCCAATGTGTGTGAAATCTAATGGGACTTTACTACTAAGGTCGTCAGTCCCTAAGCTTACACACTACTTAACCTAAATTATCCTAAGGAGAAACACACATAACCATGCCCGAGGGACGACTCGAACCTCTGCCGGGACCGGCCGCAAAGTCATGACTGCAGCGCCCGAGACCACTCGGCTAATCCCGCGCGGAAATACGGCATTTACTCTACGATACCAGGCCGCGACTTTCAATTAAAATATCCTGCCCCTCTCGGGAATTACATGATGCGTGTAATGTGTATACGAGTGCAGGTTTTGGTTCAAATGGCTCTAAGCACTATGGGACTTAACTTCTAAGGTCATCAGTTTCCTAGAACCTAGAACTACTTAAACCTAACTAACCTAAGGATATCACACACATCCATGGCCGAGGCAGGATTCGAACCTGCGACCGTAGCGGTCACGCGGTTCCAGACTGTAGCACCTAGAACCGCACGGCCACCCCGACCGGCTTGCAGGTTTTGACACAAGAAAGTCGACACATAGAAGTTTCCATCTGGCCGGGGGTCGTATACGGATAGCTGACCGGTTAAGGCGACCCCACTCGTAAAGCAGGAAATTCGAGTCCTAATGCCGGTCAGTCAGTCAATGTCATCATTCCTTTACACAGCAGATGGTTGTTTGTACTCGCAACTCTAATACATTTCACGAACTGAATTCGGTTGCCTGAAGCGGATGTCATCCCATGTTACTTCGATTCTGTTCCGTAGTTCATCCGTACTAGTAGGTAAGTGTTTTTAGTGATTGAGAGATCAAGATAAAGCGCTGACTAGGGAAACAGTCGATCACACTCCGTCTGTACTGCACCGGCAACAAGAGGTCTTGTGTTATCGTGTTGAATGACAACGTTACTTTCATTCACAGTACACAGTCACCACCCCTAACACCTGCAAAATGCTGCATCTGCTGCCCAAACCTGTGGCTATGTGGCCCAGAGGTGATAGTGATGTGTACCCAACTGCACCGCATTCCAACGCCCAAGTTTCTCGGCCTATATGACAATGACGAATGCTGTGCGGTAGTTTTTGTTTTCTCTGTGCCTGCAGGCATGCATACTTCTGTACTGGTGCTGAACGCAATGGGGCTCATCTGCAAATACGACGTGAGGGTACTCTTGTGTCACATGTTGTCATTGGGCACACCATCAGTACACATTTCTGTGCTGCCACGTCATGGGAAGCGCCATGGAAAGCATGGTGTGGTACACCAGACACAGCTATACCTTCCTTGTAGAAACATCTCTCGCTGCAAACAAGCCCATTTCCTAGCTCAAGGTATATGAGGTGGCTGTATGAACTGTACATCCGAACGAACAGTGTGTCTATCTTCTCGGGCTCTAGTAGCTTGTGTAATTAATATCGCGAATGACATGTTTCCTTGCGGAATTAACTACATCGTCTGTTACGACTGCAATGGTCATGCGGTCATCGAGATTGGGACGTGGATCAATGGAAATACGAGGAGAGTTCAATAAGTAATGCAACACTTTTTTCTGACAGCAGGTAGGTTTTAATACACCACTATTCCTAACTCTACAAACCCATATTTTTTCAACATAATCTCTATTCCATGTTACGGCCTTACGCTATGTTACTGAGGGCCTGAATCCCCATATGGTACCACACTGCTGGTCGAAATCTGAACCAACGTTTTGCTGCGTCAATAAACTCCTCATCATCCACGTAGTGCTTCCCGCTGAGTGCATCCTTATTTGGGCAAACATATGGAAGTAAGAACATGCGCGATCTGGGCTGCAGCGTGGATGACGAAGAACTGTCCAGTGAAGTTTTGTGAGCTCCTACCAGCTGCGCGAGGCCTTGTGTTGTTCGTTGGCATCCGTCGATCACATCAAATGAGAGTGTCCGCACGTTCCAACATTACTGGGGTCACACCTGTGTGCGGCCGGCCGGCATGCAGATGATCGGGTAGTTTGCGATGATGATAGAAGCGTAACCTATCGACTCACCATGCTTTTGTTCAGTCCCAGATCCTAATAGACATTCTGCAAACGCCGGTGAGTATCTGCGACTCTCTAGTTTTCCGGCAAAAGAAACTAAATGACAGCTCTCAGCTTGGAACACCTCCGTTAAAGACCCTATTTTGAAGATTACATGTAGCGCCGCCACCCATCGGAGCTTCGTGAAACTATAGGGGCTGAAGTGGCAATATAGCACGAAGTTTAACGGGTTCCTTTTAACACTCGTATGGATGACCTCACATTGTTCGTTATTTAGTGTCAGTCGGCAATTTTCGCACGATTGAACAAAAATCACATTACTGCCTACTACGGATCATGTTTACGTTTATTAAGCATCTGGAGGCTATGGATCCCCACACACACACAAAATTTTAGTAGTATTTAAAATATTTATAAATAATTACAGTAAAACATATATCTCTTACTCACCTAAAAAATTCCTCACAGACGTACACGATACCGAAAATTGATCTTATGACAAGCGTGCAAACTTCGGTTACACTATTAATCAATCAAATATAAAGGCCGTAAATTCAGCTAAATACCTAGTTCTGGAGGTACTTTCCTACAATAAACTATTCAAATTAGATCATATCGACGAAGATGCTGTCCACTTGCCAATCAAATGTTCTAATGCGTTTAATTAGAAAACCGCCTGCCAATATTTGGAATCTTGTCTCATATACACTATTGGCCATTAAAATTGCTACACCAAGAAGAAATGCAGATGATAAACGAGTATTCATTGGACAAATATATTATACTAGACTGCCATGTGATTACATTTTCACGCAATCTGGATGCATAGATACTGAGAAATCAGTAACCAAAACAACCACCTCTGGCCGTAATAACTGCCTTGATACGCCTGAGCATTGAGTCAAACAGAGCTTGGATGGCGTGTACAGGTACAGCTGCCCATGCAGCTTCAATACGATACCACAGTTCATCAAGAGTAGTGACTGGTGTATTGTAACGAGCCAGTTGCTCGGCCACCATTGACCAGACGTTTTCAATTGGTGAGAGATCTGGAGAATGTGCTGGCCAGGGCAGCAGTCGAACATTTTCTGTATCCAAAAAGGCGGTCGTGCATTATCCTGCTTAAATGTAGGGTTTCGCAGGGATCGAATGAAGGGTAGAGTCACGGGTCGTAACACATCTGAAATGTAACGTGCATTGTTCAAAGTGCCGTCAATGCGAACAAGAGGCGACGGAGACATGTAACCCATACCATCTACGCCAGGGTGATACGCCAGTATGGCGATGACGAATACACGCTTTCAATGTGCGTTCACCGCGATGTCGCTAAACACGGATGCGACCATCATGATGCTGATAAACAGAACCTGGATTCATCCGAAAAAATGATGTTTTGCCATTCGTGCACCCAGGTTCGTCGTTGAGTACACCATCGCAGGCGCTCCTGTCTGTGATGCAGTGTCAAGGGTAGCCGCAACCATGGTCTCCGAGCTGATAGTTCATGCTGCTGCAAACGTCGTCGAAGTGTTCGTGCAGATGGTAGTTGTCTTGCAAACGTCCCCATCTGTTGACTCAGGGATCGAGACGTGGCTGCACGATCCGTTATAGCCATGCGGATAAGATGCCTGTCATCTCGACTGCTAGTGATACGAGGCCGTTGGGATCCAGCACGGCGTTCCGTATTACCCTCCTGAACCCACCGATTTCATATTCTGCTAACAGTCATTGGATCTTCACCAACGCGAGCAGCCATGTCGCGATAAGATAAACCGCAATCGCGATAGGCTACAATCTGACCTTTATCAAATCAGAGACGTGATGGTACGCATTTCTCCTCCTTACAAGAGGCATCACAATAACGTTTCACCAGGCAACGCCGGTCAAGTGCTGTTTGTGTATGAGAAATCGGTTGGAAACCTTCCTCGTGTCAGCACGGTGTAGGTGTCGCCTGCGGCGCCAACCTTGTGTGAATGCTCTGAGAAGCTAATCATTTGCATATCACAGTATCTTCTTGCTGTCGGTTAATTTTCGCGTCTGTCGCACGTCATCTTCGTGGTGTAGCAATTTTAATGGCCAGTAGTGTATATATATATATATATATTTGTCTGCGATTTATGTACAGCTAGTGTTGTTCCTCACTTTCCAATCCCCTTGTCCCAAATTCCTGAAGCTGCCATTTGTCCCTTGTCTTATAAGCGTCGGCCTCTTTTGCTTTTTCCGTTCTAGAAATCCCCTTCATACTTTCTCTGTCCACGTATTATCATGCACACCTTCTAAATTACCGTACCATTGTAGCTTGTTCTCTATGGCTTCCGTTATGTTTCCTTCCATTTGTATCATATTTCTGATAAGTACCCCTGGAAAGGTGTCGTCGTTTTCTAATAAAAAGGGCATTTTTGTAATACTAGTGACCTGCCCCAGCTTTGCATGGTAGCACTAAGTATGTATGACTGGACGACTTGTTTATGCCACGTAGTGAGGAGCGAGATCACGTTCGTCGCTCTCGATCAGAGTTACAGCGTCCCTCACAATCGGGAGTAGTTTCCAAAGTACGAGTTAAAGCCTGATGTTCCTGAACTACACCAATTCTCGCCTCGCGATCTTCATAGTCCTCAGTCTTTTAGCCATTCTGGTGTACTCAGAAAGACTCGACTGTTTTCTAGGCATTTTTTCGTAAACAAAACGAAATAAAAAATGTCGTAATTAGGTACTCATATCACAAAAAAATTAATAAACACGTTTCTCTTAGCAAAAAATATGGAAACCAATCGAAAGAAGCACAGCAGTGTCGTTATGTTTGTAATACACAAAGCGAAATCTGTAATTCCGTATATTAGTTTGTAATCGTAAAGGTAAGATTGTGGAACTTAATTCTGCCACAGATGTAAACTTCCGAAAATACACCTGTCACTGAGTTTACGGAAAACTAAGAGCTATGGTGTGCGACGAACCTACCAACACCACCCATTGCCTCTTTCGTGTACTACAGAGACAATAAAGTAAAAATCCTAACTTCTAAGCTGAACAGATGATAAAACTTTAAATTAAGATTTATTTTCAGCTTCCTAGTTTCATTAAATAAGCCTGTACGTTGCGTCAAGTTATGATCAACTTACCTGTGAATCCCCATGAAGTCCAACGAAACTTTTGAAGATTACCGTGTTGAATGAAAGAAATACAAAGACACGATGGTTTTACAGTTTCACTATTAGTACATAGTTATACAGTGTGTTACAAAAAGGTACGGCTAAACTTTCAGGAAACGTTCCCCACACACAAAGAAAGAAAATGTGCTACGTGGACATGTGACCGGAAACGCTTACTTTCCATGTTAGAGCTCATTTTATTACTTCTCTTCAAATCACATTAATCATGGAATGGAAACACACAGCAACAGAACGTACCAGCGTGACTTCAAACACTTTGTTACAGGAAATGTTCAAAATGTCCTCCGTTAGCGAGGATACATGCATCCACCCTCCGTCGCATGGATTCCCTGGTGCGCTGATGCAGCCCTGGAGAGTGGCGTATTGTATCACAGCCATCCACAATACGAGCACGAAGTGTCTCTACATTTGGTACCGGGATTGCGTAGACAAGAGCTTTCAAATGCCCCAATAAATGAAAGTCAAGAGGGTTGAGGTCAGGAGATCGTGGAGGCCATGCAATTGGTCCGCCTCTACCAATCCATGGGTCACCGAATCTGTTGTTTAGAAGCGTACGAACACTTCGACTGAAATGTGCAGGAGCTCCATCGTGCATGAACCACATGTTGTGTCGTACTTGTAAAGGCACATATTCTAGCACCACAGGTAGAGTATCCCGTATGAAATCATGGCGGTGAATCGAGGAAGTACAGTACATACTGACGAAATTAAAATGAGCTCTAACATGGAAATTAAGCGTTTGCGGACACATGTCCACATAACATCTTTTCTTTATTTGTGTGTGAGGAATGTTTCCTGAAAATTTGGCCGTACCTTTTTGCAACACCCTGTATACACATACAGATTACATCATTATATAAACAATGTACTCTTGTAAGTATTGTCAAGGAAAGTGCTATCATGAACTGTGTGTTCTCAGAACTGTGACCCACAATAAAATATGATTATTGCCTGAGAATCAGTTAAATTCCAGCGCAGAGAGAAATAACGTAATTAAGAAGCACCTGCATTTTAGTTTGTGCAACTAGCGCAACTAATCCGTTTTTACACATTGAATTAATTAGTAATCAGTTTGCATTTAATGTGTATACTTCATGTTTACGCAACAACTGATAAATTGCGCCTTCGGGCAATACAGGTGCAGGAGAGACGCGGCCTAGCTGGCAGCCGGTGCGACCAGCGTAGCGGCGCGCGCGTCCGGCGCTTGCGACCACCGCCCATTGCTTGCCCCGCTATATCCGGCCGCGGCGACTTAATTTACCAGGCCAGTGCAGAGCGTCATCAAAGGCCTAAAACGGGCCGACACCGGCTGTCACCTGCGGAGACAAACAAGCGCGCTGGAGGAGGGGGGTAGTGGGGGAAGGAGGCGGCGCCGGGGAGTGGAAGGGAGAGCGGTGGGGAGGGGGGCGTCGTGGGTGTCACTGCCAGCCCCCCCCCCCTCTCCCTCTGCGCCACGGTACCTGGCCTCCTCCTCATCCGCCGCGCCGCCGTTGCGGACCTCACGAGCGAGCCCGCTATAATTCATTGAAGCTGAGCCAGGTGGCGCTTCTAAGCCTATCACTCACGCCGTGGCAACAGCGCTGTGTAGACACCGCAACTTCTATTAGTGTTTCGTCAACCGAAAAAGAGAACTAGCCCTCCACTCATACTCCTCCATTTTTCCGGAGTGTTCTCCTGACGCGAAATAACAACCGCACTTACATAATAAACGAATATCAAACTGCGCATAAACATCAGAACGCAAACAAAACACCACCTAGAAACACACAGTGACAGTTCGAAACACTATAAACAGTAAACATACACATCCAACACACCTTATAAAAAAAAGAAGAGAAAAGAAAACGAACAAGTGAAAGTAGGACTTGTGCTCTGAGGCTGCCGAAGAAACTCTACAATGTGCACTTACATGCATGTCTGAAAAAACAGACCAGTTGACAATCCACAGCTGTACGAAATAATTCCAAATTAATTCGCTAAATGTGAATTCCTTCAACTATATTAGCTATCCATTAGTAATAAATTTTCATTCGCCGCTTCAGTCTGTATACATAAAACAATATCTATATGAGACCAGAAAAGCCCCTGAAAATGTGTTATTTCACTAAATTGTTTCTTCAGTTACCTGTATTCTGTATGTCTAGTCATTGGATAAAAGGTGGTATTGGAAGGATCCAAACAGTTAATGCACCTCATCTAAGGCCTATATGGATGAACTAACCACTGATAGATTCTTGTCCGTCAGTTGATTGGCTTGACTGTTGCACCACTAACTAAATAAACTGTTGTTAATTTAAAGTAGATTGAGGTGGCAGTGATTGAATCGAGTAGGGAGGCGTGCCACGGTAATCCGTGCAGTTGTGTGACCCGCTGTGCCAGGGTGATTTAGTGGCTGACGCACCTGCCTAGTAAGCAGTTCGATTCTCAGCCTTGGTACAAATTTTCACTCTCCTCTTCCGTCTGCAAACGTAAAAAACAATTTAGTGTTTTTTATTATTAAATAGTGTAAAAACAATAACAGGAAACTCCTTTAATTATCATATGGAAAGCGAAAAAATAAACGCAAGAAGCTCCTTGGGCATCGACATGGATCGCCGAGCCTTCGATGGTCATGAGAGTAGAGCTGTACTTTTCGACCCTCGCTCACCTGAGTGGTTCCAACTTTAGCATGGTTTGGAAAAGTGGACTGGTATTTAACGTGTCGTCTCATTATGTGATGTCGTTTTAGCAAGAACGTTCGAAAGTTGATCATATTCTTGAGTCCATCTGAAAAACAGCCATACCCTTTATCCACGCGACTGCAAGCATCTTAGATAGTGGAAAATAGGTCGCGTCCGGATAGAGAAGCACATTGGGGACAATCAGCGCGTTGGCACCCGGAGATACATCTACATCGATACTCTGCAAATCACATTTAAGTGACTGGCAGATGGTTCATCGAACCACCTTCTCAATTCTCTATTATTCCATCTCGTATAGCGCGCGGAAAGAACAAACACCTATACCTTTCCGTACGAGCGCTGATTTCCCTTATTTAATCATGCTGATCGTTTCTCTCTATGTAGGTCGGTGACAAAAAAATATTTTCGCGTTCGGAGGGGAAAGTTTGTGACTGGAATTTCGTGAGAAGATTTCGTCGCAACGAAAAACGCCTTTCTTTTAATGATGTACACCCCAAATCCTGTATCATTTCAGTGACCCTCTTTCCCATATTTCGCGATAACACAAAACGTGCTGTCCTTCTTTGAACTTTTTCGATGTACTCCGTCGGTCCTATCTGTTAAGGATCCCACACCGAGCAGCAGTATTCTAAAAGAGGACGGACAGCGTAGTGTAGGTAGTCTCCTTAGTAGGTCTGTTACATTTTCTAAGTGTCCTGCCAATAAAACGCAGTCTTTGGTTATACTTCCCCACAACATTTTCTATGTGTTCCTTCCAATTTAAGTTGTTCCTAATTGTAATTACTAGGTATTTAGCTGAATTTACGGCCTTTATATTTGATTGATTAATAGTGTAACCGAAGTTTAACGGATTCCTTTTAACACTCATATGGATGACCTCACATTGTTCGTTATTTAGTGTCAGTCGGCAATTTTCGCACCATACATACATGTTTTCTAAAGCATTTTGCAATTTTTTTTTATCTTACTAGTCGATAAGCGACAGCGTCATCTGAAAACAATGTAGTACCGCTGCTCAGATTGTCTCCCAAATCGTTTATATAGATAAGGAACAGCAAAGGGCTTATAACACTACCTTGGGGAACGCCAGAAATCACTTCTGATTTACTCCATGGCTTTCCGTCACTTACTACGAAGTGTGACCTCTCTGACAGGAAATCCGAATCCAGTCACATAACTGAGACGACATTCGTAAGCACGCAATTTCACTACAATCAGATTGTGTGGTACAGTGTCGAAAAACTCCTTCCGAACAGGCCAGGAAGGCCCAACGGTACTGACCGGCAGCCGTCTCATCCTCAGCCTACTGGCGTCACTGGATGCGGATATGGAAGGGCATGTGGTCAGCACACCGCTCTCGCGCCCTACGTCAGTTTACGAGGCCGAAGCCGCTACATCTCAGTCAGGTAACTCCTCAGTTTGCCTCACGAGGGCTGAGTGCACTCCGCTTGCCAACTCCGCTGGTCATCCATCCAAATGCTAGCCTAGCCCGACAGCGCCAACTTCGATGATCTGACGGGAACCGGTGTTACCACTGCAGCAAGGCCGCTGACACAGTGTCAAAAGCCTTCTGGAAGTCCAGAAATAAGGAACCAATCTGAAATCCCTTGTCAATAGCACTCATCATTTCATGTGAGTAAAGAGCTAGTTGTGTTTCACAAGAACGATGTTTTCTTAATCCATGTTGACTGTGTGTCAATAGAACGTTTTCTTCGAGGTAATTAATAATGTTCCAACACAATACATGTTCCAAAATCCTGCTGCATATCGACGTTAATGGTATGGGCCTATAAATTAGTGGTTTACTCCTACCACCTTTATTGGTATGACCTGTGCAACTTTCCAGTCTTTGGGAACGGACCTTTCATAGAGCGAACGGTTGTATACAGTTGTTAAGTATGGAGATATTGCTACTCTGCAAGGAACCTAATTGGTATACAGTCTGGACTAGACGACTTGTTTTTATTAAGTGATTTAAATTGCTTCACTACTCCGAGGATATTTACTTCTACGCTCTCATGTTGCCAGCTGTTCTTGATTCGAATTTTGGAATATTTACTTCTTTTGTGAAGACATTTCTGAAGGCTGTTTTTAGTATGCTTTGGTAGCACTGTCTTCGATAGTATCTCCATTCCTATCGCGCAGAGAAGGCATTTATCGTGTCTTGCCACTAGTATACTTCACATACGACCAGAATCTCTCTCGGGTTTTCTGCCAGGTTTCGAGACAATGTTTCGCTGTGGAAACTGTTATAAACATCTCGCATTGAAGTCCGTGCTAAATTCCTAGCTTCTGTAAAAGATCACCAATCTTGGGGATTTTGCGTCTGTTTAAATTTCTCATGGTTGTTTCGTTGTTTCTGAAAATGTGTCCTGACCCGTTTTGTGTAACAAGGAGGATCAGCTCCGTTGTTTCTTAATTTTTTTGCTATGAATCTCTCAATTGCTGCCAATACTATTTCTTTGAATCCAAGCCACATATGGTCTATACTTATTTCGTTAATTTGGAAGGCGTGGAGATTGTCTCCCAGGAAGGCGTCAAGAGAGTTTTTATTTGCTTTTTTGAATAGGTACACTTTTCGTTTATTTTGGAAGGATTTGGGGGTTACAATATTCAGTCTCGCTACAACATCCCTGTGTTCACTAATCCCTGTATCCGTTTTGATGCTTGTTATTAACTCAGGATTATTTGTTGCTAAGAGGTCAAGTGTGTTTTCACAACCGTTTACTATTCTCGTAGGCTCATGAGCTAATTCAGAGAAGGCGTTTAGCGCAATTTCGGATGAATTAAACATGCATTTTCGCCAACATATCGGGGGTAAATTAAAGTCACCACCAACTATGATCGTATGATTCGGGTACGTGTTTGAAATCAAACGCAAGTTTTCTTTGAATCTTTCAAAATGGTTCAAATGGCTCTGAGCACTATGGGACTCAACTGCTGTGGTCATAAGTCCCCTAGAACTTAGAACTACTTAAACCTAACTAACCTAAGGACAGCACACAACACCCAGCCATCACGAGGCAGAGAAAATCCCTGACCCCGCCGGGAATCGAACCCGGGAACCCGGGCGTGGGAAGCGAGAACGCTACCGCACGACCACGAGATGCGGGCTTTGAATCTTTCAGAAATTGTATCATCTGAATTGGTAGATTAGTAAAAGGATCCACTTATTATTTTATTCCGGTTGCCAACAATGACCGCTGCCCATACTAACTCACAGAAACTATTTACTTAAATTTCGCGACAAGATAAACTACTTCTAACAGAAACAAACATGCCACCGCCAACCATGTTTAGCCTATGCTCTCTATTAGCGCTTGGAGCTGTGGTACTTTCCCAACAAAGCTACGACAATTAACAACTCTTATACCGATGGTTCCTATGGCTACGTCCTTCCTTCGTGAGGCTTACTAATGAGGCCTCATTTGATGGTATTTTGAACAGCAGGAATAGCAATGTGTGGGAAGAGGAAAGCCCTCAAGCTGTGGTAGAGTGACACCATCAAGTACGTTTTGCTGTGAATATCTGGATCGGCACATCTTCTACCTGGCCGTCTAAATGTCCACCTGTGTTCCTGTTTTTATGCGTTTGGGCGCTGATGACCCCGCTGTTTAGCGCCCGTAAACCTCAAACACACACACAAATGTCCACCTGTGCTTGAGATTTGTGCAAAGAGTTCTGAGTTGCTTGAGAACGTACCCTTGGTTGCTGTACGAGGATGTGGATACAACATGACGGTGCACCGCCTCACTTCAGTGTGGATGTTCGCAACATTCTCAATTCTGTATTTCCTGGTCGCTGAATTGGAAGTGGAGACCCTATTCCGTGACCCGCGATGTCACCTGACCTGAATTCCCTTGATTATTTTCTATGGGGATATCTAAAGTCACTTGTGTATGAGACCCAGTGGTCGGAGATTAAATTAGTATCTGCCGGTGGCGTGATTCGAAACACATCAGGCATATTTGTCAGGTTGCGTTAGAATCTTGTTCGCTAGTGTCATGCTTGCATTGAGGTCGATGGCCGTCAGTTTTAGCATATGTTGTAAGACACAGTACAAATGGTACGTTCATCGTGTCATTGATGGTATTTGCAGTTAACTGTAACTAATATAAATAAAAAAGTACACAGTAATGTGATTTTATTCCTATCGTCTTCTTAAATTGGCTTGTCCAATCCCAGATTCCGTACCTCAAATTGTTCAGTGCAGCATTCCCTATGTCCTTTTAAATTTATGCGTGCTCTGTGTACTGCATTCTCGACCTACACAAAGAGAGCGATTTAAGTTTCAAAGGATCCCTAAAAGCAACGTAGGAACAAGAAACGTGTTCCATAATTCTTCAACAAATTGACGAGTGCCACATAGGCCACAATAATATATATTTGTCCGACGTCTTTCAGGAAAGCATAAATGACATAACCAATAGCCTGATAGACTTCGTTGCTTCAGCGATCTACGGCAACCTACTTCTACAAGGGGAACAGATTCTGTCACGTAGTATACAGCGCGCAAAAGAATTAAAGGATTACTTAGTTTGAAAACCTGACATTTTCCCCCACTGAGACATAGAAGTATGAAATTTAAACTCTATGGTGGCTATAACGTTCCTCTCTAATGGTGCAAAGCTTAGAGCCCTGAGACGTCACTTTCGGGCTAAGTATCGACACATACGTAAAAGAGCGAAGGCTCAGTTCATGTGAGGTGTAAGCTGTGTTAATGAGGTCATATTCTGTCCAATGCCACAGTGGACGTGCCATACGAGGGGAAGGTCGTCACACCCCCGCCACCCCTTAACCACATATCACCCCCGCTCTTGACGCCTCTGCGGGTCACAGCTGTGACGTCAAGAGTTGAATTCACGTGGTTTTCGAGTGACTGAGCACCTTTCTGGGCGAAGCAGCTTACCTCACTCCTTTCTCACTTCTTCTTGCTTCTATCCCTTGCTCTTGTTGTTTCTCGGTTGAAATAGAGTTGATCAGGATTTGTCTTCAATGCCCTTCCTCTATGAAGACTATTTCTGGCTTGATGCACATAGAATGGAGAGGCTGATGACATCGTACTTTGTCCACTTTAACCTCATCTATCATCAATTAAATCTTATGTGTGGCTGAGTAAAACGTTTCAGACCCACCGCCGCTGAGTCGACACGAAAAGGCCAAATCAGATATCCTAAATTATGTCAGTGATAAAACTCCTACTCCTGGGCTCTCATTTACACACATTAAGCAATCGAAAATGATAGTTTGCAGTTCGTTGCGCAGCAGAACGACGTTCTTGATAACGTTTTCGTGCTGCCGACACCTTCGCACGATTGACCCCTTCTCCAGAGTGGTCGTGGTGCTGAAACCGCATTGTACGTGATCTGACGATTTTGAAGCGCAGCGTCTATGCTCTGGTATATAGCGTGGAGACACTAGCGGCTACTAAAAAACATTCTACGAAATTTTAACGAGATCTGAAGCATGGAAGGGTGTTAATGCTTTTTCAGCACTCCTGTTCGTCGTCCTCCTGTGGTTGTGGTTGGCGTGATCATGGGGGTGGGTTGGGGAATACGACATTGACAAGTGCATGAATAAAATGGAAAAGGGTCCCTCTGAGACCATCCAATTCAGCAACACCTCCAGTCACCTGCATACCTATAAAGAGTACTATAAAAATGTGCGTGTACAGAGACAACGCTTGAACGATCCCTATACGCCTGCTGGCAGGCAACACCTTCGACATCCTAAAGCTGACTGGAGGTACACCGCTGCATATGCATATGGTCAGCGTTGTCTGAGATCAAAGGAACTGCCTGTCTGCAGGTGTCTAGGAATCGGTCAAAGGTTGTCTCTGTATGTCCATTTTTAAAGTGCGCAACAAAGTTATGCCAGTGCCATTGTATGTATGGCCGCTTTATTCAAGCGCTTGCCAATATCACACCTAGACCCCCCCCCCCCCCCTCCATGATCAAGCTACAATGGGGCGTGAAAGATGAGGGCTGGAAAAAGCTTAAACATCCTTTGCTGCTTCGAATCATGTTCAACATTCGTGTAATGGTTTTGAACAGTCCCTGGTGGCTCCACCCTATATATCACAGCAAAAACAGCAGTCGCACCACACTCCAAAGGGGTCACATCATTTTCAGTGGAGTTCTAGCCACAAGAAATCCTTAGAAAAGCACTGATTCGTCGGGGAGATGTCTGCAGTATCAAAGGTTGTCAAGAACGCCGTTCTGTTGCACATCGCACTGCAAACTGTCGTTTTCATCGCAAAATATATGTAAATTAGCATCCCAAAAGAAAGTGTGGTTTCTCTGATGCCTTTTGTGCCACCTCCTCAGGCTTCCTCGTGTCAAATATGAACGGCGACGTGTCTGGAATGATTTCCTCGACCAGCCATAAAAAAACGTGTGATTTGAACATTGGGCGTCGCGGTTCTGACCTCCATCGCAGAGGCGTCAAGAGAGGATATAAGTTAAGGTTGAGGGCGAGTGACGACCTTCCCATTTTGTCAGACGTCCATGGTGGTACTGGGAAGAATGTTGTTGAAATTGGTGCCAATATGATCTCAATAAACCACCCAACATTTCACATGAACTTCTGAGCTCTGGGGTGTTGTACCGACACATTGTTGTTCGAATCGTCGCCGAATCCGAGGGTAATGTCGGAGGGCGCCGGGCTTTTGCGTCATTGCAGGGAAATGTTGTAGGCACCTTATAGCCAAATTGCATACTTCCTCGTCGCTCTGAGGGAAAATAATTGCGTTTTAAAAAATAGTGACTCATTAATTTTTTTTGCACAGTGAATATAGAATATTACAGCTATCTCTCTTCAGGTAATACTGCGTTTCATCCATCTAACGATTTTGAATAATTTTCTATTCCATGATCACTTAGAGACTGCCATTTCGGCATTCGTGTGATGATTAAAATAAAGAGCCAGGCCAAAGGGAAAAAGTTATTTATTTCAGAGTCTGTATATGTTTTATTTTTTCAGTCCGAAAGCCAGTCGTGCTTACTGACGGCCTGGATACAATTCTCCGTCGGTTCGGTAACATTATATCACTGTCGTTATAGGATTAGTGACATTACAGCATTAGTACTGTCGCAGTGACGTAATCAAATCGACTAATCGGATCAGAACCAACTCGAAATGCAATCAAGAGCAGCAGTTATGGAGAGGTGATGTAACATGTTTAGTGTACCATCAGATCAGAATGAAGTCGGCTGTCCACTACATCACTGTTTATGAAATGTCATCCGTGTAACTTCTGACCTAGCACCGTAGTAGGAGACTAGGAGACACATTGGAGACCTTGCGGCATTTTTGGTACGACAAAAATGACAAAAGTAATTGTGTATCAAGTTATTACGGTAACGGCTATTCATTTCTGCTTGCTACTTCTTTCCGTTTCATAAATGTGTTGTCACTTATCGTGGTTTCATTGACTTCACGGTTAATTATTGTTTCTCAGAGCACGCTAGACGGAAAGATATATTTTTTACTCCCTGCTAGTGTTTTATCACTGCCCTTGTTCAGTTTGACAGATATGGATATTTTTGCTTACATTATCACTATTAACACGTTACTTCACTGGAAAAAATACCATTATTAATAGCACGATTGCTCACTTTGTACCCTGCATAACGTCAGTCTTGACAATTCCCATTTCCCAGGTGGCTGTAGTCACTGATGCAAGGAAACTTTGTTCTTTCCCATTCTCATTTTAAGTTTGATCAGGAATTTTGGTATTACCCTCGTCCAGATCCACAAACTGCTGATACCAAATGCGTAAAACATTAAAAAAAAACAGATATGTACGGAAGTGAAGCTACCTTGTAGTCATAGGTTCCAACAACTGAAAAAAAGTGACAGCAGTATTCAAAGAACTGTGAGTGACGTCCGAACAAGAGGCACATGCGTTGAGAACAGAAAATAGTTCATTGAGAATGGCTAGCTACTAGCCGAAATCTGGATTTGCGTAATAAAATATTAAAAAAGGACGACTGATTGCTGCACTCTATAAAACTGAAAAAAGCCTACAGAAACGATTTGACTTTTCACTTTTAAAACTGACAATCAGACCCACATTTAGTGAGAGAGCCGAAGTGATCAATGGTATGAATATAAATTGTTGACGACCATTGTACAATATGTCTCATGAATCTATGGGTTAGTGGTTTCAGATAATTTGACTGTGATACAAAAGCTTTCTAGTCGTGGTACCACACCTACAAATCTTGTAAGTCAGCTGCCTCTGGCCGCGGAAGCCTAGCAGTTACATAAACTGGACTGACTTATTGTGGATATACACTCCTGGAAATAGAAAAAAGAACACATTGACACCGGTGTGTCAGACCCACCATACTTGCTCCGGACACTGCGAGAGGGCTGTACAAGCAATGATCACACGCACGGCACAGCGGACACACCAGGAACCGCGGTGTTGGCCGTCGAATGGCGCTAGCTGCGCAGCATTTGTGCACCGCCGCCGTCGGTGTCAGCCAGTTTGCCGTGGCATACGGAGCTCCATCGCAGTCTTTAACACTGGTAGCATGCCGCGACAGCGTGGACGTGAACCGTATGTCCAGTTGACGGACTTTGAGCGAGGGCGTATAGTGGGCATGCGGGAGGCCGGGTGGACGTACCGCCGAATTGCTCAACACGTGGGGCGTGAGGTCTCCACAGTACATCGATGTTGTCGCCAGTGGTCGGCGGAAGGTGCACGTGCCCGTCGACCTGGGACCGGACCGCAGCGACGCACGGATGCACGCCAAGACCGTAGGATCCTACGCAATGCCGTAGGGGACCGCACCGCCACTTCCCAGCAAATTAGGGACACTGTTGCTCCTGGGGTATCGGCGAGGACCATTCGCAACCGTCTCCATGAAGCTGGGCTACGGTCCCGCACACCGTTAGGCCGTCTTCCGCTCACGCCCCAACATCGTGCAGCCCGCCTCCAGTGGTGTCGCGACAGGCGTGAATGGAGGGACGAATGGAGACGTGTCGTCTTCAGCGATGAGAGTCGCTTCTGCCTTGGTGCCAATGATGGTCGTATGCGTGTTTGGCGCCGTGCAGGTGAGCGCCACAATCAAGACTGCATACGACCGAGGCACACAGGGCCAACACCCGGCATCATGGTGTGGGGAGCGATCTCCTACACTGGCCGTACACCACTGGTGATCGTCGAGGGGACACTGAATAGTGCACGGTACATCCAAACCGTCATCGAACCCATCGTTCTACCATTCCTAGACCGGCAAGGGAACGTGCTGTTCCAACAGGACAATGCACGTCCGCATGTATCCCGTGCCACCCAACGTGCTCTAGAAGGTGTAAGTCAACTACCCTGGCCAGCAAGATCTCCGGATCTGTCCCCCACTGAGCATGTTTGGGACTGGATGAAGCGTCGTCTCACGCGGTCTGCACGTCCAGCAGGAACGCTGGTCCAACTGAGGCGCCAGGTGGAAATGGCATGGCAAGCCGTTCCACAGAACTACATCCAGCATCTCTACGATCGTCTCCATGGGAGAATAGCAGCCTGCATTGCTGCGAAAGGTGGATATACACTGTACTAGTGCCGACATTGTGCATGCTCTGTTGCCTGTGTCTATGTGCCTGTGGTTCTGTCAGTGTGATCATGTGATGTATCTGACCCCAGGAATGTGTCAATAAAGTTTTCCCTTCCCGGGACAATGAATTCACGGTGTTCTTATTTCAATTTCCAGGAGTGTATATTAAGACAGTGTATGAAACATCTTGCGAAACTTCATAATTACGTACACTACAATGTAGAGTGAAATACTCTTTTTATAAAACTGTTTGCCTAATTAGCTCTACAGTTCTTCTCATTCTTTTCAATGTGATTAAGAGCGATTGCTGACAAGTTTCTTCAGAACCCTTTGCTATACCCTGCCGGCAAAACTCTCTACAAATATATTCTTACTATGAATTAAATCTTTTCGGTTTTGGAAGCCGTGTCAGTTCTCGAGCATTCAATGGTTTTCTGCTTATACAGGCACAACTGCAGCAGCTGCCACCAGAGGGCAGAGATGATGCAATCGTGTCTGTATAAGCGGAAAATCTTCGAAAGCTCGAGAATTTTATTCGAACTGACGTGGCTTGAAAACTGGGAAGATTTTAGTAAGACATGCGGCCGCGAAAAGCTCGAGGATACATAATCTTACTATGTTTGTAATGTAAGTTCTAAGACAAAATTCGCACATGTATCTAATCACAGTTTACCTAACTCACCGAGGAAACAGTTCTTTATGTTTCTACATGTGTTTTACATTGACCAGAATGAAAAGTTGATCAAGGGTGGAGAAAATAATCGGCTGAAACATTTTAAAATCTGAATACTTTGAAGATAGAGAAAATTATTTACAGCAAAAGCTTCTGATTATAGTTTCGTTATTGTAGTTGCTCAACAAAGTAACACACCACGTAAACTTGATAAGCCAAAACTTTACGATCAGCTTCTTAACAGGATATTGGTCCACTGCTGGAATGCATTACAACCACGACACCGTGTGGCTTGGGGTTGATAATCCTCGGTAGGTTTCCAGGCTTATGTGGCACCGAATGTCAACAGAAAGGTCACGCAATTCACTTGTTGTACGGGGTGCTGGTTTGTGGAATAATGTTCTGGAATAATGTTCACACAGTCCTTGGCTGTTAATTTGCGTTCGATTACCACATGACCCTTGGAAGATCATGTGGACGTCCCACATCTAGCCTCCGTGCTGTAGCAAACATTTCAAGCAAACCATCTGCCTGGATGACGATACATCCGAACACTGCCATGGACCTGGTTTAACAAGAAATGTAACTCATCCCAACAGATGATAAGTTTTTATCGATCCAAGGTCCAGTCTCGATGGTCCCGTGGCCACTGCAATCGTAATTCACGATGTCGTTGGGTCAACACAGAAGCTAGTAGGGTTCGTCTGAGAGAGTACACCTTGTTCAAAAATGTCCGCTGATCAGTGTGCTCCGAAATGTGCTTATACTAGCATTGTACTCGGTCGTCAGATTTGACAGAGTTCGACACCTGTCCTGATTTGCAGAGCGGACAAGCCTCCGATCTTGTGTTCCGTAATGAGACGTGGACTTTCGTCACCTTATCACCTTCCGGTGATTTCACCGAAATTCGATTACTTTCCATAAAAGATCAAGACACTAGCTTACGAACAACAGAGCAGCTTCACCATTTCCGACACGCTCTTTCCTAGGCGCCGTGCCATAATAATCTGTCCTTTGTCAAAGTCGTTTATGTCAACGGGTTTTTCCATTTGCCACTCATATCTTGGGTACAATGATTTTTAGACGTATTTTTCCTACAACGTCGCGCACCTGCAATGCCGCCAGGAGGCGTTCAGTCCTGTGGTGAGCAGTGATCGTAATATTTTTACCCATCAGTGTGGATGACCTTAATTATACTCACTAAATTATTCGAAGCGCAGTGCTACGATTTCGATTTACTGGTCACGATATCAGGACGGCGCACGACTGACCATAAAGATGATATGCTCATAGGCTTTTTCGGTTTCATTCGATTTCCATAAAACTCTTCTGGACCGTAGATCGCAGCATGTTATATAATATGCCAACGTTTCTACCGCTATTGTAAATGACCTCCTCTACGTGTGCGATATAGTAATAGAATAATAACACCTGCAATAGTGGTAGTAATTTTGAGACATTTTATGGCAATATACGATCACATGAGCAAGTCGGGACATTGTGGTCTAAGCATAGCTGAGTGAGCTGGTATAGTACTGACAAGTGCGTGCGAGAGCGAGCAGGGGTATAATGTAGAGGACCATTGAAGATCATCATTACATACAGTATAAATGATTCAATTGGAAAGTGCCCAGCAATTTGCAATTTTTTTATTTGCTCAACATATTTTTGCTTTTCCTCAATCGCGAGTTGTCTTTATGATGCTTTAGGTGATTCTTCTGTAGCCAGCTATGACTAGTTACAATTAGCTCTTTGAGAAATGTCTATGTCTCCACTGATGTGTTACGGCCGATAATGGCAAATAATCGCGAGTACGGCCGGTAATGGCAAATAATCGCGAGTTTTGGAACCATGAAGGATATAGTTTGAATGGGCAATCGCCATTCTACTTCTAGTCTGTGTGCGGTTCCGATCTGGAGCTGAAGTGGTAAATTACGTTTCTGCTTTATTGTAGGAAGCACTCTGGCCTTGTCGGGTGCCATTGCGAGCCAGTTTGGAGTTCTACAATGATGAAACAAATAGGTGTTTTTTCCGACTACTTTCTGTGGTGAACATTAGGTGAATGTATAGATTATTTCGGAAGTGCATCCTACATATCGACACACTCAACCTGCGATCACTCAGCGTACACATGTGCAACGATATTCTTTCGTATGGTGAATGGACACTCCTAAGTTGCTCACTTTTTGCTAAATGTAAGCTGATTATACTGTTGAACATTATCTTTTCATACTGTCGTGCTCTAGATTCAAAGGCATAATCCGCCCCTGCACTGAGAAAGGGTTAGCGCCTTGTTAAATGTATTAAGAGCCTGTGATTCCCATTACTGTGTGTGAGGTTCTTATTTGTAGCTGCTATTTGGAGGAGCCGTGTGGGGTTTGTAAATTCATTGCATTCCTTTGCGAACAATATAGTTACATTATGATAACATTTTCTGTATATTATTCCGGCCACGCCACTTTATTCCTTGTCTTCACCCAGAGCAGTTCCACGCTGCCGTGCGGTGATATCGTGCAGACTCATTGCAGACTATTTTACCTCATAAATGTTCTGAGGTGGCACAAACATTTAACTAAATTAATTACACCCTGAAATCGCAAGGTATTAGTTAGCAAATATTGTTTCTTTACATGAAGTTAGATTTGAGATGGAGAAAGGTAAGTCATCAGCTGCCCTTCAGAAGACTGCTGCCTTATGAGTGCGGCGTGTAATGTTCGGGGGGGTCTATTAGTGATGGATGTAGTGAAATACATGAAAGCGAGAGGGCTTCTAATTGCATTAATAGATATTTTGTTTTGAAGTTGTGTCCTGATCGCATTGGTTCAAGAAAAGCTTTGTTTACTTACTCCTTCGAGTTTAGATTCGGTGAGTAAAAAAGACGAGAGCACTTTCTTATTTGCAGTTCTTGGAACTAACAGCCAACACGTTTTATAATTTTTTGAGTTTCTTAGAGGAAAATTACTTATTGTTTCATGTTTGAACAGTTAGTTACGCAGAATTTGTGGTATCGATAGCAACGATGCAACGGCATAGATACAAGTTCATAAGTTGGCACTACGAGACACCGACGACACCGACCTCTAGCAGGCGCTGTTGAGATCTACGAGCTCCGCTGCAGATTCAGCCCATTTGATCAAGAGCAGACGGCCGAGACACTTCGCTTCAGCTTCGCTTCATATACTTGCTCTACTGACGACGGGTTGGTTGGTTTGTGGGATTGAAGGGACCAGACTGCAACGGTCATCGGTCCCCTTACGACGGGTTTAAGGTTTGCTCATCATTACAAAGCTATGTATGCCCTGTATATATTCATGCACCAGTAAACCACTTTTACTTTCTTGCAGTACCAACGTGTATTACCTTTTCCTGCTCCTACTCACTTCCTTGATTCGACCAACCTTTCAGTTTTCAGGAGCAGACCCACGCGCCGCCTTCCAAGCGCGATACAAAAGAATTCATTACCGGTTCAAAAATATTTTAAGTTCAAATGTGTATGAATTCCTAAGGGACCAAACCGCTAAGGTCATCGGTCCCTAGGCATACACACTACTCAAACTAACTTAGGTTAAGAACAAAACACACCCATGCCCGAGGGAGGACTCGAACCTCCGGCGGGAGAAAACATTTTAAGTAATCGTCTGTGTTTGTAAATATTTCATTAAATATTTGTGGTCAAATTGCGTTTCCAATTTGTTTTATAGCGCATACAGGTTCATATGATATAACATACCTTAATAATTCGGGACTTCAGGAAGTAATTACGTTTATTACGCAACACACATCTTAAACACTAAGTAAGCGCTGCTTCCGAAACCTACCGTCAGAATGAAGTTGTGTGGCAGACCGGGACTCTAATTTGGAGCCTTGCCCGCTGTAGATGTACAAAACTGTGACATGCACAGTGCCAGTGGAATGTGGGAGGGCTTACACGTGGGAATTACGTGCCGGCGGGCAGATGAAGCCGGAAGAGCGGTGACGCGCGAATGTGTTTGCTCGGCCCCGTCGTAATCGGCTCGCGATGAGAACATGACACGCGTCTTATCGGCCAGAATAAACACGGCAGATCCATTAGGCTACGCGATATACAACATGGTTCTGCCATCACGTGCTGCAGCTCGCCACAATTTATGGCGGTCCTGCCGCTGATACCGCTACACTTCCGCCTCAACGTAAGAAACTAACGAAAGAGGACCAAAAAATAACGTTGAGGGCGATCTTCGAAAGAGCGCGTTTTGGCCAGGAAATGCACTTTTGGATGTGCTCAGACTCTATTTGTGGCATTGCGTTATGCGCTTAACAACCTGCGTGCACAAATATTGTGAGAACAACCAGAGCTCTTTTTGATCTACGACTTCTCAATACACGGTTTCCAACAGGACAGAGCAACAGGCTACTGCTGGTAACCTATGTGGATGTATTTAGAGAAATACGTATTAGTGAATTATCCGTACATCAGATACCTTCAGCAGTCCCCCAAGTACCATTTTATGTTGGGGGCTTAACAGATTCTGTTCAGATAATTTGGTAAGCTTGAAAGTGTTCTGGGCCGGTGCCAGTTAGTGAAATGTGGAATTGATCCACTGAATTACGTGCACCGCCCCACACTTTACCAGCTACAGTAAGCAACTAAATATTTTTATCTGATTAGCAGAATCTGAAGCCAGTGGCTTGGAAAACCGTCTCTCCCAAACCAATCCTTCCCCTCCTGCTCTATTGCCTCTTCTTCCGTCATTCTGACCTATCATCACTCGTATGAGTTTAAACTGCATTGTTGCAGATAAATGTCAAGAAATTTTCACCACACGCAGACCTCGGAACAAAACTAAAGTAGTAAAGAAAACACATTAAAGTTATGTAAAATAGTGAAAGAGTTGTTAAATTGTAGAGATTTAGGCAGTGTGATAGAAAAATATTTCGAAAATGAGATACAGTGCTGAAGTTTCTGTTTTAGAAACGAGTAAATGCAGTTACATGAATAAAGATGATCATAGTCAAATAGGTATATTGAGACTCACTCAAATCATTATTCATTAAGCATCTAAACGATTTTGTCAAAACGAAAGCCTGTGCACAGCAAATAAAGACCCACACAATTACCATTCCATACATGCACTGTGACTACATCACCGTGTGCAATAAAAATCCAAATTATTAGCTGTAAGGATTAACATCGCTGTCGTGGTCTACTGTTGGTATGATACATTGCAGCATAGCAACTGATGCAAAACTATGCGCATGCATCCCACACATGCATTGTTTTGCAGCTCAGCAGACAACAGGTTACATCTTGTTGAGCTCCACACTAAAATAACAAGCGTTAAGTATCACTGGACGTCGAACCCCGGTCGCCCCTACCGCTGACCCCCACCCTTCACCTCACGGCAACCACTCCATCATCAAAAAAGTTCACAATACTGCAGCTGTAGTATTTCTTTGTCAGTTTATATTAACTATGAAATTTTGTCATTAAATAAGATTTGGCCGAGCTGTTCTAGACGCTTCAGTCGGGAACCGCGCTGCTGCTACGGTCGCAGGTTCGAATCCTGCCTCTGGCATGGATGTTCGTGATGTCGTTAGGTTGGTTAGGTTTAGGTAGTTATAAGTCTAGGGGACTGATGACCTCAGATGTTGTCCCATAGTGCTTGGAGCCATCTGAAATAAGATGTACGAATGTATACACGCATGAGGAAAAGCGGAACATACTGAAAACATGTAGCATTGTGTTAAGTAATATGGGAAACTAATGTGAATGTGAGTGGCAGCAGTATAACGAAAATAACTGTTCCACACGGTCACTTCGCCACAGTGACCGGCCGGCCGAAGTGGCCGTGCGGTTAAAGGCGCTGCAGTCTGGAACCGCAAGACCGCTACGGTCGCAGGTTCGAATCCTGCCTCGGGCATGGCTGTTTGTGTTGTCCTTAGGTTAGTTAGGTTTAACTAGTTCTAAGTTCTAGGGGACTAATGACCTCAGCAGTTGAGTCCCATAGTGCTCAGAGCCATTTGAACCATTTGAACCACAGTGACCGCAATTATGGACATCGTTGCGGAAAAACGTTTCTGCCTTGAACAAAAAATTCTTTTCTTTACTGTCCAAACAGGATGATCATCGTCAGTTGGTTCACTTTAATTTCCGCCGAATAATTTTGCATGACAATATGCACAGTTACAGGATTATTGTTATTAGATTCATAAGACTATTAATAAAATCTAGATGTTAATGTCTTACACTGATGTTCATGTATTTGTCCTCTATAGTACAACTGCTACTTAGGTACAGTTTTTTATCTAAATGTAATCAGATTTTTTCTATAGTATATTTCATGTAATTAAGATCTTAATCGTCCTATGAAACTGCTTATGTTTGGTTGTTTTTCTTTCTCTTTGTTGCTGTTAGATTATATTAGTTGAATAATACACAGGGTGATGCAAAATGCTTGCATCCAGACGCCACAGCGGGACCTTCCATTCCAGCAAGACAAAAACTCTAGCAAAATTTCATCCGATTAATATTTCTGAGAGAAAAAGGGCGTCACAGAAACATAATTTGATTGCATATCACATTTCACGTGATTATTGATCTAATTTAAAAATTTAAAATGCTGTCACTCTACTCATTAAGAGGGATAATCTTATGTTAATAATTTAACACAATAAGACAAGTATTACGATTAAAAAACTGTTTGTCTTCAGACAGCGTAAATTGACGACGCGAAAATACCCCGACTTTATTCAGCCAGTATCTGAGAAGCACTTGACAACTTCCAACAAACTTTACACAATTTCAAACGTTTACGGAACTTTTTCTTGGTGACACCCACACACAACGAGGAAAGGAAAGAAGTTCATAGCTTAATACTTTCACCTGTTCATGCAGTAAAATTCCTCATCAGACATGACGTTTTAATTTATTATTTCTTACAATAGACTCTATTCGCAACACAGTTTGCAGACAGTACCTACATTTACCAACGAATTTACTGAAAAATTACATCATTATACAACACATAGTTCAAGAGATATGACGTCATACACATTTAGATGATTGTTAATAAATCAATCAGAAGACAATGAGAATTTTTCTGCTAGAAAGACCAGACAGAGAGTTGTTAGCGCCCAACAGAGCAAATGAACTGACACAATTTAGTTCAAGTGCGATGGACCTAGATGAATTGTCATTGATAGGTCGCACTGTAAATCATACTCTGGAGAAGTTTGTGCCGAGTAAGTGGATTAAGGACAGAAAAGACCTACCGCGACTTATCAATGAAATTCTAAACATACTGAGGAAGCAAAGGCTGTTGCACCCCCGATTCAAGACAGGACGCGAAAATGACGACAGACAAAGGTTAGTAGAAATTTGTGCGTCAGTAAGAAGATCGATGAGAGAAGAGCACGTTTATTCTACTTCTTCGCTGAATGTAGAATGACCGGCAACGCATTTCTATGCTGGTCTTGTACTTTTGGGTGCAGCTACGAGGCAAAAGTTCCGAGAACCGTGATCAGTGTTTTGAGACTGAAGGGAGGTCGGTTTGATCATCTGCTCTGAATACTACGTATTATTTGCAAAAAGACAGGCTTTCAGCAGCGATGGTTGCCCTTACTTACACTAACATATTTTTAACATCTGCGCAATGACAGGTTTTTATGTTACTTCTGCACTAGGACAGGTGATTTATTTTTAACTTGTTATTAATCTTCGTGAATGTTTCTGATATGTCCGACCAATAATCGTTATGTTAAATGTGTGTTGTTAAAAAAGTGTGCTGTATCATTATTGGGTAGATCGAAATCTATATAAATAAAAATCAATTACCACGTGTATGCAAGACACATGAGAACGTCTCAACCGATATCGCTATTTTTCCATGTATGTGTTCGTAACTATCAGGACAAAGTTTGTGTGAAGGAAAATGTTTGGAAAAACCACCAAAAAAGTTGGAAATTAGGATGGTATTTTTGTATGAAAAGGTCAATAAAAGAAATGTCACGGTCGGTTTGGCAATTCTGCTGTCATGTGTTTTCTTAATGGAACACAAAATACGACGTGCAGTTTGACAGCTGCTGAGGCATGTTTTCATGACAACAAATTCCGCATTGAATGCTGATATTTTACCAAAAAGAAAACAATTGAAAACGATATTTGAGTGTGGTGATGATATCTTTGGTGTGTTGCAAAGATTGAATCGTTGTCAGTTCATAGTTATTTGGTGTAGTTCCAAACATTTCATTGATTTCGGTTTGTGGTTTATTTCTTTGGAAAAAATTCCACCAGTGAGGCGCCGAAATATCGATGGGCTTACGTGCGACGCAGGCCAACTACATGATCGTCGAGTCAATGAGACTGACGAAGAGCATATACAGCGTTTGGAGGCACGTCGTGTAAGAAATTATCAAGTGCGATTTATTATGACGCGTACAGTCGACATCGACTCGCACATTTGGAGCTTATGTGCAAAATAATTTGGAACACCGGCAACACAGACGACCAATGTCGACGATTCGACTTTGGCGTTCACACACGATCCAAAAGTAGATTACGCCGTGGACGCATTGGTCGACTTCGGAAATACTTTCAGGTTTCAACAGGAACCACCAGGATTATGTTTGCGAGAGGGAAGGTAAAATTTCCACAACTGATACCGCCGCCAAAGCCAATGGCCTCATTGCTTTCCGGTCAAGAACCTCGATGAAGCTTTTCTTGCGGAATACACAAAAGTACAAAAGTTCCTTCCTGAAACATCTTTTCGGACAAAGATTATAGAAGAATGATGTATTAACCCGTCTATTAACATAAATTCTTTTTCGACTGCATCACACATCACACACACGAACATTACACATACAAACATGAACAAACAAACGATTCACAAACATTCACCGGGGCTCATAAATCAATGATTTGCCTTCACTTTTACAGACTGAAGGACAAATTCACCATCGTGCAGCAGCAATGTTGTGGCTCTGAGCACTATGGGACTCAACTGCTGAGGTCATTAGTCCCCTAGAACTTAGAACTAGTTAAACCTAACTAACCTAAGGACATCACAAACATCCATGCCCGAGGCAGGATTCGAACCTGCGACCGTAGCGGTCTTGCGGTTCCAGACTGCAGCGCCTTTAACCGCACGGCCACTTCAGCCGGCTGGCAATGTTGTCCCCAGTGAATGCTGATCACAAATTTTTTCAGATTTATTTTCTCGGAAATTCTGCTGATAAAATCAATCGCGTTATGTCATCAGTCGTGCAGTAAAGCGAGATATTATTGCGCAGCTACAAAAACTCTTGCATGAACACAATCAAGACTGGACTAGAAATGATGTCTTCATATGGTCAGAAAATAGTGAATACAGGAGGCAAAAGTTCAGCAGGCGAACATGAAAGACTCTTCTATGCACCAACATTGAATGAAGTTGCCATTGAGGTTGTTGGCGAGAATCTGGTTTCTCACGACTTCCTGGTTTGACGGCGTGATGGTGACAACCTTCAGCGCATTTGCGAAATGTATCGTTCTTACGATGCATTACAGTACCCGCTGACATTTTGTCCAGCAGAGGATAGGTATCATTTGTTGATTAAGATGATTAATCCATAGCTGCTACGACATACTGTCATTAAAGCTGCTATCCGTACACCTCCAGCAGTGGAAAGGTCTCTCTCATACCCCGGACACTAATGTTTGCAACAGATTTACCCATCCATTTTTACTTCTATTCCCAGTTAAGGAACCGTTTACGTTAACAATTAATGAGGTGAGAGAGAGAGAGAGGAGAGGAGGAGATCGACAGAGGAAAGGGGGGGGGGCGGAGAAATGAATATAAAGAAGGGAGAAGAGATATGGAGAGAAGAGGGAGCAGGAATTGGACAGAGAACGTGTGGGATAAGAGGTATACGGGGAGCGGAGTAAGGTGATGGACAGAGAGAGGATGGAGGAAGAGAAGATGGACAAAGGGAGGGGCATGAGGAAACGAATAGAGAGAGGGAGTGAGAAGGAGATTAGGACGAATGTCCAATTCCAAAACATATTTAGCAATTGCAAAGCATTGGTGGGTTCTCCAGTTAGAAAACAAAAGACCATTACACCTAGCGCAGGGATTATACTATCGAGCTCCAGTATTCTGTTGCAAAACTGTAGCCACTGCAGTAGCAGGGCAGAGCAGCTTCGCAGTACTTGTGAAGATATTTATCGGACTCACAATTATAGGTTGCCAAATTACGTTTCTTAGACGTCTATGTGCTACCGAAGATATGAACAGGATGAAATTTTGTTACACGCATTTCTGTACTTATAGTTTGAGAAAAAATGTACTGAGGCGTCTGTGTGCACAAATTCTGGTTTATTCTGTATATGCTACATTCTGCTGTCGACACCATCTCATCAGTTTCTTTTGACTAAGGTTTCCTGATTTAATGGAACACCTTGTGAGAATATGTTAGTGGTGATGGGCTTTGTAAATTGACGAATCTGGGGGAGAGCAAAATGTTTGTAATTTGTGTGTAGGGAAGGATGTTGTACTTTTGACACTTTTCGGCCTTCGCCTCTAGCCAGCCCTGTAATAGAAGTTCGATACGCTTTCTTATTCAGTTTTGAAAATATAGCATTCACTTTATGTGGGCTGTAGGCTGCTTCTGAAACTACAAAAAAAATGCTTCTGTAGAGTACAGTTTTTTCCAAAATGTCATAAACTGCTTCAAGAAGCAGCATAATCAGCTACCTAGGAACAAATATCCTATTCAAATTTAAAAGTGTTGCAAACAAGAAAATATTGTCAGCACCGCGTTTTATAGTTTATGTCTTACATTATTACTCTACCACGCGCCAACAGTTAGCAACTGAAATCAAATTAATAAGAAGTAGTAAATTAATAGTTTGTAATAGGAGCTGTTGCCAAGTACAACAAATTTTCATTTTCAAGACAGGAACAATTATTAAGACATCAAAGAAACTCAGTTCATAGGCAGATACCAGGTGTTCCATCTTAAAAAGACTTTCCTTTTCAATGCTGAAGATGCTTCGTGACTGAAGGTATATGGTGTAATGGTCAACACATTATGTAAATAGTTTTAGAAATACATTTATTCACTATGAAACTCTGTAACGGAAGAATTAATAATATCCTCAAAAATCTTTAATATATTGTACAACATTTAAATATGTGTAACTTGTAATATTTACAAATACTGCACAAAACTCAACCCTATGTCGCACAATGGAAATGTCGTGTGACTAGGGCCTCCCGTCGGCTAGACCGTTCGCCGGGTGCAAGTCTTTCGATTTGACGCCACTTGGGCGACTATGTCGCACAATAACAAAAACACTAGAAAGGGCCGTAAACCCTTACGGCGTTCTTTAGTGTGCATTCCTTTACGTTATTCTAAAATAAGCCACTAGATTGAAACATCGACCAGAAAGCAGCATGTGTTCTTGGGTGCAACATTCTCCAATCCTTACTTTTCGTGGTTTCCACGTTGGCATGCCTCTGTGGAACTGTACTTGCTAACACCAAAGAGTGTTTAAATGTTTACGAAATATTCAACTGTTACACCATCTTCTTCTAAGTATTCTAGGTAGCTGTTCCAGACTTTCTATCGACAGCCGGCTATCAGAGAAACGACTGTGTGCGCTTCTCTCTCTCTCTCCCTCTCTCTCTCTCTCTCTCTCTCTCTCACTGTCTCTCTGTGTCTCTGTGTCGGGTGCGGGGGGGGGGGGGGAGGGGAGGCGGGGGGGGGAGAGAGGGTTCTGTCATGCGTTTTGATCTTCTGATAGTTCCTTAAGAGAAGAGGACAAAAGTTCCATTGCATGAAACAAAACACAACACTTCATAGAAACATGTATGGGTCTTAAAGAATAAACTCGTATGATGTACAAATGCAGACTGAAGTGACGAATGAACATTTATACCAAGGCCAGGATTCGAACGTAAGTCTCCTGCTCACTAGGCAGACATGTTAACCGCTATTCCATCCTGGCACAGTGGCTTTGCATAACTACATGGACTACACTTGCACACCTCCCTTAGTTCAAATTTGAGACTTGAAAAGGTTTCTGGAATCATATAGTTTCATTTGATTAAAGCACCTAGCCGCGCGGGATTAGCCGAGCGGTCTCAGGCGCTTCAGTCATGGACTGTGCGGCTGGTCCCGGCGGAGGTTCGAGTCCTCCCTCGGGCATGGGTGTGTGTGTTTGTCCTTAGGTTAAGTAGTGTGTAAGCTTAGGAACTGATGACCTCATCGGTTAAGTTCCATAAGATTTCACACACATTTTTTGATTAATGCACCTATCCCTGAATTTCAGGAAGGATCCACTGTTTCATTCAATGCTACGGTGCTTTCACAATACAAGTGGAAAGCCTCTGGAATGCTGAGGTGAGAATGGATATTTGAATTCAGACGAAGGTGTGCTAGGGTACCTGTGGAGCTGTGCAGTATTGTGGTAGCCATTAGTACATCTGCCAAGTCAGCAGCAGATCCGGGTTCGAATCCTGGTCTTGGCACAAAGTTTCATTCGTCGCTACATCATAGATGTTTGACCCTTAAAAAGTCTCTGGATCCATATAGCTCGATTTGAAGGAACTTTTTCTCGCTCAAGGTGGAATCCTTTTCCCATAACAAATATATTTTAAAGCAAACACAGAAAAAATACGTAGATATACTGTGTTAATTCTTTCAAACAGTTTAAGGGTGAAATGCAATAGTCATCTCACAAATAAGTAGTAACCGGATGTTTGGAGACTGCGGCTGCACGTCACCACTGGACGTAACAGGAAACAAAGCAAAGGGTGAGAGGACCGGCTGTCCGCTGTGTTGTGCGCCACAGATTTATGAGCGCCGTCGCCGCTGGGGAGAGGCACCAAGTGTGCGTCACTCTGCGGCCAGAGACGGGCCGAAAAGATGGGGGAAAGAAAAACGAAAAAACGTACTTCGTACCGACCCACGAGACCGACGCACAGAGGGCGCGGGTGGGGTCAACACAGCAGCACGTTCACGCAGATTCCTGTTTACAGTTTCCGAAATTAATTCCCGGAGTGCGGCCCTCGGAGGCGAGGCTGAAGCATACTTTCGGGTCAACGTCTCTTGTTGACACTTCTCCATCCCATCACGAGGCGTACTTTTATTTTTTGAGAGGTACCCATACAAGAGGGAAAAAATAACGTGTTCAGTTCAGTATAGGGGACGTGGAATCTAGAAAAAATTTTCAAATATCGAAAATTCAGAAAAGCATCATTGTGGTGTTGTGGCCATAAAGCCACAGCCAACAGCCGACGTGCGCGCAGAAGTTTTTCCGATGCGTGAACTGTTTTGGTGTTTGTAGCAATGTGGTTTGGTCCGAATAAGTGGCTACCGTCCTTGAACAACACAGCGTTTTACACTGACAGAGCTCAGCTCTGGTTTCCAAATAATTTGGTTGCGTTTCACTTGAACCTATGGGTTTCAGAAATAAGTCCCATATGTAACTTTTTTATTGCCTCATATTCTTTCCAAACAATACTATCTTGCCTCACTGAGCTAGAAAACAATGCTGTGGTTGTCTAGCTCGTACCATTTCTCTTAGTTCGTATTTTAGAGTCGCCAGCTTCACTTTACTTTAAAACCCAGTAATACCTAACAGGTGTGATCAAAAGATGCGATGAATGCATTTTTCCAGCGGCAACTGCTGATGATGCAAGTATTTATTTAATTTTGCGCAATAGCTTGACCCGTTGAGAGGCAGCATCATGTTGCAACGCGTTCTGACTTGTCAGTCAGAGCCACAAACGCTACAGCGACGTTCTCTGTCACACGGTATGCATTTAGAACAATGCATGAACGTTAACTTCTGTTTCAATTCGCAACGAAACTCATGAAATGTTGAAATTGGAATATAGTAATAATACTGTTACTCTGGAGGCTGTGTTTGGGAAAGACAACCAAAGACTACAATTATTCCCAGACAGAAAATGCTTCGACTAAAGAGACCGTTTGCACCACAATTGCTCAACCTCATCTGGAGTATTTCTATGCAGTATCGGATCTGCGTCAGATGGGACTGACAGAGCGCATTTAAAAAATTGAAAGAAAGGATGCTCGTTTTGTACCGTCGCGAAATAGGGGAGAGAGTGTCGTGGACATAATAAGTGAATCGGGGTGGCAGTCATTAAAGCAAATGCGTTTTCGTTTCAGCAGTATCCTCCCGTCAAACTTCAATCGCCAACATTCCCCTCTGACTGTGAAAATATTTTGCTCGTGCCCATCTACATTGGTAGAAATGATCATAATAAAAAAAATAACTCCGAGCTCGCACAGAAAGATTTAAGAGCTCGTTTTTCATGCGCCCGTCCGAGAGTTGAACTGCAGAGAACTACCTTGAAGGTGACTCGATGAACCTTCTGCCAGCCACTAAATTGCAGAGTAGCAATGTGGATGTAATAGTTACAAGTTCTATGAGCGGATTAAAGCGGAAATGAGTGGGTAGAAGACGAGGCATGTTCGGTACGTCCATTACATTCAGAAAACAGAAGAAAACGTGCAAAAAGGGGAAAAAATTGTTCGTTGAAACAGGCGAATAACTAATTGAGATCTTATCGACGAACTTGGCGTCTCGAACGTTACGTGTCTTTGCAAAGTAATTTAGTCGATAATTTGCAAGTTAAACTAGTGAGTGCAAAATTTCTTTCTCGACTTTTATGTGATGAACAGGAGAAAAATCGTATGACAGTTTGCACGGAGTTGAAGGATCATCATCATGCAGAACGGTACTTGAAAATTTTAAATGGAGATGGATCTTGGATCTATGGATATAACTCTGAGACGAAAATTCAGAGTTCCCAATGGAAAAACCAGTGAATCGCCTCGCTCTAAAAGATACGTCAGTCAAAACCGAATATCAAAGTTATGCTCAAGGTTTTTTTTCGATATTGTGAGCGTGGTGCAATCATCGTTAGAGACGAACAACTGGAAACAACGAATTTTACAAGGGCACTGTGCAGCGTTAGTGAGACGATGTACGAAGTAAGAAATCAGAAGAATGAGCCGATAATTTCCGTCTTCATCATAACAACGCACAGTGCCACATCTCGCTTTTGGTTCGCGGGTTTTTGGCAGAAAAAAGTTTTCCTGGTTGTCCACATTCACCTTACCAGATTCAGCACCATGCAACTTCTGGCTCTTCCCAGAATTGAAAACCAAGTTTTGAGAAGACCACCAAAGAGCAGTTTAACACCCTTCCAGAAATTCTTCCAGTGATGGATTCAACTTTAGTATAAGTGGAGTGGTAGACAAGGACAGTACTTTGAAGGAAATTAAGCCAAATTCCATGTAGGCTTACTAGTTTTCTTCTAATAAAGTTATCAGCGTATTTTTTGATCATACATCGTATAAACTTTCTTAGAGTCGTCGACTACTTCAATCTGGAAGATCTGTGGTTCATTCGTTGGAGCGCAAAAATTCTGGGGTTTTTAACAAACATGTTCGGTGAAAATAAAACGTATAAAACACTTAAAGGAATCGAAGATTTACTACAGTCGAGGAAACAGAACTACAAAAAAACTTTTACTTACTTTAACATCATAGGTAAGTCTTCACTTAGAACAATCAAGTTTTTTCCAAGTTTCCGGCGCCCCGCTCAGCAAATTATTGAAGTTGTAGCGTACTCCTCTCCAGTCAGCGATCGAAATCTGTCTCTCAGTTCTCTATTACTACATCCCTCCCTAGGATGCTTTAGTATTTTCCACCCAACATTCGAATTCCCGGCCGGGTCGGGATTTTCTCAGCTGGGTACAGGGGTGGACAGGAGTGGGGAGGGGGGGGGGGGAGTGAGCGCTAGCGTCGTCCTAAATATCACCAACGTCAAAATCACCGAAGTAGCATGAAATATAAAGACTTGCGCCAAGCGACCGAACATCCATGGGATCTCCCAGCCAATAAAGCCTTTATGCTTCCCACTCTACCGGAAATTCGCCTGTTTCAGTGCTTGAGAACTGTTAGTAACAATGTAATAGGACTGTCGTTCAAGGTCTGCTCTGCAAAATTACGAAGACAACGTCATTGGCCCACGCCTTGGCCATTCCCTTTTAGTTTCTGCCATGTTCTGTAAATCAAATTCATGATAAACGTTACGATGTGGAATGTGTCATTCGAACAACAGGTTCCAGGTCCAGCCGTAGTCGATCGTACATAATTACACGCTAATAGGAAGCACCCATACTCGATCATAGGATGAATAGAATAATTGTGCAGTTTGTTAGACGAGAACGAACTTTTCACCAGCAACATCTAATTATTTATATCTTGATGATATATATCTTGGTTATATATATCTTGATGACATTTATATCTTTATTACACTACAATTCACAATTAAATGACTGCCAGAGTGTTCACCGAACCACCTTCAAGCTATTTCTTCACCGTACCAGTCTCTAACGGAGTAAGGGAGAAACGTACACTTAAATCCTTCTGTGCGACCTCTAATTGATCTTATTTTATCACGATGATCATTTCTATCTATGTAGATGGTTGTCAACAGAATATTTTCGCAAATGGAGGCGATAGCAGGTGACAAAGTTTATGACAAGATCCCGCCACAACAAAAAACGTCTTTGGTAACGTTGCCACCCCTGTACACGTAACAAGTCAGTGGTATTCTCTCCCCTGTTTCGCGATAATACAAAATGGGTTGCTCTTCTTTGAACTTTTGTGATATCCTTCGTTAGTCCCATCTAATGTCGATCCCACACCGTACAGCAGTACTCCAGAACAGGGAGGACAAGCGTGGTGTAAGCATTCTCTTTAGTGGACCTGTTGCACTTTCTAAGTGTTCTGACAATAGATTACAGTCTTTGATTTGCTGTATGCACAACATTATCTGTGTGATCATTCCAGTTTAATTTATTGTTAACTGTAATCCCTAAAAATTAGTTCAATTTACAATCTAAATTCGTGTAATTCATCGAGTAACCGAAATTCAGCGAGTTTCATTCATTACGCACGTAGATGATTTCAAATTCTTCATTATTGAGAGTTCAATTTCCACTATTCACACGATACAGGCATCTTGTCTAAATCATTTTTCAATTCGTTTTGATCATCTGATGACTTTAAAACACGCTAATGTCAGTATCATCTGCAAACAATCTAAGAGGGCTGCTCAGGTTGTCCTCTACTTCCTTTATGAAGTTCAGGAGCAGCAAATGGCCTGTAACACTTCTTTAGGGAACGCCAAATATTACTTCTGTTTTACTAGATGACTTTCCGTCAATTACTTCGAACTGTGATCGTTCTTACAGGAAATCACGATTCCAGTCACACAACTAAGGCATACTCCAGAGGCCCGCAATTTGATTAGAAGACGTTCGTGAGGAATGGCGTCGAAACCCTTCTGTAAATTTAAAAATATGAAATCAATTTGACATTCCTGTCGATAGCACTCATTACTTCGTGAGAATATAGATCTTGTTGTGTTTCATAATAACGGTGTTTTCTGAAACTCTGCTATTTGTCAATACATCGTAGAGGGTAATACAGTAATGTAATTCAGTGTAGAAACCACGAGGAAGTAATAGAACAGGGTGTATTTACACACAGGTCTGTGCTCTGTACACAGAGAAACTAAATGTATATCAGGGCGAATGTTGTACGGTAACCTACAAGACCAATCGTGCAGATAGTTATAAACAGACTAAGTAACGTGTCAAATTTAGTTTTGAACAGTTTCGTCTCTTTACGTAAATAAAATGTTCGTTTCAGTCTATTATAACAGCAGCAAAAAGTCGTAAAGCAGATAAATGGTGTGAAAATGCTTTATTTCTTATAACTAAAGTCAGTGTGTGTGCATATGGCCTAGAAGAACAAGTACTGTAACCAGCTGTAAAAAAGTGTTCATCCAGAAGCGGCAAAGACCATCTAGCGGCGATGGCTGACGGTAGCAACGCGCATCACAGATCATCCTGGAAAAGCTGGCCGCTATACAAGAAATTATATAATGATTGTTAAAGAATAGTGTTAGCGCCCTACGTTTGTCTATACTTGTGGTTCAGCTACGATTTTGTGAAATGAGGCACGTAAATACCGAGGAGCCGAAGAGTACATGAACTTGAATCGATAAGAAGACTTTAGTGTTGCTACATGAGGATCGGGACACGATTACGTGTGTCACTATCGATATTTTGGTACGAAAATTTGGTATCTACTATCGAGACAGTTAGAGATTTTCCGTGAATTTTGTTGGAAAGGTTTCCGAACCTTGTAATCAGCAGGTTTAGATTTTTAAATGAGAGATTAGCTGAAGTAGTAACTATACTAGGGCACAATCAGTGTAACTGTCTGATAAATTTTATTGGAATGTAGCTGTGTGCCGTACCGAGACTCGAACTCGGTCCCGAGTTCGAGTCTCAGTCCGACACACAGTTTTAATCTGCCAGGAAGTTTCATAACAGCGCACACTCAGCTGCAGAGTATGGCTAAACCGTGTCCCCGCAATATCCTTTCTTCCAGGAGTGCTGGTTCTGCAAGGTTCGCAGGAGAGATTCTGTGAAGTTGGGAAGGTAGGAGACGAGGTACTGGCGGAATTGAAGCTGTGAGGGCGGGTCGTGAGTCCTGCTTGGGTAGCTCAGTAGCAGAGCTCTTGCCCGCGAAAGGCAAAAATCCCGAGTTCAAGTCTCTGTCCGGCACACAGTTTTAATCTGCGAGGAAGTTTCAATAACTTCGTAGTTTCTGGGGTCGAAAGTTGTTGGTTCGCATCCTGTTAAACGCAATTTTTTCATGTTACCGTTGTTAACACGTTCTTTTACTTACTTACGAATGTAACAGAAGTATTTTCTGCAATAGTGGAGGTTATTTACGTTCAGTCTGATCTGAGAACGAAGGATGAAACAAATATTTAACGATTTTTTCGAGTATGTGGTTAGGCAGGAACCTAAGAGTACAGCTTAAATTGATGCGACTGGAACGAACAGCAATAAAATTCATATTCTGCCTTTTCACAAATAGATGGCGATTTCCGAATGTGTGGTTGGGCTGTAACCTATTACAATAGTTTTAAATGCTGCGACTAAAACAAGCTCCTGTAAATGTGGTATTTTTCTTCTCACAAATATTTGTACTTTTATTTCCGAATATGCAGTGACTTCCGAGTGTGTGGTTAGGCAGTAACTTAAGAGGACAGCTTACATTGCTGTATTGTATCGAGGAGCAATAGTATTCATATTCTTCCCTGTCACAAATTCGATAGCCGATCATGTGGTCGTCAACATTTCGCGTAACGTCAGAATGACGTTACGTTTGCAGAAATTATTGTGAAACGAGCATTAGCCGTTACTGTCTTTGACTTCAATCAAATTAATGAATGAAAATAACTCTATAAATGTTTTGTAATAATGGAGACCTACGTTGGAGATGGAAAAATGCCATGTTTAAGATTAGACCTCGTTTTAAACTTGATACTAAGAACATCAGTGTTAGTGTATGTCTTCAGAAGTGAAAATATACATCGATAACTGTGAAAGTTAGCGCGTTTCTCAATCAAGAATATTGGTATGATGGGATATGACAGACGTGTGTAAGCTTTTTTTAGGTTGTCTTCATGTGATGATTCATTCGAGAACCGAATTTCTCTGATGAATTTTGGAAGGTGACTGAATATTAAAGTGAGGTCCCAATCGCCATATTTAGAGTTTCCAACAAAGATATTAGGCAACTGGTGCAATTTGGGAAATGTGAAGGAGATTTATTGATGTCTGATGAGCAAAAAACAATCTTCGTCACTCTCTACTTCCGAACTTGCAGAAAGTTAATCGAAACAGTCCTTTGAGTTAATTCAGTTTTCGTTGTGGTGCCCCTCTGGAAAAGAAGCTCGTTAAGCTTAAGGTTCAGTACTTCCCACATACGATCGAATGTGTTCACTACCATACCACATGCTGGTGTTGTAATCTATTTAAAACGGGGAGTGACGCCGTGCAACTCCACGTTGCCGTGAACATGGAGAGATGGCCCACTTCAACATTCTTGATGACAAAGTGTTTGCACTTTTTTCTACAAATCCATGATGAGTAACACACTAAAATTTTCCAAGATGACAACGGCTGTGTTCACAGGGCTGTACGTATATGCTCCCGGTTCGATGAACACTTATCGCAGATTCACTGGCCCATCGTATCACCTGACCTTAAACCCATAGGAAACATCTGGGACAAATGTAAATGCGATTGTAGCAACCAACACTGGAGCAGTCTGATAACGCTACGACATTTAACGATCAGTGAGGGTATTGCCGCAAGTAGCATAGATCATGAAACTAATGGACTCTATCCCCGTCTAACTGAGGCCGTTATCATCGCTAGACACGGTGTCACACGGTGATAGCCTGATGTCGTCTTGCAAGGGGGGAGGGGGGAGGGAGGGGAGAAGGACTAGATTTTTGTCCGATGTACATAATGAGTGTTGCCCGCAATCGCAAATTTCGAGAACCAGGCACCTCGTAAGCCAATATAATTATCAGATCGAATACGGCACTCTAAGCCAGCCACGGTTTCAAATCGGCCCAGAAATATGCCCAGCTACCACTCGCCGGTCCCCGGCACGAATCCGGCCGCCTATGGATGGTTTCTGAGGCGGTTTTCCATCTGCCTCGGCGAATAAGGGCTGGTTCCCCTTATTCCGCCTCAGTTACACTATGTCGCCGATTGCTGCGCAAACACTGTCTCCACGTACGCGTAGACCATAATTACCCTACCACCGCAGACATTTGCGGCTACACTCGTCTGGTATGGGACGTGGCCGGGGGCGGGGGAGACGTGGGGGGGAGGGCCACTGAGGGCCGAACCGCACAATAACCCTTGGTTCGGTATGGGATGGCGGTGGGGTTGTGCAACACTGAGGGCTGTGGCGGGACAAAGGCGTCGCTTCTAGGTCCTCGGTTTAAACACATAATACACAACCATTCTCCGGACTCCGTGCCCAATACGCTTGCGCAAGTGCTCGCCTTACTTGCCAGGCGGACCTCTCGCACCGTCGTCCTCACTCCTTTACCACTACCCAATTCGCCACGTCACAACGCGTCCCGTCCCCATCAACAGTCTCGAGCAAAGATCTTAGTTGCGTCAAACCAGAGGGACATCACACGCCAGATCGATCTAGTGGCACCAGGAATTCTAAAAGGGATGCCAGAAACTCCACCACGGCTCATGTTGAAATCTGCATGTCAATTCCAATACCAACCAACACGAGTAACTGTAACTACAGCGGGGACCTCAATTGAGACGTAAATACAGTGCAGCTGCCACACTTTCGTCATGTGTCAATACAACAACCGCCACCTCATGCTTCATTCGTAAGAGGGAATAGAAAAAAACTTGAATAACGCTCTCAGACTCAAGCCTAAAATACTTACGAGTACAGTGTCGTTGTAAGGCGACGGAGCTCATATAAGACCACTACGTCATGTGTGACGAGTTTCAAAAGAGTTGCGAGCGGGCCGACAGCGAACAAAAGCGGTTTCTGCAGCGAGCCTGAAGTTATCGAGAAGCATTAACTCAGGCCGATCGTAAGGTAATGGTCGCTTTTACGAGCGCGTTTTGGGATGGCGCAACGTTTTACAAACGGCCTCCCATTAAATGAAACGCCGGCTTTAAAAAATTAGATGCTTGGGAGATGCACGAGGAATACGCAGCAGCGACGGTCCACACACACACACACACACACACACACACACACAGGCCAGTAGAGCCCCCTATAAACGGTTGGCCCTCCCTTGACGGACGCAGTATTTTTTCGTGCCTTTATTCTCGCTGTGCGATAAAAACGGAGCCTACCACCGCGCCGGACCCAGGCGGCCAACGCGGATTTCCGATAAAAACCACCCCCCAAACCCCCGCTGCCTTTTTGTAATTTCCGTACTGCAGACAAATTTGCAAAGCGAGGGGCGGGCAGCGCACATTGCACTCGCTATGCTTCTATTTTATTAAAAAACTTCGATAAATGTTTCATTAAAGAAGTTATTTCGCTGCGTGGGCAGAATGACAACACAAAATATTAATTACCGAGAGGCTTTGAAGAGTACTGGATGATGCCGCGAATAAACACAAATATCTGAAATCAGTGAATATCATAAATCTGCTCTAAATTGTTTGCAGTGCATACTTTTGTTAGGAAATCTGAAATATGTTTCGCGTACTTTCTCGCATTTCCTCTGTGGTGACTCCACTAATGATAGGATGTTACACATAATATTAGTCCATAGTTAATTGGTATTGCATATGCAATAAAAAGAGATGGGTAGAGGAATATGAAGAATGCCTCAAAACACAGATGATTCATATGGATCACATCACCTAACTTCCTAGAATGTGCAGAGGAGGGTTAAATATAATGATTTTCACAGTAACCCATCTCCTGACCCAGACAGTTTCCATAAAAATGAAATAATGATATCAGATCAGAGATAAGATACAAAATGAACAGAATTTCAGTGGTATTACACTTGGTCTCACAGTCCCTTTGTCAGAATTTTAGTAACTCTTATTATTATCACGTGAATATTACGTAGGAATTCAGTCTTTCAAATTCAAGCAATGCAAATGACACAGTAAGGGCACACAAAGAAATAATGAAAGTGATAACAAAACTCGGGTCTACATTGCATAAAAGTGTTGGACTTTGTTGGGAGATGACAACGTACACATTAGTGTAGGAGAGAATGAAAATGCATTTGACGTTAGCTACTCGAATAATCCAAATAAATTGTGTAACGATAAGTTTTCTTTCTAGCCTGTAAAGCAGTGAGCAGTAATGCACATGTATTGATATGGTATCTATGAAGAGTAGCTTCAGGAATCAGTGATAATTGTTTGAACCTTACGGTTTCTGTCGAAAATAATAAAGTTAAAGAAGTAGAAATCATCCAACAGTCGTCCTAAAACTAATTGCAGAGTAAAAGCCGGATACAGCATTAAAAAATGGGAAACGTGCCAAGAAGTGGATAGAACTGATTTTTGAAAGACAGCCAGACATTGCACAAAGAATTCTGGAGACAATGACTTCATCAAGGTGCAGTTTTACCGATAAAAGACAAATGAGGGAACATGTATCATACGTTGTGACAACAAGAACTTACAAAAGGTATCACGAAAATGATACATTACTGCTGCTAGTGTAGCATGTTTGGTAAAAAATATTGTGGAATCTATGAACATGGTAAAATAATGTTTTTCTTTATTAATATATGTTCATAAATCAATAAGCCATTTTTACAACAAAACTTGCTAGGCTTACTACTTACTTTAAACACATTGTACAGAACCCACAGGTCTTTTGAGAACGTAGAGATGTATAGAGCATTTTGTTTTTTGCTATAAAAGTGGTGAAGTGTGGAGAGACTTAGCTGCAATTGTTACATTTTTGTTACGACATGTGGCAATTCATTAGCGTATTGCTGTAAAGTGCCGGTGTATACGGTGTAGTGTCATGTAGTCTCCACGGCGCAATAGCAGAATGTGACAAACGTTTTGTATTGCAAGATAAATTTAATACTCTAGCATCGGATCGTTATAATGTTTGGCTAACTTTGATATTGGATTTTGAGGTGAGAGTGATAAATGTAGATGTGGAAGTAACATTGTTCCCAACATGTGTACTTCATGCTGTAAGTTGAATCAGCAGTAGTGCCCACGTGTGTTCTGTAAAGTTATAGCACAATTTTTATATAATTTTATACGTGATGCAAAGATTGAACTATGTACATCAACTAACCTGCAATTTATATATGGACGAAATAGCACCAGAAATAAATTAAAAGTAGTTCTAATCCTACATTATTTTCAGGTTTCTCTTGATTGTAATGAAAATGCCGGAACTGGCAATCCTCTGTTATTTAGTCCCAATTGTGAACTATTCTAATTCACTATCTACTAACTGGCGCAGTGTGACAAGATACTGGAGCATTCACAGTGCTGTACTTCCTGCCTAGACGAGTACAGTTGAGAAGATGTAGCAGTAATTTAATATATATGAAAGACTTCATGTGGATTTAAATAATCTTATTCGCGAAATGCAGCATTATGTCGAAATATATATCATAGTTGTTCAAAATGGTTCAAATGGCTCTGAGCACTATGGGACTCAACTGCTGTGGTCATCAGTCCCCTAGAACTTAGAACTACTTAAACCTAACTAACCGAAGGACATCACACACAGCCATGCCCGAGGCAGGATTCGAACCTGCGACCGTAGCAGTCGCACGGTTCCGGACTGTGCGCCTAGAACCGCGAGACCACCGCGGCCGGCCTATCATAGTTGTCTCTTTTTTCTGTTTCATGTCAGGAGTGCAAGCAACGCAACACGCTGGTGGTGAAATCTTTGCTGCCGCAGCCGTAGACGCTGAGGCACTGCCGCAGCTTTCACTGCAGCCAGTGATCGCAGGAAAATCCTGCCATTCACAGTTTCCATCTTCTGACCGCACTGGGACTGAGAATAAGTCATTTTAGTAATAAATTAAACAGAGGGGTCCAAAAAAATGTATCCACTGTTTAAAAGCCCGTAACTGGCAAATTAATTGACGGAGTTGTCTCATCTTCGGTAGTGTAATAGTTTGTAGTTGCGGCAATCGCCACACAAGCGTTGTATTGCGTTGTTTTGTTTTGTCAGATGAGAGTCGCCAGATAGTGTTTTGTTCTTAGTTGCACCTAGTTACCCGAGTAAACAAAGCTGGCTAAAGGCTTACATTCCATGAAAGGAAGTAAGTTTTGAAGTGGTATTTTAAGTACGAAAACATTAATGAGGTTCAACGGCAATGGCGAAATGAGTATCAAACAGAACGACCGACAAGTTTAACGATTCGTCTCATTCGAGACAAATTTGAAGCCGAAGCCTGTGTTAAACGATCTGGACGACCTGTAACAGTAACAAGTCCAGCTAACTCCCATCGCATGTTACAACAATTCACTCGCTCGCCACAAAAGTCTGTGAGACAGTGTGCCCGTGAAACTGGAGTCAGTCGCTCAAGTGTTCGGCGAATTTTGAAGACAGCAAAGTGGAGGTCCTACATCCCACGTTTACTACATACAATGAACGAGGACGACCCAGATCGTAGAATGGAGTACTGCGAGTGGTTTACTAACATGGTGCGCAACGATGAAGAGTTTGCAGAGATGATTGTGTGGTCTGATGAGGCACAGTTCAAACTCAATGGTACAGTAAATCGCCACAATTACATCTACTGGGCCGCCGAAAATCCGAACGTCCATGTAGACAAAGCCGTGAATTTGCCAGGAGTAAATGTGTGGTGTGGGTTGCCTTACCGGGGCTTGATTGGGCCATTCTTCTTTGACAGCACAGTTCCCGGTGAGGTGTACCTTCAGAAGCTTCAGACCTCCATTTTACCTGTCATCCGAGACTTGTATGGAGACGGAAGAGTTTACTTTCAACAGAATGGTGCCCCATCCCACTACCAAAATCGTGTTATGGCGTATCTCGATGAAAATCTACCAGGAAGATGGATAGGCCGTAGAGGTGCTGTGGAGTATCCACCACGTTCCCCAGACCTAACTCCTCTGGACTTTTCCTTGTGGGGAACACTAAAGGACGTCGTTTATCGACAAAAGCCACGCACATTGGATGAACTTTGAGAATCCATCGTATATTCATGTGCAAATATCCAACTGAACACGTTGCAGTCAGTAGTTTGTGCTGCAGTTCGGCGGAATCGTTTGTGTGTGGATGTTAATGGTGACCATTTCGAACACATACAGTGATATCTTTAAGTTGGACATAAGCTACACTTTCACCAAAAATGAGACAACTGCGTCAATTAGTCTACAAGTTATGGACTTTTAAACAGTGGATACATTTTTTTGGACCCCTCTGTATATAAATATCCTGTTGTCTCGCTTTTTTCTTTTGCTTTTTTCCTGTACCTAGACGTTGTTGGCATAGTTATTGTCGAATCTGACGTTGTTAATGTAACATTATATTCCAGTCGTTGAGGATTAATGAGGCTTACGTTCTGAGGATGGTCAAATTAGCGAGCAAAAATCTTCAGTTCGAAGTGGTAATGCTGCACTGGTTATTGACTGAAAAGAATCACAAATCTGCAATGGATAGAACTGCTAACAACCTACATTACACCTTGGAGTGGAGAATGAAAAGTGTAAAACAAAGAAAACATAAAATAACATTACTGGAAGAAATATTACGGCATTCTATTAATTAGTATGGAACTGAAGTTTCTAGACGGAGATTGTGCTGTATCCAGCAGATCCAGCGATTAGTTTGCAATATCAGAAGTCCATGTATCAGAGTGGCACTGCTTGCACTTTGCAGCTACAGGAGTGGGGCACTGTGAATGATACTACGTCTCTAGCCGGTAACCATCTATCGGAAATCAGCCGCCTATATTTGCACTGGAACTGCTTTCAACAGACAGTTTCGTTCCTACTTCTATGCCTTCAGTCCTGCCTGCCTTTACCCATCGGTCTTGAACGTTGTCACGATGTGATTATGGTCTTCACTCTGGATTACAATATGGCCTTACTTTGTGAACCAATGACCCACTCGCTTTTCATTGTGTGTTCTCGACTGAAGAGTGTAATTCTTCACTCCCCAGTGGAATAAGTCCAGTGTTTTGTTACGGTACATTTAGTGGGTTCAATAAATTCGCCCAGCGTCGATATAACATAATGCTTTGAAAACTATTCATTGCAGTTAACGGTGCAGGATGTAGCTCTATACCAAGACAGAAATTGGTGAGATCTGTGGTTCAAATTCCAGTCCAGCCATCCAGACTTCCATTCCCTGTAGTTTCACTGAATCACATAAGGGATTGGCTGGGATGTTTACCTCGGCAAGGTCACGTCCGATTTACTGTCCAGCTATTCCACTAACCCAGTTGTGCATTCGCCATCAACACTTTTCTTCGTTCACCCTTCCTTGAAACGCTAGCAAGCAATGCAGTAAATGATAACAGTGGGATGAACACATCGCTATTGCCTTTACCTGCTGACAACAAATAATGATACAATGCACTGGGTATTTTGAAGCCATTGTACATTTAATAGCTCGTGAAATTAGAATTAAAATGGAACACGTTAATATTTACGATACTTTTTACAGACCTACAGAAGTTCAGTCGAATCTAATGTAGTGGTATGTCGCAATTTCTACGTATCTACAAGTATTAATTATTTCAATTTGCATTATGACATTTTGTTTATTTGTAACCTTTAGGATACTCTACACCTACATGTAATAACAGGAGCTTATCAACTGGTCTTTGGCATCAAGTACCAAATATAATATTCTGCACATCATCTGCAATATCCATAAGTTTTGAAGGACAATACATCATACTAGATGAAAATTCTCACTGAGCCCAGTTATCAAGTTATTGTGTAGGACCAATCATGATAACTAGGTCCACAGTTTGCACTTCAACTTCAAATGTTATGATACACTAGGTGATCCGATATTTGGTTGCCAAAATGCTGTACTTATTTTTTGATTTACCTGCTTCTAGTTTCTTACACGTTGATGCATCCTTCATAGGCCTCAGTATGGTTACATGATGTTTGTCATCAATGGAAAAGCCTCCTCTGCACCAAATACCCATGGCATGATTTGCAGAACTGCATTACGACGTATTTGTCATCGATTACTCTTACACAGTCAGAGAAATGCCAGCTCATTAGAAAGTCGTGAATAATACGTAACCAGTCATTGGTTGTAGGTTATTGAAAGAACTGATGATGTCTTATGAAAATGCAACTAATTGTAGAGTGGCCAACCGGTAATTCAGCATTATCATTTGCAGACAGTCGCTGGAAGTACATTGCATTACAAATTGTAAATTTTTGCTAATATTAGGCTGTTTCCCTTGAGTAACAACGATATATACAAAAATTATTCGCAGCCGACATGTGCTGCAAACTCTAGTAAACAAATATTCTGGCAATAAATACACAACTGACCTAACTAATCAAAGATATTGCTATCTGCTGTTGTGCTGTGTTAAGCAGAAGTACAATATATCACACTACTTGTTTGTTGTGGTCCTCATCCTGAAGACTGTGTTGATACAGTGCTTCACACAAGTCTATCCTGCGTAAGCCTCTTTATCTCTACATAACCACTACAGTTTACACCCATTTGAATCTGGTTATGGTTGACAAGCCTTGGTCTCCCTCTATAATTTTGTCTCTGTTACCAAACTGACGAATCCTTGATGCCTCAGAAAATGTCTCATCGATCAATCTCTGCTTTTACTCAACTTTTGCCGTAAATTCCTTTTTGTCTTTGATTCAGTGCCTCTCCATTAGTTATACTATCCAACTGTCTAGTCTTTAGCATTCTTCCGTAGCACCACAATTCGAAAGCTTTCATTATCTTCTTGATACAGAAGTTTGTCATCCACGTTTCACTTGCGTAGAAGGCTACACTGCTATTTTTACAGAACACATCCTAACATTGAAATTTATATTCTCTTTTTCAGAAACGCTTTCCTTGCTATCGTCAACCTGTAATTTATACCCTCGCCGCTTCTGCCTTTTCAACTATGCTTCCCTTTCAAATCCTTGAACCGCAGTCTGGTTGCAGATAATCTTGTGCCCCTGTGTTTTATCCTTGACACCTTCAGAGTTTCAAAGAATGTTTTCCATTCAAGACTGTAGAAAGCTCCTTGAGTTCGAGGTCGCAAAAAGCCAATAATGTTTGCGATATTTGACGCTCCACAAATTATCTACAATCAACTACAATATAGGCAGCAAATGGCAACATGGGAGGGGACTGGAGGTATCCTATTGTGAGCATTGCATGAGACTGTGGAGCATAGTGGAAATGCTTCATCCCAAGTAACTCACAACAGTGCTACAGCGCTAGTAATAAAAAGCAGATCAATGGCGACGACAAACAAAGAAACCATTGCATTATGCCTACAACAGTTGCTGAAGTTGACATTTCTTCAGAAAGGAACCCAAGGAATTTCCTAGAGTGAAAAAGAAGTGACAAATGAAATATTAGAGATTCTGCAGGATGAATCACTGGAATTTGTGTTGTTGTGTACGTCCGAATGTATTGAAACAGGTGTCGAGCCATGTCGGAGAGGGAGCCACAATCCCGTCTTTCTCGAAACACAGCAAAGGACAATCTTTGTCCAAGGTGTGGGTACTAAACATAATTACGTACATGGACGATCATTCGCAGCATAGTAAAATAAGAATTATGAACAGATTTCGAATTAGTCTCCAGCAATACAACCGTGTTGTGCATAAGAAAAACTACCAATATTGAAAGGAGGAACGTCACACTTATTACAAAAATTGATGTTTTCGTGTTTCAACAAACATCGATGCAGTTTAAAGGATGTGTATGATAGTGACCTACTACGTCATGCACATCAAATTGCACACGACATGCATTACAGTGATTTCAAGGGAAGCAGCGGATAGTTGCATAACTTCGACAGTGCTACAGAACTGGAAGACGTAAGATAAATACATTACAAACAAATAGTCAACCTAAGGATGAAAAGCAAAAAGCGATTTGTAGCTGAGATAAACAAACTTACACCATTGTTCAGTACGTAATTTCCTTTCAGTTCCGACCAATCGGGATTTCAAGCGGAAATGCGTATGGAAGGAATCCTGGAAATCAGAGATACCAGGAGAGTTGTGTGAAGATCAACTAACAACAATCATCAGTGCCTTCATACATTCGTATACAATTATGCAGACTGTTAATCTCGATGGTTCAAAAATGGCTCTGAGCACTATGGGACTTAACTGCTGTGGTCATCAGTCCCCTAGAACTTAGAACTACTTAAACCTAACTAACCTAAGGACATCACACACATCCATGGCCGAGGCAGGATTCGAACCTGTGACCGTAGCGGTCACGCGGTTCCAGTCTGTAGCGCCTAGAACCGCAAGGCCACTCCGGCCGGCAATCTCGATGGTAAATCGACTGGATAGTTATTTATTGTGCTGCGACAAGTTTGAGAAGTTTGAGGTACAGTGTCCCCTACGATTATTTCTCGTGTGAGTGATCTTGCAAGTGTAGTAGGGAATACACTACTGGCCATTAAAATTCCTACACCACGAAGATGACGTGCTACAGACCCGAAATTTAACCGACAGGAAGAAAATGCTGTGATATGCAAATGATTAGCTTTTCAGAGCATTCACACAAGGTTGGCACCGGTGGCGACACCTACAACGTGCTGACATGAGGGAAGTTTCCAACCGATTTCTCTTACACAAACAGCACTTGACCGGCGTTGCCTGGTGAAACGTTGTTGTGATGCCTTGTGTAAGGAGGAGAAATGCGTACCAACACTTTCCCGACTTTGATAAAGGTCGGATTGTAGCCTATCACGATTGCGGTTTATCGTATCGCGACATTTGCTGCTCGCGTTGGTCGAGAACCAATAACTGTTAGCAGAATATGGAATCGGTGGGTTCAGGAGGGTAATACGGAACGCCAAGCTGGATCCCAACGGCCTCGTATCACTAGCAGTCGAGATGAAGGGCATCTTATCCGCATGGCTGTAACGGATCGTGCAGACATGTCACGATCCCTGAGTCAACAGATGGGGAAGTTTGCAAGACAACAACCATCTGCACGAACAGTTCGACGACGTTTGCAGCAGCATGGACAATCAGCTCTGAGACCATGGCTGCGGTTAACTCTGACGGTGCATCACAGACAGGAGAGCCTGCGATGGTGTACTCAACGACGAACCTGGTTGCACGAATGGCAAAACATCATTTTTTCGGATTAATCCAGGTTCTGTTTACAGCAGCATGATGGTCGCATCCGTGTTTGGCGACATCGCGGTGAAAGCACATTGGAAACGTGTAATCGTCATCGCCATACTGGCGTATCACCCGGCGTGATGGTATGGGGTGCCATTGGTTACACGTCTCGGTCACCTCTTGTTCGCATTGACGGCACTTCGAACAGTGGACGTTACATTTCAGATGTGTTACGACCCATGGCTCTACCTTTCATTCGATCCCTGCGAAACCTTACATTTCAGCAGGATAATGCACGACCGCATGTTGCAGGTCCTGTACGGGCCTTAATGGATACAGAAAATGCTCGACTGCTGCCCTGGCCAGCACATTCTCCAGATCTCTCACCAATTAAAAACGTCTGGTCAATGGTTGCCGAGCAATTGGCTCGTCACAATACACCAGTCACTACTCTTGATGAACTGTGTAATCGTGTTGAAGCTGCATGGGCAGCTGTACCCGTACACGCCATCCAAGCTCTGTTTGACTCAATGCCCAGGCGTATCAAGGCCGTTATTACGGCCAGAGGTGGTTGTTCTGGGTACTGATTTCTCAGGAGCTATGCACCCAAACTGCCTGAAAATGTAATCACATGTCAGTTCTAGTATAATATATTTTTCCAATGAGTACCCGTTTATCATCTGCATTTCTTCTTGGTGTAGCAATTTTAATGGCCAGTGGTGTATTTACGTCGCAGCAGTCAAGAGTGGGAAAATGGGCGTGAAAGAACTACAACTACGGTATGATCACACCTTTTGGCCAATAGCTGGTCAAAATAAAATGCTTTTGCTTGATTCCTGGTCTGCGTATAAAAATCATACTCCTTTAGAGAAAAGTATCCCTCCTGTAAAGCGTGTGACGTATCAGTTTATATCACCTGGAACCACTGGATTAATTCAGCCTTTGGATGTCTATAAAACGTATCATCGCACTACCTGCAGTTACGCCTTAAAGGATAGCAAGTTTCACGACGAGCTCCACGATAGAGTGTTTGGCATTCGGTTGTATGCCATCACATTCCATCAGTTCCCATCACCTCGTGACACCAATATGATTCTATACTTGAGTCGTAAGCAGGTAATATTTTTTCTGTGAAAATTGTTAACCCAACACTTTCAAATTAGCATTACTAAAGACTGAACTGAAATGATAATTAAATCAAGACCCTACGCTGATGACAGGCGTTGATATACATCAACGGGGACAGTTGAAAATGTGTGCCCCGTCCGAGACTCGAACCCGGGATCTCCTGCTTACATGGCAGACGCTCTATCCACCTGAGCCACCGAGGGCACATAGGATAATGCGACTGCAGGGACTTATCCCTTGCACGCTCCCCGTGAGACCCACATTCCCAACTTAATGTCCGCACACTACATTCGTAGTGCGCCTGCCCATTACACTCATTAATCGCAGCAGACAATCTTACCGAGTACCGTAAGAGTTAGGGCAATAAGTGTGCATCCGCATAGAAGAAGATCAGTGGTCGGTTACCCTTAACTACATGAAGATGATACCATCTTCATAAAGACCGAACTTTTACCTCTCACCGTAGGATGGATATTGTCTTGCACGTTCAGATAGTTCACAGGAATCTAACAGTGTTCAAGTTCGCTTGGAAACATCCATTCTTCCTCCTACATATTCCTTCCACCTCACACTTTCCCTTCTTTACTCAGTTCTGGCATACCATCTGAGCTTTCGATATTCATAGGGTTGCTTCTTCCTCCTCCAAAACGTTTTCTTTTATTTAATTTCCCTACATATGGGATTTATCTTTTCCCATGTATGCTTCAACAGCATTGAACGTTCCTCCCTTTTCTTGTTTTGCAAGTTTGCACTTTCATTCAACCTCATTTTTAGACGCCTGTATTCCCTATTGCCGCTTCATTTACGGCATTTTTATATTTTCCGCTTTTGTGTATTAAATTCAGTATCTCGTGTGTTATTAAAGGGTTCCTACTGTAGCTGTATCCAACTTTCATCCACCGCTGGCTTCATTACTACATTTCTGAAAGCTACCCATTGTTGGTGTCTTGAAAGGAGTGTATAAGATGAACATCAACAAAAGTAAACGAGGATAACGGAATGTAGTCGAATTAAATCAGGCGATGTTGAGGGAATCAGATTAGGAAATGAGACACTTAAAGTAGTAAAGCAGTTTAGCTATTTGGGGAGCAAAATAACTGATGATGGTCGAAGTAGAGGGGATATAAAATGCAGAATGGCAATGGCCAGTAAAGCGTTTCTGAAGAAGAAAAATTTGTTAACATCGAGTATAGATTTAAATGTCAGGAAGTACTTGTATGGAGTGTAGCCATGTATGGAAGTGAAACATGGACGATAAATAGTTTGGACAAGAAGAGAATAGAAGCTTTCGAAATGTGGTGCTACAGAAGAATGCTGAAGATTAGATGGGTAGATCACATAACTAATGAGGAGGTATTGAATAGAGTTGGGGAGACGAGGAGCTTGCGGCACAACTTGACTAGAAGAAGGGATCGGTTGGTAGGACATGTTCTGAGACATCGAGGGATCACCAATTTAGTATTGGAGGGCAGCGTGGAGGGTAAAAATCGTAGAGGGAGACCAAGAGATGAATACACTTAGCAGATTCAGAAGGATGTAGGCTGCAGTAGGTATTGGGAGATGAAGAAGCTTGCACAAGATGGAGTAGCATGGAGAGCTGCATCAAACCAGTCTCAGGACTGAAGACCACAACAACAACAACCCATTTGTTGTGTACACATTGCTCTATTTGAGTCATTCGTTGCCTAATGATCCCTTTGAGATGATCGACAACCTCTGGATGTCAACGTATCCGGGTCCCAACTCCATAATTTGTTGCCTTTTCTTCTATCTCTTTAGTTGTAATCTACTGTTTTATTTCACAGTATGTTCTTTCAATCTCTTCGTCATCTGTGGTATTAGTAGGCATATAGGTTTGGATCACTGTGGTGTATGTCGGCTTTATTTCCACCATGGCCATGATAATGTCAGCTGCAGTTTAGAGACGGAGTTGAGTATTGTGATACTTCTTCATTGCTAACTAACATTTGCATAATATACCAACTACTGAGGGTCTACTGTCACATTTTTCAGTTATAAATAAATGCTTGTCACTTGATAGTCAATGTACTATCATTATAGTAAACTGCATTTAGATGCTGTAAACTGCAACTCTAAAAGCTGTTATGAGAGTCATTGCAAGTTTTTGTTCTGGAGCTATCGGCTTTCTCAATATTGTCAACAGCGTAATGAGATAGTAAACAATTATGAATGGTAATTTATCTAATCTGTTTACGGTGAAATAAGAAAACATGAATAATGAAACCTGTATAAGAATAAATCGCAAAGAAAATAATAAATTGGTAGGCGTTCACCCAGCTTTGTCTTTCTTTCGCTTAGATTTATGATGTAGTTAATCAAATGCACTGCGCGTTTCAGTAGATCTCCACCTACACCACAGTGGCAGTCCGTGGGTCTGCCGATTCCAGGTGGGAATTCCACTTCCGTGCGCCTCCATGTCACCGCGGAAAACGCTTGCCTCTGCCGCCGCCATTGCCGCGCGTAGTGGTGCCCCGCGCAAGTGTGAACCGGCCTAAAGTGACAGTACTGCACGAGATGAAGTAGTCGCCCGCTGGTAGAAAGAAATATGTGCTGTCACCGGCACTTATCACGCAGTTTGAGGTATGCGAAACGAACAGAGAAGTCAGTAGCGACACTGGCGGCGACCGCCTTCCATAGACACAACTGTCGACTATTAGTCACAGAAACTACGAGACACTTTTAATTTCTAGTGAACACAAATTCTGACTGCCAACACAGCATCCCGCCTTTCACGGCGCAAATTTGATGATCATTACTTAGATACTACGAACAGGTATTGACTATCGTACAACGCAGATGCTGTCTCACACGGTAAGTCAGACATCCAAGAGGTGTGCGAGCCGACAGCATATACCACTCCCCGTTGCAGCTCTAGCAACTTCCGTTATCTTACGAAATTTACTTTGTTAATTCACATTTTAAATTGAAACAATGCAAATGATACAGTAATGGCATAAAAGGAATAATGAATGAGAAAAAAAATAAATGTGCCAATTAGCAATTCACAAAAAACGGTAATTTCAATTTCACTCGTGAGAAATTTTTCAATTTCCATATTCATGACCTTTGTCCACTCTCAGTATTCGCAGCATTATGGTTGGGTCGCTTGGAAGCTGACATTCCTCAAAGCGTTGTAAGTGCAGTGTGTAATGCAATAATCAAGAAAGTAATAAAGATTTATTTATAATTTGGTGTTTTCTTGTTACTCTTGTCTCATAGATATGTTATAAATTGTAATTGCTCGGTGTGTAGCCGAGCGGTCTTGGGCGCTGCAGTCATGGACTGTGCGGCTGGTCCCGGCGGAGGTTCGAGTCCTCCCTCGGGCATGGGTGTGTGTGTTTGTCCTTAGGATACTTTAGGTTAAGTAGTGTGTAAGCTTTAGGGACTGATGACGTTAGCAGTTAAGTCCCATAAGATTTCACACACATTTGAACTTACTTACATATTATTACGATTTTTTTTTTTGCTCGGTTTGTCGTGGATGGAAGATGGCGTACGTTGTACATGTTGATATCCATGTGGTGGCTCATCTCTAGCATGCAAGGAATGGGTTAGACTGGTGCTGTGATTGTTGTAGCATCGATGTGATTCGGTGGTGTTCTGTTGCTCAGGCTCAGTTTTTGTGTATTCTTTTACCAAAGGACGGAGACTGTTGGATACAAGCCTCTGCTCCAATGTGACTACTTGATGTTACGCATCAGAGATATTTGTCCGGATCATTTGTATGCCTGCCATTTTTTCGTTGATCGATACAAATCTATTTACAAAGTTATACCAAATACGCTAAAACCGTACTATAGGTTCGCGTAGCGTCTTTGGCTGGCAATCCAAATGTCCAGGATCCCAGGTGCAAACCTAGCCTCAGATTCAGTTTTGGATAAAAATCATCAGCAAGACTGACGGCGTGAGAAGTCAACCTCGCTCTGCCAACGACCTTGTCAATTTGAGGCGAGAAGCGGAGAGAGTTTCAGGGCTCTATCTTGGCCTCTGAGTGGGAAACTGCCCCCAAAGGCGGAAGAATCAGAAATGATCAACGGTATAAGGATGCAGAAGAAAATGGAAAAATACCTCTTTGGAGACATACAAGGTGTATCAACAGGACATGTGACCTGTTATTGAAAAACTGTCACGATAAGCTCTTTATTCGTAAAATAATCCGCATTAGTCCCCCCCTTCGGATTTCCAGGAAGGGAGTGCCAAGGGCATGACGACCATGTGAAAAAGTTGGAATAACCAACCACAGGGTAACACGCTACGAGTCAGAGTGTCGAATGTCAGCAATTTGGCCGTGGTAGGTAAGCGATAATATCTCAAAATGGAAATGCAAATATTCAATCTAGGTATTGTGGGGATCAGTGAAATGAAATGGAAGTAAAATAAGGATTCTTGGTCAAAAGGATATTGGGTAATATCAACACCACCAGAAAATTGTATGACGGAAGCAGGATTCATTACCAGTATGAAGATGAGGTAGGCAGTGGTGAACAGTTCAGTGATGGGGGTTTTTCTCTTGAGAATTGACAGTAATCCATTACCGGCAACAATAATTCAGGTATACATGCCAACAACGCAATCATAAGAGGAAGAGAGAGAAAAGTTATACGAGGATACTGAACGGGTAATTCAGGATGTAAACGGAGATGTTAATGTAACAGCCCTGGAAATTCTAATGCGCTTATAGGGAAAAGAGCAGAAGAAAAAGTTCCGGCAGAATAACGGTTAGTCAGTTGGAATGAGAGGGGAGGAACACTAACTGAATTCTGCAGTAAATTTCAGCTATTAACAGCGAATACACTGTTCAAGAATCACAAGAGGAAGATGTATACTTGGAAAAGCCGCAGAGACATTGGAACATTCTAGTTGGATTATATCTTTCTCAGGAAGAGATCGCGAAATCAGATACTGGATTGTGACACGTAACCTGGAGCAGATATAGACTCAGATCGTAATTTATGAATGATAAAGAGCAAATTAAAATTTAAAAGAATCTTCTGTAAAATCGGCATGGAAAGAAGTGGGACACTGAGGAGCTGAGGGACGGTGAGATGCGAATGAAGTTCGCTACAAACGTGGATACTAAGATAAGGAATCCACAGTAGGCTTTTCAGTTGAAGAGGAATGGACATCCCTAAAAATCCAAATCACAGATGTTCGACAGACAACCATAGGTACAAGGAAGCTAATTGCGGAGAAACCTTCAACAATTAATCAAATACTTCGACTTGACCGACAAAACTAGGAAGTACAAATATCTTCACGGAAAAACAGTAACACAGAAATACAGAACAGTAAATACTGAATATAGGATCGTGAGGATCTGGTAGATGTGTTCAGAAAAGGTAAAAGCATCAGAGAGGTAGTCCTGAAGTTGCAACTGATAATGGAAACAAGACTGAAGAAATATCAAAACACAGTACAGGATTTTTCGACCTGGAAAAATGATTCGAGAACGTAAAATTGTGCGAGAGGTGCGAAGTTCTGAGAAAAATAGGAGTTAGCTATTGGGAACAACGGGTAATACATAATAGGCAAGAAAACTAAGAGGGGACGTTAAGACTCGAAGGCCAGGAAGGAAGTGCTCGGAGCCTTTCGCTCCTACTGTTCAGTCTGTACATCGAAGAAGTGATGACGTAAATAAAAGCAAGGTTCAAGGGAGGACTTAAAATTCAGGGTAAAATTATATCAATAAGAGTCGCTTATGACATTGTTATCCTCAGTGAAGGTAAAGAAGGGACAAAGAATACTCTTACCTTGAACGGAATGAACAGCCTAGCGAATAGATAATATGGACGGAGAGGAAACTGGAAAAATACAAAAGCAAGGAGAATCATCAGAAATGTTAATAGTGAGAAACCAACAACAATATTGATGATCAGGGAATTCTGCAACCTTGGAAACAAAATAATATGACAGACGAAACAAGGATGGCATAAAAAGCAGCCTGGAACAGGTAAAAAGGGCGTTCGTGCCCAAAAGAAGTTTCAGATGCGGTGGCCGAGCGGTTCTAGGCGCTTCAGTCCGGAACCGCGCGACTGCTACGGTCGCAGGTTCGAATCCTGCCTCGACCATGGATGTGTGTGATGTCCTTAGGTTAATTGGGTTTATGTAGTTCTAAGTTCTGGGGGACTGATGACCTCAGATGTTAAGTCCCATAGTGCTCAGAGCCATTTGAACCATTTTTGAACCAAAAGAAGTCAGTTAGTATTAAACATAGGCCTTAGTTTGAGGAATAAATGTACGTTTGGAGCACAGAATTATATGGTAGTGATTCTTGTAATGTAGGAAAACGGAGCAGAAGAGAATCAAAAAGTTTGAATTGTTGTGCTACAAGAGAATTGTGAAAATTAGGTGCACATATAAAGTAAGGAATGAACAGGTTCGGCGCAGAACAGGCCAAGAAAAGAGCATATGGAATACATTGACAAGGAGAAGGGACAGGAATATAGATCATGAGTTAACACATGAATGGATGACGTCCAGCCGGCCGGAGTGGCCGTGCGGTTCTAGGCGCTACAGTCTGGAGCCGAGCGACCGCTACGGTCGCAGGTTCGAATCCTGCCTCGGGCATGGATGTGTGTGATGTCCTTATGTTAGTTAGGTTTAATTAGTTCTAAGTTCTAGGCGACTGATGACCTCAGAAGTTAAGTCGCATAGTGCTCAGTGCCATTTGAACCATTTTGATGACGCCCATGGTACTAGAGGGAGCTGTAGAGTGTAGAAACTAAAGAGACAGAAAGAGTTAGGAGAACATCCAACAAATAAATGGGTACGTTGGCTGCAACAGCTTCTCTGAAATGAAGAGGTTGGTACAGGAGAGTAATTGGTGGCGCGCCACATCAAACTAGCGGGAAGACTAATGGTTGAAAATGAAACTGCTATCGTTCGTATTGATTCTGCATTATATTGACTACTAGTTTGGAAAATTTTCCACGCCTTGATTTGATCCCATATCGAACTTTATGTGATGGACAGGTGCTACTACGGACTCTGGTGTATTTCTGTAGAGCCAGGCTGCTTTTGGATTGTTCAGGTTGTTTTCTATGATTCTAGATATCCTGTCGGTATGTAGAGTGGCATGCTTTGATATGAAATCGATCAGCATGCGGTGTATGCAACCTCAAATACGTCCAGGTAACGTCGATAAGTAACTAGACGCCTTAAAGTCACTTTCCAGTATTTCTGAAGCCTATTCACTATCTTGGAACCGGCCCAGAAACTTGTCACTACCTTGCTTTTGAATTGCTCTTTAGATACTGTACTTTTCGCTAACAGCAACTTCGCATTGATTTTTGATTCCCGATTGCCTTTCCCGAATCAACGCTTCGTTTCCGGAGCCGTTTGTGCCGGTCGGTAGCACGCTGGTAGCCGCAGTTCTCTGCGTTTCCCTGTTTTCGCTTCTGCCACTACTTCCAGTCATCCATCCTCTCGCTCTCACGCCGCTGACGTTTCTAGGCATAACATGTGATACTGCTCACTTACCTGATGGTATAGGCTCAGTCATTAGCGTGAAGATCGATCGAAATTCGTCCTCGGTGAGAGCCCATCTGGCGATTCATTGTTGCTTACGTATTTCATCCCGTTGTAGATTTGATCCACAGCTTTCAGGATTTCATATCCTCTAATGGAGTTGGAAAGGTCGGACCTGGTTATCTTGCATAGTCTCATTTAGTATGTATCCTCCGAAACACACGGTGGAGTTTTGTGGAGTATTTGTATAAAAGCACAATTACCTAGAAGTTTAGTGCGCAGTGACTGCAAACTTCTCCGAAACTGGGGACAACAAGGCCTCAGAAAAGTATGATTAGTGGAGGCAAAGTTCTGTAATATGAACCTAAAGCACAAGGAAGTGTTTTCCGTAATGTTATGAAGGATAATACTAATTCAGCTCAAGTAAACACGTAAACATGAAAATCTTCTTCTTCTTTTCGACTTTCTCCTAGTGTAAGGTATTTGCCTCTTTTTCCTCACATCTCCTTCATCACGTGTATAATTTTTCTTCACTAAAGGCGAAAAGTCTTGTAAACTAATGTAACTGGAAATACTTTTACTATTATTTGACTATATGAAAATTGTTAGAGGTCCTTTTGATTTCATTTGATGTATATTCTAAAATTTTGTAGCTGTCGCTTTGATGTTTACTCAGTTAGTTAGAAATTAGAAAACCGTCGTCCTGACTCTACGTAGAGAACGGTCAGGGCTTTCTCGCTAGACGAATTACAATCTCTTTTTTTTTCAGATGTTGGTTCTCGCTGTGTCAACAGCGTGGAAATGATGAGGAACCACCTGCTGGGACCATCTTTGCTTATCTGCCGGGGCCCGCACATACATTCTAAATACTTCTCTTTTCCCACGCAGACAGCGAATTAAAAGCAAATAATTGCGCGGGCTGGTATAAAAAGGAATAGAGCTTGCGAAGGATTCGGCGTGAACGCTTTGAGAACTCCTTATGACTCTGAAAACGTCGAAAAAAAATAAAATTGATCGTTATCTTTCGACATATTCAAAGTTGATGCTTCGAATGAACGACGTCGTTCAACTATTAAAATACGGGACTCGTCCTCGAAAAGAGCGGTGGTCAACTGTTCGCACCGTCATTCTGATTCAGGTTTTAATGGATGTATCTAAATGAAGTAAAAACAAACTTCCTAGTCCCATCGACGATCGTGTCAGATGCGAGAATAAGTTCAAATTCTACAAGTACGGCTGTGACCTTTTCAAGGAAACAGTTCGACGTTTAGTCTAGTCAACGAAAGAAAATTAGGTGAAAAATTCATGTAGTCGCAAATTATTGCACAGAGGTGGGAAAGACTGCCATGAGAAAGATACTAAGAATACTGACCGACGGAGTGTGAGCTTTGGGACTGGCGGAGGGGGCCTTAATGGTCACTTTTTAATTTTTTTAAAAAAACTCGAAAATTGCGGCTGCCAACGAAAATTAGACTACATTAAATCTCTAACAAAAACGTATTATTAAATGTTTCTGTTGGGATAACAGTCTCCGCGTTGCAGGGGCTGGAACTATCGTACATTATTAAAAATATTGTTTTCACGGTATGAAATTAATGTTTATCTTTAAAAGAAGTGGATTAAAAACCAATATTAAATGTTTGTACTACGTCCAAGTGCAGGAGCCGTATTAGGAAATAAACTGTTGCGGTACATTGGTGTAACAGTATGGAGGAAGTTGCGGCCCCGGGAGGGGGGGGGGGGGGACCGACGTGTGTGGTAGATACTCGAGGGAGGGTAGGAGGATAGGTAAGTAGGTTACCGGATAGTGTTCATTCACTTCCCTCCTTCATACGTCTGCAAACTGAAAATCAATCAAGTGATTCCCAACTCCATTCACCACATTAAGTCACAAGAAGAAATTATAGGGTGTTTCAAAAAGTTATACGGACCCTGCACAGAGTGTATTACAAATTACTGGCAACGCAGTGCAAGACAATCCCGGGGTTGTTTATTTTTCGAAAATTGCGTTAACACTACGTAGAATGCAGATATGAATTACTCGTTTTTACTCTTTTAGGTGCGTCTTGTTTTGCGACTGTTATTTAAATTCTACCAAGAGCACAGGAAGTCATATGTTACAGACAGACAGACAGTCTGTAGGCCGCTACCAGCGGCAACGGTATTGTCACTGGAGGTGATTTTAGTATTCGGCGAGCGCTAAAATATTGTGTTTCTCATATGTTCAAGGAACACAGTGGTGTGTGTAGATGATCTCTAGTGAGGGATCCTAGAAATGACACAGCCATGGGAAAGTCCTCCCTGAAGATTGCAGACCAGGCTATCGAGGTATTGACTGCATCATTAAATAGTAAACATTATTAATTAGCCCTTAAGGATAGCTGGCAATTATTTAACCCCAGAAATAAAACCAGAAGTGCGCAAATAAACCGAAAAGCGTCAACAGCACTTAATTAATATCGAATCATTAGAATATAAATACGTTTTTACATATTTACAGAATCTCGCCGAGGCGTATGTACGAAAGTAGTTACGGGTGCTAAATCTTTCGCCGTGTGCACACCATCAGCACTCAAAGGATCAGTTACACAGAATCCGGATGTATTCATATCGCCCTGTAAAACACTTACACCAGTGCTAATTATGAACATTTATGGCCTATAATGATACATTCGAAGTTCTCTGAAACCACAAATACTGGGATAATGCATACCACAGCAGGCAGTTCAGTTGGAGATGAATGGATGTCTCTAAAATGCGCAATCATCGAATTTAGACAGGCAAACGTAGGTACAAGGAAAGCAACTGCTAAGGAACCTTGGATAACACGAAACACTACAACTAATAATCGAAAGAAGAAAGTGCAAAAATGTTCTGTGAAATTCATAAATATGGAAACATAAGTCATTCAGGAATGAAATAAATAGGACGTGCATGGAAACTAAAGCCAAATGGTTGCAAAAAGTGAAGTAATCTAAACAAAAATGTACCTTGAAAGAACAGACCCAGCTTAAGGAAAAGTCAACACAAACTTGATGGCAGTTAAAAGTAAACGCGTCAACGTTAGTTGCGCATTGAGCATTCCATTGTTGAGAAAGAGCAGATAGGTGAAATGACTACACTGAAGGACTCTATGAAGGATGGGGACTGTCTGATGGCGGGATAGAAGAAATGTGACTAGGTATGGAAGACGTAGGGGGGTCCAGTATTAGAGACAGGAGTTAACAGAACCTTGAAAGACTTGAGATCAAATAACAATCTTTAGGAATTTCTACAATTATTGGTGGAAGTGGCAACCAAGCGACTATTCATGTTTGTATGTGGAATCTGTCAGTCTGAAGACCTACCAACATACTTTCGGAAAAATATCAACGGCACAATGCCGAAGATAACAAGGGCAAATCAGTGCCAGAACCATCGCAATATCAGCTACGGCTCATGCAACGACGTTGTTGACAAGAAAAATGTACACAAGTATGAAAAAGAACACATTAGATCTGTTAAACGATCATCACTTCGATTTGGGGAGGACTTTAGCCTTCGGCACCAGAGAGAGAGTTCTACATTTGCGATTAACTATGGGAACTAGACTGACGAAACTAAATGTGAAGCAAAAAATACGAATCCATTTTATATTGGTATTTTGGCTAGTGGACCGGAACCTAAAGCTGATGATAATGTTCAGGTGGAAAAAAATGTTTCAAGTGGCTCTGAGCACTATGGGACTCAACTTCTGAGGTCATCAGTCCCCTAGAACTAAGAACTACTTAAACATAACTAACCTAAGGACATCACACACACCCATGCCCGAGGCAGGATTCGAACCTGCGACCATTCAGGTGAAAGTTAAATGTTTTTCATGTATGGTAAGAAATATTGTACATCTAACATTTTGTAGACGTAAGGGAAAAATAACGTACTTCATAAATATTTTGTATTACAGTGGATAACTGCGTTGGCGATTTTTTTTTTCAAACAGGACCACATCAGATATTATCCCGATTCCTTGAGGCGTACACGGGCCAAAGGACTGAAGAACTAGCCTTGACGTTCGATGGCAACAGAATTAATTAAGCCGCTGAAATAATTGTACTTGAAGAACTGTGCTACTGTAAGCCTAATTGTGAAAAATTAATTCGTGGATTTAGGAAAGCGTACAGAGAGTTTGTATTTATGGCAAATTTTGTTATGATTTGAGGCTGAGAATGAATAAAAATGGAGGTATCAATATTAGAATCTCAATAAATTAAAAATCTCAATCACTACATAGTTGCATCAAGTACTAGCTTCGTTGGACCACTAGCCCACCTACGGAGACGAAAATTAAATTATAATGACGAATCGTTACGATGTGTAAATGCATCGGCATCGTACTTCGTTATATAAATATATCAAAGCCCTCTTCTGGCTTTTACATTTCTGTACATCAAATACACCTACAATGAATCCAAATATCCACTGTAACTTAATACAGACAGGATTTGTCGACCTCGAAAAAGTGTTCGTGAAAGTATAATGAATGAGGACATCAAAAATTCTGAGAAAATTTAGAGAAGCTCTAAACAAAATATACAAAAACCAAAAGGGAATGATAGAAGACTAGGAATAAAGACTAGGAATAAAGTGCTGGGATTAAAACTGGTGTAAGACAAGCAAGCAATCTTTCGGCCCAGCTAATCAATCTACACAATGAAGAGCCAATGATGCAAATAAAAGAAATGTTCAAGAATGGGATTAAAATTCAGGGTGAAAATATATTCTTGATGAAATTCGCTACTGACATTGCGTTCTCAGTTTTAGTGAAGAAGAATTACAGGACGTGTTGTATGGAATGAACAGTCCAGTCTAATGAGTACGGAAAATTCATTGAAAGTAAACAGAAGAAAATGAAACCAATAAGGAGTAGCAGAAATGAGATTATTACTAGATTAGCGGAAAAAAATCAGTATGTCCAAGTTGCACATAGAAATTTGATTAGCCCCAGTCGTTGCTCGATTTCTGCATTTGTTGTTCGGTCTCCTTGTACCATATGTGCACATGCACTGTGATCCACATGTATGCAGTAATACGAGTGTTGCATACATCCGCTTATTTTTGACGCTTGCTGTGAAAAAGGGCAGTAGGTGCTTGAAACGGGTAAAGAGATATAATTTCTTTTGTGCAATTGCTTGCAGATTTTTTTCAACTAATACACAATTACAGTTGCTGAAGATGGGTAAAGTATTCTATTATTGATGAACTTAACATCAAACTCACGAAACAGACGAACTGAAGAAGTTGTGCTACCTTCCAAAAAGCATCTTATGGACTAGGCAGTGAAGATATGAAAAAGAGATTATCGCAGCAAAAGCCATCATTCCTGACTAAGGAAACTCTACTGTTATTTCAGAAAACGTATAGCATTTTGTGGTAGTCAATAATGGACTATGCGAAAGCCGGAAAAGATGTGGTGCTGTAGAAGGACGTTGAAAATTAGATCAACTGATATGGGGTAAGTCAAATAACTATGGACAGGTGTTGCAAGTGCTGCTCTGAGATGAAAAGCTTGGTATGGGAGAGAACTTCGTGGCGGGTTGTAACATGCATCAAATCAGTCAGAATATTGATTTTGGTTCTGTTTATCAGCAGGACTTTGATCCTCGTGCATGCATGTCAATTACGTGTCGATCAGGCTGGAGTGCTATTCCCATTAGGTTCGTGGGTGAAAATCTGACAAGTTTGAAAGTTTGGAAAGAGTCACTGGCGGAAGTAAGGTTTTGAGGGCATATGTAAGTCGTGCTTAGTTAGCTGAGAAAAGAACTAAACACAGTTTCTGTTGCTTAAAAGAAATATAAACCAGTACATGCAAAACGTTCTTTGCTGTAATGCGAAAGGCAAAGATCCCAGGTTCGAGGCCTGGCGTGGCACATAGTTTCAATTTTTTGGGCTATTGTTGCATTTAACTTTCATGTTAGCTTCCCAGTGTTAGCTGTGGCAGTATACACCATCTGCTTAGAGCTCTATAACAATTTACTTCTGAATACAACAATGAGCTGTCCCAATGGGTTCCAAGCCATTTTATCTTTTTGTTTATTTCTTTAAGTGCGCATTCCTTGCTGTTTTCAGTTATTCGTCCATACAGATTCGTCAACAGTTTTTATAACGTCACTGATCTCTACTATCTAGCTTTCGGTTTACTTGTGTTAATCTTGAGAAACACAATGAAAATGGTATTTGGCTTCCTTCGATGTTTCATTGTGCGAGTGAGACAAAAGAGGTATCTGCTGTTCTCGCAGGCGGCACAAGCTCTCGAAATTTCAAAGGAACTGGATCAGTTCTAGCAGAACATCTGTCTTCCGCTTGGGGCAACTCCCATTCGAATTCTAAGCTGCAACGTCGTGGTACAGGGGACCACATTCTCCTGTCAGCCTGTGACCTTATTGGACGGCAGAGGGCGACGTGACGTCAGGTGCTTTTGTGGGTGCAGACAATCTGCGGACGCCCCAGCCTTAAGAATGGACGCCGGTCGCCGCCTGTGGGTCGGCCACCAGTGTGGCTTTTGTGCTACGGGCTGCCGGGCGTCCGCTCATAGGCGATGCCTGGAGTCGGTCGCCCGCAACACACGCAGTCTACCGTCCGGCTCCGCACACGTTGGACCCCGAAAACTCGGATTCCGTTCGATATTTGGTATCCAAAACAATATCTACAATCTTGATTACAGTAGCTGTTAAGGGAACCGTCTTAAGTTACGTAGCAAGTTTTATTAATTTATTGATCATCATTAGTGTTGCATTACAACCAGACGTGCATGTAAGATACAAGCCACAAAACATATAAACGTGGCAATATACGATGTAGCGCGCATACAGGACCACCACCGTGTGCCAAACGTTTCATACCCATTCATCTTGAGTACCATAAAAAAACTTCTTGTCCAGAAGCAACATAAAAAGAGGTATCAACCAAATGTTGGTTAGCTACCAGACGGATATAAACCAGCGAAATTTTCTTTCTTGTAGCTTTGTTCATGCCAAAGTTATGAACAGCAGTACGTTATTTCAAACAGAATCGTTCACTGAGATGACAAAAATCATGGTATACCTCCCAATATTGTATCGGACTTCCTGCTGCCCGGCATAGTTCACCAACTAGACGTGCCATGGACTCAATAAGCCGTTGGAAGCCCCTACAGAAACAAAAGACAGCCATGCTGCCTCCATAGCCGTCCGTAATTGCGAAAATGTAGCCAGTGCTTGATTTTTTTCCACGAACTGATCTCTCTATTATGTTCCACAAATGCTGGCTGGGATTCACATCGAGCGATCCGGGTGACGAAATCATTCGCTTGATATGTCCAGAACGTTCTTCGAACCATTCACGAACAATTGTGACCTGGTGATATATTTGGGAAGATGAAGTCCACGAATGGCTTGGAATTGTTTCAGGGTAACCGAAAATAACCATTTCCAGCGAATGACTTTGGTTGGGCCAGAGGATCCAGTCCATTACATGTAAACACAGCCCACACCGTTAGGGAGCCACTACCACCTTTCACAGCGTTGACAACTTAGATCCATGGCTTCGTGGAGTCTGCGCCACACTCTAACACTACCATCAACTCTTACCAATTGAAATCGATACTCATCTGATCATTCCCCAGTTTTCCAGTCGTCTATGGTCCAACCGATGTGGTGACAAGTCAAGGAGAGGCGTTGCACGGGATGTCGTGCTGTTGGCAAAGGCACTTACGTCGGTCGTCTCGTGCCATAGCCCAGTAGCGGCAAATTTCGCAGCATCGTCCTAAAAGATACTTTCGTCGTATGTCCTACATTGATTCCTGTGGCAATTGAAAGAAAATCAGCCATCAGTCACTATTTTTAACAAATTAACCTGGTTTCGACGCTGCTAGGAGTGTCTTCCTTAGAATTTCTGTGGCTATTTCACGCAGTATCGCTTGTCTGGTACTCTACGCAAACGCCACTGCTATCAGTCGTTAAGTGGAGGCCGTCGGCTACTGCGTTTCTGTGTTGAGAGGTAACACCTGAAATCTGGTATTCTCGACACACTCTTGACATTGCAGATCTCGGATTATTGAATTCCCTAATGATTCTCGAAATCGCATGTCACAAGTGTGTAGCTCTAACTGCCATTCTGCGTTCAAAGTCTGTTAATTCCCGTCGTGCGACTACAGTCTCATCGGAAACCTTTTCTCATGAATCACCCGAGTGCAAACGACAGATCTGCCAATCTGTATATGTGCATATCGCTATCCCAAGACATTTGTCGCCTTAGTGTATGTAAACGTAACAAAGAAACATACAAGAGAGCATTGGGTAATATCATCCACGCCTGGTAGCCTTTTTCTTCTGTACAAAAAGTTACTCATATTTGGAGTGATCTAGATAAATGAGAGAACCTGTGTACTCCCTTAATAAATCGAATAGTCATGATTCCTTGATGACGTAGTTCAAAGTAACTAGTTGTAGCCAGGAACAAACCTAACTTTGACTCAGTGCCAAGACGATCAATGGTTCTGGGTACTGCATTAGTGCGCTTACCCCCTACTGAAATCTTGGCAAGCTATACTCAACAGTTCTGTAAAACCAATCATTTTTTTGAAGGAACCGCTATCTGGAAGTTTGTCACATGCAGTGTAAACTAGCACCGCCGATAAGAGCGAAACGTGATTTTTATTCCAAGGAAAGTGGACTAAACATACGGCTGGCCCTTCTTTAAAACGGCTAAAACAAAAGCACAAAAAGTATGTACAGCAAAAACCAAATAGTTGTTGTGTTTCAATGAGTTTAAATTTATATTTTGTTCATTTATTTTGTAAGCCACCAGTTTCGGCACTTTACTGGTGCCATCCTCAAGCCCCTACACATTACAGCATTAACAAGAATACAATGTAGTGTATATGTGGTGTATAGCACAAAATAATAATACAATTATAAAGCAAGACATACAAAGTTCGCCATACTATGCAAACTGTAACATACTCGTATATGGATGTAAATAGTTAAATGTGCACACAAACTGCGGTGTAACACAACATGTTCACATACTGTTTGGCATAAATAAACTAACATTTTACAAATAAAAGACATCGTACAGAAACTAAAAAAAAAATATGTGATGCGGCTTTTTTTATATGTACCCCTCCCCCCCCCTCCGCCCACGTGTTCCTTTATCCTTTTCCTACCGCACGCCTCCTTTCTGTTTCAGCTTCGAGTCTTCGACTTCGTAGTTTCTACAAATTATGTTATTTCATGAAACTCTGTATTTCCCAAGGGAAATTACACAATCATTTTACAACACTGTAAAATTGTGTTTTAAGTGATTTCCCCCTATGGTTGATCAGAAGTCTGCAGCTTCTCGATAGCCCAACTTTAGTATCTGTCCTCCAGTTAATTCAGATTACTCGATGTTACAGTTATGCTTAGCGTATAGCTATTGGTCTGATGCAAAGTTTTATGACGTGCAGGTTGATGAGTTCCTCCGCTGTAGTTCATTGTTTACCGTCTCTCGCATAATAATGAGAGGACTACTGGGTTTACTACTAAATACGTTTCCTTTGCTAGTATGACTGCTGTTTTAGATACCTTCATGAGTGGCGCATAATACTCACAGGATAGGTAATTAGCACGACGATAAACTTCATACGTTGTAACTTTACGTTTTACGTGAATAAGAGTGGTTTTCTATTTAGAAGTACGACTTTTTTACCTGTATGACTGTAATGTGTCTTACATTCTGTATAAAAAATGCACCACTCCACTAGTATGTAGAGTGGTTTTGTGCACATTTAACTCTTTATATCCCTTTATGCTAGATTTTGTGTAGTAAAGCGACCTTTTCCGGTCTTGGTATGTATCTGAATTATTATCTTGGTCTACATACCAGACATATGCGGCATTGTATTCTCGTTGATGTAATGTACAGGGGCCTGACGATGGCAGCAGTGAAGCCCTGAAACTGGTAACTTAAAGGAAAATAAACACCAACTGATTGGAATACGGCGGGTGTTTGGTTTTTGTTCTACATATTATTTGATCAGCCGCTGTCCCGTGTTCATGGTAGATCTAAGGAAAAACACACACACACACACACACACAACAAATCTCAACACTTTCAGCGTATTTTTAATCTGTATTTCTTTGTCAGGGTATCTAGAGCAAAAAGTGTCGTTGTTTCATTTTTTAAGTTGATAGCTGTATGTCAGCGATTAATGAAGTTGAAAAAACGTACTGGTAATTGTTGTATGAGTCTTTTAAAATTTGTTTAACGAGAAGAAAGTTAATAAATGAAAAGCACCAGTTTGCTTTTGTTCTACAATATTACTTTTATTGTTTAGGGGAATAGGACGTCAAACGGGCCCACTTGGATCAGGAGAGGCACCACAGGACATTTTATTTTCTACTGTCTATACGTTTACAAATAAATTCATAAAACTTTGTCAACATGACCATGATGGATTCAGGATTCACACTCATACGAGTGGAAGTGCAAAAACATAACAAAATAATTTTTTTTAGACATGAAATTTCATCATTTCTTCACTTATCGTTGGCTGCATTTGTTGCTATAGGTACAATTTTCTTCACAAGTAAAAGAGATTCTTTGATGAATTTTGCACAGCATACAAACCATACTTACAGGTGTATGAAACTCTAGAATTTTCGAAATCTATTAAAAACTGTGGTAAAGTTTCAGATAATTAACTACAAAATATGATTTTTTTCTGAACATAAAGTTTAAAACGTAACAGCTCATTCATTTTTTCATAAATTAAATAGATTCTAGAGTTTCAGACACCTGTAAGTATGGTTTGTATGCTGTGCAAAATTCATCGAACAGTCTCTCTTACTTATGAAGAAAAGTGTACATATAGCAACAAATGCAGCCAATAGTAAGTGAAAAAATGATGAAATTTCACATGTAAAAAAAAATTTTGTTATGTTTTTGAAGTTCCGCTGCTACGAGTGCCAAAATCCTGAATCCTTCCTGCTCACGCTGACAAAGTTTCATGAATTTGCTTGTAAAAGTATAGACAGTGGAAATTAAAATGTCCTCAGGTGCCTCTCCTGCTCCAGGTTAGCCCGTTTGACGTCCTACCTCCCTTAACCGGTTTTCGGCTTACAAAGCCATCTTCAGACATTTACCGAAAACCGGTTAACAATAAAAGAAATATTGTAGAACAAAAGCAAACTGGTGCTATTCATTTATTATAATGTTGTTCTACCAAGAAGCGACGGAAGATTCTGTTAATATGAGAAAAAAGTTATCTGACATGATAAGGTTATTCGCCTCATCATTTGAGGGGCAGTGAAACGAAAGCCGAGCATACGCCAAAACGGGACCATGGTAGGGTTCTTTCCAAAAGTAGCCAACCCACGTGTTAAGATATTTATCCCACTGCGGGACGAGATGATGAGTTCCCGTTTCGAAGAACGTGGTCGGCCGCTGACGGACCCACGGCCGCACCCACTCTTGCACTCCCTCGTCCGACTGAAACCGACGTTCACGCGTGTTTCTCCTCATGTAGTTCAAGATGAAAAAATCACACATTGCAGCATCCGAGCTGTACGGAAGATGTTGCCTTCCGACAACCCGAGGGCAAATGGCAAAGCCGGCAGTGGAAACTTCCCACATCTCCCCCGTCAAACAAACGGCTTCACACCATCCGTATAGACTCGTATTTCCTCGTTTAGTGCTAATACGGTAGACGTTACCTGTATGTTGGGCGCTATCCCAAAATAAGGATTAGTCTCCGCTCTGTCGTAAAACTCGTCCAAGGGAGGTGCATATAAGAAGGAAAGAAGTAAGAAAAGTGCCCTCGTTGATTCGACATTATTTGTGACGTAGTGATAGTTAGCTGTTGACGTACAGAATAGCAGTATGATGTGTGAGTCCGTAAAGACCTGTTGCTTCTAGCTACTGGTGTTATGCTAGTAATAGCTTGTTGGCGTTACGCACTACATAACTCTCCTCAGAGACCGTCAGAAGAACCACTCTCAGACTTTCTTAATCATCCGAATGTAGTAAACCTAATTCCAATAACTAGAAACATTTCTTCCTGATGTTTGTATCCCCAGAACCACTTTAACTGGGCACGCTGCGTTATTTCCGTTCACCTAAGTGTTCAAAACGGTTGTTTGACAAATTACTGAAGAAACCCGCGATACTGAGAACAACATTAAAAACATTTTCTATGTACACTGTATGGCAACAGAGTGAAGTACTCAAAATATATGGCCAATTGCCAATGTATCTCCGAAAACATACACACCATCGCAGGGCACGCAGATTATTAGAGTTGCAGTCCACTGTGACAGACAGAACGGCCACCAGCGTGCATTAGTGTTGTTCGTGTTTTAAAAATCGGATGAAAACAGTCTTTACTGCAATAAATATTTATTTACAGTGGTTACCGGTTTCGGTCAGAGTGTTACCAACTTCAGACTATTTATATCATGATGGTAAGCGGTGATGGTGAACGGAGCAGTGTTATGACTCTCAACTCTCCAAGAGAAATGTTCTCAAAAATACTGTTGCTCTTGTTGTTTCCAAACCTGGTAGGGTATATGAGAGGCAGATATTGAGTGACCACTGCGAAGAATACGAAGATGCCGGTGCTCGTGTGAGACAGCGATATCAGTAGCCGACTCAGTTTGGAAGGGGCCTCGTCGTCAAGATTCCAGTCGACCACGCCTAATCACATGGGAGGCTCGCCGTATTGTACACCCTTCATAGAAGTGTCTGCCAGAAAAGAGTCTGTAATGAACTCCCTGCACCACTGCACCATTCTCTGTGACTTCGTACCATCAGTCGGAGATTTGGAGCAGTCGGACGAGGGAACTGCGTCACATGCGTAGGCTGGCGTTAACATCACAACACAAATGGCTGCATTTGGAGTGCTGACGTGACAGGGAAGCACTGACTGCTAAGGGAACGCGCATTGTGTTCAGCGATAAATCACGATTCTGTGCTACTGGAGATGATCAACAACTCCGATTTCACCAAGGTGACAGAAATCATGAGATAATGATAAGCACATACACAGGTTGCAGTAGTACTCGTATCATATACACAAGGTACGTATAAAAGGACAGTACATCAGGGGAGCAGTCATTCCTACTCAGGTGATACATGTGAAAAGTTTTCCGACGTGATCATGGTCGTATGACGGGAATTAAGAGGCTCTGAACGCGGAATGGCAGTTGGACGCATGGAACATTCCATTTTGCAAATCGTTAGGGAATTCAGTATTCCAAGATCTACAGTGTCAAGAGTTTGCCTAGAATACTAATTTTAGGCGTTACCTATTACCACGGACAACTCAGTGGCCGACGGCCTGAGCAGTGGTGTTTGCATAGAGTTGTCAGTGCTAACAGATAAGCAGCACTGTGTGAAATAACTGCAGAAATCAATGTGGGAAGTACGACGAACGTATCCGCTAGGACTTTGCGGCGAAATTTGGCATTAATGGTCCATGGCAGCAGACGACCAACGCGAGTGGCTTTGCTAACACGACATCGCCTGAAGCGCCATTCCTAGGCTAGCGACCACCATAGACGACTGGAAAACCGTAGCCTGCTCAGATGAGTCCCGATTTCATTTCGTAAAAACTGACGGCAGGGTTTTATTGGTGGCGCAGACCCCATAAAGCTATGGAGCCAAGATTCCAACAAAGCATTGTGCAAGCTGATGGTGGCTCCATAATGGTGTGGGCTGTGTTTAAATGTAATGGACTGGGTCCTCTCGTCCAACCGAAGTCATTTACTGGAAATTATTATATTCAGCTACTCTGAGACCATTTTCAGATATTCATTGACATCATGTTTCCAAACGTGTCAACGGGCCACAATTGAATGGTCTGATGAACATTCAGGTCAATTCGAGCGAATGAATTGACCACCCGTATTGCCCGACGTGAATCCCATCGAACCTTTATGGGACGTAACCGAGAGCTCAGTTGGTGCACAAAATCACACATTGGTAACACTTTCGCAATTGTGGACGGCTACAGAGGCAGTATGGCTCAATATTCTTGCAGTGGACTTGCAACGATTTGTTGAGTCGATGCCACGTCGAATTGCTGCACTACTCCGGGCAAAAGGAGGTCATACTCGACATTAGGAGATAACCAATGACATTTTTCGGAAGCATAGCGCTGTTACTTCTAGCGTCACGGACTCCATTGGGTCAGGTCATCACTGGTAGTGATCGAAGAAACTCTGAAGACACAACGGTACGTCACGAGTACCATTGGATCCTCTTATGATAGCACTCAGGCGAATGTATCGTTCAGCTTAAATCAACAGTGGAGATAGCAATAACATTTGCTAATTATTACCGGGTTCGGCTTATGTGAAAGTCATCCTCAGATTTTTTTGGGGCCCCCTATGGCTGGTGCTGGCGGCTCCTCGTTTTTTTCACATCACACCACGATCGTACACTGTCATCTGAGGATGGCTTTAACATAAGCCAAAACTGGTCATAATAACCAAATGTTATCGCGATTTCGATGTTGATGTAACCTAAATATAGCAGCACATCGCTGCGCTCCACAGACAATGTTCTCCAAATTCATGAATGAATCGTGGTGCCATTTATCAGTAGGACAGTGCTCGTTCAGACGTGGCACCTGTCTGTATGAACAGTCTGCATTAGATAACCCCATCGTCAGCAAAATCCCCAGAGTTGTCTCCAACAGAAAATGTATCGGACCAGATAGGATGTCAACCTCGACCCGCTGTAGGTACAGGGTGACAATTCTTGAACTATATAAAATAAAATCATCATAACTTCTGAACGATTTGTGTTAGGACGTTCAACTGCACGGTTGGCCGGGGGGCTGGGGCTGGGGGGGGAGGGGTATGATGGGAATTAGTATGAGCTTGCATGGTTTGGTTTAGCGACGAAGCCCACTTTCATTCGAATCGGTTTGTCAATAAGCAAAATTCGAGCATTTGGGGGACTGAGAATCAGCATTTCGCGATCCAATAGTTTCGTCACCCTCAACGGGTGACTGTGTTGTGTGCAATGTCCAGTGAAAGAATAATCGGTGCGATATTCCTTGATGGATCGGTGACCATTGAACAGTACATGAAGGTTCTGGAAGATGGTTTCATCCCTTATCCAAAGTGACCTGATTTCGACAAGATACGGTTCATGTAAGACGGAGCTCGACTCCATCGAAGCTGGGGAATGTTTTATGTCCTGGAAGAACACGCTGGGAACCGTATTCTGGCTGTAGGGTACCTAGAGGCCACTGGCATGGGCCTCGATTGGCCGCTATATTCTCCGGATCTGAACATATGCCTTTCGTGGGGCTGTATTAAATACAAGGTGAACACAAATAACCCCAAAATCATTGCTGAGCTGAAAACAGCCATTCAGAAGGTCTTCGGCAGCATCAATGTTCCGACGATTCAGTGGGCCATGCAGAATTTAGCTATTCGTCTGCGCCACATCATCGCCAATGACGGCAGGCATATCGAACATATCGTAACCTAAATCCGAATATCTGTAGTGACGTTTACATGTTGAATAAAGTGTGTGCACGCCGTAGTTTGTAACTGATTTACGTTTCTTCGTACAGTTCAGTAATCGTCACCCTATATCTACGACATCAAAGACCAGTTAAACCAGTAGTGAGCCAGCTTGCCTCTGGAGAGGTTACAGCGGCTTTATTATACTCTTCCCAACCGAATCGGTACTTGCATACAGGCCAGAGGGGATTCAACGACGTTCTGATAAGTGGGCCGATAATGCCGAGTTCTTTGTAAATTTGACTCGATTCTTTTAATCATTGAGATAACATACTACCTCCTTCCGGATGCTCCACTTTTTTTATCGGGCATTGAATTGTAATATAAGTGACCACTGGCTCCCGGTAACTCTTTACAGAGTAACAACGTAATTATGACTTGTTCGGTTCATTACTCAAGTTACTTTTATTCCTGTGAAAATACCTTTCACTTGTGAAAACGCATCTAATACATAATCACTAAAGCATACAACACAAATCACAGAGAAACGCAACAATTATATGACAAGAAAATTTAAGACATTACCTGCCAGTGGAAACTCATTTAAATCAATGAGGAAAATTGGAAATTTTTACCGAACTGGGATTCTGGGATTCGAGCCCAGGTCTGAGCAGATTAACTAGCAAATCTCCTATCAGACCCAAATACTCAGCTTGACCACACAGTACTGATGTAGTGCCACTTGCCCATTATCCTCATTACCCGCGGTATTTCGTCGATTCCCGTGAGAGATCGACATTGGTGTGCACCTGCACTGAAGGGATCATTGGTCGTCCTCGCCTTAATTATATGAGAGAGAACATATACCACAGTATAATTCAGGAGAGGACGGTCAATGGTCCCTTCAGTGCAGGTACACACCAATCTCGATCTCTTACGGGAATCGGCGCAATACCGCGAGTAATGAGCATAATGGGTAAGGGGCACTGCATCAGTAGTGTGTGGATAAGCTGAGAAATTGGGTCTGTCAGGAGACGTACTAGGGTAGTCCGTGCAGTTAGGCTAGCTACTGTGTCCGCATGGTGTTGTGATCAGCGCATCTCCCTAGTGAAAAGGAGACCCTGGATCGAATCCCAGTCCGGCATAAATTTTCAACCTTCCCCACTGCTTTCAATCAATGCCCATTGGCAGCCTATGTCTTTAATTCCCCTGTGTATTGATTCATAATGGCCACGAGATCAAAAAAGTTGTCCGTTATTTCGGACATGACCGAAATAACAGACAGCACATATACATTAACTACAAGACAAATACAAACGCATTGTAACTTGGTTGCCATCACTGTGGAAACAGACCAGCAGCGCGTCATCGTGCCGCTCTTCCACTGTGTTCAACAAATCCAAACACAAGCTGCATATCGGCCAATTCTTCATCAGTAGAACTATCCATACTGCTTTATAGCAATATTAACTTACAACTAACACAGACTCAAAAGCATGTAAACCCGTAACAGAAGTGAGCCGTATTAAATGCAAGTTTGAGCATGATGAGTAAAACGGCATCATTATTGTCAGAAGCAAGTACAGTGAGTGTATGGAAAGAGAATGCCACATAATCGTCGACATTTGGATCGTTGTGCAGTTTTTCCAGTATAACACAGTTACAGCGATAACCAAATTCCTCCGTAACGAGCCACAGATCACCGGAACCTGATATTAAAATGCTCAGATAATATCACTGAACAATCTCTGAAACTTCGTCGGTGAAGTTCTGGTTCACCCTGTATATACGCAAGTAGCCGTTTGCTGCGCGTGTAAGTATTTGGAAAATGCTAATGGCATGTAAAGTGCGTTATATAATTGCTCTTAACCGCGCTTTTTACCTTGATAATGAACATTGTAATAGAATTCGACACATCCTGTAACTTTGAGAAGAAAACGATTTTCAGAACGTACAAAATTTTATTAGTAGTAACACTGAGAAAACCCAACCCTAAGTACAGTGAAAATTAAGACAATACCAGTAATCTCCGGTACGGAATAAAATATCTGGGCCGCTAAAAACACACAATAATGCTCATTCTCACTTCTCTGTTTCATGCTTCATATCTCGTTATCATACTTAGCACACTTCCGTTAGAACTTTAAGAAATTTTGTTGATTTCCAGTCTATTGTTTGCCTGTCTTTTCTGTTTTCTTTTGTGTCGGGCAGATTACCTTCACTTACAGAGCAGCTGCACAGGTATCTGGCATTTCTCTCGGCTATGGGCTACCAGACATTCATTCAAATATCATGTTTCTGGCACGAAGATCTTCTGCCTCCATCATTCCTATTTAGACGTCAATTTTGCTTTCTCCCTGCGGAGCCAACGGCGAGACGCAATTCCGCCGAATCTCCCAGGAGACAACGTAATTTTACAACGTGAATAGACCTGCAGAATTTCATGAATATTTAGAGAATGAGGAAAGCGCACTGGCCGCTGTAGTAATGTTACAGAACATCGAAAAAGCACACACTAGAACTTTAACGCGAAAGACGTCAAATAAGGCAGGGATACGTTATTTCCCTGAAGAAGAACAGATAATGTACGAGAAAATGAGAGACACAGGTCTTTGTTAGAGAGGTCGGTAGTTACTACTGTGCCTCATATGGAATGTGTGTTTCCAGTCTCTGCATAACAACAGGAAAATGGAAGGTGAGAACTCTTGACCCATCTCCTGCAATTCTTCAATCACTAAGAGTCAGTCATATCTTAAGTAGTGAAGTTTGATCATCATTGTTAACATGTGATTACTTTTAGATGTACAAAGTGTTTATAAGAACAACGAAAGCGGTTAACGTTTTTCATAGAAGTCGGTGTTTTATACGTATGGTTGATAGAGACATACAATAAAAGATACACATCTGTGATAAAGAGCGTAATTAACAATAACGTATTTGTGTACACACATTGACTCAGCATTCTCTTAGAATGAACGGCCGCCGCTTAACTTGATGGCAGCGCCCCGAAATGTAAAGTGCCGCAAAACAGTTCAAATATCGACTTTTATTCAGGACGAGAAAGCATGATCTTCCAGGGTTGCAGCGTGGCTCCTTAAAATAAAACTTGTCCACCTTCTCGGATAGAGCTAGTACTTCTTCAATAATCTTGAAGTCGACGAGACATATACATCCTACCATTTACCAATCATTAACTTAAACAAAGGACAGAAAGCCATCAAGGGACCCGCTCCCCATATGTATGGTCAACAGGATTAAGTTTCTAAAACTACGCAACCACTGTTCATGTATACGAGAGTGACGTGAAAAACTGTAGTTATGCCAAAGGCATAATTTTGTTATCAAAAATATTGTATTTGCTACGTCGGAATACGTATATAGCACTATAGTTTAAGTGACAAAATTGTTTGCTGAATAGTTCTGTCTATAAGACTTTTGCCAGAATTCCTGTTGGGTGTACTTCGTTCAAATGCATTAAATAAAATATCACCACGTCATTATTTCTTTTGAATAGTTTACCGACAATGGACAAAGTCTGTGAAAGGTAGCATGTATCATTTTCTATAATGAAGGAAAGTGTAGTCCTTTACTTTAACAGAATCCACGTTGAGAATAATCTAAGAGTCATGAAGTATTGGAAAGCGGTCGTAGGGGAAGGAGCAGAAGAAAAGTTAACTGGAGAATATGGGCTTGGTAGTAGGAAAGAGAGGAGAGAAACACTAATTGAGATTTTCCACAAATAGCGAATGTGCTGTTCAAGAATCACAAGAGGAGTTGGTATATTTGAAAAGGCCAGGAGATACGGGAATATTTCAGTTAGATTACGTCATGGTCAGAGAGATATGCCGAAATCAAAACCGAGCGAGTGGTGCTGTGGCTAGCACACTGAACTCACACTCGGGAGGACGACGGCCCAAACCCGCGTTCGGCCATCCTGATTCATGTTTCCCGTGATTTCCTTAAATCGCTTTAGGCAAATGCCAGGTTGGTGCCTTTGAAAGGGCGCGGCTGACTTCAAAAATGGTTCAAATGGCTCTGAGCACTATGGGACTTAACATCTGTGGTCATCAGTCCCCTAGAACTTAGAACTACTTAAACCTAACTAACCTAAGGACATCACACACATCCATGCCCGAGGCAGGATTCGAACCTGCGACCGTAGCAGTCGCGCGGCACCGGACTGAGCGCCTAGAACCGCGAGACCACCGCGGCCGGCGGCTGACTTCCTTCCCCATCCTTCCCTAACCCGACGGGACCGATTACATCCCTGTTTGGCCCCCTTCCCCAAATCAGCCAACAAACCGAAATCAAATACTGTGTTTTGAGACGTACACAGGAGCAGATATAGACTCAGATTACAACATAGTGATGTTGACAGGCACACACAGTTAGAAGGAAGATAACTGCTAAGGGACCCTAGATAACCGATGGATTACATCAATTGATCGACAACAGAATGAAATGCAAACATGTTGACGGAATTAAATAAATACAGAAATATAAAACATTTAGGAATGAAATAAATAGTAACTGGAGGAAAGCCAAGGTGAAATGACTGCAGCAAAAACGTGAAGATATCCAATATGGAATGGTCGTTGGAAGAACTAATTCAGCATACAGAAAAGTTAAAACTACCTTCGGTGACATGGAAATCAAGAGTGGCAACATTAAGAATGCGATGGGAATTCCGATGTCAAGCGCAGAGGAGAGAGCAGATAAGTGGAAAGAGTACACTGAAGACCCGTAAGAGGGTGCGAAATTGTCAGATGGCGTGATAGAAGGAAAAATTGAAGTCAATGAGGAAGAGATAGGAGGTACAAAATTAGCGCCAGGATTTAAAAGAGGATTAGAAGACCTGAGATCAAATAAGGCAGAACGTATTGACAACACTGCATCGGAATTTCTAAAATCATTGAGGTAAGTGACAACAAAACGGCTATTTAAGTTGTTGTGGAGTATCAATGAGGCGACATACCATCAGACTTTCGGAAAAGTATCATCGACACAATTGCGAAGATAGAAAGAGCAGATAAGCGAGAACTGTCGCACAATCAGATTAACAAGTCATGCATCCAAGCTGCTGGTAACAATAATATACAGAAGAAAGAAAACGGAAATTGTAAACTGTTGTATGACGCTAAGTTTGGCGTTTGGGAAGGTAAAGGCACCAGAAGGCAGCCTGACGCTAGGAATGATAATGGAAGAAAGACAGAAATGGTTGAAATGGCTCTGAACGCTATGGGACTTAACATCTGAGGTCATCAGTCCCATAAACGTAGAACTACTTAAACTTAACTAAACATCACACACATCCATGCCCGAGACAGGATTCTAACCTGCGACCGTAGCAGCAGCGCGGTTCCGGACTAAAACGCCTAGAACCGCTCGGCCACAGCGGCCGGCTGAAGCAAGACTGAAGAGAAATCAAGACACTGTCATAGGATTTGTCGACCTGGAAAATTCTTTCTAGAATGTAACATGGTGCAAGATGTTCGAAATTATGAGAAGAATGGGGGTAAGCTGTAGGGAATATTGGTCAACATACAGTATGTACAAAACCTAAGTGGGAGTGATAAAATTGGAATACCAGGAACAAAGTGCTCGAATTAAAAACTATATTAGACATGGATGTAGTCTTTCGTCACTGGTGTTCATAATGAACATCGAAGAAGCGATGCCGGAAATAAATGGTTCAAAAGAGGATTTAAAATTTACGGTGAAAGGATATCAATAACGTTCGCTGATGATATTGCTATCCTCATTGAATGTGAAGAAGATTTACAGAATAGGTTAAATAAAATGATCAGTCTAATGAGAATAGAATATGGCTGAAGAGGAAATCGGAAAAAGACAAAATAAGGAGAAGCAGCAGAAATTAAATACAATTTGTGGTCACAAAGTAGACGAAGTTAAAGAATTCTCCTTCCTTGAAAACGAAGCAACTCATAACAGACGAAGCAAGGGTGACACAAAAATCGGGCTAGTGTGGGTAAAGAGGGAGTTCCTGGATAAAAGAAGTCCGTTAGTGATAAATATAGGACTTAATTTGAGGGATAAATGTGTGCTTGGAGCACAGCATTCACGGCAGTGAACCTTGGACTGTGCGAAAACCGGAGCAGATTGGAATCGAAGCGTTTGAGATGTGGTCCTACAGTGGCAGCATCAGCACTGCTTGAAAACAATATCAATTGGTATTTAAGTAAGGCATAAAGACGTTATTTAGGCTTCCAAATCTTTTGAAAAAAAAACAGTTTTGTATTACTGTGCATTTGATAACACTCTTTTTTATTAAAGTGTGGATTGCAGATTATTGTTTTTCGAAAAAAATAATAAATAAATAAAATAAATAAACCATCATAAGGGGGGGGGGCATGAGGTATCGTACGTTTGCAAAGGGGGGCCAACAGGTAAAAAGGTTGAAAACCACTGACGTAGGAGGTATGGTCTTGTGATATCGGACACTCAGTACTTGCCTCATACTATCAAAGCAAAGCTTTCAATAAACTGGGCATGTTACAGACGTTCCGATTTTCGCACCTCAAGACTGTAACACTAATAATCATTCCTTTTTAAATGAAGGAAAGCGGACACAAATTTGCAAATAAATATGCACGCTTCTAGGAAAATTCTTGTGAATTTGAAATCTATCTAGAATTAAGTGTTCGCAGTTCCTGTAATATCAATTGAAGAAACTTTTACATACCAGTTCAGTAACACAGGTGTTCACCACGTGTTAGCTATTAACAAATATGTGGATCAAACTGGAAATATTTATAATTAATATGACATTGGGGGCTGGAGCTATAATGTCTTGTTTTACTGATAAGGAGACCACAATCTAATTTTAGTTATTTTTTATGTTTTGTGGTGCGTAAAGTTCAAAACTCAGGTATCAACCAAAGCACTTCGAGGTCACTCTCAAACATTCTTAACAAATTCGACTTTGGAGTTTTCCCAGCGTATTAATACCCTTAAAATTAGGTGGGTTTTTCGAAAGCCAGCGTATCTCTGTGGCAGAATGCTCACCTACCATGGGAGGGTTTTGGCTCAGTTCTTGGTTGCTGCAAATTTTTAAACAAATGTTCTACAGTCATTTCTATGAAGGATAAAATGCACACAAAGGAAATAAATAGTTGGTAGCGCTCGAGACTAGTAATCTCTGGATCGCGAGTACGAACCTTTTTTTTGATAATCATCTTTCGCATTTTTTCTTTTCAGTTCGAAAATTTACATCGTATAGATATAAAGTCCATCAAATACATCCTGATTATCAAATAAGTAAGTGTTAGTTTTGTAAAAAATTCACATCTTCTTGTTTCTATTATATACTGCACCCAAAAATCAATTTTTCATTGCGAATATAAATTCAAGATCACCGATATTTGATAAAAGATTGGTAATAAAGATTATGTTAATTAAAAAACAATACAAATTAAAGTTTTTTCCATCTTTAAGTATTATTCGCTTCATTAAAATGCTCGTAGAACGTGCAACTTTGTTTAAAAATTTTTCATGTCCAGGAGTGGAACTCAGGCTGCTGACTTAATGAGTATTCTATCACCGAGGCACGCAACCCATCACATAAATTAATTTGCTTTAGCGTATCAGAGAAGTTTGGTATACTTTAACGTCTTTTATTTAGAGCTGCACCGAACAGTATTTTTCTGAATTTCACCCACCATAAATATTTTTTTTAATCCGTTTTCCGTCTGGTCTCCTTGTGAGATGATATCTAAGAGTGTTCCAAGTAAAAATAAGCCCATTGTAACCTCGCCTATTCATGGGGCAGCACACTGAATAGTACAGCGGACTGCATCGTGCAAATAGTTGGTAGCCTTGTTATGGGGCAGACTGCGACGTCTGTGTGACGAGTAGCGAACACAAGTACACGGTGCTGCCGGGCACCCGCTGCATACTTGGCGAAGTTAACGCAGCTGAAGAGCTGGGGCTGCGAGCTGTGGTTCCAACTTGGCTGCCAGGAGCGCCGGGCGCAAGAACTTCGTTCAGTAACCTTTGTGGGATCACAGCAAGTTGGTAATTCTGATTCCGCGCTGGAAACGGGGCGTTGTTCATGAAGTATGTTTACTGTTCGAACAGGGGGAAGCGCCGAACGAGGGAAGTACCTCTCAACTTGCGCAACCAATCCTGAATAAAAGGAGACGTGGCGGGCACGTAAATAGGTAGGCCCACCTTTTCAAATGACTGTCAACTCCTCCTCTTCATGTCACAGCAGCACTCACACTCTAAGTCCTAAATTATTTGTTGGACGTCCAGTCTCTGTCTTCCTCTACAACTTTAAACTCTCTCAAACTTCATCCAGTACCATGCAACTTATTCCCTGATGTCTTAACACATAGCCCACCATCCTGTCCCTTCTCCTTATCTATATTCTCTATATGTTCCTTTCTTCACCGGTTCTTCGGAGAAACTCCTCATTGTTTATCTTCTCAGCGTATCTAATTTTCAACTTCGTTCTGCAGTGCGACATCTCAAACGCTTAGATTCTCTTCCTCTCTCGTTGTCCCACGATCCATGACTCGCTACCATTAAATTCTGTGTTCCAAACGCACACTCTCAGCCATTTCTGCTTCAGATTAAGACTGATGTTTGATACTAGCAAACTTCTTTTGGGCAGGAATTCCCCCTTTTCCTGTGATAATCTGCGTTTTATGTGCTCCTTGCTTCGTCCATCTTGTGTTGTTTTGCTTAAAAGCTGAAAGAATTCCTTCACTTAGCCTACTTCGTGGTCCCCAATTTTGATATTAAATTAATCCTTAAAGTTTACGACCGTTTATGGCTTTCTTGCGTCATACCCAAACTCCACTAGCGTGCGCTCCCAATCAATTGCATCAGTGTAATTGCACCCTTGCATCTGTACCTAGTTCAGTATCCTGCCAACATATGTTTCCCTTCCCAATAATTCCATCCTCCAGTCCTTCCAATGGCCTCTACGATCCTCATCAATCATTTCACCTCCTCGTGCAGGAAAATCACTTGAGCTCTCAGCCCTCGAAACCTTCATGTCAGAGTCCACAATAGGTCAATACATCTAACTTTGGATCAAAAGAAGACTTTGATATCCCACCTATTAACCATTCATAAGAAAGTTTGCAACAGAGTAAAATAATTAACTGCCCGAACATCGCAACTAAATCCCTCAACTGTCAGACAACTACAAGATATCATTAGTGCTATCTTCACTTATGCTGACATCGAGCACTACGGCCTCTGCCTCGCTTTCCATGTCTGTTTGGACCCAACTAAGCATATCCTGCCCACACGATGAAGTTCTCATACATCCTAAAAAAACTTGGAATACTGTCTTCACTCCTACGTCACCCAGAAAAATCGAATCCCGACACCGCACTGTGTTCCCCGCCCTTGACATCCCTGCCGTGTTGCCTCGCACCCTGTAGCCTTCTGCATGATACAGTAGTTCCAACTGCCTTCCCCCTTCAAGACAGTGAAAACAATATTGAGATCCACTCACCTATAACCTATCACTATCCCTTCTCCATTTTCCAAATAAACCCGAAATCAACTCTTTCTCTGCATAACTGCAATCCAACCTGCGTCTTAACATCTACAGACCGTCTCTTACACCTTTCCAATACTCTTTCCTCATTCTCCGTCACATCACTTCCTCTCCAATCCATTACGCACAAAATGTTAGCGGAAGCCCACAGTACCATCATCTTCACAGATTTAAAGATCGAATACATTACCGTATGTCTAGATTAAGATAGTTATTTTTCTCAACATAAAAGTATGTAACTGTTTTTATAAAAGGTTGAAAAGAGACGATGCGACGACTGCCAGCCTTCCGTAAAATTAAAATATTGCCAGGTGCGAGTAGGATTCGCGCTCTGAGACTTCCGTACAAACTCAATTCTGTATATAAACAGTTCATTCACCCCGGAAATCGACAATCTCGAAAGTAATTTTTTTTATTTATTTTAGACTCAATCACATTCTTATGAAAATAGTTCTCACACTGAACACCGTAAGATTTCCTATGCTCGAGAAAAATCGTACAAACTTTTACTCTCATTTCCAGCACTCGTACCTTACATTCCTTCAATCTTACACCTACATACTCTCCACTCATGTCACTTTAATAATCTCCATCAACTCGAACATTAAAACCCGCTGAGTGAGCTGACCAGCCTTTCAGAATTCACAGAATACTCATTTTCCTCTCCATGTCATGGCTTTTCTTCCCCCACAGGCCTACCATACTTAAGAACAGCTTACTTCTATGGCTCTCTGCCCTATCACTTCACTCACACTTCCTTTCCAAAACACATCCGAAACACGTACTGCTCACTTCGTTTTTAAAATCAACAAATCGCACTTTTCATCCACCCTTACTTCATGACAGTCACAAACTATGCAGTGACAATGCTTAAATTCAGTGAAAGCTATCAGAGCTGGGCAAGAAGATCGACTTATTACCCTTAAAGAAACATATTCGTCACAACTTTAATGCACAAAACATACGCATTTTAATATAGTTCTAAAGTTTATGAACTACGTTTACGCACCGATCAGGAAAAACGTTATGACTACTGCCCAACATGAGACTGACAGCGTTGCGGACACGACATATGCTAAGGGAAGCACACTCTAAGACAAAAAAACAGCTCACCACGAAGAAATTATTCGAAGGGGCGGAAATCGGTGGATGTATGTAAACCACGTTGGTCCACCTCCTGGCCTTATGCAAGCAGATATTCGGCTTAGCATTGATTGACGGAGTTCTTGGGTGTTCTCTACAGGATATCGTGGCAAATTCTGACAAATTGGCGCGTTAGATCGTCAAAATCCCGATGCGGCCGATACCAACCAAAAGAGTCCTGCTGCGAAAAGAAATGGCACCCCAGACCATCACTCGTGGTCGTCGGGACGTATTGTGAGCGACAGGCAGGTTAATATCCCACCGCTGCCTGTGGCGTTTCCAGACATGTCTTCGGTCTGGAATCTCATGGACTGGAGTAGAACTGCCTTTAGTGACGAGTCCCGCTTCGAACTGAGCCCCGATGACTGGAGAAGATGTGTCTGTAGACGGCCTGAAGAGCAGTGGGGTACGAAACTGACTGTCGCCCGTCATACTGGTTGACAATCAGGCCTGATGGTCTGGCAGGCCAACCTGGGCTTACATTTCGGGAAGATCATGTCCGCAGCGACATGACGATTGATTCTAATGTTTGTCTTGGTGCTTGCTGGATCTCTACTCAACTGAGAATGTTGGGAGCATTATGGGCAGGGCTTTCCAACCAACTTGGGGTTTTGACTCTCTGATGCGCCCATATGCTTGATATCCCTCAGGAGGACATCCAACAACTCTTTGTCTTGCATACAACACCCGATTTTTCTGAAATTGTACTCGTTTTTTTGTCCGTACATATGCATTAAATCTACTGATTTCCGTCCCTTTCGGATAATTCCTTCGTGGTGCATCATTATTTTTTAAATTTAGAATATACACACAACAAAAAAATTTTGCATCGCCACGTTGCCCAGAACTCCAGAAAATAGACGTTGACTGTGGATATTGTATCACAGACACAGTACCTTTGACTGTTCAGAGATGTCACTAGACCCGCCCAAAGATGTAAACAACCATGCATGGTTCAAATCGTTGAAATGGCTCTGAGCACTATGGGATTTAACTTCTGAGGTCATCAGTCCCCTAGCACTTAGAACTACTTAAACCTAACTAACCTAAGGACATCACATACATCCATGCCCGAGGCAGGATTCGAGCCTGCGACCGTAGTGGTCGCGCGGTTCCATACTGTAGCGCCTAGAACCACTCGGCCACTCCGGCCGGTAAACAACCATGCATGAGCAGCACCTGTTAGATGGAGCGGGTCCGGTAGCTGATCAGATCCATTCATTCCACCAGGAAGGAGGTACACGGCTCGTGTTGTCTGTACTTCAACCATGCTTAGACGGTAAATACCGCGGTTCGATCGCGTCCGCATTGTTACTTTGTGCCAGGAAGGGCTCTCAACAAGGGAAGTGTCCAGGCGTCTCGAAGTGAACAAAAGCAATGTTTTTCGGACACAGAAGAAATACAGAGAGGTAGGAACTGTCGATAACATGCCTCGCTCAGGCCGCCCAAGGGTTACGACGGCAGTGGATGTCCGCTACATACGGATTGTGGCTCGGAGGAATCCTGACAGCAACGCCACCATGTTTAATAATGCTTTTCGTGCGGCCAAAGGACGTCGTATTACGACTCAAACTGTGCGCAATAGGCTGCATGATGCACAACTTAACTCCCGACTCCATGGCGAGGTCCATCTTTGCAAACATGACACCATGCAGCGCGGTACAGATCGGCCCAACAACATGCCGAATGGACCGCACAGGATTGGCATCGCGTTCTCATCGATGAGTGTCGCATATGCCTTCAAACCAGACAACCGTCGGAGACGGTCAGGTTGAGCTCCTTAGACACACTGTCCAGCGAGTGCAGCAAGGTGTTTTAGGGCGGCTTTATGTGGAGACGACCGTGGTTATGGAAGGCGTCGTAACGGCTGTACGATACGTGAATGCCATCCTCCGACCGATAGTGCAACCATATCGGCATCATATTGGCGAGGCATTCGTCTTCATAGACGACAAATAGCTCCCTCATCGTGCACATCTTGTGAATGACTTCCTTCAGGATAACGACATCGCTCGACTAGAGAGGCCCATCATGTTCTCCAGGCATGAGCCCTATCGAACATGTCTGGGATAGATTGAAAAAGGGCTGTTTATGGACGACGTGACCCACCAACCACTCTGAGGGATCAAAGCCGAATCGCCGTTGAGGAGTGGGAAAACCTGGGTCAACAGTGCCTTGATGTACTTGTGGATATTATGCCACGGCGAAAACAGGCATGCATCAGTCTAAGAGGACGGGCTACTGGGTATTAGAGGTACCGTTGTGTACAGCAATCTGGACCACCACCTCTGAAGGTCTCGCTGTATGGTGGCACAACATGCAATGTGTGGTTTTAATGAGCAGTAAAAAAGGCGGAAATGATTGTACAGATTCCGGAACTCTCGGAACCGAGGTGATGCAAAACTTTTTTTGGTGAGTATATATAAGTGGAACAGAAACGAATGGAGAATTATTCTAGCAACGATATGGGTCATAAATGAGGAAATCCATTTACATAGCCGACATTGACAAAGGGCGGACAGACTGTTAGGGCCTGGCTCCTGAAAACGAGCATGTTATAAACTAGGAAGCTGGACGGCGGTTAGCATACTACTCTCGTCGGTATGTGTGGGTAGTGGTTGAAGGACGGTGAAATACGGGTAGGAGACAATGAGTCGGACATCTTTCTGTAAGGCAGGACAGGTCTGCCTACAGATAAAAACGCTGGTTCAGACATAATGGTTTAGGAGCACACTGTGCGGTGCACATTTTTGAACAATGGATTCCGCAGTAGACATCACCAACGTGTCAATTGCAGTGATCACCGAATCATAGACTGTGAACTGTGGATAAATGGAAACGTGCCGCCTGGTTGGATGAATGACGATTCATGATGCAGCAGAACGTTCACTTGAGCATCAATGCCATGGTAGCAGTCGAAGACACTACAACAACTATGTGCAACAAACACCCAGTCCCTGGGCAGAGAAAATCCCCAATCCGGCCGGAAATCGAACTCAGGACTCTGTAATCCAGAGGTAGCAACGCTAGCCACTAGACCACTAGCTGCAGACTTCGACTCTTCATTCTTGATGTCTTCCGCGCAGAGATAGCATCCCACAGCAGGATAACTTGTGACGATATTTAACAATTACTGCAAGTGTTGTTGCTCTTCTAAGCAGCATCCCAAACGAGCAAACCAGTTGCGTCTCGTACTTTATATACCCGGTAATCAAAAAGTCAGTATAAATTTGAAAACTTAATTAACCACGGAATAATGTAGACAGAGAGGTAAAAATTGACACACATGCTTGGAATGACATGGGGTTTTATTAGAATAAAAAATACAAAGTTCACAAAATGTCCGACAGACGGCGCTGGACAGCAAAACGTCAGTGACTGAGCATGACAATCGTGTATAAAAGGTGCTGTAATGAGAGAGAGAATCAGATGCGCCAGCACTCGCAGCATGTTGACGTTACCTGAAAAGGCGCTTTTAGTAAAGCTGTATTATCAGACGCGTGAAAGATCTCATGCGCTGGTGTCCAGACCTCAGTCCGTGTGATTATTGGCTTTGGGGTTACCTGAAGTCACAAGTGTATCGTGATCGACCGACATCTCTAGGGATGTGGAAACACAACATCCGACGCTAATGCCTCACCATAACTCCGGACATGCTTTACAGTGTTGTTCACAACATTATTCCTCGACTACAGCTATTTTTGAGGAATGATGGTGGACATATTGAGCATTTCCTGTAAAGAACATCATCTTTGCTTTGTCTTACTTTGTTATGCTAATTATTGCTATTCTGATCAGATGAAGCACCATCTGCGGACATTTTTTAAACTTTTGTATTTTTTGGTTCTAATAAAACCCCATGTCATTCCAAGCATGAGTATCAATTTGCACCTCTCTATATACATTATTCCGTGATTTATTCAGTTTTCAAATTTATACTGACTTTTTGATCACCCAGTACTTGGGTTACAGCTGTGTTTAAAAAGAACAGCTCGATGTAGTCATATGGTCGAGCCGCACACGTCAGCTTTCATGCCCCACAGCTAATTCGCTGCAAACAAAGACTTGTAACTGTGATCCTACAGTCAAGTAGTCTATGTATTGGATAGCACTGCGAGTTAATATAATACAGAGAAATGTAAAATAAAAGTTAACAAAATTATTTAATAAGAAGAGTTCTATTCTAACACCTGTAATTGATGTTGATAACAGAAAATTATGTTGGTTAATATTTATGCAAGAAAGGACATCTTAAATAAATGGAAGTGTTGCTACGACATTCAATTAAAATACAGCTAGGAAATACCCTTATCAAATCAGTAACGATATGTTGAGAGCGTTACGAGAATGGTAGAAAAATCCGAAACTGTATAGTTATCGAAGATATGTGAAAACTAAGTCCATACCATAATCGCAATGCACAAAACATTCATCAGCTCAAAACAGTTCAGAGTTCAACATGATGATTTACAAATTATCTCACACGATTGTCAGTATAGTAACTCATACTCTGTCTACCCTCGGTCATATTGTGGAGCACATTCAGACCTCTGGAAATATAATCTCCCTTCAGAAGTTAAGGTATGGTGACGGCTATCACTTCCCAGAGTTAAACAGCTGTAGGAACAAATCATGCACGTTACCTCAGGCAGGTCTGCCTTCTTCGAGAACTCGACATAGTGCCCAGAATCGCTCCCTGACCTCTTCAGTCGAAAAATAGCTGACTTCACTAGACTCCCGTAGTGTACCGCTACTGTCTGCTTTTCCATTGGCTTAAGGCCATCCCCACCAAACATGCATCGTTCTTACGTGCTACAGACATGATTTCACTCATCTTGACCACATTACCACACCAAACCAATATATTACAACAATATTCAAGTAAGTCATGTTGTAAACATTCGGTCACTCAGACCATGTACAATGAATATGTTCAAATTTGTGTGAATTCCTATGGGACCGAACTGCTGAGATCATCGGTCCCTAGACTTACACACTACTTAAACTAACTTATGCTAAGAACAACAAGCACATCCATGCCCGAGGGAGGACTCGAACCCCTGGCGGGAGGGGCTGTGTGGCCAATATATAAATAAACTAAGATTCTCGTGCAAATGCACTTATGATAAATAACAAAAGATTATGTCTTATTAACAGAAGTGTCCTTTGGTTCTCTTTTCTGCTTTGGTTACCACTAAAACATGCGACTGACCACTTTTAAATTAGCGTGGTTTTTTAATAGCTCTTATAATCAACATTTGAACAAAGTTACTGGAAAAATAGTAAACTGATTATTAAATGGATACAAAAGTATGACAAAATATGAGGTACTGATGCTGTGTTCATTTGCTGTGTACATGTCGAGAATACGATGTTCTTACAAATATTTCCATGACAAAAAAGGTATCAAAGACAGTTAATCAAGAAATAGAATAGACACAGATACATAGCTACCAAAAATGGTGCCTATATGCAGTGCTATCATCTGAGATCTTGTTTGTTGAAATCAGATGAAGCGATTAAATGTTATTGGCTCAAATGACTCTGAGCACTATGGGACTTAACATCTTAGGTCATCAGTCCCCTAGAACTTAGAACTACTTAAACCTAACTAACCTAAGGACCTCACACACATCCATGCCCGAGGCAGGATTCGAACCTGCGACCGTAGCAGTCTCGCGGCTCCGGACTGCAGCGCCCAGAACCGCACGGCCACCGCGGCCGGCTTAAATGTTATTAATTCAGAGGTTCATTTTGTAGATGTTTATTCACTGTGAAATATTAACTCCTGTAGTTTTAAGGGTACTGAAATAATGTTGTTCCAGTTGAGGTACTGCATTTTTCTGCGATCGTAGATGTATTCAGATTTGCATTAATATTTGACTGTGAGTTATTGTCAAATCTCAAAGAGCTGTAGTTGAGCCTTCTTTAAGATTGTCTGACCCTCTGACATTTCTCGGAGCATCTCCTGTACAAAGGCCATGCGAGTAAGACTGTCCAAATTTCCAGCTTTGGCATTTTCCACGATTTCCTTGTTTACGCATCTGCGCACGCCCAGGGTGGTAACGCGGGATGTTCATGCGACATCCTTGTCCAGCTGACACGCACCCAATCAAGCAAGTACATTCAGCTCTCCTTAATACCTAGGTGGATGAATAACTCACCTACATACTCGAAACGTTACAAACGTTATAACGTCATAAGCGGAGAATCGTACTATAGTGGATTGAGGAGTGCAATAGTGAACTCATGTCGATATCTTGACCACCCGGTTCGCCTGATAAGAACCCAATGAAACGCATCTGGCAAGCTATCAGGCACCAGCTCCGTATCTACAAATCATTGGCTCTTAACTTCCGGTATCTAGTTGTAGTACACGTAAACTCTTGCGTCACATACCTCCGAAAACCTACCAAGAAATTTTCGACTCCATGTCACGCACCAGCCAAGGAATTTTTGAATCCATGTCATGCAAATTCGTTCCTATATTGCGCTTCAAAGGTAAACTAACATGCTATCAAGAAGGCTGTCGTAATGTTTCGGCTTTTATATGTATCTTATGGTACCTTTATTATAATTTTGAATCTGTAATTCAAGTACTACACCTTGGAAGTATTTGTTTAGACAGATGATAGTGCTAATATCAAACCTAAATATGGAAATTTGACAAAGCATTTATTCTCTAATGCATTCTATAGTCAGTAACATATCAAGGTATCTTTACCTTCATTGAACTTTCAAGGTCATCACGTGCACATTATATGATCATGAAGGTCATACAGATGCCCAAATCACGCAGCATGGTTTCAGCAACGATCTTCAATGCATGACATCACTCTTATCAGTGAAATAATGATCCTCATCAATGACATAATCAAGCCACTTTTTTCATCACTGATGTTTTCTTGAAGATATTTTAGATATCGCATCGACGTTGGGAAATGAAACTCTCTGGTAGACTAAAGCTGTGTTCTGCACCGAGACTCGACCCTGGGACCTCTGCCTATCACAGGTAAGTACTCTGCTTACTGAGCTATCGTAGCATCACTGGTAAGCCACATTCAAAGTGTTACTTCCGCTAGTGTATCTCTTACCATCCAAACTTCACAGAAGATTTCCTGCATGAATGTGAATCGCGGGTAAGCGATCCTTCCTGCCCCAACGAACAATAAGACGTTCTCTTAGGTGCTAGCCGGCCGGGGTAGTCGAGCGGTTCTAGGCGCTTCAGTCTGGAACCACGCGACCGTTACGGTCGCAGGTTCGAATCCTGCCTCGGGCATGGATGTGTGTGATGTCCTTAGGTTAGTAAGGTTTAAGTAGTTCTAAGTTATAGGGGACTGATGACCTCAGATGTTAAGTCCCATAGTGCTCAGAGCCACTTGAACTTGAGCCACTCTTACGTGCTAGACGCCTGGAGCCGTTGAGAGTTGATGGCGTTGAACCCATATATTCCATATCCATCATCAGATCCCGATCAACGCTGAGTATAACGGATTCGACAGTTTGTTGGTAGGTTTGTGGAGGTAATTCGCGTAAATAACGGACCGCTGATATGCGTACGAAGTGGTGGAGCCCTTAAGCGACCCAGATGAGTTTCACAGGATTTACATTAGGCGAATTTGGTTGCCGAGGCATCAATGTTAGTTAGCTATAATTCTCCTCAAACCACTATAGCATGGTTCGGGCTCTCAGACACGGACAATTATACTGTTGAAAGATTGACATCGCCGTCGGGGAAGTAATCTAGCATGAAGGGATGCAGGTGGTTTGCAGCTGTCAGCATGTCTTCAATTACTACCATAGGTGCCATGCAAGCGCAGGAGAATGTCTCCCATAGCGTAATACTGCTCCAACCAGCCTGCGTCCTTAGCGCGCTGCACATTTCCAGCCACAGTTCACCTCGATGACGGCGTTTGTAGAGACGATCAATGACCTTTTGTAGCAAAAATATGATTCACGCGAAGAGCCGACACGTTTCCATTGATCCATGGTCTAACCCCAATGACTCCATGCCCACTGCAACCTTAAGAATGTCGTTAGGTCAACATGTGAACACGTATGGGTGATCTTCTGCAGAGGTCCATGTTGAACAATGTACGATGAACGGTGTGCTCCGAAACACTTGTGCGTGTACAGCCAGCGTACTCTTTCGGCAGAGATGCCACAGATCACCATTTGTCCTAATTTACAGATCAGGCAAGCTTCCGAATCCAAGTTCAGTGAAGAGTCGTGGGCGTCCTACCATTTAGCGCCTAGTGGTAGTATCACTGTTTCACTTTCCGTAAATGCTCGCGACCACTCGACCAACTTCGCCGTTTTCAAGTTGCTCGTTCACAGGCTCTGAGCAATAATAATCTGTCATTTTTAAAAGTCGCTTATCTCTATGGATTTCCCATTTTGCGGCCCATCTTCGCTGTGGTAATCCCCCATCCGTGTCCAGTCCCCGTCATACTTCTGTTACCGCGTCACGTGCTCGCAACGCCACCCGATGTTATCCAACGTCGCGGTGGGCAGTGGTTATAAAATTTTGGCTTATCAGTGTGAATACGATTCCTGTGTGAAAAATCGTCTCCACGATTTTCCCTTTTAATAGCAATACTTCATGCGGTTGCAGCAACTTATGAAGATTTGGTGTTTCTTGCATACTGCCCTCGTGCTCTGCAATTTTAATGAGTTGCGTATTTTCTCTTAGATGAATAATTTTCACATGGTAGCTCGATTTATTAACTGACACAAACATAGTTCAGCACCTGCCGATACGTGCATTAACTTCAAGTACAGTGTTAGGTTGCATATTACGAGTCTTTTGACATATGTCTCAAGATGTTACTGCACGTTACGGTTATCAGATCCCCACGGCTCGAGTTTTTGCAGAGGGGTGCATTTTAGGTGGTTCTCTCTCTGGCACCGTTGCCGTCAGGTGCTGGTCCGTGCTGTTAATGAGAGCATCCTACTTCCTGCTCGCGACCGCGGGAAAACGCAGATTTCGTAGAACGCCCCTCCATGTGCCTGCTGCAGCGCCACTCGTGTAATTACAGTTCCTGCTGCTGCCGGGTCCTCGTTATCTGCTGACTGTGATCTCTCGTTAGTGAGGGACTTTGATAACTGCGGCAGCGTGCGATAGCCTGCCAGCGCTGATGAACTCTACATGCAGCCGTACAGACAGAAACAGTCTTTCCGCTTATAACTGCAGTGAGTTTACGCCAGTCCGTGGAATCCGGACATTTTCAGTCTTGGGAACCACTCACAAATTGTAATAGTGGAACCGCATATCAGGGCCGTTTATAGTCTATCGTATGAAAAGCAAAGAACCAGGCGTAGTCAGCTAAATACTCTACGGCACTGGATCCTTACTTAGCTTGTGTTTACCACGACCCTCTCTGCCCAGCGCAGAGTCGAAAGCGACTGTAAAAAGAGATGCCACTGGCTCCTGCATATAATAAAGGTAAAAGAGCGGGCCCGCAGGATTACAGACCAGTATCTTTAATATCGATTTCCTGCAGAATTCTTGACCGTACTCTCAGTTCCAGCACAACAAATATTCTTGAGATGGAAAAGCTTCTGCCGACGAGCCAGCACAGAACTAGAAAGCATCGCACGTGAGAAACTCAGCCTACTCTTTACTGTCATGACATCCTGCGAACTGTGGCTGAAGGGCGAGAGGCAGATTCCATATTCCTAGATTTGCGTAAAGCGTCTGACATGGTGCCCCAATGCAGGCTGTCAACGAAGTTACAAGAATAGGGGGTAGGTTTCCAGACATGTGAACGTCTCGAGGACTCCTTAAGTTATACGTACCCAGTATGTTGACCCCGACGGCGAGTGTTCATCAGAGGCAAGGGTAGCGTAAGGAGTGCCAAGAGGAAGTGTGATAGGAGCGCTGTTACTTTCATGGTACAGAAATGGATTGGAGGACAATGTAAAATGAAGTCTACGGCTGTTTCCTGACGATGCTGTTGTGTACGCGAAGGAATCATCGTTCAGTAACTGTAGGAATATACAACACGACGTACATGAAATTTCTAGTTGATGTCATAAAGAGCAGCTAGCTCTAAATGTAAAAAAAAAAAAGTAACTTGATGCAGATGAGTTAGAAAAACAAACCCGCAATTTTCGAACACAGCATTAGTAGGTTCTGCTTGACGCAGCACGTCCATTAAATACCTTGGCGTAAGGCTGCAAAGCAATATGAAATAGTACGAGCGCCTAAGGAGTGTAGTAGATAAGGCGAATGGTCGACTTCGTTTTACTGGGAGAATTGGAGGAATGTGTAGTTCACCTATAAAGGAGACCAGATAGGTCACTAGTGCGACCTATTATTGAGTATTGCTCGGGTGTTTGGGATCCGTGCAAGGTCGGATTAAGGGAAGACATCGAAGCAACTCAGAGACGAGTTGCTAGATTTACTACCGTTAGGTTCGAGCAGCAAGCAAGTATTACGGAAATGCTTCGGGCATTCAAATGGGAATACTTGGAGGGAAGCCGGCTTTTTTATCGAGGGACACTAATGAGAAAATTTAGAGCACCGTCATTTGGAGCTGGCTGTTGAACGATTCTAGTGCCGCCAACTCACATTTCGCGTAAGGACTACGAAGATAAGATAAAAGTAATTTGGTTTTGTATGGAACCATATCGATAGTCGTTTTCCCCCTCCTCTATTTACGATTGACACAGGAAAGGGAATGACTAGTAGTGGTACGGGGTACCCTCCGCCACGCACCGCATGGTGTCTTGCGGATTATGTATGCAGATGCAGAAATAATAAAAATATTAGTCAGTCCCTTATGGTCACACTGGTCACTTCGGAGAGGAGTAGATGGTGTAGAACTGGTAAAAGGGGCTCACGCGACCTTCGTTCGCTTTCGTAAGTCGTAGAAGTAAGTGGTTTGTATATACTAGTCCGCTGTAAAGAATCGGTGCACTAAGATGGCTCGACTTGAAGACGTGACAGAAAGGAGTGAGAGGTGCCCACGAGCCCAGCATAATGAGGTTGTGTGATTTATTGGTGTATAAACATGGACTGCACGATATTCCCACAAGCATTGGCGCACCACTCGCCTATCAACATTAATCGTGAGAATATCCTTACCGACAGGGACGGCGACGAGTGGTGGCCTTTTCAGTGGCAATCGGTTTTAAACCCTACAGAAATTCCAGAGGGCAGATCTTGAGTGGTGCCTGGAGAGCGCTGCTGATGGAGCAGTCGCCCGCGAGAGACAAAGGTCCCAGGTTCGAGTCGCCGCTCAGCACATACTTTTAATCTGCCAGTAAGTTTCGGGCAGGATTTGCTGCCGTTAGGGAAAGCAGGTGTAGTTCATCCAGTTTCCGAGCGAATGTTTCCAATCACACTACATGCAACGGACATTTCGATTCTGGTTCCCTACGTAACATAATTTCTCATAGCGGCGTTTAATTCTTCACGCCTTAAATGGGCCAAATTGTACAGAAATTGGATTCTAGCTGACCTGAGGTACGAAAGGTTGTCCGAAGAGCTACATTTTTGCCTTTTTTCCAATAATGCAAGATGTCGACGGCTCAATGAGACGTTAAAAAAAAGACAATGTTTTGAGGATTTAATTCATGCCGTAGGAAGTCCTGTGGTGGGTGATTTCTACATCTACGTCTACATCTACATCTACGTGATTACTCTGCTATTCACAATAAAGTTCCTGGCAGAGGATTCAATGAACCACCTTCAAGCTGTCTCTCTACCGTTCCACTTTCGAACGGCACGCGGGAAAAACGAGCACTTAAATTTTTATGTGCGAGCCCTGATTTCTCTTATTTTATCGTAATGATCATTTCTGCCTATGTAGGTGGGTGCCAACAGAATGTTTTCGCAATCGGAGGAAAAAACTGGTGATTGAAATTTCATGAGAAGATCCCGTCGCAACGAAAAACGCCTTTGTATTAATGATTGCCACCCCAATTCACGTATCATGTCTGTGACACTATCTCTCCTATTTTGCGGTAATACAAAACGAGCTGCCCTTCTTTGTACTTTTCCGATGTGATCCGTCAGTCCCACCTGATGCGGATCCCACACCGCACAGCAGTACTCCAGAATAGGGTGGACAAGCGTAGTGTAAGCAGTCTCTTTGGTAGACCTGTTGCACCTTCTAAGTGTTCTGTCAGTGAATCGCAGTCTTTGGTTTGCTCTACCCACAATATTATCTATGTGATCGTTCCAATTTAGGTCATTTGTAATTGTAATCCCTACCATGCCTTCAGCCCACAAATTAATGTTTCCGTCAACATGAACGAAGATGTTTATTTCAACATTGTTTCCTTGTACGTTTTAAAGATGAGTATGCTGTGGACGACAGTTGTGGTCAAAGATGACAAAAACCATGTTCATAGAGCCTTACGGGCACGTTCGTAACGAACACTCAGGCATCCTATTGGAAGTTAATTGCTCAATCAACATTCCCGCAGTGTGGCAGCTCCACTGGATCAAACTGTCAGCGAGTTTCATGTGATGGATATGGGATATCTAAGGTATTATACTATTCATGTAGAGGCCTCATCCTTTTTATAGTTTAGAATCAATTGCCACTTTTCATATTGACTGAATCATTTTACAATTGTCAAACAACTTCAGCCAGGTAGTATTAACAGCGACCGCCGATACTACCTTGTTGAATTCCCGTAAGTTGTTTGAAAATTGAATACGCCAGGAAAAACTCAGGTCTCACATTTTACAATTGGTTTTAGTCTTCTGATCGCTTTATTAGAGAGTAAAAGGCAGCATCGTCTGCAAGAAACATAACAGGACTGCGCAGACTAGCTCCTGAATCGTTTTAGAGATTAAGAACAGAAGAGCATCTGTAACACTTCCTTGAGGAACCCTATATATCACTTCTGTATCACAAAACGACTTCCCATTAGTTACTACAATATGTGATCTTTCTGGCAGAAAATCAGGAAACCAATCCCGCAAGTGCGACGATTAAGCCTTCTGGAAATCTACAACCACGGAATGAACTTGAGATTGCATGTTGATAGCACTTATTACGAGTGTTCTGTGCATCATCGTTTTGCTGTGAATGACCTGTGAGTGGAAGATCTCACACAAGATCCGAAACACCGGAGCTGTGGATGGAAGCTCAGAGCCTGTAACAAAAAATAAAATGCGATCGATGCCTTTTCCTGGAAAGTCAGTGGCAATTGTTTTCCGGGATGCAAAAAAAAAAAAAAAAGTGCAACTTACTGGCTATGTTGCAAGGCCAGATTTGCTAACTGCCCAGTACAAAAAAGAAAGAGTAAACATATTTAACACTTAATCACACTCATCTGATCTCATATCTAGAATACTCGGCAGCTGAAAGGCGTTTCGCGTCCAGTCAAAAGACTTGCCTCAATCGGTGTTTTATTGACTCACTGTAAATGACTAAAGTACTGTTACGTATAAAGGGACTACGTCAACATACGTGGGGAGGATTTTTTTCAGGATTCAAATAAACCATATTATTCCTCACTCTTTTGTCTTCACAACCGTATTTTTCAACATAGTCTCAGTTCAATGCGAAGGCCTTACGCTACCTTATTGGGAGGGCCCTCTTGCCCACATGGTGCTACTCAACGGGTCGATGTCGGAGCCACGATCTTGCTGCATCAGTAACCTCCCCACCATCCACGTAATGCCGCCCGCACAGTGCGTCCTACGTTGGGCCATAGAAGTCGGAAGGTGCGAGATACGGGTTGTATGGTGGATGGGGAAGAACAGTCCAATGAAATTCTGTGAGCTCCTCTCGGATGCGTAGACATGTGTGAGGCCATGACTTGTCACAGAGAAGGAGAAGTTTCTTGGCAATTTTGTGGCGATGAACACACTGAAGTGTATTAAGTTTCCTGTGTGTAGCACAGTATACTTACGTGCTGATCTTTGCAGCATGAGACAGAACATCAAACAAAATAAGCTCTTCAGACTGCCAGAAGACCGTCGCCATGACTTTACAGACTCACGGTGCGGCTTTGAACTTTTTCATCGGAGGGAGGTGGTGTGGCGCCACATGTATTGCCGTTTTGTTTCCAGTTCGAAGCGTTGTACTCGTCTTTGATCGCCTGTGACTATGTTCGACAAAAGAGTGTCATAATCAGCCTCTTAACGCACAATCGATTCCGTACAGATGGTCTTTCTCTGCTCTCTATGGTCTTCTATTAGATGGAGAGGACTCGAGTGGGCAGACGTCTTTGAGTAGCCGAACTGGCGGACGAGTGTTCACAGAGACCTCAAGATGTGCAGCGCGGTGTTTGATTGTGACCCGTCGATCACCTCAAATGAGAGTGTCAACAAGTTCCGACATTGCAGGAGTCATCGCTGTGTGCGACCAGCCAGCACGCGGGGGATCGGACAGGTTTGCGCCACATTCTTGGGATGATGACAGACGCCTCACAAACAACTCGCCGTGCTTTGGTTCACTGCCTGGTCTCCGTCTTCTGGCAACACCTACAAATATCTGTGATGCTCTAATCATCCGCTAAAAGCAACTAAGTGACAGCTTGGAATGCATCTCCTTCACAGAAGCCATTCTGAAGGCTACCTATAGCGCCACAACTTATATAAACTTCATGAAACCATGCGGCCTGAAATGGAAATATTCCTCGATGACCCATAACAAATTCCGATTTTTTTCAGTCACTGACCGAGAAATAAGTATGTTGCATTACTTATTGCACGTCACTCGTATATTTGACCTCAATACATTGTCTTTTAGCGTCAGGCACAAAAATTATCCCCACAAACAGAAGAGACATTGACGATATTTTCATTAAAAAAGCGAGAGTGTGACAGTGCCATCCCAAAAATTCCCTGCGTGTGTTGCTTCAGACGACCCAGTAAATAGGCTGCTACACCGAAAGAGGAAATGGCAGCAAGAGAGGGGAAGAAAACTAATGTGCACTCCGTGTGCATACCGGGGGGAGTCATTCCAGATGTGGAAAGGGTCCTTCCGGATGCCATGAAGAGTACAGGGTGCACCCATCTGTAGGTGGTCGCTCATGTCGGCACCAATGATGTGTGTCGCTATGGATCGGAGGAAATCCTCTCTGGCTTCCGGCGGCTATCTGATTTGGTGAAGACTGCCAGTCTCGCTAGCGGGATGAAAGCAGAGCTCACCATCTGCAGCATCGTCGACAGGACTGACTGCGGACCTTTGGTACAGAGCCGAGTGGAGGGTCTGAATCAGAGGCTGAGACGGTTCTGCGACCGTGTGGGCTGTAGATTCCTCGACTTGCGCCATAGGGTGGTGGGGTTTCGGGTTCCGCTGGATAGGTCAGGAGTCCACTACACGCAACAAGCGGCTACACGGGTAGCAGGGGTTGTGTGGCGTGGGCTTGGCGGTTTTTTAGGTTAGATGGCCTTGGGCAAGTACAGAAAGGGCAAGAGCCTCAACGGGTGCAGGGCAAAGTCAGGACATGCGGGGACCAAGCAGCAATCGGTATTGTAATTGTCAACTGTCGAAGCTGCGTTGGTAAAGTACCGGAACTTCAAGCGCTGATAGAAAGCACCGAAGCTGAAATCGTTATAGGCACAGAAAGCTGGCTGAAGCCAGAGATAAATTCTGCCGAAATTTTTACAAAGGTACAGACGGTGTTTAGAAAGGATAGATTCCATGCAACCGGTGGTGGAGTGTTCGTCGCTGTTAGTAGTAGTTTATCCTGTAGTGAAGTAGAAGTGGATAGTTCCTGTGAATTATTATGGGTGGAGGTTACACTCAACAACCGAGCTAGGTTGATAATTGGCTCCTTTTACCGACCTCCCGACTCAGCAGCATTAGTGGCAGAACAACTGAGAGAAAATTTGGAATACATTTCACATAAATTTTCTCAGCATGTTATAGTCTTAGGTGGAGATTTCAATTTACCAGATACAGACTGGGACACTCAGATGTTTAGGACGGGTGGTAGGGACAGAGCATCGAGTGACATTATACTGAGTGCACTATCTGAAAATTACCTCGAGCAATTAAACAGAGAACCGACTCGTGGAGATAACATCTTGGACCTACTGATAACAAACAGCCCCGAACTTTTCGACTATGTATGTGCAGAACAGGGAATCAGTGATCATAAGGCCGTTGCAGCATCCCTGAATATGGAAGTTAATAGGAATATAAAAAAAGGAAGGAAGGTTTATCTGTTTAGCAAGAGTAATAGAAGGCAGATTTCAGACTACCTAACAGGTCAAAACGAAAATTTCTGTTCCGACACTGACAATGTTGAGTGTTTATGGAAAAAGTTCAAGGCAATCGTAAAATGCGTTTTGGACAGGTACGTGCCGAGTAAAACTGTGAGGGACGGGAAAAACCCACCGTGGTACAACAACAAAGTTAGGAAACTACTGCGAAAGCAAAGAGAGCTTCACTCCAAGTTTAAACGCAGCCAAAACCTCTCAGACAAACAGAAGCTAAACGATGTCAAAGTTAGCGTAAGGAGGGCTATGCGTGAAGCGTTCAGTGAATTCGAAAGTAAAATTCTATGTACCGACTTGACAGAAAATCCTGGGAAGTTCTGGTCTTACGTTAAATCAGTAAGTGGCTCGAAACAGCATTTCCAGACACTCCGGGATGATGATGGCATTGAAACAGAGGATGACACGCGTAAAGCTGAAATACTAAACACCTTTTTCCAAAGCTGTTTCACAGAGGAAGACCGCACTGCAGTTCCTTCTCTAAATCCTCGCACAAACGAAAAAATGACTGACAGAGAAATAAATGTCCAAGGAATAGAAAAGCAACTGGAATCACTCAACAGAGGAAAGTCCACTGGACCTGACGGGATACCAATTCGATTCTACACAGAGTACGCGAAAGAACTTGCCCCCCTTCTAACAGCCGTGAACCGCAAGTCTCTAGAGGAACGGAGGGTTCCAAATGATTGGAAAAGAGCACAGGTAGTCCCAGTCTTCAAGAAGGGTCGTCGAGCAGATGCGCAAAACTATAGACCTATATCTCTGACGTCGATCTGTTGTAGAATTTTAGAACATGTTTTTTGCTCGAGTATCATGTCGATTTTGGAAACCCAGAATCTACTATGTAGGAATCAACATGGATTCCGGAAACAGCCATCGTGTGAGACCCAACTCGCTTTATTTGTTCATGAGACCCAGAAAATATTAGATACAGGCTCCCAGGTAGATGCTATTTTTCTTGACTTCCAGAAGGCGTTCGATACAGTTCCGCACTGTCACCTGATAAACAAAGTAAGAGCCTACGGAATATCAGACCAGCTGTGTGGCTGGATTGAAGAGATTTTAGCAAACAGAACACAGCATGTTGTTGTCAATGGAGAGACGTCTACAGGCGTTAAAGTAACCTCTGGCGTGCCACAGGGGAGTGTTATGGGACCATTGCTTTTTACAATATATATAAATGACCTAGTAGACAGTGTCGGAAGTTCCATGCGGCTTTTCGCGGATGATGGTGTAGTGCACAGAGAAGTTGCAGCATTAGAAAATTGTAGCGAAATGCAGGAAGATTTGCAGCGGATAGGCACTTGGTGCAGGGAGTGGCAACTGTCCCTTAACATAGACAAATGTAATGTATTGCGAATACACAGAAAGAAGGATCCTTTATTGTATGATTATATGATAGCGGAACAAACACTGGTAGCAGTTACTTCTGTAAAATATCTGGGAGTATGCGTGCGGAACGATTTGAAGTGGAATGATCATATAAAATTAATTGTTGGTAAGGCGGGAACCAGGTTGAGATTCATTGGGAGAGTGCTTAGAAAATGTAGTCCATCAACAAAGGAGGTGGACTTACAAAACACTCGTTCGACCTATACTTGAGTATTGCTCATCAGTGTGGGATCCGTACCAGATCGGGTTGACGGAGGAGGTAGAGAAGATCCAAAGAAGAGCGGCGCGTTTCGTCACAGGGTTATTTGGTAACCGTGATAGCGTTACGGAGATGTTTAATAAACTCAAGTGGCAGACTCTGCAAGAGAGGCGCTCTGCATCGCGGTGTAGCTTGCTCGCCAGGTTTCGAGAGGGTGCGTTTCTGGATGAGGTATCAAATATATTTCTTCTCCCTACTTATACCTACCGAGGAGATCACGAATGTAAAATTAGAGAGATTAGAGCGCGCACGGAGGCTTTCAGACAGTCGTTCTTCCCGCGAACCATACGCGACTGGAACAGGAAAGGGAGGTAATGACAGTGGCACGTAAAGTGCCCTCCGCCACACACCGTTGGGTGGCTTGCGGAGTATAAATGTAGATGTAGATGTAGATGAAAGAGTAAAACTGTTGCAGAATTATTTATAGTAAAAGTACAAAAATGTTATTTTTATCATTCTCGAGACCTGTAATAGACATTGGAATGAGTATCAGCAGTATATGAGTTGAGGCAAATTACGCCGGTTTTTGTTTCAAGGAGTTGGCGCAGTGTCGGCGGGATTCTATGCCATACGAGCTCCTTTTAGAATGAACAGCGAGACTGCGGATGCTGCATGTCGGGAGCGAGGAGTAGAAATTTTTAACGAGGTCCCAGCGCCAGCAGAAACCACAAAAAAGATCCTCCTCCTCAGCTACACCTCTTTTTTCTGACCTTCCGCAAGAACGAGAACTGAATTCCCATGAATGTATGAGATACTTTTTTCGTTCAGTTTCTTCAAGTAGTACGAAATTACTGGGTACAGCTACTGGGATACTATCAGAACAGTGAGTGGAGATACGAATGTCATTTCTGTTGGCATATCCACGTGCACTGCAGCTCTATATTAAGTTTGCTTTGGTGGTAACAGCGATATTCAAAGTTATTGCAGTCGGCCCATGGCGTAACATGACGTGAAATGGAAACTGCTTTAATATTTGCCGGGCTCCTAAGGTTAATGTGGTAACACCGCTGTTGAGTAACACAGCTGACATCGGGATTTGCTAGTAGGCCACAGAGAACTGAGATATCGCAGCACACGCACACGCACACGCATACGCACACGCACACGCACACATCTGTTGAAAACTCTTTTGTGTAATTGTCATCACCGAGAGAGAGAGAGAGAGAGAGAGAAAAGAATTTCACATACATGTTAAAAGAAATAATTTGAGTCGAGGAAAAGAATTATTGTGTTTATATTAGCTGTCGACCAGATGTTAACAAATCTCTTGTTAGCGGTGTGACATTTCCTGCATTAACGAGGAATGGATCAACGGTGACAGATAACTGCCCTCTACATCAAGAATGAATGTATGTTCCCGTTGTTCTCTAATAAGAATAAATGACCATTAGTAGATTTGATTTGTAACTTAATGTGCAACGACCATGCAGTAGCTAGACCAAAGATATTAGAGAGATGGGTGTAAGATATTTGACTGTAACAACATCCTTCACTTTTGATGTAACGAGTCATCTAATCGGCCACAGACCGTCATGGCGTAAAACATCAGTAATCGACAGAATTAAATCACAATTATGTATTGGTTAACTCTTTCCCTACAGCGGGAAACTACCACTATAGCTAAACTTTTGATTCAGTCTTTTTCTAAAATCCACGCCATTTCTCATTGTTTCAGTTATTACCTAAACGGAAGTTCAGATGTTTACAGCGTATAATGGTGTTTTCCTAAAGGTAGTCACTCTTTCCTGTGAAATTGTTGTTCTTTCTTTTCTGAAACGAGAAGGAACAATATTAGAATTTAACGCCCTGTGGACGTTAATATCATTAGAGACAGAGCACAAATTCAGCTTGGGTAAGGATGGGGCAGAAAATAGAACTGCAGTCAATTCAAGAAATTCACTCCATCACACACTTGAGAGAATTTAGGTGAGCCGTAAAAAGACTACATCGGGATGATCGGAGAACTCTTCCCGAACGTGCGTCCAATGTTCCAACACCGCCGCGCATCGCTCATTTACTTCTTTGCAGAACTAAGCTAAATCTACTGTATGTTTTCATTATTTTAACGTGTGTTTGCAAGCAGGTACTCCTCTTGGCCACATACACAGAAGAATGTAACTAAGAGCATATCTACTGGTGGCGTAGTTGATCCTAGGACAATTAGACTTCTTTCTTTGTGTAATGTGATTTCACCATTTACATCGTCAGTAATTCTGCGGCTCGTTGTCATTATAAGCGTTGCGGCGACACACAATACAAAAGCGCAAGAAAGCACAAAAATCGCTTTCATGCCGATAGTAAGCACTACGGAACACTGACGAGCCAACACACTATGACCACTGCCCAAAGCAAGATACAACCCTCCACCACCCCCCGCCCCCGCCCCCCACCTCTCCACCGCTGGCGTTACGGGCACGTGACGCTGTAAGGAAAGTACATAAATGATGTAAAGATGAATTGGGAATCACGGATCACGACAGATAACCACACGGGATTAGTCGAATGCGTGTGGAATACCAAGGCCATTCGCACACAGCAAACGGAGTTTGTCGGTTCCTCCAAGATGAAGTCATTGATGCTGTCTGATGACAAACTCTTCTAAAGATGGGCATGGACGTCCTCGATGCCAGTTCGAACTGGTATTGCAAGAACAGATTGACAGCAGATGGAGCCATGGCTATCTACGTTTGAAAATCACTCCGCCATCGCCAAATGCAATTGCTGCTTCTCCTGACGGTATAAAGTACGATCCATGGTCGGACTCCTTTATTACTGTCTAACGGCGATGCAGGGTAAACCGAGAACCGTCGGACTCCACAACCTTGCTGTCTCTCCCAGGCAGGGAAATTTCTATGCTAAGCACACGCTTTGGCACCCTGCGCGTGCAGTTGGCATTAACAGCATCCAGTGAAGCATACGCGTGCACCAAAAACCAGTTTGAGTTTTTCGAGCATGCAACGAGCGGCAAACCATGTTCTTTGAAGAAAGTGTCACAGCGGTACAAGAAAGGCCAGAAATTGGGCTATTTAGTTATTGACAGTACAAAAATAGGTCGACTGGAAGCAAAACATGAAGGGAAATAGCAACGAATCTGAATATTGACGGTAACTAAACGTCTTTATTATGTCGTTGTTCTGTTCGGACAAAAGTAGTTCATAAACAAGGGTCGTACATTGCTTGCTCTAGTGATGTTAAATATAGCTTTATAAGTTCTGTAATATTATTTTCGTTGAAAATAAAATTAAACATGTTGAATTTAGTTTTACTTACCTTAAGGTAATTATAGGTTTTTCCTCTGGTGATAATGGAAATTGATGCAGATACTATGATACACTGTATTAAACTCTTCAAACAATTCTGTTTCACTAGACTACATGGGCCTTTCCTTACACTGAATAAATCGACTTTCAGAAATGTATTTCCTTTAGTATCAAATTGGATAGCAATGCCTCCAACTCCACTGCTGGTCTGACCTCTGCAGAACGCTACTACACACCGCTGGACGACGAACTATTATTCAGGACATTACAGGATCGGTTCGAGTTCTGACATCATCGAGCCTTCTGCCCGCTCTACGCCACGTTTCACTAAGGTCGTAGCCTTAAACTTGCACTGCGCATACAACCATACTACTCAATAGTATTCACCAGATTGCTGGAGCCTCTTAATCTATAGGAACACAATTTTGCGAACCTTCTCTGAAAAGGCAGAAGACTCCGAGAACAGACGCATCCCGGCGCTGGGAAACAATAATCAGCATGTCAGTACCCACCGAACAGACCTGCTGCCCACTTAAAAGTGCTGTCAAGCAACATATAGGACGATATGTAAATTGATACGGGAGAACCAACCGGAAGATTTAATCTTCAACACACTCTGGGAAAAATAATTGTGGATAACAATCTTGCGTCCAGATGGCAAAATTTCTTTATTGATTACCGGTTTCGTCTCATTAACGAGGCATCTTCAGATCAATCTAAAATGTTGTTCACTGTGTGATAATCTTTACATATCGTCGTATTCTTGGACTGAAGTTGCCCTAAAATGAAAAATTGTAATTGGTGCGTAAAATGACGAAGAAATTACTAATCAAAAACTGTAATAATAAGTGGTTAATAATTAACGTCGCCAGTTTACATAATCAAATAAGATTTTTCATTTTAGGGCGACTTACGTCTAAGAATACGACGATGTTTAATGATTGTCACACACTGAACAACGTTTTAGATTGGTCTGAAGATTGCTCGCTAATGAGCCATAAACGCCAATCGATAAAGAAAATTTGCGATCTTCACGTATTATTTTTATCCACACATGTTTTAGATCAACAGATCACGTATCTCCCCATTGACAATGTCAAAGAATAAAACTTTAGAAAGAAGTAACCCGGTAAAAATCTCTTAGCAGGACGGGGAATTATTCTACTACACACCGCTGCGGACCGCGCATAGAGAAAACCACGAAGCGACGTTGATACACACTGAAGTGTCAAAGAAACTGGTACAGGCATGCGTATTCAAATACACGGATATGTAAACAGGCAAAATACGCCGCTGCGATCGGCAACGCCTATATAAGACAACAACTGTTTGGCGCAGGTGTTAGATTGGTTACTGCTGCTACAATAGCATGTTATCCAGATTTAAGTGCGTTTCAACGTGGTGTTATAGTCGACACACCATCGATGGGACACAGCATTTCCGAGGTAAAGATGAAGTGGGAATTTTCCTGTACGACCATTTCAAGAGTGTACCGTGAATATCAGAAATCCGGTAAAACATCAAATCTCCGATATTGCTGAAGCTGACAAAAGATCCTGCAAAAACGGGACCAACGACAACTGAAGAGAATCGTTCCAATGTGACAGAAGTGCAACCCTTCCGAAAATTGCTGCAAAATTCTGGGCCATCAACAAGTGTCAGCGTGCGAGCCATTCAACGAAAAATCATCGACATGGACTTTCGGAGCCGAAGGCCCACTCGTGTACCCTTGATGATGCACGAGACAAAGCTTTACGCTGACATTGGACTGTTGATGACTGTAAACTAGTTGCCTGGTCGGAAGAGTGTCGTTTCAAATTTTATCAAATGGTTCAAATGGCTCTGAGCACTATGGGACTCAACTGCTGAGGTCATTAGTCCCCTAGAACTTAGAACTAGTTAAACCTAACTAACCTAAGGACATCACAAACATCCATGCCCGAGGCAGGATTCGAACCTGCGAAGGTAGCGGTCTTGCGGTTCCAGACTGCAGCGCCTTTAACCGCACGGCCACTTCGGCCGGCAAATTTTATCGAGCGGATGGACGTGTACGAGTATGGAGACGACCTGATGAATCCATGGATCCTGGATCCTGGATGTCACCAGGGGACTGTTCAAGGTGATTGAGATATTGTAACGGTGTGCGGCGTGTGAAGCTGGAGTGATATGGGACCCGTGATGCGTCTAGATTCGACTCTGACAGGTGACACGTACGTAAGCATCCTGTCTGGTCACCTGCATCCATTCATGTCCATTGTGCGTTCTGACCGACAATTCAAGCAGGACAATGCGACACCCCACAGGTCCATAATTGCTACAGAGAGGCTCCAGGAACACTCTTCTGAGTTTAAACACTTCCACTGTCCACTGAACAGTCCAGTCGTGAACATTACTGAGCATATCTGGGATGCCTTGGAATGTGCTGTTTAGAAGAGATCTCCAGCCCTCGTACTCTTACAGATTTATGGACAGCCCTGCAGGATTCATGGTATGAGTTCCCTCCAGCACTACTTCAGACATTAGTTGAGTCCATGCCACGTCGTGCTGGGGCACTTTTGCGTGCACGCGAGAGCCATACACGATATTAGGAAGGTGTACCAGTTTCTTTGTCTCTTCAGTGTAGGACAGATTATTAAAGTCCTGATCCAGGGAACGAGAATCTAGGCAACTGTGAAGATGATCGGCTAATCATGTGCTATTGTGGTAAGCATCTATGTAAAGTGAAGACTTTGAAAACACGGACAGGCGACAAGGTGTTGGACGTTCATAGGACGTAAGGTCCTGAAAAAATGCGACCAACGACGACTGAAGAGAATCGTTCCAATGTGACAGAAGTCCAAACCTTCCGAAAATTGCTGCAAAATTATGTGCTGTGTCATCAGCAAGTATCAGCGTACGAGCCATTCAACGAAAAATCATCTACATGTGTAAAGTAATATTCTGTACAAGGTATGACGACAGACGACACCGCTTAGTGCATCTTGTCCAACAGGCGACTCTGCAGCACACAATCCCTACAAGTCTTCCCCCCCCCCCCCCAAAAAAGAAGCGAAGCCCTCAATTACGATATTGCAGCGTGGTCATAGAGAGTGGACAGTGGATCAGTGGATACGTGTCGCCCATTCATATCTCGTAGACCAGGTCACTGATCGCGTCTGGGTACAGAATAGTCCAGGCGAACGTCTACTGGGAATGTGGATCGCGCCACTTAATGAAGGCCCGTGGGAGTGCTTCGCACTAGGATAATAGTGCTTATTATGCTACGAGGGCCATTCACCTGGGACTCAATGAGGGCTCGTGGTAGCATTCGACAGCGCCATGACAGCTGTACAGTACGCGAACATTATTGCGAACCGCCTATATCTCTTCTACAAGTGCAGCTGCATAAACCTCCATAAGCGGAGTGTACCTTGTTCTGCTACTAGTTATTTCCTTTTATGTTGCTCTCAAAAAAAGATCCCTAAATGAACTTGTTTTATCTTCGTTTTCCCTACGGCGAAATGTACTTTGGTGAGAGTAAATCGTTCAGCAGTCAGCTTCAAATGCCGGTTTCTAAATTTTATCAATAATGTTTCACGAAAAGAACTACGTCTTTCCACCACAGACACCCACTTGAGTTCCCGAAGCAGCACGGTATTACTCGCGTGTTGACCGAACCTAACGACCACAGATCTAACAGCCCGCCTCTGGATTGCTTCAATGTCTTCCTTTCATTCTACCTGATAGGAATCCCAAACAGTCCAACAGTACTCAAAAATGGGTCGCACTTGAATTCTATGCTCGTTATCCTTTACAGATGAATCACACTTTCCTAAAATTGTTCCAATAAACCGAAGTCGGCTATTCGCCACCTCTGTCACCTTCTTTACGTGTTCGTTCTATTTCATATCGCTCTGTAAGATACACCTAGATATTTAATAGACGTGTTCTGCTAATACTGAATTAGAACATTACCGATTAGAAATTTTGTCTGGGTCATCTTGTATCCACCTACATTCAACGACGACACCTTCCCTTACACCACAGCATCATCAGCATTCAGCCGATTGCTGCTCACCCTGTCCGTCAGATCATTTACGTTTACGGAGAACAGGAGCGAAGGGAAATTCCATTTTCCCATCTTGGCTTTTATATAATCACTGTTGTTTACATCACTGTCAGTAAATTTCGGCCTTTATACATTTTGTTTTGTGTCCCAGGTAAAATCTACCAAATGAAAAGTCGGAATTAATTACAAATTAGAAGATTTATTCTGAAGAAAATGTGTAACATAACTCAGCGTAATCACTCTTGTCTAGATCCGCAGCCAAAGTTCACCTCCTGGAAAAATTACAGTACAAGCATCGCAACTGGAAGGAGACATGCTCCGTGCTCCAGGAGGCCCACCAGATGACTCCCTCTCCGCGCAGCGACGACGCAACTTAATCAGCTGGAGCTGCATCCTGACTGGCTCCGTCGACTCCAGAGGTACGACTGTTACGTTTCTTATGGCGCCCCCACTGTGAGCACTTTGAAGTATGCCGCGCTGCTAGTACTGGAGTGTTGGCACACGGTGCTCGAGAAGGTGGTGGCCGCGTCTTAGTGCGGCGACCGCGCTGTATGAACGCACGCACAACATTTTGAAGTGAATACTCCTTTATTTTTAAGAGAATAACGTTCTATCCTTGTCAACACTTTAAAACGACTACTGCTGCAGTGGTATGGGTACTAAACAATGAAACTTACCACACTACCAGCAAGTAACATCGTCCTCCACGAGTTGATTCGACAATGGCCATTTGGCAGTAAACAGTTGTTCAAAGATATACTGACAGACAGTCACCACTGTCAAGGTGATCATACATAGCGACATGCTCAGGGATTCGATGTCTCACTATTACATTATTTTTCCATGTGTTTCAAATTATTTGATGCGAGTGTTCGACCTCATATGTACAAATGTATTCAAGCTTACTTCGTATCCTATAGTAAGTCAGCATAAAACGCAGCCAAACTTTACTTTATCAGTCATCAAATATTAAACATCGTTAAGGTTATCGAGATTGTAAATTGCCATACATTAGAACAGTTGTAATTATAGACTGCCTGGACTCTACGTGCAACGTTCACACAATTCTATCTAAGCAAACACATGTCTGATATTCTGCAAGAACCTGAAGCCACGTAGTTCCATTTGTGCGCTCTTTTTGAGTATGTGCGTGAATTTCTACCTCCTCCAGTGCATTCATAACCTTTCCTTTCCTGCTTTCATACAGAACTTGTATGGTCTTAGCGGCCTCTGAAATAGTGTGGGCAATCTCTCTCAAATGTGTGCCACTGTAGACTTACTGCCCTCAGTCGACCTGGTGTGCTGTTTATGTTTATTGCCGAAAATACGTCCTGTCTGATCTATATAAAATTTCTGGCAACTGTCACAATTAATTTTATAAAGTACTGAAATGTATAGAAAGTTGTTCTCACGCGTTCCTTGAAGAATATAGTACCATTCACTTGAAAAAAGCTAACAGCTAAAATCTGCTAATAGTGACGTAAATAATACTGATTATGTAGCTGCGAAGCTGGAAAATGGATTCGCCCTTCAGTAAATCTGTGGCTGTGGCACCAGAGATGAAATATCTTATCGAAATGAGTAGGCTTATACGAATAAAAGCGATCCTATCACGCTTCCCTACTGTACTCTTAACGGTACCCTCGTCTGTGATGAAAACTCGCCGTCGACGACAACGTACTGCGTTGTATTACTAGAGAAGTTTTCAAACCATTCACATCTCTGGAAACATACAGTATGCTCGTATCTTCGTTAACAGTCTGCAGTGGGTTACCGTGTCAACCGCTTTCCGGAAAGCTAGGAATAACAAACGGCCTTCATTCTTGCTGTCTTCCGCGATGGTGATGGCTTACTGTAGCAGGATAACTGTCCGTGCCACAAGGTCAGAATTATGCTACAGTGGTTTGATGAGGACGACAGTGAAAGTGTTGATATCTTAAAGAAACGTCGGGGTGCTACGGAGTGCTAGCTCCGGTCCCACAGAACACTGTCTCATAATTCACCGGAATCGCGTCACCTGTGCCTAGACATCTGGAGTTAAATACCTCGGGAAACCTACCAACGACTTGTTGAATCCATGCCACGCAGAAATACTGCTATATTGTATTCAAAAGATGGACCAACACGCTGTTAATCAGGGGGTTCATCTACATATTACTCTGCAATTCAAATTTAAGTGCCTGGTAGGGGGTTCATCGAACCACCTTCAAGCTATTTATCTAGCGTTCCACTCCCGAACAATGCGCGGGAGGAAAAACACATCTTTCCGTGCGAGCTGTGATTTCTCTTACTTTATTATAATGAGCATTTCTCCTTATGTAGAAGGGTGCCAACAAAGTATTTTCACACTCCGAAGAGAAGATTGGTGATTGAAATTTCATGAGAAGGACATGCCGCAACGAAAAACTCCTTTGTGTTGATGATTGCCATCCCAGTTCTTGCATCAAATCTGTGGCACCCGCTCCTTTATTTCAAACAATACAAAATGAGAAACTCTTCTTCGAAATTTTTCCGTGTCCTCCGTCAATCCTAACTGATTCGGAACACACATCGCATGCCAATAGTTCAGGCGAGGGCGGACAAGCTTAGTGTACGCAGTCTCTTTAGTAGGCCTGTTACATTTTTTAAGTATTCTGCAGATAAATCGCATTCTTTGTTTGCTTGCTCACAGCATTATTATGTGACAATTTCAATTTTAGTTACTCATAACTGTTTCAACGGATTGCAAATAATAACCAACCATTTGAATGTTGGGCTCCTTAAGGTTCCCTTTCTATGCAGCGACCGTGGAATCTAAAATTATAAGGAATGTAGCAACCGGTCGTGGAGACACAATTTATTTATCTTGTTGCAAATCGATTTCGACTGATATCAGTCATCATCGGTGCATTTTTCTAACAGATACATGCTATAAGTAGAAAATAGTTCTACTTATGGCATGTATCGGTTAGAAAAATGCACCGATGATGACTGATATCAGTCGAAATCGATTTGCAACAAGATAAATAAATTATGTTTCCGCAACTGGTTCCTACATTCTTTATCATTTTAACAACCCACCAGCTGCAAAATAGACGTTATTAAACCTTCACCATGGTTTCGATAGTTTTAAAACTGTCCTCTTCAGAAGGTTTTGTAAGTAGAACCACATCGTCTATATCAGATGTGGGACTCTATGACTCTGTCCAGTACATGTGCATGTCATCCATTTAATCACCATTTAAAATAGATGATTTAAAAGCAATATTTCTCTACTCTAGATTTTTGTCTTAAAACTTTTTGAAATATCACACATTTGACAGTGGATCTAACAGTGTATTGTGTGTCACTTCATTGATTTTTATATATATGACATTAAATATAAAACATGGATCGGACATTACAAACCATAAGTATGCCACCTACAAAGCTACTGACATGCGCCGGTGGATGTCAGTAACGTTCCTTTGGGAACGTCAGATAACACTTTTCTTTTACTCGATGATTTTCCGTCGTGTGCTACGTGTTGTGACCTTTCTGACAGGAAATCAAGAATCCAGTCACGCAACTGAGGCGATACTCCACAGGCACGCAATTTGACTGGAAGTCTCCTGTCAGGAAAGATGTCTAAAGCTGCCTGGAAATCTAAATATATGGAATCGATATGAGGTCCCCAGTCGATAGCACTCTCGTGTCAATAAGAAGCTAGTTTTGGTCCACAAGAACGACATTTCGTGAATCTGTTTTGGCTATTTGTCAATAAATCGTTTTCTTCGAGGTACTTCATAGTATTCGAACACAGTATATGTTCTAAAATACTACTGCAAATCGACATTAATGATATGGCTCTGTAATTCACCGGAATAACCTACTTACTTTCTTGGAGTGACTAGGGCAACTTTTCAGGCGGTTGTATATTATTGATAAGTACCGAGCTATTGTATCAGTATATTCTGAAAGGAATATGACTGGTAGGCAATCGGAACCGGAGCCTTGCCTTTTTAAGCTGCTTCGCTACGCCGAGGATATCTACTTCCAAGTTACTCACGCTGGCAGTTGTTCTTTGTTCGAACTATGGAATATTTACTTCGTCTTCTTTTGTAGAGGAATTTCGGAAAACCTTTTTCAGTAACTCTGCTTTAGTGGCACTGTCATCAATAACATCACCAGTGATACCGTGCAGTGAAGACACTGACTGCATCTTACCGCTGGTCTTCTTTACATACGTGCAGAATTTCTTTGAGTTTTCTGCCAGATTTCTAGGGAGAGTTGCATTGAAATAATAAAAGCCTCTTACATTGAAATTCTGGCTAAATTTCGAGTTTCTGTGCAACTTCGCCAACCTTGGAGATTTTGAGTTCTTTTAAATTATATTTTAAATTATATTATAAATTATATATAAGGTTATAAGATTCTGAGTCATCAGTGTAAGTAAAGAACGGAAAGATTTGTGAAAAGGAAGCAAAGGAAACGAAACATTGTTAGTGATTTAACAATCAAATACACTGATTGCCCAAAAATCATGCGAAGTTATTGGCAATCGAATTGTCCTGCTGCTGAATCCTATGCGGTGTATTTCTCTCTGACACCAGTATTCAAATCGGCGGCGATCGGAACGTTGACCATCGATCGCCCACTTTGCATCCGTGGGGGTTTGGTGAGTTCCGTGGTCGGTTAAAGCGTGTGGAAACATTGCTTCTGCAGTACTGAGGATTCACCGTAGTCACTACCGACTGTCCTGTAATCTCCCATATTCTGTGACCCATTCCTCGTGCGCCAGCTATCATCAGCTCGCGCCGTGCTGGCTGGTTCATTACGCACCTGCGTGTAACAGGCTGTTCAGATATCGTGTTTCACCCGCGCCATAAGCTGCATCTCGACGCAACATGCGAGTATCATACCGGACACGAATGAGAGCTTTCTCCATTCCCTATATATTTACGCAAACAACAAAGCATGTTATTTCACACCAAATATCTGCTTGTTTCTGTTCTGCGTATAACCGAAAAACTGTGTGTATAAAACGCTCTTCACCAGATGCGTATTACACTGTTCCACGAAACACAAAAATGACACAATGATTTGCAACTTTAGGCGGTGAACCCCTCTTCAGGATTATTCTTCTCACTCGTTAGAATTTGTGTCTGCTTACATATTAGACCAGACACCCGTAAATTCTTGATGGGAGTATTTGCTAACTGTTTGCACCGTTCCTATTCCATGCCGAAACAGCTACAGAGAAGGCTTATTGTTATCATAAATAATCAAAAATCATTTTTATGATCTATCTTAATAGTAGAACTTTGCTTGGATTATAACACTTCCGTCCTAGGGCTCTTTTATTGGAGTGTACATAGTATCTGCAGATGCTAATGGCTCTGAAGACTATGGGACTTAACATCTGAGGTCATCAGTCACTAGAACTTAGAACTACTTAAAGCTAACTAACCTAAGGACATCACACACATCCATGCCCGAAGCAGGATTCGAACCTGCGACCGTAGCGGTCGCGCGGTTCCAGACTGAAGCGCCTAGAACCACTCGGCCACACTGGCCGGCTGCAGATGCTAATAAAATAGTTTATATGGAAACAATGCAGATCTGCTTTGAACATTTTGCACATATAGCACTGTACCATCTCGAAAATCATCACAGGTGTACAAGTATGATAAACATTGATCTAAGGGAAGTCATATGAAACACTTCCCCCTATGCTCTCAAAGTTCGACATTTCTCATTCTTCCGCAGCTGCACCTAAGATCACGTGGGAGTTTTAATCCTACTCATTCCACTCTAATGATAAACCTGTGATAACCTATTCGAAGGATATCACCGCTATTCATTATTACACCACATTACCTTGCATTTTGCTCCATTGCCCAGTAGGTTTTACGCGAGTACTCTGAGATTCTCCAAACAATACATTTTGAGTACCCACATCTCAACGACCTACACAGTTATTTGCAATCTCTCTTAAAGCGCTACATTATGCCTTACGTAACTCACGTACGAGGGGAGTTGAGTAAGTAATGCAACAAATTTTTTTCTGAAAGCAGGTTGGTTTTATTAAAGTTTCCAATACAGCATATTATTCGCCACTCTTTTGGCTACAAAACCCTATTTTTCAACATAATTTCTGTTCATTTCTATGGCTATGTCCCGCCTTACTGAGAAGGCCCCTATTCGGGAATAGTACCACTCTACTGGTCGACGTCGGAGCCAACTTCAGTAAATTTCCCTTCACAGCTTCCCGCAGTGTGCACCCTTCAGTGGGCCAAAAAGATGGAAGTCGAAAGCTGCGAGATCTGGACAGTAGTGTGAATAAGGAAGAATGGGCCAATGAAGTACTGTGTGTGTCTGTCAGTTCGCAGACCGTGTGATGCCTTGCGTTGTCATGGAGAAGGAAAAATTAGTTCGTATTTTTGTCACGACGAACGCGCTGGCGTCGATTCTTCAAGAGTCACAGCTCTGCGCAGCCTGCCGTCCCGCGGGAGAGCGGAGATGTTTGCGTGACCTTGTTGCGGTGACGTCAGATGCCTCGCCCAACGACTCACCGCGCTTTTGTTCACTGTCAGGTCACCCTAGATATTCTGCAAGCGCCTATGAATATCTGGGACGCTCTGGTTTTCAGCCAAAAGAACCTCAATGACACCACTTTGCTTGGATCGCACCTCCGTTACAGACGCCATTTTTAAGACTGCTTATAGCGCCTCTAAACTTGGAACTTGATAAACCATAGGGCTGAAACAAACATTCCACGGTGTCCCATAACAAATTCGGTATATTTTCAACCAAAGTTGGTCGAGGAAAATAGAGTTGCATTATTTATTGGACGCACCACGTACCACATATTGTGACGGTCACATCAGTTTGTATTTGCAGATGCCTGACGTTACAGTCGTTTCCATGTATGCCTAATAAGACCTAGATCCACTGAAACACTCCGCTAAAGTTTCTCCGAAGGACTCTCATATGTTGTATGTCCTTTCTAAGTTAAACAAGATCCTAATAATACGCAATCTCCTTTAGAAGACCATATTTAAACCGTAAATTAAAAAGTTTTGTAGCTGTACTTAGTGCTCAGCACTTAAAGACTCGTTTCGTATAGAGTTCTGATGTATTCATTTAAAGTCTACTCAATTTATTTTGTTCCATGTGCTGTCACATCACTCCACAGCTACACAGGTCTCAAACGGCGTTGACAGACGACTCTCGTCATGGAACGCAAAATACTCTAGTTTCTGAGAGAAGTAGACAAATTATCGAAACGGTCATCAAGTTCCAGAAAACGTCTAGCATAGGTTCATAGCGCAAGTAAAAGGTAAATTAGAGCATTTCCTTTCATCGAGACGAATCAAACAAAGGAATGTGCCGCAAGTTATTGCTAGCAAAGAATAACTGTGTTTGTGGATAATATAGGGGTGACGGGTCCTTGAAAAGTCACTACGACGTGGAATCCAGCAGCAGCGCATTCCAGGGCTGTCTGAAGCTTCAGGCGCACTCCAGACCCGTCGCGACTGAACTTCTGTTTATTATTCCAACAGAGTGACATGTGAATGCTTGCTTTCACAACGAGAATATTTAATTTCAGCGTTTACTTCTTCATAATTTACACACCTCTACCAGTGAAATGAATATCTACTGCTCCCTATTTTTATAAAAAAAAAGACCCTAGAATCTGGTCTCCCGATAGCATTGTAGATTCAGGTGTCACGCCAAATCTTAATTATTGCTCGTGCTATCACCGCCATCAGAATGCAGAAGCCCCACTTCGACCAGGTAGACGTTAGTCGCTCCTGTAAGGCGGGCCGCTAGATGAGACGCAGGCCCGTGAGGTGACGCAGGGGGGGCTCACGCCAAATTCCTCACGGCAGCGTGAGTCACGGCGACAATCATCGCAAGTTGGATCGCAGTTTGCTGAGGAACTTTGGCTCTGGCAGAGATGGCGACTACTTCTGCTATGTTAATAGATATAAGTTCAGAATCGGATTCCGATTCTGAGTTTGAGTTCGAAACGGTGTGTTACATCGCTTTGATGAAACAAAAAGCAGGTTCTCACGCCGAAGAAGGCACGAGGAGGACCATATGGCGTGAGTCAGAAGGGGCAGAGTAGCTGGTGAGAAAAGCCCTTGCTGTCTCCAGGGTTACTGTATATATAGCGAGGAGTGGGCACATTTCATTATTATTAATTAACAGAAACCGTATTTTCGCACACAGACATTAGCAGAAACAGAATCCTATTAGTCATCAGGACTATGCAACAACAAATCAATTTAAACAGTGCTCATAGAACTTTGTGTCATTCTCTTATGAACTCGGACGACAGTTTCGATTCTATATCGATATCAAAGACGTGGTTAAATCCATCTATTCCGTTTTTACTGGTAGATATGGAGGGCTACACGCTAGTAAGGAATGATATTGTATGGAACCTAGGCATCTTTTTTGATAAACATTTAACCAGGACAGAGCACATCACGAAAATTTGTTACAGAGTTTTAACAATGTTAATGTAGAATGTTAACAACGAATTACAATGCAACTTCCCATTTCGTATGTCCGTTTCCTTGGCCACTTCCTCACACTTCTCAGCTTTCAGCTTCGTTTTCAAGTAATCTTCATGGCTTGTATCATACAGAACTTTGCGAACACGTACAGCCAGAACCACCGTGAGCCTGGCAGTAAACTGCGCACAGGAGACTGCGGTCCGCAGGGTCACCAAGCGCAGGAACTGCGTCACGCTCTAACGTGCACAGGACCATTCAGTAGTGTGGTTCGCAAAAACTCACCGTGAGACACCCTGCGTCACCTCACGGACCTGCGTCTCATCTTGCGGCCAGCCTAATTAGCAACGCTCGATGACCTGCTGACATCAGGCACACACGTGACTGCGCAAATGCTCTGACGCAGCCCACAGCTGTCGTGTAATATCGGTCGATCGATTTGTGCTCTGACACCGAACGTCTCTGAAACCTGACATCGTAAACACAGCTAACAACACTTCCTTGTACAAAAATTGTATCATTTTCCGTTCTATTAAGCTGCCGCTGTGTTGTCATCTGTCTAAATCAGAGTATGCCAACCTAAGCGATACGACTGCCCTTTAACAAGATCGGATCCTTCCCCCCCCCCCCCCCCCCCCAAATCCTAGACACACACACACACACACACACACACACACACACACACACACACACACACTCGTAGCTTAGCAGTGAAAGCTAACTTAACTCTTCATTCTGAAAGACAAATTAATATCCGTACTTTTAAATTGATTGTGTAACATCTAGTGAACATTAAAGCAAATCAACTTGCATACGATATTGTCTAAATCATTACACCTACATCTACAACTACTTGGCTACTCTGCCAATCACACTTAAGTGTCTGGCAGAGGGTTCATCGAACCACCCTCACACTAATTCTCTATTATTCCACACACGAACAACGTGCAGAGAAAATGAGTATCTATACCTTTCCATGCGACCTCTGATTTCCCTTATTTTATTATGATGGTCGTTTTTCCCTACGTAGCTCGGCGACAACGAAATATATTCGTATTCGGAGGAGAAAGTTGGTGAGTGAAATTTGGTGTGATGATCCCTCGCGACGGAAACTGCTTTGTTTTAGTAATTTACAACCCAAATCCTGTATCATGTACGTAACACTCTCTACCCTATTTCTCGATAGTAAAAAACGTGCTGCCCTTCTTTGAACTTTTTCGTTATATTCCGTTTGTCCTATTTGGCAAGGACCCAACATCGCACAGCACTATTCCGAAAGATGTCGAACAAGCGTAGTGTAGGCAGCCCCTTTAGTAGATCTGTAGCATCTTCTAAGTGCTCTCTGCAGTCATGGGCTGTGCGGCTGGTCCCGGCGGAGGTTCGAGTCCTCCCGCGGGCATGGGTGTGTGCGTTTGTCCTTAGGATAATTTAGGTTAAGTAGTGTGTAAGCTTAGGGACTCATGACCTTAGCAGTTGAGTCCCATAAGATTTCACACACATTTGAACATTTCTGCCAATAAAACGCAGTCCTTGATTCGCCTTCCCGACATTTTATATGTGTTCTTTCCAGTTTAAGTTGTTCGTAATTATAATTCCTACGTATTTAGTTGAATTTATGGCCTTTACATTCGACTGATTTATCGTGAAACAGAAGTTATACGGGTTTATTTTAGGACTCATGTGGATGACCTCACGCTCTTCATTATTTGGAGTCAATTGCCAATTTTCGCAATATACAGGAGAAAGGAGAACCACTTGTATCAATATCGAGAGCTTTGATGGAAAACCAGTTCTAAGCACAGAAGGGAAAGCAGAAAGGTGGAAGGAGTATATAGAGGGTCTATACAAGTGCGACGTACTTGAGGACAATATTATGGAAATGGAAGAGGATGTAGATGAAGATGGAATGGGAGATATGATACTGCGTAAAGAGTTTGACAGAGCAACTGAAAGACCTGAGTCGAAACAAGGCCCCCGGAGTAGACAGCATTCCATTAGAACTACTGACAACCTTGGGAGAGCCAGTCCCGACAAAACTCTCCCATCTGGTGAGCAAGATGTGAGAGACAGGCGAAATACCCTCAGACTTCAAGAAGAATATAATAATTCGAATCCCAAAGAAAGCAAGTGTTGACAGATGTGAAAATTACCGAACTATCAGTTTAATAAGTCACAGCTGCAAAATACTAACGCGAATTCTTTACAGACGAATGGAAAAATTGATAGAATCCGACCTCGGGGAAGATCAGTTTAGATTCCGTAGAAATATTAGAACACGTGAGGCAATACTGACCCTACGACTTATCTTAGAAGAAAGATTAAGGAAAGGGAAACCTACGTTTCTAGCATTTGTAGACTTAGAGAAAGCTTTTGACAATGTTGATTGGAATGCTCTCTTTCAAATTCTGAAGGTGGCAGGGGTAAAATACAGGGAGCGAAAGGCTATTTACAATTTGTACAGAAACCAGATGGCAGTTATAAGAGTCGAGGGGCATGAAAGGGAAGCAGTGGTTGGGAAAGGAGTGAGACAGGGTTGTAGCCTCTCCCCGATGTTATTAAATCTGTATGTTGAGCAAGCAATAAAAGAAACAAAAGAAACTTTCGGAGTAGGTATTAAAATCCATGGAGAAGAAATAAAAACTTTATGGTTCGCCGATGACGTAGTAATTCTGTCAGAGACAGCAATGGATTTGGAAGAGCAGTTGAACGGAATGGACAGTGTCTTGAAAGGAGGATATAAGATGAACAACAACAAAAGCAAAACGAGGATAATGGAATGTAGTCGAATAGGGTCAGGTGATGCTGAGGGAATTAGATTAGGAAGTGAGACACTTAAAGTACTAAAAGAGTTTTGCTATTTGGGGAGCAAAATAACTGACGATGGTCGAAGTAGAGAGGATATAAAATGTAGACTGGCAATGACAAGGAAAGCGTTTGTGAAGAAGAAAAATTTGTTAACATCGAGTGTAGATTTAAATGTCAGGAAGTCGTTTCTGAAAGTATTTGTATGGAGTGTAGCCATGTATGGAAGTGAAACATGGACGATAAATAGTTTAGACAAGAAGAGAATAGAAGCTTTCGAAATTTGGTGCTACAGAAGAATGCTGAAGATTAGATGGGTAGATCACATAACTAATGCGGAGGTATTAAATAGAATTGGGGAGAAGGGGAGCTTGTGGCACAACTTGACTAGAAGAAGAGATCGGTTGGTAGGACATGTTCTGAGACAAGGGGTCACCAATTTAGTATTGGAGGGCAGCGTGGAGGGTAAAAATCATAGAGGGAGACCAAGAGATGAATACACTAAGCAGATTCAGAAGGATGTAGGCTGCAGTAGGTACTGGGAGATGAAGAAGCTTGCACAGGATGGAGTAGCGTGGAGAGCTGAATCAAACCCGTCTCAGGACTGAAGACCACAACAACAACAGCAACAACAACAACAACAACAACAGATATCGTATCTAAATCATTTTGCAATTGGTGTCTCCTGATCACTTAACTAGACGGTAAATGACAGCATCTTCTGCAAACAGAGTAAGACAGTTGCTCAGATTATCTCCTAATTCGTTCATATGGATAAGGAACAGCAGATGGTGTATAACACCACTTGGGGAACATCAGAAATGATTTCTGTTTTACTCGATGTCTGTCCGTCAGTTACTACGAACTGTGACCTGTCTGACGGAAAACCACGAATCCAGTCACATAATTGAGACGATATTCCACAAGCAAGCAATTTGATAACCAGCCACCGGTGACGCGCAGTGTCAACAGCCTCCTGGAAATCAAGAAACACGGAATCAACCTGAAGTCTCTTGTCGATAGCACTCAACACTTTGTGTGTGTTAAGAGCTACCTGTGTTTTACAAGAACGATGTTTTCTAAATCCGGTTTGACTATGTGTCAATGGCTAATTCACAATATTAGAACACAATATATGTTTCAAAATCCTGCAGCATATCGACGTTAATGATATGGGCGTGTTATTTAGTTGCTTACTCCTACTGCCTTTGTCGAATATTGGTGTAACTTTCCAGTCTTTGGGTACGGATCTTTCGTCGATCGAGGTGTTGTATATGATTGTTAAGTACGAATTTATTTCATCGGCATACTCTGAAACAATTGGTATACAGTCTGGACCGGAAGACTTGCTTTTATTAAATGATTTAAGTTTGCTTCACTACTCCGAGGATTTTTACTTCTGAGTTACCCGTGAGAGGCGGCTTAATAAACCACCCAAACACAGAGGGAATCGGCAAAAGTATTTCTAAGTATTTCTACTGTGAAGACTCAGTATGTGACAAATATCAAGACGGCTCCGAAACGGATGACTATAGAAGAAGGGAAAATTTGGAAGATGGATTTAAATACGTAAGAGAATGGACTAGAAACTGCGTGTTCTATAAAAGAAGCAACGAAAACATGAATAAACAAGATGAATTTAGCATTTGCAGCATGTACGGCCGAACGAATAAGCAAATGATTTGCAGTACAAAATCTTGATCGTCCTATAGATTTCACTTTCGTAAGAGATTTGGCATCCATGAAACATGTGTTTTCTTTATAATTTGATTTTGGGAAAGAATATTGATAGATTCTTCAGAGTATAGCATACTGACATAAAGACCATAAGCCGGCCGGTGTGGCCGAGCGGTTCTACGCGCTTCAGTCCAGAACCGCGCTGCTGCTACGGTCGCAGGTTCGAATCCTGCCTCGGGTATGGATGTATGTGATGTGCTTAGGTTAGTTAGGGGACTGATGACCTCAGATGTTAAGTCCCATAGTGCTCAGAGCCATTTGAACCATAAAGACCATAACTATCGTAATGTACGACAGAGGTCAGAGTATATATTGCCAAACAAAAGAGATGGTATCGCAAATTTCTGTAAATTCAGGATGGAATCGGAAGTTTCGGTTGATTTAGAAACCCAGTTAAATTGGTTAATAGGCGCATGGAAGGACTGACTTTCGACAGACCTCTGTATGCACTAAAGTTTCTCTGGTTTTCTTATTATGCTAATTTCGCGATACGTATGTTGGAGAAAGTAATACGCAGCCAATCTATTCTTTGGACGTACGCTCCCGGAATTTCAAGAGTAAACGTCTCCATGAAGCACTTCACTTCTCCTGTAGAGTCTGCCACTGGAGTTTGTTGAGTCTCTCCTTCTCTCTCGGCCTGCGACGAAACGTGGCGCTCGTCGTTACACCTCTGTCTCTTATATTTAATGCAACTTTGTATGCATCCCAGACTGAGGAGTATTACTCAAGGATCGGTCGTACAGGCATTGTGCAAGCAACTTCTTTCGTGGATAAATTACATTTACTTAAATACTTTGGTCTGGCATCTCCTTTTCTATAGTTTCATTTATGTGGTATTTCCAATGTAGGCCGCTCTGGACGGAGATTATTAGATATTTCAAGGAAGATACTGTCTCCAGTGATGTAATGCTTACAGTCTAATCTAACAGTAACGGATCTCTTCGCCTATTTGTGTTAAATACGTCACATTTCACATCATCCGTCCAAACAGTTGGGAGACAATGACACGTGGACCCCTGCCGCGAATTCATTGTAACGACGCAAAACAACATCAATTGTTTTCCGGAAAACATCATAACGGGCGACGAGACTTGGTGATATCAGTGGGAACATGCCACAAAACGCCGAAGTGCAGACGAAGTGTTAACTCTTTAGCGACATAACCGACATTTAAAGCAATGAGACATGTGAATTGAACAGCATCCGAAAGGCCAACTTTTCTGTGAGTTTCATGTGGTTGTACGAACGTTCTGTGCGTTGTACCTAAGTGGTGGGAGACTGTGTGGAACACCTGAAGCATTAAAACGACGATTTTAACGTTCCCTCCTTTTTATTAACCCAGTCCCTAAAGTTTTTGTACTGCCAAGTTATTTACGCTCATAGTCAACTACCAGTCTTCCGCAAAACTTCCTGCATCTCACTACAGCCATTTGATGTTTCATCATTCCCATAGACAACACGGTCGTCTGTAAAAAGCCTAAAAAACTTACAAAGTTATCCAACATATATCGTAAAAAGTAACAGCCTAAAACAATCCTTTGGTGTACAGCAGAAATTACCTTTACAGCTTGCATCGTTATCTGGTTACGAACAGAGTATTAAATTCTATTTGCTAGGAGGTCCTGAAGATCCAGTTGCAAATCTGGTTCGAGACTCGGTAAGTTCTTATTTTTCTGTCTAAACGACGTATGAAATTGTATCGAATGCCTTCCGGAAGTTATAAAACAGTACGTCAGCCCAGGCGTCTGTATTAATAGGCTCTGGATTTTGTGGGCGAACAGAAGAATCAGTATTTCTGAAGAACTCTGTTTACTGAATGCACACAGTTTTTTTATAGAGAGAGGATTTCCTTTATAACGCGTGAGAACAGTTCTGCGACAGACTGACGTCAGCGACTCAGGCTTATAATTATGTGCGTATATAATTATGTGCATGTATCACACTCCATAGAAACAGTCTATTTTTCTTCCTTTTACTATAGTTATGTAATCCCCATCTTCATTTTATGTTGTTCAATAGACCTAACGACCAGTACTCCGTCATACCTCGCTTAAGCATCAGAAATATAGAAGAAAGATTAGGATGCGGAAAATGGAGTATAGTAAACGACTTAAGACGCTAATATTGACACGGAGCACACACAGTTAGTGCCATCTTCCATAGATCGTCTGAACGATTTCTCTTTAGAAATGATTTGGAATGAATCAGTTTACAGGATATGTAAAAAATATTATTTTTGACATTAATGAATTTATTTTTCAGTCAGTCCCACTCATGCAGAAAGTTTCGTACATTTTTTTCTTTTTTTTTTTTTTTTGAGCCTACCAATTTTTAAAAATCGTCCATACGATAGGAGTTGCCCAGAAGGAATGATTTTAGCTTGAATTCAAAACTTACCTTCTTGAGACATTTCATGTTTGAAGTATTCCGGGCTCAGAACACTCCCCCGACAAAACATAAGAATAAAGTTATGTCTACATTTGCTGAAAAAATGATTTTTCTCAGCTTAACACAAATGGGCTCTTTTGACCGATACTGAACCTCAACACAAACAAAGTATAAGAGTACTTATTACCTGGAAGTAAATCTTAGGCTAAACGGAAAGTCCACTGAATGCTTGATAACACAGTCCTGTTACCAGGGCACCCAAAAATATTCTCCATGATATGATAGCGTCCACCCACTAGACATGTCACTCTGAAATATGTAAGTCTGTAGGCTTCCGTGGCCGTTGTCGCTGAAGTTAAAATCTTCTGTGTCATTAGGCCGCGTCATATTTCTTCTAAAATGATCGACGTTACAACCCCTCTTCTGGAATCTTCCTCAGGACTAATGCTAGAACAGCAGTAGTGGACACCAGAAGATCCTAAGGAAGATCCCAGCAGAGGGATCGAAACGTCGATCATTTTAGAAGAAATACAAAGCGGCCTAATAACCCAGAAGATTTTAACTTCACTCTGAAATATTTTAGTCAACGCTCCCAATGGCAGGCGTAAGTCTGAACCGAATGAAAGGTTTCGACAAGATCGGTATAATTTGAAAGTCCTTTCAATCTCACCGGAGTTGTCTGACAGTCACGAATATTCCCAACATTTCCCGCGAGCACGTCGCCGAACTTAGTGCTGCCCACTGGGGGCGAATGGGCATGCGGTTGCAAATGGTGCTGAGTCCGTCGCAGAAACCACTCATTTACTGGCTGCTATGAACTGCCTGCACCAGAGCGGTGTGGTCCTAAATACTTGTATGTCGCTGGTGTACTTCCATTCGACTGGCCTCACGTGTCGGGGACAATGCATTAAAGGATTCGCAGCAGGAGCGACCCCTCTCGCGGTTGTGCGCGCCACCTCTTTCCGTGTCTGGTGTATGCGAAGGCCCTCTGCAGGTCGAGCTGCAAAATTTCTTGGCTCGCTGCACTGTGAAAGCGTTGAGTCGCAGGGACTGTGCTTGTTCCAGCCCGCCTGGCAGAGGTGTGCTGCAGTTTGCCGTCGGCGCCTGATGACTTACGCGACACACTAGTGATACTCGGCAAAAGATCTTTGTAGATGCATATTGGATTCCTTTCTGAGCCAATGAAAGCTTTTTAGTAAAGGGTAATACAGATCATTTCTTCTTCTAGTATTGTAGATATGGACATTACTATTCTTCAGCACCACGTTGTTCTCACTGCTCGCTTTTGTGCGTTCAATATTTTGGCTCTGAGCACTAACCGACTTAACTTCTGAGGTCATCAGTCGCCTAGAACTTATAACTACTTAAACCTAACTAACCTAAGGACATCACACACATCCATGCCCAAGGCAGGATTCGAACCTGCGACCGTAGCGGTCGCTCGGTTCCATACTGCAGCGCCCAGAACCGCACGGCCATTCCGGCCGGAGTTCAATATTTTCTTTATAAACACTACTGAATGGAAAAAAGGAGCCATAGACTTCACAGTAGCTTTCAAATATATATATATATATATATATATATATATATATATATATATATATACGTAAAATACAAGTCCACTTCGTTAGTCACTGTGGCAACTCGCCGCAATGCGGTATGGAAGTAATCATAAATCACCCTTCGTACATAGTGTGTACGTTTCCTTTGTTTTAGTTTCTATCGCAATTGCTACATCTTGTTCGTATACCACCTCACCTACAAATGTGCAGTTTGCGTGTCTTGTTGTTGCACGCAAGTTACCATTCAAGTCCCAGCTAAAGTCGGCAGTTTTTCCCAGTATAAAATAACCTGTGATAAATTCATCGCAGTGAAGTGCAATAAAATGAGAGCACTGTCCTTTGCGAACGGTGACCTAAAATATACACTGTTATCAACGTACAAATTTTTTCAATATTAAGGCAGCTGATGATCAGGAAATGGAATGGAATGGAATGATTTAAAACGGGGATATATCGTGACAGGGAACTCTGTATCTCAGTGAAATCGCGGTACAGAAGATCAGGATTCACATCAGGTTTAATTTGTAGATGTTTCCTTAAATCACCGCATGCGATTTTCAGGGTGATTGTTTTGAACCTGCTTGTCCAACCTTTCCCCAATAACACTACGTAATTAGCGAATTATGTAGCGGAATAAGTGCACCGTCAGTACACATGCTTTTCAAATAAATAGGTTAGCAGGGCCCAGATGGAATCCATGAGCCAGATTAATGACTATTGTTCTAACACCCATCAGTGATATAGTGGTTCTTAGGTAGTTTGATCAGGGGGAGCTCTTTGTTAGATCACCACATCTGCTTCATAAACACATATCATTAAAATGAAGACACAAAAACACACAGCACAAATTTCACAAGATTCACAAACAATCGAGAGGTCAATCCTTAACTTACTCGTAATTACTGGAAAGACATACAAAAGCTGAATTAAAAGAGGCAGGAACGAAAACCCAATCATAGTTTCCACATTGACCTCTCCTCATCGATTCTGTGGAAAACCTCCTTATTTCTCCTAATTTCCAACCCATTCTATACAACTGTATCTCAAACGTTTCGATTATCTTTTCTTCTGGTTTCCCCATAGTCCACGATTCATGTCCATACACTGCTGTGCTCCAAACGTACATTGACAGTAATTTCTTTCTAAAATTAAGACATATGTTTAGCCATAGTAGACATCTGCTGGCCGGGTGTGCGCTCTTTGTTTGAGGAAGTTTGCTTTTCACGCCCTTGCTTTGTCCGTCAGATGAATCTGCTTCCAAGGTAGTCGAATCCGTCCACTTCGTCTTATTCACGATCCCCGATTTTGATATTAAGTTCATTTGGCTCATTTTTTCTACTCCTCATTACCTTCGTCTTTCTTCCGGTTACTCTCGATCCATAGTGCGTGTTCATTAGAAAATTCATTCCTTCAAACTGGCCCTTCATTCTTCCTCATTTTAATACGGTGATCAGCGAATATTTTCATAGATATCCTTTCAACCTCGATTTTAACCCCAAGCCTGACGCATCTATTCATTCCCGTAATAGCGTCTTCGATATTTAATTGGACATGCGTTCCTCTCTTAAGCCATTTCTAATTACAACTTAATATTAGTCTTCTATTTTCTTTTTTAATCTTGGTTCGTGTAAATATTGTATATTACCCAACCTTAGCTTTAGCTTGCACCTATTTCCCTGGAAATTCTGAACATTTTGCAACATTTTGTGTTATAGTCCGATTTTTCTACGTCGACAAATCCTGTGAACGCGTCTTACATATTTTTATGTGTTCTTCCATTACGAAGCGCAACGGAAGAAATGCCTACATGGTACCTTATCTTTCCTGAAGCTAAACTGATGCTCATCTAAGACATACTTAACTTTTTTCAGTCTTCTGTAAATTATTTTTGTCGGCATCTTGGCCGCATAAAGCCACCGGCCTTACTGCAGTGGTAACACCCGTTCCCGTCAGATCATCGCAGTTAAGCACTGTCGGGCTGGACTAGCACTTGGATGGGTGACCATCCAGTCTTCCGAGCGCTGTTGGCAAGCGGGGTGCACTCAGCCCTTGTGAGGCAAACTGAGGAGCTACTTGATTGAGAACTAGTGGCTTCGGTCTCGTTAACTGACATACGGTCGAGAGAGCGGTGTGCTGACCACATGCCCCTCCATATCCGCATCCAGTGACGCCTGCGCGCTGAGGATGAAACGGCAGCCGGTCGGTACCGTTGGGCCTTCCAAGGCCTGTTCGACGGAGTTGGCTGCATGAACTGTTAATGTAATTGTGTTACAGTTCACGCACTTATCAGCGCTGGTAGTCACTGGGATTGAGTGGATGGGTATTGTAGTGCTGGACTCATCGTATTCCTCAGTTTCTACCAACCTACTCGAAGACTCTTTTAATTACCACTTTGCATAATGGGTTTAGAAATAACGATAGAATTTTATGCATTCCTTCTGTGTTATTGAGTGGCACGTCTTCCAGACCTCTGTTAAATTGTGATACTGGATGTTCTACATATTCTATCTCGACTCCTGTTTCTCTTTCTCACAGGGTACCAAGCAGTTCCTTCCCCAGGTAGAAGCCTTCCACCTGTCCGCCCGGTACTCGGCATTTAACGGCGGGATTCCCGACGCACTATTAATGTCGTGTCCATTGCATTTAATTTCATCTAGGGTTGTTTCGACATTTCTACACTACTGACCATTAAATTGCTACACCACGAAGATGACGTGCTACAGACGCGAAATGTAACCGTCAAGAAGAAGGTGCTGTGATATGCAAATGATTAGATTTTCAGAGCATTCACACAAGGTTGAAGCCGGTGGCGACACCTACAACGTGCTGACATGAGGAAAGTTTCCAACCCATTTCGCATACACAAACAGCAGTTGACCGGCGTTGCCTTGTGAAACGTTGTTGTGATGCCTCGTGTAAGGAGGAGAAATGGGTGCCATCACGTTTCCGACTTTGATAAAGGTCGGATAGTAGCCTATCGTGATTGCGGTTTATCATATCCCGTCATTGCTGCTCGCGTTGGTCGAGATCCCATGACTGTTAGCAGAATATGAAATCGGTGGTTTCAGAAGGGTAATACGGAACGCCGTGCTGGATCCCAACGGCCTCGTATCACTAGCAGTCGAGATGACAGGCATCTTATCCGCATGGCAGTAATGGATCGTGCAGTCACGTCTCGATCCCTGAGTCAACAGATGGGGACGTTTGAAAGACAACAACCATCTGCACGAACAGTTCGACGACGTTTGCAGCAGCATGGACTATCAACTCGGAGACCATGGTTGCCGTTACCCTTGACGCTGCATCTCAGACAGGAGCGCATGCGATGGTGTACTCAACGAAGAAACCTGGGTGCACGAATGGCAAAACGTCATTTTTTCGGATGAATCCAGGTTCTGTTTACAGCATCATGATGGACGCATACGTGTTTGGTGACATCGCGGTGAACGCACATTGGAAGCGTGTATTCGTCATCGCCATACTGACGTATCACGCGGCGTGATTGCATGGGGTGCCATTGGTTACACGTCTCGGTCATCTCTTGTTCGCATTGACGGCACTTTGAACGGTGGGCGTTACATTTCAGATGTGTTACGATTCGTGGCTCTACCCTTCATTCGATCCCTGCGAAACTCTATATTTCAGCAGGATAATGCACAACCGCACGTTGCAGGTCCTGTACGGGCCTTTCTGGATACAGAAAATGTTCGACTGCTGCCCTGGCCAGCACATTCTCCAGATCTCCCACCAACTGAAAACGTCTGGTCAATGGTGGCCAAGCAACTGGCTCGTCACAATACGCCAGTCACTACTCTTGATGAACTGTGGTATCGTGTTGAAGCTGCATGGGCAGCTGTACCTGTACATGTCACCCAAGCTCTGTTTGACTCAATGCCCAGGCGTATCAAGACCGTTATTACGGCCAGAGGTGGTTGTTCTGGGTACTGATTTCTCAGGATCTATGCACCCAAATTGCGTGAAATGTAATCACATGTCAGTTCTAGTATATTTGTCCAATGAATACCCGTTAATCATCTGCATTTCTTCTTGGTGTAGCAATTGTAATGGCCAGTAGTGTATATGCTGAATCATTCCTTCCGACAGCCACTTCCTTTTCAGTTTCTTCGAACTTTTCCTGCAGCCAATTTGCCTTGGCTTCGTTCCACTTCCCCTTAATTTGATTCCTAATTGATTTACTTTGCTGTACTCATGTCTTTTCCTGAACGTTTCTGTACGCTCTTCTTTCGTCAATCGCATTTACCTTCCTTCTAGCTATATTTGTATCTCCAATTTCTGTGATTGCCCTTTTTATAGATTTCCATTTCTCTTCAACTGAACTGCCTACTGTGGTACCTATTATAGCTCTGTCTACAGCTTTGCACAACTTCCGAGACGCAACACTCCATTCCTCAGTACTTCAATATCCGCTTCCATTCCACAGTGATTCTTCTGGACGATTCTCTTATACTACAGTCTACTAAATTTCGATCTGAGTCTATATCTACTCCAGCATGCAGCTTACAATCTAGTATCTGACTGAGGAACGTGTAAACCAGCTGTAATCTTTCAGTATCTCCAAGTCTTTTCCAAGCACACCTTCCCCTCTTCTTATTTAGGTATTACCAACTGAAATTAATTTCAAAACTCAATCTTGCTACTCTCTCATTGCTCCTACCGAGCCCATATTCACCCCTAACTCTTCTATTACTTCCACTACTACAGAGTTCCAATCAGCCATAGTTATTAGGTTTTCATCTCCCTAACTGAGATAATAGAAATAGAAAAAGCACAAAATAGTACAGTATTTGTGATATGTACTCGTACAAGCGCTGATGGCCATACGAGATCGGTGAAATACAAATTAAAGGAAGAAAAATGAGTTTCTCCGAATTAGAGATAAAATTATATGGGTGGACAGAAATGGAGTGAAATATGTTTAGAATAGAGGTTGTGCGTCATGAAAGATAGAAACGAACATATATATGAAATTAATCTTTGTCTGGCGTAGGTCAGGGACATTGTACGCTAGCTTAAAATCCAGCGATAACCAGTTAGAATCTTGCCAGTGTACGATATTTTAGCGCCCTGGATTTAGTCAGATTGGCGCTTAGGTTGCTTCTTGAATACCAGGCTGTGCACCGACGTCCCAGGATAAATGCCAGACCTCTCTGCAATGGCCAATAGACATGGCGTTCAGGTTCAGACACCGGAGAAGGTGCAAAAGCAGGCATCTGGGTCTACATTTTCCGTGGTTCCTTCAAATCACGCTACTTAAATACCAGGGCGATTCCTTTGAAATCGATACGGCCCCACTTTGAAACTTTGACCAGTCTCTAACCAATCAGGCCATCGACAGGTCGGTAAATATTTATCTTGTTTCTCGCCTTTTTCCAACTGTGCTTAGCCGGCCACTGTGGCCGAGCGGTTCTAGGCGTTTCAGTCCGGAGCCACGCTGCAGCTACGATCGCAAGTTCGAATCCTGCCTCGGGCATGGATGTTTGTGATGTCCTAAGGATAGTTAGGTTTAAGTAGTTCTAAGTCTAGGGGACTGATGACCTCAGATGTGAAGTCCCATAGTGCTTAGAGCCATTTGAACCATTTGAACCAACTGTGCCGGCCAGGGTGGCCGAGCGGTTCTAGGCGCTTCAGTCTGAAACCGCGTGACCGCTACGGTCGCAGGTTCGAATCCTGCCTCGAGCATGGATGTATGTGATGTCCTTAGGTTAGTTAGGTTTAAGTAGTTCTAAGTTCTAGGGGACTGTTGACCTCAGATGTTAAGTCCCATAGTGCTCAGAGCCATTTTTGAACCAACTGTGCTTAAGATATGTTTGTCGGATCTGGTGTACGGTCTCGGTGGCCGGTTTCTTCATCTTCTAAAAGAGTAGGCCGTCCACCGGTACCTAGTTTCACCCTCTGCCTTGCTTGACTCCGATACAACTCACACACTCCGTAATTCAGTTTTTCAATTCAGTTTCTTGCTATAAATTCTACATCTGTTAACTGAAAGCTCTAAACAGTTCTTAAGTATGCATAAGCATAATAATAGGCAATTTTAGAGATAGAGAAAGAGAGAGAGAGAGAGAGAGAGAGAGAGAAGGTATGTTAATAGCAATTCTTGTTAATATACAACGAAGAAACGAAACAAATTTTTGAAATATTTTTACATAAAATAAAATGAATGTAATGTATGTCCTAAGTACTTTTAGGCTAAATCTCTACGTCTGCCCCGGAAGAGCTCGAGATGATCGATCAGTTAGAATCACACCAATATCTAGGTCTGTTATTACGACACTACTATACCTTATCCCCAAGTAGTGTGTGATTGCCTCAGCAACCTCGAGTCTGCGCGTCTCTGTACTTCTATGTTTTCATAGTTTCCCTTAATTCATTTTAGTGCCTACCATTCCCTACAATGTAAGTCTTCTTCGAATCTGTTGACGATAGTTTGATATTCAGAGCATGCACCTGACCTAAAGTAAACTGGTATAGACTGGCCTTCATTAACACAGCAAATCCTGTCGCATTTGAAACCGATTTTCATTGCAAAGGAGCTACAATTTCATATCCCTGTCGATTACTATATCTCCACGCTAAGCAATATCCATGTGAGTGGTACACTATTTCTTGGACAGTTCGCTTTGATAAGGCAACAAACTGAGAGCTTCATTAACGATGCTGTCATGGACACTTCTGAAATCTCCTTTGTGGCATTCTGTCACGTCTCCATGACGACGCTTCCTACTGTGATGATTCCATACAACCGATTGTCGTATACAAACCATTTCACTGTCGTGACTTACGGAAGCGCTTATTTACAAGTTCCTTTCTGCGTACAGTAGGATAACATGAAGTTAAACAGACTGTCTAAGCATATTATTACCTCCAAATTGTATGTATCATGTTGCACGGGATGGAAGGTGAGTCTTTATAGGCGCGTAAGAGTGCATAAGATATTAAACGAATGCTGCCGAAGCTTTTACAAGACGTGAGCAGCTGTGCATTTCATAGTCCCCGCGAGGCGCTGACAAAGTGATTTCGAGAAGAGAGGAGGTAGATTATGGAAACTTGGTGCAAATAACAGGTGTTTTAATTGACAATATGGATTTTTGCCCTATCTTCCTGATATCAAAAGTAAATGTTAACAGGAAAAAACGTGATACAGAATTAGACGAAACATGCTATTCGTCAAAAGAATATAGGCCACTCAAAACAGTGCAGGAAGTTAAAATGAAAATAACAACTAAGTGTTCAACGTACTGCGGAGAAAACATACCAGTTAGACCTCAAAGAAAAATGGTGCTGGCAGTCAGGAAGCCGGCCGTTGTGGCCGAGCGGTTCTAGGAGCTTCAGTCCGGAACCGCGTGACTGCTACGGTCGCAGGTTCGAATCCTGCCTCGGGCATGGATGTGTGTGATGTCCTTAGGATAGTTAGGATTAAGTAGTTCTAATTATAGGGGACTGATGACCTCAGATGTTAAAGTCCCATAGTGCCCAGAGCCATTTGAACCGTTTTTGGCAGGCAGGATGTTTACGTACCAAAGCAGAGTTATTTTGACAGACTTCGCTTCATGAGTGGCTGTAATACCACAGTTGCTGACAACTTCTGGAAATAAATAATTACTTTTGTTTTCATAGTGTCCTGCCTCGTTCATTTCTCTTGTACAAGATCCAGTAGGAATCGATCGTTATCCTCGCTCACCCTCAAATAATTCAGAAACGAGTATTCGCACTCTAAAAGAAGTAATTTTCGAAGAAATGTCAAGTTTCTCCTCTTTTCCCGCATGCCATTTTTCATCCATAATGATGATTTTCTTCTTTTCGTGTTGTGCAGTGCCACGGCACATAATGTAACGTCCGCAGAGAAAGCAAGAACTGCTGACTTTCTCTTAGCACTCTGTGCCATAATAGCTTGCTTTCTACGCATAGAATACTGACCTGCGCTATTTGACTCGTCTAACTACATGGTACTTTCGCCGTTCACTTTAGCATTCCTTCGACGAACGACATCGGCCGAAGGTGGCTGATCTTTTCCAGTCAGTGCACCAGTACGTGAGTTGTCTCAATGCAACTGATCTCAACGCACGAGAGTAGGCGGAATTCAAATCGGTTTGTTTTCTTCGATTGAGTCTTGCAACGTACATACATGCAATAGATGGATTTTGAGAACTTTTTAAGTTTAATACAACGAAGAAGAAGTTTGTGACATCCTGAGGAGAAGAAATATTATAATAACGTGGATAGGTTTCGGAATCTAGCGTCTGAAATCACTACTTCCTCGTAAGCCACGAGTTTCAAACATCTTAAAAGTGTACTAATAGTTTATTGGCTTTTACCTTATTTTACAATAGCGAATCCGATAATTCTTCGCTATTGCTAACTAGGTATGGGAAATGGGTACACACCCTAAATTTCTCCCTCCGCCTCTCAGCCCATCACCTACTCTCACCTCTCTTTGTCCATCAGCTCCTCCTCCTCCCTTCCTTTGTGCATCATCCCCTCCCCCCTCTTTCTTTTCGTCTCCTCCTACCCCTTTAATCTGTACATTTCTTCCTCCCTCCCCCCCCCCCTCTATCCAACCTCCATCTAGCTCCCTTCCCAGTATCTCTGACTTTGAGCCTCTTTCATTGTTATTGCAAAAAAAAACTTTCCTTGAGAACTGATGTCACCTAAAATGAATGGGTAAATCCTTGGGATCATAGGTATGCATGATATAAGAGAGACGCATCCAGCTGCTGTATCTTCGAGGATAGCGGCTTCAACGACAGTATTTCACATAGTTTTAATCTGCAGATAGATAGGATTACAAAGGTTCGGACGATTCAAAGTCCGTTGTAGTATTCTAATCACAAGCCGACAAGCCATGGATTTACTTTTCGTGTTTTCTGCAAAAGCCGACTGGCAAGGAAGAAACCAAAACAGACATTACTATGTATACAATTTTTGTTTGAAATTATATGTAAAGAGAAAGAAATTATATCAAAGAAACAAATTGACTAATGGTTTAAATACCTTGCTATCGTAGTTGAACTAACTGCAAGAAAGAAAACGAAACTATACATTTTCACAGCACAGGACAGTATTTTCGTTCTCGCAATCGGTCTACAGAGAAGACTTGTACATCGTCATTCAAAATAAATATGTAGCCTATTTCTATCTGAATGTCTATTAGCGTATCTAGTAAAAATTTGAAGTAAATCAGTCCAGAACTTTTCGAGATTTTTGGCAACAACTTTTCCTCTTTATATATTACATAAATATTTATATATTATATATATTATTAAAATGTATCCTAAGACCATCGTAATGTTTACTAGAGCATCGTGTTAAAATTTTAAGTAAATCGGTCAGGTAATTTTCGAGATTTTTGGTAACAACGTTTAACAACGACTTGCCGTTATATAATAGTATATATTATGAATGCTCTAGCCTGCCTAGCCATGTCGGCGTCATATACCGGGTGACCCTCATGCGCGTACTATAGAAAAATAAACGTGAATTAGTTACAAACTACGGCGCGAATACTCTTTATTCAACACGTAAACATCACTACTGATATTCGGATTTAGGTTATGATATGCTCGATATGCATGTCATCATTGGCAACGATGTGGCGCAGACGAATAGCGCAATTCTGCACGACCCGCTGAAGTGTGGGAACATCGATGCTGCCGATGACCTCCTGAATGGCCGTTTTTAGCTCAGAAATGATTTTTGGGCTATTGCTGTACACCTTGTCTTTACTACAGCCCAACAAAAAGGAGCCGCATGTGTTCAGATCTGGAGAATATGGCGGCCAATCGAGGCCCATGCCAGTGGCCTCTGGGTACCCCAGAACCAGAGTGCTGTCCCCGAAGTGCTCCTCCAGTACATCAAACACTCTCCTCCTTCGATGGGGTCGAACTCTGTCTTACAAGAACCACATTTTGTCGAAATCAGGGTCACTTTGGATAATAGGGATGAAATCAACTTCCAAATCCTTCACGTGCCGTTCTGTAGTCACCGTGCCATCAACGAATATCGCGCCGATTATTCCGTGACTAGACACTGCACACCACACAGCCACCCGTTGAGTGTGAAGAGACTTCTCGATCGCGAAATGCGGATTCTCAGTCCCCGAAATGAGCCAGTTTTGCTTGTGGACGAACCCATCCAAATGAAATGGGCTTCGTCGCTAAACCAGACCCTCATGCGCACACTATTTCCCATCATAGCTAGCGGCCAACCGTGCAGTTTAACGTCCTAACGCAAACCGTTCACAAGTTATGACGATTTTATTTCACATAGTTCAATGACTGTCAGCCTGTGTATAATCAAACTGCAAAATTTCGTCTGTAATACAGAAACATTAATACTTTTCTGATTCTGGCACATTACTATTTTTCTGACTCTGAGTGAAAAATCATTTATTTAAAAAAAAAAATGCTCATTGGATTTAAACAAACACGACATGGAAGAGGATGAGGTACTGATAACGGGATATGCTAAGACCGAATGCTTCAGTTAGAAAATTGTATTCAAAATAAAGTTCCTCCTTCACAAAATCTAATATGAAATATTTTACATTAACTTCAAAATCAGTGAACTTCTAAACTGTTCTAAAATTCTCACTTACTGTCGTCATTAAAAATACTTGGATTGTTACATGAGAAAAAGCCTGACATCGTTACGCAACATTGGTTCCAAAATTTAACTTCCCTGTATCAGGATTACAAAACACACAAAATATTACAAATCAGGTGTACCTAATCAACCTATACATAAAATCTGATAGAAGACACATGGTTCCTACATTCAAGGGTCGGTACCGTAAGAATCAGCAAAATGCACATTGCGTTGCTGCATACCTAAAACTAAATATACAAAATTCCATTACCTTACAAAACTGTATTATCCTGCGTCCATAGGCCAACAGCTACATTCTCACAGCTAGCCTCTAGCTTAAAGTCTTGCATCCTACCTTTAACGGAGTGCAACGGCAACTGCTACTGCGCTTCACGCGCCCCTACTTAAATCGATTATGCCAATCAGGCAACATCTTTGGCTCAGTGGTGTCAAAGACACAATCTCTTCTACATGTGATAACCCTTTCATGACATTTTTCATGAAATATTTTACAAAATCGGGCTCCACGTACCAGTGGATCCCACACAATATCTGTGTAATTACAGAACTGAAAGCTCAAACCATCAATTTTTTCCACAACAAATGTCTTTCCCATGTGTGCTGAATAGAAGGTTGATTGACGTATATGTGTCCTGCTGAAATTATCTGAAGTTGTGGAGATTGTTTGTAATATTGCTTTTCAGTGCCACCAGGAATCATCTTGAGTATGTAATAGAATGTTTCTCACTGAGTCTCATATGTCGTTAAACTTATCTGATTATTCCAGTAACTGAGGAAATAGTGTAAGGCAGATTTTAACCTCATTGAGAGAACACTTTCTAACCTGTTCGATCCCGCCGAATAATTGACGAAGGAGACTGGACGCACTGTGGCCAAGGTATGGGCCGATGTTACCGGTTCACCTCTGGCGGTGCAGCTGTGAACGGTCACATGACAGGCTTGCATCAATTCTGTACCGTCACAGCGTTCCAGAGTGACCTGTGTGCTGTTGTAAGGAAATTATTAATATTTTGTTGAGTGAGCTTAGTCCCAGCAGGGAAGGCGTACGTGATCAGATGAGGATCTCAGCCCCGCTGCTCTCTGAAGCAACTGAATCATATTTATCCTCTGTGGCAGCTCAGAGGGCGCACATCCTCAAGATATTCAGTAATATGACAGTAACGAAGACGTTCGAGGTGAAAAAAAAGTAAGGCTGGAGAGCAGAGAAGATGCGTCGGGTTAAGAATCTGGGTCGCAGCGGGCGTGTGTGACAGCGCGTGACGCCACGCCCCCAGACCCGACATATGGCCGGGGTGTGGAGAGTGAGGCGATGTAGGGCGCGGGCTGCTGCCGCCGCTGGCTTGCGGGCAGAGCTGGCTCTGCCGGGCAGGGCTCGGCGCGTTTGCATAATTGACCTGACGGCGGCGCGGCGCCCAGAGGAAAGGGAGCGGCCGAGACAGCGCATTACTCAGCCCGCTCGTTACCGCCCCGAGCTGCGCGGGCTCGGAGCTCGGCACTCGCTACTTCGCGACATTCTCCCACCATTCGCACAACCCCATAGTGGCCAATATAAGGGACACTTAGCAATGAGACTTACGAACCTAGTAGAGACACGGTCCACTTCCTCTTTGGGTGGACGTGGCTCTTACCGAATACATTTACATCGCACGCATATAAGTGACAGGGAATCTTTTTGCCACAGTCGTGGATTAAATTCCAAACTTCTCCACAGTGCCTCATTCAGTGATGGCATGCAACACTCTTGATAGTGATCTGTCCACCAGAGGGGGACGTTAAGTTCTGCCGTCCCCTATGTGCTTTTCGAGAGAACTAGGCTATGTGCAGGCACTAGGTTTCACACTCTCCCTTCGCTCATCAACTCCAACACGACACTGCACTCATACACACTTGTCAGAAACACTTACACAATGTTGTCATATGTATCAACGGTAAGGTGTCTGTAGACGCGAAGGAAAGTAAAAATCTTTCCAAATAGGTGGCTGAACCAACCCTTCGGGGGCTCCCGACCATTTATGCCATACGGACTTACTTACTTTTAGTGAAAGGGGAAGATGTGGAGAGAGTGTCCAGAGCACGTCGCAGTATACTGCGCATTTCTCATACATGCCAAATGACTAGTGTGCAAGCCTATTAGAGACGAAGCAACATGGAAAGAGGTGGATACTACAGCAGACTCGAGCTCCAAGGCCCTACACTTTCAGTACACAAAAGAACGACGAAATTGACTCGTCATGAGAACCAGGACACAACAAACAATGCACAAGACACACTCCTCAGAGGTACATGACCATGCTAACCAAAACAACAATACAGGCAACGACTCTAACTTCCTTGACCAATCTGTATAGTCTGCAGTTCGATCAATTGGGCGTAGATGAAGGAACTGTGATGTAGAGAATACTAGAATCCAGTGTTCCTTTATTTATTTATCCAGTTTACACGTTTCGGCATTACCCATCATCAGAGTTCTGGTTCAGATAAAAACCAGAGGATTACATAGTAACATTGTTGACTTGCAACGAACATGAATAGAGAGAGTCATCTATGTAAGTATGTAATCCTCTGGTTTTTACCTGAAGCAGGATTCTGATAATGGCTAACGCCGAAACGTGTAAAACAGATTCATAAATGAAGGAATACTAGATTCTAGTATTCTCTGCATTACAATTCCTTCATCCGCAACCAATTCACTAAATTGCAGACAATGCAAATTATTCATCACGGTTACCTCTCTCCTGTGTGCCTTTATGACACACTTTGTTTCCTCGATCAAGTCACGTATTACATAAACCATGACAGCAGGAAGAAGTATAGAACCTTTGGTTCGATGTCTTTCCGAACTATTCCCACGCCCCGAACACCGACGGACTTTGGTGGTGGGAATCCATAGCTCACCTCTGATCTTTTCTATCATCCATAAGTAATTTGAACGTTTCAGATTTCCAGTAGACATATTTTTTTCTACTTTGTTTCACTAGTACAAAAAAAGCTGCAGAAGAAATCCCAATATTAATACATCCAAAAGATTTAAGTGGTAGGGCTCGGACAACATCGCGCCAGTCGCCATGACCGAGAGTTCCTCAAGCTCATGAGTGAGGACAACTCGAGTCTGGGCCTGACTCCGAGGCTCGCTGCACTTCCTTGCCATCATTGACACTGGCGGGCAACCGTCTTATCTTTCCTGTCTTTCTGTTATTGTCCTGTAAATTGCTAACATTTCTATTTAGCGATCTCTGTTTCCGTCAACTAATTTATTTTTCCTTGTTACTCATTCTTATTACTTTGATTTCTTATTACAGAAATCAATATTTGTTTGTAATATGGAACAACTTATCTTATTACATAAAAAACTGTAAAATGTGCTACGTGTTTCTGAAATATTAGGCAACAGGTTTTTAAAAATACAATAAACGAACTATCCCATCAGGCAACAGTCACCGATCTCTTTGATCACAGCTCCCGCAAAGCCGAGCTGTTTTTGAGGCTATCTCGATCCTTCCCACTTAATGACTCCTTCATTTTGCAGCAGAGTATGCGCTGTTCTTAAACTTCGTAGCAGATTCAAACTGAGCCAGACCGAGTCCTCAGGAGTCTAACCTGAAACGTTGTAACGTTGGTGCAATAACCATCTAACTGAAGATCAGCTGAAGTGTTGACAGGCGATCCTCTCTCATTGCATCCAGCAACACCAGGCTGTTTTCCATGTCGCAACCTATGAGTCACAGATACACACTATGCATACACGTCCATGGAGTGATTATTTTTCACCAAATTCCTTGACACCGTCGACTGACGAGATAACTTCAAAAAGTAAGTTACACTTTCCTAAGAAAGACCACTTGAAAGTGAAACAGATACTTTTTTTTCAGCATAGTTGTTGCAGCTAAACAACGTCGCCAACGTTGGGTGTTGACAATAAATGCCGAGGTGCAAGTGATAGGGTGAAGAGGGCCACTACACCCATCCAAACACCGGGCACCCATACATATAAGCACAACTACTGCAATGACTGCAGTTCAATTCCAAACTCACACAGTTGTTTCAATAAACACAAATACTCATCTTCAAAAGATCTACCCCGTGACATTCCTGCTCTAACAGCAATAAATGCCAAGGACAGTGCTATGCCTGGCATAGACACTCAAAAAGCGGCAGATCCTCTTCGAACAAGTGAGCAGCGATGACTGGAGCTTAATGGCGGCTGCCACTAGAACTCTGGCGCACGCTTTCAAAGACGTTCTTGGAGAACCCGTCGACGACACTGCCGGTTAAACTGCTTATATACTCGTGTGCAGTGATACCATTGCTGCGCCCTATTTATATCACGTGATTAGTGACTTGAAAACTGCTTTTGCACTGTTACCGACCTCTGCAGACGGCCGCTAGAATGCACTGGCGGACTCACCTGGAGTCCGGTTTACCTCCCGTCGATGCAGAGATCTGGCAGGCGTACCGAGTCGGCATCACAACAGTCACCTACTATCTGCAAATCAATGTTTCCCAAACTGCGTTGCGCTGAACACTGGTGTCCCGCGGGAAGTGAATAAATGGTTCAAATGGTTCAAATGGCTCTGAGCACTATGGGACTTAACATCGGTGAAGTGAATAAATGCTCCGAGAAAACCAAGTAATAGCATGGCTTATCTCCCGACATTTTGGCGCTACAAATTTTTCGGAATTTTTATTATTATCATTTTGTGAGCTATTAATTATGATTTAAAATAGACGTAATCTACAAATAAAAAGTTTTTCAGTTTTTAAAATTTTATAAACATTCAAAATAAACAAGATGTTCCTTCAAAAGAACCAGTGTTCTGAAAGCGTTACGTCAAAGGAAGCGGTTGGGATCCCCTGCTGTAAACAACAGTCAGAACGTCCCACCAGTCGTTCAGATCCTCGACGATAGAAATCCGCTTCGCAGAGCCATTCGAGAGTAGCTCTGTGGTCGTCATCATAGTCAGAAAATCTCTTTCCCCCACACATTCTTCCTCGACTGCCTGTAAATTGTTCCCTGTGGTCGATGTCGACGACCTTTCTGCCTGATCAGCATCATCCACGTCTATGCGGCGTTGGTCAAATAGTTGTCTCCATTCCACAACGGCTGCACTGACGTTGCATTTGGTCCAAATGCGGCCAGAATTTCACGGTGAATCTGTCTGCAATCTAGAATTGACAATCTGCCCCTTTTTTTTGCGCTTTGCTCTTAGTGTGGGCCGGCCGCGGTGGTCTAGCGGTTCTAGGCGCTCAGTCCGAAACCGCGCGACTGCTACGGTCGCAGGTTCGAATCCTGCCTGGGGCATGGATGTGTGTGATGTCCTTAGGTTAGTTAGGTTTAAGTAGTACTAAGTTCTAGGGGACTGATGACCACAGATGTTAAGTCCCATAGTGCTCAGAGCCATTTGAACCACTTTTTGATCTTAGCGTGGGATGGCATGTGTAACTTGGCTTCTGAAGATCCTACGTAACACAGGAAATCAAGTAAATCAACATGAGCTACGCTGCACTGCTAGACCGAGAAACTGATTGCCGGTCATCGTGTACGGCCGGCCGGAGTGGCCATGCGGTTCTAGGCGCTACAGTCTGGAACCGCGAGACCGCTACGTTTGCAGGTTCGAATCCTGCCTCGGGCATGGATGTGTGTAATGTCCGTAGGTTAGTTAGGTTTAAGTAGTTCTAAGTTCTAGAGGACTGATGACCTCAGAAGTTGAGTCCCATAGTGCTCAGAGCCATTTGAACCATCATCGTGTACGGCAGTTGTAGCGTTCTTCTGGGAAGACTGCTTCCCCTACCAAAAGCGCTGTTCGCTCTTCAGTTTGCAGATTATACCCAGGCACGCTTCGCGACCCACCCGCCGTTTGATGACTTCACTAGGCATTAAACGGCAACACCATTTGCAAAATGTCTAAGGGCTGCTCAGATTGGCCTCTCAATCATAAATATAGATTAAGAGCATGGACGGCCTATAATACTTCCTTATGCAATGTCAGATGTGACTGTTTTGCTCGCTGACTGTACTACCAACTGTGACCTTCCTTACAGGAAACGAAGAATCCAGTTGCACAGCTCAGACGGTGCTCCATAGACAAGCAGTTTGATTAGGATACACTTGAGAAAAATACTATCGAAAACTTTCTGGAAGTATAAAAGTTTTGAATCAATTGAGATCTGCTGCCTATAGTATTCATTACTTTGTGTGAATAAAGAGCTAGTGGTGTCCCAGAAAAAATTTCTGTACATTTTTTGGTAATATTCCAGTTAACGGCCTATTGGAATGGGTGTCATCCTCAGACGATGTTCGCCCTATCTGAAACGCATGTACTAGTCTTAAATATGTAGTTCACTTAAATCGTTGGCTCAAAAATTTCGCTTCGACATTTGGTGCGTTTCCACAGCGGTTTTCTTTCCCAAATTTAAAATAAAAGTTCATTCAGACACACTGCTATTAATTTATGTTAGCCGTCACATATGCGACATCTGATAGAAATAACGGAAATATGCTCACCAACAACTAGACAAATAGCTCACAGCCACATGTCACACCTATTCAAGTAAGATGTTTGGTGAGGCATTCCAGAGTATATTTGCGCCCAAAATTAAAATATCACTCCGTAAATTAGCTTGCCACAAGTAGAGAAAGACAATATTTTGTAGCCAGAATTGTCATTTAATCTCGAGTCTTTGTGGGATTGAATATTTTGCCGTCCGCAGAGTTACTTTCAGAAGTCGAGTCTCAAAGCACATTCGTAAATAATCGACAACAAAAAGTAAAATTACTCTCATGATAAAAAACAATTATTTCGATAAATAATTAAAAAACATTTCAAGATGTTAAGAAAAAAGGAAATGAAGTCGATCGTGGCAGATCTCACTCCCATTATGCTGAAGCTTACACTTAACCTTCGGGCCAATGGTCTCTAGTGAATTTCACAGAGAGTTATACGTGATTTCATCTTGTCTGTCTCGAAATACAAAGGCAGTCGTTAAAAATTCTTTTATCTTAGTCCTTTATAATAATTAATACCTCATTTAGTTGTATTCAGACTCAGTAGTCAGTACGCATGTCAGTCACTTCCGGAAAACTTCGAAACACAGATCTGCCGGACTTTCCAAATCACAGCACGCTGACTCATTTGAAGACAGCATTTTAAAACGCCCCGCTGTGGCTCTCTCTGAGTACTATGGGACTTAACATCTGTGGTCATTAGTCCCCTAGAACTTAGAACTACTTAAACCTAACTAACCTAAGGACATTACACACATCCATGACCGAGGCAGGATTCGAACCTGCGACCGGAGCGGTCACGCGGTTCCAGACTGAAGCGCCTAGGCCGCACGGCCCGCCCCGCTGTTTCTGAACCCAATTAACACGTCTAAAATGCTGCATTTACCGTCCCTATTGCACAGTCTACCGGGAAGAGCCATTACTAAAATGCGTCTGTTGCATTTCATTTTCCATACTTCTACAAATACACTTAATGCGTTCACTCTTCTCGCCTGTAAGATCTTTTTCCTGACTACGTGTTTAATCTAAGGGATGAACTTGTGTTTTGTCTGCTGGTGTCCCTCGAAAAACGTTACCTTATTTGCGATGTCTACGCTGTGCAGCACTCCGGCGAGTACTTCTATGCACTCAACAAGATAGTGTTCAGGCGTATACATGCTGAGGACGTAGTAAAACTGCACTGTACGTGTGCTGTCTAATTAAGTCCGACATTTTATAATGTAACTGCATTTGTTTGCGCACAGTTATCGCGTTTCCCACGCCAGTAAACGCAGTTCGTTAAGCAGGGAATAAACACCAGCGCTATAAACGAGTAAGCAGAAAATCTGCCAACCTGTTAGCACAGAATGCAAAATTTGCTGTAAAACACGAAATGAAAGCTGATGTTAAATGTGGGAAGAGACGCGTCCGACCAAACAGGTCATGTAAATTTCATCGTTTTGTGTGTTTACCCCGGTATTCCAAAAAATAATAATAATGTCAAGCGGCTGTTGCCGATGCAATAAATTACTTCAGCATGGCTCAAAATGGTTCAAATGGCTCTGGGCACTCTGGGACTTAACTTCTGAGGTCATCGGTCCCCTAGAACTTAGAACTACTTAAACCTAACTAACCTAAGGACATCACACACATCCATGCCCGAGGCAGGATTCGAACCTGCGACCGTAGCAGTCGCGTGGTTCCAGACTGTAGCGCCTAGAACCGCTGGGCCACCCCGGCCGGCCACATCAGCATGTTCGAGCATGCTTCCTTATTTTGGAAGGAAGGAACAAATATTGAATGATAATTTTCTCCATATTGATGGAACTGGTTGACATCTGAGACAGTATTAAAAACTACACAGGGTGAACCAGCTGCCCCTACTGACAGGATTTATGCAACCCACAACGCCTTCAGATACCACGCGGAAGAGTTTCATAGTCTCTCTCTCGTTACACGAAAACCAGTAATCCTACACGAAAAAATTAATAGGATATTTTGGTAGTAAATTTAATGTATTTAAATTTCGTACTGGGATACGATTTCACTGGAGGCCATAGTCTCCCATTTATTAAAAAAAAATGCGTTTGAAAGTCACTTTCATCCGTCTCTCTTGAGTAATTCAGCATCTATGATTTCCAGCAAAAATGAATCCCAGTAGAAAATTTAACTGCTTTAAATTTCCCATTAAAACGTCTTGTTCGTTCGGACAGAACCCAGGGGTAGGGGCAGCTGACTCACTTTCTCAGCTTCAATCACGTTTATAGTCCAAAATTTCTCACCAACCGTTCCCGCAGCATGCTGCTGTCATCATTTATCTTACTGTTATTTACGAACTAACAAACTCAAACATAAATAACAGTTACGCATCTGACGGTGGCAGCTTTTTCCCGAAATACACCGTGCCAGTAAATATTGGATAATGGACGAGACTGAAACTGAAAAAGTGCTATTTTATACATTTTTCGTTGTGGTCTATAAACTACGATATTACAGACGAAACACAAGTTCGAATTTCAAAAGAACCATTTCGGAATTTGCCTTACGTTTTTAACGGAAATCAAAAAAAAAACTAAATATGGTTTGCTAATCTCGAGATTTGAACCAATGTCTACCAGTCCTTTCAACTTCCTGTCTAGAGCGCAGTCCTTCCAGTCAGTGGACCAGAACAGTTCGACAATTATTGATCTGACACGACTTACGGAATTTGTCTAAATACAGTAAGCAAGGTATGAATATAAATAAAATTATATTTTTATATGCATTGTTAGACTGGTGTACGCTTAAAAAATTCTTTTTATACATGAAATGATCTTTATATTGTTATCATACATTGCAAGGCAACTTCTTTTACAGGTTCTTATATACAGTTGTTAATTCTGTCGCATTTCGCTTACAGGGAACAATCAAATCCTATTTGTTTCTCTGTAAATTTAGACTGCTTGATTTCCCTCTAAAGGCATTTTCTTTGCATTTCTTGTATGATCCAATCTGCCAATACTGCATGTACTTCATTGGTGTTAAATTGCTGTTAATTTTAATGTTATGCAAACGTGGGACCCTATTACATCATTTCCAATTGGCGTCATGCATTGCAGTTACTTCTCAGCGCAGCAATTAGAATTTTATTTATTTTCCAGCACCTGTCGTCAGTTACCGCGTCGCAGCCAACATGACAATAAACCATGAAACGATGTTATGCGGCTTGTATCTGTTCTGTTCATGCCATACAAGTTGTACATACAATATGGCTGCCCATCTGCCATGTTATTGTAATGCCTCCACTGTCTTGTGGTACAATTTTATTTAATTTTACTTGTTACGTGTGTTCATTATTGTATCTGCCTATATGAACTGAATTTTACGAGAGGTATATCATCTTGCTGCGCATTGTAAGTTCTTATTGTGACAGAGTGGCGTAAACCTTTGTATGATGTGCTAGCCAAGCCCGACAGCGCATAACTTCGGTGATCTGACAAACCGGTGTTATCACTTCGGCAGGACCGTTGGCCATTTTTACGTCCTACAGCGAGCGATACTGGAGCATTCACTTTTGATACGACCAAATATTTGGCGTCTTTACTCAAACCCATTGTAGACAAATGTCCACTTCATATCAGAAATTCGAGTGACTTTATCAGCAGACTTTAGCCACTCAAGCTGGAAAGCAATGATTTGCTGGTCAGTTTTGACGTAGTTTCGCTTTTTACAAATGCTCCTCTGCCTTCCCTGGTGGCCAAGCTTTATATGGAAGAATTTTAGAAGCGAGTACTCCCCTCACACATGTTAAAACCAACAGTACTTTGGCGATATGTTGACGAGACTTTTATAATTTCGCCTCATGGTTTCGCCAGACTCCGAGAGTTCCTTGAACATCTGAACTCATACATGAAAAAATAAAATTTTCTATGGAGGTGAGAAAGGTGGTTGCTTGCAATTTTTAAATGCCTTGGTGCAACGCAAGAGCGATGGCATTCAGTGCTTCGAAAATGCTACTCACAGTGACCTTTATTTACAGTCTACTAGATGTCATCTACTAGTTGCCACCATCGTGCACTAACGGAACTGGAACACCTGCAAACTGTGTTCTTGAACAACGTATACTTGTCTCAACAAGTACAGAAAGCTGTACAGACCCAAAAGAAAGAACAAGGAAGAGCATGAGGCCTTCAGAACGAGTGCTTGCCCCCCTATGTTGGAAATGTTCCAGCTAAAGTAAGAGGAACATTAAGAAGACATAAAGTTGAAGTAATCTTCCGACCTCCTTCCAAAATATCAGCGCTTTCTGGTTCTGTTAAAGACGATTCAATGCTGCGCAAAGCAAGTGTTTACAGGATTCCGTGTGAATGCGGCAAATCTTACATGGGGCAAACGGCGCGTCCTGCCCGAGATCGCAGTTTAGATCATCAGCGGCATACTCGCCTTCTCCAAACGAATAAGTACGCTATGGCGAACACTGTATTTCAACTGGTCGTTCGATGAAATACACTGAAACAAAAATTCACCTGAATCAGTGGAAAACTTGATACTCAAGCAAAGCATGCGCAATGCCAAGTGCTGGCGTGATCTTAAATAGGAGAGCTCAGTGTACTGTCCGTCAGTATTCACTTGAAGATGGCCTGAAGACTTTGCACCGAAATATCGTACCAGTAAGTTACAGACATCCGGCAGTTCTCCAGAAATTTCTATTCTATAGAATGGCCTGTTTGTGTTTTGGTGTTAGAGAGGGTTTTTGCAGTCCTTTCTTGAATGAAAGATAATTGTCAAGTGACAAAGTTTATCGTGCACGTCTGTCAGTTACTGGCAGCTGAAAATCAGCAACAAGTTGAGAATAACAACGGTTTGTGGCCCATACTTTGGGCAAAAGTAACACTTTCTACGTCTCAGACAATTTTCTACTTTTCCCACATTTTCCGTTCTGTCCACATCGTGTCCCCATTCTGACGAAATTATCAAATGCTGTACTTGAACAGGTCAATTTCTTGGCAATTCGAATATTAGGGAGCCCCATTTCCTTGTCAGAATCGTGGTTTACACACACAACACGCAGCCACTAATGGTGTCTCTTTTCTATCTGCAGTAAAGGCACATACGCACGCACTACTACCGCATAGAGCCGACTGTCTTTAGACCGTGTTCCGCCATCTGTCACTTGAATCGCTGATGTCTTGTTATATACAATACTACTGACATCGAATGCGTACCATTTGACTGCATTTGTCGGTATACTCGATTTCATACTATTGCGTATACAGGGTGAGTCACCTAACGTTACCGCTGGATATAGCCGGCCGCGGTGGTCTCGCGGTTCTAGGCGCGCAGTCCGGAACCGTGCGACTGCTACGGTCGCAGGTTCGAATCCTGCCTCGGGCATGGATGTGTGTGATGTCCTTAGGTTAGTTAGGTTTAAGTAGTTCTAAGTTCTAGGGGACTGATGACCACAGCAGTTGAGTCCCATAGTGCTCAGAGCCATTTGAACCATTTTGAACCGCTGGATATATTTCGTAAACCACATCAAATACTGACGAACCGATTCCACAGACCGAACGTGAGGAGAGAGGCTAGTGTAATTGTTTAATAAAAACCATAAAAAAATGCACGGAAGTATGTTTTTTAACACAAACCTACGTTTTTTTAAATGGAACCACGTTATTTTTGCTAGCACATCTGAACATATAAACAAATACGTAATCAGTGCCGTTTGTTGCATTGTAAAATGTTAATTACATCAGGAGATATTGTAATCTAAAGTGACGCTTGAAATCTCCGACGTTCAGTTGCGTGTTGTAACAAACACGGGCCACGGTCGGCGACCAGCATGTGCAAGGACATGTTTACGATGACGACCGTGTTTACGAGTGTGGCTGTAGTGCACTGTTGTGGTTCAAATGGTTTAAATGGCTCTGAGCACTATGGGACTTAACTGCTGTGGTCATCAGTCCCCTAGAACTTAGAACTACTTAAACCTAACTAACCTAAGGACATCACACACATCCATGCCCGAGGCAGGATTCGAACCTGCGACCGCAGCGGTCGCGCGGTTCCAGACCGTAGCGCCTAGAACCGCTCGGTCACTCCGGCCGGCTTGCACTGTTGTGGTTTGGTCTAGCTGTCGCAGAGTCCGCATGTAGCGCTTGCTGCTATTGTTATTCTTCATTCGTCTCCGCACGCAGACCAACCGTAGTACACCGTGTTACCAGACGTCTGTGATAGTGTAGTGTTGTAGGAACTGTGACCATGGTGTATTCGAACTCTGAAAAGGCGGAGATGATACTCATCTATGGCGAGTGTCGACGAAATGCAGCTGAAGCCTGCTGGGTGTTTGCAGAACGGTACCCGGACAGAGAGCATCCAACGTGCCGCACATTGAAAAACATCTACTGCCAACTGTATGCAACAGGTATGGTCGTAGCACGCAAACGGGCCCGTAACAGGCCCGTCACAGGAGAAGCGGGTGCAGTTGGTGTGTTAGCTGCTGTTGCCATGAACCCACACATGAGTACACGGGACATTGCGAGAGCCGGTGGACTGAGTCAAAGTAGTGTCATGCGCATACTGCATCGTCACCGCTTTCACTCGTTTCATGTGTCGCTACATCAGCAATTACATGGTGATGACTTTAATAATCGAGTGCAATTGTGTCAATGGGCATTAACAGAGAATGCGTTGCAGTTCTACCTGTTTACCTATGAAGCGGGTTTCACAAACCACGGGGCAGTGAATCTACGGAACATGCATTACTGGTCCGTGGACAATCCTCGCTGGCTCAGACAGGTAGAGCGACAGCGACCGTGGACTGTAAATATATGGTGCGGAATCATTAGCGACCACCTCATTGGTCCTCACTTCAGTGCAGGGGTCCAAACAGCTGCAACATACATCGCGTTTCTACAGAATGATCTGCCAACGATGCTCGAAAATGTCCCACTGGAAACGCGTCGATGTATGTGGTATCAGCATGACGGTGCACCTGCACATTCCGCAATTATCACTATGCTGAACCTTGACAGGATGTTCGACGGGCGTTTCATAGGACGTGGAGGACGTGTAAATTGGCCAGCCCGTTCTCCTGATCTTACACCTCTGGACTTCTTTCTGTGGGGTACGTTAAAGGAGAATGTGTACCGTGATGTGCCTACAACCCCAGAGGATATGAAACAACGTATTGTGGCAGCCTGCAGTGACATTACACCAGATGTACTGCGGCGTGTACGACATTCATTACGCCAGAGATTGCAATTGTGTGCAGAAAATGATGGCCACCACATTGAACATCTGTTGGCCTGACATGTCGGGACACACTCTATTCCCCTCATGGTAATGTACATGTGCGTCAGTGAAAAAGACCAATAAAAAGGTGTTAGCATGTGGACGTAATGTGCTGTTCCAGTCTCTTCTGTACCTAAGGTCCATCACCGTTCCCTTTGGATCCCTACGTAATTCGGTGCTCTCCGATACACACGATCGAACAGCGGAGGAGCGGTACTCAAGCGTCAACTTTAGGTTACAATATCTCCGGATGTAATTAACATTTTGCAATGCAACAAACGGCACTGATTACGTATTTGTTTATATGTTCAGATGTGCTAACAAAACTAACGGTGTTCCATTTAAAAAAACGTAGGTTTGTGTTAAAAAACATACTTCCGTGCATTTTTTTATGGTTTGTATTAACCGATTACACTAGCCCCTCTCCTCACGTTCGGTCTATGGAATCGATTCGTCAGTATTTGATGTGGTTTACGAAATATATCCAGCGGTAATGTTAGGTGACTCACCCTGTATATTGTGCACAACTATTCCAATCGACAATGTTAATTTTTCTGCAAACACCCATGGCTTTATGCAGATTTCCGCTGCTGTAGGGATTTCCAATACATGACTACGTCGTTCATTTGGCTGCACGGCACCAACTGAACACTAATATCTACTGCCTCCTGGATCTCGAGGACGAACGGAGCGAGTTGGATTTCACACAGTCGTTATTTGTGGTATCCATAATGATTTCTTGCAGGGGATATTTCTGTTCATCAGAAGTCTCATAAGACTTGACCGATGTAGTCAGCCCTAGAGTAGGCCTATGATAGCGTGCGTCTGTTCGACGACTCTTCTTGAAAGCATGAATGAATTGCGAATTCGTATCTGAAATGTCAAGTGTCCACTTATTTATCACGGACACGACATGTCATTGGTATTCACAAGCCACTGGAACGAAGTATAACCTTACCATGTGTCGTTTCATCCGTATGTACTAATTTTTCAGTTTCGTTACACGTATTTCAATCGACTTCTCATGGGATACTCAGGAACTGCACAACTTTGCAGTTCTGGAAGGAAGCTCTATATGTGCAGCAACTTCACTTGCCACTATCTTCTTAAATAAGGAGACTGTCACATTTAATATACAGAAAATAGCTTAGTCATCCATTAACTTCAATAAATCGACGGTGAGGACCAACAAGCTTTAAATCGCGCAAACTGATGGCTGTGTCTTGTTAAAACAGTGTTTTCCGCGTTTATCTAGTAATCAGCATCTAGATCCAACTCCACAGGTTTTTTTTCTAGTGACAGCTGACATACGAGTTTTCACAACAATAAATAAATTCCATACGAATCTACAAACATTCGTGCAAACGCAAATACACTATGACGCTAAGTCAACGTACATGCAACAATGAAAAAAAACTGTGGGCTGTTACAAATAATTACTCGTCCAAAGACGCGTTTTATTCATTACTTACCAATACTTTTAGGCATGATATTAAGTGCAACAGTGATGGTTAATACTGAACACTATTAACGGAATCAAAATGGTAAAGGTTTAATACACGTTTTTACCAGATACGTCCAGTTAAATGGTTCAAATGGTTCAAATGGCTCTGAGCACTATGGGACTTAACATCTATGGTCATCAGTCCCCTAGAACTTAGAAATACTTAAACCTAACTAACCTAAGGACAGCACACAACACCCAGTCATCACGAGGCAGAGAAAATCCCTGACCCCGCCGGGAATCTAACCCGGGAACCCGGACGTGGGAAGCGAGAACGCTACCGCACGACCACGAGCTGCGGACCGTCCAGTTAAATCAATTTTATATTTGCTTGTCGACATGTGAAAATTGTTTAATGAAACTACAATCGCTTTTAAACCTTAAATAAACGAGATATTGGGCTATTTTTTATCTTTCGGCTAGGCTGTTAGTCATAAAAATAATTTTAGATGTCATCGTAGTCTTTGACTGTTAAAGTTCACTTATTTACAAATACCTGCTATTGTAGTTTCGGACGTTTAGCCATTTTCAAGTGAAATACAACGAAACTGTTGTATTCCAGCACATAGCAAAACTTTTAAAATATCTGAAACGTACATATGTTATCATTGCAACCACTGGCTGAGTGCATAAAGCTGCCGACAACCTCCGTATACTTTTTCACTGTATACTGTTAAATACCCAACCGATGGTTGTGAAAATGCCACATATATTTTTAGCCGATATCTTTAAAATGGCAGCTATGGAAGATGACACATACATACATACATAAGACAAATACTTTTAAAATGGCGACAGGCAGAGAAATTATCGTCAGAATAATCTTACATTGACGAACCTGTATTCCTATGCATTCAAAAAGTAACTTCGGGCGTACATCAAGGCAGTGTTATAGGACCAACGGTTTTCATAGCATGTGTAAATGGCCTAGAGAATAACATTGGAATCTCCATGAGACTTTATGTGGATATGCTGTTGTAGAAGAGAAGCTGCAACGTTAGCAAATTGTAGTGAATCCAAGAAGACCCGCAGAGGATCTAAACTGGTGCAGGGATTTACAGCTGACCTTCAACATTAAAAAATGCAACGCACTGCTTATAAATAGGCAGAAAGATCCTTTACTGTATGACTACTCGATTGAAGACCAATCTCTGGAAGCAGTTCAAATGGTTCAAATGGCTCTGAGCACTATGGGACTTAACATCTGAGGTCATCAGTCCCCTAGAACTTAGAACTACTTAAACCTAACTAACCTAAGGACATCACACACATCCATGCCCGAGGCAGGATTCGAACCTGCGACCGTAGCAGTCCCGCGGTTCCGGACTGAGCGCCTAGAACCGCACGGCCACTGCGGCCGGCTCTGGAAGCAGTCACATCCATAAAATATCTAGGAGGACGAGTATGAAGAAAATGAAAGTGGAACAACCGCATAAAACAAATCTCAAGAAAGGCAGGTGTCAGACTGTCTCTCATGATAGAAACCTCGGCCGTGCGGTTCTGGGCGCTACAGTCTGGAACCGAGCGAGCGTTACGGTCGCAGGTTCGAATCCTGTCTCGGGCATGGATGTGTGTGATGTCCTTAGGTTAGTTAGGTTTAATTAATTCTAAGTTCTAGGCGACTGATGACCTTAGAAATTAAGTCGCATAGTGCTCAGAGCCATTTGAATAGAATCCTCATGCAGTTTAGTCCATCCATAATGGTGATAGCCCTTTCTTGACAAATACTTGAATATCGCTGCTCGCTCTGGGATCAGTCCCAGATAGGATTCACAGTTGCAATAGAAAAGATCTAAAGAAGAGCAGCGTGTTTCGTTACAAGTCCATATAGTAAGGGCATAAGCGTCACGGAGATGGTCGGTCAACTCCAGCAGCAGACGCTCCAAGAGAGGCTTCTGCATCACGACGTAATTTACAGTTAGTTTGCGTTCCTAGAATAATCATCGATTATATTGCTCCCCCCTACGTACATCTCACGAAAAGACCACGAAGGTAAAAATCAGAGACTACTGAACTCTTACGAAGAACTGCCAACAGTCGCTCTTCCACGAACTATTCACCACTGCAACAGGAAAATGGGGAAATTATACAGGTACAGACTGTACCATCCAACACACACCATAAGGTGGTTTGCGGAGAATAGATGTAGATTCGCTACGTAAAATGTTCAGTCCATCCTCTAAAATCACTGCGCCTTCCAGCACAGCCTAGAACCTCACTGGGTTATACAGTCGTCAGTAGAATTGCGCGCTGTCGCAAATAATCAGGACTTTCGTGTGCAGATGACTGCTACGCGAAGGATAGGATTATAGTCACGTCGTTGAAGAAAGAATGTAAGTCATCAAGCTAATCTTTTGCTCCTGCCACTCCCCCTGCACTGCCTTCACCCTGTATCCCTCCATCTTTCCTTGGGCAATACAAACGCTAATACACAACTCCCATGAGATTACTGTCCGCACGTCGATTTCACGTTTAATCATATAACCGCACCCCGTTTCTACCTCAAGACCTCACGTTTGCTTAAGGACATCGTATAGAACCTCTCGATGAGAACTTTGAAAACTTTTATCTGTGGTGAATGTCGGAACCTTTTTTGCGATATTACCCAACTTGTCTACCCAATACTCTATACGTATAATATTCTTATGGCACTGTATGATTTAAAATCCTTGCTAAATTCTCCCCCTGTACGTTTTGCAAAATGAGGTTAGCCCTCCTTGCGAGGGGAAGCGACCGTGTGTGTGATCTGACACTGAAACTGTCAACGCACCAAAGCAAACAAACATTTCAGTCAGTTTTTGACTTTGTGTTGTTTAAATGCAGATGATCTGTCAAACTGTGTGGTGGGTGAGGTAATTGAAGCCACCAGGCATAGATCCAGAATGAGTAAATATATCAAGTTGCGAACTTTGATAAATTATAGCGCACAGCGGATTTAAATTTTGTTATTCTGTTAGTAACGGCCGTCAAAGAAGACTAACGAAATAACTTGTGTTAAACTTCATCAAATAGGTGAAGGTAACTGCTCCTAAATTAACCTCCTCGTCGAGAGAGGAATTTCTAAGTTGCTATTCTTTTCTGCTCGCACGTTTTATTCTTCATACATCCAGTTCCTTAAAAATTACCTGCCGTGTTTGAAAAAAGGGGGCGTCATAGCTGGGGAACGATGAACATTTTTTTCATAACGAATGTGGAACGCTTCTCCATCAGTACGAGGAAAACAATATCCATTTTTTCGACTGTCGACTACACTATGAAACTCTGAACAGCTCCATGGGCAAGTTGTCTGATCGCTCCAACACCAGAGCACAGCCTGATCAAGTTGAAACGCACAGGTAAAGACACGAGTCACACTTGAGTTGCGTGTTGCCTAAGCGGCCCGTAGACAGCATATAATATTGCAAATCCATGTTGTGCAATATTATTGACGTTCTCCCTAGACTGCTCGGTTTTTATTGTTAGCAGTATCGTCAGTTATATTGTCAATAATACTGTAAAATAACACAGTGGTTCGGAATGCTGGGCGATAGCCACCGCTTTGATAATTCTTATACTTTCCTGCAAACAGAAAAAAATGTGAAAGACAAATTGTTTCAAGGAGCGTCAAGGATCGTTCCCGAAAGCTTGTCGAGAGAAGTGTGGTTGAACGAGAGGCAGAGATTACCGGAACATTTTGTGTGTATATGGTCCAACATGTGGTTCATTATTGGAAATGGTTCTCCCGATATATTGGCGTCCCGACACATCAGGATGATTTCGTGAGTCGTGCTTGGGTGGCTCAGTTGGTAGAGCAACTTCCCACGAAAGGTAAAGGTCCTGAGTTTGAGTCTCGGCCCGGCACAATTTTAATCTGCCAGGAAGTTTCATATCAGCACCAGCTCCGCTGGAGAGCGAGAAATTCTTTCTTGATTAGTTTAGTGGCTTGACTGCTAACTGTGCGCTCTTCCATGGAGCCTAACCAACAGTAAATAAATAAACTGAAGAATACAATTAAGTATGAAATATTACACTCGATGATACAGGAATAGTCCGTTAGGACAACGATGTACGCTGACGACAGGATAAAGATTGACTCTCAGTGCCATTTAGCTCTAGAAAACAAGTTATATGGAATGGTCGCCTTACCCAGACTAATATTATACACCGTGAAAATAAATAAGATTTGAGCTAATCGATCTGGTAGAATAAGATAGCAAGGGATCTAGCCGAGCACTCTTCCATGGTGCCTAACTAACAGTTAATGAATAAACTGAAGAGTACAGTTAAGTATGAAATATTAAACACGATGATACAGGAATGGTCCGTTAGGACAACGATGTACCCTGATGACAGGATAAAGATTGACTCTCAGTGTTATTTAGCTCTAGAAAACAAGTTATATCGAATGGTGGCCTTACACAGACTAATATTATACACTGTGAAAACAAATAACATTTGAGATAATAGATCTGGCAGAGTAAATCAAATGGCTCTAAGCATTACCGGACTTAACATCTGAGGTCATCAGTCCACTAGACTTAGAACTACTTAAACCTAACTAACCTGAGGACATCACACACGTCCATGCCCGAGGCAGGATTCGAACCTGCGACCGTAGCAGCAGCGCGGTTCCGGTCTGAAGCACCTGGAACCGCTCGGCCACAGCAGCCGATCTGGCAGAGTAACTAGAGCGTACGAAAGCAACAGCCAATGTGTTCCAAATTCATAACCTGAACACATTCCGAACATTTAACCAGTTCACTCAATTCTATTTCCAATAATCAATTTTATATGACACAGTTTATTAAAACATGTCTATACTGGTTCTCAGTGATTAGCCATACGTAAAGTAGTGAATTGTTGGCCTGAAAATTACCAAGTCCAATCGTACTGCACACCACGTTATCACTCAACGCACGTGGGGTTCACTGGCTGCGCAGTACCTTTGTAAGTAGGCTGTTTAGTTTTTTATGTTGGTAACGACACGTACCGCTCTGTATGAAAATCACTGACTGTGCTGTGTGCAGTCTGTGGCTGTTTGGCATTGCTGGAATATTCGCTATTGTAGTGTTGGGGAGTTGGATGGGAACAGCGCGTAGCGTTTCACAGTTGGAGGTGAGCCGCCAGCAGTGGTGGATGTGGGGAGAGAGATGCCAAAGTTTTGAGCGGTCGATCTGGACGTGTGTCCGTCAGAAAAAGGAGATTTGTTTAATTGGATGTTACAAAATTATATATATATATATATATATATATATATATATATATATATATATATATATTATGACTTCGGAACGCTATTAAGGTAAATACATTGTTTGTTCTCTATAAAAATCTTTCATTTGCTAACTAAGCCTATCAATCAGTAGTTAGTGCCTTCAGTAGTTAGAATCTTCTTTTTAGCTGGCAGTATTGGCGCTCGCTGTATTGCAGTAGTTCGACTAACGAAGATTTTTGAGAGGTAAGTGATTCATGAAAGGTATAGGTTATTGTTAGTCAGGGCCATTCTTTTGTAGGGGTTATTGAAAGTCAGACTGCGCTGTGCTAAAAATATTGTGTGTCAGTTTAGTGATGATCAGAATAAGCAAAGAGAAAACTGTCTGAGTACGTTGTGTATTACTCAGTTGTTTCTGTATCATATAACGTAGAAGTTTACCTGCACAGTCATCCTTCATTTTTCAAAGGGGACGTTTCACCGTATCCAACAAGCTACGAACAGCAATATATTGTTCTAGTTTCATTGAGCTCGTCTCTTTAATGTAGTTTCAATGACGTCATTAGTTTTTTTCCGTAGCATGTCTAGAAGTGATCTTATATGAGCTTTGGATTTTGACGCAGGAACTGAGGAAGGAGTACAGCTCACCTCTACTCCCGAGAGCATTACCTCTCGCCACTATTGTGGAACATGATTGTTTTAGTGGTTCGGGTGATATGGTGTGCCGTACTGACATACAAAATCTTCGAACACGTTACTGTCATCGGTCATCGCTGTTGTGAAACTGTACTCATTTCTGCACGTGCGCCTTTTCAGGGTTGCATTCGACCCTGACTTAATTTTTGTGGATTAAAGTGCGCGACTGCATCGAACTTTACAAGTGGAGGAACTCTAGGAACATAGGGTATTCAGCGAATGGACTAGCTTGTCCGTTCACAGACGTAAATTCCATCAAGCACGTAAGGGGTGGGCTGGGGAGACGTGTTGCAGCACTTTCACATACTCCAAGGAGCATCCAGCAGGTGTGAACCGCACTAGTGAAGCAATGGGACATCCTACCGCAATAACTCCTTAGCAACCTTGTTGCCAGCATTTAGAGCACATTCCAGAGCGTGCATTGCCGTCCGTGATCAGCACACAACCTGTTAAGGACCATGTTCACCCTATTGTACACAACTTGCCCTTAAAATTGCTACACCAAGAAGAAATGCAGATGATAAACGGGTATTCATTGGACAAATATATTATACTAGAACTGACATGTGATTACATTTTCACGCAATTTGGGTGCATGGATCCTGAGATATCAGTACCCAGAACAACCACCTCTGGCCGTAATAACGGACTTGATACGTCTGGGAATTCAGTCAAATAGAGCTTGGATGACGTGTACAGGTACAGCTGCCCATGCAGCTTCAACACGATACCACAGTTCATCAAGAGTAGTGACTGGCGTATTGTGACGAGCCAGTTGCTCGGCCACCATTGACCAGACGTTTTCAGTTGGTGGGAGATCTGGAGAATGTGCTGGCCAGGGCAGCAGTCGAACATTTTCTGTATCCGGAAAGACCCGTACAGTACCTGCAACATGCGGTCGTGCCCCTGCTGAAATGTAGGGTTTCGCAGGGATCGAATGAAGGGTAGAGTCACGCGTCGTAACACATGTGAAATGTAACGCCCACTGTTCAAAGTACCGACAATGCGAACACGAGTTGACCGAGACGTGTAACCAATGGCACCCCATACCATCACGCCGGGTGATACGCCAGTATGGCGATGACGAATACACGCTTCCAATGTGCGTTCATCGGATGTCGCCGAACACGGATGTGACCATCATGATGCTGTAAACAGAACCTGAATTCATCCGAAAAAAATGACGTTTTGCCATTCGTGCACCCAGGTTCGTCGTTAAGTACAGCATCGCAGGCGCTCCTGTCTGTGATGCAGCGTCAACGGTAACCGCAGCCATTGTCTCCGAGTTGATAGCCCATGCTGCTGCGAACGTCGTCGAACTATTTGTGCAGATGGTTGTTGTCTTGTAAACGTCCCCATCTGTTGACTCAGGGATCGAGACATGGCTGCACGATCCGTTACTGCTATGCGGATAAGATGCCTGTCATCTCGACTGCTAGTGACACGAGGCCGTTGGGATCCAGCATGGCGTTCCGTATTACCCTCCTGAACCCACCGATTCCATATTCTGCTAACAGTCATTCGATCTCGTCCAACGCGAACAGCAATGTCGCGATACGTTAAACCGCAATCGCGATAGGCTACAATTCGACCTTTATCAAAGTCGGAAACGTGATGGTACGCATTTCTCCTCCTTACACGAGGTATCACAACAACGTTTCACCAGGCAACGCCGGTCAACTGCTATTTGTGTATGCGAAATCGGTTGGAAACTTTCCTGATGTCAGCACGTCGTAGGTGTCGCCATCGGCGCCAACCTTGTGTGAATGCTCTGAAAAGCTAATCATTTGCATATCACAGCATCTTCTTCCTGTCGTTTAAATTTCGCGTCTGTAGCACGTCATCTTCGTGGTGTAGCAATTTTAATGGCCAGTAGTGTAATATACAGAAACCATCATAACTCGCGGGGACCCCTATGTAATTATTGCCTTTCAAAAAAAGTGTCATTATATTTTTTTCAATTACCTTCTGTAGAAGTTCTTTCTATGTACGGTGCAAGTTTCATCGGCCTGTGCTACTTGGAAGTTAGACATCATGCTGTAGTTACATATGCACACCAGTACACGTCGGCGTGCTAAAAAATAATGTTTACAATTTTTTTATTTGAAAGCTTTCAAAGCTTTTTAAATAAAACAAATGTTATTAACATTCTATGTCTTTATTCTACATATTTATTTCTCATCATAGTCACTCTGTCGGCGAAAACTTTTTCCCAACGAGGGACCAGTTCGTTGATACCGTCACTGTAGAATGTTTGACTTAGTTGACGGAGCCACAAACTCACCTCTCCTTGCACCGCTTCAATACCATGGAAGTGAAGTTCTCGCTGGTATCTTTTAAATTTTGGAAGCAGATCAAACTCTTATGGGGACATGTCGGGATTGTATGGAAGATAATCGATGACAGTGAACCGAAGGCGTCGCATAGTAGACGTCGCAGTGCTCGTGTGTGGGGAGGGTGCACCATATGTGAATCAACTCTTCGAATTCGTACTTTCAGTTTTCTGAGGGTCTTCTCACGCACCAATAGACTTACGTTAGACAACGCCATGTTACAAGCTAGAATTAGTAGCCCTCTAACGGCAGATGGCTGCAAATATATAAACATGAAAAATAAAGAGGTAGAGTGTTAATAAAGTTTGTTTGATTTAAAAACTTTTAAGATTTTTCACACAGAAATTTCGGAGATATTACCTAGTACCTCCTAGTAGTACTGTGACTGAATAGACCAATTTTGTTTCCAAACAAGACACTCAGCGCATATCGTTGACACTTAAAATGTCGTGGAGATGAACTACAATACAGCAACGAATATAAATGTGGAGAACAAATCAAACAAAACGCAGTTACACTGTTTCGAGACACCTGAGACCCCCTGCTCTCGATACTACAGAACACTGCGGAAATATCCATGAATAAAACCGGAAATTATGTCGGTGTGGTTCGAGTTCGTGCTGTGTGCGGGTCACATTCTGTTTATCAAATTTACTTCCGCTGAATCCCAAACTTTTGCCGTGCACCACTTGGAAATGGCTGAAATTTCGGTAGTGTATTTTGTGACTTAAAAGTTCTAATAGCCGTAGGTGACGATGATGCCTGTCAAATAATTTTAATACATTGTTTTACAAGGTGACAGTAGAGAAAAGTAGGGGACTAAAGACATACTCAGTTAAAACTAGTGTTTTGTGTGTCAGGCTGAGAATGTATTGAACGTACCTAGTACGAACAATCACATTAAGCTACATCTAAAGATGGATCCACAATATTCGAATCGTATCACGTGATATAATAAGAAACATATATTTGTAACCGCAGTTGTGTTTGTGCCCCTATTTGCTATGCAAGCCGTAACGTTCATGACTAAATAGCTCCGTACGTCAACTAAAGCAAATTACCTTCTTTAAGGTGCAGTATTATGGCAGCGGGTTATACTCACAGTCATGTACTTACGGCGTCCTGAGACGTGTGGTACTGCCTTATATGGTAACAATACATCTTCTCGTCTCTCACTGGTGGATTTGGAGCCACGAAAAATGATGCATTCCGTCACTTTAAAAGGAACCGGGGTTTTTTCTGGGTTCTGGTTGGTTGATTGAGAAAGAATACACGTGTTGCTATGCTGAAGAAACAACATGTGAAGACAAAGTTTGGCGGTTATCGGGTGTGGACGAGTCAGGTGCGGTCACGCATCTCTGAAGACGACATATTAATGAACATAACTGTATTTGACGAGAAAAATTGCTGTACAATTTTCTGTGGACCTGTCAAAATCGTTTGAAATAAGAAGCCCAATCGTTGTGAATAATTTTATTCGTTTTTCCTGTCGAACCAAAAAATAAATTTCTTGGCATCCTAACCGATTAGTTCAGACATTGAAAATTGACACTCAACATAGCCATAAACAAAGCATGAAGGGCGGATGAATAACGAACGGGCGACCACGCAGCGTTCTACCTGCAGTGACGTGGGGCCTTAGTTAAGACCTCTACACCCCTAGGTTTAACCTTTGCTGCGACCCTCTATGGTGAAATTTAGTGATAACTTACTCACAAAAAATAGGATTTTATAGCAAATTTCGAATAAAAACCCTATAAAATGAAAGTTAAGGTTTATTGTTTAGCTGCGTAAAGCTTGACCACACGATTTGTGATTTAATGAAGTGAACTGATTTGGTAACACGTAAAGAATTGAAATCATTTAAAAAAAAAAGAACAGAAAACGCATGATTCACGACTACTCAGAAAACAGTGTTTCATTTGTAAAACTAATGAATCTCTACATATTATTAACTTAAAATCCGTCACTACTTTTTTCTGTCTGTATGAGGATAATCTCGGAAATTTTGAGGATTTTGATACAGTTACCATTAATATACGTTCACTAGGAAGGCTTATGTGTGTAGCTTATAAATATTTCGTGCAAAGTGGTGTAACTGTGATGTATTAAAGTGCACCACCAGGTATCTGGACAAATGTATGAGCAGAGTGAAAACAAGACTCCACTGAATTTACACAACGTGAATACGGAGGAAGTAAGTGGTTGCAGTTTTCTGTACTTGTACTGAACAAGGAGTACCTGTTTCTTAAACATCCGTAATGGATAAGTTTCATGAATTGTACAGTGTAGTTTCGACCGAAAAGTCATAGCCAAACGAAGAGCCTGAAATGGGTAAACAGGATATCAAATCGACCTGCGTGAGACCAAGTTTTCCAAAATAAGATTTAATTGTCTTTCTGGAATACGTCCCTGTGCGACAACGATCAAAAAACTATAATAAAACTTTTAAACTAAAACCTCTGTGAAAAGAGTAACACAAAATTTCAGAGGACAAGAATCAGGTATAAATGTAAATAACGTAAATAATTTAAAGCACTACTCCATATATAGTCAAGATGATGGGTAGACACGTGATGAGGAGCAGTCCGCTGTTGGTGACGATTAACACTGCTTACGGACGCAGGACCGCTTGCGGTTAAGTAGCGGAGGCTCCAACCACTGTCTCCCACATAACGTCGTTTAAAGCAGATGATTAAGGGGTATGACATAATTTCATAATAAGATTCCAGTAAAGTGTAATTATTATAAGCGTAGTCGAGAAAACTGTAAATATAAAACGGTATATAAATTATGCAACGAAAAGAAATTCATTTACAATAGAGAATCTAAAGGGAAAACATCCCTTAACATACGATATTTCAGCGAGGCTTGTCCTTCGTAGCAGGCTGCAATACCTACAAGTAGTGCAAAGATGGCTGATAGGATACAAAGTGGTTACCTAGGAGGTGAAACCCACACCAACAATACTGTTATCTATCAGCGATGGTATAGAAATTGTGACAGCCTGACGCAAGCTAAAACAAAACAGGAAAGTGAGTCGCCATCATTTATCTTCTCTGAAACTTTGTATTAAACATGTCACAGAGTTTTAATGGTATGATGATGATCGTACCACGATCGAAACACGTCACACGATTAATGAGTTTTAAATTTTGAGAACTTGCATGCGATCCTGTACTATTTTTATTTTAAAAAATTATTCCAATATTTAATTGTTTGAAAGTAGTCAGGATAATTAAGTAAAATTTAATTAGTGAGTTGAGAGGAAATTAAAATATTTCACGAACGTTTGCTGCTAGCTAAGTAAATGAAGTGTCAAAAAGTTGACGAGGTACTGGCAGAAGTAAAGCTGTGAGTACCGGGCGTGAGTCGTGCTTCGGTAACTCAGTTGGTAGAGCACTTGCCCGCGAAAGGCAAAGGTCCCGAGTTCGAGTCTCGGTCGGGCACACAGTTTTAATCTGCCAGGAAGTTTCATATCAGCGCACACTCCGCTGCAGAGTGAAAATCTCACTTAGTTGACTTCTTGTTTCACGAACGGCTGCTGCTAGCTATGTAAGTGAAGTGTCAAAAAGTTAATCTTGGAAGAACTATCAACCTTCCCCATAAAAAGTTTCAATTGTGTGATATTTAAATGTCAACAAAAAATTTTAATAATTTAAAAAAAAGTCAAATATTTCGTAACATGAGGTGCCTAAAAGTAAGAAACCAAACAGAAACATTTGGCGCACATTCGAGTAATGCTCGAAATCACATACAGCAAATGAGGTACCCCTTGAGATGTAAATTTCACTGTTCAGCTCAGAATCTTGGAATTTTCAAAAGTACTACAAGACATTTGCTGTACATTTTTCCAAACATCATTCAAAGGCGCGGCGTCAAGCGTTTCTCTAACATATTTGATTTCTTACTGTTAGACAAATAATTTCACAAAACATTTACCCTTTAAAAATTATGTCTGTGTTTTGATACTGTTCTCACTAAAAGAAAGGCTGGTTCGTGATGAAACTTTGGATGTATAATCCATTATAACTACGTCAGAAAAATCGGGCCGCCATGGATACGAATGCTTTGTACTACACGTGAAATGCCAGTCCAGGTCGCTAGTTCTAGATAAGAAATTCTTGTCAGGCAAATTCAAGATGACAGAAGGAACCAAGCAAATTTTACTTATATTTCATTGACATGCCGTACCTTCTCAAACGAAAGTTTTAAATAATTTTATTGGCTAATCGGTTTGCTTACACTGCGTGCTAATGAAGCTCCTTATAATATATTCATAACTCCCACAGTGATCACTATGACGTCACGATCTGGTAGTCTACCAGTCAGACGTTGGGGGTCTGAGGGCGAACGTTTCCCAGAATATCTCGTTAACAAATCCAGTTTGTCTAAGAGCGGTTTTCCCCACTTTCAAGACCTCTCAAATCTGTCTAACGATAAGTTGAAGTGTCGAAATTCCGTCAACATTCTTTTAAAATTGATAGCGATTTTGCCAAATGAAACGAAATGAATATCTACATCTGCATCTACAGCTACATACCCCACAAACCACCGCATTATGTATGGCGTAGGGTACCATGTACCACTACTAGTCCTTTTCTATTCCACTCGCAAATGAGTGTCTACATGCCTCTATACGAGGTCCAGCTCTTCTTGTCTTCGTTGTCGTTACGTGAGTCGTTACGTGAAATTTACGTCGGCGATAGTAGAATCGCTCGGCAGTCATTCGCAAGTACCTATTATCTATATTTTCTGAATACTGTTTCACAGAAAGAACGTGGTCCAGCAATTTGCATTTGAGTTAATGAAGCATCTCTGTAACACTCGCGTGTTGATCGAACGTACCTGTAATAAATCTAGGAGCTCGCTTCTGACTTACTTAGATGTCATCCTTTAATCCCATCTGGTCGGGGTTCCAAACACGCTAGCAGTACTCAGAAATGGGTTGCACAAGAATTCTGTCCGCGGTCTCCTTTACAGATGAGCTACACTTTCCTAAAATTCACCCAGTAAGCCAAAATCAACGATTCGCCTTTCCTTCTGCCGTCCTCCTATGTTAGTTCCATTTCATATCGCTTTGTAACGTCACGCTCAGATATTTAATCTGCGTGAATTTATCAGCCTGTACGCCACTAACACTATATTAGAACATTACAGCACACAGATTTAATCTGCCAGGAAGTTTCATAGCAGCGTGCACTCCGCTACAGAGTGAAAAATACAGTCTGCTGTGGTAAAGCCATGAGTCCTCAGTATCCTTTCTTACAGAAGTGCTAGTCGCGGAAGGACTTCGGTGTAGTTTGAAAGGAAGAAGATGAGGTAGTGGCGGAAGGTATTACAGGATTGCTTTTCCTACTCACACACATTAACTTACACTTTTCTATATTGAGAGCAATCTGCCATTCATTACACCATCTAAAAGTTTAGCCTAGGTCATCTTGCATCCTCCTATAGTCATTCAACGAGGACACCTTTCCGTAAATCACATCATCATCAGCAAACAGACGCATATTGCTCCTCATCCTGTCCCCCAGATCATTTATGTACATAGAGAGTAACAGCGGTCGTGTAACACTTTCCTGGGGTATTCCTGACGATATCCTTGTCTCTGATGAACACTCACCATCGACAACAACGTATTGGCTTCTATTCGGGCCACTCACATATCTGAGAACCTATTGCGGATGCTCGGAGATGTTAATCTCCACTTGAACACTGTGTCAAACGTTTCCTGGAAATCTATGTTTGATAGGCCCAACTGCGAATTTAACGCGAGGGAACGCATGGTTTGAGAAGTGAATGCCGACTTAACTAGTATCATTTGTCCGTTGAGAAATTCAAGCCTATAGGCCCGTGTAAAATTATGAAGTCTACATTTTTTCAGTTATGGGAGGTTCCACAACACAATATTAGCAAAAAAGATATTTTTTTCTATTTTTTGTGGTGCAGATCTCAGGGCTGTTGTCCATCTGTATTACAAGGGACGTCGAGGTAGTGCCAGCATGCGTGAAAAGTATATGCCCATCTGCGAAATCTCAAGTGAACTGTACAAATAGTGTTTCCAGATGACCCGGCTTTTGGGCACTGATAACATCTCTAAATATAATGTGTATTCACCTCAGAAACTGTCGAGTGCATTGATCGAATGCATTAAAGTTTCGAAATGAGTTTCTGAACCCGTCGTTGGTGGTGTCTGAATGAAGTACACCAGGAAGCTGCTAGTAGGCGACGAACCAAAGCAAGGCTTCAGCGCAGGCCAGAACTGTGCGTTTCGAAAACACTCAGCCTCGCGGCTTCCAGTGTCGTCTTACTACTAATGTTTTCTGAACAGCATTTCACCTTTTTTCCCCTCTCGCTCACTGACTACACGCGATTTCTGTTGATGCAAAATTTCGTATTTCCATTCCACGGCGTTGACCGGCCGCCGCGCCCGTCCACTTCTTTGTCTCACGCTTTCGTTAGCAGTGAGAAACAAAATGCGGAGGTAGGTGACGTTTAGGTGGGTACACAGCGCCCGTAGACGTTCTCAGTTAAGTCGGTGGATAGGTGATTGGTAAATCCTTTGTAGCGTGAGTGGTTAGAAACTGAAATACAAAGCATTAATGTTCCACAATATTTATTTTCTACTGTCTTTCGGCTTCGAAGACATCATCAGACAACTGAAGAATGAACATCAGATTTTATCTGAAAAAGGATGTTATTTCCAGAGATAAGTGACCATTTTATATATATAAATAACACACACTGCAGCGCTTCACTTTTTTCGCTAACCATAAGATAATATGCTTGTTGTAGATAGTATTTCTGTGCCCCATTCCGCACAATACAATGGCTCCTTTTTCCCTTCTACCCCTCCCCCTTTGCCTGTTCATCACTGTCACCAGTAATTTTGTCAGTGTAACACAGCAGTCTGTGCCAGTGCTCACTTACTCTACTGTTTTAGCCTCACAACCTTATAATTTTAATTTTGCATTTAATATAAGATTTGTTCGTCATACTTCCTTCCTGTCTACCGGTCTACCAGTGAGTTTTAGGATTTACACTCCTATGTTTATAGTTTAAAACATTGAATACATCGTTACAGAATATGTCTTTTATACGACAATTTAAAATTAAGAATCACAATTTTTCGTTTATATAGACGTAAAATGGTCACATATCTTTGGTTTTAACTGTGCAGATAAACTCTGACATTGTGTGGGCTGTCTGTTCAGCCTTGTGCGATAATGACCTATAAAACCGAAAGCAGTTAAAAACACTAACACCGCATATTCCAGTTTTTAATATGTCAATGATCCTCCAAGGGCTGACTAATATTCCACGAATATATATATTTCGAAACAGTATGTTAAATAATCACACTGCCAAATCTAAACATCGATCCTCCTTATGTTCTGCATTTTCCATAGTGTTCTTGAGAAACGTAAGGAATTCGATATTTTATTACGCGTTTGTTTTTTCCTATTTAATCCTTTAATATAGGGTCTTTTATGTTCCGGAGTTTTTGGTAGACGATCTTATGATTCAGATCTACGTCTACATCTACATGGATACTCTGCAAATCACATTTAAGTGCCTAGCAGAGGGTTCATCGAACCACCTTCACAATTCTCTATTATTTCAATCTCGTATAGCGCGCGGAAAGAATGAACACCTATATCTTTCCGTACGAGCTCTGATTTCACTTATTGTATCGTGGTGATCGTTCCTCCCTATGTAGGTCGGTGTAAACAAAATATTTTCGCATTCGGAGGAGAAAGTTGGTGATTTGTATTTCGTGAGAAGATTCCGTCGCAACGAAAAACGCCTTTCTTTTAACAATTTCCAGCCCAAATCTTGTATCATTTCTGTGACACTCTTCCCCATATTTCGCGATAATACAAAGCGTGCTGCCTTTCATTGAACTTTTTCGATGTACTCCGTCAGTCCTATCTGGTAAGGATCCCACACCGCGCAGCAGTATTCTAAAAGAGGACGGCCAAGCGTAGTGTAGGTAGTCTCCTTAGTAGGTCTGTTACATTTTCTAAGTGTCCAATAAAACGCAGTCTCTGGTCGGGAAGATTAACGAAAAATTCAGTTTTATTTCAGTTTAAAGCTGGAACTGTTGACGAATAATTAATTCTGAGTATAATTGTACATGTGCACCACTTTTGTTCATAATGTAAGGGTACAGAACCCTTACATAGCTGTACTCTTACATAGTATCGATCATGCGCTCTATGCAGCGATCATAAACCGAATGAAAGACTGCAGTGCAATCAACAATGTGCGAGTGGGTGAGCGAGAGTCGAGAGTCGAGTCCTTGAGTGGAAGTCGGGTGTGCGAGAGGCTAGAGACGGTTGTTCGGTAGCGATGCCGGAGAGTAATGGCAGAATATAGGTGTAATTTCACACCGTATTTGATTTCTGTTGAGTGTTTATAAATGTTGGTTTACAAAAGGGTGTTTTGGCCGGCCGCGGTGGCCGTGCGGTTCTAGGCGCTGCAGTCCGGAACCACGGGACTGCTACGGTCGCAGATTCGAATCCTGCCTCGGGCATGGATGTGTGTGATGTCCTTAGGTTAGTTAGGCTTAAGTAGTTCTAAGTTCTAGGGGACTGATAACCTAAGATGTTAAGTCCCATAGTGCTCAGAGCCATTTGAACAAAAGGGTGTTTTAATTAATAAAATCCAGTATCTCAGAAAGGACATGTTATAATTTATTAGTTTTCCTTAGATTTCACAATAACAGAAGAGAACAATAATGAGTTTGATGCAAAATTAATTAAATATAACTTCATCTTCAGTGTACGCGAATAATAAAGTTCGGCGCGAAACTGGGGGGGGGGGGGGGGGGTGGAGGGGGGGGAGCTTATAATAACGTAATTAAATACCTATCAGATGATTAAAAATGTACGTTCTATTTTTGAGTACCAACTTTTACGTCCTAGTTCCGTCGTGTTTTGAACCACCAGTCTAAATTCCCGTTTTCTGCCAAATTGATCTGGCGACACGGCACAGCTGCCAGTCAGTGGCACTCTCGGCAGTATGTCATACAGGGTGACTTCGTTTGGGAGCGTCGAAAAACACACACGGAGTACTGAGGTTGACTGAGTTCCACAGCCGGTCGTGGCTACGTCGAAGCGACCGCGCCGAGTGCGTGCTTGCCGGCTGGCTGGCCGATTTCGTAGCGTGTCACGTCACGTCACGTCACAGCGGAGCACAGCGGGGGAGCACGCAGCTGCCGCCCTCACGGCTACGGGTGTCCTTTTAAAGAGGACGGCTCGCTCCGTCCCGCCCGTGCGCTCCGTCAACCAAAGTCCTGATCCATATTGCTTCTCATCACAACTTGCCACTGTTCATTCGGCGCGGAACGCGACATAGTCCGCCACTCTAGAAAGGCACACTAGGGGTCATTCACGCTTATACGGAATAGTTCTGTTTTTGCCTTTCTTATTCTTTCGTGTCGAATCTGGCTGATTACCGATGGTACGTAACCGATAGCAGGTCAATTAATATCTAATATGTAGTGATTCCTGTTGTTTTTCAAAGTAAATTTATCTGCCGTGACACATTATTGCATCTATACGGGTGTAAATGGTAGCTGTTTTCAGTGTAGCACGCTGTTGTGGCTGAAGTCGAGAGGAACAAATTGATATAGGACACTCCTGATTTAGCAGTCCAGGAAACAACCTCAAATTGGCCTACAAAATCCACCTAAGGTACAAGGCAGACGCGACAGGCGAGATTTTAGTTAAAATCGTCCTTGAATATTTTAAATCGCCTGTTCTTACAGTTATAAAATGTAAAATTGACGTTTGCATAAATTTTATCTTAAAATATTGTGAATTTGAAAGCCATAACATTAAGAATTAAATCGTTTTGTTTGCCGGAGCGCTATACTACGAAACTACTGCACTCTTAGAGTTAAGTTTAGATCGAACTATAAAGGAAATGTAGTATGTTTTTTCAAAAAAGTTTAAATTAATAATGTGACGATACATGGGACTAAACCTGTCGACAGCAAGAGCCCTGTATCAATTTCTTAGTCTGGGCTCCCTCTATGCACTGCGGAACGTTGTAAACAGTTCACGTGTACATCCGTTATTAATGCCGACTCCGTAAGCTGTACTCTATGTGAAGTTGCACGCGAAGGAATATGTTGGATGAACTACGAGAGAAAATATTAACAGTCTGCACTCGTTGGTTCGCTGATGATCATAAGAAAGGTCTGCTTATCTCATGTCTCCTTGCCCCGCTGAAATTCCTCTCCGTAGGTGTAGCTCCGAACATAGCAACAGTCAACAGTGAATATGATAGTGATCGCCGGGATCGCTACTGCTCTCACTAAAAAAATATTTCCAGCCATCTGATTTAAGGAAACTGGTGACACCTCATCCATTTGTTCATTTGTTTGAATAAAGAAAACATATGTAGCAATACTCGGTTATTTGATATTGTATAAACATTGTACGCGGCACTTTTAATGTTTTTAATCACTTTTAAACGCATGCCTTCTACATTCAGTAACATGTTACGCCTTAACATCAACAAGCATCGAGCTAAACGGCTTACAGACTTTCTCCAGCCGTTTCCTGTTCTCTGCACAAGGTGCAGGTCGCCAAAGATCGTCCGTTTCCACTGACATTCATCTACGGTTGTCATCCGTACTTTATTATAAAGTATGTAACGTTGTTTGTGCTGGCTGTCCTCTATACGTTATGAAAAAATAAAGTACGTGGATATGATTCATTTCAGTTTTTTTATAGAATTCATTTCCCGCAAAACATTAAAAGACCACAGACGTTGAACATAATCTGCCGCGTAATTTTCCGTTCTGACTGACTGAGCCATGAACTGAATACTCGTCTTTGAACGCAACCTAGCTTCAAATGTCAATTTTTTCAGTATCAAAGTTTCTTGTTAACGATACTAGTGCGAAAGAGTCAGAACCCGTTAATTTAATATTCCTTGCAATCATTATGTTCAGCATATGAATTTGCTAGACTATGTGAGTTAAGTAAACATCTCTCCGTGGCTTCCTCATTTCGCGAAAAGTTAACCAAATACCTCCAAAGAACTGCTTGTTACATACTGGCAACAGTCGTGATAAAAGCCTTACGCTGTTTGTTTAAGTTTGTTTTGTGTGAGGCACACTGAGTGTATTAAAGTTCGATTATTCGGTTTTAATAGTGAACAAAGGATAAATGATACTTTAGTTCACAAATTTCTCCCTGTACACCTAGGAAACCCACCAGAACTTATATTGTAAGTTTAGAAGAAAGCTGTCCAATGATTTTGCAAAATTTATTCGTGCGTAACAATGACAATAATCTGATTCAAATCTACTTGCGCTCATGAAAACATTTTTTAAATTTGTTTAATAAAACTATAAAACGCCTGGAAGGCAACTGATAAGAGTTTTGAATGTATATAGCATCATGGATAACCTTAAGAACGGTCTAACAAAAGGGAAACGAGATCACTTTTTTGAATTTGTAAGAGACCAAAAAAAGTAAACCTTTGTCTTCTCCTAAACTGGCTGGTAAAATTCAAATAATTCTTTTTATTATTTGTTGACAGGCTTTGTAGTACATAAATAAATGGTTTGATTTGTTTTTTTAAACAAACCAGTTATTTACAGTAAGCGATACAAATTAAAAGACCAATTTGAATTTGCCGATTTTGTTAACAAGTAAAAAATTTAAAGCTGCAAAACTCTATTTAAAATAGGGCATTTTAGGAGGATTACATTATTAAATAAATTAAAAGATCAAATATATATTTATGAAAGTTTTTTAGTATTACTCATTACATATAAATGGCTACAAATATTTAATAAGGCAAATTATGATTTTAAAAATTTGTACGAATTAATATCATTTCTATCGTCGATTCTTGCCACTTCAGTATTCAGAGAGTGAGGGTTTTTTATGATGAATGTTAAGTGGCAGGAGAAAGAATCAAAGCGTTCCTGAATCTGGTAAAAATTATTTATTCATCTCATTTTAAATGCAGGCCACAAGGATGCTGTGAATCTTTTCAGCAGTGACAATTATTTGTTAAGTACTGCTAAAAGCAATAAAAAAATATATTTTTAAATAAAATAGGTAATATAAATAATACTTTATTTTAGTAAAATGTACTTTTTCATATCTTTAAAACCAATATACCTTATTGCCCAAAAAAAGATGGCAACCTTACATTCATCATGTTTATTCTGTTCTTTTTCTATCTTACAAAAGTTATTTTCAGCAAAAAGTGTTGCAAATATAAAACGTATGATTAATCATTCCAGTGCTGTCAGCTCGGCTTTTTAATACGTTATTTGTTAACTACAGTTGACAATTTAAGTTATGTGTATTGCCACCAGTTTCGTTCAGGAGTTTCTGCCTCACCTCAAGGACGTAGTGTCATACAGAGTGAAACTTTCCCACACTCCAGATTCACATTTGACCCTCTTCTGACACGAATTACTGTCGAGTAAATGCAACTTCTTATAGAAATTAAAATATGATCCATGATGTGTCGTCCACGCCACAAGCTGATGAAATAATGAGAACTGTTTATCGGTGACACACAAAAATGAGCTATAGAGAAGCAGTGTTTCCGCGTCCGTGTTAGTTTTGTATGGGTGTGCTGTGCAGCCACGCATAAATGATCGTTGAAATAATAGTCAAATAACCAAAACAGCACTTGTCGAAGACTACATCGTAGTTCACAGCGAAATACTGCGAACGCGGGAAGCTCCAACACTGCATACGTATAGCCGATTTTTGTCGGTTAGTTATTTACTTCTCTTGTTCTGGATGTTATTTGTTAACATGCTAGTGCGTATCTACCATCAGCAGCCAGCCATATAAATGAGGAAGGAACACAAAAACATAATTATTACGTAAAAATCTTTCTGCTATCATACTTACAGCTCCTCTTCACCCAAATACATTCTAGGGGTAGTACAGGTTTTGACATAGGTCACTCTTTGGCTATAAAGTATTGCTCTTCCGTTTTAACTAGGCAGCTCAATAAAAAAATAAAATTAAAAAGAAACTAACCTCAGCACTACCACAGTTTGTTTTATCCTCTCTGCCACCATTCGCTTGGCCCAGGATACTGCTTCTACGTACAGTATCCTATCACATTGAGTTACAGCAGGTGAGCTTCGTTGTCAGTGCAGTTCAGCAGGGTGCACTGTGATTCCAGTCGTGTCGCCATGCGGCTATCGGTACCAGTCTGTCAACGTGCCTCGAAGGGTGATTTCTAGCTTGAACCAAGCGCGTATTGTTACTTGGCAGTAAGTTACTCCTCGTTCTTTTTAAAATTCATTGTAGTGACACACAAGGTCTGGGTCTCAGTGGTCGCCCCCGGTGGGCACACCGGCGGATGGCTGCTGTCTAAGACTGCGCTTTGCCAAAATTACGATTCGTTACTCTTGGTACATCACATAAATTACATGTTAAATTGGTAGCATTGGTAGGGAAAGAAACACAAATGAATTTGTGAGAGAGAAACTGGGAGCCGACGACTTCTCTTTGTTTTTTGTTTGTTTGTTGGACTTGCACATAATTAGAACCTCACGTAGTTAATGTTGGTCCACTGTGTATTTTATATTCTTACAAAATATAAATTGTATTTTATAAGTAACAAAAATTAGTTGATAGCTTAACTTCAGGCTTTTATATTTTCAAAGCAATTTCTTTGCATCCAAGTACAGTTTACATGCGCAAACATAAAAAAAATCTATATAACTATTATTATTGTTATTTTTGTACTCCTTAAACGTTATTCTTCATGATCAAAGGCAAGAGTTTTCTGTTATTATTGATAATTACGAAAGTGGATTATGAATAACAGAAACAAGTTTCATATAAATTCGACGAAGTACTGAAGTGACGTTTAATATATTTTAACTTCTTGGTAATACGATGAGAAACAATTAATAATCATTAATTAAAAGGATGTAGGGGAAAGTTGGCCACTTCACTGTTCCTACTTTTCATCACTGCTATAAATTTCGCACCTCTTTTTTTTTTTCAGGAAATTACGTTTTCTATCCATATATGATAAATCTATATCTTTTTTATTTGTGCTACATATTCCCTCTGTTTCACATCTCAAAACAACAGTTTTCGAAGAAAAGCTGCATTAAACATTGAGAGTTTCAATTTTGCTACAAATATTGTTTATTTTTAAGTAACAAATAGGAGGTTAACATTGTAGAGCTAATATGTTCCGCAGGTTACACAGCCTTTTGTATACGCTAACTTAGTCTCTATATGGTTCACCACTTCTGGTTTCTAGGGCGTTCTAATAAGACACTGATCACATATGCAGACAAAGCGATCAAAATGAGGTAACGCCCGATAGGGATGCAACACACGCAACACAGGTAATGGGTTTAAGATCTTAACTGACCAAGGCTACTAGCAAAGCTACTGCAGTATATGGTTAAGTATGAAAACCTACAGCAGCCAAAGGTAGTTTTACAACTCTAGTGCTGTCTGAAAATTACGGCTTGCAGGTACTGTGTGGTGACTTCAGTACAGCTACACAATGCATTTTTGAGACAACTGAAAGGGGTGTGTCGACCCAGACGGTACACAGCTGATTCTACACGATTATTACGCCAAGAGGCAGTTTACGTGCATTTACACAAGCCACCACAGTCTGTCCGCTGTTGCGCTCACCAAATAAGCTTGGCGTCCAATAGGAAAGTAGTAGAAAGGAAACCCCCTACCAAAGAGAGTAGCTGATGTATTGAAGTGGGTTTATTTGCACTCTGTAATAGACTATGTTCAACGATAACAAAAGTAACTTGGTAATACGATGAGAAACAATTAATAATCATTAATTAAAAGGATGTAGGGGAAAGTTGGCCACTTCACTGTTCCTACTTTTCATCACTGCTATAAATTTCGCACCTCTTTTACTTACTAATATCTAGTGACGTCAGATTGAACTATGTGCCGTATTGTCATCAAAGACCTCTTCGTGACGACGAACAGACCGTCTGAAAACAGCGTTAACTTTCTTGCAGTTTTCATCTAATTTTTTGCGTACGTGGCGAAAAGGATTGTTCATGTAAGGTACGTGGAAACATAATGTTTTATTCATGGTTAAATATTTATGACATAATCTTAGTTTTTAAGCAGTCACGAAGATGAAACCGTTGTGGTTCGTTTTTAGTGAACTAATTAAGTGAAAATGGAGACGTAGCATATAACGTACCATTATAAGTCACCCATATTTTACCGGTACAGTTTGGGAAACCTGCTCGTATAGGAATCTTTAAGAAATTCGCGTAGCGTTTTTAGTGCAAAAGAATGTTTAGAAACGATGTGGTGAATTTTCTGATGTGTTCCTTGGCCTAAGTTGCCGACTAAATATTATATCGTATTATAGTATGGCGACGGGAAGGCGCTATGGGAAGTGAAGCGCAGTTAAACTGCAATTTAACTGTAACAGTATTTTGAAATATGGATAGTGGATCGAATTAACCACTTTGTAACACATATTAGATATTAAAATAACAAAAGTACTTAAAAAAGGAACTATAATTTACATCATTCAGTCACGACGTGCTTCATAGCCTTGTCTCCGTTTTCTGGGTGAAGTTTTCGACTTTTTCCCTCGATACGGTTCGAAGCACAACAATACTGTCAAATTTTTTTCAAATTTATCGCATTTGCATTGAATATTGATTCAGATGAGACCGAATTCCTAATGACCAGCGCTGAGATGGCTGAAAGACCCAGTGAAAATTCTCCGCTGCCTCTACCGCAAAAAAACTTGTCTTTGAACACTATCAATTCTTTGATATTGCTGGGATGAGCAAAATGTTACCTGTTGTTTAGCATACTGTGTGTGCCTGAATCATCTCTCATCTCAAATGATTCTGGGCATCGAAGTAATGCATGTGGATGTCGAAAGCACGAAAGAGCTCAAGGATATTTATGTACAGTAAAAACTATTAATGTTACTACCAATATATTGATGCAACTATTGCTCTTCGAATGCAGCTGTGGCCCTTTCCTACGACGATGTGTGGAAACAACACGTATTACTTCAACATACCAGTAAACAGTGCAAGGTTCTCAAATACATGGAAAATGAGTGTCAGTCGAGATACAAACTATCCACATACATGGTTATGTATACGTTGTACAGCTAGAATGGAAACGTCCGGAAGTGATAAATTTATATGATCATTTACACAATTTAATTACATGTACGAGTATGATATATATGTCCGTTTAACAAATACATTATTAAATAGCTAAGTGCCCGACGTCGATCAGGTATTTGTGTATTCGACTGTACTGTTAGTCCATGTCCCCCTTCCCCCCTTCTGTCCATCTACTCACATCACCACTCTCGGCTCATCTCCTCCTGCCCTTTGCCCCAGCCTGTCTGCTCCACTTCTCTCTCTCTCTGATCATCTGCTCCTTTGTTTTCATCACCTTCTCCCCCCCCCCTTTAAGTTCTCCTTTTCCCTCTGTAGCTTCATCTCCTCACCCTCTCTCAGTCGATCCAGTAGCAGTGGATTGGTCTGTTGTCCCGTTGTAACGGAATGTAGCTCGATGAGAACTGACCGCAACATTTGTTTGTCTTTTTGAATGATTATTCAAATTCACTGTCGCCCGATTGGTTTTAATTGGCCGATGAAGTCTCATTCGATGCATACCATCCCCATTTTCATTTTCTCTTTCTTCTTCTGTACATGCTGAAAGTGTTTGTGATAATCGATTCAACTCAATTTTATTTCGCTCTTTGCGTTGCTCCGCAGTTCGATTAGATTAAAAATTAGTTTGGTTTGTAGCATTGCGTGTTCTGCGACCCAAATTGCCCCGTCTTATTGGCGGCATTTCAATGCGATTAAAATTTGTCAATTCAGTTCAAGTCTACCGATTGCGACTCAATGTGCGATGCGAATAGACGCAATTCAGTTGATTCACTCTGTTGTTACTGTATATTAGTTTTTCACTTAAAAACACACGGTATTTCGTGTGTAAAACTGCAAATTAGTTTGAAATTGAACAACGAAACTTAGTTAATTTCCTAAAAAGATTGTAATGAACTTACGACATAATCCAAATTCAGTTGAGAATAAACAACTGAATCAATTTATCGACACTTTATAACCTACGGGCTTGATTTACAATTTGACAGTCAGAAGTCAAAAGACGTTTTCAGACGTAGTAGCGTAATAAATTGGAATTGTAATAAAATAACTACATTTGTTGGACACATCGCGAAGCAGCACAAAAGTAAAAACAAATGACATTTTATTTTAATGTTGGCTGGAATGCGTTTTCCCACATTTTTCTCCCTATCTTACAGATTTCTTTTTGCAGTTTAAAATATTCAATTCAGTTATTTCTATCCTGGGGCCACAACGAACAGAAAAATGCACTAACCAATCCTATCGTCAGTTATGATCTTGAATGCATTTGACTTTCATTTGTTACTGTCCTTAACTTTCTTCCTGTAATCTTTTTCATGCTATAAAACGAACATAACAAAAAAAGAATTACGTATATCCATAGGTCTAATAGCGAGCTAAGGTTTCGAGTTCATACAAAAAGCCTATACAAAAAAGCGTTCAGTTTTTTCCGAATTTTCCAATTTTCTGGGTAAATTTTCCAATTTTTGTTTCCTAAAACCGTATTCGGACTATTACGAACATCTTTTTAAAATTATCCTGAACAGTCAAGCCTTTTTCAATTGATGTGCTTACCAACGAACCGCATTTAATCTTTGTTTATATAAACTTCCTGTATCGTTTCGACCACTTGCCATCTTCAAAAGAACATCAAACACACCGATGAAAAGTATCTCATCAATGAAACAGCACAAATCGTAAGTGCAAAGGTAAGTGATTTTGCACGGACGAATTGTACCAATAACATAGACGAGATACGTTGTATCACTATTTCATGTCTTTTTGAATATAGCCAGTGGTCTAAGTTTGTCAGGAAACTAATAATATATTTATGGCCCACAAAATCATATAATTAAATTGTGTAAGGGCACCCCTGACCCATGCATCACATTTTATACAATACATTTTGAACCACGTTTCTCGGCAGGTATTTTTTCGAAAAACGTTTATGCTCACGTTAACATGAGCTATATCGTTTTGTTCTTATCCACATCAACTATCGGACGCCATCGAAAATATGCGTCGTTCCGTTTTGGTGCTTCTTTATCTGGGCAGCTGAGAGCTATACTTCTCAAAAACATACATTATTACTCGCGTCACTTTACACATTTTAGTTTGCTTTAATGTCTCTATATCTGGAATACTTGCTGCATTATTACTGACGTCCACTTTCAGTGGAACACGGTGGGTATAGCGGTGTTTAAGTTGTTCAAAAGAAAATGGGTAAAGATTAACTGGGCCGGCCGGAGTGGCGGTGCGGCTCTAGGCGCTACAGTCTGGAACCGAGCGACCGCTACGGTCTCAGGTTCCAATCCTGCCTCGGGCATGGATGTGTGTGATGTCCTTAGGTTAGTTAGGTTTAATTAGTTCTAAGTTCTAGGCGACTGATGACCTCAGAAGTTAAGACGCATAGTGCTCAGAGCGATTTGAGCCCAAGATTAACAGATTGTTGTAAGAATTATTTAGGAACGGAAATACCATTAAAACGAATGAAGAGTGGAAGTGGCATCTGGCAGAAAATGTAAAAGCAATGTGTATCTGCTTCTACGTAACTGATTTTATCCAAGAAATTGAGCAGGTACTACGATACTCACCGCATCAACGCAAAAAAATAATGGGACAAATCAAGATATAAATACCTTATTAATAATGTTGTAAGTGCCGTATCAGGAAACTAATTGGTCCTAAGTGCCAATAAGGAATTTATTTACATGCTGATTCCTCCAAAGAAGACAACAGCTACTTATTTATACAAGCAGCGCCGTTACCGAGTTCGAGCCAAGAGACTCATCTTCAGAAGACTGTTAACGTTTAAATTATGTTTGTTGTGTTTACATTAGTTGCTGGATGTTTTGATTCCGACAATAAATATAAACAACAACAAATGTAATGCAAACGTTAAGAAACGTCTGAAGCTGACCCTGTCACCCGAAAGCGGCAACGGCACTATTTGTGTAAATAGAGAGCGTTGTTAACAGTGGCTAGTTCTTGTTTCTTTCATTCCAGGTATCAACATGTATTTTCTAATAACCACGGTATCAAAGATGTCGGTCTTCGAAAAAGTGGCTGTAAGTATTTTTATTTCAATGCCCATTCATAATGAAGCCCTACGGTTTATTTGTAACATTGCAAGTACAAAAATACTGCAATTTGGTTTTTAACTAGTAGAACTGTAGTCAACAAATTTTTGCAACTCCAGAGGGAAGCACAGATTAGCAGTTTGAAAGATTTTCTGCACGGTCTTGCAACTGGATGAAATCTCGGCAACAGAACATCGAGAATACAACGGCACTGAAAACCAGTTTTGTGACGGACTTGGAGGGATGTATAGGATGCCTTGAGGGACAAATTGAGGACAGGGAGTGGTGTGCGGAAAAGTTATCCAACGACACTCCAGAGCATCGACGTTCAGGCGCCGGTGCCTGCCACCAAAGCACCCCTTCGGTAGCAAACGTGCCACTCTGTGATGGCGGACTGTAGGCGGAACGTCTCGCAAAGTTGTTTCTCACTCAGTGATCGTGACTGTTTGCCACGATCGTCACTGGGGAAGATGGTGCTAGCGGCTGCGTAGACAGACCTCGTCTCCTATGAGTACGATGATATGTTGCCTCGGTGGATGACGTTTTCGGAATCGTGTTTCAATCCGCAGCTTTTTTTTTCTCCTGGAACGATCTAAAATCTCAGTTGTTCTTCTGTATACAGGTGAAAAACAAACTGTAGGTGGAAATCTGTGTCCTAAACCATCATCTGCCAACACAACGGAGAATCGCATTCACAGGAAACAAGGCCTGTCTACGCAGCAGTTAGCTCCATCTTCTCCACTGGCGACCGTCACAATCAGTCGTGATCACTGAGCCGCGCGGTTTGAGGCGTCATGTCACGGATCGCGCGGCCCCTCCCGCCAGAGGTTCGACTCCTCCCTGGGGCGTGTGTGTGTGTGTGTGTGTGTGTGTGTGTGTGTGTGTGTGTGTGTGTGTGTGTGTGTGTGTCGTTCCACCCATGGTCTGTTAGTGTAGAGTGAGAAATTTACTGCCGAAGGAGTGGCTTAGTGCCAGGCGCCGGCTCCAAAACATTTTTTCGGTTAATTGCCTTTCGGGACGTGCCCATTCTGCCATGTCAGTAGTGTAATCTCAATTTTGAAGATATTAAGATCAAGACAACACACCACCCAATCGCTGAACAGAGAAAATCTCCGAACGGGCCTGGAATTGAACCAGAACCTTTTCACTTGTCAATCCAGCGTGCTGACCGCTCAGCTACCCAGTCGGACAGGCACCTATAAATACGACTCTCTGTAGCGTCGATGGACAACGTTTCCGGATGCAGTTTCCTATTCTCGATTTGTTTCTGAAGGCACCCTTTACAACCCCTCGAAGTTTGTCGGAACATTTCTCGGACACCTTGTATACTAACAGCCGGCCGCTGTCCAAGATACAGCTTTTTCGCACTGGCAGGAATGAAAACAGTGTAAATGATATTAAATAGATTTTTTGTTTCTTATTTAAGGAGGCATATATTTACAGTTTTCATAAATCTTGGATGACTCATGATTTCACACAACAACTGTATGTTATTATGTATTAAAACTATGGTCAATAAGAGACTATCCTCAGGCATAAGACACATTAATTGCAGGACGTTTGTGTCTATATCATAATTCGACGTATGTCCTGTAATTAATTACTTCTATAGCTGAGGATTCTCTAGGAGGGTCTTCTGCTGGCCAAAACTGGCTTTGATAAAGTGATATACACATATTGTACCAAATCAAGATTTTTGAAATAGTTTCTGCGTTTAATGTCGATTGCTTTCACCAGTTAATGTACAGTGGATATATGCTTCGTGGCATTTCTGAACAGGCGTTTGGACACGATGAGAATTATTTTTCATTTAGTGTTTTTTTTTTGTTTTTTTATTTGGGGTTTAAGGGCGCTCAACTACTGAGGTCATTAGCGCCCAGTCACAATTGTTAAAGCACATAGAATCTAGTAAAACTCAAAGGGGGGGGGGGGGGGGGAGACACCAGAAAGTTCGTACAAAGATGCAGATAAAATAAGTGAAAGAGTTAGATGTCTTTTGACAAGCCAGTCAAATTAATGAAACGAAGAACACGAGCAGCTGCTCGAGCGTCATCAGCTAAAATATCCTGCAAAGTAGATGGCAGAGACAGGACAACACGAGATTGACTAAAACGGGGATACGACAATAAAACATGGAGCACTGTTAATGCATGACCACAAGGGCACTGCGGGGCTGGGTCACCGGAGAGCAGGTAGCGGTGGATAAACCGGCAATGCCCAATCCGCAACCTGGTCAGAAGGACCTCTTCTCGCCGAGATGGTCGGGAGGAGGTTGTCAGAGCAGTTGGGAACGGTTTTACTGCCCGGAGCTTGTTTCCTTGAAGTGATGACCAAGTATCCCACCACAACGACACAAGCCTCTTACAAACAACCCCACTAACGTCAGATGACGGGACACAATGGGAGGCTGGCCGAGGCAGCAGGACTGCAGCCTTGGCTGCAGCATCAGCAGCCTGATTCCCAGGCACTCCTACATGGCCGGGAACCCACAGAAAGCTGACAGGAGAGCCATCTGCAGCAAAAGAATGGAGGGACTGCTGGATCCGTTGCACCAAGGGATGGACCGGATATGGAGCTCCAAGGCTCTGAAGAGCACTGAGTGAATCAGAGCAGAGTACATACGATGAATGGCGGTGGCGGCGGGCATACTGAACGGCCTGATGTAGAGCAAAAAGCTCGGCCGTAAAGATGGAACACTGGTCGAGGAGCCGGTATTTAAAGGCGACGGCCCCGACGACAAAGGCACAGCCGACACCATCGTTAGTTTTGGAGCCATCAGTGTAAATAAAGGTGTGACTGGCAAGTCGCGCACGAAGTTCGACAAACCGTGAGCAATACACTGCAGCCGGAGTACCCTCCTTCGGGAGCGAGCTGAGGTCGAGATAAATATGAACCGGTGCCTGGAGCCAAGGTGGTGTCGGGCTCTCACCCTCTCTGAAGGTGGTTGTTGTTGTTGTTGTGGTCTTCAGTCCTGAGACTGGTTTGATGCAGCTCTCCATGCTACTCTATCCTGTGCAAGCTTCTTCATCTCCCAGTACCTACTGCAAACTACATCCTTCTGAATCTGCTTAGTGTATTCATCTTTTGGTCTCCCTCTACGATTTTTACCCTCCACGCTGCCCTCCAATGCTAAATTTGTGATCCCTTGATGCCTCAAAACATGTCCTACCAACCGATCCCTTCTTCTAGTCAAGTTGTGCCACAAACTTCTCTTCTCCCCAATCCTATTCAACACCTCCTCATTAGTTACGTGATCTACCCACCTTATCTTCAGCATTCTTCTGTAGCACCACATTTCGAAAGCTTCTATTCTCTTCTTGTCCAAACTGGTTATCGTCCATGTTTCACTTCCATACATGGCTACACTCCATACAAATACTTTCAGAAACGACTTCCTGACACTTAAATCTATATTTGATGTTAACAAATTTCTCTTCTTCAGAAACGATTTCCTTGCCATTGCCAGTCTACATTTTATATCCTCTCTACTTCGACCATCATCAGTTATTTTACTCCCTAAATAGCAAAACTTCTTTACTACTTTAAGTGTCTCATTTCCTAATCTAATTCCCTCAGCATCACCCGATTTAATTTGACTACATTCCATTATCCTCGTTTTGCTTTTGTTGATGTTCATCTTATATCCTCCTTTCAAGACACTGTCCATTCCGTTCAACTGCTGTTCCAAGTCCTTTGCTGTCTCTGACAGAATTACAATGTCTTTGGCGAACCTCAAAGTTTTTTATTCTTCTCCATGAATTTTAATACCTACTCCGAATTTTTCTTTTGTTTCCTTTACTGCCTGCTCAATATACAGATTGAATAACATCGGGGAGAGGCTACAACCCTGTCTCACTCCTTTCCCAACCACTGCTTCCCTTTCATGCCCCTCGACTCTTATAACTGACATCTGGTTTCTGTACAAATTGTAAATAGCCTTTCGCTACCTGTATTTTACCCCTGCCACCTTTAGAATTTGAAAGAGAGTATTCCAGTTAACGTTGTCAAAAGCTTTCTCTAAGTCTACAAATGCTAGAAACGTAGGTTTGCCTTTTCTTAATCTTTCTTCTAAGATAAGTCGTAAGGTTAGTATTGCCTCACGTGTTCCAACATTTCTACGGAATCCAAACTGATCTTCCCCGAGGTCCGCTTCTACCAGTTTTTCCATTCGTCTGTAAAGAATTCGTGTTAGTATTTTTCAGCTGTGGCTTATTAAACTGATAGTTCGGTAATTTTCACATCTGTCAACACCTGCTTTCTTTGGTATTGGAATTATCATATTCTTCTTGAAGTCTGTGGGTATTTCGCCTGTCTCATACATCTTGCTCACCAGATGGTAGAGTTTTGTCATGACTGGCTCTCCCAAGGCCATCAGTAGTTCTAATGGAATGTTGTCTACTCCCGGGGCCTTGTTTCGACTCAGGTCTTTAAGTGCTCTGTCAAACTCTTCACGCAGTATCTTATCTCCCATTTCATCTTCATCTACATCCTCTTCCATTTCCATAATACTGTCCTCAAGTACATCGTCCTTGTATAAACCCTCTATATACTCCTTCCACCTTTCTGCCTTCCCTTCTTTGCTTAGAACTGGGTTGCCATCTGAGCTCTTGATATTCATACAAGTGGTTCTCTTCTCTCCAAAGGTCTCTTTAATTTTCCTGTAGGCAGTATCTATCTTACCCCTAGTGAGACAAGCCTCTACATCCTTACATTTGTCCTCTAGCCATCGCTGCTTAGCCATTTTGCACTTTCTGTCGATTTCATTTTTGAGACGTTTGTATTCCCTTTTGCCTGCTTCATTTACTGCATTTTTATATTTTCTCCTTTCATCAATTAAATTCAATATTTCTTCTGTTACCCAAAGATTTCTATTAGCCCTCGTCTTTTTACCTACTTGATCCTCTGCTGCCTTCACTACTTCATCCCTCAGAGCTACCCATTCTTCTTCTACTGTATTTCTTTCCCCCATTCCTGTCAATTGTTCCCTTATGCTCTCCCTGAAACTCTCTACAACCTCTGGTTCTTTCAGTTTATCCAGGTCCCATCTCCTTAAATTCCCACCTTTTTGCAGTTTCTTTAGTTTCAATCTGCAGTTCATAACCAACAGATTGTGGTCAGAATCCACATATGCCCCTGGAAATGTCTTACAATTTAAAACCTTGTTCCTAAATCTCTGTCTTACCATTATATAATCTATCTGATACCTATTAGCATCTCCAGGATTCTTCCAGGTATACAACCTTCTTTTATGATTCTTGAACCAAGTGTTAGCTATGATTAAGTTATGCTCTGTGCAAAATTCTACCAGGCGGCTTCCTCTTTCATTTCTTCCCCCCAATCCATATTCACCTACTATGTTTCCTTCTCTCCCTTTTCCTACGCTTGAATTCCAGTCACCCATGACTATTAAATTTTCGTCTCCCTTCACTACCTGAATAATTTCTTTTATCTCGTCATACATTTCATCAATTTCTTCATCATCTGCAGAGCTAGTTGGCATATAAACTTGTACTACTGTAGTAAGCATGGGCTTTGTGTCTATCTTGGCCACAATAATGCGTTCACTATGCTGTTTGTAGTAGCTAACCCGCACTCCTATTTTTTTATTCATTATTAAACCTACTCCTGCATTACCCCTATTTGATTTTGTATTTATAACCCTGTAATCACCTGACCAAAAATCTTGTTCCTCCTGCCACCGAACTTCACTAATTCCCACTATATCTAACTTTAACCTATCCATTTCCCTTTTTAAATTTTCTAACCTACCTGCCCGATTAAGGGATCTGACATTCCACGCTCCGATCCGTAGAATGCCAGTTTTCTTCCTCCTGATAACGACGTCCTCTTGAGTAGTCCCCGCCCGGAGATCCGAATGGGGGACTATTTTACCTCCGGAATATTTTACCCAAGAGGACGCCATCATCATTTAATCATACAGTAAAGCTGAAGGTGGTAGGGAGGGCAAAATCCAATTGTCGAAGCAGGCGACGAAATCGGACTCCAGGGGGCAGCAGGGCAGACACATACAACCCATACTGACGGTCGAGAGAATCGGCGAAGAAGGACTGATAAGAGGGGTGGTGGGGCATTGACAACAGCCGGCAGGCATACCGACAAAGCAGTACGTCGCGCCGATAGGTCAATGGTAATTCGCCAACTTCAGCATAAAGACTCTCGACGGGACTAGTGTAGAATGCTCCGGTCGCAAGTCGTACCCCCCTATGGTGGATGGAGTTGAGACGGCGTAAGAGGGATGGCCGAGCAGACGAATGGACGAGGCTCCCATAATCCAGCTTTGATCGGACTATGGACCGATACAAGCGAAGCAGGACAGTGCGATCCGCTCCCCAAGATGAAACACTAAGAACTCTGAGGACATTAAGGGAACGTGTACAGCGGGCAGCCAAATAAGAGACATGCGGAGACCAACGAAGTTTCCTGTCCAGTGTGATCCCTAGAAACTTAGTTGTTTCCACGAAGGGGAGAACAACGGGACCGAGATGTAAGAATGGTGGAAGGAACGCTTTATATCGCCAAAAGTTGATGCAAACCGTCTTCTCTTCAGAGAATCGGAAGCCATTTGCCACACTCCATGAGTATAGCCTGTCTAGACAACGCTGAAGGCAGCGCTCCAGGAGGCATGTTCTCTGGGCACTGCAGTAGATCGCGAAGTCATCGACAAAAAGAGAGCCCGAGACATTAAGTGTAATGCAATCCATAATTGGATTGATCGCTATGGCAAAAGGGGCTACGCTCAAGACGGAGCCCTGAGGTACTCCGTTCTCCTGGAGGAAGACGTCGGACAATACGGAACCCACACGTACCCTAAACTTTCGATCTGTTAAAAAGGAATCAATAAAAAGGGGCAGGCGACTGCGTAGACCCCACCTGTGCATAGTGCGGAGGATACCTCCTCTCCAACAGGTATCATAAGCCTTCTCCAAATCGAAGAACACAGCTACCGTTTGGCGCTTTCGCAAAAAGTTGTTCATGATGAATGTCGACAAGGTCACAAGGTGGTCAACAGCGGAGCGGCGGCGACGAAAGCCGCATTGAACATTGGTAAGTAGCCGTCGAGATTCAAGAATCCAAACTAACCGAGCGTTAACCATGCGCTCCATCACCTTACAGACACAGCTTGTAAGAGAAATGGGGCGGTAACTAGAAGGAAGGTGTCTATCCTTCCCGGGTTTGGGTATAGGAACAACGACGGCGTCACGCCAACGCATGGGGACTTGACCTTCGGTCCAGACGCGATTCTAGGTACGAAGAAGGAAGCTTTTGCCTGCCGGAGAAAGGTGTGCCATCATCTGAACGTTAATGGCATCTGGCCCCGGAGCAGAGGACCGGGACAGTGCAAGTGCACGTTCGAGTTCCCGCATAGTAAAGGGGGCATTATAATTTTCCAGATTCGGCGAGTGGAAGGAAGGTCGCCGAGCCTCTTCTGCCTCTTTCCTGGGAAGGAAGGCAGGGTGGTAATGGGCGGAGCTTGAAACCTCCGCGAAAAAGCGGCCGAAGGCGTTGGAGACATCCACAGGATCAACAAGGACCTCATTACCTGAAGTCAGGCCAGGTACCGAGGAGTGGGCCTTAATGCCCGACAGCCGGCGCAGGCCACCCCAGACGACAGAAGAGGGAGCAAAACTGTTAAAGGAGCTGGTGAAAGAGGCCCAACAAGCTTTTTTGCTGTCTTTGATGACTCTACGGCATTGCGCTCAGAGTCGTTTGTATCCAATACAATTCGCCAACGTAGGATGGCGGCGAAAGGTGCGTAAAGCACGTCGTCGAGCACGGATAGCGTCTCTACAAGCCTCATTCCACCAGGGGACTGAAACGCGACGTGAAGAAGAGGTAGTACGAGGAATGGAACGTTCGGCAGCATTGATGATAACAGCCGTGAGGTATTCGACCTGACTGTCACAACTGAGAAAATCGTGGTCCGGAAAGGTCGCCAGGGAGGAGTAAAGTCCCCAGTCAGCTTTCGGTATGTTCCAGCTCGGAGGACGTGGGGATGGGGTATGGTGCAGGAGACGAACGACGCAGGGGAAGTGGTCGCTCGAATAGGTGTCAGAAAGACGGGCAAGAGTGGTAGAACAGATCGAGAGGTCCAAGTGGGAGTAGGTATGAGTAGAGTCCGAGAGGAAAGTCGGGGCGTCAGTATTGAGGCAGACAATATTGAGATGGTTGAAGACATCCGCCAAGAGGGAGCCTCTCTGACAGGATGCAGGAGAGCCCCAAAGGGAATGATGGGCATTGAAGTCGCCAAACAATAAAAACGGCGGAGGAAGCTGAACAATCAGGTGCATCATGTCAGCCTGACTAACTGCGGATGACGATGGAGTGTAGATGGTACAAACAGAAAAAGTAAAGGCAGAAAGAGTAATACGGACAGCTATTGCTTGGAGTGGGGTGGTCAATGGGATGGGATGGTAATAGACATCGTCCCGAACAAGCAACATGACCCCACCATGAGCTGGAATACCGTCCGCAGGGGTGAGGTCAGACCGCTCCGAGGTATAGTGGGTAAAAGCAATACGGTCAGTTGGGCGTAACTTGGTTTCCTGGAGACCAAGGACGAGCGGACAGTGCAGGCGGAGGAGCAGTTGTAATTCCTCCCCATTAGATCGAATACCTCTTATGTTCCAATGTAACAAAGCCATCGCTAGTCAGAAAAAAGGGGGAACGAAACGGGTGAAGAGCGGGTCACCTCGAAGGCCGCGGAGGGCCAGGTTTCGAGGGAACAACGCTACAACCGGCGGGAGGCGGATCCTGTTCCATCGAGTCGTCGCCAGCTGCGGCCGCTTTCCCGGGTTGCGTAGGAGGGGCAGCATCATTCGCCGACGAGAGGCCAGCTGAGCACCTGGCAGCAGAGCGTCCCGGCGAAACTGAGGACGGCCGGGAGCAGCGACTTGGAGCGTCAGACGAAACGCGCCGGGGTGGAGAGGGGGATAAAGATTTCTTCTTGGAGGCCTTCTTGGAAGTCCGATGAGGCACGGGGATGGTGGGCTGGACCCAAAGAAGGTCCTTACACGCGGGGTCCGTTTTGGAACGCCGGACCTCGGAAGCCGGGGTCCGGATCGTTTCCCCGATGGACGCCTGAGAAGAGGATCGCTTCTCAGGCGGCAGAGGGGGAGGAGGAGGAAGGGTGGCCCCTGGGGCAGAGGGGGCAGGGGCCGCGAGGGAGGAGGATTTGTAAGGGAGGGATTTGGGAGGCGGAGGCATAGACCTCGGATGGGGTGAGGAGGTGGAGGGGGAGACAGGATAGGGGTGGGGATACTGTGGAAGGAGTGGACACGACTGAGGCAAACGAAGTTGTCAACGGCACGGGATGGAGGCGGTCATATTTCTTCCTGGTCTCAGAATAAGAGAGACGATGCGAAGTTTTTAATTCTTGAATCTTCTTCTCCATCTGATACGCGGAGCAGTCTAAAGATCTAGACAAGTGGATGCCAGGACAATTGACGCACCGAGGTTGTGGGGTGCATGTATGTTCCTCACGAAGAGGACGTCCACAATCGCCACAAAGGGGCTCAGCCTCACACCGTGACGACATGTGCCCAAAGCGCAAACACCGAAAGCAGCGCATAGGAGGCGGGACATAAGGTCGCACGTCGCACCGGTAGCACGTCCCCCTCGAAGGCGAGGATAAAGGCCCCGGTGTCGACGCGACGGTCTTTGGGGCCGCGCTGGAATCGCCGGACGAAATGCACGCCTCGGCGCTCCAGGTTGGCCCTGAGCTCCTCATCAGATTGCAGCAGGAGGTCCCGATGAAAAATAACCCCCTGCGTCCTATTCAGTGCCAGATGCGGGACAATGGACACTGGGATGTCCCCTAGTCGGTCGCACGCCTGGAGCGCCGCCGACTGAGTGGCGGAGGTGGTCTTTATAAGAACGGACCCCGGACGCATTTTACTGAGAGCCTCGATTTCCCCGAAGATGTCCTCGATGTGCCGGACAAAGAACATGGGCTTGGAGGTGGCGAACGTCCCCCCATCGGTCCGAGAACAGACTAAATAGCGGGGGAAGTACTTCGCCCCAAGCCGGCGGGCCTGTCCTTCCTCCCAGGGAGTGGCCAAGGAGGAAAGGGCAGGAGAACCAGAACCAGAGACAGTACCTTTCTTTTTAAAAGACTCGGCCGCAGAGCGACCTGATACATGTTGACGTTTCATCTGCGAAACGTCCGCCCCGATACCACCCACTCCGACCAGGGGCTCTCCCCACGGGCGCCACCCAGCCTCAGCAAGGGCCACCTGGCAGGATGACCGTTGCCGGGAGTCCTGATGCCCCAAGGAGACGGGCATCTACTCCTTGGCCGACGTGGGGAGGGTGCAGCTCAGGTATCGGCAGTACGATCCCTGTGTTGTCAGGGGGCTACAACCTAGAGGGTACATGACGACCCCACCACAACGGGCTGGCTACTGTGCTGGATTTCGGTTGCCACAGAAAGTCCATCATGATCGTAGGTGCAGATGGGGACGCACTATGGGCGTAACTTGTGCAACCCATCAGGCGTTTAGGCTCAATTTGAGGAATAGTGGGTGTGGTTACAACGCCGTTACAATGCTGAGTGCCAAGGTCTTAGTGCACTGAGGACCAGTGAGACACCACGTAAGGCGTCCTTCCCCAAAAGGCTCATACTTCTGTACAATTTTGAAAAATGGAGGTCAAACCCCAAGGGGGACCATCACATGGAAGGCCGAAACGGTTGAAACTCCTTTTAGCCGCCTCTTACGACAGGCAGGAATACCTCGGGCCTATTCTTACCCCGGACCCGCAGGGGGATTCATTTAGTGTGTGATACATAAAAAAATGGCTCTGAGGACTATGGGACTTAACATCTGAGGTCATCAGTCCCCTAGAACTTAGAACTACTTAAACGTAACTAACCTAAGGACATCACAGACATCCAAGCCCGAGTTAGGATTCGAACCTGCGACCATAGCAGTCACGCGGTTCCGGACTGAAGTGCCAAGAACCGGACGGCCACCGCGGCCGGCTGTGATATATCAATTCCTACGTATTTTTGATCGTAGAATCAAAATGACCCCTTAAAAATGCATTGTCATAATGTTTCCAAACATTTAAAATTATCTATACTTTTCACATTTTCAATCTACTTTCATATTTTATTTGTGGGGCGTCAGAGACGTCTAAAACTACCATAATGGTAAGAAATGACCCATGAGGCAAATTCTTACTGTACGAAAGGACAATGTTAGGAACAAACCATTAGTTGTGCCAAGTTATACTGCCTTCACTTCGTATTAAGTTAGGTGTGGCAGAGAACTTTGTTAAGGCTCTTGATAAACATTTATGAGTGTTTCAATCACTTTGATTGATGAGATCTTTGATGAGACACTCATGAATATCGAGTTACATGCTTGCATATATTTCAGAGTTATTCCTCATGAGTTTTAAGGTAACAGGAGAGAAGCGAATTATGTTTCTATAGTGACTGAACTGTTGGACGACAGCCAAAACATGGGAAGATGACGTTTGTAAAATATAATTTTTACGTTCGTACTTTGGTTTTTTCCCCGGGGAAAATGCGTAGTTTTAGCGGTGAACACATTGAACGCTTCCACCAAGACGTCCCTACCTTTCAACATCGTCATACACACTAGAAAATGTCAATGATGAGCGATTACTGTTGGTTTTTATTTTTATGTCTTCATGAGAAATATTTTTAAAAAAATCACCATCACATTTCTCCCAGTAAATTCATACATAACTTTGTAAAAAGCCGAGGTGACAGAAGTCATGGGATAGCGATACGCACATCGCGGTAATATCGCGTACACTGGGTATAAAATAGCAGTTCATTGGCGGAGCTGTCTTTTGTACTCTGGTGATTCACGTGAAAAGGTTTCCAACGTGATTACCGCCGTACGACGGGAATTAACTAACTTTGAATTCGGAATGGTGGTTGGAGCTAGACGCATGGCACATTCCATTTCACAAATTGTTAGAGGATTTCAGTATCCCGAGATCCACAGTGTCAAAAGCATGCCGGGAATACCATATTTCAGACATTGCTGCCTCTTAACAGGGACAACGCAATGGCCGACGGCCTGAGCAACGGCGTTTTTATAGAGTAGTAGTGCTAACAGAGAAGCAACACTGCGTTAAATAACCGTAGAAATCAATATAGGGCATTCGACGAACGTATCCGTTAGCACAGTGTTGAAAAATTTGGCGTTGATTATGGCAGCAGACGACCACCGTGACAGGCTTTGCTAACACTACATCGCCTGCAGCGCCTCTCCTGGACTCCTGACAACGTTGGTTGGATACTAGACAACATTGGTTGGGTCAGATGAGTCCCGATTTCAATTGGTAAGAGCTGATGGTAGGGTTCGAGTATGACGCAGACCCCCACGCAGTCGCGGACCCAAGTTGCCAACAAGGCACTGTACAAGCAGGTGGTGGATGCATAATGGTATGGGCTGTGTTTACGTGGAATGAACTGTGCCCTCTGGTCAATATGAACCGATCATTGGCTGCAAATGGCTATGTTCGGCTACTTGGAGACCATTTTCAGCCACTCAAGATGTTCCAAAACAGCGATGGAATTTTTACGGATGAAAATGCGCCGCGTCAGCGGGCCACAGTTGTTCGCGATTGTTTTGAAGAACACTCTGGACAGTTCGAGCGAATGATTAGGTCACCCAGATCCCCCGACATGAATACCATCAAACTGTTATGGGACATAATCGAGGGGTCAGTTCGTGCACAAAAACCTGTACTAGCGACACATTCGCAGTTATGGACAGCTCTAGAGATAGCATGGCTCAATATTTCTGCAGAGGACTCCTAACGACTTGTTGAGTCCATCCACGTCGAGTTGTTACTCTATACCGGGACAAAGGAGGTCGGACACGATATTAGGAGATATCCCAGGAGTTTTGTCACATTTTAATAACTGTTTTGACGATACTTTATGTAGGCTATAATGTAATTGATTTGTTGTTTTATGAAAGTGATTAATTTTCGGGTTATGTGTATGAAAGGTTTTGTTAATATTGTGTTATATGATGTTTTATTAATCTCCACGACAATTTATAATTTATATGGATACGATTTCATTATTATTCTGTATCTCGGAAAAAGGAAATATGGTTGTCCGTGTGAAATCAGTATCCCAAAATTACGACTTAGAAAAAAATTTCAGTTTTTTTTTTTTTTTTTTTTTTTTTTTTTTTTTTTTTTTTTTTTAAATCAGCGCTTCAGTTTGAGATGTAAGCAGTAAGTAGGCGTGTGACGGGCGGCCGTGTAGCTGCTCTGCGGAGTGTAGCGCCGCCCACGGCGCACGCAACAGCTGCAGCCGCCAGACACCAGCTGCCGCCGTCCGCCGCGCGGCCACGTGCTCGGCGCCGCCACGTCCTCCCTCCATACGCGCCACACATATCCCAGTGCCCGCATGCACGCCGTGCGCCCGTATCGCGGAACGGAATCCCCGACCGTATTTCACCAACCAGCAGACGTGGTTCATTCAGCTCCCGGCCCCGACAAAAATCCTTCCACCTCGATCCCAGTGACCGTCTGTTCTATCGATAATGTCAAATTTTGCAACTATAACATCAGAACCGAAAAAAAGGTCAATGCAGAAGTCCAAACTGACCTGCCGTAGCAATACATCAGCCGACAGTCCGCGAAGTAGCGTCAAGTTGCTCGAGTATCAAGCAACTCCTCTAAACAATATAAGCAGGCATTATATTTTGTGGAAGAATCTGCTTTTCATAAGGTAGTCGAATTATGACAGGTTATAGTTATCCAAGCTTCAAAGTTCCTCCACATCGTGAGTAGTAATATATATTCTTAACCTTCACCATTGACCATTGTAAATTAAAAAATAAGTAATAAGCTAAAAAAATTTTAAAATGTTGTCAACTAAAACATCAGGTACTAATTTATGCTGTGCGTTCCCATACACCATGTTTGAAACCCCTGCGGATAGAAATATGCATAGAAGCACCCATAAAATAGTATTACATACTGCGAAGAAACCAAACACAAACACCTATGTGATTTCTTGACTGGGCTCTCTTCTTCCGTTAATATAAAAAGACGTAAGTAAAGCAACTAATGTGAATGACGAAATCAGACCTTACTATTGGCACTAAGCACTGCAGCATTTACATTTCACATTTCTTTCCGTGTCATTGTCTGGTGTTACTCGGGAACTCATTGGGATGACGTCTGTTGGTGTTTTTACTTTGCGCTATGAATTATCTTTGTTAACTTCGCCGCTGTCCAGCATTCAATTTATGATTTATCCTGTGGAAGCGATCCTGTTAGCCACCTGGGTCGTAATTTTGGGTTTGTAATTTATACTACAAATTTGTTCTTCCCATTTTTATTATTGTTCTATTGTGAAAATTGCACTAACATTAACTTCGCACTGTTGTACCTACTGCCTGGTGTATGTTGTCCGTCTTTTAGTGTTCCTCTTACGTTAAGAACTTACGTTTACACACCGAATTCCTTTTATTGTCATTCTGTGGAAATTGCAGTTCTGTTAACTTCTTTAGCCACTCTTGGCTGTATGGTCTTTACTGCTCAGAGCAAAAAATAAATAAAATTACTTGGAAACACTACGAATCCGAGAAACAGTCCATTGTATTTACTTCGCGCAACGAGTGTCGTCGACTAAACAAGTTTTATATCTTTATATGCGGAATTCTTGGTTAAAACTAAGGAAAGAAGCGTGTAATGTTTAATACACATGTTACTTATGGTATTCAGACTTGACACCACTGTCGTGTTGAGCTTTGCTACCTATCGAAATGAGTGAAATATAGACCACAAATGTATAAAATAATCCATGCATATTTGTTTTCTAACCATGCAAGAACGCGACAGTAGGTGTCCACCGAACAAGTTACATTTTTTACATGCAGTATTAAAGATTTAAAATATAGGTAGCGGTTTCTAGAGATTCCTATCGATATACAGACTGTTGTAACCACAACTACATTTTACATTGAGTTCTGATCGTTTTAGGACCAATCTTACAGAAATGAGGCACTGTCATTGTGCCAGGATTAACAACTTGGTTCCGGGACGTCGCGTCAAATGCGAAACAATGCTCGAATACTTCGTATACAGACATACATATTTCTTATGGCAGACAGACTCTTGCCAACACTGTGTCATGTTACTTGGAGCGATCACCGTGGCAGAGTAGTGTTTTGTCTTTTTGGCAGGTTTAACTACTTTCAAATGGGATGCGTGCTCGCAGCAGGTGTGCTGTCGTGGCTGTAAATTGGCCGCGCGCGGTCTGCGCTGGACGGGACGCGACTTACCGGCCCCAGGTTGAGGAAGCCGGTGCGCGCCGCCACCTGGTCGGCGACGGCGGTGCCCGGCGCGCCCCGCAGCCGCACCAGAAACGAGTTGGTGAAGACCTCGTGCGGCGCGCCGGCCGCGGCCGCGGCCGTGGCTAGCGCCAGCAGCAGCTGCAGTGCGCTCGCCGCCCCCAGCATGTCTGTCACACTGCCCGCCGCGCCGCGCCGCACGCCGCCGCCGCCGTGACGTCAGCTGTGACGTGGCGCATTGATTGGCGGCGGCGCGCATGCGCGGGCGGGCGGGCGCAGCGCGCGGGGCGTGTTTTATCGAACCCCGCCCCGCGCCCTCCCGCGGCACTCCAGAGCGGCCGCGTCTCGTGTTGTCTCCGGCTCGCACCTGCCAGCTGTCCTTCCCCACTGGTGGTGGCGGCGCAGTAGTAACGCTTCTCGTTGCCGCCGTCTGCCGCTGTGTTGGCCGCCCGCACTGTTGTATCAGTTCACAGAGACGGATGCTTCGGAGTTCAGCTGCTACACCCAACATGTCCGTCTTTCGCCACCCTTTCGTCAAATCGGTCACTCCCATTACTACTACTTTCATCAGCATTTTGCCTCTTTGCATATGCACGGAATCCTTCAACTACGAACACGGGTAGCGAAAGAAAGGTATCGATAGTTTACTCATGAATAATATCGCGTCTTAAACACACACACACACACACCTTTTTTCGCCAGCGATCCGTGTTTTGAGAAGTAGTATGAAATGCGTCCAATTACAGTGAAATGAGATAATCGTATGCTGGCCGCGGTGGCCGAGCGGTTCTAGGTGCTTCAGTCCAGAACCGCGCGACTGCTACGGTCGCAGGTTCGAATCCGGCCTCGGGCATGGATGTGTGTGATGTCTTTAGGTTAGTTAGGTTTAAGTAGTTCTAAGTTCTAGGGGACTGATGACCTCAGATGTTAAGTCCCATAGTGCTCAGAGCAATTTTTGATAATCGTATGGCATTGATGACTGCGAAACCCCACAGGGAGAAGTCGTCCAACGACTTGCAAGTCTTTCAGTTGACGTCACGCTGGGCAACTTGAGTATGGATGATGATGAGGGCAACAGAACACCCAGTCTCAGACCAGAGAAAATTTCTGAGACGGCTGGGAATCGAACCCGGGCTCGGTGCATCGCAGTCAGATACACTGACCACTGAGCTAAGGGGCAGACCCCAGTATGATACAAGGGCGTAACTCAATATAAAAAAGAAATCAACAGTATTAGGAAAAATGATAAATTGCTCCTCACTATATAGACGAAACACTGAGTTGCAGACAGCAACAACGAAAAGACTCTAACATATTCATCTTTCGGCCAAGGCCTTCTTTAGAAAAGAAAACACACTTACACTCACACAAGCAAGGACACCTCACTCACATATGACAGGTCCGAGCTGCCGAAGATGGTGCACATGTGTGCGTGAGGTGTGTGTGTTCAAACGGTTCAAATGGCTCTAAGCACTATGGGACTTAACTCCACAGGTCATCAGTCCCCTAGAACTCAGAACTACTTAAACCTAACTAACCTAAGGTCATCACACACATCCATGGTCGAGGCAGGATTCGAACCTGCGACAGTAGCGGTCGCGCGGTTCCAGACTGTAGCGCCTAGAACCGCTCGGCCACTCCACTCCAGCCGGCTTGTGTGTGTGTGCATGTGTGTTTGTTTGTTAGTTTGTTAGTTTGTGTTTTATTTTCTTTCCTGAAGAAGACTGGCCAAAACCTATATTTGCAACTGTCTATTCATTGTGACTGTCTGAAACTCAGCGTGTTGTCCGCCCCGGTATGGCGGCACGGTAGCTCTGTGTGTTCGGTCAGAGAGATGGTTGGCCTCTGTAATAAAAAAAACTGAGTGGAAGGATCATCAAACGAGCTTTAACGGATGTCTTGTGACGTCCGCAACGACCTAACCCAACGATCAACAACGAAGAAAAATGAAAAAAAAAAGGTAGCTGAATGTACAGCGTGACGTAATGTCAATCCTCTGGGCCCGGGTTCGATTCCCGGCTTTATCGAAGAATTTTCTCCGCCCAGGGACTGGTCTGTGCTGTCCTCATCATTATCCTATCATCCTCATCGACTGCAGATCGCCGTAGTGGCGTCAAATTGAAAGTCCTGCACCCGGCGAACGGCCTGCCCGACGGCTACATGATTAAATAAATTAAACAAAACTCAGCGTGTCATCTTTACGGTGAGGAGCAACCTATCATTTTCTTAATGTTGTTGATATTCCCCTAATATTGTTGAAATACCACCCTGAAGTTTCCATTGTTTTATTTTTGAAAAACATACAAATCCTAAACTAAAGCCAATATATCAAGCCAATATATCAAAATCCAAAGCCAATACACCAAAATCAAAATACAATCAAGAAACCTATGGAACATTTTTGTTCTACTCAAAAATAAACGTTATTTATAGCAAAATTGAAATAATCAATATTTAATTTAGGTTATACTCGAAAATTGTTGATTTGTAACGTGATAGACAGGATTGTTGTTGTAAAACCTAAATAAAAAAATAGAGATTTATCACATTGCTCTAGAAAACACAATTTTCTCAATATTCTACAATTAAAAACAAATACAGAAACAAAATATATCAAACAGCGCTTCACTACTTCATCGAACTTACATAAAACATGTTTCTGCTATTCATAAACTTTCGCATTTATCGATAATAACAAGAAACTCTTGTCGTTGATCATTATGAAAAACAGTCTATCGAGTACGATTAACAGCAATAATAGTAATAATATAGACTTTTTATGATTGTGCGTGTAAACTGCACTTGCATCTTAAATAATTGCTTTGGTTACATACGAGATCGGCTAATTTTTATTAATTATAAAATGCAATTTATATTTTATAAGGATATATAATACACAATGGACTTAAACTGAACGATGTGTGGTTCTAAATATGTGCAAATAAAAAAACAAAGAAAATTCGTCAGCTCTCAGTTTCTGTCTCATACATTCATTTATGTTTCTCTCCCCACCAGTGCTACCGGCACTACCGGTGATCCTAACATTTACTACATCTTTTATGTATTGTTCGAAAATAACCAATCCAAAATTTTGGTAGAGCGCTCCTCTCTCTCTATGGCAAAGTCACTTCATTGCTCTCTAGACCGCTATTGTTTTCAAAAATGGTTCAAATGGCTCTGAGCACTATGGGACTTAAGTTCTGAGGTCATCAGTCCCCTAGAACTTAGAACTACTTAAACCTAACTAACCTAAGGACATCACACACATCCATGCCCGAGGCAGGATTCTAACCTGCGTCCGTAGCGGTCGCGCGGTTCCAGACTGTAGCGCCTAGAATCGCTCGGCCACGCCGGCCGGCGCTATTGTTTTCGTCTGCAGTTGCTTGCATTTTGTAGCTTCAAGCTGTCAAAAGCGCTACTAGGCGTTTCTTTAAGCTACAACGTGACTGTATTAGTGTCTTAGTAGTAGAGAGCAAATATATTAAAACTTCATGCGTGATGCAGTATTTTTTCACGCATCTCAGTGTTTATGAACAAAAATATTTCATTGTTCATAAACACTGAAATGCGTGAAAAAATACTGCATCATGCATGAAGTTTTAATATATTTGTTCTCTACTACTAAGACACTAATACAGTCACGTAGTAGCTTAAAGAAATGCCTAGTAGCGCTTTTGACAGCTTGAAGCTACAAAATGCAAGCAACTGCAGACGAAAACATAGCGCCGGCCGGCGTGGCCGAGCGATATATGTCGATTTTTTACAATATACAGGGATTTACAGTGAATTTTTCCGGCTAATCAAGCCTACCATAGTGGACGGCACTGCTAGATATTATTTCCTAGAACAGTTAGACCGTAATTTTTATGCTGCATCTCAAAACTATGTTTTTGGTTAAAACCCGTCTTCCATCCATGTTGTCATGTATTTATATTAGCAAAGAGGTATCGCTTTTTATTCACTCTCTCATTATCTTTTTAGGTAAATAATTTTGTCTTGCTGTTGCTCTGGGGTGCTTCCAATGCTTTTCGTGTTTCAAGTATTTTCTGAAGGTTACATATTTTTGAAACTGAGTGTGCTGTCCGCTTCATTATTACTCAGTTAATCAAATGCCAGGCTAGTTTCGCTATTGATATACACCATTCAGTCCGCTAACTCTTGGACCTAAGCTATTGTAAACTGTAATACAGAAACAAGAAAGTAAATATAATCACGAAACAGGGCTATTTCGAGTGGACGAACTGTAAAAGTTGCCAAAGTTAGCGAAATGTCGATAAAGTTTTCATACTCCTACACTTTTTCTTACACACGCAAACACATACACATACACACACACACACACACACACACACACACACACACACACACACACACACTGCTCATTAAACTGTTGGCCAATGGTGTTCGTGAGATCTTTTGTTGTAAGTGATGTAACTAGAGTTGTAAAACTATCGTCGGCTACCGTAGACTATCATAAGTAACCGTAGACCACAATGGTTCTCCTTGTAGCCTTGGTCAGCTGAGATTGTAACCGCTACCTGTTGGATGTTACCACTTTTCGATCGCTTTGTTAATCTATGCGTTCAGTGTCTTACTAGATTCCCCCAGAAACCAGAAACAGTGAACTATCTAGAAACTGAGTGAGGTTATTCAAAGGGCCACATAATCTTCAGAATCTTTTTTGTTCTACGTAGTTAGTCTCATGTCTTTACTTAAAAATAAACAGCATTTATAGCAAAATCGAAACTGTCAATATTTAATTTAGGTTTTATTCGAAAATTGTTGATTTGTTTTGTGAAACAGTGGGATGTAGTAAAAATAAAAATAAACAATACAGATTCTTTACATAGCACAAAAAAGTTATTTCTTAAAAAAGTCAAAATTTAAAAAAAAATACAAAACAAAAACATACCAAACACCGCTTCAATATTTTGTCGAGCTTATATAAAACACGATTTTCGCACTTTTGAATAACAACAGCAAACTATTACCTTTGATCACGGTGAAGGACGGTCTATCGACTACAAAATAAAGACAATAATTATGTATGTCTTTCTATGTTTGTACATGTAAACAGTATTTGCATCAATAATAATTGCTTTGGCTGCATAAAAGCGCAGAAGTTACGCGGTCAGCTAATTTTTATTACTTGTTCAAAAATGGATCAAATGGCTCTGAGCTCTATGGGACTTAACATCTGAGGTCATCAGTCCCCTAGAACTTAGAACTACTTAAACCAAACTAACCTAAGGACATCACACACATCCATGCCCGAGGCAGGATTCGAACCTGCGACCGTAGCAGTCGTGCGGTTCCAGACTGAAGCGCCTAGAACCGCTCGGCCACCCGGGCCGGCGAGGCGCCGTGGTGTTCAGCGACATTCTGCCTGCACGCAAGTGATGGTCGTTTCCACGTACGGTGTAGGCCTGGTGACCTGGTCTCATGGAATGCATACGTCCAGGACACATTGGCCCCACCCCAGGCGCCAGGGTGGCCGAGCGGTTCTTGGCGCTACAGTCTGGAACCGCGCGACCGCTACGGTCGCAGCTTCGAATCCTGCCTCGGGCATGGATGTGTGTGCTGCCCTTAGGTTAGATAGGTTTAAGTAGTTCTAAGTTCTAGGGGACTGATGACCTCAGAAGTTAAGTCCCATAGTGCTCAGAGGCATTTGAACCATTTGAACCCACCCCAGGCCTCATGGTCTGTGGTGCGGTAAGATGCAACTCTTGTTCGCCATTAGTGTGTGTGGAGGGGACACTAATCAGCGCTCAGTGCGTGCAGAATGTTATTAGATCCGTTCTTTTCCGTTCTTGCAGCAGGAAGGTGATATGTTGTCCTAACACGATGCTACTCACCCACATATTGCCCGTGAAATTCAAAGTCCTCGGCAAGGCGTGCAGCAGATACCCAGGGGAGCGTGATCTCTGAACTGCAATCGAGCAGGTGCAGTATGATGGGGCGAGAAGTGACTCGTTTGACTCGTCTTCCGACAACTCTTACAGAACTACTAGGCCGAGTAGACGTGAATAGCAAACAATCAAAAAAAGAAAGCAGAGTAGATGAAAATGGAGATAAAACTGCGTCTGTTCCCCAGAACATAATTTTTAACAGCTGACGTCCCTAGTTTTGGTTGCAATGGAAAGAATAAGAACACTAGTTTCGTTCAAACAATAGACCATCATCAAGGCATTAAGAACGACATAATTTACAACTTATGCATCCAAATATAATTATTTGCATCCAGGGTCCGTTATTTATGAGCCGCATCAAAGTTGACATGTAAGAAAGCACCCGAGTTACACATGAAGCAATATGTTGTTAGACCGAAGCACAAGGTCGTAATTAAATAGCTGCACTGATGGTGACTCAATGAAAAAATGACATACACCTACTGTGCCAAATCATAGATTTTCCAAAGCAATTAAAATCTGTAAATCATCGCCTAATTAAAAAATTATGAATTATATGGTTAAAATGGCTCTGAGCACTGTGGGACTTGACTTCTGAGGTCATCAGTCCCCTAGAACTTAGAACTACTTAAACCTAACCAACCTAAGGACATCACACACATCCATGCCCGAGGAAGGAATCGAACCTGCGACCGTAGCGGTAGCGCGGTTCCAGACTGTAACGCCTAGAACCGCTCGGCCACCTCGGCCGGCTAAGAATTATAACCATCACGTTCGTTGCAAATGGAGTCGTATCTCACAACACACAACTTTCTGTAACTCATTAGCTACAATGCAAAGACTCTACTGAAACGATATGAAAATCCAGAATGAATACCTTATTTTTAGCGGAATGTACGCTTTATGAATTATGACAAAGTAGGAGACAGGTACTGGTGGATCTGAAGCTGCAGTAGGTAAGTCGATAAGAGTATCGCCTGCAAAAGCAAATGCCCCAGGATGGAATCGTGCCTGGCACACTGATTAAATCTAAGGATTTTCAAAACAGTGCACAATTCATTGCCGGACCATTCAGGAAGTATTTCCTTGGCTGTAAATATACTACTTCTCCGTGATACCCAGGAACGCTAGTCTAACAAGTTAAGCAGAAGAGAGTGTGTGGAGAGGAAAAATAAGAGATAAGTGCTGGCAAAACAGAGATTGTGAGCCCAGATAACAAGTGGTGACTGGATTGTTCAGTAACAGCATTATCCGTTCCCAAGTCCGAATCCCTACCCGGAGAATAGCTTTAAGGTCCTAGAAAGTTTTGACGTAAATAATTTCTGAGTAATAAAAAAATTGTTGACGGGACTTCATAGTTCAACATAAATTTAACAATAAGGTCGTGTAGTTGGAACAGAATCTTGGGTTTGACTGACATAGGCACTCCCGCAAACCAAGGAACGGCAGGCATCATGTGGCGCTGGTTGCCTCTACGACGGGGGTAGCAATATACGACATCCGTGCTGTATTAACACGCGTTGGTAGCACGTAAGCCCAGGTATTTCGGCGTACGTTAGACGTTCAGACAGGGATCATTTTCACGCAATGACACAGACACGACGTAGACTTCAAGGAAATATACCAGTGACTTACTTTGCTCTAAACAGACTTATCCAAGATGATTAGCAGACGATGCTACTAAAAAAGCAATCATACAGTAATCGCAGAAAAAATACCTGTTCGATCGTATGACCCTTAAGTGCACCACGTGACCACGCATTATCAGAATCCGCGCGACCATGTAGAAATAGCTTTAGCGATGCCTTTGCCATTGGAACGCTACGCACCGATCGGAACGCTATGCCCCGATCTTTCTTCCGTTCCAAAGCAGCTTAACAGGAACACTGGGAGTGCATCGAACAAGTTTCGACCGATTACGAATGACGATGAAATCGTTAAACTTTACGTAGACATTTCGCTGTTACGTTTAACACGTTTTGCTGCTGCTTGGAATGCTAGAAAAAAATTATATCGCAAGAAAACTGTAGCGTATTTACGCCCTATCAGTTGATAACTGGGTAAATTTCTGTGAATATTGCAAACGTGTATTTCGAAATTAGATGTATAAAGTATTGTACTAACCCTCCGCCACACACCGTTGGTTGGCTTGCAGAGTATAAATGTAGATGTAGATTTATGAGGGGGGTGGGGAGAAAACAGCGTTAGCGAACCATTCGTATGATCATAAGGAAATACAGTTTTTTTGGACATTTTAAATTAAACTGGAATAGTTTGATACAGCACGTAACTGCACATTGACAATTTAAGTATTTCGTAAAATTTATAAATTATACGTTAAGGGGTCTATGGTGCTGACTAACTTGCTAAAAGCAAGATTGTAAAAATTAGAGCTAAATATATTTATGCTCACATTGTAACAATGTTCAGATAAAAATTATTTGTTAAATTGTAAAATAGAGATGAATGTTACAAATAATTCTTTAAGAATGGTGAAAATTAATGAGTACTAATCATTTTAGGCGCAAGCTGCACTGAGTCATAGTGAGCCTTGGGATCTAACTTGCAGTTGTAAAAAGTTTTCTATTGTACTGAGCCTTCGGCAGTCTGTCAGTGTAATGTATAATGAAATAACGAAAATAAAATAAGTCCAGTGCAGTTATTTCAGTTCAAATGGTTCAAATGGCTCTAAGCACTATGGGACTTAATATCTGAGGTCATCAGTCACCTAGACTTAGAACTACTTAAACCTAACTAACCTAAGGACATCACACACATCCATGCCCGAGACAGGATTCGAAATTGCGACCGTAGCAGCAGCACGGTTCCGGACTGAAGCGCCTAGAACAGCTCGGCTATTATTTCAGTGTTTCGAAAATGAAAAAGTTGTGCTATTATCAGTATTTGCAAAACTTAAAATAATGGAGACGTAAGGTAATTCGAAGAGGTGGCTCCGCTCGTAGTTTACTCCATATCTAAAGAGGTGTGTGGTTTGTAAAGTCTTACAGCTAATGAAGACCTTACTGAGCTGTAGAGCGATTCTTTTTCAGACATACACTATTCAAAATGTATTGACTTAAAAGTGGACTGCGTCCACAATATTGTTCTGTAACACTTACAAAACAAACTGTTTATTAATTATTGCAAAAATGCAGTGTGAGACATAGCGGCCAAGTTGTACCGAAAATTTCAGTTTGTCTAGCCGCACTGTTTACAGATTAGAGTTGGCTTAAGCGTTTCGATTACACATTTACTCGAAATCACATGTGATCAAATGTATCCGAGCACCTCCAAAAACATATGTTTTTCATATTAGGTGCTTTGTGCTGACACCTGCTGCCAGGTACTTCATATCAGAGACCTCAGTAGTCATTTCACATCGTGAGACAGCAGAATGTGGCGCTCCACAGAACTCATGGACTTCGAACGTAGTCAGGTTATTGGGTGTCACTTGTGTCATAGGTCCGTACGCGTGATTTCAACACTCCTAAACATCCCTAGGTCCACTGTTCCCGATGTGATAGTGAAGTGGAAACGTGAAAGGACACACACAGCGCAAAAGCGTACAGGCCGACCTCGTGTGTTGACTGACAGAGACCGCCGACAGTTGAAGAGGATCGTAACGTGTAATAGGCATCAGGATCCACTGCAAGTACTATGACATTAGGCGGGAGGTGAAAAAACTTCGATTTCATGGTCGAGCGGCTGTCATAAGCCACACATCACGTCGGTAAATGGCAAACGACGACTAGCTTGGCGTCAGGAGCGTAAATGATGGACTATTGAACAGTGGGAAAACGTTGTGTGGGGGGACGAATCACGGTACACAATGTGCCGATTCGCTGGCAGGCTGTAGGTATGGCGAATGCCAAGTGAACGTCATCTGCTAGTGTGTGTAGTGCCAACAGTAAAATTCGGATGCGGTGGTGTTACTGTGCGGTCGTGTTTTTCATGGAGGACGGTTGCACCGCTTGTTGTTTTGCGTGGCACTGTCACAGCACAGGCCTACAGTGATGTTTTAAGCACCTTCTTGCTTCCTACTGTTGAAGAGCAATTCGGGGATGGCGATTGCATCTTTCAACACGATCGAGCACCTGTTCATAATGCACGGCCTGTGGCGGAGTGGTTACAAGACAATAACGTCACTGTAATGGACTGGCCTACACAGAGTCCTGACATGAATCCTATAGAACATCTTTGGGATGTTTTGGAACGCCGACTTCGTGCCAGGCCTCACCGGACCACATCGCTACCTCTCCTCAGTGCAGCACCCCGTGAAAATGGGCTGCGATTCCCCAAGAAACCTTCCAGAACTCTATTGAACGTATGCCTGCGAGAGTGTAAGCTGTCATCAAGGCTAAGGGTGGGTCAACACCATATTGAATTCCAGCATTGCCGATGGAGGGCGCCACGAACTAGTAAGTCATTTTCAGCCAGATGTCCAGATACTTTTGATCACATAGTATAATGTATATAATCTATTCACTAACATATCGGCACTCTAAACCACCTCTCATTCGCAGTACTGTCACGATTTTTTTGCAGCAACTAATCCTGTAAAAACTGATATAGCACTGCTCGTTTTAATTTTCACACCTTTCTTTGTGAAAGCATTTTGAAGTAATTTGCTGTTCTAAACCTACTCTGGAACATTGAAGTCCCTGACGCCAATGCAGGAAAACGACTTTATAAGGAGAGAGGTACAGTCATTACAGTGGCCGCACACTATGGTGTAAGAACACCAGAGTTCAAAAGTACTTTTCCATTCACATTCACATTCGTAACAGCTTGAAAATACGAGGGTTCTTCAGAAAGTAAATTCTGATCGGTCGCGAAATGGAAACCACTGGAAAATCCAGTAAAGCTTTGCATAGATGTGTTGGGCAGTGTCTCTAGTATGTTTGTCGATCGTGTCGCGTCGCTCTTTTCAGTTTTGAGTCAACAGTGAACACGTAAAGATGCGTAGGGAATAGCGTCTCCCGCAAAGTATGAGGGCCTGGTTAGAGATTCCGCCTGTGTAATGCAGCCCACATAACACAACTGTGGAGCAGTCCCCTCTTCTTGCCAGTTCTCGGCCGCACACTTCAGGGACAATGAAGACGCTCCTGCAGCGTTTCCTATGAGAACTGTTTGATCACCCACAATACAGTCCGTAATTAGCTCCCCCTGAGTCTCATCTCTGCTCACAAGAACCGCTGCATATGAAGACAAATTGTTTCCACAGGCAACGAGCTGCAGATCAGTGCAGATAACTGGCCGAAAGCACAGGCGGCTGCTTTCTATGATGACGATATTGTAAAGTTGATACACTACGACAACACTCGAAGTTTGAGCGGCGACTATTTAGAGAAGTAGCTGGAAGGTGTACCTAACTGTTGCAAAAAAAAAAAAGTTTCTGGTTTTCACTATGGTTTCCATTTCGCGACCGATCGGAACTTACTTTCTGGACAGCCCTCGTAGTTGAGAGACCTTTCAGCTTCGATAAAGCATCCAAAAAAGCTAACGGAACGAAAAATGCAGAACAAGTGAAGTTACTATTGCTCCACGATTGGCGAGCAAGTACACTAACTTGTTTTTGTTTCCAGCTTGAATTGTTGTCGAAAGGAAAACACTAGCCGGCCTGGTTCACGTGAATAGTAATTGAGTCAGTGTGGCCAGATGTTCTCAGTGAGTATACAGATATGTTCGAGACACTGAACTGCGCTTGCTTTGCCAGCCTTTAACTTAAAGACAAATACTAAAACGGTCCTGGATAACAAAGCCACAGATGTGGAAGTGGCAAGGGCTGGTTACTCAGAAAATAAATATTTTTGTCTAAGTGTAATAAATTTACTTCCTAGAATTATTTTATGTCTTCTCTCTTTTTTTAAATAAAAATAGGATATTTCATTCAATAGTAAACCTGATATAAAATCAACTCGTCGAAATAATAATTAAATCAGCAGATCAATGCAGTGAGCTCACTATTACTGCTGTTATCTTAATTTGAATCCAAAGTTTCCAGATAAAACTAAAGACAGAATTGAGAAAATATAGCGTGCTTTAACACAAATGGTCTTCAGTGAATCTTTCCGTATTCAGTACTAATTTGCGTGAAACTAAAGACTCCGAAAGCATTACTTCCAACTCATTTTAAGAAATTATTCCTTAAGTTTCTTATAAACGTACTTAACAGGACGCGTCTCTGTTACACAGTGAGAAAAATTTAATAAGAAATACATGAGCCAAACTGGTGAATGAATATCCATCCGTATTAAGAAGCGGAATGGTGCCATGCTGCCTGCAGTTTACATACTCATACGATCGTTAATGAGAGCTAGCTTAATATAGATAACATAAAATGGATCAAGCTACCAGAACGGGAATCGCAGCTCACAATATATACAGCGGAATTGCGAAAGCAAAACAGGCAGTTGAAATTTTACCAGTGTTCTCTACAATTGGCATTAAAAGTAAGCTGAAGCAGAACACGAATTCAGAAGCTGACTGCTGGAGGTATTGCCGTAAAACAGTAAAAACCTTGAAATGTATGCACTGTTTCACTGGATAAACAGACTAGCACGGAGGAAGTAAAAGCAAGAGCACTGCCAGGAGCATTAAAAAAACACGTGGGTCTGAACACCGTTACAAGATTTTCCCAGAGGCACATACTCACCAGTTCAGCCACTTCATCCATTACTGTTGAGGCCACCTCCTGGCCCCAACAATTTGGTTCGGAAGTGTCGACTACCAAGTCAGCTGCTGCCACTCATACAGAGGACGCTCTGGCTGTGATGTCACCAACAGCTCAGACATGTAGCTTCACCAGTAAAAGTTTGATGTGTGGGCATTATATTTTGGCTGGCGGCTTTGTTTTCTTGTATAGGCCATAGCGCCATGGTGGATAGGACTAGGTGCAGATACAACGTTCCGTCCTCAGCTCCCATTACTAGAACAACAGTAATAGCCCTGATACAACCCTTGACGTATTGGTCAGAAAGACTATTAGACGGGTCGCCTCCCAGAACTTGACTTTCTATAGACACTCTAAAACCACACCTCCTACACTCACTGAATGAGTTTACAGCTTTACAGATGGGACATATTACTGCTGAGCATATGTTTCAGTATGTACAGCAGTATAGCAGTTCTCAAACTGTATCCAGGTGTATACATGATGCCGAGCTACACAACCAGTGCCACCCAACTTCGAGACGAGGACTATTTGCAATGCCCAGTGATGCAGTTGGCCACCTACTGTTGGATTAACGTTAAGAAGCTATGGGTAAGTGTATGTGGACTACCTGGCGTCTTCACGCGCCGTCATCTACTGGATGATTGCCTCCTGGTTGTGTCTACTTTCACGGATGGACGGGAGCTGGTTGCTGCCTGGGTACTATCGCAGCACTCTAGTCCTTGTAGACCATGTTGTCACCATACAGAGTGGGCACACGCCATCGACGTCTGTCATGCTGCAATTAGAGTACCGTCCTTATCTGTTCAAATGGTTCAAATGGCTCTGAGCACTATGCGACTTAACTTCTGAGGTCATCAATCGCCTAGAACTTAGAACTACTTAAACCTAACTAACCTAAGGACATCACACACATCCATGCCCGAGGCAGGATTCGAACCTGCGACCGTAGCGGTCGCTCGGCTCCAGACTGTAGCGCCTAGAACCGCACGGCCACTCCGGCCGGCTCCTTATCTGTGCTGTACTTTCCGTCCAGAGTCGGGCAAGCAGCTTAGACGTGGATGTCACTCCTCAGCGGCCGTGCGCTGTCCCTGTCAGCTGCCGCCTTCCTGCCGCCGTCGGCCGGTGACGCTGCGTATACACGTCTCCGCTCAGGCGGTCCTCCTGAGACAGCTCGCTGAGCTTCTGCGGCTCAGTATCTCAACTGTGGCAGACGGTCTCCACTGCAATGGTGACCACACCTCTGTATCTAACACAAAGTCTGGTGCATTCACGGATCAGTGCTATTTCCCCGATAATTAGGTTTAAAGTTGAGCACCAAAATAAAGTAGCCATCAACTATCTCGATATTACAGTTGTAAGAGAGACGGGTAAACACCGCTTTAGCTTGTACAAAAAACCGGCCTGTGCAGACATTTTTATTGACTCTAAGTCCTAGCACTCTGAAAGAATCAAGATAGCATATTTTCGATCAATGATTAATAGTTCATGAGAGAATTAAAGAAATCGCTGTTATAAAACAAGTTTCAGTAAGCAACGGTTATCCAGTCTCAGCAGTAACAGAGGACTGAAAGACAGCAACAGCGTAAAACCAATGTCAGCACTTTAATAGGTGAACAGGAAGATAAGAAAGTCGTGTACAGTGTCCATGAGTTACAAGGGACGTGGGGCAGACGTTATTGCTAGACAATTTCGCAGCACCAGTTTGTGTCATAAATTAATGACGTTATTCGTTTCAGACTGAGGCACTGCGTGAAAAGAAGAGTCTCGAAATTCACGCAGCAGGTATATAAACTGTGTGGAAACTGTCCAAAAGTTTACGCAAGTTGAACGGGCAGGGTGTCTGAAATACGCTTCAATAAAATAGCATTTGGTGAGAATTTTCTAACATCGAAGCATGCTGTTGGAACTATTAATATATGTTTGGAAGGGCTGCACAATGAACCTAGAGGATACCTCCTGACATTGATGGAAGAAAGCGAGATATCTTACACACCGTCTGCAATATCCTGGCAACACCTTAAATCAGCAGAAAGATTTAATGAACAGTTCATTTCTTAGAAACTTTGAAAGCCTCTTCTAGTCGTCCACCTCATGGCAGTACACGTGTGATCGACAGCCCCACTCACCGAGTAGAGACAGCGGCAGTGTATCGGCTCACACACCGTCCTAGCAGCAGGCCAGCGTGCAGACTGACTTCCTTACATACTGCAAAACTGCGCGCCGTACAACGCCACCGTGGTTCAAAATGGTTCAAATGGCTCTGAGCACTATGGGACTCAACTGCTGAGGTCATTAGTCCCCTAGAACTTAGAACTAGTTAAACCTAACTAACCTAAGGACATCACACACATCCATGCCCGAGGCAGGATTCGAACCTGCGACCGTAGCGGTCTTGCGGTTCCAGACTGCAGCGCCTTTAACCGCACGGCCACTTCGGCCGGCAACGCCACCGTGCAGAAGTAAATAAAGATAACCACAACTGTAGCACTCTGTCCCTATAACTATAGTTGCTGCACATGGTTTCACTCTTATAATTTATTGTTTTAAAATTTTTTACGGTGTGTTACTTTCAATATTTTAATTTATGTAGTTCATAATATTTAATGACACTTGGTGCAATTATAGGTCCTCTACATAATTCCATTTCTATAATTTAGCAATCTTTATGTCTTTCGATATTTATACATCCATTGTTCAAGGCCTATGGGTTTAATATTTTAACGAAAAAATCTTTACATAACTTTATTTTTATACTTTCGTAGGAAGAACTTCTGACTATATTTTCAAAGATTCGAGCTTTGAATATCTTCAGATACTTATTCAGTTTTTCGCTGCTTTACTTTTAAAATCTACTATTTCATCCCCCTTTTACAGCTTTACGCATTCATTCCGGTATCTCAAAAGAAGGTTTTCTTACGTTACTGACTTTTTGCAATTTTAGTGTACGACTCTCTTGCTGAAACCATACCATCCATGCCTCCATCCCTCCCAACCCACAGATCCCTCGTCTTCTTTGTCCCTTGTCAATACCCCTCACTGCATTTTATAATTTCACTATTTTATACTGTTTACATTTTACGTACGCATTGTTGTACACAGTGTATCAATGACAATTTTTAAATAATTATATGTGCTATAGTTTTAGCACATCGATCTTGTTAAACTCATGATATCCCCACCACGCTTTCCCTGCTTCCTTTCCCCTCCCTCTGTCAGCCTTGTTCCATTTTCCGTTCCCCCTCCTGTCCCCCTTCCCTATCTCCACATCTACCCATTTAAATCAATGACTACAGTTCCAAAATACTGCACTCTGATACGTTGTTCTGAATAGACAAGACGGGTGACTGATCCAGTTACTTATGTACGAGGGCGGTTCAGAAAGTAACCTCCGATTGGTCACAGTGCGGGTTGTGGGGGGAGTAGCGACGCCATCTGTGCGTTCACGCACTCAACAGGTCAGTCGGCATCAAGCCGTGGTCGAGTGAACGTCGTACCTGCGCTAGTTTAGTTTTTGTGGCAGTTTGAAATGTGTGCTACAATAGAAAACCCCGCCAAATGTGAAGTGCGTGCTGTCATAAGGTTTTTTACAGCCAAAGGATATTCTGCAGCAGCTATTCATCGTGAGCTTTGTGCCGTGTACGGACCAAGAGTTATGAGTGAAGGAGTTGTCCGTGAATGGGTACGTTTATTTAAAAGTGGACGAGAAAACGTTCATGATGAAGAGAGGAGTGGTAGACCATCATTGGTGACTGACGAACTCGTTCAGACAGTTGATGCAAAAGTTCGTGAAAATCGACGTTTCTCAATGTCGGAGTTGTCTACTGGTTTTCCACAGATTTCTAAGACTCTCTTGTACGAGATAGTGACAGCAAGATTGGGTTACCGTAAGTTCTGTGCACGATGGGTGCCCAAAATTCTTACCAACCACCACAAAACTCAAAGAATGGCCTCTGCATTAGACTTTCTGTCACGTTATGAGGACGAAGGAGAACCATTGTTAAACAGAATCGTGACCGGTGACGAAACCTGGATTAAGTACGTGAACCCTGAGACAAAAGAACAATCAAAGATGTGGGCACATTCAAATTCGCCTACCAAACCAAGAAAAGCCTCGCAAGATTTTTCTGCCAGAAAACTGATGGCAACGGTGTTTTGGGATGCCAAAGGGTTGTTGTTGGTTGAATTCATGGAACGTGGTACGACCATTAATCAAGACGTGTACTGTGAAACAATAAAAAAGTTACGACGGGCTATACAGAACAAACGCCGTGGTATGCTGACTTCCGGTATCGTTTTTTTGCACGATAACGCCCGTCCTCACTCTGCTCGCAGAACAACGGCCCTTCTTGAGTCCTTCAAGTGGGACGTTATCAACCATCCACCTTACAGCCCAGACCTGGCGCCAAGTGATTATCACCTCTTCATGCATTTGAAGAAATGGCTCGGGTCACAGCGGTTTGATGACGACGAAGAGCTCAAAGATGCGGTCACAGGCTGGCTCCAGGCACAAGCGGGTGATTTTTATGCAGAAGGAATTTCAAAGCTTGTGAAGAGATACGATAAGTGCCTCAATCGCTATGGAAACTATGTAGAAAAATAGTGCAAAGATGTAGTTGTAAGATGTATATATTAAAATATTTTTATTTAACTTGGTGTATTTTTTAAAATCAACCGGAGGTTACTTTCTGAACGGCCCTCGTAAATTCTACATGTATCTACAATTCTTTTGTTAAAGACCTTTCAACAGCCAAGTTCGCATAAAATATGTTTTTAGACAACCTGTTTATCAGACTATGGGATGTCATCTTCAGGTCTTAAAATCTTTTTGTTTTAAAACATGTTCATTTAACGCTGGCCTTATGCACAAGACGTCAAGTGGAAAAAAAGCAGTTTATAAAAGGTTTGTCATCGTCAAAATATTTAAAAAAACATAGAGCGCCTTATGCAATAGACTACGTCCACATACAAATTGCTCAAAGTTGCTTGTTGCATCATACAAACACGGTACACAGAAGCACAACTGCTTACATATTCTGGACGTATTCCAAACAGTGCGAATCCATTTGAAAGTTTAGATTATGTCCATCATACGTAAACAGTTGTGCTTCACTGTACCATGTACCGCGTTTGCATGATGTAATAAGCAACTGTGAGCAATATGTATATGGACATAGCTTGTCGCACAAGCTGTTTTATAATTTTTAAATATTTCAGCAATGACAAACCTTTTATTGTGAGCTATTTTTATCCACTTGACATCAGGTCAGAGTAAAATGAACGTGTTTTACAACAAAAAGATTTTAATACTTTAAAATGACAGCGTAGGCTTTTATATCACTTGTCTTAAAAAAAATATTTTATGCGATCTTGACTATTGAATGGCTTTTAACAATTAAACATATCGCCTTGAGTTTTCTCAAAATGAGAAAATTCAGTACAATTCTTTTCTTTTCTACTATTGTAAAATATTTAATGGTACATATTTAGTTTTACTTTACTTTAAATCTGAAAATGATCCATAGTAACCGAAACTTGTAATAGAATTAAAATAGTGTGCAACTGAGACGGAATAATATAAGAGAATTATCTTCAATATCTGTTCAGGGATGTCTTACTAGCGGTGCGCCACTCGTTTCCAGTCATCACCACCAGTCTCAACCCACGTCCAGCCAAAGGAAGCGGCGCTTCATTCTTATCTTCAGACAGCCGTTTCCTCCGTCTCTGCACGGGCCAATCCGACCCGAACACACTGTTAAATTTCATTCGAAGCAAGAGGTCACAACACCTCTATTCTGATTAATAGTTTCACTTAAAAGAGAATGTTTTAATTACTATTGTATATATCTGAGCGATGACTCTTCTGTCGGGCGTGTCCAGCTGAATATATAGGGTGTCTCACTTAACTCAGCCACCTCAAATATCTCTGGAACAACAATAGATATTCAAAAACGGGCTTTCACCAGCATGAACGTACGGCAGGGGCTTGGGAAACCAAATACTATGCGAAATTTCAAAAAGTAAACAAATACTATTTTCAACACAAACTTGTGTATTCTTAAATGGACACACCCCTGTTATTTCGTACGCAGTGAACAGCATGAAGAATCACAAAAATAATGGCGTTGGTTGCTTCACAATACGTCAATTACATCCCGAGAAACTGCGAAACTTCCCGGGTTCGATTCCCCGCGGGGTCAGGGATTTTCTCTGCCTCGTGATGGCTGGGTGTTGTGTGCTGTCCTTAGGTTAGTTAGGTTTAAGTAGTTTTAAGTTCTAGGGGACTGATGACCATAGATGTTAAGTCCCATAGTGCTCAGAGCCATTTTGAACTGCGAAACGAAGTTGACGCTTGAAATAAATGAAGCGCACAGCTAGCGCACGTCCTGAGACTGAAGTGTGCACCTCACGCTGCCGGTCATCGTGATGTGATTGACGTACTACGTCAGTGGAGTGTTAATATATGGCGTGGTATTGTATGACAACACACCATTGACCCATATTTCATTGATGGCACTCCTAAAGGGTGACAGTGCTGTACCTTACTTGAACCGGTCCACCTCTTATAATGTGTCAAATAATGCCGTATCAGAATGATGGATGTCCTGCGCATAATGTTTATCGTTGCGAAATAACAACTAGAGGTACAATTAATGGTAACGTACTTGGTTTCAAGTTTCTCAAACTCATAAGTTCTGAAATATGTGGCTTGTAAAGGATAGCAACGGAGTCACAGTTTCTGATGTGATGCGTCGCATGTAGTACTGTGCTCAGAGCAGAGGTTGCCTGCACTGGCGCCTGTATCCCGCCGTAAATATACCAATATCACCACGCACGCTCTACCCTCAATGTGCAAGTGTCTCCTAATTTGGTCTGCTGAACTGCTCTCATACTGTAACATTAAAACCTGTTTTCTTGTGGCTTGTTACATTTGCCGTCATCTAGTCGATATGCCAGCCTTCAGTAATGAAGAAAAACCAGATATTATTTTAATTTATGGCGAATGTCACAGAAATACAACCGCAGCTGTGACACTGTATGCTGAAGGCTATCCTGATCGGCCATGTCCGTCTCGTCGAACCATTGGCAACATTTGCGACACACTCACGGAAAGAGGAAGCTGGGCTCCAACAAAACGTCGACGTACAACGCCAGCGACTGGCAATGGAAACGAAACTGCTGTTCTGGCTGCTGTAGCGCACAACCCTCAGGTGGATGTACGAGAAATTGCACGAGATGTAGGAATAAGCCACAGTAATATGTGCAGAATCTTGCATCGGCATCGATTTCATCCGTTCCATATCTCACTGCACCAAGAACCGGGAATGACTTCCATTCTGTCGTTTTGCACTTCAGCAGTTGCAAGGTAATCTAATTATTTGCGGACGCGGCTTCATTTACAAATCATGGTAATGTGAATCTGCGGAACATGCACTACTAGTCCGCGCAAAATCTCCACCGATTCGCCAAGTTGCTCGTCAATGACAGTAGAGTGTCAATGTGTGGTGCAGTATCATTGCTAACTGATTGTAGGTCTCTATTTTTTCCGTGGAACATTGAATGGACACCGATATGCATCATTTCTTCAACACACACTAGCGCACCTCATGGAGGATCTAGGATTGGAAACTCGTCTATCAATGTGGTTCCAACATGATGGATGTCCCTCACACAATGAAAAAGTTGCCAGAGACGTTCTAGATGCGACATTTCCAAATAGGTGGATGGGGCGGGGAGGTGCTGTGCGATGGCCGACTTGACGCCATTAGACTTCTTTCTCTGGGGCGCGATGAGAGACAGAGTGTATCTACATCTACTTCTATATGGTTACTCTGCAATTCACACATAAGTGCCTGGCAGAGGATTCATCGAACCATTTTCATACTACTTCACTACATTCCACTCTCGAATGGCGCGTGGGGAAAAGGAACACCTAAATCTTTTCGTTCGAGCTCTGATTCCTCTTATTTTATTATGATCATCATCTCTCCCTACGTAGATGGGTGTCAACAAAATATTTTCGCATTCGGAAGAGAAAGTTGGTGATTGAAATTTCGTAAATAGATCTCACCGCAAAGAAAACCGCCTTTGTTTCAGTGACTGCCACCCCAACCCGCGTATCATATCGGTGACACTCTCACCCCTATTGCGCGATAACAGGAAACAGGCTACCCTTCTTTGCACTTTTTCGATGTCCTCCATCAATCCTACCTCGTAAGGATTCCATACCGCGCAGCAACATTCCAGCAGAGGACGGACGACTTTAATGTAGGCTGTCTCTTTAGTGGGTTTGTCGCATCTTCTAAGTGTTCTGCCAACAAAGCGCAGTCTTTGTTTCGCCTTCCCCACAATATTATCTATGTGGTCTTTCCAATTTAAGTTGCTGGTAATTGTAATTCCTAGGTATTTAGTCGAATTGACAGCCCTTAGATTTGTGCGATTTATCGTATACCCAAAATTTATCGGATTTCTTTTGTACCCATGTGGATAACATCACACTTTTCTTTGTTTAGCGCCAATTGTCACTTTTCGCACCATACAGAAATTCTCTCTAGCTCATTTTGTAATTGGTATTGATGGTATGATGATTTTACTTGACGGTAAATTACAGCATCATCTGCAAACAATCCAAGGGGGCTTCTCAGATTATCACCTAGATCATTTATGTAAATCAGGAACAGCAGAGGGCCTATGACACCACCTTGCGGAACGCCAGATATTACTTCTGTTCTACTCGATGGTTTACCGTCTATCACTACGAACTGTGACCTCTCTGAGTGGAAATCACGAATCCAATCACACAACTGAGACGATACTCCATATGTACGCAATTTGATTAATAGGCGCTTGTGAGGAACGGTATCAAAAGCCTTCTTGAAATCTAGGGATATGGAATCGATCTGAGATCCCTTGTCGACAGCACTCATTACTTCATGGGAATAAAGAGCTAGCTGTGTTGCACAAGAACAATATTTTCTGAATCCGTGTTCGTTATGTATCAATAAGTCACTTTCTTCAAGGTGATTCATAATGTTCGAGTACAGTATATGCTCCAAAATTCTACTGCAAATTGAGGTCAGTGATATTGGTCAGTAATTCAATGGGTTACTCCTATTTCCTTTCTTGAATATTGGTGTGACCTGGCTACTTTCCAGTCTTTAGGAACAGACCTTTCGTCAAGTGAATGGTTGTGTATGATTGCTAAGAAACGCGCTATTGTGTCTGCACACTCTGAAAGGAATCTGATTGATATACCATCTGGACCGGAAGACTTGCATTTTTTAAGTGATTTGAGTTGTTTCGCAACACCTAAGAATCTACTTTTATGTCACTCATGCTAACAGCTGTTCTGGGTTAGAATCCTGGAATATTTACTTCCTCTCCTTTCGTGAAGGAATTACGGAACTGTATTCGGTAACTCCGCTTTTGTGGTACCATCATCGGCAACATTTCCACCGCTATCGCGCAGTGACGGTATTGACTGTTTTTTGCCACTGCTGTACTTTACATACGACCACAATCTCTTTGGGTTTTCTACCATACATTGTGGAAACTATTAAAAGCTTCTCGCATTGACGTCCGCACTAAATTTTGAGCTTCCGTGAAACTTAGCCAGTCTTGGGGATTTTGCGTTCTTCTGAATTTGGCATGCTTTTTTCGTTGCTTCTGCAGCAGTGTTCTGATGTGTTTTGTGTACGATGAACCCCCAACAACAGTAGAGGATATGCAACGTCGTATTACTGCGGCGTCTGCAGCAATATCTGTAGTACTCTACAATATGTGCAAACACACTCTCGTTATCAGTCTGCAACCGTGTATTGATGCAAACGGTGGGCACTTCGAATATATGTTGACGTGACACAGTTTCATTGCTCAAGATCTGGGTGTATTTTCTATGCTGGAGGTAATGCACAACAATACAGTTTCTGTGGGCGACAGGGCACTAGCAAACGTGTTTAGCAAAGTGAATACAAGTGTGTTATCTCTAATTGTAGCTCTAGTTTTCATTTCGCTAGAATAAACATACGTTTACAATTTGAAAAACGAAACTTTGCATTGGACGTGTTACTTGTTTATTTTTGTGGATTGTGCATACCTTCCCATTGTGTGAGCCCCCGACACAGGCAGCGTGAGGTCCACGCTTGAGTCCCAGGACGTGCGCAAACTGTGCGCTTCATTTATTTCAAGCGTCAACTTCGCTTCGCTATTTCTCAGGATGTAATTGACGTATTGTGATGCAACCAACGCCATTAGTTTTGTGATTTTTCATGCTATTGATTGCATACGAAATAATATGGGATGTTTATTTAAAAATGCACAAGTTTGTGTTGAAAATAGTATTTGTTTAAGTTTTAAAATTTCGCGTAGTTGTTGGTTTCATACGCCCCTGCCTTACGTTCATGCTGGTGAAAACCGTTTTGAATACTTATTGTTGTTCCAGAGATATTTGAAGTAGCACGGTTAGGTGAGACACACTGTATATATCGTTCCATATCAGCGCGATGGCTCCTTGACGTTTGTTTCAGCACCGATGCGCTATAATCACCCGAACTCCTAAGGGAATCCATAATTTGTGAGAAGGGGGTTAATGGACGGAGGAAGGTGCATTGCAGTATGCGATAAACTGAGAATTTATGTCCAAGCCGATTAAGGCAATCGTTCTAGAGAATCGGAGCATCCGCATTCGAGTTCCAGTCAAGTGCAAATTTTTCAGCTTTCGGGACTGCATAATCACAATTCCTTGTGCAGCTGGAGGTCATATGTAGCCACCAATCGTTTCCCGCCGCCCGGGATTAGCCGAGCGGTCTAGGCGCTGCAGTCATGGACTGTGCGGCTGGTCCCGGCGGAGGTTCGAGTCCTCCCTCGGGCATGGGTGTGTGTGTTTGTCCTTAGGATAATTTAGGTTAAGTAGTGTGTAAGCTTAGGGGCTGATGAACTTAGCAGTTAAGTCCCATAAGATTTCACATACATTTGAACATTTTGAATCGTTTCCCTTTCCTTCCTCATCCTTCATTTCATGTAAATTAATTAGCTTCACGGTAAATGATAACAGTCAAACAGTTTCAGGATAAAGATTTACTGAAATCTTTGACCAGGTTTTCGGTGTATCTAAATATACATTTATCAGAAGCAAAAATACACCTGAACAGGGTGACACCTTCATTACCAATAAACACTTAGCAACATAACTGAGATAAAAGGGAAAAAAAGCCACTTATAGCTTTAAGTATCATGAAAATTATCAAAGTAGTAGAAGCACAGAAACTTTTAGTTACTTGCTAAAATCACATCCTGCAGTGGAGATGCATCATACAATCGTCCCAAAGGCGTGGTCAGTAGTCAAAATTAAAATATCACCTCCATCTGTAGAGCATAATTATGAAGAGATGGTCGGTGTGAACACGGCATACTATCAGTAGTTAGCCTTTGAACTAGCGTGAAGAGGGTGTGGAAGCACTAGGGCAGACAGTTTCACCGAGAGAGGGCACTTGTGGTATGCGCGAGTCACTCGCGCACATTAAAACTCCGGATACATACTCATGCGCGTCAAAGTTTTAAATGTTATGCTACTTCAAACCCTCTGTCTTAATAAATAAAACATACCTGAACCATTTAAAACAACTACATACAATTTTCAAACATCTCTCTCAAAAAGATGGATTTATTCTTAACGAACAGGTGCAGCTTAGAAACAAAAATTTTTTGGGTTGTTTCAAAGCCCTTCTTGCTCTAACGTAATATAGTCTGGCAGACTAGAAGCTAATTCTCTTGTCTGTTGACGCTGGTGAGATGCTCGTTTCCTGTCTTGTTGGGATTTTACGTATATTTTATGACTGTTGTTCGTGGTTTTGATGTGTATGTGCGGTTTAAATGATTCTGTTATGTTTTTTATTCATGACGACAGATGGTTTCGATTTACTGCGACATTTTGTTCGTTTTTGCAAGTATGTGTCCTAGCCTTTAATTTGCACGGGATTCTCGTGCATAAAACTAGTGCCCTCTCTCATTAGATATGTTCCTTAGCGCAAACTTCACCTGCTTAACACTAGAACACAGGCAAATTTGTGTTCATATTTTCTAATGTATGTTGTTGTTTTAAATGGATCTGATATGTTTTATTTATTAAGACAGAGGGTTTGAAGTAGCATAACCTTTAAAATTTTGACGTGCGTGAGTGTGTATACCTGGTTTTAATGTGCGCGAATGTCTCGCGCATACCACAAGTGCCCTCTCTGTGAAACTGTCTGCCTTAGTGCTTCCACACCCTCTTCACGTTAGTTCACGGGCTAAGTACTGATAGTATGCCGTGTTCGCATCGACCATCTCTTCATAAATATGCTGTACAGATGGAAGTGATATTTTAATTTTAACTACTGACGACGCCTTTGCCACGATTGTTTTAAATACCTCCACTGCAGGATGTGATTTTAGTAACTGACTAAAAGTTTTTGTGCGTATAATACTTTGGCTATTTTCATGGTACTTAAAGCTATAAGTGTTTTTTTTTTTTTTTCTTTTCTTTTATCTAAATTATGTTGCAAAATTTTTTTGCTGGTGAAGGTGTCTCCCTGTTCAGGTGTATTTTCGCTTCTGATGAAGGTATATTTAGATATACCGAACCGTGGTCAAGGATTTCAATAAATCTTTATACTGCAACTGTTTGGTTGTTATCATTTACAGTGAATATTTTCAACAGTTGCTGCTTCAGCCATGTTTAAAATTTTTAAATTAATTGGTATTAATTAAAGGCAACGTCGAGAAAGATACATCGATAATTCTTGTAATATTTTTTTCTAGACGAGATTCAATTTCAACTCCATAATCCTCTGATCAATGGGAATCGTTTGATATATACACTCCTGGAAATTGAAATAAGAACACCGTGAATTCATTGTCCCAGGAAGGGGAAACTTTATTGACACATTCCTGGGGTCAGATACATCACATGATCACACTGACAGAACCACAGGCACATAGACACAGGCAACAGAGCATGCACAATGTCGGCACTAGTACAGTGTATATCCACCTTTCGCAGCAATGCAGGCTGCTATTCTCCCATGGAGACGATCGTAGAGATGCTGGATGTAGTCCTGTGGAACGGCTTGCCATGCCATTTCCACCTGGCGCCTCAGTTGGACCAGCGTTCGTGCCGGACGTGCAGACCGCGTGAGACGACGCTTCATCCAGTCCCAAACATGCTCAATGGGGGACAGATCCGGAGATCTTGCTGGCCAGGGTAGTTGACTTACACCTTCTAGAGCACGTTGGGTGGCACGGGATACATGTGGACGTGCATTGTCCTGTTGGAACAGCAAGTTCTCTTGCCGGTCTAGGAATGGTAGAATGATGGGTTCGATGACGGTTTGGATGTACCGTGCACTATTCAGTGCCCCCTTGACGATCACCAGTGGTGTACGGCCAGTGTAGGAGATCGCTCCCCACACCATGATGCCGGGTGTTGGCCCTGTGTGCCTCGGTCGTATGCAGTCCTGATTGTGGAGCTCACCTGCACGGCGCCAAACACGCATACGACCATCATTGGCACCAAGGCAGAAGCGACTCTCATCGCTGAAGACGACACGTCTCCATTCGTCCCTCCATTCACGCCTGTCGCGACACCACTGGAGGCGGGCTGCACGATGTTGGGGCGTGAGCGGAAGACGGCCTAACGGTGTGCGGGCCCGTAGCCCAGCTTCATGGAGACGGTTGCGAATGGTCCTCGCCGATACCCCAGGAGCAACAGTGTCCCTAATTTGCTGGGAAGTGGCGGTGCGGTCCCCTACGGCACTGCGTAGGATCCTACGGTCTTGGCGTGCATCCGTGCGTCGCTGCGGTCCGGTCCCAGGTCGACGGGCACGTGCACCTTCCGCCGACCACTGGCGACGACATCGATGTACTGTGGAGACCTCACGCCCCACGTGTTGAGCAATTCGGCGGTACGTCCACCCAGCCTCCCGCATGCCCACTATACGCCCTCGCTCAAAGTCCGTCAACTGCACATACGGTTCACGTCCACGCTGTCGCGGCATGCTACCAGTGTTAAAGACTGCGATGGAGCTCCGTATGCCACGGCAAACTGGCTGACACTGACGGCGGCGGTGCACAAATACTGCGCAGCTAGCGCCATTCGACGGCCAACACCGCGGTTCCTGGTGTGTCCGCTGTGCCGTGCGTGTGATCATTGCTTGTACAGCCCTCTCGCAGTGTCCGGAGCAAGTATGGTGGGTCTGACACACCGGTGTCAACGTGTTCTTTTTTCCATTTCCAGGAGTGTATTATGATAACATTCTATTTGGTTATTAATTGGCACACTTATAGTGGTTTCCGTATATTTTTAGCCCTTTCCATCCGCTTTCAACCCGGTTTAACCAGTAATTTTAAACACTATTTGCATGTGATTGGCCGGCCACGGTGACCGAGCGGTTGTAGGTGCTTCAGTCCGGAAGAGCGCGCCTGCTACGGTGGCAGGTTCGAATCCTGCCTCGGGCATGGATGTGTCTGATGTCCTTAGGTTAGTTAGGTTTAAGTAGTTCTAAGTTCTAGGGGACTGATGACCTCAGATGTTAAGTCCCATAGTGCTCAGAACCATTTGAACCATTTTGCATGTGATTAGAGCCGGCAATTTGTGACGGAATCCCAATGTGATTTGAATGCAAAGAACAATCTGTATAATTGCCCATTAATGTAACTTAAACGTGATACGTAATTTGATCCATAAGACACTTCATAATACTGACATAGGTGTTATCTAGCCACTACAATTAAAACAGTAGCCAGTATCGTTTTTTGTGCAGTTGCAGTTATAGTCTTCATACTATACAGATGGTGTAGCTAGAAGAAGCTCTGACAGCCGAAGACATGCGTATGTTTCCAAGATGGCAATGTACTGTTTATGCCTACGTTCAAGATGGTAATACTGGTGCAGCAAGATATTTCAGTGCATCGATCTCGAGTTACTTGTTATGTACAGAATAATAATAAACAAACATTATTCTAAGTGTTTGTTAGCTATCTACAAGGTTATTCGGTGATTATGTTATAAACTTTCAGATATTATGGAGAAGGGTAGAAGTAACAATTTTCGGCAAGATATCCTGGCCGGGAAACGAAAATATAATTAACTTCCTCCTTGGCCTCTCGCAGTGCTCCAGCTAAGAGCCCCAACTTCCGAACCCTGATCATCACGTACAGAATTCTATCTGATTAGTCACCAACACCCTCAGATAATTATTTCTGTTGGCGGACTAGTAACAGCATATGTAACTTGATATCAGGCAGAGCGAAAATTATATGTCTTCGGTACAATAACAATGAATCCCATTTACCTGCACAACTTTTAGAAGCTGCTACCTTTATTCAAAATGGGGCCTCCTAACGTCAATGCAGGCATGGGATCGTCACAAATAGTTCTTTCGTGGTGGTGGTGGTGGTTAGTGTTTAACGTCCCGTCGACAGTGAGGTCATTAGAGACGGAGCGCAAGCTCGGGTTAGGGAAGGATTGGGAAGGAAATCGGCTGTGCCCTTTCAAAGGAACCATCCCGGCATTCGCCTGAAACGATTTAGGGAAATCACGGAAAACCTAAATCAGGATGGCCGGAGACGGGATTGAACCGTCGTCCTCCCGAATGCGAGTCCAGTGTGCTAACCACTGAATAGTTCTTTCGTACCCGTTCCAATATCCCCGTTGTCGTTACAACAGTGTCACAGACAGTGAGAATTCCTATCAGGAGATCGTCTTCAGTCTCGACAGGCGTCTCGTAAACAAGATCTTTCACATGGCCTTATAAGAAAAAATAAAGTAGAGTGAGATCAGGGAACGAAACAGGACCGTCTCTGCGTGTCCCCTTTTATCTCTCAATCAGATGTTTAGTCCAAAGTTAGGTGGAGCCTCATCACACATGCATTCACGAATAACAAGCGTGATACATTCTATAAACCTACATAGTATCTCTCTGACACACACTGTGTGCACTCGTGGACTTAAGCGGGAAGATAGAAGAAACGGGCCTAGTACGGAATCATTGACTATGCTTGCCCACACACTGATTGGTAATCTGTGTGGATGGTTCTTCATAACTGTAACGTGTGGATTTTCATCGGCCCAAACATGACTGTTGTAACTATCTAGCATTCTGTCTCTCATGAAACCAACTTCAACCGTAAGAAGCACATATGCAGAAAAGTGAGGATCGACTTTAAGGCGCTGCAAGAACCATTAACTGAACACGACGAGAGTTCCAAAGTCAGCACGAGTCAAATCATGCACTTCCTGTGGATGGTAGGGATATAGTTGCATTTCCCGTAATGCTCCCCACACAGCACTCTGCCAAACACTCATTTAATTGCAGGTGCCTCATCCACTCGAGCAAGCACAGCATCTTCTAAGTCGTGAGTCCGTTTACTTTGTCGTCCTACTCGGTCGTTGTACTGTGGTATCACCCAGTTTCGCTTAATCGTTGGAACGGTCTTGGAAACATGGTTTGAGTCGGATGTCTCCTACGCAGATATTTGGTCGTGCAGAAACTTACCGCTTCTCCCCTTCTTCCATTTGCTTGCCCATAAACAAAAATCATGTCTACAAACTTCGGGTACACATTCGTACCGTTAGGGCTGGCCTACGGTGGTACTCCAACCGGTAAACAAAGACTGTATATATTACAGTACCGATATTGTACACCAGGACTGCTTACGACAGTATACAGTACCCCTTCGTCATTGGATTAGCTGAGATAATAAGTCCTCGTCGGGATTGCCTACCCTATTATCTTAGGAACAGCGGTATGGGTACATGTATTCCACTGTCGGACGTATCAGAATGATGTCGCTTGTCACTTTAGACATGTTCTTTTCTCGACCGGGATCCATTATCTCAAACTGACACATTTTCCGTCTGTTATCCCTCAAAAATCTGTGCATAAATTTAAAAAATGCTTCAACATATCAAGCCGTTCTCGAGCAAACCTGGTCAACAAACGTCTGCGACATAAGTACATCCACGGTACCTAGGATTCTACAGAATTAGTGCGGGGTTGAAATTAATATAAATGAAAATAAATTATAGGTAAGCCTGAAGTCAAAAGTCTAAAATAACATTACCGATCGGCAGCTGAACGAAGATGTCTGAATTCAGGATGTTGGGCTCGAGTTTAATCAGAAATACACTGCTGGTCATTAAAATTGCTACACCACGAAGATGACGTGCTACAGACGCGAAATTTAACCGACAGGAAGAAGATGCTGTGATATGCAAATGATTAGCTTTTCAGAGCATTCACACAAGGTTGGCGCCGGTGGCGACACCTACAACGTGCTGACTTGAGGAAAGCTTCCAACCGATTTCTCATACACAAACAGCAGTTTACAGCGTTGCCTGGTGAAATATTGTTGTGATACCTCGTGTAAGGAGGAGAAATGCGTACCATCACGTTTCCGACTTTGATATAGGTCGGATTGTAGCCTATTGCGATTGCGGTTTATCTTATCGCGACATTGCTGCTCGCGTTGGTCGAGAGCCAATGACTGTTAGCAGAACATGGAATCGGTGGGTTCAGGAGGGTAATACGGAACGCCGTGCTGGATCCCAACGGCCTCGTATCACTAGCAGTCGAGATGACAGGCATCTCATCTGCCTGGCTGTAACGGATTGTGCAACCGCGTCTCGATCCCTGAGTCAACAGATGGGGACGTTTGAAAGACAACAACCATCTGCACGAACAGTTCGGCGACGTTTGCAGCAGCATGGACTATCAGTTCGGAGACCGTAGCTGCGGTTCCTCTTGAAGCTGTATCACAGACAGGAGCGCCTGCGATGGTGTACTCAACGACGAACTTGGGTGCACGAATGGCAAAACGTCATTTTTTCGGATGGATCCAGGTTCTGTTTACAGCATTATGATGGTCGCATTCGTGTTTGGCGACATCGCGGTGAACGCACATTGGAAGCGTGTATTCGTCATCGCCATACTGGCGTATCACCCGGCGTGATGGTATGGGGTGCCATTGGTTACACGTCTCCGTCACCTCTTGTTCGCATTGACGGCACTTTGAACAGTGGATGTTACATTTCAGATGTGTTACGACCTGTGGCTCTACCCTTCATTCGATCCCTGCGAAACCCTACATTTCAGCAGGGGCACGGCCGCATGTTGCAGGTCCTGTACGGGCCTTTCTGGATACAGAAAATGTTCGACTGCTGCCCTGGCCAGCACATTCTCCAGATCTCTCACCAATTGAAAACGTCTGGTCAATGGTGGCTTAGCAACTGGCTCGTCACATTACGCCAGTCACTACTCTTGATGAACTGTGGTATCGTGTTGAAGCTGCGTGAGCAGCTGTACCTGTACACGCCATCCAAGCTCTGTTTGACTCAATGCCCAGGCGTATCAAGGCCGTTATTACGGCCAGAGGTGGTTGTTCTGGGTACTGATATCTCAGGATCTTTGCACCCAAATTGCGTGAAAATGTAATCACATGTCAGTTCTAGTATAATATATTTGGCCAATGAATACCCGTTTATCATCTCCATTTCTTCTTGGTGTAGCAATTTTAATGGCCAGTAGTGTAGTAGAACGACATATTTCAACTATCACAGTTAGGATTTTGTACAGCCCTGACAACTAATCGAAAATGTACCAGGCAGTCGTGTCAGCAGCTCTTACTTATCAGAGATACAGTTCTTTTGCATCTATCGTAATTTTTTACGATAATGTTTTCTCAGTTTCATACACAGGAGATTCAGATTCTCCCACCGATGTCGTTTAATGCAACTCGTAATATTGTATCTGGGCTTCAGAAACCACGCTTGAGGTTTTCATATTATCTCGCTCGCTATGCACAAACTATTATTCCTACAGAAAAATGAACAGGAGATTTTTTTTTAGTTAAATTTTGTATAGGGATTTTTTTTCGCTAGAGGCCGTTGTTTTCGAGTTATCCAAGAATGAGGTACGAAAGTGACCTTCAAGCGCACTCCCACACCCACACTCAGTCCTCACCAGGCGGGATTCACAGTATCTTGTTCAGACCCTCTGTCCAACCACTACACAAAATTCTACGACTGCATGAATTCATTCTCAAATTACACCTTTTTTCGTCTTCATTAAGTGGCGTTATTACGCCATCACCTTAGTCGCACATTTACGGATTGTAAAATTGAAGTTTCTGTAAATTTTACCTGACAACTTTGCGAACTCTTACAGAATAAAATAAACAATTACATCATTGTATTCGTCAGCCCTTTTGACGACACAACTTCTATAGTAGTAAGAATTAATTTTGGATCGAATAGTCAACGTATTTAGTTTTAGCGTAACGTTTAGAAAAGTCGTTTTTCTTTCGGTCGAATATCGGGAATAGTTCGTATGGAACGGAAATGATGTCCCATGCTTCTTGACAGAGCGTAGGGGAACGATGCGGGAAACCCGCACCGCAACCACTGTACTAGGCAAGGTCTTAAGTGGAGGTGGTTTTCCGAATGTAATGAGGATAAATGATGATGAAGACGACACAACAACACCCAGCCATCTTGGAGCAGGTGAAAATCCCTAACCCCGCCGAGAATCGAACCGGGGCCCCGTGCTCGGAAAACAAGAATGCTACCGCGGGACCACGAGCTGCAAACAGAGGTCGTCTAGTAAATTTTTGTATAGTGGTTGGAACAACATACTGCAGTCGGCAACAGCGTTAATGGCCTCTGGCAGCATAGTTCGCAAGGAATCCTGTATTGTCGACTCGGCTGAAAGTGCATGTACAGCTGCTACATTACGGACAGCTGCAATAACGGAGTTTTGATTACCTCGCTACGGTCTGGTTCGTTGTGCGCTACAGATCGTTTCGTGATAAATTTATTAAGTGTACCTAGTTAAGTATGAGATACACATTACAGAGTGGGATGTATATTCAATCTTTCCCAGCCATAATGATATGAAGTAGAAGTAATGGTAAAGATTCTCACACTGAAGAATGGATTTTGTAGTAAGTTGCACTTACACTACAGGCAACACCTGCTGTTGCCTCTTACCTTGTTAAGAAAACGAAGAAAGAATCAGATCTGAAATATCTGCAGCAGGGCGGACAGCATTCTAAACGACTGGCACGCTGTATTGCAGTCAGAACAGCAAAACGCGTAAAATAAAATTTCCGTTACGGAACAGATAATGCTCTGAACTACTTTCTACGGCACAGAGACATTGACACGAAAGTAAATTTTCATGAAATTTAGAAAATATTTGTACATACCATTCACATACCTTTTTACTCGTATTTTTATGGCCCCTGCCTTCGGAACTGGAGTTGCTGGATGTGGGTGTGTATTGACGATTAACTAATCCACTATTTCTTTTCTAACAGTTTCTTTCTGGTAATCTTCTTCTTGCAACTTTTCACTGTGACGTAAGCAGGCTTCCCGAACAGCAACGTTCATTTTTTCTATTGCTTCATGGACCAGCCATACACTGTCGGCTACTCTTAAAGTTGTATTTTTATCTGCTGTATATCTTCACCTGTGCTTACACAAGTTCTACGAGATGAAATGAAAAGCAATGAAACGATTGTACTCTTATCATACTGTAACAATGTTGCAAAGCAATAGAATCAGTCTCGTATTTTTTAGCGCTGACTTCTGGAATCCTATCGATCTCCAACAGCTCTGCTTCTTTTGGTTTCAGTTTGTCGTATATTATTACTTCGCAGTCATGAAAGTATAACACTATTTTCTTGTGTCTGCAGTGGGAGGCCTGTCTACAATAACAGAGTGACTGCCTGGATTGTCCATAACAATGACAGAGCCTAGATGCAAGTAAGGCAACAGCTGACCCTCAAACAATTCTCGAAATGTTTCTCCATTTGTTTCGGAATGGCAGTTATAGTTCGAGGCACAAATCCGGTAGGAGCGGAATGTGTAATAAGATACCCCCTTTTCGCACTGGAGCTTTCAAGAAGTCATGCCCTCTGTTTGCCAAATAAAATTTCTAGTGTGGTTTCGATTTACCCAAATCCCGTCGAAGCAATACACATTTGACGTTCCTTTTGATGTGACTTCATGCGTTGTCCTTAGAAACGTCATCGTGGCAGCAGTGCTATCACTTACTCCATTAAAAATTTCCGTCCTTTATTAGCTTTTACATGTTTAAATCCGGTGTTCTTCAATATTTTTATATTGGCGTTGCATTTCCTTCAGACCCAGTAGCTCCACGCATAAATGCGAACAATTTCGCTGCCTTGGGAACTTGAAAATTCGAAAACTTTTCTACGTAAAACATCTTGGTCGAAGTCGTCGACTCCTGTTACCCGCTTTGGCACACTAAGTTTCTTCCCTGGAGACCGGAATTCCACATTTTCAGTTGTTTGCTGGTGCAACTGGGCCTCCTGCACAGTCCAACTGAGAGTTCGTACACCAATATCGCAACAGGCTGCTGCAGTGCATTCTTGCATCTTGACAACCTTGCAGACCTACTCGCCTGAATCTGCCTCATGTTTGCAGAACAAGTACGCTTTAAAACTAGGTTCCTTGCCCGTTTGTGAATTTGGCACCTTCTAGGTGTTCCAGCCATTGTGAGAAACCGCACAGACAGACACAGAATATCATTGAAATCAGTCGTAGTTTCGCTCACGTAAAACACGATAAAACATTGAAGTTCACACATTATGGATCTCGGAAACCGACTGCGCGCTGATTGGCTAGCTGCGCAGTGCCTACGGCGCATTCGTGTAACAGAGGCTATAAACGTTCTCACAGGCTACAGAAATTCTGGCTGGTGAGGGATAAGTGTGGGGGTTGAGACGCGTTTGAAGGCCTCGGCCGGCCGGAGTGGCCGTGCGGTTCTAGGCGCTACAGTCTGGAACCGAGCGACCGCTACGGTCGCAGGTTCGAATCCTGCCTCGGGCGTGGATGTGTGTGATGTCCTTAGGTTAGTTAGGTTTAATTAGTTCTAAGTTCTAGGCGACTGATGACCTCAGAAGTTAAGTCGCATACTGCTCAGAGCCATTTGAACCATTCTTGAAGGCCTCGAATAACTCGAAAACTAAGTCAATTAGCGAAACGTATCCCACTACAGAATTCAACTGTATTAAATTTCCTACAAAAAGGTCTGTCATTTTTAACAAGGACTGATAGCCTGCACGTAGCGAACGAGAGACTACGAAAATCTCAGGAGTGGTTTCCGAAGACCAGACATAACATATCGCGTTGCATAAAATGACATCGGTAGGGGCAGCTAAATCACCCTGCATACGCCAGTGCACGTAATTCTCCTTACTGTTAAGCTGCCTGGTTGAATGCTGACGCTACGGGCTTGGAAGGCAGAGGCTGCTGGCTGTTGGTTCGGTGGCCGCCTATGCGCGGCCGGCCCTTTCGGGCGACGGCGGCAGTTGGAGCGTTGCGCACACAGGCCGGCAGCCTCATTCACTGAGTGCTGCGAGGGACCCGCTAACGCTGCTCGTGCTGGCCTCCACGGCTTGAGTACGTTTGGCGCATAAGCGCTCCGCTGTCCTCTGCGCAGACACTGCAGGATCACGTTCAATGGCCCTTCGAAAGGAGGTCAAAAGATTACATCAGTTATGAAATTAGTGGAAGATTTAGCTTCAACGGACTTGGGTTGAGGTTTTAAAGTCAAGTAGTCACTGAAGAATCGAAACAAGATTCTAATGATGCAGTCGTCATACAAAGTAGAATAACACATTTTCTCATTAACTCTATAGTTTGTTCTATTTGTTCACACGCTTTGCACACTGACATAGACTTGTTAAATTTTTCCTTTTTTTGGTATCTTCGTGCAGACAACGTTGAGACATCTGGTAACTGAGAATTAATACGTAGATGGTCATTAAAATTACAACAACCAGAAGATCATCAAAATACGAAATACTATTTTTTGTGCGTATGCAGCATCAGCGAACCACTCAATGCCTCGCAGATATTACATATATCTCTACATGTCCTAGAACGTCTCTCTTTCCATCATCTCCTTCCCACTTGGTCGATGTCTTCCTCCTACTATCTCTCTCCACCTCCTCCTCTCCCTCCCGCCTCTCTCTGTCCGTCTCCTCGTGCTCTCCTCCCACCCCCCGTCGGAGACTATGAGCCATCTTTATTGTTATAGCCAATAAAACCTTGATTGGGAACTGAAGTCGCTTGAAACAAATCAGTTGCGATAATTGGTATGTATTTATAATATGAGTCACCTCGTCTGTCACTGTATTTTAGAGGATAGTACCTTTAATGACAGCATTTCGCAGTGCTTTAATCTGCAAACGGGTAGGATTACAAAGTTTCGGACGATTGAGATTCCCTAGCAGTATCCTAATCATCAGCCGATAAAATATAAATACAACTTTCTTGGCCGGCCGAAGTGGCCGTGCGGTTAAAGGCGCTGCAGTCTGGAACCGCAGGACCGCTACGGTCGCAGGTTCGAATCCTGCCTCGGGCATGGATGTTTGTGATGTCCTTAGGTTAGTTAGGTTTAACTAGTTCTAAGTTCTAGGGGACTAATTACCTCAGAAGTTGAGTCCCATAGTGCTCAGAGCCATTTTGAACCAACTTTCTTGTTTTCTGTTACAGCCGACTGTGAGGAAGAGATCAAAATGGCACATGCATATACCATTTTTCTTTAAAATTATGTTCACGGTGTGACCGCAATAAGTGCAGTTCTATTGGTGAGTGAGGACGGTTTACTGAACAACATAACGTCAGTATTTACGTCATTTGCAGACTAGTAATTATAGCTATAACAAGTCGTGCGCTTTTAGGTTGGGCAGCACCTCCAGGTACATGTGGCAAGAGGAAGCCATTAACACTTATTTTCTCCAGGGCAGCAAACCAAGTTCAAGTGTTTACACGTGAACGACTATGCAGAAAACGTCACGTAGTAAAGTACGTGGCGAATTTTCGGGAAAACTGCTCAACACAGAGAAAAAACAGTCAACACAATGATGTGTGTACATATTAAGGTACCACATATAGAAATATCCGTTGTATTATACTCGTTACTCTCTGTATAAAGAAAGAAAATACACGTGGGGAAACAATTAGTTAATGGTTCTTTTTTTTTAATTTAGTGGCTTTCGTGACGTGCCCAAACAGCTATTTCATTAGTGGAATGTAAATTATATCGATACGAACAAAGGGACAACACAACACCCAGTCCGAAGCAGAAAAAAAAATAAGCCGGTTAGGAACTGAACTCGGACCCGTGTTGTTCGCAGTCTGCCGCACTGACCGCACTGACTACTATCGCAGTTAAAGCCGACGACAAGAAATAAAACGAAACTGCACATATTCAAGCATAGCATTGCACGGAATTTTCTTTATTTTATTGAAAAACCTGTGCATTTTTCTTTAAATACTTTAGCCTAAGGCCGTACGAACGGTTATTAGGGAAATGTGTAAAAATTCTAAGTAAATCGGTCAACAACTTTTCGAACTTCGTGCTAATGAAATTGCCCCTTTGCATAGAAGGGCCTATATGTTTATTTTTATACCATATATTATTTAAAGAATATGTAGCTATGTCCGCCCGAACGTTTATTAGATTATCGTGTAAAATGTTGAAATAATTCAGTTAAGAACTTCTCGATATCTTTGGTAAGAACGTTAAACATAGACTTTTATGGTAGTGCAGGTAGTAGGAAAAGTACACCATGAAATTTGTCGGTGATTTGGATACCGGGCGCAAAATTCAGTAAACAGAGCTGCCACCTCTGGCAGCAAAACAGGTTCCAGCCTGTCAAGAGTATAGAGTAGAACTGAGCTTGGGTGGCAGATATGGGTACTTCACTCCATGCTACTTAAACTGTACGCTACAGTTCGTCAACCAACGTGGCTGCCGAGTAGTAGTGGGCAACCCACAACCAGATGCTTTCAGGTTTCAGAGGTCTGGAGAGCGTGCTGATTTTGGCGACGTTTGAATATAGTTATCGAGATAGGTCAGAAAAGCACGGGCAATATATGCTCTTGCGTGTCGAAAGATAACATCTCGGAGGCTTCGAGGATGAAACACAGCTACCGATGTTTCAAACGTCATAAATGTAACGCCTGATGTCCAAATCTTCGGTTTCAAAAATGGCTCTGAGCACTATGGGACTTAACTTCTGAGGTCATCAGTCCCCTAGAACTTAGAACCACTTTAACCTAACTAACCTAAGGACATCACAAACATCCATGCCCGAGGCAGGATTCGAACCTGCGACCGGTAGCGGTCGCGCGATTCCAGACTGTTCTTCGGTTTCGTTCATCAAAGATTATCGTGTTGCCTACCCAGTAGTATTCAAGCATTACACTCAGATGACAAAAGCCATGTGATAGCGATATGCACATATACAAATAGTGGCACTATTACGTGCACAAGGTATAAAAGGGCAGTATACTGACAGATCTGTTATTTGTACTCTGGTGATTCATGTGAAAAGGTTTCCGACGTGGTTATGGCCGCACGACGGGAAAACACACTTTGAACGCGGAATGTTAGTTGGAGCTACACGCATGGGACATTCTGTTTCGGAAATCGTTAGGGAATTCAATATTTCGAGATCCACAGTGTCAAGAGTGTGCCAAGAACACCAAATTTCAGGCGTTATCTCTCACAAAATACAACGCAGTGGCCGACGGCCTTCACTTAACGACCGAGAGCAGCGGCGTTTGTGTAGAGTGAAATAACTGCAGAAATCAATGTGGGGCGTACGACGAAAGTGGAGCTATCCTGATTTCAGATGGTAAGAGCTGTTTATAGGGTTGAGTGTGGCGCAGGCCCCACGAAGCCATAGATCTAATTTATCAACAAAGCACTGTGCAAGCTGGTGGTGGATCCATAACGATGTGGACTGTGTTTACATGGAATGGACTGGGTCTTCTGGCTCAACTAAACGTATCATTGGCTGGAAATGGTTATACCAGGGTCCTTGGTGACCATTTGCTGCTATTTATGGACTTCACGTGGCTGATAGTGCACCATGTCAACCGGCCACAACTGTTCACGATTTATTTGAACAAGTCTGAACAATTGGAGCGAACGATTACGCTCTTATTGACAGCTATAGAGGCATCATGGCTCGGTGCTTCTGCAGGAGACTTCCAACGACTTGGTTAGTCCATGTCAAGTCTACTTGCTGCATTATGCCGGGCAAAATGAGGTCCGACACAATATTAAGATGTGTCCGATGACTTTCGTCACCTTGGAGTTAAGACTGTACGACGGGGACGAATGCAGTCTGGCAACATTCGCTCTCCTTGGAGCCCCCAGAAGTGGATACTTATTGTGATGGTTAAATGAGAAACTGGACTCGTCTGGAAGTACGACGTGATGCCGCTGCTCTGTCCAGTATTGTCGTTGGGTGCGCCATTGTTGGAGCGATTCCCTCTACTGCTGTTTCGAATTAAGTCGCAACAATGGTCGCCGTCTTGACATTCCGTGGTGTTTGAGACGTTGCTGTATTTTCCAAGTGGATACATTTCGTGCTGCAAAAAATCCGTTTCTAAACTCAAATTAAGTAGCGTGGGGTCGCTGAGACATGCAAAGCAGTCGTAAGAATATTTTTCATTCTTCAAAGCCTAATTACTTTCGAGCGTATCACTGGTGCACGTTTCGTCGTGTTTTTCAGTACAACAGAAGTTACTGTCGGAAATGCATTCAAAGTAATTTAGGTTTGCACAACAAAAATATTCTTCTTCAGATTTCAGTTGTCAAGCCTTGAAACGGACTAAAGAAGGGCGTCTTGTAGAGTACCACTTTTGCGAATAATGTAGTCTCAGATGAACAATCACAACCAAATATAAATACACGTGTTACAGTGTTTAGACACAAAACAGAAAACAATCATAAGTTCTGTACAACATTTTACGAAAATAACACAAGAGCCACGGAAGATAACTCGTAAGTATCGAAACATGTATGACTATAGAACAGAAAAAAATGCATTGTGTTTTTCACACTACGGTACTTTTAAAAACCTACAGTCATTATTTTTATACTATTTATTAAGTTACCATAATAACGTTTCTTCTGTATTATCTTTTATATTTCCCTCAGGTCTATTACGGGTTCTCCCGAAGGCCAAGAAATGTATATAAAAATGTCAAGAACTAACTGTTTGATTAACCTCATAAGGTACGGAGGTGCTATGTAGATCCTGCCAATTTTGATCCGGTTCCCAAATAAAATCTTGCTGTACAATAGCGGCCAATTTCAAGAAACCGTCGAAGCAAGCGACAGTACTGAAGTTACTACAACATTCTGAGGCCGAGCAACTTTACATTACCTGTAAATAGGAAACTGGTTACGCCCTACTAAACGTACAGTACGTGGGAAGTATACCTGACGAGTACAGCCTCCACATTCACGACGTCGCAAACACTGGTGAGATCATTTAGAGTACAATTGCTTCTAAAATCTACATCATAAGGCACTTTTTGCTATCGAGTTATAGCAGAGTGAATGTTTCCTGTTATACATCCTTTTAGTAATAACTATTACATTAGATGGCAACGTAATTAATTCTATAATCTGATTAATACCACGCGACTTGGAATTGTAGATTAACCTCGTGTATTCTTAATTACTCAAGTTTACAGTAACATTGGTTGACGACCAGCAGCCGCGTCGTTAGGGAAACTAATACGACCAGTAATTTTGTGAGACCTGACCACATTGACCATATTGGATTGTACTGTTTATTTTTGCAAAAGCTAAACTACTATTAACCTATATTTCTTTTCCCATGTTACGGGAATTTTACGTATCATTATTATTGTTTTTCAACGGTAATATTCTAGGGCCCTGGCGGTTATGAACACAAAGATTTCGAACGGAGGTTTTCGTATCGTGTGGCGGCCGTTATCCATTCAACGCCATTCGATTTGGATCTCAAGAATAGTGTTCTACTTAACAAGCATATCAAACAAAGAAAGGATGATTGCATATCGCTTCGTCGACGATGAGTTGCAGAGCACAGACAAGAATGGGAAAGCTCTAGTTATAAGCTATTTAAGTAATACAAAAAAATAATGTAACTAAAATAAACATCGAGAAAATGAAAGTTAGAAGATAAGATTAACGTGTTCTTCACAAAGAACTCTACTCAATATTCACATAAATGGCTACAACGAACCCAAGTTAAATCAAATTATCGGTCACTAGGCAGCAGTTTGAATCATCTCTTCCGAATACGATTCCAATGTCGTAACATCCTCGTCACTACCCTTACCTGACTTGTATCCGTTACTGTGAGCAAACCTAGGGTTGATTTACTGTCCATTAGGCTATTAAAATACTACTTTTCAATTGTGACTGGTATCTAATACAAGGAATTTCAGGTGCTTTCTAGATTAGTTTGTTCTACTAAAATACTATGCTTTTCCACTTATGCTCTAATTTCATTCCAGCGCTGACAACAACCAACCAGAAAACCTAACTGTAAGGTTTTATTTCACGACAGCTGCGTCTTTATCTAAAAGGATGAAATTAATAATTTAAACTGATGTTTTTACCATAAATTACTCAGGTTTACCTGCAGGAAAAAACCTGCATATCAAATTATAACTTAGAGGCAGTACATCTAAATCGATCCAGGTTGCAATAAATACTGAAAGGTCGTTGTTTGTTGTAGTCTTCAGTCTGCAGGCTGGTTCGGTGCAGCTCTCCATGCTACTCTATCCTATGCGAACTTCTTCATCTCAGAATAACTGTTGCAATCTACACCCTCCTGAATCTGCTTATTGTATTTATCTCCTGGTCTCCCTCAACGATTTATACCCCACACACTCCCCCCTAATACCAAATTGGCGATTCCTTGGTGTCTCAGAATGGGTTCTATCAACCAATCCCTTCTTCTAGTCAAGTTGCGCCACAAATTTCTTGCCCCCACCCCCCAGTTCTTTTCAGCACTTCCACAATAGTTATATGATCGACAAATCTAATCTTCAGCATTCTTCTGTAGCACCACATTTCGAAAGCTTCTATTCTCTTTTTATCTAAACTGTTTATCGTCCATATTTCACTTCTACTATGGACTCCAGACAAGTACATTCAGAAAAGACTTCCTAACACCTAAATCTATATTCGATGTTAACAAATTTTTCTTCTTCAGAAATTCTTTTCTTGCCATTGCCGGTCTACGTATCATATCCTCTCTACTTCGTCCATCGTCAGTTATTTGGCTTCCCAAATCGCAAAATTCATCTACTACTTTAATTTTTTCGTTTCCTAATCTCTTCCCTTAATATCACGTGATTTAATTCAACTACATTCCATTATCCTTGTTTTGCTTTTGTGGATGTTCATCTTATATCAGCCTTTCAAGACACTGTTCATTCCGTTCAGCTGCTCTTCCAAGTCCTTTGCTGTCCTTGACATAATTACAATATCATCGGCAAACCTCGAAGATTTTATTTCTTCTCCCTGAACTTTAATTCCTACTCCAAATTTTTCTTTGGTTTTCCTTACCATTCGTTCAGTGTCCAGACTAAAATAACAACGCAAATAGGCTACAACCCTGTGTCACTCTTTTCAACCGCTGCCTCTCTTTCACGCCCTTGACTCTTGTACTGCCGTCTGATAGCTGTACAAGTTGTAAATAGCCTTTCGTTCCCTGTATTATATCCCTGCCACATTCAGAATTTCGTAGAGAGCATTCCAGTCATTATTGACAAAAGGTTCTCTAAGTCTACAAATGCTATAAACGTAGCTTTGCCTTTCCTTAACCTGTCTTCTAAGATCAGTCGTAGGTCTGTATTGCCCTGCGTGTTCCTATCCTTCTCCGGAATCCCAACTGATCTTCCCCGAGGTCTGCTTTTACCAGTTTTTGCACTCGGCTTCAAGGTAATTAACTTATTTACAAATGGTATCTGTGCCACAAGAACACTGCAGAGATGTAACCTAATAAGGGTTGCGAACCCTGAAAGAATTTACGAAATCTTCGCATCCCGATGGAGTATATTAACATTTTATTGCTCTGAAACCATACATCCCTACGAATTTCTACGCTGTACAACATATTAAAAAATCCACACAGAGGGCTTAAAATGAAAGGTAGTTTATCTAAAGAGGTTTATACGATATTTAACGAAAATCTTTAAATTCAGGATAACTTCCTCAAATTAAGAGATATTTATAAAAAGGCACAGCCAAAGCCGACTGTATGGGAAACACAAATTACTGCTAGATTACAGCTCTCTAATTCTATTCCCCGCTGACCACACACTCATCGAATAAGTACCAATATCTCCAATAGTATATGTTTAATTTTGATGAAACTTTCAAAGTTGACAGATGTAGAGAGAGCTTTGGGAATACCCTAAGGAAGTGTGATATGAAGTTTACTGTTTGCATTGTACATAAAACTAGTAGAGTGCGTCGGAAGCTCTTTGAGGCTATTCGTAGACGATGTGCTTATCTATAAGAAGTTAGCAACGCCAGAAGACAGTAAAGATTTGCAGAATGACCTGCAAAAGATTGATAAATAGTGCTGGGACTTACAGTTGACCCTGGGCGTAAATAAATGTAACACATTGCGGATACGTGGGGTAAGAAATCCACTACTGCACAACTACACTATTGATGACAGTTTGCTGGAAACATATCTATGAGTACCTATCCGGAACGACCTTGAGCGTAACGATCACATAGAAAAAATAGTACAAAAAGCAGATGCCGGACTAAGATTTATAGAAAGAATCTTAAAGAAATGTGATTCATACCACTAAAGAAGAGGCTTCCAAAGCGCTTATTCGATTCTTGAGTATCGTTCTTCAATCTGGAAAGCTTGTCAAATAGAACTGAATATCCAACGACGAGTGCGTGATAGCGTTACATAGATACTCAACAAACATCGGTAGCAGACGCTACTAGAGACACGTTGTCCATCAAGGAGAGGTTACCTATTGAAAATTCGAGAGAGTGCTTTCTGGGAAGAATTGGACAACATATTACTTCCTCCCAAATACGTCTCGCGAAATGGCCATAATGAGAAAATTCGAGAAATTAGAGGTAACATAGAGGCTTACCGACAATAATTCTTTCCATGTGCCATTGGCGAATGTTACAGGGAAGGGCGAATCAGTGGTACCAGAAGTACCTTCCACCGACCCTGTCAGGTGGCTTGTGGAGTATTGATGTAGGTGTAGATTTGGATGTAGAATATGCTTTCTGAGTACGTTATATCCACTAACTACACCGTCCGCAGCATGTGGTCTAGTGGCTAGCGTTACTGCCTCTGCATCACGGGGTCCCGGGTTCGATTCCCGGCTGGGTCGGTGATTTTCTTCTCCCGGGGACTGGGTGTTGTCCTCATCATCTCATCATCATTCTGGTAGTGGTGAGACTTGAAACGCAAAGATTGGAACTTGTACGGACGCTGAAGACCACGATGTGGAGCGCCCCATAAACAAACGTCATGATCACCACTAACTACACCGGCTGACAGCCTGTGACGTCACCGCTAACCTGTCGGCGCGGACGATGGACAGAGCGGCTGCTGGCGGCGGCTAGGAGAAAGACTCACGTGCTTCCCCACAGTGTGCGTCATGAACGAAGAGCCCTGGGGCGAGCTGAAAGGTCGTCGAGTCCGTCATACACCTACTTGAACAGCAGAGAAATGTCATAAAGAACGCTGATGGACAGATAGCTAGAGGCGGTGGCATGTTCGCTCGATGCTCGCTATATGTCGAGCGTTTCTGTCTGCTTTCTGTAGTTCGCGTTTTGATCGTATGACGTGATTGCGCTCAACCGCCCAGCCATGAAGCTACAAGTGTAGAAAATGATGACAAGTTTTCCTGATGTCGAAATACTGTACATGTCTGTCACAACAGTCCGCCCGTCCGCTCGAGAACTCTCTATCAACGAAGTTCTTTATTTATGCCAAATGCGGTTCCAAAAACGTTACTCGTCGTCCGATAACCGCAGGATTTTTATTCATCATGTCAGGATCAAGTGGTATGGTGGTAAGCTAAGTGAATATTACTAAGAGCCGGCCGGTGTGGCTGAGCGGTTCTAGGCGCTACAGTCTGGAACCGCGCGACCGCTATGGTCGCAGGTTCGAATCCTGCCTCGGGCATGGATGTGTGTGATGTCCTTAGGTTAGTTAGGTTTAAGTAGTTCTAAGTTCTAGGAGACTGATGACCTCAGCAGTTAAGTCCCACAGTGCTCAGAGCCATTTATTACTAAGAATAAACAAAGGGAAATACGAACACTGCCAACAAATTTTCTGAGGTTGATGAGGGATGTCTGCTGAGTCTTTTCGTACAAACATCCGTGGTCTTCGGTGGCTCGCTGTGGAGAGATAATATAATTACAATACATTCGGTTTCTTGTAGATGTATGTCAAGTACGATTTATTGTTGTGACGTCTTATTAGAAGACGATTTATTGTAATTACTAAACACAGTTTTGTGCTCCATGAATCTTCCGCATGTTACGGTTAAAAGGGGAAAGGGGGCGGGGGGCTAACTCAGACGTAAATTCTGTACAGAATCAAATACAGATTCCAGCAGAATCTGGAGCTTCGTTCAATTTTAGCGATAACAGGTGTCTCTCAACGTCACTGACAGCAATATTTGTATCGGTCGTACTTGCAGTAGTGCGAGAATTAAATTATCGCAGTGTTCTTGAAGCATTTCTGCTTTTGTTTTCCTGCGGTCAATTTGAGCTTCCTTACAACTGCGACCATTTCCGTTTAGCCTACGCTTTCGATATACACTTATATATACTCTTAAAAATCTCACTGTTGTTAATTTCGAGTTCTATTCGGCATTGCTTTTTAGGACTGCTTCAAATTTGTTGCAATTGCTTCTCCAATTTATCATTAGCATTTCAGAAGTCTCATCTCTGGGAGCACTTCTTGCATCTTCCTCTAATACTTCGGTACTCTACAGCTATCATTAACTGGACTGGGTGGAGAGCCTGTTGTTTTACACCTTTCCTGCCAACCACTTCCGCTCACAAGTGGCCCGAGAACATCTGCCTCGATTGTACTTGCAGGTGTGAATCGAACAGTTATTTTGAACATCGATTAATCGAAGCTAATCATGGGGATGCAGGTGAACAAGACGTACAGCAACACAGTCATAACAATGGGAAGTTCCAAATTCGACTCCTTAATTGCGTTGCATTCTATGTTCAAGGTTTTCGGGTCCACAGAAAATCAACATTAAGCACTGAAAGCTGGAGGCAAGGCACGACTAGTGTTCAGTATCAAGTTCATTTGTTACGAAGCAATTACATTAAAAGTTATGAAAATGTAACCAATGAATCCCTCACAAGGCTGAGACAAGCGAGAGAGAGGAACGGTAGCAATGAAAAACAAGTGTGTAACAAACCAGGTGGATTTCTTCCTCCTGTTATGATTTTCTTACCACCATTTTTATTTATTTATTTATTTTTAACTAACATCACCGATATGATCACTTATAAGGCATGTGCACGGTACCAAAAGCTCTAATAACTCAGGGCTTAACCAATTTAACTTTATTATGCATTAGCTAATTGGAGCTTATAACTTAAGCTAAAACCGTGCTAATTACAAATACCAGTAATATAAAATTTCGTTGTCATTGTTCACATGTAAACACATGACGGAACAGCCCTCAGAAAGGCGCCTTATAAACTTCGAGAGCGGATGTGGGCTAGCGTGCCGAGTTGGTTGTACTCTGTAAGACAGCTGTCGCCGCCCGAACTAGCGTTTGATAGAAGAAGTAGAGAGTCATGTGGAGGCTGCGCGTGGCCGCCCATAGCGGTAACAGCTTTGTAGTTCCTCCGCTAGATGTCGCCTGCCTTTGAGCTCTGTTGCTCCTGCCTCTGATGCATCTCAGCATTCATTTCATCCACACTTTGGTGGATATATGATGAAACAATGAGACGAAATACATTTAATATCGCTACTACGAAATTCTTAGTGGAAGAAAGAGTCACAGTTGCCGATTTGAATAATTCCCACTGCCTCGGGCGTTTGCCGCCAATAGCGTTGCCTCTTCTGTTGCCTGATGCCGCTCCAGAAGCAAACAACCTACTAACGCACAAGGGAGGGATCAAATCGAGCTGACCCAAACACGAACGTTAACAGAATGAGGCCAGGGGTGGAGGGACAGGTTTTATATAGCCTTAAGCTCTGCCTACTAATTTGGCGGGAACCAATCAGACTGCAGTATTCGGACATTCCGTGGTCGACAGGTTTTGACAGGTTGGTTCATGCGTACACAAACAGGAAATAGCTACTTAGACAGAGAGAGAGAGAGAGATTATGTGTCTAGACAGCAATTTCTCAGGTATCATATCAAAGAGTTTGTTTGGAGATTAGCGCGACTTCTTTTTTTTTTTTTTCTTTTTATTCATCAGTCTTCTGACTGGTTTGATGCGGCCCGCTACGAATTCCTCTTCTGTGCCAACTTCCGCATTTCAGGAACTTCTTTACGACTGAAAATCAGATCCAATGAACTGGAAACCCAGTACCACAGACATCATGGGAAAATTATTGCAAGTACTAGGCTATAAGTGCACTTTCGCTGCGATGAACAGCTTTTAAGTTATTCCGTTTAAATAACTTATAAACTGAAAGAAATTTAAAAAAATTTAACTAGGTGGTAGTTACACCAGCCTTCATAGTCGAAGTAGAGACCTATCAAAGAATTAAACCAAATTTGTGATAAACATTAACATTTTTGAAGCCGGAATGTATATTCCGTGCTGAAAAATCGGCAAATTTAGCCAGAAGATCAATTTGCAACGTAGAAGCAGCGGCAGCTTTAAAGAATAACAATCGTTAGGAAAGTAAAAACAGGTTCGTAGTTAACCGATTATATTTACTAACAATAATATCACCAAAAGTAACTTTTTTCCTGTTAAATGTGTAATATATGCAAAAACCAATATGTATGTACAAAAAATCTAAATTCAGCACTGAAAAGCAGATAAAATTTGAAAGTGATTTCATGAAAACTTCTTGTATATATCAATAATTTACATTTTTACATGATCAGGAAACAAATATGATTTGACTCATGTGATCTACGTGAGAATATTAATATCTAGCCGCGATCTTTGCTCTAACAGGCTGGTTTGGGCAGTATTCCCGAGCAGTCTCGGTGTGAGTTGGATGGGCAGCGTGTCGGTCGCTTCGTGAAAGTACTGATATCTTGCAAGTGCCGAGTTGTGAACTTAGAAAATTTTTGTCAGCGTCATCTGTGAACATTTAGTAATATTTTAGAGCTGAGGACTTCGAGCTTTTTTTTTTTTTCTTTTCATCAGGGGACGATTCCGAACTCTGAAATTTTAACGCCGATCTAGAATGTGGATCTGACTTCTGATTTTTGCCATTTAGCATCTGAGAACTTTAACCTGAATCTGAAGCAAATTGGCCTTAAAATTTTTCGAAACCTTGAAGTGGGTGGAGCCCTGGTAATTTACGTTCTCGCATAGGATAAACATTCATCCTTGGAAGTTGGTTCAATTTGTTGCTGCGAGGCATAAGGAAAATAAATGTCACTATTTCGTGAAACGCAATCCCCTGTGAGTTGAGAATTTTATTACGCAAATTCCTGCCTACATTTTTCTTGGTAATTGTAATTTTGTATTTAAAAATTTGGGCAAATGTGACGAGTGATTGGTACGTAAAAGTTGACGCAGCCAGACTTTAGAAAAATCTAATCTTTCGCTGTAGCCCGTGATGATGTGCTACTAAGTAAAACTTGAATAAATAGATACTTCATTCCAGAACCGCGCTGCTGCTACGGTCGCAGGTTCGAATCCTACCTCGGGCATGGATGTGTGTCATTTCCTTAGGTTAGTTAGGTTTAAGTAGTCCTAAGTCTAGGGGACTGGTGACCTCACATGTTAAGTCCCATAGTGCTTAGAGCCATTTGAACTGTTTTGGAATAAATAGATAACTTGTGCTGGGGACTCAGAGCCGTTTCAGTCATCCATCGGACATTGACTTTCAAATGACATTTGTTCGGTTCAGTACCTCGATTTTACTCTTACGTTTTCAAGTTAGCCAGTGCACAAAGTAAATAGTGGACAGTGCAGTATAGTCGGAAACATGTATCTGATTGATAACTTTCTGATTATGTAAATGAAAAAGACATGTGATGGACTGTAACATTTACGGTGCTAATGTCCAAAACATGTTAACAACTCTTGTGCTCATTTAGCATTCTTAATTAAAGCATTGTTACTGAAATCGAAACCAATATTTTGGCAAATTACACAGCATAATTCAACAGCAGTTATCATTGTATCTAAAAGTTCAAGGTCAAAAGAACCTGTTTTAATGTTTAGTTAATCAAAAACATACATCTTTAATTGTAACTTAGGGAAAAGGCAGCGAATAACAATAGCTAACATCAGTTCTAATTATTGTGATCTTATAAAAGAGTCTCGTAAGAAGCCATTTTAGGCAGTGTGTGGTCGTTTGTGAAAGGTACAAGATTTATGTCCACCAAAACGTGAAAGTGTACCTCAGACTCTTTAGCATCGGTTATAATTCGGAAAATGTGTTGTATTTTATCTGATTTCCTTGGCCGAAAGTTTATTTAGTGACTTTTTAATGACTGACTGCGATCTGGTAATTAATTTCATGAACTGTGTTACTCTTCAGTAATGTTCGTTGTGACAATAGGGTTCCACTATGAACAATGCTATTTGAAAATGATACTTACTGTGCTCAACGTGTTCCTTTGATAGGACTGTCTAATTATGACAGTGTAATTAGGTGATGTATTAATGATTTATTTGCCACAGATGAACTTTTGCGTCATTTCAGTGATAGGTTACCACACACAAACATTCGCATTGAAGGACGACAACGGACTGTAGTATGTGCCGAGCTATTTGTCCGTGCATAAATTATAATTGCTGATAATCCGCTTGACCGTAAACAGTAGTTCATTCAGCAATCTAAGTGCAAGTAAAGTGAAGTGAAAATCCTTTGTGGACAACATTATTCGTAGTATATTGCCTCTACCGCCAACTCTTCGGCCAGATTCGATGGCGCTACTGCCGAGGGCATATTTGCACAGATAAATACGCCTACATTACAAGTGACACCTGATGACGTGTTACCTACCTTATAAGCGGTAATATCTCCTGTACAGAGCGAATAATGTTAAATAATATCGTCTTGCTCTCTTGTCGGGCGCACAGAAAATCGGGTAGTGTTTTTTTTTTTTTTTTTTTTAGTTTGTAACTTAATTCCCCAGTGAAATAACAGTAGCATTGCAAGGCGCTTAATCCCAAAATTGAGTAGAGAGTCACCTGGGAAGCGGTCTCTTACGTGTAGTGAAAAACCCGACGCATTTTGGGGGATCCTACAGTTCTCTATCCAGGCGCAAGTTTGCGTCCTCTTCCCTGCTAGCATTTTCAACTTTTGAATTAGATATCGTATAATAAATACTCAGTGAAAGCGCCGTCTCGGTAATTTAAAGCAGCTTTCTGTGACATCATCGATTCATGAATAGATGCAAGAGTAACAAGAATTCTGTTTACAACAAATTACACCATCTTCAGAACCTTAAAGAATTTGATAGATAATCAAGTGACACAAGATGCATTTTCCATGCATTTTGCGATGACGCCTAGAGAATTATCGTAGAAAGAAAATCCTTTTAAAGAATTAACAAATTAACAGTTTGAGTAATTAGAATTGGACGAAAAGCTATTTGTTAGTTTTCACCTTTAAATACGAAATTGCTCTGGCAGGAAGTGAAAGAAGAATCAGTTAATGTAATTAGATTTGAAACATAAAAATAGGACATCCAAGTGAGACATTCACTTAATTAAGCGAATATTATTCCACTATGCTTCATAGACAACAGATTTTCGCTGCTTGCAACTGAGAGTAGCCTAACCATCGTCGGGGAGAACCAGTTGAAACCTATCTACCGACAAACTACTGGTGGACTCCTCCGTATCCGATCCCAGTTCTCAACATTCGCTGCCAAGCCGTGCTGTGCCCCAACTTTTCAAAATAGACATTTCTGTAAAGATAAAGTGTGTTTTAAAATGAATATATAAACTACTCACCGAAAGTGTTTATTGTCACTGCCTCACCAGCACAAGAACATACACACAACTTCCGCGCAGTCATGCACTTTAAGATTCTTTAGAAAATACGTACCAGTGTTATTACTCAACTATGTTCAGTTCTACCTCCAAACCATCAAGCAATCTCAGTTACGTCATTTGAGTTCTGTTAGTTTTATGCTAGGTTGTGGGTAAGAGATCTTCTTTGACAATTTTAGGAATCAGTGGCGGACTGATTGCTCGAACTTACGCACGGCGCTTATAGGGGTCGCAAATCATTATAACCTAATGTGATAACTGATGCAATGCAATCCTGAGCCTAGACGGCACAGATAAATCTGACGTTATCCCCTCGGATTACAGCTGATATACTCATATACTCAGGCTCAACTATGAAAAGCAGCGAATGAAGCTGCAAGAAAAGAGAAAGTCATCGTGGCCAAAATTCCGAACGTTAAATTATTCGTTTGGTGGCCGGATGATTCAGTGAGAGACTACGAAGCCAAAGCTGTGGAGTCCGATCCGAGGTTAGTTCTGGGTTTTTTGCTGTCACTTTCCACTTTCCTTACTTCTGCCGATATTTGTTAACGTGAAAAACGTAGAACTGCGCCGCGGTTCGGAGCCCACGTCAAAGTGTAGGTGCCCTTATGATTGGTTGCATAAGTTAGTTCAGAGGTCGGAGCAAGGCAATGGCATACCACATTCGGTAGGATCTTGCCTAGCAAAACACTGACGTGTTCAAACAAACTTTCGGGTTTACGATAGCTTCAATTTTTTTTTTTTTTTTTTTTTTTTTACAAAGGGATATGAAGATACATCGGGACACCTAAACGATGGAAGGAATTTCCACGGATACGTAGGAAAAAACCAGAGAGTGTGACATGCGAAACCCTTACAATATCCTTAGACGACTACTGTTTACATATTCCTCGGGTGCATATCGTAAAGCGGTTATATCCACTATTGCACTTTTTTTCCAGAAAGTACGTGGTAAATAAGTTTCGACGTGATAGATCCGCAAAGCGTAGAACACTTACAGGGCTCCTTGGAGCCTGTAAAACACGTTAGCAGACGCCACGCGTTTGTTAATCCTCGATCCATCTCCAGTTGATCTTCACATCAGAAGACTAGACGATTTATACGGGCCCCTTGACGGAAACCTGCATGCAATTGAGGAGCTCATAAGCTGAGGAACAGAGAAAAGAATGTAGTAACGAAACAGACGCAATAAATCGCAGTGGATCCCAGACAACGGCATCAAGTACATCCAAATGTCAGGGAACGGAAGAAGTTTTAAAAGTGAAGCAATGATTTACTTCGTAATGAGAGAGGGCCTTATCTGACAATCAAATACACATTTAATCTGTACTCAAATGACAAGTGTCAGTTCTGTTATGCATGTATTAATTAACACATGTCGTACGAATGTAGGGAATAGGGCGTTATTATACAGATAATCCGTGTTAATATCGTCCACATATGCTCTGCAGGCAATATTTGTCCCGTATTTGATTTCATGCTTTCGTCTTCCAGCTTTGGAATGCCATTACACACGGCGCTAATTACGAGTTTCTTATCACTGATAAAGAAGACGTCAAAGGGTGTGGAAGTTCTGGTTACTTTTTCCTTAATTTTGACGGGAGAAGAAGCAGTTAAAAGTGAGCAGATCTTCTTTCTAATGATACCATTATAAAGCAACGGTAATATCAGAAAATTGAGTCCACCTTGATGCAAAACACCTTGTTATTCGTTTATTTCTTTATTCTCCCAAACTAGTTTCGGCGACAAATATCACCATCATCAATGTTTTTTTATTCTAAAACAGGCAGAAAATAGCTTGGTTATACAAACACAGTAGCACGTTATTATACATTTTTACTATTCGTTTTTTAAATATAGTTTTCTATGAACACTTTTATACTACCTTACTTGTATGTTACAGCATGTTTTAAGCAATAACTGTCGCTGTCTGCGACATATTTTCTGTGCGCTTTTTGTTTCTGTTGCCGTTTTTAACTTATAGAACATCATTTCATCTGCAAGCATGTGAGCGGCTGTTAGTAAACAAACGTTCTTGCAGATGACATGATGTTCGCTAAGTAAAAAACGGCAAGAGAAACAAAAAGCGCACAGAAAATATGTCGCAGACGGCGACAATAATTGGTTAAAACATGCTGTAACATACAATAAATAAGGTAGTATAAAAGTGTTCATAGAAAACTATATTTAAAAAACGAATACTAAAAATGTAATAACGTGCTACTGTGTTTGTATAACCATGCTATTTTCTGCATGTTTTAGATTTAAAAAATATATAAAAAACACTGATGATGGTGATATTTGTCGCCGAAACTAGTTTGGGAGAATAAAGAAATAAACGAATAACAAGGTGTTTCGCATCAAGGCTGACTCAATTTTCTGATATTACTCTTTTTCTATGCACACACAGACCAAATGGAAGAGTTCCAAGATAAAATCATTGATTATAAAGCAAAGAATTCAATAGTGTAATGTTTTACAAAAACCCTTTTCCAGCTTCCCGTTTTTGAGTAGAATGCAAACCAATCTGTGTGTAGGGTGTGCTGTGAAACTGAATTTCACGGCACGTTCGCCATGCCTCCCGGACAGACGGGCGTGGCACGCTGTTCTGGCGTTCGGTGTCTGGCCAGAGGCGCCGCTCCGAGCTGTCCTGGGGCTGCGTGGCACGACAGACGTCGGCCTGCAGTACTGGACCACGTTTACAACTTTTGTGTTCGCTTCTTGTATGAACTGTTTATTGTCCACATTTCTCTTCCGTAGAAGGCTACATTCCATCACAACATCTTCCCTCTTTCTTTTCTTGATATTAACAGACTGTATTTTATAGCCTCTCTACCTCTACCATCATCATTTATTTTTCGGCCGAAATGCCAGGATTCAATCATTACTTTTAATGTCTCATTTTCTAATCTATTTCTCTCATCATCGCCTGTTTCAGTTAGACTGCATTCCATTACACTTATTGCACTTTTGTTGATGTTAACCATGCAATTTCTTTTCAAGACACTATCGTTTCCGCTCCAATGCTCTTTCACATCCTTCCCCGTCTCTGACAGAATTACAGTGTCATAGAAGAACCTCAAAGATATTATTTCTTCTCCCTGAACTAGTTCCCATTCCAAATTTTCTTCTCGGTTTCTTTCATTACATGCTCAATGTACAGAATGAATAACATAGGGTGTAGGCTACACCCCTGTCTCACTTCCTTCTCAACGACTGCTTCCTTTTCATATCCCTCTACTGTTATAATCACTGGCTGGTTTCTGTGCAAGTTGCAAGTAAGCTTTCGCATTTTATCTCTACTACCGTCAAAATTTCAAAGAGTCCAGTGCAGTCAGTCTGTTTCTCTGTATCTGCAAATTTTATAAATACAGTGTAAATACCCGTACATAAACTTTGGAGTTTTATGGGATGGATTCGTAGTCACCCTATATAGGGCCATCTCCTCTGTCCCTGAAAGTGTGTCTCCTAGATCTTATACCCTATACATATGGGTAACGATAGTTCTAGTACAAACTGTCTGTGTGTTACTCGCCTTATGATGGAACACTATACACCATGTAAACGATAAGTGTAAGGGAATTGGCCGGCCGCGGTGGTCTCGCGGTTCTAGGCGTGCAGTCCGGAACCGTGCGACTGCTACGGTCGCAGGTTCGAATCCTGCCTCGGGCATGGATGTGTGTGATGTCCTTAGGTTAGTTAGGTTTAAGTAGTTCTAAGTTCTAGGGGACTAATGACCACAGCAGTTGAGTCCCATATGCTCAGAGCCATCTGAACCATTTTTTTTGTAAGGGAATTGAAGACGATCAGTTTGTCATGGGACATTTGTGGAAATAACCCCAATTTCCCTTAAAAAACAGACTATGCATGCACTCCGTTCGAGGTTTTGAATATCCTCTTATGCTACGTACTTAGTCTTAACAGTTTGGCGTTCATTTATTTTTCTTACTAAAATCATGCTTGAATATCAAACAGAAATTGCTCTTGCACTTATTGAGTGTAAAATTGATGTTTGCGTAAGTTTTATCTCAAAGTTTTATAGCTTTTAAAAACGTAAAATTAATAATTGAATCGTTTGATGTTAAGGGCTCAGTTCAAATCGAATTGTAAAAATGGTTCAAATGGCTCTGAGCACTATGGGACTCAACTGCTGTGGTCATAAGTCCCCTAGAACTTAGAACTACTTAAACCTAACTAACCTAAGGACATCACACACATCCATGCCCGAGGCAGGGTTCGAACCTGCGACCGTAGTGGTCGTGCGGTTCCAGACTGTAGCGCCTTTAACCGCTCGGCCACTCCGGCCGGCGAATTGTAAACGTAAGTAATTTTTTTATGAAGTTTACAGAAGCTTTTTTTCTTTCATTATCCTCGTTCGAAAGATTAAATTACTAAGAAGTGTGACCCACTAATCCGATGGCGTAAGAGAGAGACGATATTCAAAATATCGCTCTGCGCGCATGCGCTGTAGCTTAGGGAGCTTCTGTAGGCGAATTTGAGGTTGTTTCCCCGTTTGATACACCACGAATATCATAAAATCGTTCGCCTCCGTTTCCCCTACGCCATTTTGGTACGTTTTAAACAGCTATTGTCTACATCCTGTATACCCGTGTTGTGAATAACACGTACGCTAAAACGCAACCTGCGTTACACTCTGGATTACAGACAGCAAAACTTAGCAAGTGAACCAACGTTTGTCGGAGTGGCCGTGCGGTTCTAGGCGCTACAGTCTGGAACCGAGCGACCGCTACGGTCGCAGGTTCGAATCCTGCCTCGGGCATGGATGTGTGTGATGTCTTTAGGTTAGTTAGGTTTAATTAGTTCTAAGTTCTAGGCGACTGATGACCTCAGAAGTTAAGTCGCATAGTGCTCAGAGCCATTTGAATTTTGAACCAACGTTTCCCTAACACTATCCCCCATTATAGTGAGTATTGTAAAATATTTTTTATGTATTACTCTGTTCCCTATAAGTCGTAGTGAGCGATGTCCTGCAAGGACAGCGGGTGCAGGCTGGTGGGTGTGGGCCTCTCGACTACGTCAGTGGAGGGCGGCGGGCGCGTGCCGGGGCCTATCTTATCGGCACTCCAGCCGCACGGAGGGCCGTAACAGCTTATCCCGCCATCAGTCAGCCGTGAAGGGTCGCCCTGTCTGGTCTAGCGGCCATTACTGATACAGCCGAGAGTAATTGACGTTTATTGCTTTTAACAGGGCTCACCATCTCTCAGAGAGGACGGGCAAACTGCGTGCGAGCAAACTTTTCTAGCAACTGGAAGATTTTCTCTAAAGTTTTGCTTCAAGCTGTGTTCGTAAAAAAACTTAAAAGTAGTCAGGGTAAAGAAAGACGTGTTTCCATCAGGCTATTTCGTTAAAATAACTCACGGATACTTGTGTGACACATGGCGCTGGAATGCAAACATGTGTACACATGGTGTCTGGCTCCTCGTTTCAAAGTAACGTCCGGTATCGAGCATGACATGGGTCAATGGATTTGCATGTAACGTTTCATAAACAAGGTGATTCAGCTAAGCTGTTCCTCTCAGATGCTTCCGGAAGCGTTTGAAATGTGTAGAAAAGTTTCAGTTCAATGACTGACACAACACTGTTCAACGCCTATTCACATCAAAATGCAGTCCTCTGAATGTTCAAATATGATGTCATGCACACGCATAGCTTCACTGATGGGACACCGATATGCGTCCATTACACACGGCGTTATCCGCGCGGGATTAGCCGAGCGGTCTAGGCGCTGCAGTCATGGACTGTGCGGTTGGTCCCGGCGGAGGTTCGAGTCCTCCCTCGGGCACGGGTGTGTGTGTTTGTCCTAAGGATAATTTAGGTCAAGAAGTGTGTAAGTTTAGGGACTGATGACCTTAGCAGTTAAGTCCCATAAGATTTCACACACATTTGAACTACACACGCGTTAATTATTTCAGTTCCTCCAGGAATAGAAGAACATCGCACAGTTCATAGTTTCTTCAGCAGTTATCACAGTCTTTCTCCAGTTCACGTTGATACGAAGATACGTTAATTTAAACGTTATTTTCCTTGTCGTCACACGAGAAAGTCCACACTCCAGTAGTATTGACACAAGAAACCGCGTCTTCTCGTCACCGATTTCTCAAGTTCGAAACGCGAAACAGGCTCTCCCATACCAGAGATATGTCCAGATAGATTTGTTCGTAATATCTGACTGTACTGAAACTTATTGATAAGTATAATGAATAAAAGAAAATTAAAAAAGGGCAAAAATATTTATATGGACTCGCTAGAGATATACCATGGCATACTGTTAAATTCCTTCCACAAAAGTGCGTTACTGAAGGATCAACATCATATGAGGCGCTGCGCATCGTGAATTCGACAGTTGTTTCTGTGGACAGATGTGATATCTGACAAAATCGCCTCAATCTGTCGCAGGAATTCTGTGCACCCATGTATATCCGCGAACTGTGATTCTGGAGAACCATGACGGCATTCGCGTCGATAGGTGTCTGACGCAATCGGAAACTCACACCAGGGCGGACTGGCGTACATAATGTTCATCTGACTTGACGATTCGATCCAATTCTGATTCATCCTCTTTTCGTAAGCAAAAGCTCTATTCATTCGGTCACAGCAGTGACGTTATCTATCATGCTTCAAAATGTGTCATGCTCCTGTATTGCTGACGAGTCACTGATACGAAAATCTTGGCGTGTCAGGAACGCTACACCCGCCACACTATCTGACAAACTTCTCGAACAACTAGTACGACAACCCATACGGAAAAGAAATATTTTAAACGTTCTCGTTCCAGACACTGTTACTGGAACAACTGTCACCAAACACAAGAAGGCCATCAGTAAAACTAGGAGAGTATTTGTGTTTGGTCATGCTGATAGTCACTATCAACCTATTGAAAAGACGAGCAGGGAATATTCAGTTCAGACCTGGCAAATGCAGACAATTCTAGTTAAAGCTGAAACGGCAGTCTGGATAAGTACATTCCAAGTAAAGTAATAGAGACAAAGTCCCATCCTGGTTTACTGACACTGTTGGATAATTTTTGAAGGCAGAGACTGTAATGTCTCTTGCAGCGGTCTCTCCGCGATATTTTCAGAAATTTTATAAATTATATCAGTACATATCTCGAAATATCTCTTATCTTACCGATCTTACCGATTATCAATGCAAAGTAGTTTCAAGCCCAATCATTCCTTGGAGCGTCCATTTACTCCATGGAATAGCTTCTCTGCTATCTATGTTTTCTCTTAGGAAAAGAATGAAGGAGTGCTTGCCGATTAGTCGTGAAAGAAGGAGGATGTATATGTATGTATTGTTGAGCTAGTCGCCATCTTGATGAGATTCTGTATAAGAAGGAATTTAATACATGAACTAAACTAAAGTAAGTGTGTTCGCGTATTATTTAACTGATTATTATTGACAGTATCTGCTTACTACGCTGTGTTGCACGGGATCTGTGGGGAACGTCTGATTTACACTGGACGAACCTGCCGTTTTGTATGCTCAAGATATCCAGTTACTTCAAATAAATAGGCTAACTCGGTCTTACCAGCACATCTCCAGTCTTCCCCATGTGATCACCAAAAGTTAATAATTATTACATATGTTTCTAGGAGATCGACTGACAATTTTCGTCGCACCGAGACTTCGAAATTGCTTCACTGCCTTATGGAATTTAAGTTAATCTCAATTTAATCAGGATAGAACAATATTGAACTGTGTGAATGTGATAAGCCTGTTTTGTGAATGAAAATTCCCTTAACATACGCATGTTTTTACTATCCTGATCAGTGAAGCTAAATCAGGTCGGTGTGAGAGGTTTTTAAATTTTATATTCCACAAAAAATACGAAAAAAAACTGCCGGTAAACTGACATAAAATTTAATAGTATCTTGTGCATTCGTAATAAGTGCCAAGCCTGAAACCTACAATAATTTTCACCGGTAGATACCGCCGAAAGGCCTGTCAGCAAATCGGCCAACAATCCCATTCGATCATTTCATAGGAATTTCTGGTAAAACGTAAAGTCATAGAACAGGTTCAAACCTTCACTTCAGTCTCACACGAATACACCTAGTGTTAAAACTGAAAACAGCAGACAGAAAGCACAAATTCTAAGTTCCAGATTTGAAACATATTCACTCAAGAGGAGACTACCATACCTATGTTTGGACGTCGCACAGACTCACAAACGAGAGATATCGATACTAGAATCCCCGGTATAGAAAAAGAATAAGAACAGCTCAGAGAGGACAGCCCTGACGAAATTATAGTTAGATTTCTCATTGAATAAATCGCAGAACCAGCACTCTAATCAGCTCCTTTCCTAGCTCATATTTACCGACAACTCCTTGCGCAGCGAATAGTCCTGACGAATAGTCCTGCGTGGTTGGAAAAGGATAAGAAATCAAATACACAGAATTACTGACAAAGACATGCATGTGTTGCAGGAACTCATAGATTCTAAGCTCATACGGGGGGAAACAGCTTCTTTCAAATAATGAATACTGTTTCAGTAAGCACCACGTATGTGAACAACAGCTTGCTTCATTCGTGCAAAAAATCTTACAAACAACACATGAAGGTGAACAAATAGATTCTGTTTCCTTAGGCTTCAGACAGGCATTCGACACCACTTCGTCGAATACTAGTCGATATAAGATCATGCGATTTTTGGAAATAAGTGATAGGCTCTAGGTATTTGAGTAATACAACCCAACACGCTATACTGGATGGCGAATATTCCACGGAAGCAAAATTAACGTCGGTTACGTCCGTAGGAGGCATAAAACGGCCTCAGATGTTTTCAATATTGTGAAAACGAAAGTTGCTACTCACCATATAGCGGAGACTCTGTTCTATTTCTGACGAAGGCCTTACTGGCCGAAAGCTATTATTTGTGACAGTTCAAATGGTTCCAATGGCTCTGAGTACTATGGGACTTATCTTCTGAGGTCATCAGGTCCCTAGAACTTAGAACTACTTAAACCTAACTAACCCAAGGACATCACACACATCCATGACCGAGGCAGGATTCGAACCTGCGACCGTAGCGGTCGCGCGGCTCCAGACTGTAGTGGCTAGAGCCGCTCGGCTAACTACGGCCGGCATTTGTCACAGTCTTTTTGTTGTGCTATCAGTGACTCAACATCTCCGCTATATGGTGAGTAGCAACTTCCCTTTTCACAGTATTGCTACATTCCACCCTGGATTTTCCTCAGATGTTCTCAGTATACATAAACGATTTAATAGACAGGATCGGCTGTACTACACGATTTATTCCCTGGTCACAGGAAAATATCGCCGTTGAACGCTCGTAGGGAACTGCAGAAAGACTTGGCCTACATTTCGCGTTGGTTTAAAGAATGGCAGCTCTCTTTAGGAGTAATACGAAGGATCGATATGAAATGCGACAACTGCATACAATGAGTGTCAAAGAAGGAAAATGGAAGAAAGATCTGGTGGAAGGATTCTAGGAAAACGCAATTCATTTTTAAAGGAAATCCCATACCGATTCTGGAGTGTTTGTGCTGTATTTGTGGACAATATGAAGTAGGAATGGCAACAGACATTGAACGAATTCTGATGCGTGCTGCTAGGATCGTAATTGGTCGGTATCACCCAAACGAAAGTGGAACAGAAATGTTCGGGGAACGTAAATGGGAGTCCTTATAAAAATGACGACCTAATTTTCTTGAAACTTTGTTGGGTAAACTTGACAAATTTTATTCAAAGAAGACTGCGTCCATTATGCTGCTACAATCTTATACCTCGCGTAGCAGTCATAAGGATAAGGCAGGAGAGAAGGGCACAGACAGCGGCTCAGAGTTTTGTCCCCCGACCAATACGCGAATGGTGTAGCGAAGAAAAGCAGTAACGTTGATACAATGTACCCTCCGCCATGCAGTGGCTTGCGGAGTATACGCGCACAGGGGATGCATAAAAATATAGAACCAGCGTGAGAAAAGCATGCTTGAAGTTAAACGCACGTGCTGGCCAAGACTACAGTTTGCACTGTTGTGTTTGGCCAGGAGCTGAACCTGTGTAATGTACTCAATTTTCGGAGTCAGAAATGTGTTCCGTGTAGATGTGGGTGCGTTATGTCGGAACTCAGTGCATTCGAAAACCGGCAGATTGTCGGTGCTCTTATGGTGGTAGCTTCCATAATCAAGGTGGGAGAGTGTTTCAAAAGGCACCATGTGGAAGATTCAGACCACATACGGGAAAAGGGGGCAAACATCATTTGCTAAGTCACAACTCGAACGAAAGCGTGCGTTGATGCCCGTGACAAACGGTCACTGAAGAAGACTGTAATGAAAAATAAGAGGACGACCGCTGTGAAAGTATCTTCTTTGATCCATTATGTACCGTGGGACAACGGCTGGCATGTATTTCTTGATGCAATAATTTAACAACAACCGTATATATTGTAGAAATTTATTTTATGAACTTTTTATGTTCTACCAGTTTCTGCATTACATTGATGCCATCTTCAGCCCCCACACGTCATAGTCGTAAAATCGCTATACATGGAAGGAGCCATATAACTGGGTTCCCGAATCAAATCGTTATGCAACAGCTCTTGGTGGCCAGGCGACACAGGTGGTTGATGTTTTCTTGGAAACAGAAGATATTGCACACCTGGTGTGGCCTGCTCACTGTCCCGGTTTGAATCCCATAGATTAAGTCTGGGATGAACTAGGGAGAGGGGTTGCTTCAAGCTAGGATCCACCAACTACTCTCCAAGAGTCGCGAGCAGCTCTGCAAGAATGGACCTTATTGCCTCAACATGAGATTGAGGACGTCATTCACAGCATGCTCCATCGATGTCAGGCCTGTATTGTTGCCAGAGCTGACCACACATCATACTGAGCACAATAACCAGTTGTCGGAATGTGTGTGCAAACCTGTTAATTGGAAAAAAACGAATAACATTTTTTTTCTACCTATACGCTTGTTGCAGTTGTTTACGTTCTGCAATCTATACATTGTTCCTATTTTACTATCACCTGTTTATAGTGAATGCAGTCTTCCAAAATTTCCCTTTATTGCCTTAACTTTGAATATCAGTGTAGGAATCACTGGCTGTAATTTTAATTCTGTGACACTGGTGGAAAAATATAGATTGTGCAGTAGATAGTTATTAAATTGCAAGTCGGTATCCTAAATTAGAATCCATACTACCGTATCTTAGAAACTGAGGGGAAAAATACCATTCTCGGTTATCGATTTGCCAGTGTCCTTCTAGAAACGGATGTGGTCTAGCAGGAATAGTGTATTTCCTAATCAGTAATTAAAATTGGAAAAGGATAACTTTACGTTTTGTTCAAAACAGCATATCTCATGCAACGTAACTTCTTTTGCTTGTAACCGACTAACGACCGCATGAACCGCAAGACAAGAAAATAGCGTCTGTTCTCTCCTCACACAAAGCTTTTCCGTCTGCCTTTCGAGAACTTCTGACAACTCGATATCGACGTAGAGCTACGAGAGGAAACAAGATTCTCAACTTAGAGTGTCCTGTCAAAAGCAATATACGGAGTCCAGAAGGTCAGTAAACTAGAACATGGGCGCCAGATCACTGTTGAAATACGTAAGAAGTATCTACTAGCCACTCTTTAGGAACTGAGTACACAACGATATTGTTTTATTCGTACACATTTTTTATGAGTTCATTCAACGGGAAATTAGCGTATAACGCTGAATCTGTACGTTTCCGTACACATCGCATGTTGGCCAAGTTTTATACCCAATTAAGACACAGGTGTGCAGAACTTAAGGACGAAAGCAAGGTACGCATGTTGTGTCACTGCCAAGTAACATAGTTCGGTGAAACCTGGGTCTTACATAGTAAGAACTGCTACAGTATAGTACAGAAGGTAACTGAAAGAAATGCGCAATGAGACAAACAGAAATGAAGCTTTTATGCGAAAACAATAACCCTGAAGTCATCGCAATTTATGATTTGGAGGTCATTGTGCCCATGCAACACCACATCATAACACCTGGACCACCAAGCGATCATGTTCGACAATGTTGCTGAGTGTATGTGTATTATGTGTTCCCGCCTCCCGCCATAGTACTGTACATCCAGAATCACTACTCACACTGAATCTGTTCTCACCCGAGAAGAGCCAGTGACCCCACTCATCGTTGGTCCAGTGTCTATGCTCCTGGCACCATCGCAAATCTTCAATCATGGTAAACTCATTGGTCAACGTTATTGGGGCGCTGTACTCTTTTCCTATGTGCGTCATTTCAGGGGTGCATTCGGCCCTGATTCATTTTTGAGGGTATCAAAGCGCGACCGCATCCAACCACGCAGGTGGAAAAGCTCTTGGAACGGCAACATATTCGGCGAATGCACTGGACTGCCTGTTCTTCTGACCAAAAAACCATTGAGCATGTTGGGGATGAGTTGAGGGTGTGGGGGATGAGTTGGGGTCAAGTGGTAGGAGGGGGGAGGAAGTGGTAAGGTGCTGGCCGAAATTACGTTACACATTTTGCTTAAAATACTTTATTAGACAGAATATCAAACTTCAACGTTAAAACCCAAAAACTCTGTACTTCATATTACAACTTCTAGTTCATCATGCTACAAGAAATAACAGTTTAAGAGTCTGATTGTGATGCACATAAAATCAAGTGTAACCACAAATTTTACACACTGACTACAGCTAAGGAAAAGAGGTGTGAAAACTGAACTGAGTTTCGAAGACTTTAGATAACGGCTATAAAATTACAGATCCACTTGATATGCAAGTTATTCCCCGATTTGAGCTACGTAACTGTACTTACGAAATTTTGTCGCAATCTAGGTGCAGTATTCCCATCTGATACAGCTAATATGAACTTGCTACTATTTTATAAATTATTAAACCTTGTGAATGGTGTCGTGCCGAAGTTTAGTGCAATGAACAGATAAAAAAACACGACAGCAATTCTATAGATCAATTATTCAACAATTCTTAAAATTTAAAGCCTGAGTACACAAATACGAAATAATATTTATCATGCACACAACCTTTTTAAAATGGTATCTATCTACAGGAACCGATTTACTGTATTACATGGCAGTTCAAAAAACAGCAAGGACGGCTTGGAACCAAATAGAAAATTTCTCTAACAGTTCCCACAGTGCACAGTGAAATAATAATTACGTTTAACTAACGTAAAAAAGGACAACAAGTTTAAAAAAAGATTACTTAAGGGTCTTGCTCCAAATAATAATACACAGGTACAAACCCCACTGTCAAATGCTTGCTCCGTGCGTTTTTTTTTTTTAAACATCAGTCATCAGTGCATTAAACAGAGCAGAATATCTAGCTAGAAATACCTGAAATATAAATTTGTTACCACAAGCAACACAAATACATAACACTTAAGGTAAGGCCTAATACGCTCAACAGGACCGAAATATTGGTATCTGCTTCACGCAATAGCTATTTAACAATACCACTTAGCAAAACGCGACAAGATAACTACCCTCACAAACCCAAACATAACATTTCAAGTCGTTTTTGGGTCAGGAATCCGTCCCTGCAGTTTGTTTTATTGATGTTCACTCTGTAGATTAGCAGATGCTGACGTGTAATTTTGATCTAAGAGGTTCGTAAAGTTACTGAAGAAATATCAGAAATTTTCGAATTCAAAGTCTAAAGGTCGAGCTATATCAGGAGCGTGAAAATGTTGGTTCTCGAGAGGACGAAAACTTTTTTATACTGTATGCTAATACAATGTCCTCTCAAATTTATGTACGAAATACATACACATTTTGATACTGTACGCTCTGTTGGATGGTGTTAAGCCAACTGAAATACGTCTGCTATTTCACGTACATAGATTGCTTATTTTCTCATTCCTAAGAAATATACAGGACAATCCAGCTGCCCCTGTCGGTGCGTTTCATGCAATCCCCAACACCTTCAAAAACCACCTGTGTAATTTTCACATTCTCTCCTCGCTATGGCCAAACTATTAGTCCTACAAAAAAACATTAAAAGGATCTTTTTGTAGGAAATTTAATGTAGTTAAATTTTGTACCGGGATATGTTTTCGCTGGAGGTCACAGTTTTCGTGTTTTTCACGGCAAACACATTTGAAGATCACTTTCGTACGTTTTTCTTGAGTAATTCGAAAACTACTGCGATAGAATATGAAAATCCTGTGCGGGTGTTTGAAGACGTTGCGTGTTGCATAAAATCGAACGCTAGAGGCACCTGTGTCACCCTGTATATAGAAGGAACTACAAATTTGTTTCAAACACTAGTAAACACTTTCTAATAAGCTAGTTTTCGGTTACTAGCAGCAAGACCGTTTCCAGCACAAAACCTGTAAATGTTCAATCGTAGGACAATGTTTTGAGCACTTATATTACGGCCTAGAGTCGTACTAAAGAATTAGTCTCGCTTGGTTCAGAATTCCAATTGCTCTTCTTCCAGCGCATATGTGCCAGCTTCAGTATACACTGACCGAAATGGAAAGTGTTACACCATGAACACCTTGACAAAAAATACTCGTATAGTCTCACGCCCATGGGATTTGATTTCTGCAATTTCAGACTTATGCAAGCTTATTTTCTGTACTTCCAGTGCAAAAAACCATTCCTATAGATGAAGAGCGGTATACGTGACGGTTATTGGGTGGAACCTTCAGGTGAACATCTCTACATAGCCTGCTTAGAAAGACAGACAAGTGCACATTATCGGCCTATTTCGCACTTTGAGAAAGTTCGAATCACTAGTAAACTCACAGATCAGGCAGACAGTCAGCTATAGGGCAATGCCGACTGCTCAACAATTGATGAGATGGACGCAGGACGTATGGTAAGGATAGTAATCGCCATCCCTTTTAGAAGGACTACAACGCGAGAAGTTCATAGTGTTTTTCGAAAGGTTCTGAGGAATGGATGTATGATAACCGCTCAAATACGGGAAGGCGTTACAAGCGAAGTGACACCATGAATAGTCGGGGTTTACTGGAAACTGTATTGAGCTCTCAAGTTATAACACATCGTTTAACGCTGGCATGTACCACAGACAACAGGTATTTACCTAGAGGGGTGTCAAAATCAACTGGGACGTCGCGTAGCATTGTATGGTGTTCAGTGATGAATCTCCCTTGTGTCTGTGGCGGTGAGATCGACACCATCTTGTCCGTGGACGAAATGGTGAAAGGTCATAGGAAGCAGCGATTCTTGACACCTCCTCTACAACTCCTGGAATCATGGAGTGGGGAGCTTTTGGATGTGACAACAGGACTGATTTGGTAATTGTTGAAGGGAAAGAATGATTGACCCTGTTGTCACAGCCTTGATGACCATCGTACCAGATCGCGTATTCCAGCGGGATAAGGCAAGACACTCTGCTACAGTTCACACAACTAACGCCTTGAGAAGTGTGCAGATCCTTGGCGCGTCTGTCTGGTCTCCTGATTTTTTACCCACGAAGCATTTCTGGAATATGATGGTAAGACGGATACTTTTATACAAATCTCCACTGACATATGTGTTTCAGTCATGGCAAGAATTTCCTCAAGAGGACATTGCTTTCATATCACAGCGAATACTAGAGTGTATTCTCGCACGTGGAGGTCACACTTCATACTGTTGTTGATGATGGACATCAGTTCCTAGTACGATGAAATTTTACATACTTCATAGCCGCTACATGATAAAGATCTCCATTGTGATAATGAGGTAGGATGCGTGCTTCAAAGTCTAACATCTTCCACTCCCTCAGAGTATGTACCCACACTGACAGATGGCCAAATGTTGAAATCTTTGCTATCGTAGTTAATTGTAGGGTGATTTAAATTATGTTGCCACTTAAATGGTAGATATGTTCCTGGTCATAGACCACATATTTAAATGACTTTAAAGTAGCCATAATTTTAAATTTACACAGTGGTCTCAATTTGTTCGTCATCATTAAGTAACTTTTAAAAACCAACGATTAACAGTGGCGCACAAAGCCCGGACACGTTTCTCGGGGAATGTATAATATCACTTCTCCTATTCCATCCTTCAGGTCACTAACGTTAATTTTCGTGTTGTTCATACGCTCCTCCGCCATTCCCCACAAAACATAGGGCATCAGTTCCGGTGTTTGTGGAACACACTACTATGGTTCACCAAGAACCATCTACCCAGCGGAAAATATTTGCCCAAGGTACCTGATCCACGAACAGTGTGTGCATAATGCGGTGGTGCGCCACATTGTTGGAAGACCCTCTCTCGTCGGACCTGTAGCGTAATTTCATCAGTGGCACACTTTTGCATCATCAGTACACATCTTCATTCGCTGTAGCGGTGTCAAAAAAGTAGGGCTTTATTACTCCAGTGTCAGTCACAGTGCAGCAAACATTCACCTTAGGTGAGTCACTTTCATGTTCCAGAATTTTCACTAAACGAAAAAGATAGTGTTATGCCGTTTAACAAATCCACTTTTATGAATGTCATCCTAATCGTTGAATGGTAATATCTACCAAATGTTGCACCAAATATTCGTTATCTCACCTACAATATCACAGCATTAAATACGAGTAATAAGACATTTTCATTCCATTGTTAGAGACTGGACAATCTGAATTTGGTAGGGTCACCTCGGAAGGTCATAAGTCAAGATACACCAAGCACTTGACTGGAGAACCTCAGTTTCAGCACTACGACGTCTAGTTGACTTCGAAGGACTTTGAGGTACACCTGGTCGTGCGACACCAACTTTCATTTCAGATCTTCGTCATTTTCGACGTTTTTTTTTTTTTTTTTTTTTTTTTTTTTTTTTTTTTTTTTTGTTAGATAACTGTCTGCTAAGAAGTTCTAGAAATGTGGCTAACTGCAAAAGTGCTTGGTGGGTCGAGCGAAAATCGGTCCTGCAACATTCGACGGACTAAAGACGGTGAACCAAACGCTTTATGAAGTCATAACTGAAAAAGTCAAGGGCTGCTGATAATTTTTTTTTTACTGAACAACTAGTTTTGCTCCACGGACCATCGTCAGGTTCATAAAACAGTTACATCATCACACTAGGAGACGTAAGATCATCATCATTATCAGCATTATCGTCCCCTTCCCTTCAAGCACTAGGCTGTTGCTTGTTCCCGACTCACAAACAAAATCATTCCCATCGTTTTCGAGGTCTTCCAATACCTCTTTACATATGCGGTTTGTCGTTCAAGATCTTCTGGGAAATTCTGTGATCTGGCATTCTCATGAGGTGCTGTCTCCATAGGTTAGTTAGGTTTAAGTAGTTCTAGGGGACTGATGACCATAGATGTTAAGTCCCATAGTGCAGTCTTCATGATACTTCTGAATTTTTTCATTCATGTTCTATTCTATTATCTTCATTTCTAATCGTGTATCTTCTTGTGCATCCCTTCTTCCTTAGGTACCACATTTCTCCCTGCCTGTAACTTTTTTATTTTTTTATTTATTTATTTATTTATTTATTTATTTATTTTTTTTGGTAACCCAGCTTTCGCTTGTATGGGATAATTCAGGAACATCAATCACTTTATAGAATTTCATGATGGTTTCTTTTTCTACTTTATGGCCTATTGTTCTGCTAATGTTTCCACAGACAACTTGAAATTTGTGTATTTTATTTTCAATACCAGAGTCAAAATCAAAAATTACAGCACACATTAAATAAGATATTTGAGAGACTTTTTTTTTGAAACTGAATCATTCGAAGCAATCTATTATCTGACAGGGTATTTTCTTAGGAATAAGATTTTTTATTTTATTACTTGAAATTTTAACATTATATTTCTTGCATATTTCGTTCAGCTGGTACACTGATCTTTGGTGACCTGAAATAACTGAAACCACAAATATCTCACGGTTGACGTCATTTATTTTGTACCCCCTCGTATGTGGTTATAAATGTGACAGAACGTGTACCGAAACTGGTTGTTCAATAAATAAATTTACTCAGCGGTGAAACATGATGTTTTTCAAATATTTACGAGCTGTTGGGAAGCACTTCTTAAAATATTTCAACACAGCTGTATTTTACACGATTGTAAATCGATCGGAAGTTATGGAACCTGACCTACAAGAAACAAAAACAGTAACTCTTACAGCGCTCATAGCTGAATAGCTTATATCGTGAAGCTTGTTTAATTGGGATTGTCAGTTACAAAATCACGAGAAACCTAGTTGTCAAGAAAACCTGGTTTGGAAAGAATGTGCAGATGCTTTGCATCGGAGACAGGAAGCCAGACAAAAGTGGCTTCAAGAGACAGATCTGATACAGGGTAAACCATAGTCTGAGAAGGTCCGAAGAAGTACGCAAGCAGCTCTAAGAAGAGCAAAGTGGAAGTATGTAAAAAATATGGTAAATATTCCAAAAGTTGAAGCGTTTTAGTAAAGGATGACAGATCTCACAGAAATTTGTCAAAAACTCAGATGATAAAATCCTGAACAACGATAGTGAAATCACTGAAAGATAGGAGCACTTCAACGAACTTCTCGACTGTGATGAAACCAAAGTACGGTTCGATTTACAGTCTCTAATCACAGTCTGCTCCAGGCCACATTGGATGAGATCAAAATGCAAATCAAATGGCTTAAGGAGAATGATAGCCCAGTTGAAGACGGAAAACAGGCCTAGATTACCCAGGCAGGAGGCGAGAAACTTGCGAACAGGTTACACCGGCTGATAAATATAATCTGGACCAAACAGGAATTACGAACAGAAAGGAAAACGGCTCTTAAAAATATACATGCGCAGTCATAACCGCAAGAAACTTCGTTTTTTATAGCAAGTTACCGTTATCGGTCAGTTTTAGCTCATCTTCAGACCTACCTCCATGATGGCAGACGGTAGCAGTAAACGGAGCAGGTGCTACCACTTCACGAACGCTAGCTGGACAGTTGGCATTCGTGGAGTCATAGCGCCTGTTCCGCTTACCGCCACTGTCTACCTCTATACTGATAGCTCTGAAGATGGTATACAAAAGACCGAGCCCGGTAATCACCTATAAAAAAAGAAGTTTCTTGCTGTTGTGACTTTGTATGTGCACTTTTAAGTGATAAAAAAAAACGGTATTCTCCAAGAGAAGAAAAATGTTCCCAAAAATTACTGAAAACGGCTCTAATCTATCCAGCCCATAAGAACGGTGACGGTAATGTGACAACTATCAAGGTTGGTATGCTACAAGATCCTCTCCAAATGCCTCGTACATAGAAATCAACCGTTGGCAGAATTAGTAATTAGTGAATATCAGGGTGGTTTTCGGCCAGGGCGGTCAACAGTAGATCACATCTTCGTTCTACGACAGCTCGCTGAAAAACTGACGGAACTTGGTAATGCACTACACTCAGTAGATTTCAAGAAAGCCTATGATAGCTTACACCACCAGAGACTGTTCAGCTGTTTAAAATTTGGGGTGCCACAGAAGCTCATCAACCTGGCGAAGATGCGTGGAAGAAGCGGTACGGCGAAGAAGGAAAACCAACTAACAGATGACTTCGAAATTGTGAGTGGTCTCAGGCAAGGTGGTGGTTTATCTCCTACCCTGTCCAATTTTGTTCTTGAGAAGATCATAGATGAGACTTTTAACCAGAATTTCTTAGGGATCCAAGTCGAAGGGAAGAATCGCATATCTAGCCGACGCAGGTAATATCTACTTAATCAGCAGCTCTGAAGAGGAATTGAAACAAATGATCAGGGCACTGGAGATGGCTGCCAGCTACTCATAACCGATGCCAAGACGGACTACCTCGTTATGACTCATCGACAAAGTAAGGATAGTGAAAAATTACACTCACTGCGAATGAGAGACAGGTCCTGCAAGAGAACTGGTCATACGAAGCAGAGATCAACGCCAGGATGCAGGTAGGAAATCGATCCTTCTGCAGCCTAACACAACAGTTTCGGTCGAAGTGTGTCTCGAGGCATTTCAAGATTCGGCTATATAAAACACTGATCCAACGCGTGGTTGTGAGGCAGAGTGTCAGAAAGGAAGGACTTTATTTAACTTCCCGTACCTGAGAGGAAAGTGTTGCGGAAGATCTTTGGAACTGCGCTGGACGCAAACACCGCCATGAGCTAGAGGAATTGTACCGAGATACCAGTATAGCAGGAACCACAAGATGGAAGCGACTACATTGCGTTGGAGTGTCGCTCGATGGTAGGAGGCCACAGAAGCTCCTAGATTTCATCCCCACAGGCAGCAGACCCCCTGGGAAGGCCAAGAAAGAGGAGGCGGCATCGCCTCCATGGAGACCTGCAACAGTCAGTGAACGGGGACAGATGGCGGATGGCAGCGATGAGTAGAAGACAATGGAGAAGGAAACTTGTGGCAACCTGCGGTCCGTTGGGCTTGATCCCGTAAAAATTTGGCCCACTGTTACTACTAGTCCGATTTGAGTGGTAGCATAATTTTGAATCGCCCAGTATATTTACACTACTCGCCATTAAAATTGCTACACCACGAAGATGACGTGCTAAAGACGCGAAATTTAACCGACAGGAAGAAGATGCTGTGATATGCAGATGAATAGATTTTCAGAGCATTCACACAAGGTTGGTGCCGGTGGTGACACCTACAACGTGCTGATATGAGGAAAGTTTCCAACCGATTTCTCATACACAAACAGCAGTTGACCGGCGTTTCCTGGTGAAACGTTGTTGTGATGCCTCGTGTAAGGAGGAGAAATGCGTACCATCACGTTTCCGACTTTGATAAAGGTCGGATTGTAGCCTATCGCGATTGCGGTTTCTCGTATCGCGACGTTGCTGCTCGCGTTGGTCGAGATCCAATGACTGTTAGCAGAATATGGAATCGGTGGGTTCAGGAGGGTAATACGGAACGCCGTGCTGGATCCCAACGGCCTCGTATCACTAGCAGTCGAGATGACAGGCATCTTATCCGCATGGCTGTAACGGATTGTGCAGCCACTTCTCGATTCCTGAGTCAACAGATGGGTACGTTTGCAAGGCAACAACCATCTGCACGAACACTTCGACGACGTCTGCAGCAGCATGGACTATCAACTCGGAGACCATGGCTGCGGTTACACTTGACGGTGCATCACAGACAGGAGCGCCTGCGGTGGTGTACTCAACGACGAACCTGGGTGCACGAATGGCAAAACGACATTTTTTCGGATGGATCCAGGTTCTGTTTACAGCATCATGATGGTCGCATCCGTGTTTGGCGACATCGCGGTGAACTCACACTGGAAGCGTGTATTCGTCATCGCCGTAGTGGCGTATCACCAGGCGTGATGGTATGGGGTGCCGTTCATTGGTTACACGTCTCGGTCACCTCTTGTTCGCATTGACGGCACTTTGAACAGTGGACGTTACATTTCAATTATTTTACGACCCGTGGCTCTACCCTTCATTCGATCCCTGCGAAACCCTACATTTCAGCACGATAATGCACGACCTTATGTTGCAGGTCCTGTACGGGCCTTTCTGGATACAGAAAATGTTCGACTGCTGTCCTGGCCAGCACATTCTCCAGATCTCTCACCAATTGATAACGTCTGGTCAATGGTGGCCGAGCAACTGTCTCTTCACAATACGCCAGTCACTGCTCTTCATGAACTGTGGTATCGTGTGGAAGCTGCATGGGCAGTTGTACATATACACGCCATCCAAGCTCTGTTTGACTCAATGCACAGGCGTATCAAGGCCGTTATTACGGCCAGAGGTGGTTGTTCTGGGTACTGATTTCTCAGGATCTATGCACCCAAATTGCGTGAAAATGTAATCAGATGTCAGTTCTGGAATAATATATTGGTCCAATGAATACCCGTTTATCATCTGCATTTCTTCTTGGTGTAGCAATTTTAATGGCCAGTAGTGTACCATTCCTTCTGTGATACTATGTAACACTGACCATTTTGGAATACGGAGGAAAACTGTGACCAGCATCCCACGAAAGAGACATTGTGAGAGGTCGACGGAAGACGCAGCATCAGCGTGGGCCAGGGTGTGGCCCCCACAGGGTCCCGCGTTGCGGGTCGGCACGGCGGCGGCGCGCCCTGGCCGGGTTTACGGTGCCGCTAATCGGGCCTGCGAGGCGAGGCACAGCTAAGTGATACTTACGGCTGTAGCAGAGACGTCCCGTAAAGTCTGGCCGAGATGGCCGGCACGTGTGCCGCGTGAGTCGCCCCTCTGCTGTGCGAGCTGGTTGTTGTGTGGGCGCTGGGCCGGAACCGTTAGCAGGACTTGTGGTACCCCGAGGCGACAGAGCTCAGAATACAAGAGTTTCTACCAAATAAAGCAATGTGTAGCACAAGTAAGGGAGTTGAGCGGAAGCATTCAACAGATTCGAAACAAAGATTATTCCCTGAATCGTCAAGAAATCCTAAGAAGCTTTGGTTCACCACAAAGACTGTAGCTGATGATATTGTTACCGTCGGTTAGAGAGAGGAAGCACCAGGAATGAGCAGTCTAAAGAGAACAAAATAGTGACAGGGTGCAGCAGCGAAAGAAGTAAGTAATGAGATGTAGCGCAAATGAGACTAGCGGTGAACTTGGTTTCAAAGCTGGCGTGACGTATACGACGAAGTGAGGACCTTGGCACCAAAATGACTGATGACGAACGACACAATAAGAATATAAGAGGAGGACTTACGGAGGTAAAGAGAGCATTACCCGTTGTAAGAAGGTGGCCGTATCTCGTTTAAAACGCTGCTGCTTCTGTTCCTGATCGTTACTTATATTTGATTATTTTGTCGTATAACACTTCTTTTCCCTCATGCCATGGGCTTTCGAAAAACGTTATTGAATTCCACCATGTGCAGTGTCATACAAAGTCTTTATGAACGTTCACTTACATTTCACTCAATGAATTAAGTGAAAAGCGCTACGGAAATCAGTATTGAGACTTTAGCACGATGACCCAGAGAATAGGTTTCATTAAATATTCGTTATTCATTTCTCAAGTGTGGTTCCTCGCAACAGTGACTTAACAGCGGATAGTCTATGGGAAATTGGTGGAACGCACAACGCACAACGCACATACGGGGGGGGGGGGGGGAGGGGGGGGGGAAGAGGAAAGATTTAATTATATTCCATGAGCAAACATTCATCAGCTAGACAGATAATTCTTTAAAGTCATTACCACCATTAGACTGTTGCTTATTTACAGTGTTACATTTATACTTACACAATCATGATTTCGGCTTCAAAGTGCCATTATTAAGTTTTTTAAGAGTTATAAATTGCCTGGGATTACATACTGTCGAATTAAAACACACTATTAGACACAGTATGCCATCCCAGGCAATTTACAACACTTAAGACACTTGACAATGGCAGTTTGAAGCCGAAATCATGATTGTGTAAGTGTAAATGGAACACCGTAAATAAACATTCTAATGGCGGTACTGACTTGAAAGAAATATATTACGACTGTGGCCCCGCATTATGAAAAAATTATTAGACATATTTCCTCTCGACTCACACATCATATGCCAGTCAGGCAGCAGCAGCCGAAAGAGACAGAAGCAGATGCAACAACAAGGAAGTAACCGATTTTGTGAATTTTCAGTGCTTAACCAGGAGAGAACTTTATAATATCATCTGTGTGCTTTAAAACTATAGTTTCTTGAGTTTCTGCGTGTTAATTTAATGTCTAACAGCCACAGATATCGCGTTTTCGTTTGCATCGGAAAGTAAACCGGTTTTGTGACATATTACAATTTCCTAATCAGGGACAAATTATTTAGTTTCACCTGAGCACTTCGGTAGTTAGGTTTTTGAATCTCTGCCTATTAATCTAATTTATTACACACAGTTCCTGGGTTTTCGTCAGTGTCTGCAGTAGAATTCCGTAGCACATGCCGATAGTCTGTTTATCTGGGTAGTTTAGTTTTCCACGGTATTTAGTATGGATAGTGACTGATTATTGTGTGCGGATGCGAGTCGAGTTGATGACACTCTGCTCTCAGCACCAGGCTGTGGTGGCTATGGTTAGACAGCTTGAGGCTGCAGTGGATGGGCACCACTGCTGTGGGCCGGCCGTGGGGGTCCAACGGACGTCCAGCACGTCCGAGTCCTACGATCTGTCCTCAACGGTGGCCATCCCAGTTACTGCTCGCTCTGAGGTTGACCCCTCACCTGCCGTCGAGCGGCAGGTCACCTCGGGGCGTAGCAAGCGGCAAAAGACTTCCCGGGGGTCGCACGTGAGCCTCCCCGGTTAGTCTGACAAACAGATTTCAGGTGCTATCTGTGGCTGACACTATCGCTGACCCAGATGCCGTCGCCTGTCCTCTCAGCCTGCAAGATCCAGACAATCACAGAGGGTGGGATTATTGATAGATGTGAGGTCCAACGTTAGGCGCGTTATGGAGCTCCTTAGGGACATAACTGCCAAGAAGGGTAATAAAGCCAATGTGCACTCTGTGTGCATACCAGTTGGAGTCATTCCAGACGTGAAACAGGTCCTCCCGGATGCCATGACGATCACAGAGTGCAGCCAACTGCAGGTGGTGGCTCACGTCGGTACCAATGATATCACTTTGGATCAGAAGAGATTCTCTCTGGTTTTGAGCGGCTAACAGAAGTGGTAAAGGTTGCCAGTCTTGCTTGCGAGATGAAAGCAGAGCTGACCATTTGCAGCATAGTCAACAGGACCGATTGCGGACCTCTGGTACAGAGCCGAGTGGAGGGTCTGAATCAGAGGCTTAGATGGTTCTGCGATTGTGTAGGCTGCTGATTCCTTGACTTGCGCCAAAGGGTGATTGGGTTTTGGGTTCCACTGAATAGGTCAGGAGTCCATTATACGCAGAAGGTGGATGCACGGGTAGCAAGGGCTGCGTGGCAGATTACGATACGAGCCTGTATGACGAAATGTATGATCCCATTCTTGTTTCAGCTGTGTTTTACCTAAAACAGCAGGTCTGAAGTACAAGATGCTAGCCTATGGAATCAGTGTTTCGTATGGAACTATTTATTTAAATTTCACTTTTTCCAATTTCTTCTGTAATACTGTGGAACATTATTTTCATTTTTATTTTAAAGAATTTAACTACCTTATAAATTACATTTCTTTAATTTGATCATCAATGGCATATATTTCGCACTTTAAAATCTCGTCATTACGAAATTTCTTTTAACATTTTAGTGTCTATTTAATAAAGAACTGTTCTAATTTTTCGGAGGTAAACTCGCCTTTCATAAGAAATTGTCATATGAAAGAAAATATAAAACGTTTATTACTTTGGTGATACACCTTAATTTTTACAAAACTCTAAAGCAAAATTATGTACAATGATACATAATTATCTTTACTTTTATAAATTTTAGTACCATCAAGAGGCGTGTTTTCTTCGTAATTGTTCATTCTTGTATGCATAAAACCATGACAAAAGTTAATTCGACTACCTGCCGGTTCTAGAACAGTCTAGAACTTCATGCTGTAATATATCGTTCGTCACAAGCGCCAAAAGTAGTCAGTCTTTGCCATGGACTCGAGTGATACAATCTTCTTCTAGATGCGGACTTGTTTGTGTTGTGAACAGAGTGAGCACCAAGTACGACTTATTTATGTTGGAAACTAATTTGTTTTGGACATGGATGTTTACGAAATTATTAATTGAAGATAGTGAGCAGTATGAAATCTGTATATGCTCGAAAGAAGACCCCTCAACGAACGTGCAGTAAACTGATACGTAAATTTCATTGATTTGACGTGCCTGGACGAGCAATGAAAGAACATATGATAAAAATGAGAATACGTATCTTCACCAATCTTCGACAAAGTGAGTTCTTTCAGATTGTTTAAATGTCTCTAAGCACTATGGGACTTAACATCTGAGGTCATCACTCCCCTAGAGCTTAGAACTACTTAAACCTAACTAACCAAAGGACATCACACACATTCATGCCCGAGGCAGGATTGGAACCTACGGCCGTAGCAGCAGCACGGTTCCGGACTCAAGCGCCTAGAACAGCACGGCCACATCGACCGGCTGAGGTCTTTACATCATTCCCCAGACAATAGGAAGTTTGGAGCCATACATACATCCATGAAATAAAATGAGTATTAAAATATTTGTTCATTAAATCATCCCTTTTTGAAACCGATTTTTAACATTGTCGATAGCGGTACTACATAAGTATGCATTTGCATACATATATGACTACGTGAAGAAATGCAAATAGTTATCATAAAGTTTCGTAACAATGATTTTGAAAGAGACATAGCATAACGTGTCAAAAATAATTTTGTACAGTTACGTGTCGTAACGTAAATAACGTGATCGTTTCAATCTACACTACTGGCCATTAAAATTGCTACACCACGAAGATGACGTGCTACAGACGCGAAATTCAACCGAAAGGAAGAAGATGTTGTGATATGCAAATAATTAGCTTTTCAGAGCATTCACACAACGTTGGCGCCGGTGGCGACACCTACAACGTGCTGACATGAGGAAAGTTTCCAACCGATTTCTCATACAGAACACACCAGTTGACCGGCGTTGCCTGGTGAAAATTTGTTGTGATGCCTCGTGTAAGGAGGAGAAATGCGTACCATCACGTTTCCGACTTTGACAAAGGTCGGATTGTAGCCTATCGTGATTGCGGTTTATCGTATTTCGACATTGCTGCTGGCATTGGTCGAGATCCAATGACTGTTAGCAGAATATGGAATCGGTGGGTTCAAGAGGGCAATACGGAACGCCGTGCTGGATCCCAACGGCCTCGTATCACTAGAAGTCGAGATGGCAGGCATCTTATCCGCTTGGCTGTAACGGATCGTGCAGCCACGTCTCGATCCCTGAGTCAACAGATGGGGACGTTTGCAAGACAACCATCTGCACGAACAGTTCGACGACGTTTGCAGCAGCATGGACTATCAGCTCTCAGACCATGGTTGCGGTTACCCTTGGCGCTGCATCACAGACAGGAGCACCTGAGATGGTGTACTCAACGACGAACCTGGGTGCACGAATGGCAAAACGTCATTTTTTTGGATAAATCCAGCTTCTGTTTCCAGCATCATGATGATCGCATCCGTGTTTGGCGACATCGCGGTAAACGCACATTGGAATCGTGTATTCGTCATCGCCATACTGGCGTATCACCCGGCGTGATGGTATGGGGCGCCATTGGTTACACGTCTCGGTCACCTCTTGTTCGCATTGACGGCACTTTGAACAGTGGACGTTACGCTTCAGATGTGTTAGGACCCGTGGCTCTACCATTCATTCGATCCCTGCGAAACCATACATTTCAGCAGAATAATGGACGACCGCATTTTGCAGGTCCTGTACGGGCATTTCTGGATACAGAAAATGTTCGACTGCTGCTCTGGCCAGCACATTCTCCTGATCTCGTCACAATACGCCAGTCACTACTCTTGATGAACTGTGGTATCGTGTTGAAGCTGCATGGACAGCTGTACCCGTACACGCCATCCAAGCTCTGTTTGACGAAATGCCCAGGCGTATCAAGGCCGTTATTACGGCCAGATGTGGTTGTTCTGGGTACTGATTTCTCAGGATCTACGCACCCAAATTGAGCAAAAATATAATCACGTGTCATTTCTAGTATAATATATTTTTCCAATGAATACCCGTTTATCATCTGCATTTCTTGTTGGTATAGCAATTTTAATGGCAAGTAGAGTATTATGACAGCACCAAAATGTCGTAAAGCAGATACAGGATGTAAAAACGCTTTGTTTCTTGTAACTAAAGTCAGTGTGCGTATATGTTCTAGAAGAACCAGTATTGTAACCAACTGTATAAGTGTTCACCCAGAAACGGCAAAGACCATTTATGTGGCGGTACTCGAGAGCAGCAATGCGCGCCACACGTCATCCTGGGCGAGATGGCAGCTACACAACGATATTGCAGCCACAAGAACTTATGTATTGATTGTTAAAGAATAACGGTAGCGCCCTACGTTTATCTACATTTATGGTCCAGCTATAGTTTTGTGGAAAGAATCAGTCAGTTCCTATCGAAGAGACGAAGGCTACGTGAGCCTGACTCGGTAAGACGACTGTTGTGTTACTGCATGTGAGTCAAGACACGTCTACGTGAGTCACTGTCGGTACTTTGCTGTGAGAAATCGGTACCGACCATCAAGACAGTTGAAGTTTTTCTGCGAATTTTGTTGGAAGGTTTCGGAAGCTTATGATGATTTAGATTTTTAAATGAAAGATTAGATGACGCAGTAACAATCAGCGGAACTGTTGACGAACTTTATTGGAATATAGTTCCTCGTAATTTTGTTTTGTGCTTCATCTGTGATCAAGCGAGCTTCGAGTGATAGGCTTAGTGTAGCGTGCGTTGTTTTAATTTGAAGACTGGTATCTAAGTGTCGTAGATACTATCTTAAGATGACAGCTTTATGTCGGCCATTGTATCCGACGAGGTATGACTTTGCTGCCTGTAATAGTTTGTTGCACACACCAAAGGATTTGGGTGTTGCGTATAGTTTAAAGATTTTAGGATTAGCACACTCTAAGGTAGTTGAGTGTTAGCTATTTTTGAAGATCTGTGGAAGATAGTGTTACTACTAGGTAATAACTAGTTGCATATGGCACTGTGGATTATTCAATAATCTAGCGTCGTTCTCGAGTTGACCGTACGATCAAGTACAGGAACAAACGGACCGAAAGTGAATTGTAATTACCAGTGTATTTAGCCTGCATTCGTTGTTAGTGACGCAATTATAGAGATTCCCTTGCCCTAGCTGAACCATCTGAAGACTGAAGATCCAACTGCTAGTTGTAAGTGACGAGTGACATTCAATCTGATATGTAATGGGAACATGGGGTCTAAGGCTTACACTTTGATGCATGCGATATGAGACTTGATGTGAATTACTGCTCTCGTTTCGTAGCTGCCATTTTGTTTGGTATGGGGAACCACGATGCATTATTGTAAATCGGATGGTTTCTCTCTTGGCCTATAGCTGTAAGTAATCGGTTTTGAAAGCATTATTGTCATTCTGTCGCGGGCATCCTTGATTGGTTCTGCAAGAATGTCAACGGAATCCTTTGCTTTTTTTCTCCCTTAAGTATTTAAGAGTGTACTCGAATTCCTCGTATAAATTTTCGCCTCATTTGTCATCTTCTTCTACTTCATTTTTTTTTATTTTATATCCTCTGATAAAAACGCTAGTCTTGTAGGCTTCTTTCAGACATTTCATTTCCCTGAAACTTCCTGGCAGATTAAAACTGCGTTCCGGACCGTGACTCAAACCTGTAATCTAGGTTATAGAGCACCACACAGTTTTGATCTGCAAGGAAGTTTCAAGACAGCACACACTCATCATAGAAAAAAATTATTCTGGAATTTCTTCCCTTCTCCGAAGCCCCTTACTTCATCAATAGACAGCGTGCGGGTTCCGTAATCTGTGGAATTCAACGGAACTGCTTCGTACTGTTCATGTACAGTGGACCCTACTTGTATCTTCAGTTCTATGCCCTGTCAAACAACGGAAACACCGCTCTGCTTGGCATCATGTACAACAATATCAGCAGCAAGAAGTAAAAAACGTCAAATTCATCACCGGTTCCCAGCGTCTTTGATTCATAACCAAAACGTCTTCGGTAGTGGGTTCGAATCCCGCCACTGCTTAAATTTTTATTAATAATCAGCACTAGCGGCCGAAGACTTCCGGCATAAGCAGTCACCCTCATTCTACCAACGGCCTTGTCAAAGAGGACGGAGGAGCGGACAGACGTTCAGGGCACTCTCTTGTCCTAGGGGTGGGAAACTGCCCCTAAAGGTGGAAGAATAAGCAATGATCAACGGCATGAGGATGCAGAAGGTAATGGAAACCACTGCATTAAAGACACGTAACGTGTATCCACACGATATGTGACCTGTAATTGAAGAAGTGTCATGATGATCGATCCACTGGCAAAAGATTCCGGAATAGTCCCCCATTCAGATCTCCGGGAGGGGACTGCCAAGGAGGAGGTGACCGTGAGAAAAAGATTGAATAATCAATGGGAGGATAACGTTCTACGAGTTTGGGCGTGAAATGTCAGAAGCTTGAATGTGGTAAGAAAACTAGAAAATCTGAAGAGGGAAATGCAAAGACTCGGTCTAGATATGGTAGGGGTCAGTGAAAAGAAGTGGAAAGAAGAAAAGGATTTCTGGTCAGATGAGTATAGGGTAATATCAACAGCAGCAGAAAATAGTGTAACAGGAGTAGGATTCGTTAGGAATAGGAAGGGAGGGTAGAGAGTGTGTTTCTATGGACAGTTTAGTGACAAGGTCGTTCTTATCAGAATCGACAGCAAACCAACACGGACAATGATAGTTCGGGTATATATGCCGACGTCGCAAGCTGAGGATGTAGAGATAGAGAAAGTGTATGAGGATACTGGAAGGGTAATACAGTATGTCAAGGGGGATGAAAATCTAATAGTCATGGGGGACTGGAATGCAGTTGTAGGGGAAGGAGTAGAAGTGAAGGTTAAAGGAGAATATGGGCCTGTGACAAGGAATGACAGAGGAGAAAGACTAATTGGGTTCTGTAACAAGTTTCAGCTGGTAATAGCAAATACCCTGTTCAAGGATCACAAGAAGAGGAGATATACTTGGAAAAGACCGGGTGACACGGGAAGATCTCAGTTAGATTACTTCATGGTCAGACAGAGATTGCGAAATCAGAAACTGGATTGTAAGGCGTACCCAGGAGCAGATATAGACCCAGATCACAATATAGCAGTGATGAAGAGTAAGCTGAAGTTTAAGACATTAGTCAGGAAGAACCAGTACGCAAAGAAGTGGGATACGGAAGTACTAAGGAATGACGAGATATGCTTGAAGTTCTCTAAGGCTATAGATACAGCTATGAGGAATATCTCAGTAGGCAGTACAGTTGAAGAGGAATGGACATCCCTAAAAAGGGCCATCATAGAAGTTTGGAAGGAAAACATAAGTACAAAGAAGGTAACTGCGAAGAAACCATGGGTAACAGGAGAAATACTTCAGCTGATTGATGAAAGGAGAAAGTACAAAAATGTTCTGGGAAACACAGGTATACAGAACTACAAGTCGATGAGGAATTAAATAAATAGGAAGTGCAGGGAAGCTAAGACGAAATGGCTGCAGGAAGAATGTGAAGACATCGAAAAAGAAATGATTGTTCGAAGGACAGACTCGCCATACAGGAAAGTCAAAACAAGCTTTCAGTGACATTAAAAGCAATGGTGGTCACATTAAGAGTGCAACGGAGATTCCAATGTTAAATGCAGAGGAGAGAGCGGATAGGTATAAAGAATACACTGAAAGCCTTTATGAGTGGGAAGATTTGTCTGATATTATAGAAGAAGAAATAGAATTTAACAGAGATTTGGAGGACTTAAGGTCAAATAAGGCAGAAGGGATAGATAACATTCCACCAGAATTTCTAAAATCAGAGGGGTAAGTCTCAACAAAACGACTAATGTTCTAATGTGTGTGAAATCTTATGGGACTGAACTGGTAAGGTCATCATTCCCGAAGCTTACAGACTACTTAACCTAAATTATCCTGAGGACAAACACACACACCCATGCCAGAGGGGGGACGCGAACCTCCGCCGGGACCAGCCGCACAGTCCATGACTGCAACCCCTCAGACCGCTCGGCTAGTCACGCGCTACCAAAACGACTATTCACGTTGGTGTTGGTGTGTAGAATGTATGAATCTGGTGACATACTATCTGACTTTCGGAAAAGCATCATCCCCACAATTCCGAAGACGGCAAGAGCTGATAAGTGTGAGAATTATCGCACATTCAGCTTAACAGCTCATGCATCCAAGTTGCTTACAAGAATAATATACAGAAGAATGGAAAAGAAAACCGATGATGCGCTAGATGACGATCAGTTTGGCTGTAGGAAAAGTAAAGGCACCTAGAGAGGCAATTCTGACGTTGCGGTTAATAATGGAAGCAAGACTAAAGAACAATCAAGACACGTTCATAGGATTTGTCAGCCTGGAAAAAGCGTTCGACAATGTAAAATGGTGCAAGACGTTCGAAATTCTGAAAAAAGTAGAGGTAAGCTATAGGGAGAGACGGGTCATATACAATATGTACAACAGCAAAGAGATAATAATAATAGTGGACGAAGAAGAACGAGGTGCTCGTATTAAAAAGAGTGTAATAAAAGGATGTAGCCTTTCGCCCCTACTGTTCAATCTGTACTTCGAGGAAGCAATGATGGAAATAAAAGAAAGGTTCAAGAGTGGAATTAAAATTCAAGCTGAAAGGATATCATTGATACGACTGGCTGATGACATTGCTATCCTGAGTGAAAGCGAAGAAGAATTACATGTTCTGCTGAACGGAACGAACAGTCTGATGAGTACATAGTATGGACTGAGAGTAAATCGAAGAAAGACGAAGATAATGAGACGTAGTAGAAATGAGAACAACGAGGAACTTAACATCAGGATTGATGGTCACGAAGAAGATGAAGTTAAGGAATCCTGCTACCTAGGGAGTAAAATTTACCAATGACGGACGGAGAAAGGAGGACATCAAAAGCAGACTAGCTATGGCAAAAAGGCATTCCTGGCTAAGAGAAGTCTACTAATATCAAATATCGGCCTTAATTTGAGGAAGAAATGTCTGAGAATGTGCGTCTGAAGCGCAGCCTTGTATGGTAGTGAAACATGGACTGTGGGAAAACCGTAACAGAAGAGAATCGCAGCATTTGAGATGTGGTGCTACAGACGAATGTTGAAAATTAAGTGGACTGTAAGGTAAGAAATGAGGATGTTCTACGCATAATCGGAGAGGAAAGGACTATGTGGAAAACACTGATAAGGAGAAGGGACAGGATGATAGGACATCTGTTAAGACATAAGGGAATGACTTCCATGGTACTGGAAGGAGCTGTAGAAGGCAAAAACTATAGAGGAAGACAGAGATTGGAATACATCCAGCAAGGTTGCAAGTGGTGCTCTGAGATGAAGAGGTAAGCACAGGAGAGGAATTCGTGGCGGTCCGCATCAAACCAGCCAGAAGACAGATGAGAGAAAAAAAAACTAACGCGGGAAGCCAACACCTAAAGAGTTTGAGTTTTGAATATCTGACTTTAAGTTGGCCTTGAAAGTGGTGGTGGCTCGTAGGTTTTATGTTGTCTTTCTTTTTTTTAATTTCTGTCTCGTTCAGTGTGGGGATTAGATTTATGCTCACTCGCTCACATCAACGTTTGCGATGTAAAGATGTGATTCCTTTTAACTAAACTCTGATTCGTTAAAATGAAAACCAAGTCCCCGTATTATCATTGTACCCACAATTCTTAATAAAATGAAATCCATTTTTAACTTTGAAAAGAAATAAAAAAATAATAAAGGTTGAAAGTTTAGTAATCTAAGTAGAATAAGTAGAGCAAGCACACTCAAGTCAGCGATATAATACAAATAAATGAATGACGAGTCTTTAAAAAGAAGTCAGAGAAGTATTTTATCAAAGTTTAACGACACAAAGTTTACTATTTACGTAGAGTCTTGAAAGGTAGCATTGGAGTTACAGTTAAAAAATTGATCTTTATTAACCAACACGCAAAGATTTACTTACTAAAGAATTCTGATTTAATACTAAAGACTATATTTAAACTTTATTAGCAGAGGTACCGCTAATCAGAGGATGTAAATTACAGTTATTTCTTTCCATTGTAACCAATACATCTTTGGCTTGAGACAACTGCTTTATAAAAATAATTAACTGCAAAACCTTTTTAACATTTTGGAATGCGTAAGTGCTGTAATTAAGAAGCCGGATTGATTATCTAAATAATTTAATGCCAAGTAGAACTTTGTTATTATCCTATTGTCAATATTTCGTGGTAAAGTATGCCTTTTCAGTATTATTTTCATTAATAGTAATTTGTACAGTACTGACGTTTGTGATCTGTTAATGATCTCTATAACAATTTTTGAGTTTAACTCAAAAAGATCCGTGGGATTGCTATAACATTATAAATTTGGAAAGCTTACTTACCAGTTCGATCAGATACATGAATGCTGATTGTTTCCTGAATTGCTCATACAGTGTTTTCAAGCCCTGTTATGTTCCAAGAGGTTATACTAAGATTTATTGCGCCTCTCTAAGAATTATTGGCACTTTATTGCATCTATACTTAATTTTTTTCTCAATTTCCTCTTGTACTGGGCTAGAGTGACGCCTGAACGTTTTATCAGGGCTAGGTACGTGGATACTCGTAGGCGGGAATTCCGGCACAGTGCTAGAAACACCGAGAAATTAACTAGCGCATTTGATCGAATTGTGTAACCTTATTATAAAGAAGCGAATGTTAACTAAGAGAGAGAGAAAGTGTAGAGTGGCGAACAGAGGTCCAGTTGTAAAATTTTATTAGTCATAAGGTCATCGTTTAACCCCATAAGTTAAGATTAGTCTTAACGTATGTCCAGGTACCGGTTTGCGTTAGTCTCGAGTCACATACCATACGAGCAGAGCAGCGAGAGGCAGGCTGCGGGTACCAACGAATACGGCATAGGCTCCGGCTTCAGCTTCAGCATTGGCTGCCCTACCTTGCCGAAAGGGAGGCAACACAAGAACATTACGTAAGAAAAGACCTATTACATTCTTATATCTGATGTGGTGTTCCTCTGTGTTGTATAGTCGTGGTGAGATATCTTGCAGATTAGGTTGAAATTTTGTGACTGTCTTTTCATATTGTGTAGAAGGTAATCTAGGTGGTGCTGAAAGTGATTTCATCAGTGTAATCAGAAAGGAAAAAGTATTTTGTAGGAAATAGGAAGTAATTATAACAATTAGTGGTAGAAAATATGATATAGACAAAACCAGGACAATTTTCGAAATGTCAGAAGATATTAAGAAGTTTCTAGCTCAATTCGCTAAATATTTAAAGAAAGAAATGAAAGATAGAATGAAATACAAAATGGTCAGAAAAAATTAGAATGCGATTTACAGAGAGCTGAGAAGTACAGGAGAGGGTTTAAAGAAATTCTTAGACAAGGCAATTACAGACGTTAAAGAGGAATTAAAAACGGAAGTAGCAGCTTTACATCAACGGTGTGAGGTAATAACAGAACAGTAAAAGAGATAGCTAAGGTTGGAGAAGAGCAACATCAAGTCAGGAAGAGAAATGAATAATACCGAGCGAGGTGGCGCAGTGGTTAGACACTGGACTCGCATTCGGGAGGACGACGGTTCAATCCCGCGTCCGGCCATCCTGATTTAGGTTTTCCGTGATTTCCCTAAATCACTCCAGGCAAATGCCGGGATGGTTCCTCTGAAAGGGCACGGCCGAATTCCTTCCTCATCCTTCCCTAATCCGATGAGACCGATGACCTCGCTGTCTGGTCTCCTTCCCCGAAACCAACCAACCAACCAGAGAAATGAATAATAACCAAGAAAAGATGCAAAAATGAGTTGTGGGGAAGGAAAAAGGAGTAGATACTAAATTGTCTGAAGTTAGTTTTTCTCCCAATACTGCTACTTTTATAAATGGATCCTACACAGCAAGTGGTGAGCTTTCAGTTCGTACATCGTTAAATGGACATAAATGTAAGTGTAAAGATGAGAATGACGTAAGTAATCTTGTGGAAGAGTTGAGGCTAGAAGTTAAAAGCGGTAGTAATAAGCCGACCAGTGTGGCCGAGCTGTTCTAGGCGCTTCAGTCTGGAACCGCGCGAACGCTACGGCCGCAGCTTCGAATCCTGCCTCGGGCATGGATGTGTGTGATGTCCTTAGGTTAGTTAGGTTTAAGTAGTTCTAAGTTCTAGGGGACTGATGACCACAGATGTTAAGTCTCATAACGCTCAGAGCCATTTGAACCATTTTTGGTAGTAATAATTTTCCACATTTTAAACCGTGGGGATCAGTACACCCTGTAATACTTCTATAATCATTTCAAGGGGCTTTACCTTCGTCGTGGGACGATAATAGATGCATAAGACATATGATAAGTCATTTAGAGGATGATGCATCTCAGTGGGCGATGTAAAACCTAAATACCTTTCATACAGTTGAAGTTTCACGAGTGCATTCAAATCTAAGCGCTGGTCCTCTAATACTCAAAGAACTGAACGATTTGAAAAATAATACCTAAAATGTTTCAGAACGGTTAGTCTAATTCTGAAGACGACGCTCATAGTAGCGTCGAAACCTGGTTAATTTTGACTTAATATTTGTGACCGAGGGCTTATTTGTTCTAATATAATTAACGATTTGACTTGTTCAATCCTAAAACACGTAATGAAAGTTGGGGCGGACTAAGGATTTTTTAGAATATCACATTAACCGAGCCCTGTGTTTAAATGAACCTGTAAACGAATTACATCTTATTGAGCTGATGATTACACGATTGCCGGACAGAGTTCGAGAGAGTGAGATTAGCAGGAGAAGTAGGATCAGGCTCAAACCCTTTTAGATTTATTAGATCAACTCCATTATTTAAATGAGTCAAAGGATAAAGCGGACACGAGCATGTCCAACTGTGTAGAAGTAAAAGATAATTACAGTGGTCAAAGAAATGGAAATGGAAATTCCAGAAGGGATGATAGGGACGGTTCTAATTATAAACGTAACAATAATAACGAGAATAACAATAACTTCCGACCAAATGTTTGAGGTAGAAATAACTGGTATAAACGAAGGGAATTAAATAATAACTGTAATTATAACAATAAATATAGAATTTTAATCATGGTAACAGCCATATGAATGTTAATAATATGAATTACGATGTCATTGGAGGTAGGAACCAGTGTAATGGTAACAGCAGTTATAATGTGAGCTACAACAGAGGGAATAATCACAGCCAATTATTCAGGATGTAACGGACTGTCATCAAGCGATTCCAGTAACAGAACCATCAACTAATGATGAAGGTGTTAGTAACGCTTTTCTTTGCTATAGAGAGCAGCAACTTTTAAGTGAAGAGTTAATGTTAGGAAAGGAAGAGTAACGTAAAGAAAGAATCCACCCTCGTACTGCAAAGTAAGATCAAGTTGTAAATTTTATGGCTAACACAGGAAGCCAAGTAAGTTTGTTATCTAAAGAAGTTTTTGGAAGGAAACAAAAGTAGCTGGCAATATCCATGTTTTCCGGAGACTAACGTTCATGTTATAGGATTGACTGGAACGAAATGTAGAAAAGTTGAAGAGAAAGTTCTATTGTCTTTTAATATTTCGGGAATAACGTCACACTAATCTATGCTTGTAGTATCAGATATCACTGTGCCTGTATTACTTGGAATGGGTTTGTTAAAGGTACATGAGGTAGTTTTAGATTTTCAAACAGAAAGAATGTCAATCAAGGCTAACAATGTACAAAGATGGGTAAGACTGAAAAAGAGTAACGAGGAAGACTCGGAAACGTGGAGCCGGAATAGTTGGAAGGTCCGAAAAGATAAAAGTTCCGTGGTAAAGAAAGAAGATAGATGAAGAAAATTAGATTAAAGAGAGAACAAATTGGAAAGAGCAGGTTAGTACAAAATGTTCAGAATCGTCAGGCTTAACGTATGCGTAAAGGCGTAAACTAGAACAGATAATGAGAAATGAAAGGGCATTTAGCGAAAGACCTGGATGTATTAAAGGGTACGAGAGTAGATTAAAAATTAAGAAACATGAAATATTTTTTAAATCCCCTTATCCTATAGCATTATGTGTGCATGAAGCCGTGAGAAATGAAATAAATAGGATGGTCAATTGTGGTATTATTGAACGGTCTGACAGTGCATGTAACAATCCTATAGTAGACGTTAAAGCACCAAATGGGGATATTTGATTGTTGGTTGACGCTCGAACAATAAATAAAATTGGAATCGAACACGATCGTCCAGTTCCGATGGAGGATATGTTGGTACTATTTATGGGGTGAAATATTTAGGTTTTAGCGATCTGACATCGCGGCACTGGCAGATCAGGTTAGCAAGGGAAACCAGAAAACACACAGCCTTCTTATTCCATGGACGTTCTTGTCAATTCAAGATCTTACCTTTTGGACTGAATGTGTCGGTAGCGGAATTTATACGCGCTTTGGATTTAGCACCAGGAGTGGAGCTGTTGCAAAAGGTATTTGTCCATGTCGACGATATTTTAATGATTTACAAAACGTGGGAAAAAATATATAAAGCTTATATAGGAGGTATTAAGAAGATTTACTGCTAAAGGCGTAACAGTTAAATCAGCTAAGTCATATTTTGGTTGTAGCGAGATAAAATTTCTTGGACACGTTGTAAGCCCTGCAGGTACACGACGAGACAAGAGGAAATTGGACGCTATTAGGAATTGTCCAGAGCTTGGAAACAAGAAGCAATTGAAATCTTTTCTTAGGTTAATAGGGTTTTATAGGCGTTATATTCCTAGTAAAATAATGAATTGTATAAACTTTAATGCACTATTGAAACTGAAGGCCCAGAGGTTATGGGATGGAAAGAGCCAGAGTGAATGGGAAGCCATCAAGAACGCATTACGTAATTGAAAAGTATTTGGACACTCTGATTTAACAGGAGCTCTGTATAGCTGTTGATGCATCGTGTATAGAATCGGTTGTAAAGTATTTCAGGAATGTCAGGAAGAAAATGGTTCGAGACCTCATATGACTGACATTCGCTAGGAGGACATTGCTTGTGAAAGGAATTATTCTAATACAGAAAAGGAGACATTAGCTGTGGTGTGGGCTGTGAAGATGTTGAAATATCTGTTATATGGTCATAAGATGGTAATTTATTAAGGCAATAAAGCATTAAAATTTCTGATGACGAGCAAGTTGTTCCATACTGGTTTACGAAGGTTGTCCAGAAACTAATGCACCACATTTTTTTCTTCATTAATTCTTTATTGACCATAATGAGAATTACACTCACGAAAGAATGGTGTTCTATCCACACACCCCATTTTTTCACAATCTCCATCCCGTTCTATGGCCTTCCTCCAACACGAAACAAGGGCGTATATGCTCTGCCGGTACCAAACCTTGTGCTGGTGGCGGAGCCAGTGCTTCACTGTGTGAACTTTCTTTGCTGATTGACAGATGCAGCGCCAACCGCGAGTTGTAAGGCGACTGACCTCCCGAATGACAGCATTAGTTCGCAACATGTCAGGTGTGACAGCCGTGAATGGTCTCTCCGACCGCTACAAATCACTGAACCGCCTTCTGACTATCTCACACTCCGTGCCCAGCGACTAACTGTACTTCTGACGACAGCAGATGCTCTATAGACTTTGCACAAGGGTTTGTGAATATTCCCCACAGTTTCTTTCTCTGCAGTAAGAAATTCAATGAAGGCACGTTGCTTGTAACGTATATCACTTACAGACGCCATTTTGAAATTGTCCTGCAGCTATGCTATCTGTCAGAATTGACGGAAACTTGGCTCGCTCACTCAGGAGACTTCATATAGTACATACGTAACGTTTCGCATTCGTAGCATTGTTTTCGGCTGAGAAAAAAAGCGTTGCATTACTTCTGGGCAACCCTCGTAATAACGTGGGCATTGTTTCTTCAGGAATATGATCTAGAGATAATGTCCGCAAAAGAGGAAGAGAACAAGGTACCAGATGCCCTATCTCGACTACCCTTAGGTACGGAAGATGACATTAATTGTTTAGAAATTGGGAGTCGATTAACCGTGTATAAAGTCAACCAGTTGCAGTATGAGTTAGAGCTAAAAGGAGTAATGCGTAGAATAAAGGATTACCAACAAAGGGGTGGTTGGTTAAATAGATTAAAGACTAAGTTGTCAACGGTTGTGGATAAATGTATTTGGAAACAACAGTGGTTATACCTCAAGGGTGTCGTTCAATAAAAGTAAGAATGGATTAAAACGATGGCGTGTTTGTGTTCCTCAAGCATATGAGAGACAGTTAATATGGTATTTACATTAAAAGAACGGGCATTTTGGAGTACAGAAGTGTTTGGCTCACATTCAAAACTAATACATTTTTAAGGGAATCAATAAGATAGTGCGAGAAGAGTTAAAGACTTGTAAGATATGTCAACAACAGAAATATCCTAATGAAAGATGTAAAATAAGGTCGTATCCCATAATACCAGAGCATCTGTGGGACATCTATGGGGCCCTTCCTATGTGCATGTGTTGGGATAGCATATGCATTAGTGATTGTTGAAATATGGTCTAAGTTAGTAAAGCTGTACTCCATAAAAGCACCTACAAGTAGAACCGCCATACACATATTAGAGCAGGAATATCTAGCTAAAGTAGGAAAACCAAAAAAGCTGATTTCCGACAATGGTCACAGTTTGCGTCTGAAGAGTTTAAGGAATTTTTGCAGAATCCAGGTATAAAACATTTTGTTGATAGCCTGATACAATCTCCAAGCCAAACCAAATGAGAGAGTAATAAGGGAAATAAGACGTTCAGGACGTACGTACCTATTGTGCACAGAGGTCTACTAAATTACCCACATTCCTGAGTGAGTTCGAAAGTATATTAAATGAGCTGCCATATTATTTTACTGGAGTAGCTCCAAGGGAGATAGTAGAAGGAAAAATTGTGGGAGACCGGTTGTTAAATATGATAGATTATCCACCCAAGGAAACTGTGGTGTTGGCAGAAGAGCCAACACCGTGTTACTAGTGGAGGCCGAAATGCGCGCGTTTTAGCTCACGCAGGCTGGCGTGAGGAGGGAAGAACTATACTGACGTGAGGTCTGGAGCATGACAAGGAATGAGAATTCAGAAAGTGGACGTAATTAGTTTGATACTTAACTTTAATCCATTAATGATTAACGTCGCTCTTGACGGTACATGAGTCACAATATCATCTGTTCAGATTATAGTAACAATATGGCGCCTTGCTAGGTCGTAGCAAATGACGTAGCTGAAGGCTATGCTAAACGGTCGTCTCTGCAAATGAGAGCGTCTGCAGTCAGTGAACCATCGCTAGCAAAGTCGGCTGTACAACTGGGACGAGTGCTAGGGAGTCTTTAGACTGGACCTGCCGTGTGGCGGCGCTCGGTCTGCAATCACTGACAGTGGCGATACGCGGGTCCGACGTATACTAACGGACCACTCCGTCCAGCTTTCCAGTGCAGCATCAAAAGGTCGGAAGGTCGGTGCTAGGGAGTCTCTCTAGACCTGCCGTGTGGCGGCGCTCGGTCTGCAATCACTGATAGTGGCGACACGCGGGTCCGACGTATACTAACGGACCGCGGCCGATTTAAAGGCTACCACCTAGCAAGTGTGGTGTCTGGCGGTGACACCACAGAAACAGTATGGGAAAGCGCAGTCAGAGGGTTTGTAAATAATAACTTGCGGAGAACGTAGACATGAGATAGGAACGATGGAATAAAAATGTGAGGATCTTTAATTTTAGGACTGGCGATCAGGTCTTAGTGAAAACACATTTAAAAAGCTGTAAAATAAATACGAGCATTAAAAAGTTTGGTCATCTGTATGATGACCCAGTTGAGATTCAGGCAATGCCCCATCCTATGACTGTAATAGCGAAAGAAGTAGATTCAGATAGAGCTGCGTGAAAATACCACCTGAGTGAGGTAAAACGGTCTGCCTTTTCCTTTATACATAAATATATTGATAGGTAACAGGACATCAATACAGATATGAAGAATAAAATATTTACTGCATAACCATTACAAACCCTAAGTGAAAACTATGAATGGGACATTGATTTAGAACCCGGAGAAGGGACAAGATGTTGCTAATTACTAATGAGTTACACAGAAGTAGAATTAAAGATACTGTTAGAAAGTGTAAGCAGAAATACCCTAAAAGAAGAGTGCTGAGATGTAAAGCTAAGAAGCCTAAAGCTAAATATCGAAGCAGACTTGTGCTTACAGAAGATAGGCTTAACTGACTTATAACTCGGTAAATAAGTTTGAAATCGAGGCGAAAAGACCTCGAGCTTATAAGAAGAGAGTGAACTGTTGTAGCTCAGTGAGGTGAATTTACTCATTGAAGCGATACGACACAACAATAAAGATATCGCTCCATATTTTAGTTTAATTTGCTAATAGCAGCTAAACTGTTGATGTTTTATACTTTAAATTAGTTAATAACATTATATGTTATAGTTATGTTGTTGTAGAATCAGAGCTATTTCGCATTTAAAGGGACCATAGCTATATGTTCCAAGATGATTGCTACAGCTGTGGGTAGTATGGAGCATTAAAAACTGGGAACGCAATATAATAGGGAACAGCAGTGTTTACACAGTCTTTATTCCACCACAAAAGTATAATTCAGAGGGCTAGATACTACAAATCGCAATTACGTGAAAAGGAGCTCAAACAGGTTTTCACTAGTATTTTAAACATGTTGCTTGATTTGGGTAGGAAGTTTCTATTAATGTACATTTGGAACACAGTGTAACGTCACTCGTATGTAGATGAGTTATTCGACTGTGATACGAGGTGAGGTGAATTTGCTTGTGAGGCTGAGTGCTGGTGGACAGCCCCAGGGCCGCCAAAGCGCCGCGGCCTGTCCAGCCGCAAAGACCGTTGAAGAAGATCCGAGGTGCGGCTTCACAGGAAAAAGGTAAGCCCCGAATCTGCGACTTTGGACAGCGGTCGGTCACTGGAAAATGCGCCATCAATGGCGGACTTTCAGTTAAGCTGTAAAATGGCTACCTACAGCGCTTAGAAATTCGACAATAAACACAGTTCAAATGTGTGTGAATTCCTAAGGGACCAAATTGCTGAGGTCATCAGTCCCTAGACTTACACAGTACACTAACTTAATCTAAGAACATACACCCATGCCCGAGGGACGACTCGAACCTCCGGTGGGAGATGCCGCTCAATCGTGACATAGCGCCTCAAACCGCCGGGCCACTCCCCGCCGCAAATCACAGTCACATAATAAAGCAATTGTGAATACATCTATGATCTCAGATAATTGAGGCACATTCAGTGAAACAATATTTTAATAATTTAAAAACTACAGAAGTTAATATTTACAGTGACTATACATTTAGGTGTGGCCGTGCGGTTCTAGGCGCATCAGCCTGGAACCGCGTGACCGCTACGGTCGCAGGTTCGAATCCTGCCTCGGGCATGGATGTGTGCGATGTCCTTAGGTTAGTTAGATTTAAGTAGTTCTACGTTCTAGGGGACTGATGACCATAGATGTTAAGTCCCATAGTGCTCAGAGCCATTTGAAACATTTGACTATACATTTCCAAAATGAACCTCTGAATTAACGAGTTAAAAGCTTCACGCGATTTCAACAAACGATATCTCAGATGATAGCACTGCACTATAGTCACCATCCCTGAAAACTATGTACCGGTACCTGTATCTACTTTATTTTTTTATTTGTTACGTTTTTATGTCTTTTCACTGTGGAAATATTTGTCAGAACATTATATTATCCACAATCACAGCAAATGAATGAAGCATGAATACCTCATATCTTGTAATATACGTGTATTTACTTAATGAGCATGGTACAGGTTTTGCCAGATATTTATTAACTATTGATTACAACTGCTAATGCAAAATTATTGTATTTTAAGAAGTGGTCAACTGCACGTATTAGCCGACACCACCTTTGAAAACTGAGCCGAAAGACCTTTTGTTAATCAGGCCTAAATAATTGTTTAAACAGTATTTAATTACAATATATTGTCATTTAACATGAGCACACCTGTGCAAAAATTCTGGCTTATTTATTTATGGACAAATTAGTATTTTGTAAATGATCTTTGTGTGACCAAATGTTTATAATATTTCACTACTTAAATATTGTTTTAATATATTAGTTTAGTGCGGGAAGTGGTCAAGTTGAGTCAAATCATGTCTGTAGAATTTAAGAACGATGTATTTTTGGTGGGGACGGTCTTCACCCAATGGAAAATAAGGCAGTGGCGGAACACCATTGGAGTCAAATGGAGATAGACTCTGTTCTAGTGGTGCGCTCAAGAGAGCGACTTCAGACACTTCTCGTTTAGATCTTGAAGAGGGCACTTGTACATTTGTGCTGGGAAAAGACAGACCTGCATAAGCCGACGTTAATTATTAGAGTGCGTCGGTGATTTATTCTGAGTAATTAACGGCCGCTACAATACTCTTAACTTTTTTCGGTTGTATTACGAATTCAGAATAGAGAGAGTATGGGTTTCTACTCGTTATCTCACAATTGTTAATTTGTAAACCATCACTTTGAAATATGAAGTATTTTGAGCTGGTGGATATTTCTTGTATTGTGATCACGAAACGGACTTAGTTGTCGCACATCTTGGATGACTGTTTAGCTTGTGGATTCTGCTAACATTCTTGTAACGCTCTCAACGCAACTTTACTGCATTTTATAATGTTATTTTCGGTCTCTATATTAACTGTATATCGTAGGACCACTTTCAAAGCTGAGATAAACTTTTATGAATAAACATCATTCAGCGTAACTCTGTCGTCTAATCAAGTAATGACGTTATAAAAGGGCCCTTATTGTTAAATTGTTCATTTATCTTTTATTTAATATTCCTGTGTATTTTATTAATTCGCAACTCTAGCCAGTGCATAGACTATCTGAGTGCAGGATCACAGCTTCAGATTATTAATTGCCTTAAGCTAGCTGCTGGTCCTGAAAGCAGATCTGTGTGACTCGAGCCTATGACTACATCGAACCATTCCTTTCAAACAGAGCAGTGCATAGAACAGTTATCTAATGTGCGAGCAACATTAGGTAAAGTCGCAACTGGTCTGCTTGTGTGGCATGCTGTTTAGAGAGCTACTAATCAGCACAAAACCGTCAGGCAACGTCGCAATAGTAATCTGTGGAAGAGAGTCATGGTCTGTGGGAAAACCAGAAAAGGAGAGGATCGAAACGTTTGAGACGTGATACTACAGAAAGATGCTGAAAAATAAGGCGACTGATGAGAAATTAAGAGGCCCTCTGCAGAATAGGTAAGGAAAGAATATGTTGTAAACACTGATAGGAGGGGCGGTATGACAGCGCATGTGTCTAGACATAAGCAGTAGCTTTCATGGTAATAGAGAGCGCCAGAAAACAGAGGTTCTAATATATCCAACAACTAATTGAGGAGCCCTGGGTGTAGCCACTACTGTGAAATAAGCACGGAAGCGGAAACAAAATAACTGAACAGAGGCAAAAGATGACACAATGGAGATGGTGTGTTTTTGAATTTGTAGTTTGGTGCACGCCTGATTTCCTTTCTCGCCCAGTCAGCCTCGTGAGCGTTGCTCTCGTGTCAAAGTGTCGACAGGAGGCGTTGTAAGCTGTTTTTTTGGCGCTGCTGGCTTCGCCCCGGCTCTGGTGGACAGTGCGAGACGGGAAAGAGGCAGTCACCTTCTCTGCTTCGAAGTCAGAACATCTTCCAGAAGGCAGCGCAGTGACCGTGGTTGTATAACATACGGCGCTTCGTCAGGAGACACCGCAGGAAGCGGAGGGCAGCGGCAGCGTCCGAGTTTGGAGGCTCGGGCTGCTCTTGGCGGTAGGCAGTGGTGCACACTCTGGGGCTCGACAGTGTAAGAGACAGTGAATGCCACGTCAGAGGCAGTCAGCTGCTGTACGGAGATGAAGGAGCGTGTTCTGGGCAGAGACAAGAGGAAAGGTCTCGACAAGCTGGTACACTGCAGTACAGTCAGCCGGAAGTCGCAGACGCTCATTGCAGGCGGTGCCGCTGTGGGGACGCAACGGCCTCGTTGTGTGGTAGTTGTCTTTTTAGCGACCGACCAGACAGCGATCCCAGTGCAGACAAAAGGAGCTTCTGCACGACAAAAGAACCACTACCGGAATGCTTCAACAGCTGACGGTTACACCCTCTTGGTTTTGTTCGTCATACAGTGCTTTTGGTGTTTTCGACAGCGAGAAAAGTTATGCGCGTAAGTACGTGGGTGTTGAGTGGCACGTTGTGGTTTTTAATTGAAGGCACGTGGGGCACGCAGCTGTGTGCGCTGTGAGCAACCGGAAATTAAATTTAAAATTACACGCTGTGCGTGTAATTATTTGAATAACGAAGAAAGTGATTTTGTTTGAACTACGCCATGAGCGTAACTCATTTGTCGAAAAATTCACTTTGATATTTGTTGTGTGTGAATGATCAATTGAATGTGTTACTGTAAAATAGTTTATTGGAATACATGCGCTGGTCGTTTTATGCCGCACTGTGGGTAGCTCGCTGTGGTAGCTATCTTGTGACAGTAATAGTAGCAGTAGTAGTAGTAGCAGTAGCACACTGATATGCAGCTAGGTTCCATGCAAATGATCCCAGCTAAGTCTGAGAGTTGTTTCGACATCTTACTTTGAATCGCAGAAGATGTATCCGTTATCTTCACTATTTATGGTCGAGAACCTTGCATTCTAATTGTTTATGTTGTGCCCTCTTGTGTATCTTAGAGAGAAGGTTGGGTTTTAATACTGTTTATTGAATGAAAGAGAGTTGCGTTGAGTGTTTTGGTTTATCTAGACATATTTTTCTTCTTCTTCTTCTTCACTTCAGAGAATAGGCTTATATTCTGTTCCGTCCTCACAAAAGCTATCTTGTCCGTCGTCTTCCTATAATTCTCGTTCCTACCGGTCTATAGCCTAGTACACGTCTGACTATTCTTTCTGCCTCCATTATTTCAATATGCTCCTTCCATTTTGTTATCCTGTTTTCTATTCTTTCACTTACGTCAGAAAGTTAGAATGTCCTAGGGCGACCAGAAAATTTGAAAAGAGAAGTGCTAAGGCTCAATCTTGATATAATGGGATCAGTGGAGTGAAATGGAAAGAAGGCACGGACTTACGTTCAAATGAGTATAGGGTCATATCAACGGCAGCAAAAATGGTATAATGGTAGTAGGATTGGTTATGAAAAGGAAGGTAGGACAGAGAGTGAGTCACTGGTTGTTTGCTTGGTTGATTTTGGGGAGAGCATCAAACAGCGAGGTTATCGGTCCCATCGGATTAGGGAAGGACAGGGAAGGAAGTCGGTAATGCCCTTTCAAAGGAACAATCCAGCATTTGCCCGAAGCGATTAGGGGAAATCAGGGAAAACCTAAATCAGGATGGCCGGACGCGGGTTTGAAGCACCGTCCTGTCGAATGAATGAGTTACTGTAAACTGTTCAGTGATACGGTTGTTCTCATCAAAATCGACAGCAAACGACAACAACCAACATCGACAACGATAGTTCAGGTTATAATGGTCGCCTAGTCGTAGATATTGCTATAATCGCACTATTTCACTCCCATTTACGGAGCTTGTTAGCACTTGATGTTAGGTTGGCGCCATTAAAATGCATTGTAGTAATCGCTGCTACTTGCTGGACCGCAGCTGTGTCTCGATGCTAATGCTGGCTCTAAATCTGGTTGTCTAGGGGTAAAAAGATGAGATCCCGTGTTTTTGATGTGCTTCTTATGATAAATAATGAGCGAAACCAAAAAATATTTAAACTTCAAATATTTATTACTCTGGTGGCCATCTTAATTCCACTGTCCACCAAAGACAATGACACAACACAAAGTAGCACTTCTTTTACATGTTCTTTGCAATGTTTATCCACCTCGAACAATAACACACATACACTTTACCAAAGTGACATTCAGACTCCGCTCCCGACCCTTCTTGCTGCTTATATTTATAACCTTGTCAAAGAACTACTAAAAAGAGATATAGTTTCCAAGTCACATGTACATCTGTTATCGTAATTTGTGCAAAAAAATAGCTCCGAGCACTATGGGACGTAACATCTGTGGTCATCAGTCCCCTAGAACTTAGAACTACTTAAACCTAACTAACCTAAGGACATCACACACATCCATGCCCGAGGCAGGATTCGAACCTGCGACCGTAGCGGTCACGCAGTTCCAGACTGAAGCGCCTAGAACCGCACGGCCACACCGGCCGGCCTAATTTGTGCAGAAAAGTTATTAATTTATATCGAGTGACATAATTTAACAGGTTATTAAAATGACAGATTTGTTGACTTGACAGAATAATTCTTTGTTACAAAAAGGCCGGTTTTTAGAAGTTTGTCAATTGACTTCTCTAATTTGCATAAATAAGTAAATAACATGAATTATTAAGAATTACATTGATTTTCGTCTAAAATAGGAGTGTTTACATGAATACTGAGTGAAAACGGTCCTAGTGAACAAATAGGGTTCACTGGGTGATTGTTATTTAAGGAGATCCAAAATACGTAAGTTGGCCACTATTTTTCGTACTTCATATTAATTATTTAAGATGAACTTAGTCTTTTTACATGATGACATTTGCTGTATCAGTGATCAAGTGATATTAACTTTTGTGTGGGTCAGTTATTCAGTACAATTTAATGGGTTGACTGTTTATGGAGACATGTTATGCAATAAATACTCGTTAAACTGGTTTAATTTGGAGGGTATCGCATACTTCGGTAAAGTAAAGCCTTTAATAAGTTCCGTTACAAGGTATACATGCAAACATCGCAAGAATAAGATGAAGAGATAAATATATGAAGATACTGAACGGGCAATACAATACGTAAAGAGAGACGATAATCTAGTAGTCATGGGGGACTGATGCGCGGGTTTAAAGGAAGCAGTAGAAGAAAGGGTTACTGGAGAATATGGGCTTGGCAGTAGGATGTGACAGAATGTGACGTCAGAACTCATCGCTCCCCTCCCCGGAATCTGCGGGAATTAGGTGATCTATTTGTGCAGATGTTGTGCCGATCCCATTCCGCGACCTACCAAGGCCTCAACGTTTCCATGCCACGACGCGTCACCGCTGTTACCTGTGCCAAAGGTGGACATAGCTGCTATCAGGTCACAATGTTCTGGCTGATAAGTATATACAGCCAGAAATATCACTAAAAACTAATAAAATACAAAATATTAGCTCAAAAGGCGTTATTGTATCTGCTGGAACAACTGGCTTCCGGAAATATATAGCCTAGTTCTTTTTTCTCCAGCCACTTCCCATCTCTTTCAGATATGTCTGCCAGCAACTTAGGCAGTGCTTCCGGTTCACCCTGAAATTAACGAATTCTTTCCACATGCACGGTTGTGCTACTAGTTGGAAGTTATAGCTTGACATTAACTGGAGACATCATTTAGACTATCTGATAACGACTTCGGTAAAGGGAAATGAACTTTTTAGTTTTTCCTTTCAGCACATAAGGATTAAATAACGTCACGTTCTGCCTTACGTGTTACTTAGGCAATTTCGCCTTTTTTGTGGATGTCTTCCTGCCTATACAGAGACTTTCCAGTCAGATTTTCAACAAAACACCAAATTTTTTTAACCTTTTAGCAAAATCTCGAATTGAGGGTATAACTCTTTCCAGGATACGTTGGCATGATTCGAAAGGGGCGGGTATATTTCGAACGGAAACAATCTTGTAATAGGATAAGACCATGTTCGCGAGCATTTTCGAGTTGGAAATGGCTACTATTCATGCAATAACTTAAAATTTTTCACACTTTCCTACAAACTCTTTCAGTAGTGCTGTTCAATTGTGGGTTTTGTGCACTGGTTCGTAACTTTTTCATGTCTAATAGTTGGCGTATTTGTTGCAATAAGTCATACACAAACTTAGTGCCAGTTATTGCAGCCTCTAGTACTACGAATTTCAATAACCACTGACTAATCATACCAGTGGCACCGGTTCCTCCTGTTGATTTGGCATGGCGATCATGACCAAGTGGTGTAATTCATATCGATTCCCTGTTGGTGTTTGTGCGAAGTGGTCTTAGATGTCTAGTCCGATTATTTGGGATGGTCTATCCACCACAGGTCTTGGGCGTAGGGCCTCGGCTGTGCGCCATATTTCTGCATTTATTCCAACACATGCTATTATGCGTACTTTTAGGCTCAATCCATCAGCGTTCCCATGAAATTTTCCTGTTCGGAGTACAACTTTCAAATCAAAGTGGCTCAGACAAGGTCCAGCAGGTAAAACAAATTATTGAGTTTTTTAGTCCCGAAAGCCATTTTAACGCTATGTGATCCGTTATGACCTTAAAACATCGCACTTTCAAATAATAGCTACTATCGTCAGCACTTCTTCATCAGTAGTTGAAAAACTTTTCCATGTTATTCAGTGCCTAAAAGCGTATGCTGCTCCGTGTTTTTAGTCATCAGTCTTCTGCCTGGTTTGATGCGGCCTGCCATGAATTCCTCACCTGTGCCAACCTCTTCATCTCACAGTAGCACTTGCAACCTACGCCCTCAATTATGTGCTGGATGTATTCCAGTCTTTGTCTTCCTCTACAGTTTTTGCCCTCTACAGCTCCCACTAGTACCATGGGAGTCATCCCCAGATGTCTCAACGTATGTCCTATCATTCTGTCCCTTCTCCTGGTCAGTGCTTTCCACATATTCCTTTCCTCTCCTCATTCCTTATCAGTCCACCTAATTTGTCTGTAGCAACACATCTCAAATGCTTCGATTCCCTTGTGTTCAGATTTCCCACAGTCCATGTTTCGTGCTCCAAACGTACATAACCAGAAATTTCTTCCTCAAATTAAGGCCTATGTTTGATACGAGTAGACTTTCCTTGGCCAGGAATGCCCTTTCCGCCAGCGCTTTTCTACTTTTGATGTCCTCCTTGGTCCATCCGTCATTGGTTATTTTTCTGCCTAATTAGCAGAAATCCTTAATTTCATATACTTCGTGGCCATCGGCTGATCTCATTTCTGCTACTTCTCATTACTTTCGTCTTTCTTTGATTCACTCTCAGTTCACATTCTGTACTCATTAGACTGTTCATTCCGTTCACCTGACTATGCAATTCTTCTTCACTTTCATTTAGGATACACTACTGGCCATTAAAATTGCTACACCAAGAAGAAATACAGATGATAAATGGGTATTCATTGGACAAATATATTATACTAGAACAGACATGTGATTACATTATCACGCAATTTGGATGCACTGATCCTGAGAAATTAGTACCCAGAACAACCACCTCTGGCCGTAATAACGGCATCGAAATGCCTGGGCATTGAGTCAGACAGAGCTTGGATGGCGTGTACAGGTACAGCTGCCCATGCAGCTTCAACACGATACCACAGTTCATCAAGAGCAGTGACTGGCATATTGTGAAGAGACAGTTGCGCGGCCACCATTGACCAGACGTTTTCAATTGGCGAGAGATCTGGAGAATGTGCTGCCCAGGGCAGCAGTCGAACATTTTCTGTATCCAGAAAGGCCCGTACAGGACCTGCAACATGCGATCGTGCATTATACTGCTGAAATGTAGGGTTTCGCTGGGATCGAATGAAGGGTAGAGCCACGGGTCGTAACACATCTGAAATGTAACATCCACTGTTCAAAGTGCCGTCAATGCGAGCATGAGGTGACCGAGACGTGTAACCAATGGCACCCCATACCATCACGCCGGGTGATACGCCAGTATGGCGATGACGAATACACGCTTCCAATGTGAGTTCACCGCGATGTCGCCAAACACGGATGCGACCATCATGATGCTGTAAACAGAACCTGGATTCATCCGAAAAAATGACGTTTTGGCATTCGTGTACCCAGGTTCGTCGTTGAGTACACCATCGCAGGCGCTCCTGTCTGTGATGCTGCGTCAAGGGTAACCGCAGCCATTGTCTCCGAGCTGATAGTCCATGCTACTGCGAACGTCATTGAACTGTTCGTGCAGATGGTTGTTGTCTTACAAACGTACCCATCTGTTGACTCAGGGATCAAGACTTGGCTGCACGATCCGTTACAGCCATGCGGATAAGATGCCTGTCATCTCGACTTCTAGAGATACGAGGCCGTTGGGATCCAGCACGGCGTTCCGTATTATCCTCCTGAACCCACCGATTCCATATTCTGCTAACAGTCATTGGCTCTCGACCAACGCGAGCAGCAATGTCGCGATACGATAAACCGCAATCGCGATAGGCTACAATCCGACCTATATCAAAGTCGGGAACGTGATGGTACGCATTTCTCCTCCTTACACGGGGCATCACAACAACGTTTCACCAGGCAGCGCCGGTCAACTGGTGTGTTGTGTATGAGAAATCGGTTGGAAACTTTCCTCATGTCAGCACGTTGTAGATGTCGCCACCGGCGCCAACCTTGTGTGAATGCTCTGAAAAGCTAATCATTTGCATATCACAGCATCTTCTACCTGTCGGTTAAATTTCGGGTCTGTAGTATGTCATCTTCGTGATGTAGTAATTTTAATGGCCAGTAGTGTAGAAATGTTATTAGCAAATCGTATCATTGATATCCTTTCGCCTGAAATTTTAATCCCACCCCTGAACTTTTGCTTTATTTCCATTATTGCTTCTTCGATGTACAGATTGAACAGTAGAGGCGAAAGAAAGACCTTTTAATCCGAGCGAAAGAAAGACCTTTTAATCCGAGCCCTTCTTCTTGGCCTTCCATTCTTATTATTCCCTCTTGGCTCTTGTCCATGTTGTGTATTATCCGCCTCGCCCTTAGCTTACCTCTACTTTTCTCAGAATTCCGAACATCTTGCATCATTTTACATTAACAAACGCTTTTTCAAGGTCGATAAATCTTATGAACGTGTCTTGATCTTTCTTTAGTCTTGCTTCCATTATCAACCACAACGTCAGAACTGCCTCTCTTGTGCCTTTACCTTTCTTAAAGCCAGACTTATCATTTAACACAACTTCTGTTTTCTTTTTCATTTTTCTGTCCATTATTCTTGTCAGCTACTTGGATGCATTAGCTGTCAAGCTGATTGTGAGATAATTCTCTTGATTCTAGCACTTGTCAGCTCTTTAATATTTTTCCGAAAGCCAGATGGTATGTCTCCAGACTCATACATTCTACACACCAACGTGAACAGTCGTTTTGTTGCGACTTCCCCCTATGATTTTAGAAATTCTGATGGAATGTTATCTATACTTTCTGCCTTATTTGATCTTAAGTCCTCCAAAGCTCTTTTGAATCCCGATTCGAATATTGGAAATCCTATCTGTTCTACATCGACTCCTGTTTCTTCTTCTAACACCTCAGACAAATCCCCCCTCACAGAGGCCTTAAATGTACTCTTTCCACCTATCTCCTGTCTCCTCAGCTTTTAACAGTGAAATTCCCGTTGCACTCTTAATGTTACCACCCTTGCTTTTAATTTCACGAGAAATTGCTTTGATTTTACTATATGCTGAGTCAGTCCTTCCCGACAATCGTTTCTTTTTCGATTTCTTCACACTTTTCATGGAACCATTTCGTCTCAGCTTCCCTGCACTTCCTATTTATTTCATTCCTCAGTGACTTGTGTTTCTGTATTCCTGAATTTTCCTGATCATTTTTGTACTTCCTTCTTTTATCGATCAACTGAAGTATTTCTTCTGTTACCCGTAGTTCCTTCGTAGTTACCTTCTTTGTACCTATGTTTTTCTTTGCAACTTATGATACTGCCCTTTTTAGAGATGTCCATCTCTATTCAGTTGTACTGTCTACTGAGCTATTTCTTATTGCTGTATCTGTAGCCTTAGAGAACTTGAAGCGTCTCTTGTCATTCCTTAGTACTTCTGTAGCCCGTTTCGTTGCGTAATGATTCTTGCTGGCTAATCACTTTAACTCCAGCCTACTCTTCATCACTACTAAATTGTGATCTGAGTCTATATGTGTTCCTGGGTACACCTTACAATCCAGTATCTGGTTTCGGAATCTCTAACCGAGATGTAATCAAATTACAATCTTCCCGTATCGCTATTATTTGCTGAAATTGATTACAGTACTCAATTAGTCTTTCTGCTCTCTCATTTCTTGTCCCAAACCCACATTCTCCTGTAACCATTTCTTCTACTCTTTCCCCTACAACTGCATGCCAGTCCCCCACGACTATTAGATTTTTTTCCCGTTACGTACTGTATTACCCTTTCAGTATCCTCATATACTTTCTCTGTCTCGTCTTCAGCTTGCGACGTCGGCATGTTTACCTAAACTATCGTTTTCGGTGCTGGTTTGCTGTAGATTCTGATAAGAACAACCCTATTACTGAACTGTTCACGGTAACACACACCCTTTCCTACTCCCGTTATACCATTTTCTGCCGCTGTGACATTACCCTATACTCATCTGATCAGAAGGTCTTATGTTCTTTCCATTTCAAAAAATGGTTCAAATGGCTCTGAGCACTATGGGACTCAACTTCTGAGGTCATTAGTCCCCTAGAACTTAGAACTAGTTAAACCTAACTAACCTAAGGACATCACACACATCCATGCCCGAGGCAGGATTCGAACCTGCGACCGTAGCGGTCTCGCGGTTCCAGATTGCAGCACCTAGAACCGCACGGCCACTTCGGCCGGCCTTTCCATTTCACTTCACTGATCCCTACTATATCTAGATTGAGCCTCTGCAGTTCCCTTTCTAGCTTTTCTAGCTTTCCTACTTCGTTGAAGCTTCTGACATTCCCCACCCTGTTATCCTTTCATTGGTTACTAAATCTTTTTCTCATGGTCACCTCACCCTTGGCAGTCCCCTCCAAGAGATCCGAATGAGGGACTATTCCGGAATCTTTTGCCAATGAAGACATCATGACACTTTTACTATTACATGCCGTATGTCGTGTGGATACACGTGATGTGTCTTTAAAGCAGTGGTTTCCATGGCCTTCTGCGTCCTCACTCCTCATGCCGTTGATCACTACTGATTCTTCCTCCATTAGGAAAGTTTCCCAACCCAAAGACAAGAGAGTGCTCTGAATCTCTGTCCGCTCTTCCACCCTCTTTGACAAGGACGTTGGAAGAGAGAGAGAGTGACTCTAATGCTGATTATTAATCAGCATAATAATCAAATTTTAAGCGGTTTCGAACTCGGGACCGAGGACGTTTTGGTTACTAATTACTAATCAAATACGCTACACATAGACCATGGGTGTTCTGTTCAATCTATTTCTTGTCTTCAAATATAGCCCAAAGTATGGCAGCTTGAATCACATGGCATTATAAACTGTTTTTGGTAGGAAAAGTAAGTCCAGGACTGGTGGACAATAATTCGTTCAATCGCTCAAATACTGCTCGCGTTCTGACTCCAGCAAAAATGTACTCCCTTCTTTAACAAATGTAGGAAAAGTAAGTCCAGGACTGGTGGACAATAATTCGTTCAATCGCTCAAATACTGCTCGCGTTCTGACTCCACCAAAAATGTACTCCCTTCTTTAACAAATGTGTAAGGTGTCTTACTACCTCTGCAAATTTTGGAATGTATCTTGTGTGGAAACTGGTGATTCCAAGATACCACTGCAGTTCTTCCACTGTGCTTAGTATTTGGAAATCCTTTATTGCTTGTGTTAGTCGTGGGTCGGTTCGCACACAGTCTTGCCCGATAACGTGGCCTCCTTTACTATGAAGCGGCTCTTTTCTAAACTAATGGTCAGTGATGCCAAACGTAACCACTCAAATACCTCTTATAGACACACACGTGGTCTTTGATGTCTTTGGAGAAAACAATGATATCGTCCATGTAGACCATGAGTATTTTGGTTTCAGCTCCTGCAGCATGTCTGACAAGCGCTGAAAAATTTCCAGTGCATTTTTCAAACTGAAAGGCATCCGACAGTACTGGAAATGAGAAAATTAGAACCCAAACGTTGTTTTATATCGATCTTTAGGTGCTACTTCTAATTGGGGGGGGGGGGGGGTACCCACTTCATAAATACATGGTGGTAAAATAACATCATCACCCAGATTGTTTAAGGTCTCTGTGATGTTCAGCTTGGGGTATGCATCAGTTGTTCGCTGGTTTAAATACCTATATCACAGCACAATCTATAATCTTCTTATCGTCTGAGGATATCTATTACGCGGTGATAACTGATGCTGACAGTGGACTGGTGCTGTCTTCCTTAATTCCGTCCTGCAACTGTTCCTCCGTAAACTCCTCCATCACAGAACGATATCCCATCCAGCTCCACTATGTGCTGATGAAGACTGAATTTGGCGTCGAGCGATCTGAGTCACAATATAAATAATAGAGGAGTTAATTCACCTGAAAATCAATATAAAATCTGACAGGGTCTCCATAGGGCCCTGGAGAATTGTTGAATTTCAGCAGTTTCAGCTGCTTCTCTATACCACTAACACTAATGTCTACATTAATCCTCTTTTTCAGCGGAACGAAAATTAAAGTTGGGCAATATTTCTGGATTTTTCTTTGTAAAGGAAAATGTTTGAAAATTCCTGCTTTTCGTTTGCAATCCTCAGTTACCTTACCTATCTCGTCCATGAGCGAACACTAACTTTGGTATCACTAACAGACATTACATATAACCATGCATTTTTGGCCATGTTAGAGATCTTCTGGTGCAGCAATCATGCAATGTTTCACGAACTTTATTAAGCAGTAGTCTCTATTTCTTTATAAGTTTCTAAACACTCAAAGTTGGGCCTTCTGACTGATAGGAAGCTCTCCACTTGCTATATGAATGAAGAAAGATTTGGATCATACATCTAATTCTTTGAATGAATTTACAAATGAAAGTTCTCGCTATTTTTGTATGCCTCAAATACCTTTGATCTCAAATCATTAAATTCACTTTTAGCAATTTCGAAAAGCTTTAAGTATACTGAAATTAATTCTGCCGCTAAACACCTCTTGGTAGTGATATAAGTTGTATATTCGATCGTTTTCTCTCTGACATAGCTTCCATTCTTCTGGCATTTTGTATTAAACATTCTTTAAGTTTCTGCTGTAACACAGATATGTTTATTTCATTTTTTCCTTTTACAACATATAAATGGGGCTTCACATTATTTGGAAATGTTACTCTTTCATTTGTACGTTTCTGCAAAGTTCATATCGATATTAGTGTCATTTCGTACACATGGTTGGTAAAATACGTGGGTCATAGTCGGATTCGAGATACGAGAGAAGAGTTGGTAGATTTTCATTGGTCGAGTCTTTTGTCTGCCAGAAATTGTAAGACATGTTTTCTCACATGTTTTAACTAGACACTTAAAATTTGTAATTATTCATTGTTATTTAGTTATTCAACTTCTTCTACACTATTCTGCTTAGAAGAGCGGTATTTGTTACTTACGAAATTGAGAACTGTATCAGTTAACACGTCAATCGTCATAGGATACATTTACACCCTGTCGTGGGTGGTCCCCTTCGTCTAACGTGAGAAGTTTCGTATAAGAACTGAGATATATTAATGTGACAAATGTGTTCACCTACTATGACCGCGACGAATCAACAACGCGTAATGAGAAGAGTAATTCGTATGTAGGTGTATGTGTTAACTACTTTGTTTTCGTCTAAGAACTCGTCGTGCAGCCAAAAAGAAAAATGGACACTTTCTTATATTTCTCGGTGAATATCAGTAATCCAGAATGAGATTTTCACTCTGCAGCGGAGTGTGCGCTGACATGAAACTTCCTGGCAGATTGAAACTGTGTGCCCGACCGAGACTCGAACACGATTATTCATGATAAATTACAATAGATCTTATGCTCACAGCAGTACCAATGCTTCAGTTTTCCTCTCCCCTTTAACATTATTTTTCACATTCCAATAGAGTTTGAAAGGTAAGTTTCTTATTAAAATTTCATGTGAACAGGGCCATTTCTGGTAGTGATAATACAAGAGAGAATCCTTACTTACTTACTCAGGCAGGTTGTATTGAGCATACCATAAAAACGTACGAAGCGCAAAGCAGTACATTTTACTGTTACTGCAACTAGATAAAAAATTGTCGATATGAAACGAAATATCTATTCCCAAGTTAATTAAGTTTACCCTCCTGTCATTGGCCGTGAACGTCACATGTCTGCTGGGAAATAGTACAGCAGCGCTGTACATCATCCCCGCAGTCCCATATGCAAATAACATGTTGGTCTGTCCGTATTTGCATATACGTACAAGTTGCATGCGGTCGACGACTGCACTGCAGTGCTCCACAACGCAAACTGTAGCGCCAATAAAAGACACGAGTGTCCCTAGGGTCAGAAGCGAATTTCGAAACTAATTCAATTGCTTTCCTTTCCGCGTTGTGTTTTATTGAAAAAGAGGTAAACGCAGGCTGTGAAAGGTTTTACACTTTTCATTTCTCTCGACTATGGAATAGATCCACCAATTTTCCTCAGGAGCACAGAAGGCACAATGCTGTCCCAGCCAGCTAGTCGGGCTACACTGACAGACATCGTACAGTGCAGTCAGCATTCAGATGCACAGAACACTTTGCCTCCAAAAGTTAGGTAACCATGTGTAACTTTCTTATGAAAAGTATCTGTTACTCCTTTCACTTAGTTCCATTTGCATTATTCACCATCGCCACGACCAGTAAATAACTGCATAAGAATCAATTACGTGTAATATTAAAATAAGCATGTAATGTTCAATGTAATGTTCATGAAGGTATAATAAGGGAAGTTGTCATTACGTCATAAATTTGTAGCCAACGTCCGTCGTGTTAGTTGCCCCAAACACTAGCTTCTGGTAGAAGCGTTTTGATGAGAAATATCTGCTTCTGTGATTTACATGTGTACCAATCTTTCTGATTACCGTCTAAACTGTAAAGGCCTCATTTCATTCGTAAGTGGACTCATTCAAGAGATATTTTCTTCCATATACATGAATTTTGGTTGCGATGTTTACTTTTGTTGTGGTGGTTTTATTTCCGTCATTTGACTTTAGATTTCCTGTCAGTCCAACTCGAAAAGACCTCTAGGTGAACGCTATGACAAAAGAGGATTGGAAACTGATCAAACATAGCAAAATATGTTCTCAGAAATTTAGGTAAGAGAACATAAACAGAACGTCAGTTTCGCTAGCAGCCTTCTCTTCTTGGTTGTATGAAACGTATAACATAAACAGGTACATTAACGAGGCGAAAGGCGTCTTACTACAGGATCAAATATGCATTTGTCAGGAAAAAAATCTGAAAATATTTTTCTGACACTATATTACTCACAAAAGCACTGTCACAAATGGCTTAAATGGCTCTGAGCACTATGGGACTCAACATCTTAGGTCATAAGTCCCCTAGAACTTAGAACTACTTAAACCTAACTAACCTAAGGACATCACACACACCCATGCCCGAGGCAGGATTCGAACCTGCGACCGTAGCAGTCCCGCGGTTCCGGATTGCAGCGCCAGAACCGCTAGACCACCGCGGCCGGCAGCACTGTCACATTTTCTGTTTAAAAGAACTGCAGCGTGCACACGACAGAAATTAGGAACAAGGAGCAATCGTAAACTGTTACCTGGTAATGCATCCAACATGGCGGCTCCGGCTTCAAAGCAATGCATGACATAAGTCTAGCTCTATCTCCTCTCACTGTACTTCCATGGTTATAATGTATTAAAAGACATGCTAGATTTACCGTTCATTGTTGGCTACGTGGCGATCCCTATATATTCCTTCTCTACGTCAGAGAGCTGTCTGCACGAAAGGAATTAGATACAGCCAGTGTAGCCAACTTACGCTGATCGCTAATCGGTTGCACAAATAATTACGACATAAAACAAAATCTTTGTCGATCGATGCTCGAACTTCGATGTCCCACAGGCTAGCCAACGTTGAATAATGATATTACGGTGAAAGTAAAGGACGCCCAAATTGTCAATAGTTGTAGTACGTTGATAATAATGGAAACGCACTCCTGAAACTGCTTTCGTAAATACTATACGGAAATGCTATTAATGGTACTCGGTATAATTAAAATGCGTGGGAGAGCTTTTACATGTAGAAAAACATATTTTTCCTTATTCTCAATAAGTAATTATGCTCTGATAATGGTGGAATAGTGTCGTTATGTCAGCGCCAATAACAGTTGACGCTACATGTGCTCTGTTATCACTGTATTAAATAAAGTGGGTGGAAGTTAATTTAATTTAATGTTAGGGCAAAAGGTAACGCCTATTTTGCTAATGTCACTGCTGATAACGTGCGATAAGACAGGTCACACGCAGGGCGTCAACGCAACGCCAGTTTCAGACATCTTATCTAGTACATGTGGAACAACAGCCGTACAGGTGGCCTATCTAAGATATAATTACAACATAACATCAAACGTGCATTTATCGTACGTACCGTTCTTTCTTTGTTTGTATACAGGCAGCAGGTCAGAAATTTGTGTTGCATGACCTTCGATGATTCTACACAAATTTACTAGTATACTAATATTCTTATAATCAACCAGACGTTTACTTTACCAAACAGATCGACCAAGTATACAATGCTGCACTGGTTCCCACATTAAGTGTAACTTTCGGTTTGTGTGTGTGTGTGTGTATGTGTGTGTGTGTGTGTGTGTGTGTGTGTGTTTTCGGGCTTCTGATTGATATGATGCGACTTCTCAACTATCGCAAGTTCTTCATATCATCTGTCACTAAACTGCGGAGATAGCCGAACAAAATGCGAGCACTTAACGGACAAGCGTCATAAATAAAACCAGAAAACTTACTGCTTGCAGTTAGTTATGAAGATGACTATTACTGCACTCAATATGCCCTCTTGTTTTATTTCTGATGCTTGCACGTTATGTGCTCCTTTTCTGATCGGCTATATCCACCTTTAAATACAAGTGAATTGTAAAGGACGACACCTACTGCGCCTGATATGGGCTGTAAAGCGGAAATTGGCCAATAGTGCAACGTATAATAATCGAGTACTTGTCAAAAAGAGCCGATCTAGATAACTTCAAATTGTTCTTTAAGAAACATATGGTTGTAGTGTGCAACATGAAGAAAATGGTATGTGCTTGACGTCCAGTCTGTTTCTTCACCTACAGTTTTTACCTTCTACAGCTCCCTCTAGTACCATGGGAGTTATTCCCTGATATCTTAAGACATGGCCTATCATTCTGCCCCTTATTCTCGTCAGTGTTTTCCACATATTCCCTTCCATGTTACAGTGCGGAGAGTCTCCTCGTTCTCATCGGTCCATCTAATATTCATCATCCTTTTATAGCACCACAACTTGAGCTTTCATACACTCATAAAACGGAGTATAAACATAAGTCACAATTTTATCGTCATGAATTTTTTTATCGAAATAATTATGATCAATACTGATCCAAAAGGTTACATGCCTTCAGGGTGCGATAAAAAAAATTATCTTCCCCAGACAGTTTTCAGTGTTGAATCTGTTTTACATCTGTATTCGTAGATCAACTTTTATAACTTTATATAACGATAAACATAAATTTTCGAAGTGACCGTCCGTATTAAACTACTTTATTTATGTTAATCTCTAGCATATAGCACATGTTTTGTCTTACCAAATAAAGTGACATTTACGCAGTCAGTTCAAAAGGAAGGCGTGTTGACTATATCCGATTCTGAAACTCTGTCACTTAAATAAATTTACCTGCAGATTGAAACACTTAGTTGCATAAAGACTCGAAACGGGACTTTCGATTTCGCTGTCATTTTCCCCAACATCTTTTTCTCCTTCACACTAAACTGTCACCAGAAGTATAGTGACTTTGCTTACAGCCTACAAGTTATTTTCGGAACGAGCCTTTCTCTCCATACCGTAATGTTCCCTGTAACGAGATTCATGACCGTTTTAAACTGTGTGGCCTCCTATCTTATACGTCATTTCTGAAAGTGTTTATCAAACAAGGCATGCAGAAGAACAGGACAAGAGAGATGGTAGGGCGGGGGGGGGGGGGGGGGGTTGTTCGAAAAACAGGAGCCAGGCATTGACAGATAATCGGAATCGAGAGCGCGTAACTCGGTTCGTAACAAACAAAGATCTGAGTTAAAGTCACCGTAAACACAGAGTTTTAATCCATTAACAAATTACATTGTAGCGTATTACACGCTTCAGAGAATTAACCGTACTGAAAACAAATATTTTGTATTCTCTAACATTATTTAAGTTCCTCGTCAAAGCTATAAGTTACTTAATCATACGAGGCCGTACTGAAAAGTAATGCCTCCGAAATTTTTATGTGAAAACTATTAAAGCTTTTTAAATAAAACAAATGTTTTTAGCATTCTATTTCTTTATTCTTCGTCTACATATCCGCAACCTTATGCTGCTGCAAGCTCCGAATTGTAGCGTGTAACATGGCGGTGTGTGACGTAGCTACGTTGGTGCCTGAGAAACAGCTTGCTGTATTCTAGTTTCTAATTCGAAGAGTTCGTCCACAGACAGAACACCCTCTCCCTCAGTAAGACAGTGCCAGGCCACACACCAGCGCTGCGACGTACGCAACAATCCGATGCCTTGGGTTCACTGTCATCGATCATCCACCATACAGTCCCAATTTGGCCCCTTTCGTTTTTCATCTGTTTTCAAAACTTCACTTTGATAGTGATGAAGTGACGCAAGCAGAGGTGAGGTTGTGGCTCCGTCAACAAAGTCAAATGTTCTACAATGACGGTATCAACAAACTGGTCTCTCGTTGCGAAAAATGAGTTCGCCGCCAGGGAGATTATGTTGAGAAATAAAGATGTAGATATGAAAAATAAAGATATCGAATGTTAAAACGCTTGTTTTATTTAAAAAGCCTCGAGACTCTTCACATAAGAAATTCTGAGGCTTTGCTTTTCAGCAGGCCCTCGTAGTTAAAAGAGGGAAGATCTCTACGTATATTCCTATTACAGGACAATACAGTGTGGTTACATAATGGGCGAATAAAACCCTATTTTTACTTGGAAAGTAGAATAGAGATTACACCATAGTTGTTGGTATAAAAGTTGTGGTACTTAACCCATTTGAAATTTTCTGGGAAAATAAAAATGTCAACAGAAAAAGCAAACATTATTTTTATTATAGTCCTATATACCAAAGATGTAGAAATAAGTTTTCTGGATGCCTGTGTGAACAGTTGCAATTCTGCACTATTCGGTATGCATGGCATACGTAAGTACGAGGTGGCCGTAGGATGTGGCGGGTGGGAGAATGAAAGGAGGGGACGGGGAATGAAGGAATAAAGGAGGGAGGTAGACGGGATGTGTGTAGGAGGATGAGTGGGCATGTGTGTACGTATGTATTATGACTGAATATGTGATATGAGTGTACATATAGGATAACCTCTCCGTTCCTGCAATAACGACGCGGGGAAGGCAATGATGTGACAAGGTTCCTGTATACTATGCCCCCCTCCCACGGTCCTTTGTGGGACACAGGACTGCCTGAATAATTCAATGCTCTGTGCTACGGCTTAACAGTGAAACGAGACGTCATATGGACGCTGTAGGCGTGGATGAAACGGGCAGCAGCAGGCTTCTTCGAGGACTTCTTTATCCTCTGAAAAGACATAAATCAGTCTGAAATACTTCGGAAGCCAACGGAGCATTTAACTCGTGCTTTACAAAACAAGCTGCTTCTAACAGTTGTTGGAGATCTAATGTAGGTAAAAGATTTATTTTTGGCCGTAAGAAAAGCGCTTGTTTTGAATATTTCGGTAACAAACGGCATAAATGTCCCTTTTTCACTTCCTCTATCGTTTTTACTGATTGTTAAATGTGACTTATTACTGGAGGTCGTGTTATATTTATAGTTAATATAAATTGGCGCACAAAAACTAATATCGAAGTTTAACTACTATCGCTAGTATTTTTTTTTTCTTTAAGAAAGCTTTCTCCATCAATCCTACAGTAAACCAGTCAATGTTAAAGATCACAAAAAACGTTACTGCATTTCTAGAAAGGAACAAAATATAAGGAAACCTCCTGTAGTTCTAATTCAGGATCCAAGACAAAATTAACAATGTTTAGAGCTTGACCGTCCTGTACAAATGTGTTTATTAGCTTTTGATACACAATTCATTACTTCTGTCAGTCTCAAAATGTCTTATGAGAAAATATTTATTTCACTGTTTATAAATGTATTTCAATATCAGTGATGTATGTAAGTCTAAGTCAAGCAGAATATTTTTAATCTGATGCAATAAAATAAAAAATGAAGCAACCATTATTTATTTTCCATGCTTGTAGACGTTAATATTTAATTTCTTGACTATACAGTTTCGTTCATTCCATGCAAGCCACAAATTCCAGTACATTTAAGAGGAATGGTGACGAAAAGTACGATTTCCGTCGTTCGCCTCAAAATGTTTGTGATGGATCTTGCAAAATTTTATAGTATGATGAAGTAGTCCATATTTTACGCAGGAAAAATTCTTATTAATTCATGTATGCGTTATAAAATTTAAAAATTTTCAGTTCTTTTGCTTCGGAGATTGATATACAATATAGCCTCTCATTTTTTATTTGGGATGGTATGAGCATGGTGTCAGTAGACTACTTAAATTCTGGAATGTCATAGCACACGTATTTAACATTTCAGTAATAATCGTCACAATCCATAGATTCAACTTCTAATATAAAAAAGAAAGTTATTTTTGATAATTTGTAAACAAATGTTTACTAATTTTGTCTTCGCAGACAGATAAATGTTTAATCATAGTAACATGTATTGATTACCATTTCATGACGACATGTCCTATAAAAGCACGAGAATTTGTACTGCTTGATGAATTTGTTGTTCACAAAATGTTATCATTCTGGTAGTCAAACAGACGTCCGCTCTAATTCTGCACTTGTCAGAACATCTTCCTTGATGGTTACTTACAAATAAAAATGTGGTTTTACTGCTGTAACTGGTTCATGTTTGTTTGTACATTTAACAGTCTGTGCAAGGGAAACATTCAGTTTGCTATCAGAATACTTGTACAGGATACGTCATATACCTCTTGGTACCCCAGATATACAAGACATGGGTTGATTCATTCGCATATATATTAGTGGCATAAAATTTTTCATGTCGAAGAAAGCTGGCTATTTCACTCTATGTTTAACTCCCGTGAAAAAATCAGTTGTGCCCATGTTATTCTTAATATGCGTCCACCTCGCTTTGCAATTACCTGTATACTAAATTAAATTTCTAGATGTCGCACCAAGCTACCCAACGCAGTAACAGGAGACTCATGATTATAAATACATGAATTAGAATTATATTATGAGGTGGAAAGTTGTTACTTGCCATATAATGGAAATGCTGAGTCGCAGATAGGCACAACAAAAAGACTTTCACAATTAAAGCCTTCGGCCATTGGCCTTTGTCAACAGTATAAACGGTAGACAGAAGGCAGGAGGTATATAAAAGATACCAAGCATTTCCTCCACCGAATGTCCACAGTTCCTGACCCTTTAGCACGCAGTGCCTTGCTCGTCACTATTGATGCCACCTTCCTGTACACTAACATTCCTAATGTCCATGGTCTTAGTGCTATTGAATACCACCTTTCCGAACGCCCGACGGATTTCAAACCAACCACTTCCTTTCTAGGCGCCATGACTAACTATATCCTCACTTCTCCTTTGAAGGCATTACCTACAAACAAATCTGGGGTGCAGCTTTGGGCACCTGCGTAGCATCATTCTATGCCAACCTACTCATGGGCCATCTAGAAGAATCCTTCCTAAAAACTCAGAATCCTATACCCCTCACCTGGTTCAGATTCATTGATGACATCTTTGCTGTCTGGATCGAAAGTGAGGGCACATTATCCACATTCCTCCAGAACCTCAACAACTTCTCCCCCATTTGCTTCACCTGGTCCTACTCAACCAAACAAGCTACCTTCCTACATGTTGACCTCCACCTCGAAGATGGCTACATCAGTACCTCTGTCCATATCAAACCTACTAACCACCAGAAATACCTCCACTTCAACAGCTGCCACCCATTCCATACCAAGAAGTCCCTTCCATAAAGCGTAGCTACCCGTGGTCGTGGCATCTGGAGTGACTAGCAGTCCCTCTCGAAATATACCGAGGGTCTCACTGAAGCCTTCACTGACCGTAATTATCCTCCTAACCTTGTACAAAAACAAATCTCCCGTGCCTTATCTTTCCAGTCTCCCTCCACCTCCCAAATTCCCACCGTCTGGCCACAGGGGAGCATTCCCCTGGTAACTCAATACCACCGAGGACTGGAGCAACTGAATTACATTATCCGCCAGGGTTTCGATTACCTCTCGTCGTGCCCTGAAGCGAGAAATGTCCTTCCCACTATCCATCCCACCCCTCCAACAGAGATATTCCGCCGTCCACCGAATCTACACAATATACTCGTCCATACTTACACAACCCCTGCTCCCAATCGCTTACCTCATGGCTCATAACCCTGTAATAGACCTAGACGCAAGACCTGTCCCATACATCCTCCCACCACCACCTACTTCAGTCCGCTCACTAACATCACCTATCCCATCAAAGGCAGGGCTACTTGTGAAACCAGTCATGTGGTCTACAAGCTAAGCTGCAACCATTGTGCTGCATTCTATGTAGGCATGACAACCGACAAGCTGTCTGTCTGCATGAATGGCCACCAACAAACTGTGGCCAAGAACAAATGGACCATCCTGTTGCTGAACATGCTGCCAAACATAATATCCTTCATTTCAATTACTGCTTCACAGCCTGTGCCAAATAGATCCTTCCCACCAACACCAGCTTTTCGGAATTGCGCAGGTGAGAACTTTCCCTGCAATACATCCTACATTCCCATAACCCACCTGGCCTCAACCTTCGTTAGTCACTGTCCTCACCCATCCAGCCCCCTCCCTGTTCCCATTCCAGCACTACACAGCCATCATTCCACCACCACACCCAGTCTTTTTATTTCTCTCCTTTTCCGCTACTCCCCCCCTCCCCCACCTCTCCCCTGCCCTCTGTCTAACCTGCAACACTTCACTGTCTGCCACCCCCACCACAGTATCCTCCTCCTCCCTGCCCAGCCTCCTCCGAACACCCACCCAGTCGCCACTCCCATCATGCACTGGTGCTGCTGCTTGCAGTGTGGTTTTAGTTGCCTGAAATTGCAGCCGTGTGTGTGAGTTGTGTTTGTGTGTGTGTACATATGTGTGTGTATTGTTGACGAAGGCTTTAATTGTGAAAGTCTTTTTGTTGTACCTATCTTCGACTCAGCATCTCCGCTATCTGATGAGTAGGACTTTCCTTCTCATAATATTGTTACATTCCATTCTGGATTTTCCGTTGTTTGATTAAAATTATTGATTTCTAGTCGGACCCAAGTAGCGGTTACATTACCAAGTGTATTTAACATCTAACACCTACTCTGTAACCAAAAATCAAAATCGATATCTTTATCTCGGTGACTAATAACAATACAAAAATGTGTGTTTTCACATTTACCCGAGTATTCTGTGTCATTTCATGTAGGGAAAACATACCGCCTAAGTCACAGATGTGTCGAAATAAAAGATATGAATAAACTGAGAGATAACTTATGCCAATTTACGATACAGAAACTTGAATTAGCAGTCCATCCATAAGCGCTTGACAGTTTTACAAACAATAGTAAATATACCACAGGTGTTGGAACGTTGTCACAGCTTTATTAGGACGGTTGAGAGTGCGACATAACCGCCCCTGAGTCATATGTTTGTGTTTGTCATCTAAGGAAGGGCAGGCGCTATTTCCTACTCATTGTGTCCTTTCTGCCGTATGTGCTGACTCCTATTAGAACCTTTACTGATGAGAAAGGATGTGAGCTCTGTACACATTATTGCTGAAAACAGTATTCTTCTGCGCTGTGTCGTTACAGCTGTACCAGCGTAGGTAGGCAAGCAGTATGCACTGTGCCCTAGTTGGCAATCACCTTTGCTCAGAAGGTCTAGAAGCTGACACTGTCCCACGTTTTCTCCTTTCTTACGTGCCTTCTTAGGCACACATCTAGTGAGATATCAATAATTAGCTTCTTTAAAACATGTGTTAAAATGGACGCAAATTTCTGAGATGTAAATGACGTTGCGGGGTTGGAGGTGTGATAGCTTAAAGACTATTGATGTGCTATTAATAAATAAATCAATCGAGATGCATATCTTGGACAAGTATGTGTTTAACCAAAAAGCAAATGTGGTAGAGTCAATGAAGAGATCATAAAAACAGTGGTTGTAATTCAGCGTCAGTCTCATGTTGATAAACATGGTATCCTTGGTGAGATCCCAAAGAAATGGGTTGCTATTGCTCTCCTCATACCTGTTACAAAATGTAAAGTGCATTTACGTATCCAGTGGACGACTGAAATATGGTTCTGCAACGTAGTTGCGTGTTAGTCATGGTTTCAACAAAATTTGTTACAATCATAAAATATTACTCACTAAATAGTTCAGGTAACTAAAGAAAGATCGTCACTATGCCAAACAGTATATTGTAGACAACACTACTAAGTAATACGACCATTCAATTTTTATCTATAGTACGGAATTAGTCAGTGAATGCCTGAAATGATTGCGAAAGTAGTTGAATGACAATACAGTTTCTTTGTGTGATTATTGTGACCGTGATGGAGCATTACTCTGAATAGCGTCGTTTTGTATCCTTCTCCTGTTTAGTGGATAAAAACAGCTAATTATGAAAGTGGCGTATCTCTGGTGAACCAGCCGTTATAGGTGGCATGAAATTCAGAATGCGTGTGGAATAGCAAAAAGGAAGAAGCACGATATTTTCAGGCGACTCATGAAGATAATTCGTACAGTAACTATGATTTTTAAATTATAAATGGGAGCAATAAGAGTAAATTTCCAGCACTAAAGGAAGATCATGCGGTGGTGTGAATACTTCTTCCTGCAAACTAGCACAGAAACTATTCACCTTAATGAGTTCTACAGGAGAACTGCTTAAAACAATGATAATGTTCCTCGGCTAATAAAACCCATAAAAAAATTTGCTGCACTACATGTATCAACAGGGCTGTGATAGAGATTTTCCCATTTGTAGTTAACGAAAATTGACTGTTAGTATTATGTGCCTTATTTATTGTCAACTTCATGTTCGTTGACTTTTCTTCCGGAAATGCATTAAGAGAGGATGGTTTCTGTATGGCGAGAATAGGTTTTGAGTTAGTTTTCGAAATGTGGTATGTGGAGCAGAAGAAGAAGAGGTACTGTTACGAGAGGAAGTTAACTTGAAGCAGCTTCGAATGATTATCTTCTGCCATGAATAGTTTTGTCAGAGGCAGTAATGGCGTAATGTGGAACATATTGGCGAGGTTATAATCGAATATCAGGTACGCGAAATATTCAGAGACGGTGAAGACGGCCTATGAAAGAAAAAACGGACTCACTGACAGGAGAAGTGAAATTAATTTTTTGGCGAAGATTTTAAAATAAGATGAGAAGGTAGGGAGAACGAGAATCAACAAGCGGTGCGGTATTGAAGAGTTGAGTACCTAACTGAACTCTGATTTGAATCTGTCGAACAGTTGGCGGATGGACTGTGTTTTATGGAGTGCTGAGTTTCGAGAACTCTGTTGTTCAACTAAGTGGAAAATAGACTTGAACTGCGTCGTACCTACGGGCTAGGACGTAAAAACTAATGGTTTATCGGAATCTACGGACGTTGCATGGACTATCGTTAGCAACAAACAGTTTACTTGTAAATAATGAAACCATTTCAAAAATTCACCATAAGCTGTCAGTTTTATAATGTAAGGTGCCTTTGTTGCACCACATACAATGACGGAAAAAATCGCAACACCAAAAACTAATTAATATAGAATGACGAAATTTCGGGAATACATTTGCCTAGGTAACATACTTAAGTGATGAAGATTGCAATATCACAGATTAATGTAAGTGCAAGATAAGCTATTGCCGGCCGCGGTGGCCGTGCGGTTCTCGGCGCTACAGTCCGGAACCGCGGGACTGCTACGGTCGCAGGTTCGAATCCTGCCTCGGGCATGGATGTGTGTGATGTCTTTAGGTTAGTTAGTTTTAAGTAGTTCTAAGTTCTAGGGGACTGATGACCTAAGATGTTAAGTCCCATAGTGCTCAGAGCCATTTGAACCATTTGATAAGCTATTGCCAATATGAAATGCTGGTACGTTAATAAAGGTGTAACCGTCAGAATGTTGAATGTAAGCAAGCAAACATGCATGTATTGTGCTGTACAGGTGCCTGTTGTCAGTTTATGGAATGGAGTTCCACGCCTGTTGCACTTGGTCGGTCAGTACAGGGACAGTTTATGCTGTTCGTGGCTGACGCTGGAGTTGTCGTCCAATGATGTCCCATTTGTGCTCGACTGGATACAGGTCTGGTGATCGAGTAGACCAGGGCAACATGTCGGCACTCTGTAGAGCATGTTGGGGTCCAACAGCGGTATGTGGGCGAGCGTGATTCTGTTGGAAAGCCCCTCGAATCACCAGACTTACGTTCAAATTTGAAGTCAGGTTGCGTGAGATAATCACGAGAGTGCTCTTGCTGCCATACAAAATCGCACCCTAGACCGTCACTCCAGGTGTAGGTCCAGTGTGTATAGGCCAGAGACAGGTTGATTACAGGCGGTCAGCTGGCCTTCTCCTTACCAACACAGGGCCGTCACTGGCACCAAGACAGAACCAGCGCCGACCGATGTGGCCGAGCGGTTCTAGGTGCTTCAGTCTGGAACCCCGCGACCGCTACGGTCGCAGGTTCGAATCCAGCCTCGGGCATGGATGTTGTGATGTCCTTAGGTTAGTTAGGTTTAAGTAGTTCTAAGTTCAAGGGGTCGATGACCTCAGATGTTAAGTCCCATAGTGCTCAGAGCCATTTGAACCATTTGAACAGAACCGGCTTTCATCAGAAAACACAACAGACCTCCACCCTGTCCATTAGTGAGCTCCCGGTTGACACCACGTAGTCACCAATGGCGGTGGTTTGGGGTCAGTGGATTGCACGCTGCAGGGCGTCTGGCTCGGAGCTGTCCTTTAAGTAACCCATTTGTAACAGTTCGTTGTGACGTTGTAAAACTGAAACAGAAGCAGATGTCATTATGCACTTCCTCATCTTGAACCAGTATCATCAAGGCAGTCAGACATCACGCTACTCAGCTTCCACTACCAGCAATTATGATGAAATTTCAGAAATAGATCTTTGAGTTCAAAATCAAACCAGTAACAGAAAAACGTGTGTACGATAACAGAACACGACGCGGAACACCACCTTTAATACATCAGTGCCGTTAATGACATAATAACATACCAGAATATTGTTGAATATTAATAAATTTAACACTAAGAATCAAACCAGGTGGCAGTACAGAAATCTAGGAGAAAAACTTAAAAATTCCGTATTCGGCGTATCTTTCATTGTGTACATAGTAGTAGTGACTTTTCTTGCAGATATTTGACATAAAATACTGCATTAATACAGTTCGTTTTACTAATGACGTGCATGGAAATCGGTAAACTTGAACAGTAATTAACAGAAACTACATCTCTTATTTAATCGGCAAGCTTCAAAGGTGCATAACGAATTAGACATTATAAGTTCATGTTAGGTATTTCACATACTAATTCTGTTTAAACTTAAGCACAAACTGTGAGCATTCACTTACAGAAATTGCATCACTTAGTCAATTATTTATCACTATTGTAATTTATTATTCCTTATTCGTGCTCTACTACATGACAGGAGTGTGGATCTGTGTGAGCATGTCTTCTGGCCGTATTAACAAGAGAAGACGCAAGAAAGTGCAGTAACAGTGAAACTTTTTATGAGTGCATATAGCTGTCAATTGAACAGAAGTAAAGAGAGTTAACAGCAACGTTTCGTCTGTGTGTGTGTGTGTGTGTGTGTGTGTGTGTCAGATCAGGCATTTGTCATCGACACAGTAAGATATGTTGAAGAGGTAGTACAGAGTGGACAGCTGATTTCCGTTTACTCGTTCAAATGGTTCAAATGGCTCTGAGCACTATGGGACAACATATGAGGTCATCAGTCCCCTATAACTTAGACCTACTTAAACCTAACTAACCTAAGGACATCACACACATCCATGCCCGAGGCAGGATTCGAACCTGCGACAGTAGCGGTCACGCGGTTCCAGATTGAAGCACCTAGAACCGCTCGTCCACTCCGGCCGGCCCGTTTACTCGTATTTCGGTAAAAGCACGTACAGTCATTCAAATTAAAGTATAGCTAAAGAAGCAGATTTAGAACAGCTTTAGGATGCAGAGTTCATTAACTGTATTATACTGGTAAGTGAGCTAATTTTAGCAAGTCTAGCTTTCATTGCTAAACGAATAAAAGTGCTTGCATTAAAATATCTTTTCAGCACTTGTCATTTTATGTACACACAATTGCTACTGAGATCGTCCTGGCACATGGCTCCAGAAATTAAAATACCAAAACAAGCACAGTTTGTATTAATCCTTTAACTCTCGATCTAGCGGCCAACTTCATATTTTAATGCAGACGCATTACTTAAAGAACAATAATTTTCCTCAACTAATAAGTATTTTGTAAAGAACCGAGTGTATAATAGTTTTGAAAACTCACTGAAATTGCAGCTGTCACACTTCGATACTGAAAATTCCCAGCCACGACTGTTCGGTGCACCTTGCGGAACTTACACTGTCCGAAACAAAGTTTTAGTTCACACAGTCGTTACAGTGGCGTCACATCAATTCCCTATTTACCCAAAAATTCTAAACCAAAATTTCCGACAAAAAAATCATCGTCTCAGTGTTTTGGGGTCGAAGAGACATAATTTTGCTCAAAATTCTGCCACAGGTGGAGCCCATCAAGGATATTGTGAGACCCTAAAAAAAATACTCAAAAGAAGCATTCTAAACAAAAACGGGGAATGCTGATGAGAGGAGTGTGCTTGTACAATGACAACGCCCGCACTCATACAGCCTTAGCCACAAAGGCGCTCTTGGACTCATCTGGTTGGGTTGTTTGCCCCCGCATTTCCTTGACTTGGCGCCTTCAGATTATCATCTTTCCACCTCCCTGAACGCACACATGAGTGGATTTAAAATTTCAACCGACGAGCACGTGCAGAAAGAGGACCTGAAGTGGGGGAAGTAGCCGGTAGGAGAGTTCTTCGAGGAGTGCATAAAGCAGCTTGTGCCCGGCTCACCACATGCATTGAACAGGATGGCGATTATGTCTGTCAGCAATATGCTGTAACGTTTATCAAATATACGTTTTCTAAAAGAAGTATAAAAATCTTGTACACTTACTTTCTGAACATGCCAACTCATGTAGACCACGGTATATTATCACAATGCAAGCTGAGAACTCGGTTGTGGAAACTACATCCACGTTTTAATTACCTGCCTGCGAGCAGACCGTAGCAGCACCCTGTGCCCACCGCCGCCCCCGCTTTCCCCGTAGCCGGCCTCCGGATGCAGATCCCCTATCTGCCGCCTCGCCTCCCACACAGTAATCCCGCGCACAGGAGATAATCGCACCGTCAGCGGGTACGCCGCTCGCCGCCTGATTGCGTCCTGCGACGAAAGCGAAAACATATTCCGCGCTCCGCCGCTTCTCGTCACGTCGTAATTTCATTCTTCCACGGGAGAGCCTTGCTTTTCATTTTACGGCTGTCTCGTCACCCGCTCGACGCCTCCGGCGCTCCCACACGAAGGTCAGACGAGCGCCGATAATAACGAGTTATTCCTCCTCCTGCGGAAGTAAAAACGAGGTTGCGAAATAAAACAGACCACTTTATTAAGTTAAGATTTCCTCGAATTCTGCTCAGTCCCCGCAGACCAACAGCCAACGATTCTGTTTCGACTAGCAGTTGTCATCCACGTCCTTTTTTCATTTTCCTGCCCTTAGGGAGGGGTGGGGTTTGTTCACCAAGTCGGAGGTTTGGCGATGTTTGTGATATAGGGTGACCAAATGCTCTTTCTATCCTCGGACCCACATTCCAAGAAGGAATTTTTTGTATCCCATCTCCCCATGTGAAAGTGCAGACATCTGGGCAGATTGACTACGAGTTGCCTTAACATCTGTTGTTACGTAAATCATTACTTTTATTCATTGTTTGCACTAAAATAAAAGAATTCCAGTCCATAGATAGCTATAATTATAAATTCGCACCTTATGAGGTTACTGTGTGACATAACTCTTGACATACGATCCTTTTGACCTCTAGAGAAGAATGAGATTCTGATACCTCAATAAATCTTAGAATTCACCGCCTTGGTCACATTTTATTTTGTTTGCGCAGAACTCCTTTAGGCTCTATGGCGATCTTTATACCTACAAGGGAAATAAAAGGAAACCAGTTTCAGATTTTGTTACAGATAAATATGTACGTATTAAACGAAAAACAAGCACGCTTACTGCACTATAAGATGACAGCGCAGAGGACGCGCAGTCGTCCATTGATCTTACGACGTTGTTGTTGTTGTGGTCTTCAGTCCTGAGACTGGTTTGATGCAACTCTCCATGCTACTCTATCCTATGCAAGCTTCTACATCTCCCAGTACCTACTGCAGCCTACATCCTTCTGAATCTGCTTAGTGTGTTCATCTCTTGGTCTCCCTCTACGATTTTTACCCTCCACGCTGCCCTCCAATACTAAACTGGTGATCCCTCGATGTCTCAGAACATGTTCTACCAACCGATCCCTTCTTCTAGTCAAGTTGTGCCACAAACTCCTCTTCTCCCCAATCCTATTCAATACCTCCTCATCAGTTATGTGATCTACCCATCTAATCTTCAGCATTCTTCTGTAGCATCACATTTCGAAAGCTTCTATTCTCTTCTTGTCCAAACTATTTATCGTCCACGTTTCACTTCCATACATGGCTACACTCCATACAAATACTTTCAGAAACGACTTCCTGACATTTAAATCTATACTCGATGTTAACAATTTTTTCTTCTTCAGAAACGCTTTCCTTGCCATTGCCAGTCTACATTTTATATCCTCTCTACTTCGACCATCATCAGTTATTTTGCTCCCCAAATAGCAAAATTCCTTTACTACTTTAAGTGTCTAATTTCCTAATCTAATTCCCTCAGCATCACCCGACTTAATTCGACTACATTCCATTATCCCCGTTTTGCTTTTGTTGTTGTTCATCTTATACCCTCCTTTCAAGACACTGTCCATTCCGTTCAACTGCTCTTCCAGGTCCTTTGCTGTCTCTGACAGAACCTCAAAGTTTTTATTTCTTCTCCATGGATTTTAATACCTACTCCGACCTTTTCTTTTGTTTCCTTTATAGCTTGCTCAATATACACATTGAATAACATAGGGGATAGGCTACAACCCTGTCTCACACCCTTCCCAACCACTGCTTCCTTTTCATACCCCTCGACTCTTATAACTGCCATCTGGTTTCTGTACAAATTGTAAATAGCCTTTCGCTCCCTGTATTTTACCCCTGCACCTTCAGAATTTGATAGAGAGTATTCCAATCAACATTGTCAAAAGCTTTCTCTAAGTCTACAAATGCTAGAAACGTAGGTTTGCCTGTATTGAATCTTTTTTCTAAGACAAGTCGTAAGGTCAGTATTGCCTCACGAGTTCCAGTATTTCTACGGAATCCAAACTGATCTTCCCCGAGGTCGGCTTCTACCAGTTTTTCCATTCGTCTGTGAAGAATTCACGTTAGTATTTTGCAGCCGTGACTTATTAAACTGATTGTTCGGTAATTTTCACATCTGTCAACACCTGCTTTCTTTGGGATTGGAATTATTATATTCTTCTTGAAGTCTGAGGGTATTTCGCCTGTCTCATACATCTTGCTCACCAGATGGTAGAGTTTTGTCAGGACTGGTTCTCCCAAGGCTGTCAGTAGTTCTAATGGAATGTTGTCTACTCCGGGGACCTTGTTTCGACTCAGGTCTTTCAGTGGTCTGTCAAACTCTTCATGCAGTATCATATCTCCCATTTCATCTTCATCTACATCCTCTTCCATTTCCATAATATTGTCCTCAAGTACATCGCCCTTGTATAGACCCTCTATAGACTCCCTCCACCTTTCTGCTTTCCCTTCTTTGCTTACAACTGGGTTTCCATCAAAGCTCTTGATAGTCGTGCAAGTGGTTCTCCTTTCTCCAAAGGTCTCTTTAATTTTCCTGTAGGCAGTATCTATCTTACCCCTAGTGAGATAAGCCTCTACATCCTTACATCTGTCCTCTAGCCATTCCTGCTTAGCAATTTTGCACTCTCTGTCGATATCATTTTTGAGACGTTTGTATTCCTTTTTGGCTGCTTCATTTACTGCATTTTTATATTTTCTCCATTCATCAATTAAATTCAATATTTCTTCTGCTACCCAAGGGTTTCTACTAGCCCTCGTCTTTTTACCTATTTGATCCTCTGCTGCCTTCACTATTTCATTCCTCAAAGTTACCCATTCTTCTTCTAATGTATTTCTTTCCCCCATTCCTGTCAATTGTTAACTGATATGTTACGAGTATTAGCTGCAATATGAAGTACACAGGTCAGCCAAAATACATGGTGGTCACAATTAAACTTTCGCAACTTGAGAGGGCCCGCGCGTAAAACGGGTAACGGTCGGACACTGGAACGTTGCGAAAACATTCATAAGGATATGCAGAGGAGAAATAACGAATACACCATTGAAAGAAACACATTTTAGTTTCTACATGAGAGCGCAACATTTGTTAATTGCGAGCCATGTATACGTTTCAGGTTACAAACGTTGCTCAGTATGGCGTACAACTCCTGCAGCGTACAGTCTGCGCAAAATTCCAGTAAAGTTCGGTTCTCATACGGTAAATAGTTTCCCGTCTTCACTGGTTCGAATTGCGAAAGTTTAATTAATGCCACCCCATATTATAACCACGACGAGACTGGATGCCGCCAGACGACGTTGCGGCAACATTTCTCGTTAAGGAAGCTATATAAGGGGAGCAGAGTAGAATGGGGTATCATTCCAGCGCCGGAACGTGCCTAGAATGGGGAAAAACATTGACATAACCGACTTTGGTAAAGAGCATCTTGTTATGGTCCAGTACCCGGGACCTACCGTCTCGAAAACGGTATAGCTGGATGGCTTTCCACGTGCTACTGTCACAAGCATCTAGGGAAGAACGATGGAACCACGAGTAAGCGACGTCCACACATCACAGAACGTGTATGTCGAAGGCTTGCCCACTCTGTAAATCAGGATAGCTGGCGGTCTGTAGCCCACCTGAGGACAGAGTACAGTGCTGTGCAGGCGAAACTGTTTCGGAGAACAACACCTGGAGCTCTTCGTTGTACACGGGCTACACGGGCCAACGTAGCAGGCGACTCTTACGAGCTTCCATGTTGACGCAACGACAGCTTAAATCTCAATTACACAGTGGGTACGAAACTACCGACTGCTGGATCAAAGTAAACTTGTCGCTTAGTCGGATGAATCACGTTTCATGATACGCCAGGTCCATGGTCCTGTCCCGATAGGACGTCATTCAGATGAACGCCTACTCCAAAAGACTCACCATGCCAGGTACGTAAGTCCATGGGGGGCAGTAGTATGTTACATATGAAACCCATCTGCTTTACGTGGACCTGTAACAACATACAAAGCCGCTATGACAGTTGTTAACTACGTGAACATCCCTTCGTGCTTGAAATCTTTCCCGACGGCGATGCATCTTCAAGCAAAGTAACTGTTTATCTCACAAGAGCATAATAGAGCTACAGTGGTTTGACAAGCATGGCGGTGAACTCTCATTGAAGTCCTGGCCACCAAATTCGCCTGATCTGAACCCTATGCTATCAGGTGTCAGTTCCATGCCTGTAATTTACGGGAACTGCGTGACCTGTGCTTACACGTCTGGTGCCATGTCCATACCTCCGAAAACCTGCGCCGGCCGGGGTGACCGAGCGGTTCTAGGCGCTTCAGTCTGGAACCGCGCGACCACTACGGTCGCAGGTTCGAATTCTGCTTCGGGCAGGTTAGTTAGGTTTAAGTAGTTCTAAGGTCTAGGGTACGGATGACCTCAGATGTTAAGTCCCATAGTGCTCAGAGCCATTTGAACCATTTTTTGAAAACCTGCCAAGGACTTGTTGAATCTATGCCACACAGAATCTCATTTGTATAGGGTTTCTAAAGATGGTCGAACATGCTATGGAGCTGCTGATCATTATGTTTGGTCTCGTCAGTGTGTGTCAGAAAGAACAAAGGATCAGGATTACAATATAAGAGGGAGCTAAAAGTAATGCCTCCGAATTTTCTATGTAAAAACTCTCGAACTTTTTAAATAAAGCAAATGTTTTAACATTCTACACACTCTTTGTCATAAATAAATGTCGTGTGCCTAGTGCCTTCCGTCGGGTAAACCGTTCGCCGGTTGCAAGTCTTTCGATTTGACGCCACTTCGGCGACTTGCGCGTCGATGGGGATGAAATGATGATGATCAGGACAACACCCAGTCCCTGAGCGGAGAAAATCTCCGACCCAGTCGGGAATCGAGCCCGGGCCCTTAGGATTGACATTCTGTCGCGCTAAATACTCAGCTACCCGGGGCGGACTTCTTTGTCGTGTCTACATATTTTTTTCTCAACATAGTCACCCAGGTGACGAACATATTTATCCCAACGAGAGACCAGTTTGTTAATAGCTTTACATATTTTGCGGGGCAGATGGTATGGACGGAAAAAGAAAAAAATTGTCTCGTAAACAAGGCTTTGACATGCATATCTTAAGAGTTATGAGCACTTGTACTCTAGAAGAAGCGCGTTTCACTATAGCGAAGATCGAGACGTATTCATAGCTCTTAGCGTAAGAGTTTTAGTGATCATATTTATTGCTTCGAATGATCACTCCTGTCACATCCCAGAATATTGATTTCTCCTAAACACCCTGTGTAAACACGCGGAAAATTTCAACAGGAAAGAAGAAACCATGAATGTTAGTGTTACATCAAATAGTGGCTCTACAAAATCGATAGATAAGTTTGGTCGTTGTCAGACGTCAGTTCGATAGTTCAAATTTATCTTCGACAAGGATAATCTTGTTGATTACGTGCACACATCTACGCCGCCCCATTTTCACGGTATTTTGTCGCCCTTCAATGTCCGACCCTCCAACCGGCGAACTCAGCTGAACCAAAGGCAACTCTGATGTCAGCAGCATCTCCGGGCGAAACGCCAGGAACAATAAAGCTTCGTAGACTACGAGCATACGATCTGGAAGTTTAACAGACAGGAAAGGAAACCTATCTTGAAAGCCTTCGCTGTATGACTTCGGAGTATAGAACTAGATATAGAAACGACATCAGTGGTGTCCCACTGCGGCGCGCGAGAAATACCGGTCTTGCAACGAATTTGTGACGTAATATTAGTCGGTCTATCCGCCACACTTTGCGTACACTCGGCTTCATGCAGTAGTCCATTTGAAATCAATGTGTTTCTGGAAACTTACCCACTAAAGGTCTTAACTTTGTCGTGTGCTATCGAGATCTTGCATGCATTTTAACATGCAGTCAAGAATTATTAAATCCTTCTGAAGTAGTTGCCCACTCCCGCCAGAGACGTTAGGACCCGCAGTGTCACGTGCTTTGATGTACGCGCTGCAGCCTCTCACCGGCCGCGGTGGCCGAGCAGTTCTAGGCGCTACAGTCTGGAACCGCACGACCGCTACGGTCTCAGGTTGGAATCCTGCCTCGGGCATGGATGTGTGTGATGTCCTTAGGTTAGTTAGGTTTAAGTAGTTCTAAGTTATAGGCGACTGGTGACCTCAGATGTTAAGTTCCATAGTTCTCAGAGCCATTTGAACCATTTATTTTGCAGCCTGTCTTTCTCTGGGCCTCGCGCCTCACTGCACAGGCAGTGCATAAACACGCAGTAGCCGTAGAACTGGAAGTGAAGCTAGCAGTCCATCTGCTTTCTATGTACTGGGAGCCACCGTGTGTCATTATAACTTATGGGAAATCTGTATGAAGAAGCAGATGGGCATTGCAATAATTCAACACCTGCACTTGAAAATTTCTGACCAGGCCGGGACTCGAACCTGAATGCTCAGATCCTATAGAACGGTTGCCTTAAGCGCTTCGGCCACCCAGACATGCTTCTCGTCCGACTCAAGTACTGCTCTCCACTGATGTTGCGACCCCGTTAATTATTGCCATTTCTTGCAGCCACCCTAAATTTCCGCAAGGGAACAGTCGTATGCCATCGAAGTGTATCTACGCAATTACATGTGTAACGCCTGTTCTTTCTGACGTTTCCTAGAAAAGAGACGTCGCCCTTTTAATTGTGTGTCATTATTACACGAATATTGTAAACAATTGTCACCTGACTGTGCAGTGCCCCATTCTGAAAGAACTGCTATTAAACTTAACCATGTGGCACCGGACTTCGGGATAGGGGCACATGTGTGTAATGGCTAGATAGTTTCACTACTTCTGTTCAGCTATCACACAGTAGGATTTAGAAAAGACTTAACAATTTGATGGATAATAGCGCGGATTATAACAGGATTAACTAATGACTAATCACTTAGAGATGACGGTACAAGGGGAGAAACCTAGACATTTTTTAACACTCAAAAAGGTCTAATAATTTAGTTCTCAAGATAAACCTCAAAACATGAAATTTCACAATAAATGGAATACTATTGGAGGAAGTACGATTAAATGTAGTTACATTCATAAGATTACGTAACTCTTTGATTAGGAATGTGCTGAAGTCAAGAATTCATTGCTGTTTAATGCACTTTTCCCACTGAACTATATCTTTCTCGCAACAAGTATGGTATTCATTATCCCAACTGTTATTACAGTAGTTCACTCTCTACTTGTTGTAATATAAATTATTATTCTGGTGATAATGTTGATTCTCTTGACACTGTTGTTGAGGCATACCACAAGTTCCACTCCAGCTTGGCCGTTAACTGTGGCAGACCCTCGTTTTCCGAATGGTGTTCTGGTCTGCCATTGTGACTACCTTTACTCCCATTAACTCTTCTGCTTCTCTTTAATCTTTTTAATTCCACTGTTTACCTGCTCTACATTATTTTCAACTAAACTCACATATTCTTTGCACTCGCCTATTCTGTGTTTCATTCCTTTTAATGATGTTTCCATATTTTTTTACTGTATCTACTGTTCACTTATTCCTATCTTTACCCTCACTTCTTAATTTAGTGACCCTAAATTCCCATTCAATTCCCGTTTCAACGATCCTATGTTCCCATTTATTGTTCCTATATACCCATTTATTGACTTTATGTTCCCACTCATTGACTTATTCACTGCATCGGTTATCGTTTGACTCATCGTCCGAAACATGTTCCCTAATTTACTTAAATCCCAATTTGGTTTCCCTTCAGGTTCCTTTTATCTTTACTACCTGTGTTGGATATGCAGCTGCCCCTTCTGAATATTTTTGGTCGTTATCTGCTACTGCTCTATAGTTACCTGGTGTAGAAGTATGAAACCGGAATTAGGTTGCAATAATTACACGTATGTTGTTTTAAAAGGATAAACAATATTTTATTCAAAATTATCTCTAATGCTTTTATTATTATACAGATTTGGCCGTTAAAGACCGTGAAAACAGTTATTTCTTGCGCTTCTGGGAAGTCTTCTTTCTCTCAGTCCACACTTCTTTCATTCTTGGGCTGAAGGCGGCTTTTCTCTCTTCAGACCATTTAGTTCCACAAGTCTTCTTAATTTTCACACCGAAACCCGTGAATGAATTCAGTTTTTTTCTAAAAAGGTTTCTGTTAAATATTGTTTCCTGATCTATGTCCATTTCTTTTAGATCTCTTTCTGTGTTGATAAACCATAAATTTTTATTTTTTAGATTTGCGATGTACGAAAATATTTGTTTTGTAAGCCTATTCGGGTTCATCCTCATGATGTGAGCATAAAAGGAGCATCTTCTTTTTCTAATTTCGTCTGTAATTTTGCTGCACTTCGTATACACTTCTTTGTTGCTTTTTAGTCTGTATACAGACTTGCCTTGATCATCTGTTATTTTCTTGTGTCCAAGAATTGTCCTCACAATTCTTCTTTCACGATTTTCTATCTGTTCTGCGTATGTAAAATTTGCCAGTGTTTCTGATGCATATAGTATCTGCGGTCTAATGACAGTCTGGTAGTGTCTGAGTTTAATGTTTTTGGATATACATTTTTTTGAATACATTTGTCTGCAGTAGTGAGTTGCTGTCTCTAGTTTTTATATTCTAGCCCTGCAGGCTGGATGACCTTTTGCCACAGGCTGAATTAGTTCACCTAGATATTTGAAATGTTTAGATACCTGTATTTTCCCGTATTTCGTAGCTATTTTCTTTGGTGGATTTTTGATATTTGTAATGATTTCTGTCTTTTCAAATGAAATTTGCAATCCTGCTTTTTCAGCAGTTTCCTTAAGTATTTCTATTTGTTTTATTGTGTCTTTTTGTGTGTAAGCTAAACAGGCGAGATCGTCAGCGAAGGCAAAACAGTTGGTTTCAATGGCTTTGTAGCACTTCCCTCCAATTTGGACTTTCTCAACTCCATGTTTTTGCGTGAGTTTTCTCCATTCTGCTATGACTTTATCCAGAACACAGTTGAAGAGTACCGGGGACAGCGCATCTCCTTGTCTGACGCCGATTTTGACCTCGAAATGCCGTGAAATTTCTCCTTGGAATTTTACTTTTGATGTTGTATTTGTTAATGTTTCTTTGATTATGGTGATTGTTGTTTCATCTATTTCATATTCTCGAAGTGTTTTGATGAGTGTGTCCCTATCGATTGAGTCATAAGCTTTTTTGAAATCAATGAATGTTATGAAATATTTCTTGCTCCTTGTAGATAAATAGTTCATTGTTGTTTTGAGGTTAAAAATTTGTTCGGCGCAGGATCTCCCTGATCTGAAGGCAGCTTGATATTCTACAAGTTTTCCCTCTATAATTGGTGATACACGATTGAGCAGGGCCTTTGATAGAATTTTGTATGGGACTGGGAGAAGCGATATTCCACGATAGTTGTTAACATCCCTTTTGTCACCTTTTTTAAACAAAGGGTGAATTAGGGCAGTTTTCCAATGACTTGGAATTTTCTTGGTTTCCCATACTTGTTCAAGTTCTTTGTGTAGTGCTTCTACTGATGTTTCTCCCCCAAGCTTGAGCATTTCTGCTGTATTGTGTCTTCTCCACATGCTTTCCTGTTTTTGAGATTTTTGATTATGTTTGTGATTTCCTCTCGTGTCGGAGGTGTTGAATGTGTTGGTAATGTTTCTGGTTGCGTAAAACTGAGAGTCTCGATGGGTGTTTGGCAGTTTAGGAGTGTCTCAAAATATTCAGCCAGGATTTCACAGTTTTCAGTATTGTTGGTGGCGAGAGTCTTGTTATTTCTCATAAGGTTTAGGCAAGGGGACTGGTATCCTCGGAGTTTCTGGTTGAATGTTTTGTACCAAGCTGCCGTGTTGCATTTCTTGAAGTTCTCTTCGATTGAGTCCAGTTGTTGTTTTTCATATTGTCTCTTGGTGTTGCGAATAGTTTTCGAGGCATTCTTTCTGGCTTGCTTAAATTCATCAAAGTTGTTTTCAGTTTTATGTGAGTTCCACTTTTTCCAGGCTTTAAGTCTTTCATGCAGAACTTCATTACAGTTGCTGTCCCACCACGGGTGTCTCGGTTTGCTCTTTTTTCGAAAGGTTGTTTCTGTTGCCTCAATCAAGTTGTTCTGAAATTCTTGGAGGTTTTGTGAAGGGGAGAATGTCTTTAGTTTTTTCTGAAAATCCTTGAGGTTAGAGTTGGACTTAAGGTTGTAATTTCTCAGGGTTGTAAGATCAAAATTTATTTTATTTCTGTTTTTATATTCACCGTTTCTGCTTTTCTGTTTGTTTTGTGGGATCAGTTTAGTTTTTATTTTCGTGAGATAGTGATCGGAGTCGAGGTTTAGAGATTTTGGGACACGTGTGTTCAATATTTCTTTTTCACATTTGGAGGAGATGGCAACGTGATCTATTTGAAATTCTCCGATACTCTTTATCGGAGATACCCAGGTTTTTTGTTTTCTGGGAAGATGTTTAAAACGTGTTGACATTAGCTTGGGTTTAAACTGCTTACAGAGCATAATTAACCTTTCTCCATTTTTGTTGGTTCGTTTGTGTGCGGGAAAGTTGCCGACAATATCGCGGAATTTCTTTTCTTTTCCAATCTGAGCGTTAAAATCTCCTAGAAGTATTTTTGCATTGTTTTCTGGGATTTCTGATATATGATCCTTGAGGTTTTCCCAGAATTCATCTGTTTCTTCCCTATTTTTAGCATTATTTTTGTCATTTGTGGGAGCGTGAACATTGATTAATGTGTACTTTTTATTTGCACATCGAAAAGTGAGGAAAGATGTTCTCGATGATGTTGACCAAAAATGTTCGACAGAGTTCAGAATTTTCGTGTTTACAGCAAAAGCTGTGCAAAGCTGAGGGCATTTCTTCATTACAATTTTTCCAGGTTTTCCTTTAAATATTCTGAATTTGTTTGATTCAATTGTGTTTTCATCAGTGAAGCGAGTTTCTTGTAGCGCAACAATTTGTATGTCTTCCGTGTGTAACTGGTCTGTAAGGTGCTTAAGTTTTCCCACTTTGAGAAGGGAGTTTATGTTGAGAGTTGCTATGTTGAAGATTTTTCTGGGTTTAATCTTGTTGGATTTGCATGGTGTTGCAGACTCCCCAGAATCCATGGGTCTGCTTGCGTCGTTGCCGACGGTGGATTGGCCACCTGGGGTAGTTTCGTTATTGAAAGACATTTCCATCATGCGTTAAGATTGTAACTGTTGAAATTCTTCAAAGTTGGGGAGATTACTTGCGTAACGTACCAGAAATACGACTAACGTTGTTAGCGTTAGAAGGTTTTCTTGAAACAGCCGCCTCTAACATGAGGAACAGACGCTGCCCACAAGCCGCCCAATCTGGGTACAGACGCTTGCAGTTATAGATTTTTGGTTCCTCCGCTCTCTCAGCCGTTGGGAGTTAAAAATTCCTCATCCGCCTTTGAGACCGTTGACCGGTTTTCACCCGTAACCCTAGGCAGGGGCCCTCACAGGGTGCTACCATCCGGAGTCAGATGGACCCAGGTTTTTTTACGAGGTTGTTACTCCTCCCCCTCCTCCTCCCTCATCACTTGTAAGATGAGGATCCGGGCTTGGGACCGGCAATGGCGGAGTTTCCAATGCTTTTATATACAGGGTGATTATAATTAAAGTTAAACTTTTTAAAATAACACCATTCCTCTGAATGACGTCAAATTGCACCGGAATATTTTCGGAGAAGGGAGGAAACGATGGCAGAAGAAAAAAATAATAATTTGAAAATTGATCAATAGATGGCGCTGTATGTGTCATAATACGTAAATGAAAACATCTGCCAAGCGCACGACCCACAGAAATTGGTATAAACACGCTGAGTACAAGGCTTTTCCTCCTTTCGCGTCTGCGACGTTCGCCGTGACTGTCTCAATGCACGATCGCGCTCTGCTTGTCAAGTTGTATTACAAGAATTATGACAGTGCACACGTCGCTCTGCATAAATTCCGACACTGAAGGGTTTGAAAAAAGGCGTTGGTCCGATGACTGCCATGGGTTGGGAGAAAATGATTGAAAATTCGAAAAGACGGGTTCTTTTGGTGCGCAACCTGGTGGAGGGAGGAAGCGAATTGATTCGACATCTGTGGAAGCAGTGGCCACGGATATGCAGGACGAGATGAGTGGTGGTATGAAAACGTGTAGTGCACGGAGGGTTGCTGAACATTGGACATACCAGTGAGCACGGTGCGTAAAATCCTACGAAACATCCTTCTCTGATATCCATTCAAAATTACCCATGTGCACTAGTTGCTTCCTGTTGACCTGCCAGCAAAAGAGACCTTTGCTTTAGAATTTCTTGCTCACGTGGAAGTGGACAATGATTGGCCGTGGAAGATTGTGTGCACAGACGAAGCCCACATCCATCTGACAGGATATGTCAATACATAGAATTGTCGAACATGGGCAACGGAAAATCCACTTGCAAATCAACCAGTACCACTTCATCCTGAAAGGTCACTGTCTAGTGCGGATTTACAGCATCATTTATCATAGGGCCATATTTTTTTGAAGAGACAGGTGCTTCCAGTCCTGTTACGTGTACCATCACTGATAAGCAGCGCTATGAGTGTCTTTTGCGCAACCACGTCATTCCAGCTTTCCGACAGCGTGAATGCGTGGATGGTATCACATTTATGCAAGACTGCGCACCTCCACACATTGCAAATCCAATTAAGCAGCTACTGAAGCGCCATTTCGGAGCTATCTAAAATATGTTGTGTTCAATGTTCCGATTGCAAACTTAGCTGCATTGAAGGCACGCATTGCGCAACACATTCTGAACGTGACCCCGGAAACACTTCAATCAGTTGTGGAACATGCTGTTTCTCGATTTCAACTCTTGTAGAAAACGGTTGACAGCATGGTTTGCGCCAGCCACACGGAAATTAATAGTCCAACTTCATTTTGATTTCTGCCTTTTATGTGGTTTTTGGCTTCAGGACAATTAAAAGCCGATTTTTCCCATCCGGAGTGATATGAACTTACCGTGGTGTAGTCGAAAAATATTAAATTATGATGTTTACAGCGTCATCTGGTGCTACATTTTGTAACTATTTATTTTTCTTCTACCATGCGTTTTCCCCCTCCTCTGATAATATTCCGTTGCAATTTGACGTCATTCTGACCAGTGGTGTTATTACTACAGTGGTTTGAAGGTTTCACTTTAATAATAATCACCCTGTATTTCTCCCACCTCTCCGGCAGGCTATGAATGCCACGCCGAAAAAACAGTTCTATTGAAGAGAACAAGTCAGCGAGCCATTTCCGTACATTATCATACAAATTGAAGCGTTGTTCAGTGAGATCGTGTCCCAGTGATGCAAAGAGATGATAATCGGCCGGAGCCAAATCTGGAGAACAAGCCGCATGCCTTAGTATTTTCCAGCCGAACTCTTCGATCGTTTCCCTGACCTGTGTCGCTGCGTGTTATGGGACGTTATCATGGAGCAATATAACTTTGTGTTGCCTTTTTCCATATTCCAGTCTTTTTCACGTAATGCTTGATTTAAATCCATCATTTGCTGTTGGTAGCGAACATTGTTAACGGTTTCACCAGGTTTTAGCAGCTCATAATAGATGACACCCTTCTGATCCTACGAAACACAGAGCACTGTCTTCTTTCCAAAGCGATTTGGTCTTGCAGTGGATGTCGATAGTTTGTCTGGATTCACCCATGATTTACGACGTTTAGGATCCATTTTTCGTCATATGTCACTATTCGATGGAGAAACGACTTTCTTTTCTATCTGCCGAGCAGTATTTTACAAGTGGTCTTTCGAGTCGTTTCGTATCTTCATTCAGTTCATGTGGAACCCATTTCCCACTTTCTGCACTTTTCTCATAGCTTTCAACCGAAGGAAAACGACTTTCTGCGTCACATTCAATTCTTCCGCCAGTTCTCGTTGAGTTTGAAAATCATCTTCATCCAATAAGGCCTGCAAATCGTTGTCTTCGAACTTTTTCAGCGATTTCCCGCACTCGTCTTTTATCAAATCAAAATCACTACTTTTGAATGTTTCGAACCACTCGAAACATTGTGTTTTCCCAAGAGCATGTTCGCCGAAACCTTCGACAAGCATTCGATGCGAGTCTGCAGCAGTTTTCTTCAAATAATAACAGAAAACAAATTAGGTCCGCAAATCGTAATTCCTAGGCACAAAACTCGACATGTTTACAGGTTTGAAAGAGATACCGATGTATGGAACTTGGGTTACTGTGTGTTGACATTCGTCGTCCGCTGTTACAGTAAACAGACGACGCTGCAGAAACAGTCTCTGGGGACCTACACTGACGGCTATCACCATCTATAGGGAAATTCTGGTTTCATACTTCTACACGTGGTAAGTAATTCACATTCTGTACAACTAATGGTTCATCTTCTGCCCCACTACTATTTGGATCCTTTGCAAACAAATCCTGCGTTAGTCTGAAATACTACACATCTCCTGGATCGACTGTGCTGTCTCCAACACCATCGCTGTTTGAAATCCTGTCATTTTTTTCTATATAGCCCATATCACATAATAACCTTCACTTGTCGTCCATCGTGAAGTACTGTTTTGATTTATTTAAACAATTAAAAATGCGCCCAATTTTGTTGCAAAGTTCAGGACAGTTGCCACGTGGCGATCAAATACCACGAAAATTGGTTAATTGTAATGAGTCTTGTCACAGTCGCCATATGCAATGCCTCGTCCTGTAGTAACTGCTGTTAAGCTTGATCATATGCCACCGAACTTCAGGATAGGGGCACATGTGTGTAATAGCTGGATAATTTTATTTCTTTAACTAAGCTATCACACGGTAGAATTTGGAAAGGAGTTAATACTTTGATGGACAGTAGCGCAGATCATAACATAATTAGCTATGACTAATCACTTAGAGATGACTGGACAAGGGGAAAAAGGTCAGAATTTTGTAACACTCAAATAGATCCTGTAATTCAGTTCCAAAGATAACCCAAAAAATATGACATTTCAGAATACATGGAATAACAGTGAAGGAAGTACGATCAAATGTAGTAAGGTTCATAAGATTACCTAACTCTTTGATTAGGAATTTGCTGAAAGCAAGAATTCCTTGCTGTTTACTGCACTTTTCAAAACAAATGATAACAAGTGATTCTGAATGAGCTGAAGGCTCTTAATGCAATTAACAAATTAATTAAGAATGTACTATTTAGCCTGCTTTGTGTTGAAGACAATGCGCACTGTAGTAGCTGCAAACTGTCTGACTAGCAAACATCATTCAGCTTACTTGTACAACCGGTTTTCAGTGTTGAGATTATGACCACTGTATACTCGTTGCACTTTTATCACACGCTGTTTTACTTTTGAAATTAACTGCAAAGCCATGTGCCAATTCTAAATACAATAAGTTGTCGCACAGTACCTGTAGTCTTCAGTCTACTGCAATAATCTATGCTCAAATATGGTCTCTACGGGAAAGCTAAATACGAAACTCAGTATTTGTGTACATGTCGTATTCAGCATATGTTGCTACTTGCTATAGCACCTAGTTTCACAGGGACCACTGCAAATTGGGTGTGGTTTAGAACATCATAAAACATGAACACTGTATTGAATTAGTATTGAATGAGATCACACGGCGTTAATTCAACTTTCAGAACGAAATTATTATTCAGTAGTATATACACGCCCGCAGACTGAAGAAAACTTCGCTACACAACAATTTTAAGAAATACTGGCACAAATGATAATCCACATAACGAGGGCTCATTAGCGTCCGTTACTGGCACAATCACACAAGGAATGAATACTTTAGTCTGTTGCTACCATAGTGAGCTTTGCTGTGCACATCGCTGCAGATTGCTAAACTCTTCCCAAGCTGTGATACTGTTTGGTTCCACGTATATTACTTGTTGTAATAGCAAGCAGTTGATCCTCCTCCAACAGCAAAGCTTATTAAGAAGTCAAGTGTTGTCCAAGTTGTGCAATAACACGGAAACCACACCATTGGTTGAATATGACCGAAGATTAGTTATTGTCGAGACAAAGCTTTCGTGGGTTTTAATTCATCACCAATAGCAGTGATAAACACGTTGTCCAAGGCACAGCAGTTTTGCTCGCAAAGTTCACTTGTTACCAATATGTACTCGCAGCACCTTGCCCCTAATGCTTCTCTGATAAATTCGCCTTACTGTCTGACACTTGGAACCGGAATACTGCGCGATAACGCCTCAAGTTCTCCCAATGAAAGGGGTTACATTGTCTTCACTTTAAGCCAAGTTCTCTGAACACACTTAATGATAATTTAATAATAATTGTGTGTGAAATCTTATGGGACTTAACTGCTAAGGTCATCAGTCCCTAAGCTTACACACTACTTAACCTAAATTATCCTAAGGACAAACCACATACCCATGCCCGAGGGAGGACTCGAACCTCCGCCGGGACCAGCCGCACAGTCAATGGTTGCAGCACCTGAGACCGCCCGGCTAATCCCGCGCGGCTAATAATAATTACTGAAACTCTTTCTGAATATTCAAATATTGTTCCAAGTATCTGTTTATACACAATTAGCATATGAAATAATTTATTAGTTTCAATATTTAGCCACTAGCTGACATCACTTAGAATATGCTTTGCCACTCTATGGTTTCGTACGCCCACATGCCGCCAGATGGTAGTAGCTTACTCTAGTGCGACTCACGTTTGTTACAGGTAGACGTCAAGAACATACACATCTCCCCTCCATGCATCTGCAGCTAGAAACTAGTTGCCACTACTCAAAATTTTACTTCCTCTTTCCAACATGTTATATAATTAAGGGCTTTGAAGTAAATCTTCAATGTAATCGGTAAACCAGTAAAACTAATGAAGAGGAGACATGTCATGTATTAGTGAAGAATAATCGATACGGTCTGACAAAATAGCCCAGTGCCTTTGCAAATGCAACATAAAAGTAAGTATAATGAAAGAATAAGCAACTAGTCCTATAGAAGAAATTTAATTTCTTGACGAGTTTTGGCACTTATTGTCCTTCTTCAGAAGGTTATGCCTATCGCATTACTTTTATGTTTAGTATTTTGTCCATCCTCAGCTACTGTAGCATAATAAGCAACCAGTTGAGCATAAGAAATTTAATTTCTTGACCAGTTTCGGTCACTTAACGCCCTTCTTCAGAAGGTTATGCCTATCGCATTATTTTCTAGTGGTCAAGAAATTAAATTTCTTATACGCAACTGGTTGCTTATTATGCTACAGTTGAAGAGGATGGACAAAATACTAAACATAAAAGTAAAGTCACAAACACGGCTTATTTTTATTTCCTGCTGCCGAATTGATCATGCCTGCAAAGCTGAACGCTATTATCTGTGCAAATAAAATGAAGTATGATCAATATTGAATTGTGAAATTTAATTTGACAAAAATCCTGTTGTCTTTTGTGCTCTTAGCTTCTCAATCTCAGATCGTTTGCAAGCTTTCGGTCTGAATCCGACTGATTGATTCCTTATAATCCAAATTTCCACGTAACTCAGTTGTTCTAGCGTAACGTAAGAACACAAATTTGATTGACATAAACTCTTTTCGTAAAAAGTTATTTTACTTACATTTACTCTCTCAGATCTCATCGCGTAATTCCAGTTTTTTTGGTTTCCTTTTTAGAATATATCCCCATCATTACTAACATTTATTGTTAGTTAGAGCTAACTCGTGACTGTAGTGAGATAGTGTGTTTTGTGAAAGATAGCTTCCACGATATAATCACGGGAATGGCTCAACTTCTTTTTGACAATCTCTTTAGAAAACATTTTGAACCTACTGACATACCTCGAATCAGTTCGCAATTCCGAAACACAGGTAACTAGTTTCACACTAAATCGATACTTTAATTACTAGAGGAGAGTGTTGTAACTTGAAGATAGTCTACGGAGAAACATACCATGTTCCCTGGTCGTTGTTCCACTCTGATGACCGATTTTAGCATCATGAGAAGGAATGTTGTTAGAGGCAGCCATAAGCACTTTCCGGCATTTTGTTGTGATACTTGAGACCGTATTTTGTGCAGCATTTGTAAATATTTTTAGCTCTACAGACGTCACTGCTGCATAACATATGAAGCTATTTGAAGGTACAGTTGGTTCTTCGGTTATATAATTTCATTGTGAGCAAAATTCTATATATTTTTAAAATAATTTATGTAACGGGCAGACAGTTAAACCATACCTCGTCGATCACTCACCATATTCTACACTGAAACGGAAGGTGGTCTCCTGCCATGGAACATGTGATATTTGCAAATGAACTGAGTTTCTTTAATGGCTCACCAGTTTTACCTGTCTTGAAAATGGAAATTTGTGTTAGTTTCCTGTTACTTCACAATGAATTACACTTTTCATATGGTTTTTGGTAATACTTATTGTGACGTAACAGGAAGTGGTAGGCCTGGGTTGAGCAGTGAGTGATCACAATTTTAAAAATTTTATTTACAATAGCAGAGATTTTATGTTATAAGCAATCTTTGGAGAAATGTATGAGAGTAATGCGTTAAAATCCAGCAATAAGTGATTAACAGATATTCGATAACAGATCAATGCTTTCAATCAGGTCAAAATACAAGAATCATTATTATTCAGCAAAATCCAGTACTAGATAATATGCTCCAAGGATACTAACTATAATATCAACAACAAATGACAAGATTTTCCCGATTCGAATACTTTTAAATTTTAATATAATATCTCTTTCTAGTACATTACAGTGTTCTACCTTGGAATATTTTTTCACATTTGCAAAAACTTTTCTTTCCCAGAATAATTTTTGTAATTTCTGAAAAAGGATTCAGAATGTTAAAAATGAATTCTGTCATTTAAAAATGTAGTCAGAAAACATATTGAACTTCAGTTATAAAGCTGGCTACAAGGGAAAGTTTGGAAAGTATTGAAATATAAAACATGCTCCCCAACTAATTAATTATAATTTCAATCAAAATAAGTTGAAAACTTTCAAAATACTTCCCCTTGAGAAAATTTATTTCCTACTACTATCTAATAAGCAAATTAAATCACTTGACATACATATCAACAACATTTTCTTAACTTTTATTTTTTCATTTGTGTAGCGATTTTCCGTTTTGCATGTTTTAGTCCACCTATCGCCATTTCAATCGATTCAGTCTATACTTTTTGCATGCAAAGGCAATTGTCAATCTGTGAGAACCACCGAATTCTATTTTCATGAGTTGAATCTTGAACAAAATTGCCTTCAGGGTTTTTTTTAAATGGTATAAAAGATAATTTGAATCAAAATACATCCTGTAATTCTGACGTAAGGCTTTGCCTACGTCATAAGAATGACATCACAAACTACTACTACAAAAGAAACTACTTGAGTTGAGGTGAGCAGTTACTAGCGATAGCAGCGGCGGGTAGTGGTTAGTAATTTTTAAGGGCATGTCTCTTATGTAGTGGTTAGCTTAATACAGACTCCTGTTTGTCCCGTGCATGGCAATGAATTTTTGTTTCTACCTAATGGTTGGGTGGAAACACTGCAACATTGGTGGTAGCCATATCACAATATATTCAGTGTATGTTATTTTATTTGTGCTGGCTGCCGATAGTAAACAAACATCAGTGCAAAGTCCTGTTCTTTTCCACGTTATCACTCAGAAATCATATGGTACAGTGAACCTGCAACCATGGAAAAAAGAGATCAACTAGGAAAAGGACATCCACCGGTAGGAGGTCGATTATACGCCAGAAAATTATAGATATATCTCAACTTTCATCCCATGTTACATAGTATTCGTACATTTAATGTAGTGCTCCAGTGTCAGCAATTTTAAATGAGACATTGTCGTCGGAGCTGGCTTTGTTGCCAGGACATAAGGGTGTCAGTTAGTTTAGTTTGGGTCTACGTCTGTAGCGAGACAGTGACAGATTCAACGCAACGTCCAGTCTTAACGTCACAGAGCCGGTACGTACCTGTACGAGGAACGTTCACTTTAGAGAACACGTTCAACGCGACCAACTTGCATTTGCAAACAATTCGCCGCTCACTGGATCATACTTTACTGGACCCTGTACAAGACGCCTGCATCCGCCATTGCCGAGGAGGCATGCACGTGTACATCCGTGGGAGGATTGCTATAAACTTGTTCCTAAATTGTTCCGGGTAACATGGAGACCAGAACATTGAACCTCCACGACCAACCAATTTCTCTGAAAACGCTTCATTTCATGCTCAAACCACAGTTGTCACCGAACATCAAGCGGAACGTTTTCTAATGTGTGAGGCAAAATAATGCAAAGAAACGTACGATGCCGGGGGTGGTATTCAACTTGTCCGGCTATAGGTAAGAGCTCAAAAACTCTCATCCCATAATTCTAGCCCACAGGTTTATACCAAAGCGTGCCAGAAAGCCACGCTCACGGGTGACATGTGCTTTGTATTCCGACTAATAATGGCTGTTGTGGAGGCTGAAAATACTTTTACGAGTAAGATCCGTCAGTCCATATCACGTTATTTATTAAAATATTCGTTGACTTCTGCTTGGTGCAATAGCCATATACAGAATTGTACTCGTCGAATGCGCTGGCGTTGAGTTTACTTGTAACGGTATGGATGCACTTCTTCTACAACCAGTCAGCGAGATCTGGGACAGCCTTGGAATATCACGAATACTTCGCCGAGGTGAATGGTGACTGGTTACACGAATGGCATCCTCTGTTTCTGGAATACGTCTACTCTTTGGACGACTTCTGTCCATTATTTGTGGACGAAGAGTACTGGAATTCCGCAGTGGTTGCTCCAGGCGACGAAAGCATTCTTATCTGGATGGCGCCTTTGAGAGTACCGTTCAGCATACGCACGAGCAACAGCAGCTTGATTACCGGATGCACCTTGCACCAGAATCATATCAACGTGTTCATCGTTTATGTACTCCACCCGGAAGCTGCCATAGCTTTATGAACCTGATAGGACTAGTTATGGCTTTTTTTGTTTTAGGGCGCAAAACTGCTATTGTCATTAGCGCCCGGTCTATGACATAGGAAAAGGTAAAAAACGAAAATGGAAACCAGCAGCAATGGGAACGAAACTCAAAAAATTGGAGAAACTAAAACCAGACGGAAAGCTTAAAAAAAACACTACAGAAAGGTTTTGGTTGTCCCCAAAAAGAGCTTCAAAGGACTGACGTCATCTCACTGGCACTAATAAACTCGAGAACGCAATCGGCTGAGCGCGTGTCATCTGCTAAAATGGACGATATTGCAGGCGACAGCTGTAGACGGGCGCGTAACGGAGTAAAATAGGGGCACTCAAGTAAAAGGTGTCTTACCGTCCACAGCTGAGAGCATTGGGGACAGAGTGGGGGAGGATCGCCGCTTAAAAGATGTCGATGGCTACAAAGACAGTGCCCTATCCAGAGTCTAGTTAAAATTACCTCCTCCCGACGACGCGTTCGGGAGGAAGAGGTCCAAGCACAGGGAAGAGCTTTCACGTCCCGCAATTTATTATGGAGAAGTGTCGATCAATGTGCATGCCATAAAAGAACAACACGACGACATAAAACACTACGTAGATCGGCGAAGGGAACCGTGCGAATAGCTGGCCGAAGAAGAGAGACTGCAGCCTTGTCCGCTATATCGGCCGCCTCATTTTCACAGATACCAACGTGTCCTGGGATCCAGAGGAACGCCACCGAGACGCCCCCCAAGTGGAGCAAGCGTAGGCAGTCCTGAATCCGGTGCACCAGAGGGTGGACAGGGTAAAGAGCTTGGAGACTGAGAAAATCTGAACAGATAACATATTGTATCCGCTGATGGCGACGGATGTATTGGACAGCCTGGAGAACAGCGTAAAGCTCCGCAGTATAAACCGAACACTGGTCGGGAAGCCAAAATCGATTTGGGGTGTCGCCAACAATATAGGCACTCCCTACACCAAACGATGTTTTTGAGCCATTAGTGTAAATAAATGTGGCATCCTTCATTTGTGCGCATAGAGCAGAAAATGAACGACGATAAACAAGTGAAGGGGTACCATCGTTGGGAAACTGACAAAGATCACGGAGCAGGCAGGTCTGGGGACGGAGCCAAGGCGGTGCTGTACCCCAAGTTGTCAAGAAAGTTTTAGGAAAGCGGAAGGAATGAGAATGGAGCAGTTGACGGAAGCGGACTACCGATGGTAGTAGGGAGGAAGGGCGGCCTGCATACCCTAAATCCAAGGAGGCGTCGAAAAAAATGTCATGGGCCGGATTAGCAGGCATGGAAGACAAATGGCTAGCATAACGAGTTAGAAGGACAGCTCGCCGATTGGACAGCGGAGGTTCAGCAGTCTCAGCATAAAGGCTTTCCACAGGGCCGGTGTAAAAAGCTCCAGGCACTAAACGTAATCCACGGTGGTGGATAGAGTCGAGACGCCGAAGAATAGACGTCCGAGCAGAGGAGCAAACTATGCTTCCATAGTCCAATTTCGAACGCACTAAGGCGCGATAGAGGCGGAGAACGACAGTTGGTCCGCTCCCCAGGAGGTACCATTCAGGACACGGAGGGTGTTGAGGGATCGCAGACAGCGAGCCGAAAGATAGGAAACGTGGGAGGACCAGCACAGTTTTCTGTCAAACATAAGACCCAAGAATTTAGCGACGTCCGAAAACGGAAGGTTGACAGGTCCTAGATGTAAGGAAGGTAGAAGAAACTCCGTACGACGCCAAAAATTAACACAAACGGTCTTACTGGGAGAAAAGCGGAAGCCTGTGTCGATGCTCCAAGAGTGGAGGCGATCGAGACAGCCTTGAAGACGTCGTTCAAGATGGCTGGTCCGTTGAGAGCTGTAGTAGATCGCAAAATCGTCCATAAAGAGGGAGCTCGAGACATCAGGAAGGAGACAATCCATAATTGGATTTATGGCAATGGCAAACAGTACAACACTTAGCACGGAGCCCTGGGGTACCCCGTTTTCTTGGGAGGAAGTACGGGAGAGAGTAGTGTTCACCCGCACTTTAAATGTGCGCTCTGCCATAAATTCGCGAAGAAAAAGGGGCAACCGACCGCGAAAGCCCCAAGAGAACAGTGTGCGGAGGATGCCTGTCCTCCAACAGGTATCGTATGCTCTCTCCAGATCAAAAAATATTGCTACTGTTTGGCGTTTCCGGAGAAAATTGTTCATGATATAAGTAGAGAGAGCAACAAGATGGTCAACTGCAGAACGATGCAGAACGAAACCGCATTGGGCAGGTGTTAAAAGACTGCGGGACTCCTGCCACCAAGCTAAACGGCAATTCACCATACGCTCCAAAACCTTACATACAGCACTCGTGGGAGAAATGGGGCTATAGCTAGAGGGGAGATGTTTGTCCTTTCCAGGTTTCGGAACAGGAACGACGATGGCTTCCCGCCATCGTCTGGGAAAAGTACTGTCGATCCAAATTCGATTATAAAGGCGAAGGAGGTAACGAAGACTATGGTATGATAAATGCAGCAACATTTGGATGTGGATACCATCCGGTCCTGGGGCGGAGGAGCGAGAAGAAGAGAGTGCATGTTGGAGTTCCCGCATGGAGAAAACAGTATTGCAGCTTCCGCGATTTTGAGAGGAGAAAGCCAAAGGTCGCACTTCCGCTGCACGTTTCTTCGGGAGAAACGCCGGCGGGTAATTTGAAGTGCTCGAAATCTCAGCAAAGTGTTGACCCAATGAGTTAGAAATTGCGACGAGGTCCACTAATGTATCATGCGCGACAGTGAGCCCAGAGATCGGGGAGAAACTAGGCGCGCCTGACAACCGCCGAATCCGACTCCAAACTTCCGAGGAGGGAGTGAAGGTGTTAAATGAGCTAGTAAAGAAGTCCCAGCTTGCCTTCTTGCTATCGCGGATGACGCGACGGCACCGCGCACGGAACTGCTTATAGCGGATACAGTTGGCCAATGTAGGATGGTGTCCGAAAACGCGAAGAGCACGTCGCCGCTCACGTATTGCGTCACGGTATGCCTCGTTCCACCAAGGAACTGGGGGGCGCCGGGGCAATTCGGAGGTGCGAGGTATTGAACGTTCCGCAGCTGTAAGAATAACGTCTGTAATATGAGTGACCTCATCGTCGACGCTAGGAAAGTGACAGTCATAGAATGTCGCTAGAGACGAAAAAAGTGTCCAATCGGCTTGGGCAAACTTCCAGCGTCTCGGGCGCATATATGGCAGTTGTGGCTGCAATCGAAGGACACATGGAAAGTGGTCACTCGAGTGTGTATCGGCAAGGACGAACCATTCGAAGCGCCGAGCTAGCGGAACAGTAGCGACCGAAAGGTCCAAATGAGAGAAATTTGTCGTGGAGGCAGACAAAAATGTAGGGTCCCCAGTGTTGAGGCAAACAAGATCCGCTTGGTGGAAGACGTCTAGCAATAGTGAGCCACGCGGACAAGGATGTGGAGATCCCCAAAGCGGGTGGTGGGCATTGTAGTCCCCAACCAGCAAATAGGGGGGTGGAAGCTGACCAAGAAGATGAAGGAGATCAGCTCGTGCCATTGATGTGGACGATGGAATGTATACAGTACAAAGAGAGAAGGTGTACCCAGAAAGTGAAAGACGGACAGCGACTGCTTGGAAGGAAGTGTTTAAGGGGATTTGGTAATAATGGAGAGTATTATGGAGAAGAATCAAGAGTCCTCCATGTGCTGGAGTGCCTTCAACAGAGGGGAGATCAAATCGGACTGACTGAAAATGGGGGAAAACAAAGCGGTCGTGGGGACGCAGCTTTGTTTCCTGAAGACAGAAGATGACCGGCGAGTAGGATCGTAAGAGGATTCTCAATTCATCCCGATTGGCTCGAATGCCGCGGATATTCCAATGGATAATGGACATAGGGTGGACAGAAAATGGAAGAATGTGACCAAGGTTGCCGTCAACTCAACGACCGCTCAGAGCTTGCGACCGACAGCGTGGAACGGCACTCAGCCGAAGGCAGAAGATCCTGATCCATAAGTGGTTCAGGAACAGCTCCTGCCACCAGCGAGCGGCCGGTTGACCGGCCGCCAGCAGTGCGCCTCGGCGACACAGAAGGCCGAAGGCGGTTACCGCCAGGTAGTGCTGTAGATGAGACACGCCGTGGTGGAGAAGGAGATGAACTGGGTTTCTTATTAGCCTTCTTGGAAACATGATGTGTAGATGAAGGAAGAACCGATGGTTGTGAAGTTGGGGTACGTAAAAAATCTTCATGAGTATGCTCTTTTTTGGAAGTCCGGGTGTCTGACTTTTGGGATCGAGATTTAGCAGAACCCGATGAAGGGTGAGCCATAGAGCGAGCAGTCGAAAGTGGGGAGGTTGAACGGGCGATCTTTGCGCTGGCCGATCTGACGACCGTGTCACTAAAGGTGAGATCACAAGTCTGCGTGGCCACCTCCTTTGTTGGCCGAGGAGAGGCAAGGACAGTGCTGTATTTTCCTGTCTGAGGCACAGTGGGCTTTCGACTGACGAATAATTTTCGAGCAGCAAAGGTCGACACCTTTTCCTTCACTCTGATTTCCTGAATGAGCTTTACGTTTTTAAAAATGGGGCAATCTCGAGAGGAAGCAGCGTGGTCACCCATACAGTTGATGCAACGAGGGGATGGAGGTGGACAAGCACCCTCATGGGCATCCTTGCCACACATAACACATTTGGCCGGGTTGGAACAGGACTGGCTGGTATGATTGAACCGCTGACACCGATAGCAATGCGTAGGGTTTGGCACATAGGGGCGAACGGAAATTCTCATAGCCCGCTTTTATTTTCGATGGAAGTTGAACTCTGTCAAATGTCAAGAAGACGGTATGGGTTGGAACGATGTTCGTGTCAACCCTTCTCATGACTCTATGAACAGCCATTACGCCCTGGTCAGACAGGTAGTGTTGAATTTCCTCGTCAGACAATCTGTCAAGGGAGCGTGTATAAACGACTCCACGTGAGGAATTTAAAGTGCGGTGCGCTTCCACCCCAGTCCACAGCTCGTGGTCGTGCGGTAGCATTCTCGCTTCCCACGCCCGGGTTCCTGGGTTCGATTCCCGGCGGGGTCAGGGTTTTTCTCTGCCTCTTGATGACTGGGTGTTGTGTGATGTCCTAAGGTTAGTTAGGTTTAAGTAGTTCTAAGTTCTATGCGACTGATGACCATAGATGTTAAGTCCCATAGTGCTCAGAGCCATTTTGAAGCTTCCAGACAGGGAAGGTGTGGAGCAGTGAAGTATGCAGCAATTTTTGTGCCTGGAGGGCACTGACTGTTTCTAACAACAAGGTTCCATTCCGTAATCTGGAACAAGACTTTACAGGACCTGCAATTGCGTCGACACCTTTCTGAATAATGAAAGGGTTGACTGTGGAGAAGTCGTGACCTTTGTCAGACCGAGAAACAACAAGGAACTGTGGCAATGATGGAAGAACTGTCTGTGGCTGAGACTCAGTGAACTTATGCTTGTGAGCAGACATAGTGGAAGATGAGGAAACCATTGCGGAAGAATCCCTCATGATTACCGGCGTCTCCGATGGCGCGCTCCTCCCTTGTGGGGGCCCTCTCTGAGGGCACTCCTGCCTTAGGTGATTGTTCACACCTCCCGAGAAACGGACAGAGGGACCAATTGGCACTTTCGGAAGGTATCAGCTCGGGTAATCACCCCTCCCTGGGCCTGGCCGTTTCCAGGGGGTACGTACGTGTCCTACCTGTCTACCCAGGGCGGGGAATTACGCGTTACCCCGTCACCGGCTACGCATGAAAATGAGTGGGTCGGCCTTCAGACACGCACAGGGTGGAAGAAAGAGAAAGGGAAAAACAAAGAAAGGGAAAGAATAGAAGTCTCAAACGCCACAGCGGAGAAAAGGGTAAAGAGAAGAGGTAAGGAAAAGAGAAGGACAAAGGAAGGATGAAGACATGCAAGCAGAGAAAGCGAAGAATGTGTTACATTTTCGAGCGCCCGTCTCCGGATGTAGGCACAAAACATACTCCCAGAGGGGGAGAAAGGGAAGGAAAGAGCCAGAGCTAAGGGGGGGGGGGGCGAAGATGGGGGATAGGGAAGGATGCGGAAAAAGAAGTTATGCAGCCCGGAAAGAAAGAAGGGCCACATTAACTCGGGGTCCCGTGCTCGCTACGCACGTATCCTCAAAAGAGTTGTGGACCCCCGGGGGGTAGTTATGGCTGTGTGCACTGGGGAGAGTGGGGGGTTAAAAAATGGTTCAAATGGCTCTGAGCACTATGGGACTTAACATCTGAGGTTATCATTCCCCTAGAACTTAGAGCTACTTAAACCTAATTTACCTAAGGACATCACACACATCCATGCCTGAGGCAGGATTCGAAACTGCGACCGCAGCGGTCGCGCGTTTCCAGACTGAAGCGCCTAGAACCGCTCGGCCACACAGGCCAACAGTGGGGGGGGGGGGGGGGTGTTAGTAGACATATGAATACAGTTTCAAGGATCCCACTATTAGGTGGTAGGCTATTGTTATGTGACAAAGCGATGTCCTGCTTATAAAAGAAGAGAATTAGGAGACGGACGTTTAAAAAACAAAAAAAGATGCTGTCGAGGAATCAAAGCACATCTCCATGGTGGAATTGTATTTGATGTCCGAGCAGTTTACTGAGCTGGGACGACTAATATGGTAATGCAGGAAGAGGCACGTTCCTCTGTACATTACGACGTCACAGTGTTGCCAGCTCCTCATTTCCACACGTGTGTCTTCAAAACTCACCATATTTGATTTTGCTATAGAAAGTCTGTCTTGAGCCTGGATGAGGAATAGCATACCGACCTCCAAGCGTGAATTTTTCTTCACCCTCTATATGTAACGTACCGTGACACTGATGTAGTTATGCGAGGTTCCGAACTATCTCTGACACCTCATATTTCCGTAATGTAACAAAATGTGAAAAATTTAACTGGCCAGGGATGTACCTATGTCAGGAGCTCACACAGTGGACAGGAATGCATAATTCACAAAGATCACTTGCAAAACAAAGTTATGTTTTGGAAATGGTATGTGTACGGTTGTTTTACAGAATTGAAAACTAGAGGTACAATTAGTAATGCCAGACTTCGTTTCACTATTGTAATCCTCACACCTTCTGAAATTTCAGACTCAAGTATGGCAACGGCTCTCCGGTTTCTGCCGTAATGCACAGAGTTAAGTGTTGCCAAAAGCTGGCTCCAGGTCAGTGCAGGCACACCACATTACGGCAGAAACCCTGGCACCGTTTCCATTATTTAAATTCTTAAGTATTCCAAAATGAATAAGGTTTAATGCAGTGAAACCAAGTCTGCCATCAGTAATTATACCTCAGTTTTCATTTCGCTAGAAAAAAAACCATACATATGCCATATAAAAAACATAACTATGTTGAAAGTGATGTTTGTTTACTTGTAGGGATTGTACATTCTAGCCCATTGTGTGAGCCTCTGAAGTAGGTGATTCCCTGGCCAACTGCATGTTTCACATTTTGTTTCTTTTCTGAAATGTATGGGGCGGCAGAGTTAGGTGGGACATCTTTTATAAACACCGACAAGTGGGCAAGGGATAGGCAAGGGACTAGTGCGGCATTCGTGTCTTTTTGAGTGCGTGCGGTAAATGTTATTTCCAAATGCGGCCAAACAGGACGAAAGTGCTGTTACCCTTTCTTGACTGTCGAAGGACAAACACAGGTATTCATCCATCGGAGAATGAAGAAAATGTATGAGGTAGATCTGTCGAAAAATACAGTTGTACAATGGTGTTCCAAGAAACGTGCTGTGTGCTGTGACTTCATAATAACGCACGTCCCCATACGGCAAAAGTCGTGACGCAGAAGTTACGCCAACTCAAGTGGGAGACACTGAAGCACCACCATATAGTGCTGACTTCTCCCCATGCTATTATCACGCCTTAGATCCCTTAAAAAAGACCCCGAAGAGTCGACAAGGTGTTGAACGACGAGGTGCCGTAGGCAGCTACTGTCTTGTTCACGCAGCAGAGCAGTGTTTTACCAAACGGGTATGCCCCGCGGAGTAGCTGCGCGGATAGAGGCGCCATGTCACTGACTGCGGGGCCCCTCCCGCCGGAGGTTCGAGTCCTCCCTGTGTGTGCTGTTCTTAGCATAAGTTAGTTTAAATAGTGTGTAAGTCCAGGGACCGATGAGCTCAGCAGTTTAGTCCCTTAAGAACTCACACACATTTGAACATTTTTTAACCAAACAGGTAACCTCAACTTGGTGCTGCGGAAGGATGATTACATCAATCCTCATGGTGATTTTGCTTGACTGGCATATCCATTCTGGACTGAATTACTTCCGAATGGAAATTTTTTGATCGTGCCTTATATACCTTCATCAAAACAATTTTTATTCCACGATAGTAGTTTCTTTCTGAAGGGTGAAATTTTGTTTGATAATTGTGGAGTGTTGGTCTCATTATCTCAATGAACTGAACTTTCAAAGATGTCACAGAGCTACGTCAGTCTCAAAACGAAGTCACTCTCCACGAACTTCTTGGAACTGAAATGTTTCTCTTAAACACGGTAAGAATAAATGTCATTCTTAGGTTCATATAACTTTTCAGAGGATTCCCATGTGAAAGCCAGAGTGTCATCGTAACAAATCAGGGAAATTTGCTCAGTCTCCATATCAAAGCGCAGTTGTTGAAAGCACCTCTACTTAAGTGGCAGACTTGTAATGAAGTTTTTCCATTTAATTCACCTAAATGAAGAACTAACTTTTTGAAGCCAGCGCTTCTCGGTGAATAGCTCATTGTGTCCAAATAGCATGAGGGGCCTCTTTATGCATCAGAGCTCGCAATCAGGCCTCGCAATCAGGCCTCCATCTGCACACATCGGCACAGTTTTCCGAATTATTGTTGTTTGCTTCCAAAAGAGTGCAGTATTTCAAATAAGTCAGTTGCAGTTGCCCCAAATTTATTTTCCTGCAGAAAACAAGACCTTCATCAGATTTTCTATCGTAAATAAGCCGTACGTAACAGTCCGATGCTCATCACTTTGCTTATCTGTAGCTTCAGCCAACTGAGTAGCGAAATCACCATTACATTCGATTTGTCCGACAAACCGATCATTAATGTCGTCAGCCATATCGAGTATTCTATGATGATGTTGCTGACAAAGGCACACTAGTCAATTGCTTGAGAGCTGTCGCATCCGTCGTAATAAACACCACGTTCAGAGATGCGGATAAAAGAAGGTTTCCACTATGGAGACATGCTTCTTTCTCTTTGTTGCATTGTAGGCAACATTGTAAGATGAAAAATGAGCCTTTTTAGGAATCGTTGCTTATTTAACGGTTTTGTTAACTTGTGGTAAAGGAATTCGCTGGGTTTGTTTACCAAACTACCGTGATGTGACTACAAATGTCGTTTCATTTTATTAGGAACCATGTTTTCTATAGCTAGAGCTTTGAAAGAAATGATATGGTGTGGTCTTTCTTCATTTACATTAAAAGTACACGTAAAAGAAATTCTAGTTACTGTCATTATACTGCCTGCATTTTCGCCTATTCTCGTCTTTAGAACTGTGTGATACAATCTGAATATCACGTTTCGTACTTGCATTTAAAAGTTTGTCCGTGCTAACAAAGAAGCAAAATCACAGGATACGAACAATAAAAACGATCTGCATTTGACAAAACTAAATTCAAACTGATAGTTGCTGAATAAAAACAAATGAGTACGATTCGACTATCGTCTACCACGCTGCCATAGAAACAGTACTTGCTTGCCAGCACGCTAGCTATTATTATTAGGGCACACGTGGTCCTTCACTGAGAAAGCAAATAAACCAGATTATTATCTGCATGAAATTTGAAACTGGTAACAGCGACATAAAAATTCTACCATCACAAAAAGCCACTGGTTGCAGTTATTTCTGAAAACCTGTACAATTCTCCAGGGAGTCATTCGTCACCAAGTGCTGTTCACTTTATCAACAGAGACAAATTTAGGATAATTCAGTCATTTGTAGGCGAAACTAAGTTTACACCGAACAATTTATGTGAATGGCCTCCTCCATTGGCTGTCGAGTTCAGAGCACACCTTATCCTTGGCGCTCTGCTCCGAGGTTGGCTGATGCTATTAACGTGGTAGCAGAAAATTTAAATATCGCTAAGTGGCCGGGAAGGGGACAAGAGTTGTCGTTAAATTCCTAAGGTTATATCCAAATTACGCGCAGCGTCCCATATAATTAGAGTATCTGACGCTCTTGACAGTGATCCGTCCGTCAGATGGAGATGTTAAGTTCATCAGCAGTCTTGCAACATTCTAGAGCGGCAGACTAAGCGTTTACATGGGATTAAACCTTCTTCCACTCTCTGCCATTGTCAACAACAGTAACACCAAACTTACTGTAGAAAAGTCTCACGTTGCCACGGAAAAATGCTTTGTTTGCGAGTAAAACAAATCTTTCCGAATTGTGTGGTTGAATCCAAATAGCGCCACCCGATATTTGCATTTAGCGAAGGGCTTAACGCTATAGAAATAGAAAAGCAGGCCGCGTTTCTAATAAAATACGCTGACGGAAACAATCGGAACGCCAAAAAATAATGTACAGTAATGACATTCCGGGAATACATTTGTCTAGGTAACATTTTAGTGATTAACATTTCAAGATCACAAATTAGTGTATCAGCGAGATAAGTCTTTGTAAATACGAAATGCTGCTACATTAAAAACACGTGTAACCGTCAGAATGTAGAATTCAAGCATGCAAACGTGTATGCATTGTGTTGTACAGATGTCTGATTTCAGTTTGTGAGATGGAGTTGCATTACACTGTTGCACTTGGTCGGTCATTACAGCGACGGATAATGCTGTTCGTGGATGACGCTGGAGTTGTCGTCCGATGATGCCACACACGTGCTCGACTGAAGACAGATCTCGTGATGTTTTGTTTTAGTGCGCAAAAACATCTAAGGTCATACGCGCGCATGTCAGAACCTTAGAACACTGATACGGAAAAGGACTCAAAAGCGACTACACGTTAAGCCCTATCGATGGAAGGAAAGAGCTAAGAACAAGGACTTCCGCTTGGGGAAACGTCCACAAAATACGCCCTAGAGACAACGGATGTCCTGAACTAAAGATTAAATGTCCTTCGCCTTTTTGCTACGACGGATAAAAAGTAAAACGCAGTCAACAGACCGCGCGTCGTTCACTAAAACGGCTGATAATTCAGACGGCAAACATCCACTAGAACCTAACTAGTTAAAAAAAAAGGGGGGGGGGCATTCGGTCAGGAAATGCAGAACAGTCAAAGTTTGATGACAATGAGCAAAAAGTGGTGGAGCATCACCACTTAAGTGGCGATGGCTAGAACGACAATACGCAACATACCTAAACTGATCTCCTCGTGGCGAGAGGCCCGAGAGGAGGTCGGCCAAGCTGTTGGGAGAAGTTTAATTTTCTGGAATTTGTCCCCATGAAGAGAAGACCAGTAGTTATGTCAAACTGATACTACCTACCGACCGACGTCAATACTAAGATCATCAGAAGGAATGAAAGAGCTAGCGGAGTGTGGTAGGACGACTGCAGCCTTGGCAGCAACGTAATCAGTCTAGTTTCCCATCAAACCGACGTGACCAGGAACTCACATGAATATCTCTGTGGCTCCCTCAAAAGTGAGCAAGTGAGAGCTTTCTTGGATCCGTTGCGCTAAGGGATGGGCTATGAACAGCACACAGAGTTTCTGAAGGGCACTGTGAGAATCGCAGCAGATGACAATTGAAAACCCTGTGTCGCTGGATGTACTGAGTGGTCTGAGGCAGGGTAAAGAGCTCTACTGTAAATACTGAGCAATGTTCCTGAAGCCAATACCGAAAATGGTGCCGGCCGGAGTGGCCGAGCGGTTCTAGGCGCTACAGTCTGGAACAGCGCGACCGCTACGGTCGCAGATTCGAATCCTGCCTCGGGCATGGATGTGTGTGATGTCCTTAGCTTAGTTAGGTTTAATTAGTTCTAAGTTCTAGGGGACTGATGACCTCAGAAGTTAAGTCCTATAGTGCTCAGAGCCATTTTGAACCGAAAATGGTCGATATCAATGACGAAGGCACACCCTACACCACGGCCTTTCCGAGAGTCATCAGGGTACATAAAGGTACTATAGCTAATATCCATTCGAAAGTCGAGAAACTTATAGCGATAGATCGAATCTGGAATAGTGTCCTTAGGAAGCGAATAAAGTCCAAGGTGAACACGGGTCACCGCATGAAGCCAAGGTGGTGAAGAGTTCACAGCCATCGGGAAAGTGGCAGGTGGCGTGAAGTTAAGCTGCCGGAGCAATAGCCGAATGCGAACTCCAGGAGGTGGCAGAGAAGAGGGAAGCGTCCGTACTGGCAGTGAAAGGAGTCATCGAAGGAGGCGTGGGATGGGCGGCCGGGCATGATGGACAAACGGCATGCGTATCAATTGAGGAAAACATCACGCCAGTATGACAGAGGTAGTTCCGCAGCTTCTGCCTAGAGACTCTCAACTGTGCTTGTGTAAAAGGCGGCGGTGGCTAAACGGATTCCACGATGGTGGATTGTATTTAGACGGCATAAGATGGACGGACGTGCAAATGCATAAACGAATCATGCATAGTCCTGTTTCGAACGGACAAGGAATCAGTACAGGTGAAAGAGGGTGGTCCGTTTCGCTCCCCAAGAAGTACCGCTTAGGAAACGTAGGACATTGAGGGACAGGTGAGGCGTGTAGCCGGGAAGATGCGTGGGAAGATCAAGAAAATTCTCTATCAAGAATGAGCCCCAGGAATTTCGTAGTTTCAGCAACAGGCCCAAGAGGTAAAGACGGCGGAAGAAACCCACTGCGCCGCCACAAAATCATACAAACGATTTTGTCAGTGGAGAAGCAAAGCCATTGTCGATGCTCCATGAGTAAAAACGATCGAGACATCGCTGACAACGCCGTTCAAGGGGACAAGATCTTCGAGGACTGCAACAGAAGGCAAAATCGTCGACGAAAAGGGAGACGGAAATGCCAAGCGGGAGAAACGCCATAATAGGTTAATGGCTATAGCAAAGAGGACAACGCTCAGCACAGAGCTCTGAGGTACACTGTTTTCCTCGATAAAAGTGTCTGACAAGGCAGAACCCACACATACCTTGAAAACTATGTCCCTCCAGATCAGTAAACACAGTCACAGTCTCGAATTTCCACAGAAAACCGTTAATGACAAGAGTTGACAAAGTGACGAGATGGTCAACTGCAGAACGGCGCCCTCGAAATCCACATTGTGAGGTAGTAAATAGCAAGACTCGAGCCACCATACCAGCCGGGCATGAATCATACATTGCATCAACTTGCAAACACAGCTGTTGAGATAAGTGGGGTTATAGCTAAGAGGAAGTTGTTTAGGTATGACAGTGGCTTCACGCCATCGTCTGGCTAACTTTCCATCTGCCCAGATGCGATTGTACATCTGAAGGAGAAACTGCCTGCCCACAAGAGAAAAGTGCTGCAAAGTCTAAATGTTAACATCTCCTGGCCCTGGTGTGGAAGAGCGGGATGATGTGAGAGTATGATCTGGCTCCCTCATAGTAAAGACGGCATTGTACCATTCACAATCCTGAGAGGAGAAGGTTATCCCCCGAGCCCCCGCCACCTGTTTCAGATGGAGAAAGAGAGGGTGATGGTGGGTGGAGCTAGAAATCTCCGCAAAATAGCGGCCTAAGGTCTTGGATATAGTAATGGGTTCCACAATGACAATATCTGCTACAGTCAGGCCGGAAATTGGGGAATGGACCTTCCTTCCAGAGAGCAATTGTAGGTTGGCCCACACAACGGAAGAGGGAGTGGAACTGTTAAAAGAACTAGTAAATGAAATCCAGCTAGCTTTTTTGCTATCCCGAAGAATGTGACGGCATTGTGCACGCAACTGTTTATAACGAATACATTTCGCCACCTTAGGATGACGGTTAACAACGCACAGATCACGTCTCCGCGCGTGAATTGCGTCGCCGCACGCCTCAATCCTCCAAGGTATGGGCACACGGCACGATAAGTATAAAGTGCGAGGTATAGAACGCTCTGCGCCGTTAAGGATAACGTTTGTAAGGTACTGTACCTGGTCATAAAACCTGAGGAAATAATGTTAGTCGAAGGTCGCCAGGGAGCAGTAAAGTCTCCAGTCAGTCTTAGAAAACTGCTAATTGAGTCTACACGTAGGTGGGGTAGGAGTCAGCAATCGGATAGCAAACACAAAATGGTTGCTCGAGTATATTTCAGAGAGAACGGACTACTTGAGACGACAGGCAAGATGGGCAGTGCAGAACAAGAGGTCCATATGGGGATAGATGTGAGTGGAGTCTGAAAGAAACGTGGGTGCTCCAGTGTTAAGGCAGATGAGGTTGATTTGATTGAGAATGTCAGCGTAGGGGCACCTCTCGGACAGGTTCTTGCGGAGCACCAAAGCGATGGTGTGCTTTAAAGTCACCAAGCAGCAAAAAGGGGTGAGGGAGTTGACCAGCAAGCTGGAGTAAGTCTGTCCTGGAATGTTGGATGGATGTAAACGTTGCATAGAGAAAAGGTGAAGCGAGGAAGGAAAGTACTAACTGCAGCAGCTTGAAGCTAGGTGTTTAGTGAGATGGTTTGACTATGAACGTCATCCTGGATGAGTAGCGTGATTCCCCCATGAGATGGAACGCCGTCCTTGGGGGAAAGGTTAAAGCGGACTGGAAGGAATTCGAGAGGTCAAAGCGGTCGCGAGGATGCAATTTTATTTCGTGGAGGCAGAAAACAAGGGCATGTTGCAATTCCAAGAGCAACCGTAATTCCACCTTGTTGGATTGAACGCAACGAACATTCCGCTGAAGGAGAAAGGAGAGGAGGGAAAAAATGAAAGTTTGTCCTCGGCGGCTGCCGAGTGCCTGCCTTTGAAGACTGAGGCTGGGGGTCCTGTTCCACGAGATCTACAGAGTTGCTGGCATTCTCTCTAGGTCGGACTGCCAATTCCAGGGCAGAAAAACGGCTGGCGATGCGCACCGGTGAAATGGAGGTCGTCTGGGCGGAGGAGAAGACCATTTTTATTTGATTTGTTTGAGATGAAGACTCAGACGTCTGTCGGCTGGAGGGACGTAAAAAGTCTTCATGGAAGTATCCCTTCTGCCTATCCGGCCTGCCGTTTGTGTAGCAGGTGATTTCGCCTCCGAAGGCAAAGATTTGGTGACTTGTTTCACACCTGGAGTAGAAGGAGACTGGGATTCCACCGTGACACCGGGCGATTTGACAACGGCAGTGCTGAATTTGAGGTCGCAAATCTGCATGGCTACGCACCAAGAATTGTAGAGTAAGTGCCAGATGGGAAAACACAGGGCTTTCAACCTGCGAGCGACAGGATAAGGCACTTTTTCCTGCACCCGGATGTCCTGGACGGCCAGCTCATCGAGATACACGGGACACTCTTGGGATGAGGTTGCATGGTCGCCGCTGCAATTGATACAACGTGGAGGAGGAGGTAGGCAATCGCCCTAATGAGCATCCCTACCAAAACTAAGACATTCGGCCGCGTTTCGACAACACATTCGAGTGTGGCTGTAACGTTTACGCTGGTAACAGCGCATCGCGTTTGGAATTATGGTCGGACCATGGTAACTTCATAGCCTACTTCAATCTTTGATAGAAGCATTACTCTATCGAACGTGAGGGAAAGAGTGAGTGTAGGCACGAAGGTTGCATCAACCTTTTTCATTACTCGATGGACTGCATCGTCGCCCTGATCAGAGAGGTAAGTTTGGATTTCAAAAAATGGTTCAAATTGCTCTGAGCACTATGGGACTCAACTGCTGTGGTCATAAGTCCTCTAGAACTTAGAACCACTTAAACCTAACTAACCTAAGGACATCACACACATCCATGCCCGAGGCAGGATTCGAACCTGCGACCGTAGCAGCAGCGCGGCTCCGGACTGGAGCGCCTAGAACCGCACGGCCACCGCGGCCGGCTAAGTTTGCATTTCTTCATCGGTCAGACCATCAAGCAGTCTAGTGTAAATAACACCACGCGAAGAATTCAGCACTCAATGGGCCTCAACACAAATAGGATAGCCGTAGAGAAGTGAAGCTGCGAGCAGTTTTTGGGTTTGAGAACCACAGTTGGTTTCAAAAAACAAAGTACCAACATGTAAACGAGAGCAAGATTTTACAGGGGCAGCAATTGCATCAATACCTTTCTGAACAATAAAAGGATTAACCATAGCAAAGGACTGACTGTCTTCAGTACGTGATATCATGAGGAACCGAGGCGGAGGTAGGAGCTTCTTGGAATCTTAAGGCTTATTCCGTTTACCATTAGCAGACGTAGTCTAACAAGGGGAGGCCTCCAATTGTGAAATTCAGATTCGATTCATACTGCGCGTAATAAAAGCTCATGGCCAGAGGTGTAATGTGGCAAAGCACCAAGATGCACTTCTCAGCCGTTGTCGAGAAAATCGACAGTTAAAAGAAACTGTTGCGGTGAAATACTCTCTACGATTAATAATTTTCTACAGCGTCGTGGTGCAGCGGTAAGCGCTCGGGTTCATAATCCGGAGGTCGCCGGATCGAATCTCGCGCCATGCAACTTTTTTTAGTATTTGTTTTTTGTAATTCAAATGTACACACACACACACACACACACACACACACATATATATATATATATATATATATATATATATATATATATATATATATATATATAAATTCCCGGCAATCAGTTGCAACAATTACGCATATAATAAGTTGTTGAAAGTCGTTTGCGTGGAAAAATAATACTTGAAGTAAAAGACAATATCACAAATAATATTCAAGTGGATACAATTTATTGATAAGTTCGGTATACACTCGCACATAATTAACAATTAGTGACCAGAAGTAGCTGGAGTATCGCACGAACCAGAGTGATAGTTATCATAGAAACATGGAAAGCAGAAAACAGCACGACATCGAGCACATGTGATAAACGATGCGTTTTTACAAGAACAATTGTTTTTTAAATTATCTGTTGGGAAACACACCTGATTGACATTCTGAAAAATTGTTCTATCGTTCGTCAGGTTTGATGCATACCACGCGTATCGTATCATATCGCCAAAAATCGGAGAAGACAATTGGTGGTGGACGATGGATTGGATCTTTATATAATCGTCTCTGGAGTTGATGTCACGCTTTCGCTCGCTTAAAAAAGCACAATTTGAAGGCGCTTGATCAATTTTTTTACCTGCCGGTAAAAATACACGTCACACGGTTGGACGAGAGGAGTGCACTTTGGAGGAATGACTTTTATAGTGCACGTTGGTAACTTGCTATCGTCCTGGAACATCTCATCGTATAACGCCGGGTTCGTTTGCCCACCCCAAGAGTCGATCAGAAGGAGAAATTCTTTCTTTTGTACGTATGGTTGCAAAGCATTACGCAAGAAGTCCATGAACAAACCCGTTGTTAGTTTACCGGATTTGGAGGATGTAATAACAACGTTGGTATACTTCTTGGCGTACTCGTCGACTGTCTTCTGTACTCTGGGTCCAAACGTACCTGTGGACTCTTGGAGGCATACGAAAACAAGAGGCAAGACTCGTCCAGACATCGTGATTGAATATTGTGCCGTATACGACTGCGTCACCTTGTTCATGTCGTGTCGCGTTACCAGGACAGCCTTTAACCCTTTTTCGGCGAGAGTTCTGTTGAACGTGGACTGGTACTGGCACCCTGACAAACAAAATTTAAAAATATCGTTTATATAAGAAATATACGAAATCTGTGTTGTCTATTATATATCAGATTATCATATTCTATCATCATGTCTTATGATGTTTGTGAACAGCTCTTTACGTACCTGTTTGATCAGTATTGATTATGAAATCTTTGTCGAAGTTAGTTATCAACGTTCGCGTCTGGATCCGAAATGTGTCCGCTGCGGCCAAAATTTCGTCTTGGGTAGCCGTCTCTTTCCGGGAAACAAATTTTGTGATTTTCCGAATACCATGCTTCTTTTTAAATTCGGTGACCCATGTTTTTGAAGCTATGAAGTTGAAATCTGGGAACTGACTTGCAGCGCCCAAGGCCCACTGCTGCAGGTTTCTGGTAGTAACTTGCTGGAAGTTTTTTCGAGCTTCTACGAAGCGATCATGCACCCATGAAACGATTATACAATATTTATCAAATTTGCTACCGCCACGTTTGATTTGCTCTTCTCACCTGGGTAAATAACCCATATTTATCAAACGAGAGCACCCCTTTTTTTTTAGAGTTTTGAGACTCCAGCCTGGATGTTCTTTGGCCAGATTGACAGCTCTAATTTTGTAATCCAGAGAAATATAGTCGTACCCTTTTTTTTTTTTTTCTCCTCGTCCGGCTCGTATTCGTCTGATGATTCGTTGGCAAAGGAACTCGTTTCAACGTCTTCGTAGACATTATTATCGTCGATTTCATTAATGTCTATCAGTTCCTTATCATGAACGAGGGTATTTTCGGCGAGCATTTGCAACGTATTCTGAAACATTTCTTCCCCAATTACTATGGCTTCTTCGTTGATTGATGATGACGGTTCTGCTGCGATGCGATTACTGTTACGAAGGAGGCTTTCAAAATACACCAACGCATCTTTTAATTGTTGTTTCGCCACTTCACTGTGTACAGAATCTCCTTCGATCACATCACTTTCATGCGAAGGGCCCGGATCGCTCCCCAACTGTACCGCCTCCATTTTTCCGTTTGTTTAACAGGGTGTACCAAAGCTCTCACGTACGCACTGATTTTTGACGATGTTGTAAGTTGTGCTAGGGACCGCATCTACCTTCTTTCGAAGTTAGCAGGCAACTACGCTGTTATGCGGCGGCTCGTTTCGGCCCATTCAACAACTGTCCTTCAAGTGCAACGAGCGAGTAACGGAGTTTATATTTCATACCCGCCACAGCAAATTTGTGTGGGATCTCTATTCTAATTCGAACGTTTGACTTACACTATACGTATTCGTTTCGGAATATCGTTTCTACGTCTTCCGTTAACTATACGTGGTAAACATTATGAAGACAATTAATAACATTTGTGAAATACAACTTTGTTGGCGGAAAACATAATGATGTTCGAAGTCGCCAGTTTTTCCACGACAAACGACTTTCAACAACTTATTATATGCATAATTGTTGCAACTGATTGCCGGGAGTTTATATATATATATATATATATATATATATATATATATATATATATATATATATATATATATATACTAAAAAAATAAAAAGTTGCATGGCGCGAGATTCGCTCCGGCGTCCTTCGGATTACGAACCCGAGCGCTTACCGCTGCGCCACGACGCTGTGGAAAATTATTAATCGTAGAGAGTATTTCACCGCAACGGTTTCTTTTAACTGTCGATTTTCTCGACAACGGCTGAGAAGTGCATCTTGGTGCTTTGCCACATTACACCTCTGGCCATGAGCTTTTATTATGCGCAGTATGAATCGAATCTGAATTTCACAATTGGCGGCCTCCCCTTGTAAGATGGCAACTGGCTCGTTGAGAGAAAATCACTCATGATTGCCTGATTGTGCAATCCTTCCAACTGGGGAACGCTCTCAGAGTGGGGTTCACCCACCTTAGGCGATTGTTCACACCTCAGGTCACACGTCCTCAACTTCTGACAGAGGGACCAATTGGCAGTTTGGGAAGATCATAGCTCAGGCAGTCACCCATTCCTGGGCCTGGCCTATACCAGGAGATACGTGCAAACCCTACCTACCAACCGGGGGCTGAGAATTACGAGTTATTCAGTCACCTGTTACGAGTGAAATGCACAAGAAGAAAGAAGAAGCAAAGGGGAACCTCAAATGCTGACGTGGAGGAAGCGTAGGAGACGGAGAATGAGGAAAGAAATTAAAAAATCCGTGGAAGGACTGTTCTGATGACAGGCTAATGGAACTTCAGAACACATTGCTAAAAATATCACAGATATGATCCCTAAAGGATGGGTAAAAGAATAGCACGAGGAGAGACATGCAGCACAGAAATGGAAAAGGTGCTGCAAAGGCTAGGTCCGCGTTGTAGCCAAGTGCGAACTCGCCAGAGCGTGGTGAGTCCCCTGTGGGGAGAGGTCTGGTGACTGAGGAGGCCAAGGCAACATGTCGACACTCTGTGGAGCATTTTGGGTTAAAACAGCGGAATGTGGGCGAGTGTTACCCTGTTTGAAAACACCCCTGAAACGCCATTCATGAACGGCAGCACAAAAGAACGAATTACCAAATTGACGTATAATTTTGCAGTCAGAGTGCGTGGGATAACCACGAGAATACTCCTGGTGTCATACAAAATCGCATCTTAGCCTATAGTTGGAAGCGAGGGTCCAGTGTGTCCAGTGCAAAGGAAGGTTAGGTGCAGGTCCTCACCAGTCCTAACCAACACATGGCTGCCGCTGTCACCGAGGCAGAAGCAACTTTCATCAGAAAACGCAGCAGACCTCCACCCTATCCCCAATGACCTCTCGATGCTAGTGAAGTCACAAACGTAGGTGTTTTGGGGTCAGTGGAATGCAAGCTACTGGGCGTCTGGCTCGGAGCTGACCCTGAAGTAACTAATTTTTTAACAGTTCTTAGTGTCACTGTGGTACCAACTGGTGCCCAAATTGCTGCTGCTGCTGCCGTACACGATGGTCTTCCCTCTCGGTAGTAGCTACATTCTTGCCAAGTCTTTCTGCAGTATCGCAGAAGGAACATGCAGCTTGTCGTACCCCTATTACACGATCTTGATCAACTCAGTAAGGTGTTGATAATGCCGTCTTTGTCGCCTTAAAGGCATTCCTGACTAACATCTACCCCTGCACGTCCAATTTCGAAGGTAACTAACACTCCTCGTTGTTATAGGGTGCAGGGTGTATTTAGAGCAGACCTGATTTGCATCGTAATAGTGGCCCTACTGGCGCATGTGACTGGCGCGAAATTTGAATAGACATAATCTTTCAGATGTAGGAACACATCTACCGACTTTCGTTTACGTCGCACAGCTTCTTGATATTGCGATTTTTTTTTCGTCGGTGCAAGTACCTTTTCTTTGGAGAAAAATCTTTCATTTTATCGCCCATCTTCATCGCGAATAACAGAGCGGAGTTAGAGAAGTACTTTGTGATACTGCGACTCTCTGAAAACTTAATTAAACCTCCATTTCCGCTATTATATACGCTTCTAGCAAAATCTACGGTGGTGTCATTTCATAGCGGAAAAGGTGTACAATCGCAAATTATTTTAGAGTTTATGGAGGTGTTGATCGCTACTTCAGTAAGTGTTCCGGCGTAACCATAAGCGCCGGCATGAAGACGAAGAACGCAAGAGCAGAGAAGGCCGTGGGACGACGTCAGCCAATACTCCGCTGGCCGACCGGTGTGGCCGAGCGGTTCTAGGCGCTACAGTCTAGAACTGCGCAACCGCTACGGTCGCAGGTTCGAATCCTGCCTCGGGCATGGATGTGTGTGCTGTCCTTAGGTTAGTTAGGTTTAAGTAGTTCTAAGTTCTAGGGGACTGATGACCTCAGAAGTTAAGTCCCATAGTGCTCAGAGCCATTTGAACTTGAATACTCCGCTGACTAGGATCGCACCACGACATGGGCGGCCTGCCTTGGCCAGACAGCAGAAGACGGCACAGTACTAGACCCGGCCTAGCAGAGAGCGCTACGGTAACAGTTATTTGTGATCCATATCCATTGCTTGTGACATTGTCTACTGAGAAAGACATTGACTGTTAGTATGTCGCCTATCGCTTGCGACACAGTTGAAGATTCAAAGTTAAGTATTGTCAGTCTTCTTTATTGAAATAAAAACCATTAATGCGATTTGCTTGGGTTGTTGTATAGTATTTCTAGAACGCAGCATCCTTTAGGCACCATACACAAGACAAGTCTGCTGGACCCTACAGTAAGACCCGTCACTAACTGTCTCAGTTTGAGAAGACTAGTGGTCCTCAAGAAGGTTATTAGAGGCGAGGTACTAGGTCAAATGGAGGAAAGAGGGGACAGAGAAGCGGTTACAAACCTTCGAATGGTTTAAGGAAACCAACTAGGAGCCTTCACAGTTACAAATTTCATCCCACTCTAAGATCATTGGGCAACATGAGCGTCGCATTCTCAGAAGAGACTCTGTATTCTGGATATCCTGCAGACGCCGTTCTGCTGCCGTACGGAAAACAACTGTATGACAGAGTAGGAGTGAAGTAGCACAGCAACTGCAAAAGTACTTCACGCGGTACACGACCATTCTGGTTGGCAAGAACATTACATTTCACGTAGATTCATAGTGAAATTCTGACAGTATATGGACCAAGTGCAATGTCACGTCCAGCGGCAGTGAAATAGTGACAATTCGACCAAGGTCTCTCAAACGTGGGTGATGGTGATCTGCAAGACTGGCCATTGACATCAACAACAGATGACAATGTCCAGACAATCGAGAAACTGATTCGCAGCAATCGCAGATTGCTGAGATGAGGATGTTCACACAGTGGTTTCCGAATGGCTCCGTCTACATCTACATCTACGTGGATACTCAGTAAATCACCTTTAAGTGCCTGGCAGAGGTTTCATCGAACCAGCTCCACAATAATTCTCTATCATTCCAATCTCGAAGAGCGAGCGGGAAAAACAAACACCTATATCTTTCCGTGCGAGCTCTGATTTCCGTTATTTTAGTATGATGATCGTTTCTCCCTATGTATATCGGCGTCAACAAAATATCACATTCGGAGGAGAATGCTTGATTGAAATTTTATGAGAAGTTTCCGCCGTAACGAAAAATGCCTTTGTTTTAATGGTGTCCGCCACAAACCCTGTAGTGGTCTGTGACAGTCTGTCCACTATCTTCCGATTATACAAAACAGTGCAGCTCTTCTTTGAGCTTTCTCGATGTATTCCGTTAATATTATCTGGTAACGATCCCAGACCGCGCAGCAGTACTCCAAAAAAGGACGGAAAAGTGTAGTATAAATGGTTCAAATGGCTCTGAGCGCTATGGGACTTAACATATGAGATCATCAGTCCCCTATAACTTAGAACTAATTAAACCTAACTAACCTAAGGACATCACACACATCCATGTCAGAGGCAGGATTCGAACCTGCGACCGTAGCGGTCGCGCGGTTCCAGACCGTAGCGCCTAGAAGCGCTCGGCCACTCCGGCCGGCAGTGTAGTATAGGAAGTCTCTTTAGTAGGTCTGTTAAATTTTCTAAATATTCTTCCAATAAAACGCAGTCTTTGGTTTACCTTCCCCACAACATTTTCTATGTGTTCTTCCACATTTAAGTTGTTCGTAATTATAATTCCTGGGTTTTTGGTTGAATTTACGGTTTTTAAATTTGACTGATTTAACATGTAACCGAAGCTTAAGGGATTCCTTCTACCACTCATGTGGATGACCTCACAGTTTTCATTATTTTGTGTGAATTGCCAATTTTTGCCGTAGATATATCTTTTCTAAATCGTTTTGCAATTTGTTTTGATCGTCTGATGACTTTACTACAAGATAAACGACAGCATGATCTGCAAACAACCTAAGACGGCTGCTCAGATTTTCTCCTAAATCGTTTATATATAGGTAAGGAACAGCAGAGGATCTATAACACTACGTTGTGGAACGCCAGAAATTACTTCTGTTTTAGTCGATGACTTTCCGTCTATGACTGCGAACTGTGACCTCTGACTTTCCAGTCTGAGTACTGATTTTTCGTCTAGAGAGCGATTGTTATGTATGGAGCTATTTCATCGGCATACTCTGAAAGGAACCTAATTGGTATACAACCTGGACCGGAAGACTTGCTTTTATGAACTGATTTACGTTGCTTCCCTACTCCAAGGATATCTACTTCTAAGTTACTCACGGCAGCTGTCTTCCTTCGAATTCTGGAATATTTACTTCGTCTTCTTTGGGGAAGGAATGTCGGAAGGCTGCGTTTAGTAGCTCTGCTTTAGCAACACTGTCGTCGATGGTATTTCCATTGCTAACCCGTAGAGAAGGCATCGATTGGCCACCGGGTTTCGAGACAGTTTCGTTGTGGAAACTATTATAAGCATCTCGCATTGAAGCCGCGCTAAATTTCGAGCTTTTGTAAAAGATCGCCAATCTTGGCTCCGTGATCGAAGAGTGGATTTCAGTCATCGAGGGATTGAACGATTGGTAGAATGTTCTAACCCTTGTTTACAGAGACTTGGTGTCTATGCTGAAGAATATTGTCATGTATCTACTTCACTCTGTAGTGCATCATTCAGTAAAACTTACTTGGCTTGCTATAATAACTTGTAACGTACTATTTGAAGTCCCCTTGTACGTGCGCACCACAACACGAGGATCTGTATCCTTTATCTTCCTCGTCTTTCGGCGCTGTGTCACCTCATTAGGTCCTGCGCAACAAAGGTGACCACGGCATTACTGATTACTCATTACTCATTAATCCCTGTTCATTCAACTAATCTGATTTTGGAGTGCTAAGCGAAAGTTCCTGTATAAAACACTGGTGATCCTAGGAAATCTTGTTAAGATCATAGAGTCAATATCAGGAATATCTAATCCATATCCTCGTGGTAAAGAAGGGACAACGCTTGCGCAGTAAGCGGCCAATGGATGTGAGACTGGTTAAGGGGAGTCCTTTACCAAGTGTCAACGGCCGCCTAAGAGTAAGGAGAGCTGGTAATGGCAACGAAGTCTCTTTTCATAGGAAAGAAATACTGCTAGTGGTGGATGAAGCAACTTGGTCAACACTATAGACTGTAAAGAGCCCAAACAAGACCATTAAATGTCTGCTGGATGTACCTTGTTACGCAGCAATGATGGTGGACAGGATACACACAAATGGTTATGTATAAAAGACTTACGCACATAAAGAAGCTGCATGGGGGCTTAATTAAATACACTCCTGGAAATTGAAATAAGAACACCGTGAATTCATTGTCCCAGGAAGGGGAAACTTTATTGACACATTCCTGGGGTCAGATACATCACATGATCACACTGACAGAACCACAGGCACATAGACACAGGCAGCAGAGCATGCACAATGTCGGCACTAGTACAGTGTATATCCACCTTTCGCAGCAATGCAGGCTGCTATTCTCCCATGGAGACGATCGTAGAGATGCTGGATGTAGTCCTGTGGAACGGCTTGCCATGCCATTTCCACCTGGCGCCTCAGTTGGACCAGCGTTCGTGCCGGACGTGCAGACCGCGTGAGACGACGCTTCATCCAGTCCCAAACATGCTCAATGGGGGACAGATCCAGAGATCTTGCTGGCCAGGGTAGTTGACTTACACCTTCTAGAGCACGTTGGGGGTCACGGGATACATGCGGACGTGCATTGTCCTGTTGGAACAGCAAGTTCCCTTGCCGGTCTAGGAATGGTAGAACGATGGGTTCGATGACGGTTTGGATGTACCGTGCACTATTCAGTGTCCCCTCGACGATCACCAGTGGTGTACGGCCAGTGTAGGAGATCGCTCCCCACACCATGATGCCGGGTGTTGGCCCTGTGTGCCTCGGTCGTATGCAGTCCTGATTGTGGCGCTCACCTGCACGGCGCCAAACATGCATACGACCATCATTGGCACCAAGGCAGAAGCGACTCTCATCGCTGAAGACGACACGTCTCCATTCGTCCCTCCATTCACGCCTGTCGCGACACCACTGGAGGCGGGCTGCACGATGTTGGGGCGTGAGCGGAAGACGGCCTAACGGTGTGCGGGACCGTAGCCCAGCTTCATGGAGACGGTTGCGAATGGTCCTCGCCGATACCCCAGGAGCAACAGTGTCCCTAATTTGCTGGGAAGTGGCGGTGCGGTCCCCTACGGCACTGCGTAGGATCCTACGGTCTTGGCGTGCATCCGTGCGTCGCTGCGGTCCGGTCCCAGGTCGACGGGCACGTGCACCTTCCGCCGACCACTGGCGACAACATCGATGTACTGTGGAGACCTCACGCCCCACGTGTTGAGCAATTCGGCGGTACGTCCACCCGGCCTCCCGCATGCCCACTATACGCCCTCGCTCAAAGTCCGTCAACTGCACATACGGTTCACGTCCACGCTGTCGCGGCATGCTACCAGTGTTAAAGACTGCGATGGAGCTCCGTATGCCACGGCAAACTGGCTGACACTGACGGCGGCGGTGCACAAATGCTGCGCAGCTAGCGCCATTCGACGGCCAACACCGCGGTTCCTGGTGTGTCCGCTGTGCCGTGCGTGTGATCATTGCTTGTACAGCCCTCTCGCAGTGTCCGGAGCAAGTATGGTGGGTCTGACACACCGGTGTCAATGTGTTCTTTTTTCCATTTCCAGGAGTGTATATTGAATACAAATAAAAATAATTTTTATTTTTCGTAGCTGTATGTCCGATTACGAAGTGTCGTAAACGGTTGGCCCTGACTATTATTTGTACGCAATCTGACTGCGTAGAACAACAACAAAGAATGAAAGAAATTTCCGTTAACACAATTAATTAATTAAGTCCCCAGCAACTATAAAACCTACGAAACCAAAGCACAAGTATAACTGTTCTGTGTGTGGAAGTGTGATTCAACGTACGCATCTGGCACGGTTCTTCTTCAATAACACAAGAAATTTTAAATATCATTTATACTGAAGTAATTAAAGAAAATAGAAATACCATACTTACGCAAGAAAACCAGAATTACACTCTAATCCAAGAACACAAGCCAGATGCTTTGTTGACTGAACCTGTAATGACGCATTATTCAAGACATTGAAATAATGAGAAAAAAGCCAGTTTTGTTACCTTCATATAGATTGATGAAAAGCACTCTAATCATTACAATATCTCCATTAGAACAACATCTGCTGTCTAGCCCATCAAACAACTGCATAAAACATGGAACAAGCACTCCCTACTACAACATCTCGACAAGCACTGTCCACTACGACTTCTCGACAAACTCCTCACTACGACATCTCAGCAAACACTGCCCACCGCAACTTCTCAATAAGCACTGCCAGTGGAGGCGGCTGAATAATACTCTCTGGCGCGATCTCTGGCGCTGTGGCTCAGTGTAGCCACCTTTCATATGCCCTTCCTCCACGGGCTAGAATTTGATGATATTTTTGCCAGCATTGGTGGTGAAAATACCACCAAATTCGTCAAAAAAAATACAGACAAAAATAAAAGATAATATTAATAAGTAAATATCACGTAATTAGATAAATTTTGGCTTTGCACTGACCTTTCAAAAACCTAATATATAAAATACAGTAAAATACAGTAATTCTTTCATACATGTGACTTTACATAATAGTTTACACAAGTATCATGTGGTTAAACAATTCAATCAATAGCGTCAGCAATGACGAATATGTGCATGTAAGAGTCTCATAACTTTTCACAAACAGTAATACACAAAAAATCAGTTTATACAAATATTCACATAAATGATTTCCATAGTTCAAGAAACAAGTAGTTGACAGTTCCAGCAGTAGCACCCAGCAATGGTCAACAGGTGCAAACAGCAAGAAGTAACATCATTTCAGTAGAAACAGTTCCAACAGTGGCACCCAGCAATGTTGAGTAGGTGCAGACACCAACAAGTGACATCATTCAGCAGAAGCAGTTCCATTAGTGGCACCCAGCAATGTTGAGTAGGTGCAGACACTAACAAGTGACATCTTTTCAGTAGAAGCAGTTCCATCAGTGGCACCCAGCAATGTTGAGCAGGTGCAGACAGCAACAAGTGACTTCATTTCAGTAGAATCAGTTCCATCAGTTGCACCCAGCAATGTTGAACAGGTGCTACAGCAACAAGTGACACCATTTCAGTAGAAACAGTCCCATCAGTGGCACCCAGCAATGTTGAGCAGGTGCAGACACCAAGAAGTGACTTCATTTCAGTAGAAGCAGTTCCATCAGTGGCACCCAGCAATGTTGAACAGGTGCTACAGCAACAAGTGACACCATTTCAGTAGAAACAGTCCCATCAGTGGCACCCATCAATGTTGAGCAGGTGCAGACACCAAGAAGTGACTTCATTTCAGTAGAATCAGTTCCATCAGTGGCACCCAGCAATGTTGAACAGGTGCTACAGCAACAAGTGACACCATTTCAGTAGAAACAGTCCAATCCGTGGCACCCATCAATGTTGAGCAGGTGCAGACACCAAGAAGTGACTTCATTTCAGTAGAATCAGTTCCATCAGTTCCACCCAGCAATGTTGAACAGGTGCTACAGCAACAAGTGACATCATCTCAGTAGAAGCATTCCATCAGTGGCACCCAGCAATGTTGAGCAAGTGCAGGCACCAACAGATGTCATTATTCCAATAGATGCAGTCCATCAGTGGCACCCAGTAATGTTGAACAGGTGCAGACAGCAGTCCATAATATTCACTATCACTAATCACACTGTTCATCAGAGTTTATCAGCAGAAATTAAACATGTCCTAGTGGCACCAATCACGTAGAAAAAGTGCAAGTAACAGTCCATAATATTCACTATCACTAATCACACAGTTCATCAGCAGTAATTAAACATTTCTAAGTGGCACCCATTAATGTTGAGCAAGTGCAGATAACAGTCCATAATATTCATTATCACTAATCAGTCAGTTAATCAGAGTTCATTAGCACCCACTATGTTGAACAAGTGCACGTAACAGTCCATAATATTCACCATCACTAATGAGACAGTTCAGGCATGAACAATAGTTTGAATGCACACACAATTGCTTTAACAAAATTATTATCAATGCTCTTACACTAAACATACAATTCATAATAAACACACAAATGATATCAGATAATTGACCTATTAACTATTACAATACACAAATAACAGTAAACCTATAATGTTTATGGGTGTCAGTGCAAGCCACAACAAACAAGTAAAATAATATTTAGGAGATAGGTTGGTACCAATTATCTGTGATTATAAAAGGAAAACACACAAAACACACTCACTCGTCTTTCATCCACATTAAGTGCTACTGTGTAATTGAATAGTGTTAACTGTGTAAATGCAATTCTGTCAAAATTTTATGTTCATCATGTGTATCAAGTAGTAGTGGCAGCAATGTATAACAGTCAATAATAGTTAGTCAACGTCATAGTCATCATGTCAAGACCAATGTTCGCCAAGCCAGATCAAAATGTACGGTTGCTGAACAACTGTCAGTGTGCCAAGAAATGCAAATACTTCCTCTCTTCAAAAAAAGTATATACTGCTTAGTGATTTAACAAAGTGTGTGTGTAGACAATCTTCTTTCTACTTGAGTGTTCTAGTCTGCCATCTTCATCCTCCTTGTTCCATATAGATCAACAAAAAAAAATATGCTCCTCACTTACTTTACCTCTTATCCACCAAAACTCCAATAATCATCAGCATCACATAATCTCAATACTTCAATAATACCTCTTACGTCGATACATATAAACCTTACCATCAATATCATCAATAATACCTCTTCAATACGTCGATACATATAGACCTTATCATCAATATCATTTACCTTACCTCTTGTCCACGAAAACTCCAATAATCATCAACTTCACATAATCTCAATACCTCAATAATACCTTTTCAATACGTCGATACATATAAGCCTCGGCACCAATATAATTTCACTTCCATAAGAACTCTTTCCTCTAGTCAGTCTCCTCGAACAAGTACAGACAAAATCCTAGTGCAAACTTCAATTCAGCATCCCATACAATCTGAAGACACAGTGTCCACACACAACCTCTGCGTAATCCATCTGACCCAAATCTTCTACTCATTATGAATCATAAAATACATTTTGGTTACCTTGTCCATCATTAAATAAAAGAAATGCATGCATGACTTCTAACAGCCTTTAGTTCGGAGAAATTTCAGTAAGTAAGTACGATTACGAAGTGTGAATAATCGTGATATTTCAGTGTGTACACCACTTCAAGAATTATGGCAAAATAACAGAAGCAAACATGTGGAGTATTTCTTGTGTCAAGTGTCACTTCCTATTTCAATTGCTCACGAAGAATGCAGTGTAATAATTGTTAATGGTCTAAACCTAGTATTGGTATGTCATGTCGTTAGCTTCCTTCCTATTAGCATTAATTTATACAGCTTCCATAAAACCTCCAGCTCATGTGACTTCAATGAAGTTTCTTGTACTAATGTCGTTCGTAGCATTATAGCAGTTCATTTTCTTATCTTAAAAATATAAAGCACTGAGCGTAAGCAAAACATGCAACAGCGAGTAAATATACCAGTAGAGAACGGAATGTCAAGTGGATGCAGCACAATTCCTACAACGAGGCTCTGCCAAGCAAACAATCTATAATTAATACCATAGTGTGACCTAAATTCCATGTTCGTACACCGTATATCAGCATTTCTATATACTAAATTAAAGAGTAGTTATGACAAAAAAACAGAAATGTATAAATATGCAATCCATACGCACAGCATCAAACATATATCTTACGTAATAAACAGGTCATTAGCATCATATCAGCATAAGAAAATAAATTTTCGTATGTAATCTTAATAAGTAAACATGAAGGCGCAAGCAGATAAATCACAAAGTATAACTTACATACATAACTACAGTCAGCACAATTAATCAGGTGACAATTATAATTTAAATAAATAAGCACAGCAGGCACATAATAAAAAAATGTGACATCAGTGAAAAAGCATAGCAGCCAAGCGATGCATAATATACATAAGTAACAACCCTGTTCATTAATCAATCATTGTCAAAATCAGTTAATGTGCGCAAGCACGTCGCTTCACAAGTAAATTCATAGAACATGAAATTTAGTACAAAGTATGAATCACGTAATCGCGAGCAGCAAATTACGTCTAAAGTACGTACCTAAGTGGAATTATGTTACCTGAAAAATAAACTCAATTAATAGTTACCTTTTTTAGTTTATTACTTTTTTCTTCGAAATTACATTCTTCCTGAAATTTTCTCCATAGCAAGTCGTCTTAACGTCGGACACGCACAGAATTTACCTGAAGTTCTTAAATATTTTAAACAACCGTATCCTGAAAAATACTGTACGTTAATAACATAATTTATCAAGTCACTATAGCTTTATACTGAATTTAATCGGAGACTTTAGACTGTGTATTTGTTTACGGCTGTCAGTGCATTCGCACTGAGCGCTCGATCAGCTGTAGGCGCGTGGCATAGGAAGTAATTGTTTGCGGTCAACGACTGCCTTGTGCGGCGCGCAGACTTGACTGTTGCTTTGAGTATGTGCCGCCGCCAAAACACAGCGCGGTATGCTTGTATTCTCTGCATGTTTACGTATAACTGTTGGTTTCTCGAACGTATGTCATTCCACAAAAATTTAGTAGGAACAGCATCATTACGAATAGCGTCTAATTTGTCTGGATCAGGAAGAATACCTTCTGTAGAAATAATGTGACCGAGAAATTTCACCTGAGAACGACCAAATTTAGATTTTTCCAAGTTCACTGTAATGCCAACTCTTGCAAAGATACGTAATAATGAATCCAAAATTTTGTTGTGCTCATTTCAAGAACGTTTAGCAATAAGAATATCGTCAACATATGAAGTAATATTGTCACGAAGATAAACAGGTAAAATTTCGTTTAAACTACGAATGAATGCTGCTGAAGGTACAGTAAGTCCAAATGGTAATTTCCGAAATCTCTTTTGGGTAAAATCGTCATATCCGGTTATTCTTTACCGATTCTCCAGATAAATAGTAGAAGAGTTGTTTTGACAGATGCAAAGAATTGTAAAAGAGTAGGCAGCAGTGCAGAAAACTAAAAGGGAAATAGCACCACTACAGCTCGGGGCCCTATGCACGCTACGGCACATATTCACTTAGTGTAGTGAATCCCCTGAGGACTTGTTTTCCACTTCATTATTCATCATACTGTTTTCCTCTGTTGGCGAGTTCGCCATGTTAACAATTTCGTCATTCTCACTATCCATCATTTTTGCCTTTTTCATCGATCGCGTAATCATTTACAAAACATACAAAACTCGTCACTGCACGAAATTACACACAATGACTCTTCATCTCCAACAATACCATTCACACGAAATGCTTCCCTCAACCACGATTAACGAACAATTGAAATCTTCCTAACTGCACAAAATTGTCAAACCCGTATACAAGATAAAATTAAATTCTGCAAAAAAAATACCATTAGAAGAATGACAATTACCAAATCTACACATGCAATATAGACTACAATTACTAAACTACAAATTACTACAACAATACTACTGTCTACTATTTTTACAATCAGAATAATTCCAAGGGACGATCCGAAGCAGCGGTCGCCACGTGCATGGGGGCTTAATTAAATATATTGAATACAAATAAAAATAATTTTTATTTTTCGTAGCTGTATGTCCGATTACGAAGTGTCGTAAACGGTTGGCCCTGACTAATATTTGTACGCAATCTGACTGCATAGAACAACAACAAAGAATGAGAGAAATTTCCGTTAACACAATTAATTAATTAAGTCCCCAGCAACTATAAAACCTACGAAACCAAAGCACAAGTATAACTGTTCTGTGTGTGGAAGTGTGATTCAACGTACACATCTGGCACGGTTCTTCTTCAATAACACAAGAAATTTTAAATATCATTTATACTGAAGTAATTAAAGAAAATAGAAATAACATAATTACGCAAGAAAACCAGAATTGCACTCTAATCCAAGAACACAAGCCAGATGCTTTGTTGACTGAACCTGTAATGACGCATTATTCAAGACATTGAAATAATGAGAAAAAAAACGAGTTTTGTTACCTTCATATAGATTGATGAAAAGCACTCTAATCATTACAATATCTCCATTAGAACAACATCTGCTGTCTAGCCCATCAAACAACTGCATAAAACATGGAACAAGCACTCCCTACTACAACATCTCGACAAGCACTGTCCACTACGACTTCTCGACAAGAACTCCTCACTACGACATCTCAGCAAGCACTGCCCACCGCAACTTCTCAATAAGCACTGCCAGTGGAGGCGGCTGAATAATACTCTCTGGCGCGATCTCTGGCACTGTGGCTCAGTGTAGCCACCTTTCAAAGCGCCTCAGGGCTGTAAAGTGTCACCAGAGTTGTTCAGCATGTTGAGAAAAAAGTCGAGAATATGAAAAGGCTGAAGTTTAACGGAGAGGAAATCGAAATAACATTTGCTGACGACATAGCAGTCATTGAAGAAATTGCAAAAAAGTTATAAAGAATGAACAAGACATTAAAAGAAAAGTGTAATTTGAAAGTTAGTGAAAAGAAGACTTAAATTATGGTATTCAGCCGGCAACATGTCGTAGAACGCATTAGATATGATGTCGCACTCAGCTGCCTTTAACTACTGACAAAGGTGCGACCGACATAAAGAGCAGAACTGCACAGCCACGGGTAGCGTATTACAAGAAAAATATGTTCTTCACGCCAAGTAACTTAGATGTAGCGAGGAGAAAGAGATTTACAAAGCGCTTCGTCTGGAGTGTGGCCTTGTAATGGCTGGAGACACTCACTACTGATGCATGTGATAGAAGACGTCTGAGGATATTTGAAATATGGTGCTAGAGGAGATATCACGACTAGCAAAGTTCACAATTGAAAATTCTCTACTACTAATAGAAGTAAAGTTAAGAGATCAACCAACTGGCCGTCTCCACCGACACGACTGTTACCTAGTTAATGTAGCGGAAGAAACGATTCAAGGCAAGAGAGTGATAGCAAACACGAGACCGCAGTATTCTAGAAAGATCAGATATGAGCAGGTTCGTATGAAGAAATGGGGAGAGTAATGGAGACCGGAGAAAAGTAGACTAATAATTTCTTCTAGCCAATCTTCGGATTGAGTATTAAGTAGTAAAAGAAAAACCTGCAGTACGTTAGAGCTACCGACATAAGAATCCGGCTTCTCGAAACTGTTTGTCAGCGTCAATCCGTCAGTTCGTGTGGTGAAAATTTTGCTTTCGTCAGTACAACTACCAACTCCAAAATCCTACAAAACGTTATTTGGCCGATGAAATGAAGTGGTTTCTTGTTTGCAAGATTATGAACCTGCACTAAAATAACAGCGGCCGCTGTGTGAGGAGGCTGTTCCACGCATGAGGCGTGTCCAGCTGCTGCAGAAGCCCGTCAAGACACGCGTGGGCGGAGGCAGCCGACGGCAGCCAATTAGAGGGCAGCCACGGACTCCCAATCTCAGCTCCTGTTTCCCGTCTAACGTTGCTTCACGACTCACGTAGGTTCTTAAGTTGTGAAGCTCATTACTAGTAGAAATCGGTAAGCTATTCTGAGAAGAGAACAAGCATAAATGCGTCCAGAACACAATCAACACCGCTATATTTTAAACACAAAGACTGCCGAAGAATTATTTACAATATAACATTTTTACTAGCCATGCGTTTAGGTCTAGATTCTCGCTAATTTGTCGAGTTGCCAGAGTCTTCATTAGTCCTGATGTGGACACTGTAGCTCAACAAAGTAGTGGTAAAGTAGTTAATAGTACTAGTAGCATAAATAACATTTAAGTGATATGTATGCCTTGATGCCCGATGATGAGCACTAGTTGCTTGAAACGCGTAGCTAGTAAATGTATGTCAGAAGATCAGTAGTCACTGTACATAGTGACTGAGGCGTCGGTAATTGAAGTGGCCAAGGGAAGAAAAAGATCTACAAAAAGGTGAAACATTAATAAGTTTATTTTACAATATGTACGTATCATAAGTGAAATATATAATGGGTGTTCCGGAGGCATAATTACAGAAACCAGTACGTGTATGTTAGAACTACTGACCCTGGCTGTTGAGACACTTGTCCCACTGTGACAAGGCGGTGAATGGCTCTCTCATAAAATTCCCGGGGCTGCGATGTTAACCAGTTCCGCACGTACAGCTGGACGTCGTCGTCCGAGGTGAATCGTTTGCCCCTCAGAGCCTTTTTAAGGGGACCAAAAATGGTGTAATCAAAGGGAGACAGTTCCGGAGTGTATGGAGGGTGGCCGGGAACATCCCATTTGAATTTCTGCAAAAGTGTCGCGAATGTGTTGGCCGTATGAGGCTTTGCATTGTCGTGGAGCAGAATGTCCCCGCAAGTAAGATTGCCTGGTCGTTTTGATTTGAAGGACGAAGGGTGGTCCAGGTTTGCAAGTAACGCTGGGCATCCACTGTTGTCCCTGTGATTAGGCCATTTTTGGTCCCCTTAAAAAGGTTCTGAGGGCAAAACGATTCACCTCGAGCCACAACGTCCAGCTGTACGTGCGGAACTGGTTGACATCGAAGCCCCGAGAATTTAATGAGACAGCCATTCACCGTCTTGTGTCACAGTGGGACAAGTGTCTCAACAGCCAGGGTCAATACTTCTAACATACAGGTACTGGTTTCTGTAATTATGCCTCCGGCTCATTTCTTTTTGAACGCCCCTTATACATAACTTTGAATAGGTGTGAGTTGGATGGTGCTGAGTTATATGTAATGAAAGTGGTGTTCTTAATAGAAATAATCAATCTTGGTGTTCTTGACAGAAATAATCAATCTTGAATGCTGAAACAATCAAATAGTCTCTGATGATGTATAGTATTTAATATTGTCGGGCTATGTCGAAATACTTTCTCACTGCAGTGTTCCATACTAAGGCTGATACAGGTCTGTGGATCCACTGAATCTGCGGGCGAAGCTGAAGATATGAGTGTGGCTGCGTAAAAATATGCGCCAACCAATAGGAATTCCAGACACGGAAATATGAATTGGGCGTCCTCTGGTGAGGTGAGCGCGTGGCACCAGCCCGATCCCACTGTAGATAATGATGGAAGAGCTAGCTCGCGGGCACGGTGCCGGGAGGTTTAACTCTTTAAATGGCATGGTTCCATTTGAAGGCACCTGATACTTTCTCATTTCGCGGCATATGCAAAATAGCTACATCTGTAGCCACCTTTCACATTCCCAGTAAACGCTGCCCTCTGGTGGCTGCCAGTTTAAAGACTTCATATGTTTAGAAACTTAGCAGTTAGTCGAGCAAACGTAGGAGTCATTTTCGTATGCGGTGCACGAATGTGTTTTCAAATTGTCATTGAATTTGTGCCTATAAGGCATGTTCTGCCCATGGGCTAGGTACCGAAAACTGCCCCGTTCAAATGTATACTTTGTGTATTGTGATAGTGATTAAATTTACGTATTTATTTTCCTAATTATTGTAGTGGCTTCTTTTCGAACCGCTGCAGCTCTAAGGGTATCATGAGTAGATGTGACAAGTTCTTGTATTCCCAGTTTCACGATGTACTCTTCAAGAAATAAAGGGAGAGAAAATTCAGGGCGCCTTTTGGAAGGGATTTCCTCTTATGTCGACTAAGATTGACAGTAACAGTGAAAGAGATGATGTGTTAGCTGAAGACAGCGTAGTCTTCCATTATTTCAGAGAGAGTAAAAAACAATTACCAAAAAATGTAAAACTGTTGTTCCAGTTGAAAGACGTAACAGAAGCAAAGAAGTTACCAGTACATAGCAATTCAAAGCATTGTGTTACGTACGACTTCGTACATAACGGTAAGGAGATGTGGGCTATAAAGTGATGTGGAAACAGTCGTCGTAGAAAGCTGGACAGGAACAGAAATGGTTAGCGAACAAGTTGACACAGTTAACACAAGGCTTTCTTAACTGTTATTTATTACAAATAATGCAGCAAGAATTAGAGTCCTACTATCACAGTGTCAACAAGATGAGGCTCGCTATACTGAACATCAACGATGGTGTCGTACCGATGAGGCTCTAAGTGCAAGTGCGCTGAGTGGCTGCTGCCAGCCGGTCTATATCGTGGCGGCAGTGGGCGTTCTTACTCCAGAGCCGCTGGACTCGTGGCCCAGTTCGCGCGCACCATTGGGTCCGCCAGTCCCGAAGCGACCACCATCGGCGTCAGACAGATACTTCCAGTTTCGCTGCCAACTGAGCGACGCCCGTGGGGATACATGATACGCACTGTAGCATAAAGAAGGAACCTCACAGAGGGAGATGGAAATGTGCTCTTTGTCAAGTAGTCCCACAGCTATCATATCATCAAAAATAACGAAATTTCATATGCAGTGGCTTCATTTGAAACCACCTTGTATGTGACGCTTGTTTTTCACATTGTTTTGTTTCAGTTTATATCTAATAAAAACAAAAAATTCGGAAAACATTAAGTTTTGATATTTCGAGCGTGAAAGCGTTAAACGTAACGTCTCACTTGTAACTGTGTGCAGCGCGCGGCACGTCGGGTGTCATCGATGGAAGCTTTTGTGTTAGCAGAAGAGCCAACACCGTGTTACGAGTGCAGGCCGAAATGCACGCGTTTCAGCTCACGCAGGCTGGCGTGAGGAGGGAAGAACTATACTGACTTGAGGTCTGGAACATGACAAGGAATCAGAATTCAGAAAGCGGACGTAATTAGTTTGATACTTAACTTTAATCCCTTAATGATGAACGTCGCTCTTGACGGTACATGGTTCACAATATTATCTGTTCAGAATACATTCTTGAAGATATTTCTTATAGTAACTGAATATGGCGCCTTGCTAGGTCGTAGCAAATGACGTAGCTGAAGGCTATGCTAAACTGTCGTCTCTGCAAATGAGAGCGTATGTAGACAGTGAACCATCGCTAGTAAAGTCGGCTGTACAACTGGGGCGAGTGCTAGGGAGTCTCTAGACTAGACCTGCCGTGTGGCGGCGCTCGGTCTGCAATCACTGACAGTGGCGACACGCGGGTCCGACGTATACTAACGGACCGCGGCCGATTTAAAGGCTACCACCTAGCAAGTGTGGTGTCTGGCGGTGACACCACAGAAACACCGACAATACCACAAGTGAATGGCTTCAATACATACATAAGGATAACTATCCTACCAATATCACTAATGATTATAAAACACTGACACTTATCGTCTTTCAGTATATATTCAGATAATTATACAATATTCGAATCTGAAATGTTCCCTGGTCACATATTCGATTTTTTATTTTTTTATTTGTCATTTTACGTTTTCGGAGCTTCACTGTAACAAAAACACAGAAAATATAAAACACGAAAACAAAATATCTGCGATACAAGTAAGTAGCACATTACAGGAAAGGCTCTTCACTACTATGTGGAACTCATGTGCATAATAAATCTTGTGTACCACAGGGAAGAATTTCAACACAGATTTGAAAATCGTAGATTTAATACTCACATTCTTCATTTCTCTTTGTTACTATTAACAGGACATTCGGAAATTCCCGTTAAAAATTCGTAGGACTTTTAGAGGAGAGTGAGTACATAATATTTTGAATAGGAACCGCTGTCCAGAAACGTACCGTTTCAGGTCCAGGACGGTTTCAGTTCAGATGTTTAACCCATCCACTTCTTGAGGAACTGAATTAGGCGTGGCGCAGTACAGTTATTAGGTAAAAATTCGAAAGGAGAGATAAATTAACATCCATTTATCACTTACGCATATTTGTTTGTATTAACACTTAAACATTACGTATTTACATTACTCCAAAACAAAAAAAAAGAACCCACCACATTGTACGTACAGAGCAGTACTGATGCATTGCAGCAACGGCTCAATGTGGTGATCATCAACGATGTTACAGATGTTGTACCTGCGAAGTATGTTCTGGTACACAGTCTCCATCCCACCTCGTGTCTCTTCAGTGTTCCATGCAGCGCTCAGAACTCGTGCCAGCAGATCTGCTTCTATGTCTACTGGAATCTCGTAAATTAGACTTTGTGTACGATCCCACAAAGAGCAGTCCATTGGAGTTAAATCCGGTGATCGCAGCGGCCACGTGATTGGACCGTGCCGGCCTATTCATCTTTCCCTAAATCCTTTGTTGGGATGTCTCCGACACGCACGTGAGATATGAGAGGGTGCACCATGACGCTGAATTCACGGTTCCTGACGGACATTCAGTCGCTCATCTTCCTAGAACGGCTCCAATACATTCTGTAGGAAGATCAAGTATGAAGGACCAATTAGCTTGAGTGGAACGAGGTATGGCCCAGTCACATGACTATCTAGAATATCTACCCACACGTCAAAACCAAACCGTTGCTGAGATCCCTGAAAATGAGTGGCACAAGGCTTTTCGTCTGCCCAGACATAGCTGTTTTGCGAATTCGGAACATAGTCCCTAGCGAAGTACAGTCATCTGTCTGTGAACCGAACTCGACTTTAAAACAGAGATGTGTCGATGCAGCGGCGCAGGAACCAAATGCCAACGCGTTGTGGAAAATCGGCTGAACGCATAGCGTGTTCCTTTTGTAAGTGGCACGGATGTAATTGTTGCCCACGCAAACGTTCCACACGATACTGTAACACCCATTGCAAGCGCAGTTGTTCGAGTACGTTTTGACAGGCTTCTTTCAACACGACGCAATGCATCTTCAAATATGACCAATTCTACGTGGTTCATAAATGAACTCTTGTGCTGTATAGATGTATTGCTCTTGGCTAGACAACAAAGAGCCAAAAAGATACAACATCCTGTACTGGATTAGATAAACCATCCTGTGCTTTATTTATTTATTTATTTACACGTCAAGTTCCGTAGGACAAAATTGAGGAGCAAATCTCCAAGGTCATGGACGTGTCAGTACATGAAATTACAGCATAAAAGTAATAACAGATAAAAATAAATGTTCATGAACATGAAAAAAGTCAGTCCATAAGTTTAAGTAAATGCTATTAGTAATACAATAAGAATAAGTTCAATTTTTCAAGGAGTTCCTCGACAGAATAGAAGGAATGACCCATGAGGAAACTCTTCAGTTTCGATTTGAAAGCGCGTGGATTATTGCTAAGATTTTTGAATTCGAGTGGCAGCTTATTGAAAATGGATGCAGCAGTATACTGCACACCTTTTTGCACAAGAGTTAAGGAAGTCTGATCCAAATGCAGATTCGATTTCTGCCCAGTAATAACCGAGCGAAAGCAGCTTATTCTTGGGAATAAACTAATATTGGTAACAAGAAACGACAATAAGGAATATACATATTGAGAGGCCAATGACAAAATACCCAGACTCGTGAACAGAGGTCGACAAGAGCTTCGTGAACTCACGCCACTTATTGCCCGAACCGCCTGTTTCTGAGCCAAAAATATCCTTGTAGAATGGAAAGAGTTACCCCAAAATATAATACCATATGACATAAGCGAATGAAAATAAGCAAAGTGGACTAATTTTCGTGCCGAAGTATCATTCACTTTTGATACCATTAGAATAGTAAACATGGCAGTATTAAGTCTTTGAACAAGATCCTGAACGTGGGCTTTCCACGACAGCTTACTATCTATCTGAACACCTAGAAATTTGAACTGTTCAGTTTCACTAATCATATGCCCGTTCTGTGAAATTAAAACGTCAGGTTTTATTGAATTGTGTGTTAGAAACTGTAAAAACTCAGTCTTACTGTGACTTAACGTTAGTTTATTTTCTACAAGCCATGAACTGAGGTCATGTACTGCACTATTTGAAACCGAGCCAATGTTGCTCTATAGAACAACTTGATAACTTGATAGATGAACCAAGCAGTAAAATTTACCACTTAAATGCAAACATCAGTTCTGTTCTTAAGGAAATCTTACAATTGAAAAAGACCAACATAGACAGCTAAAATTCTTGGACGATACCAAAAAAATTCAGAACAACCAACGTATGTTGGACATAAGCTGAAAACTCGCAACAGGGACATTAATATACCAAGCATCAGATCACCGATTCTCACACAAACAAGCAACACGGACACAAGCTCCACAAGCTAAACGCAATATCATTAGACACAAAGAACTACTAAAAAGAAATGAATATACCGCAGTACAAACAGACATCAATACTGGATAAAAAGAAAACAAAGATTAAATGTTCTCCACCATATTGCTGCGACGTATAAAAAGTAAACCGCGGTCTACAGCCCGCGCTCGTTTGCTAAAACGGTCGTAACTCAGACGTCAAACATACACTAGAACTTCATTTGCGTGGCCATGACGTCCGCAGTTACTTCACAATTCTTGAGGGTATTTTTGTTCTGTCTTTGCAACTACAGAAATGCGTGTTTTTTTCACCAGACGCTTTTCGCTTTATTGAGGTAAAGCATCATCACTGGTGGTGATTTTCGCTGAACAAACAGAAAACAGTGGTGTGCGAAAAGGTGTGGTGTGAAAAACTTAAGAAATGCGTAGTGCCGCAGAACAACTAAAAATTAGACCACAACTACCAATGTCTAAAGAAGAAAAACATCAAAGATATGCTAGCGGACATCATTTCCCGATGTAAGCAATAAACCAAGGGAAAATCACCACCACTGATGATGCTTTACCTGAATAAAGCGACACGCGTCTGGTGAAAAAAACACTCATTTTTGTAGTTGCAACGACAGAAAAAAAATACCCTCAAGAATACACTAGAACGTAAGCGGTTAAAAAAAAGGACATTCAGTGAGGAAATGGCGAACCGTCAAACTTTGACGGCGAACCATCAAAGGTTGACGACAATGAGCACAAAGTGGTATGGGATCACCACTTAACAAATGGTGATGGCTAGAACGACAGTTCCCAGTACGCAACCTAGCTAAAATGATCTCCTCGCGGCGAGAGGGCCAAGAGGAGGGCGGACAAGCCGTTGGGGGCGTTTCATTTTCTGTTCCCGTGAAGAGAAGGCCGTGTTGATGCCGAAGTGATACCACCTGCCGGCCGACGGCATCACGGAGATCATCTGAAGGGTGAAACGTCCCCTTTGTATAATAGTACACTACTGTCCTTAAACTGACGCACAATATTTTTAGCGCAACGCAATCTGACTTTAAATAATCTCTACAAGAGAATGGCCCTGACTAACATTAACCTGTACTTTTCACAAATCACTTACCTCACAAAAATCTTGGTTACTCCCACTACTGCAATAAAGCCAGCGCCACTACTGCCAGCTAAATAAAAGATTCAAACTATGGAAGGCACTAACTACTGATAGGGATAGTTAGCAAATGAAAGATATTAATAGAGAACAACCAATGTATTTACCTCAATAGTCATAATATATATAGCAGTTCATGACAAATTTCAAAACTCCGCCATCTCTCTCCCCACATCCACCACTGCTGGCGGCTCACCTCCAACTGCGCAACGCTACGCGCTGTTAACAGCCAGCTGCCTAACACTACAATGGCGAGTATTACAACAATGCAAAGCAGCCACAGACTGCACACAGCACAGCCAGTGATTTTCATACAGAGGTGGCGTTACCAATAAAAAAAACCTCAACAGCCTACTTACATAGCCCCCATGCTCCCCACAAAAAATTTTACAAATTGGTTTGGGCAGTGCCCAATACAGATTTGAAAAATTTTTTCATAATTACAATAACAAAGAAATCAAATGCACACACTTATTGATACAATGTTGGTCAAAAGCTCAAATTTTCTCACAGTCCATAAAGACAGTCCTGATCGTTCATGACGTTAAAATAGCAGTGTTTTTCTCAAAGTCTGAGCAGTAAAAGAAAATGCACACGGAAGTAGTGGATTTCCATGCAGTCTTGAAGAAGTAGCGTTGTCCTTCCAACGGAAAGACAGTGCTGACTCTTGAGATGCTGACAGGTAATGAGCCACAACAGAGCAAACCCACAGCGGAGTCAATCGAAGTTTTGAAGAATATCGTTTGGTAGGTCATCACAGAGCAGACCCACTGCAGTCCTGGTAGAGATTACGGTATTGGTGGGCCACCAGAGGTGCAGACCCACTGCAATCCTTGTAGAAATAATGGTACTGATGGATCATCAAAGATGTAGACCCACTGTAGTCCTGGTAGAAATAATGGTATTGGTGGGTCATCAAAGATGCAGACCCACTGTAGTCCTTGTAGAGATGGCCAGCAGCCATCTGTTGTGACTATGCAGGTGCACAATCACCATTGAAGAATCTTGCGGATAATATAGCAAGTCCATAACCACCACTTGTGCACTCACAAAGTTTTTGGAATTGTCCTTAGAACCAGCAATGCTGTTATCCAGTCCCTTGCTGAATTATTAACACACGTGCAAACACTATCAGTCCCTACTTCTCACATATTGTCCATATACTATGACCAACAGAAACGTGTGCAGTGAAATGATACTTAATTTGAAGAACTGGTGTCAATTACAATATTATAACATGAGAATACAATTACAAAGGTACAAAATACATTATTAAAGAACATAACAATACAGTTAACATTTGTAGTACAGTTTTTACAACAGAACAGAAATAAACATATACATCAATGTTACAGGAATTATGACATAAGTAAATACATAAAATATCAGAATAACTTTTGGAACATCAACTTCACACATAAGCATTAAAACAAAACAGAATAAATAATGTCTAAGCATCTTTACAAGGTAAATAACATATTATCAGAAAAAATTCTACAACTCTCATCAGATAAACACATAAAGACAGGAAGAACACAAATGTACAAGAGTACACAAACACATAGCGGAATAACAGAAAGGGAAAGGACAGGGTTTGTTTTACTGCAGTATCTTGCGAACAAAACTTTTTTTGTTCTTGGAGATCTCCCTTCGTTCATCATTATTCCCAAAAAGTCCTATCTATACCTCCTTTCTGTATTCTAACCATATTTCTTTCAAAATAATTACGGATCATTGTACAATACTCATTTTGGCCCAAAACGTTTTCATATACCTTCAATGCATTTCTTTCCATTCATCACAACTAGTTTCTTATATAGTCTACCCCCTCTTAAGCTAACTTAAATCTACTGAGCTCAGATGCTAAACTAAGGGACGAGGCAATGCAGCAGCACATAAAACAATTAACGCAAACAGCAATGACAAAAAGGTGCAGATTTGCAAAGGAAGCAGCATTTTAGAAATTAGCGAAGCAATTGCAATATTACAACTAATGTAAGGCAATGTGCAGCAAACAAGAAAAATAAATCTGGCTTAGCAGAGTAACACAAATTAAAATTCAGTAGCACTATGCCTGGCAAACAGCATAACTTATACCTAAACATGACAACGTTCAAGCAGAAAAAGTATTACACTAGAAATGGCCATGTCTAATACCTATGTCACATCTTAACACTAGAGTGATGCATCACGAGAACTTACACTAGCAGATAAGTTACCAAATCGTAAAGAAATTATTTATGCAATTCCTGTGAAGGGAAATGTCTATTTATGTGCCCTCGTTTTCTTGGAAGTAGATCATAAATTTCTTATTGACTCGATCTGTAGGCATAAAATAACTATATTAGTACATATATTAAATTTTATTTTAACCAATGCTGCGGTGCAGCTAGAAACTAGATATTAAACAAAATGAGTAAATATGTACAAAGGAAGGCATGAAACATCATTCATTAGCCATAGGGCATTTCATAAGGTAGTACAGAAAATCTCTCAACTCTCGTAGAAAGACGCTTGTCATAATCAGGTGTGCAGATGTAAAAATGTTTCCAAGTTATTATTAGCGTGTCGTATTTACGATGCTTTCTACAAAGGAATGTCAATAGCGAGGATAATGGCCTCCCCTTTTTTTTTTCTACCACCTAATGGCTTTTTCTCAAGGCGGCTGGCACACCTGGCCGCTCACAACGAATTACGTCACGGTCACTTACCTTTCATACCGAAATATTGACGACAGCAGTTTTCGCTACGGTGACAGTCTCATAAAAAAAATTCACAGGTTGAGAATTTGGTTACAAATGTGTAGAAACAATATCTTATGAATATAACAGTGTCCAAAAAATTTTCGCCGGCATTGTGATACATTCACGCATTTACACACATTTCCTACCTCTTAAAGTACGATTCTTGGTTTCCAACATCCTTTTTTACAAGTCAGAGTCCCTAATTCATTACTCCTTACCTTATTACACATATACAAATTCGTCGACGCTTCTTCAATATTTCCTGATAATAAATACGTAGCATAATCAAATAACTCATATAGCATCAGCTTACTGATCATAAACATACTGCAACAGCATAATACACATAGTCATCGTAATAATAACATCATAACACCTCAGTCAATTCTCAAAATCGTCGTAGCTTCCTCCAATAATTTCAAAACCTAAAAAAAATTCTCTGCTCATGTCAGTAGTGTCATTTACCTCAAACGTACTTTAAAAATCATGCTCCCTTACCAAATACATCATTCAAAGCTCTCATAGTATCACAATGGTTCCAGAAAAATATGAGCATTTCACAAAGTACAGACAAAATACAATTTCGTAAGTGTGAAGTTATCCAATGGTATAATTACATAAACATCTGTCACTGAGGTAGTAAAAAAATGTTTGTTTCTTTGTTAAATAATCAGATAGCTGTGTAATTTATGTGTTAGAGAAATATGGTACCTATGTGTAAAGTTGTATAAGCAAATACCATATTAGCTAGGGCCCCTTCTGCTTGCCAAACACATGGTACATAAAGTAGGCGTGTACCCCCCTGAGGATTAATGTAATTATACTCTCAAGTGTTACAGATTACAGCAATGGGATGAAATGTATCACGGAAAATTTTCTTTGTAATTCAAAAATCTTTAAAAATAAATGTTTTAAGTACAAACTTAATTACTCAAATGCGTCTCCTGTAGTGCTAAATGTGCGTCTTGCTTAAGATAATTCTGTGGAAGTGTCGTAGTTATCGTCCTCTGTAAGCAAAGTTCTGCTGAAGTCAATATACTTACCTCATCATAAACGAAAGTGAAATGCTTTGCGTATGGATACCATAGTTATTACATACCGTACCGTGATCAAGAAAGTACTATATTGTAACGTATTGTTGTGCTACAGAAAAGGCTGTCTCATTGGAGCTATACCACAAAAGTTACTACTAAAACATGTTTTACTTTCCAGAAGAATTCAGAAAATCTGTGCAGATATAAAACAGATACACCGCAAAAGCAACAAGGTAAATTGTGTCACACATTAGTAGCGTCGTGATATAGTCGTGTAGCTGTCAAATAAACTAACCACTGTGTCATCTGGTATCTCTCAGAAAGCACCTTGAATCCATAATGTATTTTCAAGTAAACCAAAATGTTGCACTAAAATCTCATTACCATTACTGGTAAATGATCTAAATATGTGAGCCTTATAGTCGTTACGTAATCGTGCAACAAACAAGCAAGAATGCACACACACAATAACACTGTGTCGTCTGTTCACTATAACAATACATTCGTAATTTCTGTTTAAATAAGTTCTCTTGGTTCTTGGCTGGATATTTAACTTCAAACATTGTTGCATGTTAACAGATTCTAAGTCTGACAAAGCATACTAGAAATGTGAAGTGAAAAATTTTGTGGCAAAGGCAAAGTTAAAAAGTAGATTATCTTTCAATAAACGGTTTTACATGTGAAATGTGGTGTAAACCTTTACTCTTCCTAGTACGCAGAGTTTCAACTTCAACGCAATTATCATGTGGTATACGTCGGATTCTGTAAGGTCCATTGTAAACTAGAAGGAATTTGTGACTCAAGTGTTTCTTCTTATGTGACAATGAATGAGCTTTAATGAGAACTTTCTGACCGATATATAATTTCTTTACATTTGCTTTACCGTGTAGTTTTCTCCTTTTGTCTGCTGCAGATTTTATATTTTTAAGAGCCAAATCAATTATGTCTTTGTGTCGAAGTTTTCGTGTATTCGGGAAAGGTACAAGCTCTCTGATTCTGTTCGGTGGTTCTTCATTCTTCAGTACAAGAGTAGGTGGTAAAGCAGTGGAATCATGAGGCATTTCATTCAGCACGTTTTGAAATAAGTGTAAATATCTGTCCCAATGCTGATGCTTTCTGTGACAATAAAGTCTGCAAAGCTTATTGATTTCTTTCATAATCCGTCCGGAGGGGTTACAATGTGGTGAGTACAATGAAATAAAAACAGGTTTGATTTTATGGTTGCGAAGCATGCGTGACCAAACAGCAGATCTGAATTGCGGTCCGTTATCTGAAATGACTTTACTAACGTGTCCAACTTCACGTAAGAAATTTTTAACAAAGGCGTTGGATACAGACCGTCCAGTGGCTTTACGTAACGGTGTGAAAGAAACAAATTTTGAAGTAAGTTCAACAGCGACCAGAACATACGAAAATCCATTAGATGTTCTGACAAGCGGTCCCAAGAGATCAACAGCAGCAAATTCTTTTAATTTAGAAGGAATGATATGAAACAGCGGAGCACGATGGGAGATAGTAGATGGTTTCGCCTTTTGACAAAGTTTACAAATAAACAAGACTCTTCGAATTCTCTTTTCCATATTGTTAAAATAACAAGTCGTTCGAAGAATATGATAACATTTTCGTGGGCCAAAATGTGCGTAGCTGAAATGAATGTACCAAATGAGCTTATTAACAAAATCGTCTGGAATGCAAAGTACCCATAGCTTGTCATCAACAGTGCAGCGTTTGAAGAGTATGTTGTTTCTAACCAGGTAATAATGCCGAATCTGAGTGTGTGTCTTCTCATGCCATTTACTTTTGATGTCTTTCCAAATCGGATCTTTGTCTTGTTCATGAGCAATGTCCTTTAAAGATGTGGTGATGAAGTTTTCAAAGGCGACTTTCTGAATGTAAAGAATACTGAAATTTTTCTCAATGTTGCCTTCTGTGTTACTTTTCTCAAGCCCAGCCGGTGCGCGTGACAGCGCGTCCGCAACAATGTTCTCCTTGCCGGGAATGTAGACTATTGTGAAGCGGAATTCTTGCAGAAACAATGCCCAACGTTTTAACCTGTCATGATTTAATTTTGAAGACATAAGAAATTGTAATGCACGATGATCACTGTATACTTTTACGTGCTTACCAGAAAGAAAGAAACGGAATTTGCTAAATGCCCAAACGATAGCTAAAGCTTCTAATTCAGTAACGGAATAATTTTTTTCAGATTTTGTTAGCACTCGGCTAGCAAAAGCAATGGTTTTCTGAACAGTAATGTCATTTTCTATGGCTTCTTGAAATAAATGGGCACCAAGACCGACTTTAGAAGAATCCGTGCTAAGGCAGAAATCTTGTGACAGATCTGGATGAGCTAGTATTGGCGCGTTAAGTAGCGATTCTTTCAAAGAATTGAATTCCAACTGTGCTTCTTCGTCCCAGTTCCAAATAGTATTTTTTCCAGTGAGAGAACAAAGTTTTGGTGTAACAAGAATTTGCATATTCAGAAAACGACGGTAAACATTTACGAGACCCAGAAAACTGCGGACTTGTCTTTTTGTGGATGGAACTGGAATGGCTCTGATTGCTTCTAACTTTTCAGGATCCGGCTGAATGCCTTCAGAAGAAATAATATGTCCCAAAAACCTCACCTTTGACCTACCGAATTCAGACTTTTCCAAGTTAACTGTAATTCCAGATTCTGCAAAAATACGTAACAAACTGTTGAGGATGCGATTATGTTGTTCCCATGAAGCTTCTGCTATTAGAATATCGTCCACATATAAGGTGATGTGACGTTTTAAGAACTCAGGTAATATGGAATTTAGCCCGCGAATGAATGCTGCTGAAGAAATGTTCAAACCAAAAGGAAGTTTCCGAAACTGATAACAAACGCCGAAACAAAGGAAAGCTGTGTATTTTCTACATTCTGGATGAAGTTCGATCTGATAAAAGCTGGATCTGAGATCAATGGAAGACAACACGTTTACACCATTAAAATTTTGAAGAAGTTCTTCCAACATTTGCGGCCTGTCTGTTTCAGGAATAATGATAGTATTGATTTGTCTCGAATCTAAGACAAGCCTGATCGATCCATTTTTCTTCTCAACAACATGTAATGGATTGTTGTATGAGCTTACTGCAGGCTCAATAATGCCCTCGTCAAGCATAGATTGTATTTCTGTTCTAACACGGTCCCTATAATGCGCCGGAATTACGTATGGTCTAACACAAAATTTAGTATGCTCACGAACACGAAATTGGTATTGAAATCCCTTGATTGTTCCTGTTTTGTGAGTAAAAACTGTGGAATGTGCTTGTAAAATCTCAAAAAGGTCCTGCCTATCGGTGTCATTACAATTCTCAATTGTTTGAATTTTATTCTGAATTAACTCATTAGTATCAAATGCGCCGTCGATATCACCCCTGTCAGTACTTGCAGAGTGATTGTTAGTGTCAAGTTCCGTCGAAAATTCCGAACTGTTGTCTAACAGGAGGTAAAGCCGATTAATTTCTTCGTCATGGTTTGAGAGCCAATCTTCAAATTTCAAAGCTACTGACTTACCTTCTTTTTCTAAACTTATTTCAGCATCGTGAAAGCTTAAGATTGCTTTGTATTCATTCAAAAAGTCTACTCCCAGTATAATTTCCGTCGACAATAATGGAACAATAAGAAAGTTCATAGAGAAACTGTGGCTTTGACAAAAGAATTCTAAGTTGGTTTGTTGGCGTACATCTACACTTTTTACAAAGATTGCACCTTGTAATTTAATCTTACGTAACGGAAGTGTGGGGCAATCGTTCGATTTGTTGCATTTGCTAAAGGCTGTTTCACTAATTACTGAAATGGGACTACCAGAGTCAAGTACTGCCGTAAATTTTACATCATTTACTGTAATGTGAATCACAGGATATGCAATGTTGTTATGTTTTATGTCGTGTTCTTGGAGTAAGATGTCCCTAATGTCTTCCATTTTTACGAAATTACTAGCTACGGCAGCTGCGTCGTTAGTTTCATACGTACGTTTTGTGGCTGCCTGGGGTATGAGTCATTGCCTATTGTCTCTTTGTTGGCGCGCGTCGTTATTGGGATTTGGAGACCTAACTTCTACAAATTCACCGTGACGAGAGGGCCCTGCCCTGTTTAAATCCCGCCAGTTCTGATGCAATTCAGGTCTGTCGTTACGATCACATCGTCTGTCGTCCTGTTGGTAGTTCCTGTAGTTTCTTTCTTGTCGGTTAAGTGGTGGAGAATTTCTCCCTGAATCGTAACTGCGCGCTGGACCGTTGCGTCTAAAGTTATTCTGTCTCCCGTAATAATAATTATTTCGGTTCCCATATTGTCTGTTTCTCTGATTGTCTCTGTAATAGTCATTACCGCGGAGAGGTGATCTTTCCCTGTAATTATTACTACTCTGCCAACGGTTGTCATACGGGTGGTGTCTGTTTTGGTCACGATTTACGTTATAAGAATAGCCTTGTCGTGTATTATTTCTGTGATCGCGGAATTGTGACAGATGTGACCTGTAATTGTTGTGCTCCTGTTCTCGCGTTCCACGATTGTCATTGTCAATTTCCAGTTCTTGTAACAGTCCCTGAAAAGCTTCAATGTCGTCTTTGCAACGTCCTGCTAAAATAATATGCCGTAAATGTTTAGGTAATTTGATTAAGCAAATGCGGATAAGTTCTGAGGGGCTGTATGGGTTTGACAGGTACTGATTCTTGTGCAACATGTCTTCAAAATATTTCACAAGACTGGAGAATTCAGATTGTTCGAAATGTTTCATCATTATGATGCCATGTTTTACTCGATCTTGTGTGGCTTGAGACCAATATGCTGAGAGGAAGGCATGGTAAAATTCTCCTTCACTGTGGCAGTCGTGAATGACCGATCGCTTTCTTACAGCTGGTTCATTCTCTAAGTAGCCACACATAAATTCTAATCTATGTTCTAATGACCAGTTGGGAGGAAAACAATGAGAGAATTGATGGAGCCACGCTTGTGGATGAATGTCGTTGGCAGAATTCTTAAACGTTTTGAATTTACGTGTAGTAATGAACAGCTTATAGTCAAAATCATCGTGTCGGCGAGTAGCATATCGGTCATTGTTAGGTCGTGTCGGCCGTTCCATCTCAAAATTCGGTGCACATTGCCAATTTCTTTCATAACTTCCGAAATGCCCTGTGTTATTATTTTGCGGCTTTTCCGTATTTCTAAGTCCCTCATCCCGTATTGGGGCGCGAGTGTCCTCTGAAATACGTAATTCTTGTATTACCTGTGTCAGCTGATCTTGTACTTCCCGGATTTCTCTTTGGTGTTGATTCAGATTTTGTTTCAGTTTCCTAATTTGTTCGCTCTCTTCTGTGTCATTAAAGACTACCGGTTTTGTGTCATCCAGATTATCATCTACCTTCGTAGATAAATTAGTGAACTGATCCGAAAGTTCGGCTACTTTCTCCGATAGTGTACTTATTTCCTCATTGTGTTTTTCTGAACCAAGTTTCAGAGTATCTACTGTGTCCTTTAAGTTTTCCTGAGTTTTTGCAAGTTGCGTAACCGAATCGGTAGATGCAACTGAGTCAAATTTAGCTTGCAAGGTCTCATGACTTTCATGAACAATAGTTTGCAGTTCTTTTATGGCTGCTTCGTGATTCTGTAATGCATTTTCATGCCGCGAAAAAATAGGTTGAAAATGCTCACAAATTTGTGTTTTTACGTCATTACAGACTTTTTGACATTTCGATTCAATGTTATGTAACTCAGTAGTTAAATCTTCACGTGTTTGTTCAAGAGTTTGTTCCAATGAGTCTAACTTTTGAAGCTGTTGCTGTGTTTGTCTCTGATTTTGTTCCATTGTGTCTAACTTTTGAAGATTTTGTTCCACTGTGTCTAACTGTTGCTGTGTTTGCCTCTGATTTTGTTCCATTGTGTCTAACTGTTGCTGTGTTTGCCTCTGATTTTGTTCCATTGTGTCTAACTTTTCAAGCTTTTGTCCCATTTGTTGCATTAATTGTAATAACAATGCACTGGTGTCTGAAACATGTTCCTCAGTGCTTTTCGGCAGTGAATTTGCACCGGCAACATTCACATTTTGACAAGCGGAAAATGTGCCTTGACTCATTTGAGAAAACGGTGAGGACGCAAAACCTGAATCTACAGTATTTGCAAAATTGTGTCCTGTCATTTCGGATTGCTGAGGCGAGCTGTTGCCGACCGATCGATCGATAATGCTTCCCTCTTCACTAATTGTTTCACTGTCCACGCCATTGTTTGCCGCCCGCTCCATTTCCCTATGCACAATTACCAAATTACTACTTTGAACATCAGTTAATTCATTACTCGGTGGCGCTAACACACTGCTTTCGTTTTCACTGTCATTTCGCAGTTTACTTTGGAGCCTAGTATTACGTTTTTCACACGCCATTATTGTCACAGTATTTCACACGACAACACAGAAAAACACAATTTGAAGAGCAAAAATAAGAGAACACATTACCATAACACTGAAAATAATATCTAGTTAATTGCAGCTGCGAAATACTTGGTGCAAATCTACATGCATGCCACAACTGTTTTACTGTACAACAATGAAAAACTACAACTACAAAGGAAATTCTCTCTATAATTACGCGCTAGCAATAAACAAAAGCTACACTAATTACACAAACTACAAGAAAAAAAATCAGAAGATTCCAGTAAGGTATCCTGGCAGGGTCGCCATATGAAACGTCCCCTTTGTATAATAGTACACTACTGTCCTTAAACTGACGCACAATATTTTTAGCGCAACGCAATCTGACTTTAAATAATCTCTACAAGAGAATGGCCCTGACTAACATTAACCTGTACTTTTCACAAATCACTTACCTCACAAAAATCTTGGTTACTCCCACTACTGCAATAAAGCCAGCGCCACTACTGCCAGCTAAATAAAAGATTCAAACTATGGAAGGCACTAACTACTGATAGGGATAGTTAGCAAATGAAAGATATTAATAGAGAACAACCAATGTATTTACCTCAATAGTCATAATATATATAGCAGTTCATGACAAATTTCAAAACTCCGCCATCTCTCTCCCCACATCCACCACTGCTGGCGGCTCACCTCCAACTGCGCAACGCTACGCGCTGTTAACAGCCAGCTGCCTAACACTACAATGGCGAGTATTACAACAATGCAAAGCAGCCACAGACTGCACACAGCACAGCCAGTGATTTTCATACAGAGGTGGCGTTACCAATAAAAAAAACCTAAACAGCCTACTTACAAGGGATGGAAGAGCTAGCAGGCCGAGCCCTTGGTAGCAGCGTCAACAGCCTCGTTTCCCGGCAGACCATAAATCCTCATGAACATCATAGTGGCTCCCTCAACAGCGAGAAAGTGGAAGCTTTTTTGGACGCATTGCACTAAGGGATGGTCTGTGCACAGCATGCAGAGGCTCTGAGGAGCATAGAGAATTGGAGCATATGACAAAAAGTCTGAGTCACCCGATGTACTGGGTGGCCTGATAGAGGGAAAAGAGCTCTGCTGTAAATATTGAGCAGCATACCAGAAGCAGATACCGAAGATGGTAGGTGCTAGTGATTGAAGGCACATTCAACACCACGGTCAATCTTAGAGCCATCAGCTTTCGCTAAGTTGCGTGCGAAGTTAGAGAAACTTACAGCGATAAATCTAATCCGGAGTAGTTGCCTTGGGAAGCGAATGAAGTCAAAGATGAACACGGGTCCCCGCACGAAGCCAAGGCGGTGAAGAGTTCACACTCACCAGAACTGTGGCAGCTACCTAAGTTGAGCGGCCAGAGCAGTAGCTGTAAGCGAACTCCGGGAGGTAACAGGAGGACGCGCCCCATACTGGCGGTCAAGGGAGACATCGAGAAAGAGCGCATAGGATGGGTGGTCATGCATGGCAGACAAACGGCATGCGTATCCGCCGACCAGAACATCACGCCGGTATGACAGTGGTAGTTCGGCAGCTTCGGCATGTAGACTCTCAACTGGGCTAGTGTAAAAGGCGCCAGTGGCCAACCGTATTCCCGACGGTGGATTGTATTAAGACGGCGTAAGATGTAAGGGCTGATGAATAAACGAAACACCCATAATCTTGTTTCGAACGAACAAGAGATCGGTAAAAACGGGGAAGGGTGGTCCGATCCGCTCCTCAGGAAGTAACGCTTAGGATTAGGACACGTAGGACATTGACGGACCGGGTACAGCGTGAAGCCAGGTAAGATACGAGGGAGGACCAAGAAAGTTTTCTGTCAGGCTGTAATTTCGAGGTTTCAGCGAACAGAAGCGAAACAGGTACAAGATGTAAAGACGGTGGAAGAAACCCATTGCTAAGCCACAAATTCATACAAATAGTTGTCAAAGGAAAAACAAAAGCCATTGTCGGTGCTCCACTAGTAAAGACGATCGAGACATAGCTGAAGACTCCGCTCAATGAGATAAATCCGTGGAAAACTGCAACAGATTGCAAAGTCGTCAACGAAAATGGAGCCGGAGATGCCTGGCGGGAGGCAGTCCAAATAGGGTTAAAGGCTATAGCAAAGAGTACTACGCTCAGGACGTTGACTTGGGGCACCCCATTCTCCTGGATAAAGGCGCCCGACGAAGCCGAACTCATAAGAACCTTGAAAACTTTCTTTTAAAAATTCTTGAAGGAAATGAGGCAGGCGGCCTCGGAAGCCCTATTTGTATAGAGTAAGGAGGATACCAATCCTCCAGTAGGTGTTGTAGGCTTTCTCCAAATCAAAAAAAGCTGCCACAAAATAATCTAGTAATCACTCAATTGCCAAATTGGCCTGTTGTTGCTTAAAAATTTTAGTTGAGCTAAAAATTAAAAAAAAAATTAGGAGTGCAGTGATTGAGACACATACACTGAGGCGCTATACAACCCTGGCTTGGCAAGGCTCTGGAGGATAAACCTTTAATAGAAAGAATGATTTCTATTTCTTAACTGGAAATATGTGGCTGACAGAAACAGTAATGAAGAAAACCAAATAAATGTTGCTTTTCTAAGAAAGTAGTACTTTAATCTGGTAGTACAATGAACAAACTGAACAATAACTCACAAAACACCATTAGCAAGCAACAATTCCCGTACCTATTACTTTCATGAATGTTCATAATGGAACTCTGCAAAAATACATGAATCGTGTGAAGTAATATCAGAGATAAGCCTCAAATCCATTAATACTTTTGGCTAATGGCCATTAAACACTTAACATACATTTTTCTGGAACATTCCAGGCATACAGCTCTATCACAATTCACACACTTATATGCATTGTTCCTGTTGTTATAGTATGGACAAAGAGTGCACATCCTATTTCTTCCTCATTTGTCACTCTTCACCACCTCTTGTTCTCCTTTCATCTTCTTTGAGTCATTTCTAAGGAGATATTCAATTATTATTCTCAAATCTCCTTTCAAAATGGAGATAAGTAACCTATTTTCAAGATAGGTTCTCATTAGACTTATTGACAGTTCTTTGACGAATCTGCACCTGGTGATAATTTTATTGTTTTTAAAGCAGAAGTAAAGAGTGCAACTGTCCACTGTACTGATGTTCATTAACATAAAACCCCTGCTAGAGGCCATCGACTGCATTTTCTGCTGGATGAGTAGTTTGCACATTTTTGGTCCAGTGTGCCTACTCCAGCATTGGTGCTCTTGTAGGACACAATTTCCGGTTTCCCTACCATTTCATCCACTGTTTTTGAAAAATTCATACTGGACAATACTATTACTGCTTTGTTCTTCCTTGGGACTACTGACAACAGAGTAATTTTATCACTGAATCCATAAAGAGAAGAGCCAACAGCTCTGTTCTTAGAAGGCAGAAATTCAATTGGAATTTACGATGTATTTTTCTTTAGTGTGCCTACATACACTAACCGCTTGCTCTGAAGTTCTCTAACCAGTTCTGCGTAGGAAAACCAGTTGTCAGCAATTACATTTCTGTTACTATTTACAATTGGGTGCACTAATCGTAGAGCTGATTCCATAGGAACACTAGGTTTTCTTTCTTCATTGCTCGGTCCAGCACCGTCAGAACCCATACCAGCCTATATGTAGGCATTGTATGAGTATGACGTGCGGGCATCTGTCAGACAAGATTTTTTTTTTAATACTTGGCAGGATTTTTTGGCACATACAATTTGAAGCCTTGTCTGCCACGAAATGATACGAGCATTTCATCTACGAAAGTATATTCTTAAAATGAGTACAGTTTTTGACAGTTGCTTATGAACTTGGAAAACACTTCTGAAATTTGTGCTGATTTGTCCTTCTTCTCCCGTATTTCTCTTGTTTCAGGATCATCAGATCGAAAACAGGGTAACAAGATTTGGAGCCACTTTATTGACATTGCGCCTCTAAGTATAGACTCTTTCAATGCAGTCAGTAGAGAAGAGTGATAGCATATTTTTGTGTCTAAATTTAAAGATGGTAGTTAGCATATAAAGCGCCATAAGTGCTTTTATTTCACGCAGATCAGTAGATTTGTAGTTACTTTGCTGATGCACTTCAATCTAGTTTCTGTACTGTTCCAGTTTAACACTTGTCCATTTCACAATAACTTCTATGAGTTCATCAAATATCAAAGATCAAATATCTTGTATCTTAGGATTATCATCTGAATTTTTAACAGCCCTTGTTATGCCCGGTGTTCCTCACATTATGTTATCATAGTCGTCTAGCTTTAGTTGGTTCTTTTGGCTCCCAACAAAGTCCATTTTTTCCTTTGTAAACAAAAGGAACTGACATATCATTATTTGCTTGCTCACGTGTGCAGGAAAATTCAGCTCCTGCAGTGAAGTCTTCTTCATCAGAGAAAGCCGTGGAGGTTTCTTTTTCGGGAGAAAAGGAAGAATCACTATAGGAATCGTTAGAAATCCATGTTCTCTCCATCTACGCCTTCCCACATCCTTGCACGTTTCTCTTCAAAATTTGGATCATCCACTCTCAATACTTTGTCTTCTTTCATCGTGATGCAGATGGAACCTGCTCCATTCTTCCCACCTGTACAATATATTACAGGACTTTTAACTTAACAAAATTTCTAAAAGAAAAAGCTAATAACTGGTTATAGTTCTACTCACCACAAATAAAGGTGTAGATTTTGGAAATACGTGTCTAATAGACAGGCAATAAAACTTTCTTTACTGGAAACATGTGTCTCACAGACACTGTGGAACTTGAGAAAACAACAATTACTTCACGTATAATCGTCACTGGCAACAATCAATCACACAACAACACTGGCAAAGAAATTTTCTGGATCTACAGAGGCATTCCCGCCATACCGCAAACAGTATTACCAATCTAACGAAATAAAAATTCGTGCGTGTCATTCAGACGCATACTTCCTTTTAAGGCTTAAGTGGTGCGAAAGCACGTGCACTCGGCTGGCCGTTTGGTCGAGCGCGTACTTTGCTCTGCTTCCGGACTCTGCACCTGCTCTATCAACCAGGCAGATTTCACCCATGTCCCATCAAAAGAAACAAATGGTTACCTAATTAACAGAGAAATACAGAAGTTAGTACCGGAATTGGGCCAGGATTCAATTATACACCGAACGCCTCTATACAACAGTCAAATTTGCAGCAACAAGGAAAAAAGTAAATAATTTTTCAGGATGTTAATGCAGTCAAGTCAGTGCAACCTGTAAGGCGGCCAAAACCTAAACACTGTTTCTAGCACAGTTACCGAGCAGGACGTTCGACTGCCAACCATAAATTGTACCAAATTCCGTCACGTGGGCGAGGGGTAAAAATGTAACGACCACGCACAGTAGAGCACTATACCCCAACCTAATGCGCTTGGTTCGCTAAAGAGCCCCTGACTAACAGCAGACAGAGCATCACCTTTTGAACAAAATCATTGGATAGGAGAACTGTAACGTGTCATTATAGCTGCTACCCAGCGAACATAAAATATTCCTCCTTTTTTTTCAAATTCAAGTCCCAGTGCCATGGCGATTCGTGTCAATACGCTTTGGTTTCTTGGGCTTCCAGAAAAATGTGAATATAGGGAGTCAATGAAAGTCTTGAAATGTGGTGGAGCAGACATTGTATCTATTACACCATGAACTGAAAGCTCCAGTTTACGATTCAGACAATAAATAATTACGTTTATAACGAATATACGTAGCTACTCCTTTACAAAATTCGTTGTAGATTTGCAGCCCCATCCTAAGCAAACCCTATCAACTTATTAGAAAAAATTTCTTCATAAATTCCAATACTAATGAAACAGGATAAAATATTGCCGGTAACTGTTTCGCTGTTAATGAATTTAACTCTACGATCTCATAAAATTAGTTGCATGGTGCAGACGCAGCTAACATAAATAATCAAACGCGATTTGTTTGATTTGTTTGTTTTGTTAGCGCTTTTGTCTATTAAAACACCGAAAACAAAATGGGAATTATGTGTTTTGACGTAAGAGATTATATGTGCTTGCTAATTGTCTGCATTTTATTTGCAAGTGTATGATCCGAATGAAGCATGCTTCCTACATCGAGCCCATTCAGTGCTTGCAGTTCACAAGTTTTAAAAATTAAGACTGGCTTGTTTTCTTTTTATATGAGATACGTTGTTATAAAAACGCTCTGTTTTAATCACTCAAGTAGGCCTCTGATATGAAGAATCTGAATTTGTTCCAATTTCTGACTGGAGCTTCAACCGTAATAAAAAAAAAGCACCAAAATTTCGAACTTTTCCTGGTTTTTCAAATTCCTCCAAAACAAAGCGTTTAATCGAAAAAGCCAACTTATCAGAAATGTAGAACATTAAATTCTGCATCGATTGAGAACCAAACTTAAGCTATATGACTAAATTTTCCTAGAAAAAATTACGTCAAAAAACATTAATTTTTCACGCTTTTCGAAAAACACTCATTTCGTTGCTATAAACACTGCAGTATTTTGGAACTGGCCAATTTGATACAATATATTGTAGGAGAAACGTTGTAGAGCATAAAACTGTCTAACCTAAAAGTCAAAGATAGTGACAAAAACCCTAGCTGGTAAGTAAATCTGGCCATTATTTATTTATAAGTAAAACACATGGTTAACTATCAGCATAAATGCTCTATTTTCCATTCAGTGAATTTTTCCACTAGTCACACTTTCATATTTGTTACTCATGTGAGCTACGCTTTATCGAGACAATAGTTTTGAAACTTATGAAATTAACACATTAATTTTAGTATATTATCTATACAACAAAAAATGTGTTTACAAGGGTGTAAAGAAATACTTGTGTTTATTACTGTTTAATTTGGAGTACAGAGGAGGAGAAGATTAGTGTTTAACGTCGCGTCGACAGCGAGGTAATTAGAGACGGAGCACAAGCTCGGATTAGGAAAGGATGGGGAAGGAAATCGGACGTGCCCTTTCCAAGGAACCATCTCGGCATTTGCCTGAAACGATTTAGGGAAATAACGGAAAACCTAAATCAGAATGACCGGAGACGGGGAGAGTAAAGAAACTTCATTCAGTTAACAATAATTTTATACAAATAAAATTATTGTAAACGATTATATGAAATTGCGTTTACGTAATAGAATAAAACAAAGTATAGTAGCGTAAAAGAAAATATTTAGTTTTGTACAAGTTGTTTCTGTTAATTTTACACTGTAACTTCTTTATAGGCTTGGAGGATGAGCGTCCAAATAACATTAACTCTAATTTTCCATTTTCCGTATTCATATCCTCATTGGAATCTCTACTTCCTTCTTCTAAAATGTCATTATTTATTTCACAGTCATCAGTCGAAAATTTGGTGTAGGGTTGGTCTTTGTGTAGTTTGCAAACGGTGGTGCACATAATTTTTGGAAGGCAACCCTCTTTTTGGAGAATTTTACTGCCGTACTTGTGATGTATCTAAGTTCTTTTCTTTACACTTTCTGAATCCTTCAGAGCGGGCTTTTTTCGATAATTGCTATTTCTTTTCATTCAAAATAGATTCACACCTTAAGTGAAGTATGCTCCTGCCATGATGACTAATGTTATCGTTTAATTTAGCTATTGTTTCCATTCGACCTTTCGGTAAAAGCTGGATGAATGTGCATTTTAGTGTACCGTAAGTTTTTGTATTTCTGAGTATTACAGGCATGTAACCCTCCCGTAGCTGTTGGTTGAAAGCAAGGGGCGATTTCTTCTTCATTTTTTAAATCTGGTTTTACCTTTATGTCGCCGGATTAGTGTAATGGGCTTACTGTTATTATTGTCACTAGCACATTCCACTTCCAGTGGTGCTGTTTTTATATTAGATGTTGTAATTTTAACATAATTTAAAGTTGAAGTCTCAGATTCGAACTGAAATATATCATTGCATTACGTTTTGTAACTTTACGCTATCGTGTCAAAAAATTATCCACGCTGACCAGCAATAGGCCACTCACTTTTGCAAGACACTGACAATAATGCTCCAAGCTATAATCATCCTTGCTGGTGCAGAACTGCTGAAATTGTAACCCTGAATGCCAACCCAGCTAATGAACCTGAGAATTGGTTACTTTTTAGCTTACTTGATATTAGCGATATGACACTTTAACGCTTACTTACAGCTCGCATTCGTACCACGTCTAGTTCGTATCGAAAGAATTCCGTCTTCCTGTATTCCCAAAGAGGAGTAATAGTACTTAATTTAAAAAGAAAAAATACTTCCGTGGCAGGGAAAAAATTCTTCTTTGACTCGTTGGGGAAATTATTTCATGAGAAGAGGAAATCGCCCTATTCCCTCGTTAATTCGAAGGTTTATTTCTTTATCCTTCCTTAATGTAGAGAAGAACATTGGCATGGTTAGTCAAAAACGTTGTGCCCTTTATGCGTATCGTCCCTTCAGAGAACATTAGTTGGTACGTAACCGCTTTGGCATGCTATTCAAGAATCGCATCGTTAGTCACTGTTTTATTTCCCGGACTCTTGTGACGTGACGAGCTCTGTCGAGTGGATGTGAGACTGATGTGTGATCAAGAGCACGAGTAGCGCTCTCGGCACTAGAGATGATGTGGCAGGACCACTTGAGGCTATTTAGTGCAGCTCCGATGCCAGGGGCTAAGGGAGCTCACGCGGTAATGTCACTTTTTGGCGCGAACGGAACTTACCCCGTACTGGTCATCTGAGCATGTGAGGTGCCTGTCTTATCTTCTTGTTTTGCGGCAACCCCTGCAAGATACAAGAAGCACTATTAAAGAGTGTGACGCGCTGCACATTTTAGCACCACATTTGTATCAGTACCATGTAAAATTAATGGAGGTTTATTAGAGTGAAGAAAACGGTGGCAGACGAATCTTGGAAAATTAATAACCATTCAGTGATAGATCCAAAGAAAAAAAAAAAGAGTGCCGTCGCATTCCCATTGCAGTGACAAGCACACCTTATCGACCTACTCTGTAAGTATAAGTCATAGTACGACAGAGTGAGGCCTACCCCATTAAGCTGCTCGTTTCTTCCTCTCTCAGGCAAGCCGGACTGCCGATTCAGTCACTTTTTAAATGGAGGCGCCTGTCTCTTAAAGTAACGCATGTTTATTTTCTGGCAGCTCCAATATAATTATAGAGCGAGAGAGACGGGGGAAATAATTGTATTTTAGCTTCCTGTCATATGTCACGTACATAGTGTATTTCAGAATACGCGTCGAAATTAATATTTCCCACGCCTGTTCATCACTTAAAAACGCGTTCCCTGCATTTGTAAACTTCCATTCTCCTTTGGTAGTCGCAGTGTCCCCTTTTTCCACTGAGGGTTCCCTAAATTATTCATCTTGTCCTCTGTTAAAAAGCATCTATTATCATACTACAATGACTATTCTGGTTGTGAATCATCTTCCTCTGCTTATGCTGCAACAGGAGAAATTTTCTGATATCGTTGTCGCTTGTCGACGCGTCACTTGACCTCCACCCTTAAATAGTAAGAATTTCTGCGCACATAGCATGCGAACGGTTGTGTTTATTGTGTGTGTGTGGGTGTATGTGTTTGTGCGTGCACGCGACGGTCTGTGTGTACATGAAGCACACACTAATGGAAGTTGGAGACAGTGAGTTCGGTTTTCCGTTTATTTATTTATGGCATTCTTCTGTTTGCATGTTGACGTTTTAAATTTACACGTCCCTCTCAATACAGCGTGGGTGATCTTCGTGTGTGTTTTATTAATCAAGACGAAGCAACGGCAAAGACCTTCGTTAGCCTGAGGAAAACACTGATGGCGTAACAAATGTAATACCATTTCTTGTAACGCCATAGTTGTCTCGTTTCATCTTTTTCTTATAAATACTCTTCTTCATTTACTTATTAATTTAGACATTTCTGATTCGTAACTTGTGTCCCTTCCTGAATCTTGCATGTAGTCAATGTTTTTTTGCTCTCTTACTTCTGTCGGTAGCTTATTGTCAACAAAACCCTTTGTATTTATTACTCATAGTGATAATTGTGTCGCATCTGTTTGTTCGTTGGTCCAACATTCTCGAAGAGATCCCTTCCACACCACCAGTTAAAATTTATAAACCTGTATTTTACTCTTACATAATTATTCTGTTTCTATTTGTACGTTGGTCCAATATTCTCCAAGATATCCCTTCCACATCACCAATTACGATGTACAAACGCACATTTACTCTTCCATAACTTATCTATGGGTCCTCTTTCTACCGATACATAATTTGAACGAAAATGAGTGAAACTTAAAAGCCGTGATGTCCGAATTTATATTCCTTAATAAACAATTCAGCACACGCAAATATTCAGATGTTTGATTCAACACATTACTGTTACATCCCCAACTTTCTACTGTTGACGGAATGTCAGGTTCGCTTCTCATATCTGATTTTAAAACAATACGCCGGGCCCGGATTCCACCATTAATATCCCTCTACAACACACCGTGCTCTGCCCTTAGAGCCACACGACCTCGCCTCAAATCAGTGCTCTGGAAACAATGTCAGAATCCTAGTGGAAGGTAAAAGCAATCTAATCTTTACGCAAATAGGTCCTCCCGTTGCATTTCAGACATATTCCTTGATGGTTAATAATAGGAATGAACAGGCTGCTCTAGAATCCTTACAACACCTAAAGGCATTTGTGGTGTGACTACAGAATAGGAATACTACATTATCTTGCTGGAATAGGACATTCGGCATCCAGGTCATGAACGGTATGACAACAAAGTTTACCTTTCAAGTCACTGTCTATGTAACACTCAGCCTTCATTTATCAATTACCAAATCAGTCCTGTTGTCAAATACAACATCTCCCCACACCATGATTCCATGAATTGGAGAACAGCTGCTTACTGTGAATCTGCAACCATTAATGAAGGTACCTTAGATGATTATCAGAGATGTGAAGTAAAGGTTTGAGTTTTGGGGTGATGGTTCTGGGGTGATGGTGCTTGTAGGGAGGAAATGGTAGTGGCGAACGAGAACGGAGGGGGGCGGAGGGGAGGGGTGATAGTGAGTGGGTGACATATGCAAAGGTGCCGTCATATGTCTATATTTATTATTATTATTATTATTACCATTTTTAAATTATTTAGCAGCAAACTAGCAGGCGAAATAAGCTGGACAATTTCGCACAAGGTGATCAACGGAGAAACTTACTAGAAACGTTTAATTTTGCAAAGACAACTGTGTGATGTGGATTGATGGCAACACTTAGCCATGTGTTTACGAGAAGATGGGTTCAACCCAGTTCTGCCGGTGTTGTTGCCTCTACCAACATTGGTAAACCCTTTGAAGGTTCCCTGAGCACCTGCGTCATTGCATGCACTCAACTGCGAGGCTGTGTGGGTAGGACCATTAACACGCAAGATGGCGCTCCTCTGGGCATTGCACAGCCAGTAAAGAAATTGCGGCGGAGGCATTTTGGAAATGCTAGAAATATTCGCCGTCATTTGCCTAGAACTTGACCGTCCAGAATATCTGATCTTAATCCGTATGACTTCTGATTCTGGGGTTACATGAAATATGCTGTGTTCAATGCTGCGAATACAAACGTAGCTGAATTGAAAGCACATATTGCGCATCGGTTTCTAACGTGACCTCTGAGACTCTCCGATCTGTTGCGGAACTTGCTTGTGACATACACCGGTGGACAGCATACTGAACATGTGTTGCACCATCTCACGACAGTTAAAAACCGATTTCTTTGTTCCTTTTTATGCGGTTTTTGGCCTCAGGACAATTAAAATCCGACGTAATTATTTCTTTGTTTGCGATTATTAGCCTCAGGACAATTAAAAACCAATTTTTCCTACCCGATGTGGTACGAAGTTGCCGTGGTGGCTTAGCTAACTAACAGTGGCACAACTGTTGAACGCCAGACGTGCACATTGCGCAATACGATTGGTTTAGTGTACAAATACTTGTCATAGCCATCTATCGCGATTCATATGTCGTTGTAGCCGATTCAGTTTACGTTATGACGCCTATAACGACATCTAGTTATAAAATTCTCTTTAATCTTCTTTCTTTTCCATAACGTTTCCCCCTTCATCGAGAAAATTCAATTGCAATTTGGCATCACAGTGAGCAGCGGTTCTTTTTTACAGTATTTTGAAACTAGAACTTTATTTGTAATCACCCTGTATTTATTGATTTTGCTGGAGAACATATGTCTAATAAGTAAAACTGTCGTTCTTCACGTCAGACGCAGTTTATGTGTCGAGAAAGTCATGGACTGCATTCAGCATTCGCATCCACACACACAAGGCTTCAATTTTTTGTTTGTGCGATATATTTCCCCAAAATTAAATTGAAAATATTCCATATCCCCCTGTTCTGACTAATGTTTCCGGGAGGTTTCCGTTGGTTCTAAGGGTAGTACCAGAACTATAAATCCCCTAAGAAATGTTCGCAATTGTGACGACACCCACCACCTTCCGCACAGCCAGCTCGCCTGGTATTTGGCTGAGAAGTCTGTGAAAAGCTCGCTCTGCCTTTGGGGTTAGGGTATGAAAAAATAAAAAATTACTGCCGCCATACCGTGCAGCTGGCGATACATTGAAAGATGAATTATTCTGGAACCAGTAATAAACCAATTAACAGTATAAAATTCTAGTTAACATGAATTATCATATTTTTAAATTAAACAGGTGTCATAAGTTCTATATATGTATGAATCTTATATATGCATTGCGAGTGCAATTTTGTCATAGAGTAGGAGAAGATTAGTAAGGAGAAAAATATAGAATACCGATACAGTTGTAAGATACTCAGAACAGATCGTATTTGTGTTTTGTAATTTCAGTTTCGAATGACTCATAGTATGAATTATTACCTCATTTCAGTTTCTTCTTGAAATACTATCCAGCAGTTGCGATATTCAAATAAGAATCATTTTTGGCGACCAACGCCGATTTTGTTATTGCCCTTCGACGTGAATAAGCCTTCTGCTGGCAATTGCTCAGTACATTTATTACATTTCTGCCAATTTTATTGACTGTGGTTAATCTGCAACAGTGATTTGTAATCGTTTACATCATGTTGTAACATTCCTACAAATTATGTCTGCTAAGCTTGAAAAGGGTCTGTGACCGAGACTAGTAGCACTGTGCAAAACGGAAAACAGCTGAAGGTTTTCACCATGAATTTCAATGCCTGTCTCTAATGCGACATTTCGTGTGCCACTCAATATCCGGTACAAAAAAAGGTCTTAAATGTACTGCATAAATTAAGCTAATTTCATATCCATTCTTCAACTGTTCCTGCTGTCAGTGTATGGAAGATATTTTATCTGGCTACTCTAAACCTCATTGCAATTCATGAGAATTTTAAATGCGCTGGCTGTGGGCAGGACAAATTGTCTGATTATTACAATTTAAATATAAATCACATAAATGAGCACTGTAATTAAAGGAAATCCTCACCAAAATAATTTAGAGACGCATTTAAAACACTTTCGAACTCCTGCAACATACACAATATACAGAAACACCTAGCACTTGTAATTAGAACGTTGATTACAATGTCTTAGGAGCTCACAGCGCAAGTGAATCACTTAACCTGGAAAGCAGCAATGTGGAAGGAAAAAGACATTCATTCAGTCGGTCGTGTCTGCGCAGCCATATGCGATTAATACGTATGTATACATCCAAATCACAGAAGAAGTGATAGCACTTATTGCTATCAAGCGAGGAGAGGAAAGCTACAATGATGCAGAGTATCTGGTTCCTATTCATTTTAAAGAAGCTGCTAACTCCAGTACAGCATGAAACAACAGGTACGTGACGGCAAAACTTTCAAGCAATGACATTACTGGTTAGTATTCCGCTACTCAAACAATAAATCAAAGGTGGTATGGCTTTGTCTATTGTTATGCTTAATGCTCATTTCAACTGCTTATCACAGAGAACTAGTTTTCACGGATCGGAAGAAAACAATGTCAGGAACAAGTAAATTCATTTAGGATTTCGAAGTAAGTAGATAATTTAGTCGAACTATTAAAATTCCCAAAATGATTAGCCGCTGCTGAAACAGAAGAACAATGTAGACACGTTATCCTTTTGTGTTCTTCCTAACTACATCTACATCTACATGGATACTCCGCAAATCACACTTAAGTGCCTGGCAGAGGGCATATCGAACCACCTTCACAATAATTCTCTATTATTCCAATCTCGAAGAGCGAGTGGAAAAAAGGAACACTTATTTCTTTCCGCTCGAGCTCTGATTTCCCTTATTTTATTATGGTGATCGTTTTCTCTCTACGTAGGTCGGCATCAACAAAATATTTTCGGGTTCACTGAAGAAAGTTTGTCACTGAAATTTCATGAGTAGATTCCGCCGTAAAGAAAACGCCTTTGTTTCAATGATGGCCACCCCAAATGTTGTACCATATCAGTGACACTCTCTCCCCTATTTGGTCGTAATACAAAACGTGCCACTCTCCTTGGAACTTTCTCGATATACTCAACTGATCCTATCTGGTAACCATCCCAGACCACGCAGCAGTATTCCAAAAGAGGACAGACAAGAGTAGGGTAGGCAGTGTCTTCAGTAATTCTGTCACATTTTCGAAGTTTTCTCCCAATAAAACACAGTCTTTGGTTTGGGTTCCCAGAACATTTTCTGTGTGTTCTTCTCAATTGAAGTTGTTCGTAATTGTAATTCCTAGGTATTTAGTTAAATACACGGTCTTTAGATTTGACTGATTTATTATGTAACCGAAGTTTAACGGATTTATTTTAGCACTCTTGCAGATGACCTCACAATTTTCACTATTTAGGGTCAATTGCCAATTTTCGTACCCTGTAGATGTCTTTTCTAAATCGTTTTTCAATTTTGTTTTGAACTTATGATGACTTTATTGGACGATACGCGACAGCATCATCTGCAAACAACCTAAGAGCGCTGCTCAGATTTTCTCCTAAATCATTGATACAGATAAGGAACAGCGGAGGCTCTATAATACTACCTTTGGGAACGCCAGAAATCACTTCTGTTTTGCTTAATGTCTTTCCGTCAATTACTAAGAACTGTGACCACTGACAGGAAATCACGAATCCAGTCACCATAACTGAGACGATATTCCATAAGCGCATAATTTCAATACAAGCCGCTTGTGCGGTACAGTGTCAAAAGCCTTCTGGAAATTTAGAAATACGGAATCAATTTGAAATACCTTGTCAATAGCACTCAACACTGTGTGTAAAGAGCTAGTTGTGTTTCACAACAATGTTTTCTAAATCCGTATTGACTGTGCGTCAATAGATCGTTCTCTTCGAGGTAATTTATAACGTTCGAACACAATATATGTTCCAAAATCCTGCTGCATATCGACGTTAACGATATGGGTCTGTAATTTAGTGGATTACTCCTACTACCTTTCTTGAATATTGGTGTGATCTGTGCAACTTTTCAGTCTTTGGGTACGGATCTTTTGTCGAGCGAACGGTTGTATATGATTGTTAAGTATGGAGCTGATGCATCAGCGTACTCTGAAAGGAACCTAATCGGTATATAGTCTGGACCATAAGACTTGCTTTTATTAAGTGATTTAAGTTGCTTCACTACTCCCAGGATATCTACTTCTGAGTTATTCATGTTGAAAGCTGTTCTTGATTCGAATTCTGTAATATTTACTTCGTATTCTTTGGTGAATGAATTTCAAAAGGCTATGTTTAGTTATTCTGCTTTGGCAGCACTGTCGTCAATAGTATTTCATTGCTATCGCAGAGGGAATGCATTCATTGTGTCTTGCCGTCATACTTTACATACGACAAGAATCTCTTTGGATTTGCCACCAGGTTTCGAGACAAATTTTCTTTGTGGAAACTATTACAAGCGTCTCGCATTGAATTCCGCGCTAAATTTCGAGCTTCTGTAAAAGATCGCCGATCTTGGAGATTTTGCGTTCGTTTAAGATTGCCAACCCTTTTCCGATGTTTCTGCAGGTATTCTCACCCGTTTTGTGTACCATGGGGATGTTAATTTTTTTGTATAAATCGCTAAATTTCTGTCGATACTATTTGTTTGTATTCAAGCTGCATCATCTGGTCTACAGCTACATTGTTAATTTGGAAAGAGTGGAGATCGTCTCCCAAGGAGGGTTCAGTAGATACATTGTTCGTTTATTTTTGGAGGATTTGGATGTTACAATATACCGTCTCGCTACGTCAACCCTGTCTTGACTAACTCCTGTAACCGTTTTGAGGCTCGCTATTAGCTCAGGATTATTTGCTGTTATGAGGTCAAGTGCGTTTTCACAACTATTTACTATTCGCGTGGGCTCATGAACTAACTGCGCGAAATAATTTCCAGAGAATGCCTTTAGCACAATTTCGGATGATTTTTTAGGGGGACCTCCGGATTTAAACACGTATTTTCGCCAACATATCAAGGGTAAGTTACAGTCATCACCAAGTATAACTGTATGAGTTGGGTATGTGCAGTACGTCAGTCCCGTGCCTGAGTCAGCCCGTACTCATATAACTAATAAGAGCGCACTTTAGTACTATTCTGGCATATTTTGGAGGTCAGTGAGCGTCATGAACCATTCAAAGCAGTACCACTGCACACATCCGTCTTAATAGAACGCTGATATGGGGCCCTCTCTACAGCTTGCACAGTACTGTTCCGTTCGGGCGCTGACAGTCGGAAAATTCAGACCAAGATAACCCGTTTGTCAGATACAGACGCGGAGACTTCATTGGAGCTGTTCGAGAGGGTTAGACTGTGTGCCGGCACCGGTGTTAACACCCTCGCTTCCCTTCATCCACCAGAACACAAAACCAACACTACACTGTATGAGTACTCATCACAGTCTTGCACGTTACACAGATGCACACTTGACACTTAGGGCGAAGGAAGGCTGTGGCAAGTCACTTCCACTACGGCCTTGCGAAGAATGGTTAACTACTACCTTAGACTCATTCCCTGAGTCTGTGATTACTTGGAATTTGGTATACACAAACTGTCACTCGTAAGAGTCGTCAGGTGTATTTTCTCTGGTGTTTCCGCAGATATTACCATTTTGGTTTTGCAATGTGTAGTTGGAGTCAGCCAGAACAAATGCTGGTCGTCACGTCTTTCATACAACGCCCTGCTTCAACGGAAATCGTCGCTTTGGATCCTGTTGCACATATTAGGTTGGTGCATACGTTCGTAGCGTTTTTGTTTTGCATGTCAGTATTCCGGTTGCTAGGTGTTTATTTACCGATAGTAATTTTTATTTGTAGTTAACCATTAATGTTTGAGTTTACATTTTGTCATTTGGATGAGTGGAGCTGTGGACACTAGAAAATGGAGAGGCAAGTGGAGAAATCGGAACTTCACTCATATTCTTGTGTTTGAGATCAGTAGAAGGGTGACAGCAGCGGAAGCAGCCAGAAAACATTTTCGCTGTGTATGAGGTAATGCCATTGGACAGAACATGGCGAGAAAATGGTTTTCTTGTTTGAGAAGGATCGTTTTGAGATTAGTGACTCAACGTTCAGGAAGACATGCAGGCTTTGAAGAAGATGGTTTAAACGAGTTAATCCACAATGATCCACGTCAGTGTACTCGAGAACTGGCGGGTGTGAGGGACTGTGGCCATTCGCATGCAGTGGCGAAGGTTCAAAAATCGGATGCATGAAAACCGCACGCTCTAAGCGAAAATTACAAAAATCAGTGATTGGCCATATGTGCATCTCTGCTTGCTCGTGATCAATTGGCTCGTGAATGACACCGACCATTCCCATCCTGGATCGTTACTGACGACGAGAAATGGTGTCTTTATGCTAATATAAGGAAAAGAAAGGAATGGCCGATCCCAGACAAAGCAGCAACTCCCCGTACAGAAACTGAAGACGTCCGCAAAAGGTAATGTTCTGCATCTGGTGGAAGAGCGAAGTTGTGGTGTACAACGAATTGGTTCTCCGAGGTGTAGCCATCACTCTTGACATTTACTGTCACCAACTGAAACGTCTTACAGGCACAGTCGAATAAAAACGACCAGAAAGACTGCGTTAAGTAATGCCACTCGCCGATAACGTCCGCTCGCATTCTGCTGGACTGAAGAAAAACACTATACAGTAAATGACTTGGGAAGTCATTTCGCACCCACCTTATTCACCTGATCTTGTACCCTCAGATCTTCAGCTTTTCCGTTCACTGTCGAACTATCTCCAAGGAACTTCCTTTCCGGATGCAAATACGCATCGGTTTGGGTCGACGAGTTCTTCGCCTCGAAGCCACGTGATTTCAACAGTCACGATATCGCAAAGTTACCCCAGCGTCAGAAGACTGTAGTAAGTAGTGAAGGAGAGTACATTACTGATGACTAAAGCTTTTGTTATGTGTATTTGTTGTGTTTCTTAAACTCATGGAAAAACGCTACGAACTTATACACCAACTTAATATAATGATTTTTAAAGGGGAATTTTACGTGGCCACATGATACAGTGCTCCCACATTAACCTATTGTGATTTCGTTTTATCAGTACGTATTGACAGGGACAGTAAAACACGAAGAATAGCCAATGTTCCTTGCAGCGACTGAGCAGCGCTGCTGTACGGCGGTAGGAGACAGAGCGTGCCAGGGCAGCAGGCCAGTCGCTGCTGGAGTAGTCGATATTCTTCGTGGTTTAGTGCTTCTTTTAATACATACCGATAAAACGAATACCACATTAGACTAATTTGAGGGCGATGAGCGAAAACATCGTGACCACTGACCACCATGAGATTAAATATTCCTTGGAGGCGTTGCAGGAATATGATGAGGTAGCTGAAGTACTGTATATATAAGCCATCCCGGCTAGTGTCGCGGTGTAACGCGCCGCTTACCGAGCGGGAAGGCGTGCCGGTCCCCGGCGGATTAGTGTCGAGGTGGGCCAGCCAACCTGTGGATGGTTTTTAAGGCGGTCTTCTATCTGCCTCGGCGAATGCGGGCTGGTTCCCCCTATTCCGCCTCAGTTACACTGTGTTGGCGATTGCTGCACAAACACAGTTTCCACGTACGCATACACCATAATTATTCTACCATGCAAACATTTGGGATTACACTAGTCTGATATGAGACGTTCCCAGATGGGTCCACAGGGGGCTGAACCACACAATAACACTGGGTTCGGTGTGGGTCGGCGGTGTGGTGGGTGGACTGCTGTGACCTGTTGTGGGGTTGTGAACCACTCAGGGCTACGGCGGTACGAAGCCTCTCCGTCGTTTCTAGGTCCCCAGTTTAATGCAAGCATACATACACACTGTATATAAGCGGGGCAGAGCAAAATTGGAACCACCCCAGCGACGATGCGGACCGTAGATGAAGAAATTCGCTTACATAAACGAATTAAACAAAGGGCTGATTGTTATGGCCTGGTGCCTTGAAACTCACTCTGCTGTCGAGAGCAACTACAGGAAGTGATTAATGGATGATGAAACCATGACTAGGCGAAACGCTGATGATATCCAAGCACCACAGAATTTAGTGATCGGAGATGGTCGGAGGAGTGCCTGCTCTGTGAAGTAGGGATACAATGATGGTGCAAGCACTAGTGTTTCGGAGCAAACTGTTAAGTGCACTTTTTCACAAGGGACTTCGCAACAGATGACCCCTACGACACAGCGAAATCGGCAGTTACGACTTCAGTAGGCATGCGACCATCAATGGTAGACCGTGGATCAGTGTCGCGTAACACCTGATCGCATGAACCATGTATCTTTTTACATCATGGATGGTCGTGTCTGGATACTTCGTCATCCAGGATAATGGTTTCTAGAAATTTACAAACAATACTACAAAAACAAATGAGCTCTTGTCTTGGTTAAATATTCTTTGAACAATCTTATTCCTGCTACAGAGCCACATCTTTCATTTACCTCCAATTCTTCATCTCGCATGAAGTAAAAACTTAGCATTTGGTATGGGGGAGCGGGGGAAGAAAGGGAGGGAGCATAGCGTGCCTTGTGGTGTATTTGACCCTGAAGCTTGATCGTTATTGCTAATCCATTTTATTCAACAAGAGAGTATACACCAAAATGAGTCATTTATTAGCATTGATCATATCCCCTTGTATTATCAAAAAAATTCTTGAGTTCTGGCCTAGTCCAATACACGTAAGACGGTAATGGTTCTGGAAAAGTTGTAGTTTATAGTAGACGCATTTTGTCAGTGGAGCAACACATACATGAAGCTTCACCATTATATTATTTAGCAAGACAGTTACATACTTGATCCATCCCATCAACCGCTACGCTTTTATGTTTCCTGTTATCTCCGCTTGCAAAACAACGAAATCTTTGTAGAAATAAACTGGAATAGATGTCTGCCCGCCTGGTTAGCGGTGCGGTCTCACGCACGGCTTTCCGGAGTGGCAAGAAGCGCCTGGTAGCCGGCACGAATCCGCCTGGCGCACTTGCGTCCAGGTCCAGTGAGCTGACCACTCTGTGGATGGTTTTTAGGCGGCTTTTCATCTGCCTCGGCGAATGCCGGCTGGTTCCCCTTATGCCGCCTCAGTTACACTATGTCGGCGATTGCTGCGCAAACAAGTTCTCCACTTACACCACCATTACTCTACCATGCAAACATAGGGGTTACACTCGTTTGGGGGCCGAACCGCACAACAACCCTGAAAGAGTGGTTCGGTGTGGGGCAGCGGAGGGTTGAAGTGGACTGCGGTAGTCGTCGTGGGGCTGTGGACCACTGTTGCTGAGGTGGAAACGGAACCTCCCCGTCTTTTCTAGGCCTCCAGTTAACATCCAATACAATACAATAATAGATGTCTGTGACGTGATAGTGTATTCCCTCATTCATTGCTTTAGACATTGTACACATTCATCTTCTGAGTCACCAAACCGCGAAGTGATGACACGTTCCCTTATTTCTTGTAGGCACATGTCCATGAAGTGGTGGCTCGTTCCCTGATTCGTTGTCAGCGATGCGACAGATCTCAGATTCAGCAGCCCGCGATGTGCTGATTTGTTGCCTCATCTCATGTAAGCGACGTTCACATTGATTTTCAGATTCATCAGTCCACAATGTGGACCCTACGTCTTGCATAGCCTGGAGTCGATGGCGTGGGCCAACTCTAGCTATCGAAATCTATTTCAAAACACAGGGTAACCGAAGTGAACACATTGATGTTATCTATTAAGAAGACTGACCTTGGATGTCATTAGTGTATAATACATTATGACCTTAACACATCAAAGTAAGTTATACATAACCTTAGAAATATGTATCTGGGCTATTTATAGAACATAACGTTCTGTACATTTAAAAAATAGTGCATATTCTAAGCCCAGCACACAGGCGAAAGGCACACAGTAATAATATGCATAAAGTAACAGGCTGGACATATTCAGTGAAAGCACATCATGTTCAAAATCACCCTAAAGATGAGAGACATATAATAATGGAATACATGAAGTAACAGGTTTGATGTATTCAGAAACAAGGCTTGTCAGGTACAAAGAGATGTATTACAGCCTAAGTACAACTTTCATGAAAAGGTATCACAATGACCTACACTGCTAATGGAATACTAAATATGAGGGGCAGAATATTTAATACACTCATAAGATTTCTTAATCAGTGTTGGTTATTGTAATTATAAGAGGACCAGAATACACAGACATGAATATGGACAGACACAGACACAGACGTTCTTTAACCATATAAAACCCCAGGTGAGAAAAAAATTTAAAAATAACCAACTTAAGATTATTAAAACATGCAACTAACAGGAAAGTTGTTATCATTAACAGTAAAATAATTTGAAAAAGAGAGAGAAGAAGTACAAGTTAACAAATCTGTAACCTATACTGGACCCACAACAGAAATAAAAACCATAGTACAAAGTAACTATATCCATTAGTGACTTAACGTGTACAGAATGCTTAGAGTAGCACACACTAAACTGATAAGACTGACTTACAGAAAAAGGTCTGGGTATACAAAGTGTTGTAAGTATAACTATGTGGGTGACATGTCTTACAAAAAATGTAAAACTAGGGTGGTGGAGAAGGATTGTGGGTTGTGTGCTAGGTAGATAATTTCAGAATCTCACTGAAGATTTCCAATAAAGATTTATTTTTTAAAAGTTTTTCTTCTTTTAAGCCACTCTTTGGATATTGTTTAAAACTGCAAAAAATTGCAGTTTCTTCAGTTGTATTCTTGCTTAAACCCTAATTAGTTTTGTGTAGTAACTTCATATTATCATCAGTGCTACCTAAAGTGTGTTTCGAGGACTTGAGGGGTGTACATAATGTTGAAGCTTTGGGTTCTTGGATATGTTCTTGGAATCTCTGCCTTAGTTACAACCAATATGAAATTTATGGGACTCTTGACAGTTCAAAAAAATGGTTCAAATGGCTCTGAGCACTATGCGACTTAACTTCTGAGGTCATCAGTCGCTTATACACTCCTGGAAATTGAAATAAGAACACCGTGAATTCATTGTCCCAGGAAGGGGAAACTTTATTGACACATTCCTGGGGTCAGATACATCACATGATCACACTGACAGAACCACAGGCACATAGCCACAGGCAACAGAGCATGCACAATGTCGGCACTAGTACAGTGTATATCCACCTTTCGCAGCAATGCAGGCTGCTATTCTCCCATGGAGACGATCGTAGAGATGCTGGATGTAGTCCTGTGGAACGGCTTGCCATGCCATTTCCACCTGGCGCCTCAGTTGGACCAGCGTTCGTGCTGGACGTGCAGACCGCGTGAGACGACGCTTCATCCAGTCCCAAACATGCTCAATGGGGGACAGATCCGGAGATCTTGCTGGCCAGGGTAGTTGACTTACACCTTCTAGAGCACGTTGGGTGGCACGGGATACATGCGGACGTGCATTGTCCTGTTGGAACAGCAAGTTCCCTTGCCGGTCTAGGAATGGTAGAACGATGGGTTCGATGACGGTTTGGATGTACCGTGCACTATTCAGTGTCCCCTCGACGATCACCAGTGGTGTACGGCCAGTGTAGGAGATCGCTCCCCACACCATGATGCCGGGTGTTGGCCCTGTGTGCCTCGGTCGTATGCAGTCCTGATTGTGGCGCTCACCTGCACGGCGCCAAACACGCATACGACCATCATTGGCACCAAGGTAGAAGCGACTCTCGTCGCTGAAGACGACACGTCTCCATTCATCCGTCCATTCACGCCTGTCGCGACACCACTGGAGGCGGGCTGCACGATGTTGGGGCGTGAGCGGAAGACGGCCTAACGGTGTGCGGGACCGTAGCCCAGCTTCATGGAGACGGTTGCGAATGGTCCTCGCCGATACCCCAGGAGCAACAGTGTCCCTAATTTGCTGGGAAGTGGCGGTGCGGTCCCCTACGGCACTGCGTAGGATCCTACGGTCTTGGCGTGCATCCGTGCGTCGCTGCGGTCCGGTGCCAGGTCGACGGGCACGTGCACCTTCCGCCGACCACTGGCGACAACATCGATGTACTGTGGAGACCTCACGCCCCACGTGTTGAGCAATTCGGCGGTACGTCCACCCGGCCTCCCGCATGCCCACTATACGCCCTCGCTCAAAGTCCGTCAACTGCACATACGGTTCACGTCCACGCTGTCGCGGCATGCTACCAGTGTTAAAGACTGCGATGGAGCTCCGTATGCCACGGCAAACTGGCTGACACTGACGGCGGCGGTGCACAAATGCTGCGCAGCTAGCGCCATTCGACGGCCAACACCGCGGTTCCTGGTGTGTCCGCTGTGCCGTGCGTGTGATCATTGCTTGTACAGCCCTCTCGCAGTGTCCGGAGCAAGTATGGTGGGTCTGACACACCGGTGTCAATGTGTTCTTTTTTCCATTTCCAGGAGTGTAACTTAAAACTAATTAAACCTAATTAACCTAAGAACATCACACACATCCATGCCCGAGGCAGGATTCGAACCTGCGACCGTAGTGGTCGCTCGGTTCCAGACTGTAGCGCCTAGAACCGCACGGTCACTCCGGTCGGCCTTGACAATTCATTCTGTACACACCTGATTGGTTATACATTGACTTTTTCTCTAGATTTTTTAAAGCATAGTCTTTATTTCATTATCAGTTTAAAAGGCTGTTTTTACATTACTTTTTCCAAAAATTTGACCAATCTTCTCAGAGACTATACCTGCATATCGAAACCTGACATACTTAGTCTTCTTATTATTTTTACTTTTAGCTATTGTAATTATGTGGTTGCTGTTCTCATTTTTAATTTATTTATTTTTTTGTAAAGTCCTTCAACTGTCTCCTCTTGATACCCATTACCTGAGATTAGAAAGCTGATTGTATTTATTTCACTGTTAAACCTGTCAGTGGACACCTCGGGCTTAATAATCTATCAGTCATACTATGGAAAAATGCAAGCCTGATTCTTTTGCGATGGCAAGATGGTTCATGGATAATAACATTAGTGGTTGTTGGTTTTCTGTAAATGTTAGAAACAAGCCTGCAGCCTGACACACACACACACACACACACACACACACACACACACACACACACAAACACACACAAACACACACAAATGCAAACTCAGCCTACATACATGTGACCATGGTCTCTGGCTGCCGAGGCTCTATGGTGAGTAGCTATCTCTCCTTTTCAAACGACTCATTATTCCATCCTGGATCTTCCACTGCTTGAAAACAAGCTTGTTATTCTTCCTAGAGAGTTTTGAATCCAGAAAATTTGTTAGAAGGAATTTTAATTTCGCATTGACAATTATCTATTCCTGAAGTTATTGAGGTTACTGATTGTTTAACACACAGTTATTTCACATTTAATAATGATATTTACAAATTACCACAGTCTTGCCATGGGATGTTGCCCAGCTGGAACTCTTGCCAATATGGATCATAATGGAAGTATGGTAGTGACTAGTCCATCTGAATTATCATAAAAGATAATTTTCTATTGGTGGTATGTAGATGATACCATAATACTAGCAAATGGAGGTAATAAGATGTGCGTGAAATATAAAGTCTATTCAACCTTGCCCACCCAAATGTAAAATTTACCATGGAGACAGAAAAAGAAGATGCAATTTATTTTCTACGTTCGTCTCGTTCTTCTGTGGTCCATTGTCTACTTGACTTCAAGCACTGTAAGATATGTCTGTCAGTATTACAAGAATGGGTTACGATAGTTGTTTGGGTGGTTTCAACGTGACAACCGAGATGTATTAGTTTAAAAGGAAAATGGAATATGTTTTTAATTCATCTATTTTACCTTGTAAGTATACATACGTAATTTTGCACTCATATTTTTGTCGAGTTATTTCATTTCCGTGTACATTGTATTTTTTCAAAAAACTTTTCAGTTTCGATGTTGACAGGCATCCAGTGATGGTAGCCTATGACGAAACAGTTGATGCATTTGCATTTTCTAAAAGAAATTGTAGTTTGAGTTACATATATATCCTTTCTTTTATTTCTGTGGTGCATTCGTTAGTTTTTGTATCGTATGTAGTGTGCAGTGTAAGTTGGTATAAGGCGTGTTTCATCAGTTGATTGTTCCGATTTTGAGTGAGCTGTGTGTATTCCTCATGGATCCGACAGTTGTTTTCAACAGTCGTATGGTGAAGCTAAATGCGCTAACTGGAATAGTAATGAAGCCTTTTCACAATCCTCTAATGGCTACATGTGCCAGTGCCAAGTGCATGAGTATCGATAGTCGTGGAACGTGATTTGAGAGATTGAGACTCCGATTGTAGGTAACTTATGTTGATTTGCTATTTTTGTTATCAGTTGTCTGAAGTATGCAATGAATGAAACGGGAGTTGCGAAAGTACTGTCACTGATTGGCTTTCCTTTCGTAAAGAAGTGTACAGCGAATTTATTAAGAGGAGGGCATCATTAGAGGCCCAGAGATAACAGTGGTAGTAAACGAATTGCGCTGTGAAAAGAGGAACAGTGGCGGGGACATAAAGTAGTAGATCTCTGCATTTTTTGGGCAGTTGTTTTTTTTTTTTTGGAATGGGGGAGGGGGTCACGGCGATTGCGCTGATTTACTTTTGGCAGTGGCGAAAAATTGTAGTGACAACGAGGTCTTTCGCGAGGGCACAGTTATATAAAACATTCTCGGACTTCTTGCCCCGTCAGTTCTGGGTAAAATCTCGAGATTTCAAAGGTTACCTCAATCGTCTCCGCCAGAACTGCTGTTGTGGTTACCTTATATAACACAAACACGGCTTCTCATTGGTAGGTAACTACGTCATTCTGTCGCAGATGGTATCACCGTCTGCGCTGATGGCACCACCTCTTCAACCGTAGCGTAAACACTGCGACGAATATCTCTGGCTCTTTCCTCCATCGAGAACTCGCTTCCATGTGCCGCTAAGATTATATCCGCTGTCACGGTTGAAGATTTTCTCAAACATTCTTACTTGTACAGCCTCTTCAATTACAGAATCCCTGTATGTATGAGCCTGGGAAAAAACTTTTGTTTCGTCAAACAGTATGTTTGTGAGGCTGTGCTCAGAAACTGCAGATTTCTCCAGTTCTCGATTTTTAATATGTCGTTGACTTGCAACCACACAAGTATCGGTGTCACCTCATGGGACGGCACGCGGTGTCATCAACCTGTCGGACAAGAACCTACACGAAGGAGCCATCTGGGCTCTTAAGGAAGGATTGAATTTCGCTCCTACACCACGCCTTGTACCTATCGTGGATTCATCCGTGGACTGGAATAGGCGGTGCCGCTTCTCTCACAACACGACGTCGACAATGGAAGATTTACCAGCAGCCCCATTTTAGCCTCAGCCAAGCCGCCCAAATCTAACAGCAGCAGAGCGGAGACAGAGGGGCTCCGTGCAATGAGGAAAGATGAAGATATTGCGGTACTTCCGGCTGACAGACTAAATACCACGGCTGTTCTTACTACCACTTCACAGGGAATAGCATCGTTGTTGGAAGACAGCAAGTATAAATTCCTAAAATGGGATCCTACTCTGTCATACAGCAGAAAAACGGCGGAACTCCAGAAGAATGCTGGTCCACCAGAGGATACCATTAAAAATCTTAGAGCACGAGATCCTAGATCTTCTAGGCTTCACGGATCAATAAGGAAGGTATTCCATTGAGATCAGTTGACAGTGACGTTGATTCTTCTACAACACGACGTCGACAATGGAAGATTTACCAGCAGCCCCATTTTAGCCTCAGCCAAGCCGCCCAAATCTAACAGCAGCAGAGCGGAGACAGAGGGGCTCCGTGCAATGAGGAAAGATGAAGATCTTGCGGTACTTCCGGCTGACAGACTAAATACCACGGCTGTTCTTACTACCACTTCACAGGGAAGGGAAGTAGTAAATATTTAACCAAGCTGATGACCGCGGTATTTGGCCACCGTGAACATCACATCAAAAACCTCTCAGATGTTAAACAAATTAGAGCTGACCCAAACGATATTTTAGTCAGTCTGTATGTGGTCTCACTACTTGTAAAAGTTCATGAGGAGAACACAGTGAAATTGTTCGCAGAGTATGTTCCTCCTGAAACGATAAAGTTGTTCCGACAACTTATGACGACCACCTACTTCTTGTGCGGCGGTAAATTTTATGAAATGGGGGACGGAATGGATATGGGTCCTCTATTCTCTTTAGCAATGGCCCACTTCTTTATGGGACATTTTGAGAAACTTGTTGTAAATTTGGCTCGTTTTATCGTTAGATTGAAGACACGTTTATAGTTTGGTCACACGGCGTAGAAGCCCTTGAGCACTTCCATCAACATACGAACATTATGCACTCAAACATCTAGGTCGCCGTCAAGACAGAGAAAGAGGGAAGGCTGTCAATTTTAGATGTTTTGGTACAGTGAAACTCGGATGGACTTCTCCGCCAGGCAGCATACCGCAAGCCGACGCACACTGATTTAAACGCCCAGAGTTTTCTCCATCCAGTCCAGAAGAAAGCAGCCTTAAATGTACTGGTAAACAGAGAAAAAACTGTTTCTGACGAGGACCACTTAGATTCCGAAATTAATCATCTGAAGTATGTGTTCCTAAAGGACGGCTATGGGTCACGTGATATGAAGTGAGCGTTCTCCGAGAAAAGGAAAGGTGAAAATATTGAATATTGACGTGATGAGCAGCCGATAGCACTCCTTTCCTTCTGTAGAGCTACATCCAGCAAAACAGGCACAGTCCTGGGAAGACGAGGTATCAGATCTATTTTCCGACCTCATAAGAAGATCAAGGAATTGCTACGCCCTTTTAAGGACAATCTGGATCTCAGGATCACTATAGTTTACAACATCTCTTGTGAATGGGGCAGCAAAAACTTTGGAGAGACCATCCGCATGAGCGCTGTGCAGAACATCAAAGACATACTAAAAATCGAGAACTAGAGAAATCTGCAGTTGCTGAGCACAGTCTCACAATCAAATATAAAATACTGTTCAATGAAACAAAAGTTTTGTCTCAGCCTCCTGCATACTGGAATTTTGTATTGAAAGAGGCTGTAGAAAAAATGTGTGAGAAAATTTTCAACCGTGATAGAAGATACAATCTTAGCAGTGCATGGAAGCAAGCTCTCGATGCAGAGAAGAGTCAGAGATATTCGTCGCAATGTTTACACTACGGCAGCAGCAGTGGCGCCGCCAGCACAGACATTGACACCATCTGAGACAGTCAATCAGAAGCCGTCTTTGGACTATGCAAGGCCAACACAGCAGCAGTTTTGACAGTCATATTAGTTGTTGTTTTTCCGCTGCAGTGTCGGTGTTTTAAGTTGTGTTATATACCTCAACTTACACTCCTGGAAATGGAAAAAAGAACACATTGACACCGGTGTGTCAGACCCACCATACTTGCTCCAGACACTGTGAGAGGGCTGTACAAGCAATGATCACACGCACGGCACAGCGGACACACCAGGAACCGCGGTGTTGGCCGTCGAATGGCGCTAGCTGCGCAGCATTTGTGCACCGCCGCCGTCAGTGTCAGCCACTTTGCCGTGGCATACGGAGCTCCATCGCAGTCTTTAACACTGGTAGCATGCCGCGACAGCGTGGACGTGAACCGTATGTGCAGTTGACGGACTTTGAGCGAGGGCGTATAGTGGGCATGCGGGAGGCCGGGTGGACGTACCGCCGAATTGCTCAACACGTGGGGCGTGAGGTCTCCACAGTACATCGATGTTGTCACCAGTGGTCGGCGGAAGGTGCACGTGCCCGTCGACCTGGGACCGGACCGCAGCGACGCACGGATGCACGCCAAGACCGTAGGATCCTACGCAGTGCCGTAGGGGACCGCACCGCCACTTCCCAGCAAATTAGGGACACTGTTGCTCCTGGGGTATCGGCGAGGACCATTCGCAACCGTCTCCATGAAGCTGGGCTACGGTCCCGCACACCGTTAGGCCGTCTTCCGCTCACGCCCCAACATCGTGCAGCCCGCCTCCAGTGGTGTCGCGACAGGCGTGAATGGAGGGACGAATGGAGACGTGTCGTCTTCAGCGATGAGAGTCGCTTCTGCCTTGGTGCCAATGATGGTCGTATGCGTGTTTGGCGCGGTGCAGGTGAGCGCCACAATCAGGACTGCATACGACCGAGGCACACAGGGCCAACACCCGGCATCATGGTGTGGGGAGCGATCTCCTACACTGGCCGTACACCACTGGTGATCGTCGAGGGGACACTGAATAGTGCACGGTACATCCAAACCGTCATCGAACCCATCGTTCTACCATTCCTAGACCGGCAAGGGAACTTGCTGTTCCAACAGGACAATGCACGTCCGCATGTATCCCGTGCCACCCAACGTGCTCTAGAAGGTGTAAGTCAACTACCCTGGCCAGCAAGATCTCCGGATCTGTCCCCCATTGAGCATGTTTGGGACTGGATGAAGCGTCGTCTCACGCGGTCTGCACGTCCAGCACGAACGCTGGTCCAACTGAGGCGCCAGGTGGAAATGGCATGGCAAGCCGTTCCACAGGACTACATCCAGCATCTCTACGATCGTCTCCATGGGAGAAGAGCAGCCTGCATTGCTGCGAAAGGTGGATATACACTGTACTAGTGCCGACATTGTGCATGCTCTGTTGCCTGTGTCTATGTGCCTGTGGTTCTGTCAGTGTCATCATGTGATGTATCTGACCTCAGGATTGTGTCAATAAAGTTTCCCCTTCCTGGGACAATGAATTCACGGTGTTCTTATTTCAATTTCCAGGAGTGTATGTTGCCGAAACAGCGTTTTGTTACTTTTCGTGAATTTACTTCAAATGTCTAGTATGATTTCTTTTAGGATTTATGTTTTAGTGTCAGTCATTCAAATTGAGCTATATAGCTCAACTCAGGTTGTCGATGCCGTGTTCGGTAGTTTTTGCGATTTTTCGCTAGGTGTGTAGTCCTGTTTCTTTTAGTATCTCTGTATTGGTATTGCTATTTCACGGTGAGCTATATTGATCAACCCACGTTATCGATACCGCATATTGTCAGTTTTGGTAGTTTTTCGCTACATTTTTTTTCTTTCGTTGCTATGTTTTGTACAGTTTTCCATTAATGTGATTTTGCGGCTGTTATACTAGATGTTAGTTTCTGTCCTCCCGCCCGCATCTCGTGGTCGTGCGGTAGCGTTCTCGCTTCCCACGCCCGGGTTCCCGGGTTCGATTCCCGGCGGGGTCAGGGATTTTCTCTGCCTCGTGATGGCTGGGTGTTGTGTGCTGTCCTTAGGTTAGTTAGGTTTAAGTAGTTCTAAGTTCTAGGGGACTTATGACCACAGCAGTTGAGTCCCATAGTGCTCAGAGCCATTTGAACCATTTTTTTTCTGTCCTCCAGAAACTCCCATTATCCCGTGTTTGTTCTGTTAACTTCTATATTTATTAGTTTCTCACCGCGCTGCCAAACCCCCATTATCCCTCTGTTTTACCGTTAGTTTCTGCGTTTATAAATATTCGTTTCCGAGGTTTTACACTTCGTGATTATAACAGGCTGCTGTGGAAACGGTATAATAAGGGGAGTTGTCATAACGCCACAAACTGAAAGCCGACATCTGCCATTTTATTAACCCCAAACATGAGTTTATGTTGGGAGTATTTTGATAAAAGATGCAAGCTTGAATCATTTATGGGTGTGTTCTGATTATAAATTTCATTCGTAAGTGGACTTGTTCGAACGATACTTCCTTTTACATATCGTCAGCACGAATTTTAGTTGAGCTGCTTACTTTTGCTCTACTGGTTTTATTTGTGTAATTTGACTTTAGATTTCGTATCAGTCGGAGTGCGATCTGGTCGAACACTCTGAGAAGGAAATATTGCTGACAGTCCAGAAATAGCAAAATATGTTCTCAGCATTTTCAGGGAGAGGACATAGAGAAAACATCAGTTTCGTCATTGTGTATTAAGGAAAATGCTGTATTACGAAAGGAGTCTTTTCACATCACATAACTCGCTTCTTAGTTATTCAAAATATGTACCAAAAAGAAACTTACATTAACGAGGCCAAATGCTTCGTATTATTGGATCAAATATGCCTTTAAGACTAGAAAAATGTCATAAATGCCTTTCTGACACTGTCTTATTCACGAAAGCATTGTCATATTTATTATTTAATACAACTGTTGCGTGGACACGACAGACATTAAGAACAAGAAGTAAACAGTAGTCTGCTAATGTTTAGGGACATGTAACATGGCGGCGCCGCTTTCAAAGCAAGGTACAGTGTTATTCTCTAGCGCCACCTCCTCTTATAGTATCAAAATGCCGGAAACACATTACAAACTTTATTGTAGCCAAATGAGTTTCATTACAAAGTAACGAGTAGCATTACAAAGTAACAATAAACATAATTTTAAAGAATAAAATTTTAAGTTTTTTTTTTCAACAGCATTCACTTTACATATACATCAAGAGGCAACCATGTCGACAAACGTCGACGCGACAGTCAATCTCTTACGACACATGGGCTTACATGTCTTCCGAAACTGTGGCTGTAGCTTGTTTATTCTTCTTTTCAATTCCCCAACATCAGCTTGAAGAGGAGGGACATAAATAAATTTCTTTACATGATCCCACAAGAAGAAATCATAAGGGGCAATATCTGGGGGCCTAGAAGGCCATTTTAACACACATTAGTCTGTTGCTCCACCACGATCAATCCAAATAGGGGATAGCACTGTGTTCAGATATGACTTAACATCACAGTGAAAATGTGCAGTGCCCCATCTGACTGAAGGACAAAATCCTCTGATTCTGATTGCAACAATGGTATTAGCCGGTTCTGCAACATCAGAAGGGAAGACTCTCCAGTGACAGTTTGTTGTTCAAAGAAGAAAGTCCCATAAAGTTTCTTGTGAGACAAGACACAAGAAACATTGACCTTCGCAGAATCTCGTTCGTGTTCAACAACGTTAGGCGGGTTTTCTGTTCCCCAAATCTTACAGTGGTGCCTGATTATTTTCCATTTGTATGAAATGTTGCCTTGTCCGAACAAATTATCGAATTCACAAAACCATCATCTTCGACTAGCAATGCACAGCAAAACTCGAATCTCTGGCCTCTGTCTTTAGGATATAACTTTTGGACTAACTGTACTCTGTAATGTTTCAGGTTTAATTTTCACGCAATAGCCGGCCGCTGTGGCCGGCGGTTCTAGGCGCTTCAGTCCGGAACCGCGCGACTGCTACGGTCGCAGGTTTGAATCCTGCCTCGAGCATGGGTGTGTGTGATGTCCTTAGGTTAGTTAGGTTGAAGTAGTTCTAAGTCTAGGGGTCTGATGACCTCAGATGTAAGGTCCCATAGTGCTTAGAGCCATTTGAACCATTTGAATTTTACGCAATAAACGCCACCCAGTCGTTGTTGACATTTTCAGCTCACGTGAAACTCTGCATAGAGATTTTGCCAGACTCCTTGTGAAACCTTCTGTCACTCGGTCAGTGTCATTTGCATTCACACCTGGCGGATCACTCATCTTCTTGTCACACAAATACTCAGTTTCAACGAACTTTACATTGCCAATTATACATTGCCATTCTGGTTCGTGCTGCTTTCCCGTACTTCATCTTAAATTCTCGTTGGACCACCCGTTGTACTCTTTGTTTTGTCAAATTCTAGCACACAGAAAACCTTCTCAGCTCCAGGAAGCGCCATCTTACTTATGATATCACCTAGCAACCATACATGGAACTGTTCGTCACACCTGCAATGACAAAGAAAACTTTCAAGTTTACTCTTTCATATTATGTATATTGTTACTTTGTAATGCTACCCGTTCACCCCCAACAATGTTTTAAAGAGTTCACCGACTTCTGAAAAACGATGTATTGGTCGCCCTCTTGAAATCTTGTGTGTGGTGTGGTATGGCGTCATTGGTCAAAGTTGATAGGTGGTACACCTTGGTTTATCGGATGGCATTATTGATAATCTGTTTCATTACTTCGCAATAGTTTCTCTTTTTCTCCTTGTTATTGCACAGTGTAGCGGGTGAAGGGAGTAGTACTGGAATATAAATAGCACCAACATAGCATAAGCAACCTTTACTAAGCAATATGAAAATTTCTTTTATCTTGACATTAACCGCGCTAGCCCGTGGGAACAGTGCTAATTTATAATGGATCCTGATCATTGACTAACATAAATGAATATTATTCTAAAGATCAGAATTGACGTGTGTCACCTTATATAAAGCAAGCATTTACTGAAACAACATTAAAAGGTACAATTTACCAAAACTTGACGTATGTCACCTTGAATAAAAACAAGAGTTTACTCAGACGAAATCAAAGATGTAACATAGGTAAATGTGACGTACGCCACCTTCAGGAAAACAGAAATTTAGTTACAGACAATGCCACTTTTAAGAAAACAGAAGTTTACTTAACAGAATTCAAAGATATTACATAGCTTAGACATGAAGTACGTCACGTCAAGATGTAGAAAAAATAACATCTTTAATTAAAATAATCCCAGATTATACACTAGCTGGACGTGAGGTGCAGCACCCTTAAAGAAGTCACGTATTCCTTTGCTTCACTAATTTACGTCAGTGTCAGGCTAGCTACGAAACAATCTGGTCCAAGTCGCACCAAGAATAACAGTACAATACAAATAAAACATAAAAGCAATCTGTCAGAGTTTTACAATAGTTACCGCTCCACACTGCAGCCTTAGCAATAGGGGCTTGATATCAATTAGTTCGGCGGTGTAATCAAATAACAGTTAACAGATTTTGAATAAGGAGTAAGTTTAAAACTGTGGCGTTTACAATGTCTACCGTTGATTTGATGTTAGTTAGCCTTAAAACAGGATATTAAAACCTCAAGGTAATGGTATTCAAAGGAACTAAATTACTCACCTGGTCACCTAGGCCCCATCCTCAACAAGCCGATAAGAAAGCACTTTAACTATAGTTGTCAGCACCCGCGACGAGGCAATATGCCGCTAGGCAAGGCGGAATGACGCGGACGGTACACAAATTTAAACTGAGACAATGACGAACCGTACATGACCTCAACTTAGTTCCGTTAACTTACAAGTGCGCTTCCGCACAAAGACAGTAGCAGGCTGCAAATCATTAATTAAGGAAAATACGAAGAACACAATACAGTTACCTTAGCAAAGAACTCACATCAGTAAATACAGTCCTGCGCGAATTTACAGTCACAGACTTCGCGCTAAACTACAGGTATATAAATCTTGCACAAATCAGTGACTCGAGCCCTTTCAGACAAAATTAAGTGAATGCCACTTGAAACTTATAACGACAGTCTGAAACGGTGACAAAATATCTTAACGCTAAACAATGCTAATCAAGAAGCGCCACAAAGACCAAAATTAAATTCAGTCTTATTTACGTACTGTAAATGACTGATCCTATACACGACTTTCAGCAGAAATAAGATTTAACTCATCTAAGTTAATGAGCACCACTTGCACATAGATCGTGTGTCTCAGAATAACTGACAACAACAAACGCTCAAGCATAATCGTACATTGAGATGAAAAAGTCATGAGATACCTCCTATTACCGTGTCGGACGTCCATTTGCCCGGCGTAGTACAAAACCAACAACACAAATAAGAGACAGATTTTGCTTCATACAATTAAAGTATTCCAAGTCAACTAATTATACGAAAGAAATACCAGAAAATCCTTTTCGAACATTTTTACATGTCATTCCCTCTAATCTTTCCTTCCATCCCTAATGGGAGTACCGAGCGAGGTGGCGCAGTGGTTAGACACTGGACTCGCATTCGGGAGGACGACGGTTCAATCCCGCGTCCGACCATTCTGATTTAGGTTTTCCGTGATTTCCCTAAATCGCTCCAGGCAAATGCCGGGATGGTTCCTTTCAAAGGGCACGGCCGACTTCCTTCCCCATCCTTCCCTAATCCGATGAGACCGATGACCTCGCTGTCTGGTCTCCTTCCCCAAATCAACCAACCAACCTAATGGGAGTAGAGATCCCTTATTTCCATATAAAAATAATAATCAGTATGTATACCGAATTTGTGTGCAATCGCTCCATCCGTTCTTTGCTGATGCTTTAATGTCATCCCATCCCTCAGACATAGGGGTGTGTGTATTATATATTGAACCGGGGACCTAGAAACGACGGAGAGGCTTCGTCCCAGCCGTAGCCCTCACTGGTTCACAACCCCACAACAGGCCACAGCAGTCCACCCACCACACCACCGCCCCACACCGAACCCAGGGTTATTGTACAGTTCGGCCCCCAGTGGAACCCCCCCACCCCATGAAACGTCTCATGCCAGACGAGTGTAACCCCAAATGTTTTCGTGGTACCCCCAAACGTCTGCGTGGTAATTATGGTGTATGCATATGCAGAGACAGTGTTTGCGCTGCTCAAATAGCTCTGAGCGCTATGGGACTTAACATCTGTGGTCATCAGTCCCCTGGAACTTAGAACTACTTAAACCTAACTAACCTAAGGACATCACACACATCTATGCCCGAGGCAGGATTCGAACCTGCGACCGTAGTAGTCGCGCGGTTCCGGACTAAGCGCCTGAACCGCTAGACCACCGCGGCCGGCTGTTGGCGCTGCAATCACTGACATAGTGTAACGGAGGCGGAATGAGGGGAACGAGCCCGCATTCGCCCAGGCAGATAGAAGAGCGCCTTAAAAATCATCCGCAGGCTGGCCGGCACACCGGAGCTCGACACTAATCTGCAGGTCGGATTCGTGCGAGGGACCGGCACGCCTTCCTGGTCGGGAAACAGCGCGTTAGACTGCGCGGCTAGCCGGGCGGGCGAGATAGGGGTACTAGCATTGTCTTACTGTTTCTCCCGGAAAAAGCCGGGACGTATAGGAAGATTACAGTTAGATTGTTTAAAGCTTTCCCGGTGTACTGATTGTTCCATAAAAACACGGGAGAACTGCCGGATGTCAGTAACGTCCAGCCACGATATTTCGGCGCAGAGTCTTCTGGCCATCTTCAGGTGAGTGCCACTGTAGTAGTACTGGCGAGTACGCCCTGACATCGCTATTTAAAGCCATAGTGAGGTGACATTGCGCATGTGCTGCTCAGCGTGCGCGTTCATAACAGCTCCGTGCGCTGCGCCTCGAGCCCTCCACTGTGAAAGCTTGGTTTATCGATATCAGGTCGATTTTCATCTTTATACAGATAACTACGTCGACTACGAAGTTTCTGTATAACAGGATTCCAAGCAGAGTTTAGCTGATAACCGCTATCTCGATTGATGAGAGTCTCGTTGTCAGACAATCTTATTTCCACAGATTCATTGGTAATCGAGCTCCAAAAGTTTGATGTACGGGCCAAAATTTTTGTGTCGTTGTAATTCTACATCTACATCTACATCTACATTCATACTCCGCAAGCCACCCAACGGTGTGTGGCGGAGGGCACCTAACGTGCCACTGTCATTACCTCCCTTTCCTGTTCCAGTCGCGTATGGTTCGCGGGAAGAACGACTGTCTGAAAGCCTCCGTGCGCGCTCTAATCTCTCTAATTTTACATTCGTGATCTCCTCTGGAGGTATAAGTAGGGGGAAGCAATATACTCGATACCTCATCCAGAAACGCACCCTCTCGAAACCTGGCGAGTAAGCTACACCGCGATGCAGAGCGCCTCTCTTGCAGAGTCTGCCACTTGAGTTTATTAAACATCTCCGTAACGCTATCACGGTTACCAAATAACCCTGTGACGAAACGAGCCGCTCTTCTTTGGATCTTCTCTATCTCCTCCGTCAACCCGATCTGGTACGGATCCCACACTGATGAGCAATACTCAAGTATAGGTCGAACGAGTGTTTTGTAAGCCACCTCCTTTGTTGCTGGACTACATTTTCTAAGCACTCTCCCAATGAATCTCAACCTGGTACCCGCCTTACCAACAATTAATTTTATGTGATCATTCCACTTCAAATTGTTCCGCACGCTTACTACCAGATATTTTACAGAAGTAACTGCTACCAGTGTTTGTTCCGCTATCATATAATCATACAATAAAGGATCCTTCTTTCTATGTATTCGCAATACATTACATCTGTCTATGTTAAGGGACAGTTGCCACTCCCTGCACCAAGTGCCTATCCGCTGCAGATCTTCCTGCATTTCGCTACAATTTTCTAATGCTGCAACTTCTCTGTATACTACAGCATCATCCGCGAAAAGCCGCATGGAACTTCCGACACTATCTACTAGGTCATTTATATATATTGTGAAAAGCAATGGTCCCATAACACTCCCCTGTGGCACGCCAGAGGTTACCTTAACGTCTGTAGACGTCTCTCCATTGATAACAACATGCTGTGTTCTGATTGCTAAAAACTCTTCAATCCAGCCACACAGCTGGTCTGATATTCCGTAGGCTCTTACTTTGTTTATCAGGCGACAGTGCGGAACTGTATCGAACGCCTTCCGGAAGTCAAGAAAAATAGCATCTACCTGGGAGCCTGTATCCAATATTTTCTGGGTCTCATGAACAAATAACGCGAGTTGGGTCTCACACGATCGCTGTTTCCGGAATCCATGTTGATTTCTACATAGTAGATTCTGGGTTTCCAAAAACGACATGATACTCGAGCAAAAAACATGTTCTAAAATTCTACAACAGATCGACGTCAGAGATATAGGTCTATAGTTTTGCGCATCTGCTCGACGACCCTTCTTGAAGACTGGGACTACCTGTGCTCTTTTCCAATCATTTGGAACCCTCCGTTCCTCTAGAGACTTGCGGTACACGGCTGTTAGAAGGGGGGCAAGTTCTTTCGCGTACTCTGTGTAGAATCAAATTGGTATCCCGTCAGGTCCAGTGGACTTTCCTCTGTTGAGTGATTCCAGTTGCTTTTCTATTCCTTGGACACTTATTTCATGGAATGGTCTGTGGAAATACACTCCTGGAAATGGAAAAAAGAACACCGGTGTGTCAGACCCACCATACTTGCTCCGGACACTGCGAGAGGGCTGTACAAGCAATGATCACACGCACGGCACAGCGGACACACCAGGACCCGCGGTGTTGGCCGTCGAATGGCGCTAGCTGCGCAGCATTTGTGCACCGCCGCCGTCAGTGTCAGCCACTTTGCCGTGGCATACGGAGCTCCATCGCAGTCTTTAACACTGGTAGCATGCCGCGACAGCGTGGACGTGAACCGTATGTGCAGTTGACGGACTTTGAGCGAGGGCGTATAGTGGGCACGCGGGAGGCCGGGTGGACGTACCGCCGAATTGCTCAACACGTGGGGCGTGAGGTCTCCACAGTACATCGATGTTGTCGCCAGTGGTCGGCGGAAGGTGCACGTGCCCGTCGACCTGGGACCGGACCGCAGCGACGCACGGATGCACGCCAAGACCGTAGGATCCTACGCAGTGCCGTATGGGACCGCACCGCCACTTCCCAGCAAATTAGGGACACTGTTGCTCCTGGGGTATCGGCGAGGACCATTCGCAACCGTCTCCATGAAGCTGGGCTACGGTCCCGCACACCGTTACGCCGTCTTCCGCTCACGCCCCAACATCGTGCAGCCCGCCTCCAGTGGTGTCGCGACAGGCGTGAATGGAGGGACGAATGGAGACGTGTCGTCTTCAGCGATGAGAGTCGCTTCTGCCTTGGTGTCAATGATGGTCGTATGCGTGTTTGGCGCGGTGCAGGTGAGCGCCACAATCAGGACTGCATACGACCGAGGCACACAGGGCCAACACCCGGCATCATGGTGTGGGGAGCGATCTCCTACACTGGCCGTACACCACTGGTGATCGTCGAGGGGACACTGAATAGTGCACGGTACATCCAAACCGTCATCGAACCCATCGTCCTACCATTCCTAGACCAGCAAGGGAACTTGCTGTTCCAACAGGACAATGCACGTCCGCATGTATCCCGTACCACCCAACGTGCTCTAGAAGGTGTAAGTCAACTACCCTGGCCAGCAAGATCTCCGGATCTGTCCCCCATTGAGCATGTTTGGGACTGGATGAAGCGTCGTCTCACGCGGTCTGCACGTCCAGCACGAACGCTGGTCCAACTGAGGCGCCAGGTGGAAATGGCATGGCAAGCCGTTCCACAGGACTACATCCAGCATCTCTACGATCGTCTCCATGGGAGGTGGATATACACTGTACTAGTGCCGACATTGTGCATGCTCTGTTGCCTGTGTCTATGTGCCTGTGGTTCTGTCAGTGTGATCATGTGATGTATCTGACCCCAGGAATGTGTCAATAAAGTTTCTCCTTCCTGGGACAATGAATTCACGGTGTTCTTATTTCAATTTCCAGGAGTGTACAATGTTCGGCGATTGGTGGGTTGGAGAAGGCGAGTATGCCGTTGGTGTTCCACAATGCGTTCCTGCACAGTTCGTGTTGTTTGCCCTATATATGATTTGCCGCATTCACACGGAATTTTGTAAACACCTGATTTACGCAGGCCCAGGTCGTCTTTAACGGATCCCACCAGTGATGAAATTTGGAAGGAGGGCGAAAGATGACTCTCACTTGATACTTTCTCAATATTCTGCCTATCTGTGAAGAAATATTCCCAATAAATGGTAGATAAGCAGTCAACCTGAAGGCCTCTTCCTCTTTCTTGTTCCGTCGTTTGTAGGTCTTCACCACTCTGTTCACTTGACTAGGTGAAAAGCCATTCTTCAGAAATACTTTTTGCAAGTGTTCCAGTTCCGCTTGAAGACTGTCGGCGTCAGAGATGGTATGGGCACGGTGGATCAAGGTTTTGAGAACGCCCACTGTTTGTGCTGGATGGTGGCAACTAGTAGCTTGTAGATACAGGTCTGTATGAGTGGGCTTTCTGTACACCGAGTGACCAAGTGTGCCATGACTCTTCCGTCGCACCAAGACGTCTAAAAATGGCAGACAACCATCTCTCTCTATCTCCATGGTAAACTTTATGTTTTCATGTATGGAGTTCATGTGACGGTCCAGACCATGAGGCCACACTATAAAAGTGTCGTCAACGTATCGTCAAAATACTGTCGGTTTAAAAGTGGCAGAGTCGAGTGCTCTCTCCTCAAAACCTTCCATAAAAATATTGGCCACCAGGAGAAACAAAGGACTCCCCATGGCGACACCGTCAGATTGTTCGTAAAATTCATTGTTAAATATAAAATATGTAGATTATTGCTTCATGATCAGGCATAGATTTCGAAATCATGTATTGCATTGTAAGACATACGCAGAAGCAGATTTAGACTCAGATCACAATTTAGTAGTGACGGGGAGTAGTAGGCTGAAGTTGAAGGGATTAGTCACGAAACATCAGTGAGCAGTGAAGTGGGATACGGAAGAACTAGGAATGAGGAGATACGCTTGAAGCTCTCTCAGGCTATAGATATATCAATAAAGAGTTACTCAGTTCAGCTGAAGAGTAATGGAAATCTCTAAAAAGGGCAATTACAGACGTTGGAAAGATAAACGTAGGTACAAAGAAGGTAACTGCGAAGAAACCATGGGTAGCACAAGAAATACTTCAGCTGATTGAAGAAAGTATAAAAATGTGGGAGTACAGAAACACAACTCACTTAGAAATTACATAAACAAAAGTGCAAGGAAGCTAAGACGAAATGGCTGCAGGAAGGATGTGAAGAAATTGAAAATGAAATGAGAGACTGACTTAGGATATAAAAAAGTCAAAAGAATCTTCGGTTAAATCGAAAGCAAGGGTAGTAACATTACGACTGCAATGGGAATTCCACTGTTGAAGCAAATAAGTGGAAGCAGTACATTGGAGGCCTCTGTGAAGGGACAGACTTATCTGATGCCATGATATGAAAAGAAAAAGGAGTCGATATAGAAGAGAGAGGAAAAGCAGTAATAGAATCAGAATTTAAAAGAGCTTTGGAAGACTTACGACCGAATAAGAAATAAGCGACAGACAACATTCCATCAAACTTTCTAAAATCATTAGGGGAAATGACAAAAAACGACTATTCTCGTTGGTGTGTAGAGTGTATGAGTTTGGCGACATACCATCTGAATTTCGCAGAAATGTCATCCACACAATGCCGAAGACTGCGAGAGCTGACAGGTGCGAGAATTATTGCACAATCAGATCAGCAGATCACGCATCCAAGTTGCTGACCAGAATAATATACAGAAGAATTGAAAAGAAAATTGAGGATGTGTTAGATAACGATCAGTTTGGCGGTAGGAAAGGTAGAGGCGTCAGAGAGGCAATTCCGACGTTGCGGATGATACTGGAAGCAAGACTGAAGAAAAATCAAGACACGTTCATAGCATTTGTCGACCTAGAAAAAGCGTAAAATGGTGTAAGATGTTCCAAATGCTCAGAAAAAATAGGGATAAGCTATAAGAAAAGACGGGTAATATATAATTTGTGCAAGAACCAAGAAGGAATAATAAGAATAGGATACGAAAAACGAAGTGATCGGATTAAAAAGGGAGTAACACAAGCTGTATTCTTTCGCCCCCACTGTTCAATCTATACATCGAACAAGCAATTACGGAAATAAAAGAAAGGTTCAAGAGTAGAATTAGAATTCAAGGTGAAAGGATATCAAAGATAAGATTTGCTGACGACATAGCTATCCTCAGTGGAAGTGAAGAAGAATTACAAGATCTGCTGAATGGAATAAACAGTCTAACGAGTACAGAATTTGAAGTGAAAGTAAATCGAAGAAAGACGAAAGTAATGAGAATTAGCAGATATGAGAACAGCGAGAAACTTAACATGACTGATGACCCCGAAGTAGATGAAGTTAAGGAATTCTGCTACCTAGGCCACAAAATAACCCATGACGGTCGGAGCATGGAGGACATCAAAAACCCTGGTAAAAAGGGCATTCATGGCCAAGAAAAGTCTCCTAGTATCAAATATAGGCCTTAATTTGAGGAAGAAATTTCTGAGAATGTGCGTCTGGAGCACAGCACTGTATGGTAGTGAAACGTGGACTGTGGGAAAACAGGAACAGAAGATAATCGAAGTGTTTAAGGTGTGGTGCTACAGACAAATGTTGAAAATTAGGTGGACTGATAAGATAAGGAATGAGGAGGTTCTGCGTAGAATCAGAGAGTAAAGGAATATGTGGAAAACTCTGATAAGAGGGGATAGAATGATAGGACATCTGTTAAGACATCAGAGCAACTGCCATGGTACTAGAGGGAGCTCTAAGGGCAAAAACTGTTGAGGAAGACCGAGATTGGAATATATCCAGCAGATAATTGAGGACGTAGGTTGCAACTGATTCTCTGAGATGAAGAGGTTAGCATAGGAGAGGGATTAATGGCGCTCTGCATCAAACCAGCCAGAAGACTGGTGACTCCAAAAGAAAAAGGAAAATATTTGTAGTGTGGATTGCAGGTCTGTGCGAGAATAAGTGTCAAAATGGGGACAGAGGAAGTGACTAGATTAGGTGAAATTAGTAGGTGCGAACTGGAACAGAGAGGTGAAGGAGGGCTTGGTAGCACGAAGGAGGGCTTGGTAGCACGAGGTACAAGTTTGTGTGGCACAGGAATGTGCGGAAAATAACACGTGAAAATACGCGACGATGACGCAGCTGCGAAGGTATAGGAGTAATGATACCGTCGAGTGTAAATTTGGACATAAGATGCTGCATCAACAACAGCGTAGTCTTGTAGTGGTCTGTTATGCGCGGCCGAGACGGTTGATACAGTATGCCTCGTAAGTAGAGCCTGCAGTGCGGTTTGTAAGGCGATAAGAGTAACACAGAAAAGAAGAGGAAGAAGGACAGACATTGAGTATGTAACGCAATACAAAATAGTAACAAAGGAAAACAGCACTGGATTAGGATGGAAGAAAAGCTGTCAGACAAAATCAAACAATGCAGAATCCAAGATGGAATGTAACAATATAATAAAAGGACAGCTGCTACTCATCATATAGCGGAGATGCTGAGTCGCAGAAAGGCACAACAAAAAGACTGTCGGAAAGTTAGCTTTCGGCCAAGAAGGCCTTTGTCAAAAATAGACAATATACACACCACACATGCTCACACTCACGCAAACGCAAGTCACACACACATGACCGCAATCTCTGGCAGCTAGCAAATTTGGTTGAAATTGCTGCAAACGTTTCTGAGTTATGCTTCTACGTCATCCCGTTTTCAACCACACCTCCACTCTAACGAGACGCAGGTGGTTCTTACTCCCACAGTGCTTCTTTCTAGATAGTGACATGTGAACCAAGTTTGGCTGAAATCGATCCAGTGGCTTAAGAGAAGATGTGGAACGTAAAAACATACAATGATTTTGTAGTTATATAAAAATACATGCTGGCTCGTTTTTCTAAACTCGGTCGAAATGTCAGTAATTAATTACATACCGTCCTACAGACCGGATTTTACAGGGAATATAGTTCGTCACGAAAACTAGGATATCCCAGTATCATAAGAAACCATAGTGCAACAAAACGATGTCACCAGTCCTTAGCTAAAGGTTTCCTGTGATCCAAAATAACTCGAAAATCACTAAGTGTTGCTGCTGTGTTCTGTGAGCTCTGTCGTTCCTGTGAAAGCATCACGAACATCCAATTTGAGAAATATATATGTGATAACTAATTATTTCTTGTTTGACGAAATAGCGTTCTTTTGACTCCGGAGCGGTTATTTATGAAATAATAATTCTGCTTTCAGGGAGCTATAATGAGACTATAGCGGGGCAACGTGAGAATAAAGCCGTGAAATGTATTCGAAGATGCAAATATTGACTGTCGTCAGCTGTGTAATGGAATGACGACAATGAAAATCTGGACTGGGATAAGAACCCGGATTTCCCACTTATTGCGAGCGGTCGCCTTACCATTAGCCTAAACCGAGCACGGCTCACGACCAGACCCAAGCTTCCATATGACGTCAACTACGTGTCTGCAACCTGTACTCGGACATCCATTACGTGTATTACCGTACAGGAAACACATTTTACTTGAAAGTCACTTGCCCAGTGTCGGCGGATAAAGACGATATTGCAGTGCCAGTGTTATTCCGAATTACGACGCTAAGTTCCTCCGGACATGTATGCATGTACGAGAATATACGGAAATATGCATAATGAATGTACGAGGACAAGTTGTAGACACATGGTTGACGACATATGGAAGCTTGTGTCTGGCCGTGAGTCGTGTTCGGATAGCCTGATGTTAAGGAGACCGCTCGCGATAAGCGGGAAATTCAGGATCGAATCCTGGTCCAGCACAGATTTTCATTGTCGACATTCCATTACACAGCTGATGGTTGTCCATATTCGCAACAGCGAATACATTTCGTTTATTTCGTAACGACTGTAGTCGCCGCAGTGCCTGTCCCTTCGGACAAGCACGCACGTCCAAAGAAACTTTGCATCGTGATTCGAAGTAATACAGGCACTGCAATATCATTTGCAACGCAGCTAGCTCTTTATTCGCACGAAGTAATGGCCGCTATCGACAGGGGATGTCAAGTTGATTCCGTATTTCTAGATTTCCGGAAAGCTTTTGACACCGTTCCTCACAAGCGACTTCTAATCAAGCTGCGGGGCTATGGGGTATCGTCTCAGTTGTGTGACTGGATTCGTGATTTCCTGTCAGGAAGGTTGCAGTTCGTAGTAATAGACGGCAAATCATCGAGTAAAACTGAAGTGATATCAGGTGTTCCCCAGGGAAGCGTCCTGGGACCTCTGCTGTTCCTGATCTATATAAATGACCTGGGTGACAATCTGAGCAGTTCTCTTAGGTTGTTCGCAGATGCAGATGCTGTAATTTACCGTCTAGTAAGGTCATCCGAAGACCAGTATCAGTTGCAAAGCGATTTAGAAAAGATTGCTGTATGGTGTGGCAGGTGGCAGTTGACGCTAAATAACGAAAAGTGTGAAGTGATCCACATGAGTTCCAAAACAAATCCGTTGGAATTCGATTACTCGATAAATAGTACAATTCTCAAGGCTGTCAATTCAACTAAGTACCTGGGTGTTAAAATTACGAACAACTCCAGTTGGGAAGACCACATAGCCGGCCGCGGTGGTCTCGCGGTTCTAGGCGCGCAGTCCGGAACCGTGCGACTGCTACGGTCGCAGGTTCGAATCCTGCCTCGGGCATGGATGTGTGTGATGTCCTTAGGTTAGTTAGGTTTAAGTAGTTCTAAGTTCTAGGGGACTAATGACCACAGCAGTTGAGTCCCATAGTGCTCAGAACCATTTGAACCATTTTGGAAGACCACATAGATAATATTGTGGGGAAGGCGAGCCAAAGGTTGCGTTTCATTGGCAGGACACTTAGAAGATGTAACAAGTCCACTAAAGAGACAGCTTACACTACACTCGTTCGTCCTCTGTTAGAATATTGCTGCGCGGTGTGGGATCCTTACCAGGTGGGATTGACGGAGGACATCGAAAGGGTGCAAAAAAGGGCAGCTCGTTTTGTATTATCACGTAGTAGGGGAGAGAGTGTGGCAGATATGATACGCGAATTGGGATGGAAGTCATTACAGCAAAGACGTTTTTCGTCGAGGCGAGATCTATTTACGAAATTTCAGTCACCAACTTTCTCTTCCGAATGCTAAAATATTTTGTTGAGCCCAACCTACATAGGTAGGAATGATCATCAAAATAAAATAAGAGAAATCAGAGCTAGAACAGAAAGGTTTAGGTGTTCGTTTTTCCCGCGCGCTATTCGGGAGTGGAATGGTAGAGAGATAGTATGATTGTGGTTCGACGAACCCTCTGCCAAGCACTTAAATGTGAATTGCAGAGTATTCATGTAGATGTAGATGTAGAAGAAAGCGTTCCTTGGCGAAGGTGTTCTGCTGGTGTCAAATATTGCCTCGGAATTGAGGAAGAATTTCTTGAAACTAAGACTGCAACACAACACTGGTTGAGAATGAATCACCACCTTTTCATAGACCATACAGGAAATTGGAGCAATTTGAAATGTTATTCTGCACACAGAAAGAAGGAAATGAAGATATACAAGGAGCGATGGACTAGAAATAATGTCCATCGGAACTCCATGCTATGAGGAAGTGAAGGTCAGCCGTCTAGGAATAGTTAGCTTGACAGTGAAGGTGGCAGCATATAGGAGAAATTGCAATGATGGAGAAGAAATGTGATGTAGTACACATTATTAAAAACTACAAGTGTAAGAAGTATCAAAAATGAATAAATACGAAACGAACAGTATGAACGACGAAATCAACAGTCAATGGACTGATAACTGAAACACAAGAATAACAGATTTTGTTGGGCTATAGAACTCGTCGTAGAAGTATAATGACAAAAATATTGTAAACTGAAAAATTTTCATTTAAGTAATTGTAGCTAATATCATCTCCTAAGAAGTGAGTTTTAATTTCATTCACTTAACGGTATAATCATATATCTCAAGGCTCTATCAGTTCATGGGTATTCCACTACTTTACGCCAGCGCAGCAGCAGCCAGCCGTAATCGGCTATCAGGAAGCGGGTCGCACCTGGAACTGCCATCAGAATAATCACGCCATTACGTCACTTTATAGCCAGACTCCTAGTTATGCACCACACGGCCAACCTTCCGCTAGGCTAGGAGCACGAGAGAGGAGGAGATAGGAGGAAATTTTTTGCGTCTTACTGTGACCTTACTATGATGCGCTTCCACATGCAATTCATTTCCACCAGGGTCATTTTAAAAGCTCTGCACACTGTAAGACAGAACTGAAGAAACTAATTTACTTTAAAAAAATACCCTCGCAGCCCTAAAATATAATCTCCATTCGTGCTTATGACAAATTCCCAAAATTTTGGCAACGTCTGCCTTTTTGATAGGGCACCTTCATTGTTCAGTTGTCTGATTATTCCAGTCATCTCACTGGAAGCTTCATCAATTGTGTCAAAACGTTTTCGACGGAGTTGTTCGTTCAATTTGGAAAACAAATAAAAGTCTGGGAGTTCATATCAGGACTGGTTGGTAGATGGGGAAGTATTTCCCATCCACATTCGTCGAGCGTTTCTCTCACTGACCTTCGATTGTTGGTGTCGGAATTTTTTCGGGCGTGAAGAGTCGGTAATTTTCATCGTGATAACTGAGACTTTACTTCTGGTTCAAAATCTCGAATCTGTATTTCATCAAGTGCAGCAAACCTTTTCGGAGCTGTTCTTCTTCTGTTCGATAAAACTGAAACAATTTTTCTGCTATTCATTTACGTCCTCTTTCTGCTCTTCACTCAGGTCATGCAGAACTCATCCGGCATCAACATTTCTCATCTTTTAACTTTTCATTTATGATTTGTAAACTACAGTGACAGACATTCTGGCCTCATATGCAATTTCCTCACATGTTCCTCACATGTTTTTCGCCGATCGTCTCTCAAAATGTCAATAACGATATTGAGAGGTGTAGTCTGTTGCAATTGATGGCCTTCCACATCTTAGTCTGTCCTTAGTGCTTGCCCCACCTTCAGGCCGCTGTGGTACTGTGCTAGAATCCACTACGCTATTCCCACACACCTCTCTCAAAGCGCAGTAAATTTCTGTTGAATCCTTTCGAAGTAGGGATTCGAGTTTGATGTTGGAATGCTGGCCAATACGTGTAATCCGATCTGACTCGGTATCAGCTTCCACTCTAAAAACTTAATTACGACACAGCCATGCGAACCTGCAAACACATATACGCCTACAGCCTAGCTCACAGCTGACATGAATTTCAACTTGATCACGCCACCGTAACGGTCGGACATGCTCAGCGTGCAGGACTTCTAAAATGACCCTCGCAGAGTCGAAAGAAGAAGAAACTTACTGCAACAGTTTGATTTTTTGTAGCAAGATTAACATGGACTCTATTCCTTTCTTCTTGTGCGTGGATGCCACAATTCGTAGAAAGCGAGGAACACGCAATATTGTGTGTGTGTGTGTGTGTGTGTGTGTGTGTGTGTGTGAGCTTGGTGTGGTGAAACAAGTCCCTTTTGCCTATGAATATTTGATAAAAAATATAGTTCACGAATCTACTGTGCGCTGTGCGTCTCCACCATAACTTCTTCTGGTAGTTAATGCTTTTTGACTGTATGCGCACTGATCAGCCAGAACATTATGACCACCGACCTACTTGCGATATAAACCCGTCCAGGCTATAGCAGCGTCACCTGGCGAGGAATTATTGCTAGTCAGACACACGCACGGTGCATTTAGTACCAGTGAGCGTACTGTCCGTGTGAAGAATGGGAAGTCGTGCAGTCTATCTGAGTTTGACCGAAGGAAGACTGTGATGGCCGCAGGCCCGGCACGAGCGTTTCGGAAACTATACGACTTGTCGGGTGTTCGAGAAATGCTGTGGTGAGTGTCTTCAACACGTGGCGAAACGCGGGTGGGGCTGCCAATCCTCATAACAGATGTCGGACGTCGTAGACTAGGCAGACTGGTAAAACAGAATAGGTGGTGAACTGTGGCGGAACTAATATGAAACTTTAATGCTGGGGCAGAGTACAAGCGTGTGTGAACAGTCCTAACGAAGGGCCTCTACAACCGACGAGCCATTCCTGTGCCAATGGCAACACCGCAACTTCTGTGACTACGACTTAAATGGGCACGTTACCATCGACACTGGACGTTGGCGCAGTGACAGAGCGTTGCATGGCCTGGTTAATCCCGATACCTTCTTCATTATACCGATGGGAGTGCGCGAATTTTCGTCTTCCAGAGAAACAGCTCATTGACACCAGCACTGCGAGACGGAGACAAGCTGGTAGCGGCTCCATTGTGCTTTGGGAAACAATCACGTGGGCATCTATACGTCCAGTGGAGCCCGTGCAACTCCCCATGACGACCAAGGAGTATCGTACACTGGTTGCAGACCACTTATACCCCTTCATGACGATAATGTGTCCCGACGGCAGTGGTATTTCTCATCAAGGTAATGCGTCATGTCACAAGGCCAGGAATGTGTGGAGTGGTTCGAGGCCAGGAGTGTGTGGAGTGGTTCGAGGAAGACAGCGAGGAGTTCCCACTGATGTGCTCTTCCCCCAACTCGCCAGATCTGAACCCGATCGAACACATCTGAGACGCGATTGTACGTGGCGCCCCCCCCCCCCCCCCCCGCCCGGAATTTTTGGAAATCAGGTGACTTATGTGTACGGATGTGGTGCCAACTCCCTCCAGCGACCTACCAAGGTCTCATTGCTTTCACGCCACGACGCGTCGCCGCTGTTATCCCTGCCAAAGGTGGACATATCGGCTATTAAGTAGATGGTCGTAATGTTCTGGCTGATCAGTGTAGTCAATGATGTGAATACCAGTAGCTTCGCCTCATTTAAGTAAGAGCATAGTAAGAAAGGAAAATTCATTCCTATAGTCAGTACGGAGAAGCTGTCGTAATTTTTTTTTTATTGATTCTTTCCGTTGTCCAGACAACCAACGAAAATTATTAATCAAGCACTCAATAAAAATTGGTGAATAACTGATATATGCAATTTACATGAATAGCTAACATACCTCAGGGATAATTTTGACGAAGAAGAAATCAGAATTAAAATAGCTGGGATAGTATAAATAACCTTACATATGCTGATAATACCATACTGATGGCAGAACGTGGTGAAGACTTGGAACTCCTCTTATGGAAAGTGAACAAAGAAAGTTCAAAGGCTGGTCGAATGCTAAATGTGTAGAAAACGAAAATTATGGCAACTACACCTATCACTTCATGGAATAAAGGAGGAGTAACAATGGAAGTAGGTTCTGTGTTCAATTATCTCGGATTCGAGATACTGCGCCCACGAAATAAAGAGACACTTGTTACTTGGTAGAAAGGCAGTTTCCAACCTTGACAATGTTTTAAGGAGCAGAGACATAATTTTAACAACAAAGATCCTTGTAGTAAAGGCTATGGTCTCTCCATTAGTGGTGGTGTGATGTACTGGACCATAAGAAAGGTTGAACGGCTTAGAATAGACTCCTTCGAATTTTGGTGCTGGACGAACTCTTTAGAGTTTCCATGGACCCGAAAGAGGACGAAGAGGTCAGTATTGCAGCAAATAGAACCGGATTGCTCTTTGGAAGGTCTGACACAGTTTATGGCGTCGCAGAGAGTCGGAATCGGCCGAACGACTAGAGAGAGGGATGGATAGAAAAAGAGAGAGATTAATTTCAGCAGACCATGTATCTCCTCTCCGCATACATTTTATAGCTCACTGCGATCTTTGAGTCACCAAAATACTGTTTTTGAAAATACTGTTTTTGAAATGTGTCCCGTCGAATTGTTATAAAACTAGGGACATCGTTTCTAACTTTTTACATATCTCTCAATTTAAAGGCTTTTTCAGATATACGTAATTAGCTAATTACTAATTCCCGTAATGGACACAACAGAAATAATATCCTCCATAAACACATCAGACGGTATGTATAATTCGATCATTATACATAATTTTTCATCATATAGAATAGCAAACTACATAATAAAAATCTTTAGTCATTTAATAAAAATTGATCTTGATTCTGTCTTGGCCAATAAGAGACTGAATACACTTTTAAAGACATTCACTACACACTTTACTCATTCAATTACTTCTTTATATCATCACAATCGCTCTAGGTCATGTGGTACAGCTTCATGCTTCTTCTAACGGTCGTTGACGTGGTGAATATTGAAACTGGTGACCTGATAAACTCGTGCGACTCTAACAATAGCCCTCATCACTTGCCTGACCTTCGTCATGACGTACATGTAAAAAAAAATTTTAACTAAAACAACTTTGTAGTTATCACTGAAAACACATATCATTTAGATGAAATCATTAAGTTACTTGTACGCTGTACCACATATCGTATGGGCGGCAAAGTTTTTGGTGATGTTGCACAACTTTTGCACCATTACGGTGTGAGGAATTAGGAATCTTAGTGCATGAAACTTCAAGGAAACCTTAGAAATCTTAATAAGGGACATAATTTCGTATAAATCGAACATTCCATTAAATATGAAATATCTACATCAACACCTAAATCTGCATCTACATCTGCGTCTACACTCTGCGAACCATTCTGAACAGCACTGTGACATTTATTACAAACTTTTCCCGTTCCATTCACGTATGGAGCGCAGGAAACATGGCTGTTTAAATGCCTCTGTGTGTGCTGTAATTAATCTAGCTTCAAATACCGGTTCTCTCAATTTTCTCAATGGCGTTTCTCGAAAAAAAAAACATCCCTTTCCATCCAGGGATTCTCATTTTAGTTTCCGAAGCATCTCTGTAGCACCTACTTGTTATTTGACCTGCCGGCAACAAATCTAGCAGCCCGTCTCTGAATTGCTTGTATGCCTTCCTTAAATCTGACCTGGTATGAATACCAGGCACTCGAGCAGTACTCAAAAATAGGTTGCATCGGCATCCTATTTGAGGTCTCCTTTACAGGTGAACCACTGTTTCCTAAAATTCTCCCAATAATCCGAAGACGATCATTCACCTTTTGTACCACAGTTCTCACGTACTCATTCCATTTCATATTGCTTTGTAACGTTACGCCCAGATATTTAGACGACTTGACTGTGTCAAGCAGGGCATTAGTAATACTGTATCCGAACACTAAAGGTTTGTTTCTCCTACAATCCTAGAAATGCTTCCCTGAATTCGTTCTTTGTCTGGTATCTAGTCCACTTGACGGCTCCAAGCAACGAACTATATGTTTTTGAACTCGTCCACGTAGCTGTCTTCTTGTCTTCATAGGGAAATTCAGCTGTCCATACCGCTGGGATATATGAAACCTAAAATACCTTCAAATACCAAATGCAAGATTTTCCGATTCTCTGACTCCCTACATGGAAATTATTAGTCATACAGGAAAAAACAAACAGGACCTTTTTTGTAGGAAATTTAATGTACTTGAATTTTGAACTGGGATTTGTTTTCGCTAGAGGGCGTAGTTTTCGAATTATTCAAGATAAACGTACAAAAGTGACCCTCAAACGTATTTTCCATGAATAATTCTTAAACTGTGGCCTCTAGCGAAAATTTGTCACAGTACGAAATTTAACCGCATTAAATTTCCTACAAAATGATCCTATTCATTTTTTCTGTATAACTAATATCTTGTGCATAGCGAGCGACAGAGTACAAGATCTTCCATGTGAAATTTGAAGGCATTGTGGGTTGCATAAAACCAGCGGTAGGGGCAGCAGAATCACCCTGTTTATATATTTTAGAGTCGTAACTATTAACGTGTTCAGTACAATCTAGCGCGAAAAAAATCTGTAAGTTCTTCCTTTTCAATAGCCGGAGCAATCTTGTCATGTCTTTCGATCTGATCTGACTTATTGTACAGGTTGTCGCCTAATATTTATTGTAGTTTATTGGTTGTATAGCTAGCTACTTTCACTTAATGTAACCTGCAGAAGTTCACTGTCTATTAGCAAAATATTTAATTTTTTGTTTGGTTTTAACGACCTTTTAGCATAACTAGTGACTTCCTCATTGTGTCTTCATTCTTGCCAGAACCTCGTAGTTCTTGGGCTCCTCCAGAATCTCTCTGACTTTAATTTTGATCATGGTATCCGTTCTATGATCTTGCATTATTTTTCTATCTTATACTGCTGTGTATGGATTTTTTCCTACACTACAGATGTTTTCCAAGTCCTCCCTGCCTTCTTTATCCAATTGTTCCATGTTAAGTACGCTGCATTCCACATTTTCTCAGGCATGATGGTGTCATCCATCCTCGTCATGTGGTTGCCAACTCTCAATATTCTAATCCATATAATGCATGAGACTGGCTCCACAATTGCGTACAGGTTTATCTTGACCATCTGTGTATCCAGACTTCACTTTCTTTTTTCTTTGTAACCCCTATGTCTCTTAAGATCGTCCCTCCTCTTCTTGAGCCAGATACAGGCTCACCTCGCCACTGTGGACGTCTCCTCCGTTGTACAGTAGTGGAAATTATAAATACAGGGTTCCACGAATGTAGTAGTGCAATATGTGAGGCATAGATGTACAGAATTTACTATGAAAATAGTCGATACATATAAGACATACAGTCATGACGGAATTATATAGTTTCTTTCATAAGACAAGCAATAAAGTAAGGCGTTTATTTTTCCTGGATGGAAAGTGGCATAAAGAAACTCACTGTTGCGTTGTACCATTGGTAGTATTTTTTCCAAACTCCGTTCTTCCTAATTACCTCAAAAATTTTCATTGGCATTGGCTTTTCAGGGTTTGTAGTTCTTGCTGTGAAACTGTCACCCACACTGGCTTTTCAGGGTTTGTAGTTCTTGCTGTGAATCTGTCACCCACATTGGCTATTCAGGGTTTGTAGTTCTTGCTGTGAAACTGTCACCCACTCTTCTCGTATCACTCTTTTCAGCTCACATACGGTTGGTTGGTTGTTTGGGGTTTAAGGGACCAAACAGCAAGGTCATCAGTCCCTTGTTTCAAATGTGGTCCATTCCGCTAATGTGACATCTCAGGAAAGTCAGAACAATAAAAGGGAAAAGACTAAAAATGTAAAAGGGCAGTCATGTTGTCAATGGTAAAAACAAAATGAGGGAAGTCAGCAAGAGAACGAACCCAATGCTATGCTGAAGCAGTATAGGCAAGACCACCTGTGACTTAAAAGGTGCAACCGCTAGAATGTAGAAGTATGTATGGGAAAAGGAGACTAACCAATCCTTTAAAAAAAGGGGGTAAAAACAGAGTAAAAGGGGAAGAAAAGAGCATCTCGGTCAGGGAGGTGAGTCGGGAATCTCTAAACACGGCTTACAGACCACCTGTGACTTAAAAGGTGCAACCGCTAGAATGTAGAAGTATGTATGGGAAAAGGAGACTAACCAATCCTTTAAAAAAAAGGGGTAAAAACAGAGTAAAAGGGGAAGAAAAGAGCATCTCGGTCAGGGAGGTGAGTCGGGAATCTCTAAACACGGCTTACAGTGGGAGACACCCAAACACTCACCGCTCTGCCCCAACACCAGAGAGAGATTAAAAACCTTAAAACTGAGAATAAAAACCACTTTCCCAGAGGAAACCGAGAACCAGAGAGACCATCCGTGAATCGTCATCCAACATCAAAGGTAAAGTGTGGGGGAGTCTGTACTTAGCACGCAGAGCCAAAAGAAGGGGGCAGTCAACCAAAATGTGGGCGACTGACTGGAAGGCTCCACAACCACAAAGTGAGGGTGGCTCATCAAGCAAAAGGAAACCATGGGTCAGTCTGGTATGGCCAATGCGGAGACGACACAGTGTGGTCGAGTCCTTTCGGGAGAGGCGAAAGGAAGAGCGCCACGGGCCTGGTGTCACCTTAATCGCACGACGTTTATTAGACATGAGAGTATCCTCCCAAGAATTGGCCCATGACTGTGCCAAGTGGGATTTGATGTGAAGCCGTAAATACGCTGCAGGAGGGGTTACAGAAAACGGGGGGTAAGTGACCGCTCCCCCAGTCAAACGATCAGCGAGCTCATTACCTGGGATACCCACATGGCCAGGGACCCAAAGGAAGTCAATGGAACAAGCAGCACGGTGAATATCAGCGAGATGGTCATGGATGGCAGAGACCAAGGGATGGCGCGAAAACCACCGGTGGTAGCAAGAAGGCCACTCATCGAGTCCGTACATAACAAAACGCGGTTGTGTTGGGACTGTTTAATAAAGGTAAGGGCCTGGGAAATTGCCATCAATTCCGCAGTAAACACCCCTCATGTAGGTGGCAGCAGATGATTTTCCGTTCCAACAGAGGACGTGAAGGCATACCCACATGATCAGCAGATTTAGATCCATCAGTGTAAAAAACAACAGCATCCCGAAACTCCCATAAAATTTGGCGGAAAAAAGAACGGAACACCCTCGGGGGGATGGAATCTTTCGAACCTCGGCGGAGATCCATCCGAATTCGAGGCCGAGGAACTAACCAAGGGGGGGGGGGGGGAGGGTGGAGGGGAGGGAGCGAGGAAGACAGGACAAAGAAGGAAGCTGAAAATCATGGTGAAGAGACGCAAGGCGGAGCCCAACCGGTAAACCCGTCTGGGGCGGGAGTCGGGTGGGCGACGTCCATGGTCTGGGAACAGGATAGAATAGGAAGGATGAGTGGGAGAGGAACGGATAGCGAGTGCATAAGACACCAGAAGCTGGGACCGCCGAACAGAAAGGGGTGGGGGGGGGGGGGGAATCCCAGCTTCAACCAGGAGACTATCAACAGGGCTAGTAGGGAAGGCACCGGAGGCCAAACGGATACCATCATGGTGAACTGGATCCAGCACGTGCAGTGTGGAAGGAGCAGCTGAACCATAAACTTGACAACCATAGTCCAAGCGAGACAGGAGCACGATAAAGACGGAGAAGGAGGGAACGGTCTGCACCCCAAAATGGTTCAAATGGCTCTGAGCACTATGGGACTTAACAGCTATGGTCATCAGTCCCCTAGAACTTAGAACTACTTAAACCTAACTAACCTAAGGACATTACACAACACCCAGCCATCACGAGGCAGGTCCGCACCCCAAGAGGAGTGGGCAAGGAAGTGAAGGACATTGAGTTTACGGAGGCATCCTACCTTCAGAAGTCTGATATGGGGCAGCCAAGTGAGCTTGTTGTCGAAAAGAAGACCCAGGAAACGAAACTGTGGGACCACAGGCAATCGTTGTGCATCGAGATAGAGCTCTGGATCAAGGTGGATCGTAGTACGGTGACAGGAGTGGACCACCCGCGATTTTGAAGGAGAGAATTGAAACCCTTGTGAGAGGGTCCATGCAGAGGCACGCCGTATAGCTCCCTGGAGCTGCAGTTCTGCAGATGCCATCGAGGAGGAACTAACCCAAATGCAGAAATCATCCACATACAGGGCAGGGGCGACCAAAGGACCGACAGAGGCCACAAGTCCATCGATAGCAATGAGGAAAAGAAGGACACTCAAGACATAACCCTGTGGGATGCCCGTCTCCTGGGTCTGTGGAGAACTAAAAACAGTACCAACTCGAACTCTGAATGACCGATGGAACAGGAACTGGCGGATAAAAATCGGGAGTGGGCCCCGAAGACCCCTCTGATGAAGGGTAAGTAAGATGTGATGGCGCCAGGCCGTGTCATTGGCCTTGCGAAGGTCAAAAAACACTGCAACCAAATGGCGGCACTGGGAAGAAGCCTGCCGAACTGCGGATTCCAAGCGAAGTAAATGATCGATTGGAGACCATCCCTCTCGATAGCCACACTGGTAAGGGGACAATAGATCCCGAGATTCGAGGACCCAATTGAGCTGACAGGCTACCATCTGTTCAAGTAACTTACAAACAACATTGGTCAGACTAATTGGCCGATAGCTGTCAACAGATAGGGGGTTCTTACCAGGCTTAAGGACAGGAACCACGATGCTATCCCTCCACTGAGAAGGGAAGTCACCCTGGAGCCAGATACGGTTAAACACCCAAAGAAGATGTTGCCGTTGTGGAGCACTGAGATGTTGAAGCAGTTGGTTATGAATGGAATCTGGGCCAGGGGCCGTATCATGAGAAGAAGATAGAGCAGAAAGATATTCCCATTCAGTAAAAGGTTCGTTGTAAGATTCTAACTCACAAGGGGTAAAACATGAGGTGAAAGCTTCAGCCCACTGTATCTGGTGAAGGAAAGCAGCTGGATAGGAGGCTGATGCTGATGCCACTGCAAAATGGGTCGCAAGATGTTCTGCAAGCCGTACAAAGGCCATCTGGGAGGTGAAGGCCTGGGACGGTGGACTGCCGATGGCAACCTTGGAGAGAGCGAAGTGTAGCCCATGCCCGTGACAGAGGGACAGTAGAACCAAGGGAAAAAACGAATCGATCCCAAAATATCTGCTTGCTCTGTTTGATTAAACAACAGTCTTTAGCGCGGACGCGTTTAAAGGTAGTAAGGCTGGCTACGGATGGGTGCCTCTTAAAGTGTTGCAAAGCTCGACGGCGATCACGGATGGCAATGGCAATGGCCGTTCTCCACCATGGGACTTGCCGGCGACGAAATGGTCCAGATGAGCGCGGGACAGCAAGGCTAGCAGCGCGAACAATCGCGTCAGACACGTCACGTAGGACATCATCAATACAACCCGACAAAGAGGGAGAAAACACGACCTGTGCAGTGTATAGAGGCCAATCGGTGCGTTGGAAAGACCAACGAGGTAACCTGTCCATCGGGGAGCGGGAAGGGAGCGAGATAATCAACGGGAAATGGTCACTATCACAAAGGTCGTCGTGTGGCGACCAGTGTAATGAAGGGAGGAGAGAGGGAGAAGAAAGAGAAAGATCAATGGCAGAAAAGGTACCATGACCGGCACTGAAATGAGTAAGGGATAAGGGAGCCATCATTAAGAAGGCACAAGTCGTGGTCTGCAATAAACTGGTCTATGAGAAAACCTCGTCTAGATGGAAAGGCACTGCCCCACAAGGGATGATGAGCATTAAAATCCCCAAAGAGGAGGAAGGGAGGAGGAAGTTGCTGAAGAAGGGCAGTTAATGCAGCAGGTGTAAGAGTTCTGTCAGGAGGGAGATAAAGATTGCAAACCGTGACCGCAGAGTCTAGGTGGACCCTAACAGCAACCGCTTCCAATGTAGTTTGAAGAGGAATCCACGTGCTAGCAATGTCTGTACAGACCTACGTACAAACGCCACCAGAAGCCCGCAGGGGTCTGACCCGATTTCGACAGAAAACGTGGAACCCTCGGAGGGTCGGTGAGTGAGCATCAGTAAAATGAGATTCCTGGAGAACCACACAAGCTGCAGAGTAAGACGAAAGAAGGGATTTCAATTCCGGAAGGTGACGATAGTATCCATTACAATTCCATTGGAGAACCACAGAACGATGATTTAAATGGGGGCTGAACACGCTAAAGCCAGTCATACCATCGGGTCCCCACCAGTCACTGACAAGGAGGGGGCGACATCCATGAACGACAGGTCAGAATCCGGTTGTGAAGTCGGGGATGGGACCTCTGGTGACACCAGAGGCTCTTTGTCCTGGGACTGCAATAAACTGGTCTATGAGAAGGCTGAGATCGAGGAGGGCTGTGTGGCATAAAGGAGCCAGCTGCAGCAAGATCAGGAACAAAGAGACCGGGCGACCTGGGGACCGACAGACCGCGGCTCTCGCGGTCGTCGCGCAGCAGCAGACCTTTGGCCTGGAAGGTGCCAGGAAGGGGCATCCCGGGAGAGGCGCCCCTGACCGGCAGACGCCGAAGGAGTGGGACACTTCTCTGGCTGGGGAGGGGGAGCAGCGCCCAGAGGAGAAGGTGTGGGAGCCGCAGGGGGCAGGACAGGGGTCCGGGATGGGGGTAAGGAAGGGGGAGGAAGGGGTGAAGATGTAACCAAGGCATAACTAGATGTCATGGACACAGGGTGAAGACGTGTATACTTCTTACGGGCCTCTGTGTAGGTTAAACGATCGAGGGACATACTCCTGTACTTTCTTTTCCTTCTTATATACTGGGCAATCTGGTGAACGTGGAGAATGACTACCATGACAATTTACACACAAAGGATGGGGATCACAGGGACTGCCCTCATGGAGTGGACGTCCACAGTCACCACAGAGAGGGGCCTGTGAACAGCGGGAAGACATATGTCCAAAACGCAAGCACTTGAAACACCTCATAGGAGGTGGGATGTACAGCTTCACATCACATCGATAAACCATAATCTTAACTTTCTCAGGGAGGGTATCCTCTTCAAAGGCCAGGATAAAGGCACCAGTATCAATGCGATTGTCTTTAGGACCCTTCTGAACATGCCGAACAAAGTGAACACCCTGCCGTCCGAGATTGTCCCTAAGTTCCTCATTAGTTTGAAGGATGAGGTCCCTGTGAAAAATCACACCTTTTACCATATTTAGAGACTGGTGGGGGGTAATGAACACAGGAATCGTGCCAAGATGGGTACAAGTACGAAGGGCCGCAGATTGGGCAGCAGAAGCAGTTTTTATCAGCAACGAACCAGACTTCATCTTGCTCAGGGAGTCCACTTCGCCAAACTTGTCTTCAATGTGTTCCACAAAGAATAAAGGTTTGGTATTGGTGAAAGTATCTCCATCGGTCCTGGTGCAAACTAAATAACGGGGGAAAGGTTTCACCCCTAGCTGACGAGCCTGACCCTCTTCCGAGGGGGTAGCCATGGAAGGGAAGGCCGAAGGGGCAAGAGAAGCAGCACTTGAAGAATCAGTTCCACGCAGAGAGATGGCCGCAGAAGAACGGCCAGAGTTCTGGACCCGTATGCGTTTCATTTGCATAGCGTCCGCCCTGATACCACCCACTCCGATTAGGGGCTCTCTCCTCATGGGCGCCACCCAGCCACAGCAAGGGCCGTCTGGCACGGCGGCAGTTGCCGGGAGTTCCGATGCTCCAGGAAGACGAGCAACCACTCCAAGGCATGCATGAGGTCACAGCTCAGGTACCAGAAGTGTGATCCCTGTGTGTTCAGGGGGCTCAACCAAAACCGTGCTGGCTATGCACCCTAGCATCATACAACGACGTGAAAGAAAAAGGTCGAATGCACTAGGAGGGCAAACGTCGGAGACACTAGGTAAGGTGCTCTTCCCCAAATGGCTCACACTACGGAGGAGAAATTTTGTAATGGAGGTCAAACCCCAGAGGGGGACTAGGGAATGCCAAAAGGAGGAGATGATTACGCAACAAAGCCGAATAGTAAAACCCATCAGAACCAGGAGGATAGCGGGGGCCAACATAAGCAAGGACACCAAGGGAGGAAGAGGAGAGGGCGACGGGAAGGAGCAAGGAGGGGAAAGGAGGGGGAGGGGAAGGAAATGCAGCCTTGCAGAGAAAGAAGGCTGCAATAGCTCGGGGCCCCGTGCTCGCCACGCACGTAGCCACAAAAGAGTTGTTGACCCCCTGGGGGGAGCTCACATACGACCTCAAATGACCTTCCATTGCAATAAACACGCCTTGCAGGCATTCCCCAAAGATTTCCCGTTTGGTTCAAATCTGGGCTACTTGCAGACCAAGGCAAGCCATCTATATCTTTATCTTCAGACCACTTTTTGGTTGTAGCAGAAACATGCACAGACACATTATCTAGTTGAAACGTTCATCCCATAGGGACTCATACATTCTCATCGATTCTACCTCTAGCCTCTCAGTGTACGTGTTAGCGTTCATTCTAGTCTTCATCCAAGCAATATGTGACTTATTTTTAGTGCAGAAGGCTGCCCATATTGAGAGATGGTTATGAGACGCTTGTGAGGAACGGTGTCGAAAGTCTTCAAAAAATCTAAAAATATGGAATCAATTTGACGTCCCCTGTCCATAGCACTGATTACTTCATGAGGATAAAGAGGTAGTTGTGTTGGACAAGAACGATGTTTCCTGAATCCGTGCTGACTGTGTGTCAATAAATCGTTTTCTTCGAGGTAGTTCATAATGTTCGTACACAGTACATGTTCCAAAACCCTACTGCAAATCGACGTTAGTGATATGGGCCTGTAATTGAGCGGATTACTCCTATTTCCTTTTTTGGGTATTGGTGTGACTTGAGCAATTTTCCAGTCTTTAGGTACGGGACTTACTGTGAGCGAGTGGTTGTTTATAATTGCCAAATATGGAGCTATTGCATCAGCATAATCTGAAAGGAAACTGACTGGTGTACAATCTGGACCGGGGGCCTTGCCTTTATTAAGCGATTTAAGCTGCTTTGCTACACCGAGTATATCTACTTCTATGTTTCTCATCTTGGCAGTTGTTCTTGATTGGAATTCAGGAATATTTACTTCGTCTTCTTTGATGAAGGAGTTTCAGAAAACCGTGTTTAATAACTCTGCTTTAGTGGCACTGCCAACAGTGACTTCACCGTTGTTATCGCGCAGTGAAGGTACTGATTGTGTCTTACCACCGGTGTGCTTTATGTATGACCAGAATCTCTTTGGGTTTTCTGCCAGATTCCGAGAAAGAGTTTCATTGTGGAAATTATCAAAAGCATCTCGCATTGAAGTTCGCACTATCTTTCGAACTTCTGCAAAATTTTGCCAATCACGGGGATTTTGAGTTCTTTTAAATTTGGCATGCTTTTTTCGTAGCTTCTGCAACAGCGATCTGCCCCGTTTTGTGTACCATGGGGTATCAGCACCATCACTTATTACCTTTTGGTGGGCTAAGAGCCTGTGGCAGTTTTCAACTGTACCGACAGTGGAAAGGCATATCATCTCGGGCATATGGTGTGTTACATGGGTGAACTTATTCGTCCTGAATCGGCTGTCTGACGTTGCACAATTCCAGCACGCACCGTCGTTCCTTTGAGTCAAATTGGTTTGGCCAGACCAGCGAATGGGTGCACCTCACACTGAAATCTGCCGGGATTTCAGGGCTGTGGTAGGAAGTTCTCTGCGTTTTGATAATCAGAACGTCAGACCGCATAGCTTGTATATTGTTGTGGACGCGTGAGATCATCACAGCTGCTGCAGCTACCGCTCCTCGCACACAGTGCGCCGTTTTCTGCTGCCGCCTGAATCAATGTGAAACATTAAAGTACTGTTGTACCTCAATAATCCTGGGTTCGCTGTGGGGCGGCGGTGGAGTGAGTGGACTGCTATAGCCTTCTGTGGGGTTGTGATCCACTGAGGGCCACGGCGGGGACGAAGCCTCTCCGTCGTTTCTAGGCCCCCAGTTAAATACACAATACACACATAATACACTGTTGCACAGGCTTAGGGTTCTTAAATGATATTCACAGCCCCCTTTTCTCAGGTGAACCATATTTTGTAGCACAAGTGATCGTAGTTGATTCCATTTGAATAGATTTGGCCTTCACAGTGGATGCATGTAAACAACGTCAGATTGCGTTGTAAAAGGGATTAATGCAGGGGAGAATTTGTATGGATTCTAGCCCAATGTATACTCTGCCTGTCAAAGACCATTCATTATCTGATTTGTGTTTATCATTTTTGTGTAAGATTTAACAGCTATGCGATCTGAAGTTTTCCCGGCGTATTTCCAATTTTACAGTGCGGATTGTCTCCCCAATGTATGATTTTCCGCACTGACAGGGAACTTGATAGCCCTGTGAAGATGGTCCATTATCTAAACCGGTAGTGAATAAATGTACTGTAAGGCAGCACAGTGTGTATCATGCATTTCTCCAAGTAAATCGATGCTGTTGACAGTTGCCTGAAATTTTTTTTATGTGATTTAGAGAAATCACGAAAATCTGGATGGCCGGACGGGGATTTGGACCGTTTTCCTCCCGAATACGCGTCCTGTGTTACTCCACTTGGTTTTAACCAAAGAAGACAATACAAATAGGGGAGAAATACGATAGAATTTGATATTCTACTCAGCCGTTCATATGTTTGAAACAACAAGCCTTTCTTGGAAGTAGAGTTATTACAATTAGCAAATCACGCCTTTTACTTATGCTACACAATCGAAGACGATAACAGTAGGCGGTGAGCTGTCACGTAGAGATTACTGGAAAAAACGTTCACGCCACGGTGGTGCATAGAGTTCGTCCGTCTTTGCATATTGAGTCATTGAGTTGCTACCATGTGTATTTAGATGAATGTTCCTTCAGAGATTAGATTAATACTAGTTCCATGGATCATGGATACGATATTTAGAAATGATGTGGAACGAGTCAAATTTTCCAATACATGACATAATTAAGTTAATTTAACAACATAATTAAGTTAATATAACAACTTTTTTATTTTTCGTTTTTTTTAATTTTTTTATAATTTTTTTGTTTGGTGTTTTTCTTTTTTTCTTAATTTATATCTAAAAATTCCTCTATGGAGTAGAAGGAGTTGTCATTCAGAAATTCTTTTAATTTCTTCTTAAATAATTGTTGGTTATCTGTCAGACTTTTGATACTATTTGGTAAGTGAACAAAGACTTTAGTGGCAGTATAATTCACCCCCTTCTGTGCCAAAGTTAGATTTAATCTTGAATAGTGAAGATCATCCTTTCTCCTAGTATTGAAGTTATGCACAATGCTATTACTTTTGAATTGGGTTTGGTTGTTAATAACAAATTTCATAAGAGAGTATATATACTGAGAAGCTACTGTGAATATCCCTAGATCCTTAAATAAATGTCTGCAGGATGATCTTGGGTGGACTCCAGCTATTATTCTGATTATAGGCTTTTGTGCAATAAATACTTTATTCCTCAATGATGATTAACCCAAACTATGATGCCATATGCAAGCTATGAGTGAAAATAGGCGTAGTAAGCTAATTTACTAAGATGTTTATCACCAAAATTTGCAATGACCCTTATTGCATAAGTAGCTGAACTCAAACGTTTCAGCAGATCATCAATGTGTTTCTTCCAATTTAATCTCTCATCAATGGACACACCTAAAAATTTTGAATATTCTACCTTAGCTATATGGTTCTGATTAAGGTCATACCATTTACTGTACGGAACTGTATGTACTGTGTCTTATCAAAATTCAGTGAGAGTCCATTTACAAGGAACCACTTAGTCATTTTCTGAAAGACATTATTGACCATTTCATCAGTTAATTCTTGTTTGTCAGGTGTGATTACCATACTTGTATCATCAGCAAAGAGAACTAACTTTGCCTCTTGATGAATATAGAATGGCATGTCATTAATATATATTAAGAACAACAAAGGACCCAAGACCGACCCTTGTGGAACCCCATTCTTGATAGTTCCCCAGTTTGAGGAATGTGCTGATCTTTGCATATTATGAGAACTGCTTATTTCAACTTTCTGCACTCTTCCAGTTAGGTACGAATTAAACCATTTGTGCACTGTCCCACTCATGCCACAATACTTGAGCTTGTCTAGCAGAATTTCATGATTTAGACAATCAAAAGCCTTTGAGAGATCACAAAAAATCCCAATGGGTGGTGTTCGGTTATTCAGATCATTCAAAATTTGATTGGTGAAAGCATATATGGCATTTTCTGTTGAAAAACCTTTCTGGAAATCAAACTGACATTTTGTTAGTACTTCATTTTTACAGATAAGTCAAGCTACTCTTGAATACATTACTTTCTCAAAAATTTTGGATAAAGCTGTTAGAAGGGAGGTTGGACGGTAATTGTTGACATCAGATCTATCCCCTTTTTTATGCAAAGGTATAACAATAGCATATTTCAGTCTATCAGGGAAAATGCACTGTTCCAGAGAGCTATTACACAGGTGGCTGAGAATCTTACTTATCTGTTGAGAACAAGCTTTTAGTATTTTGCTGGAAATGCCATCAATTCCATGTGAGTTTTTGCTTTTAAGCAAGTTTATTATTTTCCTAATTTCAGAGGGAGAAGTGGTTGAGATTCCAATTGTATCAAATTGCATAGGTATGGCCTCTTCCATTAACCGCCTAGCATCTTCTAATGAACACGAGGATCCTACTATATCCACAACATTTAGAAAATGATTATTAAAAATATTTACAACTTCTGACTTTTTGTCCATAAAGTTGTCATTCAGTTTGATGGTAATACTGTCTTCCTGTGCTCTTGGTTGACCTGTTTCTCTTTTAATAATATTCCAAATTGTTTTAATTTTATTATCAGAGTTGCTGATTTCAGACGTGATACACATACTTCTGGATTTTTTAATAACTTTTCTTAATATAGCACAGTACTTTTTATAATGTTTGATAGTTTCTGGGTCACTACTCTTTCTTGCTGTCTGATACATTTCCCTTTTCTGGTTACAAGATATTTTTATACGCTTAGTAAGCCATGGTTTGTTACATGGTTTCTTAGGAGTATATTTAAGTATTTTCTTGGGGAAGCAGATTTCGAATGCATTTACAAAAGTGTGATGAAATAAATTATATTTTAAATTGGCATCAGGCTCACAGTACACCTTATCCCAGTCTAACTGCTGTAGGCTCTCCCTGAAATTTGCAATTGTTAAATCTTTGATTGAACGTACTACTTTGGAGGACTGTTTAGTACTGCTGAATGAAGCTATGTCATATATTGTAACTAGCTGTGCACCATGATCAGAAAGACCATTCTCAACCGGCTGAGCATTTATCTGGTTAAACTTATCTTGGCCTATAAAGAAGTTATCTATCAGTGAGCTGCTATCCTTTACCACCCGAATAGGAAAATCAATAACGGATGTCAAATTGAAAGAACCGAGTAATACTTCAAGGTCATTTTTCCTGTTACCTTCTTTCAGAGAATCTACATTGAAGTCCCCACAAATAATTTGCTTCCCCCTGTCTGACAGGTAGCACAACAAGGTGTCCAAATTTTTCAGAAATAGATGAAAACTTCCCGATGGGGACCTATATACAGTTACAATTATAAATGTGCCTTTATTTAATTTAAGCTCACGGGCACATACTTCTATATGTTTCTCTACACAAAACTTTTTTGTTTCTATACTTTTTGCAGAATGCTAACTTTTGACATACATGGCAACTCCTCCTTTCTCCATATTTTCTCTAATTACATGTGCAGAGAGCTTATATCCACTTACATTTACCTTATCCATATCAGTAACAATGTGATACTCAGACAGGCATAGTATATCTATTTCATCCTCAGCTTCTAAATCTTCTAAACAAACCAGAAGCTCATCTATTTTATTCTCTAAACTCCCAATATTTTGATGAAATATACTTACATTATTTTTAATTATACTTTTATGAGAACCTTTCCTTATACTAACATTTGCAGTACTCTCCCGTCTGAGTTTCTCATAGTGCTTAGGCCTAGTAGGCCTAGAGAGGAGTTGTGCTGTTATTCTCATGAATGAGAGCACAAGAAAGTAGAGGGTTATAGTCAATCAGTTGCAGAAAATAGCCTGCTCCTATAGAACAGTACACACACACACACACGCACGCACGCACGCACGCACATACACAGCGAACGAAGTGGCGTGTTGGTTAAGAAAATGGGTTAATATTCGAGATACAGCGCTCTGTACAGATTTAGCTTCTTCATGGTTTCCCTAAATCGCTTAAGGAGTATTCCGGAGTGATTCCTCTGATACGTTCAGTGCCGTTTTCATTCACAATCATTCTTCGCAGTGAGCTTGTTCTGCATCACAAATGACTTCTTCGTCTACGAAACACTAGCCCTAATATTTCTTCCTTCGCAGAACAAAAGTGGGCCGCTTAATAGGAAAATAAAACAAATGCAAGATTTTTACTTACGAATCATAAAAAAACAGAAGATATCCATCCTTTTTTATTTCATTGGTGTTCTTAGAGAATAGATGTTTTCAAGGGTTTTGTATTACTGTTCTAGCAGTTGGTCGGAGGTTCCAGAATAGTGGGGAATGCTTGTTCGTAGATCACTCGTACAAAGGACTTCGTGAAAGCAGTTATGCGACAAAAGAGTGGAAGAATATTATTTTCGTCTACGAAAGTCACTCTTCAGAGTAAAAAGAAAGTGTACAATACGGGAAAGACCACCCTGTTTTATCGGAATGTCTGAAACCTGTAAAATTGAGTTTTCGAGTTTTTTTTGTTCACGAATGTCTAGACTTGTCGAACTGATGGAGTATGCTTTAACACAAAAACAAGAAAATATATCATTTTTTCAGATCAGTGATCCGGTTCTTCAATTACAATTCGCGAGTAGCGTCAAAAATTTTTAAAATGTAGATGGCTCAATATGTCTACAAAGGAACTGCACCAAAACTTTCGTGCAGTAGTGAAGAGCTGTACACAATTTTCCTTGTGAAGTATACCACTTCGTTACGAATAGTTTTCTGGAAAACGTGTGACGGTTCTTTTATTATACTACCTCTTTCATGTGCATGAGACTGCATTTGAGCCTTCATCCTCTTCTCAAGGGAAACAGAAGTAAGCAGTAAGGAATAGTTAGAATTTTTGATCGTGATCAACAGTCAGCAATGTGAAACTTTTTTTTTTCTGGTAAATAAGTGACAACGTTCGCACGTGCCTTCTCCAACTAAAGCTAATGTTGCACTAGCAACTGTCCTGTTCTAAGATTGTGTTGCTACGTGCAGCGGCTACTTTTACACAGGCTTCGACGAGATCGTTTGTGTCAGAGTACTTCACGTATGTCCTATGTTCTACAGCTACATCTACGTCTGCATATATACCCCACAAGCCGTTCTTCAATACATGGCGGGGACGGGAATGGGGCGGGGTTATATCACACCAGTGTAACTAATTTTACTTCCCATTTCATTCATGAACAGAGCGAATGGAAAATGACAGCCTTCATGCCCCTGTGCGTGCCTTGATTTCTCTTGCCTTATTCTTATGAACCCTACACGAGGTTTACGAAGGTGGTAGCGTAATGGTCGCCTAACCATCATCGACTGCAAGTTCCCAGCAGGATTTCGCGAGAACCACATAGCGCAAACAATTTAAATGGTTACTTTTTTGAAACTCCGTAATTCTCTCCCAATACGACGTAGAAGTTAAAAATTCGGCCGAATGGTGACTACAACCTTCCTCCGTAATGATGCAAATGCGAGGCGTCGTGCAACATGATCTTCGTGTTCGGCGACGCTTCAAACCACAAGATGTAGACACATGCGGAAGAAAAGGCCACAGCTCGAAAGTTCGTGTGAGGTGTAATGTGGGTTAATGATGTCACATAGGCACCAAATTTCACCACAATTCTGTCCAACGACGCCGTGGACGAGTCACACTATACGAAGGTCGTCACACCCTCCTTACCCACATCTCACCCCTTTTCTTGACGTCACGGCGATGTAGATCAGAATCGCGACGCCCAGCACTGAAATCATGTGGTTTTCTTATGGGTGGCCGAGTAAAACATTTCCCACTCATCGCCGCCCAGTTTCGACACGGAAAAAAGGTCTCAGTTGTGGCACAGAGTACAGCAGTGAACCCAACCCTTCCCCTTGTGCTTGTATTTATACACATTTCGCAGTCGCCAACTGCATTTTGTCGTGCAGTGTGCAACAGAACTGCTGATTACCTCTCCCCCCCCCCCCCCCCAAGAAGATTCAACTCTTCTCTATGGACTCGTACGTCTACAATCCCACTAAACATAATCTGATCCATTTGGAGTGTAATGCGACTGCTATTTTTACTCTGGTATACAGGGTGAAAGCACTAGGAACCGTTCAGATGCATTAGAGGAAATCTGGACACAATACGAGAGAGCAAAGAGTGTTTAAGCTTTATAAGCAGGCTGTTTATGTGTTTGTATGTTGGCGGCGCTATGTAGCGCTTTGTATTAACTGTGACACTGTGACAGCGCTGTGAGCACTCTGTTAAGAGACACTCTGTGGCTGGATGGACTCGCAGTTGGAGGTGAACAGCCAGCAGTGATGGAAGTTGGCGGTGAGTAGCCAGCGGTGATGGTGGTTAGAGGTTTAAAGTCTTAGCGCGAGCGGACGATCTCGGCGTGTGGCCATCATGGAAATGTAATTTGTCGATGATTATATAATTTTTGGAACTGGATGTCTTGGACTATTATATAATTTTTGAACTGGTTGTCACATTATTAAGATAAATACATTGTTTGCTCTGCAACAAAATCTTTCCTTTGCTAACCATTTGCCTATTAGTAGTAAGAGCCTTCAGTAGTTACAATCTTTTATTTAGCTTGCTGTATTGCAGTAGTTCGTGTAATGAAGATTTTTGTGAGGTAAGTGACTTATGAAATGTACAGTTTATTGTTAGGATTTCTACTAATTCAGGGCCATTCTTTTGTATTAACTATTTGAAGTCAGGTGTTTGAGCAGTCAGATTGCGTTGCACTAGGATATTGTGGGTCTGTGTTGAAATGATAAAATAGCAAAGACACAGTACGGTCAATTTCACTCAGCAGTTTAAGTAAAAACATAATAAAGCATTTTCATCTTCTCTGTTATATTTCAAAATGGTTCAAATGGATCTGAGCACTATGGGACTCAACTGCTGTGGTCATCAGTCCCCTAGAACTTAGAACTACTTAAACCTAACTAACCTAAGGACATCACACACACCCATGCCCGAGGCAGGATTCGAACCTGCGACCGTAGCAGCAGCGCGGCTCCGGACTGGAGCGCCTAGAACCGCACGGCCACCGCGGCCGGCTCTCTGTTATTTCACCTTAAGTAAATATATAATAAAGAAGTTTCAGCTTTCTCGTAATCTGATCCACTAGCAGTGTAGTGCGACTGCAATTTTTACTCTGGCATACAGGGTGAAAGCACTAGGGACCGTTTATATGTATTCGACGAAATCTGGACGTGATACGAGACAGCAAAGTGTTTAAGCTTTCTCAGGCCTCCTGTTTGACTGAATGGCAAAGGATACCTCTAAGACCCCCAATCCAGCAACACATTCCGTTGTACTAGCGCCCATTTGTTAGGTCTGTTCAGAGAGACAGCCAGTCACTGACTCGCAGGCGCCTGTGTGACAGACAGCCATTTCGACACCGCTGAGCTGACAAGGAAACTCTTGAGTGCGAGGCCGCAAACTCAATCGTAGCAAGGCTCATTTGAAAGCTGCTAAGGACTCACCATGTGCATCAGGAGGGCCACAGAAAATGTGTGAAAAAATTTGGAAATTTGTCGTAATGGCTTATGGGACCGAACTGCTGAGGTCAGCGGTCCCTAAGCTTACGCACTACTTAATCTAACTTACACTAAGGACAACACAAACACCCATGCCCGAGGGAGGACTCGAACCTCCAAGAGGGGGGGGGGGGGGGGGGGGAGCCGCGCGCGGACCGTGAAAGGCGCCCTAGACCTCTCGACTACCCCGCGCGGCCTGAGTGAGGTACGAAGGCCAACATCCTATAGGATGTATGAATTATTCACAAAATGGACATCGTCAACATTCAAGAATACGTTCAAAACAAACCATAAACTTGCACCATGAACATCGAATGAAAAATGGAGCGCCATAATGATGACAAAGGTTCGCACCATCAAGATCGAAGACGAACTCATTGGGAGTTACAAACCGTGCATGATGTTCAGCCGGGTATCCACTCTTAAGACATCCATGTAAAAACACATTGGTTAAAATTGAAACAAATGAGCCCTCGGTCACAATTATTTTTAGTCTTATTGACTAGGTTTCAACACTTCTAAGAGTGCCTTCATCAGAATTAAACAAATAAAATGACCTATAACATAGTTACAAATTTATAGGGAAAAACATTTTAATGTAAAAAGCGTAAGTACTTCAAAAATGGTTCAAATGGCTCTGAGCACTATGGGACTTAACTTCTGAGGTCATCAGTCCTCTAGAACTTAGAACTACTTAAACCTAACTAACCTAAGGACATCACACACATCCATGCCCGAGGCAGGATTCGAACCTGCGACCGTAGCGGTCGTGCGGTTCCAGACTGTAGCGCCTAGAACCGCTCGGCCACCCCGGCCGGCAAGCGTAAGTACTGACTAACAATAAAAGACAGAGGCAGTACTTACATGTCACATATAAAATAATTAACAGGTCAGAAGAGCTTTAGTCACAAAATATATAAAAAGGAATGCGTTAAGGCGAGCCACTATGAGCTGCTCCTACCTTTACAGTCAGGTTGCAACGGACTGAGGCGCCCGCGTTAACAAGTGCGGGTAGGTGAACATGACATTGCATCGAGGGTGCCATCTAGTAGCCGCAGGTACAACTTGGCTACTTAATATTCAAGTGTAGACAGACGAAAATTATAATGAATATTGTTCAGTACATAATGTAAAAAGTAATATTTTGTTTAACAGCGACAGATAAAGTAACATTTTGTCTGCATCAGAGCTTAGCAGTACAGTTTGAAGCATAAAAACGTCATTATGGGAAATACAGGAAGGGCTGAATGACACAGCTTGTAGAAAGCGATATAACATGAAATACAGCTAATAAACCAATTAATAAATGAAAAATTATGAGTTAACTTAGATCAAAAAAAGACATTTCGGTAAACTGCACGAGGAGACCCGAAATTAAATGTGAAGTATTCGCTTTATACCGTTGAAGAAATTTTTATTACGCAACTGCAGCTGTTCATTGAGAATGAGACTATAACTTCGAGAAGGATATTCAAAAATCTATAATTCTTCCAGAATGTCTAGTCTACGTCCTTTCTTCTCGGTGTGCAAAATGTTGATATCGCAATTAGCTTTAGGCGCGTGACCTGTAATTAGATGATGGTCGGCAAAAGACGAATTTTGGAAGCTATTACGATTTTTTCTTAAAAGCTGTTCTTTATATTTGCTTGTAAAGGCACGTCCTGTTTCCCTATGCAGTAAGAAGAGCAGGTATCGCAGACAATCTTATAGACGCCAGAACTTTATAAAGGGGAACGAATCGATTTAAATTATGAATGAAGATTTTTTCAAATTATTATTGGTAGAAAATGCAACGTCGCAGTTGTATTTATTACGAAGAAGGTGTTGGATCTGATAGGAGATGGGTCCCATGAAAGGAATAGCGACATATTTTTTTGGTTTACATTCAATGATAGAGGTGCTGAACATAGTAACTCTTTTAGTAGTTTTCTTTTTAAGGATGTCATCTACAATGCTGGCTTTATACTCTTTATTAACTGCTATCGTTTTGAGTAAATTGATTTCGTCATTGAACATTTCATTCGAAAGTGGAATGGAAGTAGCTCGGTGAATAGCAGAATGAAATAAGGCGTTTTTATGAGACTGTGGGTGAATGGAGGACGCAGGTACGATCTGATCAGTACACGTTTCTTTACGAAAAATATTGAATGAGATTTTATTATCTTCTATTATAAGCGTCAAGTCAAGAAAGTTTAATTGGCTTGCCTCGTTTTCAAGTTCGATGGTGAAAGATATTTTTTCATGAAGATCATTGAAGACAGTAAAAATACGGTCAATACCATCAGCAGGTCCCATGTAGATGATTAAAATATCATCAACGTATCTGAAATAGGAGAGAACGCCTAGTGATGTAGCTGAAAAACAGTTAAAAAGCTTTTCTTCTAGAGAGTTGATGAAAATATCGTCAAGGATACCAGCTAAGGGATTTACCATAGCGAGACCGTTGGATTGCTGGTACAATTGTTCATTAAATTCAAAATAGTTGTACCTGATTATGACTGTGATGAGATTCATGAAGTCAGTGATTTGTTCATCTGAAAGATTTTTGAAATGACGGAATTTTTTTTTCTACGATTGTAAGCGTTTCCTGTACAGGGACGTTAGTATAAGGATTTTTGATGTCTAATGAAAACAATTTGGTGTCTGAACTGCATTCTAAATCTTTTATTTTTTGGACTAATGCGTGGCTATTGGGGACGGAATAATTGTTCTCGAAAACGAATAATTTCTTCAGAATTTCATGTAGAAATTTGGACAAATCATGGTACACGCTATTCATAATATTAGATATCGGGCGTATCGGATGGTTAGGTTTGTGGATTTTAAATTGAGACCGAAGTTTTGGGAGCTGAGGGTTCATGTTAATGAGCATTTTCTTCTGAAAAGGTTTTATTAGAAATCTTGCGTTATTGATGGCTGACGTGACTTCCGTTTGTAATTCTGGAGTTGGATCCTCATGCAGTTACGTTGCTGAACTAGCGCCTATTGCACATACGCAAAACCTATGGTATGTCAAAAGGCAAGACTGACATGACGGCACCGAGGAATCAGTGACTTCGCTGTCTCTGTACAGGATCATTTTTAAAGTACCCAACAAAGATGCATTGGTGGCACCGAGGTTGTTCTCGAACTGGGGAGCGGGGGGTTGGGGGAGAGGAGGTGGGGATTGTCTTAGAGCTTCTTTGGGGGTTTCATTCACGTATCTGTCAATGTCACATCCCTGCGATCACGCCGTAGGGGGACGCAAAACATAAACACTCTTTTCTGCCTCGGAACACGTTAAAATTTCATCGAACGGTCTCGAACAGTCCCTACCGGTTCCACCCATGTTCTTTTTTTCTTCTTTTTCTTCTGACTGGTTTCATATGCTCTGCCACGAATTCCTCTCCCGTGACAACCTCTTCATCTCAGAGTAACACTTTCACCCTAGTCCTCAGGTATTTGTTTGACGTATTCAGACCTCTTTGTTCCTCTACAGTTTATACCCTCTACAGCTCCCGGGAGTACTGAGCCAGCCGCGGCATGCCAAACCACACACGAGCCAGACGAGCGGGCTGCGTGCGTACCAAGCGTCGGCACATCGTTCTCGGAAGTATCTGGTACAGCGCGATATTTCATTTAGTATTACGGTGTGGCATTTTTCGGTCGTCATATCTCTCTTCAGTTCGGCAGTGTCGTGGTATTAAGGACGGTCACAGGCCCAGAGAATGTTTGCTCAAAAAGAGGCAATCTGTCATCGCAAGCCTTTAGAAATGAACGAAAATGACAGAAGAAATTGATGAGAATTCTTAGTATCTATTATGCCATCGCATAATCGACGGGAACTGCAGATTTGCAATGATACAACATTACCATACCAAGCAGAAATAATTTAAAGGTTTTGTTCGCAATGAAAGAGCAAAAAGTCATACCGACCCACAGACAGGATTCAGAGTTTGTACATCAAGAAGCACTTTGTTATCAGTTTGAAGGCTTATAGTGATGTGAATGTCGATGGCAGCATGTCAAGACCTCACACCAATGCAGGATGCTTTTCGATCGGTACCCCTGGGCTTTGCAGTGGCATGATAGAGGCTAGCACTAGTGAGGCGGTTGTAGGAATCTGGAACATTCTATAATAATTAGTACTGAAATACTTTAGTAAATAACTTTTACTTAACTTTGTTCTGCTACTGCACCCCAGGAACATAACTAATAACAACTATCTTTCTTGAATACAAATGACTGATTAACAAACATTAACTGGATTATACAACAAGCAAGATAACACGATTCTGGTACTATGTGCGTAATACATGCGTGAACTAGAGGTTGCGAACCTAGCGAGCTGAAGCCTATTCTAATTTGACTTCGCTCACGACCTGTAGCTGACTCGGCCGGTGCGATCTGCCAGTCTCTCTCCGTGTCATACGGCGGCGCTGCAAGCGCCAGCGAGTCCAGAGATGGTGCAAGTGCTGGACCAATATCGATTATCGCAACCTCTAGCGTGGTGTCTAACGTTGACACCACATATAGCACGCGAAGTAATCGGTGGAAAGAAAAGTAAAATTTCTGGAGTCGCACGCATTATTCCACTGTCAGTTGCAACCGTTCTAGATGCAACTGAACGAAGAGTTGGTTGGTTGATTTGGGGGAGGGGACCAAACAGCGAGGTCATCGGTCCCATCAGATTAGGGAAGGATGAGGAAGGAAGTCGGCAGTGCCCTTTCAGAAACCTCCTGGCATTTGCCTTCAGCGATTTATGGAAATCACGAAAAACCTAAATTAGGATGGTCGAACGCAGGTGTGAACCGTCGTCCTCTCGAATGCGAGTCCAGTGTGCTAACCACTGCTCCACCTCGCACGGTTTGAACGAAGAGTATGGAGATTTTATATATTACCACAAAGTACGTCAATGAGATCGTCTGGATCGGTTTTCCCATTTATAATCAGCTATTTTTGAATTCGTGGAGGAAAAAGGAGTTCAGGGACGAAAATTAGAGCATCTGGAATGGATTGCAGTCTTGCTTTTAAGTAGACTTGACCTCACACTGCCCAAAGTAAAACATTGCAAGATGAGAAACAACTTATTTCTGATCTGATGGGAATGCATCTAAAACGAAAATCACATTGTAGAAGTGAAAAATTCTAAGAAACATAATCCAGTTCCCTAAGCTCACTCGCGTCAAAAACCCTAAGTTTAAAGAATTCATCTTGGCCATGAAAAATTGCAGGGATAGTTTTCTAAATTTACACGTGCAGATGTAACTGCCTGATCTGCAATGTAATTCCCATTTTAAAGACAAATCCTTTTAAATAAAAACTGACCAGAATGCCTGCATTGTTTTCCCCAAGTAGAGTTTCCACGTCTCCATAATGCGCTTGGAAAAGTGCTACAATATTTCGATCAACGTATATGTGAGTGAAAGAACTTTTTTCATTTATGAAAATAAATAAGTCTCTATTAAGTGGCAAACTCAGTGCGAACACGTGGAAAATTAACTGCGTTTGTCCTGAAACGTCCCCTTTTTTGAACAATTTTACAGGACTGTGCTTAACCTGACACACAATATTTTTTTGCGCAACGCAATCTGACTTTCACAAAATCCCTACAAAAGAATGGCCCTGACTAACATTAAACTATACCTTTCACAAATTACTAAATCACTTACCTCACAATAATCTTCGTTTCTCCCACTACTGCAATACAGCAAGCGCCACTACTGCCAGCTAAATAAAAGATTCAAACTATGGACGGCACTAACTACTGATAGGGATAGTTAGCAAATGAAAGATATTAATAGAGAACAAACAATGTATTTACCTTGATATCATCATATATAAATATAGCAGTTCATGACAAATTTCAAAACTCCGCCATCTCTCTCCCCACATCCACCACTGCTGGCGGCTCACCTCCAACTGCCCAACGCTACGCGCTGTTCACAGTCAGCTGCCTAACACTACAATGGCGAGTATTACAACAATGCAAAGCAGCCACAGGCTGCACACAGCACAGCCAGTGATTTTCATACAGAGGTGGCGTTACCAATAAAAAAACCTAAACAGCCTACTTACATAGCCCCCATGCTCCCCACAAAAAATTTTACAAATTGGTTGGGGCAGTGGCCAATACATATTTGTTAAAATTTTGCATAATCGTAATTACAATAACAAAGAAATCAAATGCACACACTTATTGATACAATGTTGGTCAAAAGCTAAAATTTTCTTACAGTCCATAAAGACAGTCCTGATCATTCATCATAATAGTAATTACAGTTTTTTTTTTTACAAAGTCTCATTAGTAAAAGAAATTGCACACAGAAGTAGTGGATTTCCATGCAGTCTTGAAGAAGTAGTGTTGTCCTTCCAACGGAAAGACAGTGCTGACTCGTGACATGCTGACAGGTAATGGTCCACGACAGAGTAAACCCACCGCAGAGTCAGTCGAAGTTTTGAAGAGTATTGGTAGGTAGGTCATCACAGAGCAGACCCACTGTAGTCCTGGTAGAGATTACGGTACTGGTGGGCCACCAGAGGTGCAGACCCACTGCAGTCCTTGTAGAAATAATGGTATTGGTGGGTCATCAAAGATGTAGACCCACTGTAGTCCTTGTAGAGATAATGGTACTGGTGAGTCAGCAAAGACGCAGACCCACTGTACTCCTCGTAGAAATAATGCTATTGGTGGGTCATCAAAGATGTAGACCCACTGTAGTCCTTGTAGAGATAGCCAGCAGCCATCTGTTGTGACTGTGCAGGTGCACAATCACCATTGAAGAGTCTTGCGGATAATATAGCAAGTCCATAACCACCACTTGTGCACTCACAGAGTTTTTGGAATTGTCCTTAGAACCAGCAATGCTGTTATCCAGTCCCTTGCTGAATTATTAACACACGTGCAAACACTAACAGTCCCTACTTCTCACATATTGTCCATATACTATGACCAACAGAAACGTGTGCAGTGAAATGGAACTTACAAGTTACTTAATTTGATGACCTGGTGTCAATTACAATTTTATAACATAAGAATACAATTACAAAGGTACAAAATACATCATTAAAGAACATAACAATACAGATAACATTTGTAGTACAGGTTTTACAATAGTATAGAAATAAACATATACATCAGTGTTACAAAAATAATGACATAAGTACATACATAAAGATCAGAATAAATTTTGAAACATCAACTTCACACATGAGCATTAAAACAAAACAGAATAAATAATGTCTAAGCATATTTACAAGTTAAATAACATATTATTAATGCCAATTGTATTTGAGGATAACAGTATTCCTCATTATAGTGAATGTAACTTAGTATTAGAAGAGAAAAAAGGTCTATGAAACAGTACACAGAGATAGGAAGAAAACAAATACACAAGGGTACACAAACACATAGGGGGATAACACAATGGAAAGGACAGGGTTCGTGTTCAGTGTAACTTTTGGTACTGCAGTATTTTGCGAACAAAACCTGTTTTGTTCTTGGAGATCTCCCTTCGTTCATCATTATTCCCAAGAAGTCCTATCTATACCTGCTTTCTGTATTCGATTCATATTTCTTTCAAAATAATTATTTCTCAGTGCACAATACTCATTTTTGCCAAATCTGTTTCATATAACCTCCAAAGCATTCTTTCCCTATTCTCCATAGTTAGGTTCTTATATAGTCTACCCCCTCTTAAGCTAACTTAAATCTACTGAGCTCAGATATTAAACTAAGGGACGAGGCAATGCAGCAGCATAAAACAATTAACACAAACAACAATGATAAAAAATAGAAAAGGCAAAGCAAGCAGTATAAATTAGCAAAGCAAATGCAATATTACAACTAATATAAGGCAATGAGCAGCAAACAAGAAAAATAAATCTGGCTTAGCAGAGTAACACAAATTCAAATTCAACAACACTATGCCTGGCAAACAGCAGCAGAAAATGAAATACCTAAACATGACATAGCTCAAGCAGAAAAAATATTACACTAAAAATGGCCATGTATAATACCTATGTCACATCTTAACACTAGAGTGATGCATCACAATTTATTCTACAAAAGAAATTAACAAGTACTTGAAAAGAAAACTATGATTGCAGTTCCTGTGATGGTAAATGTCTTTTTGTGCTCCCTCATTTTTTTAAAAAAAATTATTATTTACTCGATCTGTAGACAGAAAATATTTATATTAGTACATCTATAAAATTTTATTTTAACCAATGCTGCAGTGCAGCTAGAAACTAGATATCAAATGAAATAAGCAATTACGCAAACCAAAGCATAACAATATCATTCAATAGTCATGTGACATTTCATAAGTTAGTAGACATTCTCTCAACTCTCGTAGAAAGACGCTTGTCATAATCAGGTGTGCAGATGTAAAAATATTTCTCGTCATTTCATTAGGCATTTCTGTAAATATCATAAATTAAGAGCTCCACAGTGTCAACATATGTTTTCAAATTCGACCGTGTCGTTTTTTGCGATGCTCTCTACAAAGGAACGTCAATAGCGAGGATAATGGCCTCTCCTTTTTTTTCTACCTGTGCCGCTGGAAGGCACACGCTAATGGCTTTTTTTCTCGGGCGGCTGTCGCCCATCTGGGTGCCCATGACGTATTACGTGCAGGTGGTCACTTAACTTTCTTACGGAAATATTTACGACAGCAGTTTCCGCTACAGTGGCAGTCTTATATAAAAATATTTCACAGGTCAAGAATTAGCGTTGCAAATCTGTAGAAACAAAATCCTATAAATATAAGTGTCCAAAAAAAATATTCGTCAGCATTGTGATACAGTCACACATTTACACACATTTCATAACCTTGAAGTACGATTCTTGGTTTCCAACAACCTTTTCCACAAGTCAGAGTCCCTAATCACTTTTCATTACTCCTTACCTTATTACACATATACATATTCGTCGACACGTCAATCTTGCGACGACACTTCACTATTTCATCGTAATAAATACATAGCATAATCAAATTCCGCCGGCCGAAGTGGCCGTGCGGTTAAAGGCGCTGCAGTCTGGAACCGCAAGACCGCTACGGTCGCAGGTTCGAATCCTGCCTCGGGCATGGATGTTTGTGATGTCCTTAGGTTAGTTAGGTTTAACTAGTTCTAAGTTCTAGGGGACTAATGACCTCAGCAGTTGAGTCCCATAGTGCTCAGAACCATTTGAACCATTTTGAACCAAATTCCCCATATAGCATCAAATTGTTCATCATAAACATACCTCAACAGCATAACACACATCGTCGTCGTAAAAATAACATCATAATACCTCAGTCAACTCTCAAAATCGTCGTAGCTTCCTCCAATAATTTCAAAACCTAAAAAAATTCTCTGCTCATGTCAAAAGTGTCATCCGCCTCAAACGCACTTCAAAAATCATGATCCCATACCAAATACATCATTCAAAGTTCTCATAGTATCACAATGGTTCCAAAAAAATATGAACAGTTCACAAAGTACTGACAAAATGCAATTTCATACATCTGAAGTTATTCAACTGTGTAATTACGTAAACATCTCTCACTAATGTAGTAAAAAAAAATGTTTATCTCTCAGTTACATGATCAGATAGCTGTGTAATTTGTGTGTTAGAGAAATATGGTACCGATGTGTAAAGTTGTATAAGCAAATACCATATTAGCTAGGGTTCCTTGTGGTTGCCACACACATGGTACACAAAGTAAGCGTGTACCCCCCTGAGGATTAATGTAATTATACCCTCAGATGTTACAGATTACAGCCCGCATCTCGTGGTCGTGCGGTAGCGTTCTCGCTTCCCACGCCCGGGTTCCCGGGTTCGATTCCCGGCGGGGTCAGGGATTTTCTCTGCCTCGTGATGGCTGGGTGTTGTGTGCTGTCCTTAGGTTAGTTAGGTTTAAGTAGTTCTAAGTTCTAGGGGACTTATGACCACAGCAGTTGAGTCCCATAGTGCTCAGAGCCATTTGAACCATTTTGTTACAGATTACAGTAATGGAATGAAATGTATCACAGAAAACTTTCTTTGTAATTAAAAAATCTTTAAAAATAAGTGTCTGAAGTATAAGATTAATCACTCAAATGCGTGTACTGTAGCGCTAAACTGTGCGTCTTGTCGCAACATAATCTCTGTGGAAGTGTCGTAGTTATCGTCCTCCGAAAGCTAAGTTCTGCAGAAGTCAATGTACTTACATCATGATAAACAAAAGTGAAATGCTTTGTGTATAGATATCGTAGTTATTACGCTTATTGTTGTGATGAAGAAAGTACTGTACAGTAACGTATTGTTGTGCCACGAAAAAGGCTGTCTCATTGTTGCTATACCACAAAAGTTACTACTAAAACATGTTTTACTTTCCAGAAGAATTCAGAAAAACTGTGCATATATAAAACAGATACACCGCAAAAGCAACAAGGTAAATTGTGTCACACATTAGTAGCGTCGTGATATAGTCGTGTAGCTGTCAAATAAACTAACCACTGTGTCACCTGGTATCTCTCAGAAAGCACCTTGAATCCATAATGTATTTGCAAGTAAACCAAAATGTTGCATTAAAATCTCATTAGCAGTACTGGTAAATGTTCTAAGTATGTGAGCCTTATAGTTGTTACGTAATCGTGCAACAAACAAGCAAGAATGTACACACACAATAACACTGTGTCGTCTGTTCACTATAACAATGCATTCTTAATTTCTGCTTAAATAAGATCTCTTGGTTCTTGACTGGATATTTAACTTCAAACATTGTTGCTTGTTAACAGATTCTAAGTCTGACAAAGCCTACTAGAAATGTGAAGTGAAACGTTTTATGGCAAAGACAAAGTTAAAAAGCAGATTATCTTTCAATAAACGGTTCTACATGTAAAATGTGGTGTAAACCTTTACTCTTCCTAGTACGCAGAGTTTCAACTTCAACGCAATTATCATGTGGTATACGTCGGATTCTGTAAGGTCCATTGCAAACTAGAAAGAATTTGTGACACAAGTGTTTCTTCTTATGTGACAATGAATGAGCTTTAATGAGAACTTTCTGACCAATATATAATTTCTTTGCATTTGCTTTACCGTGTAGTTTTTTCCTTTTGTCTGCTGCAGATTTTATATTTTTAATAGCCAAATCAATTATGTCTTTGTGTCGAAGTTTACGTGTATTCGGAAAAGGTACAAGCTCTCTGATTCTGTTCGGTGGTTTTTCATTCTTCAGTACAAGAGTAGGTGGTAAAGCGGTGGAATCATGGGGCATTTCATTCAGCACGTTTTGAAATAAGTGTAAATATCTGTCCCAATGCTGATGCTTTCTGTGACAATAAAGTCTGCAAAGCTTATTGATTTCTTTCATAATCCGTTCGGAGGGGTTACAATGTGGTGAGTACAATGGAATAAAAACAGGTTTGATTTTATGGTTGCGAAGCATGCGTGACCAAACAGCAGATCTGAATTGCGGTCCGTTATCTGAAATGACTTTAGCAACGTGGCCAACTTCACGTAAGAAATTTTTAACAAAGGCGTTGGATACAGACCGTCCAGTGGCTTTACGTAACGGTGTGAAAGAAACAAAGTTTGAAGTAAGTTCAACAGCGACTAGAACGTACGAAAATCCATTAGATGTTCTGACAAGCGGTCCCAAGAGATCAACAGCAGCAAATTCTTTTAATTTAGAAGGTATAATAGGAAACAACGGAGCACGATGTGAGACAGTAGATGGTTTCGCCTTTTGACAAAGTTTACAAATAGACAAGACTCTTCGAATTCTCTTTTCCATATTGTTAAAATAACAAGTCGTTCGAAGAATATGATAACATTTTCGTGGGCCAAAATGTGCGTAGCTGAAATGAATGTACCAAATGAGCTTATTAACAAAATCGTCAGGAATGCAAAGTACCCATAGCTTGTCATCAACAGTGCAGCGTTTGAACAGTATGTTGTTTCTAACCAGATATTAATGCCGAATCTGTGTGTGTGTCTTTTCATGCCATTTGCTTTTGATGTCTTTCCAAATCGGATCTTTATCTTGTTCATGAGCAATGTCGTTTAAAGATGTGGTGATGAAGTTTTCAAAGGCGACTTTCTGAATGTAAAGAATACTGAAATTTTTCTCGGGGTTGCCTTCTGTGTTACTTTTCTCAAGCCCAGCCGGTGCGCGTGACAGTGCGTCCGCAACAATGTTCTCCTTGCCGGGAATGTAGACTATTGTGAAGTGGAATTCTTGCAGAAACAATGCCCAACGTTTTAACCTGTCATGATTTAATTTTGAAGACATAAGAAATTGTAATGCACGATGATCACTGTATACTTTTACGTGCTTACCAGAAAGAAAGAAACGGAATTTGTTAAATGCCCAAACGATAGCTAAAGCTTCTAATTCAGTAACGGAATAATTTTTTTCAGATTTGGTTAGCACTCGGCTAGCAAAAGCAATGGTTTTCTGAACAGTAGTGTCATTTTCTGTGGCTTCTTGAAATAAATGGGCACCAAGATCGACTTTAGAAGAATCCGTGCTAAGGCAGAAATCTTGTGACAGATCTGGATGAGCTAGTATTGGCGCGTTAAGTAGCGATTCTTTCAAAGAATTGCATTCCAACTGTGCTTGTTCGTCCCAGTTCCAAATAGTATTTTTTCCAGTGAGAGAACAAAGTTTTGGTGTAACAAGAATTTGCATGTTCAGAAAACGACGGTAAAAATTTACGAGAACTAGAAAACTGCGGACTTGTCTTTTTGTGGATGGAACTGGAATGGCTCTGATTGCTTCTAACTTTTCAGGATCCGGCTGAATACCTTCAGAAGAAATAATATGTCCCAAAAACCTCACCTTTGACCTACCGAATTCAGACTTTTCCAAGTTAACTGTAATTCCGGATTCTGCAAAAATACGTAACAAACAGTTGAGGATGCGATTATGTAGTTCCCATGAAACTTCTGCTATTAGAATATCGTCCATATATAAGGTGATGTGACGTTTTAAGAACTCAGGTAATATGGAATTTAGCCCGCGAATGAATGCTGCTGAAGAAATGTTCAAACCAAAGGGAAGTTTCCTAAACTGATAACAAACGCCGAAACAAAGGAAAGCTGTGTATTTTCTACATTCTGGATGAAGTTCGATCTGATAAAAGCTGGATCTTAGATCAATGGAAGACAACACTTTTACACCATTAAAATTTTGAAGTTCTTCCAACGTTTGCGGCCTGTCTGTTTCAAGAATAATGATAGTATTGATTTGTCTCGAATCTAAGACAAGCCTGATCGATCCATTTTTCTTCTCAACAACATGTAATGGATTGTTGTATGAGCTTACTGCAGGCTCAATAATGCCCTCGTCAAGCATAGATTGTATTTCTGTTCTAACACGGTCCCTATAATGTGCTGGAATTACATATGGTCTAACACAAAATTTAGTATGCTCACGAACACGAAATTGGTATTGAAATCCCTTGATTGTTCCTGTTTTGTGAGTAAAAACTGTGGAATGTTCTTGTAAAATCTCAAAAAGGTCCTGCCTATCAGTGTCATTACAATTCTCAATTGTTTGAATTTTATTCTGAATTAACTCATTAATTTCAAATATGCCGTCGATATCATCCCTGTCAGTACTTGCAGAGTGATTGTTAGTGTCTAGTTCCGTAGAAAATTCCGAACTGTTGTCTAACAGAAGGTAAAGCCGATTAATTTCCTCGTCATGGTTTGAGAGCCAATCTTCAAATTTCAAAGCTATTGACTTACCTTCCTTCTCTAAACTTATTTCAGCATCGTGAAAGTTTAAGATTGCTTTGTATTCATTCAAAAAGTCTACTCCCAATATAATTTCCGTCGACAATAATGGAACAATAAGAAAGTTCATAGAGAAACTGTGGCTTTGACAAAAGAATTCTAAGTTGGTTTGTTGGCGTACATCTACACTTTTTCCAAAGATTGCACCTTGTAATTTAATCTTACGTAACGGAAGTGTGGGGCAATCGTTCGATTTGTTGCATTTGCTAAAGGCTGTTTCACTGATTACTGAAATGGGACTGCCAGAGTCAAGTACTGCCGTAAATTTTACGTCATTTACTGTAATGTGAATCACAGGATATGCAATGTTGTTATGTTTTACGTCGTGTTCTTGGAGTAAGATGTCCCTAATGTCTTCCATTTTTACGTAATTACTAGCTACGGCAGCTGCGTCGTTAGTGTCATAAGTACGTTTTGTGGCTGCCATCAGTGTGAGTCATTGCCTATTGTCTCTTTGTTGGCGCGCATCGTTATTGGGATTTGGAGACCTAACTTCTACAAATTCACCGTGACGAGAGGGCCCTGCCCTGTTTAAATCCCGCCAGTTCTGATGCAATTCAGGTCTGTCGTTACGATCACATCGTCTGTCGTCATGTCGGTAGTTCCTGTGGTTTCTTTCTTGTCGGTCACGTGGTGGAGAATTTCTCCCTGAATCGTAACTGCGCGCTGGACCGTTGCGTCTAAAGTTATTCTGTCTCTCGTAATAATAATTGTTTTGGTTCCCATATTGTCTGTTTCTCTGATTGTCTCTGTGATAGTCATTACCGCGGAGAGGTGATCTTTCCCTGTAATTATTACTACTCTGCCAACAGTTGTTATACGGTTGGTGTCTGTTTCGGTCACGATTTGTGTTGTGAGAATAGCCTTGTCGCGTCCAGTTATTATTTCTTTCATCGCGGAATTGCGACGGATGTGATCTGTAATTGTTGTGCTCGTGCGTTCCGCGATTGTCAGTGTCAATTTCCAGTTCTTGTAACAGTCCCTGAAAAGCCTCAATGTCTTCTTTGCAACGTCCTGCTAAAATAATATGTCGTAAATGTTCAGGTAATTTGATTAAGCAAATGCGGATGAGTTCTGAGGGGCTGTATGGGTTTGACAGGTACTGATTCTTGTGCAACATGTCTTCAAAATATTTCACAAGACTGGAGAATTCAGATTGTTCGAAATGTTTCATCATTATGATGCCATGTTTTACTCGGTCTTGTGTGGCTTGAGACCAATATGCTGAGAGGAAGGCATGGTAAAATTCTCCTTCACTGTGGCAATCGTGAATGACCGATCGCATTCTTACAGCTGGTTCATTCTCTAAATAGCCACACATAAATTCTAACCTGTGCTCCAATGACCAGTTGGGAGGAAAACAATGAGAGAATTGATGGAGCCACGCTTGTGGATCAATGTCACTGCCAGAATTCTCAAATGTTTTAAATTTACGTGTAGTAATGAACAGCTTATAGTCAAAGTCATCATGTCGGCGAGTCGCATATCGGTCATTGTTAGGTCGTGTCGGCCGTTCCATCTCAAAATTCGGTGCACATTGCCAGTTTCTTTCATAACTTCCGAAATGCCCTGTGTTATTATTTTGCGGCTTTTCCGTATTTCTAAGTCCCTCTTCCCGTATTGGGGCGCGAGTGTCCTCTGAAACACGTAATTCTTGTATTACCTGTGTCAGCTGATCTTGTACTTCCCGGATTTCTCTTTGGTGTTGCGTATTAATTTGATTCAGATTTTGTTTCAGTTTCCTAATTTGTTCGCACTCTTCTGTGTCATTAAAGACTACCGGTTTTGTGTCGTTCAGATTATCATTTACCTTCGTAGATAAGTTAGTGAACTGATCCGAAAGTTCGGCTACTTTCTCCGATAGTGAACACATTTCCTCAGTGTGTTTTTCTGAACCAAGTTTCAGAGTGTCCATTTGTGTTGAAATCGAATCTACTGTGTCCAAGTTTTCCTGAGTTTTTGCAAGTTGCGTAACTGAATCGGTAGATGCAACTGAGTCAATTTTAGCCCACAAGGTCTCATGATTTTCATGAACAATGGTTTGCAGTTCTTTTATGGCTGCTTCGTGATTCTGTAATGCATTTTCATGCCGCGAAAAAATAGGTTGAAAATGCTCACAAATTTGTGTTTTTACATCATTACAGACTTTTTGACATTTCGATTCGATGTTATGTAACTCACTAGTTAAATCTTCACGTGTTTGTTCAAGCGTCGTGTCTAACTTTTTAAAATTTTGTTCCACTGTGTCTAACTTTTGAAGATTTTGTTCCATTGTGTCTAACTGTTGCTGTGTTTGTCTCTGATTTTGTTTCATTTGCTGCATTAATTGCAATAATAATGTGTTAGTGTCTGGAATCTGTTTCTCTACGCTTTTCGGCAGTGAATTTGCACCGGCAACATTCACATTTTGACAAGCGGAAAATGTGTCTTGACTCATTTGAGAAAACGGTGAGGACGCAAAACCTGAATCTACAGTATTTGCAAAATTATGTCCTATCATTTCGGATTCCTGAGGCGAGCTGTTGCCGACCGACCGATCGATAATGCTTCCCTGCTCACTAATTGTTTCACTATCTACGCCATTGTTTGCCGCCCGCTCCATTTCCCTATGCACAATTACCAAATTATTACTTTGAACATCAGTTAATTCATTACTCGGTGGCGCTAACACATAAACAGCCTACTTACAGTCCGTATGCCAACAGTGTGTACCAGATAAAAAATATGTTATGATCTCAGCGTACCAAAAATAATTAGTTAATACTGAATATTTTCTTCGTTTGCGGTACACGTTTCTGAGAAAAATATGTAACTTACTCGTTTGCAGTGCGAAAGCATTACCATCTAAATACGGTACATTCGCATTTCCCCCCCCCTCTTTCCCCCTCCTCCCATTCGTATAGCTTGGCATGGTGGTGGGGGAAGTGTGCAGCGAGGCTGCGGATAAGGCCCGTGAGCCAGGCCATGGTTCATGAGCCGAGTTCTTGGCCAACCTTGCTCTAGTACCGTGGAGTACGCTGATCTCATAACACATGTCCTAGCACACTGTCTCTTCTTCTTGTCAGTGTTTTCCACATGCTCCTTTCTTCGCCGATACTGTAGGGAACCTCCTGATTCCTTATCTCATTGGTTCACCTAATTTTCAACATTCTTCTGCAGCATCACATCTCAGACGCCTCGATTCTCCTTTGTTCAGAGTTTCCCACTGCCCATGACTCACTACCATACAATACTGTGCTCAAAACGTTCATTCTCAGAAATTTCTTCGTCCAGTTAAGGCCTACGATTGATACCAGTAAACTTATCTTCACCAGGAATGCCCTCCTCATCTGTGGTAGTCTGCATTTATAATGTAATTAGGGGGAACTTGGCTACCAAATGATTATTCAAGTTGGTATGTAGAACTTGTGAGACTGGCTCATGAACCATGGCCTGGCTCACGGGCCCTATCCCCAGCCTCGCTGCACACTTCCCCCATCGAACGAATTCATAGACGCTCCGCAAGGACCATTGAAGTGTATTACAAATGCTCAGATAAATTTTAATGGCAATCTTTTGAGAACATACGACATAAACTGCACAACAAAATTAATGGCTTACTTTTGTAAAAACACCGTAATTATCTCCCATTGTGAAGCAAATGTTTGAAACTGTCTAAAACGCGACTACATCCTTCCTCTGTAATGATGCAAAAGCGTGGTGCCTGGCGACGTCAGCCTCAGGCTCAGTGACGCTTCAAACAGCAAGCTGTGGACACAGCGAGAGAGAGGCCAGATCTCCGAAGAACATATGAAGTGCAGGGTGGGCTAATGATGTGACATTGGCACCAAATTTCACTACAGTTCTTCCTAGTGCCACCGCGGACGTGTCACATGATGGGAGAGTCGTCAGCACACTCCATTCGTTATCCATATTTCACCCTTTCTCTTGACAGTTCTGGAACGAGGTCAGAACCGCGACGCCCAGTGTTGAGATCAGGTGAATTTCTTATGGCGCGCCGAGGAAAACATTTCAGACATACTGCCACTCAGAATCGGCACGAAAAGACCTCCGGAGGTAGCATAAAGGGTGTTCAAGAAGCTACCCTTCCCTTTAGGGCGTGCATTTACACACAACACAACTCGCGGCCGAAAATGACAGTTTGCATTGCGGTGTGCAACACAACGACGTTCTTGACAGCCTTTACCACTGCTGACCAGTTCCGGAAGATTCAAGGTTGCTCTAAGGACATCGTGGCGCCGCAACCCCGTTGAATGTGATCTGGCCTCTTAGGGGTGTAGATCGACTGCAGTTTTTGCTCTTTTACGCAGGGTATGTCGGGTTCGTCTATGAGGGAGAGGACCAACGACGTGATAGAAGAAGAAATTGGAGTCGGAATGGGAGACATAGGTGATCCAGTGCTGGAATTTAAAACGGATCTGGGAGACTTGAGATCACATAAGGAAGAAGAGATAGACACTGTTTGTCATCGCACAGCTGTTTTGTATGCTCTGTGAGCTGCTTTTAGTTCGTTGCTTCGTTACCGAGACCACGCTGCATTCGTAATGATCTTTCTCCACGATGTGAGCGTGATGACTGCGACTGGTTCGCTCCCTGAGCGTGGTTGTGCCCTGATGCTTCTACAAGAGGTATTCGGAAGGTAAGTTCCAATCGGCCGCGAAACGGAGACCGTTGTGAAAATAAAAAAAATGGGTGATGAAACACTTCCCAACGAAAACTCTGTAGGAGCGTCTTCACTGTCCCTGCAGAATGCGGCTGAGAATTGTCTTGAAGAAGCAAATGCATGACAGTTAAGTTATGTGGGCTGCCTAGCGTCAGGCAAAATTTCTCACCAGGTCCTCGTACTTGGAGGGATACACTATTTCCTAGGCATCTTTACGTACTCACTGTGCGCTCAGGACTCAAAAGAGCGACGTGACGCGATCTACGGGCGTACTAGAGACACTGACCAACACATCTGTGCAAAGCTTCATCGTATTTCCTCAATGGTTTCCATATCGCGACCGGTTGGAACTTACTTTTCAAATAGCCCTCGTATATCGCACTTGGTTCACTGTCCTGTTGTTGTTGTTGTTTCCTGTTCCTGTGTTAGCCAGACGATCGTAGGAGCCTGCCGCTCGTATTAAAACATAATAGCTTCCATTTGGTAACTGTCACAGAGTTGTGATTTGATTATGTTTTAAATTACTGGGATTTTGTAAATTTCTTTTCTGATAAACGTGTCATTACTTATGATGTTCAAAATATTTTTTGCCTGGTACGTTGCGTACTAAATTTCCAAGTAATTTTCTTTAGTTATTTGGAGACCACAGGCTTATCTGCCTTACTGGGGCAAATCTTGTTGCATGTGTTTTGGTGGCTATGCTTCCAAGCCAAACTTTTCTTTTAAGTAGATTAGGGTCATCACCAACCGTTCGCGTCTTCCTTGCACCTATGTTTTCCGTTACGCGCGACGGTTAAGTATTTACGTTTCCCTCGTGACCTTATTTGAAGCGGAATTTCGGTTGGTCGCTGAACTTCTTTGCTATCAGGTGTAAGTGGGTGGTGGTTGCGTTGGCCAGTCACCTTAACTTTTAGATACTTTTCACAACTGTTTTGTCGCTGACAGCGTGTAATCTCATGACTTACGTTTTTACTCGTTTTACTTAAAAATTACTTTTCTGTTCATCAGGCTGTCATTGTAAGTCCGTGCCCTGGGGCGTTTTCCCACCGGTTACTTGGAAAAGAAGTGTGTTAGGCAGCGTATTGGGCCTGCTCTAACTGATTTCGGATCCATTCGTCCAAACCACGACGCATGGTAGTTTCATACCGAGCAGGCTTAATTGTTTTGCTTTCCTTTTACTGAACGTCTTTTTAGGTAAACCTGAATTATTTGCTGTAATTTAGACAAACACATTCTAAAGATGTTTGTCACCTGCCTGTTTAGAAGACTGTTGTAACCTCCCCACAAAAATAATTTTTTAGTGTAACCTCCCAACAGAAAATATTAACATAAATAATATTCACATTTGGTGTAACCTCAAAACAGAAAAATTCCTAAACCTCTCAACAGTAAAAAATTATAATTATGTCGTTCACATTCAGTGTAACGTCCCAATAAAAAAAAAAACTTCAGTAACCTGGTAGTAATACAATGTAACTAACCTCTCAATTAAATTGTCGCTCACTTATGACTTTTCAATAATTCACTGTGAATTTAACCTGGTAAATTTTGGACGACAGCAGTGCTGCGTCATGGCCCTGAAAGATCATTCTGAATAAAAAAAGGAACAATTCTTACCTCAATGAAGTCGCCGGATAACGCATATATATCTGCTCTTACAATAAATTTTTCTGGCACAGCCCTGTGCAATGCTGGCCGATAGATCTCTCATTTATGAAAGGAAGCAACTGATTTTTTTTTTCTTTTGCAACAATCGGGATGATCATGGATGGGAGAAATTAGTAAATTCTTTAAATTGAAATGAATGGTTGTTAAAAGTTACTTTTTATGAGGAAGATTATTATTACGAGATTTTTAAAACATTTACATGGGACTTGAGATAACATTACTACATATGCGCGAGGCTGCTTTTTACCTTATACAATAATACTCAGGCTCCGGCATCGCTGCACCACGACCGGGCCAGCCAACACGATACATCAAACCAGACCAGAGCAGACTGCAGACTAGCAACAACTTACTGCTACAGCTACACAGTTCCTACTGCAGTCAACACTGCTCTCTGGTCAGAGATTCTCTTATATCTTGCCTATTGCAGGCAGCTCATGAGCAATACATCGAAATTACATCTGCTCAGGCCTATTACAGCAGGCAGCGCATGAGCAATACATCGAAATTACATCTGCTCGGACCTCTTACACTGTTTTCTTAGTACCTTTGAAGAAATTATGTAACTTCAATTGGGGAAATATTATTTTGCTTCTCTTACTGAAATTTGCAGTAAATATTTCAACAATAGTAACGGCTGTTGTACTTAAGGACGCAATCGAAAAGACAGGTGAATGGAATATTCCAATGATAGATTGTTCCTTAGCGTGACTGAATGCCAAAGAGAGATATATCGGGACGATCGATCACACACGTACATGCAACTAAAATTTTTTTTCTTGCTTCAGTCCTTAGAGTTTAAAATATTCGGTTTCATACTTATTGACAAAATGTTGCTTTTGCCTTATTTCTTTTTGGGAAAATATCGACTTACAGCTCTAAAGCTTTACATCGCTGCATTTTTTTTTAATTTTCGTACTCAGATGCAATCTCTGAGATGTGTATGTTGTGTAACTGCTAATTCTTTTTCCTAAACTGTCTCGAGTGCGTGTAGACTTCTGGTCGCTAAACCTCCTCGCCTAGTCGTAGGTTTGTGAGTAGTGGATTATGGTGTGGGATTTGTTCAAAGTATATTCATTGGGGGGGAGGGGGGAATGCAGTGGGGAATTCAGTGGTCATTTTAGTGAGATCCTCTCCTGGGAATGCAGAATCTGTAGTAAAATAAGTTGATAGAGGATCAGGAGCGTAAGATCTGTGCCCTTCAGATGCAATTACAATGCGCAAAGGAGGAACTATAAATAGGTTGAGGAGGGTGAAGGGTGGTGGGGAAGAAACGAATAGGAACTGGCAGTTGGCAAGAAGGCACCTAGGAAGAGGAGGTATTCAGACAGTTTTACTTTGCATGCATGCAATAGATACGATCAACTGTCAGAGGAGCCTCATGTAGCTGTAGATGTAGGGAACTTGCAGCAGTCCTCAGCAATTAGGAGGCCTAGGTCAGTTGCAAAGTCTAGCATAAAGAAGGTTCTGCTGCTAGGTAGTTCCCACGGTAGAGGTGTGGGCCAGCAGTTGCAGGAAGTGTTGGGGAGTGAGTACCAGGTCACCAGCATTGTGAAGCCTAGTGCAGGGTTGGCTTAAATGACTGAAAGCATAGGGGAGTTATGTAAGAATTTTACGAAGGAGGATCAGGTAGTGATAGTGGGAGGAGCAGGGAACAGTCTCAATATGGACTGGAAATATGATGTCGGTGGTGAATTGGTTAAGATAGCTACACAAACTGGTGGCACTAATGTGCATTTCGTGCAACTGTTTCAGCATCATGATCGTCCTCACCTTAATGTGGTTGTTAGGCGTGTTAACGTGGGGCTGGGGAGGGCGCTGATGGCAGAGGGCGTAGGTCACAAAAAATGGTTCAAATGGCTCTGAGCACTATGGGACTTAACTGCTGTGGTCATCAGTCAAAATGGCTCAAATGGTTCTGAGCACTATGGGACTTAACTGTTGTGGTCATCAGTCCCCTAGAACTTAGAACTGCTTAAACCTAAGGACATCACACACATCCATGCCCGAGGCAGGATTCGAACCTGCGACCGTAGCGGTCCCGCGGTTCCAGACTGTAGCGCCTAGAACCTTCAGCCATTTCGGCCGGCCATCATAAGTGACATCTCAGTGATGCTAGTTAGATCTATCAGTAGATTGGGTTTCACTAGGCATGGCTTGCACCTCAATAAGCATGGGAAGGGGAGGCTGGCTAAGCTTACAGGTGACTGTGTAGTGGGTGGTGGTGGTGGTGGTGGTGGTGGTGGTGGTGGTGGTAGTGTCACTTATGGAAAAATTCCTGTAGTAGTTGGTGTTAGAGCTGCTCCTTTTTTAGATTGAAGTCAGCTGATAGGTATATCTCCTTAAAGGAAGTCCCTCTAACTAAGGGCTCACCTTCAGAGGATGTAATGTTTCCAAGTAGAGAAGGAATTAGCATATTTCATCAAAATATAAGAGGTATTACAGATAAAGTTAGTGAACTGCTAATAGATTTTGACTCTGAAATTATTGGTATATCAGAGCACCACTTAAATAATTTGACAATTCAGAGGCTTCCTTTACCAGGCTACAGATTAGCTGGCTGTTTCTCAAGGAGTTCCTTGCGGGTTTGGGGAGTGGCTCTGTACATAAAATACAGTATTCCATTTGAGTCCATAGACGTATCACGACACTGCATGAACAGATATTTGAATGTTATGCAGCGTTAGTTGAATTTAGTGAAACTAAACTTCTAATTGTTGTTTATAGGTCCCCTAACTCCGATTTAAGAGCATTTCTGCTCAAGCTAGAGAGGGTTCTTGATTCACTTTGTAGGAAGTACCAGAAACTAGTTATATGTGATGACTTCAATATTAATTTTGTATATGATGGTGTAAGAAAAAGAATGTTGGTAGATCTCCTAAATTAATATGATCTGATGCAAAGTGTGTTTGTTCCAACTAGGGTGCAGGGGAACAGTAGCACAGTCATAGACAAAATTTTTATTCATTCTTCATTACTAGATGGGCATTCTGTTAGTAAAAGCACGAATGGCCTTTCAGACCATAATGCACAAATTTTAACACTAAAATGCTTTTTTACTCAAACCAATGTCATATTTAATTAGAAACTATGTAGAAAAGTTAATCCAACAACAATAGAAGGTTTTTTAAAACTTGTCAAGGAACAAGAGTAGAGGATGTTTATAGTGCCAATGATAAATACAATGCTTTTCTTAACACATTTCTCATGCTCTTTGAGAGTTGCCTTCCATTAGAACATTCAAAACAGGTACTAGCAGTAATGGACAGCCCGGGTGGCTGACTAGCCGGATAAGGATATCATGTAGAACAAAGTGAGAATTATATCAAAATGTTAGAAGTAGTCACAATCAAACTACAGTAGCCCATTACAAACAGTATTGTAAGGTGCTTAAAAATGTTATTAGGAAGGCAAAGAGTATGTGGTATGCAAATATAAAAGCTAATTCATAGGATAAAATTAAAACCATATGGTCAGTTGTGTAGGAAGTGTTTGGTCAGCAGCACAAGGTCGATGATATAAAGTCAGTTTGCAGTAAAAATATTTCTGTTACTGATAAATCAGATAAATGTACAGCATTTAACAATCATTTTCTGAGCATTGCTGGTGAATTAAATAAAAATTTAGTTTCTACAGGAATTCATATAACTCTCTTGGCAAATGCCTTTCCGAGATTGATGTCTGAAATACTCCTCTGTGATACAGACAAGAGGGAGATTGAGTCAATAATTAAATCACTGAAGACTAAGGACTCTCATGGTTATGATGGAGTGTCTGGCAGAATATTAAAGTACTGTGCTGCACATGTTGGCCCTGTATTTAGCCATATTTTATATCCTTTAGAAATGGTCAGTTTCCTGAGCGATTAGTGTACTCAGTAGTAAAGCCGCTTTATAAAAAGGGAGAAAGGGATGCTGTAAATAATTTTAGACCTATTTCTATGCCATCAGTATTTGCTAAAGTTATTGAAAAGGCTGTGTATGTAAGGATAATTGATCATTTTATATCATACGATTTGCTATCAGATGTACAGTTCGGCTTTAGAAGTCGTTTAACAACTGAAAATGATATATTCTCTTTTCTCCGTGAGGTACTAGGTGGGCCAAACAAAAAGTTTCGAACGCTTGGCGTATTTTTTGATTTAACTAAGGCATTTGACTGTGTTGATCACAAAATATTGCTCCAGAAGTTAGACCATTACAGAATACGGGCAGTACTTCACAATTTGTTCACCTCTTACTTTAGCAACAGGCAGCAAAAGGTCATTATTCACAATGATAACGGCTGTGATGTGGGATCAGAGTGGGGTACTGTCAAGTGGGAGGGGGGGGGGGTGCCCCAGGGATCAGTGTTGGGGCCACTCCTGTTCCCTACTTATATAAATGACATGCCCTATAGTATTACGGGTAACTCTAAAATATTTCTGTTTGCTGATGGTAGTAAAGGATGTTGTGTGCAACATTGGCTTGGTTCAAATAGTGCAGTACATGACCTCAGTTCATGCCTTGTAGAAAACAAACTAACATTAAATTACAGTAAGACTCAATTTTTACAGTTTCTAACACACAATTCAATAAAACCTGAAGTTTTAATTTCACAGAATCGGCATATGATTAGTGACACTGAACAGTACAAACTTCTAGGTGTTCAGATAGTTAGTAAGCTGTCGTGGAAAGCCCACGTTCAGGATTTTGTTCAAACACTTAATACTGCAATTTTTACTGTTCGAACGGTATCAGAAGTGAGTGATACTTCGACTCCAAAATTAGTCTACTTTGCTTATTTTCACTCGCTAATGTCGTATGGTATTGTATTTTGGGGTAACTCTTCCCATTCTATAAGGATATTTTTGGCTCAGAAACGGGCGGTTCGGGCAATAAGTAGTGTGAGTACACGAACCGCTTGTCGACCTCTGTTCACGAGTCTGGGTATTTTCACATTGGCCTCTCAATATGTATATTCCTTATTGTCGTTTCTTGTTGCCAATATTAATATATTCCCAAGAATAAGCAGTTTTCACTCGGTTAATACTCGGTAGAAATCAAACCTGCGTTTGGATCGGACTTCCTTAACCCTTGTGCAGAAAGATGTGCAGTATACTGCTGCATCCATTTTCAATAAGCTGCCACTCGAATTCAAAAATCTTAGCAGTAATCCACGCGCGTTCAAATCGAAACTGAAGAGTTTCGTCATGGGTCACCACTCCTTCTATTCTGTCGAGGAGTTCCTTGAAAAATTAAGCTGATTCTTATTGTATTGCTCATAGCGTTTTCCTAAACTTATGTACTGACTTTTTTCAGGCTCATGAACATTTATTTTTATCTGTTATTACTTTTATGTTGTAATTTTATGTACTGAGACGTTCCATGACCTTGGAGATTTGCTCCTCAATTTGGTCCTACGGAACTTGACGTGTAAATAAAAATAAAATAAAAAACGATTCGCTTGTGATCACGTCTACCCAATACTCTTAGCAGTATCAGTGTTGCAAAAAATAATGTTTGTGCTGTCATCGATGTCTATCCTGTGTGCTATGCACACAGTCAATGGCCCTAGAATCAATGAAGTTGTCTGCGTGCAAGAGGAGATGGTATCACATATGCTGGACTGGAAGTTTTTCAATATAGTAAGACGATATTACTAAGGCTATTCTTAAATGAAGGTTGGATATCCATCAACTCTGTTTGATAACTGCCTTTCATATACGAGTACCTCCAGTGCTACTCAGCTCCGTGCGCTACCCATTCTGCTGACCCACTGCTAAATACTCGGCTGGCTAATAACTAATTTGCTCAGGTTAATTTCGCGGTACATTAACGCGAAAGTTTAATATTACACAACTCCTCAAATTTAGGTGCTTACCACCGATGAGATGGAATTTTTAATATGATGAAGCACACAGTGAACATGAATGTGATTAAACACTTAAGTAATCTGAAGTATCTGACAACGGTCTTACGGTATTGCGCATTTTCTGTAAAGCATAATAAGGTACAACAGCTAGTCTGCAAATTAGTGCCAACGGCTGTCCAAATTAGTCGACTGTGGAGTACATAAAGCTACTCAAATAACGTAAACATAGTTCCGCTGCCCAGACCAACTATAGAAGACACTCGCTGCAGTTATACTGAAACTCAGAAATTAGGACTCCTGAGTGGAATATTCAAGCATATGTTATTACAAAATCATCCATACTTCATAACATTCATGATATTTTTGGATTTTCGGAATCTAGGTGCTATTGTCTTCACTACATAATAAAAGCAAGAATGTTGGTAAGTTTTACTGTATTTTGTTACTATGGAGTAATGTTCTGCATTTATAACCACTAATCTTAGACCGAATGAGAGGGTCAGCACTACCTGCAATGATGCATTCGGGGGTCTCTGAGTGTGTTCCGCCCTGAGACTTGTTGTCAACAGCAGGAGCTCAGCCAAAAGGAAGTATTTACTCAGTGAATACAAAAATGGTTCAAATGGCTCTGAACACTATGGGACTTAACATCTGAGGTCATCAGTCCCCTAGAACTTAGAACTTCTTAAACCTAACTAACCTAAGTACATCCCACACATCCATGCCCGAGGCAGGATTCGAACCTGCGATCGTAGCGGTCACGTGGTTCCAGACTGAAGCGCCTAGAACCGCTCGGCCACACCGGCCGGATTCAGTGAATACAATATCGAAAACAATTTACATCTGTGCTACACCTTCTTACCTACACTGACGGAAAAAATATGAAATTTCGGTAATAAATTCGTCGGGATAACATATTTAAGTGATTAACATAGCAAGATCATAGGTTAATGTAAGCGCGAAATAAGCCATTGTAAAAGTGAGATTCTAGTACATTAATAACCAGAGTAACAGCCAGAATGTTGAATAAAAGAATAGAAACGTACATGCATTGTATTGCACGGGTGCCGGATGTCAATTTGTGACATGGAGTTCCATACCTGTTGCACTTTGTCAGTCAGTACAGAGACGGTAAAAGCTGTTTGTAGTTGAAATTGTAGTTTTGATTTGGGGGGCGTGGAATGCACGCTACAGGGCGTCTGTCTCTAAGCTCTCCTTGAAGTATCCATTTTGTAACAGATCGTTGTGTAACTGTGGTGCCAATTGCTGCTCAAATTGCAGCTCCAGACGCTGTACGAGGAATGAGAGCCATATACCGAACACGACGGTCTTCCCTTTCGGTAGTGCCACGTGGCCGTCGCAGCCCGGTCTTCTTGAGACCGTACATTTTCGTGACCACCGATGCCACCAATCATGTGCAGTGGCTACATTCCTGCCAAGTCTTTCTGCAATATCGCAGAAAGAAAATCCAGTTTCTCGTAATCTTATTAGGTAAACTTGTTCAAACTCCATGCCTTGATGGCATTCTTGGCTAACACCAACTCACCACGTCCAGTCTTAGAGGTAATTAACGCTCACGATCATTACAGCGTGTATTAAAAGCAAGCGTGATTTGCGTACTCACAGTGAAGCTACTAGCACCACTCTTATGCGATTGGCGCGAAATTTGAAGACATCATTTTTCAGATGTAGAAACATGCCTACTAACTTTCGTTCGTGTCGCATAATTCCTTCTTGGAGCTGCTATTTTTATCCGTCAGTGTACTATCCGGAGAGATCTGCACAGTTTTTTATATAGGAGGTAATGTACCTTGGTACCCGTTTTGGACGTCTGCCTCTCGGCAGACCTGTAACAGACGTTTGATGTATTTTATTCCATTTTTAAATGATGGCATTCACTTTCAATATGCTGCAGCCTTTTTCTGAACGAGCAAAAATTGTATTATGACTCTTCAGTTTCTTCTGGCGTATTTGGTGATCGAATGGTCCACGGCTGTACTGCCAATTCATTGCGTCGAACCGGTACAATACGAGTATTTCGGCGATCAGCTATCGCCAGGTATGCTGACGAACTTATCAGAGCAGTTGAGATGACGACATGCTTGAACGCCAAAATATTGTGCCCGTTGGACTCTATGAAATGGTAGTACATACGTGGAATGTTCCATCTACAAAAATTGTTCCGGAAAGTTAAAGTTTTTCCAAATGTTGAAAGGTGGCTACACTGAGTCACAGCGCCAGAGATCGCGCCAAAGAGTTATTTGCATAATAGATAATTAAGCCCCAATGCAATGTGAAGACGCGTTCAACGCTACAACATAGTCACGTACCCAGAAACAAATATTCGAGTGAAACTGAAAAGCGTTTCAATCGAGAAAATTGTCAATAACGTATTTACAAGTCTGTCTCTTACATGATTACTCTATTTCACAACAATAACCGGTAGCAAAATCAAATTAAGCAGAAGTAGTAAGGAAACAGTTAAAAGTTAAATACACTTCGAAATAGAAGCTATTGGAAACTAACATAAATTTCCATTTTCAAGACGGGTAAAATTGCTACGGCATTAGAGACACGGTTCACTTGCAAGTATCACATCTTCTATCATATTTTCCATAGTAAAAGAACTTCTGTTTCAGGGTAAAAGACGGTGCATGACTGACGAAGTGTGACATAACTGCCTACATGTTATATCAATAGTTCTAAAAATTACAGCATTTTACGCACTTTAAAGTTTTGTACTTGAAGAATTACCAACATATTCGAAATAGCTCTAATATATTACACAGCACTCAAACGTGTAGAACATCAAACATTTACAAATGCTGCTCAAAACACAGTCTCATGTGAAACTTTTGAATATGACGAAAATTGCTTGTGGCGGTCTCATGTTACTCTGAGATCGTCACTAGACTGAGGTACCGACCAAAGACTATCCTGAATTCCTAGATATACCATCCATTACTATTTTTCTTGTGAAATTTTACAAAAGTGAGTCGAAGTGGAAATAATAGCAACGTAGCGTAAATGCAAATAGGTTCAGAAAACGCGAAAAATTGGCAAGTGTGAATTTACACACAAGTTTCTTTTGACTTCAACCTCTACTAACAACTTACGAAAAAGCAGTGGTTTGCAGAATATGTAAACAAGAGTCAAGAACACAATAAGTAAATTGTACGCCAATTTCAGAACGAAATAGTGTTTATCTGTAAATACCGAAATAAACACATATATTGTGAATCCATATTTCCAGAATGACCATAGAAGACACTATGTAAGTAAAAACAAAACTCTTCTGGTGGAAGTTACTCTTCAACTGCTTTAAGCTTAAGATAGAAGAACCAGTAACATTGGTTAGCAAGAGACATCGCTGAACACCACAGCATGCTTGTCATTGTCCCATTTCACTCTGGTTCTAGACCATATAAGTCTGTGTTGTCAGTGCTAAACGACGCGTGGTAGCTCGAGATCTTAACCCAACTTTCAGCAATGTGATCCTGAAAGGTTCATCGTGATAATATGCCTGTATCAGTTGCTGCTGTCCATCTCTTCAATACACCCAGTTCACGAATCCTACGGTCTTCTCGTTGTGTAGTCCTTCTGGCAGGATCCATGTCCATTCTTCTTCCGACGCTGAGGCCATCACGTCAGCCCTCCTTCTGCACTCATTGCACATCAGCCAAGTCTCTCTGCTATCTGTCAGTATGTTCTTCCATGTTCCTCGTGGCAACGATTCAACTGTTCTCGAACTATGAAAGATACCGATAACTTGCATGCGCACGTCCTCTCGTTGTTCTCACGTAATTCTCCAACTTTAGTATAGGCTTTTTTCTACACTGAAAATAAGATCGCATTAGAATGACATTGTAATAAACATATCCAACAGGTGTAGGAATACTGATGTGTCTGTTTGGTAGTGTTCGCTTAAAATGTTCATGGAGTAAAAATTTCCATTTGCGTCAGTGTACATTTGCACATTTGTAACGTCTTCCACTGTACTGCTGTAATTTCAACATAAGTTAAGTGATGAGACAAGTGTTATTTTACGACATTTGTAACGATAACCGTAGAATAAGTTGGTATCGTTGTTATTGTTCTTGGTTTAGAACATATGACATGTTGATGGCTAGCACGTTATGAGTCAGACAGTAATTTCACGATAAACCTAAAATTATCCTAAAAACAGAAGTTTAATTTACTTACTTAAGGGCTTCTCCATTTCAGGAGTTACCCTGTATTCCCATCCGCCAGCTTTCATGAACATGGCAGCCTTACTCTTTCGGCTCTCTCTTCCTCGTTATTATAATTACTTCCTATCTCTCGGCTGTCCATGCTTCCTCCTCCCTGGTGGCGACCATTCCAGGATTGCATTTGGCCATCGTCCTTGCTCCACTTGCTGTCTTTGACCATACTATTGAAGAACTCTATTGTCAATTCTTTGCACGAATGGTTGAGGGATTTTCACCTGCCTCGAGATGACTGGGCGTTTGTGTTATCCTCCTCATTTCATGATCATCATGAAAGTGGCGAGATTGGGCTGAGCAAAGGTTCGGAATTTGTACGGGCCCTGATAACCGCGCACTTGAGCGCCTACAAACCAATCATAATCATCATCGTCATCACGAATGGTTGTTCCCTATCCATTACCTTACTAATTTCTTCATTTCTTCTCCGCTCTGTCCTGCATATCCTGGTTGCCCTCCTCATTCGATTCCTCTCTCCTGCCTGCACTCTGCTTCTCTGCCACTCCCCCAGGGTCCATCCTTCTGCATCGTATGTCAGTATACTTTCCATTACCATTTGCAGAATTCTTTTTTTTTTCTTTTGATATTGGCCGGCTCCACAGTAGTCTATTTAGAATTTTAATTGCTCCTCTTGCCTGTTGGATCCTACGTTCTACATCTGCTTCACAGCTTCTCGAAGAATTGTTTCGATCTTAAACATTTAAATAGTTTTACCGCTTTAATATTTCCTTGAGGCAGTGCAGCATTTCGTCCACCTCCTCCCACTACTGAATACTCTGTTTTGACATATTTATACAAAGCCTGCATCGTTCAAATGCTTCCATTAACTTCTACATCACAAATTCGACATCCTCTCTATTTAACGCTATCAGAAAAGACTCTTAACACATTTACATTCAATGTTAACTTATTTCTCTTTTTGAGAAGATGATCCCTTGGGTCTTCACTTTAAATCTTGTTTTTTTATTTCTTTCTTTCTTGCCTTTGTCAGTTATTATGCCCATGAAATACCAAAATTTATATACTGCTCTCAGCGTCTCATTTCCTAAACTAATTTCCTCGGCAAAATGTAATTCAAAAATGCTCCACTTCCTCGTTTTTACTTTATTTGACGTCCATCTCATAAATTTTTCTTGAGTCACTGTCCAGTCCGTTCAGCTGAACCTCTGTCCTTTACTGCCTCTGACAAAATTACAATGTGATCTGCAAACAAAGTATTTATTTCTTCCTCCTGAAGTACATATCCTTTCCCAAATTTCTCCTTAATTTCTTTTACCGTTTGCACAACGTACGGATTGAATGACATCGGTGGTAGGGTTAATTCTGTCTCATTTCCTTCTCAATTCTGATCTCCCTTCCATAAATTTCAACTCTCTTAACTGCAATACTGTTTCTACACAAGTTGAGGATAACCATTCGCACTCTGTATTATGACCCTATAACTTCTGAACTTCAAGAAGTATATTCTAGTAATTGATCGGAAATGTTCCACCTAGGAATTTTTAAAAGTCACTGACTCTTTAATATTGCAAAAAGCTTTCATTAAACTACAACTCAATAAACCGTAGCATTCGCAGTCCCCAGTTGTCTACCTGTGTGTTCAGCACCCCAGCAGAAGTCGTCACTCCCTTGCCGTCAGACTTCCACTTGTCAACGTGCTGGGAATCGAACAGCCTTCAGGAACTTCCTACAGTTTGACCGACCACTGCAACAGCTGGACCCCACTAATTACACACACAAATCAAAAACCTCCACAAAGTGAGCCACAACAGCTGTATTTGAATCCCTCCTGGACCAGTCATCATCGCCGAATACCTGGGCCCTGGGCAGTAATGTGACATACAGTCTGCATTGGCCAACACTGTGCCAATGTCGCTTCCGCCACAGTCTTCTCCAGGTTACGAATCCTTGTCTGTCACCTGAGCATCCGGGCAAATTGGCAGAACAGCACCCTGCCGCCTTCTCGGAACTATGACACGATGGATCCAGCAGTCCTCATCTCTGCCAAGGTGCCAATGGAGGGCGTCCATGTCCACACCACATCCTGACGTACTCACAGCGACAGCCGCTACAATCAGCCATCCACCTACTGACGGCCACTGCAGGAGCATATGATCGTGCTTCCACTTAAAGCACCGTGCCAGAGCTCAGTGTACCGAGAGGCACCATGACGATGTATTCACCTCACTAACCATTGATGCTAGCAGCTTAAAATTCCAGTGATTGTAAACAAACAACAACTAAGCAGTTCTTGTATTCATTAACTATATTCTTCTGCAGCAGACGGATCCATCTACGGTGGAGAATCGCCAACCGCAGCTCCAGATTCCTTTTGCTACCTGGTTACAAAACTGTAGCGGCACCACCGTTTGGGATAGAGAAAGCTAGTTTTGTGCGATATTCAGAGCACGAGTTACAGCCAGGTGTGGGCCAGATTGCAGTAAGTTACGCATACCAGCAGTTGCAAAGGCTATTGATTTCATTCTTAAGTGAATTCTATTATTGTATACTTTTCTTTCGCTGAATATTTTTGTATTTTCTTTTCCCTTCCATCAACCAAAGTTTCTTGCATCTACTTTTCCTAAATTTATATTTGTCTGTGCAACTTCTGTAAATGCTTTTTTCAGAGATATCCGTTCCTCCTCGACTGAAATTCGTACTATTGTATTCATTATCGCAATACCTACAGCCTCAGAACTTCTAACGCATTTGGTAACTCCTCAGTATTTCAGTAGCCCTCTTTCTCACACACTGTTTCTTCCTTGTGATTCTCTTAAACTTTATCTTCAGCCTACTCTTCATCATTATTAAATTGTGATTTGAGTCTATATCTGCCCATAGGTACGCATTAGAATCAAATATCTCGTTTCGAACTCTGTCTTACCCTTATATAATCCAGGTCTTTTCCAAGTATACCTCTTCCTCTGATAATTTTTTAACAGTATATTCGCTGTTACTACCTTCAATTTATTGCAAAACTAAATTAGTCTTTCATTTCTCTCCTCCTATAGAGCTCATGTTATTCCGTAACTCGGGCTTCTATTTCTTCCCCTACTACAGTATTCACTCACACATGATTATTAGGTTTCATTTCCTCCACAACAATGAGAATTTCCCTTTATACATCGAGTTACCCTTTCAATCGCTTCACATACTCTCTTTCTCCATGTTCCGCTTCTGATGTCGGTAAGTATATACGAGCTATAGTTTTTTGTGTGAGTTTAATTTGATTATGGTAAGAATAATCCTACCACTGAACTGTTCACATAACTTACTCTTTGACCTACTTTATTATTCACAACGAATCGTACTACCATTATTCCATTTTCTGATGCTGTTAAAACGTCACTATACTACCTCCTCTTGTAGTATAGCATGGAGTGCGCATGAGTGCGAGACAGGAAAGTAAGCCAGATCTGCATTGAAGCCTCGTTGCGGTATGTGCCCTTTTAAATGTTTAAATAATAATTTATGACCTCAGAATCGCTTAATAATTGCAATGTTGCCATTACCGGTTGCGGACACTCAAAACCACATTCAGCTGTGATTAATCCAACTAATTCGTCATGATATATAACATTTTCACTCATGCACTCTGAACATCGTAAAGTCGTGTAAAATGTGTTGGAGTATACATGCAGTCACATGTTAAAAGAATGTTTTACGATATCTTACGCTTATTAGCATAAGATCACACAAGACGTAATAGAAGTCGTTGCATGACACAGGAGATAATTTAGTAGGCGAAAGAAGAAAAATACAAAAATGCAGCAAACGAATGTGTAAAAAATGCGATCGCCAAAAAGTGCAAAATGAACATTCAGAAATGGCTAGATGGCTGTAGAAGTGTTCGCAGCTAGGGAAAAATAGATATCACCTATACATGAGAATTAAAGAGACCTCCAGAGAAAGCAGAAGTAATATTGTGAATATAAAGAGCTCAGGAAGCAAGCCAGCGCTAAGCAAAGAAGAGAAAGATGTAAGGCGGAAGGAGTATATAGAGAGTCTATGCGAAAGAAGCAAACTTGAGTACAAGATAATAAAAAGAAAGGAGTAAGTAGGTCAAGATGACACGGGTGATATGATACTCCAAAGGGAATTTGACAGAGCTCTGAGAGACCTGAGTGGAAACAGGGACCCTGGAGTAGAAGACATTTCCACAATTACTGTGATCATTGGATGAGCCAGCCGTGAAACAAAAAAAGAATAAAAAAAGAAATCCAACTGGTATGCAACATATGAGACAGGTTAAACACACCGACTTCAAGAACAATATAACAATTCAGATTCAAAAGAACGCAAGCGTTGACAAATGTGAATATTATCGATTTAGCAGTTTAATAAGTCATGCTTTCAAAATACTTACACGGATTATTTAAAGAAGAATAGAAAAACTGATAAAATTCGACCTCAGAGAAGAGCAGTTTGGGTTCCAGAGAAATATAGGAAAATAAGAGGCAATACAACGCTGAATCTTACTTTAGAAGATAGGCGGAAGAAAGTCAAACCTACGTTAGTAATATTTGTATATGCAGAGACAGATTCTGACAATGTTGACCGGACTCTTTGAAATTTTGGAGCTATCAGGGATGAGATATAGGAAGCGAAAGGTTATCTGTAGATTGTGCAAAAAGGAACACTCTCTTCTGGCCACAGACGGGCCAATAGCGCCCGACCGATCTCCGCGTCATCGATCAGTCATTGGATTCACTTGTATGTGGTATGCAAGGGTGGATTATGAGCACACTGTTCTCCCGGCCGTTGTCGGATTAGAAGAGCCTGTGTCGTTACTACTCGATCAAGCAGCTTCTCAATCGGCTTCACGGGGCTGCGGAGAACCAGTTCCAGTCCTCTCACTAAGAATAAATCCCTGATAGTTATGGAAATCGAACCCGGGTCCTCGACATGGCAACCATCCACGTTCAGCACTCGGCTATGGAGGCAGACACTTAATGCAAAAACCAGACCGTAATTATGAAAGTCAAAGAACGGAAAGGGAAGCAGTAGCTGGGAAGGGAGTCAGACAGGTTTGTAGCCTAATCCCCGATGTTATTAATCCTACATATTGAGCAAGCAGTAAAGGAAAAGAAGGAGAAATTTTGAAAGGGAATTCAGGGAGAAGATCTTAAAACTTTGAGGGTTGCCACAAAATTGTAATTGTCAGATACGGCAGAAGACTTTGAAGAGCTGTTAAACGGAATGGATAGTACCTTGGTAAATTATTATAAGATGAACATCAACGAAAGTAAAACAAGGTAATGGAATGACTCAGATTGAACCAGGCGATGCTGAGGAACTAGATTACGAAATGAGACGCTAAAAGTGGTACGAGTTATAATATTTGGGCAGCAAAATAACTGTTATAGCTGACGCAGAGGGGATAGAAAATACTGATTGGCAAAAGCAAGAAAAGAATTTCTGAAAAAAAAAGAAATTTACTACTATCTAAGTGTTAAGAAGTATTCTCTGAATATATCTGTCTGGGATGCAACCTTGTACGGAAGTGAAATGTGGTGTTCGGACAAGAAGAGAAAAGAAGGTTTTGAAATGTGGCGGTGTAGAAGTATGTTGAAGATGAGAAGGGTACATCGAATAACTGAGGCAATACTGAATCGAACTGGGCAGAAAAGAAATTTATGGCATAACTTGAGTAAAAGATGCGAGCCCTAGGCAGGAGAGAACGTGAGGTCTCAAGGAGTAGTCAGTTTGGTAATGGAAGGAAATGTGGGGCTGGTAAAGATTCTAGTGAAGGACCATGAGGTGATTACACTAAGCAGTCTCAAATGGATGTAAGACTTGATAGTTAATCAAAGATGAAGGCGTTTGCACAGTATAGACTGGCGTGGAGGGCTGCAACAAATCAATCTCGGACTGACATGGACAAGGACTCACACACGGCCACCCGATTCGTGTCATACTTGACAGATCGCTTCAGTGCAACTTACATGAAAGACTAACTCTGTGGTGCATGAATTTCACTGCAGTGGACAACGTATAATGGTCAATTTTCTGGCGTTTTCAATCCGTCATGAGGCTGCAAATGCACGCAGGACACAGCACCAATAGGGAGTGCCCATTGCAGTGAACTGTGTGCATTTGCAGCCTCAGGACTGGTTGAAAGTGCCAAAGAAGCGACCATTAACAGCTGTCCACTGAAGTGGACGCTATGCGCCACAGGGTTAAGATATTTTGGCTCAAAACCCCTCCGTTTATGAGAAAACAACCCTAAAGTTCAGTACACTCAATCGTCTCAAAATTGAAGGGATCGACAGATAATTGAAAATTGAGCATTTTCTATCACGTATGGGGTCCGCAAAGCATATGTCCCTAGAAATGTAAAAACTGTTATGACTGTTATGGCTGCCCTGGTACGCATGAGGCACTCGCTGCTAAAGAAACGCGCCACTGGCGTAGAGACAAAGGCTTTCGGGTGGGGAACACGTGTTTAATTCCCAAACAAATTTCACAGTGTACCTGTACATTTTTCTGTATATCAAAATTGGTAGGAATAGGAGGCTTAATAGGGTAAGTAAATCAATAGAGAAGCAAGGCAGGCAAATTGTTTTCTCAAACCACTTTGTTTAGTAAACAGTTAAACTTTTAAGCCTCGTTGTATTGAAACAGTTGCGAATAAGATTATTGGGGATTTGTCGATAGGGAGCACAAACAGCCAACAGCGCGATGCTTGTTTATAATCAGTCGCGGAACAGAATTTTATTTGAATCTTCAGAATTACGATGCTTTTCTGGAAACCCAGTTGGTATTGCCTAACCGCGCGTGTGCAATAACGAGTCTTAGCATAATTCACGATCAACTGTTAACACAAATTTTTCAGCTGATGTATGTCTGCAAAGCATTAAAATTAATTCCCGAAAAAGAAATATTTTAAATGTGAACCAAGTCTGTTTCTCGCGGAATCTTCAGATTGAACAATATAGTTATGCGAAGATTGTATTCATTAGATCTTGATGCCGCGAATATATTTGCTTGGAGTGTTTGTATGCCAGGTACCTGCCATTTAGTTGTTCTAAGGTAAGTGACGACGTAACAGAGTGAGTGAAAGAATCGTTGTAAGGTGACCGGAATTAAAATTGTAATTCTTTACTAATCAACGTCGTTTGAGAAATTGATTTGCCTACCTCGTTCTTGTTTTACGTATCTTATCAACCCTCCCATTTCTACCAAATCTTTTACGGAAAAAATGCAATTAAAAAACAGCATAATTCGTTCGGAAATCGAATACCGATTTCCGCTCCGCAGCGGCGCTTCAGTTTACCAGATTTGTATCTTATGGATATGTGAGGTGCAGCCGTGACAGTTTCTTTTCTCGATTTCTATGAAAATATGCGTTTACAGAGCCGTACATGCTGATGAAAAATGCTCAGTTTTAAATTAATTATCAATCTCATCAATCTGAGTTGACTGCGGGTATTGAATTTTAGTAGTGGATTTCTCAAACACGGGTAAGTTTTGAGGCAAAATATTTCAGTCTTTTATAGTAGGCTGCACACAATCGACCTGCCAAATATGAGCCGAAACGGCTGGCCGTGTCTGACACCTTCCCCTTGTGAAGACCCCAACAACAGTAACCCACAATCCTACTATTATTCGGCATTTCTTCTGGCGTACATCAGAGATATTTTTAATTCATGTTCCGATACTGCGGCTGACGACCTTTCAGCCATTCTCAAAGTGAGTCACTTGCAAGTTTTTAATTCACTTTATATGCTGTGGAGTAAATTTGCAGGAGAGGCAACATTGCTGCTAACAAGAGCGTCGGTCACAGGTTATACATGAAGCGCCTAACAAAGCAAGCCTAGAATAAGCGAATTCGCAGTGCTTGCGAAGCGCGTTATTGATAATTATGGTTGGCATCGAGTTTTTTCCTTGAGAGCGCAGACATGAAATAAATCTTTTTGACTTACGAGGCACTGCATTTCTACATCTTTTCAATTCCCTGTCTGGTTTCTTTTTGTGCATTTGTGTAACATCTGAAGATGAAAATCTGTATTTATGACGAGCCTCAGCTCCGTTTCTGCTGGAAAATATTGTAAGTAGCTTTACTGTTGTTAAAATTTCTAATTTCGCTGACATATTACATTAATCAAGCGCTGATTATACATTATTTGTAGCGAAATGAAACTCGAGACAGACACCTGGATATACTTAGCAAAGACAAATGTAATCCACTGTTACGCCTGAGGATGAAGGTGTAAGCCCTCGAAACGCTGCGTGGCAGAAAATAAAAACTGACTGACACACACGACTTTTTTACTTTATATTTAAAGCAGGAACAGTCTCCAAACACGGTCCATGACTTGTCGAGCTGGAAACCCTCATCTCCGATGACACGGTAATCTATTAATTGTATTCCCACAGCTTTCTTGACCACTGAATCGCAGTAGGATGAGGTTTTGCCCATTAAGTTAACTTTCCCGTAAACCGGTGGAAATATAATATTAAGTCAGTGCTAATTTACTGAGCTGTAGAAAGCGAGTGCATCGCTTGTGTTCAATGCAGCGTTCTTTTCCAGTGCATATTGTTTGTCCAATTTGTATTCTATCCGCCGAGGAAACTTCAAGAAACACAACCACCATACTTCCCACGCGCCATTTGCGAATGGAGCAGGCAAGGTGAGCATCGGATAGTGATACTAGAAGTGCCTCCAGCCACACATAGTAAGTTGAGTTGCTGAATACTGATGTAGATGTAGCTAAGGTGGTCTGTTCTGCTTGTATAGAGCTGAATCCGGAGGCGTCAGCTGAATATAAATGAAGACTTGGCTGGATATGTAACATTTATGAGCTACCGAGAGTGGCGTGCGATTAGAGCCACTATCGTGACAGAGAGAGCGCCACGTGCAGTGCTCCGCCAGCCCGTATGCTTCCAGAACACGGTGAGCAGTACGGCGCGCGCCCGTCAGATCAAAGTAGTGCCGAAATTAGCTTAGTCCGCACAAAGGCGCTTCTGTGTGAATTTTCCATTCGGCGCGCGTTTCCGAAAGGCCAAATGATCTCTGTGTGCAAACAGTGCCGCGAGGCCAATCGTCGCTCTCCACTTCACCGGTCGCGGCCCGCTGCTCCCGTGAGCCGGGGACCGCATTCTCCCCGCTCCAGTGCGCCGTCTGTCACGCCTGTCTCTAATTTACTCTCCACCTCTCTCTCCCGGCGTCGCATGAACTTTTGACAGGGGGGAGGGGGGGGAGAATAAAATATGAATATGCTTCTTGTATATCTCCATACCCGCATACCCGATGTAGTATCTCGGAAAAAAATCTGTGAACTCTACCAGATAACTAACAAACAGGACAAAGGAGCAATAATTCGATTCTTTACAATGACGACCTTTACCCTTATGTCATCCATGTTAGACTGTGGTTTGGAGACTGTTCCTGCTTTAAAGACAAAGTGAAGCAATTATGTGTGTCAGTCACTTTTTATTTTCTCCCACGCCGCGTTTCGAGGGGTTACACTTTCACCTTCAGGTGGATCAGTGGATTACTTTACATTTTCCTTTTGCTTATTAATGTAATAATGCAGCGAAATCACAAATTTTGAACAATAATAAAGCTACTTACAATATTTTCCAGCAGAAACGGAGCTGAGGGTCGTCATAAATATAGATTTTCATCAGGTCACCTTCCATTACGAACGTGGCTGCATTCAGCGACTGTGATCCGATTTGTAAATGATAGAGCACAGCAATCAGTCGTCCTTTTATGCAGGTTTTATTTGGCAGATCCATATTTCGGCTAGTGCCTAGCTATTATCAATGCACTATTTTCTAGTCTCAATGCAGATCAGTTCCCTGTTGTTCAGAGGTATGTCAAAAATTAGTTACTAACATTACAAGTAAAAGATACACGTAACATATATATTTTTAGCTCTTCACAACTTTTTCACTTAAGAACACCATAATTGCAAAAAAGAAACGTGTAACAATAAAAAATAAAAGTATAAAAAAATTTGTTAACGTATATTTCACCATATTTACTTGTTAATGTTTGTATCATAATTTGAGAATCGTTTTCGTAATCTAGCTCACTCAAAAACAGTTGTAGTAAAATATACTGTGCCTTTTCTAGTATGCTTGAGAAGCTTCTAAAAAAGTTCATAGCAGTTGTCTCACCTTTCGCACTGACTATGGTTCTGGCCATGTTTTATATTGCGAACAAAAATTTCAAGCTCCTCACAGGGATTCAATTTGTGGCCTTTGTTTGATATATGAACTGTCGTTAGTTTACTATCTATGTTGTCAAAAACATTAGTTCGTATGGAAGATTTATTGGGGTGTTGTAATATGTGTGTATCTGTTCCTGAAATGTAGTTCGGACGCTTCATCCGGTCTTACCCACATACTGTTATTATTGTTGAAAGTTTGCAATTTCATTACCACGTTACGTTAGCAAATGCTGATTGTAACTTATTTGTAGCGGAATGAAACGCGAAACAGACACCAGACCATATTCAGCAAACAAAAATGTAATCCAATTCACTGAGCCAGCTGAAGATGAGGGTGTCAGCCCTCGAAACGTTTGATGGAAGAACATAAAATTGACTGACACAGACAATTGGTTTATCTTCTATGTCATAAACGGTCGCAGTTTCCAAACCACAGTCCAATGGAGACGATGTAAGGTTAAAGATCGTCAATATAAAGAACCAAAGCTCTCCTCTTTCGTCCTCTTCATTAGTTACTAGAGAACCCGGCAGTGCTTCGCAATTGCTAGATGTGTATGGGAATTAGATATACGTCCTGATCTCCTTCTCTGCCCCCTCTGTATCCACCTCCTCCTCCTCTCCGCTCCCTTTGCCCGTCTCCTTCTCCTCCCCCTATCTCTGATCATTACCTTCCACCTTCCCTGTAGATCTCTTATCCCACACTCTCTCTACCCTTCTCCTCATCCCACATCTCTCTGTCTGTATCCCCATCCCCTCCTTTATGTCTATTTCCTCGCCCTTCTCTCTGACCTTATTTATCGCTACCGCCAACAGAATCTTGACTGGGAATAGAAATCAAAATGACTGCATAAATCGGTTGGAACCATTAATACACGGCCCATCAGAGAGAGGCTGTTGCCTGCGACTGTGACTGGGCCTGCCCACCTTTAGTCACTCTGGTATACTGAGATGCGACCTCCACGCGATCACAGCTACGACTTTTTGCTAAGGTGCGGCCCGAGCCACAGCGATAGCGGAAACTCAGCAATGGGATAAAGAGAAGCATCATCGAATTGGATTTGACTTTGAACTACTTAGATATATCACTACAAGGAGAAGAGGATGACTCAGTATTGTTATTGTGGCTGCTCAACAGTAGGAAGAAGAGGAAGAGCAATATTATTTCTGCGGTGCATGACGATGAAGGTTGTTGCAACATTTTAATAGGCATCTTCTGACCATTTTGATTAAATTCGTAACGTTGTGCACGTTTTGCAACCTACGAAAAGTGGTATATACAATAAAAAAGTGTTTCCGGTTTAAGAAACCCATAAATGCAGCTGAAAGATTCACAGTGAGCCCATTTTTTTACTCTATTCTGCAAATTTTCTACTAAAATAATTTAAAATAAAATTTTTCTATTAGTTACAGTCGAAATAGTTTAACAATTTGACGCTTTTACACAACGTTTGAGCGATAAGCAATTGCTCATTTCCCATTGAAAAACGAGGTTGATGTAGCACTGAAGGTGAATTCACTATGCCACTTAGTGATTGAGGTGCTCCGTGATACCACACCATTTTCTCCCCAAATATATACAATGCTTGTATCCCAAATACCAGAGTCCTGTTTTGAGGGGTGCATTAGTTTACAACATAGCACAATTCTACAGTTTATGATGGGATACCGCGTATCGTTAACAGTTTTGAGGACTCCTGTTTTCAGAAAGAGAAGGCATGCTTTCAGAAAGCTGGTTAGATCACTAAGCCCTCCTGCTGGATTCTCTGCGCGAGTAAACAAGAGGTGCTCCTCAAATGCATCTGCAGTCACTTCATAGTTTAACTGCGGCGTTGTATTATGAACCTCGTATCTGTCACTAAGAGGACAGGAAAGGAAATTACTGCTAGCCACAGAATCACTATAGTGCAAGTGTTACTCTGTTCGAAGAATTTTTAGTTACCTCCAAAAATAAGTGGGAAAAGCTCAGGAAGGTACAGGTATCGTCCTGTTGGGTCAAACAAAAACTACATGTCCTAATTACACTGCTAAGATCATCAAACTAGATCAGTTAATCATCTATGTGCATGGCTACAGAGATCCCATATATACGGCAAAGCCGCGCGGTCTAGAGCGCCTTGCCACAGTTCGCGCTGCTCCCCCTGTCGGAGGTTCGAGTCCTCCCTCGAGCATGGATGCGGGTGTTGTCCTTAGCGTAAGTTAGTTCAAGTTAGATGAAGCAGTGTGTAAGCTTAGGGACCCATGGTCTCAACAATTTGGTCCCATAGCACTTACCACAAATTTCCAGGAAGGACAGAAATTTGTCAACATCTAGTATAGACTAAGAAGTAATTGTCAGGAAGTATTTGAATGGAATGTGGCCATGTATGGAAGTGAAACAGTTTAGACAACAGAAGCTTTTAAAATGTGGTGCTACGGAAGAATGGTGAACATTAGATGGGTGGATGATATAACTTATGAGGAGGTACTGAACAGAATTAAGGGGTAAAGAAACTTGTGGCACAACTTCACTAGAAGAAAGGATCGGTTGCTAGGACACATTCTCAGACATCAAGGGATCACCATTCCAGATCTGGAGGGAAGCGTGGTGGGTAAAAATCGTAGAGGGAGACTAAGAGATGAATACAGTGAGCAGAGTCAGAAAGATGTAGGTTGCAATAGTTACTCAGAGATGAAGAGGATACAGTAGCACGATGAGCCACATCGAATCAGTCTTCAGACTGAAGACAACGTCATCATCTTTTTGATGAGTAAGAGCAGGTTACATGTCGCTATGGTATCAACTGAAGTCCAGTTACTTTCTTGATGTAACACCATGCCTATCACTCTATGACACTGCAAATAATATTCCCATATGTTTGACAGACATTTAAAACAGAGAGACAATAATAAATATTAACTAACAGCTAGTACATTGTAAACCACCAAATAGTAGTTATTCCATTTCCACTACACAGCTAGACTCTGATGAGAAAATTATTTTGCCACCAACGCAAACTTTAACAGACAAGTATTATTTTTCAGGGACACTTTTATTTGAATGTCAGTTCAAGGGTTGCAGTTAACAAATAAAAGGCTGGTAGGTGCGTTAAATCTTAGATAATTGAAACAGGTTTATTCTTACAATGGATGGATAAAAGTTGTTTTCCATTGCAATATACAAAAGCAAAGATATTCTAGCAAACAGCTGCACATTAAGAATTGTTACAATCTAATACCACATCAAAATTTATTCAGATTAAACATATAAATCTTTTCTATGAAATTAAGGTAATTCAGCTGTGGTCTACAATTCTGAACTTACTTTTTAACATGAGAACACATAGCACACTGTGTATCTCTTCAGTAAAATAATAAGATGATTAATAAATTCTAGTTGCTCTTAGTGATCAGATCAATAACTGTGGAGTCCATAAATCACAATAAACCGCAATTTACACTGACCGCACATATCTTAGGTATCACTAGGTGTATCACAGACCACCATTTTATATATACTGGGCAAAAAAATTATAAAAACAAGTGTGATATATGTAAAGACATCACCATCACATTATGTAGTCAGTTTACTATCAAAATAGACATTGTGTCTGATCACAATGATATTTACTGTTTCAAATCATATATCGTCAGTTTAAGGAAAACATAAAATAAGAACATTTTAAACATCGAATTTTACTACTGCTTTAGTTTGGTTTCTACCTCTGTCTGCAGTCACATCCTACTTCTGTATAAAGTTCTATATTTCTGTCTGATTAGTCCGTTAGTTGAGACATCAGTTTATCAATTCTCTTAAAGAAATTAACGTGAGTTAGGTTTGCTGCTCCAATCACTTGCAGTCGCCGAATTTTATAGTCAATGTGTTAAGAATATTCGGCAATCACTGTGTGATGATTATAAACATGAACCCATTGACGTATAACTTCTGTTAGATCCACTAAAACTACACCTATTCTTTTAAATTTGCTGTAGCTCGAATTTTGATACACATGAATTCATCACTGTATAAACTTTCACCGAAGATAAAATCATTATTAAATATTCACAACGTAACTGATGTCTCTATTACATATTCACTATCCTGCAACAGATCACTTGGCAGACTCTCAGCTCCAACACAACCACACACCTCACACTTTAAACCAGAACACCAATTCTAAACCTAATTATCGTTCGCTGGCGACAAATTCCCAAGCTGGCACCAGGTCAAAGAGAGCTATTAGCAGAAAAGAGGTTCGTAATAACTGTATATTTTGCATTTAAGTAAGACACTGCACAAAATTCCGAAAATTTTCATTGACAAATGAGGATCATTATTATTTTGCCTTTGGTGCATATTACATCACATATCACTACACATGAAATTTATCTTACATGCTAAATTTTTCTTTACACGATGGAGATCTTTATCCCCCATCTCGAGAAAATCATTTCATGTAACACAATAGATTCCAACAGTACAAGCTTAAGTTACAGCCAGAATGAAATATTCATACCATCTGTCATATCTCATAAACAGTTGAACATATCGGAAAGAGATTTTGGCAAATGGTAGCACGCAAAGTGGAGAGAATTCTGACATTTGATAAACTTACAGAACTTATTTATCGACGGTGACATAGCAGAAATTATAGTTTTCATTTTAGTTTTCCAACGTGAATTGTAAATTTTTAAGTATCGTGTTGGAATGTTATGACCTGTTCCTTCGCTTATCGGAATATAGCAAAGAAGTAGAGGGTCTATCTTTTTGCAAGTACACAATTATTATTATTGTTTAATACCCAAATATGCTGTGACATGCTAAGTGCTTTTTTCCTTTTATTGTTTCTGAGTTGCCTGCAAACATATTTTATATAAATTGGTAAATATGATACGTCAGATTATGTTGCTGTTTCAATTTCACGTGTTCTTTGCCTTTGTTACATCATGTGTGCCCCGTGTCTGCCAAAAGAAACCAGATGCAGGCCGATATTAATCCAATATATCAGCAAAAATGCGGCTGCTGAATTGAATGACCTATAGACATATTTTGCAAAAACAGACGTAATGTCTGAGGGATAACCGCAATCACTGGTTATAAAATGTTACTTATAATCCGTCTTGATTGCAAAAATGTTTATTCACATGACCGGTTTCGGTTCCTCTAGAACCATCTTCAGGTCTGAAACGATAATGACACTAATTTACTATTTCACAAATGCAAACCTTTTTCATCCTAACCAATCAGCATCAAATGTACCAGAACGTACCTACAAATTCGGTTACAGGAGTAACCCGTCCACACACAGCACCCTTCACATGCTGCGTCACATAAAATTGGTAGGCAGAATGCACGTCATTTATATTAATTTTAAAACAATTACCGACAGGTGGCGTCTGGTACATTTGTTACATTACATATGCACATACTGTATTAAGTAGATTTTTGTAATTTAGTTTTATCTCTAAAAATTATTTAATTAAAATCTGCAGATGTCAAGGTTAAAGTGTGTACTTGTCAAAATGAAAATTCACAATAAAATTATCATTTTCATACGATCTAAAAACAAAGGGCGATATCAATATCCAACGCGCTGGTGTGGACGTGTTTTCCTTCATGATCTGCTTCCGTTGTTCCCGCCATTTCGGTGTTGTGCAGCGATCCGCCCTGTCGTCTGACGTCCATCGCTGTAGGCAAGAGGGCCGCGTAGGAGGGCCCCGTCAACGACGCCAGGCACCACACGCATCTTCCAGCTTCCCCACCATCCATATGACATTTGTTAAGATTTGTGTGTCTTTGGAATCTGTGATATGTTATTTATAGATTATTTTGCGTATTTTAATAGCATTTAATTGTTTTCTCTTGCTCATTGTTGAATTCTGGCTTGCTGTGGCTTGCGTACACCTTTCAATGTATAATTTACGTTTTTTATGTGCTTTTGCCTCGCCCCATAAACCATGGACCTTGCCGTTGGTGGGAAGGCTTGCGTGCCTCAACGATACAGATAGCCATACCGTAGGTGCAACCACAACGGAGAAGTATCTGTTGAGAGGCCAGACAAACGTGTGGTTCCTGAAGAGGGCCAGCAGCCTTTTCAGTAGTTGCAGGGGCAACAGTCTGGATGATTGACTGATCTGGCCATGTAACAATAACCAAAACGGCCTTGCTGTGCTGGTACTGCGAACGGCTGAAAGCAAGGGGAAACTACAGCCGTAATTTTTCCCGAGGGCATGCAGCTTTACTGTATGGATAAATGATGATGGCGTCCTCTTGGGTAAAATATTCCGGAGGTAAAATAGTCCCCCATTCGGATCTCCGGGCGGGGACTACCCTTGAGGACGTTGTTATCAGGAGAAAGAAAACTGGCGTTCTACGGATTGGAGCGTGGAATGTCAGATCCCTTAATCGAGCAGGTAGGTTAGAAAATTTTAAAAGGGAAATGGATAGGTTAAAGTTAGATATAGCGGGAATTAGTGAAGTTCGGTGGCAGGAGGAACAAGACTTTTGGTCAGGTGAATACAGGGTTATAAATACGAAATCAAATAGAGGTAATGCAGGAGTAGGTTTAATAATGAATAAAAAATAGGCGTGTGGGTAAGCTACTACAAACAGCATAGTGAACGCATTATTGTGGCCAAGATAGACACGAAGCCCACGCCTACTACAGTAGTACAAGTTTATATGCCAACTAGCTCTGCAGATGATGAAGAAATTGATGAAATATATGATGACATAAAAGAAATTATTCAGGTAGTGAAGGGACACGAAAATTTAATAGTCATGGGTGACTGGAATTCGAGTGTAGGAAAAGGGAGAGAAGGAAACATAGTAGGTTAATATGGATTGGGGCTAAGAAATGAAAGAGTAAGCCACCTGGTAGAATTTTGTGCAGAGCATAACTTAATCATAGCTAACAGTTGGTTCAAGAATCATGAAAGAAGGTTGTATATATGGAAGATCCCTGGAGATACTAAAAGGTATCAGATAGATTATATAATGGTAAGACCGAGATTTAGGAACCAGGTTTTAAGTTGTAAGACATTTCCAAGTGCAGATGTGGACTCTGACCACAATCTATTGGTTATGAACTGTAGATTAAAACTGAAGAAACTGCAAAAAGGTGGCAATTTAAGAAAATGGGACCTGGATAAACTGAAAGAACCAGAGGTTGTACAGAGTTTCAGGGAGAGCATAAGGGAACAACTGACAGGAATGGGGGAAAGAAATACAGTAGAAGAAGAATGGGTAGCTTTGAAGAATGAAATAGTGAAGGCAGCAGAGGATCACATAGGTAAAAAGACGAGGGCTAGTAGAAACCCTTGGGTAGCTGAAGAAATATTGAATTTAATTGATGAAAGGAGAAAATATAAAAATGCAGTAAATGAAGCAGGCAAAAAGGAATACAAACGTCTCAAAAATGATATCGACAGGAAGTGCAAAATGGCTAAGCAGGGATGGCTACAGGACAAATGTAAGGATGTAGAGGCTTATCTACTGTGGGGGTAAGATAGATACTGCCTACAGGAAAATTAAAGAGACCTTTGGAGAAAAGAGAACCACTTGTATGAATATCAAGAGCTCAGATGGAAACCCAGTTCTAGGCAAAGAAGGGAGAGCAGAAAGGTGGAAGGAGTATATAGAGGGTCTATACAAGGGCGATGTACTTGAGGACAATATTATGGAAATGGAAGAGGATGTAGATGAAGATGAAATGGGAAATATGATACTGCGTGAAGAGTTTGACAGAACACTGAAAGACCTGAGTCGAAACAAGGCCCCTGGAGGAGACAACATTCCATTAGAACTACTGACAGCCTTGGGAGAGCCAGTCCTGACAAAACTCTACCATCTGGTGAGCAAGGTGTATGAGACAGGCGAAATACGCTCAGACTTCAAGAAAAATATAATAATTCCAATCCTAAAGAAAGTAGGTGTTGATAGATGTGAAAATTACCGAAGTATCAGTTTAATAAGTCACAGCTGCAAAATACTAACGCGAATTCTTTACAGACGAAAGGGAAAAACTGTTGTAAGCCGACCTCGGGGAAGATCAGTTTGGATTCCGTAGAAATGTTGGAACACTTGAGGCAATACTGACCCTACAACTTATCTTAGAAGAAAGATTAAGGAAAGGCAAACCTTCGTTTCTAACATTTGTAGACTTAGAGAAAGCTTTTGACAATGTTGACTCCAATACTCTTTCAAATTCTGAAGGTGGCAGGGGTAAAAAACAGGGAGCGAAAGGCTATTTACAATTTGTACAGAAAGCAGATGGCAGTTATAAGAGTCGAGGGGAATGAAAGGGAGGCAGTAGTTGGGAAGGCAGTGAGACACGGTTGTACCCTATCCCCGATGTTATTCAATCTGTATATTGAGCAAGCAATAAAGGAAACAAAAGAAAAGTCCGGAGTAGGTATTAAAATCCACGGAGAGGAAATAAAAACTTTCAGATTCGCTGATGACATTGTAATTCTGTCACAGACAGCAAGGGACTTGGAAGAGCAGTTGAACGGAATGGACAGTGTCTTGAAAGGAGGATATAAGATGAACATCAACAAAAGCAAAACGAGGATAATGGAATGTAGTCGAATTAAGTCGGATGATGCTGACCGAATTAGATTAGGAAATGAGACACTTAAAGTAGTAAAGGAGTTTTGCTATTGGGGGGGAAAAATAACTGATGATGGTCGAAGTAGAGAGGATATAAACTGTAGACTGGCAATGGCAAGGAAAGCGTTTCTGAAGAAGAGAAATTTGTTAACATCGAGTATAGATTTAAATCTCAGGAAGTCGTTTCTGAAAGTATTTGTATCTAGTGTAGCCATGTATGGACGATAAATAGTTTAGACAAGAAGAGAATAGAAGCTTTCGGAATGTGGTGCTACAGAAGAATGCTGAAGATCAGATGGGTAGATCACATAACTAATGAGGAGGTATTGAATAGAACTGGAGAGAAGAGGAGCTTGTAGCACAACTTGACTAGAAGATGGGATCGGTTGGTAGGACATGTTCTGAGACATCGAGGGATTACCAATTTAGTATTGGAGGGCAGCGTGGAGGGTAAAAGTCGTAGAGGGAGACCAAGAGATGAATACACTAAGCAGATTCAGAAGGATGTAGGCTGCAGTAGGTACTGGGAGATGAAGAAGCTTGTACAGGATAGAGAAGAATGGAGAGCTGCATCAAACCAGTCTCAGGAGTGACGACCACAACAACAACAACGACAACATGTGCTTTTGACAGGAGTTTGACTGACTTGTTTTCGATTGTGGGCACGAAATTTGAATTTGTTCCTATGTGCTCATTTTTTGTTCTTGTGTGTATGTGTTTGTGTGTGTGTGTGTGTGTGTGTGTGTGTGTATGAATTAATATATTGATACCACTATAATGACGATATAATTTGTTTGGCAGATGAAACACAGGACTGGATACAGCTGTTCGAGAGGAACATCAATACTGCCCATGAAAAAAACCACTTCATCCTTGAAGCCAAAATAGACAAAAAAACACATTTCCTGAATATCTCAACAGAAAACGAAAACCACAGAAGCCTCAGGGGGTCTACAACTCTTTTAGGGATACGTGTGTTGCAAGAATGGGACACTGAGCTCGTGCAGCTCTTTTTCCTCTCTGGGCTGTGTACCTTCACTTTCCACATCCCTCCCTGTCCCTGGCCCTTCCCCATCCCCCGCCCCTTCCCTTCCCCTTCTACCTCTCTACGTCTGGAGATGGACGCTTGTGAACGAATGAAGTGGTTTCTCTTCTTTTATCTCGACAATGTAAAGTATCTGTCCTTACTTTGTCCTTCTCGATCCTTGTTTCATGTCTTTACCTTCTGCTCCGCTGCGGCATTTGAGAATTCTTCTCTTCTTTCTTTTTCTTTGTTCCTCCCTTTTTCTTTCTTTCCTCCCTGTGCGTGTTGAAGACCGACCCACGCATTCCCATGTGTAGCTAATGACGGGGTAACGCGTAATTCCCCGCCCTGGATAGACAAGTATGACACATACATACCCCCTGGTAAAGTCCAAGCCCAGGGAAAGATGATTACTCGAGCTGGTACCTTCTGATCATTCCGATTGGTCCCCTGTCCACTTCTTGGGAGGTGTGAGCAGAGGTGGGGACAATCACTTAAAACAGGAGTGCCTTCCATGAGGGCTCCCACTGGGATGGAGCGCTCCATCGCAGACGTTGGTAATCATGGGGGATACTTTCGCAATGGTTTCTTCTGCTTCTACAACTTCTGCCCACAAGAGAAAGCTAGATGAGTTTCAGCCACCGAAAATTCTTCCCTCGGTGCCAAAGTTCGTAATTCTTTCATGGACTGTCGAAGATCAAGACTTCTCAACAGTAAACCCTTTCATTATTCAGAAAGGTGTCGGCGCAATTCCAGGTCCTGTAAAGTCTTGTTCCCGGTTACAAAATGCCACCTTGCTTTTACGAACAGTGCCCTCCAGGCACAAAAATTGGTTCGAACTACGCTGCCACACACCTTCCCTGTCCAGATGGAAGCACAACACACTTTTAACTTATCACATGGGGTGGTTTATACAAGATCATTCGACGAATTATCAAATGAGGACATTCCAAATTACCTGTGTGACCAGGGAGTAACGACCGTATATCGAGTAATGAAAAGGGTTCAAAAGGATTTGGTACCAACCCACACTCTCCTCTTGACATTCCACAGAGTTCAACTTCCATAGAACATTAAAGTGGGATATGAGATAATTTCACTTTGCCCTTAGATCCCCAACCCTATGCGTTGCTATCAATGTCAGAGGTTTAATCGTATCAGCCAGTCATGTGCCAATACGTTACCTGTGACAGGTAACTGACAATGTTGAGTGTTTATGGAAAAAGTTCAAGGCAATCGTAAAATGCGTTTTAGACAGGTACGTGCCGAGTAAAACTGTGAGGGACGGGAAAAACCCACCGCGGTACAACAACAAAGTTAGGAAACTACTGCAAAAGCAAAGAGAGCTTCACTCCAAGTTTAAACGCAGCCAAAACCTCTCAGACAAACAGAAGCTAAACGATGCCAAAGTTAGCGTAAGGAGGGCTATGCGTGAAGCGTTCAGTGAATTCGAAAGTAAAATTCTATGTACCGACTTGACAGAAAATCCTAGGAAGTTCTGGTCTTACGTTAAATCAGTAAGTGGCTCGAAACAGCATATCCAGACACTCCGGGATGATGATGGCATTGAAACAGAGGATGACACGCATAAAGCTGAAATACTAAACACCTTTTTCCAAAGCTGTTTCACAGAGGAAGACCGCACTGCAGTTCCTTCTCTAAATCCTCGCACAAACGAAAAAATGGCTGACATCGAAATAAGTGTCCAAGGAATAGAAAAGCAACTGGAATCACTCAACAGAGGGAAGTCCACTGGACCTGATGGGATACCAATTCGATTCTACACAGAGTACGCGAAAGAACTTGCCCCCCTTCTAACAGCCGTGTACCGCAACTCTCTACAGGAACGGAGGGTTCCAAATGATTTGAAAAGAGCACAGGTAGTCCCAGTCTTCAAGAAGGGTCGTCGAGCAGATGTGCAAAACTATAGACCTATATCTCTGACGTCGATCTGTTGAAGAATTTTAGAACATATTTTTTGCTCGAGTATCATGTCGTTTTTGGAAACCCAGAATCTACTATGTAGGAATCAACATGGATTCCGGAAACAGCGATCGTGTGAGATCCAACTCGCTTTATTTGTTCATGATACCCAGAATATATTAGATACAGGCTCCCAGGTAGATGCTATTTTTCTTGACTTCCGGAAGGCGTTCGATACAGTTCCGCACTGTCGCCTGATAAACAAAGTAAGAGCCTACGGAATATCAGACCAGCTGTGTGGCTGGATTGAAGAGTTTTTAGCAATCAGAACACAGCATGTTGTTATCAATGGAGAGACGTCTACAGACGTTCAAGTAACCTCTGGCGTGCCACAGGGGAGTGTTATGGGACCATTGCTGTTCACAATATATATAAATGACCTAGTAGATAGTGTCGGAAGTTCCATGCGGCTTTTCGCGGATGATGCTGTAGTATACAGAGAAGTTGCAGCATTAGAAAATGGTAGCAAAATGCAGGAAGATCTGCAGCGGATAGGCACTTGGTGCAGGGAGTGGCAACTGTCCCTTAACATAGACAAATGTAATGTATTGCGAATACATAGAAAGAAGGATCCTTTATTGCATGATTATATGATAGTGGAACAAACACTGGTAGCAGTTACTTCTGTAAAATATCTGGGAGTATGCGTGCGGAACGATTTGAAGTGGAATGATCATATAAAATTAATTGTTGGTAAGGCGGGTACCAGGTTGAGATTCATTGGGAGATTGCTTATAAAATGTAGTCCATCAACAAAGGAGGTGGCTTACAAAACACTCGTTCGACCTATACTTGAGTATTGCTCATCAGTGTGGGATCCGTGCCAGATTGGGTTGACGGAGGAGACAGAGAAGATCCAAAGAAGAGCGGCGCGTTTCGTCACAGGGCTATTTGGTAACCGTGATAGCGTTACGGAGATGTTTAATAAATTCAAGTGGCAGACTCTGCAAGAGAGGCGCTCTGCATCGCGGTGTAGCTTGCTCGCCAGGTTTCGAGAGGGTGCGTTTCTGGATGAGTTATCGAATATATTGCTTCCCCCTACTTATACCTCCCGAGGAGATCAAGAATGTAAAATTAGAGAGATTAGAGCGCGCACGGAGGCTTTCAGACAGTCGTTCTTCCCGCGAACCATATGCGACTGGAACGGGAAAGGGAGGTAAAGACAGTGGCACGTAAAGTGCCCTCCGCCACACACCGTTGGGTGACTTGCGGAGTATAAATGTAGATGTAGATGTAGATGTAGATGCCGAATAAGGTGACTCTCCACCCCCATTCCCTCGTTGCATCAACAGTATGGGCGACCACACTGCTTTCTCTAGAGATTGCCCTATTTTTAAATATGAACGAATTATTCAGGAAATTCGAGGCTCGTTATTCACCAGTAGAAAGCCCACTGTGCTCCCAGCAGGTAAATATAGCACTGTTCTCGCCTCTGCTTGGCCTACTAAGGAGGTAGCCACACTGACTTGCGATCTCACCTTTCGCACCACGGTCGTCAGGTCGGCTAGTCCAAAGATGACCCGTTCAACCTCTCCACTATCACCTACTCACTCTAAGGCTCAGTCTTCATCAGCTCCTGCTAAATCATGGGCCCCAAAATCGGACGCCTGGATTTCCAAAAATGAGCCTACTTGTGAAGGTTTCTTGTTCCCAATCGTCAAAACCATCAACTTCTCCTTCATCTCAACGTCCTACTTCCAAGAAGGCTCATAAGAAAAACATATCCTCTCCTTCCCTACCTTGGCGTGTCGCTTCTACAGCGCCACCGAGCGGCAGCTGCCCTCGGCCATCTTCCATGTTGCTGAGATGCTCTTCCGCTACCCGTTTCTTTGGTAGAAAGACTGGTAGGTAATTATAAGAGCTCGAAATCTCAGCAAAGTGCCGACCTAATGAGTTAGAGATTGCGACTGGGTCCACTAAGGTATCCTGCACGACAGTTAGCCCAGAGGCCAAGGAAAAACTGAACGTGCCAGATATCCTTTGGATTCCACTCCAAACAACTGATGAGAGAGTGAAGGTATTAAAGGAGCTGGTAAAGAAATTCCAGCTTACCTTTTGGCTATCGCGTAAGATGCGATGGCATCGCGCACATAACTGCTTAAAGCGGATATTGTTGGTCAACGTAGGATGATGGAGGAAAACGCGAAGAGCACGTCTCCGTGTCGCGGCACGCCTCGTTCCACCAAGGAACTGGGGGGCGCCGGGGCAAAGGGGAGGTATGAGTTATTGAACGTTCCGCGGCTGTAAGAATAACTTCCGTAACATGAGTGATCTGATCGTCGATGCCAGGGAGAGGAGAAGTGTCCAATCGGCTGGAGAAAACTTCCAGTGTGTGGGGTGCATAGATGGAAGTTGTGGCTGTAATCGAAGGACACATGGAAAATGGTCACTCGAGTGCGTATCAGCACGAGCGAACCATTCAAAGTGCGTAGATAGCCGAAACGTACCGACGGAAAGGTCCAAATGAGAATAGGTTAACGAGGAGGCAGACAAACATATAGATTACCCAGTGTTGAGGCAAACAAGATCTGCTTGTCCTCTTGGACCAGGATGCAGAGATCCCCAAAGCGGGTGGTGGGCGTTGAAGTCTCAAACCAGCAAAGAGGGTGGTGGGAGCTGACCAAGAAGACGAAGGAGATCGGCTGTTGCCACAGGTGTGGACGATGGAATGTGTATGGTACAAAGTGAGAAGGTTATTCTGGAGAGGGAAGGATGTACAGTGACAGATTGGAAGGAACTGTGTAATTGGATTGGGTGATAATGGATAGTATCATGGAGAAGAATTACAAGTCCCCCGTGTGCCAGAACGCCAGCAACAGAGATCAGACCAGACTTATTGGAAATGAGGGAAGACAAAGCTATCACGGGGACGTAGCTTTTTTTTCCTGAAGACAGAAGATGACTGGGGAGTAGGACCATAAGAGGATCGAAAGTCCATCTCGATTGGAGCGAATTCCGCGGATATTCCAATGGATAACCGACATAGGGTGGAATAAAAAAGGAAAAATCTCACCACAATAGCCGCCAACTCAGCGACTGCTGAGAGCCGGTGGTCGACGGCGTGGATGGCGTTCAGCCAGAGGCGGAAGATGCTGATCCAATGGTTGTTCGGGGCTAGCTGCTGCCGCCAATGACCGGCTAGTCGAACAGCTGCCAGCGGTGCATCTCAGCAACATGGAAGATGGCCGAGGGCAGCTGCCGCTCGGTGGCGCTGTAGAAGCGACACGCCAAGGTAGGGAAGGAGAGGAAATGTTTTTCTTATGAGCCTTCTTGGAAGCAGGACGTTGAGATGAAGAAGAAGTTGATGGTTTTGACGATTGGGAACAAGAAACCTTCACAAGTAGGCTCATTTTTGGAAATCCAGGCGTCCGATTTTGGGGCCCATGATTTAGCAGGAGCTGATGAAGACTGAGCCTTAGAGTGAGTAGGTGATAGTGGAGAGGTTGAACGGGTCATCTTTGGACTAGCCGACCTGACAACCGTGGTGCGAAAGGTGAGGTCGCAAGTCAGTGTGGCTACCTCCTTAGTAGGCCAAGCAGAGGCGAGGACAGTGCTATATTTAACTGCTGGGAGCACAGTGGGCTTTCTACTGGTGAATAACGAGCCTCGGATTTCCTGAATAATTCGCTCATATTTAAAAATAGGGCAATCTCTAGAGAAAGCAGTGTGGTCGCCCATACTGTTGATGCAACGAGGGAATGGGGGTGGAGAGTCACCTTATTCGGCATCCACATCTACATCTACATCTACATTTATACTCCGCAAGCCACCCAACGGTGTGTGGCGGAGGGCACTTTACGTGCCACTGTCTTTACCTCCCTTTCCCGTTCCAGTCGCATATGGTTCGCGGGAAGAACGACTGTCTGAAAGCCTCCGTGCGCGCTCTAATCTCTCTAATTTTACATTCTTGATCTCCTCGGGAGGTATAAGTAGGGGGAAGCAATATATTCGATAACTCATCCAGAAACGCACCCTCTCGAAACCTGGCGAGCAAGCTACACCGCGATGCAGAGCGCCTCTCTTGCAGAGTCTGCCACTTGAATTTATTAAACATCTCCGTAACGCTATCACGGTTACCAAATAGCCCTGTGACGAAACGCGCCGCTCTTCTTTGGATCTTCTCTGTCTCCTCCGTCAACCCAATCTGGCACGGATCCCACACTGATGAGCAATAATCAAGTATAGGTCGAACGAGTGTTTTGTAAGCCACCTCCTTTGTTGATGGACTACATTTTATAAGCAATCTCCCAATGAATCTCAACCTGGTACCCGCCTTACCAACAATTAATTTTATATGATCATTCCACTTCAAATCGTTCCGCACGCATACTCCCAGATATTTTACAGAAGTAACTGCTACCAGTGTTTGTTCCACTATCATATAATCATGCAATAAAGGATCCTTCTTTCTATGTATTCGCAATACATTACATTTGTCTATGTTAAAGGACAGTTGCCACTCCCTGCACCAAGTGCCTATCCGCTGCAGATCTTCCTGCATTTCGCTACCATTTTCTAATGCTGCAACTTCTCTGTATACTACAGCATCATCCGCGAAAAGCCGCATGGAACTTCCGACACTATCTACTAGGTCATTTATATATATTGTGAACAGCAATGGTCCCATAACACTCCCCTGTGGCACGCCAGAGGTTACTTGAACGTCTGTAGACGTCTCTCCATTGATAACAACATGCTGTGTTCTGATTGCTAAAAACTCTTCAATCCAGCCACACAGCTGGTCTGATATTCCGTAGGCTCTTACTTTGTTTATCAGGCGACAGTGCGGAACTGTATCGAACGCCTTCCGGAAGTCAAGAAAAATAGCATCTACCTGGGAGCCTGTATCTAATATATTCTGGGTATCATGAACAAATAAAGCGAGTTGGATCTCACACGATCGCTGTTTCCGGAATCCATGTTGATTCCTACATAGTAGATTCTGGGTTTCCAAAAACGACATGATACACGAGCAACAAATATGTTCTAAAATTCTACAACAGATCGACGTCAGAGATATAGGTCTATAGTTTTGCACATCTGCTCGACGACCCTTCTTGAAGACTGGGACTACCTGTGCTCTTTTCAAATCATTTGGAACCCTCCGTTCCTGTAGAGAGTTGCGGTACACGGCTGTTAGAAGGGGGGCAAGTTCTTTCGCGTACTCTGTGTAGAATCGAATTGGTATCCCATCAGGTCCAGTGGACTTTCCTCTGTTGAGTGATTCCAGTTGCTTTTCTATTCCTTGGACACTTATTTCGATGTCAGCCATTTTTTCGTTTGTGCGAGGATTTAGAGAAGGAACTGCAGTGCGGTCTTCCTCTGTGAAACAGCTTTGGAAAAAGGTGTTTAGTATTTCAGCTTTATGCGTGTCATCCTCTGTTTCAATGCCATCATCATCCCGGAGTGTCTGGATATGCTGTTTCGAGCCACTTACTGATTTAACGTAAGACCAGAACTTCCTAGGATTTTCTGTCAAGTCGGTACATAGAATTTTACTTTCGAATTCACTGAACGCTTCACGCATAGCCCTCCTTACGCTAACTTTGGCATCGTTTAGCTTCTGTTTGTCTGAGAGGTTTTGGCTGCGTTTAAACTTGGAGTGAAGCTCTCTTTGCTTTCGCAGTAGTTTCCTAACTTTGTTGTTGTACCGCGGTGGGTTTTTCCCGTCCCTCACAGTTTTACTCGGCACGTACCTGTCTAAAACGCATTTTACGATTGCCTTGAACTTTTTCCATAAACACTCAACATTGTCAGTTACCTGTCACAGGTAACGTATTGGCACATGACTGGCTGATACGATTAAACCTCTGACATTGATAGCAACGCATAGGGTTGGGGATCTAAGGGCAAAGTGAAATTATCTCATATCCCACTTTAATGTTCTATGGAAGTTGAACTCTGTGGAATGTCAAGAGGAGAGTGTGGGTTGGTACCAAATCCTTTTCAACCCTTTTCATTACTCGATATACGGTCGTTACTCCCTGGTCACACAGGTAATTTGGAATGTCCTCATTTGATAATTCGTCGAATGATCTTGTATAAACCACCCCATGTGATGAGTTAAAAGTGTGTTGTGCTTCCATCTGGACAGGGAAGGTGTATGGCAGCGTAGTTCGAACCAATTTTTGTGCCTGGAGGGCACTGTTCGTAAAAGCAAGGTGGCATTTTGTAACCGGGAACAAGACTTTACAGGACCTGGAATTGCGCCGACACCTTTCTGAATAATGAAAGGGTTTACTGTTGAGAAGTCTTGATCTTCGACAGTCCATGAAAGAATTACGAACTTTGGCACTGAGGGAAGAATTTTCGGTGGCTGAAACTCATCTAGCTTTCTCTTGTGGGCAGAAGAAACCATTGCGAAAGTATCCCCCATGATTACCAACGTCCGCGATGGAGCGCTCCTTCCTAGTGGGAAGTTCACAAGCGTCCATCTCCAGACGTAGAGAGGGAGAAGGGGAAGGGAAGGGGCGGGGGATGGGGAAGGACCAGGGACAGGGAGCGATGTGGAAAGTTAAGGTACACAGCCCAGAGAGGAAAAAGAGCTGCACGAGCTCAGTGTCCCATTCTTGCAACACACGTATTCCTAAAAGAGTTGTAGACCCCCTGACGCTTCTGCGGTTTTCGTTTTCTGTTGAGATATTCAGGAAATGTGTTTTTTTGTCTATTTTGGCTTCAAGGATGAAGTGGTTTTTTTCATGGGCAGTATTGATGTTCCTCTCGAACAGCTGTATCCAGTCCTGTGTTTCATCTGCCAAACAAATTATATCGTCATTATAGTGGTATCAATATATTAATTCATACACACACACACACACACACACACACACACACACAAACACATACACACAAGAACAAAAAATGAGCACATTGGAACAAATTCAAATTTCGTGCCCACAATCGAAAACAAGTCAAACTCCTGTCAAAAGCACATGTTGTCGTTGTTGTTGTTGTGGTCGTCACTCCTGAGACTGGTTTGATGCAGCTCTCCATTCTTCTCTGTCCTGTACAAGCTTCTTCATCTCCCAGTACCTACTGCAGCCTACATCCTTCTGAATCTGCTTAGTGTATTCATCTCTTGGTCTCCCTCTACGATTTTTACCCTCCACGCTGCCCTCCAATACTAAATTGGTGATCCCTCGATGTCTCAGAACATGTCCTACCAACCGATCCCATCTTCTAGTCAAGTTGTGCTACAAGCTCCTCTTCTCCCCAGTTCTATTCAATACCTCCTCATTAGTTATGTGATCTACCCATCTGATCTTCAGCATTCTTCTGTAGCACCACATTCCGAAAGCTTCTATTCTCTTCTTTTCTAAACTATTTATCGTCCATACATGGCTACACTCCATACAAATACTTTCAGAAACGACTTCCTGAGATTTAAATCTATACTCGATGTTAACAAATTTTTCTTCTTCAGAAACGCTTCCCTTGCCATTGCCAGTCTACAGTTTATATCCTCTCTACTTCGACCATCATCAGTTATTTTTCTCCCCAAATAGCAAAACTCCTTTACTACTTTAAGTGTCTCATTTCCTAATCTAATTCGGTCAGCATCATCCGACTTAATTCGACTACATTCCATTATCCTCGTTTTGCTTTTGTTGATGTTCATCTTATATCCTCCTTTCAAGACACTGTCCATTCCGTTCAACTGCTCTTCCAAGTCCCTTGCTGTCTGTGACAGAATTACAATGTCATCAGCGAATCTCAAGGTTTTTATTTCCTCTCCGTGGATTTTAATACCTACTCTGGACTTTTCTTTTGTTTCCTCTATTGCTTGCTCAATATACAGATTGAATAACATCGGGGATAGGGTACAACCGTGTCTCACTGCCTTCCCAACTACTGCCTCCCTTTCATTCCCCTCGACTCTTATAACTGCCATCTGCTTTCTGTACAAATTGTAAATAGCCTTTCGCTCCCTGTTTTTTACCCCTGCCACCTTCAGAATTTGAAAGAGTATTGGAGTCAACATTGTCAAAAGCTTTCTCTAAGTCTACAAATGTTAGAAACGTAGGTTTGCCTTTCCTTAATCTTTCTTCTAAGATAAATTGTAGGGTCAATATTGCCTCAAGTGTTCCAACATTTCTACGGAATCCAAACTGATCTTCCCCGAGGTCGGCTTACAACAGTTTTTCCCTTTCGTCTGTAAAGAATTCGCGTTAGTATTTTGCAGCTGTGACTTATTAAACTGATACTTCGGTAATTTTCACATCTATCAATACCTGCTTTCTTTAGGATTGGAATTATTATATTTTTCTTGAAGTCTGAGCGTATTTCGCCTGTCTCATACACCTTGCTCACCAGATGGTAGAGTTTTGTCAGGACTGGCTCTCCCAAGACTGTCAGTAGTTCTAATGGAATGTTGTCTCCTCCAGGGGCCTTGTTTCGACTCAGGTCTTTCAGTGTTCTGTCAAACTCTTCACGCAGTATCATATTTCCCATTTCATCTTCATCTACATCCTCTTCCATTTCCATAATATTGTCCTCAAGTACATCGCCCTTGTATAGACCCTCTATATACTCCTTCCACCTTTCTGCTCTCCCTTCTTTGCTTAGAACTGGGTTTCCATCTGAGCTCTTGATATTCATACAAGTGGTTCTCTTTTCTCCAAAGGTCTCTTTAATTTTCCTGTAGGCAGTATCTATCTTACCCCCACAGTAGATAAGCCTCTACATCCTTACATTTGTCCTGTAGCCATCCCTGCTTAGCCATTTTGCACTTCCTGTCGATATCATTTTTGAGACGTTTGTATTCCTTTTTGCCTGCTTCATTTACTGCATTTTTATATTTTCTCCTTTCATCAATTAAATTCAATATTTCTTCAGCTACCCAAGGGTTTCTACTAGCCCTCGTCTTTATACCTATGTGATCCTCTGCTGCCTTCACTATTTCATTCTTCAAAGCTACCCATTCTTCCTCTACTGTATTTCTTTCCCCCATTCCTGTCAATTGTTCCCTTATGCTCTCCCTGAAACTCTGTACAACCTCTGGTTCTTTCAGTTTATCCAGGTCCCATTTTCTTAAATTGCCACCTTTTTGCAGTTTCTTCAGTTTTAATCTACAGTTCATAACCAATAGATTGTGGTCAGAGTCCACATCTGCACTTGGAAATGTCTTACAACTTAAAACCTGGTTCCTAAATCTCGGTCTTACCATTATATAATCTATCTGATACCTTTTAGTATCTCCAGGAATCTTCCATGTATACAACCTTCTTTCATGATTCTTGAACCAACTGTTAGCTATGATTAAGTTATGCTCTGCACAAAATTCTACCAGGCGGCTTACTCTTTCATTTCTTAGCCCCAATCCATATTCACCTACTATGTTTCCTTCTCTCCCTTTTCCTACACTCGAATTCCAGTTACCCATGACTATTAAATTTTCGTGTCCCTTCACTACCTGAATAATTTCTTTTATGTCATCATATATTTCATCAATTTCTTCATCATCTGCAGAGCAAGTTGGCATATAAACTTGTACTACTGTAGTAGGCGTGGGCTTCGTGTCTATCTTGGCCACAATAATGCGTTCACTATGCTGTTTGTAGTAGCTTACCCACACGCCTATTTTTTATTTGTTATTAAACCTACTCCTGCATTACCTCTATTTGATTTCGTATTTATAACCCTGTATTCACCTGACCAAAAGTCTTGTTCCTCCTGCCACCGAACTTCACTAATTCCCGCTATATCTAACTTTAACCTATCCATTTCCCTTTTAAAATTTTCTAACCTACCTGCTCGATTAAGGGATCTGACATTCCACGCTCCAATCCGTAGAACGCCAGTTTTCTTTCTCCTGATAACAACGTCCTCTTGAGTAGTCCCCGCCCGGAGATCCGAATGGGGGACTATTTTACCTCCGGAATATTTTACCCAAGAGGACGCCATCATCATTTATCCATACAGTAAAGCTGCATGCCCTCGGGAAAAATTACGGCTGTAGTTTCCCCTTGCTTTCAGCCGTTCGCAGTACCAGCACAGCAAGGCCGTTTTGGTTATTGTTACATGGCCAGATCAGTCAATCATCCAGACTGTTGCCCCTGCAACTACTGAAAAGGCTGCTGGCCCTCTTCAGGAACCACACGTTTGTCTGGCCTCTCAACAGATACTTCTCCGTTGTGGTTGCACCTACGGTATGGCTATCTGTATCGTTGAGGCACGCAAGCCTTCCCACCAACGGCAAGGTCCATGGTTTATGGGGCGAGGCAAAAGCACATAAAAAACGTAAATTATACATTGAAAGGTGTACGCAAGCCACAGCAAGCCAGAATTCAACAATGAGCAAGAGAAAACAATTAAATGCTATTAAAATACGCAAAATAATCTATAAATAACATATCACAGATTCCAAAGACACACAAATCTTAACAAATGTCATATGGATGGTGGGGAAGCTGGAAGATGCGTGTGGTGCCTGGCGTCGTTGACGGGGCCCTCCTACGCGGCCCTCTTGCCTACAGCGATGGACGTCAGACGACAGGGCGGATCGCTGCACAACACCGAAATGGCGGGAACAACGGAAGCAGATCATGAAGGAAAACAAGTCCACACCAGCGCGTTGGATATTGATATCGCCCTTTGTTTTTAGATCGTATGAAAATGATAATTTTATTGTGAATTTTCATTTTGACAAGTACACACTTTAACCTTGACATCTGCAGATTTTAATTAAATAATTTTTAGAGATAAAACTAAATTACAAAAATCTACTTAATACAGTATGTGCATATGTAATGTAACAAAAGTACCAGACGCCACCTGTCGGTAATTGTTTTAAAATTAATATAAATGACGTGCATTCTGCCTACCAATTTTATGTGACGCAGCATGTGAAGGGTGCTGTGTGTGGACGGGTTACTCCTGTAACCGAATTTGTAGGTACGTTCTGGTACATTTGATGCTGATTGGTTAGGATGAAAAAGGTTTGCATTTGTGAAATAGTAAATTAGTGTCATTATCGTTTCAGACCTGAAGATGGTTCTAGAGGAACCGAAACCGGTCATGTGAATAAACATTTTTGCAATCAAGACGGATTATAAGTAACATTTTATAACCAGTGATTGCGGTTATCCCTCAGACATTACGTCTGTTTTTGCAAAATATGTCTATAGGTCATTCAATTCAGACAGCCGCATTTTTGCTGATATATTGGATTAATATCGGCCTGCATCTGGTTTCTTTTGGCAGACACGGGGCACACATGATGTAACAAAGGCAAAGAACACGTGAAATTGAAACAGGAACATAATCTGACGTATCATATTTACCAATTTATATAAAATATGTTTGCAGGCAACTCAGAAACAATAAAAGGAAAAAAGCACTTAGCATGTCACAGCATATTTGGGTATTAAACAATAATAATAATTGTGTACTTGCAAAAAGATAGACCCTCTACTTCTTTGCTATTTTCCGATAAGCGAAGGAACAGGTCATAACATTCCAACACGATACTTAAAAATTTACAATTCGCGTTGGAAAAATAAAATGAAAACTATAATTTCTGCTATGTCACCGTCGATAAATAAGTTCTGTAAGTTTATCAAATGTCAGAATTCTCTCCACTTTGCGTGCTACCATTTGCCAAAATCTCTTTCCGATATGTTCAACTGTTTATGAGATATGACAGATGGTATGAATATTTCATTCTGGCTGTAACTTAAGCTTGTACTGTTGGAATCTATTGTGTTACATGAAATGATTTTCTCGAGATGGGGGATAAAGATCTCCATCGTGTAAAGAAAAATTTAGCATGTAAGATAAATTTCATGTGTAGTGATATGTGATGTAATATGCACCAAAGGCAAAATAATAATGATCCTCATTTGTCAATGAAAATTTTCGGAATTTTGTGCAGTGTCTTACTTAAATGCAAAATATACAGTTATTACGAACCTCTTTTCTGCTAATAGCTCTCTTTGACCTGGTGCCAGCTTGGGAATTTGTCGCCAGCGAACGATAATTAGGTTTAGAGTTGGTGTTCTGGTTTAAAGTGTGAGGTGTGTGGTTGTGTTGGAGCTGAGAGTCTGCCAAGTGATCTGTTGCAGGATAGTGAATATGTAATAGAGACATCAGTTACGTTGTGAATATTTAATAATGATTTTATCTTCGGTGAAAGTTTATACAGTGATGAATTCATGTGTATCAAAATTCGAGCTACAGCAAATTTAAAAGAATAGGTGTAGTTTTAGTGGATCTAACAGAAGTTATACGTCAATGGGTTCATGTTTATAATCATCACACAGTGATTGCCGAATATTCTTAACACATTGACTATAAAATTCGGCGACTGCAAGTGATAGGAGCAGCAAACCTAACTCACGTTAATTTCTTTAAGAGAATTGATAAACTGATGTCTCAACTAACGGACTAATCAGACAGAAATATAGAACTTTATACAGAAGTAGGATGTGACTGCAGACAGAGGTAGAAACCAAACTAAAGCAGTAGTAAAATTCGATGTTTAAAATGTTCTTATTTTATGTTTTCCTTAAACTGACGATATATGATTTGAAACAGTAAATATCATTGTGATCAGACACAATGTCTATTTTGATAGTAAACTGACTACATAATGTGATGGTGATGGCTGGCTCTGAGCACTATGGGACTCAACTGCTGAGGTCATTAGTCCCCTAGAACTTAGAACTAGTTAAACCGAACTAACCTAAGGACATCACAAACATCCATGCCCGAGGCAGGATTCGAACCTGCGACCGTAGCGGTCTTGCGGTCCCAGACTGCAGCGCCTTTAACCGCACGGCCATGTGATGGTGATGTCTTTACATATATCACACTTGTTTTTATAATTTTTTTGCCCAGTATATATAAAATGGTGGTCTGTGATACACCTAGTGATACCTAAGATATGTGCGGTCAGTGTAAATTGCGGTTTATTGTGATTTATGGACTCCACAGTTATTGATCTGATCACTAAGAGCAACTAGAATTTATTAATCATCTTATTATTTTACTGAAGAGATACACAGTGTGCTATGTGTTCTCATGTTAAAAAGTAAGTTCAGAATTGTAGACCACAGCTGAATTACCTTAATTTCATAGAAAAGATTTATATGTTTAATCTGAATAAATTTTGATGTGGTATTAGATTGTAACAATTCTTAATGTGCAGCTGTTTGCTAGAATATCTTTGCTTTTGTATATTGCAATGGAAAACAACTTTTATCCATCCATTGTAAGAATAAACCTGTTTCAATTATCTAAGATTTAACGCACCTACCAGCCTTTTATTTGTTAACTGCAACCCTTGAACTGACATTCAAATAAAAGTGTCCCTGAAAAATAATACTTGTCTGTTAAAGTTTGCGTTGGTGGCAAAATAATTTTCTCATCAGAGTCTAGCTGTGTAGTGGAAATGGAATAACTACTATTTGGTGGTTTACAATGTACTAGCTGTTAGTTAATATTTATTATTGTCTCTCTGTTTTAAATGTCTGTCAAACATATGGGAATATTATTTGCAGTGTCATAGAGTGATAGGCATGGTGTTACATCAAGAAAGTAACTGGACTTCAGTTGATACCATAGCGACATGTAACCTGCTCTTACTCATCAAAAAGATGATGACGTTGTCTTCAGTCTGAAGACTGATTCGATGTGGCTCATCGTGCTACTGTATCCTCTTCATCTCTGAGTAACTATTGCAACCTACATCTTTCTGACTCTGCTCACTGTATTCATCTCTTAGTCTCCCTCTACGATTTTTACCCACCACGCTTCCCTCCAGATCTGGAATGGTGATCCCTTGATGTCTGAGAATGTGTCCTAGCAACCGATCCTTTCTTCTAGTGAAGTTGTGCCACAAGTTTCTTTACCCCTTAATTCTGTTCAGTACCTCCTCATAAGTTATATCATCCACCCATCTAATGTTCACCATTCTTCCGTAGCACCACATTTTAAAAGCTTCTGTTGTCTAAACTGTTTCACTTCCATACATGGCCACATTCCATTCAAATACTTCCTGACAATTACTTCTTAGTCTATACTAGATGTTGACAAATTTCTGTCCTTCCTGGAAATTTGTGGTAAGTGCTATGGGACCAAATTGTTGAGACCATGGGTCCCTAAGCTTACACACTGCTTCATCTAACTTGAACTAACTTACGCTAAGGACAACACCCGCATCCATGCTCGAGGGAGGACTCGAACCTCCGACAGGGGGAGCAGCGCGAACTGTGGCAAGGCGCTCTAGACCGCGCGGCTTTGCCGTATATATGGGATCTCTGTAGCCATGCACATAGATGATTAACTGATCTAGTTTGATGATCTTAGCAGTGTAATTAGGACATGTAGTTTTTGTTTGACCCAACAGGACGATACCTGTACCTTCCTGAGCTTTTCCCACTTATTTTTGGAGGTAACTAAAAATTCTTCGAACAGAGTAACACTTGCACTATAGTGATTCTGTGGCTAGCAGTAATTTCCTTTCCTGTCCTCTTAGTGACAGATACGAGGTTCATAATACAACGCCGCAGTTAAACTATGAAGTGACTGCAGATGCATTTGAGGAGCACCTCTTGTTTACTCGCGCAGAGAATCCAGCAGGAGGGCTTAGTGATCTAACCAGCTTTCTGAAAGCATGCCTTCTCTTTCTGAAAACAGGAGTCCTCAAAACTGTTAACGATACGCGGTATCCCATCATAAACTGTAGAATTGTGCTATGTTGTAAACTAATGCACCCCTCAAAACAGGACTCTGGTATTTGGGATACAAGCATTGTATATATTTGGGGAGAAAATGGTGTGGTATCACGGAGCACCTCAATCACTAAGTGGCATAGTGAATTCACCTTCAGTGCTACAACAAACGTTGTGTAAAAGCGTCAAATTGTTAAACTATTTCGACTGTAACTAACAGAAAAATTTTATTTTAAATTATTTTAGTAGAAAATTTGCAGAATAGAGTAAAAAAATGGGCTCACTGTGAATCTTTCAGCTGCATTTATGGGTTTCTTAAACCGGAAACACTTTTTTATTGTATATACCACTTTTCGTAGGTTGCAAAACGTGCACAACGTTACGAATTTAATCAAAATGGTCAGAAGATGCCTATTAAAATGTTGCAACAACCTTCATCGTCATGCACCGCAGAAATAATATTGCTCTTCCTCTTCTTCCTACTGTTGAGCAGCCACAATAACAATACTGAGTCATCCTCTTCTCCTTGTAGTGATATATCTAAGTAGTTCAAAGTCAAATCCAATTCGATGATGCTTCTCTTTATCCCATTGCTGAGTTTCCGCTATCGCTGTGGCTCGGGCCGCACCTTAGCAAAAGGTCGTAGCTGTGATCGCGTGGAGGTCGCATCTCAGTATACCAGAGTGACTAAAGGTGGGCAGGCCCAGTCACAGTCGCAGGCAACAGCCTCTCTCTGATGGGCCGTGTATTAATGGTTCCAACCGATTTATGCAGTCATTTTGATTTCTATTCCCAGTCAAGATTCTGTTGGCGGTAGCGATAAATAAGGTCAGAGAGAAGGGCGAGGAAATAGACGTAAAGGAGGGGATGGGGATACAGACAGAGAGATGTGGGATGAGGAGAAGGGTAGAGAGAGTGTGGGATAAGAGATCTACAGGGAAGGTGGAAGGTCATGATCAGAGATAGGGGGAGGAGAAGGAGACGGGCAAAGGGAGCGGAGAGGAGGAGGAGGTGGATACAGAGGGGGCAGAGAAGGAGATCAGGACGTATATCTAATTCCCATACACATCTAGCAATTGCGAAGCACTGCCGGGTTCTCTAGTAACTAATGAAGAGGACGAAAGAGGAGAGCTTTGGTTCTTTATATTGACGATCTTTAACCTTACATCGTCTCCATTGGACTGTGGTTTGGAAACTGCGACCGTTTATGACATAGAAGATAAACCAATTGTCTGTGTCAGTCAATTTTATGTTCTTCCATCAAACGTTTCGAGGGCTGACACCCTCATCTTCAGCTGGCTCAGTGAATTGGATTACATTTTTGTTTGCTGAATATGGTCTGGTGTCTGTTTCGCGTTTCATTCCGCTACAAATAAGTTACAATCAGCATTTGCTAACGTAACGTGGTAATGAAATTGCAAACTTTCAACAATAATAACAGTATGTGGGTAAGACCGGATGAAGCGTCCGAACTACATTTCAGGAACAGATACACACATATTACAACACCCCAATAAATCTTCCATACGAACTAATGTTTTTGACAACATAGATAGTAAACTAACGACAGTTCATATATCAAACAAAGGCCACAAATTGAATCCCTGTGAGGAGCTTGAAATTTTTGTTCGCAATATAAAACATGGCCAGAACCATAGTCAGTGCGAAAGGTGAGACAACTGCTATGAACTTTTTTAGAAGCTTCTCAAGCATACTAGAAAAGGCACAGTATATTTTACTACAACTGTTTTTGAGTGAGCTAGATTACGAAAACGATTCTCAAATTATGATACAAACATTAACAAGTAAATATGGTGAAATATACGTTAACAAATTTTTTTATACTTTTATTTTTTATTGTTACACGTTTCTTTTTTGCAATTATGGTGTTCTTAAGTGAAAAAGTTGTGAAGAGCTAAAAATATATATGTTACGTGTATCTTTTACTTGTAATGTTAGTAACTAATTTTTGACATACCTCTGAACAACAGGGAACTGATCTGCATTGAGACTAGAAAATAGTGCATTGATAATAGCTAGGCACTAGCCGAAATATGGATCTGCCAAATAAAACCTGCATAAAAGGACGACTGATTGCTGTGCTCTATCATTTACAAATCGGATCACAGTCGCTGAATGCAGCCACGTTCGTAATGGAAGGTGACCTGATGAAAATCTATATTTATGACGACCCTCAGCTCCGTTTCTGCTGGAAAATATTGTAAGTAGCTTTATTATTGTTCAAAATTTGTGATTTCGCTGCATTATTACATTAATAAGCAAAAGGAAAATGTAAAGTAATCCACTGATCCACCTGAAGGTGAAAGTGTAACCCCTCGAAACGCGGCGTGGGAGAAAATAAAAAGTGACTGACACACATAATTGCTTCACTTTGTCTTTAAAGCAGGAACAGTCTCCAAACCACAGTCTAACATGGATGACATAAGGGTAAAGGTCGTCATTGTAAAGAATCGAATTATTGCTCCTTTGTCCTGTTTGTTAGTTATCTGGTAGAGTTCACAGATTTTTTTCCGAGATACTACATCGGGTATGCGGGTATGGAGATATACAAGAAGCATATTCATATTTTATTCTCCCCCCCCCCCCTGTCAAAAGTTCATGCGACGCCGGGAGAGAGAGGTGGAGAGTAAATTAGAGACAGGCGTGACAGACGGCGCACTGGAGCGGGGAGAATGCGGTCCCCGGCTCACGGGAGCAGCGGGCCGCGACCGGTGAAGTGGAGAGCGACGATTGGCCTCGCGGCACTGTTTGCACACAGAGATCATTTGGCCTTTCGGAAACGCGCGCCGAATGGAAAATTCACACAGAAGCGCCTTTGTGCGGACTAAGCTAATTTCGGCACTACTTTGATCTGACGGGCGCGCGCCGTACTGCTCACCGTGTTCTGGAAGCATACGGGCTGGCGGAGCACTGCACGTGGCGCTCTCTCTGTCACGATAGTGGCTCTAATCGCACGCCACTCTCGGTAGCTCATAAATGTTACATATCCAGCCAAGTCTTCATTTATATTCAGCTGACGCCTCCGGATTCAGCTCTATACAAGCAGAACAGACCACCTTAGCTACATCTACATCAGTATTCAGCAACTCAACTTACTATGTGTGGCTGGAGGCACTTCTAGTATCACTATCCGATGCTCACCTTGCCTGCTCCATTCGCAAATGGCGCGTGGGAAGTATGGTGGTTGTGTTTCTTGAAGTTTCCTCGGCGGATAGAATACAAATTGGACAAACAATATGCACTGGAAAAGAACGCTGCATTGAACACAAGCGATGCACTCGCTTTCTACAGCTCAGTAAATTAGCACTGACTTAATATTATATTTCCACCGGTTTACGGGAAAGTTAACTTAATGGGCAAAACCTCATCCTACTGCGATTCAGTGGTCAAGAAAGCTGTGGGAATACAATTAATAGATTACCGTGTCATCGGAGATGAGGGTTTCCAGCTCGACAAGTCATGGACCGTGTTTGGAGACTGTTCCTGCTTTAAATATAAAGTAAAAAAGTCGTGTGTGTCAGTCAGTTTTTATTTTCTGCCACGCAGCGTTTCGAGGGCTTACACCTTCATCCTCAGGCGTAACAGTGGATTACATTTGTCTTTGCTAAGTATATCCAGGTGTCTGTCTCGAGTTTCATTTCGCTACAAATAATGTATAATCAGCGCTTGATTAATGTAATATGTCAGCGAAATTAGAAATTTTAACAACAGTAAAGCTACTTACAATATTTTCCAGCAGAAACGGAGCTGAGGCTCGTCATAAATACAGATTTTCATCTTCAGATGTTACACAAATGCACAAAAAGAAACCAGACAGGGAATTGAAAAGATGTAGAAATGCAGTGCCTCGTAAGGCCAAAAGATTTATTTCATGTCTGCGCCCACAAGGAAAAAACTCGATGCCAACCATAATTATCAATAACGCGCTTCGCAAGCACTGCGAATTCGCTTATTCTAGGCTTGCTTTGTTAGGCGCTTCATGTATAACCTGTGACCGACGCTCTTGTTAGCAGCAATGTTGCCTCTCCTGCAAATTTACTCCACAGCATATAAAGTGAATTAAAAACTTGCAAGTGACTCACTTTGAGAATGGCTGAAAGGTCGTCAGCCGCAGTATCGGAACATGAATTAAAAATATCTCTGATGTACGCCAGAAGAAATGCCGAATAATAGTAGGATTGTGGGTTACTGTTGTTGGGGTCTTCACAAGGGGAAGGTGTCAGACACGGCCAGCCGTTTCGGCTCATATTTGGCAGGTCGATTGTGTGCAGCCTACTATAAAAGACTGAAATATTTTGCCTCAAAACTTACCCGTGTTTGAGAAATCCACTACTAAAATTCAATACCCGCAGTCAACTCAGATTGATGAGATTGATAATTAATTTAAAGCTGAGCATTTTTCATCAGCATGTACGGCTCTGTAAACGCATATTTTCATAGAAATCGAGAAAAGAAACTGTCACGGCTGCATCTCACATATCCATAAGATACAAATCTGGTAAACTGAAGCGCCGCTGCGGAGCGGAAACCGGTATTCGATTTCCGAACGAATTATGCTGTTTTTTAATTGCATTTTTTCCGTAAAAGATTTGGTAGAAATGGGAGGGTTGATAAGATAAGTAAAACAAGAACGAGGTAGGCAAATCAATTTCTCAAACGACGTTGATTAGTAAAGAATTACAATTTTAATCCCGGTCACCTTACAACGATTCTTTCACTCACTCTGTTACGTCCTCACTTACCTTAGAACAACTAAATGGCAGGTACCTGGCATACAAACACTCCAAGCAAATATATTCGCGGCATCAAGATCTAATGAATACAATCTTCGCATAACTATATTGTTCAATCTGAAGATTATGCGAGAAACAGACTTGGTTCACATTTAAAATATTTCTTTTTCGGGAGTTAATTTTAATGCTTTGCAGACATACATCAGCTGAAAAATTTGTGTTAACAGTTGATCGTGAATTATGCTAAGACTCGTTATTGCACACGCGCGGTTAGGCAATACCAACTGGGTTTCCAGAAAAGCATCGTAATTCTGAAGATTCAAATAAAATTCTGTTCCGCGACTGATTATAAACAAGCATCGCGCTGTTGGCTGTTTGTGCTCCCTATCGACAAATCCCCAATAATCTTATTCGCAACTGTTTCAATACAACGAGGCTTAAAAGTTTAACTGTTTACTAATCAAAGTGGTTTGAGAAAACAATTTGCCTGCCTTGCTTCTCTATTGGTTTACTTACCCTATTAAGCCTCCTATTCCTACCAATTTTGATATACAGAAAAATGTACAGGTACACTGTGAAATTTCTTTGGATATTAAACACGTGTTCCTCACCCGAAATCCTTTGTCTCTACGCCAGTGGCGCGTTTCTTTAGCAGCGAGTGCCTCATGCGTACCAGGGCAGCCATAACAGTCATAACAGTTTTTACATTTCTAGGGACATATGCTTTGCGGACCCCATACGTGATAGAAAATGCTCAATTTTCAATTATCTGTCGATCCCTTCAATTTTGAGACGATTGAGTGTACTGAACTTTAGGGCTGTTTTCTCATAAACGGAGGGGTTTTGAGCCAAAATATCTTAACCCTGTGGCGCATAGCGTCCACTTCAGTGGACAGCTGTTAATGGTCGCTTCTTTGGCACTTTCAACCAGTCCTGAGGCTGCAAATGCACACAGTTCACCGCAATGGGCACTCCCTATTGGTGCTGTGTCCTGCGTGCATTTGCAGCCTCATGACGGATTGAAAACGCCAGAAAATTGACCATTATAAGTTGTCCACTGCAGTGAAATTCATGCACCACAGAGTTAGTCTTTCATGTAAGTTGCACTGAAGCGATCTGTCAAGTATGACACGAATCGGGTGGCCGTGTGTGAGTCCTTGTCCATGTCAGTCCGAGATTCATTTGTTGCAGCCCTCCACGCCAGTCTATACTGTGCAAACGACTTCATCTTTGATTAACTATCAAGTCTTACATCCATTTGAGACTGCTTAGTGTAATCACCTCATGGTCCTTCACTAGAATCTTTACCAGCCCCACATTTCCTTCCATTACCAAACTGACTACTCCTTGAGACCTCACGATCTCTCCTGCCTAGGGCTCGCATCTTTTACTCAAGTTATGCCATAAATTTCTTTTCTGCCCGGTTCGATTCAGTACTGCCTCAGTTATTCGATGTACCCTTCTCATCTTCAACATACTTCTACACCGCCACATTTCAAAAGCTTCTTTTCTCTTCTTGTCCGAACACCACATTTCACTTCCGTACAAGGTTGCATCCCAGACAAATATATTCAAAGAATACTTCCTAACACTTAGATAGTAGTAAATTTCTTTTTTTTTTTCAGAAATTCTTTTCTTGCTTTTGCCAATCAGTATTTTCTATCCCCTCTGCGTCAGCTATAACAGTTATTTTGCTGCCCAAATATTATAACTCGTACCACTTTTAGCGTCTCATTTCGTAATCTAGTTCCTCAGCATCGCCTGGTTCAATCTGAGTCATTCCATTACCTTGTTTTACTTTCGTTGATGTTCATCTTATAATAATTTACCAAGGTACTATCCATTCCGTTTAACAGCTCTTCAAAGTCTTCTGCCGTATCTGACAATTACAATTTTGTGGCAACCCTCAAAGTTTTAAGATCTTCTCCCTGAATTCCCTTTCAAAATTTCTCCTTATTTTCCTTTACTGCTTGCTCAATATATAGGATTAATAACATCGGGGATTAGGCTACAAACCTGTCTGACTCCCTTCCCAGCTACTGCTTCCCTTTCCGTTCTTTGACTTTCATAATTACGGTCTGGTTTTTGCATTAAGTGTCTGCCTCCATAGCCGAGTGCTGAACGTGGATGGTTGCCATGTCGAGGACCCGGGTTCGATTTCCATAACTATCAGGGATTTATTCTTAGTGAGAGGACTGGAACTGGTTCTCCGCAGCCCCGTGAAGCCGATTGAGAAGCTGCTTGATCGAGTAGTAACGACACAGGCTCTTCTAATCCGACAACGGCCGGGAGAACAGTGTGCTCATAATCCACCCTTGCATACCACATACAAGTGAATCCAATGACTGATCGATGACGCGGAGATCGGTCGGGCGCTATTGGCCCGTCTGTGGCCAGAAGAGAGTGTTCCTTTTTGCACAATCTACAGATAACCTTTCGCTTCCTATATCTCATCCCTGATAGCTCCAAAATTTCAAAGAGTCCGCTCAACATTGTCAGAATCTGTCTCTGCATATACAAATATTACTAACGTAGGTTTGACTTTCTTCCGCCTATCTTCTAAAGTACGATTCAGCGTTGTATTGCCTCTGTTCCTATATTTCTCTGGAACCCAAACTGCTCTTCTCTGAGGTCGACTTTTATCAGTTTTTCTATTCTTCTTTAAATAATCCGTGTAAGTATTTTGAAAGCATGACTTATTAAACTGCTAAATCGATAATATTCACATTTGTCAACGCTTGCGTTCTTTTGAATCTGAATTGTTATATTCTTCTTGAAGTCGGTGTGTTTAACCTGTCTCATATGTTGCATACCAGTTGGATTTCTTTTTTTTTTCTTTTTTTTATCACGGCTGGCTCATCCAATGATCACAGTAATTGTGGAAATGTCTTCTACTCCAGGGTCCCTGTTTCCACTCAGGTCTCTCAGAGCTCTGTCAAATTCCCTTTGGAGTATCATATCACCCGTGTCATCTTGACCTACTTACTCCTTTCTTTTTATAATCTTGTACTCAAGTTTGCTTCCTTCGCATAGACTCTCTATATACTCCTTCCGCCTTACATCTTTCTCTTCTTTGCTTAGCGCTGGCTTGCTTCCTGAGCTCTTTATATTCATAATATTACTTCTGCTTTCTCTGGAGGTCTATTTAATTCTCATGTATAGATGATATCTATTTTTCCCTAGCTGGGAACACTTCTACAGCCATCTAGCCATTTCTGAATGTTCATTTTGCACTTTTTGGCGATCGCATTTTTTACACATTCGTTTGCTGCATTTTTGTATTTTTCTTCTTTCGCCTACTAAATTATCTCCTGTGTCATGCAACGACTTCTATTACGTCTTGTGTGATCTTATGCTAATAAGCGTAAGATATAGTAAGACATTCTTTTAACATGTGACTGCATGTATACTCCAACACATTTTACACGACTTTACGATGTTCAGAGTGCATGAGTGAAAATGTTATATATCATGACGAATTAGTTGGATTAATCACAGCTGAATGTGGTTTTGAGTGTCCGCAACCGGTAATGGCAACATTGCAATTATTAAGCGATTCTGAGGTCACAAATTATTATTTAAACATTTAAAAGAGCACATACCGCAACGAGGCTTCAATGCAGATCTGGCTTACTTTCCTGTCTCGCACTCATGCGCACTCCATGCTATACTACAAGAGGAGGTAGTATAGTGACGTTTTAACAGCATCAGAAAATGGAATAATGGTAGTACGATTCGTTGTGAATAATAAAGTAGGTCAAAGAGTAAGTTATGTGAACAGTTCAGTGGTAGGATTATTCTTACCATAATCAAATTAAACTCACACAAAAAACTATAGCTCGTATATACTTACCGACATCAGAAGCGGAACATGGAGAAAGAGAGTATGTGAAGCGATGGAAAGGGTAACTCGATGTATAAAAGGAAATTCTCATTGTTGTGGAGCAAATGAAACCTAATAATCATGTGTGAGTGAATACTGTAGTAGGGGAAGAAATAGAAGCCCGAGTTACGGAATAACATGAGCTCTATAGGAGGACAGAAATGAAAGACTAATTTAGTTTTGCAATAAATTGAAGGTAGTAACAGCGAATATACTGTTAAAAAATTACCAGAGGAAGAGATATACTTGGAAAAGACCTGGATTATATAAGGGTAAGACAGAGTTCGAAACGAGATATTTGATTCTAATGCGTACCTATGGGCAGATATATACTCAAATCACAATTTAGTAATGATGAAGAGTAGGCTGAAGATAAAGTTTAAGAGAATCACAAGGAAGAAACAGTGTGTGAGAAAGAGGGCTACTGAAATACTGAGGAGTTACCAAATGCGTTAGAAGTTCTGAGGCTGTAGGTATTGCGATAATGAATACAATAGTACGAATTTCAGTCGAGGAGGAACGGATATCTCTGAAAAAAGCATTTACAGAAGTTGCACAGACAAATATAAATGTAGGAAAAGTAGATGCAAGAAACTTTGGTTGATGGAAGGGAAAAGAAAATACAAAAATATTCAGCGAAAGAAAAGTATACAATAATAGAATTCACTTAAGAATGAAATCAATAGCCTTTGCAACTGCTGGTATGCGTAACTTACTGCAATCTGGCCCACACCTGGCTGTAACTCGTGCTCTGAATATCGCACAAAACTAGCTTTCTCTATCCCAAACGGTGGTGCCGCTACAGTTTTGTAACCAGGTAGCAAAAGGAAACTGGAGCTGCGGTTGGCGATTCTCCACCGTAGATGGATCCGTCTGCTGCAGAAGAATATAGTTAATGAATACAAGAACTGCTTAGTTGTTGTTTGTTTACAATCACTGGAATTTTAAGCTGCTAGCATCAATGGTTAGTGAGGTGAATACATCGTCATGGTGCCTCTCGGTACACTGAGCTCTGGCACTGTGCTTTAAGTGGAAGCACGATCATATGCTCCTGCAGTGGCCGTCAGTAGCGTGGATGGCTGATTGTAGCGGCTGTCGCTGTGAGTACGTCAGGATGTGGTGTGGACATGGACGCCCTCCATTGGCACCTTGGCAGAGATGAGGACTGCTGGATCCATCGTGTCATAGTTCCGAGAAGGCGGCAGGGTGCTGTTCTGCCAATTTGCCCGGATGCTCAGGTGACAGACAAGGATTCGTAACCTGGAGACGACTGTGGCGGAGGCGACATTGGCACAGTGTTGGCCAATGCAGACTGTATGTCACATTACTGCCCAGGGCCCAGGTATTCGGCGATGATGACAGGTCCAGGAGGGGTTCAAATACAGCTGTTGTGGCTCACTTTGTGGACGTTTTTGATTTGTGTGTGTAATTAGTGGGGTCCAGCTGTTGCAGTGGTCGGTCAAACTGCAGGAAGTTCCTGAAGGCTGTTCGATTCCCAGCACGTTGACAAGTGGAAGTCTGACGGCAAGGGAGCGACGACTTCTGCTGGGGTGCTGAACACACAGGTAGACAACTGGGGACTGACAATGCTACGGTTTATTGAGTTGTAGTTTAATGAAAGCTTTTTGCAATATTAAAGAGTCAGTAACTTTTAAAAATTCCTAGGTGGAACATTTCCGATCAATTACTAGAATATACTTCTTGAAGTTCAGAAGTTATAGGGTCATAATACAGAGAGCGAATGGTTATCCTCAACTTGTGTAGAAACAGTATTGCAGTTAAGGGAGTTGAAATTTATGGAAGGGAGATCAGAATTGAGAAGGAAATGAGACAGAATTAACCCTACCACCGATGTCATTCAATCCGTACGTTGTGCAAACGGTAAAAGAAATTAAGGAGAAATTTGGGAAAGGATATGTACTTCAGGAGGAAGAAATAAATACTCTCCTGGAAATGGAAAAAAGAACACATTGACACCGGTGTGTCAGACCCACCATACTTGCTCCGGACACTGCGAGAGGGCTGTACAAGCAATGATCACACGCACGGCACAGCGGACACACCAGGAACCGCGGTGTTGGCCGTCGAATGGCGCTAGCTGCGCAGCATTTGTGCACCGCCGCCGTCAGTGTCAGCCAGTTTGCCGTGGCATACGGAGCTCCATCGCAGTCTTTAACACTGGTAGCATGCCGCGACAGCGTGGACGTGAACCGTATGTGCAGTTGACGGACTTTGAGCGAGGGCGTATAGTGGGCATGCGGGAGGCCGGGTGGACGTACCGCCGAATTGCTCAACACGTGGGGCGTGAGGTCTCCACAGTACATCGATGTTGTCGCCAGTGGTCAGCGGAAGGTGCACGTGCCCGTCGACCTGGGACCGGACCGCAGCGACGCACGGATGCACGCCAAGAGCGTAGGATCCTACGCAGTGCCGTAGGGGACCGCACCGCCACTTCCCAGAAAATTAGGGACACTGTTGCTCCTGGGGTATCGGCGAGGACCATTCGCAACCGTCTCCATGAAGCTGGGCTACGGTCCCGCACACCGTTAGGCCGTCTTCCGCTCACGCCCCAACATCGTGCAGCCCGCCTCCAGTGGTGTCGCGACAGGCGTGAATGGAGGGACGAATGGAGACGTGTCGTCTTCAGCGATGAGAGTCGCTTCTGCCTTGGTGCCAATGATGGTCGTATGCGTGTTTGGCGCCGTGCAGGTGAGCGCCACAATCAGGACTGCATACGACCGAGGCACACACGGCCGACACCCGGCATCATGGTGTGGGGAGCGATCTCCTACACTGGCCGTACACCACTGGTGATCGTCGAGGGGACACTGAATAGTGCACGGTACATCCAAACCGTCATCGAACCCATCGTTCTACCATTCCTAGACCGGCAAGGGAACTTGCTGTTCCAACAGGACAATGCACGTCCGCATGTATCCCGTGCCACCCAACGTGCTCTAGAAGGTGTAAGTCAACTACCCTGGCCAGCAAGATCTCCGGATCTGTCCCCCATTGAGCATGTTTGGGACTGGATGAAGCGTCGTCTCACGCGGTCTGCACGTCCAGCACGAACGCTGGTCCAACTGAGGCGCCAGGTGGAAATGGCATGGCAAGCCGTTCCACAGGACTACATCCAGCATCTCTACGATCGTCTCCATGGGAGAATAGCAGCCTGCATTGCTGCGAAAGGTGGATATACACTGTACTAGTTCCGACATTGTGCATGCTCTGTTGCCTGTGTCTATGTGCCTGTGGTTCTGTCAGTGTGATCATGTGATGTATCTGACCCCAGGAATGTGTCAATAAAGTTTCCCCTTCCTGGGACAATGAATTCACGGTGTTCTTATTTCAATTTCCAGGAGTGTACTTTGTTTGCAGATCACATTGTAATTTTGTCAGAGGCAGTAAAGGACTTAGAGGTTCAGCTGAACGGACTGGACAGTGTCTCAAGAAAAATTTATGAGATGGACGTCAAATAAAGTAAAAATGAGGAAGTGGAGCATTTTTGAATTACATTTTGCCGAGGAAATTAGTTTAGGAAATGAGACGCTAAGAGCAGTATATAAATTTGGTATTTCATGGGCATAATAACTGACAAAGGCAAGAAAGAAAGAAAGAAAAAAAACCAAGATTTAAAGTGAAGACCCAAGGGATCATCTCAAAAAGAGAAATAAGTTAACATTGAATGTAAATGTGTTAAGAGTCTTTTCTGATAGCGTTAAATAGAGAGGATGTCGAATTTGTGATGTAGAAGTTAATGGAAGCATTTGAACGATGCAGGCTTTGTATAAATATGTCAAAACAGAATATTCGGTAGTGGGAGGAGGTGGACGTAATGCTGCACTGCCTCAAGGAAATATTAAAGCGGTAAAACTGTTTAAATGTTTAAGATCGAAACAATTCTTCGAGAAGCTGTGAAGCAGATGTAGAACGTAGGATCCAACAGGCAAGAGGAGCAATTAAAATTCTAAATAGACTACTGTGGAGCCGGCCAGTAACAAAAGAAAAAAAAGAATTCTGCAAATGGTAATGGAAAGTATACTGACATACCATGCAGATGGATGGACCCTGGGGGAGCGGCAGAGAAGCAGAGTGCAGGCAGGAGAGAGGAATCGAATGAGGAGGGCAACCAGGATATGCAGGACAGAGCGGAGAAGAAATGAAGAAATTAGTAAGGTGATGGATAGGAAACAACCATTCGTGATGACGATGATGATTATGATTGGTTTGTAGGGCGCTCAAGTGCGCGGTTATCAGCGCCCGTACAAATTCCGAACCTTTGCTCAGCCCAATCTCGCCACTTTCATGATGATCATGAAATGAGGAGGATAACACAAACACCCAGTCATCTCGAGGCAGGTGAAAATCCCTCAACCATTCGTGCAAAGAATTGACAATAGAGCTCTTCAATAGTATGGTCAAAGACAGCAAATGGAGCAAGGACGATGGCCAAATGCAATCCTGGAATGGTCGCCACCAGGGAGGAGGAAGAATGGACAGCCGAGAGATAGGAAGTAATTATAATAACGAGGAAGAGAGAGCCGAAAGAGTAAGGCTGCCATGTTCATGAAAGCTGGCGGATGGGAATACAGGGTAACTTCTGAAATGGAGAAGCCCTTAAGTAAGTAAATTAAACTTCTGTTTTTAGGATAATTTTAGGTTTATCGTGAAATTACTGTCTGACTCATAACGTGCTAGCCATCAACATGTCATATGTTCTAAAACAAGAACAATAACAACGATACCAACTTATTCTACGGTTACAAATGTCGTGAAATAACACTTGTCTCATCACTTAACTTATGTTGAAATTACAGCAGTACAGTGGAAGACGTTACAAATGTGCAAATGTACACTGACGCAAATGGAAATTTTTACTCCATGAACGTTTTAAGCGAACACTACCAAACAGACACATCAGCATTCCTACACCTGTTGGATATGTTTATTACAATGTCATTCTAATGCGATCTTATTTTCAGTGTAGAAAAAAGCCTATACTAAAGTTGGAGAATTACGTGAGAACAACGAGAGGACGTGCGCATGCAAGTTATCGGTATCTTTCAGAGTTCGAGAACGGTCGAATCGTTGCCACGAGGAACATGGAAGACCATACTGACAGATAGCAGAGAGACTTGGCTGATGTGCAATGAGTGCAGATGGAGGGCTGACGTGATGGCCTCAGCGTCGGAAGACGAATGGACATGGATCCTGCCAGAAGGACTACACAACGAGAAGACCGTAGGATTCATGAACTGGGTGTATTGAAGAGATGGACAGCAGCAACTGATACAGGCAGATTATCACGATGAACCTTTCAGGATCACATTGCTGAAAGTTGGGTTAAGATCTCGAGCTACCACGCGTCGTTTAGCACTGACAACACAGACTTATATGGTCTAGAACCAGAGTGAAATGGGACAATGACAAGCATGCTGTGGTGTTCAGCGATGTCTCTTGCTAACCAATGTTACTGGTTCTTCTATCTTAAGCTTAAAGCAGTTGAAGAGTAACTTCCACCAGAAGAGTTTTGTTTTTACTTACATAGTGTCTTCTATGGTCATTCTGGAAATATGGATTCACAATATATGTGTTTATTTCGGTATTTACAGATAAACACTATTTCGTTATGAAATTGGCGTACAATTTACTTATTGTGTTCTTGACTCTTGTTTACATATTCTGCAAACCACTGCTTTTTCGTAAGTTGTTAGTAGAGGTTGAAGTCAAAAGAAACTTGTGTGTACATTCACACTTGCCAATTTTTCGCGTTTTCTGAACCTATTTGCATTTACGCTACGTTGCTATTATTTCCACTTCGACTCACTTTTGTAAAATTTTACAAGAAAAATAGTACTGGATGGTATATCTAGGAATACAAGATAGTCTTTGGTCGGTACCTCAGTCTAGTGACGATCTCAGAGTAACATGAGACCGCCACAAGCAATTTCCGTCATATTCAAGAGTTTCACATGAGACTGTGTTTTGAGCAGCATTTGTAAGTGTTTGATGTTCTACACGTTTGAGTGCTGTGTAATATATTAGAGCTATTTCGAATATGTTGGTAATTCTTCAAGTACAAAACTTTAAAGTGCGTAAAATGCTGTATTTTGTAGAACTATTTATATAACATCTACGCAGTTATGTCACACTTCGTCAGTCATGCACCGTCTTGTACCCTGAAACAGAAGTTCTTTTACTATGGAAAATATGATAGAAGATGTGATACTTGCAAGTGAACCGTGTCTCTAATGCTGTAGCAATTTTCCCCGACTTGAAAATGGAAATTTATGTTAGTTTCCAATAGCTTCTACTTCGAAGTGTATTTAACTTTTAACTGTTTCCTTACTACTTCTGCTTAATTTGATTTTGCTACCGGTTATTGTTGTGAAATAGAGTAATCATGTAAGAGATAGACTTGTAAATACGTTATTGACAATTTTCTCGATTGAAACGCTTTTCAGTTTCACTCGAATATTTGTTTCTGGGTACGTGACTAGGTTGTAGCGTTGAACACGTCTTCACATTGCATTGGGGCTTAATTATCTATTATGCAAATATTTTTAATTTTAGTAGCTGTATGTACGATTACGAAGTCTCGTAACCGGTTTGCCCTGACTAGTATTAGTACGCAATCTGACTGCATAGAATAACAACAAAGAATGAAAGGAAACTTCCGTTAACACAATTAATGAATTAAGTCCCCAGCAACTATAAAAGCTACGAAACAACAACTACGAACAACAAACCACAAGTGTAACTGTTCTGTGTGTGGAAGTGTGATTCAACGTACACATCTGGCACGGCTCTTCCTCAATAAGACAAGATATTTTAAATACCATTTACACTGAATTAATTAAATAAAACTGAAATACTATAATTGCACATAGAAACCAGAATTACAGTCTAATACATGAACACAAGCCAGATGCTTTGTTGACTGAACCTGTGACCAAGAGGCATTGTTAGATAGGAAATTAAAAAAAAATAAAAATAAAATATGTTTTTTACCTTCATATATATTGACTAAAAATACACTCTGATCATTACAACATCTCCATTCGAACAACATCTGCTGTCTAGCCCATCAAAACAACTGCACACGACATGGCCTCAAATAATACAGCTATCAACATTCTCTCAGCAAAGCACTAACCACCACAACTTCTTAACAAGCACTGCCAGTGGAGGCGGCGGAATAAAACTCTTTGGCGCAATCTCCGGCGCTGTGACTCAGTGTAGCCACCTTTCATATGCCCCTCCTCCACGGGCTAGAATTTGATGGTATTTTTGCCAGCATTGGTGGTGAAAATACCACCAAATTCGTCAAAAAAAACACAGACAAAAATAAAAGATAATATTAATAAGTAAATCTCACATAACTAGATAAATTTTGGCTTTGCACTGACCCTTCAATAACCTAATATATAAAATACAGTAAGGAATACAAATGCTTTCATACATGTGATTTTACATAATAGTTTACACAAGTATCATTCAATCAATGGCACCAGCAATGACGAATAAGTATAGGTAAGAATGTCATAACATTTCATAAACAGTAAATACACAAAAAATCAGTTTATACAAATATTCACATAAAACCCTTTCAATAGTTCAATAAACAAGTAGGACTCCTCAGAGTAGTTGACAGTTCCAACAGCAGCACCCAGCAATGGTCAACAGGTGCAAATAGCAGTCTCATAACATTTCATCAGCAGTAATTAAACAGCTCCAACAGTGGCACCCAGCAATGTTGAACAGGTGCAGACACCAACAAGTGATATTATGTCAGTAGAAACAGTTCCAGCAATGTTGAGCAGGTGCAGACACCAACAAGTGACATTATGTCAGTAGAAGCAGTTCCAACAGTGGCACTCAGCAATGTTGAACAGGTGCAGACACCAACAAGTGACATTATGTCAGTAGAAACAGTTCCATCAGTGGCACCCAGCAATGTTGAACAGGTGCAGGTAACAGTCCATAATATTCACTATCACTAATCAGACAGTTCATCAGCAGAAATTAAACATTTCTAAGTGGCACCCATTAATATTGAACAGGTGCAGGCATGAACAACAGTTTGAATGCACACACAATTGCTTTTACAAAATTATTCTCAATGCTCTTACACTAAACATACAAATTATAACAAACACACAAATGATATCAGTTAATTGTCATATTAACTATTACAATACACAAATAACAGTAAACCTATAATATTTATGGGTGTCAGTGCAAGCCACAACAAACACGTAAAATAATATTTAGGGTATAGGTCGGTACCAATTATTTGGGATTAGGAAAGGAAAACACACAAAACACACTCACTCATCTTTCATCCACATTAAGTGCTACTGTGTAATTGAATAGTGTTAACTGTGTAAATGCAATTCTGTCAAAGATTGATGTTCGACATGTGTATCAAGTAGTAGTGGCAGCAATGTATAACAGTCAATAATAGTTAGTCAACATCATAGTCATCATGTCAAGACCAATGTTTGCCAAGCCAAATCAAATGTACGGTTGCTGAACAATTGTCAGTGAGCCAAGATATGCAAATACTTCCTCTCTCCAAAAAAAAGTATATACTGCTTAGTGATTTAACAAAGTGTTTGTGTAGACAATCTTCCTTCCACTTGAGTGTTCTAGTCCGCCATCTTCATTCCTCCTTGTTCCATATAAACCAAAAAAAAAAAAAAAAAATGCTCCTCAGTTACTTTACCTCTTATCCACCAAAACTCCAATAATCATCAGAATCACATAATCTTAATACTTCAATAGTACCCTTTACGTCGATACATATAAACCTCATCATCAATATCATTTACCTTACCTCTTGTCCACCAAAACTACAATAATAATCAACTTCACACAATCTCAATACCTCAATAATACCTCTTCAATACGTCGATACATATAAATCTTATCACCAATATAATTTCACTTCCATAACAACTCTTTCCTCTAGTTAGTCTCCTTGAACAAGTACAGATAAAATCCTAGTGCAAACTTCAATTCATCATCCCATACAATCCGAAGACACAATGTCCACACACAACCTCTGTGTAATCCATCTGACCCAAATCTTCTACTCATTATGAATTACAAAATACATTTTGATTACCTTGTCCATCATTAAATAAAAGAAATGCATACATGACGTCTAACAGCCTTTAGTTTGAATAACTTTCAGTAAGTAAGTACGAGTACGGAGTGTGAATGATAGTAATAATTCACAGTGTGTACACCACTTTAAGAATCATGGCAAAACATAAGCAAACATGTGGAGTATTTCTTGTGTCAAGTGTCACTTGCTATTTCAATTGCTCACGAAGAATGCAGTGTAATAACTGTCAATGGTCTAAACCTAGTGTTGGTATGTCATGTCGTTAGCTTCGTTCCTATTAGCATAAACTTATACAGCTTCCATAAAACCTCCAGCTCATGTGACTTCCATGAAGTTTCTTGTACTAATGTCGTTCGTCGAATTATAGCAGTTCATTTTCTTATCTTAAAAATATAAGGCACTGAGCGTAAGCAAAACATGCAATAGCGAGTAAATATACCAGTAGAGAACATAATGTCAACAAGTGGATGCAGCACAATCCCTACCACGAGGCTCTGCCAAGTGAACAATCTATAATTAATACCATAGTGTGACCTAAACTCTATGTCTGTACACAGTATATCAGCATTTCTATATACCAAATTAAAGAGTAGTTATGACAACAAAACAGAAATGTGTAAATATGCAATCCATACGCAAAGCAGCAAATATATATCTTACATAATAAACAGGTCATTAGCATCATATCAGCATAAGCAAATAAATGCTCATACAGGGTGTTAAAAAATGACTGGTATATTTGAAACGGCAATAAAAACTAAACGAGCAGCGATAGAAATACACCGTTTGTTGCAATATGCTTGGGACAACAGTACATTTTCAGGCGGACAAACTTTCGAAATTACAGGAGTTACAATTTTCAACAACAGATGGCGCTGAAAGTGATGTGAAAGATATAGACGACAACGCAGTCTGTGGGTGTGCCATTCTGTACGTCGTCTTTCTACTGTAAACGTGTGCTGTTCACAACGTGCAAGTGTGCTGTAGACAACATGGTTTATTCCTTAGAACAGAGGATTTTTCTGGTGTTGGAATTCCACCGCCTAGAACACACTGTTGTTGCAACAAGACGAAGTTTTCAACGGAGGTTTAATGTAACCAAGGGACCGAAAAGCGATACAATAAAGGATCTGTTTGCAAAATTTCAACGGACTGGGAACGTGACGGATGAACGTGCTGGAAAGGTAGGGCGACTGCGTACGGCAACCACAGAGGGCAACGCGCAGCTAGTGCAGCAGGTGATCCAACAGCGGCCTCGGGTTTCCGTTCACCGCGTTGCAGCTGCGGTCCAAATGACGCCAACGTCCACGTATCGTCTCATGCGCCAGAGTTTACACCTCTATCCATACAAAATTCAAACGCGGCAACACCGAGCGAGGTGGCGCAGTGGTTAGCACACTGGACTCGCATTCGGAAGGACGACGGTTCAATCCCGCGTCCGGCCATCCTGATTTAGGTTTTCCGTGATTTCCCTAAATCGTTCCAGGCAAATGCCGGGATGGTTCCTTTGAAAGGGCACGGCCGACTTAGTCCCCATCCTTCCCTAACCCTATGAGACCGATAACCTCGCTGTTTGGTCTCTTCCCCCAAACAACCAACCAACCAACCAAACGCGGCAACCCCTCAGCGCCGCTACCATTGCTGCACGAGAGACATTCGCTAACGATATAGTGCACAGGATTGATGACGGCGATATGCATGTGGGCTGCATTTGGTTTACCTGGACGACTTCGTCAATAAACAGAACTGGCGCATATGGGGAACCGAAAAGACCCATGTTGCAGTCCCATCGTCCCTGCATCCTCAAAAAGTACTGGTCTGGGCCGCCATTTCTTCCAAAGGAATCATTGGCCCATTTTTCAGATCCGAAACGATTACTGCATCACGCTATCTGGACATTCTTCGTGAATTTGTGGCGGTACAAACTGCCTTAGACGACACTGCGAACACCTCGTGGTTTATGCAAGATGGTGCCCGGCCACATCGCACGGCCGACGTCTTTAATTTCCTGAATGAATATTTCGATGATCGTGTGATTGCTTTGGGCTATCCGAAACATACAGGAGGCGGCGTGGATTGGCCTCCCTATTCGCCAGACATGAACCCCTGTGACTTCTTTCTGTGGGGACACTTGAAAGACCAGGTGTACCGCCAGAATCCAGAAACAATTGAACAGCTGAAGCAGTACATCTCATCTGCATGTGAAGCCATTCCGCCAGACACGTTGTCAAAGGTTTCGGGTAATTTCAACAGAGACTACGCCATATTATTGCTACGCATGGTGGATATGTGGAAAATATCGTACTATAGAGTTTCCCAGACCGCAGCGCCATCTATTGTTGAAAATTGTAACTACTGTAATTTCGAAAGTTTGTCTGCCTGAAAATGTACTGTTGTCCCAAGCATATTGCAACAAACGGTGTATTTCTATCGCTGCTCGTTTAGTTTTTATTGCCGTTTCAAATATACCGGTCATTTTTGAAACACCCTGTATGTCATCTTAATAAGTAAACATGAAGGCGCAAGCAGATACATCATAAAGTATAACCTACATACATAACCATATCAGCACAATTAATCATGTGACAATTATAATTTAAATAAATAAGCACAGCAGGCACATAATAGAAAAATATGATATCAGTGAAAAAGCAATGCAGCCAGGCGATGCATAATATACACAAGTAACAACCCTGTTCATTAATCAATCATTGTCAATATCAGTTACCACGAAGTATGAATCACGTAATCGCGAGCAGAAAATTACGTCTAAAGTACGTACCAAGTGGAAATATGTTACCTGAAAAATAAACTCGAGTAATAGTTACCTTTTTAGTTTATTACTTTATTCTTCGAAATTACATTCTTCCTGAAATTTTCTCGATAGCAAGTCCTCTTAACGTCGGACACACACAGAATTTACCTGAAGTTCTTAAATATTTTGTACAACCGTATCCTGAAAAATACTGAACGTTAATAACATAATTCATCAAGTCACTATAGCTTTATACTGAATTTAATCGGAGAAATTAGACTGTGTATTTGTTTACGGCTGTAGGTACGCGTGACGTAGGAAGTAATTGTTTGCGGTCAACGACTGCCTTGTGCGCCGCGCAGACTTGACTGTCGCTTTGAGTATGTGCCGCCGCCGGCACGGCGCGGTAGCCTTGTACTCTCCGTGTGTTTACGTATAACTGTTAGTTTCTCAAAAGTATGTATTCCACAAAATTTTTTCAAAAGTATGTCATTCCACAAAAATTTTAACGTTAGATATATGATGTATTCCCTTAGAGCGTCGAGATTTAAGAGTTTCTACTTCGAAAGTGTTATCATGAATAATTTTGCGAACTTTATATGGACCGTTATAAAGTAGAAAAAATTAGCGACACAAGCCTTTTCCTTTGTGAGACAAACGATGAGACTTAATTAACACCTTTTGACCAACTGACAAGGTTTTTAAACGACCAGGACGTTTAGCTGATTTCTCTCTTCTAGCAGCCGCAGATGCAATATCTTGTAGAGCCAGGTTGTTAACTTCAGAATGACGCAGTTTTCGTGAAGGCGGGAAAGGAACGATTTCAGAAATGCGATTTGTCGGTGCTTTATTTTTTAATATCAATATAGGCGGTAAAGAAGTTGAATCATTAGGGAGTTCATACAGAATGTTTTGAAAAATATGAAGATACTGATCCCAAGTTCTGTGATTCTGATGACAATAAAGTCGACACAATTTATTGATTTCCTTCATCCATCTCTCTGAAGCATTAGATTGAGGGTGAAAAAGTGAAATGAAAATTGGTTTAATCTTACGACGCCGTAAAGTACGAAGCCAAATTTTAGAGCGAAACTGCGATCCTTTATCTGATATAACTTTATCAACATGACCCACTTCTTTAAAAAAATGTTTGATAAAAGAGTTAGATACTGAACTAGCTGTTTCTTTGCGTAAAGGTGTAAAACATATATATTTTGATGTCAATTCCACTGCTACCAAAATATACACAAAATCATTAGTAGAACGAACCACTGGACCGAACAAATCGACTGCAGCCATGTCATTTAATTTCGCTGGAATGATAGGAAACAACGGTGTTCTGTGAGAAATAGTTGGCGGCTTAGCGTTTTGACATAATTTGCATAAACGAGGTGTGGCCAAATTGTCCAATCTAACAAAGCGTCTAAGACAATTACAGACACCAAGGAAACTACGGGCATCACGTTTTGTAGTAGGAACAGCATAATTACGAATAGCGTCTAGTTTCTCTGGATCAGGAAGAATACCTTCTGTAGAAATAATATGTCCAAGAAATTTCATCTGAGAACGACCAAATTCAGATTTTTCCAAGTTCACTGTAATGCCAACTCTATCAAAAATACGTAATAATGAATCCAAAATTTTGTTATGCTCGCTCCAAGAATGTTTAGCAATAAAAATATCGTCAACATATGAAGTAATATTGTCACGAAGATAAACGGGTAAAATTTCGTTTAGACTACGAATGAATGCTGCAGAAGATATAGTAAGTCCAAACGGTAATTTCTGAAATCACTTTTGGGTAAAATAGTCATATCCGGTTATTCTTTACCGACTCTCTAGATAGATTGATAGTTGAAGAGTTTGTAGCATAATAGAGTTGTGAAATGATCTTAACTGAGATGAGATGCAGATGGAAGAAAAATATTTACAAGAGCAGAAATAAATGTTTTATTTGTTGAAACATAATAAAGTCAGCGCTCGTTCTTTGATTCTGATGTATGGAGTTTATAAAATGTGAATTAAGGACAGAACTGAAAAACCAGAGAAAGCTGTTTGACAGTTGGTTATAATGAATGAGAAAGACTGAAATGACATTTATCAGATAAACAAAAAACTTAGCTGTGCTGCTTGTTCTCAACCATTTTGTTAAGAATGTGCAATATATATATATATATATATATATATATATAGAGAGAGAGAGAGAGAGAGAGAGAGAGAGAGAGAGAGAGAGAGAGAGAGCTTTCCAAATATATATTATTTTCCATGATTAGACAAGAATGGGTAGGTTAGAACATTGGCAGAGGACTGTTCGAAGTGGGAGTGGCGAGATGGTTTATTTGGAGACCGCTGTCACGAAACAACGGAGCCCACAGGGCCAACATTAGCAGGCGGCAGCGGTTTGAGTGGTGACCCTGCCAGGGCAGCACATTGTTCAGCGGGTGGCGTCGCGTGGGCAGCGCTGGCGCCAGGCTCCGGGCTGCAGGCGCCGCCGCCACCGCCGACGCCGACGCCCACGGCAAAGCCGCCCACGAACAGCGTCGCACTTTGCTACTGACGCACAAACCAAAACAGCTCCTGAAAGAAGTCTGCCGGAAAGCACCGATCTCGCTTAAAAATGATCAGAAAGTGTACTTCATTATCCGGCCGCTGTGGCCGAGCGGTTCTAGGCGCTTCAGTCCGGAACCGCGCTGCTGCTGCGGTCGCAGGTTCGAATTGTGCCTCTGGCATGGATGTGTGTGATGTGCTAAGGTTAGTTAGGTTTAAGTAGTTCTAAGTCTAAGGGACTGATGACCTCAGATGTTAAGTCCCATAGTGCTTAGAGCCATAAGAACCAATTTTATTACTTCATTGTTGTCAGTAACCTGCTGGAAATAAAGCCACAAACGAGCACATGTCTTCTAACGTTTCATGTAATGTCGAGAACCACGAGGGGTTAACAGTCGGCAGGTATTTCGAAGCCCACATTTGTTGACATTATTGAGATGTGCAGAGTTTTTAGCTATTATTTCTTGTCGATTGTGGGTAAAACTAACCACAACTGCTTCTTGTATAGCTCGAAAGACGCACATTGGGTGTATTACGTGAAACGCAAAATGAAACGAATCTTACGCTTGGTGTGTCACTGCACGTCACTGCTCAATGAAACTTGCACCACATGTAGATAGAACTGCCACAGTAGAGTGCAGAAGGTAACTTAAATAAGCAATGGGATGAACAGAAATAACACTTTCATTCAAAGACAGTTATTGCCCTTAAGTCATCGTGCTGTATGAAGGTCCCCTAGACATTAAAAAATACTAGACATTGTTCTTAATAGAGTATGTGTTCACCACAGATATCAATACATGCTCTGCAGCTATATTCTCCCGTGGTGGCCACAAGGTTGATGCGTTCCATTCCACCACCAGCGAGGTTGACAACTGCTGGATGATCGCTGGTGCATGTGGCTGCTTCTCCCCATCACATCCCACAAGCGCTCGATGGAATTTACGGCGGGGGAACGGACAGGCCAGTCCATTCGCCGAGTATCTTCTCGTTCCAAGAACTTCTCCATCGGTGCTGTTCGATGATACTGTCGCACGTTGTCATCCAAAAAAATGAAGTTAAGAGCCGAAGGCACCACTGAAAAGGCGGATTTGGGGAAGGAGTACAATATCACAATAACTTTGACCGGTGAGTGTACCGTGTTCAAAACAAAAATTGGGAGCTCGATACATCTCTTCAATATCCCCACCACCACCACCACCACCACCTGTGACGTAACGGGCAAATTGTGGCGCCCTGAAAATATTCTAAGTTGGCGTGGCCGCACGGGCCGCTCGGCCAGCCAGGGCCCGGCAGCAAATACGTGGTGGCGAACGTTAGCCAGACGAGAGGGGTAGCCCCAGCGCACGGTCCAGCCGCGTGGCTGGGAATTCCTCGGTGACGCTGTGCGCCGGGAGGGCCAAAGATGGCGGACTTGGTGAAACCTTAATGGCAGACATTTCACAGTTCGTGTAGATATTAATAGTAGCCAGATGAATCATGATACCTCAAAAATAAACTTGTAAATTACTATTATTTGCACCACGGTTCTAATGGTGTAATCAGATTTTCAATATCTTTATTAGTTTAAAGTTTAGTATCTGACAGTAAATTATACAAGTAACACCCAGCAACGAATTTCCAAAATATAAACGCTTCATCCGATTTTGTCGATCGCCGTGTCTTTAGAAAGCTATTAGTGTAAACCTAAATTGATATGAATTACAGGCATGTAACTTGAATAATACATGAGTTATCGGAGGTCAAAGTGGCCGATCACTATCGATCGCGTCAGGTCATAAGTACTCCACAGTTACACGAAAAAACGGTAGCAGCATGCTTATAAATATATTTATTCATCTATGTCTTTGTTTATATCCGATATATACTATTCATGAAGAAATTAGCTAAATATTTACTGTGTTATAGAAAGCACAGATATATTAGGCTACTGGCCTGCCTTTTGTTCTATTCCTTTGATATATGTTTATTTAATTTGTTTATGTATCTAATAATGTGTGTTAGAGCGTGTTTATGGTCCAGCCGTAGGAATATTTATTTAATTTCAAGTTATTTAAATGTAAATCCACTATTTCGAAAGTGTTTCATTATGTTTGTGTGGGTGCGTTGGAATGAAGACATGGCGCGAGCGCTCTAGCCAATCGCAGCGCTCGTGAATGGGGAGACTGGATGGAAGTGAGTTCAGGTGAAGAGTGCTGGTAGTTCGGAACAGTGCTGGAGTTCCGGGCAGGTCGCACAGGACGCGGAGAGGGTGCTGGGCATGAAGGCGCGACGCACGGTCGCGGGAAAGATTTGTGTGGAGCGGTTTGCGCGTGGTCGCGGCAGACAGAAATACTTCGCAGTGTCGACTTGTGCACTTGTGAGATTTCCGTGACTTCTACGGTGAAGACGTAGTGTGCCTTTTAAAGTGAATATCTCGCGAGCTATGTTGTTCCTCATAACTAATTACGTGCAGTAAGAATCTATTGTTTCCCTGTTATTCAGCTTATATTTTATTTAATTGCTGGACCATCGGCACAAATAAGTGTTTTGCATAAATATACCGCATTCTCAAAAGGACTTCTACTATCGTACTCATCATTTAAAGTCGTTAAGATACTACCTGCAGATTTTATTTAATTGCAATCTTTCATTTATAAATTTATGTTACATTCATAACTCGCAATTGCCCAGTGATAAAAATCTTCGACCATTCGATTCATGTGTGTATTCTTATCGAATACTGTAGACTCAGCAGTATTTGGCCTGTAATGCGGCAACTACGTATCCCAGCCCCTAGACAACGAAACCAGCCAAAACCTTTAATATTGGTGGGTGCGTAGTTATTTGAAAGCCCGCGCACCACACACATACGCACAGCACAACACCTGGACCACCGAAATGATCGTGTTCAACATTGTTCCTGGGTGCAGTACGTATTCACATCTCTCGCCGTGCAGAATCGCTACTCATTCTAAATCTGTTTTCATCCGAGAAGGGCAGACCACCTCACTCCTCGTTGGTCCACTCTCTATACTCTAGACACGATCGTAAGCGGTGCCAATGATGTGAGGATGTCAACGGACTTCTACGTACGGGACGTCGGGCACTGTGCCATTGCGCAGCGTTAGGGTACGTGTCTTTCAGTTCTGTTAAATGTGGTTGGAATTACACTTTTTGTTTTATGTAGGGCCCTTCTGGCCTGCTGCGCAATATAGTTATCATATGTCTCGTCATTAAGTTTTGCGGAGAAATGTACATATCTTATGACTTTTTTCCTTCTTTGTTCACTCCTTTAACATGGCTGCCTACCAGAATGCATTAGTATATTAATAAAATATTTGCGCTCCAGAGAAACATGTAACTAATTTACATGAATATGTCTATTTTTTTTACCAAAAATTGAACTAGTCCTACACCCACTTGATGCAAGTTGGGTGTTGATGTGAGAAATTGCAATGCCATCCTGGGTGTGAGAGTGAATTCCCACTGTCATCATCTAACCGATGAGTGCTTATACAGTGTACTGTTATGTGTGTAGACTCGATTTCATCAGTTTCTCGAATGACATAATGCCATCTTTTTTGGAGTCGAGTGGGGGGGGGGGGCGATTCGTCACCTGACTGGTTTGTTTCTACTTATAACAATTTCATCTCATTTCAGTGCCTTCATCTAATATTAGCACCCACATCCAACGGACTATATACACTACTGGACATTAAAATTGCTACTCCAAGAAAAAATGCAGATGATAAACGGGTATTCATTGGACAAACATATTATACTAGAACTGACATGTGACTACATTTTCACGCAATTTAGGGGCATAGATCCTGAGAAATCAGTACCCATAACAACCACCTCTGGCCGTAATAACGGCCTTGATACGCCTGGGCATTGAGTCAAACAGAGCTTGGATGGCGTGTACAGGTACAGCTGCCCATGCAGCTTCAACACGATACCACAGTACATCAAGATTAGTGACTACGTATTGTGACGAGCCAGTTGCTCGGCCACCACTGACCAGACGTTTTCAGTTGGTGAGAGATCAGGAGAATGTGCTGGCCAGGGCAGCAGTCGAACATTTTCTGTAACCAGAAAGGCCCGTACAGGACCTGCAACATGCGGTCGTGCATTATCCTGCTGAAATGTAGGGTTTCGCAGGGATAGAATGAAGGGTAGAACCACGGGTCGTAACACATCTGAAATGTAACATCCACTGTTCAAAGTGCCGTCAGTGCGAACAAGAGGTGACCGAGACTTGTAACCAATGGCATCCCATACCATCGCGCCGGGTGATGCTCCAGTATGGCGATGACGAATACACGCTTCCAATGTGCGTTCACCGCGATGTCGCCAAACACGGATGCGACCATCATGATGCTGTAAACAGAACCTGGATTCATCCGAAAAAATGACGTTTTGCCATTCGTGCACCCAGGTTCGTCGTTGAGTACACCATCGCAGACGCTCCTGTCTGTGATGCAGCGTCAAGGGTAACCGCAGCCATGGTCTCCGAGCTGATAGTCCATGCTGCTGCAAACATCGTCGAACTGTTCGTGCAGATGGTTGTTGTCTTGCAAACGTCCCCATCTGTTGACTCAGGAATCGAGACGTGGCTGCACGATCCGTTACAGCCATGCGGATAAGATGCCTGTCATCTCGACTGCTAGTGATACGAGGCCGTTGGGATCCAGCTCGGTGTTCCGTATTACCCTCCTGAACCCACCGATTCCATGTTCTGCTAACAGTCATTGGATCTCGACCAACGCGAGCAGCAATGTCGGGATACGTTAAACCGCAATCGCGATAGGCTACAATCCGACCTTTATCAAAGTCGGAAACGTGATGGAACGCATTTCTCCTCCATACACGAGGCATCACAACAACGTTTCACCAGGCAACGCCGGTCAACTGCTGTTTGTGTATGAGAAATCGGTTGGAAACTTTCCTCATGTCAGCACGTTGTAGGTGTCGCCACCGGCGCCAACGTTGTGTAAATACCCTGAAAAGCTAATTATTTACATATCACAGCATCTTCTTCCTGTCGGTTAAATTTCGCGTCTGTAGCACGTCATCTACGTGGTGTAGCAATTTTAATGGCCAGTAGCGTAATTCATGAGTTACAGGACGTTTAAAAGAAGAGACAGCGTATTCTTACCGGTCAAAATAGAAAAAGTCTTATTCTCATATGAATGGAAACAAATATTGGTATGAGCCACAGACGGCGCTACTGGATTCAAATAGCAGAGAAACTAAGTCAATCTCTCTGAAGTACAATTTCGATAGGACAGGAAGTAAGATAATGAAGATTTGTGACTCCTACATCAGCAGCGAATATAGTCTTCTGAATATGTCTTTCCTTCGATAAACTTAAATATTTTTAGCCAGAACTGCACTAGAGAAAGGAGAAAACGTTAACGGCTATTGACCAATACCATAAGCTCAATTTTTTCGATATTTTAATGTGGGCTACAGTATGATAACACTGTCAAGCTATAACGATATACTGTGTCCACGAGACGAATCCAAATACCTGTATTTCGAGAGCAGTGCGCTTTCAATTGCCCTGTGTGAGCGCACCTCAAAACCCGTTTCAAAGCATAAAAGTACCACTCGCTGCTCGCCATATGTTCCAAATTCTACAGAGGCCCTACCATGACGGTGTAGTATTTGAACCGCTGAGTGAGAGGATGAGGCTGAGTTTTCAACATAATCATAGCCTCAGGGATGTTCGTAACAAATACTTTTTTCTCTTTTATCTGAGTTTACGCTTCGATGACGCTATGATCACTTGTGACAGGTTAAAACGTACTTAGGATAATGGAATGTAGTCGAATTAAATCGGGTGATGCTGAGGGAGTTAGATTAGGAAATGAGACACTTAAAGTAGTAAAGGAATTTTGCTATTTGGGGAGCAAAATAACTGATGATGGTCGAAGTAGAGAGGATATAAAATGTAGACTGGCAATGTCAGGGAAAGCGTTTCTGAAGAAGATAAATTTGTTAACATCGAGTATAGATTTAAGTGTCAGGAAGTCGTTTCTGAAAGTATTTGTAAGGAGTGTAGCCATGTATGGAAGTGAAACATGGACAATAAATAGTTTGGACAAGAAGAGAATAGAAGCTTTCGAAATGTGGTGCTACAGAAGAATGTTGAAGATTAGGTGCGTAGATCACGTAACTAATGAGGAGGTATTGAATAGGATTGGGGAGAAGAGAAGTTTGTGGCACAACTTGACTAGAAGAAGGGATCTGTTGGTAGGACATGTCCAGAGGCATCAAGGGATCACAAATTTAGCATTGGAGGGCAGCGTGGAGGGTAAAAATCGTAGAGGGAGACCAAGAGATGAATACACTAAGCAGATTCGGAAGGATGTAGGTTGCAGTAGGTACTGGGAGATGAAGAAGGTTGCACGGGATAGAGTAGCATGGAGAGCTGCATCAAACCAGTCTCAGGACTGAAGACCACAACAACAACAACAATGTCAAAAGTTTGAATGACGTTGCGCTCTTCATTGCGGAGACTGTTTTGAGGCAACTCTTCATACTACCTACCCTGCGCAGTCGTCATCACCCCTACACAGCTACTGAAGTCTGCACCCTCTTGAATCTGGTTACTGTAGTTAAGCCTTGTGTCCCCACTTTAAGTTTCACGTTTTATAACCCCCGCCGCCCTTTGTAACAAAATCGACCATCCCTTGATACTTCAGGATATGTCATATCACCCGAGCCCCATTTTTATCCAGACTGCACCACAAATTTATTTTCAGTACCTCTTCGTTTTTTGTCTAACCTTTTGTGTTCCTCTTTTCTACTCAATCAAGATATTATTGCCCTTATCCGTTATCCGTTATCGGAAAGATGCGCTAACTCTACAGTAAACAAGTACAGTGATACTATCATCCCGACTACGCACTGGCTTACGATAAGCCCACAGAAGCGCCCTCACTCCCAGATGCAAAAATATTGTGGTTGACTAATAACATCACATTCCAATATATTTTCTTCTTGCTTGTACTGTTTATAGTCTTCACTTTCAAAGGCTTCACTCCACAGAAATATTTTAGAAAAGACTTCCTAAGATCCACATTTGCGCTGGATGTTAAAATCTCTTCTAAGAAAATATTTTCTTGTTACATAAGCCTACATTTTATACCCTATTCCACGTCGGCTATAGCGTTGATTTTACTGCACAAATAGCAAAATTCGTGTGAATTTCTCAATATCTCATTTTCTAAACTAATTCCCTCATATCAGCTAATTTTCTTTTCGTTACGTCTGTACATTTATACGTCTCTAACTATAACATATTTCATAACTACTACACATTCAGTTCAGGATCTGAATAATACGTAAAATCATATTCTGGAGGAAAAACTGTATGTCACACATGCAGTCTGCTTATTCCATCCAGGAAATACTCGGATACCACCAGGAAATTATGACCGTTGCTACGGAACTTTTCTATGACGGCAACCTTCAATTCTTAGGAATTTCTCAGGAATAAATTTATCCAGACTGGACATTTTCATGTGTTATGTCTATAACTACGATTTTCTACGAATATCACAGTAGATTTTAATCAGCGCTCCAAGCGTATTTTAATGGAAGGAAACTATATGGTTCCAGAGACCTTTCCAAGTCTCGAACAACTATGATTTGTATATGCATACTGAAGTGATGAATGAAAATTTGTACCAAGGCCAGGATTCGAAGCTGGGTCTCCGTTCACTAGGCAGATGCGCTAACACAACACCACCCTGACTCCGTGGCTTTGTACAAGCGCAAGGATTACACTAGCCCACCTTCCTCCTCAGTTCACATTCCCATGAATGCCTCAGCCTACTGGCATTTTCCCAATACAGTTGGAGATCCTCTGCAGTGCTGTTCGGGTTTAGGAGGACTGCCAGTAGTCTGAGGAATGAATGTGAATTTGGACCGACGTACAAAGTGTGCCAGGGTAGCAAATGTAGTATGCTAGTGTAGTCCATGCAGTTGTACAAAGCCACTGTGTCAAGGTGATTAGCGCACCTGTCTACTGAGTAGCAGACCCAGCTTCGAATCCTGGCCTTCGTATAAATTTTCATTCGTACTACAATTTGGATACATACATCAGTGTATTTTGTCTTGTGTTCAATAAACTGTTACAGAGATTGAAAACACCGCTACAGTTTTAAGTTTCTTTTTATTTAGAGCCCGAAACCGGTCGTATTCTAAATAAAAGGGACCTTACAATAAAAGCGGTGTTTTAAACTCTGCTATAAAGCTCAGTTGCGGATGTTCCTCGGACAGTATTGTTTGTCAATAAACTGTGTTATGTAGAGACCAGTACAACAGCCCCCACCGCAGCCAATGAGAAGCATGAAATCCCCAAAACGGGTGTAGCATCCTTTTCATATGGTGATCTTCTGTTATTAAAACAGTAGTGTCCCTGCTTTATGGTACGTGACGTTTTCCCGTTTTGTGTCAAGCTCTTACAAGATCAGAATTTCTGCTGCGGTTGCTCCAACTCTCTTTTTCTCCGGGGGGATCTCGATTCCTCCAAATATACTTTATTTGTTAAATTGTGTTATGTTTGAGCAATAGTATTACTTCTCCCTATATTACGGGGACTGCTTGACTTTGGGGGAAATCTTATCAAGATCTGTCGCTATTGACTATTACGCCCACATACCACGTGATCCAAAGTTCTTTCACAGCTACAGAAAATGTATTGTTACGTCTTCGCTTTATCCTTTTCAGGTAGCTAGAATATTCCTGGAGGTCGTTGTGAATTTTAAAGCAATCCGCCCTTCGGGAGAAAACTCTAATCTCTTCTTCATGTTGGTGCTGAATCAGAGGAACGCTGTCATAATTGCAGGAATCGTTCTTAAATTTTTTTCGCAGTAAAGGTTTTTGTTTTACAATTTCCTTCGCCTTCTGGACGATAAAACATGTTAAGAAATAATCTGAAAACTGGAAAACTGGACAGGATTATGGATTTTTCATTATTTATGAGTTGAGAATAAATGTACTCCCCCCCCCCCCCCAAGAGACGTTATCCGAACAAAGAAAAGTAGAAAAGATTTATCGAAAGAGCTGTGAACTGTCGCAATGTGACATGATGTAAATTCTCATTAAAATCATAGAGACATTGCCAGCCCAGGAAATAATTAAAATATTTTCTAGAACTAATAGCTCCGCTGTGTTCAACTACAATAGATTAGGCACTAATCAATTGGTCGCTGTGAAATATAAATCTGCACAAAAATGAAAAGCGAGGCGAAGCAGACTGCGAGAGCACAGCAAACGGCCATTTGCTTGCTCCGTAGGTCACATTCGCGATACCCGATATGCTGTGGCATGTGACCTTTGTACGCGGATTGTAATTCTGTAATTTAAATCTCTGTATGGCTGCAGTTTGGTAATTTGCTACGTTGCAGCTGAAAAATGTTGACCACTGGTAGTAAAAGGTTTCAAGCTTTGTTGATCTTCCTATTTATGGTATATTTATTTAGACACTAATAACTCCTGCGCAAGGACTTCTCTGTGACATGGAAGATGTTATCTGTGAGACCAACCGCAATATGACGCTATACAAGTACCTTTCCGTTCCCCAATAAGAAGAAACATTTCACGTAACACAAAAAATTATATTCGCGTATTTCTGAACAGCTGGAGAAAAACTAGATGTCGTGAAAAATGAAAAGAAGACTGAACATACGTAGTAGATTCAGGTAAACTTCACGTCAACTTCTTAAGGTGCCAATACAAAGCATGATTTTTCACCTTAAGACAAAGTATTCATCACAAAAGAATTTTTCGAAAAACGTTATAGACTGGCCAGCCACCGCCGCTATATAGCATGCTGTGAAATAAAACAGCTTCAACTGTAAAGTCCTTTTATTCTCTGCCTCTACCTGTTTCACAGCACTTACAGCTGCGTCTTCAGGTGCAAAGATGCATAAAAGTGGAAAAACAATCATCTAGAAAAATAAATAATCGAAAACCTAAGATGAAAACGTAAAAAAATGTACTCACTAGAGTGAAGTCATGCTATGCGTAACATATAATGGGAAGACCGAGCGTTCTAAGTCAGTCCCAAGCAGGAGATTAACTGCAAAGCAGGTGAATGTTCTAAATGAAATAAGATATTGTGGCGAACACTAGCGAAAACGTATGGAGAAGGGTAAAAATAATTAGGAGGAATTTTACGTAATATCATGATGGATAAGAAGGAGATGTAAGAGGCACTCACCGAAGTCAACGCGTAGAGGTGAACAATCACTATCACATGGTATCTAAGTAACAGTCCACCGGCTAAAAACTATTGCAGCATTAATAACAATATATCAAGGAAAATGGACTGTAGTGTAAGGGTTCCCATTCAAACCTAAAATAACAACAACAAGTAGTCGTAGTCCATGACGTGAATGTTTAGCTAGCCACTCAGTTAACTTGCACATAGCATGAAAATTAAACAGACAGAAAGGGAAAATAATTACGTGTAGTTCAGGACCAACAATGAGCAAACGAAATCGTACCCAAATATAAAATTTTTAAAAGCTGTTAAAAGGTAGTTGGAGGGTACGTGGTGCAGATATATACACGAGCATTTGAATTACAGTCAGTTGTTGTGTGACAGAGACAGCAGACCTATCACCTTAGAGGAGGGGACCGTGCGGCGGGTCACGTGACTAGAATACTGCCAGACATTCTACTTTTCGTCGGCGTGTGTAGCTGAGGCGGAAAAAGGGGAACCGGCCTGTTTTTGCTGGGGCAGATGGAAAACCGCCTTAAAAACCATCCACAGGCTAGCTGGCACACCAGAGCTCGACACTAATGGGAACCGGCCCGTATTTGCCGAGATAGATGGACACCCACCTTAAAAACCATCTACAGGGCCGGCCGGAGTGGCCGAGCGGTTCTAGGCGCTATAGTCTGGAACCGCGCGACAGCTACGGCCGCAGGTTCGAATCCTGCCTCGGGCATGGATGTGTGTGATGTCCTTAGGTTAGTTAGGTTTAAGTAGTTCTAAGTTCTAGGGGACTGATGACCTCAGCAGTTAAGTCCCATAGTGCTCAGAGCCATTTGAACCATCTACAGGCTGGCCGGCACACCGGAGCTCGAAACTAATCCGCTGGGCAGATTCGTGCCGGAGACCTGCACGCCTTCTCACTTGGGAAGCAGCGTGTTAGACCACGCGGCCAGCTGGGCGGTCACCAATTGGAAATAGTGACAATGATATGCAGCATCATAATTGAACCGTGCACAGCTCGTGTTCATGCCGTTTATTGCTTGACGTCTTGTCTTTGGGGTATTGCCGTCCCGTTTCTTATTCGATTAACTGGTGTCACTAGGTTGCTGGCTTGCCTGCCCGTGAGAGGCAGCAGCAGCGCTTATCGATAAGAGTACTGTCATACTGTCTTTGGAGCGACCGCTAGTATTTCAGGGTCGTTGTGTGTCGGGAGTTCAGTCGGGACGGAGCAGCAGTGAAGTCCGGACAGCCATGACTCGCCTGACCGTTGCCGACACACATGACTTGAGTGGGGACGACCTTGGTTGGTCGTTCGGTCGGTCGTCTCACTGGAAGACTTGTATTTGGTCACCGACCGCTTCAGGTTTCTCCGTGTGTGTCGACTTGTGATTCGTCCTTGTTGTTCCACAGACACTAGTTTTAGTATTGGTCGAATTTTTGTGGAAGTGTTTTCGTGGAACCGTGTTAAGATTGTGTGGTTTTGACTGAACAGCTATTTTAATGCTGCCTGCGCCCTGCATGGAGTCGGTCGGTTGGGACAGAGCAGCGAGGAAGTCTCCACTGCGCTAGGACAGGCCGGGACCGCTAGCGGCATGCATGCGCAGTCAAACTGTGAGGCGCTAGCTGCGAGAACTACAAGTTCGTTGCCTACCGTACCTGGGCCCTGAAGCTGAGTGATCAGTTAACCTTTTATGAAACCTCCGCTGCTGTGACATCTCTTCGTTCTTTGCCGGTTGCTGGTTCCTGGGCTGTTGTAAGTAGACTGTTTAGGTTTTTATTTTGGTAACATCACGTAGCGCTCTGTATGAAAATCACTGGCTGTACTGTGTGGAGTCTGTTGCTGGTTGGCATTTCTGTAATATTCTCTATTGTAATGTTGGGCAGTTGGATGTGAACAGCGCGTAGCGTTGCGCAGTTGGAGGTGAGCCGCCAGCAGTGGTGGATGTGGGGAGAGAGATGGCAGTATTTTGAGAGCGGACGATCTGGACGTGTGTCCATCAGAAAGAGTAAATTTGTAATACTGGATATATATATATATATATATATATATATATATATATATATATATATATATATATATATATATATATATACTCCTGGAAATTGAAATCGTGAATTCATTGTCCCAGGAAGGGGAAACTTTATTGACACATTCCTGGGGTCAGATACATCACATGATCACACTGACAGAACCACAGGCACATAGACACAGGCAACAGAGCATGCACAATGTCGGAACTAGTACAGTGTATATCCACCTTTCGCAGCAATGCAGGCTGCTATTCTCCCATGGAGACGATCGTAGAGATGCTGGATGTAGTCCTGTGGAACGGCTTGCCATGCCATTTCCACCTGGCGCCTCAGTTGGACCAGCGTTCGTGCTGGACGTGCAGACCGCGTGAGACGACGCTTCATCCAGTCCCAAACATGCTCAATGGGGGACAGATCCGGAGATCTTGCTGGCCAGGGTAGTTGACTTACACATTCTAGAGCACGTTGGGTGGCACGGGATACATGCGGGCGTGCATTGTCCTGTTGGAACAGCAAGTTCCCTTGCCGGTCTAGGAATGGTAGAACGATGGGTTCGATGACGGTTGGAATGTACCGTGCACTATTCAGTGTCCCCTCGACGATCACCAGTGGTGTACGGCCAGTGTAGGAGATCGCTCCCCACACCATGATGCCGGGTGTCGGCCCTGTGTGCCTCGGTCGTATGCAGTCCTGATTGTGGCGCTCACCTGCACGGCGCCAAACACGCATACGACCATCATTGGCACCAAGGCAGAAGCGACTCTCATCGCTGAAGACGACACGTCTCCATTCGTCCCTCCATTCACGCCTGTCGCGACACCACTGGAGGCGGGCTGCACGATGTTGGGACGTGAGCGGAAGACGGCCTAACGGTGTGCGGGACCGTAGCCCAGCTTCATGGAGACGGTTGCGAATGTTCCTCGCCGATACCCCAGGAGCAACAGTGTCCCTAATTTGCTGGGAAGTGGCGGTGCGGTCCCCTACGGCACTGCGTAGGATCCTACGGTCTTGGCGTGCATCCGTGCGTCGCTGCGGTCCGGTCCCAGGTCGACGGGCACGTGCACCTTCCGCCGACCACTGGCGACAACATCGATGTACTGTGGAGACCTCACGCCCCACGTGTTGAGCAATTCGGCGGTACGTCCACCCGGCCTCCCGCATGCCCACTATACGCCCTCGCTCAAAGTCCGTCAACTGCACATACGGTTCATGTCCACGCTGTCGCGGCATGCTACCAGTGTTAAAGATTGCGATGGAGCTCCGTATGCCACGGCAAACTGACTGACACTGACGGCGGCGGTGCACAAATGCTGCGCAGCTAGCGCCATTCGACGGCCAACACCGCGGTTCCTGGTGTGTCCGCTGTGCCGTGCGTGTGATCATTGCTTGTACAGCCCTCTCGCAGTGTCCGGAGCAAGTATGGTGGGTCTGACACACCGGTGTCAATGTGTTCTTTTTTCCATTTCCAGGAGTATATATATATATATATATATATATATATATATATATATATATATATATATATATATATATGATGACTTTTGAACATACATTATTTGCTAACTACGCTTCTCAGTAGTTAATGCCTTCAGTAGTTAGAATCTTTTATTTAGCTGGCAGTATTGGCGCTCGCTGTATTGCAGTAGTTCGAGTAACGAAGATTTTTGTGAGGTAAGTGATTCATGAAAGATATAGGTTCTTGTTAGCCAGGGCCATTCTTTTGTAGGGATTATTGAAAGTCAGATTGCGTTGCGCTAAAATATTATGTTGATCAGAATAAGTAAAGAGAGTACGTTCAGTAATGCTCACCTGTTTGAAAATCAAATAACGTAAGAGGTTTATCAGCACAGTAATCCAATAATTTTTCTAAGGGAAGGTTTTATATGTCCACCCTTAGCCGAGGATACCTCACTGGAATCTTCTGATTTTTTTCTTGTAGTTTGTGTAATTAGAGTAGTTATTGCGCGTAATTGTAGAGAGAATTTCCTTTGTAGTTGTAGTTTTTCACTGTTGTACTGTAAAACATTATATATATATATATATATATATATATATATATATATATATATATATATATATATAATATTTATATTAATATATTAAGGAGATGGGACCTGGATAAACTGAAAGAACCAGAGGTTGTACAGAGTTTCAGGGAGAGCATAAGGGAACAATTGACAGGAATGGGGGAAAGAAATACAGTAGAAGAAGAATGGGTAGCTTTGAGAAATGAAGTAGTGAAGGGAGCTGAGGATCTAGTAGGTAAAAAGACGAGGGCTAGTAGAAATCGTTGGGCAACAGAAGAAATATTGAATTTAATCGATGAAAGGAGGAAATATAAAAATGCAGTAAATCAAGCAGGCATAAAGGAATACAAACGTCTCAAAAATGATATCGACACGAAGTGTTAAATGGCTAAGCAGGGATGGCTAGAGGACAAATGTAAGGATGTAGAGGCTTATCTCACTGCGGGTCAGATAGATACTGCATACAGGAAAATTAAAGAAACCTTTGGAGAAAAGAGAACCACTTGTATGAATATCAAGAGCTCAGATGGAAACCCAGTTCTAAGCAAAGAAGGGAAAGCAGAAAGGTGGAAGGAGTATATAGAGGGTCTATACCAGGACGATGTACTTGAAGACAATATTATGGAAATGGAAGAGGCTGTAGAGGAAGATAAAATGGGACATACGATACTGCGTGAAGAGTTTGACAGAGCACTGAAAGACCTGAGTCGAAACAAGGCCCCGGGAGTAGACAACATTCCATTAGAACTACTGACAGCCTTGGGAGAGTCAGTCCTGACAAAACTCTACCATCTGGTGAGCAAGATGTATGAGACAGGCGAAATACCCTCAGACTTCAAGAAGAATATAATAATTCCAATCCCAAAAAAAGCAGGTGCTGACAGATGTGAAAATTACCGAACTGTCAGTTTAATAAGTCACGGATGCATAATACTAACTCGAATTCTTTACAGGCGAATGGAAAAACTGGTAGAAGCCGACCTCGGGGAAGATCAGTTTGGATTCTGTAGAAATATTGGAACACGGGAGGCAGTACTGACTCTACGACTTATCTTAGAAGCTAGATTAAGGAAAGGCAAACCTACATTTCTAGCATTTGTAGACTTAGAGAAAGCTTTTGACAATGTTGACTCGAATACTCTCTTTCAAATTCTAAAGGTGGCAGGAGTGAAATACAGGGAGCGAAAGGCTATTTACAATTTGTACAGAAACCAGATGGCAGTTATAAGGGTCGAGGGGCACGAAAGGGAGGCAGTGGTAGGGAAGGGAGTGAGACAGGGTTGTAGCCTATTCCCGATGTTGTTCAATCTCTATATTGAGCAAGCAGTGTAGGAAACAAACGAAAAATTTGGAGTAGGTATTAAAATCCATGGAGAAGAAATAAAAACTTTGAGGTTCGCCGATGACATTGTAATTCTGTCAGAGACAGCAAAGGACTTAGAAGAGCAGTTGAACGGAATGGATAGTGTCTTGAAAGGTGGATATAAGATGAACATCAACAAAAGCAAAACGAGGATAATGAAATGTAGTCGAATTAAGTCGGGTGACGCTGAGGGAATTAGATTAGGAAATGAGACACTTAAAGTAGTAAAGGAGTTTTGCTATTTGGGGAGCAAAATAACTGATGATGGTCGAAGTAGAGAGGATATAAAATGTAGACTGGCAATGTCAAGGAAAGCGTTTCTGAAGAAGATAAATTTGTTAACATCGAGTATAGATTTAAGTGTCAGGAAGTCGTTTCTGAAAGTATTTGTATGGAGCGTACCCATGTATGGAAGTGAAACATGGACGATAACTAGTTTGGACAAGAAGAGAATAGAAGCTTTCGAAATTTGGTGCTACAGAAGAATGTTGAAGATTAGGTGCGTAGATCACGTAACTAATGAGGAGGTATTGAATAGGATTGGGGAGAAGAGAAGTTTGTGGCACAACTTGACTAGAAGAAGGGATCTGTTGGTAGGACATGTCCAGAGGCATCAAGGGATCACAAATTTAGCATTGGAGGGCAGCGTGGAGGGTAAAAATCGTAGAGGGAGACCAAGAGATGAATACACTAAACAGATTCAGAAGGATGTAGGTTGCAGTAGGTACTGGGGGATGAAGAAGCTTGCACAGGATAGAGTAGCATGGAGAGCTGCATCAAACCAGTCTCAGGACTGAATACCACAACAACAACAACTGTAGGACAGTTGTGGCAAGCTTGTAGGTTTGCATAAAGTATTTCGGAGCTGCGCTTGCAATTAACTAGATATTATTTTCAGTGCTATGTTAATGTGTTTTCTCATTTTACTCTTCAAATTGTGCTTTTCTGTGTTATCGTGTGAAATATTGTGACAATTATGGCGTGTGAAAAACGTAATAGTAGGCTCCAAAGTAAACTGAGAAATGACAGTGAAGACGAGAGTAGTGTGTTAGCGCCACCGTGTAATGAATTAACTAATGTTCAACACAGTAATTTGGTAATTGTGCATAGGGAAATTGAGCGGGTGGCAAGTAATGGTGTAAACTGTGAAACAATTAGTGAACAGGGAAGCATTATCGATCGATCAGTCGGCAACAGCTCGCCTCAGGATTCCGAAATTACAGGACACAATCTTGCAAATACTGTAGATTCAGGTTTTGCGTCCTCACCGTTGTCTCAAATACGTCAAGACACATTTCCAAATGGTTCAAATGGCTCTGGGCACTATGGGACTCAACTGCTGTGGTCATCAGTCCCCTAGAACTTAGAACTACTTAAACCTAACTAACCTAAGGACATCACACACATCCATGCCCAAGGCAGGATTCGAACCTGCGACCGTAGCAGTCGCACGGTTCCGGACTGCGCGCCTAGAACCGCGAGACCACCGCGGCCGGCTCAAGACACATTTTCTGCTTTTCAAAATGCGGATATTGCCGGTTCAAATGCACTGCCGAATAGCACTGATGAACATGTTTCAGACACCACTGCATTGTTATTACAATTAATACAACAAATGGGGCAAAGGCTTCAAAAGTTAGATACAACACTTGAACAAAATCAGAAACAGCTGGGACAAAAGCTTCAAAAGTTAGACACAATGGAACAACATCTTCAAAAGTTAGACACCACGCTTGAACAAACACGTGAAGGTTTAACTCTGAGTTACTTAAAATCAAAATGAAATGTCAAAAAGTCTGTAATGACGTAAAAACACAAATTTGTGAGCATTTTCAACCTATTTTTTCGCGACATGAAAATGCATTACAGAATCACGAAGCAGCCATAAAAGAACTGCAAACTATTGTTCATGAAAATCACGACACCTTGCAAGCCAAAACTGACTCAATTGCATCAAACGATTCGGTTACGCAACTTCCAAAAACCCAAGGAAACTTAAAGGACGTAATAGATACGATTTCAACACAAATGGACACTGAAACTTGGTTCAGAAAAACACACTGAGGAAATCAGTTCATTATCGGAGAAAGCAGCCGAACTTTTGGATCTGTTCACTAACTTATCTACAAAGGTAGGTGATGATCTGAATGACACAAGACCGGTAGCCTTCACTGACACAGAAGAGTATGAACAAATTAGAAAATTCAAACAAAATCGTAATCAAATCAATACACAGTGCAAAAGAGAAATCCGGGAATTACAAGATCAGTTGACACAGCTAATACAAGAATTACATATTTCAGAGGACACTCGCGCTCCAGTACGGGAAGAGGGACATAGAAATACGGAACAGCCACAAAATAATAACACTTCGGAAATTATGAAAGAAATTGGCAAGGTACACCGAATTTTGAAATGGAACCGCCGAAACGACGTAGCAATGACCGACATGCGACTCGCCGACATGATGATTTTGACTATAAGCTGTTTATTACTACACGTAAATTCAAAACATTTAAGAATTCCGGCAACAACATTCATCCACAAGCGTGGCTTCATCAAATCTCTCATTGTTTTCCTCCCAACTGGTCATTAGAGCACAGATTAGAATTTATGTGTGGCTATTTAGAGAATGAATCAGCTCTAAGAATGCGATCGGTCATTCACGATTGTCACAGTGAAGGAGAATTTTATCATGTATTCCTCTCAGCATATTGGTCTCAAGCTACACAAGACCGAGTAAAACATAGCATCATGATGATGAAACACTTTGAACAATCTGAATTATCCAGTCTTGTGAAACATTTTGAAGACATGTTGCATAAGAATCAGTATCTGTCAAACCTATACAGCCCCTCAGAACTCATCCGCATTTGCTTATTCAAATTGCCTGAACATTTACGACATATTATTTTGGCAGGACGTTGCAAAGACGACATTGAAGCTTTTCAGGGACTGTTACAAGAATTGGAAATTGACACTGACAATCGCAGGACGCGAAAACAGGAACACAACAATTACAGGTCACAATTCCGCGATGAAAGAAATAATAACTGGACACGATAAGGCTATTCTTACAACGCAAATCGTGACCAAAACAGACACCACCCGTATGACAACCGTTGGCAGAGTAGTAATAATTCCAGGGAAAGATCACCTCTCTGTGGTAATGACTATTACAGAGACAATCAGAGAAACAGACAATATGGGAACCAAAATAATTATGAGCAAGGGAGACAGAACAATTTCAGACGCAACGGTCCACTGTGCAGTTACGATTCCGGGAGAAATTCTCCACCACATGACCGACAAAAAAAGAAACTATAGAAACTACCGACATAATGACAGACTTGAATTTCATCAGAACTGGCGAGATTCAAACAGGGCAGGCCCCTCTTGGCAAGGTGAATTTATGGAAGTTAGGTCTCCTAATCCCAATAACGACGTGCGCCAACAAAGAGACAGTAGGCAATGATTCACACCGCTGGCAGCCACAAAACGTACTTATGAAGCTGACGACGTAGCCGCCGTGGCTAGTAATTACGTAAAAATGGGAGACATTAGGGACATCTTACTCCAGGAACACGACATAAAACATAACAACATTGCATATCCTGTAATTCACATTACAGTAAATGACGTAAAATTTATGGCAGTACTTGACTCTGGCAGTCCCATTTCAGTAATTAGTGAAACAGCCTTCAGCAAATGCAACAAATCGAACGATTGCCCCACACTTCCGTTATGTAAGATTAAATTACAAGGTGCAGTCGTTGGAAAAAGTGTAGATGTACGCCAACAAACCAACTTAGAATTCTTTTGTCAAAGCCACAGTTTCTCTATGAACTTTCTTGTCGTTCCATTACTGTCAACAGGAATTATATTGAGAGTAGACTTTGTGAATGAATACAAAGTAATCTTAAACTTTCACGATGCTGAAATAAGTTTAGAGAAAGAAGGTAAGTCAATAGCTTTGAAATTTGAAGATTGGCTCTCAAACCATGATGAGGAAATTAATCGGCTTTACCTTCTGTTAGACAACAGTTCGGAATTTTCGACGGAACTTAACACTAACAATCACTCTGCAAGTACTGACAGGGATGATATAGACGGCGTATTTGATACTAATGAGTTACTTCAGAATAAAATTCAAACAATTGAGAATCGTAATAACAGTGATGGGCAGGACCATTTTGAGATTTTACAAGCACATTCCACAGTTTTTACTCACAAAACAGGAACAATCAAGGGATTTCAATACCAATTTCGTGTTCGTGAGCATACTAAATTTTGTGTTAGACCATACATAATTCCGGCATATTATAGGGACTGTGTTAGAACAGAAATACAATCTATGCTTGACGAGGGAATTATTGAGCCTGCAGTAAGCTCATACAACAATCCATTACATGTTGTCGAGAAGAAAAATGGATCGATCAGGCTTGTCTTAGATTCGAGACAAATCAATACTATCATCATTCATGAAACAGACAGGCCACAAACGTTGGAAGAATTTCTTCAATTAATGGTGTAAAAGTGTTGTCTTCTATTGATCTCAGATCCAGCTTTTATCAGATCTAACTTCATCCAGAGTGTAGAAAATACACAGCTTTCCTTTGTTTCGGCGTTTGTTATCAATTTCGGAAACTTCCTTTTGGTTTGAATATTTCTTCGGCAGCATTCATTCGTGGGCTAAATTCCATATTACCTGAGTTCTTAAAACGTCACATCACCTTATATGTGGACGATATTCTCATAGCAGAAACCTCATGGGAACAACATATTCGCATCCTCAACAGTGTGTTGCGTATCTTTGCAGAATCTGGAATTACAGTTAACTTGGAAAAGTCTGAATTCGGTAGATCAAAGGTGAAGTTTTTGGGACATATTGTTTCTTCTGTAGGCATTCAGCCGGATCCTGAAAAGTTAGAAGCAATCAGAGCCATTCCAGTTCCATCCACAAAAAAACAAGTCCGCCGTTTTCTAGGTCTCGTAAATTTTTACCGTCGTTTTCTGAATATGCAAATTCTTGTTACACCAAAACTTTGTTCTCTCACTGGAAAAAATACTATTTGGAACTGGGACGAATAGGCACAGTTGGAATTCAATTCTTTGAAAGAAGCGTTACTTAACGCGCCAATACTAGCTCATCCAGATCTGTCACAAGATTTCTGCCTTAGCACGGATTCTTCTAAAGTCGGTCTTGGTGCCAATTTATTTCAAGAAGCCATAGAAAATGAGACTACTGTTCAGAAAACCATTGCTTTTGTTAGCCGAGTGCTAACAAAATCTGAAAAAAATTATTCCGTTACTGAATTAGAAGCTTTAGCGATCGTTTGGGCATTTAACTAATTCCCTTTCTTTCTTTTTGGTAAGCATGTAAAAGAATACAGTGATCACTGTGCATTACAATTTCTTATGTCTTCAAAATTAAATCATGACAGGTTAAAACGTTGGGCATAGTTTCTGCAATAATTCCACTTCACTATTGTCTACATTGCCGACAAGGAGAACATTGTTGCGGACGCACTGTCACGCGCACGGGCTGGACTTGAGAAAAGTAACACAGAAGGCAACCTCGAGAAAAATTTCAGTATTCTTTACATTCAGAAAGCCGCCTTTGAAAACTTCATCACCACATCTTTAAAGGACGTTGCTCATGAACAAGATAAAGACACGATTTGGAAAGACATCAAAAGTCAATGGCATGAAAAGACACACACACAGATTCGGCATTATTATCTGGTTAGAAACAACATACTCTTCAAACGTGCACTGTTGATGACAAGCTATGGGTACTTTGCATTCCTGACGATTTTGTTAGTAAGCTCATTTGGTACATTCATTTCAGCTACGCACATTTTGGTCCACGAAAATGTTATCATATTCTTCGGACGACTTGTTATTTTAACAATATGGAAAAGAGAATTCGAAGAGTCTTGTCTATTTGTAAACTTTGTCAAAGGGCTAAATCAACTACTATCTGACATCGTGCTTCGTTGTTTCCTATCATTCCTTCTAAATTAAAAGAATTTGCTGCTGTTGATCTCTTGGGACCCCTTGTCAGAACATCGAATGGATTTTCGTACGTTCTAGTCGCTGTTGAACTTACTTCAAAATTTTTTGCTTTCACACCGTTACGTAAAGCCACTGGACGGTCTGTATCCAACGCCTTTGTTAAAAATTTCTTATTCGAAGTTGGACACGTTAGTAAAGTCATTTCAGATAACGGACCGCAATACAGATCTGATGTTTGGTCACGCGTGCTTCGGAATCATAAAATCAAACTTGTTTTTATTTCATTGTACTCACCACATTGTAACCCGTCTGAACGTATTATGAAAGAAATCAATAAGCTTTGCAGACTTTATTGTCACAGAAGGCATCAGTATTGGGACAGATATTTACACTTATTTCAAAACGTGCTGAATGAAATGCCTCATGACTCCACTGCTGTGCCACCTATTCTTGTACTGAAGAATGAAGAACCATCGAACAGGATCAGAGAGCTTGTACCTTTTCTGAATACACGTAAACTTCAACACAAAGCCATAATTGATTTGGCTATTAAAAATATAAATTCTGCAACAGAAAAAATGAGAAAACTACACGGTAAAGCAAATGTAAAGAAATTATATATTGGTCAGAAAGTTCTCATTAAAGCTCATTCATTGTCACATAATAAGAAACACTTGAGTCACAAATTCTTTGATTTACAATGGACCTTACAGAATCCGACGTATACCATATGATAATTGCATTGAAGCTGAAACTCTGCGTACTAGGAAGAGTAAAGGATTGCACCACATTTCACATGTAAAACCATTTATTGAGAGATAATGTGCTTTTTAACTTAGTCTTTGCCATAAAATTTTTCACTTCACGTTACTATTACGCTTTGTCACACTTAGAAACTGTTAACATGAAACAATGTTTGGAAGTTAACTATCCAGTCTAGAACCTAGGGAACTTATTTAGACAATAATTACAAATGCATTGTTATAGTGAACCGACGACACAGTGTTATTGTGTGTGTACATTCTTGCTTGTTAGTTGCACGATTATGTAACATCTATAAGGCTCACATACTTAGAACATATACCGCTACTGCTAACGAGATTTTAATGCAACATTTTGGTTTACTTGAAAATACATTCTGGATTTAAAGTACATTCTGAGAGATACCAGATGACACAGTGGTTAGTTTATTTGACAGCTACACGATTATATCACGACGCTACTAATGAGTGGCACAATTTACTTTGTTGCTTTTGCAGTGTATCTGTTTTATATCTGTACAGTTTTTCTGTATTATTCGGGAAAGTAAGACATGTTTCAGTAGTAACTTTTGTGGCATAGCTACAATGAGACAGCCTTTTCCGTAGCACAACAATACGTTACAGTATAGTACTTTCTTGATCACAGTAATGTACGTAATAGCTACGATGTCTATATGCATAGCATTTTACTTTTGTTTATTACGAGGTAAGTACATTGACTTCTGCAGAACTTTGCTTACGGAGGACGATAACTACGACACTTCGACAGAATTATCTTACAGCAAGACGCACAGCTTAGCGCTACAGTACACGTATCTGAGTGATTAATTTTGTACTTAAAACCTTTATTTATAAAGATTTTTGAATTACAAAGATACAAAGAAAATTTTCCGTGATACATTTCATTCCATTGCTGTAATCTGTAACATCTGAGGGTATAATTACATTTATCCTCAGGGGGGTACACACCTACTTTGTGTGCTAAGCGTGTGGCGAGCGCTAGGAGCCCTAGCTAATATAGTATTTGCTTATTCAAGTTTACACATCGGTACCATATTTCGCTAACACAGAATTACACAGCTATCTGATTATTTAACAGAGAAACAAACATTTTTTACTATGACAGTGACAGATGTCACGCAATTACACAGTTGGATAATTTCACACTTATGAAATTGTATTTTGTCTATACTTTGTGAACTGTTCACATTTTCTCGGAACCATTTTGATACTATGAGAGCTTTTAATGATGTATTTGGTATGGGATCATGATTTTTGAAGTACGTTTGAGGAAGATGACACTATTGAAATGAGCAGAGAATTTTTTTTAGGTTTTGAAATTATTGCCGAAGGATATGATGTTTTTGAGATTTGACTGAGGTGTTACGATGTTATTATTACAACAACGATGTGTATTATGCTGTTGAGGTATGTTTATGATCAATAAGCTGATGCTATATGAGGAATTTGATTATGCTATGTATTTATTATGATGAATTATTGAAGAAGTGTCGACGAATATGTATATGTCTTATAAGGTAAGGAATAATGAGTAGTGGTTAGGGACTCTGATTTGTGAAAAAGGATGTTGGAAACCAAGAATCGTACTGTAAGAGTTATGAAACGTGTGTACATGTGTGAATGTATCACAACACTGCTATTCATGATATTTCGTTTCCACACATTTCTACTGTAATTTTTAGACCTGTGAAATTTTATTGGTATCAAACTGTCACTGTAGTGGAGACCACTGTCGTAAATATTTCGGTAAGAAAGCTAAGTGACCTTGACATGATGTGTTGTGGGCCCCAGCTGCGCCAGTCGCCTGGAGACAAAGCCATTAGGTGGAGAAAAAAGAGGCCATTAACCTCGCTATTGACATTCCTTCGTAGAAAGCATCACAAATACGACACGCTCATTACTTGGAAACATATGATTACACTTTGGAGCTCATACTCTGTGCTACTTACTGAAATGCTTACGAATTGATGGGAAATATTCTTACATCTGCACACCTGAATATGACAAGTTTCTTTCTACGAGAGTTGAAAGAATTTCTACTTACTTATGAAATGCCACATGGCTATTGAATGATGTTTTTATGCTTTACTTTGTACATAGTTGCTTATTTCATTTGATATCTGGTTTCCAGCTGTGTTGCAGCATTGGTTTTATAAAATAAAATTAAATGCATTTGCTAATGTGAACACTTTCTGTTAACAGATATGTTAAATAATAATTTTATGATCCACATTCTTCAAAGAAGGAGCACTTGGAAAGGAAAGAACAATAAGAACGGACTAATAAAAGTAACTGCATACATAATTTTCTTTTCAAGTACTTGGTAATTTTTTTTTGAATAATATGTTGTGGTGCACCATTTTAATGACATAGACATTAAGATGTGAATAGGCATTTCACTTGTTCGCACTGTTGTCTTTAGTGTACTATTTCTTCTGCTTGAATTATGTCATATTTAGGTATGAGCTACTGCATTTGCTGCTGCTGTTTGCCAGGCATAGTGCTACTGAATTTCACTTTGTATTACTCTGTTAAGCCATTTTTAATGCTGATTTTTTTTCTTGTTTGCTGCACATTGCCTTATATTAGTCGTAATACTGCATTTGCATTGCTAATTTAGATATACTGCTGCTTGCTTCGCCAATTTGCATTTTTTTGTCATTGCTGTCTTTTTTTCTGCTGTATTGCATCGTCCCTTAGTATACAGCGTTTTACAAAAAGATACGGCCAAACTTTCGGGAAAAATTCTTCACACACAAATAAAGAAAAGATGTTATGTGGACATGTGTCAGGAAACGCTTAATTTCCATGTTAGAGCTCATTTTAGTTTCGTCAGTATGTACTGTACTTCCTCGATTCACCGCCAGTTGGCCCAATTGAAGGAAGGTAATGTTGACTTTGGTGCTTGTGTTGACATGCGACTCATTGCTCTACAGTACTAGCATCAAGCACATCAGTACGTAGCATCAACAGGTTAGTGTTCATCACGAATGTGGTTTTGCAGTCAGTGCAATGTTTACAAATGCGGAGTTGGCAGATGCCCATTTGATGTATGGATTAGCACAGGGCAATAGCCGTGGCGCGGTACGTTTGTATTGAGACAGATTTCCAGAACGAAGGTGTCCTGACAGGAAGACGTTCGAAGCAATTGATCGGCGTCTTAGGGAGCATGGAATATTCCAGCCTATGACTCGCGACTGGGGAAGACCTAGAACGACGAGGACACCTGCAATGGACGAGGCAATTCTTCGTGCAGTTGACGATAACCCTAATGTCGGCGTCAGAGAAGTTGCTGCTGTACAAAGTAACGTTGACCACGTCACTGTGTGGAGAGGGCTACGGGAGAACCAGTTGTTTCTGTACCATGTACAGCGTGTGCATGCACTATCAGCAGCTGATTGGCCTCCACGTGTACATTTCTGCGAATGGTTCATCCAACAATGTGTCAATCCTCATTTCAGTGCAAATGTTCTCTTTACGGATGAGGCTTCATTCCAACGTGATCAAATTGTAAATTTTCACAATCAACATGTGTGGGCTGACGAGAAACCGCACGCAATTGTGGAATCACGTCATCAACACAGATTTTCTGTGAACGTTTGGGAAGGCATTGTTGGTGATGTCTTGATTGGGCCCCATGTTCTTCCACCTACGCTCAATGGAGCACGTTATCATGATTTCGTACGGGATACTCTACCTGTGCTGCTAGAACATGTGCCTTTACAAGTACGACACAAAATGTGGTTCATGCACGATGGAGCTCCTGCACATTTCAGTCGAAGTGTTCGTACGCTTCTCAACAACAGATTCGGTGACCGATGGATTGGTAGAGGCGGACCATGCTCTCCTGACTTAAACCCTCTTGACTTTCATTTATGGGGGCATTTGAAAGCTCTTGTCTACGCAACCCCGGTACCAAATGTAGAGACTCTTCGTGCTCGTATTGTGGACGGCTGTGATACAATACGCCATTCTCCAGGGCTGCATCAGCGCATCAGGGATTCCACGCGATGGAGGGTGGATGCATGTATCCTCGCTAACGGAGGACATTTTGAACATTTCCCGTAACAAAGTGTTTGAAGTCACGCTGGTACGTTCTGTTGCTGTGTGTTTCCATTCCATGATTAATGTGATTTGAAGAGAAGTAATAAAATGAGCTCTAACATGGAAAGTAAGAGTTTCACATAACATATTTTCTTTCTTAGTGTGTGAGGAATGTTTCCTGAAAGTTTGGCCGTACCTTCTTATAACATCCTATATATATATATATATATATATATATATATATATATATATATATATATATATATGAGCTCAGTAGATTTAAGTTAATTTAAGAGGCGGTAGGCTATATAAGAGAATGAGTTATGAAGAACAGAAAAAGAATGCGTTGAGAAGATATATGAAAAAGATTTTGGCCAAAATGATTATTGCACAATGAGAAATAATTATTTTGAAAGAGGATATGAACAAAACAGTAGGGTTTAGGGACAACAGGCATAGATAGGACTTTTTGGGAATAATGATGAACGAAGGGAGATCTCCAAAGAGTAAAGAAAGTTTTGTTTGCAAAATACTGCAGTAAAACAAACCCTGTCCTTTCCTTTTGTGTTATTCCGCTATGTATTTGTGTACCCCTGTGTATTTGTGTTCTTCCTGCCTTTATGTGTTTATCTGATAATAGTTACATTGTAGAAATTTTCTAATAACATGTTATTTACTTTATAAAGATGTTTAGACATTATTTATTCTGTTTTGTTTTAATGCTCATGTGTGAAGTTGATGTTTCGAAAGTTATTCTGATCTTTTATGTATTTACTTATGTCATAATTCCTGTAACACCGATGTATATTCTATTTCGATTCTTTTGTAAAGCCCCTATTACTACAAATGTTATCTGTATTGTTATGTTCTTTAATGATGTATTTTGTACCTTTGTAATTGTATTCTCTTGTCGTAAATTTATAATTGTATAGACACCAGATCTTCAAATTAAGTTTCGTTTCACTGCACACGTTTCTGTTGGTCATAGTAAATGCACAATATGTGAAAAAAATGGACTGTTAGTGCTCGCACGTGTGTTGATAATTCAGCAAGGGACTGGTTAACAGCATTGCTGGTTCTAAGGACATACCAAAAAGTTTGTGAGTGCACAAGTGGTGGTTTATGGACTTGCTATATTGTCTGCAAGATGGTACACCCGCACAGTCGCAACAGATGTCTGCTGGCCATCTCTATAAGGACTATAATGGGTCTACACCTTTGATGACCCACCAATACCATTATTTCTACAAGGACTGCAGTGGGTCTGCACCTCTGGTGGCCCACCAATACCATAATCTCTACCAGGACTAGAGTGGATCTGCTCTTTGATGACCTACCTACCAATATTCTTCAAAATTTCGACTGACTCTGCTGTGGGTTTGCTCTGTTGTGGCCTATTACCTGTCTTTCCGTTGGAAGGACAACGCTACTTCTTTAAGACTGTATGGAAATCCACTACTTCCGAGTGCATTTTCTTTTACTGTTCAGACTTTGAGAAAAAAAACTGCAATTACTACTGTGATGAATGATCAGGACTGTCTTTATGGACTGACCAACAGTGTATCAATAAGTGAGTGCATTTGATATCTTTGATATTGTAATTATGAAAAAAATTTTCGTATCTGTATTGGCCACTGCCCAAAACAATTTGTAAAATTTTTGTGGGGTGCAGGGGGCTATGTAAGTAGGCTGTTTAGGTTTTTATGTTGGTAACATCACGTAACGCTCTGTATGAAAATCACTGGCCGTGCTGTGTGCAGTCTGTGGCTGGTTGGCATTGTTGGAATATTTGCTATTGTGGTGTTGGGCAATTAGATGTGAACAGCGCGTAGCGTTGCGCAGTTGGAGGTGAGCCGCCAGCAGTGGTGGATGTGGGGAGAGAGATGACAGAGTTTTGAGAGCGGACGATCTGGACGTGTGTCCGTCAGAAAGAGTAAATTTGTAATACTGGATATCATGAACTGATATATATATATATATATATATATATATATATATATATATGATGACTTTTGAACATTATTAAGGTAAATACATTACTTGTTCTCTATCAAAATCTTTCATTTGCTAACTATGCCTATCAGTAGTTAATGCCTTCAGTAGTTAGAATCTTTTATTTACCTGGATGTATTGACGCTCGCTGTATTGCAGTAGTTCCAGTAACGAAGAATAACGTAAGAGGTTTATCAGCACAGTAATTCAATAATTTTTCTAAGGGGAGGTTTCACCGTTCCGGCTTAAGAGTGGGTATTATGCCTCGGCTGTTTATAGACACCAATTTTGAAGACGTAGTGCTGCTGGTATCTTCGTCCTCGGCTGATATTTTCTGTTGCCGTACCGTTGGTCAGGCGGAAGGGAATTGATTACGTTGCTGGTTGGTCCTTCAGCCGTCCCTGGTCGGGTTGCCATCCGATTATTTAACCTTACTATCGGCTGCCTGTCTCACCTCACCTTACGTTAGGGCTACCTCCTCAGGCCAGCCCTTGGAACACTTCTGAGCACCACTGTTCTGTTGGTTTTAGATTGTGATTTTCTTTTTAGTCTGAAGTATTGTGCGAGGCCTTCAGCTGTCTATTAATTTACTTCGTTTTAATTTTGAGATAAGGCCTTCAGCCATCTTAAATTAAAATTTGGAGATTCATTTGTTTAAAACTAACTTTTTTTTTTAAATTAGCTCTATCTGAATGTTTTTATCTAGGCCCTAAGCCCTGAGTTGTTCCATGTCTTGTGTGTCGCCTTCAGCCGAGTATTTACGTGAAATATTTTTTAACTAAGGCCCTCAGCCGCGCATATTCTTTAAAGCAATATTTTTTATAGCTTGTGTTCAGGCCTTCAGCCATTCTTGTTTTTGGTGTGGTTTTGGGCCTTCAGCCCGGGAGGTATCTCAAGTTTTCTTAACTAGGCCTTCAGCCATATTGCTTTATTTTGATCCTTTTAAGGCAATGTGTAATTAAGTGGTTCGTAGGAAAATAAAGATTTGTGTGTTTTGTGTAACTGATTATGGCCCCCTCCACAACCATAACCTGATCCGCTCTATCCTGCGAAAACAGATTTCAATAATTTTTAAGGGGATACGGAATCGGATTTTGGGTTAAAAAATCGAATTTTTTTTTATTGGCGTATTATATTCTGCCATGTTTCCTCTTTAAAATGACGTATCATACATAGCTCTACTACAATTATAACTACTTTATTTTTATATATTTGTGAGATCGGGTATTGCGCTTTAGTTATACACGTCTCTCGTGGCTGACCATGAACTTTTTGGCAGTACCTTTAAAGTGACATGAATTCAAATATCCCGGTTTCCAGCGACTATTTATACACTAGTTGCCCGAAAATGTTTCTCTCTGGTTTCCTCAAGTTACTCTTTGACTTTGTGGCGGGACTGTTTTGTAAACAGTGTGATATAAGAAAGTAGTTGTTGTTGAGTTATTTCGTATTTAGTGCTTCATTTTTCGCAGTGAAAATGCCTAGAGCTAAAGCAAAAGTATTTAAAAAGCGTGTGAACTGGCAAAAGAAAAGAAATAATGATTCATTAGCAAAGCAAAGCAGTTCATCATCATCACTGTTGGAAAATGTGAATCCACTTATTACTGATTTGCCGAACGAACTTACACCAAATGAAAACAGTGCTTCTCATAAAAAACTAAGAGATTTGGAAGAGAAATATAATTTACTTGATAGAGGGAATGAAGTTTTTGAACTCATTGATACGAATATATTGTGTGAAGCTCATGAAAACAGTTTGTGCTGCAAAAAATGTCATGGAAACGTTTCTCTGAAAGTAGAATCCCATGTTGGCCTGGCTGCCCAGTTTAATTTAATATGCAGTGTTTGTAAATACAGCTGTAAGTTTCCAAGTTCGGTTTCAGTAACTGTAAATAATGGATACAAGAAAACTGAACTTTATAGTGTAAATATTAGGTTAGTTTATGGATTGCGAGCAATTGGTAAGGGCAAAGCAGCTGGTGATATGCTATGTGGTGTTCTAAATCTTCCAAGTGCACCTTCAAAGTTTGAAGCTTACAATTATGTACTAGGATCTGCAGTTGAAGATGTAGCACAGAAGTCAATGCAGGTTGCTGTGGAAGAAGCAGTGGAAGAAAATGACGGCAGTCGTGACCTCACAGTGGCGTTTGATGGCACGTGGCAGAAAAGGGGCCACACCTCCAACAATGGTGTTGTAACAGCAACTAGTGTTGATACTGGCAAGGTTATTGATGTTGCAATAATGTCTAAATACTGTAGGTGCACAGGCAGGCTGAAAAATGAACACAGTGATGACTGTATTGCTAATTATTATGGTAGTAGTGGTGGCATGGAGGTTGCTGGGGTGAAGAAAATTTTTCATCGCTCTTCACAGTGGTATAATGTTCGCTATGTCAAATATCTGGGAGATGGTGACTCTAAAGCATTCAAAGAAGTTTTGGAAAGCAAACCATATGGGAACAGTGTAAATATAAGCAAACTTGAATGTATAGGACATGTGCAGAAGAGAATGGGTGCCAGGCTGAGAAGGTTAAAATCAGTTATGAAAGGGAAAAAACTAGATGATGGGAAAACCTTGGATGGCAGAGGAAGATTGACTGATTCCATAATAGACCACATTCAGAACTGCTATGGCCTTGCAATCAGGCAAAATACAGGCAATCTTGAAGAAATGAGGAGAGCTATATGGGCTTTATATTTCCACACCGCATCCACGGATGAGCATCCACAACATGGTTTGTGCCCAAAAGGTGAAAACAGCTGGTGTAAATACAATAGGGGACTAACAACAGGAGAGAAATACATTCACCACCACAGTCTACCATCAGCCATCATGGCAGAAATAAAGCCCATTTTCAGAGATCTGGCTGACAGAAGTCTTCTGATGAAATGTCTTCACGGAAAAACGTAGAACCCCAACGAGTGATTGAATAGTGTGATATGGCATCGTCTCCCAAAAACAGTGTTTGTCGGAATTAATACACTACATTTTGGTGTGTATGATGCTGTGGCAACCTTCAATCTTGGAAATATAACTAAATGCCAGGTCCTTCAAAAGTTGGGTATGTGTGTTGGTTCCCGTACGGTACGTGTTATGTTCTTTTTAGATCAGCACAGACTAAGGCATGCTGATAATATAATCAAGACATTAGTGAAAAAAGCAAGACAGGTGCAGAGGGGTGCCAAAAGAAGACTTGAAGATGATTATGAAGACTGTGAAGGGGGTATTACCTACGGATCAGGAATGTTTTAATCTTCTTTCTCCGTTTCCCGTAAGTTTACTTTTTACTTCATCTAGGAACATTATCTCAGGTACTGGTCAACCTAGAAGTCTGAAATTTTTATGACGTAGTGACATAGGTCCCTATTACATACTGAAACAACGATTTTTTAATTACTTGATTTACAAAAGACTTAGGGGTGATAGTCTAGTAAAAAGCGATGGAAAAAATTTACTTAAAAATAAATGTACAATATCTCTGTAAGAAAATACTTTGACAAAAAACTGTTGTTTCAGTATTGTTGTAACATATGAATGCACATACAGTAAAATTTTTACCTCTCTGTCTCCAGTAGTTTGTGAGAAAATGTTCCCTATAGTAGGCATATATTAACATTGCGGGGATGGATGATTCCGTATCCCCTTAAGAATTTGGTTTTTTTTTAAGTCACATAGAGAGGAGGATCGCATCCAGCGCTATGAATGGAAGGAGAAGCTATGTTGAGCTTATGTCACCTACGTAATCGTAAGTGCACAATCCTGCCCTCTAAGTTAGAGTACGACAAAGCATCTTACATGTACCGTATTCTGATTTACAGGTATGGAATGTATTATTTTATATCTATTTTAAAGTAATCCTTAACAAGTAGAGAAAATAAAATAAATTATGGTCACTTCCGATTTTTGTTTGGTATTACAATTCCTGTTCGATATTCTTTACTCCAATCCTCTTCATCAGTACACCATGTAAGAGCTCTAGGCTCTTCTAGCTGCAAAGCAAGTTACAGAGTGCTGACAGGGGATTAGGGGATCTTCCTTCTATGCTTTCTGGGAGCGAATTTCACTGCTGGACGCAGTTTACAAATGTTCAAATGTGTGTGTGTATTCCTAAGGCACCAAAGTGCTGAGGTCATCAGCTCCTAGATTTACACACTACTTATACTAATTTATGCTAAGAACAACACACACACCGATGCCAGAGGGAGGACTCGAACCTCCGGTGGGAGGGGCTGCGCAATCCGTAACATGGCGCCTCAAACCGCGCGGCCACTCCACGAGACCACAAGACACCCTTTGGACAACAACGTGACAGGGGGTGACCAACGACAATGGCAGATTTTGACCATGGAGTAGATATGAAGGGCCATTACCTCCACTTTTCTGTCTATAATGCTTCTGAAATTAATGATCCAAACAAACAGAAAGAAAGGTTCATCTCTAGCAGGAAGCCATATGCTTGAATATTTCTGGTATCTCAATTGCAGATTTTTCAGCGCTCATTTAACTTCAGGACTCTGTATCTCACAATCAACAAAAATGAATTTGTACCACTATTGAAATAAGCCCTTCATATACCCTGACATGAAAAAAAAATTGGAACATCTAGAAGGAGTTGTGAGATATAAACGACAATTGATAGGAGTGTTTCTACATATGAAAGATGATGTATATACAATTTCCCTTCAGTGACGCTAGTACCGCCACTGTGAGAATGAAAATCAGGTTTGCTTCAAACACACTCTGTAGCGGTCGTGAGCTTTAGTTGTCTTTCAGATTAGACATGGTGAACTGATGTTAGTCAATAAAGCCTTAAAGGCGACAAAGATGCCATTTCCAGAATGAAATTTTCACTCTGCAGCGGAGTGTGCGCTGATATGAAACTTCCTGGCAGATTAAAACTGTGTGCCCGACCGAGATTCGAACTCTGCAAGGTTCGCAGGAGAGCTTCTGTAAAGTTTGGAAGGTAGGAGACGAGATACTGGCAGAAGTAAAGCTGTGAGTACCGGGCGTGAGTCGTGCTTCGGTAGCTCAGATGGTAGAGCACTTGCCCGCGAAAGGCAAAGGTCCCGAGTTCGAATCTCGGTCGGGCACACAGTTTTAATCTGCCAGGAACTTTCAAAGATGCCATTACCAGCATCTCACTGTGTTTGAACAGGGTCGTGTAATAGGGCAACGAAAAGTGGATGTTCCCTCTACCGTACTTCAGAAAGCCTTGGCAGTTATGTAGCCTCTTTCCGTGATTGCTGGCAGCGCTGGTCACGAGAATTTATCGTCGCATGAAGACCTCGCTCCGGACGGCCAAGTGGCACTACATAGAGGTAAGACTATCGTGTTCCCCGTATGCTTCTGATACATCGCACTGCATCTGCAGTAGCAGCAGCAATTTGAGCAGTAGTTGGCACCGCAGTGACTCAACGAACTGTTATAAATTGGTTACTTCAAGGATAGCTACGAGCCAGACGCCCTGTTGTGTGCATTCCACTGACCTCAAAACACAGCCAATTACGATTTGAGTGGTGAGATCATTGGAGGACAGGGTGGAGGTCTTTTGTGTTTTCTCATTAAAGCTGGTTCTGCCTCTGTATAAGTGATGGCCGTGTGTTGGTTAGAAGGCCAGTTGAGGGCCTGTAACCAACCTGTCTGCGTGCTAGACATATTGGGCCTCCATCTGGTTTTATGATCTGGGGTGTAATTTCGTATTACAGGAGGAACACTCTCGTGATTTCCTCACATGGTTACCCCACATACCCTGACTGTAAATGTGTACATCAGTCTGAGCGTCTCTCCTGCAGAGTCTTCCACTGGAGTTTATCTATCATCTCCGTAACGCTTTCGCGATTACTAAATGATCCTGTAACGAAGCGCGCTGCTCTCCGTTGGATCTTCTCTATCCCTTCTATCAACCCTATCTGATACGGATCCCACACTGCTGAGCAGTATTCAAGCAGTGGGCGAACAAGCGTACTGTAACCTACTGCCTTTGTTTTCGGATTGCATTTCCTTAGGATTCTTGCAATGAATCTTAGTCTGGCATCTGCTTTACCGACGATCAACTTTATATGATCATTCCATTTTAAATCACTCCTAATGCGTACTCCCAGATAATTTATTGAATTAACTGCTTCCAGTTGCTGACCTGCTATTTTGTAGCTAAATGATAAGGGATCTATCTTTCTATGTATTCGCAGCACACTACACTTGTCTCCATTGAGATTCAATTGCCATTCCCTGCACCATGCGTCAATTCGCTGCAGATCCTCCTGCATTTCAGTACAATTTTCCATTGTTACAACCTCTCGATACGCCACAGCATCATCTGCAAAAAGCCTCAGTGAACTTCCGATGTCATCCACAAGGTCATTTATGTATACTGTGAACAGCAACGGTCCCATGACACTCCCCTGCGGCACACCTGAAATCACTCTCACTTCGGAAGACTTCTCTCCATTGAGAATGACATGCTGCGTTCGGTTATCTAGGAACTCTTCAATCCAATCACACAATTGGTCTGATAGTGCATATGCTCTTACTTTGTTCATTAAACGACTGTGGGGAACTGTATCGAACGCCTTGCGGAAGTCAAGAAACACGGCATCTACCTGTGAACCGGTGTCTATGGCCCTCTGAGTCTCGTGGACGAATAGCGCGAGCTGGGTTTCACACGACCGTCTTTTTCGAAACCCATGCTGATTCCTACAGAGTAGATTTCTAGTCTCCAGAAAAGTCATTATACTCGAACATATGACGTGTTCCAAAATTCTACAACTGATCGACGTTAGAGATATAGGTCTATAGTTCTGCAGATCCTCCTGCATTTCAGTACAATTTTCCATTGTTACAACCTCTCGATACGCCACAGCATCATCTGCAAAAAGCCTCAGTGAACTTCCGATGTCATCCACAAGGTCATTTATGTTCGGCGTCCCTTCTTGAAAATGTGGATGACCTGTGCCCTTTTCCAATCCTTTGGAACGCTACGCTCTTCTAGAGACCTACGGTACACCGCTGCAAGAAGGGGGGGGGGGGGGGGGGGGGCAAGTTCCTTCGCGTACTCTGTGTAAAATCGAACTGGTATCCCATCAGGTCCAGCGGCCTTTCCTCTTTTGAGCGATTTTAATTGTTTCTCTATCCCTCTGTCGTCTATTTCGATATCTACCATTTTGTCATCTGAGCGACAATCTCTGATGGAGATGAGGTGGAGGTGCAGAAGATGTGGGCAAACAGTGGTTGACGGTACAATTTATTGGCTTTCTTGTTAAGCAGGCGTAGAAAAGGCGCGCCCGCAGGCGGCGGGCGTCAGGCGGAGAGCAGTTAACCTCCTACATGTACCGATTGGTATAGTCGCTTCCCGCTCACACAGCCCTGCAGTGGGCGACGTTACTTACCCGTGCCTTCCAAACTACCTCGCAATGTTGCGCCAGACGGCGGCGCCTCAGCTCTCCTGTCTGTGGGCCACATTCAGCCCAACGGTAGTCGGCGGCATTGCCCAGGGTCAAAGCCCGGACCGCTGCCTGAAAAGCGGCGGCTGGCATTGGCGAATTCGAGTGCCTCGGGGCTGGGAGGGCCTTAGTTCGTCCCTCGGCCCAAACGAGCTGCGACTGAATCACCAGGACGGCGGTCATGTCGAGATGGTGGAAGAATGTTGGCGACCTCACGGTGGAAGTTAACACAGGGCGGAAGCCGATTCGAAGCCCAACAAGTCTCGCGATCGGCCTGGACAGACGGCTACCTTTACTATACGACAGTATAGGCCTCATTGCTGTAGGAGTGAGGTACACGGCTCCTCAAGCGCCGCCGTTGTCCTTTAGTACAGACACCGGGTCATGGTTACAGAACTCTGGAATCGCATAATGCCGAGCGAGCGCGTGACAGTAAGCGTCCGGCATCAGCGTCGTTACACTAACTTGAAACTATGAGGAGATGAACACAAAGGCATTTTGCTTGTTGGCGCCCCGCGTCACAACTCATAACGGACACTTCCCCTCGCGCGCTTCTCAGATTCGGTAGTACGATGGCCCAGTGGATAGCCCGTCAAAAACTGAACACAGTTCAAGCATGAAAACAGGAAGAAGGTGTACTGAACTGTGAAAAAAAAAAAGAAAAATAGAAACAGTGAACGGTCCAGGAACAACAAATGCATTAAAGAGCATCCTGAAACAGCAATGGCGTCGTGGTTGAATATTTACGGTGTTGGACTGCCACGCGGGCACAGACGTGTTTAGAACTACCTCATGCCATTTACCTTTTTTTTCAACATTATGAACTATCCGTCTGGTCACTGAAATGTTTGTTCTATTTCTGGAGTCTTGGCAGTTTCATACTATAACGTCGGTTACAGAATATGATGCAGTGTCCTGCGGTCGGCAGAAAGAACTACCTGTCAATTTGAAAACACTTTATTACAATTAAAGAAAAGACGCCTTCTTGGCATACTCGAAGTTTTAAAAGCAGGAAAAACAGAAAAAAATCCCAGAACTCTTTGGTGGCAAAACAGATAAGGAAACAAGACAATGGAAGAAAATACTGACACAAAATACAACGTGTTACTACAAGCCTACGGCTCGTGAATACAAGGCTAGGGCCAGCGTAAGTACTGGCCGGAGCTGTTCCTAGCGGTTGGTAAACACTGCCGGTATGACAGTCTAGGCGTGCTTATAAAGCCAGGTCGGCTTATTTGGAAAGTCTTTTGTTTCTGTCCGCTCACGATGTTTCTCTTCGCGCTCCTGAACAGGGATCGGCAACCCATCTTTCGAGTCGGTTCTGCGGGCCCTCTAACAATAAGAGGCCGCCACGCCATTTGAGTCATGAGGTAGAATAGGTTACCGTCGCAAGAAAATCTGATGAATACTGAGAGCAGGCGAGATACCACATAGACGTCTCACAGAAATCGAAACAACAAATAAACGGGTTTGAACTATGTTACAACAAAGGAATCCAAGAATCAAGACTTCCAAAACAGAATGCAACTTCAAAAACGTTAAAAACACATGTGATTGTGAAACTGTTGCGTTCATTTGTTGCAGCTGATGTGACAAACTATTATGTTTTCATCATTTCCTTGGGAGTGATCACATTCACATTCATACGAACACCTATAACGGGTAAGGAGGCATATCTCACATACTTATCAGTCGTACAAATTAAGTGCGTCGATAAGAAATCCTATCATATGAGACACGTACTGTCACTAATGTATGATACAGCAGACGTGTTTTCCAGTGGAGGTCTGACTTATTGCCTTGTCATCAAACGTTTGCGATTCCCATTCGAAAGCCACTTCCTTTTGGCTGCTAATGCTGTAGAGTAGTTGTGAAAATCAACAGTCATTATAGGTCTCTACCTTACAACTTCCTGTTCCAAACGGAGGTTACACCATGACACAGACAAAAAATTTGAATAAAGCGTACAGAGAAGAAGGAAAAAGCAATTGACACGAAGGAGGTTTGAACACAGCTCGCCAGCTTGGCAGTCCAACACCGTATCCAACTACCCCAGACGCCTTTGCTGTCGCAGGTTGTTCTTTATTGCACTCTTGAACCATTCATTGTTCCTGTTTTACTTCTTTTCATAGTCATTACGTCTTCTGTGTACTGCATTTTATCGTATTGCCAAGACTGTTTTAATTAATTATCCTGCAACGGCGTTCCTAAATGTCTTCCAAGTCCGCAAAAGTGAAAGCGTCCGGAAAATTATTACATTTGGATCTATGACATGTAGAAAATAAGGATTTCTAACACAATGAAATATTTTTAGGAAATAAATTCTTCCGTTTTCACATGTTGTTGTCTTCAGTCCTGAGACTGGTTTGATGCAGCTCTCCATGCTACTCTACCCTGTGCAAGCTTCTTCATCCCCCAGTACCTACTGCAACCTACATCCTTCCGAATCTGTTTAGTGTATTCATCTCTTGGTCTCCCTCTACGATTTTTACCCTCCACGCTGCCCTCCAATACTAAATTGGTGATCCCTTGATGCCTCAGAACATGTCCTATCAATCGATCCCTTCTTCTAGTCAAGTTGTGCCACAAACTTCTCTTCTCCCAAATCCTATTCAATACCTCCTCATTAGTTACGTGATCTACCCACCTAATCTTCAGCATTCTTCTGTAGCACCACATTTCGAAAGCTTCTATTCTCTTCTTGTCCAAACTATTTATTGTCCATGTTTCACTTCCATACATGGCTACACTCCTTACAAATACTTTCAGAAACGACTTCCTGACACTTAAATCTATACTCGATGTTAACAAATTTCTCTTCTTCAGAAACGCTTTCCCTGACATTGCCAGTCTACATTTTATATCCTCTCTACTTCGACCATCATCAGTTATTTTGCTCCCCAAATAGCAAAACTCCTTTACTACTTTAAGTGTCTCATTTCCTAATCTAACTCCCTCAGCATCACCCGATTTAATTCGACTACATTCCATTATCCTAAGTACGTTTTAACCTGTCACAAGTGATCATAGCATCATCGAAGCGTAAACTCAGATAAAAGAGAAAAAAGTATTTGTTACGAACATCCCTGAGGCTATGATTATGTTGAAAACTCAGCCTCATCCTCTCACTCAGCGGTTCAAATACTACACCGTCATGATAGGGCCTCTGTAGAATTTGGAACCTATGGCGAGCAGCGAGTGGTACTTTAATGCTTTGAATCGGTGTTTGAGGTGCGCTCACACAGGGCAATTGGAAGCGCACTGCTCTCGAAAGACAGGTATTTGGATTCGTCTCGTGGACACAGTATATCGTTATAGCTTGACAGTATTATCATACTGTAGCCCACATTAAAATATCGAAAAAATTGAGCTTATGGTATTGGTCAATAGCCGTTAACGTTTTCTCCTTTCTCTAGTGCAGTTCTGGCTAAAAATATTTAAGTTTATCGAAGGAAAGACATATTCAGAAGACTATATTCGCTGCTGATGTAGGAGTCACAAATCTTCATTATCTTACTTCCTGTCCTATCGAAATTGTACTTCAGAGACATTGCCTTAGTTTCTCTGCTATTTGAATCCAGTAGCGCCGTCTGTGGCTCATACCAGTATTTGTTTCCATTCATATGAGAATAAGGTTTTTTCTGTTTTGACCGGTAAGAATACGCTGTCTCTTCTTTTAAACATCCTGTAACTCATGAATTACTCTACTGGCCATTAAAATTGCTACACCACGTAGATGACGTGCTACAGACGTGAAATTTAACCGACAGGAAGAAGATGCTGTGATATGTAAATGATTAGCTTTTCAGAGCATTCACACAAGGTTGGCGCCGGTGGCGACACCTACAACGTGCGTTGCCTGGTGAAACATTGTTGTGATGCCTCGTGTATGGAGGAGAAATGCGTTCCATCACGTTTCCGACTTTGATAAAGATCGGATTGTAGCCTATCGCGATTGCGGTTTAACGTATCCCGACATTGCTGCTCGCGTTGGTCGAGATCCAGTGACCGATGGTAGAATATGGAATCGATGGGTTCACGAGGGTAATACGGAACGCCGTGCTGGATCCCAACGCCCTCGTATCACTAGCAGTCGAGATGACAGGCATCCGCATGGCTGTAACGGATCGTGCAGCCACGTCTCGATCCCTGGGTCAACAGGTGGGGACGTTTGCAAGACAACAACCATCTGCACGAACAGTTCGACGATGTTTGCAGCAGCATTGACTATCAGCTCGGAGACCGTGGCTGCGGTTACCCTTGACGCTGCATCACAGACAGGAGCGTCTGCGATGGTGTACTCAACGACGAACCTGGGTGCACGAATGGCAAAACGTCATTTTTTCGGATGAATCCAGGTTCTACTTACAGCATCATGATGGTCGCATCCGTGTTTGGCGACATCGCGGTGAACGCACATTGGAAGCGTGTATTCGTCATCGCCATACTGGCGCATCACCCGGCGCGATGGTATGGGATGCCATTGGTTACACGTCTCGGTCACCTCTTGTTCGCATTGACGGCACTTTGAACAGTGGACGTTACATTTCAGATGTGTTACGACCCGTGGTTCTACCCTTCATTCGATCCCTGCGAAACCCTACATTTCAGCAGGATAATGCACGACCGCATGTTGCATGTCCTGTACGGGCCTTTCTGGTTACAGAAAATGTTCGACTGCTGCCCTGGCCAGCACATTCTCCTGATCTCTCACCAACTGAAAACGTCTGGTCAGTGGTGGCCGAGCAACTGGCTCGTCACAATACGTCAGTCACTAATCTTGATGAACAGTGGTATCGTGTTGAAGCTGCATGGGCAGCTGTACCTGTACACGCCATCCAAGCTCTGTTTGACTCAATGCCCAGGCGTATCAAGACCGTTATTACGGCCAGAGGTGGTTGTTATGGGTACTGATTTCTCAGGATCTATGCCCCTAAATTGCGTGAAAATGTAATCACATGTCAGTTCTAGTATAATATGTTTATTCAATGAATACCCGTTTATCATCTGCATTTTTTCTTGGTGTAGCAATTTTAATGTCCAGTAGTGTATATAGTCCGTTGGATGTAGGTGATAATATCAGATGAAGGCACTGAAATGAGATGAAATAGTGATAAGCAGAAACAAACCAGTCAGGTGACGAATCGCCCCCCCCCCCCCCCACTCGACTGCAAAAAAGATGGCATTATGTCATTCGAGAGACTGATGAAATCGAGTCTACACACATAACAGTACACTGTATAAGCACTCATCGGTTAGATGATGACAGTGGGAATTCACTCTTGGCCGGCGCGGTGGTCTCGCGGTTCTAGGCGCGCAGTCCGGAACCGTGCGACTGCTACGGTCGCAGGTTCGAATTCTGCCTCGGGCATGGGTGTGTGTGATGTCCTTAGGTTAGTTAGGTTTAAGTAGTTCTAAGTTCTAGGGGACTAATGACCACAGCAGTTGAGTCCCATAGTGCTCAGAGCCAATTCACTCTTACACCCAGGATGGCATTGCAATTTCTCACATCAACACCCAACTTGCATCAAGTGAGTGTAGGACTAGTTCAATTTTTGGTAAAAAAAATAGACATATTCATGTAAATTGGTTACATGTTTCTCTGGAGCGCAAATATTTTAGTAATATACTAATGCATTCTGGTAGGTAGCCATGTTAAATGAGTGTACAAAGCAGGAAAAAAGTCATAAGATATGTACATTTCTCCACGAAACTTAATGACGAGATTAATGATAACTATATTGCGCAGCAGGTCAGAAGGGCCCTACATAAAACAAAAAGTGTAATTCCGACCACATTTAACAGAACTGAAAGGCACGTACCCTAACGCTGCGCAATGGCACAGTGCCCGACGTCCCGTACGTAGAAGTCCGTTGACATCCGCACATCATTGGCACCGCTTGCGATCGTGTGAGTGAACCAACGAGGAGTGAGGTCGTCTGCTCTCCTCGGATGAAAACAGATTTAGAATGAGTAGCGATTCTACACGGCGAGAGATGTGAATACGTACTGCACCCAGGAACACTGTTGAACACGATCATTTCGGTGGTTCAGGTGTTGTGCTGTGTGTATGTGTGTGGTGCGCGGGCTTTCAAATAACTACGCACGCACCGACTCAGAGTTGCAATATTAAAGGTTTTGGCTGGTTTCGTTGTCTAGGGGCTGGGATACGTAGTTGCCGCATTACAGGCCAAATACTGCTGAGTCTACAGTATACGATAAGAATACACACATGAATCGAATGCTCGAAGATTTCTATCACTGGGCAATTGCGAATTATGAATGTAACATAAATTTATAAATGAAAGATTGCAATTAAATAAAATCTGCAGGTAGTATCTTAACGACTTTAAATGATGAGTACGATAGTAGAAGTCCTTTTGAGAATGCGGTATATTTATGCAAAACACTTATTTGTGCCGATGGTCCAGCAATTAAATAAAATATAAGCTGAATAACAGGGAAACAATAGATTCTTACTGCACGTAATTAGTTATGAGGAACAACATAGCTCGCGAGATATTCACTTTGAAAGGCACACTACGTCTTCACCGTAGAAGTCACGGAAATCTCACAAGTGCACAAGTCGAAAGCTTCTATTCTCTTCTTGTCCAAACTATTTATCGTCCACGTTTCACTTCCATACATGGCTACACTCCATACAAATACTTTCAGAAACGACTTCCTGACACTTAAATCTATACTCGATGTTAACAAATTTCTCTTCTTTAGAAACGCTTTCCTTGCCATTGCCAGTCTACATTTTATATCCTCTCTACTTCGACCATCATTAGTTATTTTGCTCCCCAAATAGCAAAACTCCTTTACTACTTTAAGTGTCTCATTTACTAATCTAATTCCCTCAGCATCACCCGACTTAATTTGACTACATTCCATTATCCTCGTTTTGCTTTTGTTGATGTTCATATTATATCCTCCTTTCAAGACACTGTCCGTTCCGTTCAACTGCTCTTCCAAGTCCTTTGCTGTCTCTGACAGGATTACAATGTCATCGGCGAACCTCAAAGTTTTTATTTCTTCTCCATGGACTTTAATACCTACTCCGAATTTTTCTTTTGTTTCCCTTACTGCTTGCTCAATATACAGATTGAATAACATCGGGGACAGGCTACAACTCTGTCTCACTCCCTTCCCAACCACTGCTTCCCTTTCATACCCCTCGACTCCTATAGCTGCCATCTGCTTTCTGTACAAATTGTAAATAGCCTTCCGCTCCCTGTACTTTGCCCCTGCCACCTTTAGAATTTGAAAGAGAGTATTCCAGTCAACATTGTCAAAAGCTTTCTCTAAGTCTACAAATGCTAGAAATGTAGGGTTGCCTTTCCTTAATCTATTTTCTAAGGTAAGTCGTAGGGTCAGTATTGCCTCACGTGTTCCAACATTTCTGCGGAATCCAAACTGATCTTCGCAGAGGTCGTCTTCTACCAGTTTTTCCATTCGTCTGTAAAGAATTCGCGCTAGTATTCTGCAGCTCTGACTTATTAAACTGATAGTTCGGTAATTTTCACATCTGATAACACATGCTTTTTTTGGGATTGGAATTATTATATTCTTCTTGAAGTCTGAGCGTATTTCGCCTGTCTCATACATCTTGCTCACCAGATGGTAGAGTTTTGTCAGGACTGACTCTCCCAAGGCCGTCAGTAGTTCTAATGGAATGTTGTCTACTCCCGGGGCCTTGTTTCGACTCAGGTCTTTCAGTGCTCTGTCAAACTCTTCACGCAGTATCGTATCTCCCATTTCATCTTCATCTACATCCTCTTCCATTTCCATAATATCGCCCTTGTATAGACCCTCTATATACTCCTTCCACCTTTCTGCTTTCCCTTCTTTGCTTAGAACTGGGTTTCCATCTGAGCTCTTGATTTTCTTACAAGTGGTTCTCTTTTCTCCAAAGGTCTCTTTAATTTTCGTGTAGGCAGTATCTATCTTACCCGTAGTGAGATAAGCCTCTACATCCTTACATTTGTCCTCTAGCCATCCCTGCTTAGCCATTTTGCACTTCCTGTCGATATCATTTTTGAGACGTTTGTATTCCTTTATGCCTGCTTCATTTACTGCGTTTTTATATTTTCTCCTTTCATCAATTAAATTCAATATTTCTTCTGTTACCCAAGGATTTCTACTAGCCCTCGTCTTTTTACCTACCTGATCCTCTGCTGTCTTCACTACTTCATCCCTCAGAGCTACCCACTCTTCTTCTACTGTATTTCTTTCTCCCATTCCTGTCAATTGTTCCCTTATGTTCTCCCTGAAACTCTTAATAACCTCTCGTTTAGTCAGTTTATCCAGGTCCCATCTCCTTAAATTCCCACCTTTTTGCAGTTTCTTCAGTTTTAATCTACAATTTATAACCAATAGATTGTGGTCAGAGTCCACATCTGCCCCTTGGAAATGTCTTACAATTTAAAACCTGGTTCCTAAATCTCTGTCTTACCATTATATAATCTATCTGATACCTTCTAGTATCTCCAGGATTCTTCCATGTATACAACCTTCTTTTATGATTCTTGAACGAAGTGTTAGCTATGATTAAGTTGTGCACTGTGCAAAATTCTACCAGGCGGCTTCCTCTTTCATTTCTTAGCCACAATCCATATTCACCTACTACGTTTCCTTCTCTCCCTTTTTCTACTACCAAATTCCAGTCACCCATGACAATTAAATTTTCGTCTCCCTTCACTATCTGAATAATTTCTTTTCTTTCATCATACATTTCTTCAATTTCTTCGTTATGTGCAGAGCTAGTTGGCACATAAACTTGTACTACTGTAGTAGGCGTGGGCTTCGTGTCTATCTTGGCCACAATAATGCGTTCACTATGCTGTTTGTAGTAGCTTGCCCGCGCTCCTATTTTTTTATTCATTATTAAACCTACTCCTGCATTACCCCTATTTGATTTTGTATTTATAACCCTGCATTTCCTGACCAAAAGTCTCGATCCTCTTGCCAGCGAACATCACTAATTCCTACTATATCTAACTTTAATCTATCCATTTCTCTTTTTAAATTTTCTAATCTACCTGCCCGATTAAGGGATCTGACATTCCACGTTCCGACCGGTAGAACGGCAGTTTTCTTTCTCCTGATAACGACGTCCTCTTGAGTAGTCCCCGCCCGGAGATCCGAATGGGGGACTATTTTACCTCCGGAATATTTTACCCAAGAGGACGCCATCTTCATTTAACCACACAGTAAAGCTGCATGCCCTCATGCTTTCAGCCGTTCGCAGTACCAGCATAGCAAGGCCGTTTTGGTTAGTGTTGCAAGGCCAGATCAGTCAATCATCCAGACTGTTGCCCCTGCAACTACTGAAAAGGCTGCTGCCCCTCTTCAGGAACCACACGTTTGTCTGGCCTCTCAACAGATACCCCTCAGTTGTGGTTGCACCTGTATCGCTGAGGCACGCAAGCCTCCCCACCAACGGCAAGGTCCATGGTTCATGGGGATTTTCACATAATGGTGCCATAACTTAAATCTCCGTTCATCCTTAGAGCAAGTAAAATATTAATAGGAGATACTTATTCTCTATGTCATGCTTCCCCGTATTACAGTTTTCTGTTGAGAATACCTTAAAATAAGCGCAATTGGAGATCTGTGTAATTCGGAGGAAATGACTCGAGCCGTCCGTTGTGGCCGAGCGGTTCTAGGCGCTTCAGTCCGGAACCGCGCTGCTGCTAAGGTTGCAGGTTCGAATCCTGCCTCGGACACGGATTTGTGTGATGTCCTTAGGTTAGGTTTAGGTAGGTCTAGTCTAGGGGACTGATGACCTCAGATGTTAAGTCCCATAGTGCTTAGAGCCATTTTTAATGACTCGGATTGTCATATACTTGGTGGTCAGAAACAGTCCGAAAAGCTTGCAGGGGTGTTGCACGGTAGGTTGTGCTGAGAAATAATTGTTACGAAAAAAATTCCATGCGCTGTGCCGTTTCCGAGTTAATTAGAATTTATGTTAGCCAGTCACGCTGTTGTGTGAGCAGTTTCAAGCAGCCTGTCAGAAACAATTAGTATGATATTCCACTGCCTGTGTTATTCCGAATTACGTTGCACCGTAATTCGGAGTACCGTACTTGTAGACGCATGGTTGACGACATATTGGAGTTTGTGGCTGGCCAGGAGTCGTGCTCGGACAGCCTGATGGTAAGGCAGCCGTTAGTGACAAGCGGGAAATCCGGGTGCGATTCCTTGTCTGCCACAAATTTCCACTGTCGTCTTTCCACTATACAGCTGATGGTTGTCCGTATTCGCAATTGCGAATACATTTATTATACGAGGGTAATCCCAAAAGTAAGGTCTCGTCGTCGAAGCTGAATCGCTGGGACCGTAATTAACGTTAACAGGTACTGTGAGACTCTGAAAAAACTCAAACGGGCAATTCAGAACCGGAGAAGAGGAATGTCGAGCAAGGGCATACACATTCTCCAGGACAACGCTCCCCCACACATCGCTCGGCAAACCGTTGCTCTCCTGCAGCAGTTTCAGTGGAACATAATCACCCGCCCACCCTATAGTCCTGACTTGGCGCCCAGTGACTTTCACCTGTTCCCTAGGTTAAAAGAACATTTGGCCGGAAAGCGATTCAGCTCCGGCAACGAGGTGAAAGAAGAGGTTCATAACTTTCTGAACACCATGGCGGTGAGCTGTATGAGATGGGCATACAAAAACTGCCACACCGTCTACAAAAATGCATCGATAGAAATGGTGATTATGTCGAAAAATAGCTAAATGTTCTACCTCTACATCTGCATCTACATGACTACTCTGTAATTCCCTGCCGCCGTTGGATAAGCAGCTGCAGCAGCAAGTCGTAGACACCTAGCTTACTTATTTGTTACATAGTTTAATTCTTAATTTCTTTGCGTGTTTTTGGGTACTTCCATTGTTTAATTCATAAATTTCGGGCGTATTATAGTATTTGAGAGTTGTAGCGTCGCGCTTTATTGTTTACTTCGTAGATTCTTATTTAAATTGCGTGTGAGTTTCGTATAGGAGGTGTAATTTCGAGATTTAGTTACTGTAATCGTAAATTCAGGCAGATTGTAGCGCAGTCGTTAGGCATTTATACAGGTTAGTTAATACATTCGTTGCGTGTTTCCCTTGCGTTATCTGGGCACGCACTCGTGTTTCAGTAACTGTTGTTCAACATCGATTAGAATGGACAGGGACTGTGATTGCTGTGTTCGGATGAGGGCTGAGTTGGCATCCCTTCGCTCACAGCTGCAAGCGGCGCTGACTTCGGTCGCGCAGCTTGAGGCTGTTGCCAATGGGCACCACTGTGGGGAGCCGGACTTGGGTATCACGGGGATGTCAACCTCGTTCCGTCTGTCCCCAGATCGGTCTGCCTCTGTGGTTGCCCCGGCTGCTGCCCGCAGTGGAGCAGAGCCCTCGCCTGTGGTTGATTAGGAGGTCGTTCCAAGGCGTGGCAGGCAGCGAAAGACATCCCCGGAGGCTGATCAGAAAGCCTCCCCGGTGCATCTGACAAACAGATTTCAGGTACTGTCTCTGGCTGAGCCAGATGCAGCTGCCTGCCCTGTTTCAGAGGTCCGGGCAATCGCAGAGGGTGGGCGTATTGGTAGTTGGGAGCTCCAATGTTAGGGGCGTAATGGGGCCCCTTAGGGATATGGCGGCTAAGGAGGGGAAGAAATCCAGTGTGCACTCCGTGTGCATTCCGGGTGGAGTCATTCCTGATGTGGAAAGGGTCCTTCCGGATGCCATGAAGAGCACAGGGTGCAGCCAGCTGCAGGTGGTGGCACATGTCGACACTAATGACGTGTGTCGTTTTGGATCTGAGGAAATTCTCTCTGGATTCCAGCGGCTATCTGATTTGGTGAAGGCTGCCGGTCTTGCTTACGAGATGAAGGGAGAGCTCACCATCTGCAGCATCGTTGACAGAACCGACTGCGGACCTTTGGTGCAGAGCCGGGTGGAGGGTCTGAATCAGAGGCTCAGACGGTTTTGCGACCGTGTTGGCTGCAGCTGACTGATACAGGGATTAGTAATCACAACGTCGTTGTAGCTAGGCTCAATACCGTTTCTTCCAAATTCACCAGAAACAAACGCAAAATAATTTTATTTAAAAAAGCGAATAAAGTGTCACTAGAAGCCTTCCTAAGAGACAATCTCCATTCCTTCCGAACTGACTATGCAAATGTAGACGAGATGTGGCTCAAATTCAAAGATATAGTAGCAACAGCAATTGAGAGATTCATACCTCATAAGTTGGTAAGAGATTGAACTGATCCTCCGTGGTACACAAAACAGGTCCGAACGCTGTTGCAGAGGCAATGGAAAAAGCATGCGAAGTTCAGAAGAACGCGAAATCCCGAAGATTGGCTAAAATTTACAGACGCGCGAAATATGGCACGGACTTCAATGCGAGATGCCTTTAATAGGTTCCACAACGAAACATTGTCTCGAAATTTGGTAGAAAATCCGAAGAAATTCTGGTCGTATGTAAAGTACACAAGCGGCAAGACGCAGTCAATACTTTCGCTGCGCAGTGCCGATGGTACTGTTACCGATAACTGTGCCGCTAAAGCGGAGTTATTGAACGCAGTTTTCCGAAATTCCTTCACCAGGTAAGACGAATGGAATATTCCAGAATTTGAAACACGAACAGCTGCTAGCATGAGTTTCTTAGAAGTAGATACCTTAGGGGTTGCGAAGCAACTCAAATCGCTTGATACGGGCAAGTCTTCAGGTCCAGATTGTATACCGATTAGGTTCCTTTCAGATTACGCTGATACAATAGCTCCCTACTTAGCAATCATATACAACCGCTCGCTCACCGATAGATCTGTACCTACAGATTGGAAAATTGCGCAGGTCGCACCAGTGTTTAAGAAGGGTAGTAGGAGTAATCCATCGAATTACAGACCTATATCATTGACATCGGTTTGCAGTAGAGTTTTGGAGCACATACTGTATTCAAACATTATGAATCACCTCGAAGGGAACGATCTATTGATACGTAATCAGCATGGTTTCAGAAAACATCGTTCTTGTGCAACGCAGCTAGCTCTTTATTCGCACGAACTAATGGCCGCTATCGACAGGGGATCTCAAGTTGATTCCGTATTTCTAGATTTCCGGAAATCTTTTGACACCGTTCCTCACAAGCGACTTCTAACCAAGCTGCGGGCCTATGGGGTATCGTCTCAGTTGTGCGACGGGATTCGTGATTTCCTGTCAGGAAGGTCGCAGTTCGTAGTAATAGACGGCAAATCATCGAGTAAAACTGAAGTGATATCAGGTGTTCCCCAGGGAAGCGTCCTGGGACCTCTGCTGTTCCTGGTCTATATAAATGACCTGGGTGACAATCTGAGCAGTTCTCTTAGGTTGTTCGCAGATGATGCTGTAATTTACCGTCTAGTAAGGTCATCCGAAGACCAGTATCAGTTGCAAAGCGATTTAGAAAAGATTGCTGTATGGTGTGGCAGGTGGCAGTTGACGCTAAATAATAAAAAGTGTGAGGTGATCCACATGAGTTCCAAAAGAAATCCGTTGGAATTCGATTACTCGATAAATAGTACAATTCTCAAGGCTGTCAATTCAACTAAGTACCTGGGTGTTAAAATTACGAACAACTTCAGTTGGAAAGACCACATAGATAATATTGTGGGGAAGGCGAGCCAAAGGTTGCGTTTCATTGGCAGGACACTTAGAAGATGCAACAAGTCCACTAAAGAGACAGCTTACACTACACTCGTTCGTCCTCTGTTAGAATATTGCTGCGCGGTGTGGGATCCTTACCAGGACGGAGGACATCGAAAGGGTGCAAAAAAGGGCAGCTCGTTTTGTATTATCACGTAATAGGGGAGAGAGTGTGGCAGATATGATACGCGAATTGGGATGGAAGTCATTAAAGCAAAGACGTTTTTCGTCGCGGCGAGATCTATTTGCGAAATTTCAGTCACCAACTTTCTCTTCCGAATGCGAAAATATTTTGTTGAGCCCAACCTATATAGGGAGGAATGATCATCAAAATAAAATAAGAGAAATCAGAGCTCGAACAGAAAGGTTTAGGTGTTCGTTTTTCCCGCGCGCTGTTCGGGAGTGGAATGGTAGAGAGATAGTATGATTGTGGTTCGATGAACCCTCTGCCAAGCACTTAAATGTGAATTGCAGAGTAGTCATGTAGATGTAGAACATTTAGCTATTTTTCGACATAATCACCATTTCAAGCTGTAAACTGATGTAAACAATTGTAGAAATAAACAGGTCTATGTACTTTTAAAAAAATAGGACACTTTACTTTTGGATTACCCTCTTATGTCACTTGTTCTCATAGCGTAGATAAAAACTGCTCAGCCTTCGGTTCGGGTTCGATCTTCACTCGCATGCTATGTCCAGTTTCTGCACCGCTCTCTTGTTCGCTTTTACGAAATGAAACGAAGCACACGTTTGGCGACACCGTATCTGGCGGGCCGCTTGAATTTTTGCGCCCAACAGCCCGATTGGCTAACTTCAATACTAATTTACTCGGAAACGGAGCAATGTATCGAATTTTTTTCTTGACAATCATATGTCACCACAACCTACCCTGCAACAACCGCACAAACTTTTCATACTTACCAACCTGTATAAATATTATCTGCACGTAAAAATTGCTCTAAATCTGTACACTTTCAACAAATTTACTGATAGCGCTCTCCCAACGATCAGGCTTACCCATCAGTTGCGTCGTAACCACATGTCCGAACACTCACAAAAGCAGCCCTGCAAATTTAGCTCTTCATTATATTGTGTCTTGACACACATAGAGCACCACGTAGATAGCCCCTTAGTTGTGTGACACAATTATACCTTTGCTACTTCCCTATAGTTTTCTCATTTGATGTTTTTCAGTTTGCATCAGTAGAAGCAACAATTATTCACAGTTGCTGTTATTAATAAATAAATGTGTAAAAGTATAGCAAATAACTATAATATTAAAGTTCCAGTATTAGAACTAAACGTAAAAAAAAACAGCTGTATACACAAGTCGCATTTCTATTTATGTTTGATTTTGGTGAGCCGCGCGGGATTAGCCGAGCGGTCCAAGGCGCTGAAGTCATGGACTGTGCGGCTGGTCCCGGCGGAGGTTCGAGTCCTCCCTCGGGAATGGTCGTGTGTGTTTGTCCTTAGGATAATTTAGGTTAAGTAGTGTGTGAGCTTAGGGACTGATGACCTTAGCAGTTGAGTCCCATAAGATTTCACACATTTGAATTTTTTTTATTTTTTATTTTGGTGACATGAGCCGCAGACTGTTCTCGCTGTACAGATATTCCCAATCTGCGTTTGTAACAGCAGACAGAACCCTCAACACTGCGCCGGCCGGCGTGGCCAAGCGGTTCTAGGCGCTACAGTCTGGAACCGCGCGACCGCTATGGTCGCAGGTTCGAATCCTGCCTCGGGCATGGATGTGTGTGATGTCCTTAGGTTAGTTAGGTTTAAGTAGTTCTAAGTTTTAGGGGACTGATGACTTCAGAAGTTAAGTCCCATAGTGCTCAGAGCCATTTGAACCATTTGAACCTCAACACTGCATCAGATCATTCACATACCAAGTGGTGGCCAGCAGGAAACGGCGAGCAGTCGTACCATGCAGAACCACCTCCTCGTAAAGGGGTACAGCAAGCCACCATCCCGAAAGTGAATTTAACCAAACATCATTACATATTCAGATATTAGCGTGAACACAGTGTAACAGTCACCGAATGCTCGAGACCTGAGAAAAGTAGAAAAATTAATAAGTCGCTTGTGGGTGTTAACCGCCTCACAAAAAAGTGAAGCACCTGTAATACAGGGTCGGATTTATTTGTAATTTCATACACATACACACCGTCGGTGCGTATGTAAATCATTAGACTTGCGATTCTCTGTAACATGTAAAACATCCAACAGAATGCAGTAGTGTTGTTTGTGTTTAGTGTTGTTACCAGTTCTGGTAGCGTATGTACGAGGCGTGAACAGCACCAGAAGCTGAGTGATCACCTTGAAGGACACGAGGATGATGCGAACTCGTGTGAGGTAACGTTATTAGCGCCTGCATTCGGCTGGTTGGTCGAATTGCGCAGTAACCAGATTTGTGGGGCACTCGGATGAGACAGATGCTCTACGTTGGACTGCATGTTCGCAAACAGCTCAATATCAGGCCACTGCGAAGGCAGGCGTTCAGTACGCCTAATGTTGCAGTCTTCGGCCCTTTGACAGATTAATCAAGTCCACGCCGAATTTACCCAGACCTATAGGGACCATAAATTCACCATTAATATTACTTACGAGCGCTACACTTCTACGCGGGATGCAATGTATTCTATCTAATTTTTCATTTTCCTTTAGTAGTTCTATGACATTAATGCCTCCTGTGGCAAATCTGTAACAAATCGGAAACAACAGAAACTCACATTAACTGTCCGGTGCCTGTTGGTGTTCTATCACGAGAACCAATGTTTAGCGTATGAGTTCGTAGTTTAGTTGGTAACATTTTCATGAGGGGTGCGGCTTGCCTAATTTGCAGGTGTATCCCTCAATGGAAACAAAGTCCCACTAAGTTCTACTGTATACTGCGGAAGACTGATTTTGGCACGATGTTCCTCGAAAGAATATAGCCCAAGAACTGCTGAATACTCGTTTCTTACATATGGTAACACTTCAGTGTACTCTCGGAAGTCCCTAGTTTCAGTATCGAAACAGAGGAGTGTTCTATCCACCAACTCTGCACTATTATCACCCATTCTACTCAATTTATACGTGGGGACCACAGTCTCTTCCTGCCTATGAGGTACAGACTGACTCGTTTGCACTTGCGTCCACCAAACATTTATGTGTCTCATCTTTTACAAAAAAAAGGTTCAAATGGCTCTGAGCAATATGGGACTTAACATCTATGGTCATCAGTCCCATAGAACTTAGAACTACTTAAACGTAACTAACCTAAGGACATCACACAACATACAGTCATCACGAGGCAGAGAAAATCTCTGAACTCGCCGGGAATCGAACCCGGGAACCCGGGCGCGGGAAGCGAGAACGCTACCGCACGACCACGAACTGCGGACCATCTTTTACACAGTCTGAAAAAAAAATCCATGTGCACATCTTCTTATGCAATGTTACGTCCTTTTGGGAATGTTCTCCAAAGGCCAAAACATCCGCTGGCATTTAACAGTTGCCATTTCTTCCCAAAGTCCTGTGGTCAGTGTCCAGTTTGGCAACGCTTATAGCATCAGGTTGCTGACACTGCTTCTGTATGTGGTCTTAACGTCCTCTTCTATGGGGTGTCCCAGAAATGCAGCAAAAAACTTCAAAGGGTTGTAAAGGATGTCTTGAGGAAGAAAACAAGGATAGAAACCCATGCCCAGAAACGTCATTCAGTGACGCTACAGAGGATCGAAATTATAGATGCCAGCCCCTGCCACTATGCCACCCCTTCAGCAGCAAACGTGACTTTGTGCACTGATGGACCACAGGCAGAAGGCCTTGTAATGTTGTTTCTTATTCAGTGATCGCGACTGATTACCACGACCGCCAGTCAGAAGCTGATGTTGATGTTTATGTTGATTCAGAATCACCATCTGAATTGTTACTTTCTCACTGACAGGCATTTTCATTTACTGCTACCACCACAGACGTACAATAAACCCAAACAGAAAGGAAAGGAAAAAAACACAACCTGCCACCCCCAAACAAAACTTCAGGTCCACACTTACTTAAAAACTTTTACGGATTTCCACTGCTGCTGCATCCTCTTCCGTTGGTCGACCATAACAGCCTCTAACAGTTGTTCTGACACCAATTGTAACAGGTGGGAAGGTGCGGACAAGCAGTTCTCTGCTGGAGGCGAGCGAAGGCGCTGACAATGTAGGCAGTCAGTCTGTTGCCAAAACTCTTCATTAATAGTCATATACGAACGCAGGGCAGCGCATCTGCAACAGGCGGTCAGTAGATGTCAAGTGGTAGCCATGGCTAGGCAGGCGAGTTCAATAGGACTACCCAGGCGATGAACATGGAGCTGCAGGCTGGAGAGTGGTGGTGGATGGCTGTCGTTGCTAGGTTGTGCAGAACTCATGGCTAGGCCTGATCGACGGAGACGGTGATAGATGCTAGCAGCCCCAGGCTAAGGCAGTCAGGTCTGGTCAGAGGTTCATGGCCTGGAGACGGCAAATATAGCAGTGTCGTAAGCATGGTGGCAACTGGCACGGGCTGTATGTCATAGTAAGGACCAGTTGTGCCAATGACAACGAGATGGACCTGGGGATTTAAATACTGCGTCCCAGAGCTGAGTTTGCAGAGGAGCAATGTTTCTGTGTCGCCTGGAAATCTTTGGAATGGAGACCAATAACTGTTGTAATATATGAAGTGAAATGTTAGCAATTCGTGTTGCTTCTAATATTTGTCAGAGATAAAGTAACCATGCATAGGAGCTTGTAGTACGAAATGTGAATATCCTTCACCTTCGAACATGATAATCTGGTCACAGAAAAATGTGATAAAATTAATTACCACCATCTTAAATTCCCACTTCACCCCTGTTCTTTATAGCTTACGCTAATTATTGAACCAAGAAAGGTATATGTATTATTAAAGTAATAAAATATTTTAAATTAAGAATCTGTCACGCCTATGACAACTCTTTACCCATCTGCATTCTCAAGCCTGATAATATTTATCAAATAAAGAAAAAAAATGGCACTAAGCACTACGGGACTTAACTTCTAAGGTCATCAGTCCCCTAGAACTTAGAACTATTTAAACTTAACTAACCTAAGGACATCACACACATCCATGCCCGAGGCAGGATTCGAACCTGCGACCGTAGCGTTGGCGCGGTTCCAGACTGTAACGCCTAGAACCGCTCGGCCACCCCGGCCGGCTATCAAACAAAGCAAAGGTATTTAAATGCCACAGAATGGAAAAGACGTTTTAACAATTTGTAGTGTGCTACCTTTCTTATATGAATCGAAAGTTGTTTGGGACAATATAATCTCAGATCCATCAAGGCAGAAAGAGGGACTTGTAGTCTTACTATTCAAATCAGAGATTATCTTTTATCACAGAAGCTCTCAAGAGAACTGAGTCTTCTGTTTTCCGTGTACCACCAGATAGGGCAATCAGTGATAATATCTGTTATTTTGTCTGCTAAATATGTGAGCATATTAATAACTATCGACCATGTCCAAAACATGTTGTCAGCTGTTGACGTATTTTGCAGTTTACAATACTATAAGCTGGCTTGCATGAACAGGACCTTTAAAAAAATTGGTGAACTGAGATATGATACGTTAAAGGTGTTTTGTAATCATTATTCCAATGTTATGCCAACGGTCTTGACACAGTGATAACACTGGTTCCCATCAGATCACCGAAGTTAATCCCTTATTTGGTCACCATCTGGGTTTGCGGAGTACTGTTGGCAAGCGGAGTGCACTCATCCCTTGTGAGGCCAATTGAGGAGCCACATGACTGACAAGTAGCAGCTCCAGTTACGAAAACTGACAACGAATGGGAGAGCTGTGTGCTAACCATGTGCCCCTCCTTATACACACCCAGTGACAACTATCGTCTGAGGATAACATGGCGGTCGGTCGGTACCATTAAGCCTACCGAGATCTGTTTGCACAGAGTTTAATGCAATGTTATAAAAAGTTCTATGTTTCTATGTTTAATGGTCTGTTGAGTGGACAGCCAATAAAGGGAATACAAAAACTGTGGAACATCAAGAGAGGAGAAACGATTGTCCATGGAGTAGCACGTGCAAACTAACAAAAAGTTATGTTTGTTCTTAGTGGCTTACTTGCATCCAAACGGAATGCGTAGAACACCTCAAAATTCAGTTAACAGTGCTTTCTTGGTTATTACAGTACTTCTCGTGTTATGATTAATAATTTCTTGCAGTTCAAGTTTCAAAATAGCAGTCTGACGCAGCAATAGACCCAGATGCGTTTAGAGTGTTTTTTCGTATGACCTTACCGAACAGTTGCCATCGTCTCGATAAAGAGACTGTAACGCAGGAAATGCATATCCTCCTATTTCCATCTATTGTACTATAAATGTTTTCCTTATTTTGTCACCTGAAGATATGACATTTCTGTCTCTTTATATATTGTAATTGTTTTACTATTTGTATATATATATATATTTATGCATATATGTCGATGTATAATTGGTTTGTTTTGTAAATATTATTTGTAATTTTACGCTGAGTCTGGCCTAGGGAAAACTATACTATCGAACGAATACATCGATAGGTCGTGTAGAGAACGAAAGTGTTTAGGATCTTTGGTAGTGTTAACTCTGCCGCGTGGAGCGCGGGCTGAGCAGAGAGAGTCTGGCTGGGGTGGTGCGGTGGAGCAGGTTTGTTGTGTGAAGCTCCTGCGAGTTGCCGCGCTTTCGGGGTTTGGCAGCATGTAATTGCGCTCGACTTGCGATGATAGTTTCTGACATGGTGTCGCGGACGGGAAGCATTAGCTGGCGCACATCAAGAGCCCGTTTCGTCTGGTGACCGTGTCGAGAAGAAGGCGCGCCAACATCCAGCTTCTGCAACAGCGACGGCCGACAATGAGTGACTGTCGCCACCTCCTCGATCGACGGCTTCAAACCTTCAATCAGCCAACAAGGAAGACTGGAAGCACGTAATGTTTTAGAACTGTATGGCAGACCTCAGCTTTTCAAACTTTTAAAATTGTTGCATCACAAAATTACAGCAACTTAGCATGAACCTTTGTTGCTCATTGTCCCAATTGCATTGCCAAGTAGGGTCCCTTCCTTTTCCGAAATGAGCCCGAGTGTCGTTGAAATTCAAACGCCAGCATTAAAGCAATATTATTCGATTTCACTGCATTAATTTCAAAGCTCAGTTAAGGTATTCATAGCTGGCTACAATATTTAGATTAAACAAGCACAAATTAAGAGTGCGAGTTTTGCTATCATATTTTAGCTTACCTGTGACTGCAGCTCAGCTTGGTACGTACTAAATTTTACTATTGCTAATTGTTCAGAATTATTTAATTCAGGTTCAAAGTTAAATGTTTTATTTCTAAATTGCGTAGATTCAAGTAGCTTTTGAAATGATTGTTGAGGTAGTCCAAGACTAACCGTATTTTACTGAATTTCGATGTGCTTCAGAAAGAAAGCTCACTATTAACTTCAGTCACTAAATTAGCTTTCGATTTTCCGGTTTTATTAATTCTTTTGCTAAATTAAGTCACAGTGTAGCGAAATTTATTACTTCTGACAAACTTTCAGTTTTCTCACTACATGTGTTAACCTTCAGTTGCCACGCTTCTAGTGCTAATTATATGTGTAATAACCTTTCTTTTTCAGTTACTATAGTAATTGTCCTTAGGACAGACGACCGTAATTTCCCCCAAATCTCAAATATCTAATTACTGCTAGTTAATTGTTAACGTAACAGCCGCACATTTACTTTCTTTATTAACTTTACCCCTTTTCAAAATTAATTTCCACCAGTTTCATTTGCATTTTTTTTTTCATTTAGATGTAACCCTTTCCTCCCTCTTTACCGACAAATTAATTTCGGTGACGATTGCTTTTTCCCAAATTTCCATTAGGTACACGTGGTTTAATTTTTCACTGTCATTAAGGTCGATAAGTGAGGGGGAGGTTACACGTGGCGACCTGGTGACAGGACAATCTTCGAATTTGAGGTTGTTCTGGGCACGAATTTTGCATTGTGCAATTCTCGTAACAAAGTACTGGTTACGAAATGGTCGATACGTCAGCGAGAATATTAGTGTGAGGAATCCTAATTAGATTTGAGATTTGGCATTTATATTGAACATTATTAAAATGAGTGAAGGCAACAATTGCCAAAATTCGGTAGACTTGGATACGGAACAATCGGTCGAACAGTGGGAAACGCGCACCGCGGTACCCATTGTTCAGGGGCAGGCGGCTATCATGAAAGACGCGACCGCCGAAACGCAACAAAGAGCAGAAATGGAATTCCAAACTTTAGAAAATGTTCCGGAATCGGAAGTGAAAATCAAATCTGAATCCCTTGATGACGAATAGGGGGGGACAATTAAAGAGGAAGCCGCTACGGAAGTAAAACCAGTAGTTTCCGGGAATTTAACTGATTTATTGAATGTTTTGTTTAACGAAATCAAGAGTCAATCGGCAGAAATTAAAGCTCTGTCTGCCAAGCAAGAAGATCAGGCTGCCAAGCAAGAAGCTCAGGCTGCCAAGCAAGAAGCTCAGGCTGCCAAGCAAGAAGCTCAGTCTGAAAAAATTGAACGAAAGCTAGACAATCAGAACAAAGCTATTAATGTTGTTAACAACAACGTTGGAGTTGTTAACACAAAAGTTGATAAAATCAAAGAAGATATTTTTGTGATTAATACCGAAATCGGTAATCTTAAACAGGAAATGATAGGCGTTCAGGCGGAAATTGCAAGCATAAATACTCGTTTTTATTCCGAAATTAGCAGAATCGAGAAAAGTGTAGGAGAAGCAGTTGCTCCGATCGTCGAGAATAAGGTGACGGAACAAATTCAATTAGTGAAAAAAGAGGATCGAAAGAAGGTGGAAACTTTAAAGGCTTTAGTATCCGAAGTAGATACCAAAGTGACGAAGCAGGCTAATACCTGCGAAGAAAAAAAAAGGAAAGTAGAAACGCTTGCGACAACCACTTGCCAAGTAATTACGAGAGTGTCGGAATTAGAAAAGAAACTTGACGAAAAACAGAGCTATGTGCCAATCTGTGCACATAGTTCGGAATTGTTGACGAAAGAGGAGCGGTTCGACCCCCTGAAAAAAGGCGGTATACACGCGACGGATTTCATTAAAAATTGTGAAAGAGTTTTACCCAGATCATGGACTAATGAGAGAAAAATTAATGCGGTTATTGATGTGCTGGCTGGTGATGCCAAGCGTTGGGGATTAAACCTCAACATTACGAACCTGACTTTTGACGAGTTTAAAAATTTGTTTCTGGCTGAATACTGGTCAGAGCAAAAACAGCAAAGTGTCTGGCGCGAAATTGTCGTATCGAGGCCTTTGGATGCGAGTTCGCGCGGCTCGATGAAGGAGTTTTGTGAGGGCTGGATCCGCAAGTTGGAATATTTGCGTGATCGCCACACGGAATCCGAAATAGTCTGGGAACTCTACAAGAAGCTTCCAGATGATACAAAACGCTACGTAGGAAGCAATTACAAGACAATCAATGATTTCCTGGAAAGAGTAGAGGACGAGGACAATTGGCGCAATAATCGCGACAGTGGTAGAGGCCGTGGTAACAACAACAGGAACCACAACAACGATAACCATGGGAATAATGCATACCGCAACCATGGCAGCAATAACAATAGTGGTTCGGACCGTAATGACAATCGGTACAATGCAAATAATAACAGGAATGACGGAAACCAGTATCATACTAGCGTGATACGGGCTTCGCAGAATAGTAATAACGCCAGAGGGTGTGATCAGCCGCCTCAGCAGCATCCAGGGAGCGTATCTGCTGGGACGAGACAGGGAAACCATTAGCCGCGCCGGTGAGGGGCCGACCGGGCGTGGAGAAATTTTGGAGGCCCAATAACAAGAGAAAACCCAGGTGTCGTCGTTATGAAAATTCCGTATGGAATAATCAACGGCGGGAGAGTGTGCCAGTGTTAAGAGAAAGGAGTGCGCCCACAAGTAGTAGATCAGCTGTATACACGGCAGTAGAAAATACATTCACTGTCAGTGAGAACAATTTAAGTAGTGTTCCGGAAATCGATTATAAAGTGGCAGCTGTAATACCCACAGCGGAACTGGAGATTGAGTTTAAGAATGATTCGCAAGTGTTGAGAGAAGATCAGATGTCGGATAAAACGTCCGTCATCGAGCGAGGGGATGCAGAGAGGGATGAGGTCTGGTTAAGGCAGTTCGGTCGCTTATACGACGAACTAAGAGATTATAGGGGCCTGTATGGGAGAAGTGTTTATGGGGAGCGCGTGCAGGATTTTCCGCGTCTCGTCCCGCAGGAAGATAGTGTTTGTGAAATGATAGTAAGTTCTGGCCCTAACCGGCAGACTTTACCAGAAACAGTTGATGTTAATGGGGAGCACGAGCAAGATTCGTCGTGTTTCGTCCCGCAGGAGTTAGATGTTGAAGTAGTAACGGAAAGTTCTGGGCCTAACCGGTAGACCTTACCGAAAGTTGTAGTGGTAGAAGTAGCCGACCCATCCGACGCAAACCTCCAGTTTAAACATTGCGAGAGTATTAAGGAGAAAGATTACGAAAATTTTAGCGATAGCCGGACACGATTGGTAGAAAAGCACGTAGATTACAGCGTGTATGAGGTTAGAGCTGACGTTATACGGTCAGACGGTAGCAGTGTAGGTTGCGCAGATCCAGAGGAAGTAATTGCAGATACTACTGGGCACATTCCTCCAGGTAGATTGGCAGATGAGATCAATATGGCCAAAGAGGAATCAACGAAGGTGACAATTAGTGAATTGATAGCAAAGCTACACTCACTAGTTGACGAGTTACAGGAAAAGGTTTCGGTATTTGAGGCGAAGCTACAGACTAAGCCTCAGGACAAACGTGTTGAAATTAAAACTGTATGTGAACAGAGCCTGAAAAGGCCGCCAGATAAGCCGGATTTAGGATCGAAGCCGGATGGTTTTTTCTGGAATGACCTGGATATAGACGAGGATTTACTGTGGGAAAATAAAGAAACAGTCGAGGACAAGTGTAGACAGTTAGTAGTGTCTGTTAATATGCACGGCCTACAACTAAACGTGTTGATTGACACCGGTACAGAATTGAGTGCTGTATCTGGGAAAACTTCCCCCATGAACCATGGACCTTGCCGTTGGTGGGGAGGCTTGCGTGCCTCAGCGATACAGATGGCCGTACCGTAGGTGCAACCACAACGGAGGGGTATCTGTTGAGAGGCCAGACAAACATGTGGTTCCTGAAGAGAGGCAGCAGCCTTTTCAGTAGTTGCAGGGGCAACAGTCTGGATGATTGACTGATCTGGCCTTGTAACATTAACCAAAACGGCCTTGCTGTGGTGGTACTGCGAACGGCTGAAAGCAAGGGGAAACTACAGCCGTAATTTTTCCCGAGGACATGCAGCTTTACTGTATGATTAAATGATGATGGCGTCCTCTTGGGTAAAATATTCCGGAGGTAAAATAGTCCCCCATTCGGATCTCCGGGTGGGGACTACTCAAGAGGACGTCGTTATCAGGAGAAAGAAAACTGGCATTCTACGGATCGGAGCGTGGAATGTCAGATCCCTTAATCGGGCAGGTAGGTTAGAAAATTTAAAAAGGGAAATGGATAGGTTAAAGTTAGATATAGTGGGAATTAGTGAAGTTCGGTGGCAGGAGGAACAAGACTTTTGGTCAGGTGATTACAGGGTTATAAATACAAAATCAAATAGGGGTAATGCAGGAGTAGGTTTAATAATGAATAAAAAAATAGGAGTGCGGGTTAGCTACTACAAACAGCATAGTGAACGCATTATTGTGGCCAAGATAGACACAAAGCCCATGCCTACTACAGTAGTACAAGTTTATATGCCAACTAGCTCTGCAAATGATGAAGAAATTGATGAAATGTATGACGAGATAAAAGAAATTATTCAGGTAGTGAAGGGAGACGAAAATTTAATAGTCATGGGTGACTGGAATTCGTCAGTAGGAAAAGGGAGAGAAGGAAACATAGTAGGTGAATATGGATTGGGGGGAAGAAATGAAAGAGGAAGCCGCCTTGTAGAATTTTGCACAGAGCATAACTTAATCATAGCTAACACTTGGTTCAAGAATCATAAAAGAAGGTTGTATACCTGGAAGAATCCTGGAGATACTAATAGGTATCAGATAGATTATATAATGGTAAGACAGAGATTTAGGAACCAGGTTTTAAATTGTAAGACATTTCCAGGGGCAGATGTGGATTCTGACCACAATCTATTGGCTATGAACTGCAGATTGAAACTGAAGAAACTGCAAAAAGGTGGGAATTTAAGGAGATGGGACCTAGATAAACTGAAAGAACCAAAGGTTGTAGAGAGTTTCAGGTAGAGCATAAGGGAACAATTAACAGGAATGGGGGAAAGAAATACAGTAGAAGAAGAATGGGTAGCTCTGAGGGATGAAGTAGTGAAGGCAGCAGAGGATCAAGTAGGTAAAAAGACGAGGGCTAATAGAAATCCTTGGGTAACAGAAGAAATATTGAATTTAATTGATGAAAGGAGAAAATATAAAAATGCAGTAAATGAAGCAGGCAAAAGGGAACACAAACGTCTCAAAAATGAGATCGACAGAAAGTGCAAAATGGCTAAGCAGGGATGGCTAGAGGACAAATGTAAGGATGTAGAGGCTTGTCTCACTAGGGGTAAGATAGATACTGCTTACAGGAAAATTAAAGAGACCTTTGGAGAGAAGAGAACCACTTGTATGAATATCAAGAGCTCAGATGGCAACCCAGTTCTAAGCAAAGAAGGGAAGGCAGAAAGGTGGAAGGAGTATATAGAGGGTTTATACAAGGGCGATGTACTTGAGGACAATATTATGGAAATGGAAGAGGATGTAGATGAAGATGAAATGGGAGATAAGATACTGCGTGAAGAGTTTGACAGAGCACCGAAAGACCTGAGTCGAAACAAGGCCCCAGGAGTAGACAACATTCCATTAGAACTACTGATGGCCTTGGGAGAACCAGTCATGACAAAACTCTACCATCTGGTGAGCAAGATGTATGAGACAGGCGAAATACCCACAGACTTCAAGAAGAATATAATAATTCCAATCCCAAAGAAATCAGGTGTTGACAGATGTGAAAATTACCGAACTATCAGTTTAATAAGTCACAGCTGCAAAATACTAACGCGAATTCTTTACAGACGAATGGAAAAACTGGTAGAAGCGGACCTCGGGGAAGATCAGTTTGGATTCCGTAGAAATGTTGGAACACGTGAGGCAATACTAACCTTACGACTTATCTTAGAAGAAAGATTAAGAAAAGGCAAACCTACGTTTCTAGCATTTGTAGACTTAGAGAAAGCTTTTGACAACGTTAACTGGAATACTCTCTTTCAAATTCTGAAAGTGGCAGGGGTAAAATACAGGGAGCGAAAGGCTATTTACAATTTGTACAGAAACCAGATGGCAGTTATAAGAGTCGAGGCTCATGAAAGGGAAGCAGTGGTTGGGTAAGGAGTGAGACAGGGTTGTAGCCTCTCCCCGATGTTATTCAATCTGTATATTGAGCAAGCAGTAAAGGAAACAAAAGAAAAATTCGGAGTAGGTATTAAAATTCATGGAGAAGAAGTAAAAACTTTGAGGTTCGCCGATGACATTGTAATTCTGTCAGAGACAGCAAAAGACTTGCAAGAGCAGTTAAACGGAATGGACAGTGTCTTGAAAGTAGGTTATAAGATGAACATCAACAAAAGCAAAACGAGGATAATGGAATGTAGTCAAATTAAATTGGGTGATGCTGAGGGAATTAGATTAGGAAATGAGACACTTAAAGTAGTAAAGGAGTTTTGCTATTTAGGGAGTAAAATAACTGATGATGGTCGAAGTAGAGAGGATATAAAATGTAGACTGGCAATGGCAAGGAAATCGTTTCTGAAGAAGAGAAATTTGTTAACATCGAGTATAGATTTAAGTGTCAGGAAGTCGTTTCTGAAAGTATTTGTATGGAGTGTAGCCATGTATGGAAGTGAAACATGGACGATAACTAGTGTGGACAAGAAGAGAATAGAAGCTTTCGAAATGTGGTGCTACAGAAGAATGCTGAAGATAATGTGGGTAGATCACGTAACTTATGAGGAGGTATTGAATAGGATTGGGGAGAAGAGAAGTTTGTGGCACAACTTGACTAGAAGAAGGGATCGGTTGGTAGGACATGTATTGAGGCATCAAGGGATCACAAATTTAGCATTGCAGGGCAGCGTGGAGGGTAAAAATCGTAGAGGGAGACCAAGAGATGAATACACTAAGCAGATTCAGAAGGATGTAGGTTGCAGTAGGTACTGGGAGATGAAGAAGCTTGCACAGGATAGAGTAGCATGGAGAGCTGCATCAAACCAGTCTCAGGACTGAAGACCACAACAACAACATCTGGGAAAATATTTGATTTACTGAAAGACAGACCTGGTATCGTAGCTATGCCAGTAACAGGAGAGAAAATTGTCGGTGCTACTAGGAAGGTCAGTAAACCGGTCACAAAACAGATTTTTGTCAACTTCGAGATATGTGGGGCACGATTTGAACAAGAATTTGTCGTCGTGCCAGACTTAACTACGGAAGTAATTATCGGTTTAGATTGGCTATTAAAGTATCGTGCAGTGATTAATTGCGAAAGCAAATCTTTGACATGTACGTCACAAGATAAAACAATAGTAGTTAGTTTTGACGCGGCAGAAGATGGTGTGCATAGGCAATACCAGCCTATACACATTGTTAACTGGCCGGATGCTATTGACATAGATATGAATTTGAACTACTGTAACGTGAGGAATCCACGGACTGACGTTAGTATTGGTGTGAAAAAAGATCGTTTGCGAGAAATAATGAAGCTAAAAGCCGATGCTCGCATACGTCGTCATGACGCTAAAGGGCGTTTTGCTAAGTTTGCAATCGGAGACTTAGTACTTGTAAAAGCTCATGAGAAATCGAGCGAGATAGACAATGAAATCTCTAAATTTAAGTTTGTTTATAATGGACCATATAAAGTCATTGGTATACCTCACACAAATGCTTATTGCTTAGAGTATCCAAGCTCAGGAAAACTATTAGGTATACGGAACATTGTAGACTTGATATTGTACCAACGAAGGATTGATTAATACCACAGAATGGGTAATTTGTAGAGTATGTAAATATAGAGTGTAATATTTAACGATTTGCTAGATTGATATGCTTTTGCCTGACCAAGAGGACATTAAAGAAGTTGTAATTAATAAGTAATTAATTTGTACTAAATGATTTAACAGAGAGTGATTATTTTTCAATTGAAAAATCCAAGCTGCTAGTTTAAGTTTTCAGCTGAGTCACAGTAGATTAAGGAATGTAAATATGATTTTGTAACTAGCTGTAAGATTTCATGAATATGTGTTTTACTAGTCATTGCCGATGTACTTAGACGCTGTTTTAAGTTTCAGGCTAGTATATGCGTATGATGATGGACAGTGTTGAGTTATCCACTGTGATAGTGTTAATGGACTCCTTGAGATTACTCGGGAGTGAGTTTTTCCCAAAGAATTCAGTGAAACGGACGTTCTGGAAATGCCGTTAGACAGGCGAGTGAGATCAAGCGTGCCGCACAAGCGGGCGCAACAATACTGGCGAGGCGGTGCCGCTGTCGGCTCTTGTGCCGCTCTCGGCATTCTTTGTACTTGCGGGTACGGAATGCGGAGTTGTTTTTCTTCCCGAACAGCTGATGTGGACGAATTCTGCTGTCAATATTTATGTATTTTTTTTCGATCTGCTGTATATTATTTTCTTGTTTAGCGTTAAGTGGACTCTCATGACGAGAATATTAATTATGAAAAGGTTATATAAAAAATGTGTATTCCGTGTGATTAATAATTAATTTGCATATTTTGATCTACCATGTACTCTGATTGATTTTGCAAATAGAATTCCATTTCTTCATAGTGTTAGGAATTTTGACGATTTTAGAATAGCTACACCATTTTCTATGTTTTCTATAAATTTTAATATGTTGTCAACCTGTTTTCTTTTCTGTAAGATGACAAAGTGGAATAAGATTAGGAGTGTCTCCACTCAATTATTATGGTCTAAAAATTTATTTATGTTAAATTAGACGAATGCTAAATTTTGTTGATGTTTTGAGCATATGCATTTCCGCTGTTTCTTTTTGGGACATTTTCTGAGTCTGTTTAGGTTACACGAACATCCTCAGACAATGTGGGGCACGTGTAACGCGGGAAATGCATATCCTCCTATTTCCATCTATTGTACTATAAATTTTTTCCTTATTTTGTCACCTGAAGATATGACATTTCTGTCTCTTTATATATTGTAATTGTTTTACTATTTGTATATATATATTTATGCATTTATGTCGATGTATAATTGGTTTGTTTTGTAAATATTATTTGTAATTTTACGCTGAGTCTGGCCTAGGGAAAACTATACTATCGAACGAATACATCGATAGGTCGTGTAGAGAACGAAAGTGTTTAGGATCTTTGGTAGTGTTAACTCTGCCGCGTGGAGCGCGGGCTGAGCAGAGAGAGTCTGGCTGGGGTGGTGCGGTGGAGCAGGTTTGTTGTGTGAAGCTCCTGCGAGTTGCCGCGCTTTCGGGGTTTGGCAGCATGTAATTGCGTTCGACTTGCGATGATAGTTTCTGACATGGTGTCGCGGACGGGAAGCATTAGCTGGCGCACATCAAGAGCCCGTTTCGTCTGGTGACCGTGTCGAGAAGAAGGCGCGCCAACATCCAGCTTCTGCAACAGCGACGGCCGACAATGAGTGACTGTCGCCACCTCCTCGATCGACGGCTTCAAACCTTCAATCAGCCAACAAGGAAGACTGGAAGCACGTAATGTTTTAGAACTGTATGGCAGACCTCAGCTTTTCAAACTTTTAAAATTGTTGCATCACAAAATTACAGCAACTTAGCATGAACCTTTGTTGCTCATTGTCCCAATTGCGTTGCCAAGTAGGGTCCCTTCCTTTTCCGAAATGAGCCCGAGTGTCGTTGAAATTCAAACGCCAACATTAAAGCAATATTATTCGATTTCACTGCATTAATTTCAAAGCTCAGTTAAGGTATTCATAGCTGGCTACAATATTTAGATTAAACAAGCACAAATTAAGAGTGCGAGTTTTGCTACCATATTTTAGCTTACCTGTGACTGCAGCTCAGCTTGGTACGTACTAAATTTTACTATTGTTAATTGTTCAGAATTATTTAATTCAGGTTCAAAGTTAAATGTTTTATTTCTAAATTGCGTAGATTCAAGTAGCTTTTGAAATGATTGTTGAGGTAGTCCAAGACTAACCGTATTTTACTGAATTTCGATGTGCTTCAGAAAGAAAGCTCACTATTAACTTCAGTCACTAAATTAGCTTTCGATTTTCCGGTTTTATTAATTCTTTTGCTAAATTAAGTCACAGTGTAGCGAAATTTATTACTTCTGACAAACTTTCAGTTTTCTCACTACATGTGTTAACCTTCAGTTGCCACGCTTCTAGTGCTAATTATATGTGTAATAACCTTTCTTTTTCAGTTACTATAGTAATTGTCCTTAGGACAGGCGACCGTAATTTCCCCCAAATCTCAAATATCTAATTACTGCTAGTTAATTGTTAACGTAACGGCCGCACATTTACTTTCTTTATTAACTTTACCCCTTTTCAAAATAATTTCCACCAGTTTCATTTGCATTTTTCCTTTCATTTAGATGTAACCCTTTCCTCCCTCTTTACCGACAAATTAACTTCGGTGACGATTGCTTTTTCCCAAATTTCCATTGGGTACACACGGTTTAATTTTTCACTGTCATTAAGGTCGATAAGTGAGGGGGAGGTTACAAGACTATAGTAATACGAGTAGATCACAATATTAACTATTTTGGTATTAAACTCTTTCATTTTCCAATTTTTGACCAGATCCAAGATTGCCAAGCAGATGGTCATGGACCCTGAACAGGTTAGCGACATAATATTGAATCCAGAAGTGGGAGTAACTAGCACTCAGGAAGTATAGTTGATGTATCCCATAACAGAACTTTTTAAGCAACTAGAATTAATGTTTTCGACACTGACCAAATTGGCAAAAAAGCCGGATGCTAAGTCGACAGATATTTGAAAGATGTCTACTGAAACTATGGAGAGTTCAAAAATGCAGGAAGCTATTGCTATCGAAATTAGGTATATTTCAAAAAGACTGGAAGCTACATGTACCGAAAATTCGAATATTTCAGAAATCGCAGAAAAATAAAACACACACTAGTCCGACCTTACCGAACTTTCGGAAGGACAAAAGAATTTAGTAAAGGAGTTATTTACTGAAATATCACAATGAAAAGGACGCCCAAGCTGTACACTTATTGGATGCAAGGGGACATAACTGTTCCGACAGACAAGCAGGAAATGAACTGTGTAAAATAAATTAGGACTAAGTTTATGATTATTGAAAGATATTGTGAATAAACTAATAGGAAATGTTAAATGAGAGACAGAAGAAGTAAAAGATATGAAAGACATTCAGTCCATAGCACAGATTTCTGAAAGCAATTTTTCTTCCAAACGAATGTTGATCTGGATGTGGCAAATGCAAGCTGTGCCAGCGACTACTTTATTCCACAATGTGCAGCGCAATATACAGGCTACATCACTTTATGCCGTGATGTTATTAGAGAATAATTTAATGTGATGTTGTCAATTTAAGAATTTTTACCAGACAAGAAGTCTATTCATCCCGTCATATATATTCGCTTATTTCGTGGGACTATATCAAAGTCCTGGTCAGATGACCAGAAAATACGTTTTTGTGTGGCATTATTCAGGGCGAAGCCACGATGTCGGCCACAGAAGTTGCAAAATACTGTAGGACATACGATGAGTCTGAAAAAGCTTTTCTGGCAAAGTATCTGTCCGACAGAATACAGGAAAGTCTTTGTAAAGATGTATTCAACGCAGAACCCGTTTCAGGTCTATCGAGGCAGCTTGCGCAAATAGTTCGGAAAATATATTATTAAAACAACATACTTGAATAATCCAGTATTTCACAGAAATGTGCTCCAGATAGTAAAAGCAATCCTGATAGTGCCTAAACCGGAAAATTAATTCCTGTGTCACAGACGAATATGGAAGACTTTCTATCAGTATTGACTTCATACAAGAAGACATTGAGGCCGTGTCCAACAATTAACAGAAATAGTAACAAGAAAAATGCTTCAGACCAGAGTAAAACGATGGTTGATGGGTGGGATAGCAGCAAAAACTAATCAGTCCAGCTGATATGTTTCGAGGACGGACGTGACATCAGGGTCAAACTATATTCTAATGGTGCTAAATGCGATAGTTGGCTTATAACCGTACGACAGTCCCCTGTTAATATTTATGTAGGCGACATCTTAACCACGATGGTACTGGATGCCGGTTACCTCCACTTACTTATACTGAAGAATGCGCCAAAATATGCGTGCACCCACTTTTCCCGTTAACAATTTCAAGAATATGGGTGCAACAGGGAACATATCTGGAAATATCAAATTGCAGATTCGAGTAATAAGCAGAGGTTAGGTTGTGGCTCCATCATCAAAGTCAAACCTAGTACAGCGATGGTTTTTACATACTGGTCTCCCGTTGGGACAAATGTGTTCCTTTCCAGGGTGGCTATGTTGAAAAATAACCATGAAGTCATGAAGAATAAAGATTGAGAATGTAGACATTCTTTGATAGGCAATATTAATGAAAAATGACATACCATTACAATTCTTGTATGGGGGACAGTTACTTCATGTGTTCAAAGTGATCTCAGTTAGCAACCAAACAACTTCGATGCCGCTGAACTGTTGACCACACTATGGCTGCAAGTGTGATAGTCACACAGGAAACCTTGATAGTTTCTCTACAAGTGGCCTCAGTTAATAAATTTCATTTTTCAACGTCCCCCATACGTAGAAGGAAAGAGCTGTAAGTTTTGGAGACCATGGTGGATTTTCAATAGTTCTTCTTCGACCTTTCTGTCGTCTAGATAGATTTTCATCCCAGTAGGTTCTGACATCTCTGTGATAGTGCGGAGGAGCGCAATCTTTTTATGGCTGATAACTTTCAGTGCCAAGCATCTCTCAGATGGCAGGTAAAATACATGTCTGCAGCATGAACGGGAGGATTATCAGGAACCCAGTACACTCGTTAGTGGCGGTTTACAGCACTGTTCAGTTTAAATTGATCCTCGTCAGACCAGATAACCATCCCTGCAAACCGTTCATCCTTGCAACAGTCATGAAATGCACACTTTCCACTTTTTAGTCTTCAGAATTCGTCATATGCTTGATTGGCTTACCCTTCTTTCATGTGCACCCTGCTTCACAGGTTTTTGAGAAGACCTACCAAAATGTTGCAACACAGTAAATGTTGCCTGGCCCGATCTTTCATTAAACATATCCTGAACAGTGACATTGGCTTCAAATTTATCCCAAATATGATAAATTGTTGTACATGTTGGTAGCTGAGTTCTGTACAAATTATGCCATTGCTGCTGTGCCTCCATCACTTCAATATGACCTTGTGTTGTTCAAACAACAAACTTACTGCATACATTGCTGCACTGTCATCCACTGGGAAACGTGCGCCAAGATCTGGGGTATGCTACGGCGCAAAACTGCAACTATATGTCATTGTATTCCAAACATATTAACTACCAAAGAGTGTCTACATTTTTCTGGACCCCTCTGTCTGTATATATATAATGTTTAAGAAAAAAATAAGTTTATGGGTATATCCACATAATAGCAAAAGCAATTAAAATAAATTTAGGCAGCAAGAATTATCCATTTTCCATGTGATAAGCTAGATGCCGAGGTTTAGCAACTGCTGACTTTGAGTTGTTATGAGTCCTCAAAAGGACCTGAAGCTATTATCAGAATTTTTCTGGTTATTAAGAGGGAGTTCTAATTTTGTTGTACTGCTCAATCTTGCTGGTGATCGATTTTCTTGCTGGGATTGACACACGTAGGTGCAATTAAAATACATAGTCAAATAACAAATAGGAGCCTATGTGCTCCATATTTAAACAATGTCTGTGTGCATACTAGACACCAGCTAAGAGCATATGTAAACCAGCCCTAGAGCAGAGGTCCTTAAAGAGAATCTAAATGCTTAGATTAAAAGAAATGCTTGTATAGGTAGCATAATATTTCATTGGTAACAGGATAATTAGCAATCACATGAGATTTTGGATAACAGTCGAACAGAAAATTATTTTGCGAGGAAATTATACATGTCAGAAAGATTTGTATATTGTAAATTGACAATATAAAAAGCTAATATGTTAACTGGTCTAACTAAATATATGTGAGTTGGTGCCATGCCATGGACCTGAAGGGAAGGCTTTAGTTGTAGACTCGAAAAATAAATTGTGAATCCAAATTACTTGCAAGCAGTGGCCTCAATGGTGAAGGAATTTCTTCAGTGATGTATAAATGACAAAAGCACTCAGCCCATGAGCACACCTGCTATATGGCAAGAAGAGCTGGAATTTGATAACGTACATGTGTTGCTAAGACTGCCAACTGGCTTGCTATATATATATATATATATATATATATATATATATATATATATATATATGTGTGTGTGTGTGTGTGTGTGTGTGTGTGTGTGTGTGTGTGTGTGTGTAGCAGTCATAAAAAGTAATAAACAATTTGTAAACAGAGTGTGTAATACACCACTAGGTGATGGACAATAATTGTTTTAACAAGGGGACAAATTATGTTATAACAAAACAATAGAATATAATGTAGACCTTACCTCCCTAATCTGCAAGATTCTAGTGTGAAGCAAATTATAATATCTTAACGACAGATCACAACTCTGGCTTTTGCTGCTAATTAATTATTGCTGTGCTTTTTCCTCTCTAGGAATCTATTATTATTTATTTGTTCTTGATATTGTGTACAATTGTTTCATGTGATGCTGCCACAACCGATCGGTGGCACTCCCACAAGCTGTACCCTTTGCTGCTGTTGTGAGGGTTCCTTTTCATGTGTCAATATGTACACCCTTGTCTGGAACAACAGAATGCTGATCCACTGACGAATCAAGAGGCCAACAACAACTCCAACTTAACATATGTAATTTAAGCAACTAATGAAAGAACTTGGTAAAACCCACGGATTTTCCATAAAAATTACTTAACGAAAGAATAAACTTAAGAAACAGTTCAATGTAAGGCCAAAGGTCTCATTCATGATTTTGCCCAGTTTTCTATTGAACATAAACCAAATAGCGAGGTACGGTTAAACTGATCAGAGACTATATGAGAAATCGGATCTTAAAATCTTAATGTAAACAAGGATCGACAATGCAAAGAACTATGGACAAGAATGTAACATCAAGCCAATCTCTGAAAGAAAAAATCCTATAAAAAATAATCTAATAATATCCATAACCTAGGTAATCAAAACTGCATCCGCAAAAAAGAAGCTATGACCATATCTGTCAGCCAAAAATAATCAAAGTTCCTGAAGAAAAGAAAAAACTTGAACTTGGCCATATTAGCAACCACGTAACATGCCAGAGAGTAATGTGAGAATGGTGTCAGCCTTCTTTATTCTATACATAATGTCTTTGGGCATTAGGGGTTTTCAATATGAAATATTGGTAATTCTTGTTGCCTCTGATCATCGCTAGACATTATGTAATTGTGATACACACCATTACTAAATCTCCACACCGAATAGTGGCGTGCTCCATTCCATGAGGCTCAGAAACGCATTGCTGGTCGCACTTCTCCGAATGTGGCCTGCTGTCTAATATCGTAGGCTGCCTTTGTGCATGCTCACTTCAAACCGCAGCGATTGGTCACACATAACACACAGAGATTGGCTGCCCAGAGTATACAGCAACCACAGCTGCAGCCTCCATTAACTATGCAGCCTTATTTGACGTCGCTACTGACATCTGAAAGCCAATTCTCATCGTGCTATGTTCTACTCCGCAACTCAGAAGTGCTACACTGCGGTGGAGCTGCTGTAAGATGTAGACTTGGCTGTGCTCTGGACCTAGAATCCGAATGCTATACTTGGACTTCAACCTTCCCTAGGCTTAGTATGTCAACGGACTTGTGATTTCTGCCGCAATTCTTCATTTGACTTGCACTTCCTAGACAGTGGTATAACCACCATCAATTTATATAAATCTTCATCTACAACTTGGTGCATAGTAACAGAATTACTTGTATTAGTGATATGTTTATTGCGTTATTCCTGGTTATAACAATAACCATGTTTAGGAGCTTGTAGCGTGAAATATGAATCTCTGTCACCTTCAAACATGACTCGGTGGCATTGAAAAATATAATAGAAGCCATTACAACCGTTTTAAATTTCCACTTAGTTTCTTTCCTTGACAGCTAATGGTATTCATTGGTGCAAGGAAACTGTATTTATCCTTAAAGCATTAAATTACACACTGATCATCCAGAATATTATGACCACCAAACTACTATCAATATAAACCCATCTGAGCGATATCAGCGTCACCGGGTGAGAAATGATCAGCTAGTCAGACACACTCATGGTGCATGTGGTATCAGTGAGCGAGCTATCCATTTGTAGAATGGGCAAGTTGCGATCTATTGGTGTTTGACTGAGGGCAAATTGGGATGGCCTGTAGGATCAGCTTGTCACATCTTCGAGGAGTGCTGTGGTGAGTGTCCACAACATGTGGTGAAATCGAGGTGAAACCAGATCTAGACGTCACTGGGTCAGGCTGCCATCCCTCATTACAGATGGCAGATGATGCAGATTGGGCAGACTGTCAAAACAGGACAGGCAGCGAACTGTGACAGAATTAATATCATACATTAATCCTAGGCAGAGTACAAGTGTATCTGAACACACAGCGCACCAAACACTCCAAACGATGGTCCCACTTAGCCAACGACCCACAGATGTGCCAACGTCAACACCATGACAGCGGCAACTACGACTGATATGGACGAGTTCAGCACTGGATGTTGACGCAGTGGGAGAGTATTTTGTGGTCTGATGAATCCCAGTGCCTTCTTCATCGTGCCGATGGGAGAGTGCTAATCCAATGTCTGCTGGGGGAACAGCACTGCTGGAAGGAGACAAGCTGGCGCCGGACGCATTATGCTCTGGGGAATGTTCACTTAGCCATCCATGGGTCCAGTGGAGCTCATGCAAGGCACCATGACGGCCAATGAGTATTGTACATTGGCTGCACACCGATTACAGCCCTTAATGACAATCATGTTTCAACAAGATAATGCATCATGTCACAAGGCCAGGAGTGTGATGGAGTTATTCAAGGAACACAATGGCATGATACAATTGATGTGCTGGCTCCCCAGCTCGCCATATTTCTAACAGAATAAACTCATCTGGGACATGACTGAACATACGGGAATTAGGTGACTTGTGTGTGCAGATGTGGTGCCAGCTCTCTCCAGCGACCTATCAAGGCTTCATCGCTTCCATGCCCCGACACGTCACTGCTGTTATCAGTGACAAAGGTGGGCAGACCAGCTATTACGTAGGTAATCATAATGTTCTGGCTGATGAGTGTAATCATGTTAGAGGTTACATACATGTTCTACGTTCTCATTAGGTTTTTTCACGCCTCACACTATTTATCAAACAAAACAAGGAATTTAAGTGCTAGAGAATGAAATGAATTTTCAAACAATTTCTAGTTTACTACGTATTGTGTCTTGTCTGATGGAAATACACTCCTGGAAATGGAAAAAAGAACACATTGACACCGGTGTGTCAGACCCACCATACTTGCTCCGGACACTGCGAGAGGGCTGTACAAGCAATGATCACACGCACGGCACAGCGGACACACCAGGGACCGCGGTGTTGGCCGTCGAATGGCGCTAGCTGCGCAACATTTGTGCACCGCCGCCGTCAGTGTCAGCCAGTTTGCCGTGGCATACGGAGCTCCATCGCAGTCTTTAACACTGGTAGCATGCCGCGACAGCGTGGACGTGAACCGTATGTGCAGTTGACGGACTTTGAGCGAGGGCGTATAGTGGGCATGCGGGAGGCCGGGTGGACGTACCGCCGAATTGCTCAACACGTGGGGCGTGAGGTCTCCACAGTACATCGATGTTGTCGCCAGTGGTCGGCGGAAGGTGCACGTGCCCGTCGACCTGGGACCGGACCGCAGCGACGCACGGATGCACGCCAAGACCGTAGGATCCTACGCAGTGCCGTAGGGGACCGCACCGCCACTTCCCAGCAAATTAGGGACACTGTTGCTCCTGGGGTATCGGCGAGGACCATTCGCAACCGTCTCCATGAAGCTGGGCTACGGTCCCGCACACCGTTAGGCCGTCTTCCGCTCACGCCCCAACATAGTGCAGCCCGCCTCCAGTGGTGTCGCGACAGGCGTGAATGGAGGGACGAATGGAGACGTGTCGTCTTCAGCGATGAGAGTCGCTTCTGCCTTGGTGCCAATGATGGTCGTATGCGTGTTTGGCGCCGTGCAGGTGAGCGCCACAATCAGGACTGCATACGACCGAGGCACACAGGGCCAACACCCGGCATCATGGTGTGGGGAGCGATCTCCTACACTGGCCGTACACCACTGGTGATCGTCGAGGGGACACTGAATAGTGCACGGTACATCCAAACCGTCATCGAACCCATCGTTCTACCATTCCTAGACCGGCAAGGGAACTTGCTGTTCCAACAGGACAATGCACGTCCGCATGTATCCCGTGCCACCCAACGTGCTCTAGAAGGTGTAAGTCAACTACCCTGGCCAGCAGGATCTCCGGATCTGTCCCCCATTGAGCATGTTTGGGACTGGATGAAGCGTCGTCTCACGCGGTCTGCACGTCCAGCACGAACGCTGGTCCAACTGAGGCGCCAGGTGGAAATGGCATGGCAAGCCGTTCCACAGGACTACATCCAGCATCTCTACGATCGTCTCCATGGGAGAATAGCAGCCTGCATTGCTGCGAAAGGTGGATATACACTGTACTAGTGCCGACATTGTGCATGCTCTGTTGCCTGTGTCTATGTGCCTGTGGTTCTGTCAGTGTGATCATGTGATGTATCTGACCCCAGGAATGTGTCAATAAAGTTTCCCCTTCCTGGGACAATGAATTCACGGTGTTCTTATTTCAATTTCCAGGAGTGTAGTTAGAGAGGATACAGGCTCAGATCAGTCATGGTAGAAAGACGAACCTGCAGCCTTTAGTGGTCTTCGCACACTCAGTATTTATTGAGCAATAATATTGTGTAACTATATTGCGCAAAACTCGAGACCATGAACGGCATAAAATTATTGAGTTATGTTTATGTCAGGACACATTGTTAGAACTCTGCCTTTGTGGTGAATGTGTTGCACTTGATGATGTAGAACTCACATGTACTGCGTCTGCAATCACTGTGTGCTACGAAGAAAAAAGGAAGCATGACAATGGGTGAAAACTTGACTTGGTAGTCGTTCTGCACATGGCCATAATAATATACAGAGACCACTTTAAGCAGAGCCAGATGATTATAGAAATATTTTAAAAATGAACTAGAAACCTTTCTGTGGATTGGTACCTTATGTAAAGATACTGTTGGCATATACCTGTCGCATTTCACTTTTTGTAATGCTGTGAGCAATCCATAAACATGAAAAGAGGAAGATACGTTATTGTAGAGGATAGGTAGGTAGTGCCACTGTGTGTTCCTGCAATAAGCAATTCAAGCCTCCGAAATGAACAAATAAGCGGTTGCACTGTTACTTTCCTGCACTTAAACACTTTTGTTGAATGTTTATACAGATAATTAGTGGATAAGTATTAAATATGTAATGAAACTACTTCACTGAACGCACTTTAACAGACGTTTCCTTTCATCTGTCATCCCTGATGTACGCATACTCATGTGGCTTTACTGTATCAGTATCCACAAACCATGAAGTCTCAGCAGGAACAGCCTTGTCCTGCGTAATACCAGCCTAACACAGTGCAATGTACGATTATTTTACAATATATTGAGCTAGTGTCAATATTTTTAAAGCTCTACAGACTCATTCAATGCATCACCCAAATCGTCTATACCACTATCATACAGTAAATATTACTGTACAATACTCAGCATTGTGCAATTAATATTCAGCGCCTGAGGGCCCATTTACTAGTCACCACAGAGATTATCTTTTTTTTGCAACACTCAGAAAAGAATTAATTTCCCTGGTTGCCATGTGTCACCGGATAGGGCAGCCAATGGTAATATCTGTTATTTTGTTAGTTAAATAGATATGCACATTATGCTGTGGTTTGGCTGCTGTCATGGGTAGTTGGTCATACTGCAGAAGCTTCCTGGCACTCCAGATCATTGGTACGCAAATGGATGCTGACAGAGAAGTGGGCAATTTCTATTAACTTTCAGGGGCATCGTCGGTGATGTATCACAGCAGCAGCCTCATTTCATTTCTACGCTGCTTTCCATGCCACTACACTTGAAACTGCTACGCAAGTAACACAGCTCGATGAAACATGGGCCATACACAGTAAGAACTACTACAGTACAGTACAGAAGATAACTGAAAGAAACACGCTATTAGACTAATAGAAACGACGCTTTTATTCAAAGAAGATAATTACACTGCAGTCGCCACGATTTATAATGGTTCCCTGGCTGTTAGAAAAGGAGCACATGCTTCTTAATAGGATGTGTGTTCACCACAGATGGCAATGCAATGTGCTTCCATGGTCCCCACAAGGTTGGTAAGGAGTTCTTATGGTAGGGCTTCCGATTCCTCCACCAACGCATTTGACAACTGTTGAATGGTCGTTGCTGCATGTGGATGTGCTGCAGTACATGACTCCACCACACCCTGCACATGCTTTATGGTATTTAAGGTGGATGAATCGGCAGGTCAGTCTATTTGCTGTATATCATCTTGTTCCAGTACCTCTTCCACCAGCATTACTCAGAGTGGTCGCACATTGTCATCCCTAAAAGTGACGTCAGGGCTGTATGCTCCCCTCAAAACACACATGTAAGGGAGAAGTGAAGTATCACAATAACATTGATCAGTGAGTGTACCTTTTCAAAGATTTGGAAGTTAGTATGGCCCTGCAACATTATGCTCCCCCCCCCCCCTACACCATAACATCTGCATCACCAAAACGATCATGTTCAAGAATGTTCCTAGGAGTATTTCATGTTCCTACCTCTTATCATGTGAGGCCCCCCCAAGAACCATGGACCTTGCCGTTGGTGGGGAGGCTTGCATGCCTCAGCGACACACATAGCTGTGCCGTAGGTGCAACCATAATGGAGGGGTATCTGTTAACAGGCCAGACAAACGTGTGGTTCCTGAAGAGGGGCCTTTTCAGTAGTTGCAGGGGCAACAGTCTGGATGATTAACTGATCTGGCCTTGTAACACTGTCCGCAGCTCGTGGTCGTGCGGCAGCGTTCTCGCTTCCCGCGCCCGGGTTCCCGGGTTCGATTCCCGGCGGGGTCAGGGATTTTCTCTGCCTCGTGATGACTGGGTGTTGTGTGCTGTCCTTAGGTTAGTTAGGTTTAAGTAGTTCTAAGTTCTAGGGGACTGATGACCATAGATGTTAACACATTCCGGTCGTTGCCCGTAGAAACTACGAGCGCGCATTTATTGCCGTAACAGTCGGCGCTCGGAGATTCTCCGAGCGCCGCCTTCTCGATTATTATTTCAGGTTGCGGCGCATTATATCCGTGCAGTGACATCTAGAGTTGAGTGTTTCGGTCTTGTAGTACATCGGACGACCGCTAGATGGTGTTCCTGCATCCTCTAAGCGCTATGTCACTCAAAAAAGGCGCCAAAACAATTCCCGCGCATTCACTCTTGCAGTGTGCTTATGTAGTTGTCTTTATCGCAAACGTTTGTCGTAAAATGGGGGACAGTTTGACTGAAGAGGAAATTCTGAGGCTGCTGGAAGAATCTGGATCTGAAATTGACGATGATGGATTTCAAACTGAAAATAGTTCTTCTGAAATAGATGGTAATTATAATGGTCAGTCATTGTGTTTACGAATCACAATTATAATCTCGGCAGTTTCACTGACTTATGTCATTTATTTCGAAGGTAACAACGAGTGGTCCGAAAATGAAAATGAGCCATCAGACGTATTAGAAGAGTGTGAAGCTCCCATTCAAAAAGGCAGAGGCAGAATACAACAACAGCAGTCCCAAAACAACGTTGTTGAATGGGTAAATGACGATGTCCTACAACAATTACCGCTCTTTGAAGGCGTAAGTAATGTCTTGGCACCTTTGAGCGCCGAAAGCAGTGAATTTGACTGTTGGAGCGTCTTTATTGACGCAAATGTCATCAAAAATATAAAGACAGAAACAAACCGCTACGCTGCAGCAACAATTTCCAAATTGCGGATGCAAAATAAAATAACTTCCAGGTCGCTTTGGGCCAATTGGTCTGCTGTGAAGCTACATGAGATGTATCAGTTTTTTGCTATAATTATTCACATGTGCCTTGTACACAAACCAAATATTACGGACTATTGGAGCAATGACCTAATGCTAGATTCCTCCTTACCTGCAAAAATCATGAAAAGAGACAGATTTAGGTCAATTTACTTTATGCTTCACGTAAATAACAACGACAATTATGTACGAAGGGGTCAACCAAACCATGATCCTATACACAAAATCCGACCTTTTTTTGATAACTTTGTACTGAAAAGCAAGAACAGTTTTTCTCCTGGCGAGAATCTCACAGTTGATGAAGGTTTATGTCCATTCAGAGGGAGAATTCGATTTCGAGTATATATCAAGAACAAACCGAGCAGGTATGGTATAAAATTTTTCATTCTAAGTGATTCAGCAACAGGATATGTTTTGAACTGTGAAGTGTACACCGGTGCAGGTGAAAAAGACAACAGTACAGATTCAGTGGTGCTACGTTTGTGCAACAGTTATCTACGTAAGGGTCATACATTGTACATGGACCGCTTTTATACTTCTGTAAAATTATTTGAAAAGTTGTTTAATGAGGGCACATCTGCTGTTGGCACAGTAATGAGAAACAGAAGAGGCCTACCACAGGAATTCAAACAGAATAAACTAAGAAGAGGTGAAATCGTATTCAAGAGAAAAAATTCCGTGCTAGCACTTCACTGGAAAGATACTAGGGATGTGTTTGCCCTTTCTACCAAACATAGAATGACAAGTAGTGTTACTAAGACAAAATCCAAGGCTGGAATGGTAGAAAAACTGAAGCCTGATCTCATACTTGATTATAATAAAAATAAAACTGGTGTTGATCATGGAGATCAGCTGGTGACCTACTATTATTTTCAACGACGAACAATGAAATGGTGGAAAAAGGTATTTTTTCATATATTTATGATGTGCGTGGTCAATTCTTACATTCTGTACAAGAAACTTCGGCCTGTCTCTCACAAACCAACCAGCTTGTTTACTTTTATGGTGAACCTGGGAAAACAAATACTGGAGAAATCTGGCGAAGTTTTCAACGAAAATGAAAAGCAGGGTTCAGCAGCAAACAGGCTAACAGCAAGGCATTTCCGCACTCCTGTCCCATCGACAACAAGCAAGAAATATGCATCAAGATATTGCATTGTTTGCTCTGAGAAGGGCGCACGGAGTACTGGCAAACGAGTGAGAAGGGAGACGAGATGGTGGTGTGAAGAATGTAATGTAGAAATGTGTCTACCTGACTGTTTCAAGCAATATCACACAAAGACAAATTTTACTCAATGAAAAGAGTTGTAAAAATTCAATGAAATAATTTTGTACATTTATTTTATAATAAATTCTGATTTCTTGCAATTTCAAACTTTTTTTCTACCTCTGAATCATCTAATTTTCAAAATATAATAATTCTGTAAATATATGATATCTTACAAAAAACTTTAAACAAATGTTTAGATATAGGATGATAACACACACATCAGTTAAAAGGTTTTGCTTTCCTTCATTACCTTTTGGTCAGGAGCCATGTAAAAAAGGCGCAAAAGTCTACGACTTCTGAGGGATTGCAGTAGTATCTGTGGCCCGACTGCAATGTGTTAAGTCCCATAGTGCTCAGAGCCATTTGAACCATTTGAACCTTGTAACACTAACCAAAAGGGCCTTGCTGTGCTGGTACTGCAAACGGCTGAAAGCAGGGGGAAACTACAGCCGTAATTTTTCCCGAGGGCATGCAGCTTTACTGTCTGGTTAAAATATGATGGCGTCCTCTTGGGTAAAATATTCAAGAGGTAAAATAGTCCCCCATTCACATCTCTGGGCGCGGACTACTCAGTTGGACGTCGTTATCAGGAGAAAGAAAACTGGCGTTCTACGGATCGGAGCGTGGAATGTCAGATCCCTTAATCGACCAGGTAGGTTAGAAAATTTAAAAAGGGAAATGGATAGATTAAAGTTAGATATAGTAGGAATTAGTGAAGTTCGCTGGCAGGAGGAACAAGACTTTTGGTCAGGAAATGCAGGGTTATAAATACAAAATCAAATAGGGGTAATGCAGGAGTAGGTTTAATAATGAATAAAAAAATAGGAGTTCGGGTAAGCTACTACAAACAGCATAGTGAATGCATTATTGTGGCCAAGATAGACACGAAGCCCACGCCTACTACAGTAGTACAAGTTTATATGCCAACTAGCTCTGCAGATGACGAAGAAATTGAAGAAATGTATGATGAAAGAAAAGAAATTATTCAGATCGTGAAGGGAGACGAAAATTTAATTGTCATGGGTGACTGGAATTCGGTAGTAGGAAAAAGAAGAGAAGAAAACGTAGTAGTTGAATATGGATTGGGGCTAAGGAATGAAAGAGGAAGCCGCCTGGTAGAATTTTGCACAGAGCACAACTTAATCGTAGCTAACACTTGGTTCAAGAATCATAAAAGACGGTTGTATACGTGGAAGAAGCCTGGAGATACTGACAGGTTTCAGATAGATTATATAATGATAAGGCAGAGATTTAGGAATCAGGTTTTAAATTGTAAGGGGTAGATGTGGACTCTGACCACAATCTATTGGTTATGAACTGTAGATTAAAACTGAAGAAACTGCAAAAAAGTGCGAATTTAAGGAGATGGGACCTGGATAAACTGACTAAACCAGAGATTGTACTGAGTTTCAGGGAGAGCATAAGGGAACAATTGACAGGAATGGAGAAAATAAATACAATAGAAGAACAATGGGTAGCTTTGAGAGATGAAGTAGTGAAGGCAGCAGATGATCTAGTAGGTAAAACGACAAGGGCTAGTAGAAATACTTGGGTAACAGAAGAAATATTGCAATTAATTGATGAAAGGAGAAAATATAAAAATGCAGTAAATGAAGAATTCAAAAAGGAATACAAACGTATCAAAAATGAGATCAACAGGAAGTGCAAAATGACTAAGCAGGGATGGCTAGAGGACAACAAATGTAAGGATGTAGAGACTTATCTCACTAGGGGCAAGGTAGATACTGCCTACAGGAAAATTAGAGACACCTTTGGAGAAAAGAGAACCACTTGTATGAATATCAAGAGCTCAGATGGAAACCCAGTTCTAAGCAAAGAAGGGAAAGCAGAAAGGTGGGAGGAGTATATAGAGGGTCTACACAAGGGCGATGTACTTGAAGACAATATTATGGAAATGGAAGAGGATGTAGATGAAAATGAAATGGGAGATACAATACTATGTGAAGAGTTTGACAGAGCACTGAAAGACCTGAGTCGAAACAAGGCACCGGGAGTAGTCAACATTCCATTAGAACTACTGACAGCCTTGAGAGAGCCCAGTCCTGACAATACTCTACCATCTGGTGAGCAATATGTATGAGACAGGCGAAATACCCTCAGACTTCAAGAAGAATATAATAATTCCAATCCCAAAGAAAGGAGGTGCTGACAGATGTGAAAATTACCAAACAATCATTTTAATAAGTCACGTCTGCAAAATACTAACGCGAATTCTTTACAGATGAATGGAAAAACTGGTAGAAGACGACCTCAGGGAAGATCAGTTTGGATTCTGTAGAAAGGCTATTTACAATTTGTAGAAACCAGATGGCAGTTGTAAGAGTCAAGGGGCATGAAAGGGAAGCTGTGGTTGGGAAGGGAGTGAGACAAGGTTGTAGCCTCTCCCCGATGTTATTCAATCTCTATATTGAGCAAGCAGTAAAGGAAACAAAAGAAAAATTCGGAGTAGGTATTAAAATCCATGGAAAAAAATAAAAACTTTAAGGTTTGCCGATGACATTGTAATTCTGTCAGAGACAGCAAAGGACTTGGAAGAGCAGTTGAACGGAATGGATAGTGTCTTGAAAGGAGGATATAAGATGAACATCAACAAAAGCAAAACGAGGATAATGAAATGTAGTCGAATTAAGTCGGGTGATGCTGAGGGAATTAAATTAGGAAATGAGACACTTAAAGTACTAAAGGAGTTTTGCTATTTGGGGAGCAAAATAACTGATGATGGTCGAAGTAGGATATAAAATGTAGACTGGCAATGGCAAGGAAAGTGTTTCTGAAGGAAAGAAATTTATTAACATCGAGTATATATTTAAGTGTCAGGAAGTCGTTTCTGAAAGTTTTTGTATAGAGCGTAGCCATGTTTAGAGGTGAAACAAGGACGATAAATAGTTTGGACAAGAAGAGAATAGAAGCTTTCGAAATGTGGTGTTACAGAAGAATGCTGAAGATTAGATGGGTAGATCACATAACTAATGAGGAGGTATTGAATAGGATTGGGGAGAAGAGAAGTTTGAGGCACAACTTGACCAGAAGAAGGGATCGGTTGGTAGGACATGTTCTGAGGCATCAAGGGATCACCAATTTAGTGTTGGAGGGCAGCGTAGAGGGTAAAAATCGTAGAGGGAGACCAAGAGATAAATACACTAAACAAATTCAGAAGGACGTAGGTTGCAGTAGGTACTGGAAGATGAAGAAGCTTGCACAGGTAGAGTAGCATGGAGAGCTGCATCAAACCAGTCTCAGGACTGAAGACCACAACAACAACAACAACATGTGAGGGCACATCCAGAATCACTACCCACACTAAATACACTCTCATCTGAGAAGAGCACATGACCCTCCTCTCCATTGGTCCAATTTTGCCAATGAGTGGGTGTCAAAAGAACATGAAATAGCCAAAGAGACCACCTGTGTGCAGGCCTGTGTCACTGTTTAGTGTAATATTGTGAGCCTTGCAGGCATGTTAAATATGTTCACAATTGTGTCAACTGTTTAACGTAGGGTCCTCTTTGCCTATTGCTCAATGTAGCAGACATCTGCTCCTGTAGTTAGCTGTGGTCAGCCACCTCCTCTGTTTCAGACTGGAGTGCTGCATCATCATACTTCAGTCTGCTTCCAGTACCATCCCCACCTCCTCTGCTTCACACTGGAGTGCTTCATCACCATACTTCACCCTTCTTCCAGTACTGTGACGATTCTTCTCCATGTGAAGTCATCCAAATTTTCCTCTGGGCCATGCTGTTATGAAGAACAGTACCACAGCGCACCTTAACTGATCACTGACTGATAAACACTATCTTTTCCCATTCCTTCAAGTGCCCTGGTTTTCTGGACCAGCCTCATTTGGCGCTATAGTCACGCTGACCTTACGCCATGTGGCATTTAGCTTCATGTGCACGACTGGGAGGCATCTGCCAACATGCTTCCACACTTTTATTCATTTCCACCAAGTTGTTAATATGTAGCGTTACTTTATCTATCTTGTCCAAGTCTGGCAAAGCCATATATATATATATATATATATATATATATATATATACAAATGAAACTTTTCAAGAAGAAACATATAATTTCTGGAATGGAACTACAGTAAGTATAATGATTTTTAATAATATTTTATTCTGAACTGTTTTCAAATTATTTGAGTGTGTGGAAAGTCTTTCTGTTCAGCCATTTTAGTGTTCTACTTTTGAAGATCTTCAGTGGGACATGAGTTTTCTGTGAAATTTACGACCTAAATAGCTTTGTACTTACATATTTATAAGCATATCTTTAATGCTTTAATGCTGATGTACAGAGTGACTTAGGTTATACCACTTATTGTTTTCTTCTGTGTGGAAAAGGTAACTGTTTATAAAGAGAGATGGGACTCACAAGATATTTTACTTTGAGAAACTGCAGACATGTGTCTTATGGGCCTCTTCTGTTAGGCAAAACTATCTCTTTCCCCTGAAGAAACATGTGCTGAATATCATTCATTCATTCATTCCCTCGATCAGGCCCAGTGAACCACCACAGTTAGAGCTCTCCATCTGTCTCTGTCTTCTGCTATCTGTCTCCAGTTTTCCGTGACTCTCAGCTGCTACAAGTCTTCTCTCACTCCATCGATCCACCTCTTTCTAGGTCTTCCCACTGGTCTGCTGCCATTGCAGTTTTGTGCCACCTTGTTGCCTCCATTCTACTTGTCTAGCCCATTGCAGTCTTTTGCTTCTCAGCACTCCCGAGATGTTAGGCTCCTTGTATAGCTCTTCTAATTCTGTGTTATGGCGTCTTCTCCATTCTCCAGTAGCCTCATCTCGGACTGGTCCAGATATTTTCCTGAGGACCTTCCTTTCAAATGTAAGCAGTCGGTTAAGGTCTTGTTTTCGAGTGCTCCAGCTTTGAGAACCATGAAGTACTACTGGTATTGTTAATGTCTTAGACAACCATAGCTTCAGTTGTTGACAGACACTTCTAGATTTTAATATAGGGTCTAGAGAGTGATAGCATCTGTTTCCCACCTGCAGATGCGCTTTTATCTCTGCTTTAGTTGATGTTACTTCTGTGAAAATTGATCCAAAATATTTGAACTCTTTCATGTGTTTATGTCTGGTGTGGTTCACATTTAAATCTTGAGAGTTTTGGATCTTTCTTCCTATGGTCATATACTCTGTCTTTTGAGAGCTAATTAGTAGACCAATATTAGCTGCCAATAACTCGAAGGTCGGGATACTTCTTTTCAGATCTTCTTGTGTGCTGAAAATGGTGAATGAATAATGGTTCAAACAGCGCCCCCCCCCCTCCTGAATGGGTCATTACCTGCTATACAGGTGTTAATGATTCATCTTGGGCATGTTGCAACCTCAAGCCGCTGCCTCACAAAAGTCTACCTGTTGATGTCTATAGGTCAATTCGCCCTGGGCATCAATGGAACTGAAGGCAACATCACCATCAAATGGAGATGTGTTCACAGTGCAAGGAACATCAAGACAATGTGACTTCATTTATCCCAGTAATAAGGGATAAAACAGAGGTTATGAGACACCGTTATTGGAATGTAGTACGAAAAGTACGGAATTAACAAAGATAGAGTTTATTACTAGGCCTACTCAAAGCAAATTTATGTCCGATGTTCTAGAGAGAGGTTGTTTGTTAAATTTCCCATATTCAGCAGAGAAGTGAAAGAATAGAAAAAGTGATTTCAAAACATCAACATCTATTTGGTCGAGAGAATATTTGCATTTTAAGACATTAATCATTGTGGTTTGTTCTCTTTCTAAGTATCAAATAGTGTCAAAACCAACCGTACTTTTCATCTTCGATAGCTCTTTTTTTTCACTGTTCAAAAAGGATTTTCATTTAAACATGTTCCATTAATTTACGTCCTCATTTGTGCACACACACCACTGTTGTAGAAGAATACTCATTAGAAAAAATCCAAGTCCTCAGGATACCTTTTGCAACGTGTCATGGAGACAAATAGAACAGTAAAATACATATTTAAATAACGCAAAAGAACAAAATTCACTACTATAACATGAAAGAGTACAGCAAGAATACGTCAGATGTTAGTAACTGAAGCCTGTCTCCCCCCCCCCCCCCCAACCAACGTCATAGTCAAAACTCTATTCCCAAAAATCGTTGATGTTCCCATCCTGTTCCATTGCGATTTGTTGACCATTTGTGCCAATTGAAATTCAATGAGTATTATTTTGACGTTTCGGTCACCAACGTCTAGTTGGAATAGACCAATGTGACAGTACATTTGGCAGTAACTAATCGAACAGTTCCATGACAAAAAATCTTTTATGTGCAACCTTATCACAATTCCAAGCATAACAGACGTAAAAATATCTAAGCAAAAGTAGTTAAAGAAATCTTTTATCCTCAAGTTCAGTCTTCTTGTGTTATTAAGCTCACTTCACAATTGACATGAACGGAATGCCAAAACATTCCAAAATGCATTCCACATAGCAGCGTTCACGTAAGGAATAGGATGTCAACATCGAGGTTTCTCTGGGAGAAAGTAGATATTGGTGGCTTTGTCTGCTAATATTGGAAATTAAGTGCACATAGTGCTGGCCACATCTAATAAAGTACTTTGTTTCTGTTACTGACAGTTTGGGATTATCAGGTTTAGTAACCAGTGCAATGGAATATCTGAAACCAGGCCTACATATAACATTGGTGAAATGGAAATGACACTCACTTCTCCCAAACAGGTAGCATCCATCATAAAAACATTAAAATCAAAGTATTCCAGTGGTTATGGTAAATATCAATGAAATTAATCAAAGAGTATTCATATGAATAGAGTTCCATCTTAAGTCATTTGTGTAGCCAATGTCTTATGAGCAGAATATTTCCAGACTGGCTAAAATATGATGAAGTTACGCCACTTTACAAGAAGGGGATAAAGAAATACCATCAAATCATCGACCGATATTACTTTTGTCAGCTACTTTAAAATATTTGAAATGTTGAGTTCAAGTTTCTTCTTAGGTATCTAACTGCAAATAATATATTGTTGAAGTCACAGTTTGGCTTCCTTAACGGTTTCGATATGGAGAAGGCTGTTTACACATACAGTGATAACGCACTTAATTCATTAGATAACAAATTAGAGGGGACTGGCATTTTCTGTGAGTTGTCAAAGGCCTTTAACTGTGTGACTCACAGCATTCTCTTAAGTAAATCAGAATGTTATGGTGTCACAGGCAGTGCTGCAAAATGTTTCGAGTCTTACATAACTGACAGATAACTAACAGGAACAAAGGGTGTCATTGTGCAGTACCTCTGGAGTAAGCAATCAGTCTTCACCTGATTGGGAATTAATTACATATGATGTTCCTAAAGAGTCCATCTTGGGTCTACTGCTTTTTTTGTGTATGTTAACAACCTCTCATCTATTACTTTGCCAGATGCTAAGTTTGCTTTGTTTGCAGATGATATAAACATTGCAGTTAATAGCAATCCAAATACAGATTTGGAAGTGGCTGCTAATCAAATTTTCACTGGCATTAATAAATAGTTTAAAAATAATTCACTGAAATTAAACTTTGAAAAGACCCACTATATGCAGTGCAGAACCTGTAAAAGATTTCCTTCCAGCATAAGTACAAAATATGAAGACATGCAGACAGAAGCAGTGGACAGTGTTAAATTTCTGGGATTACAACTCAACAGTAAACTCAGTTAGGAATGGCATAACACGAACTGCTGAAGCAGCTAAATAGGTCTGTATTTGCAATGAGAATGATGCCAGATCTAGGAGATATAAATAACAATAAACTTGCAAACTTCGCTTACTTTCATTCTATTATGTCATATGGGATCATATTCTGGGGTAACTCATCAAACCAAGAAAAAAGTTTTAGAGTGCAAAAGCATAGAGTGCCTAAGACTCATTTGTGGCGTAAATTTAAGAACATCATGTAGAAACCAGTTCAAGGAATTGGGTATTCTAGCCACTGCTTCTCAGTATATTTATTCCTTAATGAAATTTGTTGCAAATAATATGTCTCTAATTCCAACCAATAGCTCAGTACAAAGTATCACTATTAGGAATAATCTACATAAAGACCTAAGATCTTACCTTGGTCCAAAAAGGGGTCCAATATTCAGCAACACACATCTTCAGTAAACTACCAGCAACCATTAAAAACCTGGTTTCAGATAAAGTACAGTTTAAACAGAGTTTGGAAGACTTTTCAGTAGACAACTTCTTCTACTGTGGATGAATGTCTTAACAGGGCCTGTTAGATCAGCTTAAGTAAAAATGTCTGTTAGATTTTGGCAGTACTTGGCCACAACAGTCAAGATTATGTATTTTGTGTGTGATAAATTTATGAAAAACGTGTAACTATCATTTATCTGACAGCGTATTAATCCTGTAACTATCAGCAGTTCTAGTTTACTGTGACATATTCACATATCTTCACAATCTGCTGATAAATGATCAGGGAAGTCGGCATTGTATTAAGATATTCTATGTTTTTAAGTTATACTTCCTGAGATTTTCCACATGCATGAGAATCATCTCATTTTTTAGTTTATGCAACGAAAACTGAACCTAGTCTAACCTATACTCGCGTCACTTATTCATGTTGTGGCAGTAGATTACGTAGCTTCATTTCTTCTTTATCTTCATTTTATTGTTTTCTTTGTTTTTGTAATATGATGCAAATATTTTTAAGAATTAAGAATCGAAAATTAAGAATTCGTCATTCATCATTTTATAATGAAACAGGCTTCTTCATTGTTGTATAATACAGGATGTAGTAATACTTATGGGTTTATAGTGATACAAAATAACTTCAATTAACTGTAGTCCACATATTAATCATTATAATAATAAAATAAGCTACAGGTAAATTTCTAAGAGCTAGTATCCATAAGTTATACTATAGTGTAGTATGGTACAAACACTTTGCAATAATACTTGGACAGAGTATGTAGGACATGATTATACAAAATATGCAAGCCTAATTATACAAAGCATAAACACACCATATAATGATGGAGGAGATTAGTGTTTAATGTCTCATCAATAAAAAGGTCATTAGAGATGGAGTACAAGCTCAGATCAGAGAAGGATTCGGAAGAAAATCATCCACGCCCTTTCGAAGGAACCATCCCATATTTTGCCCATAGCGATTTAGGGAAATCATGGAAAACCTAAATCAGGATGTCTGAATATGGGTTTGAACCATCATCTTCACAAATGCGAGTTCAGTGTGCTAACCACTGTGCCACCTGACTCAGTGGACATAATGACACGGTAGATCATGGGAAAAATTGTTTAATACTAATATCCTCTTCAAGCATCTCAAATAATGTTTAATATAGTAAAATGGGTGACCTGATAACCAGATGTACCACACGATTGTAAAAAAAATTTAGGTCCATAGACCGAACAGATAGGTACTTTCTTGAAAATTCTGAGTGAGTTCAATTTGTGAGAATTTCCTGTACCTGTTAACCTGTACCTTTGTATATCTAAATTAGCCTTAGCTCTGGTGCTGTGTTCATCAGTTTCTCCCATACAGCAAATCCTGAAATATTATATCCAACTTAGAGAAAAAAACATATATAAGTATAAATTTATAATCTTGTGTATTCTGAGCCTGGAAAAAAGAGGACTACAGTGCTCCATATGTCCTGTTTTACACATTATACATTGGACTTTTATTGTCTTTTTAAAATATTCTTAATATAATGGGATTGTCCCCATACAATCAGACTATACAACATACGTGACTGGAATAGTCGAAAATATGTTATCCTAATGTTATCCACATCTACGTCTATGTGATCCAAGCTCAATAAATGCTTAGCTTCGAAATAAGGTATGACACTCAAGACATTTTTTCCCATATGTGATTCATATGGTGCTCCCAATGGAGTTTGGAGTCAATGTAAATACTTTAAAGTCTTACTGGTTTATTTTCTATTTCATTAGACATTCTGTGATTACTTGACTATTTTTTCCATGAGCATTCTTCTAGAGACCTGAAAGCAAAAAAATTATTTATATTTTCAATACTTGGGCAAAGGAAAAGCCTATACTGTGTATAAATAAGAACGTAAATAGCGAGAAAACAGATCTATTGAAGCAGAAAATACAGATGTTTTTATGTTATTTAGTACTTTAAAAGAAAAAGCTATTAAATGCTCTATATTTTGGCTTATATATATATTATCTGATGTGTCTGTACGCCATGGTATATCTCCTCTATCAAAAACAGCACGATGTTTTTAAATGTTTGGACAATACTTTCCTGTCGTTTCACTTCTCAGCACTTTGTAATATAAACTTCTCTTGTGTAATAGTGGAAAAGAATGAAAAAAGTTATTTAAATTTATGGCTCATCTTGATTAAAAGAAAGGATTGGTTATTGGGTGATAGAACACATCCTGAGCCATCAACCAATCGTCACTTTGGTAATGTAGGGAGAGTGGACTAAAAATTAAAGAGGGAGGCAAAAGCTTGACTACAGTAAGCAGGTTAAAACGGATGCACGTTGTAGTCATACTCCACCCCCTTGGCCTATGATGCGGAACTTCTATGATTGCAGAATCTTGTGTTGGTGGCAGTCAGCGATCTCTATAGTATGACAGCTGTTGATGGCAGAGTGGAGGCAAAGATGCAAACTTGTTTTCATATATATGATCTTTGGCACCACGGTGTTTGTAATTTGCATGGAGGTAGGAGTTTATGTGTGGGTTGTATGTGTTGTGTACTGTAGAGACACTCAGTTGTTTTGAAAAATACAGTGAAGTTGTTTTTCGAGATATGTTCTTGTAGCATATTTTAGCCTTACCTGTTTTGTATGTGCTGTAATCCAACAGTAGTTGTGTTTGTGAACATAACCTGTAGGCTTCATTTCCGTCACTTGTGACCATTTCATTTAATCTTTGCCTTGTAAACAGGTATTAAGTTTTCAGTACCACACAAATATTATTATTTTAGTAATTGCGCCTAGTAATGTACACACTGTAATCACAAGTCTTCGTAGCGGCGGGTGTGTTGTTCTCACTCACTATGAAAGTGTTATTAGCTAGATGAGCCTTTAGACATTCTGTTCAGAGGTGGAAATATGCTAATGCGCCCATGAAGAAAAGTAAGACGTTTCAGTTTGTTATTGAATTTCACAAAGAATTCCCAGGGTAAGGAGGAAACGAGACGATCTCGCCCATCATTCACGTAAACTGTGTCGGTTTATGCAAACTTGATAACTGCTCAATTCATTTGGCACTAAAACCAGAGTGTTCGTATCAAAGATTATTTTTCGATGAGAATCGTAAGTGAGTGAATACAGTGTGGATTACCCATAATACTTATAGAACATTGTAGAGTGTGGTATGTAATTTGCTTCATTTCTGTGATGAGATATCTAACTTATTACATAAATTATGATTCCAGTTGTGATCGTTGTTGGAGCGCTCTTGTAACAATGACGTCATACTTGTCAAAAAAAGATGTAGAAGAAATGAAACCATATGTAGACAAAGCAGTCCAAAAGTTTTTGGGCTTTAGTGAACCATCAGTAGTGACTGCAGCTCTTAACTGTCTAGCATCTGGATATGACAAGAGAAAAACCTCAAGTAAGTATTAATATTGTATGATCCGTTCTGTACAAAGTCTTTACAATGTTACATATCCTATGATTTATGTAATAAGAGGAAGTTAAGTATCCATGAATGTTGTTTTTTTATATGTATGTTATACTTACAGATAGAAACAAAACATAGTATTAGGAGATTCTGTGCTCAAAAGCCCAAGTAACACATATAAATTATGTAACATAAAGTAGGACCAGAGGTACCATACACACAAACTAAGTTGACACTCTGTGCTGTGTCTGATGGGAGGAACTATAAAGGCATTTCTCATTTACGATCACTCCTATCAGCCACTGCACCAAGTGGCAATTTAGTGTGCATACATAGTACTGTTTTTCACATCAGAAGTTACAGTATAAACAACCATAGGCCCTACACTTCATGACACTGATAATTTTGATGTGGAGTAATTAGTGCCAGAGACATGGATGGGAGCTGTATTATGTATTACTGATTTCTATGATATTCATCCGGCATGAATTGGTTATCGTTTTCCTTTGTATAACTGGGCCAACCTGTGTACTTCTTGATCTGGTGAGATGGGACAGTGGGTGAAATGCTGGAGCCGTTTCAAGTGTGCGACTGCAGTTCTTGACTGAGCTATGATGTTATGATTCAAAGGATGTAACTGACTTGTAATTAAATGTTATCAGTAGTTATCTTAGTGGAAATAGGGAAGCATCCGATTCCACCCATCTGCTTTGACCCATGACGTCACAAATATGACGGAAAAGACCATCCACTACGACTCCCATATGACGCCTATGACATCATTATGTAAACATGACAACAAACAGAAATATACATTGTAAAACCAACACACACATCTTCCACAAAAAACCTAATCAAACTAACGCGACAATTGTGGGAAATTGGGAGTTTTTGGGTGGGGACAAACTAAATATAAACACATGCCACTACATCAAATGACAAAACAAGACACCATAACCTTTCCTAAATTCCACTACACACAAAATCCACTGGAATTGATCACTTCCCTTGACCAATGTAGGTCAACAGCAACTACCGATACTACACTATAAATCTCGAAACTTTCACCACCATCACACTTAATGACACCACAAAAAAAAAACTAGAAAATCAAAATTGGAATCGAGCACCTCCCTTGACCTGGTCAGAGACACCGGAAGTTTAGTAAGCCTCATTTCTTCACGACACACTGAACACTTCATGACTTCAGCCAACAGGACGAATAGCTGAAGAAATTTTATTAGAGACAACACACTGTCCCCCATCATCGCTGACAACCAAAAACTGTTGACTTTGTCAGTCATATCCATACCTACCACAGACATAAACAAAACAATTTACCAAAATTCGCACATGATGAACAGAAAAAATACTACAATAACATCAACATAACAAAACCAAAATTATTATCTCACTGAAAAATATTCCGCTGAAAGCACAGTCACTACCGATACCACACACATGCAATGCTACCACACAAGTGAACCCCATACGCCACATAACACGCTACCCATAAACACACCACCAGAGAGAGCCACCGACCGCAACAACACACCACCTGTAAACATGCCAAACAAACAAACTAAACCAAAAACATCACCTAACACACAACACATAAACACACCACCAGAGAGTACCACCAATCACATCAAAACAACACCTACAAACACGCCACTCTCACAAACTAAACTCCGCGCCGTCGTGACGTCACACACCACAACAGCATTACGTCACGGGTCAATGCCAACAGGTGGAATCAGACGCTTTGGTTGACTCATCTTAGTAACTGGCATACAAACTTTTCTGTCTATTCTGAATCTGTCACAGTTTCCGAGGATATGGATAAGCAGGAGTCCAAAACCACATCTTAAAATTACTGTGAGTGAAATGAGCTGCAGTCTCTCTCTCTCTCTCTCTCTCTCTCTCTCTCTCTCTCTCTCTCTCTCTCTCTCTTTTTTCCCCCCGAGAATATCACACAATTTCCTTGGCAGTTTACGAGCTATGTAGATCAATTCTAGTGATTTTTTGCTATTTCGTATTTTTGTCTGCTGCATTTCCGGGATTACTAAAGCGTCCGATTCCACCTGTCTGCTTTTACCCATGACGTCACCAATATGGAGGAAACAACCATTCTCAACATCTCCAGTATGGTGCCTATGATGTCATTGCATAAACACAAAAATAATATAAAAACAACAAACAAATTCCCTCCAAAAATATGATCAAACAAATGGGATCAGTGCAGGAAATTGGGGATTGTTGGTTGTGGGCAAACTAAATATAGACACATAAAGACACAGCATGACCCCAAAACACACAAAATGATGACATAAAAACATCACAAATTTCTCACATTCCGCTACACTCACAATATGCACAGGAATCGGTTACTTCCCTTCACCTATATCGCTCAAAACTGCAATTGTCACTACCACAAAATAAAAACCAACAACACCCAAAAATTATAATCAGACCGCAACTATCAATACCACAAAACCAACAGCAAAAATTGGAGTCTGACACTTCCCTTAAGCTACATAGATCAACAACAGCTCATGATAGCAAAATGCAACTACAAGTAAAAAAATTGGAATTGGATACTTTCCTTAAGTTAAATAAATGAGCCACAACTGACGATACCAAAACATCAATCAATCACCTACACATGCAGTAAATAACACCGAACCAAGAACACATGAAAAACCCCACAAAACATCACAACTCGTGAACAATAGACCCGAAAAAACGACTTCTTACCACGAAAAAATTCCAGTACAACATTCTAGCTCAGCCACCCCAACCGAACACTGCCCCCGCCCACAAACACAAACAAAGAAAACATAACCAAAAAAAGAAAAAACTCCCAACACACTCACAACCTACCCCCTTCACCCTCCCCCCAAAAACAAAACTCCACCAACAGATAAAAGCCAGAAAATGAACGAAACTTAACCACGCACTATAACTCAAAACAACTGCAATGAAACAGATCCTCCGCCACGTACAAAACCCCCCAACTAACCACCCTTGGCCTATGCATTTTACTTAACAGCCCTCAAAAAAATACGAAAACTGCAGTACTCCCGAGGGACGCTCTTCTGCCAGCAGTACTCATGTAAATTAGATTGCAGGCTAGAAGAGCACCTCTTCTCCCTCCCTATGACTGATTTAATGCCCCCCACTACTCCCCAGTTTCGTAATCCTAGAACTCTAAACTATAATTGACAACTAAATGATCATAACCCCCTCTTCCCCAACACCCTATAAGACGAAAAAGCATCTGAAACTACTGTACTCCCCTCCTCTATATACTCTTCAATTAACCCCATCATTTCCCTCTTCGTACGCCTCTCTAAAACCCTGAAAATACAATCTGCATTCCAACACCACCCCACCCCCCCCCCGAAATAATGGCCCCCCACACCCATAAACCAACGGGAGACTTACCCCTCCCATATTTTCTCTTCGAAAACTGCGACTCATCTATCTCAACCACCACACCCGGCCCACCCAACTTAACCTTACACTTAACATATTCTGAACAAACTTCCCTACAAAAAGAAAGCCAATCTAAAACTGTCCTCTCACTTACACCAGTCTCATGTGCACAAAAACTGATGGTGGATCTCTAACAAAATTAATCTCTCTCATGGCCAACCTAGACTTCTCGAACCAGGTACCACGTCTTAAGGCGCACCAAAGGTTATCCCTTCGGCACCGCCACGTGTAACAGTCCCTGGTCCGAGATGCTGAAACTCTGGCCAACCGCATATTCTCTTTACAGACATTGCACTATTTCGGCCATCAGTCCAAACATTTGCGAAAGTGTTATGAGGGGCGTCATGTCATCCCCCATCTCAGCACGTAACTATGAACTGTTAAATGTCACTGTCATATCAATGCCTAACAAAAGAAGCCACAAAATAAATTAAATGCCTTAACGCATGGCAAACAGCAAACTAATACACCAATTGACACAGCAATCACATAAAAAAAAAAAGAATCAATTGCTAACTCACTGAAACCAATTTCCGTTCTTCAGCCACAGTCAATACACATTAATTCACCCTGCGACCAACGACACTCAAATGAACCTAATACACCACATAACACATGGACCATACACACACCACCAGACGGCACTACCAACTGCAAGAAGGCGACCTCTACAAACACAACAGACTCAAACTAAACTCCGTGCTGTAACACAACAAGACGACATGTACAAACACAACCAACTCATAAACTAAACTCAGCACCGTCGTGACGTCACCCACCAAAAGACCCTTACGTTTTGGGTCGAAGCCGACGGATGGGATTGGACGCCTCCGTTGACTCGCATTTCCTACGATATACTACTGTATTGCTGTGATTCACAGGTACTTACAGTACATATTAATTTCTCCCCACTGAAAACCCCATTTTCTTGTGGGTTTGTTGTTAGTTTATATATTTACTAGCTGACAAACCTGGCATTGCCTGGACATTCATTTTGCCAGTTTTCAAGTAGAAATGAAAACAAAATAAAAACTGTGTTTGTTGTCAAGTATTGAAAAAATTTCATGTCCCTGTAGTCATCTGAAAACCTTTGAATATAAGACAGTCATACAAAGAAATACATGCATGATGCATAAGTACAGTAGTCAGATAAAAAACATGATGCCAGGAAGTTTTTGTACACTGGGTGCAGCTGCTTGGCTTGTGTCCAGCAGGATTTTCTAAATGTCTCTATGGCAACACCTCTTCGTAGCTCTATAGACAGCTTTCACCATCAGCCTTTTGAGAGCTGTCAAAAGTGCGGCCAGGTGCCAGGCATTTCCTTTAGTTGGCTGAACTTAGTAGCATCTTGCTAGTAAAGAATAAATGTAGTACAACTTCATGCATAATGCAGCAATTCGTCACACACTTCAGTGTTTATGACATCGTGTCTCCTGAACTATGAGAGGTAGGTGGTTTTTACTTCCACATTTATTGTTGCACAACTGCAAGGGATATGTGTACCAATTTTGGTTGAAATTGGTCCAGTGGTTCAAGAGGTACGCGAAAAACATATGTGTACGCGCATCACACACATAGTTGTGTAATCCCCACTGTGCTTTTGACTTTATATGCAGTTTATGTGGCAGATAAAATGTGATTATCACTATTAGTTTCTGCAGTTGAAAATATTTTAACTTTGTGCACCTTGATCTGTTGTATGGGGATTTGCACAATACTAAAAGATTTCCTGCTGTGCACGTATGATTTTTAATTTGCAAACTATTTTTATGTAACCCTGATCTGGCTTGTTAGAAATGGAACATGATATCATTACTGTAACTAATTATGAAATTAAACATGTCCTTCGCTACTTTCATCTCTGAAATGCGCTATAATTTACTCTTATTATACATACCGAAGTTACAGTATGCTATGTTCGCTAAATGTAAAAGCTGCAGTAGCTTTTTTTAATATATGAAGACTATCGGTTGCCACGACTAACACGAGAGCATGAGACTAAAAATGAGATTTGGTTTTTGTATTATTTGCCAGAAGAGGTTTCATCACAGCAGTCTTTGATATCGCACAAGTAAAATTTTATTGCACTGATTTACTTAAATTATTTATGTCACTAATATTGTAATAGCAGTTGCCCATGTCCACCTGAAAATGACATAATAAAATCCTCCATTCACCTCTGAGGTCCCCGGGAAGCTGAAAGAAATAATTTTAATGTACCATTTCCTGCCCATTTAATTGCGGGAAAACAGCTTTCATTCAATTTAATTTGAATCTGCTGCGGCAGTGGCTCCCGCGATTGTTGCACAGCTCTGCGTCATGAAAAATTCTAAATATTCTGAAAACGGCTAAAAATGTGGAATGAAATACTGGGAAAGCTAGCAATGCATCATTACAAGTATTTTGAACAATTTCTATATTCAAAAATCAACATAAATTTAAAGTACACACCTTTTTCATTCATCAGCCTCCTATGGCGTCTTTCTCGAACAAGGAACAAAATAAAGCTAACCGAGCATTCAATTGAGCATTACAGGCTCGTACAACTTTAACGCCTACAAGAAGATAGAGAGAGTAATGTTTTCACCTCCACTATTTATAGGCAATGTTTGCTTTGATTTCTACACTCGCCAACCATAGACGTTATTTGCAAAATATAGATAGGCCTACATAATTATTGCAGAAACATAAAAATGAAAAAAGATTTTTTTTCAGAAATGAAATAATAATAATACAGATAAATGTTTCTTTTTTTTCACATATATTACAATGATTTTGTGAATGTCTTGCCAGGAGACGTCACAAAACAAACACACACACACACACACAACAGACATTTTTATAATATGTGTATCTTATTAAGAATTAAGTCCCGTGGAAACGTTTACAAATATTGGTCGCTATTTTCAAATCTTGTGCATTTTGCTTCTTCACGTCCGATACGACATTTTTCATCAAAGCTGATTTTTTTTTTTACAAATATTGGTCGCTATTTTCAAATCTTGTGCGTTTTGCTTCTTCAGGTCCGATACGACGTTTTTCATCAAAGCTGATTTTGTCGGCTCAATTGAGCAGAAAAAAGCAGAGGTTCTGTTTGCAGGATATATATGTAAACACTTTTTCTATTGTGATTGTTCAGATTTTGAAGCTTGAAATTAAGCTGATATTGTCATTTTATGTGATAATTTCAGAGCCTTTCTAATGGTCTTCCAAATCTCAGATGCTCGCAGAACGGGCTCTAGCAAAATGAATTGGGCAAGCTGTGTATTTAACACAGATTGTTTCTGGGTGGTGGCAGTAAGGTTCATTAATAAGTTCCAGATGAATCAAGTGCCACATCTGCTGTGTTACTTAAGTAAAAAGTTTCATTCGTTGCTCATTAACTTGTGCAGTTGTATAATTGTCATCATCATCTCCTTTATTATACGTCCCCCAGGAGTTTGGCGCCTGCACATACTTCAGTTGTTGCCCACAAGTCAGTGATCGACAATAGCTGAGTAATTTGTTTTCTTAAGGTTGTTGTGATTTTGGTGTTGTTTATACCTTTTAAATTACAATTTTTGCAGTGTCTACATCTGACAGTGCCATTATCACAATATCTGGCTTACATCAGGTTTTGGGGGACCATCTTCGTCTTAAATGCAGCGCAACAGACAATTCAGCCTTGTTTTAGGACTCAGTGTATTATAAGTCACATTTTTCAAGTATTCTACCAACCTATTTGGTGGTTGTGTGTGAGAGGTATGCTAGCTCAGCAGCCCACTTTTAGGTTTATGAACCTCTTTTAAACACTCCACCAAAGGCCTTAGAACTTTGAAAAGTGCTCCACCCGTGGGTTTGACTTTTCCGTCCATCACTTGTAAACCCTTATCAGTTCTGATACCATTTCTATCATTGTGTTAATACTAAAAATTAGTATGGACTGATGCAAGTTAATTCTCAAAGGGAGTTCCAGCTTCAGCAAAAATCCCATGCTTGCAGTGGACTTGGTTGACTTGACATGTTGACACAAAATAAACTGATAGAGTTTTTAGATAAGCTGTATAAAAATGTACATTCCCATCATGTTTGAAATTTGTAACTTTTGATCAACATGGTGTAATACAATTTCTCTTGCCATCAAAATACATTTTGGAGTTATGAAATAGCAATATGCTGTAAACTGAACAGAAATTCATTTTGTGTATGAAATTTTGTATGAACCTATCTTGCATAATGTTGCCCATAGCTCAAAACAGAGAAAAGTAAAATTGAGGCTGCTTCTAGAGAAACACAGCTATTTCTAAATAGTGTTAAATGTGGAATGGATTTTTATTTGCAAAAAAATTTTGAAATATTTTTATGTGGGAAAAATATGCTTAAAAATGCACAGTGGTGGGTGGAAACAGTCACTGTTACAGTGAACTACGAAAACTTCCTCCAAGATTTCCATCATAAACCGATATTGATTGTCTCGAAAAAACACATAATGCTGAGAGAAGGACCTTCCAACATCATATGATAACAGTCTTGCATATTTCATCAAAAGGATGTCACTGGCACACACATTTTCAATTTCACTGCCATCTACTTCCCCTTAGAAAGTCTTGCACAATTTGACACATAGTGTGAAATCCATTTTTCCTCTTTTTTAATGCACTTTTAAGTTTCATTTGATAGCTTCCACTTTTGGACCTTTGAGTGAATTAATTTTTTTCTCAATGTCCTGTACTTCATTAAATCCCTGAAATTAAAAAGTCGGTTGATGTTTCTAATTTATTGGTAGAGAGAAACAAACAAAAATCAAATTAGCAGGTATGTAAGACAATTCATTTTTTAGCCTTCTGTTGTTAATTTCTGAAGAATTGCAACTGAAGGAGCATCATCCTTATTTAATTCATCAATCACTGATTTAAAATTTTCAAAATTGTTTGCTTCATACACTGCTGCTTTCAACCAAGCCCCCCAACTGGTAACTATGGTTGTAGGTGGAAGTGCAAGATCTGGACTTTTGGTTCTGAACAAATCAATTCTTGTTGGCATTTTCATTAACACCATCTTGCCATTTAAGATAAATTTGTCCACTTTAGGAAATAATGTTCCTATCTGCTCACATACTCTATGTGAACCAGGACATGTACAAGTCATATCGTGTGGAAAGCTTACAGACAGGACTTTGGTTACCTTCTTCATGTGCAGAGCAGCATTTGTATGTAAGGGCAAAACACTATCAAACTTAACCCCATTTGGCCACAACAACTGCAGAGATTCATTAAATAAGCAAGCCATTGTGACATGATTCAGTGCCAGTATTTTTTTACATGCTAAAAGAAAACACTGCTGAAAACTATTTTGTCGTTTCCAGGCGTGCCTACCACAACATTTCCCACTTTCCTACTTTGAGTCTGATGATTCATCACTGCTTACCCAAATTATTTTCACATTGTGCACGGATGTTTCATGGAATTTCTTCATAGCATGTAGTCATATACAATTTTCATAATGTTGATTCTTCCGGTGTTTCGAAAATTTTGTAATTATTAAGAAAATTTCTGAATGCTAGACTTGTAAATTTATATAAAAGAGTATCACATGTAAGGAAAGTGTTGCATAAATCTGCATAATGTTTGGAACTAGGGGATATGTGGAAAGGAAGCTGCTTCACCTAAAACGACGTCCCTAGAAGATATATGTGAAGTGGTCATTCTGTTTTAACTATGACCGAGCAAGGTGGCGCTGTGCTTAGCACACTGAACTCACATTCGGGAGGATGGTGGTTCAAACCTGTGTGCAGCCATCCTGATTTAGGTTTTCTGTGATTTCCCTAAATCGCTTCAGGCAAATGCCAGGATGGTTCCTTTGAAAGGGCACAGTCGACTTCCTTCCCCATGCTTCCCTAATCCGATGGGACCGCTGACCTCACTGTTTGGTCCCCTTCCCCAAATTAACCAGCTAACCTATCCTAACTACTTGCTAAATGCTGAAAGACTTGAGATCATTTGGCTGCATTTACTGATTTCTCACATTTTTGGCAGAATAGAATTCTTCCATCAGTTGCAAAGATGCCATTAGATTCAGCAACCTATTGATGTATAAGGGTGTGAATACTTGACTTTACTTTTGTATTGTATCACCAATCATTTCATTTAACATACCGTGCTATAATAATTGCTCTGTTTTGAACAAGATAAGGACAGTGACTGAAGAATTGTGCACATTGTCTCAGTCATCCACGTTGTAAATAAGGGATTCCCCCAGTTAGCTAGGAACCACGTGTAGTGGAGGTCACTCACTACACAATACATTTATAAATGAAGTTCATTCAAAATATGTTCTCATAATATGACAGTGCACAAATTTTTGTTAAAGTTCAAAATTATAACAAATAAAAACGATAATTTGTTTCCAGAAAAATTATTTAAAATATTTATTTACATAAAATATTACAAAAATATGTATTTTATGTGAAATAGAATTTAGTATACAACTGAAGTGTGTTGTGTCGGGAATTTCTGTCTTAGTTACAGTTTTTGATCTAAAGAAAAAATATTTATTTACATAAAAATCCATTCCCTATTTTGCATGAGTTGCTTTAATTTCAGCCTTTCTGGGGTGCGATGTCAAAATGGCCTAAATATCAGGGAAATATTTCCTGGAGCAGATTTTGCTTCCAGTTATCTTGAGAATTGTCCACTCCCGAAAGCTAAATCGTGAAAATCCCATGAAGAAACTTAACAGAGAATGATCTGCAAAAAGCCGTGCTTTTTGTGACAATTACTTCAGGAAGTAATTTTGTTATTATGAAATGTTTCAATGACTGAGTACCCCCTGTACGATGGGACTGAGTGCCCCCTGTACAATGAATACCATATTCTGTGACAATTACTACAGGAAGTAATTTTGTTATTATGAAATGTTTAAATGACAAAGTGCCCCCAGTACAATGAATGCCATATCAAAAATTGTATATCTTGTACTTTCCAAACTGGTGAACTAGTGTACCAACTCTTAGCTATATTATAATTGGATTGATGAAAGCAGTCTACTCACCTTAAGTGGCACCAGGATAATAAACACATAAAGGTTAAATAAATGTGCAAGCTTTTAGAGCTGGTGGCTCCTTCTGGCAGAAAGGTTGAAGTGGAAGGAAGAGGGATTAAGGAAAAGGACTGCAGAGATGGAGACCTTATAGGTTTCCAGACCTCATCCGATGCAGTCCTCAACAATCAGTCTTTCTTATCATTGTATGTGATAAGTCTCTTCGGACCCGGGGTTGGGTGTGACTTTTTCCAAACTCTCCCCATTTCCTGAACACCCAGTCTGTGCGGCTCCCCCAGTCGGAGGTTCGCGTCCTCCCTCGGGCATGGGTGTGTGTGTTGTTTTTAGCATAAGTTAGTTTAAGTAGTGTGTAAGTCTAGGGACCGATGATGGCGCGCGCACACACACACACACACACACACACACACACACACACACACACACACACACACTTAAATACTGCCAGTCCTTTTGCTTCATCCCTCTTCCTTCCCCATCAATCTTTCTGCCAAAAGGATGAGCCACAGGCCCTGAAAGCTTGCATTTCTTTAACCTTTATATGTAAATTCTGCTGCTGCTCAGTAAGCAGATTTTTTTTATCTATCCAGTTATATTTTCAAAAATTGATTATTTTCATTGACACATCAGCATTGGTATGTAGCTTAAATAGTCAGTGTAAGATGTCACTTGAAAAACAACAAAAACTTCTGCATCCTCATTGTACAATTTTGAAAGTTTTGACTTATGGGGATGCTAAAGGTCAGGCACTGCATTTTGAGAGCTAAGAACTTTTGGAATATCTGCAAAATATACAGGTATTTACAAAATTTGAAGAGAATCTGAGATAGTAAGATGGAGATCACTGGACTATTTGGCATTGATATTTTGATGACTTTTTTATTTTTTTTATTATTAAAAATGCAGATATGTAAGTTTTAATGTCAGAGGTTAAAATGTTTGTGTTGTTGATATTTATTTCATCTGCACTGCAGTAATTATAATTGGTACTTGGTACTGTGTGTGATGCAGTGTAAATAAATTAAAGGTTTCCTTGCAGAGCATGCTGTTTACATATGTGTAGATAATTGCAAACTCTATACTCTTGAAGTGTAACAGAAAGAATCATACAATCATAGAACAACAGAATAACAGCGATGTTAACTACATGTAGAAATGTTAACTTACAAGGAGAAGCCACAACGTTCAGATCATGGATTTACTTCAAACTTTTTAAACTTCTAGTAGTCCATTGTGACAACATAATGTGCAAGTAATAATGCATACTACATAGGCAATTTTGAGAAAATCACAAGAGAAGTTTTATGTGTCAGTGATGTACTGTTGTGTTGTGACTTTGAGCACGAGATGGCGGTGGCCTTGTGGTAAGGATTCAAGCTTCATAATTGGTAGATTGCTGGATCGAGTTCTCTTCATCGGTCCCCCACACAACACTACCGGCATTGTTTCATATGTATTATGTTCGAAAGCTATGTTGTTGTTGTTGTGGTCTTCAGGCCTGAGACTTGTTTGATGCAGCTCTCCATGATACTCTATCCTGTGCAAGCTTCTTCATCTCCCAGTACCTACTGCAACCTACGTCCTTCTGAATCTGTTTTTTGTGTTCATCTCTTGGACTCCCTCTACTATTTTTACCCTCCACATTGCCCTCCAACACTAAATTGGAGATCCCTTGATACCTGAGAACATGTCCTACCAACCGATCCCTTCTTCTAGTCAAGTAGTGCCACAAACTCCTCTTCTCCCCAATTCTATTCAATACCTCCTCATTAGTTATGTGATCTACCCATCTAATCTTCAGCATTCTTCTGTAGCACCACATTTCGAAAGCTTCTATTCTCTTCTTGTCCAAACTATTTATCGTCCATGTTTCACTTCCAAACATGGCTACGCTCTATACAAATACTTTCAGAAACGACTTCCTGACACTTAAATCTATACTCGATGTTAACAAATTTCTTTTCTTCAGAAACACTTTCCTTGCCATTGCCAGTCTACATTTTATATCCTACTTCGACCATCATCAGTTATTTTGCTCCCCAAATAGCAAAACTCCTTTATTACTTTAAATGGCTTATTTCCTAATCTAATTCCCTGAGCATCACCCAACTTAATTTGACCACATTCCATTATCCTCGTTTTGCTTTTGTTGATGTTCATCTTATATCCTCCTTTCAAGACATTGTCCATTCTATTCAACTGCTCTTCCAAGGCCTTTGCTGTCTCTGACAGAACTAAAATGTCATCGGCGAACCTCAAAGTTTTTATTCCTTCTCCGTGGATTTTAATACCTACTCCGGATTTTTGTTTTGTTTCCTTTACTGCTTGCTCAATATACAGATTGAATAATATCGGGGAGAGGCTACAACCCTGTCTCACTCCCTTCCCAACCACTGCTTCCCTTTCATGTCCCTTGACTCTTATAACTGCCATTTGGTCTCTGTACAAATTGTAAATAGCCTTTTGCTCCCTGTATTTTACCCCTGCCACCTTCAGAATTTGAGAGAGTATTCCAGTCAACATTGTCAAAAGCTTTCTCTAAGTCTACAAATGCTAGAAATGTTGGTTTGCCTTTCCTTAATCTAGCTTCTAAGGTACAGTATTGCCTCGCGTGTTCCAGTATTTCTACAGAATCCAAACAGATCTTCCCCGAGGTCGGCTTCTGCTAGTTTTTCCATTCATCTGTAAAGAATTTGCGTTAGTATTTTGCAGCTGTGACTTATTAAACTGATAGTTCGGCAATTTTCACATCTGTCAACACATGCTTTCTTTGGGATTGGAATTATTATATTCTTCTTGAAGTCTGAATGTATTTCCCCTCTCTCATACATCTTGCTCGCCAGATGGTAGAGTTTTGTCAGGACTGGCTCTCCCAAGGCCATCAGTAGTTCTAATGGAATGTTGTCTACTCCCGGGGCCTTGTTTCGACTCAGGTCTTTCAGTGCTCTACAAACTCTTCACACAGTATCGTATCTCCCATTTCATTCTCATCTACATCCTCTTCCATTTCCATAATATTGTCTTCAAGTACATCACCCTTGTATAGACCCTCTATGTACTGCTTCAGCCTTTCTGCTTTCCCTTCTTTGCTTAGAACTGGATTTCCATCTGAGCTCTTGATATTCATACAAGTGGTTCTCTTTTCTTCAATGGTCTCTTTAATTTTCCTGTAGGCAGTATCTATCTTACCCCTAGTGAGATAAGCCTCTACATCCTTACATTTGTTGTCCTCTAGCCATCCCTGCTTAGCCATTTTGCGCTTCCTGTCAATCTCATTTTTGAGACATTTGTATTCCTTTTTGCCTGCTTCATTTACTGCATTTTTATATTTTCTCCTTTCATCAATTAAATTCAATACTTCTTCTGTTACCCAAGGATTTCTATTAGCCCTCGTCTTTTTACCTACCTGATCCTCTGCTGCCTTCACTACTACATCCTTTACCGAGCGAGGTGGCGCAGTGGTTAGCACACTGAACTTGCATTCGGGAGGACGACGGTTCAATCCCGCGTCCAGCCATCCTGATTTAGGTTTTCCGTGATTTCCCTAAATCACTCCAGGCAAATGCCAGGATGGTTCCTCTGAAAGGGCACGGCCGACTTCCTTCCCTAATCTGATGAGACCGATGACCTCGCTGTTTGGTCTCTTTCCCCAAAACCAACCAACCTCCTGCCACCGAACTTCACTAATTCCCACTATATCTAACTTTAACCTATCCATTTCCCTTTTTAAATTTTCTTACCTACCTGCCCGATTAAGTGATCTGACATTCCACACTCAGATCCGTAGAAAGCCAGTAGTTCGAAAACTAATATGGTGGAAAAGATGCATGCATATGTATGAGCCTATATTGAATTTTTAATTTTATTTGGTTGTTTGCACATTTTTATTATCAAAATGTCTATTCATGCAGTCAAATATGTTACCAAGAACTGCTTTGCACCTGGACACTTGAATCTCCAGACACTGTTTTCATGGACAAGGGACAGGCTTCAAAAACCCAACTCAAACATTAATAAATAAAAGTCTAAGTAATTATATTCCATAATACAATGAGTTATGTTATACCAGAATATGAGGGTAATTTACGATTAATCGTCAGATGTGCTTTCAATATTACAAGCTGCAGGATGATATTTTCACAGACATGGGCAACATAAATTAAAATGACAACTACTACATCGAATGAATGCATTTCCTCGCGTGCATAACGAACTTCAGAGTTGGTAAGGAACAACAAAGTTCATCAACATTTTGAAAAATTTCTTTTACTTCTTTTTATTGGAAGCAAAACATGTGTAAAGCACATTTACGTACATATCAGTGCCGAAAATCGGTGATGTCTGATTCAGTGTATCGCAATAGCTTCTTCACGAGAAGCACTTTCTTGTTCATTGTCAGTCAGAAATGAACATGTTTGAAGGTACTTGATAAATTTTTTAACTTGGCTGTAGAAATAAGTCACGTAATACTTGCTGTAATAATAAAAAATGTTGGTGGTGGTGGTGGTGGTGGTGTGGTTTTCAGTCCGAAGACTGGTTTGATGCAGCTCTCCATGCTACTCTATCCTTTGCAAGCCTCTTCATCTTCAAGTTATTACTTCAACCTACATCCTTCTGAAACTTGTGTACTGTGTTCATCCTTTGCTCTAACCTCCACGATTTTTCCCTCCAGTACTAAACTGGTGACCCCTCGATGTCTCGGTATGTCTCCTACCAACTGATCCCTTCCATTAGTCAGGTTGTGCCACAAATTTCTTTTCTCCCCGATTCTGTTCAGTACCTCCTAATTAGTTACATGATCTACTCATCTAATCTTCAGCATTCTTCTCTAGCACCACATTTCAAGAGCTTCTATTCTATTCTCGAATAAACTATTTATCGTCCACGTTTCACTTCCGTGCGTGGATACAATCCACTTCCATACGTGGCTACACTCCATACAAATACTTTCAGACAAGACTTCACGACACTTAAATCTATATTTGAGGTTAGCAAGTTTCTCTTTTTCAGAAAACCTTTTCTTTTCACTGCCAGCCTACCTTTTATATCCTCTCTATTTACACCACCATCAGTTATTTTGCCTCCCAAGTAGCAAAACTCATCAAGTACTTTAAGTGTTTCATTTCCTGATTTAATTCCCTCAGCGTCACCTGATTTAATTTGTCTACATTCCATTACACAGTGAAATAATGTTGTAAATTCAATAAAAGTACATGCAAACATACATGTGTTACCTTTCAAATGTAATTTGTAAAAAATAATATTACTAGTGTTGCAGGAATATAAATGAAAAAAAGAATAGTAGGAGTCAATCAAGCAATCTAATAATTATGAAGCTTGAATGCAAACCACATGACTACTGCCAACTCGTGCTCAGTGTCACAATACACCAGTACATCATAGATGTGTAAAACTTCTCTTGTGATTTTCTCTAAATCAACTTGTTCTAATGGACTACTGAAAGTGCATGAAGTTTGAAGTAAATCAGTGATGCGAATGTTGTGGCATTCCCTTTTTAGTACTTTTCTTTCTTCTCTTTTTAAAACTGTGATAGCAGTTTTATCTTACTCAGTTATGGCCTAAAAATTCGATGAGAGAATGTGTGCCATGTTTACTCGTGGATAAAGATTAAGAAATTTTTTTTAACAAAACAAGAGCAACATACACTATACTTTACAGTGGAACTTTCAATTGAGTTCCTGTAAATCCTCTTACAGTTGTTTATGTCACTCTTTTAACTGTTGAATTACATTAGTACTCCAGTTTCTGTATTTTATAAATTGATATGTGTGTGGTACTCAACTCTTGCATAGTTGAATTCTTGGATTTGAACTCTCTTGATGTTTTAATTATGCGAGAAGAACCTGTAAATAGTACACCCCGTTGCTATTCGTGCATTATCTTAAACTCTTATTACCCTTTGTGTTGTTAACTCCCTAGATAAAAAACTTCTTTGGAAACCTCAATTTTTTTGCTAATTTTTATTTAGTGCCGTCTGTTTGATAACACCATTCATTTCTGATATTTGTGTTATTGCTGGTACTACTGCCATTATCGTCAAAGAACTGTCATCCATACTGGTAAATTAGATTGCATTTTGTTCCAGATAAGTTGGCTTCACTCCTCGATGAAAAGAAAGCAGCAAAATTTGCGGAAAAGCTGTTTGATTTGGCTGAAGACATAAAATCTGCGCAACGAAATAGCAGGAAACGCCATCATGAAAATGATGCAAGGCAAGAAGATAGTTCCAAAAAGGCAAAAACCAAATTCACTGAGGCTGAGGCTCCAACAATTCCAGCAGCTGCTCAGCCAAGCCCTGGACAGCTTACAGCCATTCAGGTGAGTTCATCTTTTATACATTAAACTCTACAGATCTGTATTTGTCTTTCAATGTAGACTTATCATGACAGTTAAAAAATGAAACATCGCATTTTGGGGAAAATGCACAGGATGTATCCTGCCAAAAATTGGCAAATTCAAATAAGGAGCTACCTCATGTTTACTTACCATCCTTTGATGTATTGTGTGAATGTAACTTTGCGTAAATAGTAGAAGAAAAACATAAAAGGACTACTAAAGAATACAGTTGATGTTTTCTTTGTAGTAGAAGAGCTCAATATCAGTAAATGCTATGAAGGCTTTACAGCTTGGGGGCAATAAGAGTGGAAACCGGAACTATGGGAATGTTGGCTCCGCAAAAGAGTTAATCCTTGCTAAGATCAGGGTTGTTTGACTCCTTCCATATTGCATTACACTTTGTCTTTCAACAGTGCAGAAAAATTCTTTTTACTGTTTGTATTAGAGTCCAAGTACCGATTCTGAACAGCTACAGTGGCACACTGCTCTGTTCCTTCCATGAGGAAGGAACTATTAATTCCAGAACCAGATAATGTGCCACTTTTACCACACATTTAGCTTTCTGAAGATAAGTTCTGACCAGGAATTCTGTCTCATGATTCACTATTTTTCTCGACTGAATTTTCCCTTGCTAAAATTGTGGGCCGAGTTGCCTTTGGCTGATCTGTTGTGTGCTGCAATTTTCAATTTTTTGCCATTGTTTGTAGCGTGTCTTTACAAGTAGTAGATTCAGCGAAAAGAGGAAAGATGCTAACTTGACTATCAGCTGCCTTCTAGTACGTGGTTTAAGATTTAATTACACAGATTACCTGTAGTGCCACCTCTTCTTCCTTGGTAAATGTAATTCGTCCCGGTTAGTGTATTCTTCGTAGATTCTCCTTTTACAGTTCACTCAACAGGCACCTGATCTTCACTGCAGCTTAACCAGGTAGCTTCCTCCCGATTTCATTTAACATTTAAAAAAAGAAATTGAGTACGAGGTCGTAAAATAATGTTTTAAATAGGACAGGTTTCCAGATTACAGAAAACTCACTGGGCTACATAAAATTTGTCAGGTATCATGCACAAAAGTGTAAATTTGTAATCATGCACAGATTTATGTACTCTCCTGCTCAGTAGTTGTTCATAAACTGTATATTGTACAATAAAACACTTGACTATTAAATCAAATGATAAATAATATTGCATTTCTGCATGTATACTCTAACTTCAATTCGTTTATTGTTGTATTACATACATATTATTTCTGTATTTATTTGCTTTTTTTCCACATGTCACAGAAATATAACATTTTTGAATGTCCTGTTCAAAGTTACTTTTTCTACACAATTTTTTGTATTATACAATAATTCAAACAGCTTGGGAGAATTTGTAGGTGCTGCAGTCTGCACAACATTGTTTATGCATTTATCAGTTTCTAGTGGTATTAATTCTTCCACGAACATCATTTTGCTCCTCTTCTACTTCCTTTGTTTCTTCCTGGTCATATTCTGTGTTGTAGATTTCTATTAAATCTGTTTCTGAAGAAAAAGCAGTGTGAGTTGACAGATAGTCACCACTTCAAATATAGTCATCTACACTACATGAAATGTTTCACGTTTTAATTGATTCAGGATTGCTTCTGCATTTTCTTGAGCTTCAATGACCTACAAACCCTGCTTACTTGAAGCTGTTTTAACAGTTTTGAGCTTTTTCCCCTTACTGCATCCAGGACAGAAACTAACCTGCAGGATCAAATGCACTTTCGATTTCAACATTAAGAATAAGAGGCTACATCAATAATTACCTATAATTGGACGTGAGAGTGTAAATAACACCTTGGTCCATGGGCTGTGTTGATCCTGCAGTCTCAGTGAATCAAGACACAAAAGAATTAAAGACTTAGTTGCCAGTGGGCATTGATTGATATCATTAGGGAAAGTTGAAAATTTATGCTGGACCAGGATTTGAACTCGGGTCTCTTGCTTCTTGGCAGGTGTGCTGACAACTACTCCATCTGGACTTAGTGGTCAACACAACTGCATGGAGTAACCTAACTTGCCTCCTGTCAGACGCAAATTCTTAACTTGTCCACTACATCACTAGTGTGTGGATAAGTTGAGACTGTAGATCTGACAGGAGACATACTTGCGTAGTCCATGCAGTTGTGTTGACCACTTTGTCCGGATGGCATAGTGGTCAGCGCATCTGCCTAGTAAGCAGGAGATCTGATTCGAATCCCAGTTTGGCGCCGTCACATCCAAATGTCCCACAAATCTGGATATTACATGATTTGACCAACTGGTCAAATTGAGCCCCACAGTGAGGCCATTTCAAGTTTTGTCAAGTGATGATAGCATTCTGTCACATGAGTACACAGCATATCTGTGTTTTATCACAGTGATCACTCAACATGTGATGCTGTTTTCACCACTTACATACCCTATTAGGCCTGGCAACAACACTGATGCACCCTTATGGCCCATTTACCTGTTGCAGTGAATTGCAAGTCTTAATAATCATTTACATACCCGCTGATGCATAAGTGAATGAAGTTACATTCGACCATGTCGTCTGTGTGCTTCACCTTTTTTGTCAGACAGAACATACATACGGTAATCAGCAGCTAAGGACTAATGACAGTTGTCTATCTGAAGCCAGTAAAAAACATTTGGCAACATCTCTTTTTCAAGTCACACTCCACCAACTCAAGAGCACCAGATCTTGCTATGCCAACAGAGTTGCCATGCTTTGTTAGTTATTGTTGGTCTTGGATTCTACAGCCATTACATCCCACATTACTAGTTGTTACCATCTGTAATATCAGTTCCACTTGTTTTAATAATATGGTTTTCACTGTTTGATTCTCTGTGTGTAAGTTGAAAAGCCTGAGGAGTAAAGCTAACCACTCAATAAACAAGATTGAACTTACAGCATGTGCAGATTTATTTTTTTACATTAAAAATCTATTTTGTGCCCTTTGTATGTCACAACTGCTATAGTGATACCGAAAGGTAGAAACATACAGTGAAGAGAACCTAAGTACTAACAGCATCATTCAGATTTAGAATTGTTGTGGATGATAGTTGGGGACAAAACTAGATAGGTTCAGTTCTGGTAAAAATGTGTATGAATAAACAAATCCTAATGATATGGGGACTGGTTTGAAAACAGAAGTGATTTCTCAAAATAATGTCCACCTGTGTTGTAGTTGTCTCATGATTCTGCAAGTTTCATTTAAACCTGTGCATGGATTTCTGCATCCTGAGTTCCTGCAGTTCTATAGGAAAACAAGCCATATAAAATTCCTGGATTATTTCTGAAACTGAGTGGTGATTGCAAATCAGTAACATCAGTACTGATGCACACGGAGAAAATGTAAATTACATAGAGTAAACTTTGCACTTTTTCTCCTTAGGTTCATTACTGTAACATTAAGGTGTAATGTATCAAGTCACCAGATTTCCTAGTGTATTGAGTGACAGTAGTTAGATTTTGTAAATAGTGCACCAAGTGGCACAATGGAAGAACAGTGTTAAAATATCCATCTGGATATTGTGATGTAGACTTTCCATGAGGATTCTGACCCAGATTCCTACCTTTTTGTCAGTTTGGAAGGATAGGGGTGGACCCTGTAACAAACTGAATCTTTGAATCTGTCTGTCTTATGAATGTAAGTAGTGTTAAGTAATTTGTAGCACATTGCCCATGAAAGATGTGTGTACGTAATAATATTCGTTGCTTTTGGTACTGCAAGTGGGATAAGAGGAAATTTTCAAGATTTCAGGGAGTACCATTATTATTGTGTGTTTCTGTTATCTGTTTTGGGAGTTGTGCCTACAGAAGGCTATTATTATATTTAGCAGAGTAAGTGTACAATAACTTATTTCAAACACATCAGCTAAGGAAGATTACCTAATAGAAATGTGCTTCCGAGACAGTTCATGAGACATTCGTTTCACTGACCAACAGTTTTATGTTTTAATAAAGCCAGTATATTTTTTGGAAAATATGACATACATGGATTTATACCATAATATAAGTAACAACTCATGTCTTCCTGTGACCTTAATGTCAGAGGTAAAAAAATTAATATCCAGTTTCACAAATAAGGAAAGCTAAATTTTATGTTATTCCTCCATGCAATTAACAGAAAATAGATGAGTATATTTTTAGAGACTTGGATAATGACAGAGGCACAGGAAGACTGGAAAAAAAAAAAAAAAAAAAAAAAAAAACAAGGCTGATTATCTCTATTCCAGAGTTCTTCATCGATATACTAGAGACTCATCCCAGCTTCGCATAGTACTAAGTATCTTTGGCCATATGACTCATTTGGCGTAGTGGTAACAAATTATATACAAACATCTCTCTCATTAATCAGACTACCTGTTGGTGAAAACTGTATCAAAATCCTAACAGTAATTTCTTAAATGAGCCTTTACATACAGGAAGAAAAAGACAGCAGGGAACTTTAAATTTTACATATGTATAGATGTGTAGCTATCAGAGTTAAGAACTTGGTGGATAGAATGAGGAACTTGCATTGCTATGCAAATGATATACTGATGTAAGCTAATAGAAATGGCCCCTGAAGAATGTTCTGTGCATTGATATTAATGTCAAAAAATTGAATTAAGCATTGGTGCAGTTCAGTTATTTTGATGTTCACAATCATACTCGACATTAACTCGGTCTGATTTCTGGTCTGGGCCACCAGAGATGGCAGTCATGTGTGCATGAGGTTTGCTGTTTGCTTGTGTGTGTGTGTGTGTGTTTTTTTTTTAGTTCTCTGAAGGAGGCTTTTGTTGAAAGCTAAATGTATAACAATCTCTTTTTGTTGTGCTTGTCTGCAACTCAACATGTGATCTTTAATTGAGTAGCAATCATTTTTCTTATGTTGTTTATATAACAAAAAATAATACTTCTCTAAGGAAACACACGGTAACTAAACTATATAGAGATAGAAAAGGCAGTCAAGATTCTCAATTTTTGCAGCAACTTTACACACAGAGTGCTTTATAGAATGAAAAATTAGGAAATAGTGAAAGGTTTTGTGACAGCATGGTACTTTAATAAACAGAGGAAGAATGATGTTCAGAATTTAAAAAAACAAAGAAATTAGTTACGCAATCAACCATTATCTGTTCATATTGTTGGAAGAATAATTGAACACAGTTTCTGACAATTTTTGTCATGGATACGATAACTGGCTCTTATTACCAGAATAGATTTTTTCATATTTCTTTCACTTTTGTTTAGTAATCTTCAATGTGCATTCTGTTTTTTCTTTTATAGATCAAAGAGATGATGGCTAATGCTCAGAAGATGATTGAAGAGAGAAAACGTGCACTAAATGCGCTTAGAGTTGATGAAATTCCTCCAATGCGCTCTATGTATGGACGAGATGATACACAATCGATGAGAAGTTCAGCATTTTCTGCAGCTCCACCTAGCCTGTCATCTGGAATGAATCGTGGTGATCCTGATAAAGCTAGAAAGATTGCACAGTTGCAGGTGAGACCATATCACAGATTGGCAGTAACTTATTTTCGCAATGAATGACTATAGAAATAGCTTCTTTCTGTATTTACTTTTAAAAGAACATTGTGTGTACAGTAGGACGCAGAGCCAAGCATCATGCTGCAATAAGGTCCTCCTTAGATTACGTGTTACATTTCAGCCCTGTTGCGACAATGTACTTTATGACCTTCATTCCAAGTACTGTAGTGTGACATGTATTGTATTTCTCTTGAACTCAAGTCATCTGAAATATAAAATGGCTGAAGTGTTTGATTGGGTGACACACAATAGTGAAGTGTGATATAGAACTTAATAGAATGATTCGTAATCTACATTAATAAGAAGTTCTCTTAAAGCTACTTATTGATAGAGGAAATGTATAATGGTGTGCATGTTAGGAAGTAGCTGTGTGATTCATTCAGTGCAGAGAGGGGGAGGGAGGGATACTTCGTGGTGTCGCCAGTGGGCTACATGTCTCTGATCCACACCACATGTTCCCACGGTCATCAACCCTGATAACTGTCACTGCTGGGGTAGGTGCTACAGCAGCCCACTGTTTCTGTTTCTGACTCTCTGTAGTAGAATTTATACTCTTGGGAAACTCTCTCATTTCTTTACTTAATATTGCCATGTTTGCTTTATGCCACCCATAATGAGCATTTGTAGTGCCTAGGTAACTCCTCCATAAGTAAACTAACACAGAAATCAACACTAAATGTTGTACACACAGCTTGAAGAGTTTGCTACAAACACTAAACAGTAGAATGACACTATTGGCTGAAGTGTCACATAGTACATTGCTCCTGGCCTCTGTGCATTGCCTCAGAACTTACCTTTCTCTGTGAAATTCACTAAAAAATAAAGTTCGAGAGTATAAGATAAAGCAGCACATTAAACCATATGCTCATGATCACAAGAATGGATTTTCCCAAATTACTCCCAGAAAATACCAAGATGGTTTTATCAATAAAGTTGATTCATTAGGTAAGTTACATTAATTTAGGCACATTCTGTGACTGGAATGATGCCAATATATTAAACCATTTCAGGCACAAAAACACACTAATATGTCGTAATCATGCACTTTCTTGTAGATGTCATGTTGGTAAACTTATTCCTTAGCTAGGTCATTTCTGGTTACTCAGCCAAGAAAATGGGAATTATTGGAAGTGTTGGACTGTTGTATATTGCTTAACAGCATCCATGGCTGAAAAAGCTGCATCCTCGTGAATATATCCACTCACAAATCATATTGTTTGCCCTTCAGTCCGTGAACATGATAATGCTCCTTTAAATGAAGAAACACTATTGGGTGGACACACCTTTTACTGGGCATTAAAGCCTGAAAACTGTTTGTGCATAATAAACTTTTCTTCCATAATCATCTTTGCGTAATTGGTTTTCAACCCTTCCAAACTTTGTATGTGAGGTGACACACTTGCACACATTTGTGACTGGTTACATTATGAGTTTTCTGACAGCTGTGTGTGGATTTTGTATCTGATCAGAATCACTCATCACATCCTTGACATCAGCAAGTACTTTGGTCATGTTGTCTACATAATCACTTATAGCAGATTGCCATTGCAAAAAGTTGTTGTCTAGTTGGGCTTTAATATCACATATCCCATTTACCAGTTCTTTACTTAGGGTATCCTTCCTAGATGTGACATTTTCTGCAGCAGCCTGCACTTCTGTGGCTGTCCCTGTTGTCTTGTTTACGGATAAATCAGAAACATGGTCTGATAATTGTTTTACTCTTGTAGCTAATGAGTTTCGGTTTTATCGTATGTCCTTTACCTCATTAGTTAAAGTTCCAATAACTTCTGATATATGATATATGTTGGTTAACCTGGCACGAATCTGGTATTTGTTAACCGGTGTGGGACGTAGCCCAGCAATTTCATTTCACAAAACACTCACTTTTGCCGATCAGACCAATTAATTCTTGCTTAGTTGATCCTTGTTTTTCAGTCATATCCTCCTGCTTTTCTTTGAGTAAAGTAACTTGGTTAAACACTGCATTTACTGGTCCACCCATCTTCTCGATCCTGTAGAAAAGTTCAGTCAAAGGATTGTCCATTGGTTTCTGCTGACCAGGTGGTGCAATATTGTGTATAACTGGTTGAACATGAACTTCATCCCTATCTTGCATTCTGGATTGCTGTCTACTCATAACACAATAAATTCACAATAAATAAAGAAAATCCTTTTCACTCTTAATTAGAGCAATATCAGTCCCCTTCACTCCTATTAGATTTTTGTAATTCAACAATAGGGCTACAATAACGCAACAAACAAAAAATAATCAAGCAACACTTATCAGTCTGCAATGTCACAGTCACAGTTCCAGATAAAAACAAAACTTTCGCAAAATAACTTCAGTCTGCTTGAGAATTAAATTACCAAAACTACTCTGAAATGTGAATAAAGTCTCCATCCTTGGCACAAGCAAAGTGAGAAAGCGGATAAGCAGTTGCAGTCTACCACCATAATTGACAGCAGCGGAGCCCTTGTTGATCAGTCGACTCATTACTTGCTGCTCTCCTGGTCCTCCACTCATACACAGGACTGAAACATACAAAAATATAAAGGATTAACACAGTTGCATAAAAATAAGCTTAATTTACTTTGGTAAACTCTATAACAAATTTCCTTTTGGGTCCTGTCTGTCGCCACTTAAAGTATCCCTCTTATAAATAATATTACTCTCAGTAATAATTGTATAGTCTAGTGCCGAATAATAGCTACTATAACCTTTCCTGTGATACCCTTTACAAATCAGTAAATAAGTCAGCAGTCTATCAGTGCACCAGATAAATTGTAGTCTAATTGAAGTTTATTGGAAGTTTAATAATCACCAGTAATTACCCAATAACTTAAAATAAATTTTCCCATGATGAAATTAGGACTCTGAAAATGAAAAGGACTTAAAATTATGTCACTCTGTACAAGATAGATATTGTTCTTTATACATTCTATAATAAATTATGAAATACTTCATTTCATTTCAGTCATCAAAAAATAAATAATTGCACAGTAAATATCTGTGATCGGTTAGTGCACAAGACTGCTGCAGCATTGATTATATAATCTCTGGTGTATGAAATTACCATGCTTATTTTATGATACACTCTAATACAATGTAATGTATGCTCCATGTTTTTCATTCCGCTTAACATATATTGATAAATCATTAATGTTTCCTAAGGCTCAAATCCAGTCAAAGTTATCGTCAGGAGTTCTGCCAAGCCTTCCACCTCTGAGACCGGCTGTTCAGGACAAACCAACACCACTCATTCTGGATGAAGAGGGCAGAACAGTTGATGTTACTGGCAAGGAAGTTCAACTTACACACCTAGTTCCAACCCTTAAGGTAAGAATTTTGAGTGAGGAAGTATTTACGTGTATTATTAGTAAGTGCATGGATAAAAAAATCTACTCACCTAGCAGCCATTTGGTGCATAGATTTTTATGTATATCCAATTACTTGTATTTTCAAAAGTTGATCATTTTCATTGATATATTATGGTATTATTGTAACACAATACATTCATATTAAAGGGATGACTTGTTAATACGGGGGTTGAATGAAAAATAATGCCTCCGCCTTTGTTAATTGGGTTTGGATGGGAATATTTGAATAAATCAAATGCAGAAATAATCCTCAAAATGTGATCTTTAATTACTAATATTCACTTTTCCAAATAATCACCAACCAGTTGGATACACTTCTGCCAACGATGAACAAGTTTTCTGAAGCTGTCACGGAAGAAGTCGACACTCTGTTTCCGCAACCACAGTCTCACAATTCTCTCAACCTCTATATCAAAAGCATAATGGTGTCCCCGCAGATCGTCTTTCATTATCGGGAACAGATGGAAGTCAGACAGTGCTAAATCTGGACTGTATGGAGGATGCCATACGGAGGTGAGATTCAGTCTCTGAAGTTCTGCTGTGGTGGCACATGAAGTGTGTAGTCTGGCATTGTCATGCTGCAGGAAAACATTTCCCTTTTCCTTTCGGACCCTTGTTTGCCATCATTTCAGAGTTTCCAACATTGTGATGTAACGCTCTGAATTTATTATTGTTCCACGATCAAGGAAATCAACATTTTGCTTGTGACACTCAGTGGTTGCTGTCACAGACCGTCCAAGTCTTTGTCTGTCACACTGGTCATATGTTCCCACCTCAACAACTTTAAACTTACTCGCTCAATGACACACACTACTCACATCAACACAATCACTATAAACTGCTTTCATTCTCTGATGAATCTCCTTCAGGGTGACACCTTCTGCTGTCAAGAATTCAATGAGTGGATGTTGCTTAAACTGCATTGACCGACCGTCTGCACAGGGTTCCATACTTGACACTGACACAGCCATTCAGTGCTAAGGCTTCCCGCCGACTGGAGCTGTAGAGAAGAGACTATGGAACAAGCCAGTACCTGCTGCATACCAATGCTGCCAACTGTTGAATAGTTACGGAGGTGGCGGCATTACTTTTCAGTCAACCCTCGTAACTGCAATTTGTGGCATTTGTTCATGTTTGAATTAATTATTCGTATTTCTGTTATGATCATTTTAGTTTGTGCCAGTACTATCGCAACTTTTGTATTGATTGCAAGAACCAGTATTAAATGAAGAATTTAGGAATATTTCACAGTTTCTCATATGTTGCCCCTATAGGAACAAAATTAGACTAGTTACAGTGTGCACAAAGGTATTTAAACATTCTTTCTTCCCACATTCCATACGTAATTGGAAAAGGAAGAAAACCTAATATATAGTACGGCAGAAAGTACTTTGTGCTATGCACTTCACAGTGATTTGCAGAGTAAGGATGTAGATTTAGATGGTGATCATCAGAGGTGGTCAAAACTGATCTCATTGCAGTGCTTGCAATATAAAATTGTTTCATATAGGAATGGAAATAAATAAATTATGAACTATATGATAACTGTTTCTCCAGTTGACATTATGTTTCAAATGGAGACACTCAACTTTCTCTTAAATAAAAGTGAAAAACTGTGTTATGTAATTGACATTAGTACATCCTACTCTCTCAACATTATAGTGCTTGTAGAACTCTTAGTCATAACTGCAATGTACTGGGAGTCTTGTGATCTGTGCCTCTTCTATGTACCAGTAAAAGCATTTTGTGTTATACATCTTTATTATGTAAAAATAAAAGATTTTTTTTTTATTTTTACTAATTGATACATTAAAATTTTGTTATACTAAGGCTTCTTTTTAACATATGGCAGCAAATTCTGTTGTTTTTTGACATGTTCTTCCATCTAACACAACAACCACTACCACCCTTCTTCCCCCGCCCCCCCCCCCCGCAAAAAAAAAAAAAAAAAAAAAAAAAAAAAGTTAATGTTGAACACTTTTCTTTCTGTTTCAATACCCAAGTTCCTACTTGTTCATGGTTCAAGGAGGATCCAATTTTGCATTTTGTTTATTAGCTCTTCTATTAATAAATAAATCACTAACAGACTTCCCTCATAATTTCCATTCTATATTCCTATTGCTTATTTATATCTTCTTTTTCCACAGGCAAATATTAGAGCTAAAAAACGTGAGGAATTCAGGCAACAGCTACAAGACAGAGTTGTAGAAGACCTCTCTGAAACACAGTTCTTTGACCCCCGTATTGGCGCAAAACCTGCTGTTCGTGGCAAGCGTGCTTTACGTTTCCACGAGCCAGGAAAATTTCAACAGCTGGCCGACAGAATGAGGATGAAGGTAAGCTCCTTTCTTGCTGAACTGCTGTCTGGTGAAGAAAGAGTTTGTGCCAAATTTAATGGACGACATAACAATACTTGGAGGTCTAAAGAGGTATATATGACATTTATAATGGAAGTTATAGTGTAGTCGAAACTGTAGGACTAAAATGCTTCCTTTTGGTAATATCAGAAAACCAAAGGAAGAAATAGATGTAGAACACTTCCCTGTAATAACAAAGAAAAGTATGTCACTTAGAAGCTTGCATCAGGACCTCTCTCTCCCAGCTGCCAAAGAATTGATTGCTTTTTGGTTGACATTCATGATGACATAATGAAAGCAGAAAGTCTCTGTAACAGCACTGCCTAGTGATTTCACTGAATTGGCCTGTAAGAAGCTCTGTTGGCTTTTAAGTTGTCCACTTAGGTTCCTGCATAACCACACTCTCGGACATCACAGTGTATTTGAAAATAAACAGCCAAATATGTATGACAAGCAAGAATGTGAATGTTATTGGTGCTTATTCCTCTCACAACAATTTAAGCAGTGCTTTAATGTTCTTGACTTACCGCACCCTCAGAAATCTCACCATAGTCAGAGAAATGTCCAAATGTTTGTGACAAGACAGAATATAAATGCCATCACTGATCTTTCATTTGCAGCAATTTCATTTTTTGTTTTTTAGGTCACAAACTCAAAGAAACTCATTCCAGAGAGGATGAGCTCTTATGTGCTATAATATTGAATATTGCAGTACATGCTTGCATTATATTACATTATATTACTAAGAATGTCCCAGCATCTGTTACAAATATGAATAAGAAAAAAAAATAGTTTACAGAGTTTAGAGTAGGAAGCGAACATACTTCCATGAACTCCATTATCCCATGCCTCTACTCATTATGCCCCGGTGAACATTGGAAATTCAGACATTATCTGTCTTTTTACAATATTCTGAAAGCATTTACCATAAAGTGCCATTAACTGACATTAAGTATAACAACTTCTACCAAGAGTGACTCGTTTGTGATAAATCTTCAGTGCATCATTGCACTGAAATGACATATGCCATAACACACAACTTATAATATGATCAAAATGGAATACGATGAATCCATTTTGTAGTCGCATTGAATTGTACTATGACATCATGAATGTTACTCACTGAGCAAACCCACTTCTTTGGCATCCTCAAGATGCAGTATGCATCAGTATCGCATTATTATATTATCTTAGAGTTCTTTGTTAAAACAGTAAGGATGGTTTGCTCTTTCCTTTCTGTCTCTTTGTTTCTATAAATCTTCGTTTCTTCTGATTTTCCTTTATCATTTGTTAGAGGAACATTTATTTAAACTCTGTTTGTTTCCAAATATGTCTGTTTTTTTCAGTCTGATTTCTACCTTGCTTGTTAGCTGTGATGTTCCCATTTATTAATTCATACTGTGGTCTTGAATGTCAGAGTTAGTTATTTATGTCATATTGAAACTTGGTGTTGACTTACCAAGGCTGATTTAAGACCTTATGTGAAATATTTTCAGGCACAACTCGAGAGACTTCAGAATGAGATTGCACAAATTGCAAAAAAGACAGGAATTACTTCAGCTACAAAACTCGCTCTAATTGCACCCAAGACAGAGCACCAGGAAGATGAAGTACCTAATGTGGAATGGTGGGATGCAGTGATTTTGAAAGATGAAAGGTAAGTCAGGTTATAAACCAAGGCACCTGTATGTTTTACACATGTCACCTGACAAAATTTTGTGGTAGAGCTACCAGTATTATTTTAATACTTGTTTGCTCTCGGAATACTAATGTAATAGCTTGAGACAGGAGACAGATTTTTGTTTAACCTTTATATAAGTTGGACATTTTGTATTTATACTTGACATAATGGTATTGAGATAAAGGTTTGAGAGGTGACTTCAACAGATACAGGAACAATACACATGGAAGCATGCTGGTCTCTTTGGGCATGGTGTCCCCTAATTGATTTTTAATTTATTGCAAAGGAATTAAATACTGTCACTTTGTGACAGCAATTCAAACTGTTTACTCTCATAATCTCAACAAACTTTATAGTGACATATCATAAACTGTTGATACAACTGGGGAAGGGGCAAGGAGGAGCACTTTACTGCCTTGTCAAGATTTCAGCAGTCAGTGTTTGAAGAGCTCTCATAGGGAGACACACACAAAGCAATTAACTTTTATTGATTTATTTATGTTATGAAATATGGAGGATCTTTTTCGCACAATACTAACATCAAACAAGTTGACACAATAGTTAAGACACTAGACTCACTTTCAGGAGGAGAGGAATTCAAATCTATCTTTGGATATCTAGATTTATGGTTGGAGTGTCTTCCCTGAGCCAAATGGTTCCTTAAAATATCATCCAATTTCCTGTGCCATTTTTGCCCAGTCTGAACTTGTTCTATATCTCTCATAATTTTGTGTATTAAAACACCCCTGAAGAACCCTACCAAATGTCTGATTAAAATTAAAATTAAACTTTTATGCCTTCCATGTATTGTTAATTTTTTGACATGTAAAAAGTGCAGCTATGAGCTGATGAGTTTCAGATGGGCAATTAATGCAGATCCTGGCTATCAGTTTTGAATCTTTAGCCTTTAAAATGCTGAAGCAGAAAATATACCACAGTGCTTCATACAATTTGTAAAACATTGTGATGTGTTAGCTACAGTAATGATGGTCCGTTTTTCCTTGCAGGTACTTTCATGTATTTATTTTAAAATTAACTATGTAGTCCTTATATTTTGTGTGACAGTATTGGATAGTTTCACAATTGTTTGGAACTGGTTGATACACAATTTTACTACTTTTTTATTTTGTACTATCAATTTTAGTCGAATTCAGGCCACCCTTGGGCCATAAAAGTTATATTCACCTGCAGGAACTAATCATTCTTGAAAGATTCTATTTAGATATAACATTAATGTGCCCAGAACAAATTAGCCTACTGTTGTTCCAGGCATATTAATGTTCACACTGCAAGTCAGAGTACATGTTTTTTGTAACACATGTTATACCTAAATAGGACATTTGCAAAATGATAGTCATTGCAATTGTGGAATGGATAATTGAATACATCTTTTATGGGCAAGGAGGGTCTCAATTTGACCAAACCTGACCGTAAAAATAAAAACAGGAAGTACAACTGTGTATGACATGATGCAGTTCCTAACGTAGTGTTCTTTCGCTAATGTTCAATCACATAGACTGTTTGTCCCTCTTTTCATTAAATATTAGTTTTTGCATTTTTTCTTTGTATGTGTATTACTGCATCATTTTTAGGGCAAAATTGTTAAAACTAAACTAACCATTTAGAACAAAACTACATCACCAAAGGACAAGGTCTTGATTCTTTATGCTTAGGCTACGATTTTACAACTATATTTTTAAAATACATTTATCTACTTTTAGAATGAATTTCAGTGTTAATAATTGTTACCTTATTGTCATTTCTCAAACGTCTTTGATAGATAAATGTTTCAAACTTTGTTTGTTCCCTCACATGAGACGTTTTCTTCATCCTGTACGAGGGTTGCCCAGAAAGTAATGCACCACATTTTTTTTTTCTCCAATAATTCTTTATTGAACATAATGAGAATTATACACACGAAAGAATGGTGTTTGATCCATACATCCTATTTTTCCACATTATCTCCACCCTGTTCTATGGCCTTCCTCCAGCAAGAAACCAGGGCGTGTGTGCCTTGTCGGTACCAGTCCTTGTCCTGGCGGTGGAGCCAGTGCTTCACTGTGTGAACTTCCTTTGCTGATTGATAGATGCAGCACCAACTGCCAAGTCGTAATGCGCATGTCCTTGCATCAGCTTGGTGCAACATGTCAGATGTGACAGCCATGGATGGTCTCCTCAGCCTTTGCAAATCGTGGAGCTCTGCCGAACCACAGTCTGATAACCTCACCCTCCATGGCCAGCAACTAACTGTACTTTTGTCTACAGCAGATGCTCCATAGACTTTGCATAAGTGTTTGTGAATTTCTCTGCAGTGAGAAATTCAATGACGGCACAGTGTTTCTGATGTACATCACCTACAGGCATCATTTTGAAACTGTCCTGCAGCTACACTATCTGTCAGAAGTGACGGAAACTTGGCGCACTCACTCAGGAAACTTTGAATAACACATACATAACATTTTGCATTTGTAGCATTGTTTTCAGCTGAGAAAAAAAAGTGGTGTATTACTTTCTGGGCAACCTTCGTAGTACATTGGACATGGTACCCATCATGTTTGATACACACTCAGAAATGATATACGACATCTCATAGAATGTGCTCCGTACTGTGATTTGTGATGTAGTGCTCTCCAACGGCAGTTGTATGTAGTATCTTGTGTACCAATGACACATTTTGTTTCCAAAAATGGATGCGTGTAACATAGTTGCTTTAACTCTGTTAGCCATTGTTGAGGGAAAGGAGAGAAAATCGCAAAGCAGACATTCAACTTTTCGATTCTTGAGCAGCGAATTGCTGGTAGAGGAATGCTACGTATACTGCACAACAGTCTGAGAAATGTACTGATAGAAGTTATTCATTAACTAAATGTAATCTGCATCACATTTTTTGTTTTAAACTGGATATAGGTAAAGTGCCTAATGTCAGTTGCAGCATGCATAATATCAATATTCTCGGAGTTGTATTGTCTCCCACCATTCAGAAGTAACATACTGCATCAAAATAGGTTCCAAGATTGAGATTTGTTTCATAATTTCCAATGTTTTCATGTCCCGTGAGAGGTCACCTTAACACTAGTCAGGCAAGTATTTAGTCTAAACATCAATTGATGATAACAATGAGCCTGCATGATTTAAGGTACTAACCTCAAGCTAACACTTGGATTGAAATTTGTGGTGCTTTTTCTAAAGTAAAATTGGAAATTAGACTTGCAGTGTTCACTCACAAGTGGACCAATTTTTCCTTTTCATCCTCAGAAGTTGTAATCTTTTTACAGCAAGCTGTTCTTCACAACATATTCTATAGTGTAAAATGCTATTTGTTGAATAATTACACACACACACACACACACACACACACACACATGATAGAATTGTTCATATGATTATAAGCAGGACATTTAGAGATAATTAATTGACTACTTGATTGTTTTGCGAACTTGTCTGGCCTGTAGAAAGAATTTTAAAGTAGAAATGGCAGGCACTGACTTTATACACATTTCAGTCATTTTTCAGACATCCTTCTTGTGTTAAGCTATCAAAAATATTATGGCTTTGTATCTCACATTTGTTTGTGCCTTTAACTATTACTGCTAATATAATTACATACATTTAGCATGTAAAATTTATCAGGTATCTGAATTCAGTAATGTAGTTGTACCTGCAACTACCGTATTTACTCGAATCTAAGCCGCACTCGAATCTAAGCCGCACCTGAAAAATGAGACTCGAAATCAAGGGAAAAAAAAATTCCTGAATCTAAGCCGCACCTGAAATTTGAGACTCAAAATTCAAGGGGAGAGAAAAGTTTTAGACCGCACTTCCAAATCGAAACAACGTTGGTCCATTGTAATAAGAGACACAACTTAGGTCGAATGAATGACGATACGGCTACAGTGGTTTGGTTCGAGTCATAAGCTTAGCAATTAAGCTATACCAGGTAGCCATTGCTATGCGTCAGGCACTGCATCCGTAATTATACAGGTACCCTTCCTTTTTCACGTGCTTCGTCTGGTTTGAATTGATTGCTTATTTTTCTTTGATATGATAAGTGCCATTCTCTTTGTTATAGGTATTTACGTCACTCTAAGCTAAAAATGTATTACTATACTGTGTCATGCATTGTTTGTTGCATTCTGTGTTTACGGCCTGTCGCCGCTCGCGGCATGGCTTGCTTTAGTGCACACTACCGCCGCTAAAAAAAAAAGAGAGAGAGAGAGAGAGAGAGAGAGAGGAATCGTCTCATTAGCGAAACAATGGCAAGAGACTGCTATTTGTTGTTACTTACACTGCTGCTTTCTTTGATAATGATCAACAAGAACCAAATAATAGAATGCGTATGATAGAAGATGTTCTGAACGAGAATTTAGCGAAAATTTTTCTCCGTTTGAAAATCTTTGCAGGCGCCTCTTTAGTACATTACATTCTGCACAGAAATTAGTCATCTTAGATTTAAAAATCTAGTCAATTGCCGTGCATCATTTCTGACTGTATTACTATTAGGCACAAGAATAATACGAATGTAAACGTGACATGACATGATATGTATATTCTTCCGTGTTTGCTGTTGTCTCACTCTAGTTTCGTAGTTTATAGAGCAGACAGATTTTTAATGAGGTAGCAGCAAACACGAAAGAATACATGGCAAAATGTTTATATTCATATTATTCTTATGGTGAAGAGAATATTGCATGTGATTCACAATTCATAAAAGTTACTATTAGCAACCATCTCTTCTCACAGGTAAGAAAAAATTCAGAACATAGAGTTGGCCATATTGACAGTCTTGCCAGTCGGATTTTTGTAGTACATTGAAATGCTGCTGAATTCGAAGATGAACAATACAGGGTTATTACAAATGATTGAAGCGATTTCATAAATTCACTGTAGCTCCATTCATTGACATATGGTCACGACACACTACAGATACGTAGAAAAACTCATAAAGTTTTGTTCGGCTGAAGCCACACTTCAGGTTTCTGCCGCCAGAGCGCTCGAGAGCGCAGTGAGACAAAATGGCGACAGGAGCCGAGAAAGCGTATGTCGTGCTTGAAACGCACTCACATCAGTCAGTCATAACAGTGCAACGACACTTCTGGACGAAGTTCAACAAAGATCCACCAACTGCTAACTCCATTCAGCGATGGTATGCGCAGTTTAAAGCTTCTGGATGCCTCTGTAAGGGGAAATCAACGGGTCGGCCTGCAGTGAGCGAAGAAACGGTTGAACGCGTGCGGGCAAGTTTCATGCGTAGCCCGCGGAAGTCGACGAATAAAGCAAGCAGGGAGCTAAACGTACCACAGCCGACAGTTTGGAAAATCTTACGAAAAAGGCTAGAGCAGAAGCACTTCTTAAACAGGAGATTGGAAAACCGATGGATCGGTCGTGGTTGAGATCATGATCAACAATTCATGTCATGGCCTCCACGCTCTCCCGACTTAACCCCATGCGATTTCTTTCTGTGGGGTTATGTGAAAGATTCAGTGTTTAAACCTCCTCTACCAAGAAATGTGCCAGAACTGCGAGCTCGCATCAACGATGCTTTCGAACTCATTGATGGAGACATGCTGCACCGAGTGTGGGAGAAACTTGATTAGGCACATATCGAACATTTGTGAATGCCTAAAAAAACTTTTTGAGTTCTTGTATGTGTGTGCAAAGCATTGTGAAAATATCTTAAATAATAAAGTTATTGTAGAGCTGTGAAATCGCTTCAATCATTTGTAATAACCCTGTACTTAATTTGTATTTACTTCGTTGGATAATGTATGAAAATGCAGTGGTCGAAACTCGGGGCGGACAAAAAAGCTCGTCTTCCACCTTTCTTTTTTACTTTATTTACTGACGCAGAGGTTTTGGCGCCAGTATTTATCTTTGTGCCTGCAAAGCATGCCTGTGTAGCACTACATATATTCGACGGCAGAAGTTAGTTGTGGCGGCATCTACCAACATTTTTCAGAACTTCCGCTTACTTTGCACTCGATTCTAAACCGCAAGCGGTTTTTTGGATTACAAAAACCAGAAAAAAAGTGTGGCTTAGATTCGAGTAAATACGGTAAATAAAAATACTACTGATACATTTTGTTCAACAGTGAGTTGGTATTGGTAAAAGAGGTTACACATAATGTTATAATTTAATTCAGCTTATTAATAATAGTGATCCTCCTCACTTCAGTTGTGGCAGTAACCATTAAAATTGTCTGGATTTAAAATATTCAGATTTTTGTGTAACTCGTCCTGTCTAAAGTGTATACCGTTTTCAGGTTTACTGTAAAAGATGGAAAATTTGAACTAAAGGATATGGCTATCAGTCACCTGGTGGAACACCCAACACAGATGCGACCTCCAAGTAAGTGAAATGTTTTATAAGATATTGGGAGTTAATGTATAATGTGTTTTAGATTAAAATTAGCACATCAATGCTTTTTGATGTAAGCGAGCTTCAATGCTTAAAAACAGTGAATTTTGACAGCAAATCTAATGAAAAATAAAATATGTATGCTGTTTCATGTAATGTTTATTATGGACACTCAATAAATGGAGATAGTAACATCACTCCAACCTCCAGCCTCTGTTTTCGTAGGCATGCAAGGGAACCAAAATGTTTTTCCCCAAGCTAATGGCATACTGATGTCTGAATTGATTTGTAAATCTTTGTGTGATAGCAAGTTACTAGAATTCTTAAACCTGTGTCAGATCCTTCTGTGCCACTTCAGCTATTATTGCTGCTGCCATTATCATGAACTCGGAAAATTCATTTCACTTCCCCCATGAACCATGGACCTTGCCGTTGGTGGGGAGGCTTGCGTGCCTCAGCGATACAGATGGCCGTACCGTAGGTGCAACCACAACGGAGGGGTATCTGTTGAGAGGCCAGACAAACATGTGGTTCCTGAAGAGGGGCAGCAGCCTTTTCAGTAGTTGCAGGGGCAACAGTCTGGATGATTGACTGATCTGGCCTTGTAACATTAACCAAAACGGCCTTGCTGTGCTGGTACTGCGAACGGCTGAAAGCAAGGGGAAACTACAGCCGTAATTTTTCCCGAGGACATGCAGCTTTACTGTATGATTAAATGATGATGGCGTCCTCTTGGGTAAAATATTCCGGAGGTAAAATAGTCCCCCATTCGGATCTCCGGGCGGGGACTACTCAAGAGGACGTCGTTATCAGGAGAAAGAAAACTGGCATTCTACGGATCGGAGCGTGGAATGTCAGATCCCTTAATCGGGCAGGTAGGTTAGAAAATTTAAAAAGGGAAATGGATAGGTTAAAGTTAGATAGAGTGGGAATTAGTGAAGTTCGGTGGCAGGAGGAACAAGACTTTTGGTCAGGTGATTACAGGGTTATAAATACAAAATCAAATAGGGGTAATGCAGGAGTAGGTTTAATAATGAATAAAAAAATAGGAGTGCGGGTTAGCTACTACAAACAGCATAGTGAACGCATTATTGTGGCCAAGATAGACACAAAGCCCATGCCTACTACAGTAGTACAAGTTTATATGCCAACTAGCTCTGCAGATGATGAAGAAATTGATGAAATCTATGACGAGATAAAAGAAATTATTCAGGTAGTGAAGGGAGACGAAAATTTAATAGTCATGGGTGACTGGAATTCGTCAGTAGGAAAAGGGAGAGAAGGAAACATAGTAGGTGAATATGGATTGGGGGGAAGAAATGAAAGAGGAAGCCACCTTGTAGAATTTTGCACAGAGCATAACTTAATCATAGCTAACACTTGGTTCAACAATCATAAAAGAAGGTTGTATACCTGGAAGAATCCTGGAGATACTAATAGGTATCAGATAGATTATATAATGGTAAGACAGAGATTTAGGAACCAGGTTTTAAACTGTAAGACATTTCCGGGGGCAGATGTGGATTCTGACCACAATCTATTGGTTATGAACTGCAGATTGAAACTGAAGAAACTGCAAAAAGGTGGGAATTTAAGGAGATGGGACCTGGATAAACTGAAAGAACCAGAGGTTGTAGAGAGTTTCAGGGAGAGCATAAGGGAACAATTGACAGGAATGGGGGAAAGAAATACAGTAGGAGAAGAATGGGTAACTCTGAGGGATGAAGTAGTGAAGGCAGCAGAGGATCAAGTAGGTAAAAAGACGAGGGCTAATAGAAATCCTTGGGTAACAGAAGAAATATTGAATTTAATTGATGAAAGGAGAAAATATAAAAATGCAGTAAATGAAGCAGGCAAAAGGGAATACAAACGTCTCAAAAATGAGATCGACAGAAAGTGCAAAATGGCTAAGCAGGGATGGCTAGAGGACAAATGTAAGGATGTAGAGGCTTGTCTCACTAGGGGTAAGATAGATACTGCCTACAGGAAAATTAAAGAGACCTTTGGAGAGAAGAAAACCACTTGTATGAATATCAAGAGCTCAGATGGAAACCCAGTTCTAAGCAAAGAAGGGAAGGCAGAAAGGTGGAAGGAGTATATAGAGGGTTTATACAAGGGCGATGTACTTGAGGACAATATTATGGAAATGGAAGAGGATGTAGATGAAGATGAAATGGGAGATAAGATACTGCGTGAAGAGTTTGACAGAGCACTGAAAGACCTGAGTCGAAACAAGGCCCCGGGAGTAGACAACATTCCATTAGAACTACTGATGGCCTTGGGAGAGCCAGTCATGACAAAACTCTACCATCTGGTGAGCAAGATGAATGAGACAGGCGAAATACCCACAGACTTCAAGAAGAATATAATAATTCTAATCCCAAAGAAAGCAGGTGTTGACAGATGTGAAAATTACCGAACTATCAGTTTAATAAGTCACAGCTGCAAAATACTAACGCGAATTCTTTACAGACGAATGGAAAAACTGGTAGAAGCGGACCTCGGGGAAGATCAGTTTGGATTCCGTAGAAATGTTGGAACACGTGAGGCAATACTAACCTTACGACTTATCTTAGAAGAAAGATTAAGAAAAGGCAAACCTACGTTTCTAGCATTGTAGACTTAGAGAAAGCTTTTGACAACGTTAACTGGAATACTCTCTTTCAAATTCTGAAGGTGGCAGGGGTAAAATACAGGGAGCAAAAGCCTATTTACAATTTGTACGGAAACCAGATGGCAGTTATAAGAGTCGAGGGGCATGAAAGGGAAGCTGTGGTTGGGAAGGGAGTGAGACAGGGTTGTAGCCTATCCCCGATGTTATTGAATCTGTATATTGAGCAAGCAGTAAAGGAAACAAAAGAAAAATTCGGAGTAGGTATTAAAATTCATGGAGAAGAAGTAAAAACTTTGAGGTTCGCCGATGACATTGTAATTCTGTCAGAGACAGCAAAGGACCTGGAAGAGCAGTTGAACGGAATGGACAGTGTCTTGAAAGGAGGATATAAGATGAACATCAACAAAAGCAAAACGAGGATAATGGAATGTAGTCAAATTAAATCGGGTGATGCTGAGGGGATTAGATTAGGAAATGAGACACTTAAAGTAGTAAAGGAGTTTTGCTATTTAGGAAGTAAAATAACTGATGATGGTCGAAGTAGAGAGGATATAAAATGTAGACTGGCAATGGCAAGGAAATCGTTTCTGAAGAAGAGAAATTTGTTAACATCGAGTATAGATTTAAGTGTTAGGAAGTCGTTTCTGAAAGTATTTGTATGGAGTGTAGCCATGTATGGAAGTGAAACATGGACGATAACCAGTTTGGACAAGAAGAGAATAGAAGCTTTCGAAATGTGGTGCTACAGAAGAATGCTGAAGATAAGGTGGGTAGATCACGTAACTAATGAGAAGGTATTGAATAGGATTGAGAAGAAGAGAAGTTTGTGGCACAACTTGACCAGAAGAAGGGATCGGTTGGTAGGACATGTTTTGAGGCATCAAGGGATCACAAATTTAGCATTGGAGGGCAGTGTGGAGGGTAAAAATCATAGAGGGAGACCAAGAGATCAATACACTAAGCAGATTCAGAAGGATGTAGGTTGCAGTAGGTACTGGGAGATGAAGAAGCTTGCACAGGATAGAGTATCATGGAGAGCTGCATCAAACCAGTCAGAGAGACAGAATGGCTGGTCATTACTTATATGAGGGTTGACTGAAAAGTAATGCCTCCACCTTCGTAAATCTTCAGTAGGTGGCAGCATTGGTATGCGGCAGGTACAGGCCTGTACCGTAGCCTCTTCTTTACAGCTCCAGTTGGCAGGAAGCCTTAGCATTGAATGGTTGTGTTGTTACAGTATAAAGTATAGAACCTTGCGCAGACAGTAGGTCAGTGGTATTTAAACAATGTGCAGTCATTGAATTCTTGACAGCAGAAGGTGTCACCCCAAAGGAGATTCAGCAGAGAATGAAAGCAGTTTATGGTGATTGTGTAAATGTGAGTACTGTGCATCATTGGGCAAGTAAGTTTAAAGATGTTGAGGCGGGAACATTTGACCTGCTTGACAAACAAAGAGTTGGACGTCCTGTGACAGCAATCACTTAATTTCACAAGTAAAATGGCGACAGATTGATTCAGGACTATCATCATATTGTTACATCACAATGCTGCGAACTCTGAAACGATGGCTAACGAGGGTCCAAAAGGCCAATGCCAAACCACGCACTTCATGTGCCACCGTAGCAGAACTTCAGAGACTGAATCTCTCCAGATTTAGCACCATTTATCTGTTCCCGATAATGAAAAATGATCTACGGGGACATCATTATGCTTTTAATGAAGATGTCGAGAGAACTGTGAGACTGTGGTTGTGGAAACAAGGTGTTGACTTCGTCCGTGATGGCTTCAGAAAACTTGTTTATCATTGGCAGAAATGTATCCAATTGGATGGTGATGTGGAAAAGTGAATATTAGTAATTAAAGATCACATACTGAGGATTATTTCTGCATTTGATTTACTAAAATATTCCCAGCCAAGCCCAATTAACGAAGGTGGAGGCATTACTTTTCATTTAACCCCCGTATTTCAGAGGCAGAATTACAGTATTGCTGATAGATATGTTTAAAAGTCAAAACACTAATCCTAGCTTCTGGAACTATTAGTTTCAACCTTAGAGACAGGTTAGGGGAGGTTAGAAAGGAGTGATGGGTAGTCGGATCTCAGGATAAGAGGGACCCTCCTGTCACGAAGTTGCGGTGAAACATAGATGCCGTGATGAGCATATCTTATTCTGTGGCAGGGCCATCTGTAAAAGTAGTCACATCATATTCTGTTCTGCTGTAATTTCTGCACAGCAGATTATGAGGCCATGGTCACTACCAAACTGTGGCCAAGTGCAGAGTTTGCCACGTTTGACAGAACCCACTGCTGAGTAAAGTGTGCTCAATTTCAATGGCTGTTTCACAACCTGTGCTGCTTGGAACCTTCTCTACAACACCACCATTTCTGAATTAAATAAATGGGAGTTGTCCTTACAACACATCCTTCAGTGCTGTATCTCTCCTGACCTCAGTCTTTGCCAGCCCCTGCCCCACATCCACCTCCACCCTTGCCCCCTTACCATAACTTCACTCATCCTGCACCCACATCCTCGTCTCCACAGGTTCCCTTCTCCTCTGTTCTATCTGAACCTCCCAGTTCATTGCTTCACATCATTGTACACTCTGTCTGTGGTCTGGGTGAGTGGGCTGGGTGCACAGGCACTCGTGCCCTCTGAGTATGTGCCTTATTCTAGCTCTGAAGAGAATTTGCCCAGAAGCTATCAAAGTTCTCTATCTTGGTTATGTGACTGTTGAAGGCTTGGCATCTCAGCTATTCAGTGAGTCGTCTTTACTCTTTAAACTACTTATATTCTACCAAGGACTCTCCATTACAAAAAATATTTTATGTTAACTACACTGTGTGAATTTCATGTAAATCATGTAACTCTCTTCTCATTTTTATCTCTGTCCTTTTACCGAGAATAATTTGCTCCCGCGTGGTTGTCACAAACCAAGAAGAATAAACATAAAATAGTATTTGGTGGCAGAAAGATATTTTATCGCAAGAACATTAAATAATTGTTTCTCTCCATTTGGCAAACAGTTGTTTATTTTTATTATGTTTCTTTTTCTGTAACTTGTGACTATTTAGTAAGATTTTCTTACCCAACCTTTCAGTCACCTTTGCATATTACCTAGTTAACTGATTCTCATGTCACTCAGATGGTAAAAGATATTCTACTTTTTACGCAGCGGATCCTTTAAAACCCGTGTACATGCCTGTGTTCCTTACAAAAAAAGAAAGGAAAAAGCTTCGTAGACAAAACAGAAGAGAAGCGTGGAAGGAAGAGCAGGAGAAGATCAGATTGGGCTTGGAGCCACCACCTGAACCAAAGGTAGTATAATTGGACATACAAATCGATGTGTTTAATGACACAATGTGTTTAATGACATCAACTTATAATGGTTTTCCAGCTGTAAAAAAAAATTACTGTTGTTTTTATAACAGGACTAAAATTACATGTAACGTTTACAGTTTATAGTTATTAAATTTAATCAATAAAATAAACAGCATGAATATCAACTCAGATTAAGGTTTTGCCACTGATTTTTTAATAATCAAACTGTTGTATTTGTTTAGCATCTGTAAATCTTCAGAGTTGTCATGTTGACATTTTCGAAGATTGACATACTTAAAAAATAAGTTTCCATGTCTTAACAAGTCACCTGCTGGTAATGGGAGTGCAGCCATGTTCTTTTATTGAACCAGACTCATGGTTAAAATAAGGAAAAGAAGAATACACTAAATGACACTAAATGTACTGTTCGCTATCATGAATATAAGGTGTATGATTTATGTCAAAGAAAAGATAACTGTTGCCCCCATGTGTGTCCGCTTGTGTTCGCTCGTGTGTGTCTATGTTCTAACCAGCCTGATAATGCTGGGCACTTTAATCTAAATCTGTATGAAACGGTTTTATTGATGTTTAAAATTGTATTTTCCATTTTCTACTTTAAACCTTTAAACTATTGATAGTTTTGCCACAGAAACCATATCTTAAAAATACTTCAATAAAGAGAAGTCTATTGGTGCGCAATGAACAAGCAAGTTAATCAACAGAACTTTGCCAACCAACCCATATCTTCAGAATATCTGCATTAATACAGATAATTAAATCATTGTGATTATTGGGAGATGCTCTAACTTTTTGTAAACAGGTCTCTACTTCTCCAGACATTTTACCAGTGAAGTTTTTGTCAAGAAATGAAGCCTGAAGATGACAGTTACTGGTGTACCCTTCGTAACTTAACATTAATTTTGCAGCAGCATGCAATTTTGGTGGGACTCTGCAGTTGTGTCTGTAAATTGTATCACTCAACTCAAATGTCTTGTCAGTCAATTTAATATAAGAATGTTGCATTTTCCACACAACGTTCCAGCTAACACTTTCATTGACAGTTGGACTAAATTTGCAATATATCTTTTACAGTGACCTACTTTAAAATCGGACAAGCACTTGACTTTGAAATTTCCGGCTCATTAACCATTTGCTGTGTAGACTTCTTTTGGAATTGGAGGAGGATGCTGAGTAGTTGCCATTTTCGTACAACACAGGCCTTCCAGCAGGTTATTCATGGATGTCTTGAATACTTCTAGTTACTTGAGACTTTTCTCATGCATGAGAAGTTATGTATTCTTTTGTTAGAATTTTGTTTCATTCTATTCTAAACTGTGTTTTCACTTAAGTGGTACTTCATATTTCCATTAAAACTGCAGTACAATTATCCTTTTCCTCAGAGATTGGCAATAGTTGTGCCAATATTTCAAGTTAGTTATGCCTGTAAAAACAAGTAACCCTCAGCCAAATTATAGACAATCAAAGTAATATTTTTTTTTTTCTCAAACTGTCATATACCATAATCTTAATCAGTGTCCCTTGCTGTTTTCTTGTACTGGCTTTATTACATTGATATTCCTGGAACGATAACCCGTGGAAAAAGAATAGATCTGCACAAATGCCCAAACAACAGAGACTGATGATATTGATTGGCAAAGTAGTTCTGTAAAGCTTAGAAATATGAACAGTTGACATTTTGCTATGACTACCCACTTAAGTATTAGACCAATGTTGCTCCTGTGCTATTGAGAAATAATTAGCAGTATATGATCATAACCTGTTATGCAGGTTTTTCCATGTGCAGTCTTGTGCATTAGTGGGTAATTTCCTGTAGCACAGTCACACCTTTTACCTCGCTCTCGCAAAACAATTCTTCATTGATTTTAGTATATGAACCAAAACTAAAATGGATTAGGATCAAATAGAAGAGAACAAAATTTTATTTTCACATATTTATGTGTCGTGTTTTGTGAGAAAGACTGTAAAACATGATGTTGTGCAGAGAGGAACACCACATTCTGAACACCAGTAAGATGTCTCTTTCAAAAAATTTCTTCTCAGGCAATCTCCACACATCCTTGTCAGGCTTTCCTCTTTTGTGGTTGACAAAAATTCTGGAAAATGCCTTGCTATGAGGTGAATCACTTTTAATGTTTGAGGAATGTGTCCGGTTGATGAACTTTGTGGAGAGGGGTACAGCAAACTGTTTTCCAGAACTAATCATGAGTCATTATAGCAACTATGACTACAAAAGTTTAATGAATCAGTCAAGAAGACTAGGAGAGTGTTTCTGCTAGATAGAGCAGATAAGCAGTTACTAGCATCTTACTTAGACATTGAGCTGGCAACACTTAGTTCCAGACCGAGCGAGGTGGTGCAGTGGTTAGCACACTGGACTCGCATTCGGGAGGACGACGGTTCAATCCCGCGTCCGGCCATCCTGATTTAGGTTTTCCGTGATTTCCCTAAATCGCTCCAGGCAAATGCCGGGATGGTTCCTCTGAAAGGGCACGGCCAACTTCCTTCCCTAATCCGATGAGACCGATGACCTCGCTGTTTGGTCTCTTGCCCCAAAACCAACCAACCAACTTAGTTCCAGTAATGTCATTCTGCCCCGTCACCCTGTAAGTGTTTGCTTCAGGGTACACAGAGAACATTTAGCATTGATTTTCATGTTAGTTTACGTATGGTGAAGTTACTTAACCACTGCAAGAAGAATTATGGGCGAAGTTTAAGCAGATTGTAAATTATGTTCTGGAGAGTTGTGTGCCTAGTAAGTGGATTAAAGGATGGGAAAAATCCACAATGCTTTGGAGGACACTGAGGAGGCAGAGGCTGTTGTGCTCTCAGTTCAGGAACTCACAAATGACAAGTGAAGGTTGTTAAGAGATTCGGACATCTGTGAAAAGATCTATGCACAAACACCACCTCCTACCACCATTACATCTTAACAAAAGACCTGGCAGAGAATCTGAGGAAATTCTGGTCTTATGTAAAACCATTAAGTGGGTCTAAGGCTCCCATTCAGTCCCTTGTTGATCAGTCTTGTATGGCAGTTGAAGATAGCAAAACAAAAACCGAAGTTTTAAATTTCACATTCAAGAAACTGTTCATACAGGAGAATCATACAGACATACTGTCATTTGACCATCGGACAGACTCCTATTTGGATGACATAGTAATAAGCATCCCTGGTGTAGAGAAACAACTGAAAGATTTGAAAGTAAGTAAATCACCAGATCAAGGTGGAATCCCAGTTCGATTTTACAAAGAATACTGTAAGGCATTGGCTCCTTACGTAGCTTGCTTTTATTATGAATCTCTCGCCCAGCACAGATTCACAAGTGATTGGATAAAGGCACAGGTCACTCCAGTATATAAGAAGTGTAAAAAAACGGATCCACAAAATTACGGACCAACATCCCTAACTTGGACATAATCTCAGATCAAATATAATAAACTTCCTTGAGACTGAGGAGCTTATGTCCACAGTTCAGCAGTGCTTTAGAAAGCATCGCTCGTGCAAAACTCAGATTGCCCTTTTCTCATATGATACACTGAAACCTATGGCTGAAGGGCAACAGGCAGATTGCACATATTTAGTTTTTCGGAAAGCATTTGACATGTTGGCCCATTGCAGGCTGTTGACGAAGGTACGAGCATATGGAATAAGTTCACATATATGTCAGTGGCTCAAAGACTTCTTAAATAATAGAACCCAGTATGTTGTCCTCGATGGTGAGTGTTCGTCAGAGACAAGGGTATCGTCAGGAGTGCCCCAGGGAAGTGTGTTAGAACTGCTGTTCTCTATCTACATAAATGATTTGGAAGGCAGGCGATTGTTTGCTGATGGTGTACAGTAAGGTGTCGAAGTTGAGTGTCTATAGGAAATGTACAAGATGACTTAGACAAAATTTCCAGTTAGCCCTAAATGTGGAAAAATGTAAGTTACTACGAATCAGTAGGAAGAGCAAGCCTGTAATGTTTAATATTAGTATTGTTAGTGTCCTGCTTGACACAGTCAAGTCATTTAACTATCTGGGTGTAACATTGCAAAGTGATGTGAGATGGAACAAGGATGTGAGAACTGGTAGGGAATGCAAATGGTCGACTTCAGTTTATTGGGAGAATTTTCGGAAAGTGTGATTCACCACTAAAGGAAACCGAACATAGGATGCTGGTGTGACCTATTCTTGATTACTACTCGAGTGTTTGGGATCCGTGCCAGGTCAGATTGAAGGAAGACATCGAAGCAGTTCAGAGGTGGACTTCTAAATTTGTAACCAGTAGGTTCGAACAACACGTAAGTGTTACTGATATGCTTTGGGAACTCGAATGGGAATCCCTGGAGGGTAGGTGATTTTCTTTTCGAGAAACACTCTTGAGAAAATTTAAAGAACCAGCATTGAAGCTGACTGCCGAACAATTCTATTGCTTCCAACATGCATTGCTCGCAAGGACCACAAAAATATGAGAAATTGGGGCTCATACGAAAACAGTCGTTTTTCCCTCGCCTATTTGCGAGTGGAATAGGAAAAGAAATGAGTAGTAGTGGTACAGGGTACCCTCTGCTCTGTACTTTATGGTGGCTTGTTGGAGTATCTATTTAGATGTATACATAGATGGGTTGAGTCCCAGTTGCTGTTTTTCACTACCATGGATTTTCTAAAGAATATATGCATTGAAGCATACATACGTCATCCAGTAAATGATGAAAAAGATTCTGATAATATTTTTTAGTCTGTTCCTGGCCATTTTATAGCTTTGCAGGTGAGAATTGCTCCTATCCATGCCTTCTATATTTGTACTGTAATCCATGATAACACTTGGCTCTTGTATGATGCCATTCTCTGAATTTACTTCAGGAAATGAATTGTCATGTAACATGCAGACCAAACAGCATCACTCTTGTAGTGTGTCATCACCATCTGCTTGTTACTGTAGGCCATCATATATTCACACTCCTTAGTTTGTGATTTTTATGAAGTCAAGGAACTCCTTTCTATTCTGCCACATGGTGCCATCAACATTGGCATTCTTACTTACTAGTTTGTCAATGAAACTTGGTGTAGTGTTCCAGGAGTCAAAGTAAATACAATAACTCTTTCCAAACAAATCACCAGCAAGCTCTAAAACAATGCAAGAAATTATTTTCTGTTTAGGTTGCTGCCTGCCATAATATGTGTCCTTACCAGTACAAACAATGAAGTCCTGTGTATATCCTGAACAGTTTTCACATAGTTTATGAAACTTGATAGCAAATATGCTACACTTTCAAGGAGTAAATTGCCTCCATTCAATACATCTTTTCCACTGCAGCAGAGGTTCATCAACATGTAAACTGATTTGAATCTGCATTGCTGATGTTCCATAACTGTCTGAAATTTGAATAGTTTTCTGCTCACAGCACCTAAGAGATCATATGATGTATTGTCTGCAAAGTGGAGAAATTTTACCAAGAGAGGAAACTTTTTTTCATGATTTATTTTCCTAAAGAATGGTGTGCTGGCTTGCACAAAATTCATTGAAGATTAAACATCCCTTGGATGTTGGTGATCTTTCTTTTCGTGCTTGCGGAGAAAAATTGGAGAGATATTCCATCTTACGCAAGACACCATTTGCTTGGTTTTTCTTTACGCAATCATGCTTCAGCGTTTTCTGTGCTATCTTCAACAGTTTTTCTTCTATTATTTATTTATTTGTTGCTCACCCTTACATGAAGTTAACCAGTTATTTTGTGCTTGTACCTTTATAACTACTATACATTTTACAGCCCATCGTGATTTTTGATTGTGTGGCATTATTTCCTGATATTTTCAATGTTTTAGGACACTTACTTCAATTGTTAATAGAAATTTTGGTAGTTACACATGCATTTTTATTTATTTTATCACACAAACACAAGATTTCAGTAATTGTATAGTGTGTTATAACAAATCTTTGAAGAAAGTCTTCACTTCATCGTATGTTGTGTCTTGCCAGGAACAAAAGGTAGACCTTGCTGCTAAATTGGGATGAAAAGCTATGTATTGATATACACATAAAATTGTTGGGTCAGTTGTTGTTTTGCACTTCATTCTGTAAAATAATGATACATTTATGGCACTCTTACCAGGAAACAGAAAGTACTGGTGAGCTGAACTAACATGCACAAAAGCATTTTGTGGCATCTGTTGCAATATTGCATGATCATAAGATGACATTGAATCCAAATCACTCTCCGTTTTCTTCACCCTCTGTCTCTTATCGACTATCAAAGCTGTTACCAAAGTAGTCATCGCTGTCTAAAAGCAACTATTATATCTCTGGGTCCAATAAATGGCTCCTTTTTGCCATTGCTGAAGGTCATCATCTTGTAAAAATAAAACTAACAACACAAAAAGCATGGTTTTTGTCACTTGACTCAAGAAGTGTGCTGGTAAAAACATTGCAACTAGCCGAGAAAACATTATTTTGTCTGACGAGTGGCAGCATAGTGGAGGAAACATCAGCTAATTGCATTACAATACCTGCCAGCCTGAAGCTCATCATTCCTATTAGCTACAGCTATAGAATGCTGCAGACGAATATATCTGTCGAACTCACTGAAAATGAGCAGGCCATGGATGATATAGTTGTTACGTCCAGTTAAAAGGTTATGGTGAAAATATATGTAAGTATGAAAATACTTCTTCGTCTTAGAACGATTTGTTTGATATTTCTGTTTAGAACTATAGTTACAAAAATATTACTTCATGTGCATGTGTTTCAAGTGTTACTCTTTCATGTTTTGCTTGAATGGCTCAAAACTGCCAAATTACTTTTGTTTGATTTATTTTTAATTTTATACTTTTCCTTTCCTGCAGCTGAGAATATCAAATCTCATGCGCGTATTGGGAACAGAAGCAGTTCAGGACCCCACAAAAATTGAAGCTCATGTCCGAGAACAAATGGCAAAAAGACAGAAAGCTCACCAAGAAGCAAATGCTGCCAGACAGTTAACAGCAGAACAAAAAAGAGAAAAGAAAGTACGGAAACTGAAGGAAGACACAACTCTTGGTGTCTTTGTTTCAGTGTATAGGTATGACAAGTTTTATTATAGGTTTAAAATACTGTTAATGTTTCTTGTTTCTGAGTGCACCCCCAAAGATATGAACTATTTTGTAAATTTCACGTAGGTACTGTGATTACTCTATCCTCGGTAATGTTTGGTGTTTCTTAAAATACTTGAAAAGATAGGCCAAAAACTCTTTCTGATTGCATAAGGCCATGCCAGTTTTGATATCATTTGTATTCAATATTATTTATGCTTGTCATAGCCAGTATTCCTTTATATTTAGATCATTATTTACTGTGTCAGACTAGCTATTTATAAAGTGGTCATTATGTTTTTGCTGGAATAACAATGTATATGTAATATGCTGTTTAGAGTCAGGTTTCAGTAAATATTGTGTGGTGGGTTTCTAAACAAAGAACTAGCTGAATAAACTCGGTACAACTGGGTATCAAACACCACAGCTCAGGAACTGTATTCTTGGTATTTGCCGAAGTCTGAAATAACTCCACTCTTAACTTTTTATGTTTTTTTTTTCTTATACTAATTAATAATTTACTGAGCATTTATAATGCATTTGTGGCCAGCTATAGCATTTATAATAATGACAAACTGATAATTAATATTATTATTCTTCTAATATTATTATTGTTGTGATATAAGTGATTTAGTAAAAATACAATCTGCAAACTGAAATTAAATGTTTGCTTTGTAAATCTTGAGTTTGTTTCTATTAACTGCTCTCAACCTTGTAAGTTGGGGGAGGAAGAATTACTTAGTTTTTAGCATTATAATTGGAACAACATAAAGTGGGGCTCAGTTAATTTGATTCATTACTGTTCTTTCATTCATTTCCGAGTCCTGTTTATTGGATGTCACCAACTACCTTTCTTGCTTTATATTTACAAGCACCATTTATTCCTCAAAAGGAATTTTATCCTAGAAAAATATAATTTTAGGAATAAAATAATACAAACACATCAGCATTGTTGTTGTTATTTAAAAAATTCAGACATTTGTGATACATAGCATAAAATATGCTATTGAATAGGTTTGATCTTTAAATTTTAGCTGCTGATGTAAACGTATTTGCATATTTGTGTAGATGAGTCTGGTGTTATTCCAATCTCACTGACATGTATGTAATTATCATTTACAATTTTTTATAGTTTGTATTGTTCACCAGTAGCTGATCTCATACTACTTACTGGCCTTTAATAACTTACAGTGACATACTAGCGAAAACAGTCAATTTTTGACAAAATAATTTAATTGAATAGATAAAAAATTCCACTCAGCAAGCGGCGGCAGAACACACACATAAAAGAGGGTTGTAATTAGGCAAGCTTTCAGAGCCAGTTTCTCCTCCTTCAGACAGAAGGGTTGAAGGGGAAGAAAGACAGGTGAAGGAAAAGGACTAGAGAGATCAAGCAAAAGGGGTAGATTTCAGGAAAGTCACCCAGAACCACAGGTCGGGACACTGACCGCACAGGATGAGAATACTCTTTCCTTCTCATCCCATGCAGTAGGTCTTCCCTGAACGGAGGTTCTGGATGATTATCTCAAAATCTACTCCTTTTCCTATACCTCTCCAATTCTTTTCCATCACCACTCTTCCTTCCTCTTCAACCCTTCTGCCTGAAGGAGGAGCCACTGGCTCCAAAAGCTTGCCTAATTACAACCCTCTTGTGTGTGTGTTCTGCTGCCACTTGATGAGTAGATTTTTTTATCTGTCCAATTAAATTAGAATGACATACATACTTTGTTTCATAGATTAGTGTAAAACTTCAAATGGAGAACCTGTAAAAGGAAGCAAATTCTCTTTCTGTGAATGATGCAGTTAATATTTGAAATAAATTATTGTACATGACATTTGTAAAATATAGTAAACTGTACCCTTTCATACCATGTCATTCATTTTTATAACACTCCATCACAAGGAAAAACCTCCACCCCCGGTAGCTGAGTGATCTGCGTGACAGAATGTCAATCCTAAGGGCCCGGGTTCGATTCCTGACCGGGTCGTAGATTTTCTCCACTCAGGGACTGGGTGTTGTGTTGTCCTAATCATCATCATTTCATCTCCATTGACGTGAAAGTCGCTGAAGTGGCGTCAAACCTAAAGACTTGCACCCGGCGAATGGTGTACCCGACGGGAGGCCCTAGTCACACGACATTTACATTTAAAAGGAAAAACAATTAAATCATAGCCATTTAAATCTAATTTAATCTGTTTAAGGGATTTTGTTACTTTTTTGCAACTGTTAATCTCCTACATTATTTTGTTCCAGGGTAAATGAATTATCAAATCCTGCAAAGAAATATAAAGTTGAAACAAATGCAAAACAGTTATTTATGACAGGTTGTGTAGTCCTTTTTAAAGACTGTAATGTTGTAGTTGTGGAAGGTGGTGCTAAACAACAGAAGAAATACAAAAGATTGATGTTGAATAGGATAAAGTGGGAAGAAGATACTGTGAAAGATAGTGAAGGAAATGAGCACCCAAACAAATGTGTGTTAGTGTGGGAGGTAAGTGCAGACAATGAAGTTTGGAAATGTCATTGGCGGATATTCTTACTTATTTGTGAATGACTGTAATACACACAATACGAGCTAAGATCCATTGTTTTTCTCACATTGCACACACACACACACACACACACACACACACACACACACACACACAGTGTTGCATCCAAGTGTTTTTCATGAAACTTAAGTAGTTTTTCTATGTTTACATACATCATGTGCATGTGCACGTGCACAGACATTGTTGTATCCAAGTGTTGTTCATTAAACTTAAGTAGATTTTCTACATTTACATGCATCATCCGCATAGGGTTTCTTACCATTCAGTTCACATACGGAACAAGTGAAGAATTAATGCTTCTGTGCCCACTGCTCATAGTCTAATCCATGGACCCTACGGGGATGAAAGTAGGGGCCATAGCATATTCTTAGACTCCTTACTTACAGTTTTGTGCACATAAGAGGGCAGGTGTGGCAAGGAGTAGTGTACCACAGTAATGTCATTCTGCCCTGTCACCCTGTAAGTGTTTGCTTCAGGGTACACAGAGAACATTTAGCATTTATTTTCATGTTAGTTTATGTATGGTGAAGTTACTTAACCACTGTAATGCTCATTATTGGTGGCATAAAGCAAGCATGACAAATATTACATTAAGAAGTGACGGAGGTATTTTCCCAGGCACATAAATTCTACTAGGGAGTGTCAGAAGCAGACACACCAGTCTGGCATAGTGCCCCCAGTGTTGGCAGTTACAAGGGTAGGCAACACGTGGAAAGTGAGGCATGGGACAGAGATGGAAGGTGCGTTGGTGACACCCCAGGTTATCTCCTTCTCTCTTTGTGCAGAATGCTTCACATGCTGTCTTCTTAAGTGCACATCACTATGGTAGTTATTTTCAAGACTTCATAAGCAGGGTCTCGTAGGTTAGTTGATCTAATAAAGTTTCTGCCAGTTCACATTTTTCAACATTTCTGTGATTCTCTTTAGCATGTACAACAAACTGGTGACCATTCGTGCTGACTGACATTGTACTCATTCAGTATTCTCTGTCAGTCCTATGTGGTATGTGCCTCACAGTGCTTTATAGGCTGACCGCCTGATCGCAGTATTTTACCAATGAACTGAAGTCTTCCAGTTTTGAACATGGGTGTCTCTCAACAACCGTGTATAAGTTTCAATGGAGAAATACTACAGCCAATCAGTTGGCTGTTGTATTTCTCCATTGGAACTGAAGTTTGTCATTTGCTTGTTCAATGACTGGACCTTTCTGAACATTCCATTGCATATTCCCATAATTATTACACATAGATATTTGTACGAATTGGCTGATTTCAATTCTGACTCAGTGATACTGTAGTCATCAACTGCTTTGTTTTTCAATTTTGTGAAGTGAACAACTTTACTTTTATGGTGAATTACCAGTCTTCCCACCAGCTTGAAATCTTATCAAGATCTGACTCGATATTTATGTAGCTTTTGTCAGATAGTATTTGTTACAGTTAAGCACATCAACTGCAAAAGGTTATAAATATTTTCCGCGAAGTCATTGATGTACATGCACATGCACATTAAGGGCCATGGGACACACCTGAAATTATTACTACATCTGTTGATGCATCTCCATTCAAGATAACAAGCTGTGTCTTCTTTACCAAGAAATCCTCAATTCACTCAGTTTTGTTTAATATCCCATTTGATTGTAGTTTCATTAATATGCTTTCATATGGTAATGAGTCAAACGTTTTGTAGAATTAGTGTGAGATGTTGCTATAATAACTACATAATATTTATACAAAGAAGGTGCTCACCATCTTCACATACTGATTTTAGCTAGAGAGCTGTTTGTGGTGAGCCAATCAATACAGTAAATTCCTAGAAAAGTGCAGGGGCCAAGAGGAATGAAATGGCTGTAATTTCGTAACAAGGGAAGTTAATATCCAGAGGCACCTATTGGAGAAAATGAGTTACAGACTCCGCAGTAAGTAATTTGGGAAGTTCAGTCACCAGCAGCAGACTCAGTCATAAGTGCCTCTGCAAAATTGTTATTGATAGACCAGCCATCCTGGCCTAGAGCAACTACCGGTATTTTCTTGTCAGATTCATTGTTCTGCCACCTGTGATGATTGATTCTCTGCACGTATTTGACCACTTCTGTAATGATAAAATTCCAGTAATCTACAACCTGCAGTTACATTTCCAATGTTACATGGCTCAGTGTTCTTTATTTCCCCATTGTGAAGCTCCAGATGACTTACCCTTTGATGATGATACAGCCTCTTCCTCCTTGTCCAAGTGCCTTTGCTTTTCCAGCTGGCTGTTATAGAAATTGACTTGCCAGCACAGCTCTCTACATACCATCAGCACTTGAACATGATGATCAGGTGTCTTATGGAAGTAGTGTGGCAATTACAGCAACATCTGACATTGTGCTCAAGTACCATCTAAGCAATACCAGTAATGCAGTCCCTTCTTTCACATTTTGCCAAATTTTGAAATTTATTATGTAGAAAAGTAGTGATGATATGAAGTCAGCAGTTGTGCGTGTGACACAGAAGCTTCTAACAGATAGAAATTTGCATTTTGCAATAAATGCAAATATAGTTGCACATTCTGCCTCAAAATGCAAAAATACAGAATTCTCTAACAGGTGCTGTTTCATTGCAGATTGTATCTAGATGATCAGTTTCATCAGGGATAGTTTGAAATAGTTTTATTCTCTGAATTTAACTATCACAGATGTAACCAGTTTTCTGTTCGTGGTATAGCGTATCATCTGGTGAAGCCCAGTTTGGAATGATTATGACATAAGAACGTGATAGCAAAATAAAAAGTGCACAATCATTATGATATGTCAGTGTGCTCGATGCTCAGGTGCAGTGCCAACCCTGGGCAGTTGGATAGTGTCTATAAGGTACATCCCCTGTAATATGGTTCAGCAGCACCCTCAGCATTGTGTTTGCTCGACCCATTGCACCGTTGCAGGGTTCGACTAGCGACAGGAGTTTTTAGGACGAGTCCGTTGACAAGCATACTGGTGGAGGCTGGAGTCTCTCCATTGAAGATCAGATGTGCACAACTGCTCGCCAGTTACATTGCACACATTAATAGCTCTCCTGAATATCCTAATTACCGTCTTCTTTTCCCAACCACAGCGGTTCGCTTCCTGCATAGGTGGCCCAGGTCAGGGCTAATGATTGCGGTTCGCGTGCGATCGCTTCTGTCTGAACTTGAGTCCTTCCCTTCCCCACCTCTCCTCGAGGTCCATTCACGTACACCTCAGTGGTGTAGCTGTAGGCTGAAGCTTCGCCTTGTTCTTTCGAGTGGCCCTAAGGACTCCGTTAACCCTGTGGCTCTCCGCTGTCACTTTCTCTCGAGTCTCTAAGTGTTCTGGGGCTCTGAAGTGGTTTACACTGATGGTTTGATGGCTGATGGTAATGTTGGCTTTGCCTTTGTCAACAAAGGCCATATTGAACAGCATTCCTTGCCTGATGGCTGCAGTGTATTCACTGCAGAGCTGGTGGCCATATCTCGTGCACTTCAGTATATCCATTCATGCACTGAGGAATCGTTTCTTCTGTGTACTGACTCCTTGAGCACCCTACAAGCTATCGACCAGTGCTACCATCACCATCCTTTGGTGGTGTCCAACCAGGAGTCCATCTATGCCCTAGACCGGTCCCGTCGTTTAGTGGTGTTTGTGTGGACCCCAGGACACGTCGGCATTCCAGGCAACGAACTGGCCAAACAGGCTACGCGGAAACTGCTTCTGGAAATGGGCATCTCTGAACCTGACCTGCGTTCTGACTTATACCGTAGGGTTTTTCGGCTTTGGGAGACGGAATGGCATAACAGTACGCACAACAAACTGTGTGTCATTAAGGAGACCTCGAATTTGTGGAAGTCTTCCATGCGGGCCTCTCGCAGGGAATCAGTTGTCCTCCGCCGGCTCCGTGTTGGCCCCACTTGGGCGAGCCACAGTTACCTCTTGCGCCGTGAAGACCCGCCTCAGTGTCGGTGCGCTGCCCGCATAACAGTGGCACATATTCTGGTGCACTGTCCCACTTTGACTGCACAGGGACAAAATCTTGGTTACTGAACTCGTTGCCGCTCATTTTATCTGACAACACCTCATTGGCTGGTTTTTAGTTTTACATTTTATTCGTGAGGGCGGGTTTTATCATTTGATCTAAGTTTTAGCGCATGTCCTTTGTCCCTCTGTGTCCTCCACACTAGTGCTTTTAGGGTGGAGGTTTTAATGTGTTGCAGAGTGGCTGGCGTTTCCTTTTTATTCTCGTGGCTGGCCAGCCCCTGTAATCTGCTTTCTTGTTTTACTCTCTTCTGTTTCTAGCGTCTGTTGTTTTCTTGTCCTCTTTTGTTCCTTGTGTCCGTTGCCTTCCCTTTCTTTCCATTTTGTGTTATGTGTCTCATCTCTTTAATTCTCATACTTGTGGCAATGTTTTATTAGAGACAAGGGACTGATGACCTCCCCCTCTTTTAAACTCACTAACCAACCAAGCAACGACCATGTAATACAACATAGTACTCAGCTGTGGTACCTAACAGCTCAGAACAAAGAAATGTGTGCATTTGGCTGCTAGCTACAGTTCAGAAGTTGATATAATGTGAATGCATTGAACATGATAGTTTTAAGTGGCAGGTGTTTTGAATTGATGTTGCATCAAACACTGGTAGAGGTTGGGTCTCAACTATTTCTGTTTAAGGCACTGCCAGTGTCAGCAAGTAATTGTGCAGTAGCCATTACCAAATGCTCTTTGTGCCTTGCTCATTGTTTTCTTTTCTTATTTTGAAATAAGTGAAGATACCATCTGCAACTATACTGCAAACCACCATGTCTCATTGTACCAATTATTAGGGTTTCTTCCTGTTCAATTCACATATGGTGTGTGGGAAAAATGATTGTTTGAATGTATCTGTGTATGCAGTAATTATTCCAATCATATCTTCAAGATTCCTATGTGAGCAATATGTAGGGGGTCTACAGTTTATTCCTAGAGTAATCATTTAAAGCCAGTTCTTGGAACTTTGTTAACTTCCTCGGTACAGTTTACATCTATCTTTAAGAATCTTCCAATTCAGTTCCTTCAGTATCTCTGACACTCTCCCAAGGATTAACCAAACCTGTGACTATTCGTGCTGTCCATCTGAATGTGTTAAATATCCTTTCCACACACTTGAGCAATATTCTAGAACCGGTTGCATGAGTGATTTGTAAACAATTTTCAGTGTAGATTGATTGCACTTCCCCAGTATTCTACCAATGAACTGAGGTCTACCACCTACTGTACCTACTAGTGAACTTATGTGATCATTCCACTTCATATCCCCACAAAGTGCTGCACACAGGTATTTGTATGAATTGGCCAATTCCAACAGTGATTCATTGATATTATAGTCATAATATACTACCTTTTTTGTGTAGAGGGCAAAATTTTACATTTCTGAACATTTAAAGAAAGTTGCCAATCTCTGCACCACTTTGAAGTCTTATCAAGATCTGACTGAATATTTATGCAACTTCTTTCAGTTAGTACTTCATTATAGATAATTGCATCGTCTGCAAAAAGCCTGATAATTAATATTGTCTGCTAGTCAAATATGAACAGCAAGTGTGCCAACACCCTTCCCTGAGGCACACCTGAAGTTACTTCTACATCTGACGATGACTCTCCATTCAAGATAACATGTTGCATCCTCCCTATCAAAAAGTACTCAGTCCAGTCACAAATTTCAGTTGGTACCACATATGATCGTACTTTTGACAATAGGCATAGGTGTGGTACTGAGTCAAATGCTTTTGAAAATCAAGATATAGTATGTGTGCCCGATTTCCTTGATCCAAAGCTTTCAGTATGTTTTGAGAAAAGAGCAAGCTGTGTTTCACATGATCGATGTTTTCCAAATCCATGCTGATTGACACTGAGGAGGTCATTCGGTTCGAGATACCTCATCATGTTTGAGCTCAGATTATGTTCCAAGATTCTACAACAAATCAGTAACAAGTATATTGGACAATAGTTTTGTGGATCACTTCTACTACCCTTCTTGTAGACAGGTGCAACCTGTACCTGTTTCCAAGAACTGGGCACAGTTTTTTGTTCGAGGGATCTGCAATGGATTGTAGTTAGAAGAGGGGCCAGCTTAGCCACAAATTCAGTATAGAATCTGACAGGGATTCCCATTGAGCCTGGAGCTTTGTTCGATTTAAGGATTTCTGCTGTTTCACAACACCACTGACACTAATAGTTATTTCATTCATCTTTTCAGTGGTACAAGGATTAAACTGGGGCAATTCTCATGGGTTTTCCTTTGTAAAAGAATATTTGAAAATGGAGTTAAGTATTTCAACTGTTGCTTTGCTACCCTTAATTTCAGTTCCTGTCTCATTCACTAGGGGCTGGACACTAACTTTGGTGCCACTAACAGCCTTTACATGTGACCAGAATTTCTTTGGGTCTGTGAAAGATCACTTGACAGTATTCTGCTACAGTAGTCATTGAAGGCATCAGGCATTGCTCCTTTGATGGTGAAACCCTATTCATTCAGCATCTCTCTATCTATAACCCTATGCTTTGTTTTACATGTCTTATGCAGTAATCTGTGTTTCTTAAGAAGTTTCTTTATAGTGACAGTATACCATGGAGGTTTCCTCCCATTATGAACTGTTCTACTGGGTGCATATCTATCCAGTGTGTGGTCATCTGTTCTTTTAAACTTGAGCCAGAGTTTCTCTATATGCTCTTGTCTTGTGCTGAAAGTCTGAAGTTCCTCATTGAAGTATGTCACTGCTGATTTTTTATCTAGTTTACTGAGCATATATAACTTTCTGCTTGTTTTAGTTGTCCTTTATACGTCATTGTTGGCACAATCACATCATGGTCTCCATTTTCGATGTGGACATCCTCAAAGAGAAGGGTTCGGTGATTCATTGGACAGGTGTGTTACTTCTGCTTTCCCAGAAATGCAGAGCACTCTGCTGTCTTGTGAGAGGGAGGCGGAACTTGCTTCCCCCCTCTGCTGGTAATAATTGTAATTCGTTTACAGTTGGTTGGACTGCCAGTTTATAGTGTTCAGACTAGAAACCAGACAAAACAAAACCTGTCAAAGTACTTTGACCATGTGTAAATTCATCACCTAACATGTGAATAATTCTCAGTTCTGTGTCTATACCTTGCCTTGTCAGTTCTGTCTGTACAGCATTCTACATTTTCAGGTCCTAACACACAGCCAGTCTGCATTTGGCACATTGTGTGGTGTTTCTAAATGTGCTTTTAAGTGGACCATTTTGAATACAGTAGCACTGCTGTCAGTCGACATTGCTACAGTGTGGCTGCAGTATGGCTGGGCAGTTTTTGCAGGTAGTTGCTGAGGGGTTGCCAGTGTTCTTCACCAAGGGTGGGAATATTTCATATAGCAGGCCAATATCTCTACCCTTGTCTGTAAATGTTTTCCTCTGTCTCCAACCTCTGCTTCTTACTTCTCTCACCAATAGCACTGCAGCCATAGGTATGAGTGAAAACAATACAAATTTGCTATTCTTTGAAAGATTTGTGTGTGCATTTGTATTGCCACGTGTTTTGTTATTGTGAGTTTGTGGTTTACAGCAATGGAGAAGTGGACAAATAAGGAAACTGTGAATTTTATAAATTTGATTTATCCACAACCAGAGCTATGGGGTGTCAAGATCAGTGTATATAAAGATTAGAATATGAAAAATCAGTTCACGACCTGTTGCCAGTGAGTTCGGAATTACGCTTGATGACACATAACCAAAAATTCCGTAGTCTTCGAAGCTAAGCCAGATGCGAACCAAAAAAATGGTGTAAGAGGAGTGAAGTTATTGAGACATACCTGAAACACATATTGATAGTGCTGGCGAATAAAAATAAAATTTTAAAAGATTGTATTCTTATTTCGAACTTCTCTCAATGAAAGTTCGTTACATGTTCTATAAAACATTTGAACAATTCTTTTATCAAAATGATGTGGGATGAGCCAGTTTACAGGATATGAATACAGACATTTCATGTTATTGGGGAAATGTTCATATATTTTTGTTGCTGCGTATTGAACTCCTTTCTGAGCCACTGATAGCTTTAATAATGGATAATACATGTCATCTTTTCCTGTAGTGGTGTAGGTGTGGACCTTACTGCTCTTATCAAGCTGTAATGGATTATTTGTGATGAATTTCATTAGCAAATGTCTGTTTCCTTGAAGAGGTACCTACGTGACATCTGTAGGTAAACACCACATTATATTCTTACTGCTCATTTTTGTACTATCATTTCTTTTTTACTAAGTGGTGAATTACCCCAGAAAATTATTCCGTGAGACATGGATGAGTGGATATATACAAAATATTTCAGGAGGTTAATTTGTTTGTGTCCAAGATTAACAATTATATGGAGAGCAAAAGTAGCTGAACCTCGAGCGGGATTGCCTACGTATAAAGTGCACCAAGCACAAATAACATTGTTTTGTACCGTTCTGTTGTCGTTATACAATTACAAGCCTGCATCTATTCCTTAATTATTGCTTCAACTAACACAATGTTAAGCTGTGTCATTATACGCCCAAGTGAGCAGTAGACCCAGATTCCAAGCTAGCAGTACAACACCCTAAGGAGGCAATTGCCTGCGCAACTATTAGTAATCGAATAAGTGTTGGGCAGGAACTGAAATAACTGTACTATTTAATGCACAAAGTGGGTCATTAATGTGTGCCAACACCTGTTCGTAGCAACAGAGTGATACGATGGAAGTTTATTTTATTATTGTTTAATTGGACAATGATTAGCTCATCTAATATAAGTTTATTTTATTGTTGTTTAATTAAACTGTGATTTTGCTCATACATGTGTATACCTTGGTAGCATAAAGACAGCTGTCCTTTACATGTGTATAGTGTATGCCTCATGCTCTCTCGTTTTACGAAAATCAGTGCACCTGCTGGACGGTTAATAGTTTGAGAAGCTCAGTAATATTTCAGACCCTCTACCAAAGCATTACAGTACACACTTCTGGTACCATAAGGCTTGTTGATGAATAGTGAACTTTAAAGCGGTACTTTAAACTTCTGCATGAATCACGAACAACTAAAAACTGATGGATTACCTCCAGTCAGGTTGTAACTTGCATACACTCTTTCATATCTGTATGGGTTTTAGAAATTCTCAGACAAACTGTTTGTATGAGATAGTCGAAATCATGTTTCAACATTCTGGTAAAATTCAGTATCTGGTATCCAGCATCAGTTCATTAGTAAAATTTTTTGAAGCATTCCACTTCCCTAAATAATAACAATAATAATAATTATTATTATTATATTTTCATCCTTGAAGCCTGATTCCTCTTCTTCTTTCTAACTTTGATCTCTTGTGTGGTGGATAAGCTGTAGAGCCACACTCACTTCCACCAGCTTGCGTTCTTTCATTTTGTGGCAATACTGTGATGCTTTGTAAACACTTCTGGCCTGGAAATATATTGCTGGGCAGTACTGGCTGGTAATGTTATAGTCATATGGCTACAGTGTTGCCGGGCGACAATACAATTTTTATGGCCCGTTGTATGTGCCTTAATAAATAAAGCAAATTATTAAGTGCTGCTTGACTCTTAACACACTCAGATTCCTTCATTCACAATCAAAACAGGCAACTATGTAACACAAAAATCATGCAAGTGTGTTTGTTTCCTAGTGGCGCACTTACAAACCTGTTCTGCCAGATTCTCTTCTCTTTTTTCCAGTAAAGAATTTTAGATAATGGGAGTGTCACTTTGCATAGAAGTGGTGTGTGCTGTTTTCATTTTTTGTTTCATTATCACAAGGAGACTAGCTGGATGACACAGTTTGGGCCATTTATATCATTATCAGAAAGGGAGGATGTGTCCTTTAAGGCAGAGTTAATGAAAATCTCACTTGATTTAGTCAGGGAGACATAGAAATTTGTTATTTTGCCACCTGTACTTGATACCTATACTGGCTATGACTATAATGTGACATTATGAAACACTGTAGAACATGGCACGAAACATACAGAAAAAAACAATAAGTGATGGAAGAATGCAAGAACTCACTTAAATTACTATATTAACACCAGATTACTTCTTCTATTTATGCTGAGACATTATCAGTAACATGGATGACTTTCAACTATCCAGTATGTAGGTGTTATCTTCTGTCACTTGATAATGAATCTTACTAATCTTTGTTCTGCAACGTCGTAAAGTCTCTGAACATATGTTTCAACATTAATAGTGGCTTTTATTGCTACTATGTTTTGAGGTTCCCAAACAGATGGATTCTGTTGAATGCCCAATGTTTTGATGTCTGATGTCTGACGCAGCAGGTTGAAGGTCAGGTGACATGCACAAATAAGACCATCACTTTGGCAACTGACTTAGGTCACTTAAAGTATTGTGTACAAAGCTGAAATTGTCTACTAAGCCTTACCCCTGAAAATGTGGTGAATCAGTCACAATGAGAAAAGTCAGAGATCGCCAAGAATTTTATTGTTTAGTACCTTTTTCATTAATACATGAATTAATTGTATAATACATCTTTCCTGCACCTCTCAGAAACTCATGACGATCCTTTGCTGGTTCTTCGCATGTTTTTCCATGTCCTCACATTTAACTGAATAGACCAGAAGCTATTTGTTTAGCAGGCATCATCAGTTGTGTTCACTAATGTCAGTCGCCAGTGACTAATGTGTCTCAGCTACTGGTTGTGCCTTGGATTTTAATGCAACATTTCCTGTGTTGTCTTGTTGTGATAGATACACTCAAGGCAAGCCTCATCACTCTAATCATCAACTAGTATGATATAAAATAGAGAGGAGTTTTGCACTGAAACCTAGTTGGATTATAATGGTGTGTTAAGGCCTTATTTTTCATAAGAGACAATCAGAAAGTTTACGTTAGAGGGCTTTGCAGCAGCGTATGTGTAACATAATGCAACTCTGCCACAAGTATATAAGCACTGACATCTAGGCAAGGCATTAGTGTGCATTTGTGTCTTTCAAAATGTGCATGTAGTAAATGTGGAAAAATGAACTATAGCAATTTTATTACTGAGTGTTTCTATCACATGTTATTATTCTTCTCTTGGCTGCCGAAGGCAAATGATGATAGACATCCATCAGAGAATGAAAAATGTGTCTGTTGAAAACCACCATTGTGGAATGATCCACCAATTTCGGTGCTGCTGGTGCATAACACCACCAATCTCCCTGTCGCAAATGTCATAATGCAGAAGTTACACAAACTCAGGTGCGATACACTCGCACTCGCCCTGTAGTCCTGATCATTCGTCATGTGAATAGCATGCCTTCACTTCCTTAAAAGAAAAAAAAGCCTTAAAGGGTCAATGTTTCCTGTCAAGTGATGATGTGCAGCAGGTAGGTGCAGATTTCTTCACACAGTAGGACATGCTGTTCTTATACCTCAAGTGTCAATGGGATGACTGCCTCATTGCTCATAACGAGTTCACGTGATATCCTGATTCTGAACAGTATGGCCTTCAAATGGAAACTTTTTGATGGCCCCTTATGTTTATTAGTTGCTAGTACTGATGAATTTTCTGGAAATGTTAGTTCATAAAAATTATTTATTGCTTTATGTAATATGCCCATTGTTTTTCTTCTCACATAAATAACAGAATTTTTGTTTTCTTTTCAGGGAACAGTAAAACAGAGAAATTTTGGGGAAATGAAATTCAAAGTTTGTCCTAGTGAAAAACTTGCACGGGAACATTTTAAAAAACATTCTGTAGAACATTACTGGGATCTAGCATACAGTGGTGCTGTCCTAGAAGCGACAGATGATGTCTAGTCATGAGTTCTCCTGACATGTGGAGAATATATTTCACATACGTAGTTGTTACAAACTACTCTAATAGTGAAAGCAAATAAATTATTGACTATTCATAAATTCATGTGTTTTATCGAAGTGGCTCAGATTATTATTGAAAGCAGTGAAACAGTTTACTGTTCTGTTCATAAGATTTTTGTATTTGTTGAGTATATGTACATACAAAATGTATACTAAAGAATAAATTGTCAACATTGCCAATGTTAGTGACATTGTCAGCATGAGGAAGTGTACATTATTTTCAGTGATAGGGTAAGGACAATTTGTGAACTGGAACACAGAACCAAGAATATCAAGAAGAGAGTAGCCATCAGAACATGAAGGCTTCAGTTCAAAAGAATGCTGAGAGGTGATTAATTGCATCAAAAGGAAAATTTCCTTGACAAAATTGCTGGAAGAAAGAATGACTGTCTGGTAATTACCTTGAATAGGTGAAATTGTAAGTTGTGAGTGACAAGATGTATTATCCTAGCTTTTGAAACTGTTTGTTCCTTTGTCAGGTAGGAAGAATGGATAGGCTGTTAAAAGGAGAGATATCGTCAGTCAGATCCCAATATCAGAGGGATCACCCATGTGATCCCTCAACCTGTGAGCCCCCCTTTCTAATCACTCTTTCTTCCACAAAGATGGACTGTTTCAAAAGCTAGAACGTCTGTTGCATTACTTGAAATTTTGCATCCTGAAGGTAGTTAATGGCCAACCATTCTGTCTCCATGTAATTTTATAGTTGCAATAACATCAGCATAAATGAAAAATAATCTTCTTGTTCTAAATCAGTTCAAAAGTGTTGAAATTGATATGAACACAAAATTGTGATGGACATAGTTACCATCACTTTCAGAAGGAATTTCAGTTTAGATTGTAAGCTTTCTGTAATGTATTTCTGTCAGTGTTCACTGTTTAAGGGAAACGTTGTTATCTGTGAAGTTCCGCAGGACAGTTCGGCAAAAGCTTAGTAGGGGATATGGTAAAATCCTTCTAAATAGTAGAACTGCCTCATCTGCTAACATTGGAGATAGAATTATGCCCTCTACAGCCTTGTTTAACACATAATATGTTGTAAGAATCTCATAGTGGCTTGACTCTGTCAGCTCATTCCTCCTCCTACCCTGATATTCATGTCCATAAATATTTAGAATATTGCTGTTGTTATATTATTCTTTGATACCAATTTCTCTCAGCTTCCTCAGCCAAACTGTTCCATTTTCCTTTGTGTGATCAACCTTATACTTTCATAATAATATGATTCTATAAACACCATCATTGAAGAGAAACTTAGTAGATGTATTCTGTTGACAAGCCCAAGATTTTTCAAATGAAAACCATTCTAGAGTTCTGCTCACTGAACAGTGATGAAATAAAAATCACAATCAATCAAGAGCACAACTTAAAGCTTATGGTTGTTTATTTAGAAGACAACACCAGTGGCTCTGAGGCAAGCAGTCACTGGGTGGGCAGTTTGTGAACTCCTTCAGTGATAGCTGTAAGAAAGGCAAGTGCCAGATTTGATTCAGTGGACAAACCCTAATTAAATGTATTTGGACAATGATGGAGAATGCTTACAAAATGCTCTTGGACTTATTATTGGGTATTGCTCGGTTGAACATTATTAGTTAACATTAATAGAGGGATAGGAAAGACTGAAAAGAGAGCTGTGAGTTTCATCACAATTTTCTTTACTAGTAGTAACAGCATCAATGATGCAATTTCAATGACAGATGCTACAAGAAAGGTTTATGCAACATAGAGGCTTATTGTTGAAATCACACAAACGCATTTCCCAGGAAAAGACGGTCACACATGTTTCTTTTGTTTATTCATTCTTATGAAATGACCACAGCCATAAAATCAAATCAAATAGATTAAAACATACATAAGAGTTCATTGACAGCTGTTCCCTTCAAGATTCACTTTTTTTTTTTTTGGGAGGGGTGTCTAGGAGATCATGAAAGTATTACAAGATCTGTCCTCTGGTACACACACTCAGGTAAGTTGCTGAGTACAATTGTAGTATGTAGGTTAACAACAACAAAAAAAGCTTTTTGGTATTTAATTGTTACAGGAGACAGTTTTCTGCACTGTATGAGTGGAGATGGCTAATTCAGGTGCCCATCCCTTGCTGCCCATGAGAAACAATCACCTTCGACACACATTCCTACATTAACAGTGACCATTTTCTAATGTGTACACTGGCTTGCATCCCAAAGCCATTTAAATATGCACTTTTGTCAAAAGTAAAATCAAACATCACCAGAAGAGTGGAACAAATAGTATTGCTTATTGTGAAAACTGTAAGAATTTTGTAAAGAAGTTTTTGTAATAATAGTTAACAACTTCTATTAACAAATGACACCACAACTTGTATCAGCATTGCACATGTAAGCCCATCCTCTACGAACAGTCTTAGCAATCACATAAGGATCTTTTCAACATATCCACCGCTTACAGTACGGAGATAGTGCAAAGAAACATTTTAATTTCCAGACTGAAGTGTCGTATGAAAGTTTGTACCAAGGCCAGGATTTGAACCTGGATCACCTGTTCACTGGGCAGATGAGCTAACCACTTTGCCATTATGGCACAGAGGCTTTGCACAACTGCACAAACTACCCTAGCACACCTCCCTCCTCGGTCCAAATTTCCACTCGTGCCCCAGCCCATGCGGTATTCCTCCTAAACTTGAAGAGCATTGCAAAGGCTCTCTTACTGTATTGCAATAGCACGTCAGCATCTAATGAAATGGAGGACCCTGCCAGAAACACAGGCATAGGTGCTCTAATCAAATGGAATTATATGGTTCCAGAGACATGTTCAAGTCGCAAACATCTATGGTGTATATATGCAGACAAGCCACAAATGAAAATTTGTACCAAGGGATTGTTACAAACTTTCATTCATTGCTTCAATGTGCATATATACACTGATCAGCCAGAACATTATGACCACCTACCTAATAGCCAGTATGTCTACCTTTGGCATAGATAACAGCAGCAATGTCTTGCGGCATGGAATAAATGAGATGCGTTTGATCGGGTTCAGATCTGGCGAGTTGGGGGGCCAGTATGTCAATTGGAACTCACCACCGTGTTCCTCAAACCACTCCATCACACTCCTGGCGTTTGACGTAGTGCATTGTCATGTTGAGAAGTGCCACTGCCATCAGGAAACATGATCATCAGGAAGGGGTGTACGTGGACTGTAACCAGTGTAAGATACTCCTTGGCCATCATAGTGCCCTTCAAGAACTCCACTGGACCCATGGATGCCCACATGAATGTTCCCCAAAGCATAATGGAGCCGCCACCAGCTTGTCTCTGTCCTGTGTACAGGTGTCAAGGAGCTGTTCCCTCGGAAGATGACCGATTCACACCCTCCCATTGGCTTGACGAAGAAGGTTTCAGAATTCAACAGACCATGCAACCCTCTGCCACTGTGCCAACATCCACTGCTGATGGTCACATGCACATTTCAGTCATAGTTGCCGATGTTGTGATGTTAACATTGGCACATGCATGGGTCGTCAGCTGCAGAGGCCCATCGTTAGGAGTGTTCGGTGCACTGTGTGTTCACACACACTTGTACTCTGCCCAGCATTAAACTCTGATGTTAGTTCTGCCATAGTTCATCACCTGTGCTGTGTTACCAGTCTGCCCAGCCGATATCTGTAATGAGGGGTGGCTGCCCAACCTCACAATGCCTGGGCCTGGTTTCACATTTAGTTTGATTTGAGTTAAATTTGGCATCACGTCTTGTAGGTTTCAAAGGAAATGGATGCAGTTGCCACACAGATTTTTGATTTAAACTTGTCCAGCATAGTGGAATATTTCTGGCTGCCTCACAAAAAGTAGTTGCAAGGAGTCAGACTGGGTGAATATGACTGCCAGTCCAACACTGCTACAGTAAATCTGGGGTGATCCATCATAATGATTATTCCAAAGCATACATTAAGAAAGCTAAACACAGATCGGTACAATGTGCTCAGGTCCTGTCTTGCGTGAACCACTCGGTGTCTGGTTGATCTTCCACTGTATGCTGTGCGGCTGTAAATTGTTCCAAAAATTGCAATATAACGTTCACTTGTTATCAATTAAAGGGCTGATAGTGCCTCTACCACACCCCAAACAGTAACTTTGAGAGAATACAGTAGTTTAGCTTCTCATAAAGGAGTATTTTCAGAATCCTAAAATTGCTAGTTTTATGTATTCAGAAATTCATTTGGATGAAAGTGTGCTTCATGAACCAAATGCACCAAGCATGAAATCCTTCATTATCAATAATTGTGAGAATCTAGTTCCCAAGATCCACTCTTTTGACCAAAGTAGGTATAAGTAGGACATGATGATTTTGAATGGAAACTGTTTCTCAGAATCAGTCTCTGCTGCAGTTCTTGAGATGGAGTTCCTTGGATGTTGCTGTGTAAGCCCAGGAAACTGTGACAACATTTTGGGAGTAACTGCAGTTGGACTAGGATTAACTTTCCCCAGTAGATCATCAACCACAGTGCTTGTCCGTTCAACTTCGGCAAAGAGCTTACGAATAGTTTTCACTCGGCTGCGTTTGGTACACTGAGTAATGTGTGAAAACTGTACCACCATGTCACTGTAATAATGTGTTCTAACCTGTAGCATTCTAGTATGAGTAACACATGTAAAATGGATTAATAAATGAAAAGCACCAGTTTTCTTTTGCAAGCTGGTGCTTTTCATTTAATATAATGTTGTTCTACCAAGAACCAACAGAAGATTCTGTTAACATGTAAGGCAGTGCGAAGAGAAATGAAAACTGACATACAGAAATTCACTGAAGACACCTTACGAGCAAGCTTGGAGAACAAGACAAGTTTAAAGTCAGCCAAACGCAAACTCACAATCGGTAAAAAGCAGATTATCGCACTTGATGGAAATGACAGTCGAATCACTGGAAAGGAAGCGGTTTTGAAGTTCATCAGAGACTTTTATAGCATTTTGTATAGCAATCCAGGGGAAAACTTGAGTGTCTCTAATTTAAATGATATACCTAGTGTTCCAGATATACTCCCATCGGAAATCAAGTGTGCTCTAGATAGCATGAAGAAGGGAACAGTGCCGGGTGATGATGAGCTCAGCGTTGACATCCTCAGACTGGCAGGAGAGGTAACAATAAATCACTTGGCAAAAGTATTTACTTCCTGCCTGCACTGTGCTTCAATCCCATTATTGTGGAACAAGGCTAAGATTATTTTGATACACAAGAAAGGAAGTATTCACAATATTAAAAACTACCGTCCTATCAGCTTGCTCTCAATTTTGTACAAAATTTTCACAAAGATCTTGCTAAACCGAATTAGTTCCACCCTAGACTTGGCCCAACCTATAGAACAAGCTGGATTCCGAAGCAATTTTAGCACTATTGACCACATTCTGACCGTTAGTGGAGTGATAAGCAGAGCGAATGAATACCAACTGCCTCTCTGCATTGCCTTTGTTGACTTTGAAAAGGCATTTGACTCCGTTAGCCATGTAGCTGTCCTCCAAGCTTTGAGTGAGCAAGGAGTGGGAGCAGCATACATTGAAGTGCTCAGGAAAATCTACGAGAATTCTTCAGCTTATGTTAACATCGGCGAATCAACTCAAGAATTCCGCATCATGAGGGGTGTCAAGCAAGGCGAACCCATCTCCCCAAAACTGTTCTCTGCTGTATTGGAAATGGCTATGTCAAAGCTGAGCTGGGAATGTAAGGGAATTAGAACTAATGGAAGAAGGCTTACCAACTTGAGATTTGCTGATGATATTGCCTTACTGGCCAAAGACTTCGCAGAGCTCCAAAACTTAGTTACAGACCTTGCTTCGGAATGTCAGCTGGTTGGTTTGAACATGAACCTTTCCAAAACAAAAGTAATATCCAACAAATGGGTCCCAGCTGGAGATGTGAAAGTCAAGGACAGTCTACTAGAAGAGGTCAGTGAATATGTCTACCTTGGCCAGATTATAGATATGAAGGGAGACAAAAGGCCAGAAATCTATCGACGCATCAAGCTTGGCTGGCAAGCATTTGGGAAGAATTCAAAAGTATTCAGATCAAAAATGCCAGTAAATCTGAAGAAAGCAGTATTTGATCAATGCATTCTTCCTGTGATGACGTATGGCTGCGAGACATGGACACTGAACTCATTCACAAAAGGGAAACTTAGGACAGCACAGAGAGCCATGGAGAGATCAATGCTGGGCTATACAAGAAAGGACAGGAAAAGGGCAGATGACATCAGGTCTGTGATGAAGGTTAATGACATCTTAGAGAGAGTAGGTTCCTTGAAATGGCAGTGGGCTGGCCACGTTGCAAGAAGAAAAGACAACAGATGGACGAAGCTAGTACTGGAGTGGAGTCCGAGAGAGCACTGGAGGCCTAGAGGAAGACCACCAGACAGATGGGACAAAGACATCAAGAAGATCGTTGGTAACACCTGGCAGAGAACTGCCCAAGACCGTCCCACTTGGAGAAGACTTCTGAAAGCCTACCTGAATCCACGACTCGAAGAGGCCACAACATCTAATGATTGAATTGGCTGATGATGATGATGATGATGGAATGATTTCAACCTCTTTCTGTGGCATGCAATCGTCCTTTCACATTTCAGCAGTGGATCTGATTGCTGCAGGCTTCAGAGTACAAGTTGTGAGTACACCACCATCTGTTAGCAGCTTTTGTGACTAATACTTAAAAATTTCTGTATAATGTTCTTAGAGTTTTCACAATGATGTTCATTGGATTCTTCTATTGATCTTTCTTTTCGTGTTATTTAACTTGAAAATCAGGGAGTCCTTTGTTTAACACCCTTTATAACTGAATGAATTAAACAGATCTTCCAGCTGTTGATAAAAATTAGCTCTACAGTTGGCCACTTCTAAATGAAAGTAACTGATGTTTTGTCATGCTTCTTATGTTTCATGTGGACAATTTTGCATTGTATGGTCATAGTGAGCTTGTCAAGTGTTCGCAGGAAATTTAATATTGCTAGAAAACTTTATGTTCAAAACTAGTGAACAGGGCCATATTTGAAACTATATTCCTCCAGTAGTCTAGAAATTCTAAGTAGTTGAATATACACACATCAAAAAAACTTTTGCATCACCTCAGTTCCGATAGTTCCGAAGCCTGTAAGAAAATTGGTATAGAGATCAACATAAAACATCATTTCCGCCCTTTTCGTTGCTCATGAAAACCCCACATTGCTTGTTATACCACCATACAGCGAGACCTTCAGAGGTGGTGGTCCAGACTGCCTTAGACACCGGAACCTCCAATAACCAGTAGGACGTCCTCTCGCATTGATGCATGCCTGTATTCGTTTGGCATACTATCCACAAGTTTATCAATGCACTGTTGGTCCATATTGTCCCAATCCTCAAAGGCGAGTCAGCGTAGATCCCTCAGAGTGGTTGGTGGGTCACAATCGTCCATAAACAGCCCTTTTCAATCTATTCCAGGCATGTTCGATAGGGTTCATGTCTGGAGAACATGTTGGCCACTCTAGTCGAGCGATGTCATTATCCTGAAGGAAGCCATTCGCAAGACGTGCACGATAGGGGAGCGAATTGTTGTTCGTGAAGACGAATGCCTCTCCAGTATGCTGCCGATGTGGTTACATTTATGGGTCAGAGGATGGCATTCACGTATCGTACAGCCATTACGGCGCCTTCCATGACCACCACCAGTGGCGTATGTTGGCCCCACGTAATGCCACCTCAAAACATCAGGGAACCTCCAACTTGCTGCATTCACTGTAACAGTGTGTCTAAGGCGTTCAGCCTGACCGGGTTGCCTCCAAACACGTCTCCGATGATTGTCTGGTTGAAGGCATATGCGACACTCATCGATGAAGAGAACGTGATGCCAATCCTGAGTGGTCCATTCGGCATGTTGTTGGGCCGATCTGTACCAGGCTGCATGGTGTCGTGGTTGCAAAGATGAACCTCGCCATGGATGTCGGGAGTGGAGTTGCACATTGTGCAGTCAAGTGCACACAGTTTGAGTCGTAACACAACATCCTGTGGCTGCACGAAAAGCATTATTCAACATGGTGGCGTTGTTTTCAGGGTATCTCTGAGCCATAATCCATATGTAGCAACATCCACTGCAGTAGTTGCCCTCGGCCAGCCTGAGTGAGGCATGTCATCGACAGTTCCTGTCTCTCTGTATCTCCTCCATGTCCAAACAACATCGCTTTGGTTCACTCTGAGACACCTGGACACTTCCCTTGTTGAGAGCCTTTCATGGCACAAAGTAACAATGTGAACATTATCAAACCGCAGTATTGACCGTCTAGGCATGGTTGAACTACAGACAACAGGAGCCGTGTACCTCCTTCCTCGTGGAATGACTGGAACTGATCGGCTGTTCGACCCCTTCTGTCTAATAGGCGCTGCTCATGCATGGTTGTGTACATCTTTGGGCAGGTTTAGTGACATGTATGAAAAGTCAAAGGGACTGTGTCTGTGATACAATATCCACAGTCGATGTCTTGTCTTCAGGAGTTCTGGGAACCAGGGTGATGCAAAACTATTTTGATGTGTGTAATTAAAGAAAGGTGCAAATAAGAAACTGACTGATTGTCAGTTGTGTGTGAGGTGACTTAAGGTCATGAAGTAGTCTGCACAACTCACATCTATTGAAACACAGTTCTTGATATCTTTGAGTGTTTCTGCATGTAACACACATAGTTCTTAATGAGACTTCCCAGCCCCAAGACTGGAATGAGCTTTGCTCCAAACATACTGCTTTAACTGAAGATAACTATCTACTGTACAAGAACTTTCATTAGAGATTTAGGAGCACAAGAGATAAGCACATGGGGCATGCTAAGCAAGATTTCTTAAAAGCAAATAATCCAACTTCCTGCAAAATATGATAAATGTATGAGGCCATGCCAAAAAGTAATGCCTCTGAATTTTTTATGTGAAAACTCTTACAGCTTTTTAAATAAAACAAAACAAACTGATTACTCTTCGTATCTTCATATTAATTTCTCAACACAGTCACCCTGGCAATGAACATGTTTCTCCCAGAGACCAGTTTGGTTACATGGTCACTGTAGAAGGTTTGACTTTGTTGACAGAGCCACAATCTCAGCCGTGCTTGCATACTTCATCACTATTAAAGTGAAGTCCTTGAAAACTCCTCCTGCACAGGCCCAAAGGTACCGACTGGCCACCGTGTCACCCTCAGCCCACAGGCGTCACTGGATGCGGATATGGAGGGGCATGTGGTCAGCACACCGCTCTTTCGGCCGTATGTCAGTTTCCGAGATCAGAGTCGCCACTTCTCAATCAAGTAGCTCCTCAGTTTGCCTCACAAGGGCTGAGTGCACCCCCACTTGCCAACAACGCTCGGCAGACCAGATGATCACCCATCCAAGTGCTAGCCCAGCCCGACAGCTTAACTTCAGTGATCTGACTGGAACCGGTGTTACCACTGCGGCAAGGCCGTTGTCAAAGTCTTTGAAGGCATTCTTTAAATTCTGGAAACATGAAAATGAGATGGGGCCAAGTTGGGACTGTGGGGGGGATGACCAATGATTGTGAACCCAAGGCATTGGATTGTTGTTGCGGATGTCACATCATTCGTGTGTGGTCTGGCATTGTGGTTCTGAAGGAGAGGGTGCTCCATGTGCGAGTGAAACCTGGTCCCGTGTAAAATTGCTAAGTGGGTGTAAGGCTTCCATCCAGTCACTTGTTGGGCAGTCTGGTGTGGGAGTTGAAGGTAGCAAAACAAAAGCCGAAGTTTTAAACTTTATATTCAAGAACTTGTTCATGCAGGAGAATCTTACAAACATAATGTTGTTTGATCATCGAACAGACTCGAAATGAGTAAGTCACCATGTCTGGCTGGAATCCCAATTTGATTTTTCAAAGAGTATGCTACAGCATTGGCTCCTTACTTAACATGCACTTATCGTGAATCTCTTGCCCAGCACAAAGTTCCAATCGACTGGAAAAAAGTGCAGGTGACTCCTGTGTACAAGATGGGCAAAAGAACATACCCACAAAATTACAAACCAATATCTGTAATATTGGTTTGGTGCAGGATCATTGAACATATTCTCAGTTTAAATGTAATAAATTTTCTTGAGACAAAGAAGCCTACGTCCACAAATCAGAATGGTTTTAGAAAGCTTCACTCGTGCAAAACTCGGTTTGCCCTTTCCTCCCACGATAAACTGTGAACTATGGATGAAGGGCAACAGGCAGATCCGCATTTCTAGGTTTCTGGAAAACATTTGACACAGTGTCCCATTGCAGGCTGTTAATGAAGGTACAAGCATATGGAATAAGTTCACAGATTAAGTTCACAGATATTTGAGTGGCTCAAAGACTTCTTAAGTAATAGAACACAGTATGATGTCCTCGATGGTGAGTGTTTATCAGAGATAATTGTATCGTCAGGAGTGCCCCAGGGAAGTGTGATAGGACCACTGTTCTATACACATAAATGATTTGGTGGACAGTGTGGGCAGCAATCTGCGGTTGTTTGTTGATGATGCTGCAGTGTACGGTAAGATGTCGAAGTTGAGTGACTGTAGGAGGATGCGAGATGACTTACACAAAATTTCTATGTGGTGTGATGAATCTCAGCTAGCTCTGAATGTAGAAAAATGTAAATTAATGTGGGTGAGTAGGAAAAATAAACCTATAATGTTCAGATATAGCATCAGTGGTGTCCTGCTTGACACAGTCGTCCTTTAAATATCTGGGTGTAACGGTGGACAGTGTATAGGACACTAGTGTGACCTGTTCTTGGGTACTGCTTGAGTGTTTGGGATCCGTACAAGGTCAGATTAAAGGAAGACATCGATGCAGTTCAGAGGCAGGCTGCTGGATTTGTTGCAGGTAGGTTCAAACAACATGCAAGTGTTATGGAGATGCTTCAGGAACTCAAATTGGAATCCGTGGAGGGAAGGTAACATTCTTTTCGTGGAACATTATTGAGAAAATTTAGAGGACTGGCATTCGAAGCTGCACAACATACGTTTTGTGTAGGGACCGTGAAAAGATATGAGAAATTAGGAGTCATATGCAGGCATATACACAGTCATTTTTCCCTCATTCTATTTGCAAGTGGAACAGGAAAGGAAATGACTAGTAGTGGTACAGGGTCTACTACGCCACACGCCGTAAGGTGAATTGTAGATATAGATGAATGAACTTTTCAAATTCAAAACTTGATTACAGCACACTGTTTTTCACACACCAACATAGTTACATTACACACTGCCATGCTATGTGCAACAATTTGGAGACCCCCCTGTGACAGAGAGCTGCAAATATGTAGACATGAACTTTAAAGATGCAGTGTGTTCATAATGTTTGTTTTATTTAAAAATCTTTAAGCATTTTCACATAAACTCAGATACATTACTTTTCAGTACACTCTTGTATCTCATCACATTTATCAGTGTTGAGGATGGTGGTCACATTGTTTTTCTCAGGACATGATGTCTAAGGGCTCTGTGATCAGTTTTAATATAACGAGGATAGGAACTGTACGGGTTATTTTGTATTTTTTTTTTAATTAACAATTTTGACCTTTGTTATGGGTCATGCTGTTACCCAGTACGTAATTACATAAAAGCACGGTTTGTCAGCAGGACAAAGATTCAGTTAAAACTCAGTCTGAATCCTAGCCCTGCTCAAGAGCTGTGCTTTGCAATAATTATATTTTGAATCTACATTTACTTAATTACTCTGCTATTCACAGTTAAGTGCCTGGCAGAGAGATCAATGAATCTGAGGATGATAATCCTAATAAAGTACAGGTGGCGCAAATAAAGTGGCCCAGAGAACAGTGCTCCAGGGTACAAAGAAGCACAGCTGAGGAAAGGAAATATAGTTCTAACCTGACAATAGCAGATGTTGAAAGTGACCATCATTCATGTCTTGGCACATTTGGGCCTTGGTCAGCAAGTTGGTGAAGGCAAATCAAAGCTGGACTGCTGCAGTCACATCCAAAATGTTCTGCTGTAGTTCTTGAAGACTGTGAGGGTTGTTGCGATCCACTGTAGACTTTGAGGGCTTCCCAGACAAAGTAATCACACACTTACAGATCAGGTGACCTGAGTGGCAAACTAGGGCCGTGACCACGTGCAGTACTCATCTGTCTGATCAACATGATATGCCGGTCTCTTGTGGCAAGCATCAGGTTGATTTGGTAGGTCTCTGAAGCATTCCTGGTGAACTGCACCCACATTTTTTTGTATGCGGACACATTTTGGAATGTTTTTTGACTTACTTGAAACAGATCATGTCTGATGCCCTTTTCAAACTAAGTGTTGTGTGGCACTCTTTGCTGGCACACAGTTAAACTTTCAGCAAACAACTGACCACACTATTTCCATGGTTTTGTTGTCACACACATTTCAACAAGGAACACCCATAGCTCCACTATGAGTACCATCATCCCATTTGCACTACTCCACTTGTGCTGACACACGCTGAACCAGTGTGGATCATGTGGCAGGTGTACATGTGGTGTGCGCATCACGGGGTGCAGTTATATGCATACATTCAAATCCAGTCATATTCACTTGTCTGGACCCTTTTATTTGTCCCACCCTATGTTACTAGCGTCAAATGCAAAAGGCTCTTGAATTAGCATAGAATCTTTAAATGGTGTAAGATCTTTAGCACTGTGTTTTCTCTGGCATATCAAAGACGTGCCAGCTAACAGACTGATAGCGCCCGTCACTACTCTGGAAATCATAAAAATTGTGAACAGACATATGAGGCGTGATTATAAAATAATAGAACTATTGTCATAAAACATTTTATTTCAAAAATGTACATGTTCAGTTACTGTCACCTTCAATATACTTCCCTCCTATATGTGCATTTTCCATTAATGGAAAAAGTGCTAGCTCCTTGATGACACATACTACTCTTTTTTCCAGTACTCCTGTGGACTGAAATCTTCTTCCTTTTAATGCAGATTTGACCTTGTAGAACAGACAAAACCCACATGGTGCTAGGTCAGGCGAATAATATGGGTGCTGTGCTTCATTGGAAACCTCTTAACAGACTATTTGGTATGAGCCTGTGAGTTATCTTGACGCAGAACTTGTAACTTATTCTTTTAGAATTTGGGTCGTTTTTTCTTATTTTCTCACAGAGTTGAGCAATAACATCAAGGTAGTATGTTGATTAACACTTTGACCTTCAGGAACCCAGTGAAGATACAAAATTCCATTAATATTAAAAAAAAAAGTCATTGCATTGAATCTTAATTTTCTCTTTCGAGCCTTTTCTGCTCTCGGTGAAGCTGGGCCCTTCCAGTGCATGGATTGGTGCTTAGTTTCTGGAGAATACGTGCAAAATCAAAAATTTAGGATCATTTCAAATGGTATTCAAAGTGTCAGTACAAACATTTTCATGATCTGCTTTTTGTTCATTGTGAGTTCCAGCACCAGTTTTGCACATTCTTTTCTGATGTTAAATTGTTTACGTAAAATTTGCCTTGTGCAGGTTTTGTCTACAGTTTTATCACTCAATCGAATATTCAGCCGATGGTCAGATTGAATCAAATTATCTACTTTTTCAATATTTTCATCCATTTTTGAAGTTGAAGGGTGTGAGTTATCTCCAACATCATCTAGGCCATCTTGGAAATGCTTGAACTGCTCAAAAACTCGAGTATGTGGTACAATTTTGGCCATATGCTTCTTTTAATAAAACATAAGTTTTGTGATGTTCACCTGCTTATTTCTTCGTTGATAATCCTCAGTGTTGACGTATTGCATTGCTATACTGGCTGAAAAATGGTGGTGGAAGTACAACACTGACTACTGCAAATGATGTAGCCGACAGTTGCACAGTTGTGTTTCACAGTTCTTTACTTTCACTGTTCACAAACCCCCCCATATTACACAGTTATATGGCCAGTTCACTATTGGTTAACTTTTGATAAGCCTCATTAATAGTTTGCAGGCAAACATCAGCATACTGCTACAATAGTTTGCTATTGAACATCTATGAGCAGTGAATACCTAACCACACAATGTGTGACACTATTTTTCAAATACATTGAACAGACACTGTCATTGTTTAAACACGTGGCCCATTTGTGTTACACTAATTCCACTGTTAAATTAAGGCATTATTGTTACTCTAACTGATACAGACATCCCATCTGAAAATCAGCCGTGGACTGACTGTGTTGGGATCAAAAATCCATCCTTTATATATCCTCACAATATTAGGCAGTGAAACCATACATTGTTCGATGTTTAAGTTACAGAAATTACAATTAAAACATAACTCATTTAATTAACTGAATACATCTGCAATTCGCTCCTTTTTAACAGTTCCTTCTATCACAAAGGCTAGACTGAATTAGTTCTTTAAATAATGAAATTAACAGATGTAGTTATGCAAACAATGATTTTGACAAGCTTTGTAATTATTTTGGAATTAATTAAGGGCTGGATTTTCTAACATGTTTTTGAATACAGCCAAATAAATACTTAAAGAATCCTAGTAGTTCTTCTTCCAAATGTTTATAGTTAGTACAGAATTTATAATTGTTTACTAGTCAACGATAGACTTTAAGCCACGAAACAATTACTGATTTCATCCTTTAACAAAAGACATTAATTAGGATTAGTCAAAGATAAATTAGGAAATTAATTACATACACAAAACTAAGCACAAAATTAGATCTGGTGCTATATTTCTTAAGACTGAGTGTCAACTTTTCTCTTTTATGAAAATGCAGAATATACTCATGTATGTTAATGGTAATTAGTCACAAATGTATTTAAGGAGGCAGATGGCAAAACAAGAGAGGAAGTAAAGAGATCCCAGCTTGTGTCGTCACAGTTTCAGTAGCAGTTGTTTCCAAGTTTTATGTGAAACTTAGCGATAATTTGATGATCTATTATTATATTTATCATTTTTCTGGCAAAACAAAACAACAGCTGTTAAAAAAACAAAGGCGACAGCCACACTGATTTGTCTACAGACAACAGAGATGCCGCATTCAGCTGAGAAGGCTTCACACTGCATAGCTATTTGTTGTTCATCATTGGTGGATGCGTACTTACTCTGTGACAGTATCAGTCCCTTTTTTTATAGTCACACATTGTATGAAGGAATCTGGCCTAGATCATGTAATAGTAAAATTTTGGCTTTTAAAGGAAATCCCTAACTATCTGGCTGATTTCACTTATTCATAACAATACTCATTGTGTGCTGGTCTTCAATAAGGGAGGGAGGGTGGGGGGCAACTAAGCTGAGCATTCAAACTATTTGCATTCTCACAATTAAGCTTACACCTCCATGCAGTTCAGTAAGAGCTTTCTTCACAGATTGTTTAACTGACCAAAAACACCAAGAAATGTTGGTCCAATACACACAGCGTAATATGCGTTTCTAGAATTAGAGAAGACACGCAACACTCTCAGATGAATAAGTTGATGTTCTACCTGTGGCCAGTCTGTTGTTAATATTCTTACATAGCACCCAGATCCAGCAAGTGAGTATTCAACCACAATGTTCTCTGACCAACTGGCTCTCTCCAACACTTCTCTTGTGACAATCTGAGTACATCAAGTATCAGTATCATCGAAATCAGTGCTGTCCCATTTGCTGAAGAGATTTGCAGTAGCACATACCACTGACATTGCTGTATACCGTTGATGTTAAAACTACTACTCTCCTTAGGGGTAAAAAAAAAAAGCGGAAGCCTACCTATGATGTGATTAAGTTTGAAATCTGAACACCACAAAACAGAACATCTGGCATGTTCCTATTCCTGAACACTCGAAATCAAAGAATAAAATAAACAGATGATCAACATACATCAATACGGTACCTTGGTTCCTATTTACAAAGTCATGAACAAGCTCAGAGCAGAGCAGTCTGGATGTTGCGGTGGCAGCTCATTAATGTTACAACAAACATGTATGTATGCAACAAACAGATCCATCCATTTCATGAACTGTTATGGTCTACATTCTAATCATCCAACCTTAACATTGTTGCTCTCCATAGCAGCTTACAAATTATACTGAGCAGTGATAATAACAGTCAAAAGTGCTTCACTGTTAGCTAAGTAAACATGCTTTATTTTAAACCAGGCATTCATTTTCCAACTTCAAAATATAACTAATGACACTGCTCAACACATTTGGCCCACCTTTCATTACACTAAAAGTGACTGGAGGCTTGCTAGTTGGGACATGTCTGCACAGTAGGACCCACTACTGGACAAAATTGTATAACCTGCCAGCTAATGACAGATGACAGCATGGATTACCTGAACAGAAATAGCAGGACATTCTAATTGCTTTCATGGTGCTGAATACTGGGCACTGAAGCTGTGAATTATTTTACTATGGAGCACTTTTTTTCACATTAATGTTCCACTCAGGTATATTTGTTGCTTGCTTTATTTGCAGTTGATTGTGAAGCCTTCTACACTTTCATCTTAAACACATGCATATTAATACAAAGTAAGTTACAGTCCTCAGCGTAAACGTTAAGATGTGAAATACATTTTACAAGCTGAGTTGTCTTCCAGGACGTAAACAAGTCTGATAGTGTCACAAACACCCTTGCCTGTATGGCATTGTCCGTGCTGACTACATTGTGCCAGCACAGCAGCTTGGTGGAGGTGAGGTACTGTAGGGAGAAAGGGGGAAAAGTGGCTGAAACTGGGACGGAGAGGTAGCTAAAGCAAGGGGTAGGAATGTGGTGCTAGTGACCTCTTTACAGATGCAGGCAGGGGAAGTTGTGGGAAGCACATGATGACATGGAGGAGTGGATTAGGAAATAGAAACAGAGGAAAGGGATGCTACAGTGAAGAGGGTGTTGCTTAAGGATGAATGGGGTAAGGGTTTAGGTGGGTTATGGGCAGTGACTTGAGGAGACTGAGATCAGGAGGATTACAGGATCAAAGGATACGTTACAAGGACAGGTCACATCTGTGTGTTGCAGATAAGGTGTCATTGGAAGGGAGGGGGATACAGATGATGAGCTGCAAAGCAGCCACAGAAATCAAGTACACTGAGGAGGGGAAAAAATCACAACACAAAGAAGAAATTGTGTGACACAAACAAAAGTTGGTAGATGTGTTTCAAAAACTGAAAGATGGTGTATTTTCCAATTTCATCACAGTCATAAGAGTGGTACTAGTAATACCACTGTGGGGATGAAAATTAAGTTTTCTTTAAATACACATGGGTACCAGAATGAAATTTTCACTCTGCAGCAGAGTGTGTGCTGATATTGAACTACCTGGCAGATTAAAACTTTGGGAGTTAGTAGACAAGGTACTGGCAGAACTGAAGCTGTATGACAGGCCACACTTGGGTAGCTCAGTTGGTAGCACTTGCCTGTGTAAGGCAAAGGTCCCGAGTTCGAGTCTTGGTTCGGCGCACAGTTTTAATCTGCCAGGAAGTTTCACACACTGTTACGGTTGTGAGCATTAGTCATCTTTTGAGACTGGATGTGGTGAGTTGGTGTTAGTCAAGAATGCCTTTTACGGCAACAAAGATATCATTATCAGCACCTAACTGAGTTTTAATGAGGTCATGCAATAGAGCTACAAGAAGCTGGATCTTTCTTCTGTGATATTGCAGAAAGATTTGGCAGGAATGTAGCCACTGCACATGACTGCTGGCAGCAGTGGTCAAGGAAATGTACAGTCGCAAGGAGACTGGGTTCCAGGCGGCCACGTGCCACTGCCAAGAGGGAAGACCGTCATGTTCAGTGTATGACTCTAGAACATTGAACTACCTCTGCAGCAACAATCTGAGAAGCAGTTGGCACCACAGTGCTTCAGGGTCAGTTCTGAGCCAGGCACCCTGTAGCTTACATTCCACTGACACCAAACCATTTGCAACCTAAGTGGCATCAAGCAGAAGCTCCTCGGAGGACAGGGTGGAGGTATGTTGTTTTCTCTGATGAAAAGTGGTTCTGCCTTGTTGCCAGTGGTGGTCATGTGTTGGTTTGGAGGAGATCAATTGAGGGCCTGCAACCAATCTGTCCACATGCTAGGCACACTGGACCTACATCTTAAGTATTGGTCTGGGGTGCAGTTTCATATAACAGCAGGAGCACTCTTGTGGTTGTCCAACACAACCTGACTGAAAATTTGTATATCAGCCTGGTGATTCAAACTGTTGAGCTGCCATTCGAACAGCATTCCATGGGTGTTTTTCAACAGGTTAACACCCGCCCTCATACCACTGTGATAGCTCAATATGCTCTACAGTGTGTAGACATATTGCCAATTCGAGCATCATCCACAGCCATCATTAACTGTCCTTGTATTGACCAACCAAGTTCAAGAAGCATGAAACTCCATCCCACAAACTGATAAGCATCACCTGTGCAACTCAACACATGTGCATACGGGTGCTTGCATTCTGGTGGTTACACCTATTATTATTAATCCACCAGCATTTCACATTTGCAATGGCTTATCTCATGCTTACAGTAACCTGTGATATTGTAATGTTAATCACTTAAATATATTATCCAGACAAATGTATTCCCGAAATTTCTTCACTCTACATTAATTATTTTTTGGTGTTGCAGTTTTTTTGCCATCAGACTATGCTGTGACAACCAGTCTTTTCTGCCCCTGGATGGGCAACTCTGCTCTAGGCCACATTTAGCAATGGCCATTCATTTGGTTGGACACTAGGTTGGTGATCATGCCCATATACAATGCTGAGCTAAAATTTCATAGGACCTGCTTTCACAGGTGGCCCTGTCTCCGACAGAATAGGATAAACATGTGACAGAACTGGAGGATATGCTGAGTGGGTGTATCGGACAAGTCTTGCACCTGTGGCTTTCTATGACCCAAATGACAAGAGTTCGGCAATCAACCTATCCAGAGATAACTCCATTCAAATGTGTGTGAATGCCTAAGGGACGAAACTGCTTAGGTCAATGGTCCCAAGACTTACAAACTACTTAAACTAACTTATGCTAAGAACAACACACACACACACACACACACACACACACACACACACACACACACACACACACACACACAAGGGTGGACTGAAACCTCCGGTGGGAGGGGCTGAGATAACTCAATTATTGGCTAATCCTTGCATTCCACATGTAGGTTCCTCTGGTACAAGCTAGTATTAAGGTTATACCTCAGTACATTTCATGTACTATTTATTAGAGCTGGACATTGCCTTACTGCCTACAAATACAGTCATAATCTTTGTTTCTGTGTCTAGTGTGTGTTACCAATGTGTCCATAACACTGATTAAGAACAATAGGGAAAGGTTAGAGTGCTACTCACCACATACAGGGGGAATTAAATCACAGACAGGCACATTGAAAAAGAATGCTAGATGTATTTAGTTATCTGAATAAGGCCTTCATCAAACAGAAAATATACACATTCACACAAGCTTACTTTAGACACATGTGACCACTGTCGTCCTTGGGTGCTAAGGCCTTAGTGCCAGGAGATGACGATGGCCATGTATGAGAGTTGAGCTTGTGGGTGTTTTCTGTACATCTGATGAGACTTGGTCCAATATCTGAATATATCTAGCATTCATTTTCATTGTGTCCATCTGCAACTCAGTGCCTCCTCTATGTGATGAGCAGAAATATGTCCTTTCCATATTGATACTTCATAGATTTTCCACTTTTTGATTAACCCTTTCTGAGGGTTAAATACACTAACCATTATTTTATCACATTCTCTCCCATGTATAATTAGTGCCTGTTTAGCAGGATGCGGCTATGCCTTCCAAGTCCATCTTGCTTTCCGTGTAATGGATTAATGGTGGTATCCGACTCCTTTTCCATCACCTTCTTTCGCAGTTCTTGCCACTAATTTTATATCAGGACATTAACATATTCAGTAATTTTTAAGAACATTTCTCATGGAGACCTGGGGTCTGGCAAAAAGTATTTTAAAAATGAGCAAAAACAGTCTTGACTGCAAAAAACATTTATTTTTGTGGTAACTGGTTTCAGTCAGTTATTGACCACCTTCAGACCTCATACCACGACAGTAGGCAGTGGTGATGATTGGAGTGGCTGTTATAACTCCCCAAAGGTCAACACTGACATTTGTGGACTTATAATAGCTGCACCATCCACTGCCACTGTCCACCATCGCAGTAAAAGGTCTGAAGAGGGTCAAAAACTGACCACTATAACCAGTGCCCAAAAAAAGTATTTTGCAGTCAAGCCTGTGCTCATTTTTAAAATTAACAGATTCCTATTAAGTAGTCCATTTTCACAATGTGGCATGTTTAGATTCTTAGCTTTAGATTTGTGCTATGATTGCAGTGATAATGTATGTACATAATGCTTCTCATTATTTTGCATCATAATGGCTATGTTGTCCGCCTGCTTAACTGGGTGGTAACATGCTTGCCTCCCATGCACTGAGCCCGGTTTGGAGATTTGCTCCACTCAGGGACTGGGCGTTGTGTTGTCCTCTTCATCATTTCATGCTCATCACCGGCCGCAAGACGCCCAATGTGGCGCTGAATCAAGTAAGGACTTGCACTTGGTGGCCGAACCCGACTGGGACATCCCGGTCAACAATGCCATACGATCATTTCATTTTTTATTATTTCATGACTATGTTGATGACTATTACTTACTTTGTATTAACATGCAGTTGTCTGAAGACATGACCATAAAAGGCTTTCGAATCAATTGAAAATAAAGTAAACAAACACAGGTGGAAAATTAGTACAAAAAGAACCTTTTGCACTCGATAACAAAGTTTACAACTCCACAAAGATCACCCACATAATTCAACAGATCAGCAGAGTTCTATTCAGAGACCAGAAGCACACTCTGAATATGTGGAATAATGTTAGTAAAAGTATTTGAAAGTTACCTTGGTATAGTGAATCATACACTGATAGCTCAAGTAATTCTGACACAAACACTTCTCTCAAGCAGACTGTGTGGGCAAGCATTATCAGCAATCAACAACTTCAAATTGCAAGCTCCAGCAAAAACTGATACTTGCGAAATAACCAATCTTCTCTCCAAAACCAGCTTTCCTGAATTGCACAGGTAGGAACTTTCCCTGCAATATATCATATGTTCCTGTAACCCTCCAGGCCTCAACCTTCGTTAGTCATTGTCCTCACCCAGCCAGCCCCTTCCGTGTTCCCATTCCAGCACTACACAGCCCTTATTCCACCATCGCACCCAGTCTTGTTAGTCCTCTCCTTTTCCACTGCCCCTCCCCCACCCCTCTCTCGCCTGCCCTCCATCTAACCTGCAGCACTTCACTGTTCCACTACCCCTACCCTACTATCCCTCTCCCTCTCCACCCCAGCCTCCTCCTTGTCCCCATCTAGTCGCCACTCCCATCATGCTGCTCGCAGTGTGGCCTCAGTTACCTGAACTGCAGTCTCGTGTGTGTGTGTGTGTGTGTGTGTGTGTGTGTGTGTGTGTGAGAGAGAGAGAGAGAGAGAGAGAGAGAGAGAGAGAGAGAGAGAGAGAGGGTGGGGGTGTCTATTTTTGACAAAGGAGTGGCAACTTTCTTTTCTCTTTTCATGATATTGTTACATTCCATCCTGGATTTTCCATTGTTCAACTTGCGAAACAATGATAGACATGGCTTCATGCTGAATGCTATCTCACAACGCCCCAACATTTGGCAGTGTCTAGAGAAATAGATCTATTGCACAAGCTAGCTCTGTTATACTGCATGCTAAAAAAGCAACAGTAACATAACTATAATTTTGTCAAATTAAGTCATTTCATAAAGACTGTACTGTGATCTAATACCAAAAAAACCCCTCTATTCCAGCAGCCTTACCACTATGTGGTCACATGTACATGTGGGAAAATGAATCATTTTCCTAGCTAATAATACACTGAAGCTCTGCTGGTTTTTTCATTATATAATGTTAAACTACTGCTGAAGTGTAGATTTATAGTATCAAATAGAGTTTTTGCTGTCATTGTAACTGAGCAATAATTTCTTTATAGTGGCCAATAGTAGCTGTCTTTGTTTTGGTCTGATACAACATACAGTACAAAAGTTGGAGGGGGGGGGGGGGGGGTAGAGAGGAGTATCAAAAATGGTTTGGTCTATGTGTAAAAATGCGAGAACAGGAGAGTTGTTTGCAGAGGTCAGTATGGAAAAAAGTGTCCTTTACCTCAAAGCAATTAGAAGGGCACACCATTAAACAAAAAGTATTGACTGAAAGTAGTGTGATCGTAGATATAGCTGATAAATTTGCCATAGAGAATTTCTTGTATTCAATAAAATAATAATAAACACAATTAAGTACTTGCATTGATCACACTGGATTTTGGCAAAGGAACTTCAGTTTCATAAATAAACTACATATCTATTTGAATAAAGGAACAGAAGCAGAAACAATATCCAGAAGGAATTTTTAAAAAATGGTTGACATAGACAGCTGGAAAGACGAGATGCACACAGTGTGTAAAGTTTGAATGATGATATATCTCTCCCCACTCATGTTGCAGTAGTGACCTGGCCCAAATTTCTTTATGTACATTACACTTTAATTTAATATAGAGCATACAGAATGTCAATGTAAATCTAAGAATAACTGTACAGTATGAAGGAGCCAAAACATTACTGACAATACCAACATGTAGTGGACTGAACTAATGTTTACTCCAATAGCCTCACTAAACTGTCATGACCTTGCTTGAGCATGCACCCAGCATTCTTTTTGTGTTCACCATGTTGTATGTAGTTTAGTCACAGCAAGCATTTCATGGGCCACTGTTTAATATAGGCAGAGTACTACACTATCACCTGCTATACCTCACATAAATTGTACCACATTTAATACAATCACGTGAACTTAAGAAATTTTAACAAACTCTGAAAGTAACACTATCTCAGCTCATTTTCTAAGAAACAGAAAATTTTGCTGATTCTTACTGTGTGCTACAGAAAACATTTGTTGTTATTTTCATCCTGCAGTAGAATCTGTGTGTCATTAGTAAATGATCATTATCATAATCATTATGGCTCAGAAGATATAATTTGATATGGCTCATTTTGAAGAGTAACTTTAAAAACAGCTCTTGTATGTCAACAAAAACCATTTCCAAGTGATTACAGTGAGCACTATAAAGGTTAAAGGAATAAAACACAGGAAATTTCCATTCTAATTAGTGGCACGTGGCTACAAATATATACTGGAAACAATTTTTAATATCTAAATCACACTATTTTTATACATTTTTTTAAGTACGAAGGTTTTTGTTCAGATTTACATTGTTATTAATTATTTACATTGCTTTACTAAAATATTTTTTAGTATTTTGCAGATCTGCACATAAAGTCACTAAAATTAAGCTATACAAACCAGGGTTACATCACTGTCGAGTCATACATGCATTGTATAAAATAATACAACCTTGCTGTTATTTAACGTAATAAATGGAACACTTAGTTCCCATGTTTACTTTACTTAAAGACAATTTTGTACCTTTAGAGTCTTTCATGAGGCACGAGAGTAATTTACAAGGTATTCAAAGAGCACAGCTTTGACATAAAAAAAACTATTCAGGAGGGGGGTGAGGCACACTTTTATGTGGATTCCAAATCATTTCCCCTAACTGCTCAATCTGAAAAAGAGCGTAGGTTTCCAAAAATTGGCTTTAATTTCATTATCAATGAAGGAGACCAGGTCTTATAGGCACCCAAGCCTGTTAGTCTGAGCCACTGCCATTACAAGTAATAATATGTTTATGACTGAAAATTCACTTTCTTTCTAAGCGCTGCATTATTACATATCAGTTGCTATGAGTATCTTCTTTCTCCTTCAGTGCATTCACCTCTCTCCTGATGTCAAGTATTACTTGGGCAAGGGCTTCAGGATGAGCACCACGCTCAATCAGTCGAATGCAGAATGCCAGTGTGACAGGATCCAAGCCTGTATCTAACAGTTTTGACATCTCCTGAAGAATTTGGAATGCCTCATAGGACTCAACAATGTTCTCGACACCAGAGTCATTTCTTGTAGACATTTTCATTTTACCTGGAAAACTGCAGAAAACTGTAATCAGTGCACTAGCATCAACAGTTCTTCTAGATACTATAAAAACAGTATTACAACAGAATCCAGTATTCTATCAGAAAATAGACTACTGTTTCAATGTACGAAAGAAGAGGTGGGGGGTGGGGGTGACAAATGGGGACATTTCAACAACTTTTTGGTTATAACTCCTCTTCTTATGAAACATGAATTTACTTGTTTATTTATTTATTTATTCTTTTTGAATTGGCACTATTAATTTCTATAGCATATTAGACAAGGTTTTTTCAATCATAGTTCACAGTAATAAACAAAAGGTCAAAATGTTAAATTTCAGCTGAAGCAATTTTTTTTTAGACTTGTATCCCTACCATGGGGCATTATTCAACAAAAGATTAGTTACCTTTCTGCACCTACGTAACAATAGCTCTTCTTATTTTTAAACCAAATTAATATATATTTCATTGATTTGATATGTGCAGCATTATCATTACTAATACAATTTGAAAAAACAGAAATATAATTGACCCCACGAATTTTACTTAGTAATTTTTGTTCTTATCTCTTCAACTTGTCCCATATATAGGACTTGGTTGTACTTTGCTGCAAACTTCATATCTTTCGCTTGCACTTGCTTACATTTTTCTGTTGCAGACTGAGGAATGATACTCAAACACCTAGATTGTGTTTGCTAGTGCTCAGTTGATATTCAATTGTTCAGTTACTTACAATGCTGCTGTGTGATAGTAGTTCCCCTCCTTGAAATCTTCATTGTAGTGGAAGCCTAATCAGTAGGATTGCTACATTTTTTGCAGTTTTTGTTATAGTAAACACGAAAAGTGAAAGGTAAATTGAGACACACTATCTTAGTGAACAAAACTCCAACAAGTACTCTGATGTATATTATGTACATTTACTGTACATAAACTACAGAAACTGCAAAAAGAGGAGGGGTGGGTGATGATTTCACTACCTAACTTTTACAATATACAGCATTTAAAGTACCAAATATAACATTCCTGATGTATATTCAGTTTTCTGTGAAATCTACGTGAATAGTTCATTCATAACAGTCAAAATAATTCTGCAACATTTGCTTTATTAAAAGCTGCTGCTCATGATTTCAGGTTTTGTTAAGGTGCACTGTTGATATTGGCTCCTGAAACCTTTTAACCTATTCTGTTTATGTCCCAAGTACTTTGTAAGCTGTATACGTTAGTGAACTGCTAATATTTTTAACTTGTGATCATAAAGCTCACTGTCTTGATCAGCAGTGAATACTTCTCCACATTCATACTTTGAGTTGCAATTTGCTAACATTTGTGTCTGATTCATGGCCTTTGCAATACTGTCATATTCACTTCCAGTTTAATATATTTTTTTGCGAGTTCAGGTCTTATTACCCAATCTAAATGCAAACAAATTACTTTCCATTTATTATTCCATATATAAACATATTACTGCCAAAATAAATTATTTCAATGGGCTGAGATTACATTTCAACTGTGTGAAATCACCCCCCCCCCCCCCCGTCCCCTCCCCATGTTCAAGCACTTACTTCAAATAAGGTGTTTCATGTGGTTTATACTGTTTTTCAATGCAGAATCTTGTAATGGGTGAATAAATCTCATTTACCTCAACTGAGTAACAAAAATGCACTATTGAGAAACAGAACTGAACTTTTACCTTTTGAATACTGTACCATCAAACAGTATTTATAAAATAGCTATCCTATTATGTAATATGATGGAGTGAAATCCATTCTCAGCTATTGTCCTGTTGGTGAACTTGTAGTTTTCCTTGGGTCATACCATGTCAGTTCAACCAGGGGCTCCCGCTCATAGTCTCAGATCTGACTGAAAGTCAGTACACTAATTCTACCATGTGTGGAACACTCATGTACAAAGTATTAGTTTCCCCTGCCAATTAGTTCCAGAATTATGGCTTGTGAAAGAAGGTGGCGTGACCCGGAAATTGCAACCTGCATCTGGCAATCTATCTTCACACCCAACTTCAGGTCTTAATAACTTTGGAACTATTCCACACAGTCCAGTGAAATTTTTACAACCCAGTAACATCCATTTAGAGAACACACTCCATGAATCAAAGCACCAACAACTTATTTCTGAGGGAAAATATGAAATTCCAAAATGTGATTAAAAAAATGTAATACGTTAAAAGGTACATATTGTAGGTGCCCTCTATGCCAAATATAATTCACTCAAAAAGGGTATAAATTTTTGTGGTAAGCTTAATGTGGCCTAAACACACACAGAACTTATCATGCCCATATCAGTCACAAAAACTGAGTTACATGCACACAAAAATTTGAAAAATTACCTGAAAAACATGGATTTTCGAAGTGTGGTAGCACAAAAGGGACAAGTGGTACTCAAGCCAAATTTCACACACTGCATAAGTAGACCATAATGATATAGATCTCAAAATGTCAGCATGTTATTGCAGGACATTTGTGTACAATGGAAGTTGACAGATGTATTTGGTGATGTGGCCATTGTTCCACAACACAATTTTGTGAAAACATATCGTAAACTGTTCTGCCTCTTCTTATCCTCTCCCACAACTGTTTAATCACTAAGCAACAACATATAGACAGATTAGCACAACCTACCATTAATGTTTACTGCACCTCAACTGCTAAAAACAAGTCGATTGTGCTTCAAACAGAAGTTCTCCCACACTTTAGCTACTGTACTCTGTACATTGAGTGGCAAATTGTACTGTCTTCCTGACACTGTGGTAGGAATTGGAACTGTCATAAGAATATGTTCAAAAGGAATCCAACACCTGTCTGCCAAACGTGGTCAATGAAATGATCTTGCTGGTGCCATGAAGTTCACATATACATCACCTTCTGCTTCACAGCACTCTGCAACACATCCTAAGTACCATTTATCATCATAAACAGCAATAACATAGCTACCTGGTTGTATGTTGCTGCTTTTGCTTTTGAATTCTGAGTCAGACACACTGTGAAAACACACGTTGTGCATGAACTGGACAGTCTGCTCATCTGCACAGTCAGAGTCCGCTGGAGAGAAGTGATGATGGCTTCTTGTGCCTGCAACAGTTTTAATGTGTTCTAGTCTGCTTTTTAGCAACTCTTCGACTGATTTCACCTCATCTTTTGAAACATTAAATAAGTGGCTTGTTGCCAACCTCTTTTATGAATTAAAAGAATTCTTTGACTGGGACCTTGAATTGTAAGTCAATAATGCTTTATTATTGTGTTTATTAATGTAACAATTGTGCTGTACAAAAATTTGTCTATTTGTCTATTGCTGTAATGGCCTAACAACAATAAAATTATCTTATCTTATTTAATCGCTCATCCACTGTGGTTGTAGGTGGCTGATACTCTTCATCACTGTCATGTAAATTATCAGAATATTCTTCATTTTTTAGCAGTGCAAAACATGTGGAACATAACTTTTGTCCTGGTTTCATGGTAAGTCCCATGCACTGATTCACTTTCAATACTGATTTTATATCAATTTCTCTGAGGCTACACTTTACTGTCTTCTTATGAATCCAAAACGGATCAAAACAACTTCTTTGTAGGAAAGAATACTTATCCAGAAACACTTTCATATGATGATAACAAACACTAAAGTTTCCTGGAACTGTACTTCGTTTGTCCACAGGGTGTATCCCAGATCTCCATAGCAACAAATCTTGGTCTGATTCATCCAGATCATACAGTAAAAAGCAAATGCCACATTTTGTTCCATACATTGTTTTATGACATTCAGATGCTTGTGCTCTACCAATACTGCAACTTGTTTGAACAAAAGCACCACTAGTACACTCTTCTGCCTCCATACTGACTTTCCACAACAGTACTGACCAGTCTGAACTAGAATCATAAAAATATGAGTAACTTGTAATTGTTGCTTGTTCCCTTTGTTGTTCCTGCCTAACCATGACTCATTCTGTCCCTGAAAACTACCATTGTTTAACTTTCTGTTGCCTAATGGTTCCCAACAATTGCTGCAGCTTTATCTGAAACAAGCAGTCTGCATCATCACTATTACTTGCTAAATCGTGTTAAAAGAAACGTAACCAAATACATCTCTGTCAACTTTTATTGTAAACAAATGCCTTGCAATAACAAGTTGAAATTTTGCCACATATTATATTATGGTCTATTTATGCAGTTTTTGAAATTTGGCTTGGATATCACTTGTCCCTTTTGTGCTACCACACTTAGAAAATCCATGTTTTTCAGGTAATTTTTCAAATTTTTGTATTTTCATGTGCATGTAACTCTGTTTGTGTGACTGATATGGGCAAGATGAGTTGTGTGTGTGTTTATACCCTTTTTGAGTGAATTAGATTTGGCATACAGGGCACCTACAATATGTACCTTTTAACATATTACATTTTTTTAATCACATTTTGGAATTTTGTATTTTCCCTCAGAAATATGTTGGTGGTGTTTTGATTAATAGAGTGTGTTCTCTAAGTGGATGTTACTGGGTTGTAAAAATTTCACTGGACTGTGTGGAATAGTTCCAAAGTTATTAAGACCTGAAGTTGGGTCTGAAGATAAATTTCCAGATGCAGGTTGCAATTTCCAGGTCACGCCACCTTCTTTCACAAGCCATAATTCTGGAACTAATTGGCAGGGGAACTTAAAATTTTTTACACGAGTGTTCCACACTTGGTAGCATGGTGTGCTAAATTTCAGCCAAATCTGAGACTATCAGCTGGAACATTTTCTCAAATTGGTTGAATTGACATGGAATGACCCCATTTCATTCAAACACATATTACAGCACGGAAAAACTGAAACTGTTAAAAAGTGAAGTAATTGAAATGTACCTCCTCCACTATTTCAGAGTTAAGACTGTCATGTTGCATCCTCTCCACTGCCTACTCATTATTAAAACTAATTCATTTAATTTTTTTGGCAATGAGGACTGCTACAATTCAACTGGATATGCATTATTGGCAATGTATGCATGACAACTGGTGAACTTCCATGGCAATTCATTTGCTGTTTTCTTTGCACTTTGATACTCTTGTCAATCTCCTGGGAAATAAAGTATGTGTGAAACATTAAAGAAAATGGGTTCAACTGTAAACAAAATTCAAAATGCACTGAATATAATATGGGCAATTTAAAAATCTTTGGCAAAATATATCTTGGAAAAAACAGGAATGGCCTGAAGCTGTAAAATTTGGAACTATGTTCAACGAAATAAATGATTTGTAAAAATACAGGCTGAATCGTAGTAGGCCTACAGTAAAGCTGATTCAGTTCATGGTTTGCGTTATAGAACAGCAGCATCCTTAAAATTCGGATGAAAACACGAGGAGAAAGATAGCTGTTCCCCCCATTACAAATGAGAACGAACGTATATGACAAGATATACAGATTACAAATAACATTGAGGAGAAAGGGTGCCGCCCACTGTATTATCATTGTCTTACGTCAATTAAGGTAAATACCCAAGGAAGCACACCACGCATGTACATCTATAATGGATTGACACTGAAGCGAAATCAGAAAACAAGAAATGTGGGGTGCTATCGTTGCTGACAACGAATCACGCTATTATTTGTGGTATGTCTGCTGACGGTCAACCTGCTCGTGCATCTTCCTAACACAGTTGCTATCACTTGACAGTTACACCACATCCTACGAGAATAAAATACGCTCATGACATTTGTTGTTACTAAATCTACTCCCAAAAATCTAATGTGTACCTGTCAAAATTAATTCCAGGAACATATGTATGCGTTTTATTTTCCTGCGGGCTAGATTATTGGCTCAAAATGTCGTCAATTAGATTTTATTGCATGATCCACTGGTACAGCAGGAGAACGCCCAAGGTCTATTCAATTCCAGAAATCACGTTAAATGTGGATATATTGTATACAGCTCTTGTTTTAAATACACAAGTAATTTAAATACTACCACTTCCATTCGAATTACCAAAGCAGTTCACTACAAAAATATTTCGCATACCCTGAAAATGCACACCGCATTGGATCGAATACATATCGAACGAAAATAATCAGTACTGCAGTACTGCACTTGATTGTGCAAGTTTCAAAACACTGTAAGGATAAGGCTTCCGCATTTCCCTTAAATCACTTAAGGTTAGAAACTGGACGTTTCTCAGCAACTAGAAGTAAATTCACAAACACTATACAGCTCAGTTGTGTGTCTTACGAAAGACTGGTGCAAAGAGACTGAAATCTCATATTTAGCCTTAACCTCATATGGACTTGTTTGTTTCTACAGTAGACTCTCCATGAAAGGTGGGGTTCATGTATTTATGTAAAGATACATATTTCATTTAAAGACAGAAATGACCCTACTGCATTAATAGTTGAACATTTTGAACTCTCAGCTACTGAGGTAACAGAACGCAGCATTAATGGTAATTTGTGTGTTCCGATCACCGAGTGTAATGTGGATATTTTTTCCTTAAAACTAAATCAGACACTAGCTGAGGTATCTTGCTCAGAAACAAGTACAATCGTCTGTGGGGGCATCAATATCAATACAATGAAGTCAGATGATGTCAGCCGTCCTTATTTAAATGTTTTATACAGTTATGGCATGACTTCACTTGTAAACTGTCCCAATAGAGTAACCAAACAATCTTCTACATTGATAGACCATGTAGCAACAGATGTAAACAGGAAAAAATGCTATATACATGTTCAAGATCTATGCTTATCAGATCATTTGTGTGAGATATTAAAAGTAAATATTTGTGTAGAAAAGGCCCGTAAATTAAAAGTATACAAAAGGCTCTTGTCAAAGTCAAACCTGCATGAATTTTCATCCCAGATATAATATGAAGGGTGGGAGGAGGTCTACGCGGAAACAAATGTGAACCAAATGTTTAATAGTTTCATGTCCATTCTCTAAATAACAAAAAGCTTTCCCCAAAACTTTGCATACCATTGCAACTTTAGAAAAAAATATATGGATAACCAGGGGTATCAAAAAATCCTCTGAAACTGTTAGGTATTTCGTTTCAATCAAAAACAGACAGACTGACCCAGCCTTTTTGCAATTTTATAAAAACTACAAGAGAATCTACAGAAAGGTACTACTAGCCACTAAAAAACTCACAACCATAAAGCAAAAGCAAACCAGCATTGAATATTATCAAACTGGAAACAGCAAACACAGGGCAAAAACATCTGAATTCACAAATTAAGAACAAAAATAGACAAATGAACCACCCAAAAGAAACAGCTAACTTTGTAAATGTGTAATTCAACAGCATCGCTAAGAAATTACAACAGAACTTTCCATACACATGTGTCTTACTCACCTAGAACCATCCACCAAAATAAATGGCACACTATGCAGCAACTGAGAGAGAGGTCGCACAAGTTATACATCAATTAAAACATTAATAATCAACAGGTCTAAATGGAACCCAAGCTTGTATCTTTAAAGTATGTGAAAATTCCATAACAACTCCATTAACAAAAATAAACAATGAATCTTTCAAATCTGACTGTTTTTCCTAAGCACCTAAAACAAGTGAAAGTAATACCCATACTTAGGCCCACCTGGTTAGCCTTGTAGTTTAACTCAGTCTGTGGACGGTTTTTAAGGTGGTTTTCCATCTGCCTCGGCGACTGAGGGCTGGTTCCCATTATTCCGCCTCAGTTACACTATGTCAGCGATTGCTGCACAAACACTGTCTCCATGTACACACACACCACCATTACTCTACTATACAAACATTTGGAGCCACACTCATCTGGTGTGAGATGTTCCATGGAGAGGGGGGGGTCCACTGGGGGCCGAACCACACAATAACCCGGGGTTCGGTGTGGGCCGGCGGTGGGGTGAGTGGACTGTTGTAGCCTGTTGTGGGGTTTTGAACCACTGGGGGCTGTGTCACAGATGAAGCCTCTCCATCGTTTCTGGGTCCCCAGTTCAATACAATACAATACAATACTTAAAAATAGCAGTAATAGGGCTCATTGTGCTGATTCTGAGTGTCCCATGTGAATATATTTTCCAGACTGTAATGTATGCAATGAAAGATATTCATCTGTGTTCTACATACAGCTCAATACTTGACAATGAAACTAGATCCAGCTACTACTTATACCTACACAGGAAAAACAAGTCCAAAACACAGAACAGTATGCTATATAATGTCCTAAAGCTGTACAACAGGCTGCCACAGGAAATAAAAGGTGTAAATGAACTTCACATCTTTAGCCAAAAGCCAAAAACATATTTATTAAGTAAAAGCTGTTATAAGGTAAATGAGTATTTAGAATATTTGTAGATAGCAATTTAGTAGACACAAATACCACATAGGCCTATATGAAGCAACAGTATATGGCATAATTATAAATACTGTAAGAATTGACCTGTAAAAATTGTATGAATTGAATTGTAAACATTGTAAGAACCCATGTATATTTTAGTTCATAAGACACAATTGACGACATCCATACAACGTTATTATATTTTAGGGAAGCAGCCTACTCACGCCGTAGTAAATTCCCATCAGTCTTTTCATTGTGTGCCAGCCAGTCTGCTGTAACTAGCTCTCACGTCATAAATGTTGCGCAATACTTTAAAAATCAAGCAAATAACCTAAGACATTTCTAGCATGTCAGGAGTAATACTAAATTAATGTGTGTTGAATATCAGTTCGATAACTTTAGCCATTTTCGAAATTTGGACGTTTTTCTGTAAAAATCATTGGCGCAACAGAAAAGAGCTAGAGACTTCAAAATTTATAATTAGATTCCTTTTTCATAAATATTTAATAGAAACAGTCTTCTGGATGTCACAATTTAAGATTTTAGTTGAAATTCAATATTTTCTCGTTTTTGTCTTAAAACTTAAGGAAGCAAGATAGATTAAGTAGGCTAATAAATAAGGCTAGGATGTTTATATTTAAGTAGGTTGGAGATCCGCTACAACTACGAAGATGTGAGAAGTTTCATTTGAATACCTATAAAACTACAGCGATAGCGTATCTCCAAAGGGCCAGTTCAGAGCTCGTCTACTGCGTGCATTGTAATTAAATTAATTCTCTCGCCCAAAATATTTAACTTAGCCATGTCAAAATTTTATTATCAATACTTACATGCGTGCTGAATACACATTTAAATTAAGAGCTTCATCGGCCATCAGCAAGAGAAGCTATGATTTATTAGGTAACTTAAAGTGGTGCATTACTAGCCCAGCGGCTAGTCGGGAGAGCCGATTTGATCAGGCGTACCCTTAGCCGTCCGCACCGCGGCTTTATATATAAGAACGCTGCGCGAGGAAGCATAGGCCCCAGTTCTCTCCAGACGCTGAATAGCACGCCATCTGTGTCGGGAGTCGCGTCGCGTCGGTATCATTGCTACAAACAGCCTCGGATGCCATATTAAGTTACTCGGAATACGCGTAACCATTAAATCATTTTCGAGTGAAGTGTTAATTCTGGGATGACTTTAATTATCGATCTTCAGTTTGCGTATTGTCGTATTTTCACGTGCCGCCGCGGGACAAACATTCTACCATTATTTAGCGTGGCGTTTGATGAACCTAATCATCAAATTATGGCGAGCATTCATTTAAACATTTAATTTGGACATTTATAGTTGCATCAGCGCATTAGACTCTGAACTGCTCTGTTAGATTGTGTGGATGCTTTTGTTTTCATCTGTGACTTTCAGATTACAGAACGTTTCTTTTTTTTTCACGATCGTTTTTGATTATAAATCCCAGACAATCTCCTAATTCCTCAGAGCTGTAAGCTGTAACTATAAGTGTATTCTCAGATGAAGTGGGCACTAGGAATTCTAATTACAGGCTTCACGTTTTGCTAATCACTTTCTGGTTGCCAATATTGTAGTTAGAGAGCCAGTGTTGAGAACGGCAAAAGACAGCATAAATAATAGGGACATTTTTAACAACAATAATTCCTCGCGCCGCCCCACATATGGTGCATCGGACAGGAAATGCAGTGTTTCTACATTCGAACAAATTATATAACAGCAACATATTTTCCATCAGCCGACCCACATATGGTGCATCGGCCAGGAAATAAACTGAGTAAAAGTGAAAGTGATTTTAACTATTCAGATTCGCGAGTGAAATGCGACACGCAACTGAGCATAGAACAGTGAATGTGTTACGTGTGCATGTGGACGACGCAATTGGATTAACAACGCATCTGCATTGACGGAGCTGGCACTGAGGCTAGTGGCGCTGACGGCATCGCGAGAAGCCAGTTTCGCCGCACCGCAGTCATCTGCCGCAGCAGCTGGAGCCGCGCCTGCAGTTGCGGGCCACGCAAACACACAACAGCCGTCGGAGTGCTGTCTGCAATTCAGCGAGCTGCGTCGCATCAGTAATCCTGGTACGCCACGCCGGCAACGCCATACGTCGTGCAGAAGGAACTAAGTTAAGTGAAAAGCTGTTAAAAAATTTACTAACCTGCACTAAAAGACTGTCGGCGATGGAACCGCCAAAAGAAACTGAAGTTAAACTTAAATCAGAACCTATGTCTGTTGAGGGAACTGTAAATCCAGACAACGGTTCAAGTGTAAATATGCATGAAAGTAGTAATATTAAAGTGAAATATGAAGTATTGTCTCCTGACAATAGTGTGAAAAGGGGCAATGATTCAATAATAGAGACTCCTGTAGTAAAGCAGAAATCAGAAATTGTCAATTTATTGGATGATAGTTTATCTGATGAATTAAAAACAAAACAGCCATCAGAGGTGGTAGAGTTTAAAAAGGATAAGTTAGATATGACTGATCAATCAGAAGTTTCATTTAGTTTTGATGATTCTGGTGTTGGAGCTAGTTTTTCTTCACCTGAGTGTGAAAAGAAACCAGCTAGTGAGCAACCCAAAGATACTGGGGCTATTGATTTAAATGTTATATTACAAGCAATAGCTGCCAGTAATGCTCAAATGACAGATGAATTAAAGTCTGAAATAAGTGAACAGGTCAAAAGCAGTCATGTTGAATTAAAATATGATATAATTGAGGTAAATAACAGGATTGTGGCCAGCCAAACTAATTTTAATAAACGATTGGAGGTAATGGACGATGCCTTCAAGGCTGGTTGCAATAAGTTGAAAGAGGATCTAGACAGTTTGAATTATAAAATTGATTACAATCATGAGGATATTAAGAAAAAGGTTGCTCAACAATTTTCTGAAATGTATGAAACAGTAAAATCCGAAGTTGCTGAGGTTCGCAAAGACTTCCAAATGGAAGATGCGAAGCTGGAGCTCAAGTTAACAGAAAAGATCGAGGCGGAATCTGAACTGTGCTCAGATAGGTTTAAAGATGTTAACATAAAAGTAAACATATGTCAAGCAGAAGTAGACGCAATCAAAACTGATACTACTCATTTTATGCAAAAGGTAGATAATGTTGAAATGAGAGTGGAAATTATTAGTACTAACATTGCTAACATTGAAAATAAAGTAGCTTCAGTAACTTCTGGTAATGGTAGTATACAACAAGTTGTAGCTGCAAACGCCGCTTTTATCGGGTGTCGGCAATTCTTGCAGTTCGATCCAGTTAAAAATATCCACCCGCTAGATTTCTGGAACGATTTTGAAGATGTGATTCCACCAACTTGGTCTGAACGAGAGAAAATCTCATTTATTAGAAGCCATTTAGCAGGTGACGCCATGCGTTGGTCAGCTGATGTTATGTTGAAGTGTAAAACATTAGCGGACTTTAAAATAGCTTTCATTAATGAGTATTGGTCTAGCAATAAGCAGAATGAAGTGTTGAGAGAATTTTGGAGTGGAAAACGCTTCAATGCAGGCAAGGAATCTATTAAAGAATTTGCTAGGTCATGGATTTCACGTTTGTCACATTTGGCGGAAAAGCTAAAACCGGAAATGATTATACTAGGTCTTGAAGCCAAACTGCCATGGTATTGGCAAACTAGAATTATATCTGCCCCTAGAGACAATCTGGATCGTTTCATTGAATATTTGGAACGTGTAGAATGTGTTGCTGCCAATGAGGAGCAAGCACTTAATAACGGAAATGCTAATAACAATAGTAGTAATTTTAGGAACGAGCAGAATGGCAATGTAAACATCAGAACAGTAGGTGTTCACCATCCTAAGAGAGGTAGGAATTGGAGAAATAATTGTCAGAACTAACAATGGCATCCAAATGATAATAATTTTGTTCGAAACAAAATTATGCATGTAAACAATAGTACAGAAAGCAATGCTGTGCCAGTTAACTATAATATAAATAAAGGAAACAGTAGTAGGCAGAGGCAGGAAAACTAGTTCCCGTCTATGAGGATACTGGCGCTCACCAGGCGGTTACTTTTCCTAAGCCAGTGGTTACAGTAATTGGTAAGACAGATCAGAATACTCAGACTGAACATGTGGATGAAGAGTCAGTAGCGCCTAAGAATACAACAGAAATATTAGATCACTCACAGTATTTGATAGATACCGTGTTAGAGACGCTTTCTAAGTGGGAAGAGAAAGAAAAGGCGCAGCATTGTAATGATATGGAGGAGCTACAAAATACTGAATTGTCAGGTGAAGAAGCAGAAGAAATTCATGCTTATATTTACGATGAGGATGATGTGCTCTTATCTAAAGTGCCTGTGCAGGATGTTGATACTGTACTAATAGATTTAGGACAGGAGGTAAGTGAGAATGTAGAGGGTAGCCTGTTGGGGGTCGATGAACCCAGTAGCTGTGACCAGTTGTCACTTGAGAAGGAACCCGACGATAATGGTGAAAGTGGTTTAGCTGTAACTAGTGTTATGCCCGGTCTGGAGGCGCAGAATCGCTCAGACTACAGTAATTTGGGTCATGTTCAGCAAACTAAATGTAATGAAGTCGAGCGGTGTTTCGATTTGAAATTAATAGACCGACTGGAAAAGGCAGCTGAAAATGTAATTCAGGAAACCCCTACACACTGCGACCTAAATGTAATGAAGACAGATGTCGATCACTTTAGTTGGAGACAAATCCAAAAGGAACTATTGGATGAGTTTGAGGAACCACCTGTACAACCTAGAATAAGCCACCCTATAATAATAGTGAATATGTTGGGTATCAATGTACGTTGTCTCTTAGACAGTGGAAGTGAGGTGAGTGCGATATCTCAGTCCTTCTTTGATGCATTACCTGGTAAAGACAAGCTTACAGTAATGAGGGTATCAGGACTAAGAATAATTGGTGCTACTGGCAAGGTGTCAAAAACGGTAAAGCTAGAAGCTTTGCTGTCCTTTAACATTAATGGTAATTTAATTGATCATCCATGCTTAATTGTATACAATCTCAGTATTGAGGTTTTAATTGGCATAGATTTCTTGTCAAAATATCAGAGTGCTGTTGACTTTGAAAGAAGTCAGTTAAAAATGGTCTTGCCAATAACCGGAGTAATTACAGTACCTTTTAGTGATAAACATGTAGTAACTAATGATGAAACTTGGGAGCTGCCTATACGAGTTCTGAAAAATAGGAGGTATTGGGACGAAGGTGTTAATCTTAGTAAAAATAAGCTGAACACAGAAGAAGAAGAAGCAATTATTTTAGACAAAATAGAAGCTAAATTGCGGGAAATCGAGAAAATTTCAGCTAATCAGAAGGAAGAACTGAGACAGGTTTTAAAAAGGCATCATAAGGTATTTTCAGATCGACGTGGCGTGGTCAAAGGTTATGAATGAATGCTGTAGGGAGGAGGTTGTTCTGTAACCTCTACACAGTGTGGCAGCTGTGCAGTCCCAGCTGTGTGAGATCTTCTTTCCATTTCAGGTCTCACTCATTCTTCATCTTTCCTATCCACTACAGTTTCGACTCCTTTGTAATACTAAAATTTTCCGTCATGACTATCAAGCCATGAGTTCTGGAACCATTCTATCCACCGATTAGTGAAGAAAAATACCTAATGTGACAAACCTAACAGTGACATAAACAATAGAGAAGTATGACGTAATTAAGATACAAATGTATTTGAGTAACAATTACGTATAGAACCCTGGTAATATTATAAGTATAAAGTGTTGTTTTATTGGAAATGGTCCACCAATAGTAATTTAAAAAGATATACGAATTCGTGTACAAGCAGGATCTGAAGTGGCAGTGAAACCTATTGTATGCCATAGAGCTAACTAATTAATAGCAAAAGAGATTGCTTAGTGTTATGAAAAATATGCAGATAAGTTGTAAGGATAAACTCACCTTGTGTAGCAAGGAATGGCAGTGTAATAGAATTGAGCAGTGTTTGTGGTTGAGACGTGAAGGACACGTCCCTGAAGTATTTATAAGGTTGGAGCTGGCCGTTATTTGGTGTAGTGTGTGACAGGACACACCTACATGTATTGAGGTTATGAGTTGGAGGCGTGAATGTGACCATAGGTACCCTTATGCTAGATGAGACAGAGCAGCTCATGGTGTCCTATAGGTTTAAGGAATTTAGCATTACGCTCGTCCATAATTACTTGATGCACTTTAGTGGTAGGTCGAGAGAGACTACCTGTGGTTTCAGCGTCCGATCGAGTGGAAATGGATTGCCACGTGAGCAAACTGATCAGCTGCAATACACTATAGATATGAAATAAATGTGCTATCCTATGCTTTAAATATTAATAGAGTGAGTGTTAAATAAGTACATACACTAGCAACATATTTGAGTAACCTAATGGCAGACGTGAAACATTATTGATAGCTCAGCATAAATACACTTCAAAGTAAGTAAGTACCTAATTGCAGATGTGGAACTGACACAGCAGCAGAGGACCAATAAGTGGATTTTGTAGTCAACTAAACGTAGTGTGTTTTGAACACTCAGAACTGTACTATTACCAAAAGTTACTCACATGTATAAAGAAGCTGAGAAAACTACTAATCAAATATACTCTTAATATCTCTAAGAATAAAGTAATTAAAGATGAGTCAGCTAAGTAAACAAAATACAATTTTATCAGGAATGTACCGAGCATTGGTTCAGTGTTCCGGCCCAAAAATAATAAATTGAAATTAAATAGGATTCATGATTGTATGCCTTGAGCATAAATTTTCTCTAGTAAGTGAGTAACAGCGTTTTGAGCCATTTGTTTACCGATTTTATGACAGTCAAGTAACTGTGAGAGTAAAATTAGAAAGGTTCTGTTAACTTTGTTCCAGCAACATACTGAAGGATAAAATATATATATCCCCATTTCATTGTGACCCACCCTTAGATGTTAAGTGAACAGAGTCTGAGGCACTCTTTTTGTTTGTTCTACAGGACAAACCAGATAATGGCAGCCTGGTAGCTGCATGAAAGCGTGGAGTGACTTGGACACAACTCATAGTGACCCCTCCCCTTTCCCCATGTAAATTAGAGTGAACGTGAAGGACGCACACCATAGCAACTTCCCCTCCTCTACCCTTGTGAATGGAAGTGTAGGACGCCAGCCAAAGCGGCTACAACCACGTGTGTAAAAATTATTTGTGAAATTTTCTTTCAGGTTTAGAAAAGACTGCTAAGAGATAATCATCTGTTTATGTATCATGTTATTCTCTTCGAATTTGTGTATGTAAAAATGTATTTAATGGATTTAAGATTTTCATAATTTTACATATTTTTATGTGTTTGTTTGTCTAAGGCAATATGTAAGCCAAAGTGTTTCATTGACTTTGCTTAAATTTTGAGTAATAATGTTGCTTAAGAGGCAGTGAACATGCCCGCAATTTAAATAATTAATGTAGGTAATCAGTTTTCTTTTAATGTTTCTACATGTTTACATTTCAATTTTAAATTTTTCATGGGAAGTTAAACTGTTCTCTTGCTTCCCTTATCGTAATTAAATTTTTTTCGTTCATTAACATTCATAAACAAAAAAAAATTAAGTAGAGGGTGATGTAGGGAAGCAGCCTACTCACGCCGTAGTAAATTCCCATCAGTCTTTTCATTGTGTGCCAGCCAGTCTGCTGTAACTAGCTCTCACGTCATAAATGTTGCGCAATACTTTAAAAATCAAGCAAATAACCTAAGACATTTCTAGCATGTCAGGAGTAATACTAAATTAATGTGTGTTGAATATCAGTTCGATAACTTTAGCCATTTTCGAAATTTTGACGTTTTTCTGTAAAAATCATTGGCGCAACAGAAAAGAGCTAGAGACTTCAAAATTTATAATTAGATTCCTTTTTCATAAATATTTAATAGAAACAGTCTTCTGGATGTCACAATTTAAGATTTTAGTTGAAATTCAATATTTTCTGGTTTTTGTCATAAAACTTAAGGAAGCAAGATAGATTAAGTAGGCTAATATATAAGGGTAGGATGTTTATATTTAAGTAGGTTGGAGATCCGCTACAACTACGAAGATGTGAGAAGTTTCATTTGAATACCTATAAAACTATAGCGATAGCGTATCTCCAAAGGGCCAGTTCAAAGCTCGTCTACTGGGTGCATTGTAATTAAATTAATTCTCTCGCCCAAAATATTTAACTTAGCCACGTCAAAATTTTATTATCAATACTTACATGCGTGCTGAATGCACATTTAAATTAAGAGCTTCATCGGCCATCAGCAAGTGAAGCTATGATTTATTAGGTAACTTAAAGTGGTGCATTACTAGCCCAGCGGCTAGTCGGGAGAGCCGATTTGATCAGGCGTTCCCTTAGCCGTCCGCACCGCGGCTTTATATATAAGAACGCTGCGCGAGGAAGCATAGGCCCCAGTTCTCTAAATAGACGCTGAATAGCACGCCATCTGTGTCGGGAGTCGCGTCGCGTCGGTATCATTGCTACAAACAGCCTCGGATGCCGTATTAAGTTACTCGGAATACGCGTAACCATTATATCATTTTCGAGTGAAGTGTTAATTCTGGGATGACTTTAATTATCGATCTTCAGTTTGCGTATTGTCGTATTTTCACGTGCCGCCGCGGGACAAACATTCTACCATTATTTAGCGTGGCGGTTGATGAACCTAATCATCAAATTATGGCGAGCATTCATTTAAACATTTAATTTGGACATTTATAGTTGCATCAGCGCATTAGACTCTGAACTGCTCTGTTAGTTAGAATGTGTGGATTCTTTTGTTTTCATCTGTGACTTTCAGAATACAGAACTTTTTTTTTTTTTCACGATCGTTTTTGATTATAAATCCCAGACAATCTCCTAATTCCTCAGAGCTATAAGCTGTAACTATAAGTGTATTCTCAGATGAAGTGGGCACTAGGAATTCTAATTACAGGCTTCACGTTTTGCTAATCACTTTCTGGTTGCCAATATTGTAGTTAGAGAGCCAGTGTTGAGAACGGCAAAAGACAGCATAAATAATAGGGACATTTTTAACAACAATAATTCCTCCCGCCGCCCCACATATGGTGCATTGGACGGGAAATGCAGTGTTTCTACATTCAAACAAATTATATAACAGCAACATGTTTTCCAACCAGCTGCCCCACAATATGGATGAATAAACATAACAATCAATCAGTTTGAACAAGTTCACAGCCATGCTTACTGTCCTTGCTTCATTTTTTTTAGATCTGAAACTCACCATGAGTTAAATGAAAGAAGACAAATGGATTGAAAGGCATCCTCTATGCACTTAAAGTGGTTTTCTTATATCATGGAATTCAGTGGTTCATGCACACTTTTTTTTTCTCTCTGTTGGCATCCACTCCTGATTGTAGGCCAACACCTAATCTGCATACAAACTCTGCAAACAAATGTGAAGTGTATGACAGATATTAGTTAGAATTGTCTCAAGTTTTAAGATGTCTCCCTGCTCCCATCACATGCTCATTGCATGAAGAATGAGAGCTTGGAGGCCTATGTACATGCTGTAAGTAGTCTACTTCTGTGTTCATGGTTCCTACTAGAGCAAGAAGTAGGGTGTTGAAGAACATCTCTAGATTCTGCACTTATTGCTGGTTATTGAAATTTTGTAAGCTGTCATGGGATAGTTTCAAGAGTCTGGAAATCCACCATTTTCCTATCTGTAACACCCTCCTGCGAGTTAAAGAAGCTTGTGACCATTCTATACCTACATCTAATTGATACTCCGCAAAGTACCAATTATTAGGACTTCTTCCTATTCCATTCACGTATGGAACACTGGAAGAATGGCCATGTGGCAACTACAAAAGCAATAGCGTTGAATTTTAGAAATAACGAAGTCGATCGGTGTCGATTTTTGGACAGGCAAGACTTTCCCGCAAAGGTGGTCTGAGATGTGGAACGTTTTTGCCAGTTATTGGATCTGAAGCTCTCTGACTTTAATGCTGATATGACTTTTGCTAATGTGCTTCTACCGACCTATGAATAATATAGAGTTACCAGTGTTCACAACCATATGATAATTACAGTACATTTGCGATAGTTTCATGCCTGTGTAAGATACGCGAAATCATATTACTATCGTATACAGATGTAAGATAATTTCGAACGTAATACAAAATTGGACAATACATTGTATTATTAGCTCAAAGTTCACACTCGGCGCGGTGGCTAACGTAAGCGACTGTAAATGGTAAATGCCTTTGCGGTCGCTCCCATCAGCCTCCGCGCCTAGTTTCAACTTTGTACCCTTACACTGATCGACGACAATTAAATTACAAAGGTATATTTTTTCCTCACAGCCCTACTGGCTTGTTACTTAGGTAGGTACACTTTTTGCCTATTATCTCAGTGGCTGTGAACGTCTACCGATCAGTGAGCGAGAATGTAATGACATTGTTCAGTATCAATAATTTGATTGTTGATGTTCGCGCTTTACACATTTCGCATATTTTGTACTGGAGTGTTGGTAGTTGAGTTAAACGTGTTTGAAGTGTGCGATCTTATCACGTGGCTGGTGGCGCTGAAGTTTCACGTATTCATTAAAGGAAGCGATATTCTGAGGCAACAACGAACTAAGCTCTTAAAATAAAAGTCTTGCTCAATTTCTTCGAACTTTAGGGTGCACAACATCTACCTTTTCATGAATATTCTGCGAATCGCACTTAAGTGCCTCGCAGAGGGTTCATCGACCCACCTTCACAACAGTTCTCTATTATCCCAGTCTCGAACAACACTCGGTAAAAACGAACACATATATCTTTCCGTGCGAGCTCTGATTTCCTGTATTTTATTATGATGATCGTCTCTCCCTGTATAGGTGGGTGTCAACAAAATATTTTCGCGTTCTGAGGAGAAAGTTGGTGGTTGAAATACTGTTAGAAGATTCTCCCATAACGAAAAACGCCTCTGTTTTAATGATATCCACACAAATCCTGTAGCATGTCAGTGACACTCTCTCGCCTATTTCTAGATGATACTACACGTGCTCCTCTTCTTTGAACTTTCTCGATGTACTCCATTAATACCATCTATTAAGGATCCCATAACATGCAGCAATTCTCCAAAAGAGGACGGACAAGCGTAGTGTAGGCAGTCTCTTTAGTAGATTGGTTGGTTTGTGGGATTAAAAGGACCAGACTGCTATCTTTAGTAGATCTGTTACCTTTTCTAATTGGTTTGCTGTCCCCACAACATTTTCTATTCGGTCTTTCCATTTTAAGTGTTCATAATTGTAATTGTAATTTAGTTGAATTTATGGCCTTTAAATTTGTCTGTTTTATCGCGTAACCGAAGTTAAACGGATTCCTTTTAGCATTCATATAGGTGATCTCACACTTTTCATTATTTAGGGTCAATTGCCAATTTTCACACCATATGGATATCTTTTATAATCGTTTTGAAATTTGTTATGATCTTCTGATGACTTTACTAGACAATCAATGACAGCAGCATCTGCAAAAAACCTAAGACGGCTGCTCAGATTGTCTCCTAAATCGATCAGGAACAGCAGAGTGCCTATAACACTGCCTTGGGGAACAGGCACAGCAAATGTTTGGTGCATTGTGTGAACAGCGTTGAGTTGGTGAGACTGGTGTAATTCTTCTCCACTCGACGTGACATGCCTCTCGCCAGCATTTGTTTTTTTCTGTCATCTCGGTTTATTCATCATAACTGAAGACCATAGGTAATGGAGTCACGTCTTATGTTTTTCCCCGGGTGTGGGGAAATGTGTGAGACTAAGCTGACGTAATCAAGGCTCGGCACTGACAATCCACATTGTGTGTGCGACTTGTAGAGCTAGTGCGTCTTGCACCAATCAACTGCTAAGGTTTCGATGTACACTGATCTAACATTGCTTCGTGAAAGCATATTTTCCAGATGATCGTCTGCAGATGTACAGCTACGTAATAACAAGGAGTACAACACTTGTTGTTAATTCCAGTCAGGAAACTATTGTGTCACAATTGTTAGGTCACTGGTGTTGGTAGCAATAAGAAAAAGCAAGAGTGGATGCAAAGTGTCCGGCATGGAACCAGAACATGACGGGACTGAATCAGGGGGCCATTACACAACTTTTCATGGAACAGTTGTGTATGTCAAGCATAAAACATTAATTTTATTTCTAAAAAATCTCTGTTGATTCGAAAACAGCAGTATATTTTACAACAGATACACAAACAGATTTGACATTCAGTAGTATGCATTATGGTCATTATGCTGATAAGTACGATAATTTTGGTTAATTTGGCCCATTTACAATAATTTTACGCCCTTGGTAAGATAGTTGCCTCGTTTCAGTTTTGGAACACTGCTAGTTACTGTGTTTTTAAAGGATGTTGATCGTACTTAGTTCCAACTGTCTTTTCTAATTAACTACAACTGTTTAAATGCCTCTGATCGCACTATAATTAATCCAATATTGTCCTGATGATCTCTATTGCAACAATACCAAGGGAGTTATAGTATATTCATAGATTCATCAAGGGTCTTGAAATTTTGTAAGTAGATTTTCTTGGAATAGTTTGCATCTATTTTATAGTACCGCCCAGCTCAGTTTTTTAGTATTTTTATGTCACTCTTTCAGTGGGCAAACAAACCACTGACAATTTGTGCTGCCCTACTCTGTATATGTTCGATAAGACCTTTTGATCCTACTTAGTACAGGTTCTTCATACTTCAGCAATATTCTAGCATAGATCACAAGTGATTTGTAATAAATCTCCTTTTCAGACTGGTTGCATTTCCCTAATCTTCTGCTAATGAAATGCGTTCTGCCACCTGCTTTACGTACAACTGAGCCTTTGCCATCGTTCCATTTAATATGACTACAGATTTACACCCAAGTAATTGTATGAGTTGAGCTATTGTAGCTATTACTCATTAGTATTATAAACATAGTGTATGACGTTTTTTCATTTTGTAAATTGCAAAATTTTGAGTTTCTGAACATTAAACAAAGTTTCCAATTTTTGTGTTACTTTGAAATCTTATCAATATTTGACAGAATCCTTGTGCAGTTTTTCAGACAGTACTTCATTATACATAACTGCACCATTAGCAAAAATCTGAGATTATTATTAATATCGTCAGCAAGGTTATCAGTATACAACATGAACAGGAAGGGTCCCAGCACACTTCTTTGGGTTAAATGTGAAGTTACTTCTAAATCTGTCGTTGACTCTCCATCCAAGATGACTTGCTGCGTCTTTCATACCAAGAAGTGCCCAATCCAGTCATAAATTTCCCTTGGTACCCCATTCAGTCATACATTTCATAATAAGTGTAGATGTGGTACTGAGTCAAATGATTCTCAGAAATCTAGAAATACTGCATCTACCAGACTTCAGATTCCGTGAAGGTTGCTGTGGAAGTCATACTGTTTGAGATATCTTGTTACATTTGAGCTCAGAACACTTCTATGATTTTACAACAAATGGATGTCAAGGATACTGGATAATATTTTTGTGGGTCACTTCTGCTATCTTTCTGTTAGACAGGTGTGACCTGTACTTTGTCTCAACTACTGGGCACGTTTTTTGTTTGAGGAATCTACAGAAAATTATGGTTAATACAGGGGCTTGCCTAGCAGCAAATTTGGTGTATAATCTGACTGTGACTCCATCAGGCCCTGGAGCTTTGTTATAGTTCAGCTATTTACGTTGTTTCTCAACACCACTTACACTAATTTCTATATCACTCATCTTTGCAGTGGTGGGAAAATTAAATTGGGGGATTACACACGGATTTTCATTTGTAAAGCAACAATTGAATACAGTTCAGCATTTCTGCTTTTGCTTTGCTACTTTCAATTTCAGTTCCACTCTTGTTCATGAGTATCTGCAAAGTAACTTGAGTGTCACTAAAAGCCTTTACATTCACCAGAATTTCTACGGATTCTGCGAGAGGTCTTCCAATAATGCTCTGCTATGGCAGTCACTCAAGGCTTCATGCATTGGCCCCTAAGCAGCTAAACATGTTTTATTCAACATACCCCTATATAATGCCCTAAGTTTTGTTTCACACCTATAATGCTTACTCTCTATTTCTGTAGAAGTTCTTTTACAGCAACTGTATACCATGGAGGATTACTGCACTATGAACAGTACTCTTCTCCAGAGCTAAATGTTTCGAGTTCCTCATTGAGATATGACACTATTGCCTCTTTATCTAATTTGCAGAACATATAAATCCTTCTACTTGTTTTATGCATCCTTTGTACTTTAGTAACAATTTTTGCTACAACTGCCTCATGTTCACTTACCAGTTCCTGTTTGTATATCTTCAAAAAGGTCTGGTCTATTTGCTTTTATTGGCTCAACCACTGTATATTCCCATTGTAAGTAGGCTTCCAATTAATATTTAGTAATGTTTTGCAGTACATTGTGTCATGCCCACCACTTTCATAACTATAATTTTTCCAGTTGAGTGTTGAATGATTAAAGTCTCTTTCAATGAGGACTGTATGATTAAGGAACTTACACACTAGTGAACTTACAGGGGAACAATTCAATTGCAAATGTCGAAACCTAACCTGCAATCTTTCATACAGAAAGAATATGCCAAAAGAAAGCACTGCCAAAATTTTAGCTGCTCAGGTGCACTTCAAGCATTTTTTTAAATGTTGAAGTTACTTGTTTTAGCCGCATGAAGAACTGCTATTTGTACTGCCCTTCCTGCCTGGTGAGCAAATCGATAATGAGCAGTTGCAGCCACGACGAGAGAACATACTGCAACGAAACTCAAAGTCAATAATGCACACAAGCGAATTTTAAGCAGTTAACTACAAAAATGTCTCAAATTATAAATATTTTGAATAACCGGCAGTTAACAACGTAAGCCAAATTTTTGCAGATGTAGCTGCTACAAAGGTGACAAGCAGAGGAAAGAAAATCACAGCAGTGTATGATGTTGCACTGCAGACGACTTCCATCAATTGGGACTTGTTGACATGAAATACTTTATAACAATTTGTGTAGCACTGCTATTACGATAATTTTTGAATAATGTTTATTTTACTGACAAGGAAACAGTTCCTTAATTATTTCCAGTAATTGACATAAAAATGCGAATTGTCCATTGATTGACGGAAACAAACATTTTCGTTACACAATGCTCACCTGAGATACGAAAAATTAATGCTTTTTGGGATGTCACAGTAATTACTAATTTTATTTACGCAGTACTGGGATGGAGGAAAAAATGGTCACAGCTGTTTTTCTGCACATTGTGCTGCGTGCCAGACATATTGGATTAAATTCTAAAACCTGGTGATGCAAACGGACAATGCACAAGTGACTGAAGTTTAACAACACTATTCTGCTGATAAATTTGAAATGACAAAGAGCTATGAGAAATTATACTGTCTGATAATTTAATGAAAAATGCCTTACAATGTCGAAAAATTTCTTTATTGAGAAGCTGAATCTTTACGTTGCCTACAGACAGATGTGACGTTATGTCCAGAATAAGAGTCCACCAAAAACAATGAATTACTTGCTGCAACTGGTAAGAAGAATTTCGGGTATAATTTTGAAAATTATTCTCTTCCGTTTTTCCAGGTTTTTCTGCATCAATTACAAGATTCCTGCAACTGAAGAGCACATTAAAAAAATGGTCCTACTTTTGTTCAAGGTTCCTGAAGACAGGTATAACGCTTCAGAAACAGTAATTCACTGATACTTACCCCTGGCATTGTTGTATGCGAATGTGTCATAGCATTCATCGACTGGACAAGCGACTTTGTCTTTCTTTCACTCGCAATGATAATGAAATCTCACTTGCAGTTGAGAAGGCTCATCAACGCCGATCTTCCTCAGTGACGTTGAAGTGACTCTCACGTGCAGTTCTAAATCTTTCTAATAGTTTTTCTTTCACATTTTTCCGATTGAAATGTATTTCATACTCCACGTAAATCTTTGCTCCATTCACACAATTCAAATTCATATTTCACTGGTTTTGCACACCAATACACATCTTCCCCCTTCTTTGTTGTATCGAAAAATGTACAACCTTCTCTTTTACACTGAAAGATATTACGGTACATGTTTCCTTTTGGTAGGAAGGTAGTGTGTTTTTGTTCTGGACTTAAATTTGCACAACAATCAACGTTCGACCCACAGTTTACAGAATCGTCAGTTACTTCCTGTTTCTTCTAATATTTCCATAATTTCTATGGAAATGTCGACATCATTTGAAAGAATGTCCAGGAAATTAACTAATAAGTAATACCTATGGAGTTCTTCAGGAGAAGTAGATGCTTTTGATTGCACACCATGTTGTTCATATTTTATCTTTGCAAGATTGAAAACATTAATTGGAAACCATGTTACTGCTAACTCTGGAACCAGCGCAGATGCTATTAGCTAGCATGTACAGATAAACCACAAGGAATATTAATTCAGTTTTGTTTCTATTTTTTAAACATCCATTGTTAACATTTAGTGATATCACAAAGACAACTGCTAATTATTATGGCTATTAAACGAGCTGCAAATTCAAGTGAATAGTAACTGCAAACCATTGTGTCAGAGGAACTATCAACGGAAACTGGGAATCACTTCATAAATTATGTTCGTGTTCTGCCGTGTTTACCATTGTGCTGTCAACCAAGGTTATACATCTGCTTTGTTGCACATGCGGTGTCTGCTGCAGCTATGACAAGTGTGTAAATACCTCCAGCCACCTGGTGAGCTACGCATTTGGCAATTTTCAATTTTATTTAAAGTATTTCCCGTGAGTGTTAGCTGCTAAAATGTTGGCATTGTGTTTCTTTCAGCGTATTGTTTCTGTGCAAAAAATTGCAGGACAGGCTTAGGCAGGTTGAATTGGTCACTTCTCTTGATAGGATCTCTCAAAAGGTTTTCGTTACATATGGAAGTAACTCTTATAGTTGACGGAAGGATCCGATTATAAATGTATGCCCACCTTTGATATCGAGACTTGCCAGATAATCTCACATGCAGATTCAATTTCTATCTTGGTGAAGCTGAGTTCCTTGTCTGCTGTGACAAAAACACCACTTACATTTACCATTAACCTATCCTTTCAATGTACACTTAAATTCTGCTAAAAAATTCCACTGCTATCAATTTCGATTTCAAACGTTTTCTGTACATATTATTATGTGAGCTCCACTGCATTTTAGGAATGCTTCAAACTCTGGCACTTTGTTCTGAATACCTCAGCGGTTAATCGTTGAGATTTTAATTCTCTCGCCTGCAGAGTGCATTTGTATCTTATACTGATACTTCTGGGTCTCTTACACCTCTTGTTATCTGGACTGGATGGAGAGACACCTAATCTAAAAAAATTTCATGTGCACCCCAAACACAGTTAAATACCTGGGTACCCCTGATGTGTAGTGCATGACTGACCTATTGAGGGGGACCTTACAGTTTTCAATCCTGTGACGCAAGTCCGGGAATTCACAGTAGAGCTTTTCATAGAGACTTCAGAGTCTCTGGTTCAATCCTTCACGCAACTCTGAACCACAGGTCCATGACTAGTTCTTGGTTCAATGCTGCAAACTGTGAGCTTTGCTGAAACTTCACGAGCAAGGCTGATCTTCTCTACGCCCTCTGCCAGTCTCTGTAATAATCCAAGTATGCTTCCTGAGCGCAGAGAATAGGCATTATTTGTTGCAACATGCGCCACAATCTGTACTTGTTTGAACCCTGTTTCTTCAGTGGCTACCAGAACAGTCTCTTCAACAGGTATAATGAGGCTTCCAGGCATTCGCAATGAGTGCACTTCTTCCCTCCTATCCCTTGCTGCCATTTCTCTGAGCGGTACTATATTCACCATAATTTGAGCTGCTGACAATAATCCCTCTTGAAAAAGGAAGAATTAGGATTTCCAAAAGGCGAAATGGGTCTCATTGGCATAGTTTCAGTGGGAGTCAGCACCTCAAACTTATTGATTAGGTCGCTGGGTGTAACACTCTATGTTCTCTCTGGTTCCTACCTCCTTTTCACAGGCTACATAGCCCTCCCATTGACATGCCACTCAAAGTAAGGTGGATGAGTAGTGATAGATCTGCTAATACAGACAAAGAACTAAGCTAAATACAAGACCATAGTCCAAACATTAACAGCCAGGAACGGTATAATAAACTGCCAAGCTGTGTAATGTGTCACAAAAGGAACTCATTCAAAGTGAAATTAAATCATTCTTGGTTAATAAGTGCTTATACTGTCTGAATGAATATTAGTATTAAAGATATTTTGGTTAGTTTTGACATTATATTTTTGTTTACAAAATACCTCTGCAGGACTCGTTAGGGCTTATCAGCAGCCAGTTTCCGAAAAACATTGTGGCATTATTTAAACATATGATTATCTCAACTTATTCAATGACGAGTATTTTGAACAGGTGGACTGTGTCGCCATGAGAAGTCCTCTGTCTCCCATGGTGTCCAACTATTTTATGGAAGACCTTGAGGAAAAAGCACTGCAGTCGGCAAGTCTCAGACCTTCCTCTTTCTGGCGGAATGTAGACGATACTTTTGTGGTGTGGCCCCACGGAACAGAGACATTACGTGTGTTTTTCCGGCATCTGAACTCGATCCATCCCAATATACAGATCATAATGGAAGTGGAAAAGGATGGCATCTTACCATTGCTGGTCGCCATGGTCTGAAGAAATGCTGATGGTACACTGGGACACAGCGTCTATCGCAAATCAACTCATACGGAGCTATATTTGCAGGCCACAAGTTGTCAACATCCTGCGCAACGCGGTAGTGTCCTGTGCTCTTTGGTGCATAGAGCACATGTAGTCTCAGATGCCGACAGTCTACCTGGTGAGCTACAACACCTGAGAACGGTATTCCAACAGAATGGCTAGCCCGATAGGCAGATACGCCATACATTCCGTTCTAAGCAAACTCGAAGCAGGGATGTAAATGAAGATGCCGAAGCACCCACTGCAACAGCGTTCTTGCCCTATTTTGGTGGCATGACTTCGAGAATAGAAAGAATCCTCAAAAAGCATGACATCAAATGTGTTTTCCGGCCACCAGCAAATTTGAGGAATTTTTTGTGCTCGGTCAAAGACGACCCTGGCCTGAGGAAACGTGGCGTATATAAAATCCCATGCCAATGTGGAAAATCTTATATTGGACAGAAATGCCGAACCGTGCAAGAACGTTGCGTCGAACACCATAGTCATACACGCCTGGGGCAACCTGATTAATCAGCAATAGCAGAGCATTGCCTGGAAGCGGGACATCGGGACAACGTATGCTTTACGAACAGACGGAAATTTTAACCCAGCGTCATCTTTCTGGGACTGTGTTGTTAAGGAGGCCATACATATCCGTACAGCGGACATCTCATCAACAGGGATGCAGGTTTTCAACTAAGTACAGCCTGGAATCCAGCACTGTCCGCCACTAAAACAAAACAGGGAAAACAAGAACTTCCGATTAATCACGTGACGCACACGCAACTAGAATTTAGCTCAGCCTTTAACCGCAAGAGTGTCCGGCAGCACAGTCATCGTCTATAGCCTTTCCGCAGCTCCCAGCAGGGGTTCCAGGAGCGCCGCTTTCCTCCAAGCGTCTTCCCGCCTGCTCCCGGCGTGATAAATTTCGACGCCGCCGCGCGATTATCATCAGTCGCGCCTTACAACAGTGACAGCAGCAGCTACCACCACCTGATGATGTCGAGTAGTTGCATCGATGAAATATTGTGCGAGTTACACAATACGATCCGGCGGCAAGCCCGAGAAGCGTACTTGCTTTATTAAAGTAAACTGAAATCTCTGTATGTTTTGTTACGTAAAATCTGAATATTTGTAATAATTATGATGTAATATCCAATTCCATCGTCTTTCTAAGTACATAGGCATTTGTACCATGTACATGCTATCAATTATGTATACATAAAACGTATCTGTTTTCTGTCTGTACGAAACCTGTACATTCTGTTATCTATTTTTGTATCATATTGTTCTAACAACTTATGCATATGTAACTTATGCATATATAAAATGCTGAAGATTAGATGGGTAGATCATATAACTAATGAAGAGGTATTGAATAGAATTGGGGAGAAGAGGAGTTTGTGGCACAACTTGACTAGAAGAAGCGATCGGTTGGTAGGACAGGTTCTGAGGCATCAAGGGATCACCAATTTAGTACCGGAGGGCAGCGTGGAGGGTAAAAATCGTAGAGGGAGACCAAGAGATGAATACACTAAACAGATTCAGAACGATGTAGGTTGCAGTAGGTACTGGGAGATGAAGAAGCTTGCACAGGATAGAGTAGTATGGAGATCTGCATCAAACCAGTCTCAGGACTGAAGACCACAACAACAACAACATATAAAATGCATCTACTCTGTTTGCATAAAACTTGTAAAACATTCTTATGATGTTTGCGAATACCATTAATTGATGGCTCCATGCAAATAAATACAAATAATAAATAAACTCCATCTCTGTCCAGCAATGCACGGAACCAGAGTGGTGCCAGCCTTGTTACAAAAACCAGAATTAGTGTCACCCTTGGAACAAATCAAATGCCAACACATTCATTCCCTAATTACAGTTGTGGTTAATAATAAGAATGAATTTAGTATTGAATGTGAAATTCACACTAACATTATTTTCCTCTCCGTTATTTGAGTGGCTATTCATTAAATATAATTTTTCATTTCCTTACAGATTCCATTTTGAAGGATTTAATCCTTGAAAATACAGAGGAGTTTTTTTATGATAGCCTGCTAGCTAACAACAATCGACTATCAGCTGCACAATGGAAATGATATCTTTCATTTGTAAAAACTAACTCATTTGGTTTATATTATGTGAGTGTACTAATTTAGTTTGTGTGACTATTGGTACCTAGTATTTTTTTGTGATGACATTATTATGTTATTTACGGTTAAGGTTGAGGGTCACAGCCAGCATTGTAATATGGTATAATTCTATTATATAGTAGATAGAGTCCAATGTTCCTATCTGACTGACTGGTCACCAACAACTGTGTCACGTGTTCAAACTTCATAAGACGTACTGGAAAGGTTTTGAATTTAACCCAGAACATTACCATACAGTCTGATAATCATAAACTGTAAGCTACCACCTCCTTTTCTTTTATAAAAAGACAATGGTTTATCCCATAGTCAGGACTAAAATCAACTGCCTCTCAGTTCAGTACGTCTAAACAGGCTTTCATTAGTGATTACAGCCATGGAGGTGGAAACTTTATTAAGATACAAGATTTAAGAGTAGTTATAGCTTACATCAATCAGTAATGGCTACTCCTGTCAACACATTAACTCTATGTTTTCTTTTCTGTTCATGAGCATCTTGTTTTCACGGCTTCTTCACATTCACTTTCACTGGATTTCTTTCGGGAGATCAATGTTTCTACTTTAAAATTAAATATGCAGCAGAATGGTTAAGTCAATGGATTCATGTTTGAGAAGAATGCCTGGTGAAAACATCGTTCTACCAACGATGACATGGCCAGTTTCGATCCACATCCTTAGCCAACTCAGATTCTGCTCAGTGTCCAATAACCATATTGTTGATGAAGTCACCAAACATAACCTTCTTCCTTACATTGGGAAAGTGATTACCCATCATTTCACCCAGTGCATTCATTTAGGCAAAATCATTAAAACCCATTATGGTGCATGACTAGTATGGCATCAACATTGGAATAATAACAAGTAAGATACAAACTCACATGGACAAGGATGGAAAAAGGAAAGTAGGCATGGTTCTACTCAAGAAATTATTCTAGCACTAATCTTATCTGTTTTATGCAAGTTAGACGTATACCTAGAAGGCTGCACAAGGGAATGACATCTGTTGTTCCTGAGTACAAGTTCAATTTATCAGTCACAACATCTCAACATTTTGTATAATTTAAGAAGGGAAAATACACGTTGAAAGCACCGATGATGGCTGTTAATCAGTTGAAATCGATATGCAAAATTAAATAAAGAAAACATGATATTGCGACTGATTGCTGCTTATTTGGTAATTTTATAATTTAAGAAGTCTATGCTTTTTAGAAGGTTCTGTTGATTAAGGGCTCAGATGAGCAACTGAATGGATTCGGTAGCATCTCGAATAAATGTTGTAAGAAAACTTAAACGCATGTAAAATGGGGCAATGGAATGTAGTAGAATTATATCAGATGATGCTGAGGGAACTGGGTTAGAAAATGAGACTCTAAAAGTAGTACATTAGTTTTGCTATTGGGGCAATAAAATAACTGATGATGGCCAACGTAAAGAGGATATAAATTAATGGCTGTGTATAGCACAAAAAGGATTTCTGAAAAAGCGAAATTTGTCAGCATCTATATTGCTATGTAAGACAAGTCGTTGGTTAATGCTGTTACCAAAAATCCTGAAAATTACTTGCTCGAATTACTTCAGATTTTTACTTGATACTTAAATGAATATTCAGACAGACACAGGCTGTGATTATTTTCATATACACACTACATAAACATGTATGTAATATGTAAAGGGGAAATGCTGCTACCACAAATCCAGAAAAGTTCTTAACTGAATTACTTCAGATTTTTACGTGATACTCTACTGAACATTCAGATGGACATAAGGGGAGTGTTTTGGAGCCATTCTATAGCAATTCTGGACGGGTGGTGTCTCATTGTCCTGCTGGAATTGCCCAAGTCCGTCGGAATGCACAATGGACATCAATGGATGCAGGTAATCTGACAGGATGCTTACATTCGTGTCACCTGTCAGAGTCGTTTCTAGATGTATCAGGGGTTCTATATCACTCCAGCTGCACATGCCTGACACCATTACAAAGGTTCCACGTACTTGAACAGTCCCCTGCTGACATGCAGGGTCCATGGATTCATGATGTCTCCAAACCCATACACGTCCATCTGCTTGATACAATTTGAAACAAGACTCGTCCGACCAGGCAACACATTTTCAGTAATCAACAGTCCAGAGTCAGTGTTGATGGCCCCAGACGAAGTGTAAAGCTTTGTGTCCTGCAATCATCAGGGGTACACTTTATGGGCGCTCGGCTTCAAATGCCCACATCGATGATATTTAGTTGAATGGTTCTTATGCTGACACTTGTTGGTAGCGCAGCATTGAAATCTGCAGCAATTTGCGGAAGGGTTGCAATTCTGTCACGTTGAATAATTCTTTTCAGTCGTCGTTGGTCCTGTTCTTGTAGGATATTTTTCCGACCACAGCGATGTCGGAGATTTGATATTTTACTGGTGCCTGATATTCACGGTATACTCGTGAAATGGTCGTACGGTAAAATCTCTACTTCTTCACTACCTCAGAGATGCTGTGTCCCATGGCTTGTGCGCCACCTAAAACACCACGTTAAAACTCACTTAAATGTTGATAACCTGATAGGATATTTTTCCGACCACAGCGATGTCGGAGATTTGATGTTTTACTGGTGCCTGATATTCACGGTATACTCGTGAAATAGTCGTACGGTAAAATCTCCACTTCTTCACTACCTCGGAGATGCTGTGTCCCATGGCTTGTGCGCCATCTAAAACACCACGTTAAAACTCACTTAAATGTTGATAACCTGCTATTGTAGCAGTAGTAACCACTCTAGCAACTGTAAAGACACTTGTTGTCTTATATAGGCATTGTCGATGGCAGCGCCGTACTCTGCCTGTTCACATATCTCTGTATTTGAATATGTGTGTGCCTGTACCTGTTTCTTTGGCGCTTCAGTTTATATCCGCAAACAAAAATTGTTTGCACAACAATGTATTGCCTTGTTTTCTTCCTCACTGCCAATTTTACAGAAACCGCTATTCTCACATATCTGGCAGTTGAAGAGGAGTCTCTGATTCTCCATGTACCAATCATCCTAATTGATTTACCCATTCATTTTAAGTGACTTTATTTGCCAATCAAGCGTTCGTTTACAATTAAAAAAAAACAAGGCTCAGAATCAAAGAGAGGGGGGGGGAGGGAAGATGGACACAGAAGGAGAAGAGGAAATGGACAAATAGAAGGGGAAGAGAGATGGACAGAGAGAAAGGAGAGGAAAAGATCGAGAGAGGGTGGGGGGGAAGGAGGAGATGGACAGAGAGAGGTGAAAGAATGTGATTAAGATGTACATACAATAAATATTTACCAACAGTGAAGCATTGTGGGGATCACAGTTGAATATAAATCAAACTGCTACAAAGTATATTGTGAAGTATTTATCTGGAGTGCACCCTTGTATGGAAGTGTCATGTGGACGGTAAGCAGTTGTGAATAGAAAAGAAGAGAAGTTTTTGAAATGCTGTGCTACAGAAGAATGTTGAAGTTTAGATCGGTAGGTTGAATAAATAATGTGGAGATACTGAATGTAATTGGAGAAAAAAGACATTTATGGCACAGTTTGACTAAAAGAAGGGATAGGTTGATAAAACACATTCTCAGACATAAAGGAATAGCCAGTTTGTTAATGAAGAGAAGTGTGTATATGACAAGGAGCGGTGGAGGGGGGGGGGGAATTGTAGAGGGAGACCAAGGAAAGAAAAGAGTAAGCAGGTTCAAATGGATGTAGATTGCAGTAGTTACTAAGAGATGAATAAGCTTCCACTGTATGGTCTAGCATGGAGAGCTGCACCAGACCAGAGTTTGCACTAAAAACCACAACAAAAACAAGAACACCATGTATTAGTGTTGTCTGTCACAGTTTCTATGTCTGCATTAGTGTTCTAAATCGAGTTTTAGAAGAGAGTTTCCAGTATCGAGTCAGGTTGGTCGTGCATAGCTGAGTGGTTTCCACTATCATAATCGATATTTGCTCTGTAGTAAACGTTCTACCGTTTATGAAAACGTGCTTGTGTTCCTACCTGCTATTAAATGTTAGTTTACGTAGCGATTTTACGTGGAAAGAAGGAAGAGGAGCAGTTACTAATTTTTTTATTTAAATGATTAGAGCACATTTTATCTTTATTACATGGAAAGAGATAATAATAATGATGTATTTACTGTATTAGAAAAATTGAACTGATAGGCGAAAGTCCTATATTCTACACATGGCAATGGTTTATTGAGTAAATTCCTACACTCACTCCTTTAAGTGGCAAACGCTTGTGTACACTTAATCGTTGGTGACAAAACATTCACTACTTTTGTACACAGGGATATGGATGTGTCTTTAGTCATTCAGGAGTTTTATGGTCATTCCATGTCTCCTAAAACGGTAGATTAGAATGATCTTCCGCCAATGATCATTTTGCACTATTCTCTATGACATGGATTACTTACTTGCGTTCATAAAACAGTTGCGATCGCGTTAACTGGAGCAGATAATTTCTTTGTACATTCCTTTCTAAGAAACTCCTCCTCATCCTTACGAGCTAATGTTCACAAGGAAATCTTACTTTCGCTTTCTTAAAAATATTATGAAAGTACCAGTTCAAGGTGTTCATGAAGCCGGAAAATCTGTACACACCCCATTCATGTAAAATAGACAATGTTCGGATAATCAATATTTGATCAGGCGTTCAAAACCCATGCAACATGCAAACAGAATAAAACAGTTTCCGAAAATCAGTTTTCTACTTCCCGAAGTTGTGTGTCATGTAAAGGTGTTCAGCTCGATGTTAGTTGCTTCACAGTCTAACATAACAGTCGCGATACTCCATCTCGTTTTTGTTATCCCCAGCGATAGCAGCGCTCTGAGCGTCCAGCAAGCAACACTTCTCAATATGATATCGAATACTAACGTTTCAACTGATTTGTAAATCAGTTTTTACAGTATTTATTGTATTTAGTACCATAAAAATCGGCAATAACTAAAAATCACATCATATTTGTAATTATTTAGCTTCCTAAGGACCCTGGAGTTACGAAACCATGCATTATGGTACAGTATATTTACGTATCTCTCGTAAGTACAGACATTAACTGAATAATATCGTTTTCCTTTAATAACAAAAAATTGCTGTTTAACATCAGAAGAACTGACCTTTTACTGAAAAACGTGGTATATCTATCCAACAAAACAGAGTCTTGTTCGCTACACTTACAGCCAAGTCAGTAAATGTGGAATATAGGAAACCTATCTGGAGTGTAATGTCTACATTATTTATCATATCAAATAAGCCGCAACTGTAGCTGAAGGGAAAAGTACACAGACGAAAACTGCAGGAATCTACAACACATATTATTCAGTAAATCTCTGAACTTACGAGAGATTCGTAAATAAACTGTACCATAATGCACCGTTTCGTATCTCCAGTGTCCTTAGGAAGCTAAATAATTACAAATATGATGCAGTTTTTTAGTTATTACACAAGTAATCACATTTACAAAAATATTCGTGTATTAGAAAGTCGAGTGAAGTGTAAGAAAGGGCAAATCACTGGACGCAATAAAATATGTTAAGTGCAAGGAAAGTGCCTACCATAATAACAACAGAAATATGTGCTTTTCATGCATGAAGTGTGTTTGTATTCCCTGCTTTCGGCGGCATGAACTGCAAATAGAGCCGTATTCGAAAATATTTCTTCATGAATGAGTTGCATTTCACGATGATTCATGTCTCTTGGTAACTTACTAACGCATTGGAAGCAAAAATACAGCAACAGTTCCGTCAATTAAGTAGAAAATAAAAACAGACATTATCCTTAAGACGCATGTGACTGTCTTTCTTCTCAATGCTTGGAGCGCTAGTATCTCTCCAGCTGTCAAACGGTAACAGCGTTTACACCAGAGAGTGTCGTGACTTTGTTGTTTGCACCATGGTGATGCAAAATGAAGGGAGATAGCACTTTAGACTTACCATGGAGGTAAAAAAAGAAGGGAGATGGTACTACATACTTAAGCTGTACGTTACTTTGAAGCCAGAGTGGGCGGAGTGTGCCGCCATTTTAAGTAGCCCAAAACTTTAGCAGACCACTGTTTACGATTGCTTTTTGTTCAGTATTTCTGTCGTCTGCGCGCAACAACTTTTTTAAATGCCAAAGATTACGGTGATAACATGAATAACATAATGTCAGGATGCCAATTTATAGCCTTTTTCTGTTTTTTTGTTCTGGTAATACGACACATTTGGTTGGCCTCATTCATGTAACTTGTTTTTGTAGATGCATTTCGAATACCCAGGAACAGAAGGAAGTGATGTAAAACCGTGCTTTCGTTAGCTATTTTATTCAATTTTTATTGTATTTGTATTGATAGGAAAAGAAGCTGGAATTCCGAAACCGACGGTTGTTTGCTTACTGGTAGTGGTTGTTGTTTGTTACATTTACAGTTTTCAACTCGTGTACACAACATTCTAAATGTTTCTCTCTGCAAAAAACTCACTACGTGTTTTTTGCTAGCCCATAAACATGTGCGATGAGGAAAGAACTAAGGCATGCTACCGTATCTCGTGCATATCAACAAAGTGAACGATTACTGAAATGGAAAGAAACAGACCTGCATAGAGGTATGCCATAGAGGAACACCATCATGCAGAAGAGAGTACTTGTTGTATTAGATTGTCAGTGAATTATTTTCGTTGTAATTTACACATCTTCTCACTTTGAAATCTTACCTATTATGCATCATTCAGTATGCGACCAATAATAACAGTTTACAGGGTAAAAAAACATTACAATTTTTTAAACGTGTTCCAGTATTGTGCAATACTATAAATATGAATAAGGGAATAGTCTCAGACGCTTAGACCCTGTAAAATGCATATTTTGCTTTAACATGTATGTAAGTCCATTTTTAGTAACGATTTTCTAATCTGAATAATTTATAGCCTTACCTCTCCAACAGTAACCTACATATATTTGCTTCTTTTCCTAGAATATTTCTCGCCAGTAATTCAGTCAGTTTTTCAGGAATAGCCAAGATAGCTAAGCATATGATCATTGGAATGTAGTTTGTGTCTACTTTGATCATCTTCTTCTTCATCCAAGATAATAACATATACGTGGTAATACAAAAGACACTTCTGCATAGAAAAAGTAAATATTTTTATACAGATGTTGGCAAAGGAAACCAGGGAACATATTTTCAAAAGCAGCAACGAATGACTCATACAGTGCTTTTTCTAGTTCTTTCATGTCCCTATTTGAAACGTATTTTTTTAAAAAGCTTACAAAAATCGGTGTCACACCAAGGAACAGCTGCCAGTGGTTATCACCTACTATTAGACTATCTTGTCAAAGTCTAAAACATTTGAGTCAAATCAAAAAGGACAACAAAGGTAAACACTTTGCAGACTATGTTTAGACATATAAGAACATTTATAGGAACTTGACTAAAAAAGTTAAACCAATGCACAATGAGCATGTAAATTTGGGGTCAGCAAACACATCAAAATCCGTATGGAATGTAGTAAAAAAAGAACTAAACAAAACTGTTAAAAGTCAAGAGGACATTGTTTTGAAAGATGATCTTGTTTTAATACTCAGAAATCTTACACTGGCAAATTACGTTAATGAGTTCTTTATAAAGAATCCAATCAACCTGAATAAAAATTGCCTTTAGAATAGTGGAATCTCTGTTCGAAGAGAATGAAGAGTCAGTTCAATACTGCTATGCCCCATAAAGGAATCAGAAGTTCTAAGAATTATAAAAACAATACGGAATAAAATGTCTTCAGGGATTGGCGAAGTACGTGGTATAGTCCTAAGAAAATGTGCTAATGTCATATCAGAACCACTCTCACCCATCATAAAATATATCATTATTAGAAGGTGTGTTTTTCAAAGATTAAAAATTTAAAAAATAAAACCACTATGTAAAAAGGAGAATATATATGAAGTGGGAAATTATAGACCAGTAGCTTTGTTATTCGCATTTTCAAGAGTAATAGAGACAATCGTGAAACATAGAATTACAAATACTCTTGTCTGCAAACCAACATGGTTTTCGCATAGGATTGGATACAGAATCAGCTATTTCCGACGGTCTAGGAAATATTATAATGGGATTAGACAGACACAACATTACAATAGGAATAAATTTGGACTTATCAAAGGCTTGCTAGATAAATTAGAAGCCATTGGTATACAAGGAGTTGCAAACAAATGGTTTCAATCTTATCTCTACAACAGAAGAGAGGTAGTAGAAATTACCTCAGCAAACAATAAAAAACAGAGGTTTGTTTACAGATCCGATTTTCGGACTTTACAATTGGGGTACTACAGGGAAGTGTTCTAGGATCTCTCTTACTTATAATTTATGAAAACGACATCAAAATTCCAATCAGTGGTACTCATGAAATCATGTCTACTGTCAACATAAATGTTGTTGTAACTGATGTAAACCAAGTATTGCCAACATCTGCAACTAGAGTTTGGAATACTTACAAAAATGATTTGAAATGAACAAGTTAACTTTAAATATTATAAAAACTAATTACATTTATTACAGGAAGAAGCTGTCAAGTTAACAGTGCTTACATCCACACTGCTATTACCTATGGACTCATTTTCTGGGGACTTAATATCACAAATTTAAAAACCATTTTTACACTATAAAAACGAGCTGTTACAAATAATTACCAACAGCTGAAGGCTAATACCCTCCAAGCAGTCATTTCAACAGCTAAATATTTTACCTTTACCATAACTCTACATACGAAAAAGTGTAATTAATATAAAAAGTTGCATTGAAAATTTCAAAACCAACTCAGATTTGCATTCGTATAATACAATAATGTGCAACAATATCCATGTAAAATGAGTAAACAAGGCTATTGCACGGAAACAAACAAACATTCAAGGTGCAAAATAGTTTAACAAACTTCCAGCACATATAAAAGAAATAAAAATATTGTCTACATTTAAAGAAGCAGTATTCAAGTTTTTAATGATCAACTGTTATTACAATGTAAACAAATACCTTCAACAACCTTGTAGCAAATTATTATGCTATGTACTGCATTGATACCATATGCCATACTCAATGTCAGTAGCATTTTCTGTTAAATTTTTGCTATGATCTGAATTATTATTTTGAACAGAAGTGTTACAACTGTTATGTATTTTAGTTTAAATCTCAACTAAGCATTCCATGAAAAATATCTTTTATGTAATTAATCAAACTTGTGCATGCAATTTTAATGTAAGATTGTGAAGGATACTGTGCTCCCATGTATTTGTAGGATACTGTACATCCTTATATGTGTATGCACCTGAAACCCATCCAGTGTAAACTGTCTCAGGATAAATCTAATACTGCTACTACTACTACTACTACTACATTTAACATTACAATTTCATTTTCAAAGTATGTAAGTCTATACTGTGCTTTGTGATACAGCGATAGTTCATTAGTTAGTTAGTTTTATGTTCCATGTGTCATTTGCACGATACATCGTAATGACGTGAAGTGGGTCTTTTGTATTAACATCATTTTTTTTGTAACTCATTGCTGATCATTTATTAGTTTTTTTCTTTTTAATTAGACAGACAGATGTTAGTCAGTAATTCCTACCAATCACCTTTTACACGTTATAGTAACAAATTGTCTTCTGCAGAATAGGAGGAGCTGACAAAGAGGAACATTTTCTGTTTAATTTCAAATTTTACTTTACTGTCCGTCAGGTATTTTATACCACTGGGTAAATGATCAAAACTTCTGGTTACAGCATTTTGAAGCCATGTTTGTGCTACAGACAACCTTAATGTGGTGTAACAATGTCATTTTTCTGGTGTTATAACTATACACATCGTTGTTTCTAAGCGCAGTGGATTATTTACAACACACTTCATGAGGGAATAACTATACTATGAAGCGGATAGACTGCTACTCACGCGCCAAGAGGTAGGCACGACGAAAAGAGTGTTCACGTAAGTGTTCGTTCGAAGCTTCTTCACAAGGGAAGCATAACGAGCGCGCATCATACAGTCACACACACAAACACACACACACACACACACACACACACACATTCATATGATCATACGCACAGAACGCACACACACACACACACACGTGACCACTGTCTGTTCAAACCAGAATCTTTTTTAAAGAGTGAAAAATGTGAACAATGAATAATTAGCCGCGGTAGTAACTTAAGGGTATGAGATGCAGCACCAACGATCAGCGAGGTCACGTAGCCCTGTGTTGTGTGGGAACGAGATCGTTATTACAGTGTGGCTGGATATCTGAGTAAGAAAATACTGCTTGAACGGCTCCACTTACGAATGAAATGTGATTACTTTAAACTTTAGATTACGATCGAATCGATTAGTACACACGTAAATGACGCAAGCTGGCATTTTTGATGATACAACTACGTCGGGTCTAGTGAAGCAGGGTATACAACCCGTCGGCTTTGACCAATGACGTCATACATTACTAATAGATAATAAGATAATAATGTCTTTACTTTATGCCATAGATAATAAAACAGTTCTGTGTTCCAGATAAGAGCTATCACTGTACATTAAAATAATTGAATGTGATTTTAAAAGAGGTTGCTACAAATTGCTCAAAATATTCTTTGTGTGTATTTATTTAAATAATTGGTTGTTTGCAATTCATTCGGTACTTAATTCCATTCTTAGTGATATTGAGGTAATTTGGAATATTAGTTTCTTATTTTAGGACAATTTTTAGTATCTCATTTTCGTTTGTAGGTATTGATTTATCTGTTCCGATGAACATAGATGATCTGAGAGAGGCTATGGGCGTATGTTCGACGTCGTGAGTGCGGCGAAGATATACGCCTCACAAGTTTATCTCGTCGCCGGACTCACGACTTATTCGTGTGGCGCTACAGCAAAGATCGGTTGTGGAGGTCCATTAGACGAAGGATGTGGTTAGGAAAATCTAAGCTCGCCTTGAGAGACATTATGAAAATCACGTACTGGTGGTGTCTGAGATCCTGTGTGGCTGTGTGTCCATGAATGTCGTGTGAGTAAGCGTACAGTTGTGGATTGGTACTCTTTTTGCAGGGAATATGGGAGATATAGGGGGCCATTGGTAGTTTTGGTCAGCTTAATTGAAGATCACGTTGCAGAGGGTTCCATTGTAATTTCAGACGGGTTTTCTTCATATAGGGATTTAGGGGAAAGGGGTTATCAGCATCTCAATCACAATATTGAGTTCAGATCATTATCCACAGGGGCTTGCACAAATAGCATAGAGGGTTATTGGTCAGCTGTGAAATCTCTTGTAGGGAAGGGAAACTCCGGATTTCCACACTTCAAAGTCACTTAGACGAATATTCATGGAGGTGTAGTATTCCCCAAACATATTGCCCATTTAAATGTTTTGTTAAACGTGATGGGCAAATGTACCGTCCGAAATATGTTAGCTAACTTCACATTAGGATGGGGGGGGGGGGTGAATGTGTGTGTATGCGTGTGTGTGTGTGTGTGTGTGTGTGTGTGTGTGTGTGTGTCTGTGAGTGTTTTCGTAATGTTTTGCTTGTTGTGTATGTGGATTTTTTGTTGACGTCTTTTTAGGCGAGCCGAGCTTCGGTTCTTTTAAGAAGTTCCCGTGTGGTAAGTTCAGTTTTCCATTTTTTTCTTTTACTGCATTTGACGATTTTGACGTATTGCATTTTTGTATTATGCCATTATGTATGTTTTCGTGTACTGCAGTACGTAACAGAAATTTCGCAGCTGTCGTTCTTCTTTCGTTTCCCAGCACTAGTATCAGTACGATTTTTTCGGATCTGTACTAGTAATATTAAAGGTGAAACGCCCAACACGACTAAAATTTACATCCCGTCCTTCAGTTGACCTTTACACTGACACTACCTATTCGAAAAGAACGACATATGTAACATTGATGAGATTTACCTATATATGTCAACTGGAAGAGCAGGATACAAATCTTGTGTATAGCTATATAGCTCAACTAAAGAATGGGATACTATTGTCACTGCTGTGATCAAAACTATAACTTTCAGTCAATACTATTAGCATCAAAGGCGAAAAAAAACTGTACCCCATAGTGAAATACGGGATACAAATTGTGTATGTGTCGTCTTATTGCCTCTTCGTATACTTAAACTGAGGTACAGGTTGCAAATGTAACATACGTCCATTTCCACGTTCTCGTTAGCAGTGTATATATATATATATATATATATATATATATATATATATATATATATATATATATATATATAGGTCAACAGAAGTATGGGGTACAAATATTATGTACGTAGCTCCTTCTGCCATCGGAAATGCTACTATTTACGTAAGAACAGACTATTAGTGGTAACAGAGGCGAAAGAAACAACACATGTAAAATTTGTAGCCCGTGCTTCATTTAGGGTCTAGCTGAACAACAGGACACTAATGCTAGTGAAAACGATGTACACAAACTTGTATCCTGTACTGAACTTAAGCAATACAGTTCGAATGAGGTTCGAGATACAACTCATACATATGCGATGTGATGTATTCTATGCTACCAATATTTTCCATCCATTTTTTCCCCTCCATTTTCCAGAGAAGTAATACGATACAAAAACGCGATATTCTTAACGTGAAAATACTACTGGCCTTTATATATGTAAACTATTTTTTTCGTCTCTCGTATTCCTTTTTTTCTGAACATTCTTGTCAGCTCTTTCATCTGTGTAATAAATGCTCTCTGGCCAGTTCTGATGTCATTGGTCAAAGCCGACGGGTTGATTCCCTGCTTCACTAGACCCGGGTCTAGTGAAGCAGGGGATACAACCATGGAGGTAGAATAAGGGGAGAAGGCGCTACAGACCTACGCTGCCGCCATCTTGGATCCCGCAAAACATTAGCAGACGAGTGTCTACAATTGCTTCTTGTTCGTCATTTCTGTCGTGTGCACGCGATATTTGTTTCATATAGTTAATGTTACAGTGTTTTAGTGAACAACACAGCATAAGGAACGCAACTTCAAACGTTTATCTGGTCTTAAATGCGTATTCGATACAGTAATACGACACAAAATTATGACGCTTCTGGCCTCAGTACTGTAATTCCTTTTTGACTACACACATCGAATAACCGAGAAGAGAAGTATGTGCTATGAAAAGCGTGCTTTCGTAATCCATTTCTATTCACTTTCATTGTGTTTGTGTCGATAATTGATAAAGCCAGAACTCCAAAAGCACTGATTGATAGTTTAGAGGCACCGATTTGTATTCGTTGCATTTTCAAGTCAAATGCAAATTTTAAATGTTCAGGTTTGCAAGAAACTTATCTTATTTCCTTTGGTGTCCCATAGATGTATGCAGGGATGATATAAACAAGCCAGTTGTCATGTCAACAAAGTGAAAGATTTGTTAAATTACGAAGAAAAAAACTGAATTTAAGATTGTCAGGCCAATTGTAGTTTACATATCTGCTTTGTTTTTAAATTGTTCCTACCAAGTGACATTTAGTGCGGCAAATAACAGAAATTTACAGGGTAACACGACAACACAGTGATTAATGTAATTATCTAAATAGCCTGGACTTAGATAGGGAACATTGCTTTAACAAATATGTAACCCTTTAAGTACTTATAATTTAACCACTGTAACAGGTGTTCCACACATTTTACTGAAGATTTAATTAACTACATGTAGTTACATTACTTTAAGTCATTGCATTTTAAAACATTAGTCCCCATTTCCAGGATATTTCGTGCCAGGACTTTTCAGTTACTTGGGAATAACCAAACAATGAAAACCAAGTGTATTGCTCATCTCCAGAGAGGTCTTCGCGTTGGATTGATATGAAATCTAACGTCAAATCACAGAAATAAAACCATACTGTAAAACTTTACAGTGCATCAGAATTTCAAGTATATATAAGAAAATAGCGCTTAAATGAGTCCACTTACGAATGAAATGTGACTTGCTTAAACTTTAGACTACAATCAGAACGATTAGTACACCCGTGTGTTTCTATCAAAACACTTCACGACTACACGGAACCAAACCACCAGAAGCGAATGTTTTGGGGTAGCTAACATGGCGGATCTTCACTTGGGTCGGCTTCAAGTTTGTGACGTCATGACAACTCCTCTTATTTTTACCTCCATGGATACAACCCGTCGGCTTTGACCAATGACGTCATACATTACTCATAGATAATAATGTCTTCACTTTATGCCATAGACAATAAAACAGTTCTGTGTTCCGGATTAGCGCTATCACTGTACATTAAAATAATTGAATGTGATGTCTACACAGAACCAAAGCACCAGATGCTATTTAGGATATAACCAAAAAAGTCAACAGACATCCCCAATGGAAGAAACTGAGCATGGGCACGTGGAGAGTGACGTAGTGAGGAAGTATCGCGGGTCTAGTTTAGCAAGGGATACAACCCGTCGGCTTTGACCAATGACGTCAGAATTGGCCAGAGAGCATGTATTACAAAGATGAAAGAGCTGAGAAGAATATTCAGAAACAAAGGAATGCAAGAGAGAAAAACTATACTTCACACATATAAGGGCCAGTAGTATTTTCACGTTAACGATATCGCGTGTTTGTATCTTAGTATTTCTCCTCAAAACACAATGGAAAGAAATGAATGAAATATATTACTAGCAAAGAATACATCACGTTACATGTATGTCAGTTGTATGTCGAAACTCTTTCGAACTGTATTGCTGAAGTGCAGTACGGGATACAAGTTCAACGTACGTCGATTTCTTAGTTTCAACTAGCATTACTGTCATGTTGTTCACTTGAACTATGTATCCCCTGCTTTACTAAACCATAAATGAAACACCCGATACAAATTAAAAGCTCATTCGAAGTGTGCTGCTTAAGTACAGTACGGAATAGGAGTTTGTCGTAAGTCGATTTCTTCGTTTTCACTAGCATTACTGTCCTGTTCTTCACTTGAACAATGTATCCTCCGCTTCAGTAAACCCTAAGTGGAACACGGGATACAAATTGTAGATGTGTTGTTTATTTCGTCTCCGCTATTACTAACCGTCTTTTCTTACGCACGTATCAGTACTACTGATGACAGAAGGGCCTAAGTATGTAATATTTGTATACCAGACTTCCGTTGACCTCCATATATGTACACTGGTAACGAAAAGGTGGAAACAGACGTAAGTTACATTTGCAACCTGTACCTCAATTGAACTAAACGGAGACAAGAAGACGACACATGTACAACTTTTATCCCGTACTTCACTATGGGGTACAGTTTTTTTGTTGCCTTGTACGCTAATAGTATCCCATTCGTTACTTGAGCTATATAGCTACATGCAACATTTGTATCTTGCTCGCCAATTGACATAATATTGTATCAGTGTAAAGGCGAAATGAAGGACGGGATACAAATTTTAGTTGTGTCGTCAGTGTAAAGGCGAAGTGAAGGACGGGATACAAGTTGTAGTTGTGTCAGGGGTTTCGCCTGTAATACAGCAAGTACACATTCGAAACGAAAGAAGATCGACAGCCGAGAAATTTCTATTACGTACTTCACAACTCGAAAATACCCATATTGGTGGAATGAAACAGTGAAATACGTCAAATAGTAAAATACAGTGAAAGAAGCTAATGGTAAAGTGAACTTATCACACGGAAATATCGAGGAATAACCGAAGCTCGCCTAGACAGACAGTAACGAAAATTACATACCGCCAAACAGACAGCTCTATTCCTATAAACGAAAATAAGACACTAAAAATTGTTCTACAATAACAAACTAATACTCCAAATTACCTCAATATCATTACGAATAATTATTTTAATGTGCGATGATAGCGCTTATCCGGAACACAGAACTGCTTTATTATCTATGCCTCGAAGTGAAGACATTACTATCTATGACTAATGTATTTCATTGATCAAAGCCGAAGGGTTGTATCCCCTGCTTCACTAGATCCAGTATCGCTGCGGTTAATTATGGATGTATAAATGCAGTAAATTTAATGTTTTGGGCTACGTAAGACGGCGAACGTCGGCTCCAAATTTGTGACGTAATGACGACTCTCTTCATTTGTCACTTTCATGGTTTGCTACATAGAGCAAATAAATTATTTTTTACTACCGCTGGAAACAAATGGTGACTGCCAGAAAATGTGCCGGTGCAGCTGGTGAAAATCGGCGTCGGTGTCATCGCAGTGAGCGGTTGTCCACCATCGACCGAAGATGGACACGCTGGAGGATACATGTGTGTTTTGTGAAGGTAAGTACGCATATCCTGTAGTCTGACCTGACTAAAGCTAGGAAAATGTTTTGGACATTTGTTTTGTGAAGGTTATGTACACCTATCCTATAGTCTGACATGACCAAAGTTAGAAAAGTGTTTCTACCTTCTCATAATTCCTGACACTCCAGATTTAATGATAGTTCGTTCGTCACTAATGACAACGCACTTTTCTAAGCAGTGCACACGACTGTAATATAACTGATGAACGAGTTATTTTATTTAGGGAAAGAAAATAAGCAATAGCATTAAAAAAGCATTCTTCGCACTGACCAAAAAAATGCTCGGTTGAGTTACATTTTGCTGCATGATGTTGAATTAAACCCGTGTAAACTGAAAATCTAACATTAGTCGTTCCTGCAGCAGCGAGACAGATAGGGGTTTAACCTGGTTTCTGCATTCTTATAGGTTCATGTGACTTTGTAACATCCACTGTTGGACAAAATCCTATTGGAAGTGGTTCTTCGACATGTGAAACGATATTCCCAGGCAGTGGTGAAGGATATTACTATTTTGAGAGGGAACCTGACCCATGGTGCAATGTTGGAATTTTTCACATATGCGTAGTAAGGTACTTCAGACGACAGTCGGTGAAATTCAAAATAGTTTTTCGTCGTTAGAATCGGCCGACATTCTCAGACACGAAATACGGACTGTAATAAATTGAGAAGATTAGTTCAAGAAAGGAGTTTATGGAGTCATGAGAATGAAATATGTGGTAATCGGGATATAGTTAGAATCTGTGAACTGAAATCGCAGCTTTATTGGAAACCACAAGTAGCAGAATCTTTATCGGAAATTTTAGGCGTTTGTGAAACAAGCTATTTAAGTGAAAAGGGTGGCTTGTAATAAAAGTTACTGTAGTTCAACTTTTGTGGATTGTGGTGGGTCAGCATTAGCCATCTACGACACTAATTATTATTAATGCTTACTTGCATTTTAATGCCAGTAGAGTGGTGTTCTATGGTCTTGGTCTTGTAAATATGTTGTCTCTTTGTACTCTTTTCAGTGCTTTCTGCGTTCAGAATATGTCATTCTAAAATTACGTTTGTTATTGAAACTTATGTTGAATGACGGTCATTGAAATTTGACTAATGTCTGTTTTGCTGAATTTATTTCACGTTTTGCCGGTATTTGTAATCTTACTTTCAGTGGCATCACGAATCATCTCGATAGGTTTGTATAATACAACGTTTCTCTCTTCATCCCATAAGTTCGTACAACATGTCTGGTCATTCCAGTAACTAAGGAAAGAATGTATAGTTTTCGCCACGTTCTTTTCGAGACCTATAGCTCATTCACGTGCTTTCGGCGTCGTTTTAGTACCTAAAGCCACAATGTAACACTCACCTCCAAGCTTAGAAGCGTCGTAGTATCCATCCCACATTAGTAGTTTACAATCTAGCCTACTTCACACGTAGAATCTAACTTCCTTGACATCGCCAACGATCTATGACCAACTTGTCGGCTGGTGTTATCGGACGACTTCTGCCGACGGCATCTGACGACTGTTGTCGGTGCCACTGTGAACGCAGCCTAAGAGCACAGCACCTACAGATGGATCCTCAAAGATCTGAATTCGCAGAATGATAAAACTGTATTGGCAGTCATTACAAGTTCCATAAATCGTTTGGACGTCTATTTTTTTTTTTTTCTTGTCGAACAATGTCATGTTTTCCTTTGTTACTGTTCTCCACAACCCGCTAATATGGAACAAGTCACTTTACTGGATATATATCATTATCAGGGGAGGCTATGATCGGCATTTACAGGTTCGTAAATGGCATAATGGCCTAAATGTGACAATAATGAACTCTACGAGCTTTTAAATTTTGGGCAGGTAACACAACGAGTTGTCCAAAAGAAATGATTCTAGGTTAGGTTTAAATCTCGTTTTACTATCTGTCAGAGGTTTTATGTTACTGGGAAAATGACCAAAAGATTCTGTTGCTGCATAATCTTTCTGAACCACCGACAGCTTTAATAATGAGTAATAAAGTTCGTTTTTTCTCCTAATGTTGTTCTTCTGAAATTGCGATGGGTTATTTATGAGGAATACGAAACGAATTGCTTTACTTTTACCTTTGTACCATAAAATGTTTTAGTCTTGCAGGAAACATCTTTACTCCACAAATTACAGTGCAGTGTGTGGAGGGTAGATAATATACCAGAATCTTTTTTTTTTCACTTGCTGCCCTAATTTCTTTATTTTCCCGCTCGTTGTCATTTTACGGGGTGCAAGTTGGAGGAAGGAACATGTACTGACTAAACGAGGTCGTCTTCGACTTTTCCCTATTATTTCCGCTAACCCTCTTCAATAAGGGGCTCAGTTAACGAGAAACAGCACAGTACTCAAGAATTGCTCAATGAGAGTTTCATGAACCATTTTCTTTATGAGTGAATTAACTTTCTTATGATTCCTCTGTCCATTCTCAACCTGGTAACTGCCTTCTCCACATCTAGGTTTATGTGATCGACCCACCTTTAATCCCTCATGTATGCTTGATTACTACGAATTATTCCAGTGATTAAGCATTTGACCTACCTAACAGTTATTCTGCTGAGTAGTAGCTCTCTCTGAACAGCGTCCCAGACAAGCAAACCAGTTTCGATTTTATCTGATGTTGCTCGCACCTTAGGTAACTGGGCTATGCACGGTTCTGTTACAATGAATAGCTCAATGTAGCCATCTGCTTTAACACCGGGCAACTATTTCGCTGGGAATAATCTGTATCTGTAAACCTGCAGTCAAATATTCTATGTATTGGCTATAATTGCGAATTAATAAAATACGCAGGAAATTAAATAAAAGATAAACAAATAATGTAATTGCGTAGGCTTCCGCGGCCATACTCCGTCGACATAAAAGATTTTCTGGGTCTGGTACCGCGTCATAATGCATAAAACTATTGCTGCTGGAGAAACACCAACGTTTCGGCCACGGTTGCAGCGGCCTCCTTTTGGGTCTACTGGTGCGTTCTAGCTGTGCAGTGTTCCTTATATTTTGTTGTTACTGTTCACTGCGCGTTCTATTACGCCAACATTTTAAAAAGATAGTTCGTTTCAATGGTTACTTAAAGAAGAAGGAGAGGGAACTTTATTTTAATACGTTGTTGCGGTGGAGGGAGAACGTAACCTCTGTTGGGGAATGGCTCTTGTGTTATGTGCCATGATTGGTGGTCACCAGAGAATGAGCATTTGGTTCCGTTTTACCAAATACTGGACGTCGGCTGCGTGGCGGCAGTTATCGCCGGTAGTACTTGTGCCTCGTGTTGACAGTGAGGTTGTTGGGCTCTGATTGCTGACAGCCAAGATGGAACAGGCCAGAGTCTATCCTCCCTATTCATGTTATTAGGGTGTTTAAGTATTTCGATGGCCTCTCTGATTTTGAAAATACACCGTTCTTTAGTTCTACAGTCAGGATCTGACTCAACTTGGCCACTTTCCTCACTAAATTAATCTATTAATACAATATTTAAATAAAGAAATGGTGTAAACATTTGGTCAGACACAGACCAGTCGCAGTAATTGCAAATAAAGATTTGTCCATAAATAAATAAGCTACTGTTCCTGTGCAAGTGCACTCGCATCAAATTGTTTTAACATCTGCTTGATAGAAGAGTCTTTTGGCACACTTTACAATAGCGCTGTCAGCTGATACATGTGACTGTCCACTTCTTAAATTAGCATGATTTTGTATTCGCAATTGCAATCAATAGCTAAGAAAATATCAGGCAAAATAGTGACATATTCATCAAATAAAAACACAAGTGTACTACAATATCAGATATATTACGCTGCATTCATTTGCTGTGTTATTTTAGAAAATACGGTGTTGTGGTAGACGTTTGTATAATACAAAAGATATAAAACAAATCATAGTTTTATAAGTAACATAGATGAGTGGCTTTCATGGATGACAGCTATAGTCCAATGTTATCATCTGAGATATCGTTTGCTGAAATGGCCTGAAGTATATAAACATTACTAATTGAAAGGTTCAAGGTGAAAATGGTTAGTCACTATAAATAATTAACATCTCTAATTTTAAAGATATTGAAAATATCATGCATGCCTCATTTTTCTGATATTACAGATGTATTCAGAATTGCTGTATTGTTTGACTGTGATTTATTGTCGAGTTTCTAAGAGCTGTAACTTAGTCATCTTTCAGCTAGTCTCAAAATCTACCATTACTGGTGCACTCCCTATTCTGCTAAGTGAACGGCCACTGTCCAGCTGTCCTCTTCTTGGATTGTCGCCCTTTCTGGCCGCCTGACATCTTCGGGACCTGTCTGGCCGGTACCTGTTGCTTAGCTGGATGGCCACAAACAAATTCACCTCACGTTGTATCAGTTCTAGGCAGGTGATTAGCTTACCTGCGTATGTGTAACTTTACATACCTTCCGTTAATGTGGCACATTAGCACGCTAACTTGGCACCTTAAGTCACATAAAATTAGACAAACTTGAATAACATAATAAATAAAAACATAAAATAATAGCTAGAATACCCTACCTGCGTGACAGAACAATAGTGTAAGTATGTTAATGGTGTAACACCCCACCCATCATTTATCTGGTTTTGGCGTGTGTTCGCCCCAGCTAATTGACTAACAGATCAACAGAGAGTGCAAAACTGCCGCAATATCGGATAATGCAAGAAAAGTAATAAGGTCCTGTGACTCCTGATTGAACTGCGATGGCAGTGTTGACATTAATTGATTCAGAATTGATCACTTTTAATTAAAAAGGGATGCACATTGATGTGATATTCAGCTATTGAACACCAGATGCAAATGTTGAACATTAAATTAATTAAGAAAGTGACTTGGGATTTCAACTACATGATTGAACACAGATGCAGTCGATTAGCACAAATTTATTTTAACTCCTGACCTTCAATCATCACATTACAAGACTGTCTTATCAGGCAGTGATAATAAATTGCGTTTGCGTGGAGTAAAGCGCGATAACTCAAAAGTAATTCCTATCGACTGACCCAGGCGTAATGTGAAGTGCGAGAAGAATTCTACAATACACGGCCCATGAAACCCTCGTGGAAACTTTGCCGATGTGATCCAACAAATTAATCAGTGGCCGTAGCGGGCGCAATATCACCCAATTCAGCGAGGCGGCGCGGCGTTGTTATGCGGACGTCGGCTGACCTCGTGATGCTGCAAGGCTGTGCACGTCTATTCACTTCTAGCTATCTTGCTCAGTACATAGTTAAACGAAAACTTTCTATCTCCAAGCTCAATCGCTCCCTTTGCTAAGTCTTAAACTGCAGAGATGCTCACTCTCTCTCAGGCAAGCTGAGTAAAGAACGCCACGTCCGAACTAGGCAAGCTGGGAACGGAAGACCTCTATGGGGACTTCTTCCAGTTCGCTCTTCACCTCGGTTTCCCCTCCAGCAAAATCACTTACGCCAATTGCAGCACAAGTCACGTTAATTATGCATCACTCCCAGCGCCGACCAATGCCTGCTCTGGGAAGTGAACAAATTTCCACAAAATTTCCCTTCCTCTCAACTTCTGCTATTTAGCTCCTCCCAGGCCACCCATCAAGGTTAGTGTTTGCACAAAACACCAATTTTTCCGGAATTCTGACTCCCAGGAGAGTACTTCAAATTCCTCGGTCCTACGTTTCCATCGTAGGCCGGCGTATTTCATTCTGTCGCTGTTCACCTGATTTACTTCAGACTCAGCAGACCGTGAATTCAGCGTGAAGTTGCTATAGTCACGAACACTCATATTTTGGCCTCTGTTGACTGCTCCACCATAGCTTTGCGTAGCTTTCTCGCATGTTTCACTGAAAACGGGACGACGGACATTTATCAACTGGCGTACAAATTCTCCGTCTGCTTCCCAATACACCAGCATTGGGTCAACCACCCATTCACTGTCACTCATCTCAAGGCAGCTGGAGGCCGCGCCCCGTTACCGCTTTCTCAGAGCTTGAGCCGCCCTAAGCTGCCTATTGTCGCTTCCCTTCGCCGCTCCCAGCCAGCCTCGGTCAACTCTTGAACACTTCCCTGGGATAAACTAGCCTCCAGTAAATAGACGCGTTTCCACAAAGTTTTCATGTTGTGAATTAATTTAAAACCATCACCCGACATTAATTATTCCAATACGTCCATACTATACCCTCTACAAGATGCATTGTGCCTTGTCAGTCATTTTTGTTCAGCCCTACTGTTCGCTCAACGTGAGTTAGGTGATCTTTAATGACTTCATGTAAGGGGGATAGTTCTTGCCATCTTACATAGCCCCTTTCTTCAAATCAATTTTGTAGTACAGGTGATGACTCCTATGGTGTTACCACCTGTGGTACAAAATTAATGTCTCCATAACTGGTATTTTAATCCGTTCATGTGATTAGTTACAGGCGATTGATTACCGCTGCCTCCTCTCTGATGCAAACTCCCACTCATTCCTAGGGTACCTGCCTTCAATGACTGGATTTGCTGTTAAAGACATGGTCATTATTTAGTCTTAATTTTACTTTAATCTCTGCCGATTCCTGGGACAATTAATGGTCAGAGTACTCAAAAGAAAACTAAAATTATATTACAAGGACACACGTCGCAAAGGGCAAATACACATGTTTAAACACCTCTGTGCTTGTCATTTGAATGGCAAGACCCGCAATTATAACTTGAGGTCCATTCACTCTCAGTTATCCATCCCTACTCGACTTAAATTACTAAAAACATACATGAACAATATTCGTGTAACATTTTGTGAAGTTGATAGTGGTTGCTCTTATTCAATTATATGTGAATGCCCGTTTGACATTTTGTAAATAAAGGTTAATAAAGGTTTTTTTTTGTGTGTGTCACTGTCTCTGGACGTTTATATTTTGCGTGGTTTAAGTGTCATCTTTACACAATTCAACAAGGTCTGGCCCAGTCCAGTGTCTGGGATTGTGTACACACATGTACCATTTTTATATATATACATATCTATGAAACACAACCAAAATAACAAGAATCATTGCGTATTGAGCAACCACTGTTGTGTATTTGTAACAAGGTATAAATATGAAATCTTATTCTAAAACAAAGAGACGTGGCATGAGAAATATATGACGTTTTAACAAATGGCACATTTATAAAATCATAACCTTCTTATAACATAATTCATAAACAGAACAAATGAGTACTTTACGTTCGTTGAGGCGCATGTTATTCATTTGAATCCACAATGACACATTCACACACACGGCGCAAGTTTCTTACAGGAATGGAAGTGACATTAGTTCTGACTAGCAAGTTGAGGGATGGCTAACGGCTGAGAAGAGGGCAACGTCGAGTACCGAGATGGCGCCACAGGCACCCGCATCTTCTTGAGGCAGGATGGCTCTCACCTAAGAGCTCGTTGTTGACATCTTGTCCGACAGGCACAAGACCCCATCGGTGCATCTATGATCGGTGACCTCTCGCGGCTCAGCCACAGGTCATTGCTTCTTCTATAGACGTTTTAGGGCAAGAGAGGGATCGTGATCATACGAGAGCCTATTTTTAGCTCAGGTCCTCAAAGTTGGTGTCATTAGGCACAAAAGGTCAGCTGGGCTGTCGCTCCACCTGACGTGGCGAGCAACCTTCTTGGACCTCTTCATTGCTGCCCCCGATCCGCACCGTGTACAGAGACCAGGACCGACCTCTTTGTCGTACACAGAGGTGCTGGATCTCACCTCTCCTTGGCTGCTGAGTTGACCACCGGCGCGTCAATTCAGGGCGTGGTCTGCATGCCATCACCATCGTCAGCTGTGTGCTCCCCTCATTGCTGTCATCCTCGTTGCTTGTCAGCTCGTGTGTGGTGTGCCAGGTGTCGTAGCTTCAACTCCCTCTTGCTCAGTTACGCCCCCTTAACACACTAAGACAACTAATTTTAGTATATGGAAAGTGCTCATGTTTAACCATCAGTACCATACTTTTTTTTAATTTAAGATAATGAACTTGTTTCATTACAAAAGGAATAATTTTACTTGTTTGTAAATCAACTTCAGGATCAATTAAAATAGAAATGTAACAGAACTTTTTTAAACATAAACATAAAAATGTACAAGACAACGTGCTTCACAGTCGTTCACACACACACACACACACACACACACACACACACACACACACAATCAAGGGATAGGGAATAAAGATTATCTGGACAGGATCCCATCACCATTTCTAACTACCAATTCCTACGACTAACACGGTGTTGGCCAACCCGACTACAAATCTACTATTTACTACTTTTTATCTCTAATCTTGTTTTTTCTTCTGAATTCCTTATGTGGCAGACGTCCCTCTTATTGTGCCTGCGAACACGTATAAAACACAACAAACTTAGACATTCCAGAATGAGATTTTCACTCTGCAGCGGAGTGTGCGCTGATATGAAACTTCCTGGCAGATTAAAACTGTGTTCCCGACCGAGACTCGAACTCGGGACCTTTGCCTTTCGCGGGCAAGTGCCAGTATCTCGCCTCCTACCTTCCAAACTGCAAGGTTCGCAGGGGAACTTCTGTAAAGTTTGGAAGGTAGGAGGCGAGATACTGGCAGAAGTAAAGCTGCGAGTACCGGCCGTGAGTCGTGCTTCGGTAACTCAGATGGTAGAGCACTTGCCCGCGAAAGGCAAAGGTCCCGAGTTCGAGTCTCGGTCGGGCACACAGTTTTAATCTGCCAGGAAGTTTCAAACTTAGACATGTGTCAGTCTTACCAAGATTTTTGTTGGAAGTTTGGATAGCGTGCTTTATCGTGTTCTATTGCGACACTTCTTCTCTCCTCTATTTTCTTCCCGTTTTCTCCTTTTGTCACGAATGGTTTTATAAGGCCTGTGAACATGTTTCGGATTAGCAATGTCACAATGGCACAACACAAATATAGCTCACTGCTCACACTCGCAGTTGTTACACTATCTTGGTACCAACAAATATTTCTGGCGTATCAATGTTGCTGTTCGCTCTGTAAATGATTACATCCGGTTCATTTTAACATACACTGAGTGTGCTAATTCACGCAACTGCGTATAGCTGTCCACCTCTTACGTATTTAGGGGCATACAAGATGCGTCGGTGTGTCCTCGTAACGACCCACGGGACTGGCCACTTTAAATATGTTCTCCAATGACGGAGATACAATTACGGGGAACTTTTCTGTAATTTAGAGTTCCTAATCTATCTTTTTCTAGGGGTGCGCCCAGAAATACTTGTTTTCCATTCTTTAATCATGTGTTTTTACAAAATAATCTAGTGCTCTTCACTTTCTCAACATCTAGAGGCGAGATATTATTAATAATAAAAACACAAAATATAGGCACATATAAACGAGACATTCTACCACTAATATCAGTACATACACAAACAAACAAGGCACTTTAGCAAAAATCCTTATTCTAGGCCTATATTTACTACGTCCGCGCTCTGGTTTAGTCATTCGTAATCCTGCCCGTTAAGGTGGGATGGACCAGGCTTCGGAGAGCGGACTTCGACCTCTTCCTGGTTGTTATTTTGGTAACCATTATTCCTGTTCCTTGCCGATTACTGATTACCGCCCAAGGTCCTTTGTAATTTATTATGTTGCACCGGAGAGTGTCGCTCTTCTTCCCTGTACCTTCTTTTCGAGTTTCCATTACTCTTATCTTGATTGTGGCCGTTGTAGTTCGGTACTGGCCTACTATCCCACTGGGGTCCATTAATGCGACGGTTGTTGTTTTGTTCACGCTGTCGTTGTTTCTCCCGCGCCTGTTCCTCTTAAAATGCGAATTCCAGTTCGCGCAAAATGCCCTTAAATACTTCAGTATCGCTACCACAACGACCGGCAAGTGATTGTTGATACGAGATGGGAAGTTTCATGTAGCATAATCTGATGATTTCCGCAGCGCTACATAGGTTGTCTAGGTACTGGTTCCTTTTTGTCATATTTTCAAAAAATTTGACCGGACTCCGGTACCCTGCTCCTTCCATATCTCTGGACATCATAATTTCTTGTTTGATCCTTTCTTGGGTTTCTTTAGACCAATACTTGCCCAAGAAGGCATTTTTGAATTCTTCGAGCGAGACACTCGTCTTCGCTACATTTCTCATGTACTCAACGGTCGCGCCCTCTATATGGGAGCACACAAAATCCAGCTGGTACATCAATGGCCAGTGTGGGGGCAAAGATAACTCGAATTGTCCCATAAAAGTTTTTGGATGCAAGCTATTACCTTCGTCCTTGTAGTGATGGAACTTTCGGACTGATACAAAATGCTTGTAGTCAAACCGGTCATCATTCCACTTATCATTTCGCCCGTTCTTACGATTCGTAAGAACTTCGGGCCGTGGACTAATTCGTTCCGACACGCTATCGTCATCTCTACCGCTCTATATGTTCGATAGTTGTTCGGTACATCTAATCAGCTGACAGCAATTGTGCTCACTGGACTGTTGCGCGCTGTCCGTGTTTACCTCGGTCGTTGCCTCAGAGCTATGAATCAAGGCGTGGCTCCCGTTGCTTATAGTGTCAACTTTGTCACACCGTGAAGCGGTTATCTGTGTTCCGGCAAGTGACGGTTCAGTCGACGCAGTAATTACACCCTTCTCCTTTCCTGATGTCTCTGTAATGAGACGTTTTACCTCGTCCTCTAAATTTCTTTTTAATATCGCCACCTCCTCTTTCAACATCTCGTTAGGCCCTATGTCTGGTTGCTCTTGTTGCTTTTCTGCGACACGTTTTATTCGGCTTTGTAGCCGTGATAGCATGACCTTTCCTACTTTTGCCATGCTTTGCGTGGAGTCCTGAGTTTCTCTCACTATTTTCCTTGCACCTTTCGCAATTAATTAGGCTTCAATTGCCGTTCGTTTGATGATAGCAAACTCTTTCTCTATTTTGACGCCGAGATTCTTTACCTCCTCTTTTACTTCCCTATGAACTCCTGTGAGCCTATAGTTCAGCTCCGAATTCGCCTTTTTAATTTCGGCATTAAGGTTGGCGCTCTGCTCTAAGTTCACCGTTTGCATCTGTTGCAGCAGGTCCGTAATGTTTTTGAGAGTAGCCGCATTTTGATCCTCGTTCTTTTGTGGTTGAAAATGCGACTCTTCTCCTCTGTTCTGAGGAACCCTTCGATATCTAGACAAGTACCGTCTCCGCGTCCCCGTCGGATCACTTGTGAATGAATCGTTTGATAATGGTCGGACACCGTTTTGTTCCAACACACTCTGGCTTCTTAGGTTGGATCTTCCATACTTATGGATTAATCCACTCCCTGCATCCCCCGAGCCCTCAGTATCACTGCCTGAGTCAACGTCCTTGGTATTCAGCGGACTAATCCAGTCGTGAGACGCAGTTTCAGGAAGTTGCAACTCGCGTTCGTCACGCTCATCGGTAGAGCTTTCCCTACAATCACCCATGTTCTCCCGAGTAACAGTCTGATTATGTTCTGCCGTTGTCTTGGCCTTTCCCCTCGTTAAAATTTGCACTTTTATGTTACACGAAAACTCAGAACCCAGGTACCCCTTACTCTCAATAATTAGATAACGCAAAACATATATCAGGACACAAATTGATACACTGGGCGTGAGCAGTGACTCGACAAACAGTTCATGAAGCATTCCCCCAAAAAAGGCTAGTACCAATGATTGTGTTCTGTGTGCTCAGCATCGGCTGATTACGGCACTGCACATCATAAGTACTCCAACAAATCACAAATACAATGCACAGGCACCTATAAATCTCAATTTGAAAGGACAGCACATGAAGAAGACAATGTAACTTTTTGTAACTAATGCTACCCGTTTTTCAATTAAAAATGGCTAAGCAATGGATCACGTGGAAAAATTTCCTTTTTTTTTTTTTTTTAAGACTAGTTCCTAGCAAATCCCGAAGTATCGTATCCTGGCAGGGTCGCCATATGTAACACCCCACCCGTCACTTATCTGGTTTTGGTGTGTGTTCGCCCCAGCTAATTGACTAACAGATCAGCAGAGAGTGCAAAACTGCCGCAATATCGGATAACGCAAAAAAAGTAATAAGGCCCTGTGACTCCTGATTGAACTGCGGTGGCAGTGTTGACATTAATTGATTCAGAATTGATCACTTTTAATTAAAAAGGGATACACATTGATGTGATATTCAGCTATTGAACACCAGATGCAAATGTTGAACATTAAATTAATTAAGAAAGTGACTTGGGATTTAAACTACTTGATTAAACACAGATGCAGACGATTAGCACAAATTTATTTTAACTACATACCTTCAATCATCACATTACAAGACTCTCCCATCAGGCAGTGGTAATAAATTGCGTTTGCGTGGCGTACAGCTCGATAACTCAAAAGTAATTCCTATCGACTGACCCAGGCGTAATGCGAAGTGCGAGAAGAATTCTACAATACACGGCCCATGAAACCCTCGTGGAAACTTTGCCGACGTGCTCCAACAAATTAATAAGTGGCCGGAGCGGGCGCAATATCACCCAATTCAGCGAGGCGGCGCCGCGTCGTTATGCGGACGTCGGCCGACCTCGTGATGCTGCAAGGCTGTGCTCGTCTATTCACTTCTAGCTATCTTGCTCAGTACATAGTTAAACGAAAACTTTCTATCTCCAAGCTCAATCGCTCCCTTTGCTAAGTCCTAAACTGCAGAGATGCTCACTCTCTCTCAGGCAAGCTGAGTAAAGAACGCCACGTCCGAACTAGGCAAGCTGGGAACGGAAGACCTCTATGGGGACTTCTTCCAGTTCGCTCTTCACCTCGGTTTCCCCTCCAGCAAAATCACTTACGCCAATTGCAGCACAAGTCACATTAATTACGCATCGCTCCCAGTGCCGACCAATGCCTGCTCTGGGAAGTGAACAAATTCCCACAAAATTTCCCTTCCTCTCAACTTCTGCTATTTAGCTCCTCCCAGGCCACCCATCAAGGTTAGTGTCTGCACAAAACACCAATTTTTCCGGAATTCTGACTCCCAGGAGAGTACTTCAAATTCCTCGGTCCTACGTTCCCATCATAGGCCGGCGTATTTCATTCTGTCGCTGTTCACCTGATTTACTTCAGACTCTGCAGACCATGAATTCGGCGTGAAGTTGCTATAGTCACGAACACGCATATTTTGGCCTCTGTTGACCACTCCACCATAGCTTTGCGTAGCTTTCTCGCATGTTTCACTGAAAACGGGACGACGGACATTTATCAACTGGCATACAAATTCTCCGTCTGCTTCCCAGTACACCAGCATGGGGTCAACCACCCACTCACTGTCACTCATCTCAAGGCAGCTGGAGGCTGCAACCCATTACCGCTTTCTCAGAGCTTGAGCCGCCCTAAGCTGCCTATTGTCGCTTCCCTTCGCCGCTCCCAGTCGGCCTGGGATAAACTAGCCTCCAGTAAATCGACGCATTTCCACAAAGTTTTCATGTCATGTGAATTAATTTAAAACCATCACCCGACATTAATTATTCCAATACGTCCATACTATACCCTCTACAAGATGCATTGAGCCTTATCAGTCATTTTTGTTCAGCCCTACTGTTCGCTCAACGTGAGTTAGGTGATCTTTAATGACTTCAAGTAAGGGGCATAGTTATTGCCATCTTACAATGGTGGTGTAGAAAACATCATGTATCTTCTGGGATATATATAACCTATTATCAGCATAATTTTTAAAATTTAACACAATTATAAAATTATGGCGTATTATTTAAATGCCTAGGTAACAGAAAATGTATAGATTTAAAAAACTTTCAACTTTATTTTTTAACATAAGTTTTTTATCACTTATGTGCTCATTTGAGAGCACTTTTATCTTTGACTATTTTATCATGGCACTTCACTATCGGAAACAGAGCATGCAGTTGGTGTTCTGGTACTAAAATTTTGGTCATTCGTAGTCCAGCTGCCTCTGCAGTAATTCAAACCCCCTTGGCCATGTACTGTACCGAAATATACTTGAAACCACAGCCACTGCCAGTGTATGAGGGCGATAGCTGTCGAAATAAAACTGTCATATACTTACCAGTAACCATATGACTTCATGAATTACCATAGATCAGGCACTGAACGCCCTCCCCAGTGAAAGCGACACATTCACAAACAGAATATCAAGCAAAAACTGACGTATATTGACAAAACACTCTTGATTCAGCTAGATATTTCAATCACTCTGTCCATATTCCCACTAGAAAACAAGCCTTTCGTGCTATGGAATTTGTTCGATGCACTAAATCAACTAATATTTTATCATCTCTTTCAATCCTTTACCGTATCTAATCAGAATCCCTAAAAAACTATTCTGTGCAAAATTCTTCCATTTAATTTTATTCAGTGGATAAGCTACACCATAAATTCTTCATTATCCGATTTGCATAATAAAACACTCATCTCCAGAACTAAAGATACTATAAACTTGTCACAAAAATTTTACATTCATAAATCTACTCATAACCCTTCCAAAATAACATATGTTATTGTCCCCAAAAGCTTAGCTTATGCTTTGCACATAACTACACATTCTACTCCCACAAACAATTAAAATTTTGATGAGGTATGATGATGATGTCTGATGACCTCCACACAGACAATTTTGCGTGAATGATAAATACCATCAGACTATGTATACCATATAAGAAACCCATCCAATACAACTGTAACATATTTAAATAAGCTCTTGAAATTTCCCCCCAAATCTTACGTATGAACGATTCATAAATGATATTATTTACGACCTCCGTGCTCCAAGATTTTTGCAGCCAATATTTACTCCCACCTTGCGCTTAATTATGCTTTCATACTTTATCACATACATAAATTCATCAGTACTTTGCACAAAACAGAAATAACTTCTAAAATTCTTAAAAACTACACTTAAAAAACACATATTTACACACTTATATTAATACACGTTACATTCTTCATCCACAAGGTGCAACTCTGCCACTGTTGCCTCTTATAACATCTATCTCACCATGAATCTCACTTATTTGCTTTTTTTGAACTGGTCAAACTCGAAGTCTCTTTCCTCGTTCACCAACGGATTCTTACATTTACAGACAAAGGATGTGACTACCAATAGAATGCCATTTTTTTGTTTAGAGCGATGTACACCTTCTATCTTTATTAATATCGATAGTTTCCCTTATGGCTGCACATTTTTAATGTCACTCTTCTCTAAACATTGCTCTCTCAAAAGATCATTTTCAACATTCCTTCCTTGTCCCCCTCCCCCCCCCCCATATTTATGGTATACATTATAAACTAATGTGTTTTATTGTGCTAATCACAAAATGTTGCTCCAGAAGTTGGATCATTACGGAATATGGGGAGTAGCTCACAGTTGGTTCACCTCTTACTTTAGAAACAGATTGCGAAAAGGTCATTATTCACAAGGTTGAGAATGGCTATGATGTGGGGTCTGAGTGGGGTAGAGTCAAGTGGGGTGCCCTAGGGATCAGTGTTGGGCCCACTCCTGTTCCTTATTTATATAAATGATATGCCTTCTAGTATTACAGGTAACTTAAATATTTCTGTTTGCTGATGACATAGTTTGGTAGTAAAGGATGTTTTGTGCAACGTTGGCCCAGTTTCAAATAGTGCACTTCATGACCTAAGTTCGTGGCTTGTAGAGAATAAACTAACGCTAAATCACAGTAAGACTCAGTTTTTACAGTTTCTCACACATAATTCAACAAAACCTGGTGTTTTAATTTCACAGAATGGGCATATGATTAGTGAAACTGAACAGCTCAAATTTCATATAGATAATAAACTGTCGTGGAAAGCCCACGTTCAGGATCTTGTTCAAAGACTTAATGCTGCCATTTTTACTATTCGAACGGTATCTGAAGTGAGTGATCGTTCGACACGAAAATTAATCTGCTTTGCATATTTTCATTCGCTTATGTCGTATGGTATTATATTTTGGGATAACCCTTCCCATTCTAAAACGATATTTTTGGCTCAGAAACGGGCGGTTCGGGCAGTAAGTGATGTAAGTTTACGAACCTCTTCCCGACACTTGTTCACGAGTATGGTTATTTTGACATTGGTCTCTCAATATATTACTGTCATTTCTTGTTAGCAGTATTAGCTTATTCCCAAGAATAAACAGCTTTCACTTAGTGCTCGGCAGAAATCAAACCTGCATTTGGATCGGACTTCCTTAACTCTTGTGCAGAATGGTGTGCAGTAGACTGCTGCATCCATTTTCAATAAGCTACCGCTCGAATTAAGAAATCTTAGCAGTAATCCACGCACTTCTGTCGAGGAGTTCCTTGAAAAATTATGCTGATTCTTGTTGTATTGTTGATTGCCGTTACTTATGGATTGACTTTTTGGGGTTCATAAACATTTTATTTTTATCTGTTGTTACTTTTATGTTTTAGTTTGATGAACTGACATGTACCATGAGATTTGCTTCTCAGTTTGGTCCTACGGAACTTGACGCATAAATAAAAATAAATAAAAATAATTCCAGACTAACACTCAGTCTCATTATCCATTCCTAGATTCTAATGATCTACCTCCAGTTCATATGTAGCATTTAAATCTTCCTCATAAGCATCAAATACACTGTTTTCTTACTCTGAAGTAACTATATCAGCAGTTGCAACTTCATTAGAACTAAGCACACTACTTACTTCATCTCCCTTAAACAAAGTGCCACTTATTTTCACCGAATGACTGCAAACTTTATTATAATTAACTTCATCAGTATCCGCCGATAACTTGTAAGATTAATTACTTAAAACGTCCTTTACATCCGTCGATAAATTGTAGAAATAACCATCAATAACTCGGTCCCGAGCGGTTCTAGGCGTTTCAGTTCTTAACCGCGCTGCTGCTGCGGTCGCAGGTTCGAATCCTGGGCATGGATGTGTGTGATGTCCTTAGGTTGGTTAGGTTTAAGTAGTTCTAAGTCTAGGGGACTGATGACCTCAGATGTTACGTCCCATAGTGCTTAGAGCCACATGAATCATTTGAACCAATAACTCCATCAACCTCTGCCAATACATCATACAAATTGCTGCTGCTACACCGTTCTATATTAGAATTCACACTACACTCGAATTTTACCAAACTCGGATCTACCTGTGTCCCAGTTACATTTTCTCTACTCTCAGACGCCTCTGCCACTTTATGATTCAACATACCGTCTAACACATTTTCTCATTCATCCTTCGACATCTACTCATAATTCATGATTTCATCAACAGCCATCGGTTCAGTTTAGAAATAAATTCCTTCCTCCGAGATATCTAAATCATTAGTTTCAATCTTCCCAACGTCAGCGCCCAAAACACATCTTCATTTCCTTGTAACAATAAATCAACCACTTTCACCGATAAATGATAAAATTGCTTACCAGCTGACGAGATTACTGCTGCGCTGTCCTCACAAATATTTGCACTTACTACCGTCGATACACCATAAAATCATCTTCAGCTGACGAGATTACAGCTACGCTTCACAGATTTTTCTATATATACCAGGAAATCCAAAACCATCTGCATTACGTTCACCTACGTTACTACAGTTGTTGCTACTGATTAGTGCGTCAGTAGAAGTTGTAATATATTCCACCTCCACCAAATTCAGATCTACCTCTGTCTCCCTTTTGACCACAGAATCTTTCAGCAAACATACATTAATTCCATCCTTCATTTACCTTTCACAAAATAAACTTTTCAGCCCATACCACCATTATCAAATTTCTCTACACATTTTACATTTCTTGCTCCCTCTTTATTGGTGTGCTGCTTAAAATTATTCCCCATTCTTACTATCTTCATCATCAACATTTGTGCCTTCTTTGCCGAATTTTTGATGAGCACATAATTTTTAAAGTACGTTGTGCTCTTCAATGCCGGTTTATTTCACCACCTTCAAACCTGAAGTGCGGCGATCTCTAGTCTTCCGAACTGTTATTCTGACACTGCATTCTGTGAAGTATCTGCCCCTCACATTTTCGTTTCCCATTTTCCTTTACGATAGTTCCTGTTTCGATTTCCTTTTTGAAAATTTTCTTACCATTTCTGTGATAATTATTTTGGGGGCTATTGTGATCCCCATCCTGGTACACATTTCCCTGTCTATTTTTACTCTTATGTGACTTGAATTTCAATGCCTGTTCAAGTTTCTAAATAAAATCTAAAAATTTATCGATGAAATTTGTCGGACTGTGGGCAAGACCCCATTGTAAAAAAATCCAGTAAGCGTCTCTTGAGCATCATAATCTCCATGAAAGCTCCCAGCAGACGATTTACATGCATCAGCTTAAGAGTTAACTCACATAAAAATCCTACATCGGCCCACTTCCATTTAGAAACTCGTCCAGAAGTCAAATTTGTTTCGCTTCGCTCCAGAATTTGTTCAGGCAACAATTCTCAAACGTTTCATAGGCAGTAAATGAAGCACGCACTAAATTTGTCCTTGTTTATGCATTTCGTCAAGAAGCTTCTTTGTGAACTTAATTTTAGCCTCTTGCGACATTACTATCAGAAAACTATCTCTGCATACAGCAGTAAAATCAACTGTATGGTATTTTTCATCATTAGCGAACCATGTCATCGTTCCTGTATTAATCCACAGAAAACCTGCAGTGGTAACTCGATTGGTTGCTAAAAAACTTAATTCTCCCTGTACGTCATCAAACAGCTGTTCACTTTGCACAGCTTCTTTATTTAAGCCTGATTCAAATTGTTCTCTATTTTTAAGCACCTCCTGTTTACATTCTGCAACTCTACCTGACAAATAGTTAACAGACGTATTGGTCGAACCCTCAAGTGCATTTTGCCTCTGCACACAAATTTTCATTTCACCGCCCAATTGATCGCGTGTTTTTTCCAGCTGGTTCCCGAAATCTTTTTGTACTGTATCGGCTCTGGTGTTAACCAGCAAAACTCCTCAGAATGTTCACCCATATCTCCCCAAATAACTTCTAATTTTATATCAATAACGCCTTCAATATCTGATTTAATTTTTTCATCTCAGCTTCTACACTTGCAACATTTGAACTGAGGTCAGAATTTCCCCGCTCCATTTTTGTATTGCGTTCTCCTATACTAGTTCGTAGTTCTAGCTAAATTTTCGTCATCTAACTCATCTGTAAGTTTACTTCCCTCTCTAATTTTGGGCTATCTGCCCCGTTAGTAAGTTCCATTTCGATGCTACCACTGCTACATCTAACTGGCCCATGCATTATCTGAACCACTCAGACTGGGTGGCTGCACATTCGTTGTAGACACCATCACTTATGATGACTCTGCAGGTTCACAAATGTTAACGTTATCGGCACAAGTACTTAACATATCGGTCATGCTTTCTGCTATTACAGTGCTGCTGATGCCGAATGTGTAGATGCTGCCACTGCTGACGCTGATATACTCGAAGTTTCCTCAGGTAGCCTGTGTTTTCATGGTCATCGAATTCTCCGCTGCTGCTGGCCGCTGCAGGCTGAAACTCAGTACGCTTCTTCGTAGCTGAAGTCACCGCGATTTATAGTGGTCCCGTGGACATTACAACAGGTGGACCATGGTTCTTGATAAAGTGTGTGATCACGATAGATAGCAATGTATGCTCCACAATGTGCTCCCATGCTGGCCATTAGTTGGTAAGGTTCAAATGGTTCAAATGGCTCTGAGCACTATGGGACTTAACATCTGTGGTCATCAGTCCCCTAGAACTTGAACTACTTAAACCTAACTAACCTAAGGACATCACACACATCCATGCCCGAGGCAGGATTCGAACCTGCAACCGTAGCAGTCGCGCGGTTCCGGACTGAGCGCCTAGAACCGCTAGACCACCGCGGCCGGCAGTTGGTAAGGAGTTATTGTTGTAAGGTGTTCCATTCCTCCACCAGCGCGGTTGAAAACTGTTGCTTGGTCGTTGGTGCATATGGATGCGTGGCAGTACTTCACCCCGATCCATCTCCCACGTGTTTAATGGGATTTAAGCCGAGGTAATCGGTTGGCCAGTCCATGCTGAATGTACCCTAGTATGGTGAGAGGATAGAATATGTTAGTGCTACCAGGAACATGATCGAACGTGGTCTTTGTGGTGCTCCTGGTATTATGGTGTGGGGAGGCATACACTGGGGAGAGAAAAGTCATTGGACCGCAATTTTCTCGTATACAGATGGCGGAAGTGTCTTGCTAAATACTAGGATCTCAGGCATATCGAGACGACAATTCCGGATAAGAAATGCATTACTATGGCCATTATGTGTTGTATAGAAGGCATAATTCTTTAGATGATGACGAATCTTGTTCTGCCTGACAGGTGAGATTATTCTAGATTACAGGAAATCGATCTTTAGAACGCCTCTCTTTGTGCAATATTCGTCACCAATATTTTTTGTGATTTAATTTTCTCTTCCTTACAGTTAAAATTTTTTATGGTGTTTATGAATAAGTGTAGCCTCTTTATGCAAATACGTACAATAATATAGTATACCGACGAACATACAGGTATAAATGTAGCACGCAAATTGAAGACAGTTTCTTCAAGTAATTCAATCCACAGCCAGGAAGCACAACGCGATGCACATGAATAAAATAGTGCGAACTTTTGCTTGTTTCTAACTCTTATATGTATTTTCGTCTCTTTCTATGTGAAGCGTATTGCCTGCATTTTAGGATCGTCCACCATCTACATCTAAGTGGGAACTTCAAAAAGTAAGTTACGTCTTGTCATGGCAGGCCAAGTAACTTTTATTGAATGCTACATAGATACCTGACACTCTTTTTCAATGTAGTCACTAGATCTCTATAAATAACGGTCGGGACGTTCTATTAAACCTTTAATTCCTAGAAATCTCTTTCTTTGTCACGGGACCGAGTAAGGTAGCGTAGTGGTTAGTACAGTGGACTCGTACTCGGGAGGGCGACGGGCTAAATCCCAGTCCGACCATCTAGGTTTACGTTTTCCGTGATCTCCGTAAATCGCTCCTCGTAAGAGCTGGGGTGGCCACTTCCCTTACCCATCCTTTCGTAATATGAGCCTGTATTTCGTCTCTAATAACAGCACTGTCGACAGGACGTTCAACTTTAATCCTCCTTCCTTCCTCGGTCACAGAGCCATTCGAGAACCACTGTGTGAACGTTCTTACCGTTGGAAAATCTATTTCCAGTAGATATTCTTTCAGCTTGTCGAGAAGATGGAAATCACATGATGCAAGATCTGAACTGTATGGTGGATCAGCGTCATTCACGTCTATGCGTCCTTGGTCAAATTGTTGGCCACATTTCACTATGGCTGGGCACAGCATTTGATTTGGACCATACACTGCCAGAATTTAACCATGAGTCTGTGAGAAATTTAGACGTTTTGCCCACAAGAATCGTACTGTCTCGCATACTTAAACTTTTCTAGTGCATTTCCAATTGCTGCGCCATTTCACTCGCACGCTATGATGCACCTGTTATCCTGTGTCTGAAGGAAATGCGAACACATGCAGGGTGGTTATACGAGTAATTAAACTCTCGCTCCTTGAAAGGACCTCATGAAAAACAAGAGACCAAAGGCCAATGAGACTATGCGGGAACATCTGTAAGGATATGTGTAAGAGAAATAACGAAAATAGTAGGGTAAAGCGGGTTCTGGGACAACTTGTTAGTGCAGGTTGAACACCTTCAGGGGCAAGCGTACATTCAGAGGCAAACCTATTTTTATGCTAATTGTTTCATGACCCCCTGTGAGTCCACTGGGAAATCCCAAACCCTTCTCCCCTCCACCTCACCAATACAAGCACACTTTCGATATCAAACTAATTGATGATCGAATTGAGCAATTAATTTCCTCCTGGGAAATCCCCCAGCCCTCCCGTCCTATCCCCAAGTTCTAACCTCCCCATCTGGAAATTGGTGGGAAAAAGACTCACATTTCTGGAGAGGGAGGCCACCTTTCTGCTCCAATACAGAGTCCACCAGACTGCACTGAGAAGCAGTAAACACTACACACTTAAACCACATTCCATTCAAATGGCTCTGAGCATTATGTGACTTAACGTCTGAGGTCATCAGTCGCCTAGAACTTAGAACTAATTAAACCTAACTAAAGGACATCACACACATCCATGCCCGAGGCAGGTTCGAACCTGCTACCGTAGCGGTTGCTCGGCTCCAGACTGTAGCGCCTAGAACCGCACAGCCACTCCGGCCGGCCACATTCCATTCCATAGTAGTAGTTGTCCCGGTCAGATGTCAGAGATTGCTGAAACACTTGTACATCCAGTCTGGAACCGCAAGACCGCTACGGTCGCAGGTTCGAATCCTGCCTCGGGCATGGATGTTTGTGATGTCCTTAGGTTAGTTAGGTTTAACTAGTTCTAAGTTCTAGGGGACTAATGACCTCAGCAGTTGAGTCCCATAGTGCTCAGAGCCATTTGAACCATTTTTTGAACTTGTACATCCCTCGCACTCAAGTCCCGATGTCTACAGGAGAGAGAGTCACGCAGCCCTAGTTGCTGCTGTGGACATATGTCTCAGTGATTACACCAGATCTGCAGCTGGACTTGGCCCACCAGAGAGGACCGTGTGGCCATGGAGGGTGTCCAGAACGACTAGAGTGGTAGGAATTCGGATGTTATCAATATATCCAGCGCCAACACATGTTAGTGATCGATATTGAATCTTCTCAAATACCCATTTAAAAATCATAGAGTATTCATTACACTCATAATCACGAAGGCTACCCAGTGCCTACTGAGTATTAACTTGCTGTTCATCTGCCCAGAGAGCGATGTGCTTAGGTCAGCTGCATCCCCACTTCGCACTTGACTGGCTTGGGAGGCTCGCAACTTAAGCCAGCAATGACTGTTCATTCCGGCTACTGGCTGCCTCCGCCACACACTCGGACTGTGGTCACAGCGCCAATCTGGTGACAGTGAACAATGAGCAAATTATTGGAAATAGCTCCCCCCTGATGATTGTGGCTCTGGAAATATCAGTTTCTAACATAAATCTATATCCTTCTTATGACTGGACATGATTTTCCACGTAAAGTCTTTGATTCCCCTTACAGCTATTAATGTGTTGAAATCGCAATTTTCATGTCAAATCTCTACGTGACTTACCACCAGATATAGCCACACTAATTGCTTTCTTTCAGGACACAGACGACAGTAATGTTGCGTTTCAACAGCACAACATTTCCGATCATCGTTGATATGTGCATATAGTGTCCAAGAAAATTATAGTGTACCCACACTCACACCAACAGGGAATCGTTCCGCACTGGCCGGTAGCATCGTTATCACATATTTGTCGAGGAATAAAGGGTGTAATTACAATTAAGAAGCCCTCACTTCTTTTATTTATGTTATATACGTTCTTGCACATAACTGGCGTTTGCCGTAGCAGGAAGAACTGATAACTGTAGCAAAGTCACAGACCCCTGCTAATTCTCTTGAAATCCCATCACATTCCAACAGTACTATTCCATAGTTAGAAGACTGTCTAGTCATCCATCTGACACTGACTACATAAAGTGCTATCACAATGAGAAAAATAGCACACTAACTCAGAGGAGGAAATTCTCAACCATGCAGAGAGGTGCGCAAAGAAATTCAGAATTGTAACACCTGCAATTCATTGATACCAAATGACATTCTATAAATATCATGTACATATCCTAATCTCCCTTTATCCTATCCTTATGATTACCACACTAGAAATACGACAGTGTAATAGTGTTACAGTCTCCATTGACAGCACAGTCTCTCTCTCTCTCTCTCCTCGGTACTTTTGTAACATTTAACAACTATGAACTATAAAAACATTGCAAACTTCACCTGGTAGATAACTCAATAAGATTTTATCATGTCTGCCTCTTCCAATATATCACAAACAGATACCATCTGCATGTTGACATCAACCACATGTGCTGATCACATTAAATATACATGTATTGGTCCACTGGACTAGGCGGCCAGTGATCAAAGTCACTTCCATGGACCAGGATACAGTTTTGCCGGCTATACTAGAGGAAGACTATACCCAACAGACTATTAATCACAATAAAGGGTTATTGTGTTGTTGTTTCACAAACATTTTGGTATGTTGTTTTTTGCTGTAACACAGTGAAGCAGTGTATGACTACAGCTATGTATGCATCCATCCAATTGCTTTTTTTACGATGACTTAGTGGTCTCTGTCAGGTACTAAGCCCATATTGACACGTTTCGATCCATCGACTCGCAAAGAAAGCTGAACATCGCATGAGGTTAACTAAACTGTTCTCATAACACACAGAATGATTGAAACAAAACACGGAGCCGATGTGTCTTGTTTATGAAATGTGGAAGACATCTCAATATACAGACAGTAGAAGAATTTGTGGCATGGATTAGCGTTTCCAAACAGTTATCCGAAGGTGATTACCTCTACATTTAATCTCATCTTCTCCAGCGATGGGATAGATGTCTCAGCATTCTGTTTATTGAAAAGATCCGGAGCATTGATTTCTCATATAGGTGGTGCATATTGCAGCCAGGTATGTGATAGCTGTTTTTGTGTCCAATGCAGTAGTCACCCTGACCCCCAAATATTTGTACACAGCATATTTCACTTTTATGACTCACAATGCATAACTGCATGCGAAACAAGGGGATATTCTGCAGGAATGAAATCCACAGAGCACGGATAGTATGCACCATCAGTTGTCAATCCCGCTGGTGGAGGAATGGAATGATCTACATACACCCAGGCGAGCATGTAAGTACTCTCAACCTTCAATTTTTTTGTTGTATTTTCAGCAGTTTTACGTATTTTGCATCAATTTTCATTCTTTTTCCAGATTTTCCTTAATTTCAACGCATTTTAATCAGTTATTTGAGGCCCAAACTGCCACTATTGACGAGTTGTCTCGTCAACAAAACGTCTCGTCACGTCGATCTCGCAATGCTGTCAGCCAGTTACATTGCAACACAGTTCTCAATTTCTGTATCATTGCTAAACCACCCCCTCCATTACTTCGCGATAGTCATGTACCTGTAGACATGTTGCAAATCCTGTTCACTACCTACGTGACTGTTTCTTAGTGTAGAAAATATCCATCAACAGAGAGGAGGTGCAAAAACTACGTTTCTTAGCCGAAACACGTTATAAATTCGGTAAGATTTTATTACGATTTGCCATCTTCCCCTATATGGATGGGAGTCATAAAGTATTCTTACATTCGTAGGATAAAGTCGGAGGTTCAAAGGTCTAGCACTGCGCCCTATTTCGAAACGAGCTTCCACTTCGTTGAACCTATTGGCTAAGGACCCTGAGCAAAACTCTTAGATGGCTTGTCTCTATGCATCTCGTTACTCTTCCTCTGTCTTTAACCAATCCTCCCTGCAACAATGTCTCCGATTTAAACTGGAACTGATCAGAAGTAGGAGGGCACTACACCCGCTACATTCCACGCCCCATGAAGGAACAGAATGAACTGATTTCATGTAATCAATACACATCGATATTTTGCTTTGGCAAATAATTTAACATGTGTTCAAACTTTGTACTGACCGACGCTAGTGATATAGACCGATATTATCATTCCAGTACTGTACCCCCCCCCCCCCCCCCCCCCATTCTGCGAAGACTGTTACGAACCAAACTTACATCACCCGTCCAATTACATACGATCTCTCTATATGCTTGGATGCTGAGGAGCTTGGCACTCCTTATTGGCGTATAGTACGTACTACCCTGATACATTTGAGAGTACTGTGGTGATATGACAGACGTTTAAGAGGAGGAGTAGGAAGAAGAAGAAGAGGAAGAAACGTATAAATCATGGCGCTATAGATGGAAGGAATTTGAAACATTTTACGTAAATCTCTTGTGCTATCAATTCTGTAGAATTATTGTAGTGTTTGGATTCCTTGCCAAGAAGGTATTGGGAAGAGATGAATGATCGTAGAACATTAACACACACTCCTAAGGCTGCACGATTGTGCACTTAAGCAAACTATAATGTTAAAGCAGTGTGGTTCACGAAATATTAATTACATGAAATGAATCGCTGTTAATACCCTGCAAGTTTTCAGTCCCACTCAATACGGTGACAAACTTGTAAAACGATAAAACTACTACCTTCTACACCCAAGGGAAAAAGAAACATAGATTCTTTGTGATCCATGCATTACACAGTGGAACCTCGTTTAACGAGCACCTCCCATAACGCGCAGTTCACATAACGAGCTAAACAAATAAAAAAAAGACTCGCTTACCGAGCGATGTTTCGCATAAAGAGTGACGATGATTTAGTGTGACGTTACCAGCCGAACGCACGCGCCGGGGGACACGTTCAACCATATGAACACCTTCCATTGTCGACAGCGGCATATGAACAATGTCTTCAGTACGTATTGCAGTCTCTGTTTAGCGCTCTTACTGCTACCATCTTGGGCCCGTTTCACACTGGGATACTGGTGACGGTCGCCAGTGACGGTCGCTGGTAATTGTGGTGAACACTCCCAGATCACCGGTGTCCGACACCGCAGGTACTGCCAACTGATTAGTTAGCGAAATGGACTAGAGCGAGAAGGAATTTTTGTTAGTACGAGGGTAATCCCAAAAGTAAGGTCTCCTATTTTTTTATAAGTACATAGACCTGTTTATTTCTACAATGGTTTACATCAGTTTACAGCTTGAACATTTAGCTGTTTTTCGACATAATCACCATTTTTGTCGATGCATTTTTGTAGACGCTGTGGCAGTTTTTGTATGCCGCTGTCATACCAGCTCGTCGCCATGCTGTTTAGAAAGTTATGAACCTCTTCTTTCACCTCGTCGTCGGAGCTGAATCGCTTTCTGGCCAAATGTTCTTTTAACCTAGGGAACAGGTGATAGTCACTGGGCGCCAAGTCAGGGCTATAGGGTGGGTGGGTGATTATGTCTAACTGAAACTGTTGCAGCAGAGCAACGGTTTGCCGAGCGATGTGTGGGCGAGCGTTGTTATGGAGAATGTGTACGCCCTTGCTCAACATTCCTCTTCTCCGGTTCTGAATTGACCTTTAAGTTTTTTCAGATTCTCACAGTACCTGGCAGCGTTAATTGTGGTCCCAGTGGGCATAAAGTCGACCAGCAATACCCCTTTCCGATCCCAAATAAAGGTTGTTGTGACTTTACTGGCAAACTGTGTTTATTTGAATTTCCGCTGCTTTGGCGAAGAAGGATGCCGCCACTGGCGTGATCGTTGCTTGGTCTCAGGTGTAAAATGGTATGCCTAGGCTTCGTCACCCGTGACTATTGAGTCCAGAAAGTTGTCCTGTTCGGCTGCAAGGCGGTGGAGAAATGCGCGGGTAGCATCAACTCGTTGCCGCATGTGGTCCTCAGTCAGAATGCGTGGCACCCATCTTGCGCATACCTTCCGGTAGTTCAATGTTTCCGTCAAAATTCTGTGTGCGGTGCTTCGGGAAACCTCAGGAACCAACGTGATACCAGGGTGATCCGCCGAGCTTCACGCATGCTTTGCTCAACCTTCAACACTGTCTCCTCAGAAATTGACGGTCCCCGCTCCTTTGTTCGTCGTGAATTTCGGTCCGACCACCTGCAAACCTTCTACACCACTTTACGAACATTTTTGACATCCATGCACGACTCACCATACACTTCCGACAATTGGCGATGGATTTCAATTGGCGCAGTGCCCTTTGCGTTCAAAAACCGAATAACTGCGCGAAATTAGCACCTGGCGGTAACATCCAACAGGAGCTCCATTCTCAACGGCTGCAGAGCCAAGACTGAACGCCTCAGCGCGGTGTGCGCATGTTTACATACAGCGCGTGAAGCACTCTTCATAACAGTGTGACCAACTGCCACACAGAGTTCTGTACTTACAAAAAAAAATAGGAGACCTTACTTTTGGGATTACCCTCGCACTTCTAAGCAGGAGGGGGAGGAGGAGAATGAACACAAAACGTTCATTACACATACATCCACTGTTACGTGATAGGTTGGAGAAAGGATTGTTTTATACTCTTTATGTCGATCTGAGACAAGATGAGACGAAGTTTTTTCAGTATTTTCGAATGTCGAAAACTTCTTTTGAAGAACGACTAGGAGAAGTGAAAGAAGAAATCACAGAAATAAACACTGTACTACGGAAGTCTATCCCAGCAGAGGAAAAACTTGCTCTCGCATTAAGGTAGGTACTGTAATATTAAGTTATTTTGCCGGCCGAAGTGGCCGTGCGGTTAAAGGCGCTGTAGTCTGGAACCGCAAGACCGCTACGGTCGCAGGTTCGAATCCTGCCTCGGGCATGGATGTTTGTGATGTCCTTAGGTTAGTTAGGTTTAACTAGTTCTAAGTTCTAGGGGACTAATGACCTCAGCAGTTGAGTCCCATAGTGCTCAGAGCCATTAAGTTATTTTATTGAAAGCATATTTAACAGATTTCAGCTGGTATTAGTATACATTACAAGTTACTGAAAACTTTCATGGATAGTCTGCTTTCATTGTTGATCTGCCCTGTGCTGTTGAAATGCATATTAAGGATTCGTCACTGTACTCAGAGGCCGCTGGCGAACAAACAGATGGTAACTGATCGGACAACCTGGACTGTCCTCCAGTGCAGCCATCAACTGTTCCACGATGTGCACGGTCGTGATATGGGGGCCCAGTAGCGTAATTTGGTACCGATGCAAATCCTATTTGGGACGAAGCGGAAGCGCTGTAATATTGTTGGGCGTTAATAATGACATTCATCAAATCAAATTTCACTTTCAGTCTTGCATGACTGGGAATTTTTTTTTTAAATTCAGGCATTGTCCATAGACCACTCGATGTTAAATTAGATTTAGCAGTGTCTATTGTAAAGACATGTTGCCTCCTCCATAACTTTGTGCGTGATCGCGATTGAATAGAGTTTGAGGATACGTTAACTATTCAGGGATTGCAGGACATGCCACCTTGCTTAGTCCATGAAGGAAATATTGCGAACAGTATCAGAGATGCTTTTCAAACTACTTCGTTAGCCCTGAAAGCGAAGTGCCCTGGCAGCTGCGAAGAATCTAATTGCTAGAAATGTTACGTGAACGTTAATGTGGATAGGCCTTATTGTTCATCTGGCATTGTATTTGGGATGTGCATTGTGTAATTATTACTACGTTAACTGTAAAAAGTCATATTGTTGCATTCACTGAACTGATTGGAACTTAAAATTATCGAGTGTCAGGAACTTGTACCTCAATAATATTGTGATAAATAAAATTCGTTATTGCAGCAGCCACATATGCGTAAATAATTGTAATTAAGAGTAATTGTGTTTTAACTGTATTTTTCGGACCATAAGGCGGAGGGAACTTAAGGCGACGATAAGCCGCACCCTCAATTTTATTATGAAAATTTTGAAATATAAGTATTTTTTTAGATTTTCTCTTCATTCACCATGTAGGGATGAGTTCATGGTTTCCACACTAATCCATTTTGTCCCTTCTTATCGCATGAAGACTGCCTAACGGTACACTCGACACTGATAAATGCGAAAGAAAAGGGATGAAGGATGGAAATGCGCTTTAGGGTTACTATCCTCCTAGCCCCGTACAGGAGTAGCAGCAAATTTAGCTAGTTTTTTATGGTCCGAAAAATAAGGTATTAAATTTGAAAAAAGAACATACAACAGTTTTTTTTCATCCATGCTCTTCTCATTGAAATCAGGCACAAACTTCGTTACAATTTCTTGCCAAGCAATCGTTTTTCACCACTTTCTTCCTAAAGTCGTCGTTTTTGACATCCAAAATAGCGGGACGGCTTTCTACTTCACTTACAAAATCTTCTGTGTTAATCAAATCTAAACTCATGGCTACAATGTGTACAGTATAATGTACAATGACAGTTTCGCGTCACTGTCTCAGAAACGACTGCCTGTCTGTTGGCAAATGTGCAGCGCTGTGTCTGTGATCTGTGTCCCAGTGCGAACACTCCAATTCAAACTAATGCATGTCCGGCGGTGACTGCTGTGAACACAGTGACCTTGTCCGTCACAAGTGGCGTGAGTCACTCCTGGGTCACAGTGGCTCGGTGAGGCAGTGTAGTGTCCCGGTGTGAATGCTCCAGTTCAAACGAAAGTATCTCTGTCTCTGACCGTCGCTGGTGACCGTTACAAGTGTCCCAGTGTGAAACGGGCCTGAGTGCAGCTTGTGACGACACATTTTTGTAAACTTGTGTTCATACGAGTGTTTTTTTTTTTTGTGCAAATTTTAATAACCTTCGTAGAAATGTCCCCAAAGATGAAGCCTCAAGAAGACTACGGTAAGAGAAAGAAAATGACGTTAGAAATGGAACGTAAAATCGTTGAAAAACGAAAACGTGGTGTGAGCTTGCTGATTTAGCACACACATACAATCGGTCTGTATCAACTGTTTGAACTATCCTCAAGCACAAGGACAAGATTAAGGAGATAGATGCATCAGAGGTAGTGACAAGCGTATTTAAACAACGGTTTCATATTCTGTATGATGTCGTAAGGTTGCTCCTTATAAGGATAAATGAAAAGTAACTGCAAAGCGACACTATTAACAATAACATCATTTGTGAGAAGGCGGGACTGATTTTCGACAAACACGTTAAGAAGTTCATCAGTGGCTGAAGAAGTGTTTAAGGGAATCGGTGGGTGGTTCGAGAAGTTTAAGAGAAGAACCGAAACCCACAGCATTGTGAGGCATGGTGAGCAGCCAGCTCCGATACAAAGGCAGCAAAGAACTTCATCGGCAACTTCAAGGTGCTCGTAGATTCTGAGGGTTATCTGCTACAGCAGATTTTTTATTTTGACGAGATGGGTCTATTCTGGAAAAGATACCGATGAGTACCTATATAACAGCAGAGGAGATTTTTGCCGGGCACAAGCCAATGAAAGACCGTCTCGCACTGCTATTCTGTGCCAATGCAAGCGGCAATTTGAAAACTAAACCGCTACTTGTTTACCATTCAGAAATTCCATGAGCCTTCTAGAAGTGTAAAGTGCAGAAGAGCAGGTTAAACGTGATGTGGAGTTCCAACAACAAGTCTTGAGTGACACGTGATCTTTTCTGTGTGGATCAAAGAAGTGTTTGGTCCTTTGGTGAAAAAATATCTGCTTGACATGAATCTGTCATTCCATATCTAGCTTGTTATACACAACGCTCCTGCCCATTCTCCGGGTGTACAAGGCTACCTCCTCAGAAGAGTTTCAATTCATCAAGATCCAATTTCTGTCTCCCAACACCACTCTGTTACTTCAGCCTAAAGACCGGAGATTATTTCTAACTTTAAGAAGCTCCACACTGAAGCACTTTTCGAGCACTGATTTGAGTTTACTCTCAGAGAGTTTTGGAAATATCACTTCAACATTGTTGCCTGTGCCAAGATGATCGAAAAGGCGTGGGAAGGGGCTAGCGAGAGAACTCTCACTTCTGCTTGGAAGAAGCTTTGGCGCGAGTGCGTTGTCGAATGTGACTCTGAGGCATTTGAATCAGTATCTGTGGAGCCTGTAGTCAATGAGACTATGTCTGGCCAAGAGCATAGGACTAGAAGTGGATAACAATTATATCAATGAGCTGCGGGAAGATCACAGCCAAGAAATGACCACCGAAGAGCTTATGGAGTTGCAGTGTGTTTCACAGCAGGAATTTATGGACAGGAGATCTTCAGAGGAGGAGGAGGCGGTAACAGCAAAGCAGCAGTCTTCTGCATAAGAGAAATGCTGGAAGCATGGGAATTGGTTGTCTGTACACTGACAATCATCACCCTAATAAAGCAGAGGCTACTTGCGCTACAGATTTATTTGACGATAATGCTGTGTCATATTTTCGCCAAGTGTTGAAGTGTCGGGGAAACAACATTATAGATAGCTTCTTAATAAAACAGAATGTATGGTGAATAATGAAGTACACAATACTGTACGTATAATTTCCTTTGAATAAAAGGCACGAATAAGATAAAACTTTTAGTACTTTTCTACATGGAACGCATTATCGTATTTTACATGAATTTATATGGGATACATTGTTTCACAATTACATTGTATGGAGTGTAGCCATGTATGGAAGTGAAACATGGACGATAACTAGTTTGGACAAGAAGAGAACAGAAGCTTTCGAAATGTGGTGCTACAGAAGAATGCTGAAGATTAGATGGGTAGATCATATAACTAATGAGGAGGTATTGAATAGGATTGGGGAGAAGAGAAGTTTGTGGCACAACTTGACTAGAAGAAGGGATCGGTTGGTAGGACATGTTCTGAGGCATCAAGGGATCACCAATTTAGTATTGGAGGGCAGCGTGGAGGGTAAAAATCGTAGAGGGAGACCAATAGATGAATACACCAAACAGATACAGAAGGATGTAGGTTGCAGTAGGTACTGGGAGATGAAGAAGCTTGCAGAGAATAGAGTAGCGTGGAGAGCTGCATCAAATCAGTCTCAGGACTGAAGACCACCACAACAACAACAACAACAACAACAACATTGTTTCACTTAACGAGTGTTTCGTACTGCGAGTAAGATTGGAACGAATTATGCTGGCTTTGCGAGGTTCCACTGTATAGCGCCCACTGTTCACATCCGATTACGGTTCAGAAATTATGCTATGCTCTCATCAGTCCTATAAAACGATGCTCAGCAATTGTAAGTAAATAGACAAACGCATAGCAGTGATGTTCCACATGTGAAATTACACGCCGGCCGGAGTGGCCGAGCGGTTCTAGGCGCTTCAGTCTGGAACCGCGCGACCGGTGCGGTCGCAGGTTCGAGTCCTGCCTCGGGCATGGATGTGTGTGATGTCCTTAGGTTGGTTAGGTTTACGTAGTTCTAAGTTCTAGGGGACTGATGACCTCAGCAGTTAAGTCCCATAGTGTTCAGAGCCATTTGAACAATATTTTTGAAATTACACACCATGCTGCTCTAACTTTGTGAACAGAACACAGCCTCTTTCACGCACGCGAACATATACACAGGGATTGCAGTACCTTACGAACCCCTATCATTAACTTAGAATCACTGCAGTTATGAAACTGAAGACTTGATTTACGTCCAAGATGTGGCAGGGGAGAGGAGTACTTCGTGCCCATCTTCATACATCTACATGAGGGTGCTGAAATAAGTTTTCCATGTGTTTGGTGGAAGTGATTCATCACACACGAGTTGGAAGTCATCTGCTGACTGCAATATGGAGAAGTTTGCTGTTAACGATCACAGGTAGATAGCGCTCTAAGTCACACACACAACACGCAATATGACTCGAATGCAGGCTATACCACACAACTGTTACCACCCGAGACAACAATGGAAAAATTCGTTAAATATGCGATAAATGAGCTGCGGCAACATTTTCCTCTCAGTAGAATGCACCATGCCTCGTTACAACGCCTCTCAACCGATTACTCCGTCCATCCTTTATCGCTGTTCCATGTCAATTTAGAGGCAGATGGTTCTCTTTTTCAGGAAAGCATCAAAGACAGCAGTCAGCTTGTATGTATCTCTGCTATCTCAACAGACACGCAGCAGAATGTTACTGAAAACCATGCAGCAGCTGTTCTGTAAGGTATTTGTTAGCTGACGGCACATGGTTGCGATTGGTAGAGAGTACAGAGAAGCACATTGTAAATACTGTTTGTTACAGAAGGGAAAGCAGAAAGGTGGAAGGAGTATATAGAAGATCTAAACAAGGGCAATGTACTTGAAGACAATATTATAGAAATGGAAGAGGACCTAAATGAAGATGGAATGGTAGGTATGATACTGCATGAAGAATTTGACAGAGCTCTGAGACACGTAAGTCAAAACAAGGGCCCGGGGATAGGTAACATTCCATTAGAACTAAGCTTTGGGTGAGCCAGCCATGACAATACTCTTCCATCTGGTGAGCAAGATGTGTCACACAGGCGAAATACCCTCAGGCTTCAAGAAGAATATAATAATTCCGTCCGAAAGAAAGCAGATGTTGACAGGTGTGAAAATTACCGAACTATTAGTTTAATAAATCACAGTTGTATAATACTAGCACGGATTCTTTACAGGCACATGGAAAAACTAGTAGAAGTCAACCTCGAGGAAGATCAGTTTGGATCCCGTAGAAATGTTGGAACACGCGAGGCTGTGCCGACCCTATGGCTTATCTTAGTAGGTAGGTTAAGGAAAGGCAAACCTACGTTTCTAGCATTTGTAGCTTAGAGAAAGCTTTTGACGGTGTTGACTGGAATACTCTCTTTCAAATTCTGAAGATGGCAGGGGTAAAAGGCTATTTACAATTTGTACAGGAACGAAATGGCAGTTATGAGAGTCGATGGGCACGAAACGGAAGCCTTATCCCCGATGTTATTCAATCTGTATATTGAGCAAGCAGTAACGGCAAAGAAAAATTTGGAGCAGAATTAAAATCCATGGAGAAGAAATAAAAACTTTGCGGTTTGCCGACGACTTGTAATTCTGTCAGAGACAGCAAAGGACCTGAAACAACTGTTGAACGAAATGGACAATGTCTTGAAAGGAGGATATAAGATGAACATCAACAAAAGCAAAACGAGGATAATGGAATGTAGTCGAATTAAGTCAGGCGATGCTGAGGGAACTAGATTAAGAAATGAGACACTTAAAGTAGTAGATGAGTTTTGCTCTTGGAAGCAAAATAACTGATGATAGTCGAAGTAGAGAGGATATAAAATGTAGACTGGCTATGGCAAGGAAAGCGTTTCTGAAGAAGAGAAATATGTTAATCTCGAATATACAGTAGATCTGTCAGGGAATCCTTTCTGAAAGTGTTTGTATGGAGTGTAGCTATGTATTGAAGTGAAACATGGACGATAAATAGTTTAGACAAGAAGAGAATAGAAGCTTCCGAACCATGGTTCTACAGAAGATCTCTGAAGATTAGATGGGTAGATCATGTAAGTAATGAGGAGGAACTGAATAGAATTTGGGAGAAGAGGAATTTGTGGCACAACTTGCCTAGAAGAAGATATCGGTTGGTAGAGCACGTTCTGGGGTACCAAGGGATCACCAATTTAGTATTGGAGTCAAGTGTGGAGGGTAAAAATCGTGGAGGGAGACCAAGAGATGAATACACTAAGAGGTTCAGAACGATAAAGGTTGCAGTAGTTACTCAGAGATGAAGAGGCTTGCACAGGTTAGAGTAGCATGGAGAGCTGCATCAAACCACAACAACATAGAGTTTAAAACACGTAAACATCTTGCACAGGTTTAAACATGCGATCCATTCTGTAGTTGTATATTGCAACCACCCCAGTTGGTCATACACTGCTGGCCACCGTAAATGCAACACCAAGAAAGACAAGAGGTAGCACAACAAAATTTATTTTGTAGATAACATGTTGACCAAGTATCAAATGATTACGTTTACAGACGTCTGTGACATGTGGTTCCTGCCAGAATCAGTGGCCAGAGTAGCCGCCATTGTTGGAGTTCACCGCTGCCACACGTCTCAGCATTGAGTCAAAGAGACGTTGGATGTGTTCCTGGGGTACAGCAGCCCAAGCAGCTTCCACACGTTGCCAAAGATCATCTGGTTTGGCAGCTGGGGATGTAATCTGGGTCACTCGTTGAGCAACCATGGACCACATGTTTTCTATCGGCGAAAGATCCGGAGAGCGAGCCGGCCAGGGAAGCAATTCAATCTGGTTATTGACGAAGAACCTTTGGACAATGCGTGCCACGTGTGGTCGCGCATTATCCTGTTGAAATATGGCTGTGGCCGAGCCCTGAAGGTAAGGAAGGACAACTGGCTCCAGCACCTCGGATATGTAGCGCCGGCTATTTAAAGTACCGGCAATGCGTACTAGAGGCGTGCGAGAGTAATATCCAATACCACCCCATACTATAATACCCGGTGCAAGACCAGTGGGGCGGTGCATAATGCAGCTGTCCAACATCCTCTCTCCACGGTGTCTCCACACTCGAATCCGACCATCGTGGTGCTGCAGACAGAAGCGTGCCTCGTCAGTAAAGACAACGTCATTCCATTCTGGCGTCCACGTCCGTCTGTCATCACACCATTGGCGACGAAGACGTCTGTGGTTCTGCGTCAATGGTAGACGAAGCAATGGACGTCTTGCGGACAGACCACTCTGCTGTAAACGGCGTCGAATGGTACGCGCAGACACTGGATGATGCGTTACAGACGCAATGTGCTGTGCTATGGTTCGGGATGTCACTGAGCGATCCGTCACTGCCATGCGCACAATTTGCCTATCAGCACGTGCAGTGGTGCACCGAGGTGAATGCGATCGACCACGTCGGTCCATCGTACCCTCCTGCATCCAACGGTCACATATCCGCATTACAGTTGTTTGGTTTCGTCCAACACGACTAGCGATTTCTCTGTATGATAATCCACAATCTCGGTAAGCCACTATCCTTCCTCTGTCGAACTCGGATACTTGATCAAAAGATGTTCGCTGTTGTCTACGAGGCATAACTGATCGTCTTGTGAAACAACCACAAGGTAAACACACGTGCCGAACGTACACTCGTCGAAATCGCCAAGCCTTAAATGGCGCTATGAGGTGGCGCCACAGGCGCGCGTGATGTGCGTCTGCGCTGAAATTCTAATCAGTTGCATATCTCATCGCTGCAAACTCATGGTATAAATTTCACTTGATTCGGATGCTTCCTTCAGGGTGTTGCATTTACGGTGGCCAGAAGTGTACAATGCTCTTAGGCTATGGGCACTTTATAAAAATCTATAGTGTGCCAATAAGTTTGGGGTCACATTTGGGCTTGTGATCCGACATATATAAATTTATTAGTCTACTTTTGGTGGTCATCCACGTTAAAGAATCTGTTCCAGTCGTCCACGAAAAATAACTGTTCTCTGGTTCCTGGTGATTGCATGTCAACTTTTCCTCGAATTCCTCTGGCCTTCACATCCTCGTTCCCATTTACAAGAATGTTACTGCACTGAGCAGAGATGTAAGTATTCCCTCATTCCCTCTCAGTTTCCTGGCATTTTTGCGTATTTTCCCTCAGTTTATACGTATTTTCCGACAATTTTCGTAATTTTGCAGATTTTATGTCACTTATGCTTATGTGACCATGACATCATTTCTTTCCCCGTATTCTAAAATTGCTTCTAAACGTAGTACAGTTGTCTAAACAAAGCGCATCTCCCAAATCGTCAGTTAATTCTAACTTCGAATCATTTTCTTAAATTCCAGTGCGGAAAGAGGACCTTTCCTTAATCCTTGATACTCGCGAAGAATTGGAACACAATTGCTGTTTTTCTGGTAGATCAGCTTTACGAGTAAAGCCCTTTTCATCTTGTCCAGGCCTGTGTTGACTATCTGCAAGCTATCTGCAACTGTATTGCCAAATGCTTTTGCTTTAACCCTACGTCGTAGTACCGACATGAAATTAACACTACTGACAATGCAAATCCTGCAGCGCACAGTCTGAATGTCGTACCTATAAAGTTGGATACCCATACGGTAAATAGTTTCCTGTCTACACTGGCTCAAGTAGCGAAAGTATAATTATAACAGCTCTGTACTCTTCTGACAATGCGCCTCTCTGGTTGCGTAATGGGTCTAACGTGGGAAAACATGTGCAATTTACTTTCTGAAGTCTGTACGTACATCAGTACTATGAAAAAGACTGTGACGTGCTTGGCAGAGGGTGCTGCCCATTGTACCAATTATTAAGGCTTTTTAATGTTCCATTCACATATAGATCGCAGGGAGTATGATTGTCTGAATGCCTCTGTGCTGTATTTAGTCTAATCCTGTCTTTGTGACTGCTGTATGAGCGATTAGTAGAAGGTTGTAGTATATTCCTGCATTATTATCACTTAAAGTTAGTTCTACAAAATTTCTAAGCAGGCTCAATGCGACTGAGGCGCTACAGAAGAAAGAGTACAGCACGTAGTGCGGAATTTATCACAGGAGGTTCCCAGGGACGTGGGACGACCTCCTAGCAGCAACAACTAAAGCAGATGAAAGCCCGCCCGGCTAGCCGCGCGGTCTAACGCGCTGCTTCCCGAGCGGGAAAGCGTGCCGGTCCTCGGAGCGAATCCGCCCGGCGGATTAGTATCGAGGTCCGGTGTGCCAGCCAGTCTGTGGATGGTTTCTAAGGCGGTTTTCCATCTGCCTCGGCGAATGCGGGCTGGTTCCCCTTTTTCCACCTCAGTTACACTATGTCGGCGATTTCTGTACAAACATTGTCTCCACGTACACGTACTCCATCATTACTCTACCACACAAACATTTGTGATTACACTCGTCTGAAATGAGACGTTCCCGGGGGGGGATCCACTGGGGGCTGAACTGCGCTATAACCCTGGGTTAGGTGTGGCGCGGCGGTGAGGGGGGGGGGGGGGGGGGGAAGTGGACTGCTGTGGCCTGTTGTGGGATTGTGAATCACTGAGGGCTCTCGTTTCTAGGTCCCCTGTTCAATATACAATACACAAACCAGATGAATGACTGAACTCATTGGAAATCGTACTGTAGCAGATAACCAATAAGAAACGAAATGCTTTCGGTTGCGGGCGAGAAAAGATCGTACAAAAACGGGACCAACAACGACTGAAGAGAATCATTAACATGACAGAAGTGCAACCCTTTCGCAAATTGCTCCAGATTTCAAAGCTGGGCCATCAACAAGTGCCAGCATGCGGACCATTCAACGAAACATCACCGATATGGGCTTTCGGAGCTAAATGCCCACTCGTGTATCCTTGATGACTGTAAGACATAAAGCTTTATGCCTTGCCTGGGCAGCTGGCCGGGGTGACCGAGCGGTTCTAGGCGCTACAGTCTGGAACCGCGCGATCACTACGGTCGCAGGTTCGAATCCTGCCTCGGGCATGGATGTGTGTGGTGTCCTTAGGTTAGTTAGGTTTAATTAGTTCTAAGTTCTAGGGGACTGATGACCTCAGAAGTTGGGTCCCATAGTGCTCAGAGCCATTTGAACCATTTGAAATTGGTTCCAGACTACAGCGCCTAGAATCGCTCGGCCACTCCGGCCGGCTGAACCATATCCCTACGGATTGGTTCGAATGGCTCTGAGCACTATGGAACTTAACATCTATGGTCATCAGTCCCCTAGAACTTAGAACTACTTAAACCTAACTAACCTAAGGACATCACACAACACCCAGTCATAACGAGGCAGAGAAAATCCCTGACCCCGCCGGGAATCGAACCCGGGAACCCGGGCGCGGAAAGCGAGAACGCTACCGCACGACCACGAGCTGCGGACCCTTACGGATTGTTGCACGCAAATATTTGTATGAGTTGACCGACTCTAACTGTGCTTCATTGATATTATAGTCATAGGACATTACATTTCTTCGTTTTGCGAAGAGCATAATTTTACATTTCTGAATATTTAAAGCAATTTGCCAGTTTTATAACCATTTAGTAATCTTATCTAGATCTGACTGAATATTTTTGCAGATTTTTTCAGACTACTTTATTATAGATAGTTGGATCAAGTGCAAAAAGATCTGAGGTCACTATGTATAATGTCTGCAGGATCATTAATATAAAATGCGAACAGCCAGTTTCGCAACACACTTCCTTGAGGCACACCTGAAGTTACTTCTACATCTTACGATGACTTTCCATCCAAAATAGCCTTCTGCGTCCTCCCTAACAAAAAATCGTCAATCCAGTCACAAATTTCGCTTGATAACTCACATGATCGTACTTTGGACAATAAGCGCAGGTGTGGTACTGAGTCAAATGCTTTCAGAAATCAAGAAATAATGCATCTACCTGACTGCCCTCATCCAATGTTTTCAGTATATGACATGACTTGGGTTTCGCATGATCGATGTTTTCGGAATCCATGCTGGTTTGCAGGGAGGAGATCACTCTGTTCGAGATACATCTCCATGTTTGAGCTCAGAATATGTTCTAAGATTCTATAACAAATCAGTGTCAAGAATACTGGACGGTATTTTGTGAATCACCCTTTCGACCCTTCTTGTAAACGGGTTGATCTGTGCTTTCTTCCAATACCTGGGGACAGACTTTTGTTCTGGGGATCTACGATAGATAATGGTTAGAAGAGGGGTTAACTCAGGCGCAAATTCAATATACAATCTGAGAGGGACTTAATTGTTCCATGGAGCTTTGTCCAGTTTTCACGAGTTGTTTCTCAACGCCGCTGACAGTGATATCTATGTCACTCATCTATGGAGTGGTACGAAAATTGTTAAACTGGGGCAAGGGTTAAATTGGGGCAATGTTCCTGGGTTTGCCTTTGTAAAGGAATACTCAGAAATAGTGACGCATTTATTCTTTCGTTTTGCTACCCTCAATTTCTCTTCGTGTTTAGTCTATGAGTCTTTGGGCACTAACTTTGATGCTACTAATTACCTTTACATAAAACCAAAATGTCCTTGGGTTTTGTCAGAGATCTTTCGATAACATGCTGCTACGGTAGTCGCTGAAGGCTTCATACATTGTCCTCTTAACAGCCAGATGCGTTTCATTCAGCATCTCCCTGTATCTAGCTCTACCCTTGTTTTACGTCTATTATGCAGAAGACTCTGTTTCTTTTTAGTTTATTTACAGTGACTGCATGCACTGGGCGGTTCCTCCCATCATGAACTGTTCTACTACGCATGTCCATGAAGTGCATGGTCAATTACTCTTTTAAAGTTGAGCTATAATTTCTCTATACTCCTCTCCAAAAATAAGTTTTACGTTCCCTATTGAGACGCGACACTATTACCATAGTTAAGCTGAAGACACTTCCACCAACCAGACATTGTTGGTTCAGGACTTTCATGAAGAGTCAAGTTAACTTCAAAACAATAATTTTATTACATCCACCTATTGCTAATATTTTTGCCTTGTATGTTCTTGCAATGGGTCTTATGTGGTTAAAAGTGAACAAGAGTAATTACCAATTGCAACTGGTTTCAGTACAAGAACTAATATCTTTATACTTTGCGCAAGAATAAAAATATAATATTTAAATCACTTTATTTATCAAGTTTATTTCAGTAGCTTACTCCTGTAAGTTATATCGAAGCTAAACAACAATTCAGATGTGGTTTTTTAAACAATATGGTAAGGAGGTAACAGTGGTCTGTTTTTGATGATCAATTAGTTCAAGCAGTCACGACAGCAGACTTGCGTTCAGGTTACTACTGATAAGTCATCTGGCGATTCTCCCGTCATCCAGGCCACCTGGTCGGCGCCACCTGTTAAGGAATCTGTTTCAGGACCCTATTTGTCTCCCCCAGCTCTTTCGGATACCTCTCCTTTTGTCTCAGCTTCCCAAACTACTTCTGCGCCTTCTGTCACGGCCTCCACATAACAACCTCTTGATGAGCGTGACTTGATTGATTTCCAAGGGCAGGAGGACACAGTTGTTACTAAACAAATCTTCATTCACGAGCCCCTGTCCGTCGACGAGTGGGGTGAGAAGGTCTCTCCCTCTCAGTCTGAAACGGGCTTTCTGCATGACCCACCCACACAACTACGAGCCGTGTTTTTTAAGTAAGTACCGTTTTGAAATTAAAGAAAGACGTGCTAAGATATCTCAATAATTTTATTTTTATATGAAAGCCTGTACCTTAATCTACGCACTGACGCCATTACAGTCTGATTCTTCCTTGTTTACGTTGTGTACTGAGTGTTTAAGATGCCTCCGATAATCGTGAGTCCCGCCGACTATGAAGTACGGGCTGTTATAAGATTTCTTAGTGTTAAAGGCCTAAAAACGATCGATATTCATCGTGAGATCTGTGCAGTTTACGGAGAAAACATTATGAGTGATGGAATGGTAAGAAAGTGGGTGAGAAAATTTAAAGATGGCCTCACAAATGTGCTTGATGAACAACGGAGTGGGCGTCCTTCGGTCGTTAATTGAAGTTTGGTGCAGGAACTGGACAATAATGTGAGAGAAAACAGACGCTTTGCGATTTCCTCCTTGCGGGATGACTTTCCTAATGTTTCTCGTAGTGTTTTTTATGGCATTGTGACCGAGCACTTGAATTACCGAAAATTGTGCGCACGTTGGGTACCGAAAATGTTGACGGATGTGCAGAAAACCAAACGTTTAGACAGTGCATTGACTTTCCTTGAGCGGTACCACAACGACGGTGATGACTTTTTAAAACAAATTGTTACGGGCGATGAAACATGGGTGGCCTACGTCACACCGGAATCGAAGCAACAGTCCATGGAAGTTGAGCAAGGGCATCGTTTTGCTGCAAGGCAATGCCCGTCCGCATGTGGCGAATCAGACCAAAGATCTCATCACATCTTTTCGATGGGAAACTCTAGATCATCCTTCATACAGCCCCGATCTTGCGCCCAGTGACTACCATCTGTTCCTGCAGTTGAAGAAACACCTGGGCGGTCAGCGTCTTCAAGACGATGACGAAGTCAAAACAGTGGTGATGTAGTGGTTAACAAGTCAGGCGGCAGACTTCTATGAGGAGGGCAGTCAAAAACTGGTACAACGTTATGACAAGTACCTCAACATTGACGGAAAATTATGTAGATAAGTAGATTATGCTACAGGCTTTCATGTAAAAATAAAATTATTGCGATATCTTAGCACGTCTTTTTTTAAATTTCAAAACGGTACTTACTTAAAAAACACGCCTCATACAAGAGGTAGCTGTAATTCCGAGGAGCCGCAGTAAAGAACTCGTCCAGCCTGAAAGAGTCGCATCATGGAAGAAGAAAAAACAGTTGGAAAATGGGGGAGATGTTCACATTTCGTCTCCCTCCGTTTCTTCCGTTGGTTCTGCCATGGATACTGGTACATAGGTCTGTTCTGTATGCCCCTTCTGGTTTTTCGTACTATGAAAAGTTCGCTTTTCTACAAAGAGAAAATTATTTACCTACTTCGTAAATCCTGTACAAAAATTTCGTTGGGTGCTGATTTTTACAGTGTTCTCCGGTTGGTGGATCAGTCTCCTAATTTTAGTTTTAATAAAGAACTCGGTGACGTGGTACTCTCCTTGCATCTACGTACACATGGGTTTGCCGGTATCCTAGACTTGTCCGACATACTTATTTTCCTGCCACCTCTAGCAGGCGACTTGATCACTTTTACCTTTCTGATTCCTCGTGCGGGCAGACTTTAGTCGTCGATGTGATACCCGTCTATTTTACTGATCACTGTGCTCTAGGCGTCACATTTAATAACTTTAAGCAGTCGGTTAAAATTTCATCGATTACCCTAGATGCTTAATACAGCCTACTTATAAGTTCATTCCCTTGGCGTTGTCATTCAGGATGTATGAGCACATTGCCCTCTTGCTATAGAACGGTACTCGTCTATTGTGGAATGGTGGGCACTGCATACCAAGCCACAAATTGGTAAAGCTTTCATGAATTTTGGTGCCATAAGGGCGGCAGACGTAAGGTGGACCCAAGAATTTTAATACTTCGCATTATGTCAACTTTACGATAGCTCTAAGCTATCTCCTCTTCGGATTATGCATGTATGGCGAATTAAATGGAAATTGTTAGGGTTAAAACAATTTCAGATGGAAGAAATCCGGACGAAATCTCAACCACCTTTCATTTTACAAGATGAACTGAGTTCACTTTACCATCTTATGTATATGCGGGCACGTAGGAAAAGAGTTTGCATTGCATCCCTCGCCAGCGTCGATGGTTGAGTGTCAGCCTCCCACAGTGACATTTTCAATTTAATTTTTAAGTACTTTACTGAACTGTACTATACCCACGTTCCAGTTGAAATTTTTCTTACGACTTTTCCTCTTTGCTAAACTGCGTTGTCACCCCTGAATTAAATATCGTTTTTTTTTATTCATTTCCCGAGGACGATACGAGGTGTGGCTAGAAAAAAACCGGACTAGTACTGGTGAAACAATAAAACGAATGCAATAAGGCTGAAAGTCGCGTGGCCTGTCACGTGACTCTCGCTCCGCCTACTGCTCGAGTTTCATCTGCCTCCTGCACTCAGCCTGCCCGTGGCGTCTGTTTTAAGTAGTTGACGTTTTGTCTGTGCGTCGGAAAATGTTGAGTGTACAGAAAGAACAGCGTGTTAAAATCAAATTTTGTTTCAAACTAGGAAAATCTGCAAGTGAAACGTTTGTAATGTTACAACAAGTGTACGGCGATGATTGTTTATCGCGAACACAAGTGTTTGAGTGGTTTAAACGATTTAAAGATGGCCGCGAAGACACCAGTGATGACACTCGCACTGGCAGACCATTGTCAGCAAAAACTGATGCAAACATTGAAAAAATCGGTAAACTTGTTCGACAAGATCGCCGTTTAACAATCAGAGCAGTTTCTGAGTTAACAGGAGTTGCCAAGGAAAGTGTTAGGCAGATTCTTCATGAAAGTTTCAACATGAACAAAGTGTGTTCAAAAATGGTTCCAAAGTGTCTCACAATTGAACAGAAGGAACGCCGAAGAATGATTTGTTCTGACATCCTGGAAAACATTGAAAGTGATCCCACCTTCTTACAAAATGTTATTACTTGCGATGAATCGTGGTTTTTTACTTACGATCCCGGAACTAAACGCCAATCGATGCATTGGAAAACTCCTGGTTCTCCACGACAAAAAAAAGCACGAATGTCAAAATCAAAATTCAAGGCAATGATGATTGTTTTTTTGGACATCAAAGGGATTGTGCACATTGATTGGGTACCAGAGGGACAAACAGTGAATCAGCATTACTACATTAGCGTCCTGGCTACCCTACATGAGCGAGTACGTAGAAAACGGAACGATTTGTGGAGAAAAAAGTCATGGATCCTTCACCAAGACAATGCCCCAGCTCACAGTGCGTTGTCAGTGAAGACGTTTTTGGCGAAACACAACATTCCCATCTTAGATCATCCACCCTACTCACCTGATTTGGCCCCCTGTGACTTTTTTCTTTTCCCTAAAGTCAAGTCACCTTTGAAAGGAACTAGATTTGAGACTGTTGAAGCAGTAAAAGAAAAAGCGACGGAAGTAATGTATGGACTTACCGAAAATGATCTGCAGCATTGCTATGAACAGTGGAAAATTCGTATGGAGCGGTGTAGAGACCGAGGAGGAGAGTACATTGAAGGAGATAACATGAAATTGTAAATAATTGTAAATAAATGTTTTTTCCAGCGTCAGTCCGGTTTTTTTCTAGCCGCACCTCGTATATATGACGTTACTGGGTCTCAATCACGCAAGTCACCTGGGTTGGATGGTACTCCTAAAACTTTTATGTTCATTTTTGGATTCCCGTAGGTGAAGCAATAACATCGATGGTCAATGAAGTGCCGGCCGTGGTGGCCCAGCGGATCTAGGCGCTTCAGTCCGGAACCGCGCGACTGCTACGGTCGCAGGTTCGAATCCTGCCTCGGGTATGGATGTGTGTGATGTCGTTAGGTTAGTTAGCTTTAAGTAGCTCTAAGTTCGGTGGCAGGAGGAACAAGACTTCTGGTCAGGTGACTACAGGGTTATAAACACAAAGTCAAATAGGGGTAATGCAGGAGTAAGTTTAATAACGAATAGGAAAATAGGAACGCGGGTAAGCTACTACAAACAGCTTAGTGAACGCATTATTGTGGCCAAGATAGATACGAAGCCCACAACTACTACAGTAGTACAAGTTTATATGCCAACTAGCTCTGCAGATGACGAAGAAATTGAAGAAATGTATGATGAAATAAAAGAAATTATTCAGATAGTGAAGGGAGACGAAAATTTAATAGTCATGGGTGACTGGAATTCGAGTGTAGGAAAAGGGAGAGAAGGAAACGTAGTAGGTGAATATGGATTGGGGCTAAGAAATGAAAGAGGAAGCCGCCTGGTAGAATTTTGCACAGAGCACAACTTAATCATAGCTAACACTTGGTTTAAGAACCATGATAGAAGGTTGTATACATGGAAGAACCCTGGAGATACCAGAAGGTTTCAGATAGATTATATAAGGTAAGACAGAGATTTAGGTTCAAATGGCTCTGAGCACTATGGGACTCAACTGCTGAGGTCATTAGTCCCCTAGAACTTAGAACTAGTTAAACCTAACTAACCTAAGGACATCACAAACATCCATGCCCGAGGCAGGATTCGAACCTGCGACCGTAGCGGTCTTCCAGACTGCAGCGCCTTTAACCGCACGGCCACTTCGGCCGGCAGAGATTTAGGAACCAGGTTTTAAATTGTAAGACATTTCCAGGGGCAGATGAGGACTCTGACCACAATCTATTGGTTATGACCTGTAGATTAAAACAAGAAACTGCAAAAAGGTGGGAATTTAAGGAGATGGGACCTGGATAAACTGAAAGAACCAGAGGTTGTAGAGAGTTTCAGGGAGAGCATAAGGGAACAATTGACAGGAATGGGGGAAAGAAATACAGTAGAAGAAGAATGGGTAGCTTTGAGGGATGAAGTAGTGAAGGCAGCAGACGATCAAGTAGGTAAAAAGACGAGGACTAGTAGAAATCCTTGGGTAACAGAAGAAATATTGAATTTAATTGATGAAAGGAGAAAATATAAAAATGCAGTAAATGAAGCAGGCAAAAAGGAATACAAACGTCTCAAAAATGAGACCGACAGGAAGTGCAAAATGGCTAAGCAGGGATGGCTAGAGGACAAATGTAAGGATGTAGAGGCTTATCTCACTAGGGGTAAGATAGATACTGCCTACAGGAAAATTAAAGAGACCTTTGGAGATAAGAGAACCACTTGTATGAACATCAAGAGCTCAGATGGAAACCCAGTTCTAAGCAAAGAAGAGAAAGCAGAAAGGTGGAAGGAGTATATAGAGGGTTTATACAAGGGCGATGTACTTGAGGACAATATTATGGAAATGGAAGAGGATGTAGATGAAGATGAAATGGGAGATACGATACTGCGTGAAGAGTTTGACAGAGCACTGAAAGACCTGAGTCGAAACAAGGCCCCGGAGTAGACAACATTCCATTGGAACTACTGACGGCCTTGGGAGAGCCAGTCCTGACAAAACTCTACCATCTGGTGAGCAAGATGTATGAAACAGGTGAAATACCCTCAGACTTCAAGAAGAATATAATAATTCCAATCCCAAAGAAAGCAGGTGTTGACAGATGTGAGAATTACCGAACAATCAGTTTAATAAGCCACAGCTGCAAAATACTAACACGAATTCTTTACAGACGAATGGAAAAACTAGTAGAAGCTGACCTCGGGGAAGATCAGTTTGGATTCCGTAGATATACTGGAACACGTGAGGCAATACTGACCTTACGACTTATCTTAGAAGAAAGATTAAGGAAAGGCAAACCTACATGTCTAGCATTTGTAGACTTAGAGAAAGCTTTTGACAATGTTGACTGGAATACTCTCTTTCAAATTCTAAAGGTGGCAGGGGTAAAATACAGGGAGCGAAAGGCTATTTACAATTTGTACAGAAACCAGATGGCAGTTATAAGAGTCGAGGGACACGAAAGGGAAGCAGTGGTTGGGAAGGGAGTAAGACAGGGTTGTAGCCTCTCCCCGATGTTATTCAATCTGTATATTGAGCAAGCAGTAAAGGAAACAAAAGAAAAATTCGGAGTAGGTATTAAAATCCATGGAGAAAAAATAAAAACTTTGAAGTTTGCCGATGACATTGTAATTCTGTCAGAGACAGCAGAGGACTTGGAAGAGCAGTTGAACGGAATGGATGGTGTCTTGAAGGGAGGATATAAGATGAACATCAACAAAAGCAAAACGAGGATAATGGAATGTAGTCGAATTAAGTCGGGTGATGTTGAGGGAATTAGATTAGGAAATGAGACACTTAAAGTAGTAAAGGAGTTTTGCTATTTGGGGAGCAAAATAACTGATGATGGTCGAAGTAGAGAGGATATAAAATGTAGACTGGCAATGGCAAGGAAAGCGTTTCTGAAGAAGAGAAATTTGTTAACATCGAGTATAGATTTAAGTGTCAGGAAGTCATTTCTGAAAGTATTTGTATGGAGTGAAGCCATGTATGGAAGTGAAACATGGACGGTAAATAGTTTGGACAAGAAGAGAATAGAAGCTTTCGAAATGTGGTGCTACAGAAGAATGCTGAAGATTAGATGGGTAGATCACATAACTAATGAGGAGGTACTGAATAGAATTGGGGAGAAGAGGAGTTTGTGGCACAACTTGACCAGAAGAAGGGATCGGTTGGTAGGACATGTTCTGAGGCATCAAGGGATCACCAATTTAGTATTGGAGGGCAGCGCAGAGGGTAAAAATCGTAGGGGGAGACCAAGAGATGAATACACTAAGCAGATTCAGAAGGATGTAGGTTGCAGTAGGTACTGGGAGATGAAGAAGCTTGCACAGGATAGAGTAACATGGAGAGATGCATCAAACCAGTCTCAGGACTGAAGACCACAACAACAACAACAAGTTCCATGGGACTGATGACCTCAGATGTTAAGTCCCATAGTGCTCAGAGCCATTTGAACCATTTTGGTCAATGAAGTGAAGGGGGTGTCTCGCCTTCTGCTCCTTTAAAGGAAGGTAAAATGATCCTCATCCCGAAAACCAAGGGCTGAACTGATCTTAACTCTCTCTGTCCGATTACTCTCCTAAACTTAGAGTTCAAAATTGTCGCTCGAGTTAAAAACACATCTCTCTCAGTAGCTCGACAAAATCAGTTCCGTTCACCAAAGTTGTGTTCCTGGACGCACGATACTTTGTCATAGAGTACCGAGATGTCGTTTCGGTGGCTGCGGCCACTAATATCTCGGGCGCATTGCTTTTTCTCGTTTTCCACAAGGTTTTTGACCTCGTCAGTTACAGCTTTTTAATATGTGTATTAACCGCTTTGGGTTTTACTCACTACGCATGCCAGGTACTAGCCAATATTTTCACTTGTATTCATGCCTCAGTGCTTAGCCCCCGGATTTCGATCCGATGGATCTACCCCAGGGAAGCCCCTTATACATGTCACTCTTTGTTCTTAGAATCCTTGCTTTGGCATATTGCCATGCCACTGCGTGGCTGGAATATATTAAGAGAACGATTCTAGATCTGCACTTTGCCAATGACGTCATAGGTCTAGTACGAAATAACGACATTTCAGAGCTCAAGAATATCTTGGATTCCTTTTGTCGCCTTGTTGGTGCCACATTAATGATTGCAAATGTACGTTACTACCGTTGCGGGGCTTTAACCAAGTGGTATTTCCTTGGGTGACGGTGATCCATAGCCACAAGACTTTAACTATCATAGCAGGTCGGAGCCCGACCAGACTGGCGGCACTTAACTGGCTAGAGGTTACGACTCATATTGAGGGAGCGATTCTTGAACACACACGCCATTCCCTTAACCTCCTTCACCAAGTGCGGGTCTCAGACATCTACGAGGGCGGTTCAGAAAGTAACCTCCGATTGGTCACAGTGCGGGTTGTGGGGGGAGCAGCGACGCCATCTGTGCGTTCACGCACTCAACAGGTCAGTCGGCATCAAGCCGTGGTCGAGTGAACGTCGTACCTGCGCTAGTTTAGTTTTTGTGGCAGTTTGAAATGTGTGCTGCAATAGAAAACCCCGCCAAATGTGAAGTGCGTGCTGTCATAAGGTTTTTTACAGCCAAAGGATATTCTGCAGCAGCTATTCATCGTGAGCTTTGTGCCGTGTACGGACCAAGAGTTATGAGTGAAGGAGTTGTCTGTGAATGGGTACGTTTATTTAAAAGTGGACGAGAAAACGTTCATGATGAAGAGAGGAGTGGTAGACCATCATTGGTGACTGACGAACTCGTTCAGACAGTTGATGCAAAAGTTCGTGAAAATCGACGTTTCTCAATGTCGGAGTTGTCTACTGGTTTTCCACAGATTTCTAAGACTCTCTTGTACGAGATAGTGACAGCAAGATTGGGTTACCGTAAGTTCTGTGCACGATGGGTGCCCAAAATTCTTACCGACCACCACAAAACTCAAAGAATGGCCTCTGCATTAGACTTTCTGTCACGTTATGAGGACGAAGGAGAACCATTGTTAAACAGAATCGTGACCGGTGACGAAACCTGGATTAAGTACGTGAACCCTGAGACAAAAGAACAATCAAAGATGTGGGCACATTCAAATTCGCCTACCAAACCAAGAAAAGCCTCGCAAGATTTTTCTGCCAGAAAACTGATGGCAACGGTGTTTTGGGATGCCAAAGGGGTGTTGTTGGTTGAATTCATGGAACGTGGTACGACCATTAATCAAGACATGTACTGTGAAACAATAAAAAAGTTACGACGGGCTATACAGAACAAACGCCGTGGTATGCTGACTTCCGGTATCGTTTTTTTGCACGATAACGCCCGTCCTCACTCTGCTCGCAGAACAACGGCCCTTCTTGAGTCCTTCAAGTGGGACGTTATCAACCATACACCTTACAGCCCAGACCTGGCGCCAAGTGATTATCACCTCTTCATGCATTTGAAGAAATGGCTCGGGTCACAGCGGTTTGATGACGACGAAGAGCTCAAAGATGCGGTCACAGGCTGGCTCCAGGCACAAGCGGGTGATTTTTATGCAGAAAGAATTTCAAAGCTTGTGAAGAGATACGATAAGTGCCTCAATCGCTATGGAGACTATGTAGAAAAATAGTGCAAAGATGTAGTTGTAAGATGGATATATTAAAATATTTTTATTTAACTTGGTGTATTTTTTTAAATCAACCGGAGGTTACTTTCTGAACGGCCCTCGTATATTTTCAGTAAAGTGTATTACATTGCACAGACACTCCCGTTTCCCGCAATGATAGGCCGCAGACTAAAATGACTATTGGGTCGATTCCTGTGGCAACGACACATCTTTCAAGGTCAGAAGAAAGTCGTGGCCAGACCCTGCGAGCTCAGAGGATTAGGTCTTCTTGATATCAAAGTTAAGGCGCCCACTTAGTTCGTACGATGCATCTTAATACTTTCACTTGCAGAGTATTCCATTTCATCCCGTTTATTTTTCTGTCTCCGCTGCTCAGTGTGACCCCTCCCTTTGGTGGTGGATGGAGCGACCCTAAATTGCGACACAACCGCAAATATTTTATAACTGTCAGTTTCTTAGGTGCTAATATCCTTTCAAAGACGCGCCTCGCTACTGGAGACTGATTATACGTTGGGGTCATCCATCTTGCCTATCCTCTGTTGAAAGAGCCTCGCTATCAACATCCTGGAAGACTGCCTGGTCTCATCTTAGTCTTACCGCTGGAGAATGTCTTGTCGTGGTATAGTTTGGTGGTTCATCATTTGATACCGCCTGGCGACCGTCTTTTTCGCATAAGTCTTCGCCCGACTGACCTATATGACTAATGTCATCACACCGATACCTTACTTCACAGGCTGTTCTCTTGTGGACGAGATGATAAGCTCTGGATTCGTCGACAGTTGGTTTTTCTTTCCTGAGGGGCTGAATCCGTTTTTTGGGATGAATTTCTTATTCGTCCGGATGCATCCTTTTTTCCAAAGACGAAAACTAACACGATCGTCCGGCTCCTGGGTCACTACGTTGTTGAAGGAGGAAACGACTCAGATCCCCATATTTTTCACCAATATCGGTGACCGAGCATTGGAAATGGCTGTGGGTCCCAAGTTATCGAGCACTTTTTGCAAATATGCTGTTTCTTGATTTTAATCAACAGGATGATGGTTAAGTTCCCTTGTGGTCTATCATTCCTCTCTGTTTCTGAGGCCCAGTGACGTGAAGCATTGTTTTGTTCACTTCCTTTCCTTATTCACAAAAAATATAGAAAATAAAAATAAATTAAATTAAAAATAGACATTATGTTGTGAGCTTGCTTCCTGGTTACTTAGAACCATTTTCTCTTGTTTTTTACTAATAATTATTTTCTTTCTTAGTTTTCAGTTCTTATTAAATGACGATTTTGACTATGGCCATCTGAAAGTACCAAGTCAATCTGATAATAACACAAAAAGTGATCACCGTGTCAGACTGACATGGAATGGGCCCAGGTTCGATTCCCAGCCAGGCCGGAGATTTCCTCTGCTTGGGGCTGGGTGTCGTGTTGTCCTCATCATCGTTTCATCATCGCCGACGTGCAAGTCATCCAATGTGGCGTCGACTGAAAAGACTTGCAACTCGGCTGCCGAGCTTCCCCAGGTGAGGACTCACGGGTATCTGTGCCATACAGCCATTTCATTTTCACACTCATCATCCATGATGGCTTCACAATTTGAGACAGTCAGAGTTTACTGTACGAGACCAATGCTGACAGTGGTTACTTCTGCAACGGATTCCTAAAGCTATAACCACCTTTTCTATTAATGTCTTAGATCGCACTGTAAACGACAATCGCAGTGGACTGTATTTCTTACATCAACGCTTAAAGACTCTCCTACACTATCAGTTCCGCAATATGTTTATCTGAATCGATGGGAGATGAGTCCCTAGTTGTCTGGGAGAGGAAATGGTTCAGCGCAATGGATCACCCTCTCATGTCCGTGATCAGCTCGGTGCTAGCCCGCCCGGCTAGCCGCGCGGTCTCACGAGCAGCTTCCCGAACGGGAAGATGTGCCGCCCCCTGGCACGAATCCGCCCGGCGTATTAGTGTCGAGGTCCGGTGTGCCGGCCAGCCTGTTTTTAAGGTTCTCCATCTACCTCGGAGAATGCGGGCTGGTTCCCCTTACTCCCCCTCAGTTACACTATGTCGGCGATTGCTGCGCAAACACTGTCTCCATGTACGCTTACACCATGATTACTCTGCCGCGCTGAACCGCACAATAACCCTGGGTTCGGTGTGGGGCGGCGGTGGGGTGGGTGGACTGCTGTGACCTGTTGTGGGTTTGAGAACCGCTGAGGGCTACGGCGGGACGAAGCCTCTCCGTCGTTTCTAGATCCCCGGTTTAATGCACAATACACACAATCTCGGTGCTAAATGTCCTCAGCACGGGATTGAAAGAGGAGGCCCTGTATCCTGATATGCGAGATACCCAGCATTCGTATCGTCTACATCCTATAATCCGAAGTAGGTACATTTTTACCAGAAACTGTTATATACGAAATTTGTATAACGTGGTACGTGTCACACACGAAAGCCCACTGCCCTACGTAAGTACTACTCACCAGTAACTGAAAACCTATTTACAAAATTGCGCTTAACACACAATATATTTCGTATCGCTTGCTTTCAGTTCACATTCGGGAAATAATCGAGCGTTTTTTTCTGTTTCTGTTTTTCATTGACATCTTTTCTGACTACCATTTTCATTTTCTTTTCGGTCAATACATCAGTACAGTCAAATGAATTTTGTCTTGAATACTCTGATAACAGGTCGAAGCACTTTATTCACTCGGTATGTGTAATAACAGGTTCCGTGATCGCCTCATTTTTGCTTTCTTTCCCCATCAACCACTTTTTTTTTCACTATGATCGCATCACGTAGCTGCTCAAACTCCTGTTCGTAGCCATCCCTATTTTACAATTCGCAAGTGTTTTCGTTAGGTATGTCTCCGTAACAAAAAATTTGCATTTTAAACAAAAACACACTGGCGGGAACAAATCGCTACACCCAAAAAATAGCCGGCCGCGGTGGTCTAGCGGTTCTAGGCGCTCAGTCCGGAACCGCGCGACTGCTACGGTCGCAGGTTCGAATCCTGCCTCGGGCAAGGATGTGTGTAATGTCTTTAGGTTAGTTAGGTTTAAGTAGTTCTAAGTTCTAGGGGACTGATGACCACAGATGTTAAGTCCCATAGTGCTCAGAGCCATTTGAACCATTTTGAACCAAAAAAATAATTAATTTAGAGTACTGAAATTTCGGGAATTCATTTGCCTAGGTAACCCATTAAAGTGATTAACAGTGCAATACCACAGGTTCATGTAAGCGCGAGATAGGTATTACATTAATAACCAGTGTAACCGCCAGAATGTTGAATGCAAGCATGCAAATGTGCATGCATTGTGTTGTACAGGTGCCGGACGGCAATTTGTGGGATGGAGTTCCATGTCTGTTGCACTTGGTCGGTCAATACAGGAACGATGTGAGAAAGAACTCCCCTTTAGCTGATGAAAGTGATGTTTTAAATGTGAACATTTTAGTCTAGGCTTTATCGTGGCTGTTACTGACGTTACATGAATCAAGTTTACTGTTACCAGTCACTGCTGCCTGGTAACAGTAAACCTGTTGTTCATTTAAAATTGTTGTTTATTAAAACGCTACCGGTTTCGCGGTCATCAGGTTTGAGGCCGCGCAACAGGTCGTGTTTTAACAAAGAACAGTTTTGCCAGCTGTAAGCGGAGTTCTTCCTAACATCATGCCTTTCAGCAGCTGCGGTTTCCCGGAATATAAAATAGTTTGCAATACAGGAACGGTTAATGCTGTTTGTGGATTACACAGGAGTTGTCATCCGACGATGTCCCATATCTGGAGAGAGATCTGGTGATGGAGCAGGTCTAAGCAACATGTCGACACTCTGTAGAGCATGTTCGGTTAAAACAGCGATGCCGGCCGGTGTGGCCGAGCGGTTCTAGGCGCTTCAGTCTGGAACCGCGTGACCGCTACGGTCGCAGGTTCGAATCCTGCCTCGGGCATGGACGTGTCTGATGTCCTTAGGTTAGTTAGGTTTAAGTAGTTCTAAGTTCTAGGGGATGATGACCTCAGATGTTAAGCCCCATAGTAGTCAGAGCCATGACTCCGGATGCAGGTCCAGTGTGTCTAGCATGCAAACATGTTGGTTGTAGGCCCTAAACTGGCCTCCTACTAACCAAGACATGATCATCACTGGCACTGAGGCAGAGCCGCCTTTCATCAGAAAACACAACAGACATCCACCTTGTCCTCCAATGAGTTCTCGCTTGACACCACTGAAGTCGCAAACGGCATTGGTTTTGGACCAGTGAAATGCACGCTGCAGGGCGTCTGGCATGGAGCTGTCGTTAAAGTAACCGATTTGTAACAGTTCGTTGTGTCACTCCGGTGCCAACTTCTGCTCAAAATGCTGCTGCAGATGCAGTACTATGCGTCACAGGCATACGCTGAATGCGATGGTCTTCCCTCTCGGTAGAGCCACACGGCATTTCGGTTTCCGATCTTCTTGCGATCGTATATTCACGTGACCTCTGCTGCCAGCAATCAAGTACCATGGCTACACTCTTGCCACGTCTTTTTGTAATATCGCAAAAGGAACATCCAGCTTCTTATAACACGACCTCGTAGAAATTCAGCGGGGTGTTGATAATTGCGTCTTTGTCGCTTTAAATGCGTTCTTGACTAACATCAGCTCACCACGTCCTATCCCAAACGTAATGAACACTCACGACGATTACAGAGCGTATTTAAAGCAAACCTGATTTGCATCCACAAAGCAGCGCTACTAACGCCATTCTTATGCGGCTGGCGCGAAATTTGAATAGACATCTTTCAGAAACGCCTGCCAACTTTCTTTTATGTTGCACAGCTCCTACTTTGTGCTGCAGTTTTTTTTCCGCCAGTGTATTAGTTCCAATTGTAATAGAATACTTCGGGCTTCATTCCACCCTCCCCCACACCACCTCCCTTCTTTTTTCAAAATTCTACCAAGCATGCTTAGATAATTGTCAGGTTGGACAATCTGCACCCAAATAATTGGGAGCTTCCTGTGTACACTATAATTGCTGAAGAAACAAAACGGAGAATAGCCTTTGTGTTGAAGTAGAGTGAATACAGGTCTGCAGAAGCCAGAGTGTGACGTGGTGTGTTGTTGACAGCATGGAAGCCGACGGGCGGAGCGTCGGGCGTGCCGGAGCTGGTTCAGCGAGCTCCGGGCGGCCCAGCCGTGGTGCAGGTGCCGTGGAGACGCTTCGCGCTGCCCGCGCTCACGCCCGCCACCACGCCTGCCAACCTGCCGCGACCTCGCTACATGACTTACTTTGACAGCGACGTCATGCGCAACCCGTACTACGTACCCGCCGAGATGACCGCTGGACCGGGAGCAGGTGGCGATCTCGGCAAGGAGTTTCAGGAATGAACGACTGCGGTGTAAAAAATTATTTGTTTACAATTTAAATCTGTCGTAGCAATGATCGTTCTATTATCAAAGTTAAAGATGTGAATCGTCAAGAACTTCGAAAGAAAAAAACTTCACTCTGTTTTGATTTTGTTTCAGCTGCCAAACACTGAAAAATTGAGTTCTGTACAGAGTATGTAAAATGCAGTACAGAAGTTATAAAGATATGTCTGATCTTAGAAAACAAATGCCTGATGTTTTACTGTCCCGTGAAAAGGTTACCATACATACATCTACATTCTGAACCATGCGCAAGAAGGAGAAGAATACAAATTAACTGAAACAAAGCTGCGCAAATGAAATAAAAGTTACAACAATAATCGTATTTCTGTTCTAATGTACCACAAAGTTTATACTTCCATTTTCTTTCCTGACTATTTTTAGTTTGAAGATGACGTTTACTTGACAACAGATTAATAACACTGGTCTACACACAAAATCTATCGAAGTTAAAAACTCTTAATTCCTCTTCATTTCGACGTGAAATGAACGTATGCAATGTTTAAAATGTTCACTTAGCTCTCATTTCCGTGAAAAAACAGGAATTTTATAGTAGAGGGATATTTTGTAATGCTGGTAATTTTTTTATTGTTACGAATAAAGACAGTCGACGCTATGCATGCCATATTCTGTTCCTAGACAAGCTATTTTATTTATCTAAATGCCCTTTGTTATGCTTATAGAACCTACTTGCTTACTATTCTAAGTAATTTTCTCTGTTTGAAGTTAAATTTTGACAGGTAAATAAGAAATGAGGCACAAGCCTTTATTTCTTTTCATGGATGCAAATGACATAGTCATAATCTAAATTTTCTTAAGCAAGTTCCACTGTAAGATGCAATGTAAATGCATTAAAGTGTGAATAATGTTTTTTTTTATGTGTGTGTGGTGAAGTGACTTTTGCTTCTCAAAAACATGAATTGACTCCATTAATAATGACACCGTATTACCATTACTTCAACTGTAAAATATATAAAGATAAACATTGGGCACCAAATAATTTGCTTTAACTCATGTGCAGTAAATATCCGTTGTAAGTTAAACAAAACAGTAAAGTCAATGCCATTCGTAGTTCCCATGACATGGCGACAACCCCTAAATCATTTCAGTGATTGTTATTTCTGTATGGTTGTATGGTCATGGTTGTATGGCTTAAACATGGAATGTTGAGAAAGAAAAAGCGGACCGTAACATATCCAACGTCGATATCAGCTGCACGATCAGTACCACACGGAGAAGGTCTGCCTGTTCCTATCTCTCCCAGAATACGTCGAAGATGTGTAAGGTAAATGCAGACAGCCTGAGTCTTTACGGCAAAATCCAGATTACACACCAAAATTGATCTCGTGCAGTAGGGCACATAAAATTTCTCAAGGTGAACTTCATTATTTAATTTGTGATCTGGAGTTACCAAAAAGTAAGTTCGCACGTTTTGGCCCCCAGCTTCAGCAGCGGAATCTCCTGGGGGAAAAAATGTGAAAGTGTCTATATGTAGAAAGAGAGTTAAGCTCAATCGTTGAAATGGAAAGCAACCTTGTTGCATGCAGAGGCGTAAATGGTCTTATGGCATCTTCGAAAATGGCGCATAATTCCGAAGACTGCAAACTTTTCATTGACTCCTCTAAGTTAAGCCCGAAGGCTGTTTTGCTTCGCAATGGAAACGCAGTGTAGGTCACGCTATACAATTGAAGAAGAGCAATGAAAATGTAAAATTGCTTCTTGAAAAATTAAATTATAAAATTCATCAATTGCAGATATGTAGCGTTTTGGAGGTTATTGCTATCATACTCGGTACGCAGTAACAATAAACTAAGCATTTCTGCTTCATTTGCGAGTGAGACAGTCGCAGCAGGAAATCACAATACAAACGATTTAAAAAAAATGGTTCAAATGGCTCTGAGCACTATGGGACTTAACATCCATGGTCATCAGTCCCCCAGAACTTAGAACTACTTAAACCTAACTAACCTAAGGACATCACACAACACCCAGCCATCACGAGGCAGAGAAAATCCCTGACCCCGCCGGGAATCGAACCCGGGAACCCGGGCGTGGGAAGCGAGAACGCTACCGCACGACCACGGGATGCGGGCACAAACGATTAATTTTGTTTGAAAGGAAAATAATGAAGCCTGGGAAAAAGAATATATAGTACACTAACTTAGTGTCCCATGATAAAACTCTAAGCTGGTCGTAGATTGTGTTCCAAAAATGAACAGCATAGAGGCATGAAGCCTGAGAAAAAGAATATATAGTACACTAACTTAGTGTCCCATGATAAAACTCTAAGCTGGTCGTAGATTGTGTTCCAAAAATTAACAGCATAGAGGCAGAAGTGATGACACTTTCTGCAGGACCTGACCATCATTTTGCAGGACAATGCTCAAGCACGTACAGTGCAAGCTGTTACTGATTTGTTTGACTGATGGGGCTGCTAAGTTCTGTACCACCTACTGCTCTCCCCTGACTTAAGCCCTCATTAGTTCAGCTCGATTTCCAAACTGAAGGAAACACTTCACGGCATTCGCTTCACAACTGCTACAAATTCGTCGGACAATAGACCGCGCTGCTCGAACTGTCAACACAACTGGCACTGCTAAGAGTATCCCACGACTTCCACATCTCTGGCGACGTTTTATACACGATGCTGGTGACTACTTTGAAGGTCAGTAAAACATTGAAACCCGTATCTATTTTGTACGAGCTGTAAATAAATAGTGACCACTATTAAAGTTCCAACACTCGTACATATCTTGTACTAATAAGTGATTACGAACTTTTTAACTAAAAAATTTCTAACAAGTACAAGACAATGGCACTAAAGCATCTAACTGCTTAATTAAGCATACTATATCCAAATGTTGGTACTGAAAATCATCGCCTTAAGAACAGTATACAAAATATTAAACGTAGTACTACTGAAGTTTATAAAAAAACTTTCCAAGTGCAATGTGTTGCTGCGTCGTAAAATAACCAAATACCAATAACCCACAGTTGTTAAAACTACGAATCCACCGAAATGATTCTCTGACATCTGAGAATCCCATGAGCAGCTTGCCTGTAATAAAGAAAACATTTTATCAAGAACTCTTTTAGTTGTCTTCTTTTGGAAACAACACGAAGCAGCAAATATCGTAGGAATTACTAACATTCTAAATGCAGCTCCTTCATTTTCGTTTTTCACAGACATACTAATTATCGAGAAAGTTTTTTCATAACTGATATGTAGCGACATAGGCATAAGCTAGCACCTGATGCCAAAATCCGAAGGCTTGGTGACACATGCAACCTCAGCATCTATGCCTTGCCTGCAGCTCTGCAACCACGAGTTAGATGCTGGGGGGAATATAAGGCGTTTCGAGACGTTTCGAAGGCAACTGGTGGGCCATGTACACGACCTCAACCTCACAATACCTGCCTTGTCTTGCATGAAAGCTGAACATCCGGCTAGGCTGGGCATGACGACACAGTCGGCACTCGATCCGACGTGTGCTGTGTGTTGACTTCCGACATGAGCGTCCAATGTCTCCGCCATCTCGTCGGCACCACCTGCCAGGGTCCAGCCACAGCCTCGATGGACTAACATTCTCTCAACTCTGAGCCGCCAGGGTCGGTCTGCATCTGCCACCGCCTCTTAGTCATTAGTCCTGGGTCTGACCCTGGACCATGCCTTCCGTCACTTGGTCTACACGCCAGCTCGGTCGGACCACAGTTATGAGAGAAAAAATATGACGCTGTATAGGGCCGAATTATGCACAAGTAGCAGGGCCACCACTCAGCCACATTGTTGAAAGTGCCGACACTGACACCTGTTCCCTGCTGTGTCGGTCTGGGTCGCCTTAACTTCCTTAACTTCCACCACTGCCTGCTTCCTTTTGCACACTATGTCTATACCTGTCCAACCTAGAAGTCAATAAATTGTTTGCCACCACTAGCTACCTACAACGTCTGTACAAACCCACTGCCTCCACCACACAACCAGAGAACCATTCGTCCACACCCATTGACCCACTATCAAGTGTTGTCAAAAGATCTGTTGGAGGCTTGGAATAAAGACGATGACAGCGACAATACAGCAGCAGTATTCTACGAAAATGAACAAGTAAATGCCGACCTCCAGTTTTCCTTGCTGTATGGGCTTGAACGGTATATTCTGCGTTATATCTTATGATTGTGGAAGTAACAGATAGCCAAAATCGATAGTAGGCGAGAAAGCGTCAACTAAGGGAACAATTCAGTACTTGTTGGATCATTTGTCTCAAAAGTGAAGTGATAATAAGGATTTACATTGAGAGGTACACTAGCTAAGGGAGGACAGATGGGAACAATCAATTACAAATGTATTCCCACCTGTCCTAGATGCAAGCACCCCTATTAGTGACTCCATTCCTGGTTTAATCAGAGGATATTTCGGTCTTTTATAGTTTACATACAGCTGCAAAATTAAGGAATTGGAATTATGAGCAATGGCTCGACTGAAATTGGCACGTGGTGCCATATTATATGTGACGTATTATAAAAAGTTGCAAAATGCTCAATCCTTCCAGGATTTGCAGGAAGGACTAACGGAACGTTATAGACGAAAGAATATATCTGGATACTACTAAAAATAACTTAATGGAATAACTCACAAGGGAGCCGCACATACTCATTATCGCTGATTTCGTCCACATAATGGTACTTGTAGGGCTTGGCCTGAAATGAAGTGACGGACGTTGGAGCTTCAGTTGGGCAACCATTTAGAAATAATAGCATTTCTGACGTGGGTCGTGCGGGACATGAGCCATTTATGTTAGTGTAGTTTCCAGCCAGCAGTCGACACAGTGGAAAGAGTACAGGAAGAGGAAAGAAAAAGGAAAATTTGGGGTTCCAAATACATTTTCAAGGAAGGATTATTCTTACAGCGTCCACAAGTACTCGTCAAACAGCTTTCCTAGAAGGTACTGAAATTAAAGTGCACAGGGCTTTGTATTCTGTTAGTTTAGTTCTGACTTTCAAGCAACCCTTTGGCGGCTGTACATTAACAATAGATTCCCAGCGCAGATGCCAAGAAAATCATTGACTTCCCTTTTTCTGATATCACCCCAGCACATGTAAATCATCAACTGTAAAATAATAAAGATATATAATTTTGCATATGAGGTTCTTGTGTATACTTTACAAGCCATTCCTAGATATTTATTTGCGAACCCAAATTTTCCTTTGCCTTTCCTTTTCATGCCTTTTATGAAAATGTTAATAAATACAATATACTGAACAATGTTTCGGTTTATTTACACTATAAGCACCGTAAAAATTAAGAAAAATGAAATACATTTCCGTGTAAAGACTTGACTCCACAACCCTTGGATTACCAATCTGAACACTTTCTGCTGCACTAGCCACTGGCTATAATAAATGGCTCATGCCTTGAAGAACCTTGCCAAAAATTCCATTTTTTTAAATGCTTGGCTATCTGAGACTCTCACTTCCATTATTTTCATTACTGGCAAAACCCTGTACATACCATAAATTTGGGCAAAACCAGTGATGACGAGTAGGTGCTGTTCCCTTGTCAGAGACAAGGAGAGTCTGTAAAGAGCTTTTTGGATTGCATTAGAACGATAAAAATTAACTGAACTGACAGTTGACAACACCGCCAAGACTATTTTACAGGAGGCAGAACAAAGAGCTCTGTATGAATTTCAGTGACGGCTGCCTGCTGAGATGTCACGTAAAGTAAGAATGGAGTAAGCAAGGCTGTGACAGCCACAGCATTGTTAGCAGAGTTTGTCGTAGTGATGATACCTAGGGAGAAGAAAGTTTTTTTTTAATACTCAGACCATGTGTTGTAGATGTGGTCTGCTGGGCCACATTCAGCGTTATTATAGGAAGTCACAATGTAAAAAGTGTAAACACGTAGGACACCCTGAATGTGATTGGGTGCACTGGGATAGTCAAAGACGAGAATGTAGGTCTCAGAGTAGATCTCACTCCCAAACGTTAAATGACAGAGGGAACGTTCCAGTTACTGTGTAGTGTTCCCAGCAAACGTAAGCGTGAACCCCCCATATGGAAGCAGTGGCAGACTATTTTTTAACCGGTTCTGTAGGAGAACAAGTGTGCAAACTTTTGCTCGACATGGTATCACAATGTATCCATAGCCTGTCACTGCATACTTAATGTAAACAATTCGAACCCATCACAGTGCAGGGTGAGCAGTGTGTATATGTGTTTGGAGGGGGGGGGGGGGAGTATTATTCACTTTCTCACTTCAGCAGTATTGGGGTTCCGAGAGGATGGGAAAGACTTTTGGACTCACATTGAAGTTCTAACTAGCATAGGCTTAAGCTACGACATCATACTTGGGCTAGATTTTTTAGTTAAACATTAAAGTCGATCTATAACAGTGCATAGTGAAGATGGATGGGGTAATATTACATTTCAGTTTTCCTGCTGAGGGAGCCACACAGATGAAAGGCATACCAGAGTGGATGGGGAAGCTGAGTAAACTGCATTCTAGCTGTCTTATACTCGACTCACAGGATACAATACCAAGAGTTACAGAAAACATAGAATGGATGGACATGTGAGGAGATACGCCAGTTAATACTTTATATGTAACTGAGCCCTTGAGGGACAATGAAGAAATGGATAAAGAACAGAATTTTATTTTCCTATGTACAAGATTTTAATGGCAGCCAGGTAGTACTCATCAATGCAAACAATTTTGGTTCACTAGAAGTGAAGCTATCTGTTGACTTAGCCACAGGTGGCACATTTGCAAGGACATGATATGGAGAAGATAGAAAGATTATTAGAAGAATGCAGAGTTGTTTAACCCTTATATGGACACTGCCAGCTAAGCCACTAAGGCAGTACAGGATTCCCACTGGAAGTGAACCACCAGTTTATAGAATGCCATATTGATTTTCACATCATCTACAACTAATGATGGAGGAATTTATTAACCAGCAACCCCATGATGAGATTATTGATGGGAGTGTGCTGATAGTGATTGTATGAAAGAGGAGGACAGATGGGAATAACGCTAATGGATTTTGTTGTGATAACAGGTATGTAAATTAACAGACAATTACAGACTTATACCCTATGTCTAAAATAACAAAAACACTGAATAACTCGGAGCAACGCCATTACTTTATAGCCACAGATTTTTGGCGTGAAAATAAAGGTAGAAGTAACCCCAGCAGATAGTCCCAAGACAATGTTTAGTCCCAAATCATCATTTTCACGACTGGTGAATACATTCCACCACCTATTGGACAGTGCACAACATTCTGAAACCAAAACAATGTATGGTTTGCCCAGACGATATTATACCCTTTTCTACAGACATCCAGGAACATATGGTACAATTATGTGATATCTTTAAATGGTTATGCTTAGTTTAGCAAAGTGTCATCTTGTACTAAATGAATTTCGCTGTATGGACCACATTACTGGCCAGCATAGTGCGAGCCGGCCCTCAGCTTGTACAAGCCATACAGGAGTTCCCAACACCTAGCACAGTGATAAAGTTAGTCTTGTCTGGGTATAGCTGATTATTATGGAAAATTTGTGCTGAAATTTACAGAAATAGCAAGATCTCTGCCACATCTGCTGAAGAAGAGTGTGAAGTTTCAGTGGACTCCACAGTGTAAAAAACTTTGTTCTGTCCTCCCATTCCCAGATTATGAGAAAGTATTTATATTGGTCATCTTGGGTCAGCAAACTGGCAGTGAAGGCACCGACTAGCATACAGATGTAGAAAGATAAGTAAGGCAGAGATAACCTGCTCAACAACTGAGAAAGATCGTTTCAGCTTGATCTATGGAATCACTTATTTCCATTGCTATTTGTATAGTCGATATTTATACTTTATAATTGATCATACAGCACTGAAATAGCTTCTGGGCCTTAAGGAGCCATCTAGCTTCCTGACACAGTGGTCTTTATACAGTTAAATGAGTTCGATTTTGAGGTTATACATTGTACTGGGAAGAATCATAGTGATGAAACTGCAAGATACATACGAGCAAGTTTATGCAATGGTGTGTTACGGCAGGCCTATGACTCTTAGTTGAGCATGGAGGCCAACAAGCTATCGAATATGTTGCAGAGAACTATTCATGAAAAATGCAGAAACAAGGTGTAGTACAATGCGCCAAAAGTGCATACTGTACAAACAAAGAGGTGAGCTTAGTCAACAACAGATTCTATTAAAAATGTCCCTGAGGCCAGCAGACCATTCCAAATGACCAGGATGGACGTTATTGGCCCCTTCGCACAGACAGTGGCAAGGAATTGGTATGTGTTGAGTAAAATTGATCACATTCGAGATTTATAGCCCTCGTTGCTTTACCAAACTAGCAAGTGGAGCCTGTAACTCACGCAGTGATTAATAACTACTTATTAAAGTTTGGGGCACCAGAGACATAATGAAGTGGGGCACTAATTTTATATCTGAACTGATGAAGCATTTGTGTTGGCTTTTACGGATTAGGAAGGTGCAGTCTAAAGCACTGGGTCTGCAAGCCAATAGGAGGACACTCAGGGTGCACCAAATGATAGGAAAATGTTAAGTTATTATGTACACAGTCACCATACAGATCGTTTCACCCTACTATCAAATGTTACAGTGGCCTATAATTCAAAGGTACATGAGTTTTCAGGGTTATCACCAGATAAAGTTGTTTTTGGGCAGAACATACTGTCCCCTTTTGAATTGTGTAAGTCAGGGATGACCAAGACGTCTGCTCATGTGAAGTGCTTATGCACATACGCGAATTTCTCTTGCATGAGTATACACTTCCCCCTCTACCACATTAAGCTGTCTGAGCAGGAAGAGGGGGAAGGGAGGGAAACTGGGAAGTGCCACATGTGGCAGGTGATTGTGTTTCATATTGCATTTCTCAATAACATATCACAAGCAAAACAAATGTTTATTATTCTATAATCATTTTTACCACGGAAAAGACATGATAAAATTTACTGTTATTACCTGAGGTCTAACGTCGAGCAATTGTGTTTATGCTGGATAGTAGTTACTAATATTACTGAAATAATTCTTGATTTCTATTTAATTGTGCGATCATTTGAAGTGAGCCCTTGATAGAGTGTGCTGAAAAAATAAAATTTGTGGCAGTGGCGGCAAATTAACGTTTCCCTTATTACAACACTATATGAAACCTGTAGTATCACGTAAAGTAACCTCAGAAGCGAAATGATTGACATTACAAAATCTGCACTGTAAATTCATCAGGCCAAAATTATAACTATTAAAATTATTTGGAATTACATTCAGAACACAGTTAAATGAATCTCTCAAAACAACAATAGAATTATCACTATCAATGTCCACATTATTCCTATTACTTTGTCTAGACAGAAATTGCGTTTTTCTAGCTCTTTGTCTTTCAGCCCCACCAATTAGCGTTCATCTTCGAGGCATAGCTTAAACAAATACAATTTCAGTATAATAAAAGAAAACTCATCTACTCAAAATGAACACACTGAAAACCAGAAACTTACTTTAGATTTTGTGATAGCGATGGCAAATGAACATAAAGTTAGTTCCATAAAATCTTAGACAAGAGTATGCGAAAAAACGACGCCAATAAACGACGTTATGTACAGTCTGCATTGCCCCCAAAGGTCTCTTCACTACAATGCTTTGTTTTCCATTGCTGACAGTATCAACGATTTAGCAATTGTGTCATTGTAGCTGCCCAGTATGTGTGTGTTACTTCAAATGAACCATCTGTGACATATCAACATGAACGTCCATACCAAGAAATTTCATTCCATCTTAGCACCTGATCAATATGTGGTGGTAGCAGTATGAAAGACAGAGCAAGAGTTTTTTCATATGTGAGTGTGTGTGTTGTCCGTAAAATAAATAATTAAATGGCTAAAATTGCATATTTATGCATGTGGAAAATAATTTAAAGTGATAATACAATTGCGTTATTAGAAAATGTTATGTGCTTGTACGAATCTTTTGGCTATCAGACTACTTCTCTTACATTTCAATTGTAGATGCAGGCAGCGGACTCCAAGTACACCAGGGGGTGTCATAATTAAGAAAATCCTCCGTACTTGGTTTCAATTCACTTCAATAAACAATAATTAATACTGGTATCATTATTTTTCCCTTATTTCGAAACATGTATGATACAAACACTCATAGTCCGCCACTTGAATAAAAAATAATACTAGCATCAATTTTTTTTTATATCGAAACATCTTTGATACAATCACTCGTAGCCCGTCATCCTCCACACGGCACTTCGTAACAGAACTTCTACATGCAAGAGAGTGTGAATAACAAAATCATGTACAAAAAATGAATGATGGTTTTTCATTTGTCTGCGCCTTACCGTGCATTCATAATTAACGTCGTTGCCAACCTTGTGGTCGATCGGTGTTTCATTTTTGTTTTTAATAAATTTTAACTTTACGATATCCTGTGGGTCTTTCATCATGTAGGCCTACCTACACAGTATTTGTGTACTTTCTTTTGCCTCTCTTAACGGCTATGTACACATATGGTTTTTTTGTGCACATCTATGCCAAAGTATCTTTCGAACTATGCAAGTTTCATTGGCCTCCCTGTGTAAGTGATATTAAGAATAGGTGCTTCAATTTTCGACATTCACGTTTTAATATTATGATTAGCGAAAACTGTCGGCATGTGGATAGACGCAGAACTTCGTAGATTTTCGTAACTCGGGTTTCCACAAAATCGTAACTTGTTAAGGTTCATAATCGAAAAAAACTCTTTCATGCACGTATGTTGATCGAAACAGTGATATCGCATTTGCAACCTTATTATGGAGATGTGGAACTCTTCCCGAGGAAAACAACTTAATTATTTTTTTAAAGATGAATTATATTGTAGATCGACCAATTCCATCTGTATATGCAAGGAGCGCTAATATCTGAATTGTTTTTGTTATGTTTCCTCACGCTTTGAATTATTTTTCATATCAAAGAAATAATTTAAATGCCAAGGAGGAGCAGAGAGACTTTTTCAGACAATTTATAGTGTGCTGTGTATTTGTGTTCTTAACTGGAAAGAGAATTGCTGCAGACAGTATATGCTCAGATTAATCTCGGTATGGAAACGAACCTGCAGATTTATAATACATTTCAGAGATTACCTTTTAGGACAACTTAAGAACAAATTATTTTCAATTTCTGCCGTCTGCTGACAGATAGGACAAACAATGATAATATCTGTTATTTTGCTTGCTAAATACGTGTGTTCGCTAATAGCATGCATTGCTGAAAAGACGCACATGGGAAAGGGAAACAATGTCACCTCTGAATTTACCGTTTCAGAGATTTGGGGGTCATTACGCCCATGCAACTTTAAGTTTCCTTGCACAGTAATACGTGGACCATCAAAAGATCGTGTTCGACGGTGTTCGTGGGTGCATTACATGTTGAGGGTATGTCCAGAATCATTACTCACACTGAATCTGTTCTCGTTTGAGGACGCGACCCCACTCGTCGTCAGTCCAATCCCACGCTCTTGGCACCATCGTTAGTGATGCAGTCCTCTTAAATATGGCTCCAAATGCAGCCACTGTATGAGGTGGATCCTTTCTTGCCTCCTGCAAAATGTAGCAGTTTGTGCCACGGTAGTTGACAGTGACACGGTGGCTGCATGGTGAAATTAATGTGTTATGCTGTGAAACTTCGTGGCACATTAAAACTGTGCCGGACCGAGACTCGAACTCGGGCCCTTGGCTTTCGCGAGCAATTCCTCTACCTACTGAGCTACCCAGGCACGATTCACGACCCGTTCTCATAGCATTAATTCCGCCAGTACCTCGTCTCCAACCTCTCAAACTTCATAGAAGCTTTCCTGTGAACCTTGCAGAACTAGTACTCCTGGGAGAAAGGAAATTGCGGAGAGATGAGATGGTTTCAGAATGACATTTTCTCTCTGCAGCGGAGTGCGTACTGATATGAAACTTCTTGGCAGATTAAAACTGTGTGCCAAACCGAGACTCGAACTCGGGACCTTTGCATTTCGCGGGCAAGTGCTCTACCGACCTTTTTAATTTCATTTTGTTCCATATTGTTCGTTGAATTTGTTCGGGGCGGACATCCGATGACAACCGCTCAGGTTCTTCGTATATCCGTTCACTCAGTTTTTTTTTTTTTGTTTATTACAAAGGACAGCTAACACTCTGACCGAACACGTTGAGTTACCCGTGCCGGCATCCGACTGAGCAACCAAAGCACGACTCACGACCCGTCCTCACAGCTCAAATTCTGCCAGTACCTCGTCTCCAACTTCCCAAACTTCACAGAAGCTCTCTTCCGAACCCTGCAGAACTAGCACTCCTGGAGGAAAGGATATTGCGGAAACATGGCGTAGCCACAGCCAGGGGGGTGTTTCCAGAAGGAAATTTTCTCTCTGCAGCGGAGTGTCCGCTGATACTAAACTTCCTGGCACATTGAAACTTCGAGTCTCAGTCCGGCACACAGTTTTAATCTGCCAGGAAGTTTCAAATCTTCGCACATTACGCTGCAGAGAGAAAATTCCGTTCTGGATGTTAGGATATGTTATCTACTTCGTCCTTAAGTTCTGCACAGTAGACAAAGTAGTGAAGCCGCTATTCAATCTATGTCACACGAAAATATGTCATCCAACACTTTGTGAAACTACCAACACGCGCCACTGAGGGGAAATAGTGTGTATGCGACTACACAATTCTTGAAAAATAGCGAAGATATATACAACGACTGATAAGATCACATTAACTATAGATACTGTCAATATTAAAGATGATGAAGGGAGGTGATTTTGAATTCTAAATGAACTTTATGTAGAAGGAGATATACCTACATGTTACTCCATATTTGGGGACCGGGGGGGGGGGGGGGGGGGAGGCATTGGACACGAAGCAAGATTATGAACACATCAGCCATCTCCAAAAGGTAAGAATCAAAATAATTCTGCACATGTACTGACAGCATATTATGAACAGAAATCAGAGAACCAGAAATGAAACCATAAAAAAGATACATATAACAACAAGACATTGAAAAAGTAGGATGTGTTATTAGAATATCAGGTACAAAGACAGCTTAAAAAACTAGCAGTTTGGTAGAGCAAACTTCTGACGTCTCGTGTCTACCCATTAAGCTATCATAACTGTTAAGAGATATATTAGGCAATGACTAGTAGAACTTTAGACATACTACACGAAGAACACATCAGATCATGAAAGTACAAAACATTCCATTTGACACCAGTGAAACTTTTAAAGCAAATCCATGACTAACCCAAAAAAATCACATATGGAAATAATCAGAGCGGATAATAACATACACATCACTTCTTTGGAAATCTACAATACGTAAACTGATTAAGTCAAAACCAAACACATTTCACGTTAGGTAAGTCACATGTGTATAGAGACAAACGTCTCCTTCACAACAAACTCACAGTGTATTCCGACTGCTGTGAGCTAAATAGACTTAAATGTAACCCACTAAAGGTGTAATCTTCTTCTAGAAAGCAGCAAATCTCTAGTAACTAAAATTACTTACTGCTGCTTTTAGTTATCTACCTTCTACAGTGGTTACAAAAGTAAAATGTTAGCACCTGTTCACACAATAGATTTCCACAGTTCTACTGGTGAATGTCACAGGATTACATCGATAACTTGTCATGGCCCACAATGTACTCATAAATCAATTACCTGCTCGACGTTCAGTATTTAGCATTTCTCTATAGAGATTTGGAGAGCAGTGAGGTAGATAGCAGATTACGGCAATTTTTTAGACTTGTGCCTCGCTTATGTGTGCATTTATTGTAGCCTGGTGCATGCATTTTGATAAAAATTACAAATGCTAAACCTACGAATTTAATCGAACTACGCTGCACTCTTACGCCTGAAAGTTATACTCCGTATCAAATTCTTGCCACATAACTACATTTGCCTATCTATTGATACAAATAAGCCGGCCGTTGTGGTCGATCGCCAGCACGGTAGCTCAGCGTGTTCGGTCAGAGGGTTTAGCTACCCTCTGTAATAAAAACAAACTGAGTGAACGGATCAACGAACACCCTGAACGGGTGTCATCGGTAGTTAGGTTTAAGTAGCTTTAAGTCCTAGGGGACTGATGACCTCAGATGTTAAGTCCCATAGTGGTCAGAGCCATTTGAACCATTTTGATATAAATAAATTCTTTAAAAAAGGAGTGATCTTATCGCAGAACTGTTGCTACTTCAAGTTGTGGGGTTACCTCAGTTTTTTTAATCAGCCATGTATTGGCTTTTACAGCTCCTTGTTTACCTTAGCATCTCCACTGACTCTCTCATTGTCCCACAGCATGTTATTTTACAATTTAACTATGGTCCTACTCCTAGTCAACTGGTAACTGTGTCATACGAAAAAATAAATTAAATATTGTATAACAGGGTCGCTACTAGACTTTTAACATCTAGAAGACAAAGAGTAAGTATTGGTGCTCTTCATTCTGCTCCGGAGCTGCACGATGGTACCTGCGTAGCATGAAGCACAATAAGCTCAATAAACATTCATCGGCAACATAACTGAAATGATTACATTACCACAATTCGACAAAAAAAAAATCTTAGAAACAAATAAACAATAAAACAGGTAAATAAATAGCGATAGACTGTCTACACAGCTAATCCTAAGTACTCATCCGTGTGTGGTACAGCAGTTCCATGGAATTTTTACTCAATCAGTCTCATGGAAAACCGAGAGCACGTCCTTCCTCTATCATATCGAAGCCAAGACTAAGGCCCCCCATATTGGTTTTAGTAATGTGGAGTCCGAATCACAATTAACTGCAGGATTTTGAATTGAACTAATCGGCTTTTACAAGGTTCGTCACCGCAAGTACGGCCACTCTCTTTTTTTTAAATACTGAGTTATTATTTAATATTAATAAACTATACATCTCCCTTTAATAAAGTATTTTCATTTCAGAAATTTCTTATTACTTCAGGCTGCGCACTGTGCTAATAATTGGTAATTTAGGAGCTCCTATTCTGTGCAATGGCCTCTTCCCATGGTTTGTCTGTTCATTAAAAAACTTACTCTTCTCAAAAGATTGGAAAAGAGGGGGGGAGGGGGCAGGGGATAAGAGTAACTTCTGGTAGGCTCCTTCAAGGATACAAGCGTCAGACGCTAACCTTTGAGCATTGAAAGAACAGCTCAAGATTGCAGCTTTATTGCAAAATTTTGCCATCTCGTTCCATTACAATATATATATATATATATATATATATATATATATATATATATATATATATATATATATATATATATATATTCGGTGGCTGGAAATTTAAAAATTTGTACTGTGTTTTACTCTTTGTAATACTAAAGCTACCATATACAAATGGGTACTATTCTTTGTTCTATTTCACCTCTATTTTCTGTACTGGCTTTCCATACGCGCTACTTGGCAAGTCTGTGCTGTCATATGTTGCTCGTTTGTGTAATTTTTTGTAAATTATCGTATTCATATTTTGTTTACTGTTCTGCATGTAGAATCACTTGTTATGAAAGTATAGAAATGCATACTTCTGCTTGCTTTTTTATAGCCAAGGAAATACGTACGGTGTCTACTGTTTGTTACATTTACCTTACCAGATATTCCAGCAACGGATTTCCAACGATACCTCTTACAAGCACAAGGAAGGAGCATATGAAAGTGGACAACTGTCCACTCAATGTACAAGAAGGATGAATCAGAAGTTCTATGCTACACCTGACAGGCAGACCCAGAATGATTTCTTTCTTAATTACACAATCACGGAGACAATAAGGCGGAGAAGATCATAGGAAGGACTCAAGAGTAGGAAGGTAACTACTAAATATTTCATTCCAGAACTACATAATGGGCGACCTCAGAGACTCGGGGTCGGTGAAAAAGTACTCGTTGAAGTACTGAGGTATGGCAAGATCCTGTTAAGAATCTGTGAACACAGTTTCTGGAGACTGAAATAACTCCCAAGGACGAGAGACGTGGTCACTCGAGATCTCGCACTTATGCTGATTACAAGGAGGGCTATGAAACAGTTTACTGAATCACTAAAATCAAATGTGAAATACCACTGTTAGGGAACAAATATTCACAAGCAATATTTAAATAGTGACCTTTCAGTTTCGAAATTATACAAAATGTAAAACGAAAATCTGACAAACTTCTGCAAATGAACCATGAATGCTTTCGAAATGTATTTGATAATGATTGTAATATTGGTTTTGGATCTGCTTTGCTTATGGTTCAAAAAGCATCTAAAGCAGACATGAGATCCCAAGGAGAAAAACAAGTTGAAGGCCAAACTTGTCATACACAAGCTGAAAGCAGACGTCTTATACAATCAACTTTGTCGTGAAACAGAAGGGGAGAGAATAATGAGCTTTGATTGCCAAAATAATCTGATCCACCCTAAGCTTCCTATTATTTAAGACAACTTTATTTTTACAATTTCATTGTTAGTGAGGGACACTCACATGGTTCCCAGAACAAGGACAACGCATTTTGCTGTACATGGTTAGAATTTCATCGACTGTGCCATAAAAAATCTAGAAAATATCCATAGCCGACGGTTGTGGAGGACAAAATAAAAATTTAAGGTATTATTGGCGTACTATGTACTTGTTTTGCTTAAAATTTCCCACAAAACGTGAAACACGTCAAATTTATTTTTCCAGCTGTCAACTATTCATAAATTCCTCTCTGTCGTACATTTGGCCGCATTGAAAAGAAAGTACGTTCAAAATGCACATCCTTAACCCCAGTCATTATTACGACATTACCGGAAACTTTGTGACTATCTACAAACTTGGATCAGATGTACATGTTGCTGACCGGAAGACATCTCTTAAAGATGCCAGGAATCCATCCTCTGCATGGCACATTTAGTTTAACCTTTCAAAAAGTATATTAATTAAAAAGAAAGGTCAGAGCACTATAATTCTGGAATAAGATTTGGTAAAAGTTTCTGCAAGAAGGGTAAATCCTGTATGGAAGTAAAACCAGCAGAGGTACGAAAAAGTGTTATGGTAAAACCAGAAAAAATCCAAGATGTAACAGTCATTTTACACAACCACCATGGGCCAGGTTGGATGGACATTAATGAACTTTTATTCTATAAGAATGTCGTCAAACAGCAATCTGGAGCTGTCAGAGAGCCATATAATGAGGATGAAGAGCAGATCAGTATTTGATGTAAAGAAGTAGTGATCTCATAATGTTGTGCTATTTTAATATAAAATGATGATGGTAATTCAAAGAAATGTGTGTGAATTCTTAAGGGACCAAACTGCTGAGGTCATCGGTCCCTAGACTTACACGCTACTTAAATTAACTTAAACGAAATTATGCTAAGAACAACACACACACCCATGCCCGAGGGAGGACTCGAACCTCCAGCGGGAGGGGCCGCGCAATCCGTGACATGGCGCCTGAGACCTCACGACCACTACGCGCCGTTGATGGCAATTGTTCAGAAAATTAATCAGTAGGTATGTACTATGTTATTCCTTCTAGAGATCGCTAATCATTTTGTAACAGGAATAAATATTATGAAATGTGTATGCTATTTTTCATTTGAACCCATCATTTTAAAATCAAAACAGCTCCAGAAACATTTATGTCAACATTAAAGTTCCAAAAGTCGTTATGTTCAAAGTAAAATATTTATTTTTAATACAAATATTGTGGTGTGATTTATGGGAAGTATAAATACAAATCCTGACTATAAAAGAAAATTCTAATAAATAAAGAATAACAATAAAAAACAAAAAAACTGAGTGACAGTTTTTCGTCGTTTCTGAAAATTGTTGTTACATGAAGATAACGGACTTGGAAACGGTCGACTAAAATTTGTTCTTACTACTAAGTTTCATTTACTGTGATATTGTTCCTTTGTGAGTAAATCGGCTTTGTGGATCATGGTTGCAGAGACTTTCGCTCACTTAAATAACAATTTCATGAAAAACATTTTACAAAATTTGTTTGCTTTGTTTTTGTACAATTTGGTGTGCATTATTTCGGAGGGGAAAATTTATACGATTTTTGTGTCTCGTTGTGCGATTTCATACTGACGAAGTTCAGAGCTTAAATCATTCCGGGTTGATTGCATTCAATAATTAACTTTGTCAGTGGGAATTAGAGTGTAGCTGCACTACCATGATTGGACTTTTGGACAAACAACATTTACTTTTGAGGCAGTTTAGTGTTACCTTAGCACGATCTTCCTTTTGTTACTCGAACTGCATTTTAATGCAATTTTCAATAGAAAATTCAAAATTAATTTATATCGTACTTTATACATTGTCTGAGAGGTGTTCCGCTACAGTAATTACCAGAACAGCAAGAAACAGAACACCTGTTTACCTTTCTAAATATTGACACTCATCTACAAACGACAGTATACACCTCAGAGGCTACTTCGCGGAACAAGTGAACAGAATGATTTAGCAAACGGTTTAAAGCTTTAACAAACACTCCTATTTAATTGTCGTCTATCCGCGTGTTGCTGATACTCGTCTTTATCGTCAGCCTCTGTTAGCTACAAGTGATGTAACCTCAAACTAACGCTGTGTTATCAACCGGGAATTACTACTTTTACGAAAATCTAAGCTGTAAGTACTGATAAGCGGCTATAACTACTACTTCGACATACAGCTGTGGAGATTTGTTCGTCAAGTCATCTTTTTATAAGTAGAATTTCTGCGAGTCACTCTCACAACAGCGACAGCATGAAATGACATGACATTTCTTGAAAATTAAAAAGGCCTGGCGGAATGTAAACAACTGGATGAAAATGGCGAACTTGATCAGCAAAATCCGGACAGATGGGAACGCTGTCAGTAAAGTAGTGGACCCGTGACAAGCTAGACTGGCATAAGTGGTTTCTAATATGTCATAGGCAAACGCAATCAGCTCATTAATATTCATACTGTATATCAAGTAAGTACATTGTTTGAGGCACTTAGAACAGCAGATAGTGTAGATGCAATTACAGACTTTTCGCAGATGATGAACGAATCTATAAGCAGATTCCATTCTGTCAAAATTGTATTCACGTTTTCACTTAACACTTCCGGGCTGAGAGAGGCCATTGAGATTGCCAAGCACTCCAATAATTTTAATAGAAAAGATGAAGGCATTAAGCTGGGTAAGATATGGATGTCAACATTGCAGCAACAGCGTGACAATCGATTAATTTCAGTTGAGAAAGTTGGCAATATCAGAGATCATAGCACAGCCGACGTCGCGTGATTGACAGCGGCGCCTTCTGGATGGCTTGTATATACGGCGCTCACTCGCGCTCTCGTTGCAGTTCACCCATTGTCCTCGGAGGATGCCTTCCACAGCCGAAGGCGAAACGTCAGGGGAGAGTTTGATGTATGGACCACGGCATCTCAACCCGGAAGTGTTAAATGATGACAACACCTGCCGTGAAAGCCTTCATTCTATGATCAAACGCCTCTACGGGAAGGGTTGTCAGGATGTGTCAGCATCGGTTCGGCGGTCCGACAGCATGCGCAAGAAGAAGTCACAACAAGTGTGTTCACACACCTTCCTGTTACGCTGCAGCGACACTTCAACCGTTCCGAATTTCTGCAAGTGAAGAGGACGTTCCGCTCGGCACAAGCTCATCGAATTTACAGCCGTATGGAATCAGCAATGTTACGAGAGAGAGTTCACAAGACGCGGCGAGCACTGGCGGAAACCAAAAATAAGCTATTTCAACGTCATATGCTCATTAGTAATTCCATGCAGTATGACGATTAGAATAAGATTGGCAATCTTACATTTAGAACTATGGAAATAAGTGCAGAAATATCAGTGATTAGACAAAAGAGGAAATTCGATAGCTTAAAGAAGATCACGTCAGGAGGCACAAGAGAGAATAACGCTCGGACAGTTATTAACCTGTCAGACAAAGTCTTGACTGTATATGAAGTGAAGCACTCCGTCTTCAGGCCACAAGTGGCCCATCGGGACCATACGACCGCCGTGTCATCCTCAGTTGAGGATGCGGATAGGAGGGGCGTGTGGTCAGCACACCGCTCTCCCGGTCGTTATGATGGTTTTCTTTGACCGGAACCGCTACTATTCGGTCGAGTAGCTCCTCAATTGGCATCACGAGGCTGAGTGCACCCCGAAAAATGGCAACAGCGCATGGCGGCTGGATGGTCACCCATCCAAGTGCCGGCCACACCCGACAGCGCTTAACTTCGGTGATCTGACGGGAACCGGTGTATCCACTGCGGCAAGGCCGTTGCCAGATGAAGTGAAGAAGGGTGGAAATTTTGCATTGACGCCCGGAATGGTTCCCACGGAAGATATCGTGGCTAATGTTGAGGCAGGTCTCCGTCAGCTGTCACAGCAGTCCGCTGATGTTATAAGAATGGAAACAGCTAGAATTTTGCGCACATGTAAGCCATCTAATAGTAATCTATCACAGGCACAGAGGAAGGCACTGAGGGACATTAACGCAGATGAAAACATCATAGTGCTTTCTGCAGATAAGGGCAACGCTACTGTCGTAATGAAGAGTAAAGATTATCATGAAAAAATCATGGACATTTTGGATCCCAACCATTACAAACAACTTCAGAAGGATCCGACATCGAAGTGTTAAGTGATGACAACACTTGCCGTGAAAGCCTTCATTCTATGTAGTCACGTTTGGTGGAGTTGTGAGAAAAAAATTAACCTATAGGACAAACAATCCTGTCGGAGGAACATCCGTAAGTGAGCATTATACCAGAGGTTGAAAATACCGCTACAGTTGTAAGGTTCTTTTAATTAGAACACGACCACTTTCGGGCTATTATACTTCCATCTTCAGGTGTCTAACTTGGTGCTGTGATCCCGAGCGCCGCCGTGGACGAGTACAAGGCGAAACCGGTCGTGTTCTACATAAAAGAACCTTGCAATTGCAGCGGTATTTTCAACCTCTGGTAACCTACAGGAAACATTGTCATCTATCTTTTAACATAGAGAATACTATTCTATAAAACATATACATTTATTGACACAATAATGCGTCATAGCTGGGGTCAGTCATGTCATGGAAACACCTGGGAGTAAAAATGGGGGGAGCCAAGAAATAGAAAGATCACGTAGGCTTCGTTGCAGGTAATTTTCAAGAAATTACTGGATTCTGAAAACTGTAGCTTGTCTACGAAAGATAAAAAATGTAGTGACGAAAATCGTTCAGAATGACAAGGGAAGTAGAGCAAATGCCGCTCGCGTCATTTCATATAAAGTAGGTTACTTGTAGGAATCAGTCAGATTTGAATCAAATTTCGCTCAAATGTTCCCTGCAGAATAAAGTTCCTCTTTTCTTCTTTATTTTTATGTCGTTACGAAGAGGTAGTGTTTTTTTGACTAGAAGATAAGTGGTTTGTGTTGGAGACATTCTGGACAAGCATTAAAAATTGAACTTCAAAATATTACTGTCAAACACTCTCAGACTGTGGTTACATTTAATATTTGAAAGGTTTTTGCTGTTTTTAGGTACTGCAACTCAGTGTATTTTCTAATATTTTTACTTTTTACTTGTGTCATATCATAACCAAGAAATTATTAAGATACTGGAAATAATTAAAAAATGGCAATAAACTACCACTCCTTTAGATACTGGACCCATCCACAAATATTCGTTACCAGGTCATCTCCTTGGGAATGCTACAAGTTTCGATTTGAAACCACCTTAAATTTGGCCTAAATTGTCGTAGAACTCACACGACATTTTGTAGCCCTCTATTGAAGGCCTTGTGAAATCTTGAATGTCTTTCATTTTGATCTCAAATTTATTACAATTTATTTTTACCTTATAAGGAACATCTGTCGAATAATTTTATTCAAATTACACATGATCGGATCTGTGACGTTGGTCCATTGCATTGGAGGGGGGGGGGGGGGCAATTCGAAGCGAGACTCATCACTGAAGACAATTCTACTCCAGTCAAAGAGATCCCAGGCCAGTGACATGTCTGGAGACGCCCCTGACTGCGTTGGGATACCGACGTGACTGTCGTTCGCAGTACGGCCCGGCAGCCAGAAGAGATAGTCTGGGGTGCCATTTCTTTTCATGGCAGGGCCACTTTGGTTTTCATCCGCGGCACCCTTACAGCACAGCTGTACGCTGATGATATTCTACGCTCAATTTTGTCGCACTCCACGGCAAGCCGTCCTGGACTTACATTCCAGCAAGATAATACCCACCGGCACACGGCAGGAGTTTCTACTACTTGTCTTAGGTGTGCACACATTGCCTACCGCTGTAGTTACTGATTACAGCATCGAATTTAAGATCTAACGCGCAAAATTGGATAGATTTTGGCGCGATATCCCTCAGGAGGACATCCAACAACTCTATCAAGTAATGCCAAGCAGAACAACTGCTTGGATAAGGGGCAGATGTGGGCAAACGTGTTAGTAACTTGCTCAATTTGTGAACCACTTTTTCTTGAATATATCATGCAATTTTTCTGGAACTGTTTGGTTGTATATACATGTACATCACATCTATCAATTTCCGCCCCGTTAGGATAATTCGTTCACGGTGGTCGCTTTCTCTCTCTTTTTCTCTTTTTTTATCTAAGAGTGTAGTTCCGTACCAGTGAGCAGTTTATGTCTCTGTATTCCTTCTCTGCTATCTTTTATTTTCATATAAGAAAGAATCATTATTCTTCAGTAGTGACTAGAGGACACAGGCAACCTGTTGTATAACCTATGTTGAAATTAAACATGTACCACGAACGCCCCTACGGATCTAGTAAAACAGATGCGTTTGAAACACGAGCAGCCGTTGGATGGAGTGCCACTGATAACACCTCACAGTATGATTGGAATCCTGACACCGAGCTTTCCTTTGTTACTCGCTCGCAGTACTAAGCGATCGCGAGCAGATCAGTTGTTGAAATGTTGTGCGCATTACTGGAATGTTCGTCTTGGCTTGACAATTTAAAGCACATATCCTAGCAATCACGCCAAGAAAACCTCAGATATAGTGGAATAACGGTTTTGGGCTGTAAAGTGGTGAACGGTATGAAACCGAATAGCTCTGTGAATACGGTGCTTACTGTAACGAGGGTCGACACTAAAAATAACACAAAATGTTACTAATACTGAGATGACGGACCAACTGAGGAGGTCACATAGGACTTCATCAGTTAATGAAGAGAAATATTAAATGTGAAACTGATACATGACTGTTTAGAAATGAATTATGTCGCTTAAAGAAATCAAGGAAAACTGCGAGAGGTATATTGAAAAAATACATGACGATACTCTGAAAAAAATGCGGAAAATTTCATGTTGGATTTGTGTCAGAATAACTGATATTTTCTTAATACATTGTCTGACGTATCATTGCATCCAAGATCACTAATTCGACAAGGCAGTACTAAAATACAGGATCATTCATGGGGATTTCGTTTTTCACAGTTTCCTTACAATACTACATGCAGATCCTACGATTTTATTTCTTTTAGTGAATGACTGGTTCTTTTCCCATACTTTTTCCAAAGCTAGTCTCCGTCTCCGGTGTTGCTGCAGTCAACAAACATTAATCCGTTAAATGAATGGAATCTTATGTGTTCACCAACACTGTGTACGCCATTGTCGACACATAGCCAGGTTCAACTCTGCCTATCAAAGAAATGACCACCGGTCTGACTGCTTCAGCGTGTTAATCTTACAGACCATATCATATCCGGGCCTGAGAGCTGCCCACATGGCGAGCGCGGTCACCGCGGTCGAGTGGATCGCCAATGGCTGCTAAGTATAACGTTTGGGCAGTGTACACACGAACTTCCTGAAAGTAGCTTTACTCACAACAGCAGTTTTCTCTTGAAACCCTAGTTCGGGTCAATACTTCGGTAATCATGGAAACAAAGTTATGTTCAATACACTCAGATGCCTCGTCAGGTCAATTTGAAAGGCAAGATCTAATATTCATTGAGTGTTTTCAAGCTGCTTTACTCGCTTTCCTTTGATATCCACGAACTGCACTATGTCCTTGCACGAGAGAAAAAAAGTCGAAAATTCCTCTACTCAACCAGAGTAAATGAGGCGCTACGCTATCTTCACAGTTGACTTCTGCCAGGAAGAGTTTGAACTGCCGTCTCCCCAACTGTACAAGCTGACAAGCTGAGTATTTTAATTGTCTTTACAATGACGTCCACGACACCATTTACTTTGGTACATTTTGCCAACAGATTAACGCGATATAGAACGTACTGTATTGCTGATAATTGATGCTGGATACCAACTTCCTTCGTTTTTCCCTTATCAGAGCAACGAAATAGGTCAAGGTCATGCATGTCGATTACGTTTTGTAAGTTATAAAATATGCCATTGGCCATATACGTGTCACGCATTGGCGCAAAATCAAGAACTTGCTCAATGACGTTGAATTTAGCATCAACCATCTCAGAAACATGGCAAGTTGAGCAGCATCAGCTATATCAGTACTTTGGTCCAAAGCGAGAGAGAAAAATCAAATCTTTATTCTTGACATCCAACAGCACTGTTACGACGATGTCCCTTTCTTCAGTATGTGTGGAATTGTTTCAAAAAGAGAAATTTTAGCTAGACGGAAAATTCTCCAACGTTTGAAGAACGCATTGCTTTCGCTGTTTTACACGCTATATGATAACTCAGTTTCATAACATCAATATGCATTGCATGATCCTGCACATATGTTTCAAGGATGGGTAAAATTAAGGGAAAATCACTTAATATATTATCAAAAACAATTATAATTTTAAAAAATGACAGATGAAGTTCAGATGTTTTGGAATACCGTTTACTTTTGTAGTTGTATCTCAAAATTTAACTCATTCTTAGATCTCGAACACACATCAACTTTTTGGCAATATGTATTTGTATTTATCTTAATAGAACTTAAAAAAGAAGTTACCGACAAGAATTTTTTTTTAAAATTCGCACTTAGAACTTAATATGGAATGTCAGGAAACATGGAATAAGATGCTAAAAAAAAAAGCAGATAATGATGTACATTTGGGGAAAAACATATTTAATGTACACAAAATACAATTCTGAGATATCTCTTATATTCTTAAAATACTATATTCTTATTAAGTGTTACTTGCCACTAACACAAAAAATTATTTTATTCGACAACAAATCTATTAAGTTAACTAACTTCAAAACAATGTTCTGAAACGATTATTAATTGTGTTATAGAGCTGATTCGTTTTACATTCAGGCATTTATAGAAGACACAAACCTAATCTTTGCTTTCAGCATGAGCACAATCAAGGTGGTCCCACATTATACCATGTATTCCATATTACCCGACACGCCTTCTTGCACTTCACAACATAAAAAAGGAATCAACTGTATCCATAGCCAAAAGCTGAGCAATTATTAACGATCCACTAGTCTTTTATTCAATAAATGGCGTAGTTTTAATCGTTAGCATATATTTTAAGGAATTATTGCATATTTTTGAAAACTTAGTTGCAAAAAATTTGCCAAACTACGAAAATCATTTTTCTGCACAGCGACCCATGGGATGTTTGGAAATGAACTGAAATCCCTACAGAGCATTTATAAGTAGTTCATGCATCTCCCGCTTGTGAACGCCACTCAACAGATGAGAAATTTCCGTATTCCATATTGCCTGACTATTCCATAATTCCCCAGATTTATCTATTGCTACCTACAGTAACATTTACATCTCTCTCTCTATTCTGTCTTATCTCCAGAAGTTTGGCTTACTTTCTTTAGTGCTTTGGCTGACGCCAAGTTTCTCAGGAAGCAGCTGGAGAAACGTCGCTTTACGTTATACGTCTTTGCCGCAGATAATTATACACCACAAAACAACTCAGGGCCGCATTGTGTTTCGATAAGCAAGTAATCTTCTCACTCTGGTGGAAATGTAAGGATCACCGCAACTCCCCCCTAGTCGCTTCCTTCTCTCTGGTTCTGGATTTTTAGCACAAAGGTGACCTTAACATAAACGATCTAATGACACAAGATCAACAAGCCGCACTACTGCGCAGATGTCGGTTTGAAAGAGGCGGGAATAGAAGTGGTTATGGGGTAGGAAGACGGGAATTGTGCCTGGCAGAGTAGGTGTGGTGGGGAGGGGGTGTTGAGGGGGGGGGGAGAGGGAGAGCCAGCAGGCAGGCAGTGTGCGCCACAGTAAGCAGCTGCCCAACCATGGACTAAAATAACATGTAGAGAAATGAAAACCATAATTTTATAGATATACCATTGAGGTCAGTTTGGTTTTACAAAAGTTAGCTTAAGGTGGTTAGCTGCTTATTTTATTTACAATTTCCTACTTGTCATAATATATCACCACCAAACTAATTTAAATTTTCTGTGTAGTATCGTTTATGCTTATCGGAAATAATTTAAAATTGTACAGAATTTTTCGTTTCCTAATTTGTATTTTCTTACTGTATTCAGAATGTATATTGTTACACTATAATAGATAAAGATCTTTTCAGACAAATATAGTTTTATTGTTATATTTTTTCATATAAATATACTTATTAATTATTTTATCATATAAATATGACACATTTATCATGTCACGCTACTATATGAGGAGAAGACATCCTCGTCTAACAGTTTATTGTTACATCTCAACCCAGTTGTTTCATCTTCCTGTACGGATTATAGCGAAACCTCAACAATACTTAAGCTGTTACATGTGTACATTTTTACATGTTTCACTGTTAATATAAATAGTAGTTATTTTGTAGATTTATCATCCAGATTATGTAAGTAAACGAGTAAGTGCTGTGGTACTAATAAAGGAATGAACTAGCATTGTACATATTTGTGGCAAGTAAGACCCTACTCTTAAGGATATTTACTTGTACTCAGTACATGAAAATCAATTTGAAATATTACAAATACAATGTATAGCTATAAAAATTCTATTTTTTATGTAAGGTAGTCGCTATTTACCACTGATTTTTCACCATTGTAACTATCTTTGTTACAGATCACAGGAAGTGGGCATATAGTGTTAAGTAAATCAACTTTTAACTGTTGGTAATGCTACTTTGGAAGTATTAGCACGTTGTCACCAATACAAATGTAGTAACTTAAGCGCTGATCAGTTATCCAATTACTCAGTGCAATACCCACAAGATTTACCAACTAGCTTTCAGAACAAAGAGATGATACACATAAAATACAGAGTATTCCATTTTTAGCAAATAGTGTCTGTGTACCGAGTGCAATCATTTAGAGCTTGAAGCCATGTAGTATACCACAGATATGTGATGATTTAAAACCTATTGTTGTTATAATATTTGCGCTGTACTGACTAACTTTTTTCGTGAGTCAGATTAAGACTCATTTTGTGTGAATATAGAATAAATGTAACTAAGGGCAACTAGGATATAAGGATTTGGAATGTACAGCCATAGACACACTTGAAACTGTTATCATAATGCTTCACATATCCATGTAATAAATGAATTTTTGTGCTTACAGACAAAGTTAAAATCTTATCATAGTAGTGAAAGATGGTATTTATTAGGCAAAAATGCCACTGGGTGATAATCTGGTGGGTGTTGCAAATTTTTGTACTGCAGAGCTTTGATTTTTCTGATTGTCAAAGGACTTTTATGAGCAGGTACACAAAGACAGTCCTGATGAAAGATGATTTTTTTTTTTGAAATTCTGGTCTATATGACCACATTTTTGTCATGAAAGCGGTCTGGACGATTTACATAATAATTGACAGTTATTGTTTTACTCAGTGCAAGGCAGTTAACAAGAAGAATCCCTTTCGCATCCCAGAAAACACATACCATAATCTTTGCTGAAAATTATCTTTCTCTAAAGTATTGCACCCTTCCCACTGCTCTAGAAGCTGTTTCATAAACTGGTGTATCTACGTCGTATTCGTAGAAACAAATCTGCAAGAAATATCAGTCGGATTCTGTTTAAAATGGTCCAAACATTACTAAGAAATTAGTTTTCAACCGATACAGCAGAGGTCTTGAGCAAAGTATCCTCATACTTAAGTTTCCATGTATTTTTTTTTCAAACAAATTTCTACAATAGTTATTTTTATAACACTAATTGCCAATTTTACTGTATAATTTGTATTGATGCCTGTTTCAATCTTCATACCTGTGGTTGTAATTTTTGTACATCTATAACCTGAAAGAAGTACTGCCATATTTGAATTCAGCTGCCAATTTCTCAATTGCTCAAAAACTGATAAATTGCCTAAAACAAAGAATTTGTTGACATTACGGTGCTGTAGCTTATCCAGTTTAATGAAACAAACCACAAATGATTACTTTAAAAAGCTGTAAACAAAACTATGTGGCTTGGTGGCTCTGTGGTCACATACTACAACACGAATGTGAAGTTCTCAAGTTCAGTGCCTGACCAGTCCTATGATTTTTATATATCATATTCCACTCCTTCTGACTCTAGCAAAGTTTGTTCCATTCAAAACGCACATTCAAGTGTAAGTCTCCCTATTGGCTGCATATGTCAGTTCAAAGGCCAGGTGAGTAGGAAAGCTGTTTCATGAACTGGTAGATGAGTAGGAAATGGCATACCATTTCTAATGGACCATGCGTGGGGAAGCACTGTGATGTTCAACTCTACCCTTGCGTTCATGATAATTTTACTATTTTTTTATAAATAAAATTATTCCAAAGAGCAAGTTGAAACTTGTCCTATGGTATTGCCTGTCTTGCTCTGGCGCAACAGGAATATTTTTTTCTTTTATTATTGCTACCATTATGTGTCACGCTAAGAACATTGCTTCCTGTCTTCTTTTACCCTCTTATTTTCCGTAATCGCTGTTTGAAAAAAAAGACTAGTCTCTGATTTCAAATTAAACTTCTCGAAAACTAAGATCGACAGACGAGTCCCATAAAAGATATGTGTATTGCGAAATCTCTAAGAATTTTCTACAGAAGTTCCGAAATAGTTCGAAAAGCTGCTAACAGATGGTGCTGTTCGCTGCCCAGCTCGTATGGTATCAGCATGCTTATCTAAATTCGTCCTTTGAAAGCAGTTTTTGCAGCCACATTGGAATCTTTTAGAAATGTGCACCATTCGCAGTACAAGATGGTGCAAACGAACAATGAAATTTGCCACCGCATCCTACAGTGTCTCAACGGAAATGGACTCAGATACCATACAGATCGCCGATTCATGTTCGTCCAGCGTGGTGGGATGGTCCCAGTAGACACTGACTTACAATGTGCCCCACAAAAAGTTCTCACAAGGAGTCAGATCGGGCGAATACGTCGGCTAATCCATCCTTGGCTCAGTAAATTTTCAATAATCCGATGTAATGATTCTATTCCTGAAATATTCATCAAGAAGCGAAACTCCTGTTCACCATAATGTGGACTGGTCCCTACTTAAATGAACCACTCGGTGCCTCGTCGATACTGTAACACCAGCTGAGTGGTAACAAATTATTCCAAAATTGCAAAACAAGTTCATTAGTGATAGTTTCTCGCATGAAAAAAGTGCCGATAATGCCTCCGAAGCATACCACAGCCCAAACAGCAATTTTGGGAGATTACAGTGGTTTCGCTTCACACAAATGGGGATGTTTGGAACCCCAAAATCGCCAGTTTCCTTTTTTCACGACTCCATTTAGGTGGAAGTGTGCTTCGTCTGTGAAACAGATGCAGCCAACTTCAAATCCTTAATTATCAATCATTGTGAGAACCTGGTTCGCAATGTAGGCCCTCTATCGCACAGCTCACACAGGTAGGGTTTGGTGGCTTCGGATTTTTAATGGAGATATTTGTAAGCTCCATCTCAGTATTTTCTGCGTGATGGAACGCTTCAAACTAGTCGCTGTTGAAATTCTTCAGACTGATTTCCTTGGATTTTTCTCAATGATTCTGGAAACAGAGGCGACATTTTCAGTAGCATTTACAGCTTGCCTGGGACAATGTTCCCCGCTGGATCATCAGTCACACTGCCTGTGCGTTGGAATTTGGCGCAGATCTTGCGAACGGTTTTCACATATGGTCCTTTTGGAACGTTAAATGGTGTTTGAAAACTGCTCCTCGTAACTGTAAGATCGCGTTCTAAGCTGTGCCATTAGAGTACCAGAAAACACGTTGTTCAATGGAATGCACGATTTCACTTCTTCGTTCGGTACACTAACCTGCTTTCATGTTTCTGCAGTGGAACTAATCGCTTTGAGCTGTGGCGCACTATTTATAGGCACTACGTATTGGGATTACATCTGTTATACTTCTGTATAACTCCTGTATAAAATTCTTACAACTTTTACAATAAATGTACCGTTTGTCACACTCGTCTATCGATCTTCATTTTCGAGATATTTAATTTTGAAATCAGAGATTTTTTCACTGCAGGCCCTGTGGTATCCATTTACTGTATAAAACTTCAGCACACGATTGTATAGCAAAGTGACGGCTTCTTTTTCTTGATCATTAGAATTTTGACTGGCTTGCGACGAATTCCTTTCCTGTGTCTGGCTCTTCATACCAGAATAGCATTTGCGCCCTATGTCCTCAATTATTTGTTACATATCCCTATCTCTGCCTTCTCCTATAGTTTTTACCCTCTATAGCTTCCTCAGTTACCATAGAAATGTTTTCTTAATTTCGTAACTTATATCCTATAAACCTGTTGATCCTTCTTGTCAGTTTTCCCATTATGTTCCTCTAATCACCAGTTTGGCGGAGAACTTCCTCAATTCGTATCACTACTCCTAATTTTCGACATCATTTTATAATACCACATCTCAGACACTTCGATTCTCATACAAGACTTCCACAGCCAATGATGAATCCTTGGAAATTTTTGTTTTATAGGTATTAGTTTGTGGTAAAGAGCAGAGAAATATGGATCAGACCACTGCCTAACACCCATAATACACCGCCAGAAAAATTAGTACTCCCTTATAGAGGTTGGAGTACATGAAATGATTAAATTTATGGATCAGTAGTAAAAGAAACTCTCATGTACCAGGTATCGACCGATGCTGAAATACCCATATTCGTATGTAGTGCAGCTTACATGGGCAGCAATGCAGTTGATAACTCTGGTATCCAGTCGATCGTCCAGTTGGTGAATACTGTCCTCTGTCCTGGAATACGTTATGCCACGCCTGCTCGACCTGTTCACGTGGTTCTGTAAGTTGTTGGTTGATGAGTCCCATCATATCCCATACTTGGTAGCCAAGAGACAAGTCAGGAGGTCTTTCTAACCAGAGAAGCTGCTGCACATCTTGCAGAGCATGTTGAGTTTCATGGAAGATATGTGGGTGAGCATTATATCTGTTTCGAGAATGGCATAAGAACTAGCAAAGACAAGTGATGATTTCTTTTTCTTGGTCATTAGTGGTTTGACTGGCCTGCCACGAATTCCTTTCCTGTGCCAAACTCTTCATCTCAGAACAGCGTTTGCGCCCTATGTTCTAAATTATTTGTTAAATATTCCTGAGCACTGATTAGTGTCCCCTCCAAAAACACCGAAGGTGAACGAGAGTTGTAGCTCATCACAATGCAGACCATAAGGGCTGGGGTGAGCGCAGTGGCTTTGGACCACTGAACTCTACATCTACATCTATACTCCGCGAGCCACCTTACGGTGTGTGGCGGAGGGTACTTATTGTACCACTATCTGATCCCCCCTTCCCTGTTCCATTCACGAATTGTGCGTGGGAAGAACGACTGCTTGTAAGTCTCCGTATTTGCTCTAATTTCTCGGATCTTTTCGTTGTGATCATTACGCGAGATATATGTGGGCGGTAGTAATATGTTGCCCATCTCTTCCCGGAATGTGCTCTCTCGTAATTTCGATAATAAACCTCTCCGTATTGCGTAACGCCTTTCTTGAAGTGTCCGCCATTGGAGCTTGTTCAGCATCTCCGTAACGCTCTCGCGCTGACTAAATGTCCCCATGACGAATCGCGCTGCTTTTCGCTGGATCATGTCTATCTCTTCTATTAATCCAACCTGGTAAGGGTCCCATACTGATGAGCAATACTCAAGAATCGGACGAACAAGCGTTTTGTAAGCTACTTCTTTCGTCGATGAGTCACATTTTCTTAGAATTCTTCCTATGAATCTCAACCTGGCGCCTGCTTTTCCCACTATTTGTTTTATGTGATCATTCCACTTCAGATCGCTCCGGATAGTAACTCCTAAGTATTTTACGGTCGTTACCGCTTCCAATGATTTACCACCTATGGCATAATCGTACTGGAATGGATTTCTGCCCCTATGTATGCGCATTATATTACATTTATCTACGTTTAGGGAAAGCTGCCAGCTGTCGCACCATTCATTAATCCTCTGCAGGTCTTCCTGGAGTACGTACGAGTCTTCTGATGTTGCTACTTTCTTGTAGACAACCGTGTCATCTGCAAATAGCCTCACGGAGCTACCGATGTTGTCAACTAAGTCATTTATGTATATTGTAAACAATAAAGGTCCTATCACGCTTCCTTGCGGTACTCCCGAAATTACCTCTACATCTGCAGATTTTGAACCGTTAAGAATGACATGTTGTGTTCTTTCTTCTAGGAAATCCTGAATCCAATCACAAACCTGGTCCGATATTCCGTAAGCTCGTATTTTTTTCACTAAACGTAAGTGCGGAACCGTATCAAATGCCTTCCTGAAGTCCAGGAATACGGCATCAATCTGCTCGCCAGTGTCTACGGCACTGTGAATTTCTTGGACAAATAGGGCGAGCTGAGTTTCACATGATCTCTGTTTGCGGAATCCATGTTGGTTATGATGAAGGAGATTTGTATTATCTAAGAACGTCATAATACGAGAACATAAAACATGTTCCATTATTCTACAACAGATTGACGTAAGCGAAATAGGCCTATAATTATTCGCATCTGATTTATGCCCCTTCTTGAAAATGGGAACGACCTGCGCTTTCTTCCAGTCGCTAGGTACTTTACGTTCTTTCAGAGATCTACGATAAATTGCTGATAGAAAGGGGGCAAGTTCTTTAGCATAATCACTGTAGAATCTTACGGGTATCTCGTCTGGTCCGGATGCTTTTCCGCTACTAAGTGATAGCAGTTGTTTTTCAATTCCGATATCGTTTATTTCAATATTTTCCATTTTGGCGTCCGTGCGACGGCTGAAGTCAGTGACCGTGTTACGATTTTCCGCAGTGAAACAGTTTCGGAACACTGAATTCAGTATTTCTGCCTTTCTTCGGTCGTCCTCTGTTTCGGTGCCATCGTGGTCAACGAGTGACTGAATAGGGGATTTAGATCCGCTTACCGATTTTACATATGACCAAAACTTTTTAGGGTTCTTGTTTAGATTGTTTGCCAATGTTTTATGTTCGAATTCGTTGAATGCTTCTCTCATTGCTCTCTTTACGCTCTTTTTCGCTTCGTTCAGCTTTTCCTTATCAGCTATGATTCGACTACTCTTAAACCTATGATGAAGCTTTCTTTGTTTCCGTAGTACCTTTCGTACATGATTGTTATACCACGGTGGATCTTTCCCCTCGCTTTGGACCTTAGTCGGTACGAACTTATCTAAGGCGTACTGGACGATGTTTCTGAATTTTTTCCATTTTTGTTCCACATCCTCTTCCTCAGAAATGAACGTTTGATGGTGGTCACTCAGATATTCTGCGATTTGTGCCCTATCACTCTTGTTAAGCAAATATATTTTCCTTCCTTTCTTGGCATTTCTTATTACACTTGTAGTCATTGATGCAACCACTGACTTATGATCACTGATACCCTCTTCTACATTCACGGAGTCGAAAAGTTCCGGTCTATTTGTTGCTATGAGGTCTAAAACGTTAGCTTCACGAGTTGGTTCTCTAACTATCTGCTCGAAGTAATTCTCGGACAAGGCAGTCAGGACAATGTCACAAGAGTCTCTGTCCCTGGCTCCAGTTCTGATTGTGTGACTATCCCATTCTATACCTCAATGACACAGTGCTCACTAGGTCTATGATGTACGTGCAAAAGACTTGGGTGCAGGCAGAATCTGTTTCCATTACTGAAGACCACAGCATGCCATTACATCTTCCAAATGATACTCTGACTGCACCAGTCGAGCTCTGCATATTGTTGCTGTGGCATGCATGGAAGAAGGGCTAGAGGTGTGCATGCCCATAGTCCCACTGCTAATAACAGGTTCACAGCAGTTCATGTTGACACATCTGGGCTCGTGAGCGCTATTATTTGTGCTGTGGTAGCTGTACAATCTGCCACTGCTGCCCTTGCAATATGACGATCCTGGCGTGTGTCTGTGCAGCACGTCCAACTTGTCTGGCAATTCTCCAAAAGGACATCCCCACCACCTGATAGACCCCAATTTGGCCCCTTTCAAATTCGCTATAGGAACATGAATGTGTCTTTGTGGCATAGTTGCCTGCTTGCTTCACACGTTTGCACCATGCTGAGCCTTCTGAGTCAGAGCATTCCATATTAAATGGCAGACACAGATTGCATTCTGGTAGCTATGTCAGTATGCTGTATTTTGACGGACGACGTTGAAACCATTACCAGGACATCTACTTCTGTCCAGGTAGCATATGCCATCACCGGATTACAACTGACGTCGTTTTTCCAGGTGAACTAACTAATTTTCTTCTAGCGGTGTACGTAAATCACCAAGTACTTAATCTCTTCCTTTCAAGTTTTCCTACAGTCATGACAGAGAAATTTTACTCTGTAAAGAAGAAAGAGTCATCGATGACACGCCGTGGCGGCTTGCGGTCCTTGTGGGGGGTGGCGGGAACCTGGCGACCAGCAGAGGGCGTCCGCTTCCTCTGTGCTGCGGGCTGGCGCCTGGCACCCCGCTCTGCCGGTCTCCGTGGCCTGGTCGGCGCCGGCGGCTGTGCTGGCGGTGTGCGCAGCGCGGCCCTGAGCCTCCCCTGGAGGCGCTGCAGCCTCGCCAGCCCACTGGTGGCGCTCTGCGCGGCCCGCCGCCGCAGCTGCTCCTCGCGCACCAGCTGCGCCTCGGCGCGCTGCACGAGCGTGCGTGGCAGCTGCTCCAGACCCAGCAGCAGCTCCGAGTACCTGTCAGCCCAGGACCAGCTAAGCTCCTTATCCTCACACCTCCCGTGACAATACGTAACTTCTGTGCAGGAAACAACAACACAAACTAAAGAGAATTTTAAAATTTAAAAGTAGTTTCCTACCACCATCTAAAATTTCAGACCTCCAGGGATCAGTGAAGGACGATTTGTTGTTGTGGAAGCCTGGAACCTACAAAATGTGGTGCCAATGTGATATAATCTGCAAGCCACCTCACAGTGTGTTGTGGAAAGTACCTCCGGTACTGCTAACTGAACCCTTTCCCTGCTTCACTTGCGAATGGCGCTTGGGAAAAATGATTGTCAGTAAGCTCCAATTACTTGATTTTTCTCATTATGGTCATTTTGTGAGGTGCATGTGGGGGGAAGTAATAGCATCAGCAACTGGAGTTTATTGAGCATCTTTGTAATGCTCAAGTGTCAACTAAACAATTCCGTGACGAAGTGTGCCACACTTTCTTGGGTCTTCTCTGTCTCTTCTATAAGTCCTACCTGGTAACAGTCCCTCACTGTTGAACAGTACTCAAGAATCATTGCAACAAGCAGCTTGTAAGACACTTCCACAGCTAATCAACTGCTTTCCACAAAGTGGGGCCAGAGCTGTTCCTCAGCTAAGTAACGTAGCTTGACATGGTACCACAGTACTTTAGCTCTTTATGTTTGACTGTGCCTTATTCTGGCATGTATTAGTTTATTTTATGCTTCTGAAGAAGGCTAGATTACTCTAGCTGAAACCTGGGTAAAGACCAGTAACATTTCCGAACTTAGGCGGATTATTGGCCTATTAATTTACCACAGTTGCTGATAGGGCTGCAACATGTTAAAAATTCTCCAGTTTCGATTTGAAAGTGCATGGATTACTGCTAAGATTTTTTAATTCAAGTGGTAGCTTATTGAAAATGGATGCAGCGGCATACTGCACACCTTTCTGCACAAGATTTAGGGAAGTCTGATCCAAATGCAAGTTTGATTTCTGATGGGTATAAACTGAATGAAAGCTGCTTATTCTTGGGAATGAGCTAATATTGTTACAAGAAATGACACTAAGGAAATATACATATTGTGAGTAAAACTGAGTAAAAGCTGCTTATTCTTGGGAATAGGCTAATATTGTTAACAAGAAATGACAGTAAGGAATATATATATTGAGGGGCGAATGTCAAAATATCCAGACTCGTGAACAGGGGTCGACAAGAAGTTCGTGAACTTACATCACTTATTGCCCGAACCGCCTGTTTCTGAGCCAAAAATATCCTTTTAGAGTGGGAAGAGTTACCACAAAATATAATACCATACTACATAAGTGAATGAAAATAAGCAAAGTAGACTAAATTTTGTGTCAATCACTCACTGCAGATACCGTTCGAATAGTAAGAATGGCAGCATTAAGTCTTTGAACAACATCCTGAACGTGGGCTTTCCACGACAGTTTACTATCTATCTGAATACGTAGAAATTTCAACTGTTCAGTTTCACTAATCATATACGCATTCTGTGAAATTAAAACGTCAGATTTTGTTGAATTGTGTGTCAGAAATTGTAAAAACTCAGTCTTACTGTGATTCAGTGTTAGTTTATTTTATACAAGCCATGAACTTAGGTCATGTATTGCACTATTTGAAACTGAGCCAGTGTTGCACGCAACATCCTTTACAACCAAACTGGTGTAATCAGCAAACAGAAATATTTTCGAGTTACTGATAATACTAGAGGGCATATCATTCATATAAACAAGGAGCAGGAGTGGCCCAACACTGATCCCTTGGGCATCCTACCCCCCCCCCCCTCCCTTGACCATACCCCACTCAGACATCACATCACAGCCATTCTCAACATTGTGGATAATGACCTTATGCTATTTGTTGCTAAAGTAAGAGATGAACCAGTTGTGAGCTACACCCCATATTCCACAATGGTGTAACTTCTGCAGCAATAGTTGGTGATCAACACAATCAAACACCTTAGTTAAATAAAAAAAAAGTCTAGCGTTCGAAACCTTTTGCTTAACCCATCCATTACCTCACAGAGAAAAGAGAATATAGCATTTTCAGCTGTTAAGCGACTACTAAAGCAGAACTATACATTTGACAGCAAATCGTGTGATATAAAATGATCAACTATCCTTACACACACAGCCTTTTCAATAACTTTAGCAAACACTGATGGCATAGAGATAGGTCTAAAGTTGTCTACATGGAACATGTGCAGCACAGTACTTGAATATTCTGCTAGGCACATCATCATATCCATGAGAGTCCTTAGTCTTCAGTGATTTAATTATTGACTCAATCTCTCCCTTACCTGTATCACAGAGGAGTATTTCATACATCAATGTCGGAAAGACATTCGCCAAGAGAGTTATATGATTCCCTTAGAAGCTAAATTTTTATTTAATTCACCAGCAACGCTCAGAAAATGATTGTTAAATACTGTACATATATCTGATTTATTAGTAACAGAAATGTTTTTACTGCAAACTGTGTTGCTGACCAGACATTTCTTTCACAACAGACCATATGGTTTTAATTTTATCCTGTGAATTAGCTATTCTATTAGCATACCACATACTCTTTGCCTTCATAGTAACATTTTTAAGCACCTTACAACACTGTTTGTAATGGGCTACTGCAGCTGGATTGTGACTACTTCTAACATTTTTATATAATTCCCACTTTGTTCTACATGATATCCTTATCCCACTACTCAGTCTCCTGGGCTGCCTATTACTGCTAGTACCCCGTTTAGAACGTTCTAATGGAAAGCAACTCTCAAAGAGCATAAGAAATGTGTTAAGAAAAGCATTACATTTATCGTCTATGTTATCGGCGCTATAAAAATCCTTGTTCCTTGACAAGGTTTAAAAATTTCTCTGTTGCTGTTTCATTAACTTTCCTATGTAGTTTGTAATGTGGCATTTGTTTGAGTACAAAAGCCTTTTAGTGTTAAAATTTGTGCATCATGGTCTGAAAGGCCATTCACACTTTAACTAACAGAATACCCATCTAGTAATGAAGAATGAATAAAAATATTGTCTATGGCTGTGCTACAGTACCCCTGCACCCTACTTGGAAAAAACACAGTCTGTGTCAGATCATATGAATTTAGGAGATCAAACAACATCCTTTTTCTTGCACCATCATACTGAAAATTTATATTGAAGTCACTAAGATATAACTAATTTCTGGTACTTCCTACAAAGTGAATCAAGAGCCCTCTCTAGCTTGAGCAGAAATGCTCTGAAGTCAGAGTTAGGGGAGCTATAAACAACAACAATTAGAAGGTTAGTTCCACTAAATATCTGTGCAGTGCAGTACTGTGATAGGTCTATGGACTCAAATGGTATATTATTTTTTCTATGTACAGAGTCACTCCCCCACCCCACAATGAATTCCATGAAAAACAGCCAGCTAATCTGTATCCTGGTTTATCAGACATTCAATAGAGTATGATAAAACAATTATTTTGGTCATGGTAACATCGTTTTGGGACTTCATTATTAAAGAACCCATGGAAATATGCATGGGGAGAATATGATTAACAGTGATAGTGACTACCAGTTGGATATCAGCTGGATAATGTGCGGAACTCTATCGTTTCCACAGTTTGCTCCAAACAAAAAAGACAGAATATGCCAACGTCCATAACATGAGACAACCCTGAGAACAGCTGAGTTTCGCAGTTCCACTGCTGATGGCCCTTCTTGCATGGTTGTGTAGTCATTCTGCCAGCACTATTGTAACACATGCATGGAATACACACAGCACACTAATAAATTGTGAGGCAGAAACATCTCTTAAGTCTTTGATGGATCATATGAAGATGACTAGCAATTACTCAGTAGAAATATCACAGACAAGAAACTGCAGCACTTCTTTGAACACAATATAGGCTATGTAACGTAAGCCGCCAGGGCAAAATATTAGACAACACTTTAAAAGAGCACACTTGTCACTTTCGAGTGCTGTGGATGATGTAGAATTTATGCCAAACTGTAATGTGGCATTCCATCAGGGATATGAGTCATGCCAGTGATGTGGTATTTATCATGGAATCAGTGCAGTATGATGTGATAAATATGGTGGTGTGACAGAGTAGCAGAGAGACTCTACTGTATTTGGACATGCCTGTAACTGCATAATGAATGAAGTTGTACGATTAGCCCATGCAGTAATGCAGATTATCCAATGTGTCTACAAGTAATGGTGCATCACTCACAGAAATTTGTTTCAGCAGTCTTTTTAAAATGGTTCTAACTGATAGGGACAGAGACGAGTGTGATTATTCAGCATACTCATTCGAGTTACCATTGAAATTAACCAGGACTTTTTTTAAAACATTCTCAGTGACCAAGTGACGCCTTTTATTTCCACATCCTCATAATGAGTGTGCTATGGACACTCCCATCTTCCGAGGTGATAGCCAATGTATTCACAAGACTGCAAACATACTTTCCTGGTTTACTGAACACTAAGACATACTAAATTGCTTGACTTTAATCACACAAAAGGTGGATAGGATTATTTGGAACAGAGTGTATAATGCAGTAAGCAGTATCCTCTCTATATGGAAACTGGATGACATCTAATCGTGAGTGAGTGGCTCCATCTGGATATGACATACCTGAAGACAATTTTAGACTCTTCTTCACAAAGTGAATGCGTTATAAAAAGCTTGGTGCGATGTTACACAGTACTAGCATGATGTCTTTGGGCTTAACTATTTTTTTATCTTATGTGCTTGTCATTCCCCATACTACTGAGTTGAGTGCTTGAAGGAATAATTATCCGATTCGTATTTTTATTGGTGCATGGGTTTTGTTCCTTTCTAAGTATGACTCGATAGGCAGCCTACCATAGGGATATGCTCTTGGATCTTAGGTATGCAAGAGTATATGCCCAGTATCTGGTTAAATTGGGGTTTCTCCATCCATGAACTGGTGGGTTTTCCCTAATCTCTATTAAGTGAGCTGTAGGGGAAATTCAAAATGAATTGGTCAGCATAGAAACCACACAATTTTTCACAATATGTTTCAGGTATTTGTTGACTGTCAGTGGTTAACATCAAGAAATCATTGTAGTCCAGTATGTTATCTTGAAGTTATAGTGTCAAAAAAGCTCCAGTTATTTCAGAATCAATGTAACTGAACAAGTCATATGATCTCTATTCCCATTGGTAGAATTTATTACAAGGCTGAGTTAGTTTTGTGTAATAAAAGAGAATAAAAGAAAACAGCCAGCAAATATTGTAGTAGCTGTGAAAATATATAATAGAATCTTTACCTTCTACACTAGAATATCCTTACATTTTTCTGGGTGTTGTGTGGGGCAACACCACCACCACATATATATTCGATTTTCTATGAATATAGGTATTTCAACCTGTTAGTGCATTTTTTCCATTAGAGACTATCTCTTTCTACTCACCTATTTACATTTCAGCACTATAAAGAAAAATTAAAGAAATATGATTGTAAATGTTCCAGAAGGCTATCATTCTTTGAACAATCGTATGCTGAGTTTCAAGTGACAAAACTCGTAGCCCCACACGTTTTAGTTTTTCATAATTGCTGGAAAGACTATTACAAGAAAATCTGGTTTGATTGCACCATGAAATAGATGTGCCCAGCAGATGTATTTATTTCAAATAATAAAAAATACAGCAATCTGCTGAAAATTTACAATTGATTGCTGTACTGTTTACCACTTGTATTTCAAGAAAAGGTGTCTAATCTCGGAATTACCAGGCAAAAGCATTACTGCTCAGTATAAAGTTGAAAATCACCTAGTAAATACATGAAATGTTAGTGTGATCCACAACAGAAGGGGCTTGTGACTATCAACAGGTTTATTAATGGCTTAATATGCCACATACTCAAGTTCAAAAAACCAAGCTAACTTCAAAACATCGAGTGTGCCAGCTCTCTACATTATCCTTCTTAACGTGTTTCACTGAAAAACAAAGCTGAATGATAAGAAGTAAGGGGCTAAATATAAACCTATGGGATTCACTAGTTATGTAACTATCTCTTGCAATCGACCAGTACTAAAATCACAGTGTAGGTACCGATTTTTTAAATTTAACTGTCTTACATACAATTTTTGTATTATTCCTATATCTGTAATAAATTTCTGGTGTGTTGCTTTGTATAACGTATTACTTATGTCAAATTTTTTCAGAAAAGTGTTGAAAATATCATGTGTTTTGTAGTTTTTCAGTGTTTGTTCTTGATCTGGAAAATAAAGACTGAAATGCGTATTCTCTTCATGTATAAATGTTATTCATTTTGTGCAGAAACACTAAAATTCTTTAATATCTGTTTTTGGAAGCTATAATTATAAACCAGATTCAGAAGTTCTTATATTCAAGATGTGCACATAAAAAAGCTGCAGTTCAAACTCAATTTGTAAAAGAGTTTAGGTTTTTCCCTGTCCAGTTAAATTTAGGGAAACAGACATATGTCATCGCAGCCACTGATTCAGATGTAACCTGTGTTGTGATTGGAGACTACAAGGCTGATTGTAAGACTAGCATAAGATTTATTTAAAATTCTGAATGACAAGCAAAATACAGTGCATACCACAGTATTAATATATTTTTATAAATGGTTTCCGATGTACAAGGCCATCATCTGACAAAGAGTCTGATAATGGCCTTGTAAGCCAAAAACAAGTTAACAAAACAAAAGTTTGGAACACACACAATATTATGTTTTCATTTATAATTATGAAGTTATCGTACCAAGAAGGATGAAAGAATCATTTACCATGAGATTAAAAAACTGATTGCTGTAGTTGTGAGGATCAGAAGAGTAGTATACTGCATCTTTCCACTGTTGGCATATTAGTACCTGCCTGAGGAAATATGTAGGATACATCGTGATACAATCCACTTTTCTCTGTAACATAGAAGATACTTGGACCATTGACCTAAGCAGAATATCACTAGCTGTTCAAGCATTAATCACAGAAAAATAAACTGGATTCTGCCACAATGGTCACTACAGTGACCATGTCCAATCATTAACTCATTCTTTGTGAACTTGAACTGAAAAGTGTTGCACCTGAAAGTTTAGGTCCCTCCCCTAGCCGGTTGAATCCACATACCCACGATCAGCCAGTAATGGTGTCTCTGAGATTGATACAGGAAGATTTTTCTCCACCGTGTACAAACTCTAGGGACTGATCGATGAGAGGATAGGGAACAAAAAAGGTCTCATGGACTTATATCCGTAAATGCGTGGTTTCCACGCTAGATACCATTTATTCAATCACACATTGTCACAGAGACTGCAGTCTAATACGCCCTGTGCCTTGCAGCCATAGTTACAGTATGTTCTCAAAATGGTTTCCTTGTGCATATAAGAACCTTCACATCGCAGCGCATCAGCAATCGTTGGTTAATATATCAAAAAACTAAAAACCCGCCTCGATTGCGAAAAAAGCACCTAGTGTTAAGTGTTAACCCAGGTTTCGGCGTAGATAACTACACCTTCTTCAGAACGACAATAAAACCCACAAGTGCCTAAGAAGACTTTTTTCAATGATTAAAAGAACACCATAGCTATCATATGTACAAAGTCAAAACCACTGCTTAACTTAATGGTGTACACTCCACCTCACACCAGCCTATGTTCGATGGGCCATGACCCGCCATAAACTGCAGCTACAAACGGTCGCTCACTTACTTCCATGTGCCTCAACACATGCACTTACACACGATAGCATGTTCTGTTTCACAAGTTCACATCGGGCAGGCTGCATCCAAACAATATCAAAGGCAGCATGAACATGCTGCTCTAGTATCTCCACATTTGGAGTGGGCTCTACATACACGATACTTTTGAGATGGCCCCATAACCAGAAAGCGCATGGTCTGAGATCCAGTGAACTAGTAAGTCATGCAATTGGGACCCCTCCTCCAATCCATCGACCATTGAAGACAAGACTGAGATGCATCCAGTGAAGTGGGCTGGAACACCAAGATGCAGCAGCCACATAACCCTTCGAACTATCAATGGCACTTCTTCCAGAAGGGGAGGCAAAGTCACCTGCAAGAAACGCCCTGATAGTCGCCTGTTAGGCGACGTGGAAGGAAGGCTGGCTTCAAAATACAGCCGCCAATTATCCTGGCCCATACATTCCAATTGTACCAATGCTGATGATTCGCTGTCATCACACTATGAGGGCTCTGCATACTATTCCTCAGATGACTGTTATGAAAGGTGAAGATACCACTCTGTGTTAAGTGGCCTCATCTGTGTATAGGATGGATGACACAAATCCCAGGATATTGGTTGCCTGGTGAAGAAACCAGTGAAAAAAACTGCTCCTGATGTGGAAAGCCTGTCGCTATTAAGCCCTGCACACGCTGTAAGTGATAATGGTAGTAATAGTTATCATGGAGAATGTTCCACACTGTTCTCTGGCTTACCCTGTACCTGCAGGAAAAACTGCACGATACTGACAAGGCGGTTGCCTTCCACAGTGTTACTCACATTTTCCTCCAAGTCTGGTGTCACAAGATTTTGGGTACGTCTTTCATGATTTCCTGCTTCCAGAAAAGACCCTGTCTCAGACAAAGGGCGTGTGACTGTTGCAAACATTGAATGCTGTGGTTGTTGTTGGTAGGGATAGGTCTCCTGATGCAACCTTGCTGCCCACCACATGTAGCTATTTGCCTTTCTGTAAGTAAACGCCACATTGGTAAGCTCTCGATTCGAACATGATATGGAACCACTGTGTATAACGCCGTATCACATCCACTACAGAGTGAGTTAGGAAGGGAAGTGAATCAGACAACATTACCAATTACTATGGCAGGACAGGGAGCCAGGTCATGACATATGAGGAAGAGCACCACCCTCTAGGCGGAAACCATACATAATGTAGCTGTGGCTGCATGGTACAGTGCGTATTAGACTACAGTCTCTGTAACAAAGTATGATTGAATAAATGGTCTCTAGCATGGAAACCATGCATTTCCGGACGTAAGTTGGTTACAACGTTTTTGTTCCATATACTCTTATCGATCAGTCTCTAGAGTTTGTATATGGTGGAAAAATCACCCTGTATATCCCGATGAACATTTGTCTAGCAGAGACATAGCACCTGCATGTATTAGATGAGTATTCTGGAAGATAGTAGCAAAAACCAAACACACTGGAGGCAGAAATTATTACAGCGTTCAAACTGAGCAACATATATGTAACCTGAGGGCCACAAGTAATAATCAGAGATAGAGTATTGCAATGCTGCTACACCAAAAAGTACCTGGGAGTCCTTTAGATAGGTCAGTTGCCTGCCAGCATCATATTTGGAAAACAGTTACAAATGTGAAGAACCAGATTAATTAACTGGAACTGAGAACAACAGCATTGGTCCCTGATTTGTTCATCAGCTGAGTACTATTTAGTCGAATGACTCAACAACTCCAACACACACTTCACCCACTTAATGGATGCACATTGTATGTGGTACACTTCTGTCTATCTATCCTGTGGTTCCCATTGCTAAGTAACATCCCTCCATCTCACACGCTCTTTCTCGGTCCCGGATAATAATGCAGAAGAATCAGGCTCTCATCATAGATGACATAGTCCAGCAAAGCTGTATAAACTGAATGATATCTAGTCAACCAGTATGGAGTACCGTCATGAGCTATTAACCAGCGCTCTCTTTCTTATGGCTGCCTGAATAGAGAAGCGATCATCCTTAACCCACGAAGCCTTCTTACGAGTCGAAAACTCGACTTTCACACACTCTCGTTTTTGAACCTTTCTCACTACATGTGGCGCAACTGCGTCAGATGTGGGACAGGAAAAATCATTCCCACTCTCTGCAGATGGAGATGGTGATACTTCCAGTGCAGTGATTATAGTGAGATGGCGCAGATAGTGAATGTTAGACATTTTACAGAGATAATATTATGTATGACATTGCTGTGATGCCATAGTGCCACATGTTTTGGGGTAAAGTGACATACGTGATCAGCCATATCCAGATGATCACCTGTAGTTATTGATGAACTTGTACAAAAAGTGGAGCAAACACACATTTACGGTTCCTTAACTCGGACTAAAAGTTAGTTTCCAGCATTATTTGCATAAAACTTTACACTTGGGGTGGAATTTATACTGACTCTTCAGTCATTCATTGAATATACCTTAAGAAAGGTTTTGGCGAATGAAACACATCTACTATCGTTTCATAATATTATCATCAATCCAATTTAACAGTGGTCACCGAGGAAAAGTTGCTACCAAAAAAGGTAAAGGAGTCAGAGAAACAATTATTATCTTACGTTTAGAAATCGAAGGAAAAACAAAGAGAAAAAAAGGATACTGACACATCATTTATGGACCTGGTGAAAGCCTTTGACAATGTGAGAGGGAAGAAGACGTTGGACATAACAAAAAATCATAAGAGAGCAATAAAAATGGAGGATCAAGAAAAATAATTTTTTGAGAAGAAAGGAGTAAAGTAGCACAGCAAATAATCGATGTTTAAATAAATGCTGAAAAATAAAAATGGTGAAAGAAAATTTAACAGAAATAAAAATTCAGTGGCAACGGGTGTTTGTCCATTCAGTCACATCCAGCTGTTCCAGCGTGAGGTATTTGTTATTTCCCGTTATTTCACAGTAAAAGTTTTAAATGTATGCTGCAATTGAAAGTACTTCGATCTGTGGAGTACTGTCAGTAATAAGGTTTTTCTTGGCAAAAAAGAGTGACTGAAATTTATCGGTAACTGTGTGAAGTGTGCAGAAACAATGTAATCACTGAAGGTGGAATGCGCCAGTGACGCATTAGGTTTGAAAGTAGCCGAACTAATGCTCACGATGAAGAGTGAGGTGGATGACAATCATTGCAACTGATGAAATGGTCAGAAAGATAGATGAGAAGATTCAAGAAAACTGCTGATTCACAATGACAGGGTTCTCGTTTGGTTTCCTACTAATTTCACGAGGATTTGTTGCATCAAATCGTTGCACAGAAGTTAGGTTATCACAAATTTTGTGCAAGATGGATACCAAAAATCTTTACAGAAAACCACAAGGTCTGCTTCATTGAAATTTATGAATTTTTATAAACAAGGTAGTGATTCATTGCTTGATTGAATCGTAACTGGAGATGAAACTTGGGTCAAACATTTGAATTGCGAGGGCAAATTGCAGTCTTCGGAGCGAGGGCACACAAATTCCCAAAAAACCAAGAAAATGCTTGTGAACGTTGTGTGCGAGAATGATTATGGTGACTGTTATTTGGGACAGGAGAGTTGTGCTTCTTGTCAATTTATTTGAGAGTGGTGCAACAATGTGAAGTATTGTCAAACTTTGGAAAACTTAAGAACAGCAATTCAGAAGTAGCACAGAGAAAAATTGAACTCGAAGATTGTATTCTTGCCGGCCGAAGTGGCCGTGCAGTTAAAGGCGCTGCAGTCTGGAACCGCGAGACCGCTACGGTCGCAGGTTCGAATCCTGCCTCGGGCATGGATGTTTGTGGTGTCCTTAGGTTAGTTAGGTTTAACTAGTTCTAAGTTCTAGGGGACTAATGACCTCAGAAGTTGAGTCCCATAGTGCTCAGAGGCATTTGAACCATTTTTGATTGTATTCTTGCTCGACAATGTTCGACCACATATGGCATATCACACTCGAGAAGTACTCGGTGCTTTCAAGTGCTTACGGTTCGGATTATGACGTCCCATGGCCCAGTTTAGGCAAACTATAAATTTTTAAATATTTTTCCACGATACTGAGCAGTTATATTTGTCATATGTAAAAGAAACTCTACTGAAAGTCAAGGAATAATTCGATTACAAAGAAAAACTATTATCTGAAACATAAGTAATATTATTATCTTTGTTCTTTTTGGTATCGGCGTGCAACAGAAAGTGCCAGACACTGTCTTGCTTGTTCTTGTTTGGATAGGACACCATTGCGCGCCATCTATATAATAAGGTGTGTACATAGTTTATTGTTTGAGCAGTGAGCTCTAATAGATGTCTGAAGTATTGCTGTCGTTAATTTTAACTTGCATCACATACCGTTTGCTTGTTCTATCAATTTTAAAAGAATTTCAGACGCCGCGCCGACAGCAAGCTGAACATCGCTGGACGGCGACAACTGGCCGCCATTAAGCGGCAATTTCAAATTATCGTAATTATTCTCGCGTTCTTTCCACAGGCGACGCTGGAGATCGGCGATATTATTTCTTTCATCCATGATCTTTAGGAAACTGACTTTTTCAAAGCACTTAACGATGTTTTCAGACGATTTATATTACGGGCAATAGGACACACACTTGGCCTGCACTAAGGCGTAATTAAATCGCACGTAGGTCCTTTGCATTCGAAATGGTGAAGTACTTTTTGTATGTGTATGTAGCATATAATGATTAACTGAATATAGGTTTCATGGCTTCCATTTCAGCAGCTGGTGGAGAAATCCTGAGATGATATACTTCAGCACCAGCAATTGACTTTTGGTTGCCACACCATGACTCACTTCCTTTTGGGCACAAGTTGTGGATAGGGTTATTGTCTTTGGACATTTTGTGGAAGTATAAGGCCCAAACTGCTTGCTTCATGTTTCAAAAGTCCCGTGTGTTCCTTCTTATTACCGAGCCATAATATGTCTGTATCTTGTCAATTTCTGCATCTGTCGTGGCCCTTTCCCTTTTATTCCCTTCCCATCAGATAATTTTTTTCCTAATAAATCTTGTCTCACCTTGTAAGTCTAGTGACAAGTCTTTTCTGTACATGTCCTACACATTCTAACTTCTGCACAATAGTCTTAGCTCCATATCGAGGACATTTTTGAACCTCAAGGAAAGCTTTACTATCACCAGCACCAAGGTACTTCACATATCGCAGGCCACAGGAGGCAACAAATCTGGTAAACAAGCTGACAAATCCCTGCACTTTCATACATCCATTTGAGCCTTTATAGTTCATATTACATTCATGATCTGGAATACCTTTCACACAACTATGACAAAGTTTGCTCAACACTTCAACATCTAGTACTTTGCAAGGGTCAACAGATGTTGTAACAACGCCATTCAATGAAGTGTGCCCTCTGTTTTGCCAGGTACCATCAAAAGCGGCCACTATGTCCCTGTCACCAGCATTTCCGATAATAGATTCTTCTGCAGCACTTTTCATTGATGATTCTGCAACTTCTTTTACAGCCCCATGCAGTAAGCCATAATATCTCCCAAATTTTGCTGGAGGAGGAGGAAGATTCATCACTGCAAATTCACATTGTAACCTTTGTTTACGATTTTAGATTTCATGCAAGACGCACCAACATTGCATTTGCTGCATATCGCATAAGTTCGTAGCAAGACCTTTCCTGGCACTCTCATCTTCCACCACAGAAACACAGTGCACACCAAAGCAATGCTTGTCCAATATTAACATCAACAATAATATAACACTAATCTTCAGATTCACAGCCTCCAATTTCATTAGCACCAAACACCTCTTGAAGCACTTGGCGGTGGTTTGTTTACCGGCTCTGAGAGTTTGCAGTCTTGAGCCACTGGTGTAACATTTGTTGTAGTGCCCTTTACAGTGTATCTGTTGCCTTAATGATGTTGTTTACAGCTGAAGCAACGAATTATAGGCATCTTGTGCGATAATATGCTACAAACGAAGACAAAACAACACAATCAAATGAAAATCGTTCCGAAATTCATAACACCACACTGCAAGCCTTTCAAAAAGGATCAAACAAAATCAGCTATCAAAACAATGCACGTCGATAACAGCAGAGGAAGTATCGATATCGATAGTTCTTTCTTTCACGTATGACAATCTCTGGCGCAAATATAAATATTCGAATGCTACAGAGCAAAATACACTTACGTATGACAGAAGAATGCTATGGAAAGGGGTGTGGCGCTGCATGTTGGTACAATTACGACCAAATAACGTGCCTTATAATCTCTCAAATATTTATTTTTAGGCATCAAACTATTCAGGAAGTTGTGCGCTACGAACTTGGCATATTTTTGAAAAATCGATTTTTTAACATTTCCGACATATTCTTCTGTTTGATTTCAGTAGAGGGGTTATGGCAGTTGACATAGCCAGAAAAAACTTGCGCCATGTATGTGATTAAGCCATTGGACAAAGTACAGCAAGAAAATTGTTTTCTTGTTTAAGGAGGATCATTTTGACATTAATCACTCTCTACATTCAGAAAGACCTTATGGTTCGATGAAGATCATTTAAACACATTAATCCACTATGATCTGCGTCAGTGTACCCAAGAATTGGCAACTATGATGAACTGTAATCATCCCACCATCGTGCGACATCTGTACACAACAGCTAAAAAATCGGGTTTGGGATGCCGCAGTCTCTAAGCAAATATCACAAAAATCAACACCTGCTCCTTAGTGTATCCCTGTCTGCTAGTCACCAATTGGCTAATGCACCATTTCTACCCTCTATGGCTACTGGTGAGGAGAAATGGTGTCTTTACAGTAATGTAAGGAAAAGAAAGAAATGATTGAGCCCAAACAAAGCAGCAATTCTATGTACAAACATCGGCGCGCATCCACAAAATGTAATGGTATGCATCTGGTAGAACAGTAATGATGTGATGTACCATGAATTGCTTCCCTGAGTTGTAATAATCACTGCTGACATTTATTGTCAAGAACAGGGATGTCTTGCAGGTGCAATCCAAGAACAATTACTAGGAATACTGCATAAAGTGATGCTACTCCACGATAATGACCGACTGCATTCTGCTGGATACAAAAAACACAATGCAGGAGTTGGGAAGTCATTGTGCAACCATCTTATTCGGCTGATCTTGCACCCACTAATTTTTACCTTTTCTGCTCTCTTCCTTTCCAGAAGAAAATGCACTCCGAATATGGTTTGATGAGTTCTTCATCTCAAAGCCAAATGGTTCCTATAGTTTTAGAATCTAAAAGCTACCCCAGCGTTGCCACACTGTTGTAAATAGTGAGGGAGAATATATTATTGGTCACTAAAGTCTCTGATATGTGTATCTGTTTTGTCTTTCAAACTTATGGAAGAACACTATGAACTTATTCACCAGCCCACTAATAATAATAATACAGGCTAGTCCCAGCAGAGGTTCTAGTCCTCCCTCAGGCATGGGTGTGTGTGTTTGTCCTTAGGATAATTTAGGTTAAGTAGTGTGTAAGCTTAGGGACTGATGACCTTAGTAGTTAAGTCCCATAAGGTTTCACACACATTCGAACAATAATAATACACCATTTATGAAAATGAATATAATCATACTTATAGTTGTGACTGACCCTTGGCATTGAGTGGTTAGATAACCATATTTATGGTGGGTTTAGGGGCTAATTTTGAAACTGTTTTAAAAAAGATTGTTAATCTTTTTACTTTAAGTAGAAAAGAATGCGCAACCTTGAGCTAACAGAAGGCCCCAATATGCGAACGTACGTGTTTTCTAGCTGGCACATCATGTGCAGCGCCGACAGCTCACCAGTGGTCTGCACTGGCGCCACGCAGGCCGTGTAGGCGTCGGCGACGCAGACGAGCAGGCGCAGCGCGCCCTCCGAGGCGGCCGCCCTGCGCAGCTGCCCCTCGCGCAGCTGCCCCAGCGCCTGCTCCTTCAGCGCCGTCGCGCGCTCGCGCTGCGTCGCCGCCTCCGCCCGCAGCTGTGTCGCTCGCTCGCGCAGCCGCCGCTCCTCCGCAGACAGCTGCTGCCGCGCCTCCGCCAGCTGCGCGCGCATCGCGTCCAGCGGCTGAGACAGGTCGGCAACGCGCAGCAGTGCGCGCAGTCCTTGCCGCTCCAGATCCTCCAGTGCTCTCACCAGACTGCCGGGAGGCGGCAGAGACTCCAGCGAAGGAGACAGATCGGCATCCGGCGCCCCAAATGGCTTCTCTCGCTCCAGTTCACTACGTGAAATACAGCCAGCCATACATATACACTAGCATCTACGAAATTTAGAAGTAGATTCTTATGATGTCGCTATGTCATAAACAGAGAACTGCTAAAACTATTTGCAACCTCCATAAGTATACTTTAGCAGAAAAAAATCCCATCATCAAGAAGTTGTGCGATATAAATGATAGATGGTAGGCATGTTTCTACATCTCAAACACTCCATCTATTCAGCTTTCGCGCAAGTCGGACATGAGTGTCGCTGGTAGCACCATAGGAAATCGGTTTTGCTTTCAACATATGCTATAATATAATGGTCATGAGCATTAGTTACCTTTGAGATTGGATGTACTGAGTTGATATTAGTCAAGAATGCCTTTAAGATGACGAAGACGCCAGTATCAACAGCTCGTTAAGTCTGAATGAGGACGAGTAATAGAGCTACGAGAAGCTGCATGTTCCTTCCGTGATATAGCAGAAAGGCTTGGCAGGTATGTAGCCACTGTACTGAACATGACTGCTGGCAGCGGTGGCCACAGGAAGGTACATCATGGAGAGGTATGGTTGCAAGAAGACCAGCTCCAGACAGCCACGTGGGGTTACCGAGTGGGAAGACCGTCGTCTTTCGCGTATGGCAGTGGTGCATCATACTGTGTCTGCAGCAGCAATTCGAGCAGCAGTGATAGAATGAACCTTTACAAATCAGTTTCTTTAAGGGCAGGTCCAAACCCCATTGATCCCAAACCACCGCCATTTGCGATTTCAGTGGTGTCAAACAAGAGCTCATTGGAGGGTAGAGTGGAGGTCTGATGAGTTTCCTGATGAAAACCAGTTATGCCTCATTGCCAGTGATGGCTATGTATTGGTCAGAAGGAGGCCAGTTGAGTGCCTGCAACGAACCTGTCTGCCACCTGTACTCATTGGACCTACACGAGTTATGGTTTGGAGTGTGATTTCGTATGACAGTAGGAGCTCCATGGTGGTTATTCCAAACATTCTGACTTCAAATTTGTATTGTTGTAACCGCAGGAAAAATCCGAGTCTAATTACAATCGTTCTCAGGCAGTACGACAGAAATAGTGCATAAACATTAAGTGAGTTAAAATGTAAAGCTCGACGCCAGGCGAGGCAGAGGGGTCAGAAAGAAACACGACGCAACTGGATAGCCGAGGCGGAAATCCAAACAGTCGGACAGCTGCGTGTGATAAGAAGTAAACCGACTCTAAGTTAAAAAGAGACAAAACAAGCTTTGTGTAGGGGACCTGTGATAAGCAGTCAATTAGGAGTATCAACAGAGAGCACTTCTGGTTAAAGAGAGAAGTCTGGGAGCGGAGAGAGAAAGAAAGTGCGCCCTTGGTGGGGACAGCACTACGTTATGAGGAGTCAATGAATGGCTCAGGACACCATATAGGGAGAGGCACCTCTATGCCTCCACTCAGCTTTTGAAGCAAAATAATGAAATTAATACTTAAACAATACCAAATAAGGACAAGTTGCCTTCGACACTACATCATGCCAAGTGCTGGCGGGTTCGAAGGGGCAAAGCTAACAAAACTTGGGAGCACGCTGCTCTGTGGCTTCTTCATCGCGCTCTCGAGGTTAGGCTCCCGGTAGCGACAGTAGTCAGTGTGGATAGGAGCAGCTGACTTGGGCTGAGGACCGAGCTGTAGGCAGGCAGCCGGAGATAGTCGCCAATGAGCGTTTAGGTCATAGCCGTGGGTCTCTGATGTAGGGTGCTAGTATTGACAGAAAGTACTGTAGAGCTTCTATAAGGCAGTCGGAACAGTGAAGATGCAGATTTAGGGTCACAAAAATAGTTTTAAATAATCATCATTCCACACTGTTGGGGATTTTGGGTGTAAGACCCGTTTTTAACGGACAGTTCACCAGGCTAGAACTGTATTATTTGTGAAGCAATTGAGAATGGGAGGTTTGGACAGTTGTTGGTAAAACCCAATCAAATCCCATTAAATATGAGAACCACCACAGACCGATTCACTGTTTTACAGAAGAAAAACAGCTCAGAAATGCCGAGAGGGAAGTTTCAATCTCCTCTTGGAGGCAGATTGCTTTGTATAAGATGCTGGTTAGGCCCTACTGAGTAGTTTGTTCCAGAATCGTATGGCCGAAGTGGAGATGGAGGAAGATTTAGTGGCTGGTCCTGGCAGAGGTTCGAGTCCTCCCTTGGGCATGCATGTGTGTGTTTGTCCTTAGGATAATTTAGATTGAGTAATGTGTAAGCTTAGCAGTTAAGTCCCATAAGATTTCACACACATTTGAACTTTTTTTTTTTAAGATTTAGTGTTATGCAGATGTACAGCCAAGATGCTGGACGTCTCTGATCTGGTAGGGCATCTGTGGAATACTGAAAGGTATCTGATATGTGAGGTGTGGTACTGAGGACATCAGTGACTAAGAAAGCTATGAAGAAGACAGAATGTATGAAAACCACATCATGTATCCTGCCGCATTCGTTCTAACTGAGCATAGGAAAGACCGACATGATGAAATCGAATGTTACACACATATCTTATACAAGCAATCATCGCTACGTCTAGTCACCTGGAATTTTTACTATTGGTGCAGTGTTGAACAAGATCACTGTAGCAAATATATGGGAGGATCATGGACTGGATTCATTGTCATTTTATTTGATGTGGCGATATTTTCCCAAATTTTTGGATTCATCTAGGCCAGAGAGGGATTTCCTGCACGCTGAAACAGTTTTTTGTGCTCAGTTTAAGAGCTCATCCAAAATTATGCCTATATCTTTTACTGTACTATTTTCAATAGGGTAACTGGATATCATCAATGAGCATTGGAGGAACTGCTTCATGAGAATCTTCACCGATTAACTTTAGTTGTATATTACGATTGCCTGTGCTTTCTTATGGTTTAGCATAAGACCCAAGTTTTATGCCAATCATGATACAGAAGCAAATGCAGTCACTCATAAATGATAAGGTAGCAGCAACGTCCTTAGCGCTGTCACTTGGCTTAAAAATGTTATACAATATTGTTCATGCGACTGAATAACTTGCCAACATGTTGCAGATTCCTTTGTTCAGTATTGTCTCATTATAAATATGGACTAGTTTGATATGTGTTCCTCGCTGACTGCTAATCGAAGAAAGTGTCTGCAATAACAAGAAGAAGACAATAAATACTTACTGCAGAATTAAGTGACTCTTAGGAAAAACGAGCAGTGAGGTTATTGTAGGTGAGCTGGTAGTTCTACAGAATTCCAGTGCGAGTGAGTGGTGATGTGTCAGCAATCCAGCATAGTTCAAGAAGACAGAGACAGAGATTTTGAAGCACAATGTTCTGCTAGTTTCGCTTCATTACACAGATGTATACCTGGACAGAAATAACTTTAACATAAACATGAAAATGATGGTAAATGTCCAGTAATCAAAGCCATCATAGCCCCTCCTGTGTCCACATAAAGAATCATATCGATCAAACAGCACAGGCTTTCACAGATAGTGTTTACATCCTTGGTGATTTGTATTTTTTGGGCATTATGCCGCGACCAAATCTACACATCAGCACCTAACACTTAACGTCATTACATGACCATGGCATGGTCATGCACAAATAGTTCAATTTCCTGAGCTGGTTCAATTTTGAATCTTAACTAGCTACGGTTTCATAGTCTCTGAAGAAGTCCCTAACATAAGGAGACGGTCACTGAAACATGCCTCGGACCACGACCTCATATCTATAAAAAAGAAATCAATATTGACTTCTTACTAGTGAATTTACGCTCCCATGGCCATATTCCGTTGGCTCAGTAACTCGTAACAACAATTCATTCATGGTGAAGTCTACTGTGAATAGAGAAGAAATAACACTTTAGACGCGAATGGAGATAAGTAACACTTGAAAACGGTAATTTTACTACATTTACAATACATCATGCAGTTTTTTTCCAACAATAACGATCAGATATTTATTTGAAAACTAGCCGAGTACATGATGTTGCCTGGGTACGTCTATTACCTCACCTCCTCATTTCCCTCTCACTGACCCACTCCTCCTCCCCCCTACATGTCCACCACCTACTAGCCCTCTCTCTGTTCACTTCCTCCACCCTCCCACTCTGTCCGTATCATCTTGCCCCTCTCTCTGCCCATCTGCTACTCCACCCTCCCTCTGCCCATCTGCTACTCCACCCTCTCTCTGTCCATCTGGTTCTCTCTGTCCATCTGATCCTCCCCCCGTCTGTGCATCTGCTCGTTCCCCTTACATAAATCTCCTCATCCCTCTATTTACATCTCTGCCTGCCCTCTTTACCCCCTCCTCATCCCTCTATCTCCATCTCTTCCTCCCCACTCTCTGTACCCATCTCCACCTTTCTCTCTCTGTCTTTCTCCTCCCCCAACTCTCTCTGTTCATCCCCTTCTCCCCCTCTCTCTCCACCTCCTCCTCTTGCTTTTTACTGTCCATTTCCTCTCCCCTGTCTCTGTCCATCTCCTTTCTTTTGTCTGTCCATCTCCTCCTCCCTTCTCTTTGCCCACCTCCACCTCCCTCCTCTCTCTGTCCAATCCTTCCTTCCTCCTCCCTACCTCCTCCTCTTTCCTTTCTGTGTCCTCGTCCTCCTCTCTCTGTCCATCTCTTCTTCCTTTTATCTGTCTATTTCCTTCTCGCTGTCTCTCTGTCCATCCCCTCCACCCACCTCTCCCTGTCTCCACCTCCTCCTCATTCCTTTCTTTGTCCATTTCCTCCTTCCCCTCTCTCTTCCCTTTCTCTGTCCATTTTCCTCTCCCTCACTCTGTCCATCTCAGTCTACCCATCTTTTCCTCCTCTCTTCTCTCTCCACATAATCACCTCTACACCAACAGAAGGATGCTGCTTTTTATACCCACAGTTTTTCTTTCCAGTTACTAAGTAATCTGTGTACCAAGTTCGGTTGAAATCTATCGAGTGGTTTAGAACGAGCCTTTCACCCGCCGCTTTGCCCAGATACACACATATCACACATATTTGACGTATTTCACATATATTTTTACGCGTATTTCACCTGAATCTCTAGTGACCTTCGCCCTACAATTTCGTTTTCACGCACCATCTGTGAAATGTGCTGCGAATAGAGTTATTATTAAAGAAATTGTAAATTAAAAGTTTATGTCTAATGCTGCAGTTTTACTGTATGAACAGCGAAAATGTATTAGTAGTAAGAAATAACTCTTTTCCTTTCATCATTTTGTGGGTTTATGAGAGAGAAAAAGTCTCGCAAAGTTTGGAAATTATGTGTAAAGCTTCTTGCAAGCCAATAAGTGTCCTCATTCTCGGATACTGTGTGAATATAGCCTCGTTATTTGCGCGTTGTGAGCTACTTCTTTATCACCCTCTACCCCCCTCCCCTCCCCCCCCCTCCTTTGAGAGCTCTTACCCCCACAGTGGTTCCTTCAAGACAGTAAGAGATATTTGCAAGAATTTTAGTTGAAATCTATCCAGTGGTTTAGGAAGAGATGTGGAACATACATACATACATAAATCTTTATAATATATACGTATGGCTCTACATGGTGTAACAAAAAGGTATGGCCAAACGCTCAGAAAGCATTTCTCTCACATAAAGAATGGACATGAGTCCGGAAACACTTTATTTCCAAGTTATAGTTCTGTTTCTTCTTCTGTTCATAATCATATTAATAGTGGGATACACACAGAACGTACCATCATTACTCGAAACGTTCTCTTACATGAAATGTTCAGAGTACTTGTTGGTTACGAATGGTTTGAAAGAGAGTAAACTTTAATTCTTAGGTTCACCGCTAGTTTTTGTTGTTCCAATTAAACGAAGTTGATGTTGACAAGTGACTCACTTCACCGCTTGTGTTGACATGCAACTAAGTTTATTGCTTCTGTTGACATGTAAGTAACTTCAGTGCTCTACTAGCATCAGCACGTAGCATCAACTGTTTTATGTTCAAGGAGGTGGTTTCCGGTACAGTATCCTCAAATGCGGAGTTGGCAGATGACCATTTGCTGCACGGATTTACATATGTTACTGGCCGTGGCGCTCAACATTTCTATCTGGGGTGATTTCCAGAACGACGGTGCCCAGACAGGAGGACATTTGAAGTAACTGATCGTCGTCTTAAGAAGCATAGGATGTTTAGGCCTTTTACCCGCGACTGCAATAGTCGCAGAAGGACGAGGACACCTCAACTGCAGGAGGAGCTTCTTCGTGCGGTTGACGACAGTCCTAGTGTCAGCGTAAGGCACTTAGCTGTAACAAGTAATGTTGACCACATGACTGTCTGGAGAATGCAACATGAGAACCTGCTGCATCCGTTCCATGCACAGCGTGTGAACGTACTACCAGAAGCTGATTTTTCTGCTCCAGTACACTTTTTCAAATGGTTCATTTAACACATGTGTCAGTCCTCACTTTAGTGCAAACGTGCTGCTCTACAACGACGCTTCGTTTCATAGTGATCAGATGGTAAATTTTCGCTATCACTATGTATGAACTGTAGAGAATACTCGCGGAATTGTACAATTGCGTCATCAAAAACGATTTTCTGTCAACGTTTGGGCCGGCATCGTTGATGACTGTTGTTAGGGCCTCGTATTCTTCCACCTCAGGCTCAAGGGAGAACTTACAAAGATTCTTAGAGAATACTCTACCTGTTCTGCTGGAGTAGCTTTAGGAGAGTGGCAAAACATGTACTTCATGGACGACGGAGCTCCTCCTGATTTCAGTGTTAATGTTAGTAGGCTTCTGAATAACAAGTTCCCTGACAGATGGATAGGTAGAGGTGCATCAATTCCTTGGCCTCCCCGCTCTCCGGACCTAAAACCACTAGAAGTTTATTAGTGGGGACATTTGAAAGCTCTTGCGTATGGAAACCTGGTACAAGATATACATTCTTGCTAGTAATGTGGAAGGCTGCGAAACAATACGCAATTCTCCAGGGCTACATCAGTATCAGGGATTCAATGCAGTGGCGGATTGACGCATGTCTATGCTAAAGGAGGGTATTTAGGTAATTTCATTTAGGAAAGTGTTTCATTCTGTGCTGATACATTCTTTTCCGTGTGTTGAGGATTTGTAGAAATTGAACTCTAACGCGGAAATAAAGCATTTCCGGACCCATGTCTATGCAACATATTTTCTTTCTGTGCGTGTGAGGAATGTTTCCTGAATATTTTGGCTATACCTTTTTGTTACACCCTGTACGCCTGGCACATATGACACGTTAAATGTAAATTCTTGTGCCGCCACACTCTTATTAATACATCCATTAAATACCTTTTCATTACACCCTAATGAATGTTATTGTTTTGAACAGGCTGTATTTTAATCAATGAAACGTGCACTTCCCACTTCAATACCAAATTTCTACTCGCATCTATGCGTTCTTCAGTGGATTCATTTTTGTGTACTTTGTTTCATTGTGTTTATGACCTGTCATCTGAATCTGTTGTACGAACTCTTCCATTTCACAATTACATACGAATTTGTATGATCAGACGCATCCATCAGGAGGAGAAAATGTATTCTTTCCGGAATGGTCTGAATATATATTTTAGCATTTGCTTTTTGTCTACATTCAACACATATATTATGTGTTCCAGCAAGCTTTGCTCATATAGGGTTTTTACAGTTCATGTTACACGTTTCTAGAGGTTGTACAGGGGACTTCGTAGATCAAGTTTTACATAGCAACTCATGTCCGCAAACGTCAGTCTACGATGCTACAAAGAGTCAAAATTGTAAGCACCTGCACCTGTAAATGTATGTATACACAGGGTTATTCAGTGATGACGTCACAAACTTTCAACGATAATGGAGAAGGATAAGTGTACCAGTTTCACGTAAGCGTCCCTATACCAGAATTGATCGAGTCGAAAGTTATAAGCGAAAACAGTTCTGGTACCTCCGGCAGTGGAATACATGCACCGGTACTGTTGTTGCTAAGATTGTAGAGTACGCAAATTTCAGAGGCGGTAGTATGGACCAAACCAAGAAAAAATGCCTGGTAAACATGGGTTCTAAAGTACATACCTGAGGAACAATGAGCACTTGTTCTTCTTCGCTAGTGTGAAACACATATCTTCTACTGAACTGTTCTATTGAACAAGAAGAGATGTGTTTCACACTGGCGAAGGCGAACAAGTGCTCATTGCTCCTCAAGTATACATTTTGTAATCCATGTTTGCCAGACGTTTTTTCTTGTTTAGGTCCATACAACCACCTCTGAAAGTTTCCTGCCATACAATCTTAGCAACGACAGTACCTGCACACGTATTACAGAGGTATCAGAACGGTTTTCGGTTAAAACTTTCGACTTGATCATTTCCGGTGCAAGGACCCTTACCTCAAACTGATGCACTTATCCTTCTCCATCATCGTTGAAAATTTGTAACATCAGCAATGAATCCACCTGTACACACACACATTTACAGGCGTCAGCTGCTATAGCTTTGGCTCTCTGTAGCGTCGTTGGACGATGTTTTGCAGACATGGGTTCCTATGTAAAACTTGATTTACTATGTCCTCTCTACAGTCTCTAGAAGTGTGTAACATGAATTGTGAAACACCCTCTAGTTGACTCATTACGTGAGATGTACTCACTCTGTCTTGTGATACATCTATGTCAGCATGTGCTTCGCACACCTTGAATCATTGATCACACAATACCATACTTTGCATATTTTCAGTGTTTTTATTTGTGACTGAACCTCTGACAGGCCTTTTCGTGGATTGTTAATACTTACAGAAAGTTATTCAGGGTTGGTGAAGGCATACCACGATGATGAACCTTCGTTTTAAAATTTAAGAAGTAAGTGTGTTAATTCAGAGATGACCATACTGCGAATACGCAGAAGTAAGGCCATCTAGTGCACATTTCTTAAATTTTAAAATGAAAGTTCATCATCGTGATATACCTTCACCAACCCTGAATAACTTGTTGTAAGTATTAACGATCAAAAACAAAGAATTTAGGAATTACAGGTTTTTTAGTTTGTCCATTGGGCAAATCACAAACATTACGAATACTTTAAAAATTTATAAATAAAGTTATTCTGCAGGTCAGGTTGACACGTGATTTCAGTTATTGCGCAAACTTACAAAACAACGGAACCAAAATTTCATAGAAATCAGTGGCATCGCATGCCAGACTGCTCCTTACCCTAATGCTCTGACTCACAGCTATGAGAGTATGCAGAGCTTTTGTGTTCAGATGGAACATGACTTGGGGACATACCAAGTAGTGCACTGCAGCAGACGGTCCAGAAGCTTGTCTGGCGCCTCCAGAGGTGGTAAGGTGGTGCCTCCTTCCTCCACAGCGCCAGCGTCAGCTCTCCCGCCACTTGCGGCGACCACTTCAGCGAGGAACCTCTGCAGCGACCTGAGGCGGCACCAGCGCTCGGCCAGCTGCTCTGCTGCACACCACGCTGCCCACGCTGAACCCTCCAGTCTCGTATGCTCCGCCTGCAGAGTGAGTCGTCGTATAGTTTCATAATTAAGGTTTTGTTTGTTTGAAGGTACATATCTATAGTCTTGATACGTATAAAGAGCGTTAAAAAGGTTTTGCACAGTCATCTCTAATTTTTTTACTTTGTGCAGGAGGAGAAAGAAATTTTTTGTGAACATACTCGCAACATTTAGCTATGAGTTAATATATAAAAGTATTTTCTTTTATTTACAAGTGATACATAATGGACCGTGAAGTAGATGCCAGGTTACGACAACGGTCGGTGATGGAGTTCCTCTTCAAGACCGGCGATGATTCTGCCACATTGATTCACAGGAATGTGATCCCTGTTTATGGGAAGGACACAGTGGATCGCAGCAGTATCCAGCAGTGGTCGCAGAAGTTTAAAGAAAGTGATTTCTCTCTACTGGACAGTCCACGATGCGTTAGACCATCGACGGCAGTGAGTGATGTGAATAAGGAGACCATTGATCAGATCATCCAAAATGACAGATGTGTGACGACACGGCAGCTTGCTGAAATGACTCGTTTGTCATTGGGTGGTGTAGTATCACTGCTACAGTCACTAGGGCACAGAAAAATCTGTGCACCTTGGGTGCCTAGATTATTGACAAGAGAAATGAAAACGATGAGGAAGAATGTGTGCGAGGGTCTCATGAAGACCTTTACTGAAGAGTGGAAACAGTGTTTTAACGGCCTCGTTACCCAGAATAAAACATGTTTTTTTTCGTCCGAACCTGAGAGCAAAACCCAATCCAGGGAGTGGTGTCATCCGTGCTCCCCTCGGAAGTAGAAAACGAGACTTTCACTAACAGCAGGCCAAAAGGTGATGGCCTCCTTCTTCTGGGATCAGTATGATGTTATTTTCCTTGACTTTTTGGAACCCGGCTCCAAAATTAACTGGGACCGTTACTGTTTGTCATTGGACAAGCTGCGATGTGACATCAAGACCCACAGACCACAGCTTCAGGGTCAGCTCATCAGATTACACCATCAAAATGCCAAAGCCAATACAGCCCTTATGACGCAGGAGGAAATCAGGAAAATGGGTTGGAAAATTGTTCCTTATCCTCCCTACAGTCCGGACTTGGCTCCGTCTGATTTTTACCTCTTTGGTCTTCTGAAGGCCCACCTGCGGGGTAAAACATTTGATAGTGAGAAAGATATTATTTCCTGTATCGACCGATAGTGTAAAAATCAATCCCCAGAATTCTGTCAAAGTGCATTTACATCATGGAAAGAACGTTGGGACAGATGCGTCACAGCTGATGGAGGCTACATTGATTAGGCTCAATGTATAGCTAAACGTTCCAAGTATGTTCACAAAAAATTTCATTCTCCTCCTGCAATAAACTAAAAAATTAGAGACGACTTTGCAAAACTTTTTGAAGGCCCTTTGTACCAAAATCCCCGCACCAAAATACTGCAGTAAGTTGATAGAGGAGTGAAAACAAATTGATGCAGCGCATTGATAAAGTGGAATATCGTGTGGCAACTAGTTATCTTCATTCTAAGGGAATCACCTCTGCAACAGTCCATGATGAGTTGGTGGAAGTGTATCACATCAATGCGCCAACATAACACACAGTGGCACACAATGATTAGATGGTGCAGTGCTTCCGATATAGCCAGAAAAACCTGAATGACGAAGAACGAAGTGATAGACAATTTTTCTGTGAAGTGTCGAGAAACACAAGCAAAATGGAGGCCCTGGTGCTCTAAGACCAAACTATCGTAAACGAGGTACTAGCGAAAAAGTGAATATCAGCCTTGGATTAATTTTCAATATCTTGCATGACATCAAAAACGCGAGACAGGTCTCCAACTACTGGTTCAGCGACAGCTGACACCCATTGAAAAATTCTGTCGAACCGAAGCAGCAGCGGGCATCTTGAATCTCTGTTAGGTCAATCAGGACACGTTGCTTTCCTGCCTAATCATCATAGACCATTGGTAGTTGTATCACTTTGACCCCAAGATAAAGGAACAAATCAGGCAGGGGATTTTTTTCTTTTTTTGCAACTATCATTGTGTGGTGCTAAAAGATTGTGCTAGAGTAAAGTGTCACTGTAGCGTACTACGGAACTCGCCTGACAAGGTTACAGGAGGCTATTTACATTATAATTACAATCAATTATATGCTTTCAGAAATAAATACACTATTACACCCAATACGTATTAAGTATAGTTTCTGTAATAAAGCTTACAGATTCAGAATTAGCAGTGTATTACAATTTATCACCAGGTATTAAACAGCGAAAAATTTTGGATGGTGGAGTAGGTATTTTATCTGCATTTTTGGTGTTGAGAGGTGGCATGAGCCCCCTCTCATATTTCTATCTTACGACTCTCCTCTCTATTTGCATGCGGTGGAGGGCTGCTATTCCTTCACACGCGAACTTCCCACGCAGCGTCTCTCGTCACCCGGGTGGTCCGGTGACAGGCGGGTTAAGCCGACGTGTGTGAGGCAGTCGAGTGAATGCTTTGCAGACGCCGACATTGTCAAGAGACACGCCCGCTGGGGTGTGAAGTAGCGGCTGGGCTAGAGGTTCCGTTACTTCGGAGAAACTTAGCGAAAACACTTTCTGGCGGGCTACCAGCGAGGCGTGGGAATGACTTGTGTACCCAGGCAGTTGTGGCGGGAAAATTCCCGCACTTTCTGCAAAATAGTAACGGTGATTGGTTTGCTCAGGGCATAGCGCCGTGACGTAGCAAAATCAGCACAGAAATTGGCGCCAAGAATCTCCATTGGTGGAATGGTAGTGCTCCGGCAATGGAGTGGAATTTCCGCCGGTTTTAGAGTTGCTGATTGGAACGTTTAACCACGGCCACTGTCGTGGGGGCGGGAATGTTCTGTGTTCGGCCTGTACGGGTGCTCTTGTGGGAGTCGGCAGTCGCCTTTCGGTCGAGGACGTCGAAGCAACCAGCCCTCGCCTGCGGTACGCCAGATCATGTTCTGGCAGTCAAGAAGACAGTTTTGGTAATGTATGTCCGCAGCACCGGCAGATAGGGATTTTCCTAGGTGATAATCAGAGCTCAGCAGAGCGCGCCTGTTCGTCTTTTTCTAATTTTGTTCTGTCTTGAGTAGCAGCAATTACTGTTGGGTTAGCGGTGTGTCTCTCTTGAGATTTGAGTGGCAAGGAATTGGCTCCACATACCACTTCGTCTTAAACCTCACGATCTAGTTTAGGGACAACTTCACCTTTACAGTGTTTGTATGAGTCTCCAATTTGAGCCAATTTAATGTATCATAAATTAGAATTCATGTGTTTTTGTTTATTAATTTGTGTTTAGTCTTAATAAATCATATTGTTATTTTGGACAGAACTTTCATTCTGTTAATCGATAGAGCAACCCTATCATTCCTCACTATGCTAATGAAACCTTTGTTTATTTAACTTATTTATCAAATTAAATTATTGCAGGTGCCAAACTCTCTTCTACTCCACTGGCAGGGTTGATTAGAGTCAGTTCGCGTATTTTTTTTTATCCTTGTGCAACAGCAAAAGTCGGAGTTAGAATAGGGGGGGCTTAGAGCATGATTTACATATGTGGTTTCTAGTAGAATTTAGTGATAAATACACTGCTAGCCCCGGCACCTCGCAGTGTTACAAGTGCACGATAGTGGAAACCACTGTTTTCATACAAGATGGGACAACATCTCTTGTTGCTCACCCAGCTAAGGATCTGCTTAACGCAACCTTCCACAAACGTGTTATTCCCAGAGTTTTCCAGATACATGGACTGCAAGATTACCTGATCTGAATCCATGTGACTTTTGACCCTGGAGATAAGCAAAAGAACGCATTTACCATGGACACGTTCGGTCTCTACCTGATCTGAACTTCTGCAAGTTACTGTTGATCATGTTTTACGGATGCAGCACTTCGTCGACAAATCCAATGCTCATATTGAACAAATCATGAAAGCTATGGTTAATAATAAAATCAACATTATGTATTTCTCACTTGTTTGACCTTTTCTGCCCTAGTTCTGTTCCCATATGGAAACATTTCTATACCTCTTTCAATTATAACCATCCAGTATGTATGAATGTTCGTTCCACGTCTCCTCCTAAGTCACTGGACCAATCTCAACCAAACTTAGTACACGTATCACTTGTCCTCTGGAAGTCACATCACTGGGACAGGAGTGGGGGGGGAGGGGGGGTAGGGTGTAAGAAACACCTACCCCATAAAGGGGTAGGGGTGAAAAAGCAGTGTAGCCCATGACGCGCGAATTGCCATACTTTAGTCATCCAGTACTTGAGAATGAGGGCACTTACTTACCTGCAACAAACTTTACACGTAATGTCAAACCTTTACGAAACTTTTTTTCGCTGATGATACTCACAAAATGATAGAAGGATAAAAGTTTATCACCTCCTTTTGCTGTTAAAGCAGTAAAACTACCGCATGAAGCATGACGCTCTAATTTATTACTTCTTTACTACTAATTGTATTCGCAACACATTTTTCATACGGTGTTAACCAGCAAAATTATTTCATTGTACGACACATAATTCAGGATGTATGATGTCATAAAGAGTGAGACGCGTGAAAAACCGTAGCACCATGTATGACGTTTCAATATATTGCTCCTTTACTACTAACTCTATTCACAACACATTTTCCAGGCAGTAACCATATATACCACTGGATGCCCCTGCAAAATTATACCATTTTATAGCATACGATGTCAATCATTAAGCTGAGTGAAAATGAAAATGCAGGTGAAATTCACTAGAGATACAGGTGAAATATTATGTACGAATACGTGTGAAAAAGGTTAAATATGTGTGAAATACAGGGTCCCAAAGAAACACCAGTAGCACTCAGTATGTTGTGCGGTAAGACACATTGATCGGTTTGCAAGAAGGAACCGTTATCCAGAAATACATGGCTTGAGCGCAAGAGCACATCCTGCTGTCTACTTTACAAATAGGCTTCGAACAGTCCTCCTACGTCAATGCAGAGCATATATCGGTGGTGCTGAGCCCCACACATATGAGCCAATACGTGCAGTTGTCTTCAGGTATTTCAATCGCTGTGTGGACTCGACCTATAATGTCCCCTACTGACGTTACAGGTGTGCCATACACCTTACTCTTCATACTAATCCACATACAATAGTCAAGAGTTGTCAAATCTGGTGAACATGCTGACCACAGAACTGGTCCACCTCTATCATTCCATCGTTTGGGATATGTGACGTTGAGGTGATTCCACACATGGACATCAAAGTGTGCTGCAGCTCTGTCATGTTTCAGTCACATGTCCATCCGAACATCTAGTGGTCCAATAGTGTAGGCAAAACATCTCTAATAAGTGTGAGGTAGATCAGCCCGGTTACTCTGTTTCACAGTAGAAATAGCGCAGTGGTATATGCACCCGTGGTCTACAGGGAGCGTCTTTGATTCATAACCAAAACGACGACAGCCCGGGTTCGAATCTCACAGCTGCCTAAATTTTGATTAATAATCAGCACTGACGGCCGAAGACTTCCGGCATAAGAAGTCACCCTCATTCTGCCAACGGCCTTGTCAAAGAGGGCGGAGGAACGGACAGAGGTTCAGGGCACTCTCTTGTCCTAGGGGTCGGAAACTGCCCCTAAAGGCGGAAGAATCAGCAATGATCAACGGCATGAGGACGCAGAAGCCAATGGAAACCACTGCATTAAAGACACGTTTCGTGTATTCACAGGACGTGAGACCTGTAATTGGAGAAGTGTCATGATGATCTCCCATTGGCAAAATATTTCGGAATAGTTCCCCATTCGGATATCCGGGAGGGGACTGCCAAGGGGGAAGTTACCATGTGAAAAAGGTGGAATAATCAACGAATGGGTAACGTACTACGAATCGGACCGTGGAATGGCAGAAGCTTGAACGTGGTAGGGAAACTAGAAAATCTGAATAGGGAAATGCAAAGGCTCAATCTAGATAATAGTAGGGGTCGGTAAAGTGAAGTGGAAAGAAGACAAGGATTTCTGGTCAGATGAGTATAGGGTAATATCAACAGCAGCAGAATATTATATAACTGGAGTAGGATTCGTTATGAAGAGCAAGGAAGGGCAGAGAGTGTGTTACTGTGAACAGTTCAGTGTTCTTATCAGAATCGACAGAAAACCAACCCCGACAACGATAGTTCAGATATACTTGCCGACGTCGCAAGCTGAAGATGAAGAGATAGAGAATGTGTATGAGGACATTGAAAGGGTAATACAGTATGTAAAGGGGGATGAAAATCTAATTGTCATGGAAGACTGGAATGCAGTTGTAGTGGAAAGACTAGAAGAAAAGATTACAGGAGAATATGGGCTTGGGACAAGGAATGAGACGGAAGAAAAACTAATTGAGTTCTGTAACAAGTTTCAGCTAGTAATAGCGAATACTTTGTTCAGTAATCACAAGAGTATGAGGTATACTTGGAAAAGGCCAGATGATATGAGAAGATTTCAGTTAGATTACATCTTGGTCAGACAGAGATCCCGAAATCAGATTCTGGATTGTAAGGCGTACCCAGGAGCAGATATAGACTCAGATCACTATACAGCAGTGTGAAGAGTAGGCTGAAGTTTAAGACATTAGTCAGGAAGAATCAATACGCAAAGAAGTGGGATTTGGAAGAACTAAGGAATGATGAGATACGGTTGAAGTTCTGTAAGGCTACAGATACAGCAATAAGGAATAGCTCAGTAGGCAATACAGTTGAAGAGGATTGGACATCTCTAAAAAGGGCCATCACAGAAGTTGAGAAGGAAAACATAGGCACAAAGAAGGTAACTCCGAAGAAAACATGGGTAACAGAAGAAATACTTCAATTGATCGATGAAAGGAGGAAGTACAAAAATGTTCGGGGAAACTCAGGAATACAGAAATACAGGTAGCTGAGGAATGAAATAAATAAGAAGTGCACGGAAGCTAAGACGAAAAGGCTGCAGAAAAAAATGTGAAGACATTGAAAAAGAAATGATTGTCGGAAGGACAGACTCAGCATACAGGAAAGTCAAAACAAACGACGGTGACATTATAATCAAGGGTGATAACAATGAGAGTGCAACGGGAATTTCACTATTGAATGCAGAGGAGAGAGCGGATAGGTGGAAAGAATACATTGAAAGCCTCTATGAGGGTGAAGATTTGTCTGATGTGATAGAAGAAGAGACAGGAGTCGATTTAGAAGAGATAGGGGATCCAGTATTAGAATCGGAATTTAAAAGAGCTTTGGAGGACTTAAGGTAAAATAAGGTAGACGGAATAGATAACATTCCATTAGAATTGCCAACAAAACGACTATTCACGTTGGTTTGCAGAATGTATGAGTGTGGCGACATACCACCTGACTTTCGGAAAAGCATCATCCACACAATTCCGAAGACGGCAAGAGCTGACAAGTGCGAGAGTTATCGCACAATCTGCTTAAAAGTTCATGCATACAAGTTGCTTACAAGAATAATATACAGAAGAATGGAGAAGAAAATTGGGGATACGCTAGATGACGATCAGTTTGGGTTTAGGAAAAGTAAAGGTACGAGAGAGGCAATTCTGACGTTGCTGTTAAGAATGGAAGTAAGTCTAAAGAAAAATCAGGACACGTTCATAGGATTTGTCGACCTGGAAAAAGCGTTCGACAATGTAAAATGGTGCAAAATGTTAGAAATTCTGAGAAAAGTAGGGGTAAGCTATAGGGAGAGACGGGTCATATACAATATGTATAACAACAAAGAGGTAATAATAAGAGTGGATGATCAAGAACGAAGTGCTCGTATTAAAAAGGGTGTAAGACAAGAATGCAGCCTTTCGCCCCTACTGTTCAATCTGTACTTCGAGGATGCAATGATGGAAATAAAAGAAAGGTCCAGGAGTGGAATTAAAATTCAAGTTGAAAGGATATCAATGATACGATTCGCTGATGACTTTGCTATCCTGAATGAAAGTGAACGGAATGGACAGTCTAATGAGTACAGAGTATGGATTGAGAGTAAATCGGAGAAAGACGAAAGTAATGAGAAGTAGTAGAAATGAGAACAGCGAGAAACTTAACATCAGGATTGATGGTCACGAAGTAGATTAAATTAAGGAATTCTGCTACCAAGGCAGTAAAATAACCGATGACGGACGGAGCAAGGAGGACATTAAAAACAGACTAGAAATGCCAAAAAGGTCATTCCTGGCCAAGAGAAGTCTACTAATATCAAATATCGACCTTAATTTGAGGAAGAAATATCTGAGAATGAACGTCTTGAGTACAGCACTGTATGGTAGTGAATCATGGGCTGTGGGAAATCGAAGCATTTGAGATGTGGTGTTACAGACAAACGTTGAAAATTAGGTGGACTGATAAGATAAGGAATGAGGAGGTTCTGCGCAGAATCGGAGAGGAAAGGAATATGTGGAAAATACTGATAAGGAGGAGGGAGCGGATGACAGGATATCTGTTAAGACATCAGGGAATGAGTTCCATGGTACTAGAGGGAGCTGTAGAGGGCAAAAATTGTAGAGGAAGACAGAGATTGGAATGCATCCAGCAAATAATTGAGGACGTAGGCAGCAAGTGCTACTCTGAGATGAATAGATTAGCACAGGAGAGGAATTCGTGACGGGCCACAACAAACCAGCCAGAAGACTGATGACAAAAAAAATGCACAATGGCCCGTGTACCAATTATTCCGGCCCAGCGTTAATGGCGACCTTGTGTTAGTGATTTTGAACAATTTGCGCATGCAAATTTTCATCTGCACAAATATGCATGTTGTGCAAGAGGATAAACAGTAGACTTGGGATTTGTAAGTACCAAGCACAGAATGCTACTACTTTACAGTACGATAGACACATTTCAGGCAGAAAATATCTATATGCAGCTTTCTGGCTTGTCTGAGGCGTGTCGTGATGACCACAAACGTCGAATGACGTGGGGTACGTCTGTTTGTAAAATATTCCGCATAGTCTTGCAGCAGGTCTCCCATTCCAGTCAGCATTGTCATATGCATGCACCGTGTTGGTCATTTTCGCAGCTATGTACTGGTACATGTCACACTGCTGCCAATAATTTTACTGCATTCGCAGACCGTACAAGGTCTGCAGCAGGACGCACACAAGGGCTCTTTGGAGGAATGTAGCGCATATGCAGCAATGTCCATCTTCAGTACACAGATGGCTAAAGAGTTGCACATCTTTCGTATTCAGAAGCCAAAACGAAACGGAACAAACTGTCAGACTTCGACACCCTCCAGCAGTCAAGACTGCATTCCTGGTTATAAGTTTCTTCTTGAAACCGATCACTTTTTCTTCAAGCACAATATACTAAGCGTTGCCATTGTTTTTGGAACAGTCTGTATATTTGACATGTGCTAAGTGGCCAAAGCTAAAGGTAAAAAGCTTATCGTAAGGCCCTGGAACGATTTCAAACAAATTTGGAACACATACTTTCTGGAAAGAAATACTGTGCGGGTAAGAACCAAGGGGGTGGAGGATGAGATGGACAGAGAGAAGGGGAAGGAGGAAATGGACTAATAGAAGGTTAGAAAAAATACATACCCACGCAACGTCGGGTACTCAACTAATAACATGTAAAGCGACACATATGTGTGTACATCTGGGACCCCTTCCCAAACACTGGATTGACTTAAAGCAAATTTCTCACGCAAACAGCAAACTTAAATCCTGGGGGTTTAAAACCTCCCAGCTCCAATAGGAGCAGAGATACGAGCACAAATTGCTTTTTCAGCCCCATACTGGCTGCCCTGCACAACAGCCATGTGGTGTGGGAATGGTACTGACCTGCTGTATTTATGTGCTTTGCGGTGCAGACTCCACATCAGGGGCAAGAAACGGTTTTCCAGACACTGACATGCCGGCAGCTCTGCAAGACAGGTGTATTGTGTTGAAGTAGTATCAACCTTGCTTACTGAACTACTTTGCATGGCAGCCTGTATGTCATGGACAAAAAGCTGTTTCCAAACCCTTGACTTGCAGGTTGCTTTCCACGACAGATGTGTTGCGGGAGTGATACCAGCTAGCTTCATTTATCTCTTTCGTGCTGCTACATGTGTGGATGGACATGTCTGGGAAAAGACTGAGAGTGATAGAACAGGGGTTGGACAGAGGGGGGGGAGTAGGAGGGGATGCAGAGGGAGAAAGGGTGGCAAGAGGGGATGGTTAGGGTGAGAGAGGGGCAGAAGTGAATGGAGAGAGAGGGGGGGAGTAAGGAGGAGATGATCAGAGAGAGGCAGAAGACGAGATGGGCAGGGAGAGAGGGGAAGGAGGAGAAAGGCAGAGATGGGGAAGGAGAAGTTTAGCAATGAAAGGAGGATGATACACACACAGAGAGGTGTGAGGATGAGATGGGCAGTAGGGTAGTGAGGAGGTGATGGGAAGAGAGAGAGGAGAACGAGAGGGACCAATACAGGGGGAAGGAAGAGGTGTGTGTATTATGTATGACAAACAAGTACATGGGCAAAGCTTTAGGGAAAAGGCCAGTTGTAAATAAGAAAACATTGCTGTAATTACTGGTTTGCTAAGTTAGCTTCTCTGTAGGAAAGCAGTATTTCTATCTTCTCTTCCTTGTCATAGACTGTACTCACACATACCTTCAACTGAGGGTTGTTGGCTGAATGACTTGTGACCATTTTCCTCATGTTTCCATTTATTTACTGTCAGTTCCAGCAAGCGGACGAGTTAAGTTACCACATGTACCAGCATTTTCTTCTAATAGAGAATAGTCAAAGTTATTTTGTGTTAAACTTTAAATAACGTCATGTTTACATGAATGGCACACCATGATATGCTTTTAAATAGGTCTTGAGGAGAGGACGTGGACTGGAGAATAATAAATGTAAGGTGCTATTTAAAAAAGAGATACAGTTGGTCATATCTTCGTGAAGAACTAAGTTACAAGAAAGGAAACGTGCGCCTGGTAGTTAAACAACGTTTGTTTAATATATTTTTATATTTTGCTTTCAGACACAAAGTCAAAATAAATGGGCACACTCTGCATATGTATTGTATTGTATTGTATGTTAACCGGGGACCTAGAAACAATGGAGAGGCTCCGTCCCCACTGCAGCTGCAGTGGTTCACAACCCCACGACGACTACCGCAGTTCATTTGACCCCTTCCCCGCCCCACACCGAACCCAGGGATATTGTGCGGTTCGGCCCCCGGTGGACCCCCAGGGAACGTCTCACGCAAGACGAGTGTAACCCCTATGTTTGCGTGGTAGAGTAATGGTGGTGTACGCGTACGTGAAGAACTCGTCTGCGCAGCAATCGCTTACAGAGTGTAACTGAGGCAGAATAAGGGGAACCAGCCCGCATTCGCCGAGGCAGATGGAAAACCGCCTAAAAACCATCCACAGACTGGCCGGTTCACCGGATCTCGACACAAATCCGCCGGGCGGATTCGTGCCGGGAACCAGGCACTCCTTCCCGCCCGGAAAGCCGTGCGTTGGACCGCACGGCCAACCGGCTGGGACTCTGCATATGACCTGTGGTGTACAATACTCATGAATACATTTTGACACTGACCACTGTTATATTGGATGATGAGGTTACTCAGAGTCTTTGTGGACACGTGTTAGTAATATTCAATTGATATTGAACACAATACCAGCAGTCAACCTTCTCCTGTAGTCTGTACTTGTCCCAGCAGCTCGTTCCTTCCTCAGTTCTGCTGTTAGCGCAGAACATTTGATTCACACTGACTGTTCAGAAACCCCACAAATACAACACTTTGCAGAATTCAGACTTCTGTCCTCTGTGTCCCAAAGAGCTGTCTGTGCTGATAAATCGTTTCGCTTCTTCTTTCTCTCAGACTTGTGCCTTTACTATCCAGTGACTAATTCTGTCTACATGACTAAAAGGCTTGCACAACAGTCTATTAAAGAAGAGTCACACAGCTGAGCTTAAAGCTTAATAATTTGTTCATAGTTCAATGATAATTCACGCTATAACCATACAGCTGCCAGCTCATAGTAGAAGAATTGAGGACCTGGACATAAACTATACGAAATATTGTCAGTAATCCAACGTTTGTTTGAAGACTAAATAGTTATGTGCGACCCAGTCATATTGGACATGGTGTAAGTAGGCTGTTTAGGTTTTTTTTGGTAACGCCACCTCTGTATGAAAATCACTGGCTGTGCTGTGTGCAGTCTGTGGCTGCTTTGCATTGTTGTAATACTCGCCATTGTAGTGTTAGGCAGCTGGCTGTGAACAGCACGTAGCGTTGGCAGTTGGAGGTGAGCCGCCAGCAGTGGTGGATGTGGGGAGAGAGATGGCGGAGTTTTGAAATTTGTCATGAACTGCTCTCTCTCTCTCTCTCTCTCTCTCTCTCTATATATATATATATATATATATATATGATATCAAGGTAAATACATTGTTTGTTCTCTATTAATATCTTTCATTTGCTAACTATCCCTATCAGTAGTTAGTGCCTTCCTTAGTTTGAATCTTTTATTTAGCTGGCAGTAGTGGCGCTTGCTGTATTGCAGTAGTGGGAGTAACCAAGATTTTTGTGAGGTAAGTGATTTGTGAAAAGTACAGGTTAATGTTAGTCAGGGCCATTCTCTTGTAGAGATTATTGAATGTCAGATTGCGTTGCGCTAAAAATATTGTGCGTCAGTTTAAGCACAGTCTTGTAAAATTATTCAAAGGGGACGTTTCAGATGTCGACCCTTAGCCTAGGATACCTCACTGGAATCTTCTGATTTTTTTTCTTGTAGTTTGTGTAATTAGTGTAGATTTTGTTTATTGCTAGCGCGTAATTGTAGAGAGAATCTCCTTTGTAGTTGCAGTCTTTCATTGTTGTACAGTAAAACAGGTGTGGCACGCATGTAGATTTGCACCAAGTATTTCGCAGCTGCAATTAACTAGATATTATTTTCAGTGCTATGTTAATGTGTTCCCCTATTTTTGCTCTTCAAATTGTGTTTTTCTGTGTTGTCGTGTGAAATATTGTGACAATAATGGCGTGTGAAAAACGTAACACTAGGGTCCAAAGTAAATTGAGAAATGACAGCGAAGACGAAAGCAGTGTGTTAGCGCCACCGTGTAATGAATTAACAGACATTCAAAGTAGTAATTTGGTAACTGTGCATAGGGAAATGGAGCGGGTGGCAAACAATGGCGTGGACAGTGAAACAATTAGTGAAGAGGGAAGCATTATCGATCGATCGGTCGGCAACAGCTCGCCTCAGGAATCGGGAATGACAGGACACAATTTTGCAAATATTGTAGACTCAGGTTTTGGGTCCTCACCGTTTTCTCAAATGAGTCAAGACACATTTTCTGCTTGTCAAAATGTGAATGTTGTCGGTGAAAATGCACTGCAAAAAAGCATAGAGAAACAGATTCCAGACACTAATACATTATTATTGCAATTAATGCAACAAATGGGACAAAATCTTCGAAAGTTAGACACAGTGGAACAAAATCAGAGACAAACACAGCAAAAGCTTCAAAAGTTAGACACAATGGAACAAAATCTTAAAAAGTTAGACGCAATGGAACAAAATCTTCAAAAGTTAGACTCATTGGAGCAAACTCTTGAACAAACACGTGAGGATTTAACTACTGAGTTACATCACATTGAATCGAAATGTCAAAAAGTCTGTAATGACGTAAAAACACAAATTTGTGAGCATTTCCAACCTATTTTTTCGCGTCATGAAAATGCACTACAGAATCACGAAGCAGCCATAAAAGAACTGCAAACTACTGTTCATGAAAACCATGAGACCTTGCAAGCTAAATTTGACTCAGTTGCATCTACCGATTCGGTTAGGCAACTTGCAAGAACTCAGGAAAACTTGAAGGACACAGTAGATTCGATTTCAACACAAATGGACACTCTGAAACTTGGTTCAGAAAAACACACTGAGGAAATGTGTTCACTATCGGAGAAAGTAGCCGAACTTTCGGATCAGGTCACTAACTTATCTACAAAGGTAGATGATGATCTGAATGACACAAGACCTGTAGCCTTCACTGACACAGAAGAGTATGAACAAATTAGAAAATTCAAACAAAATCAAAATCAAATCAATACACAGTACAAAAGAGAAATCCGGGAAGTACAAGATCAGTTGACGCAGGTAATACAAGAATTACATATTTCAGAGGACACTCGCGCTCCACTACGGGAAGAGGGACATAGAAATACGGAACAACCACAAAATAATAACACAGGACATTTCGGAAATTATGAAAGAAATTGGCAAGGCGCATTGGCTTTTGAGAGGGAACCGCCGACACGACGTAACAATGACCGATATGCTACTCGCCGACACGATGATTTTGACTATAAGCTGTTCATTACTACACGTAAATTCAAAACGTTCAAGAATTCTGGCAACGACATTCATCCACAAGCATGGCTCCATCAATTCTCTCATTGTTTTCCTCCCAACTGGTCGTTAGAACACAGATTAGAATTTATGTGTGGCTACTTAGAGAATGAACCAGCTGTAAGAATGCGATCGGTCATTCACGATTGCCACAGTGAAGGAGAATTTTACCATGCCTTCCTCTCAGCATATTGGTCTCAAGCCACACAAGACCGAGTAAAACATGGCATCATAATGATGAAACATTTCGAACAATCTGAATTCTCCAGTCTTGTGAAATATTTTGAAGACATGTTGCACAAGAATCAGTACCTGTCAAACCCATACAGCCCCTCAGAACTCATCCGCATTTGCTTAATCAAATTACCTGAACATTTACGACATATTATTTTAGCAGGACGTTGCAAAGAAGACATTGTGGCTTTTCAGGGACTGTTACAAGAACTGGAAATTGACACTGACAATCGGGGAACGCGGGAACAGGAGCACAACAATTACAGGTCACATCTGTCACAATTCCGCGATGACAGAAATAATACACGACAAGGCTATTCTTATAACGTAAATCGTGACCAAAACAGACACCACCCGTATGACAACCGTTGGCAGAGTAGTAATAATTACAGGGAAAGATCACCTCTCCGCGGTAATGACTATTACAGAGACAATCAGAGAAACAGACAATATGGGAACCAAAATAATTGTTATTACGGGAGACAGAATAACTTTAGACGCAACGGTCCAGCGCGCAGTTACGATTCAGGGAGAAATTCTCCACCACTTAACCGACAAGAAAGAAACTACAGGAACTACCAACATGACGACAGACGATGTGATCGTAACGACAGACCTGAATTGCATCAGAACTGGCGGGATTTAAACAGAGCAGGGCCCATTCGTCACGGTGAATTTGTAGAAGTTAGGTCTCCAAATCCCAATAACGACGCGCGCCAACAAAGAGACAATAGGCAATGACTCATACTGCAGGCAGCCACAAAAAACACGTATGAAACTAACGATGCAGCTGCCGTAGCTAGTAATTACGTAAAAATGGAAGACATTAGGGACATCTTACTCCAGGAACACGACGTAAAACATAACAACATTGCATATCCTGTGATTCACATTACTGTAAATGACGTAAAATTTATGGCAGTACTTGACTCTGGCAGTCCCATTTCAGTAATTAGTGAAACAGCTTTTAGAAAATGCAACATATCGAACGATTGCCCCACACTTCCGTTACGTAAGATTAAATTACAAGGTGCAATCTTTGGAAAAAGTGTAGATGTACGCCAACAAACCAACTTAGAATTCTTTTGTCAAAGCCACAGTTTCTCTATGAACTTTCTTATTGTTCCATTATTGTCGACGGAAATTATACTGGGAGTAGACTTTTTGAATGAATACAAAGCAATCTTAAGCTTTCACGATGCTGAAATAAGTTTAGAAAAAGAAGGTAAGTCAGTAGCTTTGAAATTTGAAGATTGGCTCTCAAACCATGACGAAGAAATTAATCGGCTTTACCTCCTGTTAGACAACAGTTCGGAATTTTCGACGGAACTTGACACTAACAATCACTCTGCAAGAACTGACAGGGGTGATATCGACGGCGCATTTGATACTAATGAGTTAATTCAGAATAAAATTCAAACAATTGAGACTTGTAATGACAATGATAGGCAAGACCTTTTTGAGATTTTACAAGCACATTCCACAGTTTTTACTCACAAAACAGGAACAATCAAGGGATTTCAATACCAATTTCGTGTTTGTGAGCATACTAAATTTTGTGTTAGACCATATGTAATTCCAGCACATTATAGGGACCGTGTTAGAACAGAAATACAATCTATGCTTGACGAGGGCATTATTGAGCCTGCAGTAAGCTCATACAACAATCCATTACATGTTGTTGAGAAGAAAAATGGATCGATCAGGCTTGTCTTAGATTCGAGACAAATCAATACTATCATCATTCCTGAAACAGACAGGCCGCAAACGTTAGAAGAGCTTCTTCAAAATTTTAATGGTGTAAAAGTGTTGTCTTCCATTGATCTCAGATCCAGCTTTTATCAGATCGAACTTCATCCAGAATGTAGAAAATACACAACTTTCCTTTGTTTCGGCGTTTGTTATCAGTTTCGGAAACTTCCCTTTGGTTTGAACATTTCTTCAGCAGCATTCATTCGCGGGCTAAATTCCATATTAACTGAGTTCTTAAAACGTCACATCACCTTATATGTGGACGATATTCTAATAGCAGAAGCTTCATGGGAACAACATAATCGCATCCTCAACAGTTTGTTACGTATTTTTGCAGAATCTGGAACTACAGTTAACTTGGAAAAGTCTGAATTCGGTAGGTCAAAGGTGAGGTTTTTGGGACATATTATTTCTTCTGAAGGCATTCAGCCGGATCCTGAAAAGTTAGAAGCAATCAGAGCCATTCCAGTTCCATCCACAAAAAGACAAGTCCGTAGTTTTCTAGGTCTCGTAAATTTGTACCGTCGTTTTCTGAATATGCAAATCCTTGTTACACCAAAACTTTGTTCTCTCACTGGAAAAAATACTATTTGGAACTGGGACGAATAGGCACAGTTGGAATTCAATTCTTTGAAAGAAGCGCTACTTAACGCGCCAATACTAGCTCATCCAGATCTGTCACAAGATTTCTGCCTTAGCACGGATTCTTCTAAAGTCGGACTTGGTGCCCATTTATTTCAAGAAGCCACAGAAAATGACACTACTGTTCAGAAAACCATTGCTTTTGCTAGCCGAGTGCTAACAAAATCTGAAAAAAATTATTCCGTTACTGAATTAGAAGCTTTAGCTATCGTTTGGGCATTTAACAAATTCCGTTTCTTTCTTTCTGGTAAGTACGTAAAAGTATACAGTGATCATCGTGCATTACAATTTCTTATGTCTTCAAAATTAAATCATGACAGGTTAAAACGTTGGGCATTGTTTCTGCAAGAATTCCGCTTCACAATAGTCTACATTCCCGGCAAGGAGAACATTGTTGCGGACGCGCTGTCACGCGCACCGGCTGGGCTTGAGAAAAGTAACACAGAAGGCAACATTGAGAAAAATTTCAGTATTCTTTACATTCAGAAAGTCGCCTTTGAAAACTTCATCACCATATCTTTAAAGGACATTGCTCATGAACAACATAAAGATCCGATTTGGAAAGACATCAAAAGTAAATGGCATGAAAAGACACACACAGATTCGGCATTATTACCTGGTTAGAAACAACATACTCTTTAAACGCTGCACTGTTGATGACAAGCTATGGGTACTTTGCATTCCAGACGATTTTGTTAATAAGCTCATTTGGTACATTCATTTCAGCTACGCACATTTTGGTCCACGAAAATGTTATCATATTCTTCGAACGACTTGTTATTTTAACAATATGGAAAAGAGAATTCGAAGAGTCTTGCCTATTTGTAAACTTTGTCAAAAGGCGAAACCATCTACTATCTCCCATCGTGCTCCGCTGTTTCCTATCATTCCTTCTAAATTAAAAGAATTTGCTGCTGTTGATCTCTTGGGACCGCTTGTCAGAACATCTAATGGATTTTCGTACGTTCTAGTCGCTGTTGAACTTACTTCAAAATTTGTTTCTTTCATACCGTTACGTAAAGCCACTGGACGGTCTGTATCCAACGCCTTTGTTAAAAATTTCTTACGTGAAGTTGGACACGTTAGTAAAGTCATTTCAGATAACGGACCGCAATTCAGATCTGCTGTTTGGTCACGCATGCTTTGCAACCATAAAATCAAACCTGTTTTTATTTCATTGTACTCACCACATTGTAACCCCTCCGAACGGATTATGAAAGAAATCAATAAGCTTTGCAGACTTTATTGCCACAGAAAGCATCAGCATTGGGACAGATATTTACACTTATTTCAAAACGTGCTGAATGAAATGCCTCATGACTCCACTGCTTTACCACCTACTCTTGTACTGAAGAATGAAGAACCACCGAACAGAATCAGAGAGCTTGTACCTTTCCCGAATACACGTAAACTTCGACACAAAGACATAATTGATTTGGCTATTAAAAATATAAAATCTGCAGCAGACAAAAGGAGGAAACTACACGGTAAAGCAAATGCAAAGAAATTGTATATTGGTCAGAAAGTTCTCAATAAAGCTCATTCATTGTCACATAAGAAGAAACACTTGAGTCACAAATTCTTTCTAGTTTACAATGGACCTTACAGAATCCGACGTATACCACATGATAATTGCGTTGAAGTTGAAACTCTGCGTACTAGGAAGAGTAAAGGTTTACACCACATTTCACATGTAAAACCGTTTATAGAAAGATAATCTGCTTTTTAACTTTGTCTTTGCCATATAACTTTTCACTTCACGTTTCTAGTATGCTTTGTCAGACTTAGAATCTGTTAACAAGCAACAATGTTTGAAGTTAAATATCCAGTCAAGAACCAAGAGAACTTATTGAAACAGAAATTACGAATGCATTGTTATAGTGAACAGACGTCACAGTGTTATTGTGTGTGTACATTCTTGCTTGTTAGTTCCACTATCACGTAACGACTATAAGGATCGCATACTTAGAACATATACCGGCAACGCTAATGAGATTTTCATGCAACATTTTGGTTTACTTAAAATAAAATAAAAAAGAAAAAACATTCTGGATTTAAAGTACTTTCTGTGAGATACCAGAGGTCACAGTGGTTAGTTTATGTGACAGCTACACGATGTTATCACGACGCTACTAATGAGTGACAATTTACAATGTTGCTTTTGCAGTGTATCTGATTTATATCTGCACAATTTTTCTGAATTCTTCTGGAAAGTAAAACATGTTTTAGTATTTAACTTTTGTGGTATAGCTACAATGAGACAGCCTTTTCCGTGGCACAACAATACGTCACAGCACAGTACTTTCTTCATCACAACAATAAGCGTAATAACTAAGATATCTATACCCAAAGCATTTCACTTTTGTTTATCATGAGGTAAGTACATTGACTTCTGCAGAACTTAGCTTTCGGAGGACGATAACTACGAGACTTCCACAGAGATTATCTTACAACATGACGCACAGTTTAACGCTACAGGACACGTATTTGAGTGATTAATTTTGTACTTAAAACATTTATTTTTAAAGATTTTTGAATTGCAAAGAAAGTTTTCCGTGATACATTTCATTCCATTGCTGTAATCTGTAACACCTGAGGGTATAATTACATTAATCCTCAGGGGGGTACACGCCTACTTTGTGTACCATATGTTTGGCAAGCACAAGGAGCCCTAGCTAATATGGTATTTGCTTATACAACTTTACACATCGGTACCATATTTCTCTAACACATAAATTACACAGCTATCTGATTATTTAATAGAGAAACAAACATTTTTTTACTACATTAGTGACAGATGTTTACGTAATTACACAGTTGGGTAACTTCACACTTATGAAATTGTATTTTGTCTGTACTTTGTGAACTGTTCATATTTTTTGGAACCATTGTGATACTATGAGAGCTTTGAAAGATGTATTTGGTAAGGGAGCATGATTTTAAAGTATGTTTGAGGTAGATAACACTTTTGAAATGAGCAGAGAATTCTTTTTAGGTTTTGAAATTATTGGAGGAAGCTACGACGATTTTGAGAGTTGACTGAGGTGTTATGATGTTATTTTTACATCGACGATGTGTATTATGCTGCTGAGGTACGTTTATGGTCAAGAAGCTGATGCTATATGAGGAATTTGATTATGCTACATATTTCATATAATGAAATATTAAAGAAGCGTCGACGAATATATATATATATATATATGTGTAATAAGGTAAGGAGTAATGAGTAGTGGTTAGGGACACTGACTTGTGAAAAAGGATGTTGGAAACCAAGAATCGTACTTTAAGAGGTAGGAAATGTGTGTAAATGCGTAAATGTATCACAACGCTGGCTAAAATTTTTTGGACGCTGTTATATTTATAGGATTTTGTTTCTACAGATTTGTAACCCAAATTCTTGACCTGTGAAATATATTTATATGAGACTGTCACTGTAGCGGAAACTGGTGTCGTAAATATTTCGGTAAGAAAGTTCAGTGACCACCTGCACGTAATGCGTCGTGGGCACCCAGCTGAGCGGCCAGGTGTGTCAGACACCTGGAGAAAAAGCCATTATTGCGAGCCCTTTTCAGCGGCACAGGTAGAAAAAAAAGGGAGGCCATTATCCTCGCTATTGACGTTCCTTTGTAGAAAGCATTGTAAATACGACACGCTAATAATAACTTGGAAACATTCTTACATCTGCACACCTGATTAGGACAAGTGTATATCTACGAGAGTTGAGAGAATGTCTACTAACTTATGAAATGTCACATGACTATTGAATGATATTTTTATGCTTTGGTTTGCGTAATTGCTTATTTCATTTGATATCTGGTTTCCAGCTGTCTTGCAGCATTGGTTTCATAAAATAAAATTAAATGCATTTGCTAATGTGAACACTTTCTGTCAACAGATCTATTAAATAATTACTTTATGATCCACATTCTTCGAAAAAGGAGCTCTTGGAATGGAAAGAACAATAAGAAGGGACTAGTAACAGGAACTGCATACATAATTTTCTTTTCAACTACTTGGTAATTTTTTTGGTAGAGTAAGTTATCGTGATGCATCACTCTAGTGTTAAGATGTGACATAGGTATTAGACATGGCTATTTTTAGTGTAATATTTTTTCTGCTTGAACTTTGTCATGTTTAGGCATACGTTATTTCATTTTTTTGCTGCTGTTTGCCAGGCATAGTGCTACTGAATTTTAATTTGTGTTACTCTGTTAAGCCAGTTTTACTACTGATTTATTTTTCTTGTTTGCTGCTCATTGCCTTATGTTAGTTGTAATTTATGCTGCTTGCTTCGCCATTTGTATTTTTGATCATTGCTGTTTGCGTTAATTGTTTTATGTGCTGCTGCATTGCCTCGTCCCTTAGTTTAGCATCTGAGCTCAGTAGATATAAGTTAGCTTAAGAGGGGGTAGCCTATAAGAGAATGAGTAGCGATTAATGCATTGAGAAGCTATACGAGAAAAGTACAGAAAGCAGGTATAGATAGGACTTTTGGAAATAATGAAGAACAATGGGAGATCTCCGAGAAGTAAAGAAAGTTTTGTTTGCAAAATACTGCAGTAAAAGAAACCCTGTCCTTTCCTTGTGTTATCCCACTATGTGTTTGTGTACCCTTGGGTATTTATGTTTTCCCTGTATTTATATGTTTATCTGATAAGACTTATGTTGTAGAATTTTTCTAATACTAAGCTACATTCACTATGATGAGGAATACTGTTATCCTCAAATATAATTTGCATTAATAATAAGTTACTTACTTTGTAAAGATGTTTAAACATTATTTGTTCTGTTTTGTTTTAATGCTCATGTGTGAAGTTGATATTCCAAAAGTTATTCTGATCTTTCATGTATGTACTTATGTCATAATTCCTGTGACACTGATGTATATGTTATTTATATTCTTTTGTAAAGCCCATATTACTACAAATGTTATCTGTATTGTTATGTTCTTTAATGATGTATTTTGTACCTTTGTAATTGTATTCTCATGTTATAATATTGTAATTGACACGAGTTCTTCAAATTAAGTATCATTTCACTGCACACGTTTCTGTTGGTCATAGTATATGGACAATATGTGAGAAGTAGGGACTGTTAGTGTTTGCACGTGTGTTAATAATTCAGCAAGGGACTGAATAACAGCATTGCTGGTTCTAAGGACAATTCCCAAAACTTTGTGAGTGCACAAGTGGTGGTTATGGACTTACTATATTATCTGCAAGACTCTTCAATTGTGATTGTGCACCTGCACAGTCACAACAGATGGCTGCTGGCCGTCTCTACAGGGACTACAGTGGGTCTGCATCGTTGATGACCCACCAGTACCATTATCTCTACAAGGACTATAGTGGGTCTACATCTTTGATGATCCATCAATACCATTATTTCTACAAGGACTGCAGTGGGTCTGCACCTCTGGTGGCCCACCAATACCGTAATCTCTACCAGGACTACAGTGGGTCTGCTCTGTGATGACCTACCCACCAATACTCTTCAAAACTTCGACTGACTCCGCTGTGGGTTTGCTCTGTTGTGGCCCATTACCTGTCAGCATGTCAAGAGTCAGCACTGTCTTTCCGTTGGAAGGACAACGCTACTTCTTCAAGACTGCATGGAAATCCACTACTTCCGTGTGCATTTTCTTTTACTGCTCAGACTTTGAGAAAAACACTGCAATGTGATGAATGATCAGGACTGTCTTTATGGACTGTGAGAAAATTTTAGCTTTTGACCAACATTGTATCAATAAGTGTGTGCATTTGATTTCTTTGTTATTGTAATTACGATTATGAACAATTTTAACAAATATGTATTGGCCACTGCCCAAACCAATTTGTAAAATTTTTTGTGGGGAGCATGGGGGCTATGTAAGTAGGCTGTTTAGGTTTTTTTTGGTAACGTCACCTCTGTATGAAAATCACTGGCTGTGCTGTGTGCAGTCTGTGGCTGCTTTGCATTGTTGTAATACTCGCCATTGTAGTGTTAGGCAGCTGGCTGTGAACAGCACGTAGCGTTGGCAGTTGGAGGTGAGCCGCCAGCAGTGGTGGATGTGGGGAGAGAGATGGCGGAGTTTTGAAATTTGTCATGAACTGCTCTCTCTCTCTCTCTCTCTCTATATATATATATATATATATATATATATATATATATATATATATATATGATATCAAGGTAAATACATTGTTTGTTCTCTATTAATATCTTTCATTTGCTAACTATCCCTATCAGTAGTTAGTGCCTTCCATAGTTTGAATCTTTTATTTAGCTGGCAGTAGTGGCGCTTGCTATATTGCAGTAGTGGGAGTAACCAAGATTTTTGTGAGGTAAGTGATTTGTGAAAAGTACAGGTTAATGTTAGTCAGGGCCACTCTCTTGTAGAGATTATTGAAAGTCAGATTGCGTTGCGCTAAAAATATTGTGCGTCAGTTTAAGCACAGTCTTGTAAAATTATTCAAAGGGGACGTTTCAATGGTATGCTTACTCTTCTTGTGACCTCATAATCAGAAGTGGATCATCCAACCATCTATAGTGAGATCTTAGGGAATTACTTGGAAATTTGCAAAGTGGCTAAAACAGTGGTCCGTCATTCGAAACGATTAAGATTTAATTCTTCCTCCATCCACCTAAATTAACGTTTCCCACGATTTGCCTGAATAACTGAAGACAATTGGAGCGCAGGTTCTTTTGAAGCAGATATAGCCAAATGTTTCCCCATCCTTTCCCAATCTGAGCTTGCACTCTCTCTCTACGGACACTTCATTGATGTGACATTTTCGTGTCGAACGATCACTCATTTCAGATACCGTTCGAATAGTTCCTACTGGAAAACTCCATAGCCATTTTCCTACCGGACCCTGTATATGTATGACAGAATTTGCTAAAAATGGCAAACTTAGTTGAATAACCATTCATCCATTGCACAAACTATGGCTCTGGATTCTTTTTACTAGACCCTATACAGATGAAAGAATTTGAATGGAAAACTTAGTTGAAAAACCATTTATCCTCTGCCAGAAAGTCTATGAAGAGAATCAGTCAGATGCTAGATCAGTGAGTCTACCTTGAGCTGTGTCATTGTGTCGACGACTTGCTGGTAGTGCACAAGTGCCTGCTTGGCTGAGCCATAGTCCTCTTCCAGGAAGGCATCGAGGGCGCGCTCATAGCGCAGCTGGCGGTCTGTGAGCAGGCGCAGCTGTACGGCCTCTGCTCGCAGCTGCTCCTCGCGCCACATGAGTTCCTCCTTCAAGAAGGCTGTCGCCAGCTGGGTGCGGAAGCAGCTGCGCACTGCTGCCGTGTACGCCCTCCTGTCTAGTGGAGTCCTGCACATATGGTCACATTTCTCTTTTTAAGTCTACCCGCTGCTATCAGTGGCTTGGATGTCATATGTAAGATACCAACAGCTATTTTTCACACAATATACCATGTCCTAGTGGTGAAGGTGAAGAAAAGTCAGTAGATATAGACCACTAGTTCAGTTGGAAAAGAATTCAGGACACAAGTCTGCATTTCCCATAGAAGGAACCATTTTGGGAGTTTCATTGATTTAGTAAAACCAGGGAAAAATGAGGGAAAAATGAATCTGGTTGGTGAGATGGTGTATTGAAACCATTTCTAAACTATATGAGTCAAGAGATAGTACTGCTTTGCTCGATGGTGGCCCATCAACAGCTGCATTTCTCATGCAAGCTGTTATGTGGTTTGAGGTTCTAAATACCAAACAGAAAGCCAGACTTAACATGTGCTACAAGACTCCTTTGCAATAAAAATACTTTGCTTGGATGGGCGACTCATGTAGATAATCTTGTTCGTGGTTTTTAGGACAGTACTTTGAATTAGGACGTTCAATTATGTATGGGCCTTGCAAGTCTTGGTAAATGAGACTGTACATTATATGTTCAGTTTCAGGGGTTATACTCTCCAGAGTAATCCACACATACTGCATGAACTGAATGGATCTGTTTACATTGTTTCATCATTTGTTGTGATCTATGACTGTTGAAAAAGTGGATGTGCTGTCTCAAATCACTAATAGCTCTACTGATGATCGTGTAACTAGAGCTTACACGTACTAACAAAAACTAAACAAAAATATAAAGACAGTATTTTCTACAAGGGAACCAAACTGTACAATAAATTTCTCAACGAGTACGAAGACGTAACTAAAACCAAAGTTCTTAAAAAGGCAACTAAAGCAAACATTTTAAAAAGTACAAACTATATAATAAAGGAATACTTCGAAATTGCAAAATAGGATTTGGCCAATAATTTTATGGTTGCTGAAAATTAATAAATTACACGTCTCTGTCATTCCGCAATATACTTTAATGTAATTGTGTTATTCAACTTACTGGAAAATAGAGTATCTAAGTTCTGTGATGTAAAATGCTAATCCTTAGTCCATAATTATGAAAAGACGCTAACTCAGTTTTCACACAGACTACTGGGAATGCACAAAGAATGTAATGGTCCTGTATACTGTAACATTAGTTTTGGAACTAAGTCGACATGTAATTATAACCCTGCAATTTTGTTAATGTTTAATTTGTGTGCTAAGGTTGTAGATTGCTGATAAATGAAGCTGAAGCACCACGAAAGATAACAAACAAAATTCTACTTATTTTGCATCCACTATAGCAGGCAGCATAAATGATTAAATTTTTAAGCAGTTTAGAGGTATACAGGAAGCGAAATTCAGTCACAGAGCTCTCACTTATTGCACGTACAACGGCTCTAACACAGCTGGCATTAATCATCAGTTCTAACTGATCTCTGATCACAGATTCGGGTTCGTTGTTCCATATTACTTCAACTCTGTGCTAGAGTTCACCAATCTTAGTGGAGGCAAATGGTGACGTGTAAGCCTCTCAGCAGTCCACGACCAGACGTTTTCAGAGGGCGAGAGATGTGAGGCACGTGCTGGTCAGGGCAACAGTCGATCATACTCTGTACAGAGGTAGGTCAGGACAGCATAGGCAGGATGCTCTCTTTTGTTATGTGAATGAAAGATAATGTCACACAGCCTTAACATGAAAGAAAGGTAAAGGTTCCTGTCCAAATTACCGGCTATCCGGACCAGAGATGTTGTACAACTAGTGGCATCTCATACCATAATGCCAAGTACTGGGTCCGTGCGACGATGACGAATTTGTTCCAGTTCCATATTCCTCTGTGATCATACACAGATACGTCCTTCGCGATGCTGTAAACAGAAGCAAGGCTCTTCAGAAAGGATGACGTGGTGCCTCTCCCGTGTCCAGTGCTGTCCTTGGGCGCACCACCGTAGGTCCAACTCTCTCTGCTGCCACCTTACGGGAAGCCTCAACAATTGTCATTCTGGTGACATTCAGCAGTGCTTCAGACGTCGTCGCACTGCCTGTGTGGAGACTTGCCTTGCTGCAGACAAATCCATTTCATGATTCAAGGCACATCTTTTAGCAATACGATTCTGCACGACCGAGTGAACATGAATTCATGAATTCCAGTTCCGTATAACAATCATGGGATGCCGACGACCTGCAGCAGCAATATTGGGGAACGATAAACCGTTATCCTGCCGCTGTCGAATCCCGAAACGTGCTGATAGACGTTTCTCCTTCATATATGAGTCATAACATGATCTTCTCAAAAGCAACCAATAACATTCAGAGGCTATTTCTGAATGAGAAACTCGTTGTGTAACTTTTCCCCGCCTACTTAAAATAGATGATGTTACTCCTACATACTTTGTGCTGTTACACTGAAATGCATAATTAATTATGTACAATGGGCGTTCAATAAGTCATGGAACATATGTTTTTCTGAAAGCAGGTTGGGCTATACCGTGAGGAAAAACAGTTCAGCGACATTTTGTGAGTTCCTCTCGGGTGCGCAGACCTGTGTGAGGCCTTTCGTTGTCATGGAGGAGTTCGTTTGCACTTTCGTGGCGACGAACACTCTGAAGTCATTTCTTCACTGAGCGTAGCACAATATACATCGCAGTTGATCGTTGCACCATGAGGCAGGATATCAAACAGAATAACTCCTTCGGAATCCAAGAAGACAGTCACGACTTTACCAACTGAGGGTGCGGCTTTGAACTTTCTTTTCGGAGGATAGTCGGTGTGGCGTCACGACATGGATCGCCACTTTGTTTCCCGTTCGAAGTGATGAACCCGTGTTTCATCGCCTGTGACGATGTTCGACAAGACTAACGATCAACCTCGTAAAGTACAGTTGGCCTTCCGTTAGGCACCGAGGAACCCGGCGGCCACTCTCCTTTGGGTACCCCAATTGGTAGACGAGGGTATCAGCACTACCAGTCAGAAACGTCCAGTTGAGCAGCGAGAGAGTTTGATTGTCGTGCATCGTTCACCTCAAATGAGACAGTCCGCACGTTCCAACACTGCAGGCGTCACAGCTGTATCCGGCAGGCCGGCACGCGGGAGATTAGACAGATTTGCGCGACCTTGTTTCGATAATGAAAGACGCCTCGTCCAACGACTCACCGTGCTTTTGTTTACTGCCAGGTATCCGTAGACATCCTGCAAGCACCTACGAATATCTGTGATGCTCTGGTTTTCCGCAAAATGTCAATGACAGCTCTCTGCTTGGAACACACCTCTTTAGAGATGCCATTTTGAAGGCCACCGCCTATCGGAACTCAATGAAACTATAAGTTGTAAAGCTGGAATATTCCACTAGGTCGTACAAAAAATTCAGCATTTTGTCAGCTAAAGTTGACGAAGATAAAACTGTGTTGTATTACATTACTGAACGCCACTCTTTGTACTGTTTATTTGACGTTTGTTGCACCCAGCTTTAATTATGTCTCAGTATTAGCAACTAATAGTGTATTAATCTAACATGTCAAATAGCATTCTCAAATGGTCAATGGACGGATTAACAAATTACCTATTTCGGTTTACTTCACTGTAATCTATGTCTGTGCCATCAGATACTTCAGAAGCTGGATCGATATCGAGCATGTTACACACGCTTCATCATACCATAGACTCCGAAGTGGACAGTTCGCCCTCAACAGTCCGACATAGAGCTCATTCTTGTTACGTTTTATACCCAATAGGGAAGCAACGCTTTGCCGTACCCCGTAGAGAAACGTCAGATGGGGTACCAGTGCTGAAATAAGCACGAGAGGGTACTCAAACTCGATTCATTCGTCTTGTTAAAACCCAACGCAGTGTCGTAATTCTGGTGGAATCTTATGTTTTAGAATAGCCAGGAGGCTACTCACAACACTGAATTGGAAAATATGACACTAAAACCTTGCTCTGCAACTGAAAACTTAAGATGACTGTATCTGATAGAGGTTTTCTTACGTAAGATCTAGCAATCGTCTCCCAAACTATAGCTCCCACTTTTTCTTTCAGTTCTTAGTCTTGCTATAGTGATGTATTCAAAGTCTTCATAGTCTTGTATTCAGTCCCATGATTTAAAATACGTCTTTACAATCAGTATGTGGCCGAGTGGTTCTAGGCGCTTCAGTCCGGAACCGCGCAGCTGCTACGTGTCACAGGTTCGAATACTGCCTCTGGATGGATGTGTGTAATGTGCTTAGGTTAGTTAGGTTCAAGTAGTTCTAAGTCTAGGGGACTGATGACCTCAGATATTAAGTTCCATAGTGCTTAGAGCCATTTGAACCATGTGAACAAAGATCACTATTTAACTCATATCCACCGCTATCAAATTGCGTCTTTCACTATACACCATATGCAGCACAGTGCACGTTGATTTGAAATCTCCTGACGGATTCAAATTGTGTTGCAGATTTTGTGCTATTACTGATTCTATTCTTCCAGGTTCTCTCTTCTACTTTCCAAAATTCACAATTGTCGTGACTTAGCATTACTGGAAGAAATATGAAAGTATATACTTCAGAAGCTGGATCGATATCGAGCATGTTACACACGCTTCATCATACCATAGACTCCGAAGTGGACAGTTCGCCCTCAGCAGTCCGACATAGAGCTCATTCTTGTTACGTTTTATACCCAATAGGGAAGCAACGCTTTGCCGTACCCCGTAGAGAAACGTCAGATGGGGTACCAGTATGTGAACATACTTAACATACTTAACATATACTTAATTTCAATTTTACGGGGGCAGGTGGTGACATGTGTGAATATAATAGGGACCATCAGTATTAAACTGAAAAATACTGACGTGGATTAGTTACAGGAGAATGAAAATAAGCCGTCTTTGAGGAAGATCAGTTTGGGTCCCGGACATCTGTCAGAAGATAGACTGAAGAGAGGCAAATCTACGTTTATAGCATCTGCAGATTTAGAAAAAACTTTTGACAATGTTGACTTTAACACATTTTTTGAATTTATGAATGCAGCAAGAATAAAATATAAGAAATGAAACATTATCTGCAATTTGTACAGAAAGCAGACTGTAATTTTAACAGACGAAGAACATGAAAAGAAAGCAGCAGTAGAGAAGGGAGTGAGACAGATCTGTAGCCAATCTCGCATGTTCTTCAATCTGAAAGGTATATTTGAAAAGAGAATTAAAATTTGGGGATGAGAAATAAAAATTTTAAGGTTTGCTGATAACAATGTAATTTTGTCAGAGACGGTAAAGGACTTGGAAGACCAGTTGAATGGAATGAATAGTGTCTTCAAAAGAGACCGTAAGATGAATGTCAACAAAAGTAAAACAAAGGTATCGGAATGTAGTCGAATGAAATTAGGTGATGCTGATACAATAAGACTAAGAAATGAGATAGTAAAATCAGTCGACGAGTTTTGCTACTAGAGTAAAATATAACTCACCATGGCCAAAGCAGAAAGGTTATAAAATGCAGACTGACAACAGTAAGAAAAATGTTTCTGACAAAGAGAAATTTGCTGACACCGAATATTAATTTAAGTGTTATGGTGGTTAATAGGACGATTAAAAGTTCGGACGAAAAGGGAATAGAAACTTTTAAAATGTGGTGCTACAGAGGAATGTTGAAGATTAGATGGATAAATGGAATAACTAATGAAGAGATATTAGGTAGTGAATGTAATCGAAGAAAAAAGAAATTTGTTCTTCAGCTTGACTATAGGAAAGGATCGGTTGATAGGACATGTCCTGACGCATAAAGATTTCATCAGTTTCGTAATAGAAAGAAGTATGCATGGTGAGTTTCCTGTTGAGCAGGTCTTTCTTTTTGTCAAGATGCTTGATTTCAGATTCCACATACACCTAGAATTAGCTAATTGTTTTAACACCTACACCCTGTTAATAATTATAGATGAAATAACCATTCCTGTAACTAATGAATATATGAAGAACACTCATAAACAGTCACAAAAAATTTAAAAATTAAAAAGAAATGAGCAGTTACACAGGCATAACTAAAGTAATAATGCAATACACACACATAATTTTTACATTAGAGTTATCAATCAGACAGAGATAATATTCACAGGCAGAGAAAACAACTTGCTAAACAAAGAGCTCAAATATAATTTACAACCTGAACTAAGCCCCAAAATCATAAAAGATATTATTGTTGCAAAAAGTGCCACAGATATTGCAAAGTTAAACAATATCGAAAAGACAGCTATAGCTCAGAAGGCTATAAAGTCATAAACAATGAACTAAGTGAACTAAACAAGCAAGAAACAAGTTATAAAGCTCACCAAGAGGACAGAAAAACACTCATATAATATAAACAGAAAGCTAAGTAACCATAGCGCTGTAATAACTAAAGCAGACAAAGGCAATACATTATGTATATTGAAAGAAGCAGAATATATAAGTAAAACATAAGATTTCTTTGCTGAAAATGGCATCACTGAAATACAAAAAGACCCAACAAAAGCATTCCAGACAAAACTCATATCACATCTAAAAAATACACACTTCCTGCTAACTGGCAGTGAAAAGATATATAGCACTATCATGAATCCTTGGGCACCAAAGCTAAGATACATAAAGAAGGGTGTCCAGTTCACCCAGTTGTGAACTCAAGAAATAGCCCAGGTTATAAAATTACAAACAAATTTAACCAGATTCTAACTAAGACATACGCATACACAAAAAACTACTCGGTAAAAGACAATCAGCAGCTAATAGACGAAACTAAAAACATCAACATTCCCCATTCAGCCCAACTTGTATCATTCGACATTACAAACCTATACACTAACATTCCCATCCCAGAAACACTCAAAATCATCAGGGAAAACCTCATAAAACATCAAAAAATATCATTGCCCGAAATTATTGAATTCATGGACCTCTTTAACTAGTACTAAACTACAACTATTTTACATTTAATAATAAAGTCTACATGCAACATAGAGGTCTTGCAATGGGCTCAAGTATAGCTGGTACAATTGCCAATATATATATTAACCACAGTGAGCAAAAAGACTCTTGCTAAAAAAATCAAGCTCTATGGATAAAATCATTTACCTTAAATGTTATGTTGATGATACATTACTCCTGACAGATGGTGACACAAATGATATTAACAACATACTCGACACACTCAGTAAACAAGGTAGAAATATAAAATTCACAGTGGAATGTGAGAGCAATGGTAGCATCAATTTCCTTGATCTAAACATCAGTAAAGAAAACAATGCACACATCTTCAAAGGCAACAGCAACAGATACCACCAAACACAGTTCATCCTGTCACCCCACAACACAAACTTCCTGCATGCAGAGCACTAGTTAACAGCGCCAAAAATATTCCAATGGATAAATATGCATATCTTGACAAGACCAGCATAATAAAAGAAACAGCTTCAGCAAATAAAACCAATGATAAACCACCTTCCATACATGACATGCAAAAGAAACTCCCAGCTTGCATACCTTCCACAGGCAAACTCTCCTACAAAATAGCAAACATTCCCAGACCACATGACATTAACATTGCATTTACAACACACAACAAACTGCAACACACACTGAGACACAATATATACACACAGACGAATATACACTCACAAGCAGGCATCTACAAAATAGTATGTAATACCTGCAGATCCCTTTATATAGGCCAAACTGGGAGAGACCCTCCAAACAAGATATAATGAACACATAAATGCTTACCGCACTAACAATTACAATGGATCAGCAATAGCCACCCACATAAAAGACACAGGCCATCCATTCCATGATATTGCGAATGATCATCATATATTACTTTAAAAGAATAAGGGACACCTAATGGACTTATATGAAGAGCTGAAAATCTTCATTCATTGCACAGCACATGGAGATGTATTATTAAATGATAAGCTTGAAAGTAATTATGTTAACCTCTTAAAAACTTCTCCAACATTATTTGTTTATCTCATAGACAGAATAGTTTTCTTTAAGTATCCATGTAACATTCTTCATATTGCCAATACATCTGGATAAAAGTCATCTTCACTACAGGTATATATTACGGTGTTTGAAACTGTAAGTAGTTTATCTTATATTTTAAAATTCTTTGGAAAGATGTAAACAGACATTTGAGAAAATGCTAAGTTGTGATTTACCTGTTACTGCGCTCTGTGTGCCAGAAAATGAGATCGCCAACAGAAATGTAAGTAAACGTATTACTATATTAAATAATCATGCTATTCACATAATGTACACACTGTAACAGATTTATCCCTCCACGTAGGTTTATTTTTCGATTCTTAACGCCACTGGCACACACAGCTAATGTACATAACCTATCAGCTGATCTGTAAGTAATTGTATAATGCACCTGATGATGGCAGCATGCTGCCGAAATGCATCGTTCTAGTAAAATATTAGTAAAAAGTGACTACAGCAGTATAAATTATTCCACATAACTGGAGTAGCATTCGTCATGAATAGGAAGGTAGCGCAGAAAATGGGTTACTGTCAACAGTTCAGTGACAGGATTGTTCTCGTCAGATTTGATAGCAAACCAACGTCTACAACAATAGTTCAGGTATATGCGGTGACGTTGCAAACAGCAGAAGATGAATTGATACAGAAAGTATGTGGGTGTATTGAACATGTATTTCAGTACGTAAAGGTGGATGAAAATCCAATAATCATGAGGGATTGGACTGCTGCTATGGGGGAAGTTACAGAAGAAATAATTACGCGAGAAAATAGGCTTGGTAGTACAAATGAAAGAAAAGAAAGACTAATTGAGTTATTTAATAATTTTCAGTTAGTAATAGCAAAATACATTTCTCATAACTCACAAGAGGAGGAGATACATTTGGAAAAATCCCGGCGATGCGGGAATGGTTCAAATAGTTCAAATGGTTCAAATGGCTCTGAGCACTATGGGACTTAACATGTGAGGTCATCAGTCCCCTAGAACTTAGAACTACTTAAACTTAACTAATCTAAGGACGTCACACACATCCATGCCCGAGGCAAGATTCGAACCTGCGACCGCGGCGGTAGCGCGATTCCAGACTGAAGCGCCTAGAACCGCTCGGTTACCCCGACCGGCCGATGCTGGAAGATTCCAGCTGGATTACATCATGGTCAGATAAAGAATCCTAAATCAAATACTGGATTGCAAGGTGTACCCAGCAGCAGATATAGACCCAGATCACAATTTAGTATCGATGAAGAGTAGACTGAAGTTTAAGGAAATCGTACAGAAGTATCAGTGTGGGCAGAAGTGGGATATTGAAGCACTGAGGAATGATGCGATACGCTTGAAGTTCGTGGTGTGAATGCTACAATAAGGAATACTACAGTAGGAAATTCAGCTAAAGAGGGGTGGACATCTCGGAAAAGAGCCATCACAGGTGTTGCAAAGACAAACATTTGTACTAGAAGGTAACTGTGAAGAAACCTTGGGTTATGTTATGCTGGAGCCAAGGTAGCCCTTGAGGGCTGGCAACCCATATTACCCCACAGAGGACGGGGTTCTCTATGTACAAGGCGTACCAAAAGCACCATGGTAAACACCGGCTATTTACATACAAGATAATGGAAACAGACATTCCGAGTACTACTTCCTGCAGGGGGAGCTCGAGCTACGGCCTGCAGGAAGTACCACTACGCCAAAACATGATTGGCTGGAGACAGCTATTTAGGGGCTAGAACCAGCCCCAAAGTTCAGTTCACTCGGGATGCCGACCTCGTGGACTTCGACCTCTGGAGATTACGTCTTCGTCTCGGAACTGGACTTTTACTAGTGTGTGGCTCTTACCATGAACATTGGTGGAAAATTATAAGTGAACTTTTGTTTGCCTCAATTAGTAGACTTTTACTGGCATCGTTATGATTACCTTTCTTTCGTTGTTCAGTCTTCAACCTTGTAAACTTACATAAATAAAAGTTGTGTTTGTGAACAATTGCGAATTGTCAGTCACAACAGGTTACATATGAAATATTTCAACCGTTCGAGGAAAGAAGGAAGTACGAAAATGTTCAGGGAAAGACAAGAATACAGCAATATAAATCACTCAGGAATGAAATAAATAATAAGTGCTGGGAAGCCAAAGCGGAATGGCTACAGGAAAATGTGAACCAATCGAAAAAGAAATGATCGTTGGAAGGGCTGACCCAGCATATAGAAACAGCAAAAGAACTTCAATGAAGTTAAAACAAGGGCGGTAGCATCAAGAGGGCAATCGGAATTCCATTGTTAAACACAGAGGAAAGAGGAGACCGGTGGAAAGAGTTCATTGAAGGAGTCTATGACGGGGACACATTGGCTGATAGCGTGACAACAGAAGAAATTGGAGTCTATGAGGAAGAAATAGGGGATCCAGTATTAGAGTCAGATCTTAAAACAGCTTTGGAAGACTTGAGATTAAATTAGGCACATGGGATAAATAACATTCCATTGGAATTTCTAAAATCATTGAGGAGGTACAAACCAAACAACTGTTGAAGTTGGTGTGTAGAACCTGTGAGATGGCGATGTACTGTCAGAAAATGTATTATGATCCGCACAATTACTAAGACAGCAAGAGCAGATAAGTGCGAGAATTATCGCACAATAAACTTAACGGCTCCAGCATTCAAGCTGCTGAAAAGAATAAAAATATAGAAAAAAGAAAAAAACTGAGGATCTGTTAGATGACCATCAGTTGGGTTTTGGGAAACGTAAAGGCAACAGAGACGCGGTACTGATGTTGCACTTGATAATGCAAGCAAGACTGAAGAAAAACCAAGACGCTTTCATACCATTTGTTGACCTGTAAAAAGCGTCCGACAGTGTAAAATGATGCAAGATGTTCAAAATTCTGAGAAAAATGGGGGTAAGGTATTACGAGCTGCGGGTAATTTACAATACGTGCAAGAACCAGCAGGGAGCAAAGAGACTGGACGACCAAGGACCAAGAGGTGGGATAAGATAGGGGTACAGTCTTTCGCCCCTACTGTACAGTCTGTACATCGAAGAAGCAATGACAGAAATAAAATAAAGAGTTAGGGGCGGGTTCAAAATTCAGGTTGAAAGGGTATCAATGTTAAGATTCGTTGATACCATTGATATCCTCAGTAAAAGTGAAGAAAAATTACCGGATCTGTTGAATGGAATGAACAGTCCAATGAGTATACGATATGGGTTGTGAGAAAGCCGAAGAAAGACGAAAGTAATGAGAAGTAGCAAAAATGATAATAGCGAGAAATTTGACGTCAAAATTGGTGCTCGCAAAATACACGAAGTTTAGGAGGGGGAGGGGGGGGGCTCTAAGCATTATGGGACTTAACATCTGAGGTCGTCAGTCCCCTAGACTTAAAACTACTTAAACCTAACTAACCTAAGGACATCACACACACCCATGCCCGAGGTAGGATTCGAACGAGCGGCGCCTAGAATCGCCCAGCCGCAGTGGCTGGCACGAAGTTTAGGAATACTGCCACTGAGAAGCAAAATAGCCCATGACGGACGAAGCAAGGAGGACATGAAAAGCAGACTAGCACAGGAAAAGAGGAGATTCCTGGCCAAAAGAAGTCTACTAGTACTAAACATCTGAGAAGGAATTTTCCAACAATGTACGTTTTGTGCACAGCATTGTATGTTAGTAAATAATGGACACTAGGAAAATTGGAACGAAAGAGAATCGAAGCGTTTGAGATGTGTTGCTACAGAAGAATGCTGAAAATTAGGTGAATTAATAAGGAAAGGGATGAGGAGGTTCTCCTCAGAATCGGCGAAGAAACATATGGAAAATATCGACAAGAAGAAGCGACTGGATGATAGGACATTTGTCAAGAGACGACGGAGTATCTGCCATGGTGTGGAGGGAGATGTAGAGGGTAAAAATTTTAGAGGATGGCAGAGATTGGAATATATTCACCAAATAATAGAGGATGTAGGGTACAAGTGCTAATCTGAGATAAAGAGCTTGGCACAGGACAGGAATTCGTTGCAGGCCACATCAAACCAGTCAGAAGACTGAGGACTAAAAACTAAAAGAATAAATTGAAAACGTTTCATAGAATTTCTTGAACAGTCCAGCACAAGTAAATATTCGAAGTATAATATAGGCAGATATTCCCTGTCGGCACACATGAAAATATTACATAACAGTAGTCAACCACCCACTTTTGTACCTCTGTCAGTAGCAAAATTTTTAACCAGTCACAATTTCCACAGAAATGGTGATTATAAAGTACGGAAGTTACTTTATAAAATTTATAATACAGAGTTACAGTAGATTAAAGCATATAATAATAGTAATTACTATTTCAATATGTTAAAATTTTACGATAACCTACAACCCACGACCCACCACAAAAGCTGAAGTGCCCACTAGAGGGCGGTAGGGACTAGGTTCACTACTGCTGAATTATAAAAAACAAATTAAATTATCTAACGAGTAGTTATGTCAAGCACATGTACTATATACATACTAGCCTTTTTTCCACAGCAACCCCCTCATATGTGTATGACACATATATATCAAACACATCTCCTCCTCCCCCTTCACTGTGTCCACTTCTGCCTCGCTCTGTCTCTCTATTCAACACACTCTCCAACTTCTATTTATTTATCTGCACCTTACCACTCTCTCTGTCTTTTCACCTCCTCCTCCCCTTCTTTTTATCCATTTCCTCGCCCCCATGTCTGACCATATCTTTCTCCCTCATCCCTCTCCATATCGTCCTACATCTGTCTCTTTGCACATCCCTTCTTGGCCTATCTCTCTCTCTCTTCCCTCCCTCCCTCCCTCCCTCCCTCCCTCCCTCTCTCTCTCTCTCTCTCTCTCTCTCTCTCTCTCTCTCTCTCTCTTTCTCCCTCTCTCTGGCCCTTCCCTCTTCTCTCCCTACCTACCCGTTTCTGATGCCTTTTTTGAGTCAATGTCCTCTTGCCCTATTTCTCCCTCTTCATAACCTACTGGCTCCATTTCTTTGTCCAGCCCCTTCTCTGTATATCTGAACCTTGCCCAGCCATGCCCATCCGCAAGTACAATCCCTGGAAAGCAGGCCAGTGAGGTAGGTTGTAGAACTCAAACATTACACATCTGTTGCGCAGTGCAGCTAATATTTCGTGGTTTCCTCACCACTGTCTCTGTATCTTCATTACTTCCTCCTCCTGTATTTGTCAGTACCCTCAACCACCACTTTCTGAGCTTATCTTCCTCCCCCATCCCTCTGTCCACTCCTCCTTCACCCCATTCTCCCTTGAGGCCATCTCTTCCTCTATCCCTCTCAACCTTTCACCATCCATGGCCATCCGCATATGTAGCCTCTGCAAAACAGGTCCATAAAGCAGGCTTTTACTGTTCCCACAACACACCTGTTATGCAGGGCAGCTTATATATGGGAGGGGGGACTCTAAAACCGTTTCTCGCTCCTGACGCGTAGCCTGCCCTACAAAGCGGATCGATAAAGCAGGCTGATACTATTACCACAAAAAATGCTTGTCATGCAGGACAGCCAATGCTGCAGGGGACGAAAAAGTGTCGTTCTGCTCATATTTCTGCTCTTATTGGAGCTGGGAGGGATAAACCTCACAGTGCAGATACTTGTGAAATAGCGTTCTTGCCCACGAAAGCCAAAGGTCCCGAGTTCGTGTCTTGGTCCGGCACACAGTTTTAATCTGCCAGGAAGTTTCGTATCAGTGCACACTCTACTGCAGAGTGTAAATATCATTCTAGAAACATCCTCCAGGCTGTGGCAAGGCCATGTCTCTGCAATATTCTCTCTTCCAGGAGTGCTAGTTCCTCAAGTTTCGCAGGAGAGCTTCTGTGCAGTTTGGAAGGTAGGAGACGAGATACTGCGGAAGTAAAGCGGTGAGGTCGGGTCGTGAGTTATCCTGGGATAGCTCAGTTGGTAGAGCACTCGCCCGTGAAAGGCAAAGGTTCCGAGTTCGAGTCTCGGTCCGGCACACACTTTTAATCTGCCAGGAAGTTTCATGTCAGCACACACACTGCTGCAGAGTGAAAATCTCATACCTGTGAAGTTAACTGTTTATGTTGAAATTTTGGTTGAAATCGATCCAGAGGTTTGAGTGAAGAACCTGAACATATATAAATACAAACAGTCATGTTGTTTTGTATACATACTCGCCATTTCCCCACATCTTCACCTGCATACACATTCAAAATATATGATGCAAACATTTTTTCCGCCACTCTCTCCTCTCCCTGTCTCTCAGTCCATCTCCACCTCCCCCCTCTCTCTTTCTCCATTTCCCCCTGCCCCCTTCTCTCATTCTTCTCCTGCTGCCAATCAACTTCTGTACAGCTCCTCCTGTCCCACTCTCCATCCCCATCTCCTCCTGCCCACCCCCCGTCCATAAACATCTTCTCCCACCCCTTGTCTCTTTCTCTCCCCTCATTTCCACCACTCTCAACCATCCTCTCCCATCTCCCCCCTCTCTGTTTGTCCCCTTCAGTCCTCCTCCGTCTGACCAACCCTTCCTGTCCCCCCTCTCTGTCTATCACTCCTTCTATCCATCTCAACCTCCCTTAGCCATACCCATCTTCACATGTAGCCCCAACAAAAGATGTGGATAAAGCAGGCTGATACTACTCTCACCAAGTGCCTGTCTTGCACATGCCAGAAGCGTGAAGACCCCGTTTTCTGCACCCTGATGTACAGGCTGCCCTGCAAGGAAGGTTTATTAGGCAGGCCAGCGTACCAGTTGTTCGACACATACAGTATATTACTCACTATCCACCCTCCCTCAGCGTGCAATTCTTTCTCACCCTGTCTCTATCTACCTCATCCTCTCACCTGTTTCGCTGGGCATTCGCCATACCCACACCCTGCCATCGGATCGCCACATTGTGTATCGTGATTCGTCACTTCACCCAACGTTTTTCCACTGTTCAATTGTCCAATGTTTACGCTCCTTACACTAAGCGAGGCGTCGTTCGGCGTTTACCGGCGTGATGTGTGGCTTATGAACAGCCGCTCGACCATGAAATCCAAGTTTTCTCACCTCCCGCCTAATTGTCATAGTACTTGTAGTGGATCCTAATGCAGTTTGGAATTCTTGTGTGATGGTCTGGATAGATGTCTATCTATTACATATTACGACCCTCTTCAACTGTCGGCAGTCTCGGTCAGTCAACAAACGAGTTCGGCCTGTACAGTTTTGTGCTGTACGTGTTCCTTCACGTTACCATTTCACTATCACATCGGAAACAGTGCACCTAGGGATGTTTAGAAGTGTAGAAATCTCGCGTACAGACGTATGACGCAAGTAACACTCAATCACCTGACCACGTTCAACGTCCTTGAGTTCCACAGAGCGCCCATTCTGCTCTCTCACGACGTCTGATGACTACTGAGGTCGCTGATATGGAGTACCTGGCAGTAGGTGACAGCACAATGCACCTAATATGAAAAACGCATGTTTTTGGGGGTGTCCGGATACTTTTGATCACATATTGTATAAACACTAGCCTTTTGCCGCATGTGGATTTGACACATATATTGCACCCACCTGATTCTCCTCTCCCAGCTGCTGTGTTAACTCTTCATTACTCTGATGTTCCCTAACCTTCATCCTTCCATCTGTATCTGTTGATCTCGTCCTCCTACTCTGTCTCTTTGTCTCCTCTGCCCCACCTCTTTGCCCAACTCCTTCACTGCTCCAACATGAACAGATCTACACCTGCCTCCTCCTGTCCATATCATCCGCCCCTTCTCACTGTTCATCCCCTCCTCCAACCATTCGCTGCCCATCTCCTTCTCCCTCATCTCTCTTCCATCAGCTGCTACCCCCTCTCTCTCCCTGTTCATCTCATCCATCCATCTGTACATGATTATGTCCATCTCTTCCACCACCACCCTCCTCTAATCCTTCAGTTCCTCTTCCCCCTTTCTCTCTGTCCATCTCTTACTTACACCTCTATTTGTCATACCCCCTTTTTCTGTCCAATTCATCCTCCCTCTCTCGCTGTCCATCTCCTCCTGCCCTCTCTCTCTCTGCTCAGACAAACCCATTAAATACATCCATCCTCCAGAGTGGATTCTGATACTGCCCATATAACACAGCTTCATGAAGGGTCGTCTAGATTTCAAGGGTTACCAAGTCCTTTCATTCCCACATCCACCTGTAAGGAAGTCTCCCAGACTGCTTCTTCGCAGATAATAAGTAGTATGTGCAACAAATTTCGCTGAAATCGATCCTGCATTTTAGGAGATGTGGAAATACAAACACGTGCTTGCTCAGAAACAGACAGACAGATACACACACATTCATACACACACACACACACACACACACAGATATATATATATATATATATATATATATATATATATATATATATATATATATATACTCCTGGAAATTGAAATAAGAACACCGTGAATTCATTGTCCCAGGAAGGGGAAACTTTATTGACACATTCCTGGGGTCAGATACATCACATGATCACACTGACAGAACCACAGGCACATAGACACAGGCAACAGAGCATGCACAATGTCGGCACTAGTACAGTGTATATCCACCTTTCGCAGCAATGCAGGCTGCTATTCTCCCATGGAGACGATCGTAGAGATGCTGGATGTAGTCCTGTGGAACGGCTTGCCATGCCATTTCCACCTGGCGCCTCAGTTGGACCAGCGTTCGTGCTGGACGTGCAGACCGCGTGAGACGACGCTTCATCCAGTCCCAAACATGCTCAATGGGGGACAGATCCGGAGATCTTGCTGGCCAGGGTAGTTGACTTACACCTTCCAGAGCACGTTGGGTGGCACGGGATACATGCGGACGTGCATTGTCCTGTTGGAACAGCAAGTTCCCTTGCCGGTCTAGGAATGGTAGAACGATGGGTTCGATGACGGTTTGGATGTACCGTTCACTATTCAGTGTCCCCTCGACGATCACCAGTGGTGTACGGCCAGTGTAGGAGATCGCTCCCCACACCATGATGCCGGGTGTTGGCCCTGTGTGCCTCGGTCGTATGCAGTCCTGATTGTGGCGCTCACCTGCACGGCGCCAAACACGCATACGACCATCATTGGCACCAAGGCAGAAGCGACTCTCATCGCTGAAGACGACACGTCTCCATTCGTCCCTCCATTCACGCCTGTCGCGACACCACTGGAGGCGGGCTGCACGATGTTGGGGCGTGAGCGGAAGACGGCCTAACGGTGTGCGGGACCGTAGCCCAGCTTCATGGAGACGGTTGCGAATGGTCCTCGCCGATACCCCAGGAGCAACAGTGTCCCTAATTTGCTGGGAAGTGGCGGTGCGGTCCCCTACGGCACTGCGTAGGATCCTACGGTCTTGGCGTGCATCCGTGCGTCGCTGCGGTCCGGTCCCAGGTCGACGGGCATGTGCACCTTCCGCCGACCACTGGCGACAACATCGATGTACTGTGGAGACCTCACGCCCCACGTGTTGAGCAATTCGGCGGTACGCCACCCGGCCTCCCGCATGCCCACTATACGCCCTCGCTCAAAGTCCGTCAACTGCACATACGGTTCACGTCCACGCTGTCGCGGCATGCTACCAGTGTTAACGACTGCGATGGAGCTCCGTATGCCACGGCAAACTGGCTGACACTGACGGCGGCGGTGCACAAATGCTCCGCTGCTAGCGCCATTCGACGGCCAACACCGCGGTTCCTGGTGTGTCCGCTGTGCCGTGCGTGTGATCATTGCTTGTACAGCCCTCTCGCAGTGTCCGGAGCAAGTATGGTGGGTCTGACACACCGGTGTCAATGTGTTCTTTTTTCCATTTCCAGGAGTATATATATATATATATATATATATATATATATATATGTGTGTGTGTGTGTGTGTGTGTGTGTGTGTGTGTGTGTGTGTGTGTGAATGTATTAAATGGTGTAGCAGTTCTATGTATTAAATGGTGTAGCAGTTCTAGTTGTGCAGGTGGTGTTCTAGGGCAAATCAATAGATAGGGACGGCTGTTACTGGCACTTACTAATATTAAAATGATTAAAGTCAGAGAAATTACTCAAAGAAAGACACACAGTATTCTGTTATGTTGTATGGAAAAAAGATAATTTTCATTGAGGTACGTTGCCTATGTAATCAACGTGTCTAAACCACAATTATTTCCGCCACTCAAGTAACAACCCTCAGTAGTCAACATCCAGGTCCTTAAGCTTCAGTTAGTACTGATTAGAAAGGACACAAAATTTCGCAACTATTGTGATGCTAGTAGCGATTTTGAACATAAGAAAAATTACAGTTAGGCAAGTGGAAGTGGTACAACTTTTAACATCAGGAAGGAGTGTAGCAGGTATGTCGGATTTGGAGCATGTTGCAGTGGCGGACAACAGACACACAGGAATTAAACGAAACGTGCATCGTGACAAAAAAACACGTTTTCGTAGTTGCATGCACAGTACCAGTATTAATAAACGTCTGATACAGCAACCAACGACTCTGCTTACAGAACACACAAATGGTGAATTTGACTCAAGTCTGGGTATCAGTTATGGCATTTTATTAACTTGAGGACAGTAAAAAATTAAATTCTTGCATCCATTCAACTGACACCACAAGTTCTACTAGTGGATTTAATTAATTACAAATAGTAAATTAAAGTGGCTACAGTACATCCACGTTTCGCGTCCCAGACCTCTCCTGTGCTATGAAAATAATAACAAGCCACGAACATGCACTCATACCACGATATTTATTTCGTGAACACAATTCACAACCGTAGTTCATAGTAACAACAGCCATCGGCGATGTTTGCTCACTTTTACCAATCTACGTTTGGAAGTAGTTCAGAAAAACGCAACTACTGTCGGTCTCAACGACCTACTTCGACATAAGCTCATGGCGTTTCTCAGATGCCTATTTGTAGATACATCTCTCTCCTTCGGTTTAAGGGAGGTGAGGTTACAAAAATCGAAGTATAAATGTGTACTTCGTAGTAGAATCAAGCTGCCTGATACCTAGCGCGGCCTTAATTTTCTGTTACGTTTAACTCAAAAGATTTTTTTTATTTATTAAATTATTCTGCTTGTATAGTAATGTAGCAGCAACCACATTGGAGTCAACTATTGTTTCACAACCCACTCTGCCATTTAGCGAAATAAGATAATTGTATTTTTACGAAATTCAAAATGACTGCGAAATTATGTGTAAAAGTATCACATAGAGGATTTTTTGTGTTTATTGCAAAACTGGTCTTAGATCAGGTGTGTCTGTAATATTTTCGAAGTAATGCAGAATTTAATATTATGATTAATATTTTATTACGAGAAGTGTTCAATAGATAAAGCAAAACTTTTTTCTGAAATCAGAAATTTTTTATTCAGGATTCGAATACACCATATTAATCACCACTGGTTTGGCTGCAAATTGATATTTTCAACATAATCTCCGTTCAATGCGACGGCCTTACGCCGCCTTACTGGGATGGCCTGTATCCCCGCATGATACCACTCCAATGGTCGACGGCGGCGCGAACGCCTTGCTGCATCAATAACCTCCCCATCATCCACGTACTTCATTGGGCCAAAGAGATGGTAGTCGGAAGGTACAAGATCTGGGCTGTAGAGTGGAGGAGGAAGAACGGTGCGCAGACTTGTGTGGCGCCTTGCATTGTTATGGAGAAGGAGAAGTTCGCTTGCATTTTTGTGGCGACGAACACATCGCCGGATTGTTCGCTATGTGCGGCCGGCCGACACGCGGGAGGTCGGACAGATTTGTGCGACCTGGTTGCGATGATGCCATACGCCTCTCCCGACTCACTGTGCTTTTGTTCCTTGACATGTCTCGGTAGACATTCTGCAAGCGTCTGCGAATACCTGCCACGCTCTGGTTTTCCACCAAAACAAACGCACTCACAGCTCTCTGCTTGGAACGCACCTTGGTTTCAGACTCCATTTTGAAGACTACGTATAGCGACGCCACCTACTCGAACTTCATGAAATTATAGGGGCTGAAGCAGGAACATTCCACGACACCCTATAACGAATTCCGAATTTTTTCAACCGAAATTGGCCGAGAAAAAGCGTTGCGTTATTTATTGAATATCTCTCGTATTATTAATTGATAAAGCGTTTCGGTTACAGTTGTACGTTGTTAACATATTCTTTTATGCTGTAGCATTATTTGAATGAATACTGCTCTTGAAAACAGTCGTTTACTTGAATTTCAATACAGTCATAGCTTCTGTCGTTAATATACACCGCCCCTGGTCATGATGGTGTCACCTACCGCCACCTCAAGGAATCCCCCCCATCCTTCCTGACTGTCCTTGCTACCCTGTACAATGTCCTCCTCTCCACTGGATTTTACCCCAACCTGTGGAGGACTTCCCGTGTCCTGCTGTTCCCTCAACCCAACAAACCCCCCTCTGATACCACTTCCTATCGTCTCATCTGCCTCACCTCCGTGTTCAGTAAGGTCTTCGAGACCATCCTCTCTCGCCGTATTCACCGCCACATTAACTAGCACCACCTCCTTCCCCTTACCCAGTGTGGCTTCCAGCCTTCCTTCTCCGCCGACGACCAGCTCCTTAACCTTACCAATCTTCTTTCCCTCCAACTTAACTCCCGTCACTCAGCTATCTTTGTCTCCCTTGACCTCCAGATCGCCTATGACCATGTCCGGCATCCTGGGCTCCTCTTCAAACTGCAGACCTATGCTCTCCCCATCAACTTCGTTCATCTCGTTGCTTCCTTCCTCTCCCATCGTCCCTCCTATGTGACTATCCACAATTCAAACTCCTGTACTTTCTATCCCTATGCCGGCGTGCCCTTTCCCCTCTCCTCTATCTCCTGTACACTGCTGATACGCCCAAACCTTCCCCGCCTGTTCATCTCTTCCGGTTTGCCGATGACACCGTCCTCCTAGCCCTCTATCCTACCCTTCAACGGTCCCAACGTACTTTCCAAACCCACCTTGACCAATTCACCGCTTGGTGCAACCAGTGGTTCCTCCGTATCAACCTCTCCAAGACCCAGGTGATCATCATAGGCCACACCACACGCTCCTTCTGTCTCCATGATTTCTACCTCACCATTTATGGCTGTCCTATTCACCTCACTCCTACCCTCAAATACCTTGGCCTCACCCTCGACCGCCACCTCACCTGGACTCCCCATCTCCTTACCACCCAACATGAAGCTCACAACAGACTCCGCCTCCTGAAACTCCTGTGCGGCCGGACATGAGGTCTGCATCCTTCCACCATCCTTCACAGCTACAAATCCTTGATCCGCCCCATCCTCTCTTATGCCAGCGTAGCTTGGATTTCTGCCCCTGCCAGGTTCTATAAATACCTCCAAATCCTCGAACGCCATGCACTCTGCCTCGCCTTCCACATCCACCTTCCGTCCCCCATGCGCATCATCTACAACCTCATCCCCTTCCCCCATCTTCTCCTTTTCCTTGAACAGATCTGCACACTGTATATTGTCCGCCACAGTAATCCCCCTCATCCCCTGGTGTCTCCCTTCCTCTCCAACCCCAGCCCACTGCCGCACCTTTACCATTGTGTCCCACCCTCTCTCCATCTCCACACCCTCCGCCTCCTTTCCCAACGCAACTCCCACCATCTACCCCTCCCGGGTGATGAGCTTCGCCCTGAAATCTACCCTTCCTACCAACTCTAACCCCATCTCCCTCCTGCCTCCTCCTCAGTCCTCTCTCTCCTCCCCCTCCCTTCTCCTGAGCAGCTTTCCCTCCTACTCCCCCTCCCACCCTTGTGCTCCCATTCAGTGTCTCTGTACTCCCTCCTACCTTATCTTCCCTCTTCATCTGATGCCCCACCAGTCTCCTGCCTCTTATTGTACCCACTGATGCCCCTACTCTTTTCATCCCACCGACTCCCCTGCTGCCCCTTGCTCTCCCCTCCTTTTCCATCCTCTCCAGCCTCTCCCTTGGCAGGTCCCACCTGGCAGTTTTATTATTCATTGTGTGTGCTCCAAGTGGGTTTTAAGTGTGCTGTTCTGGAGTGTTTTTAATACTGTGGCCGACTTTTAACCAGTGCATGTGCCTTCAGTATCTTCTTTGTGTTTTAAGAATCGCCAACTTTGTTTTTTAACTTTATGTCGACCTTTTTTAATTGTCCCCCCATGAACATCTCCATGTCTGTGTATTTTTACCTCCATTATCTCCCCTTGCTCTGTTTTATGTCCCCCTTTTTTATCGCCTTACATCTAACCTTTTATTCTTATCTGAGTTGTCATATCACTCAGCTGAAGAGCGGCGGATTGTGCCGCTGACAGCCCTCCCCTGTCCATGTGGGGCAGGGGAATGAAATCGCAATAAAGAAAAAAAATCGTTAATATGTGCTACAATTTCAGCATTAGCCAAATGAGTAGGTCCCGATGAAACCTATAATCCTGTTAAGATCTTCAGATGTTATAGACCCTCGATTCACGGTATTGAAATATGAGTTGAATTTAACTGGTTTGACCACTCGAAATATGAGCTTCTTTCAGGAATCCTAAAATACGAAATTCAGGACTTTAAGGTATCTCTGGAATCAGCAACCAATCAGCAGTGTTTTGATCTTCTTATAAAGGTACCTTACAATAAAAAAATAAAAAATAAAATAAAATAACAGAATTTTCGTAACATCAATTTACTGCAGGTCATCGTCAAAGCTACCCTGCTTCAATAATCCATAATCGATAATCAAATGATATGTTACCGTATGTCGAAAGAACCTCTTCAAGTAGGTCACAGTTGTTGACGTAACTGCATTCATGAAAATACTTTCAGGACGACGCCTACTGTTACGCCTAGCTGCCGCATTCCTGGCGCGCGCCCTCCTTTCTGCTGCCGACAGCGCCGCCTACCTGTTGGGCCGGCCGCGCACGTCCGCCAGGCTGACAGGGGGCGGGGGAGGCACCAGCAGCGGCGGTGACGTCAACTGCCGGCGGCGCAGGGCGCTCTCGTGGCGGCGGCGCTCCTGCACAAAACGAGGATGTCATGTTTCAGTTGGCAACACTGGAGATTTCATATTGTAGCGACAAAGTACCCCTGATATTAGACCCTGGACACAGCAAACAATCAACATGGGAGACACCTCAGAAGAGGATGGCGGACCACACCCAAGAACAACACAGACGATGATGATAACAGCTTCCTTGACTAAATCATTTACTTTATAAGCCGTGATAGGTTATTGTATCTTCAGACATGTAAGACCTGCAAAGTAATTATTGGCACATAGCCTAGTAAATATAAGAACCAGCGATGGGCTCATGTCTCGATGTCTTTCCAAGGTGTCCCTCCCCCTTCGCTACTGGACTTTGGTGGCAGATATCTACGATTCATCTCTACTCTTTCCAATCGTCTTTAAACTTCCTACAGGTATAAAAATTTACTAACAATCTTTTCTAACATCCACCATTTCTGTTAATTACATTCATTTTTCCCTTTGTAACTCATTATTACTTCGATTTTTATTGGTGAATACAATATTTGCTTGGAATTCTGAAACAATTTCTGTTGTCACTTGAAAAGTTATAAAATGTACGACCTGTTTTTAAAATACTAGGCAATATGCCTCTAAATATGCAATAAATAAAATAATAAATAAATCTACGTCTACACGGCTACACTGCAGTTCACATGTGAGTGTTTGGCAGAGGGTTCATCGGACCATCTTCAGACTGCTTCTCAACTGTTGCAATCCCAAATAGCACGAGAAAAAAATTAACATCTAAATCTTTCCGTACGAGGTCTGATTCCACATCATTATGGTCTTTACTCACTATGTCGGTAGAAGTCAACAAAACCTTCTCCCATGTAGGTGATTGTAATTTAGTGAAAATGTGTGCTGCAACAAAAAGCCATTGTTTTAATTATTGTCACCCAAACTCGGGAATCAAATATGTGATAGTCTCTCCCCTGTTTCGCGATAATAGAAAAATACCTGCCCTTCTTTGGAATTTGCCGATGTCACCCGTCAATTCTATCTACCTGGGAAGCAAAATTATCCGTGACGGGAGAAGTAAATAGGACATAAAAAGCAGACTAACACAGGCAAAGAGGGCATTCCTGGCCAATATAAGTCTCCTGGTACAGACATAGGCCTTAATTTGAGGAAGAAATTTCTGAGAATGTACGTTTGGAGTACAGAATTGTACGGCAGTGATCATAAACAATGGGAAAACCGGAATAGAAGAGAATCTAAGCGTTTGAGATGTGGTGCTACAGAAGAAGTTTGAAAATTAGATGGACTGATGAGATAAAGAATGAGGAGTCCCCTAGACTTAGAACTACTTAAACCTAACTAACCTAAGGACATCGAACCTGCGACCGTAGCAGCAGCGCGGTTCCGGACTCAAGCGCCTAGAACCGCTCGGCCACAGCGACCGGCAGTTCCATTGTTGAATCGTGAAAGAAAGTTAACGTAGTGAATTAGTAGTAGGTTTATGTCATGTATTCCGACGAACAACGTGTTTTTCTTGTACTGGAATACCAAAGATTAGAACGAAGTCCTACGGCAACAAGGAGCCATTTTCAAACAATATTTAATGTTGCATAAGGACCCAATGTGAAAACCATTCGCAAGCACTTCGCCGAATTTCAACGGATAGTCAGCGTGGATGATGACGTGACGGCGAATATTGATGACAGGGAAACCGTGGTTACTCCTGAAAATGGCGCCACCGTTTCTGGATTAATCATTAAAATCCAAGCAAATCCATCCAAGGAATTGCAGCAGTGCCTTGTTTGAAGTGCTCCAGCACGCAGAAAATACTGAGACAGAGCCTACGAATGTTTCCATTCAAATTCGAAAGCAACCTGGACACATCAGTATGAGCTGTGCGACAGAGGGCTAACTTTGCGAACCAGATTCTCACAATGATTGATAATGAACGATTTGACGTTGGCTGCATCACAAATGAAGCACATTTCCACCTGAATGGAGTCGTCAATAAACAGAACTGGTGATTCTGGGATTCCTAGAATCTCCATTTATGTGAAGCGAAATCAATGCATTCTCCCAAAGCTACATTTTGGGCTGCGCTATGCAGTAGTCACAGTATTAGCCCTTTTTTCATACGAGAAACGATCGCTAATGAACGTTACTTCCAAATTTTGAAAGTTTGTTGACACATAGCTAGCGTTGGAAAATCAACCAGTCACAGAGAGCGCCATGCAAGTTGGGGCCAGACCACAACGCAACTAATGGGTATTTCGCATTCTTGGTGAATATGTTGAGAATAGAGCCCCTGCGTTGGATTATTGCAAATTTACTGTGGCAGTGATGCATTGTCTTCCACATTCAGACGAGCTGACTCCCTGTGACGAACCTTTTGTGGAGCATATTGAAAGATACTGTCAACTGGAACCATCCCACGACGATGAACGAGCTTGAATCGGCGATTTTTGGGGCTCTGAATCAGATGTGATGCAAAATTTCATTGTTCGTTTATGTCATCGCCGTATTGCGAAAGATGCACATTTCGAAAAGATTGTTATGCGATTGGAAAGACTGCTTTAAGAGGACGAGTTTAATGAGGCACGCCGGCGCAGTACGAGCTGCACAGCGTACAGCGCCATGTGTCAGCAGCTTTTGAACTATCTCGTAACATCTGTATAACTTCTTTATAAAATTCTCACAGCTCCCACAGTAAACATACCTTTTATTGCATTAGTCTATCGATCGTAGTTTTCACGATATTTAATTTTGAAATCAGTGACTCTTTCCCTGCACACTCAGTATGCTGCTGAATGTCAAAATTGGAACTCCAGAAAGGATAGCGAATAATACAATTTTACTGTGATGCAAATATCGAATTGATGGGTTCAGGAGGGTCGTGATGAACGCGCTCACGCGCGACTAGCAGCCGAGAGTACGGGCAAGTGCGCTTATCCTTGCAGTATTGTACATGCCAGCATCCACATGGTCAGTGCGACGACGTTTAAAACACTGCGGACCGACTGCTTGGCAATCATCGCTGCGTCTCCTCTTGAGGCGGTAACACAAAGAGATGTACTTATGTGCATGTCTGAAGAACAGACATCAATTCCTTGACATCAACTGTATTAATATAAACCTACTACCCAATAGTATATGAAAATCTGTGCCAGACTCATACTAGTATTTCCCTCTTAACGTGAACCATCGCCTTAACCACTTCGGCTATCCTACCCAAACTTCCACATGTGTCACTGTCTACATCCGCATATAGCAGTTCACTAAATTAATCACCTAACGCTCGTAACGCTACTTGGATTTCTACAACAGGGAGAAGGAGACAAACGACGAATTGAGATCAACGTTGTAATCATCGCTGGCCCGCCTAGCCTTGTAATACTTACATGGATGTCTGAGGAATGGACATTATGATGACGCCGGCCGAAGTGGCCGTGCGGTTAAAGGCGCTGCAGTCTGGAACCGCAAGACCGCTACGGTCGCAGGTTCGAATCCTGCCGCGGGCATGGATGTTTGTGATGTCCTTAGGTTAGTTAGGTTTAACTAGTTCTAAGTTCTAGGGGACTAATGACCTCAGCAGTTGAGTCCCATAGTGCTCAGAGCCATTTGAACCATTATGATGAATTTAGTGGACTACGATGTAAGGATATGGACAGTATGATGAAATTTTGGTCGGTCCGAGGAGCGGGCATAGATAAGGCGACCACTAGCGGTGAGTGGGACGCCTGCGTTCGAGTGCTGGTCCGGCACAGAGTGTTATATATCACTGTTGAGTGTTAGATATACACCTAATACTCCTAATGTCACGGAATTCGCTGAAAGCGAATTAATTTCGAAAGTACAGGATGTTTCAAAAATGACCGGTATATTTGAAACGGCAATAAAAACTAAACGAGCAGCGATAGAAATACACCGTTTGTTGCAATATGCTTGGGACAACAGTACATTTTCAGGCAGACAAACTTTCGAAATTACAGTAGTTACAATTTTCAACAACAGATGGCGCTGCGGTCTGGGAAACTCTATAGTACGATATTTTCCACATATCCACCATGCGTAGCAATAATATGGCGTAGTCTCTGAATGAAATTACCCGAAACCTTTGACAACGTGTCTGGCGGAATGGCTTCACATGCAGATGAGATGTACTGCTTCAGCTGTTCAATTGTTTCTGGATTCTGGCGGTACACCTGGTCTTTCAAGTGTCCCCACAGAAAGAAGTCACAGGGGTTCATGTCTGGCGAATAGGGAGGCCAATCCACGTCGCCTCCTGTATGTTTCGGATAGCCCAAAGCAATCACACGATCATCGAAATATTCATTCAGGAAATTAAAGACGTCGGCCGTGCGATGTGGCCGGGCACCATCTTGCATAAACCACGAGGTGTTCGCAGTGTCGTCTAAGGCAGTTTGTACCGCCACAAATTCACGAAGAATGTCCAGATAGCGTGATGCAGTAATCGTTTCGGATCTGAAAAATGGGCCAATGATTCCTTTGGAAGAAATGGCGGCCCAGACCAGTATTTTTGAGGATGCAGGGACGATGGGACTGCAACATGGGGCTTTTCGGTTCCCCATATGCGCCAGTTCTGTTTATTGACGAAGCTGTCCAGGTAAAAATAAGCTTCGTCAGTAAACCAAATGCTGCCCACATGCATATCGCCGTCATCAATCCTGTGCACTATATCGTTAGCGAATGTCTCTCGTGCAGCAATGGTAGCGGCGCTGAGGGGTTGCCGTGTTTGAATTTTGTATGGATAGAGGTGTAAACTCTGGCGCATGAGACGATACGTGGACGTTGGCGTCATTTGGACCGCAGCTGCAACACGGCGAACGGAAACCCGAGGCCGCTGTTGGATCACCTGCTGCACTAGCTGCGCGTTGCCCTCTGTGGTTGCCGTACGCGGTCGCCCTACCTTTCCAGCACGTTCATCCGTCACGTTCCCAGTCCGTTGAAATTTTTCAAACAGATCCTTTATTGTATCGCTTTTCGGTCCTTTGGTTACATTAAACCTCCGTTGAAAACTTCGTCTTGTTGCAACAACATTGTGTTCTAGGCGGTGGAATTCCAACACCAGAAAAATCCTCTGTTCTAAAGAATAAACCATGTTGTCTACAGCACACTTGCACGTTGTGAACAGCACACGCTTACAGCAGAAAGACGACGTACAGAATGGCGCACCCACAGACTGCGTTGTCTTCTATATCTTTCACATCACTTGCAGCGCCATCTGTTGTTGAAAATTGTAACTACTGTAATTTCGAAAGTTTGTCCGCCTGAAAATGTACTGTTGTCCCAAGCATATTGCAACAAACGGTGTATTTCTATCGCTGCTCGTTTAGTTTTTATTGCCGTTTCAAATATACCGGTCATTTTTGAAACACCCTGTATTTCGTACTAGACTCCAGACATGCATGCATGCATACATGCACCATAGGGTGGTGGGGTTTCAGGTTTCGCTAAACGTTACACGCAGGAGACAGCTACACGGATAGCGAGGTGGACTGCGTGGGTTTTTAGATTAGAGGGCCTAGGAGAAACACAGAAAGAGCTTCAGTCTCAAAGAGTGCAGGTAGAACACAGGAAGAACGTAGATCTAGGAACCATACGTATAACAGTTGTAAATTGTCGTAGTTCTGTTGAGAAAGTACCAGAGCTCCAAGTGCTAATAGAAAGCACTGATATTCAAATCGTGAAAGACTTTGAAAGCTGTCTAAAGCCGGAGACGAGTACAGGCGAAATTTTTGTGAAGGACCTAACGGTGTTCAGAAAGGATAGGCTAAATACAATTGGCGATGGTGTGTTTCTTGGTGTTAGAAGTAGTTTATCTCGTAGCGAAATTGAAGTAGATAGTTCCTGTGAGTTAATATGGGTAGAGGTCATTGTTGGCAACTGGAATAAAATAATAATTGAATCCTTTTGCTGACCTTCCAACTCAGATGATAATGTTGCCGGAAGGTTCAAAGAAAACATGTGTCTAATTTCAAACACGTTCCCGACTCTTACAATTGTAGCTTATCGAGACTTCAATTATCCCTCGACATGTTGGTGAAAATACGTGTTTAAATGTGGAGGTACAAATAAAACACCGTCCGAAATTGTACAAAATGCATTGTCTGAAAACTACTTCGAGCAATTAGTTCACGTGCCCACTCGAATAGTAAACGGTTGTGAAAAAACACTTGATCCCTTAGTAACAAATTATCCTAAGCTAATAACGAGCATCAAAACGGATACACGGGTTAGTGAATACAGGGTTGTCGTAGCGAGACTGAATATCGTCATTCCCAAACCGACAAAAAAATAAACGAAAAATATATCTATTCAAAAAAGCTGCATACTATTGCTATGTATCAGTGTCGCATTGGTAAAGGAAAGCCTTCTAGTGGTTTGCAGAATTCTTGGGGTAAATCGCATCCAAACGACTATTCATATTGGTGCGTAGAATCTGCTAAATTGGCGACGTACCATCAGACTTTCGGAAACATATCATCAGCACAATTCCGAAGATAGCGAGGGCAGATAAGTAAACAAAATTCTGCAACCTGGGAAGCAAAATTACCCATGACGAACGAAGCAAAGAGAACAGAAAAAACAGACTAGCACAGGCAAAGAGAGCATTCCTGGCCAAAATAACTCTACTAGTACAAACATAGGCCTTAATTTGAGGAAGAAATTTCTGAGAATGTATCTTGCGAGCACAGCATTAGGGCAGTGAATCATAGACAATGGGAAAACAGTAACAAAAAATCATCGAATCATTTGAGATGTGGTGCTAGCGAAGCAGTTTGAAAATTAGATGGACTGATGAGATAAAGAATGAGGAGGTTCTCCGCGTAATCGCCGAAGAGAAGAACATATGGTAAACACTGACAAGAGGAAAGGGACAGGATGATACGACATCTGTTGAGACATCAGGGAATAATCTCTGCATACTCGAAGGAGCCGTATACGGTAAAAACTGTAGGGGGAGGCAGATATTTGAATACATCGCACAAATAATTTAGGATGTAGGGTGCTAGTGCTTTTCTGAAATGAAGAGGTTAGAGAAGGAGAGTAATTCGTGACAGGCCGCATCAAATCAGTCAGAAGACTGATGACTCAAAAAAAAAAAAAAATCTTCGTGACTAATCCCTGCAGTTCCAAAACAAAAGCTGCTTTACGGATGGGGGACGGAGGGTTTGCACACCATATAACCCCCATAACTCCCGTAGCGCTGCGAATCTCGCTTGTGAAGTTTTGGCGGCACTCATAGACACATCAAACTTACATTTATTATGCACTAGCTGAGAAACCCAGCGTTGCCGGGATTTTTATTTATAGTTGTGTCCAAGACACTGTGAGCGCGGAATTTGTTTTTGACTGATAAAGCTTCGCTGTACACAGAATTTGAAGTAATATGATTGGGGACGTGTATGAAGAGCTTATTTGCCTCACTAACATGGGAAGGGGCCATGTAGAGCTGGCTATACGAAAATCAACTGACACTCAGGTCCACCCCCGCAACTTGCAGCGTCTGGCTTTGCGCTTTGTTTGTGGTCATAATCTCTCAAGGAATTATGAACGTTTAAAATGAAAAAGAAAACTGTTAGGATTGACGCCATCCTGAGTGACAATGTACACTCCTTCAAAATTAACAATGTAAGTGTAGACCAGATGGGTCTTGGATTCAAAGAAATAGTATCGACAGCAGTTGAGATATTTACACAAAATAAATTAGCAAACGGCGGAGCTGATACTCCATGGTACACAAATACAGAACGCTGTTGCAGAAAGAACGAAAAAAATCATGCCAAATTTAACCAATGCAAAATCCCCAAGATTGGCTATTTTTCACAGAAACTCGAAATTTAGCGGGGACGTCAATGCGAGATGCTTATAATAGTTTCCACAACGAGACTTTTGTCTCGAAACGTGGAAGAAAAACCAAAGAGATTCTGGTCGTAACTTAAGTATGCTAGCGGCAGGACACAATCCGAGCCTTGTCTGCGAGATAGCAATGGAAATACTAATGACGACAGTGCTGCTACAGCGGAGTTACTAAACCAAGTCTTCCGAAATTCTGTCACTAAAGAAGACGAAGTAAATATTCCAGAATTCAAATAAAGAACAGCTGCGAACATGAGTAACTTGGAAGTAGATGTCCTCGGACTAGTGAAGCAACTTAAATCACTTAATAAATGCATGTCTTCTGGTCCAGACTGTCTACCAATTAGATTGGTTTCAGAGTTTTCTGATGCAATAGCTGCATACATAACAACCATATACAACTTCTCGCTCGACGGAAGATCCTTACCCAAAGACTGGAACATTGCACAGGTGACACCAAAATTCACGAAAGGCAATGGGCGTATCCAGTAATTTACAGGCCCGTATCATTAACGTCGATATGCAGCAGAATTTTGAACATATATTGTGTTCGAACACTATGAATTACCTCGAAGAAAATAGTCTATTGATGGATTTGGAAAACATCGTTCTTGTGAAACACAACGAGCTCTTTAATCACACGAAGTGCTGAGTGCTATCGACAATGGATTTCATATTGATTCCGTATTAGATTTCCAGAAGGTATTTGACACCGTACCTCACAAGCGACTGGTAATCAAATTGCGTGCTTATGGAAAATTATCTCAGTTATGAGACTGGATTCGTGATTTCCTGTCAGAGAGGTAGTTTTGAGAAAAGTTTCAGTTTGTAAATTAATAACCGTATGTCATTGTACACGTCTCTTCACGAGATTTTAAATTGAGTAAAAACATTAGGATGCTCTATTAAAAATAACATGAAGTAATATTTCGCATGATACAAGAGTATTAAACAAGGATCAGTAGAACCGTACCTCTCTGTGTACTGTCATCTGCTGAAAATCTCGTTTTGATTTCTTAAAGAGTTCACGAAGCAAAAGAGACATTTACAGACGTACGTAGCCTTTTCAATAATGGAACTTGTTCGGAACTACAATCCAACCTCGCAAACAAATGGTTCAAATGGCTCTGAGCACTATGCGACTTAACTTCTGAGGTCATCAGTCTCCTAGAACTTAGAACTAATTAAACCTAACTAACCTAAGGACATCACACACATCCATGTCCGAGGCAGGATTCGAACCTGCGACCGTAGCGGTCGCTCGGTTCCAGACTGCAGCGCCTAGAACCGCACGGCCACTCCGGCCGGCCCTCCCAAACAAATTCATAAGTTTCAGACTACAACTAAGGTGCAACAATTTGTAGCAACATTTCACTGTAATCTTTTAAACGAACATAGAACCCATGATAAAGTTTTCTCTTTTATGTAAATTAACTTGCTTAGATTCGACTCAAACCAAAGTTACTCTAAACATTTTGCTTGTAGTAAACCTAGCACAAACTGTAAATTCCATTCATGCAGTAGTGCCATGTTAAAACCTACAAACTGTTTTATTGTAGCAGCTGAACGCAGTCGGTGACCACATATAGCTGATTCGACGCTCCAGGGAAACAAAAATACGGATGCACAAAGAAACTGCTAGATTTGTCGGACAAACTCACCATAATTGTAACTACGGCAAGCGGTAGCTACTGCGTGTTCTGGATCAGCCGGAGAACCGAGAAAAGTCAACAACCAGACAGCGTCCCTTGGCAACAACCATCGATCTGCTCACAGTAGCCAACTCTCCCGACGCCGTCTCGACTGGGTAGGCTCTATTTACGGGGTCGGCTGGATTATTCTCCTGTTACACTTCATTAACTTCAACCTCAACTCGTTACCCAACGAGGCATTGAATCTAGATGCATGCTGCGCTAGCTTAAACGGAGTTTCAGCGAAATGGTAACTGTGTGAAAATTTGTACTTGTTATTGAAGACATGACATCCCACGTCGTTCCCTTGGTGTGGTGCAATGTAATAGTTGATTATTTCTTCAAGAACACCGGGTTTCATTTCGATTTCAGGAGCCGATCTGCAGTTGACCACGCAATATAGGTGTTCTCGCACGAGGTGGTGAAAAGTATCGATAAGAAACTGCGACCGTTAGATACGTCCTGTGATTTAACAAAGTAACAAAGTTTTTTGACTTTTTCTGTTACAGTATATTGTTAGCGGATATTGTGGAATTGCAGTTGATTTCCGTCTTATCTGAGTAGTAGAAAGTACAAACTTGGTTTTCAATTTCTTTCGACTGCGAATGTGATAGCATCCGTCTGGGGTGTTATAACGTGGGATTTTATTCAGGGATCCAAACTAGTACCGTTTCTTTTGCTAATACACCTTAATAACCTGTTCGTAGCTCTTGCTGACACTAAATTTGTTTCCTCTTTTTGACGATGACAGAAGATTAATTGACATAGATTTAGGTCAGACGTGAATAACACAGCAACTATGTTTTGCGGAATAGACGTTCATGCTTCACTACTAATAGGATATCTGTCAGGTGCAATAAAACACGGATCCAATTTCTTACACATTATTCTGTTTGCGTTGGGTTACAACTATTACCTCCAGTGAGCAACAATGGAGCATTGTAATGTGTTGACATCGATCTGTATTACTATATGGATAAATATTTTGGGACAGTTTACTGTTAGTTCATACAGCAGAAATATTTTTGTCCTAAAGGTGAGACTATATGTAGTGCTAACTGACAAATTCATGTAAGCTTCTAACAAGGTTGTGGTTCCTAAACTGGCAACACAATGTACCCATCTGTTTATAAGTATTGTGACTGACTGCGTGAACTGATTCATAGGAAACGCTTGCGTCCATTCTGTAATATAAAAAAGGGAAACCGTCGATTATGTTGTGAGCGCACTGTGCCCAGCACACTGCTACATATATTTACGTCAGGATTTCACGAGACTAAAAAGCAGTTAGTGTCATGCACAGGGTTTTGAAATCCAAATTAGAGACTTTTCTCCAGGATAACATGGTCTGCTTCCTGCATAAATAGTTTAAGTCTGTTTAGTTTTATCATGGGAAATTAATTCACTGAAATATGTAGAACAGTAGGCAGTGCTGTTAATACAGGAGTATTGCAGCCAAACGTGATTATGTTATTCGGAATGCAAATCACTATTGTGCATTGGAAAGTACACAAATTCTTCATGTAAAGGGAATATAAACTTATTTACCAGATTCAAGTAGCATGACATGGATTTCCTACAGTTTTGCCAATGTAAGTGAGCGCTAGTGTGGTTGCTATGAACGTCTTCCATTCCTTTGCAGTCTGGAACCGCACGACCACTACAGTCGCAGGTTCGAATCCTGCCTCGGGCATGGATGTGTGTGACGTCCTTAGGTTAGTTAGGTTTAAGTAGTTCTAAGTTCTAGGGGACTGATGACCTCAGATGTTACGTCCCATAGTGCTCAGAGCCATTTGAACCACTTGAACCTTCCTTTGTCCTTTGTTGAGATTTAAAAACTAAGCAAGTTCTTCAACCGTGTTATCAAAGTGGAATTTTAAGCTCTGTTCCAATACTTGCAGAAAATAATAATGAATTAAAGGGCTCCGGAAAGGCTCAAAATCATGAAAAGTTCAATTTTTACTTTTTTGCGTTTTCTGAATCTGCAGACTATTACCTTTTAATAGATATATAATTTATTCAATTCCGAAGACTACAACTATTTTTAAATTTTTTTTGAAATGTGTTCTACATGGGCGTGACCCACTGTGGCGCTGTTAAACTGCTGTCAAATGGTGTTATTATTAACGTCCGTGTTCATCAGGTACATTTTAGTGATGTGAGGTAAAGTATGTGTTGTGGCTAACCTGTAATGGTTCAATATATATCGCTGGTGTGATTGTCAATTGTTTCATGTTTATTTACTCTGTCGTTATCTCGAAAATATTCGTAATTAATTCTGTTTCTTGAGTCTCTGTTTTGTTGAAGTATAATAATCAGTAAAAGTAAAGTTATTAGAAATCCTCTGAAGGCTTTTAAGAAAAGGAGAAATGTTGGAAAGCCAAAGGTATGTGTTATTACTGTAAACAATAAACAGTATATTCCAGCGTTCTGAGGCGTGTGATAAAGTGCGATATGTTAATTACCTTGGTGACGGTGATTCTAAAAGTTTCAAACATGTTCGAGGACTGAAGCCCTATGGTGATGATGTTGTAGTGCAGAAATTTGAGTGTATTGGACACGTACAGAAGCGAATGGGAACAAGACTTCGGCGACTGAAAGCTTCGTACAAAAAACAAAAACTCAGTGATGGTACAGGGTAGGATGGGAAGGGAAGGTTAACTGACAGTGTAATTGACAAAATACAGAACTATTATGGAATGGCTATTAGGCAAAATACACAAAGTGTCGACGAAATGAAGAAGGCTGTTTGGGCTCTTTTTTTTCATACTTCTTCAACCGATGAAAATCCCCAACATAGCTTGTGTCCCAAAGAAGAAGACAGTTGGTGTAAATATAACAAAGGATTGCTAACTGGTGAAGTGTACACTCATAAGCATAGTCTGCCTCATGCAATAATGGAGGTGATAAAACCTATTTTCAGAGACTTAGCAGCACCTGAACTGTTGAAAAAGTGTATTCACGGAAAAACTCAAAACCCCAATGAAAGTGTAAATAGTGTTATATGGTCGAGAATCCCCAAGACTGTATTTGTTGGAATAGAAACACTTCACTTTGGTGTGTATGATGCTGTTGCGACTTTCAATGATGGCAACATTGTAAGGTGCAAGGTATTTAGAAATATGGGAATGAAGATAGGTTCTAACATGGTACGAGCGATGTTTGCTTTAGACAAGGAACGCCTTCGGGCTGCAGACAGGGCTGTAAAGAGTCTAGAAATACAAGCAAGAGTAAACAGGAGGAGGAACAAGAGGAAGCTGGAGGAGGAGTTTGCAGAGGATGAAGATGATCCATCCTATGGACCTGGAATGCACTAAAAAGTTAATCCAATCTTTGTCGCTCGATTCCCAAAACTTTTATTTTCTCATACTAATTACATGTTTTCTGAGGATTTTCCAAACATATTTGTTTCAAACTTTCAGTAAATGTTACACAGTACCTTCTGCATAATTTAACACAGCCTTTTTCCAAAAAACTGTATATTTTTGAATATATAAATAAAAAATTGCAAAAAATGTTGTGAATTTTCATTACAATTGAAAAAAAATCATCTTTAATAACTGAACTAAAAGTTGTAAAATCCCTGTGTTAAGTTGTAGCCCATATTCCAATAAATAATCTGTAAAAAGTTCAACTTCCTACCTCAAATACTTTGTGAGGAAAGATGTAATTTATAAGCGTTATTTTAACATTGCAAGTATAGGGCGTTCCGGAGCCCCTTAAAGAGGGTCTGCCTTCTTGCAAGAACACAATTTTAATTTTATTTAAATACCGAGTATGTTTCACTGCAGATGTGACATCCACAATGTTCTTTTTATTGTTTCTGAAATATGTACAAGTAGTGCGACAAAGATAGTGCTACCTCATTCTTCGTTGTTGCCATATTTATTGAAGATGGCGGATCCAAAACGGCGACCATAGACGTGGTAACGTCACAGTGACATCATGGTTCAAATTTTGATGGGAAAATAAGTCAGCTGGGCTACCTCCACTAACCTAACCCACCCCCTCCCCTTCCCTTCCCCCTCCATCTGTAAATTGGTGAGAAATGGACCTACTCTGTGCTGGGTTGCTTGATAGGATGGACATATGTTTTTCTTTTGTTTGCATTGTCTATTTAAATAATTTGAGTTGCCATAGACCAGGGGCGGGCAAACGTTGCACGCGGCTCAGGCTCATGGCTCAGGCTCAGGCTCATAGCTGGGGCAGTGGCGACAGCCGGCAGGTTGCGGCAGGCTAAGCTGCGGACGTTGTAGCGAAGCGACCACTACGTAGTGAACGTTGTATTTCAAGAACCGGAAAATGCAGAGTGAAACAAGGAAACGGAGAAGTGGAGATTTGCTGTCTTTTAAAAAGTAATGGGAGACTCATTTTTTCTTTGTGCAAAAACGTGAAAATTCGAAATGTTTAATATGTGGCAGTATTCTCGCTGGTCAGCGGAAGTTTAGTATTGAAGGCCATTATAACAATTTTCACAAGGACGAGTACAATTTATTGTCGGATTCTGAGCGGATGGGGAAATTGACTGAGCTTAAGAAGAGCGATCTGACGATACTAGATCAATCTGTCGAAGTGCAGGATACTTGCTTTCCGCACCCTCGGCAGGCCTCCTCAATTTTATAAATAGCACCTGTACTATAGAAGACGCCGGCGGCCATTTGCAGCAACAAGCATCAATACTCAAACTAAAGTTTTATTCGATGGTTTTGATCAAGTTAGAATTAGAATATTATTATAAGGAAGTTTTAATACCACCTTACAGAGTTTATTAAATGAAATATGCCCATGAGTGGGACATAGACAGGTGATTAACTGAAATACGCATACCAAATATTCTGTGAAATGATAAGGGAATATGGTGTGGCTGGGAGAAGTCACTGTAACATATTTATATAATAACACAATCACATTTATTCAATAAACATCACCATCTCAAATATTCCCTCTCACTCATCAGGGAATGCTGGCGTGATACAAATAGTATAATATCTAAGTAAACTTGGTTAAACATCCGGCTAACATGCGCCGTGAATCGACAATGACTGCCGCCTGCACATTTCTATCATCATTTAGCCACACACACACACACTAACATTCACTCTATTCATTTTATCTAACAGATAAAAGAGGAAGGTTCACATACACCAAGTGGGACAACATTGGGAGAGAGCACATGGTTCCAACTGTAACTTTAATTCGGGCAATTCCCGTCTTCACGTTTAACTAACTCCGCGAGTTTTACTGGATATTATGAAGGAACAATTAAATCACACGCGTGAATTTACGTAGAAGATCCAGCTCGATCACGAAATGTGATTACGTCGAGCTGAAGCTTCTCACCAAGAAATGCACGGGGTCTGCGGACCACGTGTTACCAATCTCTCCACAATCAGTAGTCAACAAACACATTTAAATAAAATACACTTTGCATATATACTTCACACTCACATTGAAATGCAAATTGAGCAATTCTGAGTATTACTCGGCAATGAGCGCCTGTTCACTCCCAAGTGCAGTGAACACAAATTCCCATGCAATTACTTGGCAAAAGAAATCATCTCCCTATCTCTCCTAACCGAGATGATTCTAGGAAATACCATAGTGGCTTTCCTCAGCAGGGAAGCTGCTTCCAAGTTCAAAGTGAACATGGAATTCTAAATCTTCGCTAACTATCGGAGCGATAGAGCAGAGTGTGCTTACTCACCCAGGTCTTCCCAGCAACAACAACTATACGGTCTCCCTCGTCCGGGTCCACACCTCGTGGCCGCAAGGACTCAGAGATACCGCCCACGGTTATTTGCCAACCTAACGAGCGCTAATGACGCGCGTGGAGCTTATGCCTCTCTGGTCCAGTGCAGTCGCGCTCTACTAGATTCGAGGTTGGCTACACTTCCACTATGCCTATAGCACACCCACAGCCGACATCTCGCGCATACCTCATCATACGTTCGCATTCACACTTTGCAGACAATTACCCTATCTAATATTAAAATGATCGTCTATATTTAAATAACCCTATCTTACTAATTATCATCAGGCTCTTCCCTGAGTGTCGGAAGGGCACTCAGGTGTATTTAGTTGTGGGGTCGAGCCATGTAGCGGCTTACATGGAGCCGTTACAGTAGTTGCTGTGGTCACGAGAGATCTGAGATTTACTTTCGTCATGTCTCTCATGTAACTGATTTAACATTTTATGGAGCACTGTTTTCAATTTTTCAGGACGACAACAATAATAGCCCAGCGGTACCTGCAAGTTATAAGATTGCGCTTAATATAGCGAGAGCTGGAAAACAATTTGCTGAATTAGTAAGTGTCGGTTAAGAGCAAACATCAGTGATGAAAATTTAAGTAACTGTTTGCGTTTGTCTGTATGTAGAAATTTTGTTCCACTCCACCTGTGATAATTAAATAAAACGTATCGTAGGAAACAGGTACTCTTTCAAAACACGACATCTTTCAAGCATTCCTACTAACCTTATTTTGTTCCACTCCACCTGTGATAATTAAATAAAACGTATCGTAGGTAACAGGTACTCTTTCAAATCACGATATCTTTTAAGCACTCCTACTAATCCTATTCCTTCATTCAATAAAGCAAGCTAGGAAACAAAACACATTGCAGAGGAAGGAGCGGACAGAAAGTATGGTGGGGAGGGGAGATAAGCGGGTGGCCAGCTTGACCCTGTGTGCATGCAGAACACCTGTTAACTGCACATTACATCTTTAAGCAATTTCGTTCGTTCACTTCTGGATTGACGTGTTAAAGTTTTTTCTTTATCTCTTTCACTATTTACTTTAGTAACTAGCCATAATATATGCAAAATCAGTTCTGCTGAAAAGTAAACACACGCGCTACATATTGAATGTACGTGGCACTTTCAAACACCTTGCACTTCACTATGGGATCGGGGCACTTGGAGGACCACAGTTTTGGGCTACTTGGAGGACAGGGGAGGAAGTTATTCTGCAGGTGTCAGCGACTGCAGGCTCTCCGTCGATCATGTCGGCCGCCTCCTTGCATCAGGCCGCTCCCTCACCTTTGTCAGCTCTCCGGGACCCATGTTGCCTCGCGTTGATGGCTGCCTCAGGACGTGGTGGCACGCGTTTCCGCGTCAGGTGGGCGTCGACCTCCAGGGCAGAATAGCATCCCTCTAGCAGTCGTCGCCGCGTGCCGCATCGTGAGCGCCCGGACCCGTCTGGCTACATCTCGTCGATATGTGATCATATCCGCAATTATTGCCGACAGCCACACTCCTGACGTCACCCCCTCGGTAATGTCACTCGCCTCTCTCTTCCGTCTGCAGTCCCGGCATGTCCGACTCAAGTGGTGAGTTTGACATGCCTCTTGAATCGGTACTGCGGACGTTGTAGGTGTGGTGGTGACGTTGTTGACACGCCGCCACTGGTGCCACGCCCCTGGCGCGCACCGGTTCTCCTTCCTGGATCTGCTGCACCGCGACGCCTGACCTGGATACGCCAAGCTCGCCTCTTGCGGGTGCTGCAGTTTCCATCCTGGGATTGTTTGTGACGATGTCTACCAGGCGTGGCAGTGCGTCACCTCACGGGTCGTCCATACGGACTGCCCGTTACCATCTGCTGCTGTGCGGCGCCCTCAGAGTTGGGGGCTAGTCACCTGTCCGGAATCCACCTGCCCTAGTTCACAACACCGCCACCAGAGGCCACTGTCAGCTCTCCCACTCTCCCCTCCTCTGATATAATCCTGGGGAGAAATGGTGGGCAATTCACTCATTCTGTGTGTAGCTGCTGGTCTGGAAGGATGGATGTATTTGTTTACTGTGTGTACTATTTGTTCCATGGTTGAGACGTCTGTGCTGGAGAAGGAGGAGTTTAATGGGTATATTTGCTGTAACCACACAACTGTGGACTTGTCCAGAGCCAACTGCATGTTGTTTGGAATGCAATGATTTGTTAGTTAATTTATGAAGGAGACGAATATGTTTCATCAAATAATGAAGATGCAGCAGGATGAAGCTAAGTTACACTACACAACTCATGCTATAAACACATGTGCTGTAACTGTAGATCATTCGATAAATGTTCAGTCAGGATTTTGAAGTGCAAGAGGCAACACGTTCACTGACTCAGGTGCAAGCATCTATGTGTAAAATTGAGGAAATGCTGGTAATGAACAGGGATGAATTTTAATAAGTGTACTACCTGCAAGCACACAGCTGAGGACTATATCCATAGCCTCCTACACAACGAATGAAAAGAAAAGATAATGGGTGACAATGCAGCATGATGACTTGAGATGTAGTTCAGTACTCATGCAGATAGATACAAGCTGGAACAGCCTACTTTTTTTTTTGAAATTGTATAACCTCCACATCAACTTTGCTCTATTCAACAATGAAACATAGGTGTTCACCTTGAAATTTGGACACCAACTGGCCTAGTTCATAACACCACCACCAGAGTTCACTGTCAGCCCTCCCTCACTCCCCTCCTATGATGTAATCCAAGATCGCGGTCCAGAAAAAAGAGTGTGGGAACCAATAGGAACCATGAATCTGCTCATGTGATAGGCTTCAGCCAATAAGAGGGCAGTATCTGCTGACATCATCGGAGAGGATATAGGGCAGGCTCAGCAGCTCCATAACATCAATCTCACTCAGTCAGATAGCAACACCAGCAGAAGAAGAAGAAGAAGAAGAATCATGAAGTGTCAGCAGCAGCAGTCAAGATCTCATAGGCCCCACAAAACAGAACAGAACAGAAAGTAAGTATCCCATATCACATCTTTGTCTGTAGTTAGCATTATTATTATTATTATTATTGTTATTATTATTGGTTGTATCCCATATCACATCTTTGTCTGTAGTTAGCATTATTATTATTATTATTATTATTATTATTATTATTATTGGTTGTTTTTCTGTCTTGGTCTGTATATAATGCTTTCTCCTCCCGCCTGCATGGGCGAGTACCAACGTGTCGACCTCTGCCACATCTGGACTTGCAGAAACCTCAGCTGCCATCTTGTCAAGACCTACATTGACCTCTGGGCCTGTGACAACAACAAACTCCAGCGTGACCAAACTTATAGCAACCACGTGGGATCCTGTAGCGCACACAGCCCACTTGCTAGACAAAGACAAGAAACCGTTATTGTCTATCCTACCCATCGATTTGGGTTATGAGAACACTCAGTCTGTTGCTAACGTTTCAAAAGCTACTGGTGGTCCTAAAAAACAGCAAGATGGAGGCCAGTACTGGTCACTGACATATGACCCATCCCATCAGAACATCCCTGTGGTAGTCCAGGGGAAGAGTGGAGAGCCTGTGGATAGGAAGGTTCCACACATAGCCCACTTGCTGGAGCAGGTCACAGAGCTGTTATTGTCTGTCTCAATCATCGATTTGTGTGATGAGGATGCGCGATCTGCTCCCAGTGCCTCGAATGCTGCTGGTGATCCCAAACAACATCAAGATGGACGACAGTGCTGGTCACCAACATACAGCCCATCCCAAGAGAACATCCCTGTGTCAGCTCAGTGACAGAGTACAGATGCTTTGGATAAGAAGATATCAAGTATGCCCATGATTTTCAGTTCTACATACAATTTAACTCCTAGTAGAACGAAATGTGTAAAAGTTGGTATAGAAGCACATCATGACTGGGGTTTGCATGTGAGGATGGAAATTGAAAATGCATCGAAGGGAGTTAAAATGCATATTTTTGAGCTTGACTGGGACGAAATACATCATGCACAGCGCTACATCAATCAACAGATGACCACAGAGTGTTATCGATTCGTACCCCCTGGACATTCGCCTTACTATTGTAACACTTATTACAACAGTGTATGGTGCCTCTGCACAACGAGTGAAATTGGATGACATGTGCGTTTATCTACGCCATGCCTAACTTGTGAACTTTTACAATGTGGATACTGTGCTACACCTTGCATTGGAGAGACTGAATCGTTGGTTACCAAGCATACACTCCACATACAATGATGTTGTAAACTTTCTAAATGTACATAGCGTGCATGTTGATTTGGAGCATTACCTTTGTTTGCACATGAAGGCAGAATCAAAAGAGAAACAGGTTAAATGGGGTTGTGAAATACCAGACTACTGTGAGGTACCTGTCAGTTTGAAGGAGATATGAGTGGAATTTATTGCATATCAAAAAGCATTATTTGGGAAATATTGTACAGGTGCAAATAAGATAAAGAAAGAGTCTGATGAGTTTTCTGAAATACTGAATCCAATGTATGATATTTAAATAGATGTATGTATATATACAATCTCACTGTGTTTGTGTTTCATTTCATACCTCACTCATTATAGTCGAGGTATTACAGTTATTAATATAATTATTTTCGATGCTGCACCTATAATCATGCAGCAGAAGACAATTGCCTCAAACACCTCCTCACCAGTCATAGTCAAAATGAATGATAAAATTACATATACAGGGTGGTCCACTGATAATGAATGGGCCAAATATCTCACGAAATAAGCATCAAACGAAAAAACTACAAAGAACGAAACTCGTCTAGCTTGAAGGGGGAAACCAGATGGCGCTATGGTTGGTCTGCTAGATAGCGCTGCCATAGGTCAAACGGATATCAACTGCGTTTTTTTAAAATAGGAACCTCCATTTTTTATTACATATTCGTGTAGTACGTAAAGAAATATGAATATTTTAGTTGGACCACTTTTTTCGCTCTGTGATCGATGACGCTGTAATAGTCGCAAAAGTATAAGTACGTGGTATCACGCAACATTACGCCAGTCTGGACGGTATTTGCTTCGCGATACATTACCCGTGTTAAAATGGACCGTTTACGAATTGCGGACAAGGTCGATATCGTGTTGATGTGTAGCTATTGTGATCAAAATGCCCAACGGGCGTGTGCTATGTATGCTGCTCGGTATCCTGGACATCATCCAAGTGTCCGGACCGTTCGCCGAATAGATACGTTATTTAAGGAAGCAGGAAGTGTTCAGCCACGTGTGGAACGTCAACCACGACCTGCAACAAATGATGATGCCCAAGTAGGTGTTTTAGCTGCTGTCGCGGCTAATCCGCACATCAGTAGCAGACAAATTGCGCGAGAATCGGGAATCTAAAAAATGTCGGTGTTGAGAATGCTACATCAACATCGATTGCACCCGTACCATATTTCTGTGCACCAGGAATTGCAGGACGACGACTTTGGACGTCGTCTACAGTTCTGCCACTGGGCACAAAAGAAATTATGGGACGATGACAGATTTTTTCCACGCGTTCTATTTAGCGACGAAGCGGCATTCACCAACAACGGTAACGTAAACCGGCATAATATGCACTATCGGGCATCGGAAAATCCACGATGGCTGCGACAAGTAGAACATCAGCGACCTTAGCGGGTTAATGTATGGTGCGGCATTATGGGAGGAAGGATAATTGGCCCCATTTTATCGATGGTTATCTAAATGGTGCAATGTATGCTGATTTTCTACGTAATGTTCTACCGATGTTACTACAAGATGTTTCACTGCGTGACAGAATGGCGATGTACTTCCAACATGATGGATGTCCGGCACATAGCTCGCGTGCGGTTGAAGCGGCATTGAATAGCATATTTCATGACAGGTGGATTGGTCGTCGAAGCACCATACCATGGCCCGCACGTCCACCGGATCTGACGTCCCCGGATTTCTTTCTGTGGGGAAAGTTGAAGGATATTTGCTATCGTGATCCACCGCTAACGCCTGACAACATGCGTCAGCGCATTGTCAATGCATGTGCGAACATTACGGAAGGCGAACTACTCGCTGTTGAGAGGAATGTCGTTACACGTATTGCGAAATGCATTGAGGTTGACGGACATCATTTTGAGCATTTATTGCATTAATGTGGTATTTACAGGTAATCACGCTTGGAACAACCGAAATTAAATGTTCAAACGTACCTACGTTCTGTATTTTAATTTTAAAAACCTACCTGTTAGCAACTGTTCGTCTAAAGTTGTGACTATTACAGCGCCATCTATCACAAAGCGAAAAAAGTGGTCCAACTAAAACATTCATATTTATTTACGTACTACACGAATATGTAATAGAAAATGGGGGTTTATATTTAAAAAACGCAGTTGATATCCGTTTGACCTATGGCAGCGCCATCTAGCGGGCCGGCTGAGTTTTCTGTGTAGCCAATATACCTCAGTTGGTTAAGTGAAGGAGCTATGGTGCTACACATACTATTACCATCCTTATAAGTGTATCTTTTTATATATGCCCAATACTTGGTGGTACCTGACGTAGTCGGTGTCATGGTGGCGGGAGGGGGCTGGGGGGGGGGGGAGGGAGGGATGAATCATCGTCGCCACAAGGACTGGACTCTGTTGTTGATGACTGGTCCTGTGAAGATGCAAAGGAAGACCAGGAGAAGAAGAAGAATGGAGTACTCCTCCCTGATAATATACGAGCAATTATTGTAGGTCCATCCAATTGTAACAAGACCAATGCCCTCATGACGCTCCTAACATATGTAAATGAAGTCCAATTTGAACATGTTTGTGTATTTTCAAGAACACTGTTTCAACACAAGTATAAGCTATTACAGGAGACATTGTGCGGTGTAAGAGGCGTTACATACACGACATTCAGTGAAAGTGGTGATATCCCCCCACCTAAGAAAGTGTAGCCAAACACAGTGTTCATACTTGACGATGTTGTTGTGGAAAATCAAGACCAAATTCGAAAATATTTCTGTTTTGGTCGTCATATGGGTGCTGATGCATTTTATCTAAGTCAGACATATTCCAGAATACTGAAACAGTTGGTTATAATGGACATCTCATTACAGCCTTCACGCAAGACAATCTGAATTTAAAACACGTTTACCATGCACGTGTAGGAACTAACCTGTCGTTCAATGATTTTGTAAAGGTATGTGCCGATTGCTGGAATCATTCGTTGTATGGGTTTCTCGTTAATGATAAAACAAGAAAAATGAATAATGGCAGATACAGGCAAAACATCCAAGAGTTTCTGTATATATAGCGCGGTAAGAGAGCTGAGTACATCAGTATATGCCGCACTAAGGACAAATTAGGACGCACGTCTATCTCTCAACCCGAGAGAACGGGTCTACATAGACAGAACATTCGCTTGTACATGGATGCGAACATTCAGGCTATCGTACGTTAAGTTGGAGGTCTACGCATGGAGCGAGAGACGTATTATCAGACTCTTCTGAGAATGATCAAATGAGTTAGTTAATGAAATCGGTAAGAAAGTAATCGACTTAGCTGATAAGGTTGAGTATATTGAGAAGAAAATAGATGTAGAGGCTCTTGATGTTGAGAAGGTGGAGCAGGCACATAATAAGAGGAAGTTGAGCGGATATATAAAGCCTCACGCTACAGAGATGTCTACGAAGGAGAAAATCATTCAGGCGTGGAAAGCCATTCGAGAGAAATTACGATTGCTAAGGTTAGGGCATATGGATCAACAGCAAACATTAAGAGAGGCCTCTCAGAAAAAAAGCCCACAGCCCACGTGATAACGATGGTGTTGCCATTGATGAATTCATTATCTGCACGCCCCTGGACAGATAGATAGGACATTCGCCATCATAAGCGGAAGACCGTACGTGCTGGGTACACATCTTATAAATGTAACTGAAAACACAATACAGATTAGTGATAGGTGGTTTGAGAGAAGACCTGGCTTAATTAATCTTATTTTCCTAAGGCCCACGAAAAAACTCATAAATTATTCAGTTAATGATAGGGAAATGTACTATGAAATACTGCATATGACTGATGTAAGTAGATCGCGAAAAGGTAGAGCAGCAAGAAATATGAAACCATCATGAAACAAATACTTTTGACGGTGAAAACAACAACAAAAACAGCAGCACCAGCGCTTGTGGTAATGACACTGAGCATGAAGCAGTGAACAATCGAATCTCGCAGTAAATATATTATGACGACCCCATCGAGCTAGTAGATCGACAACGTCTGCTCATGGCATCAGCTGCTGCAGGTAACACAGCTCATTCGAATGAGGCTGTTTCAATGATCTCTGAGCTTAGAGAGGTTATCATCTAATAAGTACAGAGACAGTAGTTCGAGAACTGCACAAACCAACATGAAAAACATACCCTCATAGGCATGTTATGATTGAAGGTTTGGATGAGTTATGGCAGGTTGGTCTTGTAGATATGATGGAATATTCACATGAGAATAATGGATTGAAATATATTTTAACAGTTATTCATACATACTCCGAATTTGCTTGGGCATTAGCTGTTAAAACAAAAACAGTGATATGTTGCGGATGTCCTTGAGTGTTTACTGCAGACAGGGACAATTCGATGCCTGGACAACCTCCAAACCGATCACGGTGGAGAGTTTTACAATAGGTATTTCAAGACAGTGGTGCAGCGGTATGGAATACATCACTACTCAACTTTAGATATCTTCCCAGAAACAACTGCTCAGTATAATCGAATCGAACATAGCACAATAAAAACGAGACCAGGTTCACGATAATAGACTCATGGACACGGTGTACTATAGCATTAAAATTCTGGATACACGCAAACAGAAATTTAATGTAGGTGACCTGGCATGTATATCAAAACACAAGACAGCGTTCGACAAATCATAACTACCAATCTGGTCAACACAGATACTTACAGTTTCAAAGGTACAAAGAACGAATCCTAGAACTTATATCTTGAAGGATAGTAAAGGTGATGAAATTGCAGATTGCTTCTACACCGTGGAGTTGCAGAAAAGCTCAAAACCAGTTGTGTACACCGTGAAGATAGTCATAAGACGTCGGGGAAATAGAGCGCTAGTCAAATAGCTTGTATCTCTGCAGCACAAACAGTTGGACTGATGCTAACGACGTACTATATAATAGGGTGCGCAGTTCTCAACCACCACAGTAGCATAACATGCATGCTGAAAGATGCATTATATTAGGTGGTGGTATTCTAGACAAACTGCCAGTGGAATTACACGTTCCAGGATATAACTACTATGGGCCTGGAACAAAGCTTCAAAAACGCTTCGCACGAGGAGATAAGGGGATTAATCTACTCGACGAAGCGTGTATGGAACACGACATTGCATAGGCTGCAAATAAAGGTCTCGCAAGTCGTCACATTGCAGACAGGGTTTCAGCTGATGAGGCTAAAGCGATAAGCAGAAGAAAGGATATCGGTATAGGTCACCGTATTGCAGCATTTGCAGTTGATAATACCATGCTTGGAAAAATTATTTGGGTTTGGAAGTGATGATTTTCAAGCCAGTTATGAATGCGCACTAAGGAAGAAGAAGAAGAAGGGTGGGAAGCAAAGGTGTTTGAAGACCTGTATCCGGACAGCGATGTATGCAGTTAAAAACGCTCTGAAGCAGAAAGATGCGGGAAGAAAAAGAGGGTCGGTTAAAGCACCACGAGTTCTACCAGTACCCAAGACGTCTGGTGGTTTTCTTCCATTCCTCATCCCAGCCCTCTCCGCTCTCTCGGCGGTTATGTGGTGCTGCAACTACAGTCAAGAATGCGCCAAACTCCGAAGCGCAATTAGAAGAAGCAAGAAGACATAACCGCATGATGGAAGCCACAGCCATCGGAAAAGGAGTAAATTTGAAACTGTACAGGATAGGCTTGGTCTATTTACAAATAAAAATAAGTCCATTAGCAGTCTTACCAGATCGACCACTCGCAAATACTGACCTTCTTAAGTTTGTTAAAAAAAATCAACATTACAAGGTCCAGTGTGTGTTTGTGCGGGATACATTACTGAAGACTGTATGGAAAAGTGGTGAATGTGGTACTGTGAATTTAGATGTTGCTGGAGGTCCCGGCACTCATTGGGTGTCATATGTTATGACAAATGGAAATACCTTCTGCTATTTAGACTCATTTGGTGACCTGCAACCGCCAGAAGAATTACAACGATACTTCTGTCGCAGAGGACGTGTGTTCTACAATTTTCGGTGCTATCAGGACTTAATACACACCTCTGTGGACATCTATGCGTCATGTTTTTCTTGACGTTTACAAATAAGAAGCAAAATATATCAGGAAGAGCTTCAAACATTCTTTCATCAGTTGAAGTGCAGATGCTATGTCGTACATTTTGACTTTAAAAGAATGATAAAGAACGATACTTCTCTCGCAGAGGACGTGTGTTCTACAATTTTCTGTGCTATCAGGACTTAATACACACCTCTGCGGACATCTATGCGTCATGTTTTTCTTGACGTTTACAAATAAGAAGCAAAATATATCAGGAAGAGCTTCAAACATTCTTTCATCAGTTGAAGTGCAGATGCTATGTCGTACATTTTGACTTTAAAAGAATGAACATTTGTTTTAAGTGCAAATTATTTCCCGCCAGTTGATTTGATCATTGGTCAGTGCATCATTGCATTGATTGGACTGAAGACGTAAGGCTAACACTAGTGTTAGCCTTGGTGATATTTGGGATGCTGTAGTACGTCTTCAGTCCAATCAATGCAATGATGCACTGACCAATGCTCAAATCAACTGGCGGGAAATAATTTGCACTTAAAACAAATGTTCATTCTTTTAAAGTCAAAATGTACGACACAGCATCTGCACTTCAACTGATGAAAGAATGTTTGAAGCTCTTCCTGATATATTTTGCTTCTTATTTGTAAACGTCGATATTAACGGTGAAAAAGGCATTGTGGAAATAGAACCTGGTGCATATGATAACCATGATTTAAATGAAGTCTTGAAACACTCTGGAAAAGGTATTGAACTTTGTGTAAACATCAATGCACTTAAATCTGAAACAAGGATTGTGAATGCAACGATTGACTTTAACCAGAAAGATTCAATAAGGTGCCTACTAGGTTTCACAAAAGGACAGGTTTTGAAGAGGGATCCTAGTAAATTTTACAAGTCAGATCAGACTGTGGACATACTGCCCGTTAGCACAGTCCGAGTCGAGTGTAACATTGCAATGAACTCCTGTCTCAACATCAGTGTGATTCATACTGTTTACGGATGCTTCCCGTCAGTTGCAACGGGGTATATGACTGTTGAGACTCCCACCATTGCAATGTATCTTCCAGTTACAGTTCAGACACTGGACTATTTGGAGTTGCGCGTTGTGGACCAAGATAATCGTGGTGAGGAAATCATTGTATGGTGACATCTAAGGCAGGGTGGGCGTACGGTATAAAATCAGTGCACGCAATCCACAGCACGTCACTTCCCTGCCGAACCGCAATGCGATAACACGTGCGAACTACGAGTTTCTTAAATCTGTTGGTTGGAAACCTCGGAATGACGTCCTCACTCAATATAACCGGTTCAGTAAAGCCTTATGAGCGGATTATACGTCAGGAATACTTCTCGCATAAAGGTGATGGTTCAAGCACATTTAACAAGAATGGTGAAATTACTAAGTTTAGGACTGTGCTACTAACATAAAAGCCTGTTCCAAATTCTCGGTGGTCACCACAACCTCCATGTAGAATACTTCCTGTACTTGTTCTTACATACCCTATTCCTGGCCATCTGATTTCCTGCAGTGCTACAATTTGTAGTGTGTATTTTTCTAGTTGGCTGACTAGAGTTTGCATGCTTCCCGGCCTGAACAAACTTCTTACATCCCATATTCCAAATCTTAAGACCGGTTTTCGTTTCCGAGTTCTGTTCCAATTAAGAAAGTCCTGTTTCCGAGGCACATGTAGAGTATCCTTGAGAGGGGAGGTAGCCCTCTGCACAACCCCCAACCTGGAAGATCAGTGACCTTGTATTTGGGGGTGTAGCCCTAGGAACATTGCCTTCTCTATGGCTCAGTGACTTATCGTAGCCACGTTAGTTTTGGTCCACCCCAAGTATTTTATTTCCCTGGTACCCGTCATATCTGGTGAGTGTTCCCCTATCTGCCACCTGGGGAGGCGCCCGATAGGGGACTAGCAACCCCACACGGCAAAGATATGGTGACGTCGCTTCGATTATTCGACCACATGAATACCATTCTTGAAGGGGAAGAAGAATATTTCGTGTACGCGTCGACTCTTCAAGTTTGCTGCTATTTGAGACAACTCTGCGGGTATCCTGCTCTCCATCGACTCAAGAAGAAGATGCGTGGAAATAGTCTAGCTGTGTCTGCTTATGAAAATATAAAATTGCTTTTAGGCTTCATGAAAAATAAATGAATTTTTACTTCATAATATGAGTATGATTTCTCTTCACCCTGTTCCCACTTTGCTAACGTGCCTTCTGCTCCCATAACCCAATTCGTGCTGCACAATAGTTATAATTCCATGCAACTATTCTACACTCCTGGAAATGGAAAAAAGAACACATTGACACCGGTGTGTCAGACCCACCATACTTGCTCCGGACACTGCGAGAGGGCTGTACAAGCAATGATCACACGCACGGCACAGCGGACACACCAGGAACCGCGGTGTGGGCCGTCGAATGGCGCTAGCTGCGCAGCATTTGTGCACCGCCGCCGTCAGTGTCAGCCAGTTTGCCGTGGCATACGGAGCTCCATCGCAGTCTTTAACACTGGTAGCATGCCGCGACAGCGTGGACGTGAACCGTATGTGCAGTTGACGGACTTTGAGCGAGGGCGTATAGTGGGCATGCGGGAGGCCGGGTGGACGTACCGCCGAATTGCTCAACACGTGGGGCGTGAGGTCTCCACAGTACATCGATGTTGTCGCCAGTGGTCGGCGGAAGGTGCACGTGCCCGTCGACCTGGGACCGGACCGCAGCGACGCACGGATGCACGCCAAGACCGTAGGATCCTACGCAGTGCCGTAGGGGACCGCACCGCCACTTCCCAGCAAATTAGGGACACTGTTGCTCCTGGGGTATCGGCGAGGACCATTCGCAACCGTCTCCATGAAGCTGGGCTACGGTCCCGAACACCGTTAGGCCGTCTTCCGCTCACGCCCCAACATCGTGCAGCCCGCCTCCAGTGGTGTCGCGACAGGCGTGAATGGAGGGACGAATGGAAACGTGTCGTCTTCAGCGATGAGAGTCGCTTCTGCCTTGGTGCCAATGATGGTCGTATGCGTGTTTGGCGCCGTGCAGGTGAGCGCCACAATCAGGACTGCATACGACCGAGGCACACAGGGCCAACACCCGGCATCATGGTGTGGGGAGCGATCTCCTACACTGGCCGTACACCACTGGTGATCGTCGAGGGGACACTGAATAGTGCACGGTACATCCAAACCGTCATCGAACCCATCGTTCTACCATTCCTAGACCGGCAAGGGAACTTGCTGTTCCAACAGAACAATGCACGTCCGCATGTATCCCGTGCCACCCAACGTGCTCTAGAAGGTGTAAGTCAACTACCCTGGCCAGCAAGATCTCCGGATCTGTCCCCCATTGAGCATGTTTGGGGCTGGATGAAGCGTCGTCTCACGCGGTCTGCGCGTCCAGCACGAACGCTGGTCCAACTGAGGCGCCAGGTGGAAATGGCATGGCAAGCCGTTCCACAGGACTACATCCAGCATCTCTACGATCGTCTCCATGGGAGAATAGCAGCCTGCATTGCTGCGAAAGGTGGATATACACTGTACTAGTGCCGGCCGAAGTGGCCGTGCGGTTAAAGGCGCTGCAGTCTGGAACTGCAAGACCGCTACGGTCGCAGGTTCGAATCCTGCCTCGGGCATGGATGTTTGTGATGTCCTTAGGTTAGTTAGGTTTAACTAGTTCTAAGTTCTAGGGGACTAATGACCTCGGCAGTTGAGTCCCATAGTGCTCAGAGCCATTTGAACCATTTGAGCCACTGTACTAGTGCCGACATTGTGCATGCTCTGTTGCCTGTGTCTATGTGCCTGTGGTTCTGTCAGTGTGATCATGTGATGTATCTGACCCCAGGAATGTGTCAATAAAGTTTCCCCTTCCTGGGGCAATGAATTCACGGTGTTCTTATTTCAATTTCCAGGAGTGTATTTTGTCATTCTCTGTCTTAAACTTCACCTCCTGAATAGCACTTATCTTCAGAAAAATTAATGTCATTTGTACCATGAAGGCCTTTACATATACATACATAATGCGATAGGAGGATAGGTTTTTGGTAAATAAACACAACAACAACAACAACAAAGACGCATGGTAACGATTTTTTCGTTCATTCTGTTTACACAATTAAAATAGAGTTCTTGAGATTACAATTCAGTTCTTGAGGTACAGTTCAGTTCTTGAAGTACAATATAGTTCTTGAGGTACAGTTTGATGCTGCTATTCCAATGCAGAAATACTTTTAACTTATATATTACAACAGTAGCACTGGTCGAGAATCTTTTTTTTCACAATTTTTTTTCCCACTAGCAGTGGATGAGAATGTTTAGAATTTTTCCAGTTATATAAATCTAACCTATAAACTAATGTGGACACACTTTTTTTTACTACTACTACTACTAAATTTGACAATCCGAGTAGCATAGCTTTTACAATAATTCTGATGGACTGCGTACAGTTAGAAGCTAATTTTCACAGTCCCAGTATGAAAGATTTTTACAATAATTCTGCTGGTCTGTGAGGTATATGGATATATACACTTAAAAGCTAATCTGACTTGGTTGGCTAGCTGCAGGATACACTGCATATGAATAAATAAATATAAAAATATTTCTTTCTCTTTATGCTTTTTAAATTTTTTTTACTTGTTTTGTCACACATGTAGTCCACACACACACACCTACACACGCAGATACATACACACACACAAATTACTTACACTATGATAAAAGGGTCAGCTACTTCTCTACAGACACTTTCTCTTCCTCTCTCACTCATTCTCCCACTTTCACTCAGAGTCCCCCACCCCTTCTCTCACTACAAGTAATTAGAGTGAGTATGGGAGAGTTTCAGTCCTGTCATCAAAAATGACCCTTTTATTGTCATGAGGCGACAGGCCGATTTTTGACTGTAACACAGTGTAACCTTGTGTCCTCTCGATCGAATACTAGTTTGCCATACCATATGCAGTGGCTGCAGTGCAGCACCATGAACACCACTGTAGAGGCACCACAAGTCTTCGATAGAGAGGGCTCTCGATGCCTTACAAAGCAAACCCTTAGCCCACCTCTGGGTGCCACCTTCCAATGTGTGATACACATCCATTTTTGATCGCAGAGCTACGAACTTCACAATCAGCAATCCATTCGGTACGTCTTTCATAAGGCCGATAACCTTCTTGTTCTTTGGAACAATACCATAAGGATTATCAGCTGTGTATGAGGACATATCGAATTCATTACCTTGGTACCTTATTACTTCATATGTATTGCAGTTCTTCGTCCGCAGCTCGTGGTCGTGCGGTAGCGTTCTCGCTTCCCGCGCCCGGGTTCCCGGGTTCGATTCCCGGCGGGGTCAGGGATTTTCTCTGCCTCGTGATGACTGGGTGTTGTGTGATGTCCTTAGGTTAGTTAGGTTTAAGTAGTTCTAAGTTCTAGGGGACTGATGACCATAGATGTTAAGTCCCACAGTGCTGAGAGCCATTTGAACCATTTTTTTAGCAGTTCTTCACCCAATAGATAAAGCTATCTGTATCTATATAAAGTAATTTACGAACTGCGAAACGAGTTTCCGCAAAGTCATAATGAAAGCGGTACATATGGAGTATGGATAAGTCTAGTATGCACATCCGCACATAAATAGCTTTCGTAAGCTCTACTGCACTCTTCGCCATCTCCACAGCAACAAAGTTGTTATTGAATATGGTGCTTAAAATTTGATCTGGCAGTGCATTTTCTTACACCATAACGCCCATCTCATTCGGTTCTGATCAAAATTTCACGTCGTTCCCTCAAATTCTCCATTGTTTGGCCGAAAATTGAATTATCCATTAATTTATAAAAATATTCTGAGTCACATGTCGAGGAAGCTCTCTATCTCGTATTAAATCAATATACTTCTTCAACTAGGGGGACTGCTTCCACCACATACCCTACATCAGAATCGGCTGCTATACTCCCCATGATTTTTCCACCTAATCCCTTGCATTCACCTTTGGGCACCCATCGAAACTCACCAATCGGCTTTAACTGCTTCATGGCGTGTCCATATAAGTTGTTTCCATCCAAGCACATTATGTAACTCGAATCAAGGAATGCGCTGAACCTGTCATCCATTCGTGGGTTATTTGCCTTCGTGTGCCTATGGACACATTTGCAAAGTTCTCCATGGACCCCTCATTCAAAGGAAAGAAGCATGCCAGCATCGGTCAATAATTCTATGCTGCACTTCGTTTTCTTGAGCATTACGTCCCAAGACAAACCAGGTGCCGCGTAATAAAAGGCGGTATCCAGAGAATATGTGGTCGTGCACATACTCTGGAATTTCTCGAAGCAAGCGCACGTCTGTGTCCGTGAAAAGCCATGTGTACTCTCCTAAAGAGGAGATGCTGAATTCCTACCAGAGATTCATAGTATTCTCCTACTCTGCATCCATTATGACATCACCTGTGAGGTTGCTGGGGAATGCAGATACGTCAGTTAGCCTGATTTCTTTGAGTTTTGTCATACTATCCACATACTCGTATGGGAAAACCGCCTTCCTAGTCACAAACAGAAACTATTCCTCATCGGGAAATACAGCTCGAGTGATGTGCATATCCCCCTGAGGTAGAGTTTCAACGAGTTTCTGGAATGATGCCTGCATAAAACGTAGCTTATCAAGGATGTGGTGCGTAATTCATCTTAAGCAAATATGCCGTTTACCAACATGTTTACTCAGTTGGGCGGAAAGGCGTCGGGATATGTCCTTGATCCAAACACAATGATAAACATCGCCTTCAGAGAAGAGCAGCATGTTTACATGCATCTCACGCTTCCTGGAAACTTTTGAAAAATGAAGGGGGCTGATGATAATATGCTCGTCCTGCTCATCTGACTTGCTTTCCTTCTCCAAGCCATAAACATGAACCATTATTCCGGTGTTCAGTGCCTCAAATTCAGGTATGTCCTGAATCTTGATGGGGGAACTCGATACACACACGAGTATCATCACCTACGTGGTATGTACTCGGATGATCAGGATGATCTCTGTAATTGTAATTTCTGTCACAAGCCAGGAGTGACTATGCAAAACGAGCCTGATCATTTCTATTTTCCACGTTAATGCATGCATACTTATTAGTTATATTCTTAGGGAGCTTGATATAGCTAGACCCTCAAATTAGCGGATCACTGACATATGTATGGATGTCTAGATGTTGTATTTGGTTGACCCTCTCACTTCCATCTCAGAAAACCGGGCTGGTATAGCACCCAAGGTGGATTCACAAAACCACTCGGCGATTGATGTGCTCTGCATTATCACGTCATAATGAAGACTCGTCTCTTCAATCCCAGAGGCAGTTTTGGTGGAATGCAATAGTTCGGCGCAGAGCACCGCACTGTATTTAATGGCGAGATACCGCGGATCACTGACTACTCTGAGGAGCTGCGTTTCCATGACAGGAAGGCACGCCCTTAGAAACTCAACAGGGATGCGGTAGGTTCGTGTCAGATTCTCGATCCTTGTGAACGAGATTCGCTCCTCAAAGGCGTCTGCAATCACTGAGTAGTCTGACTGTGGTATGATGTCACTGGCCTGATGTCCTTCACTAAAAGGACGGGAAAAGGAACTGTCGCTAGCACAGCTTCACCTCTATTACTACTACTACTACTACTACTACTACTATTACTACTAGCACTACTTCAGGGTGATGAGGTTAATCCTGTCGATGATGGAGTGGGCGAGGTACACAGGGGTATGCACCGAGGCACACATATCTTCCATTGCTGGCGAGGCTGAATATTCAGAGCCAGAGAAAGATGAGGTGGTGCCAATGAGGGCCAGTGGGAATACGGTGGTTGCAGCGATGGTGTCCAGCTACTGCATGCTGGAGACCTCACCACTGCCAGCCTGGGGATGGGAGATCGTTCCTCTTCGTCTTCTTCTTCTTCCTCTTCTTCTTTATCTTCTGACTGAACCACCCATGGACGCCAGGGGGTATGGGATGGTGCGAGGTCAGTTGCTGCAGTGGCTGCAGCTGATGCTGCCACCCCTTGTGCAGCTCCCAGTGCTGCTTTGCACAGTGGTGCATGCCGGTCGGGCAAGTGTTTCATTCCTGCCCCTGCAACCACCACTCTAGGCACTCATGTCACAGCTAGCTGTTGTGGTGCTGGTGGTGAATGTGGTGCCTCTATAACATACGAATAACGAAAAAAATTAAGAACAGCGCTCAATATTTTTTAAAAAAGATATGTGCTGTAAACAAATAACAACCTTTCAGAATAATAATAATAATATGCTGCAACGACGGCGGTTGCATTACAATCACCTTTTCCACTCTGGATCCAAAGATTGAGCAGTTCAGTCGGGTTTCCAGTACGTCTCCCATCAGACCCAGCATTTCCTTCTCCTACGACAAAAGGGCAAGATGGCGCTTAAGAAAACTTAAGATCGACGTATCTATTTCTGTGTGTTCAAAGTTGCATTGTGTTTTTGATACATCGTCAGCTTCTTCGCAGCAGCCAGCATATCATATACCCACTCTGGTATGTCACCCTCGCATTGGGGCCATTTATCGTGCTCACTAATGCTATCTACAACACTAAGATATCATATGTAATTATTTCTTGGAAATGTGAGAGACATACACACAGAAAATCCTACTGAAAGTCGTTTTTGTTAACTCACTGAAATATAAACGAAAATCTTATCCTCTAGTTTACTGAAATTACTTATATGTGAAATACACTGAATTTGAAAATCATACTCTGCTATTTCAACCCCCCCCCCTCCCCCCCACATGAACCATGGACCTTGCCGTTGGTGGGGAGGCTTGCGTGCCTCAACGATACAGATAGCCGTACCGTAGGTGCAACCAAAATGGAGCGGTAACTGTTGAGAGGCCAGACAAACGTGTGGTTCCTGAAGATGGGCAGCAGCCTTTTCAGTAGTTGCAGGGGCAACAGTCTGGATGATTGACTGATCTGGCCTTGTAACACTAACCAAAATGGCCTTGCTGTTCTGGTACTGCGAACGGCTGAAAGCAAGGGGAAACTACAGCCGTTATTTTTCCCGATGGCATGCAGCTTTACTGTATGATTAAATGATGATGGCGTCCTCTTGGGTAAAATATTCCGGAGATAAAATAGTCCCCCATTCGAATCTCCGGGCGGGGACTGCTCAAGAGGACGCCGTTATCAGGAGAAAGAAAACTGGCATTCTACGGATCGGAGCGTGGAATGTCAGATCCCTTAATCGGGCAGGTAGGTTAGAAAATTTAGAAAGGGAAATGGATAGGTTAAAGTTAGATATAGTGGGAATTAGTGAAGTTCGGTGGCAGAAGGAACAAGACTTTTGGTCAGGTGATTACATATTTATAAATACAAAATCAAATAGGGGTAATGCAGGAGTAGGTTTAATAATGAATAAAAAAAATAGGAGTGCGGGTTAGCTACTACAAACAGCATAGTGAACGCATTATTGTGGCCAAGATACACACGAAGCCCATGCCTACTACAGTAGTACAAGTTTATATGCCACCTAGCTCTGCAGATGATGAAGAAATTGATGAAATGTATGACGAGATAAAAGAAATTATTCAGGTAGTGAAGGGAGACGAAAATTAATAGTCATGGGTGACTGGAATTCGTCAGTAGGAAAAGGGAGAGAAGGAAACATAGTAGGTGAATATGGATTGGGGGGAAGAAATGAAAGAGGAAGCCGCCTTGTAGAATTTTGCACAGAGCATAACCTAATCATAGCTAACACTTGGTTCAAGAATCATGAAAGAAGGTTGTATACATGGAAGAACCCTGGAGATACTAAAAGGTGTCAGATAGATTATATAATGGTAAGACAGAGATTTAGGAACCAGGTTTTAAATTGTAAGACATTTCCAGGGGCAGATGTGGACTCTGACCACAATCTGTTGGTTATGAACTGTAGATTAAAATTGAAGAAACTACAAAAAGGTGTGTATTTAAGGAGATGGGACCTGGATAAACTGAAAGAACCAGAGGTTGTACAGAGTTTCAGGGAGAGCATAAGGGAACAATTGACAGGAATGGGGGAAAGAAATACAGTAGAAGAAGAATGGGTAGCTTTGAGGGATGAAATAGTGTAGGCAGCAGAGGATCAAATAAGTAAAAAGACGAGGGCTAGTAGAAATCCTTGGGTAACAGAAGAAATATTGAATTTAATTGATGAAAGGAGAAAATATAAAAATGCAGTAAATGAAGCAGGCAAAAAGGAATACAAACGTCTCAAAAATGACACCGACAGGAAGTGCAGAATGGCTAAACAGGGATGGCTAGAGGAGAAATGTAAGGATGTAGAGGCTTATCTCACTAGGGGATGGGACCTGTACAACCTCTGGTTCTTTCAGTTTATCCAGGTCCCATCTCCTGCCTACAGGAAAATTAAAGAGACCTTTGGAGAAAGGAGAACCACTTGCATGAATATCAAGAGCTTTGATGGAAACCCAGTTCTAAGCAAAGAAGAGAAAGCAGAAAGGTGGAAGGAGTATATAGAGGGTCTACACAAGGGCGATGTACTTGAGGACAATATTATGGAAATGGAAGAGGATGTAGATGAAGATGAAATGGGAGATATGTTACTGCGTGAAGAGTTTGACAGAGCACTGAAGGACTTGTGTCGAAACAAGGCCCCGGGAGTAGACAACATTTCATTAGAACTACTGACAGCCTTGGAAGAGCCAGTCCTGACAAAACTTTACCATCTGGTGAGCAAGACTTATGAGACAGGCGAAATACCCTCAGACTTCAAGAAGAATATAATAATTCCAATCCCAAAGAAAGCAGGTGTTGACAGATGTGAAAAATACCGAGCTATCAGTTTAATAAGTCACAGCTGCAAAATACTAACGCGAATTCTTTACAGACGAATAGAAAAACTGATAGAAGCCGACCTCGGGGAAGATCAGTTTGGATTCCGTAGAAATGTTGGAACACGTGAGGCGATACTGACCCTACGACTTATCTTAGAAGAAAGATTAAGGAAAGGAAACCTACGTTTCTAGCATTTGTAGACTTAGAGAAAGCTTTTGACAATGTTGATTGGAATACTCTCTTTCAAATTCTGAAGGTGGCAGGGGTAAAATACAGAGAGCGAAAGGCTATTTACAATTTGTACAGAAAGCAGATGGCAGTTATAAGAGTCGAGGGGTATGAAAGGGAAGCTGTGGTTGGGAAGGGAGTGAGACAGGTTTGTAGCCTCTCCCCGATGTTATTCAATCTGTATATTGAGCAAGCAGTGAAGGAAACAAAACAAAAATTCGGAGTAGGTATTAAAATCCACGGAGAAGAAATAAAAACTTTGAGGTTCGCCGATGACATTGTAATGCTGTCAGAGACAGCAAAGGACTTGGAAGAGCAGTTGAACGGAATGGACAGTGTCTTGAAAGGAGGGTATAAGATGAACATCAACAAAAGCAAAACGAGGATAATGGAATGTAGTCGAATTAAGTCGGGTGATGCTGAGGGAATTAGATTAGGAAATGAGACACTTAAAGTAGTGAAGGAGTTTTGCTATTTGGGGAGCAAAATAACTAATGATGGTCGAAGTAGAGAGGATATAAAATGTAGACTGGCAATGGCAAGGAAAGCGTTTCTGAAGAAGAAAAATTTGTTAACATCGAGTATAGATTTAAGTGTCAGGAAGTCGTTTCTGAAAGTATTTGTATGGAGTGTAGCCATGTATGGAAGTGAAACGTGGATGATAAATAGTTTAGACAAGAAGAGATTAGAAGCTTTCAAAATGTGGTGCTACAGAAGAATGCTGAAGATTAGATGGGTAGATCACATAACTAATGAGGAGGTATTGAATAGAGTTGGTGAGAAGAGGAGTTTGTGGCACAACTTGACTAGAAGAAGGGATCGGTTGGTAGGACATGTTCTGAGACATCGAGGGATCACCAATTTAGTATTGGAGGGCAGCGTGGAGGGTAAAAATCGTAGAGGGAGACCAAGAGATGAATACACTAAGCAGATTCAGAAGGATGTATGCTGCAGTAGGTACTGGGAGATGAAGCTTGCACAGGATAGAGTAGCATGGAGAGCTGCATCAAACCAGTCTCAGGACTGAAGACCACAACAACAACAACTCTGCTACTTACAAGACTGAATCGATTGCTCCTGGATCTCGGCCTCAACACATACCCCTACGTCTCCCTTATCCATAGAAACACCTAGAAAAGCAAAGAATTTCTCAGACAACTGAATGCATCATGTTACGAAAAATTAATGTATATACATTCCCCACCCCTCATCATTAGAAGCACAGTATATTACGTAACCTAGCCGCCAGCAAGGTTCAACCACCTGAACACGCTGGACAGTTGCTCTGGGGAAATATTGTAGAATTTGCACAACATCATCCAGCGGCAAACACGTGAAGAATATTTACGACATATCCGCCAGGAAAGATCAAAGAGTCATTGTTGATGGAAGTTGTTTATAAAACTGAAATAGGTGTTAGATATCGAAAAAAAATCAGAGGATGGGAAATAGGTGAATTATGCTATGCAGAGGACATGATTTGCATTTTGTAAGCCAGGGTTACTCTTGTTTAACTTCTGTTCACTTCGTATACTGTGACTGCAAAGTCATTAAGATGCTCTGTGGTGTACTGCTGGGCACGACTGCGCTAGCGGTGTGCCTGGCTTCGTCCCTTCACCCCACCAGTCTGCAGCTGCCTAGTTGCTCAGTACGTCCACACCAGACTGCATTCATGATGACTGCTGCAACTGCCTCGCCTCACATGACTTTACTACCACCGTCTGCTCTGCTCTGGCGGCTTGAGATGAAAGGGAGATGAACACCCCACGCCATGTGCGTCGCTTGGGTTCGTGTCTGGCGGTCAGCCTCCCTCGCCCACACTAGTAGTTCCTCCGCCTTCGGCTTCCACGCCACAGGGGGGGTGGCAGCCAGCGGCTAAAGAGAGAAATTGGTAGATGATTGTAATGCACAACGCCGTTCCCAAAGCGGGCAACGCTAGGTTCTATCATGAATAATAGATTTGTTTTCGAAGGTTATCATCTTCCTCACAAAGCTGTGTCCTAACTGGCAACAACATGTATTTCGAGGGATGCAGCTGATGTCAGAAGTGTCAAGCTATCTGTTCGTCTTAGTATGAACTAAGAGTGTTTTTCTAAGGCTAACAACTACGTTCAATTTTCCAGCCACTTGCCAGCAAACAAAGGCTGCTCGTTTCAGAATTTTTTTCCTCTCTTAGAGCTGCGTTCTGTTCCTCAAACACCTGCACCAAACCTGCTCGACAAAAAAGAAGGTAAATTAGAATTATATTAATACCTTCAGCTGTTAACGGGCATTGATACATATCAACAGGGACAGGTGAAAATGTGTGCCCAGACCGGGACTGGAACCCAGGATCTCCTGCTGATATGGCAGATGCTCTATCCACCTGAGCCACCGAGGGCACAGAGAATAGTGCGACTGCAGAGACTATCTCGCACACGCCTCCCGCGAGACCCACATTCTCACCTTGTATGTCCACACACTACATTCGTAGTTTCCCACCCCAACATACCCATTACTCGTGGAAGACATTCTTACCAAGTCCCGTATAAGTTCGGGGAATATGTGTGCATTCGCACAGAAGAGGAAGGTCATGGCCAGTATTGTCAGAACTATATACTTATATGGATATAGTGTCTGTTCTTTTGGACATGCCCGAAAGAACAGACACCATATCCATATAAGTATAAAAAGAAGGTAAGTTATAACTTGCTGGTATGGCATTCTGAGTTCCCATTGGTCCACTGCAAAATAGAGGGTGGAATCTGAAGGTATATAAAGCTCAAATCACAACACAATCATCATCCGTCTTTGCCAGAGCCTAATTGTATCCGTGTAATTTGCACAATATCAAACTGTCAGCTAGCAGTGATGCCAGCGGCAGTGGTGATGGGAAACGGAAAAACTTTGGACAATTGCCATGTAAGCATTTACAAAAATATTATGAGTTCAAATTGCAACAGTTATGAAATTTCTTCGCGAGAATTTTTCTAGGCTGTGATACATTTTCGTAAAAAGTGATTTTAAAAGTTCTTTTCTTCTTGCTATTGCATCATTCATTCCCAAATTAGAACATCAGCTGGAAACTGAAAGTCGGCAGCAAGCTGAAGAGGTTCTGCTACAATCTCAGAAAAAGCTCTCATTGTATTCAGACCGTAACAAGTGATTAAAAAATTATTGATCTCACTGTTGCAGTATTGGAGCAGCAGCTGACAGACACTGAGGTGATCCTGGAGGTCGGAATGCAGCAACGACGTAAGTACATTTGTAATATATTGCCTTTAGACTTTTTTTTTCATCGCATACAGTTGTGTGAGGCATATATTCTTCATTGTTATAGATGTTGCTATGGATCAAGAGGAGTATGAGAATCTAGTGAGGGTATGCATCGAGAACGATGACCAGGAGTCATTGATTCTATCTGGTATAAACTTTTTATTTTTATTTTTTTGTAGTTATATGTAATCAATATCTTGCTGTAGGTCAATTCAGTACACATTTTTTGTTATTGTTTTTGTAATCAGTATCTTGTTGTAGACGACTTCCGTGAGGTGGATGGGTGACTCCATAACAGCAATTCTGGCGAGGGTAAAATACCAGAGTGAGTGCATGAGATAGTGGCTACTGAAAGGCAGTGCGTTCTCTCCTTTTTGGAAGAGGACGAGGAGATATTTGAGTGGATGGGAGAAGAAAGATCGACTGAACTGCTCAGTCCTGGGACCCAGAGTGTAAAAGGTGATTATAATGCAACCATCATCGTTACAGCATATAATTATTATTCTGAAATGCTGATGTACCTAATTTCTGTTATTGGTTTACAGCATATATTTAAAACATCTTGAGCACTGTACTGAATTTCTTTCTGTTATTCATATGTTACAGAGGTGCCCCATCCCAGACGTGGTTTACTGTGGATCTGCATCCCAACATCGCTCCAGATATTATGCGCGGTGAATCAAACTTCAAACCTTATTCCAGACATGGCATATTGTGGATCCCATCTCAACATCGTTCCGGGTATAATGGGCAGCAGATCCACACTCGAACTCTAACTTGGGTCTACTGTGGGTCCTGGCAGGCATCCACAATACATGCTCAGACAGAGCCATACAGAAAACAGAGCAAACGCTCCATTATGTATAATATATGGATGGAGGTGACTGTATCTTTCGAGTACAGTGCTATACTATGCCGCCCGACCAGAAAAATAGTGCATTTGCGCTAGATATTGGCAGCTGTACTACGTTTACAAGCAATTTTAGAACACGGAATGAGAAGTGATGTCATGACCGCATGGGTAGAAGTGACATAAAACCGATAAAGTTACGAAAAATAACGTAAAATACATATATATTGAGGGAGAATACACCGAAATATGGAGAAATTGAGGAAGTACTTCCATGTCTTCTGGTTGGCGCACAGCAGTTCTTGTACATGAAAACGAGTATGCGGCAGCAAGATCAAAATGGTTCAAATGGCTCTGAGCACTATGGGACTTAACATCTGAGGTCATCAGTCCCCTAGAACTTAGAACTACTTAAACCTAACTAACCTAAGGACATCACACACATCCATGCCCGAGGCAGGATTCGAACCTGCGACCGTAGCGGTCGCGCGGTTCGAGACTGAAGCACCTAGAACCACGCGGCCACCAGGGCCGGCGGCAGCAAGAGGAAAACGAGAAAACCTTGACAAGCATGCATCGGTAACCAGGGATACAGTCTCTTTTTTTTGTCGAGGCAGCATTCTACTGTATGTCAATTGAAGTAATAGTGATACACACGAGTTGATTGCTGTCTTTGATGCTTTCCTGGAGAAACAGAGAACCATCTGCCTTTAAACTTGCGTGCATCTGCATTAAAGTATTATAGAGAGTGAATGGAGTAATCGGTTGAGATGGAGTTGGAATGAGGTACGTTTTATGATAGACTGATGGTGCGTTTTGCTGCAGGTCATTTGACCATTTTTTTCCGTTGTTCCGTCAGGATGCATCAGCTGTGTGACGTAGCCTGCATTCGACTCGAATACAACCACGTGTTCTGTCTACTTGTGATCGTTAACAGCAAACCTCTCAGTGATTAGAGGACTTCCATCTGCCGGCCGGTGTGGCCGAGCGGTTCTAGGCGCTTCAGTCTGGAACCGCGCGACCGCTACGACCGCAGGTTCGAATCCTGCCTCGGTCATGGATGTGTGTGATGTCCTTAGGTTAGTTAGGTTTAAGTAGTTCTAAGTTCTAGGGGACTGATGACCTCAGATGTTAAGTCCCATAGTGCTCACAAGGGAACCTCCCCATCGCACCCCCCTCAGATTTAGTTATAAGTTGGCACAGTGGATAGGCCTTGAAAAACTGAACACAGATCAGTCGAGGAAACAGGAAGAAGTTGTGTGGAAATATGAAAAAAAATAAGCAAAATATACAAACTGAGTAGTCCATGTGCAAGATAGGCAACATCAAGTAGCGTGCGAACTCAGGAGCGCCGTGGTCCTGTGGTTAGCGAGAGCAGCTGTGGAACGGGAGGGCGATGGTTCAAGTCTTCCCTCGAGTGAAAAGTTTAATTTTTTATTTTCAGACAATTATTATCAACAGTCCGTCCGTCCGATGCGACGTATGACAGGAATATGTTGTCGACGCACCTAACTGGTACACTTGGCGAATGGGTAAAAAGATTCTTCTATCTTGCCCGATTTAGGTTTTCTTGTGGATGTGATAATCACTCCCAAAAAAGTGATGATAACATAGGAGGTTGTCACATAAACTGCAACAAATGAATGCAACAGTTTCACAGTCGCACAGTTTTCCCTGTGCTCTGTCAAAACATATGTTTTTAACGTTTTTGCGCTGTAGTCGACCGACGTGTGTTTCGATATTTGTTTAGGTGTAGCGTCCCCATACTACGGCGCAGTTACCTTGCATCGGACGGATGGACTGTAGATAATAAATGTCTGAAAATAAAAAATTAAACTTTTCACTCGAGGGAAGACTTGAACCAAGGACCCCTCGTTCCACAGCTACTCACACTAACCACGGGACCACGGCGCTCCTTAGCTCACACGCTCCTTGATGTTGCTTATCTTGCACATGGACTACTCAGTTTCTATATTTTGCTTATTTTTGTCATAGTTCCACACAACTTCTTCCTGTTTTCTCGATTGATCTGTGTTCAGTTTTTCAAGGCCTATCCACTGTGCCAACGTATAAATAAATCTGACGGGGGTGCGATGGGGAGGTTCCCTTGTCAGAGCCATTTGAACTTCCATCTCATGTATGATGAAACGTGATCATCCTGTTTCGACACATTCCTCTAAACGAGCGAAGATTTATGCGACGTACTCCATTCCCCTGTCGTATCATGGATATAAAATCGATACTTCAGTTTCATAACTAAGGCGATTCTAAGTTAGCGACATGTGTTTGTGAGGCACTGCAATCCCTCTGTATACATCTGCTTGACAGATATCCTGTTTACAGAGTTAGTGGGGCATGACGTGTAATTTAATATGTCAAACGCCGCTGCTATGCTTTATCTGTTGCCTTGTAAGAGGTATTTTTTGTTACTAATGAACATTTTATAGGAGTGATGGAAGCAAAGTATAATTTCTGAGCGGTGATCGGATCTGAACAGTGGACACTATACACATCTGGAAAGCTATACTGTGCATTTGTCACACAGAATCGACGTTTTAAGGAAGTAGTTGTTTCATTTTACAGTGTGTCACCATAGTTTATCGTAGAGAAACCTGCAAGAATGATGTGTGTCATGCGCTGGAAGTATGTTTCTTACATTGAAATATTAACAGCGTTGCATTCCACACGACAAATAGATCGGAAACTGCAACGATCTAACATTATAGCCTGTTTTAAGTGCAGAATAATGTAGCCTCCGGGGTGCATATGTTTATGTTCTCTCTTACCAACACCTTCTTGGTACTGATGCCAGACACTAGAACAATACTCTAGAATTGATAGCGTAGATGATTTACGTAAAATGCCTCAAACTCCGTCCATCTGAAGCTCCATCATATGAGGGTCACTCCAAAATAAATGCACACTATTTTTTTTAATCCATCTTTTATTCTACATGTTTGAAAGTTTTACAGTGTGTAGATACATCCTTTAGGAACAATATTTTCATTTCTCCACATAATTTCCATCCCTCTCAACTGCCTTACGCCAGTTTGGAACCAGCGCCTGCATACTCGCACGGTTAACTTCTGGACCAACCTGTTGGAGCCACTGTTTGGCAGCGTGCACAAGGGAGTCATCATCTTAAAACCTTGTTCCACGAAGAGAGTCTTTCAGTTTCCCAAAGAGATAATAGTCACATGGAGCCACGTCGGGATTGTAAGGCGGGTGTTTCAGTGTTGTCCATCCGAGTTTTGTGATCGCTTCCACGATTTTTTGACTGACATGTGGCCGTGCATTGTCGTGCAACAGCAAAACATCTTGCTTTTGCCGATGTAGTCGAACACGACTCAGTCGAGCTTGAAGTTTCTTCAGTGTCGTCACATATGCATCAGAATTTATGGTGGTTCCACTTGGTATGATGTCCACAAGCCAGAGTCCTTCGGAATCGAAAAACACCGTAGCCATAACTTTTCCAGCAGAAGGTGTGGTTTCGAATTTTTTTTTCTGGGGTGAATTTGCATGATGTCACTCTTTTGATTGCCTCTTCGTCTCTGGTGAAAAATGATGGAGCCATGTTTCATCACCTGTCCCAATTCTTCCAAGAAGTTCATCTCCACCATTCTTGTACTGTTCCAAAAGTTAGCTGCATACCGTTTTCCTTCTTTCTTTGTGAATCACTGTCAACATCCTGGGAACCCACCTGGCACAAACCTTTTTTAACGCCAACACTTTCAGTATTCTGCAAACACTTCCTTTCCCTATCCCAACGTAGCGTGACAATTCGTTCACTGTGATGCGTCTGTCAGCGGTCACCAGTTCGTTAATTCTCTGCACATTGTCTGGAGTGTGTGCAATACGAGGCTTGCCGCTGCGAGGACAATCCTCAATATTGCAGTGCCCGCTTTCATCACGTAACCTGCTTGCCCACCGACTAACTGTACTGCTATCGACAGCAGCATCTCCACACACCTTTTTCAACCTCTTGTGGATGTTTCCTACTGTCTCGTTTTCACAGCACAAGAATTCTATGACAGCGTGTTGCTTCTGACGAACGCCAAGTGTAGCAGCCATCTTGAGAAAACATGCTGTGATGGCGCCACTCTCGGGAACAGGTTCAACTAAGTTTGAAAACAAGCGGGAAGGATGTATCTACACACTGTCTGTAAAACTTCCACACATGCAGAATGAAAACTGTACTTTTACAAAAATAGTGTGCATTTCTTTTGGAGTGACCCTCGTAAAAATCACCCATTTCTTTTTCTACTTAATCGACCGGTTTTTTTTATCGTCATTCTTCTGACTGGTTTGACGCGGCCTGCCATGAATTCCTGTCCTGTGCTAACGTCTTCATCCCAGAGTCGCACTTGCAGCTTACGTCCTCAATTATTTGCTGGATCTATTCCAATCTCTGTATTTCTCTACAGTTTTTGTCCTCTACTGCTATTACATCATATTACATCACAACACTTTCATGTCTACTAATATACACTAATAAGGGGTGCTAACCTCCTCAACATTCGCCCATCTGGAGAAATCTTGTCACTTGGATGGGTGCAAAACAGCAGTTATGGACTTGGTATGCTCCATTCTTTCACGAGACACGGAACTTAGTGGTCTACTCCTGGTCAGCTGCAGGTTATATCGGTGACAGCGTTACAGGACAGGTTGGTCAATGACAGTGTGAGATCTTTCAGTCTCTAACTTTATCCAAAGAATGCATGAATGTCCTGTAACTTCCATCCGCACAGAGAAACATCGTAAATTACGCACTATGCTCGAAGTGCTAGAAATATGTAGATTGCTGTCTGGTATACTTCGATTAATATATTCGACAATTAACAATGAATGGACGTACTGCAAAGTCATGTATCTACATTCACACTGGTAATCGCAAAGTAGAAGAGGGACGGTTTAGCGATGATACAGAATCTGGGAAGCATGCTTCCACATCATTGGTCGGTGTTGACATTATGGTAAAATTTCGAAAATTGTTCACACTATCAACTGTGATGCTTATTATTACATTACATCGACAGTGTCTTTTCCATCCCATCCATTCACCGGTACACTGTTGATTACCACATAATGATTGACAGAGGTCGCTTGTTTGAGATGGAGAAAGAGTCTTGGTGGTGGGGCAACATCTTCTGGGAATGGCTAACACCGAAACAGTGATCGTGTACATGACTGCAAAATGAGGAAATAATCGAAATGGAACACTGAGCCATCAGCTATTCTGTCACTGTGACAGATGACTTTAAATGTAGAGACCATCAGTCACCTTCGGACAGTTGTTTGTAAACGCTAAACACGCCACAAAACTCTTCCAATTTCCTTATTTTGTGACTGTCTTTTATTTAAAATCGTCATGTGTGTGTGTGTGTGTGTGTGTTATGATAGCAGCAACAACATGATTTACACTGTGCGACGTCTAGTTTTCTGTGAGAAGCAGTGGATCAGAATGTGTTAATGTCAGTTTAGAGCTTGACACAGACCTCGAAGTAGTGGCAGAAAAAACAAAAGTATGGCAGTGTACAAAGTGTGTTACAGCAGAAAGAAACAATGTATCAAACAACAAAAAAGGGAGCCCCTCTTGCGACTGATAATCTGTGTGATACGATCCTCCTCCTACAGTATGGGCGTTGACACTGTACATTGGTCTGTGCAATGTATCAATCAATACCTGTATATTTAACAGGATCACCACATATGCTCGATGTCAGCATGCATATGGTATTTGTTTTCGATATATCCGACGAGAGAGAGGCAGAACAATCTTTTGGAGTTCCTATCGGATGAAGTTAGCGGAACTTTTATACACTCCTGGAAATTGAAATAAGAACACCGTGAATTCATTGTCCCAGGAAGGGGAAACTTTATTGACACATTCCTGGGGTCAGATACATCACATGATCACACTGACAGAACCACAGGCACATAGACACAGGCAACAGAGCATGCACAATGTCGGCACTAGTACAGTGTATATCCACCTTTCGCAGCAATGCAGGCTGCTATTCTCCCATGGAGACGATCGTAGAGATGCTGGATGTAGTCCTGTGGAACGGCTTGCCATGCCATTTCCACCTGGCGCCTCAGTTGGACCAGCGTTCGTGCTGGACGTGCAGACCGCGTGAGACGACGCTTCATCCAGTCCCAAACATGCTCAATGGGGGACAGATCCGGAGATCTTGCTGGCCAGGGTAGTTGACTTACACCTTCTAGAGCACGTTGGGTGGCACGGGATACATGCGGACGTGCATTGTCCTGTTGGAACAGCAAGTTCCCTTGCCGGTCTAGGAATGGTAGAACGATGGGTTCGATGACGGTTTGGATGTACCGTTCACTATTCAGTGTCCCCTCGACGATCACCAGTGGTGTACGGCCAGTGTAGGAGATCGCTCCCCACACCATGATGCCGGGTGTTGGCCCTGTGTGCCTCGGTCGTATGCAGTCCTGATTGTGGCGCTCACCTGCACGGCGCCAAACACGCATACGACCATCATTGGCACCAAGGCAGAAGCGACTCTCATCGCTGAAGACGACACGTCTCCATTCGTCCCTCCATTCACGCCTGTCGCGACACCACTGGAGGCGGGCTGCACGATGTTGGGGCGTGAGCGGAAGACGGCCTAACGGTGTGCGGGACCGTAGCCCAGCTTCATGGAGACGGTTGCGAATGGTCCTCGCCGATACCCCAGGAGCAACAGTGTCCCTAATTTGCTGGGAAGTGGCGGTGCGGTCCCCTACGGCACTGCGTAGGATCCTACGGTCTTGGCGTGCATCCGTGCGTCGCTGCGGTCCGGTCCCAGGTCGACGGGCACGTGCACCTTCCGCCGACCACTGGCGACAACATCGATGTACTGTGGAGACCTCACGCCCCACGTGTTGAGCAATTCGGCGGTACGTCCACCCGGCCTCCCGCATGCCCACTATACGCCCTCGCTCAAAGTCTGTCAACTGCACATACGGTTCACGTCCACGCTGTCGCGGCATGCTACCAGTGTTAAAGACTGCGATGGAGCTCCGTATGCCACGGCAAACTGGCTGACACTGACGGCAGCGGTGCACAAATGCTGCGCAGCTAGCGCCATTCGACGGCCAATACCGCGGTTCCTGGTGTGTCCGCTGTGCCGTGCGTGTGATCATTGCTTGTACAGCCCTCTCGCAGTGTCCGGAGCAAGTATGGTGGGTCTGACACACCGGTGTCAATGTGTTCTTTTTTCCATTTCCAGGAGTGTAGTTCATAATTTTCTCTATTGGATGGTACAGAATAACGATGATAGAATGTTGGTGCGATAGACGTGACTGGATCCTGAGGGACGTGGATATGCTTCGGACTGCAGTATCTGTATGATATTGAGTCTTGATTAAAACTGTGTGCCCGACCGAGACTCGAACTCCGGACCTTTGCCTTTCGCCGGCAAGTGCTCTACCATCTGAGCTACCGAAGCACGACTCACGCCCGGTACTCACAGCTTTACTTCTGCCAGTATCTCGTCTCCTACCTTCCAAACTTTACAGAAGCTCTCCTGCGAACCTTGCATATCAGCGCACACTCCGCTGCAGAGTGAAATGCTCATATTGAGTCTTCCTAACTTTCCCGATTAGAAACACCACCGTAACTGCTCGTACTGTCTTTATACCACCTCATCTTTCAGGAGCGGGCTTTATTTAGCGCTGATCTTTCACATCGTGGTGAAAACATGATCCTGTCACATTAACTCAGCTCACTCTGCTTCTACACGGGTTGCAGAATGTGGTGGTATAGCTCTCTCCAACTTCTGCTCAGTTCGACTTAAACTGGAACGATCACATGCGCAAAGTTGCAGGAATGCCAGGGTAGAGTCTGAGTAGCAGTTACAAGATGCATAGGGACTATCTAAAACCACTTTGAAATTTACTGTAACAGATAGGCTCGAAAGAGGTGACTCATTTCGAGATATGAGAGTGGCACAAATATGATTCACTAGCGGCTGTAATCATTAAAAGACTTCTCGATGGGACCAACACAGGTATGTGGCTGAATGGAAAGACTTAATCCCATTTTCGGACAGCATTTCTACTGGAAATCGTAACACTAGAGATCTGAAAAGCCTGTGTACATTTCTTACGACCTTAATCAGTACACCATCTACTGTATGTGATCATTCTCAATCAAATATCACCTATAACCGATCGGATATATTGCACGACCTCTGACGTGGCATCAACATAGAATGCACTAGAAATACTGGAGAAGCATCTAACGGCGGCATGAGGGATTTGCAAATACCGGCTTCATACCACGCTCCTTAGATGAATCACTTTCTAAATTCAGTGATTCTGTTATGAAATTACACCGTCAGCGACGTGTAACCGCACTGTCGGTTTGTTAATACACACTCTGGCGAACACCATCTATATTCAATGTCGCGGTATTTGTGTGGAAAACCCACTTCTACCACGATTTATAATGCATGTACAGTTTTTAACATGGGTCCCGTTAGCGATACTTGTGAGCACCTGTAGAACCAAGACCACTTGTGACAGTAACAAAGCCATTGCGATCGTGTTTTTAACATTTGGTGGCTTGCAAGACGATTACGCCTCTCTTTCTAAGACACAGTGGTACCACTTATGAATCATGTCCACCCATCGCTGATTTTCGCCCAGTATTGTTTCGTATCGCCAGCATTCAGATACTGGTGAAGTATTATACTTAGTACAGTAGAGTCTCGATAGTTCGAGTTTCCAATAACCCGAGCCTCTGTTTTTTTTTTTTTTTTTTTTTTTTTAATTGCAACGATCTACTTTTTTTCACTGGCATGATAAATAATGAAAACATCATTGCAAAAGATGGATAGGGATAGTACAGCTCAGTGACAAAGCAGACAATGCAATCAATACCGACGATTAGCCCGCTCCCCTGTTGCACGAACATCTTTTGTCAGTATGGTACGAAATACCCCGACTGCTGCCGGCTGCTACCGATCAAAACTGGGGAGTTCATACGCTGCTGTAGTTCCCAGTACCTGTACTGTACAGTGTTGTGTGTCGTTTTGTTTGTTGACTGTGTGTTCCGTTGTGCACCTTATAAAGAAGAGTGCTGCAACAAAAAAAGGAAATTTGTGCCTTTGCATGGAAAATTAGAAACACTAAACGACTTGACAAAGGAGAAACAATAAAAAAACTTGCTCTCGAATATGGTGTCGGTGAAGTTACTGTTGGCGACTGTCGAAGAAGCCGACTTAAATTGGAACAGTTTTCTTCACAGAAATGCTCACACGAATCTCTCAGTCGAAGAAGTATAAAGAAGTCAGACTTCGAAAAAACAAGTGAGGCATTGTTCATGTGGTTTACCCAACAGAGACAGAAGGGTGCTCCGATTTCTGGCCCAATTTTGCAACAAAAAGCTTTGTTTTTCAGAAACCAGTTGCGGGAAAAAGATGACAAATTCGCCATTAGTGTGGATTGGCTCGATAAGTGGAAGAAGAGGTGCGTCAACTAGACGTATGTGGAGAAAAACTCTCTGGTGGCTCTCAGGTGTTTCAAAATTTATCGCCGAGTTTAAAAAAATCATAACTGACGAAAATTTGTGTAATGAACAAATATATAACTGACGAAACTGGGGTAAATTTTAAAATGTTACGAGCGAGAACACTTGCTTCTTGTGAAAAGAAAGTGCTCCTGGGCACAAAAAAAGCAAAAAGCTGCTCACAGTTATGGCAGCTTCAAATGCAACTGGAAACCACAAACTAAAACTAGTTGTGATTGGGAAGTCTGTCAAGCCAAGAGCATTCAAGAATGTATCCATCTCAGCTCTTCCGGTTGTCTATACACATCAGAATAATGCCTGGATGAATCAGGAAATCTTCAAGAACTGGTTTTTTTACTCATTTTTACCTGACTGCAAGAATTTTTTAAAAGAAAGGGGACTGCCATGCAAAGCAATTTAGCTCATGGATAATGCGTCCTCACATCCAAGTGCAGGAGAACTGCAGTGCGACGATATCCACGCCTTGTTTTTCCCACCAAACGTTACCTGTCTTATTCAGCCCTTGGATCAGGGCGTTCTGGATTGTCTAAAAAAAAGTATCGACGGCGATTGCTACAGTCAATCATTCATTCCGAAGACAACGAAAGGATTGTAGGAGCTTTGAAGAAAGTGACTTTAAAGGACGTCGTGTACTGGATTAGCGAATCTTGGAGCGAAATAAAGTCAGACACAATTTCTAATTCATGGAGGATAATTCTACAGGAACGTATGCCAGACATAGAAACTGAAGATTTAGCAGATGAGGACGATCAACCATTGAGTAATTTAATCAGAAGATTGCCAGGGTGTGAAGAGGCAGAAGAGGTGGAAGTAGGCGAGTGGTTAAATTCGGACGAACAGTTGGAAGTGACAGACTCTTCTACTGTATAATTGACGTGGTTAACACTCCATCGCAGTGTGAGAGTGACGAGGATGACGAAGCAGAGGCTGCACCGATGATGGTTCACACCGATGGCTACGCTGCTCTCGAGGCCGCCATATGCTACGTGGAACAACAGCCTGAGGCGACACCAACTGATCTACTGCTCCTGAGACGCTGGCGTGACATTGCCGCGAGGAAACGTTGCAGCTGCGCCAAACAAAACACTTCACTATTACTTGTCTAAATAAATAATTATTGTTGTTTTGCCAATGCAAATGCATGTGTAAATACCTTTATTTTAATAAAGTTCATATTTTGACCTGTATTACTTAAAATATCATAATATTTCTTTTTCCAATTTAAATTTCGATAGTCCGAGTTTTCGATAGTTCGAGGTGGTTCCGGTCCCGTTCACCTCGAATTATCGAGACTCTACTGTAGCAGGGAATGCGTGACAGATTCGTCTTTAGCAGTAGGCTTATAAAGTATGTGTGTGTTCCGGCATGTGCAAGGAAAATGGATATGTCCTGTCATAAGGGTAACTGCGAAAGCTGCAAAAGGAATGAAAGATTTTTTTGCTTGGAAAATTATGTCCAATCGCAAGAATGTGCAAATATTTCTATTTCCAGATCCACAGTCATCAGCACGGGGTATTTCCTATACTTGGTTCACTGTCGAATGTCTACCAACTGAGACCGCAATAGCAATATTTAATTGTAAGTACAGCGATAAAATATATGTGGCCGGTTTCCTAGGACGATTCTCCCTGGCTTGCGGCCTTGCGGGCAGTACGTGGCGGCTGTGGCCTGTGGCAGGAACGATTGACGTTTCCGGCTAACGGTGCGAGCCGTCCGAATGTGAAGGCCTGCTGGGGGACGGGAATGTAACTGACCTAACCGTGTCGCCCTCTAGATGGCGGAATAGTGAACTAAGTGAACTAATGCTCAGTATGTGTTGGACATCACTTGTGTTCTCAGTGGAAATCTGAGAAGATTCAATATGGACGTGTGTTTGCGCTGCTGTATTATTACCTTCCATGTAAATTGACCGTTTGGCTGCTCCTGCACATTTCCTGTCTTTATTTGGTTGACAGAACATCGATTGTGGTGTGTGTTGTGTGCATCTAGCAGGCGAGACAGGTGAAAGACGCGTTTGTTGGTTCTCTAGGAACGAGAAACACCTTAGTTTGTAAATTATTAGCAAAATTTGGAATCTTTTATATCACTGACATCGGTATTCGCGAGTGGAATTATCAGTTTCCTCTATTTTTTCGAGTTTTGACGTAAAGACCTTCGCAGACAGGATACGTTTCTAGTTGTCTGCATTTACATCTACATCTACGTGATTACTCTGCTATTCACAATAAAGCGTCTGGCAGAGGGTTCAATGAACAACCTTCAAGCAGTCTCTCTATTGTTCCACTCTCGAACGGCGCGCGGGAAAAACGAGCACTAAATTTTTCTGTGCATGCCTTGATTTCTCTTATTTTATCGTGAAGATCATTTCTCCCTATGTAGGTGGGTGCCAACAGATAGTTTTCGCAATCGGAGGAAGAAACTGGTGATTGAAATTTCATGAGAAGGTCCCGTCGCAACGAAAAACGCCTTTGCTTAAATGATTGCCACTCCAATTCACGTATCGTGTCTGTGGCACTATCTCCCCTATTTCGCGATAATACAAAACGAGCTGCTCTTTTTTGTATTTTTTCGATGTCATCCGTCAGTCCCACCTGATGCGGATCCCACACCGCACAGCAGTACTCCAGAACAGAGCGGACAAGTGTGGTGCAAACGGTCTCTTTTAGTAGACCTGTTGCACCTTCTAAGTGTTCTGCCAATGAATTGCAGTCTTTGGTTCTACACACAACATTATCTATGTGGTCGTTCCAATTTAGGTTGTTTGTAATTGTAATCCCTAAGTATTTAGTTGAATGTATAGCCTTCAGATTTGTATGACTTATCCCGTAATCGAAATTTAGTGGATTTCTTTTAGTACTCATGTGAATAATTTCACACTTCTCTTTATTCAGGGTCAATTGCCACTTTTCGCACCATACACATATCTAATCTAAATCATTTTACAGTTCGTTTTTGTCATCTGATAACTTCGCAGACGGTAATTGACAGCATCATCTACAAATAATCTAAGAGGGCTACTCAGATTATCTTCTATGTCGTTAATATAGATCAGGAACAATAGGGGGCCTACAACACTTCCTTGGGGAACACCGGATATTACTTCTGTTTTACTCAATGACTTTCCGTCTGTTTCTACGAACTGTGACGTTTCTAACAGGAAATCACGAATCTTGTCGCACAACTGAGGCGATATTCCACAGGCACGCAGCTTGGTTAGAAGACGCTTGTGAGGAACTGTGTCGAAAGCCTTCTGGAAAACTAAAAATATGGAATCAACTTGACATCCCCTGTCGATAGCACTCGTTACTTCATGAGTATAAAGAGCTAGTTGTGTTACACAAGAACGATATTTTCTGAATCCGTTCTCAGTGGCTTACAGCACGTTCTGCCTCGCTGCAACTCGCTAAGGTTTCAGGTTTCTAGAAAATTAATTTTCAGTCTATATCTTAGAAATTATACTGTGCAAGCGACACTGTTATGCAAGCAATATTGCTATGTGCTTGGTATCGAGAAGTATCGCGTAAATGGTATGGTACTCTGGTAACCCATATAAAAATACATATGTTCTTGTAATCCCAGAGTCTGGAGATGGGTGTAGAAAGCAAGCAATCAAGCAGGTCTGGGTCAGAAACAGTAAGTCTTTTGTGCTGAGGGGAACCGACCCAGACTTTGTACAACAGTTCGGAGAGCGACCTCATACCTCTGATGGCGCTCTGGTCACGTGTGGAGCTAGTGTGTGTGCAGTAGAGTTGGGCAACACGATTCTTTTTCCCGATTCGATTCCTACGATTCAATCTCACATTGAGAATCGATTCTTACGATTCGTTCACGATTCATTCTATACTGCAATGGCACGATTCTTACGGCATGCAAAAAGTTCTACATCTTACTCACAGGTGGCAGGACATGTCTGAAATTGCCAATGGGGTTAGAATCGAAGTGTGCCATGATAAGATACGCCAGAAATAGTTTATTTATGAGAAAACATGCATATAACGTTACAAGTGTGATTCTCGATTTATACGTGTAATGCCTTAATTTGATTTGATTGCATCTATTGTTTTATTTCAGTATGCCAGGAAAGAGGAGTCGATTTGTGCGAAAGGTAGTGCAAAATTGCTTCCTTTATTCACACGCATCCTCCACTTGACTGCCATCTGGCGGTCGTAATCATTCGGCACGACTCGGCATGATTCGGAAGTTGCCTTCGAAGCATAACGTACTAAGAATCGTTGGAACTTGGAATCGTCACGACTCGGAAACACGCAATTGTTCTTACGATTCTTTTGAACGACGATTCGTCCGTATCACGATTCGATTCTTACGATTCTTTATTTAGAGTCGTTCAAATGAACGACTCATTCACGAATCGCCACAACTCTAGTGTGCAGGGGCAGATGACTTGTGACTGTCAGCTGCAGTTGATAACCTACCAAGCTCGCAGGAAATATTAGTGCTGCAATGACTACATGCAGTGCATGTGCTTATGCTATCTGTCTCTGTACTGTATGTACTAGTGTCTGGTGGTCGATAGCTATACGCAGGATGCAGATGTGGTGATTTTGTATGGCGCAATTTACGAACTGTGCGTTTACTACATCAGTATGTGGTAGCTGGGTTGGAGATTGGTTTCACGTTGAACTATTCAAGCTTTCACCGTGATTGGCATAGGAGTGTAATTGAGGAAGTGTCTGTCCATACTTCATGATATGTAGATGACTTTTGCAGGGTTTAACAGTCAGTGTGATAGGGCGATCTGCACAAAATAGTTTTGCCACTGAAAGTCTCGTCTGCACAAAATGGCAGACAGTGCTCCTACACTGGTAGCAGCAGCAGCAGTTTGGCAGGTAAATTCAGTAAGAGCCAATCAGATATTCCATTTGTTCACAAGACATACTCTGTACTGGGACATAGGAGTCTCTACAGACTGGTTTTAACAAAATGGGGGCAAGGTATCTACAGAAAGTTTTGAGAGTAACGAGACGTCGTCTTTTTCGAGTGTTCAAAGACAAGTTGAAGCAGACTATCCACATCTGGAGTGATGCTGTCCTCATCCACCATTGTGGCATTAGGACATCTCCAGACCAGCAGCTGTAGGACACAGAAAATTCCAGCCATTTTTCTCTTCTGTAGGACAGTGCTTCGACCAACGAGAATGCTTTTATGATTAACGGAATTTTTGCAAGCATGCATAGACATGATGAAGGCTTTTAGCGGTGATAACATGAGCTAATGTTTACCGTTTCTGAGACATATGTTGAAAGCAGGACGTTACGATTTCTGGGAAGGGAAACACGTGATGGTTGGAGTGCCTCATTAGGACCTTTAGGAAGAATGCATTCGGTGTTATTCTGGGATATTTTCGTAAACAGGTCCTGTTAGGCCAAGTATTTCCGTGCAGAGATGCTGAGACAGCATTTTGAAAGCTCGTGTAAGAAAAGCAACAGTTAACTATTTCTGTGGCACTTTACGATTTCCGGGAAGGGTTGATATGGAATGGATGGGCTGTCACACTGGGATCACGCATCCTGTGTTATTCTGGGATATTTTCGTAAACAGTTTCTGAAAGCATTGTCAAGATTTCTATAGCGCATCCAGAGGGAGACTTGGCTGTTATTTACATAGACGTGAGATGCCAGTATAACACTAACAACATTTTAGCTGCGCCTGCGAGAGTGAGTCGCTAGGCAAACATCTCGCTCAGCAATTAGGCGTGTGCTGGACCCACAGGTACGAAGGCTGTGTGTCAGCATAGCAGCCACACATGCGTAAACATGTGGAGACAGGCTGGACCAGCGGGTGCGCCCGACACATTCGCTCATCATTCCAGCATGGACCTCTGCAGGAACAGTTCGCTGATACGTTGTGGTCTAATTTCTTAACGATAGTTCGAAAGCGTTTTTACATGCAATGACTGTTGGTGCACCGCATTATTTCAGCTGTTTAAGCGTTGTGAGCGTGTTTACAGAGTGTTATACATGCATTATTTTGCCAATTTTATGCGTAGGGAACGTGTCTGTACATCAATGTACTGCATTATTTTGAGAACATGTCTGTAGACTGTGTGGTGGATTATTCTGACAGTTTACTATTAGTGAGCGCGTTTGCAGAGCGTTTCACATGCATTACTTTGACAATTTACGAGTTGTTTGCGTGTCTACATCAGTTTACTGCGTTATTTCGATAATTTACAAGCAGTTTGCAAGTCTGTCGGCTATGTATTGTGACCCCAAGCACGTCAGAGGGAGTGTTTTGTATCAGTATAATAAATAAACCACATGAAATTCATCCCTAAATAAGTATTTCCAACTTCCCACTAAAAATGAATAAAGTACACTGCTTCCTCTCCAGCTGCTGTACTCAGATTGAGTCCTTTTCCCACCTCTTTTTCCTGGACCACCATCTTGTATTAGGAGAGAGGGGGAGGGACGAAAGCGCCCTCTGGTGGCGGTACTGTGTACTAGGTCAGTTGGACTCTGGACCTCATGGTGAACACAGTGGGTGGAGCTACTGCCTATGACAACTCAAATTGTTTAAATAAACAATGCATGCAAAATAGAGACTTAAATTCTTCCTGTCCAGCAGCCCAGCACAGACTGAGTTCTTTTCCCTCCAATTCCAAGGAAGAGATGATGGCTGGATAACTTAGGTTAGTGGTGGTAGCCCATGTGACCTTCTTTCCCTCCAAAATTTTCCCACCATTTTCTTGGGGAGAGGAAGGGGGTGAGGGGATAGGGGTTACCCAAGGGAGAGGGGTTGATTAATTGATCAATTTAATTAAGTAGTCAATCAAATTGATAAGAGTGACAGGGGGCTATTTGAATAACTCAGACCTGAAAATGTGCCTGTATCAGCGAGGTGGAGGGGGATGACTTGCAGGTTTCCTTAGGGGTTGGGAGGAGGAGGGGGAGCGGACAATAGAGTAAGGACCTGTCAATCAAATGGAAGGATATCCACAGGGGTCTTAATCCACTTAGCAGAACAATAGGTTAATTACCTGTCAATCAAAGAAGAACAATAGGTTTGTCCCTGAGTGCATCTCTGCCCTGATATAGGCAACCTGCAATGTGGCGTGATGCCAGCCTTGCCCTACTACTAGCCTGCACTACATCTTGGGTGATAATGGCGTCGTATCTTGGAGTACATCAATCACCGAGTTGTATCGTGAATCCGTCTTGTGTGCTATACTGGTCTGGTTTGCCAGATGTCAGCTAAAGCCCTCAGCCAAATACCACACCTCGACATCCATATTCATGTCTATGATCCATTAAATGGAGAATCAAATTATATCAAACTCCCTAAGGATGTAACTGATAAGAAAGCATGTATTAATGTCCAAAATGAAAAGGATAATGCTTGTTTTGTATGGTCAGTCTTGGCTTGTGAAAGAAAAATTAAACAGAATCCAGAGTGCTCATCTCGATATGGAATAGGTCTTAACATTCGTGGATGTTATAACTTTGGCTGTAGCAAGTTCCCTGTCAAGATTCAGGACATACCAAAACTGGAGGCACAAAATTCCGAAATATTGGTTAACGTTTATGATCTGAAGAAGGAGCAGAAAAGCAAGTCAGATGAGCAAGACAAGCATATTGTCATCGGCACTTTCTGTTTCTCAAAATTTGTGGGTGAACGTGATCTTCATGCAAACCTGCTGCTCTTCTCTGAACGTGATAATCAGCATTGTGTTTGGATCAAAGACATGTCCCGCCTCCTTTATAGCCAATTGTTGAAGCATAAAGATAATAAACATATTCGCTTCAGGTGTCTAAATGCATTTTCAGAATCAAATTATTTAAAAAGTCAACTGGAGGGCTGTGAATCCAAGGAAGCGGTATGTATTGTTATGCCTACAGAAGAAAACAAGTTCATTAAATTCAAGATTGCTCACCACCAGGAATAATGTCTGTTTGTTGTACATGCAGACTTCGAATGACTCCTTGCCCCTATCACCCATTGTGAAGGGAACCCATTAGCTTCACATACCACCTTCACACTAGAACACGTACATTACACAGCAGTGTACCAAATTGCATATTCATATGATTCAAGTCACCATTAATCTTTATTTTACAATTTCCATTACCAACTTTAGCCCAGATAAACAGCTATTCATCTGCATTCAATTTCTTCTTCCTTCTAGTACTCAACACAAATGGCATACTTGGAACAAGTGTACCATACGGCTGTTTAGCCAAAAGTCCTGTTGTCTCTGCTATACTCCATGTCTTCCATGTAAGAATATTTGCATCTGGAAATGCTTCAAGGCCACCATAATCGCAATGATTGCCCCAAACAACTGCAAGTGTAAGCAATGTACTACCTCCAAACACGGCTTGTACATCACATGTAAAATTCAAACGTAGTCCACGAAATACGTTTGGACCTCCTATTAGTTGTTGTTTATTAAACTGTCCAGCAAGATCAATGTCTATCGCCTTCAAAGAACGATAAACAGGAACGCTGCGCCGCCAGCGACGACGGTAACCACGTCACCCAGGCATTGCTGTGGCACGTTAATACAGGTAAACGTAGCAAGCCAACGCCCAGCGAGACACCCAGAGCTAAGCGTCCGCACTCCTCGACGTTCGCAGAGCGAATGACGCTCCGTGCTGCGGCGCAGCTGCAGCGAGCAGTCCTTATCGTGACGTCAACGTCCGGTCTGCGCCAGCGCGCGTTATCAGACGGTTGCGCAAGCGACCGGAAGTAAGTTTTCCAGCAACACGGGCCTAGTTATACTAGGGCCCCTGTGCTCAGGATTTGAATGCGCGCCACGATTTGAGTCGCGCGCCACAGCCTGCTTTACCTGTATTAACGTGCCACAGCAATGCCTGGGCGACGTGGTTACCGTCGTCGCTGGGGACGCAGCGTTCCTGTTTATCGTTCTTTGAAGGCGATAGACATTGATCTTGCTGGACAGTTTAATAAACAACAACTAATAGGAGGTCCAAACGTATTTCGTGGACTACGTTTGAATTTTACATGTGATGTACAAGCCGTGTTTGGAGGTAGTACATTGCTTACACTTGCAGTTGTTTGGGGCAATCATTGCGATTATGGTGGCCTTGAAGCATTTCCAGATGCAAATATTCTTACATGGAAGACATGGAGTATAGCAGAGACAACAGGACTTTTGGCTAAACAGCCGTATGGTACACTTGTTCCCAGTATGCCATTTGTGTTGAGTACTAGAAGGAAGAAGAAATTGAATGCAGATGAATACCTGTTTATCTGGGCTAAAGTTGGTAATGGAAATTGTAAAATAAAGATTAATGGTGGAATAATCCTGCAGCTTGGCTGCTCCATGAGACTGAAAAACTGTCATGGAATGTTGATATGCTTTACAACACCAACACCCCCATGATCGAATCGGAGGAGGATAAGAAATTATACAGAGTGGCGTACATAAAACTGGCCCGAACTGGAATGCAAATGCGCGTGAGTAGCAGTACTAGCTTGTCAGTTTCTTTGCCACCTTCCAACAGCAGTAGCATGTGAGTAGTTCATACGGAAAGTAGTTGTTACAAACCGTGTACTTCACTGTCATGCCTTACTCCATTGCAGAATGTGTGTTCATTGTTGAAGAATACGTGCAGTCTGAATCCATGAAGCCGGCCGAAGTGGCCGTGCGGTTAAAGGCGCTGCAGTCTGGAACCGCAAGACCGCTACGGTCGCAGGTTCGAATCCTGCCTCGGGCATGGATGTTTGTGATGTCCTTAGGTTAGTTAGGTTTAACTAGTTCTAAGTTCTAGGGGACTAATGACCTCAGCAGTTGAGTCCCATAGTGCTCAGAGCCATTTTTTTGAATCCATGAAAGTTGTTTGTGACACTTTTCACGAAAAGTTTCCTGAAAGTAATATTCCTGCAAAAGCAACGATTCAGGATCTAGTGAGAAAGTGGCGTTCGACAGGCCGAGTTGTTAATTCAAAGAGAAATAAGGCACCGACTGTATGTACACCTGAAGTAGTGGCAAACGTGATGGCACACATTGAAAGAAGTCCCTACAAGTCAACAGGACGATTATCCCAGCAATGTGGAATATCTCGCAGGTCATGTCAACGCATCCTTCATGGCTTAAAAATGAAACCTTACTGTGTGGGTGTTGTTCAGCAAATAAAAGAAGAGGGCAACGGTAAGCGTATTTGTTACTGTAATTGGTTGCTGGAAAATGTCGTTTTTTCGACGGATGAAACTTGGTTTCATCTGTCGGGTTACGTTAACTCACAATACACAAGGCACTGGGCTACAGAGAATCCCCATGGCATACTGCAAAAGCCGTTACACAATTTAAAAATTGGTGTATGGTGTGCTGTATCGGGTAACAGAATTATTGGGCCATTGTTCTGCTATGAAACTGTAAACACACATGTTTACTTACGACTCTACAATGAATTTTGGGCTATGTTAACTCCTAACGAAAAATGTGCATATTTCCAGGAACATGGGGCAACTTCTCATACATCAGAGCCGCACGGGATTAGCCGAGCAGTCTAGGGCGCTGCAGTCATGGACTGTGCGGCTGGTCACGGCGGATGTTGGGAGTCCTCCCTTGGGCATGGGTGTGTGTGTGTTTGTCCTTAAGATAATTTAGGTTAAGTAGTGTGTAAGCTTAGGGACTGATGACCTTAGCAAAAGTCCCATAAGATTTCACACACATTTGATTTTTGATTTTTCATACTTCGGGTTTGTCCTCAGCTTGTATACATACTGATTTTACAGAAGAAAGGACCAATAGTAAGGGCTTGTTGCCACCCCAGTTTCTCGACTTGTCACTATGTGGCTTTTACCTCTGGGGATTTCTAAAGGCTAGAGTCTACCACAACAATCCCAGAACACATTCAACACATTAAAAAACAACATATGTGAAGAAATTTCGAACATTCCTCAAAGAGTACTGAAAAGTGTTTTCCTTAACATGCTTCGACATGCACAACTTTGCTTGGATGTTGGCAGAGAACATTTTGAACACAGATTTTAAATTCCTTTCTAAAACATGCTTATTAAACTAATACAAGTAAATCTGTTACTTAAACTGTTAATTACATAGTTAATAATGAAACTGTACAATAAAAATGTAAGAAAGTGATGATGTACTTTGATTTTCTTCATTCATATTCCTTTCAGCACAGGGGCCGGTTTTATGTGTGCCACTCTGTACAATGATGCGCTCAACTATCATATTTGTGGGCTGCCATTAGATAGAATAGCTGCAACTCCCTGTAGGGGTCACTGTCGTCTTACAGGGAAGTTTTGTGGTGGAGCTCACATGACACATACCTGTCTTCTTCCATGACTTAAGTGGGTATGACACTCACTTTCTTGTTGAGCAATTTTTAACTTCAGATGGGAGAAAAATCAGGTCAGAGACCTGTCTGAGAATATTGGGAAGTATACCTCATTCTCCAAATGAATGATGCCAAAAATTATGCTCTGCTTCTTTGACACACTACGTTTTATGCAGACACCACTCTGGGAACTTGTTGAAACTCTACCTCAGTGTGATAGGCATATGACTCGATCTGCATACCCTGATGAGGAAAGTTTCAGCTTGTGACTAGGAAAGAAATTTTTTCTTATGAGTATCTGTATAGCAATACGAAACTCGACGAAACCAGGCTATCTGGCATACCTGCATTTAAAAGAATTCTCACAGGCGATGCCATAACTAGTGCATATTATGAGCATGCTGTGAATATCTCGCAGAAATTCAACATTCCCAATTTGGGTGAATACATAAGATTATACATGGACACTGACATGCATTTGCTTTCAGATGTTTTTGAAAGGTTCCGGAGTGTATGCATGGCTACATACTTTCTGGACTCTGCCTTTTATTACATGGCACCTGTGCTGTCCTGGGATGCAATGCTCAAGAAAACGGGGCGCAGCATCGAACTTTTGACTGCTGCTGATAAGGTTCTTTACTTTGAGTGCAGGATCCATGGGCGCTTTGCCAGTGTGTCCATATATACGACAAGGCAAATAATCGACGTATGGGTGTGGGTTCTACACATAATTCAAGTTATATTCTATATATCGATGTGGATAACTTATATGGGCACGCCTTGATGCAACCACTGCTGGTTGGCAAGTTTCAATAGGCACTCGAAAACGAATTAGAGGCATTAGGTGGAAAAATACTGTGTCTGGAGGCTGATTCTAATGTTGGGTATGTGGTGAAGGCAGACCTTATATACCCTGTTAGTATGCATGAAATGACAATCGACTTACCGTTATGTCCAGAGCAACAAGTGAAACTTCTTTATTTAAATGAGTGGGTCTGTGCTCAAATTGCTGAATGACTGGGGCCCACAATATCCTAGCACAACGCAATCTGACTGCTCAAAAAATTACAACCTGACTTCAAATAATTAATTCAAAAGAATGGCCCTGACTAAAAAGAAATCTTAACAATAACCTATACATTTAATTAAGCACTTACCTCACAAAAATCTTCATTACACGAACTACAGTAATACAGCAAGCGTCAATACTGCCAGCTAAATAAATGATTCTAACTACTAAAGCCACTAACTACTAATAGGCATGTGGTTAGCAAAGGAAAGATTTTGTTGCTAACCAAATAACGTATTTTTTACCTTAATAATGTGACATCCAGTTCAAACACGATTATAAATCGTCATTGACATCTAGTAGAAAGGTATATAATCATAAATAATATTCAATCTCCAAGTCGAACAAGTACAGATCATTAGCCTACACCAACACTTCAGACCTCTACCCTCCATCAATGCTAACTTCTTACATCTAACATCCATCACTGCTGGCTGTTCACCTCCAATGGCCCAATAGTACTTCCATCACTGCTGGCGACTAACTCCCAACTGCCCAACATTGCTGGTAATTAACTTCCAACGAGACCAACCAGCCACGGAGTCTCTTACAAAGAAAGTGCAGTCATAGATCCAATGCAAAGCGCTACACAGCGCTGCCAACACAGAAACAGCCCCCCCCCCCTGCATCCCACAAAAATTTTACTAATTATTTTGGGCAGTGGCCAGGATCAATTTGTTAAATTTTTTTAACAATATCAAATAGATCAAATGCACACAATTATTAATGCACTGTTGGTCAAAAGCAAAAATTATCCTCACAGTCCCTAAAGACAGTCCTAATCATTTATCAGAGTGGTAGTCTATGACAGTTTTATGCACAAAGTCTGAGCAGTAAAAGAAAATGCACACGCAAGTAGTGGATCTCCAAGCGGTCTTGAAGAAGTGTTGTCCTCCTAACAGAAACACAGTGCTGACTCTTGAGATGAATATTGCTAATAGTGAGCATATGCCAAAGAAAACAAAAATCTCTCTGAGAGCTAGCAAGTGACTGACTTTGAAGTTCACAATGTCACACCAGAAAGCTGAGACACCAAAGGCATGTCCAGTGTATATCACACTCACGCTGGTTTGGTGGAGTCATGGATCCCTCTGACTGTTGACTGCAGACAACTTGTCACATGATATAAAATAGTCTAGCAGGGACACTCGATCCCTCCCCATTTGAGAAGTCTGTAGCACTGTAAAAGCCCTGGCCTTTGCTAGAGTCGCTGAGCCAAGGGATGAGTGATAACAGAGATATCTGGCAGAGGCTCCATCTGGGAGCAATCCAGTGGGACATAAGGAGTGAGTTAGGGTAATGACAGGCCGACAATCCACCAGAGGGTAACAAGGATAGGGGGGGGGGGGCACTCTCTACCAGCTGTGACGGAGATAGAGGGAGATACTCCAGCTCCATCAGACGCTCCCTGGCGAACAGGCCTCCTGTGTGGCAGGTTTCTCTGGGCAAGGACATAAATTATTCGACGAGCAGGGCACAGGTGGTGGGAATGAATCAAGGTGCCACTCTGTGCTGGGAACGATATTTGATTGGTCCCTCCTACCTGTTCTAAGGAACCCTGTGTGCCTCATTTACGGCATCCCCTGCTCAGTTTGCTGGGGGGCATAGCTGCTTCACATGGCATGTCACGCATTGCTGACTCACCAAAATTAGATAAAGTTGTCGCCCCTTGTGTCCAACCACTATGCCTTGCGCCCATCCATGTGTCCATCTGAGCATATGTACCCAGATGGAGGAACCTTGCTGATGTCATGCATGGGCAGTAGACCAGGAGCCCATGACACTTGTCACAGTGGGTTGAAAAGACCTTGTGACTGATGCCCATGCAGAACCTCTACTGGACTGCACCGACTGATTGGAATTTCTGGCTAAGATGTGAAAAAACTGGACAACTGGGTACTGTCAAAACTGTATTCTTTAACTGTGACTCATACACTATGTGATCGAAAGTATCCAGACACCCCCTAAAACATATGTTTTTCATATTAGGTGCATTGTGCTGCCATCTACTGCCAGGTACTCCATATCAACGACCTCAGTAGTCATTAGACATAGTGAGAGAGCAGAATGGGGCGCTCCGCAGAACTCATGGACTTCGAACTTGATCAGGTGATTGGGTGTCACTTGTGTCATACGTCTGTATGCGAGATTTCCACACTCCTAAACATCCCTAGGTCCACTGTTTCCGAAGTGATAGTGAAGTGGAAACGTGAATGGACATGTACAGCACAAAAGCGTACTGGCCGACCTCGTCTGTTGACTGACAGACTGCAGACAGTCAAAAAGGGTCGTAATGTGTAATAGGAAAACATCTATCCAGACCATCACACAATAATTCCAAACCGCGCCAGGATCCACTACAAGTACTATGACAGTTAGGTGGGAGGTGAGATAACTTGGATTTCATGGTCGAGCGGCTGCTCATAAACCACACATTACACCGGCAAATGCCAAACGACGCCTCGCTTGGTGTAAGAAGCGTAAACATTAGACGATTGAACAGTGGAAAAATGTTATGTGGAGTGACGAATCACGGCACACAATGTGGCGATCCGATGGCAGGGTGTGGATATGGTGAATGACCGGTGAACGTCATCTGTCAACGTGTGTAGTGCCAACAGTAAAATTCAGAGGCGGTGGTGTTATGGTGTGGTCGTGTTTTTCACGGAGGGGGCTTCCACCCCTTGTTGTTTTGCGTAGCAGTATCACAGCACAGGCCTACATTGATGTTTTAAGCACTTTCTTGCTCCCCACTGTTGAAAAGCAACTCGGGGATGGCGATTGCATCTTTCAACACGATCGAGCACCTGTTCGTAATGCACAGCATGTGGCGGAGTGGTTACACGACAATAACATCCCTGTAATGGACTGGCCCGCACGGAGTCCTGACCTGAATCCTATAGAACACCTTGCGATGTACTGGAACGCCGACTTCGTGCCAGGCCTCACCGGCCGTCACTGATACCTCACCTCAGTGCAGCACTCCGTGAAATATGGGCTGCCATTCCCCAAGAAACTTTCCAGCACCTGACTGAACATATGCCTGCTAGAGTGGAAGCTGTCATCAAGGCTAAGGGTGGGCCAACACCATATTGTATTCCAGCATTAACGATGGTGGACGCCACGAACTTGTAAGTCATTTTCAGCCAGGTGTCTGTATACTTTTGATCACATAGTGTATATCCTGACCATCAGCTCGACCTCTGCATTTTATGTCAGATGGAATGGTGTGATGGTCAGGCACTGAATTCTGCTTCAGTGGCAGAATGCTTCAGAATCCTCCAACACGAACTAGCAACTGTTGTCTAAGACCAAGGTGAGCAGCACACCCTTAATAGTAAAAATGGCAGATGAAGCCCGAATTGTGGCAAGCAAAGTCTTGGAGGACAACTGAGCAACATATGGTAAATTTGACATGTGTCTATCATCAATAGCAACATGGTCCCTCCAAGAAGGAATCAGCAAAGTCCACATACACCCAGTGCCATGATTGCTCTGGGTAGTTCATGGAGAAATTTTTTTGTGATAGGGGCACCTGGTTCTGGGTGCATGCTGAACAGGCATGTTCCATTTGCTTGAAAGCAGAATCAGTTATTGGCTAATATACACCCCTGGGGACAGTGCTTTCATTTGGGATCTCCTCCAATGGGACACATGCAACAAGTGGAGACTGTGTTGTTCAATAATGGTGGGACAACAATGTGGCAATTCTGATCTTCTGCAACTGGCAGTAGGACATCTTCTACTATGTAGAACCTATCATGAAGCTTCAGAAACAATCAGAGTGCCACTCTGACCAAACAGGATAACGTTCCGTGCAGCTCACAATGATATATCGATATGCCAACACAGATCAACTGCGGAGTCATAGATACAACTCGCGCATTATGCACGTCTCTGCCGCCGACCAACTTCTCTGGCGCATTTGCACCTGTGGCCGCATGCGCAGTCGCGCGATACAACAGTATAAAGGGACGAAGCGAGCACTGGAACGGCAGTCTTGCGGCTCACTCTGAAGATGGCTGAACGTTATACAGCCGAAATATTAGAAGAAGAAGGAGATTTCTTGCGGCTGCACACCCGAAACTTAATGGAACAGTCTTTGCGCCGCCAAAACCTGAAGATTCACATCAAGTACCTCTGCGGGGAGGAGATGGTTTTATGTGTTCGACGATTGGATAAGCTTCGACACTTGAGAGCGAGATTACTGAGCTCTTTAAGTTTTTTACTAAGGTGCCGTGACCAGGGCATAATTCCGAAGTTTGCCAGATTAGTACATTTTATAAAAACGACGACTATGAATAAGATTTTAACAAAAGCTGGCTCTGCTATTGTTAAGGAGAGGATCCACTTTACTCCCCGAAAATTAGACCTGGTTTCTGAAGAACTTTATCGCCTGCCCTGAAGATGTCTGTGGAGATACCCTATGATTCTTGGAATTGGATTGATGGTACTACTTGGGCCAAATCAGACTGGATTCGTGAGGTGGCCACATCCCGACAGACTGCAAAATTTAGTCGACTGAAGATGACATCGCAGCGAGAAACTGTTATTCGACGCCCTGTTATTAATATGACAGGTAGAGATTTGGACGATGCTACGATGATGGTTTTGAGTAAGGGACTGAATTTTGCACCCACGCCACAGGTTCTGCCATTGCCTTCGTTTATCAGCACCATTGAAGAAGCTGTTCGACCACTTCCCTCTGATTCAGCAGAGGAAATAAGACGTGAAACATGCCGGGCAATTATCAAGGCTCGTCCACAAAGGAGCAATATATCTGTGGCAGAAAGGGCTGCTCTAAGCAAGCTTCGCCTGGATACTCAGACGGTGGTACTCCCAGCAGATAAAGATAATGCTACTGTTTTATTGTCGCGGGACGAATACCATGATAAAATGTACAATTTATTGAGTGATAGCATGTACCGAAAGATCAGCAGGGATCCCACTAATCGAGTGGCGAAGAAAACTGTCTCGCTTCTGAATGGTTCTCCCTTTCCACCAGAAGTTGTTCGGAGATTGAAACCAAGTGGTCCGGTGCCTCCTAGACTTCATGGACTACCAAAGGTCCACAAGAAAGATGTTCCTCTACGCCCCATAGTGAGCAATATAGGCTTTCTGACCTATGACGTTGCCAAACATCTGGCATCATTGTTGAGGCCTCTTGTGGGAAAATGTACTCACCACATAAGAAACTCGGCTGACTTCATTAGTAAACTGAAATCATTGAAAATGAATCCGTCTGATATATTAGATAGTTTTGATGTGGTGGCTTTATTTACAAAGGTTCCTCTTCCAGAATCTCTACAACTTATTGAAAGAAGTTTTGACAAAGAGATTTCAGCTTTATTTCAACATGTTCTGACCTCCACATATTTCTTATTTAACAACGAATATTTTGAACAGACGGACGGAGTCGCCATGGGTAGTCCCTTATCCCCTCTGGTAGCCAATTTATTTATGGAGGACTTCAAGGAGAAGGCGCTTGAATCTGCTGACTTGAAACCCACGGTATTCTGGAGGTATGTTGATGACACCTTTGTAGTTTGGCCCCATGGTGAAGACAACTTGCAAGACTTCTTAAGACATCTGAACTTCCACCATGATCAAATAAAGTTCACAATGGAAATTGAAAAGGAGTGATGCCTTCCATTCTTGGATGTTTTGGTTCGGCGCAGAGAGGATGGCACTTTGGGACATGAAGTGTATAGGAAGCTGAAGCACACTGATCTGTATTTATATAGCTGTGCGAATAGCTGTCACCATCCTGCCCAGACAATGAGTGTTCTTCGAACTTTGACTCACAGAGCGCATATTATTTCTGACGAAAGCAGTTTGCAGGATGAACTTTCCCACTTACAAAGAGTGTTTGAAGGCAATGGGTACTCTCAACAACAAATACAGAGGGCACTGAAAATGAAACCGAAAGAGGCCACAAAGAAAGCAGAAGAAGATGAAGAAACCTTTAAATCGATGGCCTTCCTACCATGTGTGGGTAGCCTCTCATCAAAAATAGGACGCATTCTCGGCAGACACAAAGTAAAAGTGTTTTTTCGTCCTCCACCCAAGACAGCTGCACTCGTAGGCTCCGTCAAAGATGTACAGAACACCGGAGGTACACACGACTTTTACAACCTAACAAGTCGGCAGTGGCAGAGCACTGTATTGATAATGGTCACAGTATGTTGCATGACAAAGTCGAAATTTTGGCAACTACATCATCCTTTTGAGACTCGATAGTGAAGGAGGCAATTGAAATTCGCTTGACAACGAATTTAATTAATAGAGATAGTGGTTTCAATCTTGATCAATCATGGAATCCGGCACTTGCTGTAATAAACTCGCAAAGACGTCGTCACAGTGCAGCTCACAATGATATATCGATATGCCAACACAGATCAACTGCGGAGTCATAGATACAACTCGCGCATTATGCACGTCTCTGCCGCCGACCAACGTCTCTGGCGCATTTGCACCTGTGGCCGCATGCACAGTCGCGCGATACAACAGTATAAAGGGACGAAGCGAGCACTGGAACGGCACCCCTCTACCATCCTCCACACCTACAAATCCTTACTCCACTCCATCCAGTCCTGCCTGGATATCTGCCCCCCCCCCCCTATATTCTATAAGTCCCTCCAGATCCTTGAGCGTCATGCACTCCGCCTCGCCTTCCGTATACGCCTCCCGTCCCCCACGCGGATCCTCTATGATCTCATTCCTTTCCCCCATTTGCTCCTCTTCCTCGAACATATCCGCATCCTCTACACCTCCCACCGCCTTGAACCCCCCACCCCCTGGTTGCTCCTCTCCTTTCCCATCCCTGCCCCCTGCCACGTCTTCACTGTTGTATCCCCCCTACCCTCCATCTCTACACCCTACATCTCCTTTCCCAAGGTGGCTTCCATCAACTCCCCCTCCCAGATGGTGCCCTCTCTCCCTCCATTTATCCCTCCTATCAACTCTGATCCTCACTCCCCTCCTTTCCTCCGTCCTTTCTCTGGGCTCCCTCTTCCTCCCCCCTTCCATCCTGTGTTTTCTCCCCGCCTACCCTCTCCCTATCTCCTTTCTCCTCCCCCCCCCCCCGAGTCCTTTTGTACTCCCCTCCTCTGCCTTCCCCACTCCCTGGCACGTCTGCTCATCACCCCCACCCCTCTTATGAATCCTCATCTTCCATTGGCTCCTTTCCCCCCTCCCCCTTCACTTTTCCTCTCCTTCCCCCCATTTTTTTCCCGTCATCTGACCAGTTTCCCCCCACCTGCTCTCGGATGTGGTATGTCATATTTGTGCCAACTTCTTAGTGCAGTGTTTAAGTCAGTGTTCAGTGTTGTGCGTCTTTCCACAGTGTTGCGAACAGAAATCATGCTGTCGCTGGGTGTGCATTTTATATCTCTTGCGAACAGAACTCAGACTGTCGCCGTGTTTTTTAATTGTCTGTCTATTATTTTTCTGCTTCCTGTGTATTTTCTTAGCATCATCAACCCTGTGTTTTATGTTTTAAGCTCCAGAATTTTCTGCCATTTTACCTTTAAGTCACCGATTTTATCGCCAACTGATATTATTTTTTATTATCTTCATCTTTTTAAAACAAATTCTGTAGGCTGAAGAGCGGCGTAATAAGCTGCTGCCAGCCCGCCCCATTTAGGGGGAATCGAAACTCAATAAAGGGAAAAAAACTGGAACGGCAGTCTTGCGGCTCACTCTGAAGATGGCTGAACGTTATACAGCCGAAATATTAGAAGAAGAAGGAGATTTATTACGGCTGCACACCCGAAACTTAATGGAACAGTCTTTGCGCCGCCAAAACCTGAAGATTCACAACAGGATAATGTTCCGTCTGTCTTCGCTAGACTGTCTGAATCACTCTGCACAAGAGAGGATCCTCACTCATAGCTGCTGCGACTACACATACTGTCAAAGGACATTCGCTGATGTTATCGTGGAGGTTCTAGTCTAGCGCAAACGGATTATCTCCTGCCTATCAAAGTCGATGCTGGGATCCACAAATAGCCAAAACATGGCATCTGCATTCATACAGTGTGAGATGAGTCTGTAGTGGATTTAACAGGAAAAATTACTCAGGAACAAGGATCAGTGCTATAAACACAGTGCCATTCCATCTGGGAGCTTGTACTGTGGTTAAAACAGCAAGAAGAATGGTTTGTTGTCCGTAAGGAGGCAAAACAGTGCTGTACAATAAAAAGCTACATTTCTCAAGCTTATATAGTAGAACAGGCCCGATCCTGAAATCCAAACGCTGGCCAATATCCATAAGTTTAGCACTTACGCCAAGCTGGCAGCGCTGTCCATTGTTGGTGCATTAACCAGCATTTTGAGATATTTTGGCAGCACATGGTGGGCTGCTTAGATGACCTCAACCAAAACGAGGTCTACTTTGTCTTGTAAAGTTGGCCATCTGGCCAGGCTGGGATGTCGACACTGATGGGCTTCATATTGGAGTCCTCTGTGTGTTGGTTTCCGCCATGCAGCCACCAATGCTCTTGCCACTGCAGGCCACCACAAGATGGCGAGAAGGTGGAGCCAGTACCCTCCGACTCGCCAAAATGTGGGAAGCCAGCCGGCACACAACACTCGCTTCAGCTAGGTGGGACACAGCTACGCAACCAGCAACATAACAACAACATAAGGTTGCCACATCTGATGCAGCACTGCCGAAGAATGCCACCAATGCAAGGCTTTGGCACTACTAGGGCAGCAACTACCGCCATCCTTGTGACACCATTTCTTGCCAACTTGGGACATGAGAACGGCATCTGACCACACCTGTGGAACGTGGACACGATAGGTCAATGCTGGGCTATGCCATTGGACAAGAGTGCACGCCAGTAACTGCTGTAGCTTGTAAGAGTAATAAAGAGTTGACATGCAGGTCTTCTATCTTGCTGTAGCGATTCTCACCTCTGACAAACTCCTGTAGCCCTTGCAAACCAATCAAATCCATAATTCACAAGGTGAGAAAGCCATTGTCATCCTGACCAGTAGAGGAATGGCTCCTCCACACCTCCATAGTGATCATTTCACCCAGTGACCTACTATATTTTGGCGCCCAATATGGGGCACAAGAGACTGTTCACCTTGCTGCAGCACTACATTTTTGGGTGACAGCAGTTGGATTGGCAAAGGTGCTATGATAATCAGCAATGTAAGTAAGTAGCAATCTCTGTTTATTGCAACCTCTCATGGGGTTCCTGTTTCCATTTTGTTTACTGCACCCTCCCATGGGGCCCTTGCTTCCATGTTTCCTGGTTTGGTGTCTGTCCCCTATTTTCCCTTTCTGTCAAGAATTAAGGCGAGTGTATGTTGGGGAAACATAGGCAAGAGCATGTATGTTGTACAAATAGTAGGTTAATGTAGAAATTATTTTATTGTTGTCATGTAGTGTTGTGACTGACAATTGGCAATTTTTCACAAACACAATTTTTATTGATGTAAGTTCACAAGGTCGATGACTGAACATATAAACGAAAGGTAACAATAACGAAAAAAAGTCTCCTAATTGAGGGAAACAAAAGTTCACTTCTAGTTTTCCACAAAGGTTCGTGGTAACACTCTCACACACTAGTAACAGTCCAATTCCGAGACGAAGACGTAAACTTCAACGGTCGCAGTACACGAGGTCGACATCTGGCGTGAATTGAACTTCGGGCCTGGTTCTAGTCCCTAAATAGCAGTCTCCAGCCAATCAGGTTTTGGCATTGTGATATTTCCTGTAGGCTGTGGCTCGAGCTCCCCCTGCAGGAAGTAGTGCTCGGCATGTCTGTTTCCATTATCTTGTATGTCAATAGCCAGTGTTTACCATCGTGTTTTTGGGAATGCCTTGAGCATAGACAACCTCGTCCTTTGTGGTGTTATATGGTTGTCGGCCCTCAGGGGCTACCTTGGCTCTGGTACAACATATATGTTATAAGATTAAGTGTTCTCCAAGTGTCTGCACTAGCAGATATGTGGTTTGACGTCTAGAGAGTGCCTGAGTTGTGGGCGGAGCTTTCTTTTATTTTTCCGTTTGTGTGCACAGTCCTAGTGCTTAGTCTATGTTTCTAGTATGGTAGTTGTAAACCACGGGACAACACTGACAAGATTAAATGCAAAGCAGTGTGGCAGCAGTGTCTTATGGCTGGGATTTTTGTTTTTGCATCATGTAGCGCTTGACTCAAAACAGCAATACGCTGAAAGCACCGCAGGGATGCGATACAAGTCTTTGACCCTGACTTCATCAATTAAACCACTCCAGGTCTGCCGATATACAGTGCACATGCACATAATAGGATTATATGTATTATATCGAATATATCTTCTGAACACGTGCATGTATACACGTTATGGGCATGTCTCTGCTTGAATGCATTAAGGAATGCCAAGATTTAAATCATAGAACATCTTGCAACCATGTAAGAGGCTTATGTAGTAGTATAAAGTAGACTGAGTTTTCTGACGTTAAAGTAAGTGTGTAAGAAGTAGGTTAAACGTAGGGCTAGATGAGCTGTCTAATTATGGTGAATATGTAATGTGATTTGTATAGTGCAAACTTAGCATGTTTAATGAAGTCTAGTAGAGAAGCATTGCCAACGACTTTGCCATCATGGTGACACCAATTCCTGTCAGATCAGCGAAGTTGAGCGCTGTTGGGCTTGCCTAGCACTTGGATGGGTGACTGTCTGGGTCTGCCAAGAGTGTTGGTAAGTGGGGTGCAGTCAGCCCTTGTGAGGCCAATGGAGGAGCTACTTGCCTGAGAGGTAGCAGCTCCAGTCACGAAAACTGACAACAGCCAGGAGAGCAGTGTGTTGATCACATGCCCCTCTGTATCCACATCCTGTGATGCTTGGCTGGGAAAAACACAGTGGTTCGTCGATACTGCTGGGCCTTTTGATGCCTATTCGGTTGGAGACAGACAGAGAGAGAGAGAGAAGTGTTGATGTTCTAATGATCCACCTACAAGGCGCTGCCAGGGAAAAAGGAAAAATCGTCTAAGTATGACTAATAGTAGTGAGCCTTGTTCCTTAGGTTGAGATGCATAGTGCAAGCCGCTTTCGACAGTCCATTAAGAGGTATCCAAATGGCGAAACTGCTGATTTCGTGCTCACTGATTGGGAATCACGGGTAAAAACGACGCAGGTACCTATCATCTGTAAGCAAATAGCCCCAAATGCCGTATGTATAAGGCTTCAAACGTCAAGCTAGGCAGGGTTACAGGCAGAGGAGAGTTCCAGACTGAGAAGAGTTTCACATAGGAGCCTTAGATGATCAACAGCCTCCAGCAGGTAGTACGTGAGTGAGCATTATACTCAGTTAAGCTTGTACACCAAGAAGGACTTGCAAAGCTTGCCTGTATGTACCTCTGGACGATGGTTCTTTGTTTCCATCGTACCTTTGTCTACAGTTTGAATGTCACTTTCATTGTAATGAGTACTTGAACCTAAATGTTCGATCAGAGTAATAGAATCTGGTGTTTTACACTTACTGAAGCTATAAACTAGTATCTGTTCTCTTCTGCATGTTCATTGTAAACACATGAAGAAGCAATAAAACACAGACCAGTAAGCCAACCTAGAGTCTCATTTCCTTTTCATCCAAGTCATTCTATACTGTCTCTAACCATAGAAACCTGAAAAATCTCAGCTTGACCCCATCGCCGTTTCCCTCTCATATGTAGCCACTCATGTACAAAGAAACAGATGACCTAAAATCCCCCATCATCTCTGATCCCAGCGTGAGCTTCTAAGTAAGATGTGGGATCCAGAGTTCGGTACCTGACTGAGTACATTACTAAGAATTAAGGTGCCTTATAGTACAAAAAATAGGATTTTTTGTTAATTAACAAGCCTTGTCTTAAGTAGAATCAGCTTTAGCTGTTGAGGTAGATCAGGTCTCTGCATGTACACAACTGGAGCCTGTAATATCACAAGGATGTAAATTAAGGACGATTAAGTTCTAAGATATACTGAAGGTGGACCGGTTTCCATAGATATGCTACTTATTGATAGATTCATACTCTGCAAACCAGTGAGAAGTCCATGGCTGAGGGTACCTCCCACTGTACCAACAATTAGAACTTCTTCCTGTTCTATTCGCGTAGGGAGCGAAAGAAAAATGACTAGGTATTCAAATGCTTCTGTGTGCGCTATAATCAATCTAATTTTAGGCGTCATGATTACTACAGAAGCGATACTTGTGAGTGGGGAGGGGGGCGGGGGGCTGTAGTACATTTCTGGAGTCATCATTTAAAATCGGTTCTTGACACTTTTAACCCCCATAAAATTACGGGCCCAGTTGGCCTGTCAAGAAGTCTGCCATCTGTAGTTTTCCTGGGCGTGCTGTCTCCGTCGTTTATATTCGTTCATGTGTGTGTTCTCCCAAAGCTGACATCACGTTAGGGTCGCCCCACATTTACGCTTTTTCAGCTTTCACAAAATCTCAGGAACTCTTTGTGGTGTATAAATCGTATTGGCTGATTACGAAATTTAAAGTTGTTTTAACAATTTTTAACTTATTGCTATTATTATCGTAATGCACTGGACATACAGTCAGTTAGGGTAACTTTATACCAAGTAGGGAATCTTTGTTCCACTAACGGTTCTACTTTTGTTTCAAACGGCTATTTTCATTATTTTGTGCCAAAAGCAACAGATTATTACCCGGTAGTTAGTATTTCAGTTGTCCTTCCCTCTGTCTTACAAGGTCTTAGTCTTGTAATTGGTCATTATTGCATTGGCTGTGGAAAAAGCGAGGCCTACGAGAAAGACAGGCCGCGGCGCGCGCGTCTCGAAGGTAGGCCTGCGCTCGCTCAGCAGCAAACCACTTGTAACTGGGTGTGTACGTACAAACGAATCCGCTTTATAGAGTCTAACTGTTTTTAGTCCTACAATGATCGGAAATCCATAAGCCTACTTACAATTTGATACAGCTGTACTGGGGTACAATAAAATTAAAAGCATGCCGAAATGTTTATCAGTTGCATAAGGCACCTCTTCTTATATGAAATGGGGACTGTTAAGCAGAAGAGACTAACGAGCCGTTCTACCGTTTACATCGAGTATTGATCTTAAATTTTGTTATAATACTGTTGAACAGTAAGACTTCATAATAGAAAATTCCAGTAGAAGATGCAATTCTCGGTAGTACATACACGCGCAGCTGCAATTTAACAGATTTAGTAACGCATTTTGTCTCCTGAAGTGAGCGTGCGACCGAGTTCAGGCCCAGCTTCGTGAGTTACGCGCCGCGGCCTGTCTTTGTCGTGGTCCTCGTGAAAAAAACACCTGGCGACAATTATTTGATTTGAACAATGCCAGGTCGATTTCAAAGTAAACCTGCAATACTGGAATAACACTGTTTGTTTCTATTTCTTATTAACACCTGATTTCCTTCCTGCAAGATCTAAATTTACCAGAGCACGAGTCATAAGAAAATTATTGTTTTCCAGACTGGTGTAAAGTTAATGGGTGTAACTTTGCACTAGTATTAAAATCAAAATTTTACTCGAATAGCGCAAAATTAGTATACATTTTCACTGTTCCAAGCACTCAGTACCTATAGATGTTAAATGTTATTTAATTATCTAATTAGAAACAATATATGGGAATGCAGTGCTGTCACACAGTACCAGATTTCCACATTATTTCCCCCAGTCATTAACACCGGTAAATTAATTTAATACATAACAAAATGTGCAAAATTCTCTTTTACCTCAACTTCATTTCCATCTGCATCAATTCTCGTTGACAATTTATTTCCTGTTTTTGGCTTAGAAGTAATTAATAAAATAAATAAATAAATTTAATTACAATAATAATAGCAATAAGTTAAAAATTGTTAAAACAACTTTAAATTTCGTAATCAGCCAATACGATTTATACACCACAAACATTTCCTGAGATTTTGTGAAAGCTGAAAAAGCGTAAATGTGGGGCGACCCTATGTCAGCTTTGGGAGAACACACACATGAACGAAGATAAACGACGGGGCAGCACGCCTGGGAAAAGTACAGACGGCAGACTTCTTGACAGGCTAACTGGGCCCGTAATTTTAGGGGAGTTAAAAGTGTCAAGAACCAAATGTGTCTGTTGTGCTGTGTAATTTATTTTGTTCAGAGTATTTTCAAGAAGGGGAAAAATGTTACACCGGTTGACTGTACGTCGATATATTGCAGCGATATGAACATCGATTATAAATGTCAATAAGACGCGGTGTGCACAGCGTAGCCGACGAAGCCAGTTGTCAAAACATTGAAAATTACAAGATTTGAAATTTTGCTTCTATTTGTGTTATCAGTTTCTCAACGTTGATTGTTAGGAATTATTTAATTGTTAATGTTATATGAAGATGTCTGTCGCCGCAAATGTATTTACTTCTAAGCCAAAAACAGGAAATAAAATGTCAACGAGAATTGATGCAGATGGAAATGAAGTTGAGGTAAAAGAGAATTTTGCACATTTTGTTATGTATTAAATTAATTTACCGGCGGTGAACTTATTTAACGACTGGGGGACATAATGTGGACATCTGGTACCATGTCACAGCACTACATTCCCATATATTGTTTCTAATTAGATTACATTCAACATTCATATCAATATGGACTTTGTGATTTATGTAACACATTTGATTCGAATTACGTGCTTCTGTTTAAGAGCTTGTCAATGGTGAAGCTGTTGAAACGACACAACCATAATCTGTATTGAAATTTAACTTCACTTTCAGATCTGTACCCAACATACCAAATTCCATTAGGGCCTAACTTTAAAAGTAAAATACTCCTTAACCCAATTTTAGTTGTTGTTATTGAGATTGGAACAATGGGTAAGAAAAAAACATTGTGCCGGTTTTAATCATTCACAGAACTACTTCCAGAATACTGCATGAATAATATTACATAAAATTTTTTAACAAGTCTGGTAGAATATTGGGTTTATGTTTTGATGAAAAGTTGGTTTCACTGCCACATCTCAGAGTTGAAAATTTCATGCAAAAAAATACTGAACATCATGACGGATTACAAATGTGTCTGGAGAGGTGACATGGCTTGACTCCTGCAGTTTTTTTTTAATGCACCTATTAGAATATGTTGCACTGCATATGGTGTATCAAAAGATATTATATGCTTCCCACATGTTCCACACCCACGAGAATCATCTCATTTTTTGGGTTTATGGAACGAAAACTTAATCTAATCTAGTGAGGGAATGAGGCTGGCATGCAGTGCCTACTGAACCAACTCCATATCCAGCCTGTGCACCGAGCCTGGCAAACCACCACTCTCAACGAGACAGTGTCTTCTCATGGTGACACGAGCTTTGCAGGCCTTTTTTTCACAATCATTACTTTCATTAGATTCAATACTACAGTAACCCATTATTTGAGTGGTGTTTAAACTCTGGCAGCAAACAACAAAATCTGGACATGAAAATGCCTTGTGCATTGTAAGTGACAGATGTAAGATTATGAATTGGCAGGTCATTATCACAGCTAATTAAAAGGCTAAATTATCTGCATACAGTGCTGGCAAACCTCCAGTGAACCATGGCAAAAATATTTCGGTTTTTGTGTTATTAAAAAACAAATATCCATCCATTTTGATAGCTAATCGCAACTGGCGTGTCATAAATAATAATGTAAAATATGATCTTAAACATTTGATTATGATGTAGAGACATTATTTCTCAAAATCTATATTGAATTTGGTTCCTCTGCATCAAATGTTCAGTCAGAGAGAGATTTTTCACAGTTTGTGGAGATGGATTTTAAGGAAATATTATGACACATTTATTCAGGGTGGGTCTTGCTACTTACTACAGTTGACAGACTTGTATACTGCTGGCCTCCCTTAAAGGCCTATTTTATTTTAAAGAGTGAAGATGATTGATTGAGATTGATTTGGCAGGTTATGACATCACATGGGGAACATGATGTTGAAGAAACTGAACATTGTCTTCCTGAATGCTATCTAAGTTTTCTGTAGCATAGTTTGCTCTTAATTCAAACTCCTGTTAGAGAACTGGAAAGCAGCACAGTTACTTTTGAGTTTGACAGAATAATTAGAGATCTTGAGAGAAAACCAGAGAGCCGGAAACAAGATAAATTCTTAGGAAAGAACATTCATAAAGTCCTGGAAGAAGGAAGCCTACCAAAAGCAGAGAGGTTGAATTTTTAAAATGATGCACCATCTTTCTTGTCACAATGGATTGATTATTTGTTCCAAAACTATGACTTTTCTGAGAACAATGCATTCAATCAGCTTACAAGTTTTTTACTTAAATAACAAGTAGATTTTCATCTGCAATGACAGTATGTTTTAAAGATTAGCAACAAATTAAATCTTAACCTGAGTGAAGATCAGTTTTACAATGAATTCTGTGATTTCTGGGATGCTCATGCTGGGCTTAAAAGTATTTAAGCAAAAGATCATATTTCGGTAGGTTTCTTTAAGAGCTGAGTGTGTGTATCAGTCAACCAATAGTCTTTAAGCGGCAGACCACAACTGACATCTCCCATTCCTAGTTGCTTAGGCTTATATCATACATATTTTCAGCTCCTACCAGTAATAGTACACCGAACGAGGTGGTGCAGTGGTTGACACACTGGTCTTGTATTCAGGAGGACAATGGTTTAAACCTGCATCTGACCATCTGTATTTAGGTTTCATGTGATTTCCCTAAATTTGCTTCAAGCAAAAGCGGGGTGGTTCCTTTGAAAGGGCATGGCCAATTTCCTTCCCCATCCTTCCCTAATCTGAGCTTATGCTCCACCTCTAATGACCGCATTGCAGCACTGCTTTTCAAAAGCTTCTATTCTCTTATTGTCCAAACCATTTATCATCCATGTTTCCCTGACATACATGGGTACACTCCATACAAATATTTACAGAAAAGACTTAGCCTACTGACACTTAGACCTATATTCAGTATTAACAAAGTTTCATCTTTGGAAGCACTTTTCTTGCATTGACTGTCTACCTTTTATATCCTCTCTGCTGTGGCCATCATCAGTTATTCTGCTTCCCAAATAACACAACTTGTCTACTATTTATAGCATCTTGTTTCCTAATCTGTGTTTCCATCATTATCACCTGATTTAATTCGACTACATCAATCATCCTTGTATTGCTTTTGTTGATGTTCATCTTATATCCTCCATTCAAGGCACTGTCTATTCCGTTCAACTACTACTCCAAGTCTTTTGCTGTCCATGACTGAATTACAATGTCATTGGCAAACCTCAAAGTTTTTATTTCTTCTCCAGGAACTTTAATTCCCACTCCAAATGTCTCTCTTGTTTCCTTTCCTGCTTGTTCAGTGTAGAGATTGAATAACACTGCCAATAGGCTACAACCATGTATCACTTCCTTCTTTGCACCTCCTTCCCTTTAATGCTCATCAACTCTTATAACTGCTGTCCAGTTACTGTAAAAGCTGTAAATAACCTTTTGTTCCCTGTATTTTACCCAGAGCTGCTACCTTCAGAATTTCAAAGAGAGTATTCCAGTCAGCACTGTTAAAAGCCTTCACTGACTCCACAGATGCTGTAAACACAGGTTTGCATTTTCGTAACCTATCTTCTAAGAAAAGTTATACGGTCAGTATTTCCTTGCATGTTCCTGCATTTCTCTAGAATCCAGAGCAATCTTCCCCGAGGTTTCTACTATCAGTTTTTCCATTGTTCTGTAAAGAATTCGCGTTAGTGTTTTGCAACCATGACTTATTAAACCGATAGCTTGGTAATATTTACACCTCTCAGCACCTGCTTTCTTTAGATTTGGAGTTATTATGTGAACTCAAAAGAGGGAAATTCGCCTGTCCCATACATCCTGTACACCAGGGGGAAGAGTTTTTTCATGGCTAGCTCTCGAAAGGCTGTCAGTATTTCTGAAGGAACGTCATCTACTCCCGGAACCTTGTTTTGACTTAACATCTTTCATTGCTGTGTCAGATTTGTCTTGCAGTATCATATCTCCTTTCTCATCTTAATCTGTGTTCTCTTCTGTTTCCATAATACTGTCTTCAAGTTCATCTCCCTTGCATAGAGACTCTGTATACTTCTTCTACCTTTCAGCTATCCCTTCTTTGCTTAGGACTGGTTGACCATCTGAGCTCTTGATATTCACACATCTGCTTCTACTTTCCCCAAACACCTCTTCAATTTTCCTGTAGGCAGTAACTCTCTTTGCCTTAGTGAAATATGCTTCTAGACATAATTTCTTACATTTGTGCTCTAGCCATTCCTGCTTTGCCATTTTGCACCTCCTACAAATCTCATTTTGTAGAAGTTTGTATTCTTTTTTGTCTGCTTCATTTGGTGCATTTTTATATTTTCTCCTTTCATACATTAAATTCAGTATCTCATGTGTTATCCAAGGTTTTGATTAGGGTTTGTCTTTTTACCTATTTGATCCTCTGCTGCCTTCACTATCTCATCTCTCAAAGCTACACGTTTGTCTTCTTCTGTATTTCTTTCTCCTGTTCTAGTCAGTCATTGCCTAATACTCCCTCTGAAACTCTCAACAATGTCTGGTTCATTCAGCGTATCCAGGTCCCATCTCCCAAATTTCCTACCTTTTTGCAGATTTTTTTATTTTTAATCTAAAGTCCAAAACCAATAAATTGTGGTCACAGTCCACATCTGACACTGGAAATACCTTACAGTTTATAATCTGGTTCTGAAATCTCTGACTTACCATTACATAATCAGTCTGAATCCTTCTGATGTCTCCAGGTCTCTTTCACATATAGAACCTTCTTTCCTGATTCTTAAACCAAGTGTTAGTGATGATTGAATTGTGCTCCATTTGAAATTCTGCCAGGCAGCTTCCTCTTTCAATTCTTTCGCCACAGCCCACGTTAACTTACAGTTTTTCCTTCTCTTCCTTTTCCTTATCAAATTCAAATCCCCCATCACAGTTAAATTTTTGTCTCCCTCAACTGTCTGAATAATTTCTTCTATCTCATCATATATTTCTTCAATCTCTTCTGCTGTTCATAGTAGCTTACCTGCATTCCTATTTTCTTCTTCATTATTAAACCTAATCCTGCAGTATCCCTATTTGATTTTGTGTTTATAACCCTGTATTCGTCTGACCAGAAGTCCTGTTCCTCCTGCCACTGTAGTTCACTAATCCCCATGATATGTAACTTCAGCATATCAATTCCCCTTTTTAAATATTCTAATATATGTCTGGTTAAGTGATCTTCACACTCCAATCCTAGAACACCAATTTTCTTTCTTCTTATGACGACATTCTCCTGAGTAGTCCCCACCTGAAGATTAAAATGAGGGACTGTTTTACCCCTGGAATATTTTATCCCAGAGGTTGCTATCATCATTTAACCATATAACAGAGCTGCATATACTTGGGAAAATTTATGGCTGGAGTTGCCCCTTGCTTTCAGCTGTTCACAGTTTCAACAGAAACACATTTGTTGTGACTGCACCTTCACTACAGCTATCTGTATTGCAGAGGCACGCAAGCCACCACACTAATGGTATGATCCATGGTTCATGGAGGGTGAATTTTCGTGTTAATACAATACTGAAACAAAATTTTGATATGTATAGAAATTATAGGTGCAACAAATTGGTTATGAACACATTATCATAGCCACCATGTAGACAAAGTCAGCATCCACGACAGTAGTACCAGTTTATATATCAGCTAGCTCAGTAGATGATGGAGTGGTTGAAAGAAAATATTCATGAGGTAAAAGAAATAATTCAGATAGCTGAAGGGGAAGGAAATTGTGATGGGTATTGGAATCTGAGAAAAATAGTAGAACATGGGCTAGGGGAAGCTGCCTGGTAGAATTATGCACAGAACATAATTTAATACTTGCTAACAATTTATTTAAGAATCATGAAAGAATGCTGTGTATGCAAGAGAGACCTGGAGACAATGGAAAGTTTCAGGTAGATTACACAATTTTTATTTATTTATTTATTTTTTTGCTCATGTCAGAATTGTGCTAAATGTATACAATTAAATGTATAATTGTTCACATAAAATCATAGTTATATGTACATGGATTATAAAAAATAAATTAACAAGACAAAGCAGTTGAACAAATCTACATTCAGATAACATCTCTCCAAACTTGAACCACACCTAGGGCATTGTCATTGGCAAGTCGTAAAACTTGTTCTGAGATTGAAAATGAACAGAGGCACAATGGATGACTGTTTGTTCTCGGACATATTTGCAGTTCCCATCCCCAGATATGAATTTTCATGACTTAAAAGATGACTTAGCCTTGCCAACACTAGTTCTTATTTGCTTAAGGGACCTCCAAACACCCCAGTCCTCATTGTAACCAGATTGAAGATGTTCACACGGTTCCATCCACTCTTAATATTTGGAGCTCCACAATCAAGTCTTGCCTTATCTGGAGGTACTTCCAAAGACCTTGATGTCTAGAGGAAACTTATGCTTGATTTCAGCCCATGCTGAGAGTGTTGGTGGCCAAATAGTGGTTGAGCTTCAACGACCTCAGCTGTCAATTGTTCTTGATCAGCAGTGACGTCTTGAAAAATACTTGAAAATGCAATAACTTTTCAACAGGTGTGGGTTTTAGGCATCCAGTGACTAACCTGCAAGCTTTGTTCAAGGCAGTGTCCACAGTCTTGGCATAAATAGATCTTTGCCACACAGGGTATTCATATTCTGCAGCAGAGAGTCAGTGTTGTGGTTCTAATAGTAAGACAGAGATTTTGAACTGCAAAACATTTCCAGTGGCAGATGGGGACAGTGACTTAAAACTGAAGAAATAGCGGAAATGTAGGAAATTAAGGAGATGGGACTTGATAAACTGAAAGAGCCAGAGGTTGTTGAGACAATCAAAGAAAGCATTAGGCAACAGTTGACTGAAATAGTGCTAAGGAGTAGAATAGATGACAAATGGGTAGCTTTGTGAGATGAAATAGTGCAGGCAGCAGATGGTCAAATAGGCAAAGTCCTTGGATAACACACAATATATTGAATCTAATTGACAGAAGGAAAAGATACAAAAATGTAGGAAATGATGCATGCAAATGGGAATACAGACATCAAAAAAATTAGATTGTCATAAAGTACAAAGTGGCAAAGCAGAAATGACTATAAGAGAAATGCAAATCTGTAACAGCATGTATGATTCTGGGAAAGGTAGAGGCCACTCAGAGACCACAACAACAATAGTGCTGTTTTATCTCTCAGGCGATTGACTGAGAAAATTAATGGTTCCAGCATTGAGTTACAGTCCAGCACACAGTTTTAATCTGTCAGGAAGTTTCAAACTGGCTGCTGGAAAGTGAAATTTCATCCATACATTCAAATTCAGCATGTAAACTGCGAAATACTCCATAGAGCACCCTTAAATCACCATCATCATCATCACATCATCTATCTCCTGGTTCATTCCTATTGTGTAGGGATGAAACATTAAAGAAAATCAGTAAAATGATAGTTCCATGGTAGACTGTGTGTCAGCAGTCCTGGTATGACTTGTATGATCTGCACACCTTAAAATTACTATAAACTGTAAGTCAGATATCAGGTACAGGTATGTATTCATAATCTTTTGTGTATTGTGGTATGAAGTACACTTCAATTACATGTTTGCTTCTTGGTGACAGTGTCATAAGTTTAATATATAAAGTGACAGAACATTGAACTGATTAAATTATGACTCTGTCACTTAAAAATAACACATTTGATTCAGAAATCCCCTCTTTTTTATTGAAAAAGGTAACAGGGCTCAGGTGTAGCAGATGAGGAAGAAGTGATGAAAAATATTGCTGTGTGAACACAGTTGATATTAAAGAGTTAGAGAGGACACTTATAAAAACCTGCAAATAGATATGCCACTGGCTCATATAATATGCCATTAGCAGAGCTCAAAAATGTTAACTTGTTATGATGGAATGCTCAGTTAATGAAATATGTCCAGCTGGAGCATGCTATCTATACTGGTGTCCAAAATTAAAGCAATAAACAGAAATTTTGCAAAGTTGCATTTATTTTGCTACAAAACAATATAAACAGGTGACAGTAAAGTAGAAACAATGTAAGCAGTACAGAACATATTCAACTGCAAAATGCATAATGATAGACCAAAATGTTCTCAATTTTTTCTAAATTAACGGATTTAGACACACATTCTGACAACTGGTTAATGTGTTCAGTACGGGGTGTTACCACCACTGGCACCAGTACAGGCCTGACAATGATGCTGCATGCTGTAAATGATGTCATCAATCTCAAGTTGATGCAATAACGCCCATTCTTCCTGCAGAGACACTCGCAAGTCTCGGAGAGTTGTTGGTGGATGCTAATGTGATGCGAGCTGTGTCCCTACTGCATCCCAGATTTGCTGTATGGGATTCAAATCATGAGCAAGCAGGTCACACCATGTGTGCAAATTCTTCTGTTTCCAGGAAAACATCAACCATCCGTGCTCTTTGAAGTCTAACATTATCATCTGTCAGTACGAAGCCTGGGCCCACGGCACCTCACAACCACCCCACATGAGGTCCCAAGATCCCATCACGATACCTGACAGCAGTTAAACCTTGCCGATCCAACTGTAGAAGTTCATGAAGAAGTCATCTTGATGTTGGAGCTCTTTTGTCTGTGTTTGCTTTAACAATAACATGTTTTTGAATGGTGTCCGCCTTTAGCAAAACACTATAGATACTGATAGACAGTGACAACTCAAAACACTGAACTTGGCAATGAAGGAGATGACGAAAAAAGAAACCTTGCAGGTGGCAAACTGTAAAGAAAAACAGACACTATAAAAATGTAATACGGCAGGAAAATGACACCATGTGGTAAGTAGCCATAACAATAAGAAAACCCACTGATGATACTGCAACTGCAGTGATACATGTCTGGGACAAATACAAATTAGTGTTTTGCTAAAGGGGGACCCCACTCAATAACATATGTTATCATGAAGAAGTGTTCGAGTGGTCAACATGGGCCCTGCTCACACTATTAGGGACCCTTCTCGGTATCGGTCTCTTTCCACAATGTTAGAGTTTGAAAGCCGCGCGGGATTAGCCGAGCAGTCTTAAGGCGCTGCAATCATGGGCTGTGCGGCTGGTCCCGGTGGAGGTTCGAGTCCTCCCTCGGGCATGGATGGATGTGTGTGTGTGTGTGTGTGTGTGTGTGTGTGTGTGTGTGTGTGTGTGTGTGTGTGTGTGTGTGTGTCCATAGGCTAATTTACGTTAATTAGTGTGTAAGCTTAGGGACTGATGACCTTAGCAGTTAAGTCCCATAAGACTTCACACATATTTGAACTTTTCTTTTTTTTGCTTTGAAATCGTGTTCCACATTACTTCCATATGTGAATAAGTTGAGACTCACACTACAGATCAAATCAGGACTCATCTGTGGAAAGAGCATTGGCCCACTGTTTGACTGGCCAGATGGCATGTTGACAGTTCCACTCTAGACATTCCCTTCTGTGAAAATGGATCAGAGGTACACATACAGCAGGGCTCCAACAATAAAGGCCATTCCACAGAAGACTTCTATATGCCGTTTTACTCAATACAAGTCCAGTGGATGCCGGGAGGTCAGATGCCAGCTGCCTTGCAGTACTAAAGCAGTGCCAACACCCCCATACTGTGAAATAACGGTGCTCTCTTTCTCTTGTCACATGTGGTAGGCTCTGCTCTTTTCTTCAGAATACAGTTCTGGTCTGTATGAACTGTTGCCACATCCCAAAAACAACAGAACAATTTATTTTAAGCCTTCGGGCCACATCAGGTTGTGACTGTCCTGCTTCTATTCTTCCTGTGTCTCTCCACTGCAGGCATCTTCACTGTTTGATACCGCACCATCTATGACTGTGTACACATACAGCACCATCTATGACTGTGTACACAAAGATTGTGGGTTTGGACTACCCGGCAGGCACTACGCACTTGATAGGTGCCCTGACATCATTGTTGGTGTTGTTAGTCACTGACCAGAATGCCATCTTCTGTGCAGAACACAATTGTAAACAGTTAGTATGATTACATCATGAAGTAGACATAGGACAGGCAAATAGTGGTTTGTTGCTTTAATTTTGGATACCAGTATATTTGAAATACGTTCTTTTATGTCTTGATGACATTTGGTAGTTGTTGGCCTGCTTAATTATTTCAGTAGTCTCCCTTACTTTCACTGGTGCGAATGTGGCTGCTGAGCAGGCACAGACTGGGCTTCTACTTTAAAGTGGAGAAAATGGAAGAAGTACTTAGGTGTCAAAAGCATCTTTATGTACTGTACACACAGTGGTGTGCCACAGACATCTGGCGGGGAAGTGTCATTGTTTCCAGCCGCCTCCGTGTAAGGAAATGATGCCCCGGACACAGTGGTGGCGTGGCTGCGAAAGGTTTACCACCTTACTTCATTTGTTAAGATGGAGGTGGCTTAGAACAGTATCTTGTCTCCACCACATCAATGCCGTATGCCCACACTGTGCCACTTCTGTGTGTATTGGACCTTACAGACAGCTTGAATTTGACAGCATGGCAGCAGAACCAGGCCACAATTGTGTGAGGTGATGATCTCTTTACCATTGTCAAAACAACCAAATAGAAAATATATGGGTGCAAATGAAAGGAAATGTCCAAATAATGCACATTCTAAATTGAATATGTGCAGAATTTATATGAGGAAGCCATTGACAATGTTACAAAGGGCATTCAAAAAGTTTTGCACAGTCGTCTCTAATGTTTTTATTTTTTGCAGGAGGAGAATGAAATTTTTTTTTTGAACATTTGTGGAACATTTAGCTATACATTGAGCCTGCTCAATGTAGCGTCCATCAGCCGTGACACATGATGTAAATGCACTTTGGTAAAATTTTGGGGATTGACTTTTACACCATCACTTGACACAGGAAATAAAGTCTTTCTCGCTATCAAATGTTTTACCGCACAGGTGGGCCTTCAGATGACCAAAGAGGTAAAAAATAAGACAGAGCCAAGTCTGGACTGTAGAGAGGATGAGGAACAATTTTCCAACCCATTTTTCTGATTTTCTCCTGCGTCATAAGGGCCGTAAGGGGTTTGGCATTGTCATGGTGTAGTCTGATAATCTGACCCTGAAGCTGTGGTCTGTGGGTCTTGAGACACGTCACAGCTTGTCTAATGACAAACAGTAATGGTCCTGGTTAATTTTGGAGTCAGGTTCCAAAAAGTCAATGAAAATAACACCACACTGATCCCCAAAGAAGGAGGCCATCACCTTTTGGCCTGCTGTTCGTGAAAGTCTTGGTTTCTTCTTCCCAGGGGAACACAGATGACACCACTCCATGGATTGGGTTTTGCTCTCAGGTTCAGATAAAAACAACCATGTTTCATCCTGGGTAATGGCACTGTCAAAACACTGTTTCCACTCTTCAGTAAAGGTCTTCATGAGACTCTTGCACACATTCTTCCTCATCGTTTTCATTTCTCTTGTCAATAATCTAGGCACCCAACATGCACAGATTTTTCTGTCCCCTAGTGACCGTAGCAGTGATACCACACTACCCAATGACAAATGAGTCATTTCAGCAAGCTGCCGTGTTGTCACACTTCTGCCATTTTGGATGATTTAATCAATGGTCTCCTTATTCACATCACTCACTGCCGTTGATGGTCTAGCGCATCATGGTTTTTCCAATAGAGGGAAATCACCTTCTTTAAACCTCTGCAACCACCGCTGGATACTGCTGCGATCCACTGTGCCCTCCCCATAAACAGGGAGCAACTTCCTGTGAATCGATGTGGCAGAGTCATTGCTGGTCTTGAAGAGGAACTCCATCACCGACCGTTGTTGCAACCTGACATCTACTACACTGTCCATTATGGCTCGCCTGTAAATAAAAGAAAATACTTTTATAGACCAACTTGTAGCTAAATGTTCCAAGTATGTTCACAAAAAATTTCATTCTCCTCCTGCAAAAAATAAAAAAAAAAAATTAGAGATGATTGTGCAAAACTTTTTGAACGCCCTTTGTACTAAGGGAGACTGGAAAAATGTGTATGCCATGTTGCAAATTTGAAAGATAATAAATTCCTGAAAGAAAACATCCAAGGAAGCTGGCATTCCTTGAAATTACTCTTGCATACTGAATTTTCAGCTGCTCTAGTTCTTTGGAAGGACAGTTAAGAAATAACAAATTACATGAACTGTCATCTTCCATGTTCCTTCTTTTGGCTAAGACTAGTGCACACAATAACATGTTTCTACGCTCTCTTTCTGTCTCTTTATATCCAGTTATCTATCAGTATGTGACAGTACAGCTTCTGGGTGTGTTTCACTGTGCTGGCATATTTATCTATTTTAATTTCAGGGAGCAGGTTACCTGTATTTCCTGTATTGTATAGAGCTTAAACTAATATGCATAACTAATGAATGCTTAAATGTTCATGTAATCAAAATAGTACTGTAATTTGGTTATAATAGAGGGAAACATTCCACCTAGGAAAAATATATCTAAAAACAAAGATGATGTGACTTACCAAATGAAAGTGCTGGCAGGTCGACAGACACACAAACAAACACACACAAACATACACACAAAATTCAATTTTTGTGTGTATATTTGTGTTTGTTTGTGTGTCTGTCGACCTGCCAGCACTTTCATTTGGTAAGTCACATCATCTTTGTTTTTAGATATATAGTACTGTAATTTGACGGATAAGCAGTAATAGAGTATTTTGCTCCAGTAGATCTAGTAATTCACACTAAAATACATTAAACATGGTGATATAACTCACAACGTAAAAAACTGAGACGACACTTCCAGAATAAGTACATTTAATGATATCACAGGACAATAGTTCACAATGGATACAGTGTATGGATTATGCACATGGCAAGACAGGTACAGTACAGTTCTTGCTAGCATAGTAACTAGCACGATGAGTGAGAGCAGACTGAGGATAGTTGCTGTGCTGTGATTTCGTATGCAGACGGTGGGTCTTAGGTGGCACTGGGAGGTGTGTGCACAACCATCGTGCATGTTCACTTGGCCAAAGCGTTTCCCCATGGAAGCCACGGTTTGCAATAGTGAACACAGAATAACTGTAATGCCGTATGCTACCAGTTGTGCAACGGTGTCTGACATCAGCTTGTGCTGACATCTCAGTGGTATCCCAGGGGGTTACCACATCCCTTCTTCCTTGGGAAAGCAACAAGCTATATCTCGGCAAATTGACCCATGCCCGGCTGATCACCCGGGCAGTGCTCTGAACCAGGTCAATGTCTTTGAAAGTATAGGACGGCTCCTCCAGTTTTACCAGCTCTCAGTTGGAGTGGATACAAGCATACAGCCAGAAGTTCCCTGGCTGGTAGCACTGCCAGAGTCTTGGTGACTCCAAAGCTGGACTCCATGTCCACATTAGGACCAGGCACATAGGAGAGCTGTAATTGTGGGGTAAGGCCGGTACCACAGTCTAATCTTCTTCTGACATCTGGTCCACCTTGAGTGGACTATAAACAGAGGGAGATGGCTGGGATTGGTGAATTGAGCAGAGAACCAGAGAGCAGGAACAGTGTGGGAGTATGAGGGGAGATAGCAGAGGGTCCGACAGAAGAGAAATGAAAGTTAGCATTGCTGTAATGTGTGTCTGCTAGAGGGCCTGGAGGCAGCAGCAGTGGCAGTGGTTGGGGCCCCTGACACAGGTGGAGCTGATTTTGAGGATGTGTCACCATCCGGTCCCCTGTGGCCGGAGTGAACATGCAGCATCCCCAGTGCTGCTGGATTCCACTTGCCTTGATGTCAGGAGCCCTGTGCTCACACATGGCTGCCCAACCATAAGCATGAAGACAGGGTTGCTGATGGTCCAGGAGGCGCTGGCAGTTTGAGATATAGGAGCATGCGGGCCTGACAATGGCCATAGTGAAGTTGCACCGGACTCTTCCTCACTGTTGTTGTGAACTGTTAGGAACTCAAAATAGTTTCAGCTGGAGGAACTTCAGCCACATCTTTCTTCATCTGTGTATTAAAGATTCATATCAGTCTTTCAACCTCACCATTTGATTGTGGACTCACCAAAAATCTGGAACCGAAACTATGGTCCATTGTTCAACACAAACGTTAGAGGTGAAAATTCTGCTGAATGCCGTGACCATAGCCTCTGCACTTATGGTCCACCAGTTGACCACCTTCCGAAAGTTGGAGTACACATCAAGGACAATCAGCCAGATGGTCCCAGGAAGGGACCCATGAAGTCAATGTGAACCCACTCCCTCAGGCGTGAGAGCATTGACCACGGTGAGAATGTTTGGTGGGGAGCATCTTGGTGTTGTTCACACTGGTGACAGTTGTGTATAAGATATTTGACCTGCCCGCGATGCCCGACCAGTACAAATGGTGCCAGGTGATCAGTTTAGTTTACAAGATACACCAGTGACATTGGTGCAAGAGCCATAAGATTGTCAGGTGGAAAGGTTCCGGCTTGACTATCTTGAGGAAGCTGGTGATCTGTAGTTAGTAGGTGAGTCCCAACTGGGTATGAAGTCTAGCCAGACATGTTGTATTTACCACCGAACCTCCTGTAAGATGATATCCATGACCATGACCACATGGTCCACCCTGAAGGGAATAATATCCACCACCAGTTGAGCCTCTTTGTCCAACTGGAAGCACAAGATCTTATCTTGGTTGAACTCTGGATAAGAGCCCATCAGGAGGCAGAACAGAGAGTCCATGTTGGCACGTTGAGTGATACTGCAGAAGGGAATGTTGTAATTGTATCTGCTGAGAAAGAGTGCCTAGCACTGGAGTAGATGGTAGTCCTCTCAGGTAGCTTTGCTGCAGTATGGAAGAGGGAGATCATTGTCTTATGATCTGAAATGAGATGAAACTTTGTTTACTATAGGAATACATGAAATTTCTTCAGCACAAAGAAGATTGTGAGAGTCTCTATTTCTATTTGCGAATATCTGTTCTGCACAGCACTGAGTGTCTTTGATGCAAATGGGATCTGATGTTCAGAACCGTTCACATCTACATTCATGCTCATAAATTAAGGATAATTGCAGAATGTGGTGCCACACAACATGGCATTTCTCAAAACTGGCACTAGTAGCATAGGCACATAGGGAACACACACGACACAAATCTGTAAGTCCACGGTATTTGTGATAAGTTGAGAAAACCGTCCCGAAACACATGTGCTACAAAACGCCACTGTTTCCTGCACATTTACCCTGACATCAATTTGGGATATGATCACCATGCATACGTACACAGGCCGCACAATGGGTTGGCATACTCAGGATCAGGTGGTCGAGCAGCTGCTGGGGTATAGCCTCCAATTCTTGCACCAGTGCCTATCGGAGCTCCTGAAGTGTCGTAGGGGTTTGCAGATGTGCAGCGATACGTTGACAGAGAGCAACCCAGACGTGCTCGATGGGGTTTAGGTCTGGAGAACAGGCAGGCCACTCCATTCACCTTATATCTTCTGTTTCAAGGTACTCCTCCACGATGGCAGCTTTTTCAAGATACTCCTCCAATCCCACCCCACACCATCAAACCACGACCTCCATACAGGTCCCTTTCAAGGACATTAAGGGGTTGGTATCTGGTTCCTGGTTCATGCCAGATGAAAACCCGGCAAGAATCACTGTTCAGACTGTACCTGGACACATCCGTGAACATAACCTGGGACCGCTGTTCCAGTGACCATGTACTGTGTTCTTGACACCAGGCTTTAAGGGCTCTCCTGCAACCAGGGGTCAGTGGAATGCACCTTGCAAGTCTCTGGGCAAATAAACCATGTCTGTTCAGTCGTCTGTAGACTGTGAGTCTGAAGACAACTGTTCCAGTGGCTGCGGTAAGGTCCCGAGCAAGGCTACCTGCAGTACTCCGTGGCCGTCTGCGGGCACTGATGGTGAGATATCGGTCTTCTTGTGCTGTTGTACACTGTGGACATCCCATACTGTAGCTCCTGGACACGTTTTCTGTCTGCTTGAGATCACACTTTGTGGCACACGGAGGGCCCATGCTACGACCTACTGTGTTTGACCAGCCTCCAGTGGCCCTAATATTCTACCCCTCATAACGTCATCAATATATGTTCTTTGAGCCATTTTCAACACACAGTCACCATTAGCATGTCTGGAAATGTCTGCACACTTACTCGCTGCACCGTACTCTGACATGCACCAAAACACCTCTGCACATGTTGACTGCTGCCAGCGCCACCTTGCGACAACTGCAGGTCAAATGCACCGCATGGTCATACCAAAGATGATTTAAACCCGCAAACCGCCACCAGAGCGTTGTTTCACCAGCATTATCCCTAATTTATGCGCATGAGTGTCTATGTTCCAGGATGGCCCCCACTTTCCATTCAGAGGCATTCATCGGCACTTCTAGTTGTTCGCCTGGTTGAAATTTTGAGAGACATGGTGCCAGTAGAAGTGTGTGCTTCAGGGTCTTGAATGCCTGTTCACATGCCTGTGACCAAACAAAACGCACACCCTTCTTTCACAGATTGTTGAGCATGTGCAGACTCTATGCTACATCTGGGATAAATTGTCCGTAACACATTACTTTTCCGAAGAAGGAATTGAACTACTTTAAATTTGTTGCTCAAAGAAGTGCAGTGATTGCTTCACCAGCTTATGTGTGGGCCTAATACCATCGCTAGAGATGATATGTCCTAGGTATTCCCTTGATGGTTGAGAGAGAGAGAGAGAGAGTTACAGAGAGAGAGAGAGAGAGGGGGGGGGGGGAGTTTTTTAGGTTGAATTCGAGTCTTACAGAGTGGAGGTGTACAACAGCTGCTTCAGGTTCCCTAAGCATACTTATGCTGTGGCCCCCATCAGCACAGTGTCATCTAGGTAATTTATGCAGCCCAGAACATGCAGCAGCAGTTGCCTGAGGTACCTTCAAAAGATTGCTGGGGTCTGGCCACCCTGAAAACTAAGGATTTGAAATGATGTAATTTTTGTGTTGTGTTGACCACAAGGACTTTCTGTGATTACTCATTTAGGAGTAGTTTTAAGTAAGCTTCAGAAAGAGCGCCCTTTGAAAAATACTGGACTCTCGTGAGTGCAGGTAAAATCTTGTCTGCCTTCAGAATGGGATATGCATCAATCTCCAACTGGGTATTGACAGTAACCTCAAAGTCTCCACATCCTCCCAGGGGGCTCGGCACTCTTTGTCAGGTTCATGCTTGGCTACCACAGGGCCCCAGCCTTTGCAGCATCTTTTCCTTTCCATGCTGCATGTCTATCCACTTGCTATTCTTTTCCCCTCCCTTGGGGAACATGCTGGGTGTTATTGGGAAAGTTGTGCATTGTCTGTCACTGACGTAAGAAAAGTCTCACCACTGTTTTTCGCTCCCTTTTCCTTTCTTTCTTTCCCTTCTCCTCTCGTTCCTCCGCTTTGGCGTTTGAGGTTCATCTCGTCCTTCCTCCTCCCTGTGTGCTCCTGAAGGCTGGCCCATGTGTCTGACATAACAGGTGACTTGGTAATGCGTAATTCCCAGCCCCAGATCGACAGGTAGGGTTCACACGTACCACGTGGTACAGGCCAGGCCCAGGGAAGGGTGATTGCCTGAGCTGCAACCTTCCCAAATTGCTGATTGGTCCCTCTTTCAGGTGTTCAGGAGGTGTGACCTGAGGTGTGAACAATCACCTAAGGTGGGTGCACCCCTTGTGAAAGGAGCGCACCATTGAAGACTCTGGCAATCGTGGGGGATTTCCTTGCAGTGGGGCTAATGATTCAAAGACCCTTCCCACTGCACCGTGGTTCCTCATGGTCTCACGTACTGAAGACAGTCAGTCCTTCACTGCAGTAAATCTATTTATTATTCAGAAAGGTGTCGAAGCATTTGCTGGCCCTGTGAAATCCTACTCTCGTTTGTGGAATGGCACTTTGCTTTTGGAGACTACTTCTGATACTCGAGCACAAGAATTGCTTGCCTCCTTGCTTCTCCACAGCTACCCTGTTCGTGTTGAGGCCCGTAGAACTTAGAATTCTTCCTGTGGTGTTTTTTACACTAGGTTGCTCAACAGTCTAACCGAGGCTAAAATCCAATCTGATGTCTCTGATCAGGGTGTCATTGCCGTCCATCGGGTGATGAAAAAGGTAGATTCCTCCTTAGTGCCCACTCGCACTTTTTTTCTCATCTTTTATAGAGTCGTGCTTCCATCCAAAATCAAGCCAGGCTATGAAATTGTCACAGTCTGGCTGTACATTCCAAACCCGATGCACTGCTACCAGTGTCATCATTTCAACCACACTAGAACCTCTTGTCGACACACAGCCAAATGTGTAATGTGTATTTGGGATACACAAAAGGGTGATTAACCGCCCCCTTCTCTCCTCTGTATCAACTGAAATGGCAGCCATGCTGCCTCTTCTCACGATTGTCCCATGTATCTTGATGAGTGGGCTGCCCAAGAGATTCGGGTAACGGAAAAAGTGCCTTACCCAGTCGCACGCAAGTTATTGGCTAGTCGCAAACCTTGTGTTCTCCTGTCTGGCACTTGCAGTTCTGTTCTTGCCAGCTCTTGCACCATGAAGGACATGGCCATGCAGACATGCGACCTCAAATTCGGCTCTGAGGTTGTGAAATTGCCCAGTGTCAAGGTAGCATAGCCATCCCCCCATCCAGAAGTGCAACAAGCCATTAAACTCTCACCCCAAGGGGTGAAGCCACTGGCTACACAATTGGTAGGCCGGCAAGGACAGAAGGAGTACTCCCTTGAGGACTTTTTACGTCCATCCAGCCAAACATCATCTGAGTCTTACTCTAACCGGAAATGCTCGAAAAAGTCCACCAAAGACAAATGTCCTTCATTGACTCGAAGATCTTCTTTGACGGTGTTGCCACTTGATACCTTAGCCCAGCCAGCCTCCGTGTCGCCGGTAAGCACCACCAGCGGTTTTTTGGCATTGACTCCTCAGACCGACAGCACAAGCAAGCCGATGCTTCTGGGGCTCCATAGCGCAGGATCCTCTTGCTTCTGTGCCGTGTAGCAGTGAATCTTGACAGGTTGTCACTCAGCAGCCGCCAAGGTGACACCCCTACATCTCTTTCTCGTCATGACTCTCCTCCAACGGAACATTTGCAGCCTTCAGTCCTACAAAGAGGATTTACGGCTGCTTTTAGCATTGCAGCACCCCTTGTGCTCTGCCTTCAGGAAACGAAATTGCACCCTCATGACAGCTTTTATCTTTCACATTTCTTCCCGGTTTGTTTTGACCTCCCTGAGGTCGGCATTCCATCTCATTGGGGCGTCATGCTACTCATATGGAATGGCATTCATAGTCAACTCGCCTCCCTGACTATCCATCTGCAAGCTGTTAAAGTTTGCCATTTGCTGAGTTTTTCCCTCTCTACCATTTATAGCCCCCCTTCATTCAATGTCACCAGGACAGACTTCCTTCAGCTTATTGGGCAGTTACCTCCCCCTTTTCTGCTACTCAGTGACTTGAATGTGCATCATCCCCTTCGGGGTTCTCCCAGAACCTGTCAGAGAGGTGCCCTTTTGGCTGATCTTAATCAACTCAACCTCTTCTGCCTCAACGCTGAAGCACCAACTTTCCTTTCCGACTCCTCTCACACCGCAATACCCAGCTTGCCCATCATCTTAAGTGGTCCCTTTTTTCTGACGCCTACTCGAGCGACCTCTTCCCATGTGCTATCCGTTTGCTGACTCCTACCCCATGTGCATGCACACCCAAATTGCAGCTTACTAAGGCTGATTTATGGCTTTACTCCTCCCTGGTAACCTTTGAAGAACAAGATTTCCGCAGCTGTAATGACCAGGTGGAATATCACACCAACATTATCCTTACTGCTGCAGAACATTCCACTCCTCCCACTTCCTCTTTACCATGCTCTGCCCTAACCCCTTGGTGGACTGAGGCATGCTGCAATGCAATTCGCGCATGGAGATGTGCTCTCCATGTTTTTAACTGTCATCCTACAGTGGCGAACTGCATTTGTTATAAACAGATGTGTGCAAAGTGTTGTCGTATTCTTTGGGATAGCAAAAAAGCTAGCTGGATTTTATTCACTAGTTTATTTTCTTCCTCTGTCATTTGGGCCAACCTCTGACAGCTCTCTGTGACCAAGATCCATTCACCAATTTCCAGCCTGATAGTAGCAGATGATTTTATCGTGGACCCTGTTGCTATCTCCAACACCTTGAGCTGCCATTTTGCTTAAGTTTCGAGCTCTTCCCACTATCACCCTGCCTTCCTCCATCTGAAACGAGCGGAGGAGGCTCAGGCAGTACCCTTCTCTTCTCAGAATTTGGAGTGCTACAATGCCACCTTTCCTATGAGGGAGCTAGATCATGCTCTCAGTTCATCCTGATCCTCCGCCACAGGGCCAGACGCTGTCCACATTCAGATGTTGTAGCACGTTTCTCTTGTGTGCAAGCACTTTCTGCTTAACACGTACAACTGCATCTGGGCAGAGGGCACATTTCTCAGACTTTGGCTTGAAGCCACCATCATACCCATACCTAAACCGGGTAAGGAGAAAAACCTTCCTTCTAGCTACTGCCCCATCTCTCTCACCAGCTGTTTTTGCAAGGTTATGGAATGTATGATTCGTGCCCGGCTGGTATGGTGGCTCCAGTCTTGCAATTTACTAACGAATGCACAGTGTGGATTTCGAACACGGTGTTCTGCAATTGACCATCTCGTTACTTTGTCCACCCTTGTCATGAATGGTTTTCTGCGGAAATCTCAGACTTCCTTGGCTGCCTACCCTGTTTCTTTCATTAATTTTTAAAAGACCGAGTTTTCAAGGCGCGTGTGGGTTCTGTCTTGTCAGACACCTGTATCCAGGAAAGCGGTGTGCCTCAGGGTTCCGTCCTGAGTGTCATCCTCTGTGCTATCGCCATTAACTCTATAATGGCGTGTCTCCCGCCAGGCACCTCCGCTCCCTTTTTGTTGACGATTTTACCATCTATTGCAGTTCTCCATGGATCTTTCTCACTGAGCGGCGTCTTCAGTGATGTCTTGATCATCTTTACTCCTGGAGCATCAAGAGTGGCTACCGTTTTTTCACTGACAAAATCGTCTGTATGAATTTCTCGGAGCGCAAATGATTTCTCCCACCATCTTTACATCTTGAGCCAGTTTCCCCTCTGTTCATTGAAACTACAAAATTCCTGGGGCTCAAACTCGATAGGAAACTCTTTTGGTCCTCCCATGTGTCTTACCTGGCAGCCTGCTGTACATGGTTCCTCATAATGTCCTACATGTCCTCAGTGGTACTTCCTGGGGTGCCGATCGAACCATCCTCCTCCATTTGTATTGGTCCCTTGTCCGTTTGAAACTTGAGTATGGGTGCTTTGTTTAAGCGTCTACACGTCCATCCCTCTTACACTGTCTCGACACTATCCACCATTGTGACATCTGTTCGGCCACTGGCACTTTTTACACTAGTGTCTGTATGGTGAAGCTGCTTAACTACCACTGTCCTACCGCCATGACTTTCTCCTCAGCAGGTATGCATGCTGTTTGTCTGCCATGTGTGGCCACCCATCCTATGCCTCCTTCTTTGATGATTCCTTTGATTGCCAGTATGGGACGCATCCCTCTTCTGTGTTACCTCCTAGAGTCCTCCTTCGGCACTTGCTACAGTGGCTTAACTTCTCACTAGCTGCAACTTTCCCGGTGGATGTCAACTCTTCACAATCTTTGCTCCATGAAGCAGCCCATGTTAACCTTGGCCTTCATTTGCTTCCTAAGGACACTACTCCAGCCTCGCTCTAACGGCTTCAGTTTCATGGCCTTTGCGTATAACTTCGCGATAGTACCTTTGTATATACTGGTGACTCTCGGACTGACTGTGGGGTTGGGTGTGCCTTCATCATTGTTGCCCGTGTCTTTCAATATCAGATTCTGGCACACTGCTCAGTATGTACAGCCCAGTTCTTCGCCCTTTATCAGGCCTTGGAGTACATCCGGCGACACAGACTTTTCAATTGTGTCCTTTGTTCAGACTCACTCAGTGCCCTTCAAAGTCTGTGTGCTGTACACCGCCCATTCCTTAGTGCAGTGGGTCCAGGAAAAGCGTCACTTGCTCACTCTTGGTGTAGCCACTGTGATGTTCATGTGGGTTCCTGGTCATGTCAGTCTGCCAGGAAACAAGGCTGCTCATGCTGCTGCCAAGGCTGCAGTCCTCATACCTCAGCCCACTAGTTCCTATATTCCTTCTGGTGATCTCTGTGTTGCTGTCTGTCAGGACGCTATTGGCATCGCCAATGGTTCTCCCTTCACGGGAATAAGCTCTGGCTTTTTAAGCGTCTCCCAGTGGCTTGGACAACCTCCTCTCGGCGCTCCTGCCGGTAGATCATTTTAACTTGGCTGCATATTGGCCACTGCCTTTTTAGCCATCGTCATTTGATAAGCGGCGCTACCCCACCACTTTGTTCACATTGTGCCCAAGATTTAACTGTCTGCCATTTCCTGACAGAGTGCCCATTTTTTAACGGTATACGTTCCCTTTTGGACTTGCCGTCTGAGTTATCGGCCATTTTAGCAAATGATGTGTGGGCTGTTAACCGCATTTTACTTTTTATCCGCCAAAGCAATATGATGAAGGCCATTTAATTTTTATTTTTGGACCTCCATTTCTGTATGGTGTCTTTTTTAGCCCTTTCCCCATGTCCCAGTTTTTAGATGTCTTCTCTTATGTCAACTGAGACTGATGTACAGTTGTTTTTTTTAACTCCTCTCTGTCTTCGTATTCTATAGTTTTGACTTGGGCGCATATGACCCAGTTGTTTTTTGTGCCCTGAAGCAAAACACAACCAACCATCCAAAGTCTCCATATGGGCAGAGTTTCCGTGACAGTTTTTTCACAATAACCAAAAGTTTTGCCAACTCGCTTTCAGACATGAGTTCAATGACATTCAAGGCTGTCAAGGTACCTTCCGGTCGGGCTGATAAGGCGCGCTGGCGCTGTGCTAGCGCGTGGCGACCGGAAGTTGTGGTTGCGATAAGCACTACTGGGATCCAGCTGCACCGCAGCTCGGAGCGTCATTCGCTCTGCGAATGTCGAGGAGTGCGGTCGCATAGCTCTGGGTGTCTCGCTGGGCGTTGGCTTGCTACGTTCACTTGTGTTAACGTGCCACAGCAATGCCTCTGCGACGTGGTTACCGTCGTTGCTGGCGGCGCAGTGTACCAGTGTATCGCAGTTTGAAGGCGATTGATATTGACTTGGCTGGGCAGTTTAATAAACAGCAATTGAATGGAGGTCCAAATTTTTTTCGTGGACTCCATCTGAACTTTACCTGTGATGTACAAGCAGTGTTTGGAGGTAGTACCTGGTTGACACTTGCTGTTGTATGGGGCAATCAAGCAGATTATGGTGGCCTTGAAGCATTTCCAGATGCTAACATTTTGGCTTGGAAGACATGGAGTATTTCTGAGACTACAGGACTGTTGGCTAAACAGTCTTATGGTACTCTTGTTCCAAGCATGCCATTTGTTTTGACTACGAGAAGGATGGCATCACGCAGTGGATCATGCGTGGAAGAAGCACGGGTGCACTAATATCTTAAATGTAATATGTGCCATAAAGTTTTTCACTTTGCCTAGACCCACAGAGAAAATGTCTGGGTACTCTTTACTAAGGGTTTCCAATTCCTGAAATGGTACTTGTTCTGAGACCAGGTGGACTGAGCCATTGATGACAAAGTCAAAAACTGGAAAAGCACCAAGGCCGGATAGATTCTCATCATCCATGCTGTGAACCACAAAGAAGGTGAAGACTCTTACTACATTTTTGTATATACCTGTGATTATGAGTTATCGTTTGAGTGAAATGTGTTGTTTGTTATATGCCACTAAAGTCAGGCTTAGGTAACATCTTCTATCTCCTGCCAACAAACACATCTGAACTTCTTTAATCAATTAATGTAGAGGAAGATCATAAGGCAGTGATATCAAAGCAGCTATGAACATGGGTTTTACAAGGATTGTTAAGAAAGGTAGGAAAATATTTTTGCTTAATAAAGGTGAGAGCGAACAAATTGTAGTGTATCTAAGTAATCAGTATCAAATATTCAGTGTTGAGGATGAAGATATGGAGCACAAATGGAAAAAATTCCAAAGCATCATTCAATATGCTTTAGACAAATATGTTCTGAGCATCTTAAGGGATGGGAAAGACCCTTTGTCATTTAATAATTGTGTTAGGAAACTGCTTCATCAGGATTCAAGAGAAGTCAAAACCTACCTGCCAAAAATAAAAGGCTGCACAAAGTGAAAATGGGCTCAAGGGATGCAATAAAAGAGCCTTTTGGTGACTCTGAAAGTAAAATTTTCACAACACTGCTGAGTAAAACCCCAAGAGATTTTGGTTTTACACAAAATCAATTATCAGCCGAAATTCTCTATTCATTCCTTCAGTGACCCTGCTGGCACCAAAATGGAAGAAACAGAGAGAAGGCTAAAATACTGAATTCACTCTTCTAAAATTATTTCCCCACAGACGATTGTAACATGGCCTCTCATGTGAATCATCGTACAAATGCAAAAATGGTAGATATTGAGATAATCGATCGCGGAATAGAAAAGTAACAGAATCACTTAGTAGTGGAAAGGTGTCAGGACCAGATGAGATATCTATACGATTCTACACAGACTATACAAAAGAACTTGCTCCTCTTCCATCAGCAGTTTATCATAAACTGCTGGAGCTACAAAAGCTAACTAGCACTGGAAAAAAGTGCGGGTCACTTCTGTTTTCAAGAAGGGTCATGGATAGATGCACATAATTGTAGCCCTATGTTGTTGATGACAAACTGTTGTTTTATGCTCAAGACTTGTGGCATTTTTGGAGATGAAAAATCAGCTTGGAATCTGCAAACAGAGATCTTGTGAATCTCAGCTCGCTCTGTTCCTCCATGAGATCCATAGTACTGTAGACAAAGGTACTCATGTTGATGATGCCCCAAAAGCATTTGACACCATCCTGTAGTGCTGGCTTACCAATTAGCAGACCGTATTCAAGACTTCCTTGCAGGTAAAACCCAACACAATGCTCTTAACAGAACAAAATTGACAGATGTAAGTGTAATTTCTGGAGTACTCCAAGGAAGTGTGATAATACCATTATTGTTTACATTGCCTGTAAATGATCTAGTAGAAGGCACCAGAAACTATTTGAGATATGTTTGCAGATGGCGTGGTTATTTGTAAGAAAGTAGCAATGCCAGATGACAATATTGCTTTGCAGAATGACCTGCAGAGGACTGATGAATGGTACAGTTTCTGGCAGTTGACCCTTACCATAAATAATGTAACATATTGCGCATACATAGGACAGAGAAATCCACTGCTGCACAACTAAACTGTCGATGTCAAATTGCTGGAAACAGTATATGTGGTAAAATATCTAGGAGTACCGTAAATGGAATGACTACATAAAGAAAACAGCAGGAAAAGCAGATGCCAGACTGAGATTCAGAGGAAGAATCTTAAGGAAGTGTAACTCATCCATGTACAAAGTGGCATAAAAGGCAATTGATCAACCGATGCTTGAGTACTGTTCATGTACCTGGAATCCTTACCAGTCAGGACTGATAGAAGAGTAGAGAAAAATACAATGAAGAACAGTGTGCTTTGTCACAGATCATTTAGTTAGCTTGAGAACATTACAGAGGTGTTAAAGAAACCTCAATGGCAGGAATTATAAGAGAGGCATTGTGAGTCATTGAGAGGTTTGCTGTTCGATATTTCATGAGAGCACTTTCTGGGAAGTGTCAGGCAATATTACTTGGTCCCACCTACATCTTATGAAATCTCTGCCACACACACTATTAGGTACCTTCCAGAATATGATGTAGATGTAGAGTTGTGAATTGAGAGGGAGGTGCTCCCAGCTGGAGATACATTTAAGTGTTTAACAGGGATGCAGAGGCACTCCAGAGTTTGACAGGCAGACATGAGATGTCCTTCCTTCCAGCATGTCTGATACTGTGCCCACCTGTTGGGAAAGTCTTCTTTGACACGTGTTCAGGTACAATGGATATGACAGCTGGTCAGGGGACCAAGACTTTTTTCCTTGGTTTTGAGATGGAGTGCTGCGCTGTTTGTGCTCTACTGTTGCCGCATTTGCTGTGTTGGCAAAGTTGGATCCCTTTCCAGGGTCTGACGTGACAGTCATCCTCACATCTCAGAATTCTAATCAATGGCCTGTGCCCAGGAAAACTTTGAAAGATTGGATCAATTTTAAATTATCTTTCAAAGTAGGGCCCTAAGATTGTAGAGTTTCTGATACACCTCCCTATCTGGAGCTGCCCGATTGATTACGTCCCTAATTATCTTCTCTGCATACGATTCATTATGTACTGGAGTCACAGAATGGCTTTCCCTATTGAGTCCCTGCATTTCAGCTGCCCAGAATTGTATGACTGATTAGGCTGTTTATGGCACTGATAAAATATTCCAAGCAGGATGCAATGACATGTCAGTGTCAATAAAAATATGCAGTTAGTAGAGAACAGATTGTGTTGTTTCCATGAGAGGGGACTTTTGCACAAAAGCTGGTACATACTGGGTGAGATCAGTGACAGGAAAAACGATTTTTCGGCTGCTGGATCCTTTACCTGGAATGCGGCAAAATGCTCTGGAGGTGCTAGTCGTGCACATCCCACTCTCCCACCTTGTCATAGCACATAGCCAGGAGAGCAACATGGAGAACAAGGCTTCCTGACGTTTCTGACCCTCTAACTGGTGTTGAAGAAAGTGCTGTAACATGAATTCCATCGACATAACTGGTAAGGTAGCTTGTTGTGCGGGGTCCACGGTTATGTAATGAACATGAAAAATGCCCAAGAACATCATCATTTATGTTGTAACTCACTGCGTAAAATATGAGACGGCACCTCCATGTATTTAATGATCTCACAGGACGATAGTTCACAGTGGAAACAATGTATGGTATAGTCATGTTACAAGATAGGTACTGTACAGTTCTAGCTAACTTAGTAAATAGCACGATGAGTGAGATAAGATTGAGGGTGATCATTGGGTGGCGATTGTATATGTAGATGGCCTGTTTCAGGTGGTGCTGGGAAGTGCCTGGGCAGCCGTCATGCGAAGTGTGCACAGCCACGGTATCTCCCCCTGGCAGCCACACTTGCCAATAGTGTACTGTAGCGTCATATTTGCTCATCGTGCAATGAATACTGATGTCAGAGATGTCTAGGTCATAGCCCAGTGGGTTTCCACACATCACAATGCTAAAGAATGGAACCATGGCTACTATTTCACTGCAGTATTTTTATACGTTGTTGTTGGTTTTTTGTTCCACATAAATATTATATTGATTGAAAGAAACCTTTGTGTGCTTTTTGCTGTACTGCATTGTGCCATTGGTGTTATTTTGACTAAAATTTTTCTTTCAAGTTAGCACCTATTAAAGCACTGTACACGACCTTCTCATACATATGTCAGACAGCATCATTCGATGGCAAAGTTGGATGAGTTTTGTTTGAAACACGTGGGCACCACATGAATTTTCCATTCTCTGATGACTGAAATCTACAAAATTGAGGGGAGTCATGCAGTTGTTGCAAGGGGAGTGTTCCAACAGCCACTTTTGCTAATCCCTGGCATGATATTGTGTGATCCTTATTTGTACAATATGTATATAACAGGGGGGGGGGGGGGGGGACAGGAAAACATTGGATTGTGAGAATAACTGCAGAAACATTCTGCAAACATGTAATGTTTTGTACTTGTTATTCCAAATGAAAACAATTTCCTTTGTTACTGCTTCATAAAAGTGGCAAACCTAATATATTATAAGAATCTCTCTGATTTATGATCAAGCTGTTATAATTACCTTGCAGTATTGAGAACGAAGCTGAACTTTCAAAACTTATGTTTTAATTTTCTACAGGTTGAAGTACGGGATGATGAAGAGCAAAAGTTGAAATTTCAGGAAATAATTGATCTTCTTGTAGCAGCTGGGTATTTCCGAGCTCGAATTAAAGGACTTTCACCATTTGATAAGGTCTGTTTTTGCAAATTCTGTATATCAGGATTTTGTTTGTGACTGACAAGATGATATTACTTATTAATGATATGTAATCTTCATTATTGCAGGTTGTAGGAGGGATGACATGGTGTATTGAAACATGTAATTTTGATGTTGACGTTGACTTGCTTTTTCAAGACAGTTTTACAATAGGGCAGAAAATGTAAGTTGATAATTATACAACCATCCAATAATTATTATGTGAAGATGCCTACGAAATTAAACTAAAGTGAGTGAGTGAGTGAGTGTGTGTGTGTGTGTGTGTGTGTGTGTGTGTGAGAGAGAGAGAGAGAGAGAGAGAGAGAGAGATGGTTGGGAGGGTGGGTGAGTACATGGGGGGGGGGGGGTGTATAGAGATAGTAGAGAAGTATTGGAAGGCAGAAAAAGGAGAGACAGTTGGATTTCAGCAACAAAGGCAAAATTGTATTAATTCTGGTAATAATTTCGGAGAGATAGAGAGAGGGAGAGGGAGGGAAGGGCAGAGGAATAGAGGGGGAGATAGATGTGTCCTGCAGTCGGGGGAATAGGATGGAAAATGACTACTCAGCTGAGGGTGAGAGGAAGAGATTGGGTTGCTACCCAGATGGAACTAGTGAACGTTGAGGCCAGGAGATTACAGGTATGAAGTACACTACTGGCCATTAAAATTGCTACACCATGAAGATGACATGCTACAGACGCGAAATTTAACCGACAGGAAGAAGATGCTGTGATATGCAAATGATTAGCTTTTCAGAGCATTCACACAAGGTTGGCGCCGGTGGCAACACCTACAACGTGCTGACATGAGGAAAGTTTCCAACCGATTTCTCATGCACAAACAGCAGTTGACTGGCGTTGCCTGGTGAAACGTTGTTGTGATGCCTCGTGTAAGGAGGTTTCCAACTTTGACAAAGGTCGAATTGTAGCCTACCTCGATTGCGGTTTATCGTATCGCGACATTGCTGCTCGTGTTGGTCGAGATCCAATGACTGTTAACAGAATATGGAATCGGTGGGTTCAGGAGGGTAATACAGAACGCTGTGCTGGATCCCAATGGCCTCGTATCACTAGCAGTTGATATGACAGGCATCTTATACACATGGCTGTAACGGATCATGCAGCCACGTCTTGATCCCTCAGTCAACAGATGGGGACGTATGCAAGACAACAACCATCTGCACGAACAGTTCAACGACGTTTGCAGCAGCATGGACTATCAGCTCAGAGACCATGGCTGCAGTTACCCTTGACGCTGCATCACAGACAGGAGCACCTGCAATGGTGTACTTGACGGTGAACGTGGGTGCACAAATCGCAAAACGTCATTTTTCGGATGAATCCAGGTTCTGTTTACAGCATCATGATAGTCACATCCATGTTTGGAGACATCACAGTGAACGCACATTGGAAGCAAGTATTCATCTTCGCCATACTGGCGTATCACCCGGCGTGATGGTATGCGGTGCCATGGTTACACATCTCGGTCACCTCTTTTTCGCATTGACAGCGCTTTGAACACTGGACGTTACATTTCAGATGTGTTACGACCTGTGGCTGTACCCTTCATTCGATCCCTGCAAAACCCTAAATTTCGGCAGGGTAATGCACGACCGCATGTTGCAGGTCCTGTATGGGCCTTTCTGGATACAGAAAATGTTCGATTGCTGCCCTGGCCAGCACATTCTCCAGATCTCTCACCAACTGAAAACGTCTGGTCAATGGTGGCCGAGCAACTGGCTTGTCACAATACACCAGTCACTACTCCTGATGAACTGTGGTATCGTGCTGAAGCTGCATGGGCAGCTGTACCTGTACACACCATCCAAGCTCTGTTTGACTCAATGCCCAGGCATATCAAGGCCATTATTACGGCCAGAGGTGGTTGTTCTGGGTACTGATTTCTCAGGATCTATGCACCCAAATGGGGTGAAAATGTAATCACATGTCAGTTCTAGTATAATATATTTCTCCAATGAATACCCATTTATCATGTGCATTTCTTCTTGGTGTGACAATTTTAATGGCCAGTAGTGTAGATTGGTTCACATTTTTCCTGTAGCCATTTCGCTTTGGCTTCCATGCACCTACTATTTATTTCATTCCTGAGTGATTTATATTGCTGTATTCCTGTCTTTTCCTGAACATTTTTGTACTTCCTTCTTTCCTCGAACGGTTGAAATATTTCATATGTGACCTAAGATTTCTTCACAATTACCTTCCTAGTACATATGTTTGTCTTTGCAACATCTGTGAAGGCTCTTTTCCGAGATGTCCACCCCTCTTCAGCTGAACTTCCTTCTGTAGTATTCCTTATTGTAGCATCCACACCACGAACTTCAAGTGCATCTCATCATTCCTCAGTGCTTTACTATCCCACTTCTGCTCACACTGATCCTTCTGTACGATTCTCTCAAACTTCATCGATACTAATTTGTGATGTGGGTCTATATCTGCTTCTTGGTGTAGCAGTTTTAATGGCCAGTAGTGTATATGCAGGAGGTTGCGCAGCTCCTTGGAGTAAACAATTGCTAGTCTCAAACCTCAATTTCCTCCATCTGATTCTGTTATCCTCTTCCTGCTCCTTTTAGCTTCACTTATCTCTCCTTTCATTTTCTTTGCCTTTCTGTCCTGTACTGACATTGTTTTTAGATTAGTTGATATTGTCAGATTCTGCTGTGAAATGTTCATCTTTCTCTATTTTAATATTATAAGTCAAACAATGGGAAAACCAGGATGGAATGTAACAATACCAGAGAAGGAAAATTGCTACTCACCATATAGTGGAGATGCTGAGTCGTGATAGGCACAACGAAAAGATTCACACAATTAAAGCTTTCGGCCATTAAGGCCTTTGTCAGCAGCCAGTGCATGATGGGAGTGGCGACTGGGTGGGGGTAAGGGGGAGGCTGTGGTGGGGAGGGAGAGGGATAGTATGGTGGGAGTGGCGGACAGTGAAGTGTAGCAGTTTAGACGGAGGGCAGGAGAGAAGGTGTGGAGGGGGGAGGGGGTAAGTAGCAGAAAGGAGAGAAATAAAAATAAATTAAAAAACTGGGCGTGGTGGTGAAATGGTGGCTGTGTAGTGCTGGAATGGGAACAGGGAGGAGGCTGGATGGGTGAGGACTGTGACTAACGAAGGTTGAGGCCAGGAGGGCTACGGGAACGTAGGATGAATTGCAGGGAAAGTTCCCACCTGAACAATTCAGAAAAGCTGGTGTTGGTGGGATGGATCCATATGGCACAAGCTGTGAAGCAGTCATTGAGATGAGGGATATCATGTTTGGCAGCGTGTTCAGCAACAGGGTGATCCACTTGTTTTTTGGCCACAGTTTGTCGGTGACCGTTCATGCGGACAGACAGCTTGTTGGTTGTCGTGGCTACATAGAATGCAGCTCAGTGGTTGCAGCTTAGCTTGTAAATCACATGAATAGTTTCACAGGTAGCCCTGCCTTTGATGGGTTAGGAGATGTTAGTGACCGGACTGGAGTAGGTGGTGGTAGGAGGATGTATGGGACAGGTCTTGCATCTAGGTCTATTACAGGGGTATGAACAGTGGTCGTGTAAGGATGGACGAGTATATTGTGTAGGTTCGGTGGACGGTGGAATACCACGGTAGGAGGGGTGGGAAGGATAGTGGGCAGGACATTTCTCATTTCAGGGCATGATGAGAGGTAATCGAAACCCTGGCGGAGAATGTAATTCAGTTGCTCCAGTCCCGGATGATACTGAGTTACAAGGGGAATGCTCCTTTGTGACTGAACTGTGGATGTGGACTTGGGACTTTGGGAGGTGGTGGGAGACTGGAAAGATAAGGCATGGGAGATTTGTTTTTGTACAAGGATGGGAGGATAATTACAGTCAGTGAAGACTTCAGTGAGACCCTTGGTATATTTTGGAGGGACTGCTCGTCACTGCAGATGCTACGACCTCGGGTGGCTAGGCTGTACGGAAGAGACTCCTTGGTATGGAATGGGTGGCAGCTGTCGAAGTGAAGGTATTGCTGGTGGTTAGTAGGTTTGATATGGACGGAGGTGGTGGTGTAGCCATCTCTGAGGTGAAGGTCAACATCTAGGAAGGTGGCTTGTTGGGTTGAATAGGACTAGGTGAAGCAAATGGGGGAGAAGTTTTTGAGGTTCTGGAGGAATGTGAATAAGGTGTCCTCGCCTTCAATCCAGAAAGCAAAGATGTCATCAATGAATCTGAACCAGATGAGGGGTTTAGGATTCTGGGTTTTTAGGAAGGATTCCTCTAGATGGCCCCTGAATAGGTTAGCATAACATGGTGCCATGCGGGTGCCCATAGCCGTACTGTGGATTTTTTTGTAGGTAATGCCTTCCTTTTTAAGGAGAAGTAATTGTGGATGAGGATATAGTTGGTCATGGAGACTAGGAAGGAGTTTGTCGGTTTGGAATCCATAGGGCGCCTGGAAAGGTAGTGTTCGATAGCAGTAAGGCCATGGGCATTAGGAATGTTAGTGTACAGGGAAGTGGCATCAATAGTGACAAGCAGGGCACCGTGTGGTAAAGGGACAGGAACTGTGGAGAGTCGGTCGAGGAAATGGTTGGTATATTTTACATAGGAGGATAGGTTCCGGGTAATAGGTTGAAGGTGTTGGTCTACGAGAGCAGAGATTCTCTCAGTGGGGGCACAGTAACTGGCTACAATGGGGCATCCTGGGTGGTTGGGTTTATGGACTTTAGGAAGCATGTAGAAGGTGGGAGTGCGGGGAGTGGTAGGGGTAAGTATAGAGATGGACTCTGGGGAGAGGTTCTGGGATGGGCCTAAGGATTCGAGTAGTGACTGGAGATCCTGCTGGATTACTGGAATGGAATGGGATTTGTATGTGTGTCTACTGTTGACAGAGGCCTTAATGGTCGAAAGCTTTAATTGTGTGAATCTTTTTGTTGTGCCTATCGCGACTCAGCATCTCCGCTATATGGTGAGTAGCAACTTTCCTTCTCTGGTATTGTTAATATTATAAGTATTAGTCATGATTTTTTTTTTTCCTAAGCTCTGTTGATTTTGTGTTTATTTTGGATCCATAGTCTTAGGGATGGTGCCTTTGAAAGGAAATAAAATTTCTAGAACTCTTGTAAGAGAACCAAAATCAAAGTTAATAATTACGTGGAAAGCTAATGCTATTAGTACACTTAAGCTCAAGGATGCTAGGTAATGATTAATGAAAGAAAGGAATACTCAGACTTTGCCAAGAAAAGGGAGGATGGGCAGAGAGGATAGACAGGCTAGTGTTGAAGGTGCTGATTGGAATGTTTCTGAAGATTTGGGGCCTGAAGTAGTGTAAGAGTTCTAACAAAAGTATCAGTATAATCAATCATCAGATTTGCCAAATTATCACATTACAGTGCACTGACAGAAAAAATTGTTGCGGTGCTACCAGAGATGAAATGTCCTCACCAGATTGAGCCTCACCAAATTCAAGGATTGGATTTTATCCACATATTTCCTGTTATTCAGGTAAGTTCACTACTGTCAGCTACAAAAATAAATTGCTAGAAAACACTCTAGACTCAGACTGAACATCTGATTTTCTTTCCTTAGTGGCTAGTGAAAAAATCAATGGAAACAAGAGCTGAGATTGGAGATTTCTTGCGTTCATATGCGGTCAGTCAATTTGATAAACAGTATGGTGGAGCAGAAGAGGAAACCACTTTAAAGCAGCGAGCCAGTATTACCCAAAATATTCTGAGTGTGAAGGTTTGCTGTATCAAAACCTTTGTTTTTAGTTTTATAAGTTGCTCCTTTAAATTAGATTATGTTTATACCATTTCCAGTTCATATTTTTTAAAAATCCGTTTATATTGTTTCTTCCAGGAACTCTACCACCCACAACGAAGGTTCCGGAGAAAGGGGCCACCACCTGAAGATGAGGAAACATCTGTTTACAGTACTTTATTGGAATATGGTCATAGCATAAAGATGTTTGATGTACCTGTTGGAACAGAATCAGTGAGTATTATGCCCTGTCTTTGTAAACAAAGAATTACAAGCATCAGATACATACTGTGTGATCACTAACTTTAACCACTTTCCTGTTACTGCATTGAACTACTCCTCCTGTGAAATTTGTGATCACTGTATGAGATAAAACAAAAATTTGCATTTGACCCAAATCAACACATCCCTGTATGAAAATGGTTCCTTGCTCATGGAAGTCAAACTTTATAATGAACTTTTGGAAAACATGAAAGCAAAATCTTTGAAGTCATATTTACAGCATCACTGCTTTTAGTCCATTGAAGAATATTTAACAATATAAATAATATGTAAAATAAGTGAAAGGCAACCACTTGCCTAAGTTGGGCTGATGTGTGGAGCATATTCACATTAGATTTTGAGCTCTAGCTCTTTCTCGAGTAAATGTTCATACATTCAAAAACACACACACACACACACACACACACACACACACACACACAAATGCACACTTCTGCAGGTATTCCTAACTGATGAATTTGGGGTAACTTAAGAAGACAAGAATCCACACACGTGTGTGTGTGTGTGTGTGTGTGTGTGGACTTTTTGTGCAAGGATCACCTGGATCACCTATGTGAAAAAATCAAACACAAACAGAGTGATTTTTCAACACTTTTCATTCCTGTGCTGATGTTACATGTAGGGTCTGTCAACCGATTTTTATATTGAACCTGACCTTGATGTGATACTGTCATTCTCAGTCCAAATAGTAAGTTGCTTTGGCAGAGAATCAGAAGATTAGTTGGCATTTTGTTATTTTCATGTTGCGAGGCCTCAATGATTGTCATTGAATCTGTGCTGCTTTCAACAATTTAAGTTTCCTTGTTCATATTCCTTGTGGTATGAATACAGAACAGCTACTGATACTTAATGTTTCATCATCTTTAGCTACTTTTGTGTACTTTAAATATACTGGCATTTTATGGCCTCTGTTAACAAAGATGTTAGAGAGGGATACAGTGTTGCTGGCTTCAGGAAATTAATGCACTGCAAAAGAAAACAAAGATATATTTAAATACATGTGAAGTCTTGAAACATTTTGGTTAGTAAAATTGATGCTGTAGAATACACATGATCTGGAACTCGGAAACTGAGAGTTGCTTCCAAGCACATTGGTTGAAGTAAGGGGACAGTAGCATATATTTCTCCATTACTCATTTTCATTTCTATTTTGAAGTAACTACTAGTCTGTTCTTTTATAACAGCTATGGAAACAAATTAGGGTACGTAAAGCTGAATATATTGTGCAAACCTACTTTGTCAAATGCTTCTTACTTTGTTTTTCTGGGGCACCCTTAAAGCATGTCACAAGTGATGCTAAAGAAGGGCTACAAAAACTGTGGGACCAAAGAGCACCATATCGTTAAATACTATCCTGATAGAAGGATACCACTAGTGTAAAAAAATGACTGTAACAAACAAATTTCCCGTATAATTGTGTCTCAAATCATACAATTGCTACTGTCAGCTGGGACTTTGGATACCGAGCATGATGAAACTACTGCCTCATGCAAATTACCCCAAACAAACTGAGAATTAGTCCAAGAAATAACCGTAAAACCTGAGAGTTATTAAGTCAGCATATATTTCCTCTGTAACCAGCTGCCTAGTTCATATTTTTGTGACACTGAATGATTTAGTTTTGTTGCTAAGCTTGCTTTTGGGATATGAGAAGCAGTAAGTCTCGTCTGGAGTAGTTCATTTGTATTTTTTGTATGGTATTTGGTCATAAATTATGTGGTGTTGGGTTGTGCTGCTGGATTGAGAGATCTACTCCACCATGGTGTATCTGATGGGATGTACTATTCCCCCAAACCAGATACCAGTGTTGCCTATTCACTAACTTTCAACTTTGTTTAGAGAATTCTATGTACCGAATAGCCAAAACATGCCAGTTGGAATGAAAGGTTCTTCAGTGATTCAGACAGAAGTTATTTATTTCACATACATAATGCTCACAGCCTCATAACTGGACTTTCTTTTGTTACAGTGTTAAAAAAATAAACTGACAGCACTCATGTTAAATGTGAAATCCATGGTCAGTGTTTTGCAATGAAGCCACACAATTTCATTTGCTTGTGATACAACTAAGTGGACATATTTGTTTCTCCAATGTCAAGCTTGTATCAACAGTCTATCATAAACATCTCCTTTCCTCTGATAAACTTGTTGTTTCTGATCAGTACTTAGGGAGCAATATTTTGAAACATTATGTTGCACTCTGAGTATTGCGTGGACATGAGAAACCAGATAAGCAAAGGGAAATTCTCCTTCAAGATAATTTCAAGTGGATATGGCATGTAAGGATATATTTTTATTTGTTTGCAAAATGTTTCAAGTCAAAGATCAGTATTAAATACGAGGGTTTCCCAAAAAGTAACACACCACATTTTTTTCTCAGCTGAAAACAATGCTATGAATGCAAAACATTACGTATGTATTATTTGAAGTCTCCTTAGTGAGCACGCCGAGTTTCCATCACTTTCAACACATAGCGTAGCTGCAGGACAGTTTTAAAATGGTGTCTGTAGGTGATGTATGTTACAAGCAACATGCCATCATTGAATTTCTCATTGTGGAGAAAGAAACTGTGGAGGATATTCACAAATGTTTGTGCAAAGTCTATGGAGTGTCTGCTCTTGACAGAAGTACAGTTAATCGCTGGGAATGGAAGGTGAGGTCATCAGAAGGCGGTTCGGCAGAGCTCCACGATTTGCTGCAGTTGGGAAGACCATCCACGGCTGTTACACCTGACAGCCATGTCCTAGCCCCATCGGACGTCCACTTGTTTGGGCCATTAAAGGAGGGTATTCGTGGAAGACATTTTGACGGTGATGAGGAGCTGATTCACACAGTGAAGCACTGCCTCCGCCACCAGGACAGTGATTGGTATCGACAGGGCATACATGCTCTTGTTCCACACTGGAGGAAGGCCATAGAAAGGGATGGACATTATGTGGAAAAATGGGGCGTGAAGATAAAACACCATTCTTCCGTGTGTGTGAAATTCTCATTATGCTCAGTAAAGAATTGTTGAAGAAAAAAATGTGGTGCATTACTTTCTGGGCAACCCTCATACAAATACACTTTCTTGTAATTTAAGTTAAACTGTATGCAAAATCATTCATGAAGAAAGATATCACTCCCCCCACCCCATCCCCTAAAAAAACCATTAAAGTGTTCTGATACTTTTTGAAAATCATTAATTCATTATTTGTATTCATTACTTTGACAGCATTTGTAGATGAAATGATGGCATTTGCTGCTGTTATAATTATTCAGTTATTTTTTGCAAAATGTATCATTAGATTAATAATATATAGCAGTGTTATTAGTAGTGTTGTTTATATTGGACATATTTATGGTGTCTTTAATCCACTCTTGTAATTTTCTGTCAGAAAATGGAATGTTGTATTTCCATTCCTATTTCAAAATCTTTCTCTTTCAGGGTATCAGTGCTGATGAAAGCAGTCAGGAACGTACTGTTGATGTTCAAGAAACTCGAAAACTTGAGGAGGTAACATATGTGTTAGGCATGATTCTCAGTGTACATTGTATAGTTGTGATTTATCTTCTGTGTGATTAATTGCTAACAATCACTGTAGATATTTTTGATCTTTTTGCATGGTGTGACAGCAAAAAATCCAGAAATTAATGAACAACCTGTCATCTATGGGAGAACAAGAGGTAAGCACAGATAATATCCACATATTTCTTAATTACTTAAGAAATTATCTGTTTCTGTGTGTAGCGTAACTGTTACTTAATCCTTGCCTTGGGGTTTCTGCACTTTTGTCTAAAAATTGTCATAGTGCAGTAATTTTATTGTATCACTAAGATGAAAGAAAGTATACTTTCCTTCTTCAGTTTTATTTCTTAAAAGGCAAAAGATGATGCATGTGGATTTTCTATATTGTAGGTGGTCTGCTTACTCGTGGTAGTAGCTTTTCTTTTGTCACTGATTTTTATCCCCCTTGTAGAGAATTCTCAGAGCAGCACATTTCTTACTGTAATATATAACAACTGTATAATACACAGTTTAGAGTGATGTTGCTTTGTAACTGTACTATTTGAAGCAGTAAATCATTTTTAAAGAATCAGTTTCTAATATTGAAGTTTCTTATCTCTTCATGCATGAATATGGAATGTAATAAGCTGCAGTAGGTCTTGCAACAGTTTTTTTTTTTTTAATCAAATGTTTCTACTCTGAGAATGAGAAACTAGTTTGAATTAATACACAATGTCTTACATTTTGTGAATTGGAAGTTTCTGTTGTGTTATGTTAGGTTGTGCGAATCACTGCTTCATCTCAGGAAACAAATAAATTATTTTGAAATGTAAGTGAAAAGTGACTGAAGTAAATGATCAAGTAGCATGTCTGTTGAACAGAATTACAACTCTACTGCAAATTAACTTGACATTTAAGATAAAGCTGTCAGAAATAGAACTTATCTTGTGAGGAAGAAAGCAGCATTTTTGCTCAGGAATTAATGGTAAAATATTTTATGCTGGGAAGACACAACTGGTTTGTTGCAATTATTAATGGCATTCAGGACATTTTTATTTATGTCTGAGTTTGAAATGACAATATTATGAAAAGGTGCTACTCGCCATATAGCGGAGATCCTGAGTTGTAGATAGGCACAGCAAGAAGACTGTCAAACAAAGCTTTCGGCCAACTCTCTCTCTCTCTCTCACACACACACACACACACACACACACACACACACACACACACACACGACAACAGTCTTGTGTAAGGCAATGGTCGCTGGCTTGTCACCCAGATGTAGATTGTGCAGCAGAGGAGACTTTGATCAATAGCAATCCAGTGCACATTTTTCCCAGTGACCCAACTTCTCCAAATTTATCTTCGGTATGTTCAACAAAAAATAATGTATTCGTTGCAGTAAAAGTATCCCCATCAGTATGTACTAAATACTGATCAATTTGTTTCGCTCCTAGATGTCTGGCTTGTGCCGTTTCTCATGAGGTTGCCACAGTAGGGAAAGCTACCATCTGATGAGATGGCCGGGTACAAATGGCCATTGTTTTGATGTAATTTAACATGTTTCATGTGCAAAACATGCCACCTATTCTGATTAAGGGCTCTCCCCATGGACACCACCCAGCCACAGCAAAGGCCATCTGGCATGATGGACATTGCTGAGAATACTGATGCCCAAGAAAGATGGGCATCTACTCCTTGGCACATGTGGGGACTAGTGACTCAGGCATCAGTAGTGCAATCCTGTGTTGTCAAGGGGCTCAGCTGAAAGTGTACATAATGAAGCTACCATGCTGGCATTGAAGTGCAAGTATTGTGCAGGAACTGTGTGAGAGGATCTTGAAAACTGCATGCATTAGGTGTTATTTAAGGTGTTTCCCCCAGTTGGTCCACACTACAGAAAAATTTGAAAACTGAAGACCAGGTCCATAAGGGAACCACAAATTACTTCAGCCAAAAGGTAATGATTGAAAGAATATTCCAAGAAAGGCAAGCAGAACCTAAAAAAATAGTAGAGTTGACATCAGAGGATGCTACCATTAGAAAGACAGCAAGAGAAGGAAAGACAGTCAGAGATGAGAGATTGCAGCACAGAAAAGAAAGTAAGTTCTGCAGTAGCTTGGGGACCTATGTTCACTACACAAATTCTCAAGAAGGGGCAGGAGCCCCCTGAGAGGGCAAGAGAATCAGACTTGTTGTTCTCCTTTTGAAACTTTTCAGAGGGTGATGAATGGTGTCTTTCTTGCATTCCAAGGGGCATTAGTATAATTAAAATTTAGTAGAAGACGTCATTGTTGTCTGGACTCCTGATAGGCCTGAAGTACCAAATTTTCTGCCACGCATCAACTTTTCCTCTGTCCTGAAATTTTCAAAGCTTCTCTGAAAATGGCCTGCCACTTTTCTTCATGTAGGCATTCACCTGTCTTACTGTCACTTACATTCTTCTTTTCACTTGCGCTCACCAACAGCAGCTTTGGAAGTTATGACCCCTACCAAGTTTTACATCAGCTTTGAATTTATGGGAGCTACAGGGCCAATTTAAGACACTTGGAGCACCAAGCTGAGAGGACCACAAGGGGTTCTCGTAGAGCAAAATTTGTATGCAGTGTGTGTCATAATTAGTTTACAAATTTACTAGATATGAATTTATTTTTAAAGGCCTGGCAAAGAACCCATGGAATGGCAACTAATGTATGAGGGAGGGTGGAAAAAAAGGGGGGGGCACCAATATGTCACTTGTGTGGAAAAATGTTCTTGAACTGACCCTGGAGAGATAGGTGTGCTCTTCATCTGTCGCTGAGCTAACTGCATGTAGGCCCTTGCAAGAATCATGGACACCAAAGACTATGGAGGAATAGGAGGAGGAGGAGCAGGAGAATCGGAATGAGCCTACTCTAGTAACCCCTGACACACCAGATCCCGCCACACCGTCTGATTGTGAACCGTTACCCTTTGATGTGGTTCCACCCCTATGAGTGACGGGCAGGAATCTTGTGACATCACCAGCTCTCGTAGCCCCTTCACACCTAGCCTGGACATCCGTGACTTTACGATTCCACAGAATGATCATCGATATTATCATCACCTGCCAGAAGTACACCACCTTATTTCCTCCTCTTCTGCAATTTGCGATAATTTACAAGAAATGCACGACACCGATGCGTTTTCCCCAACACACTATGGTTATCATGCATTCTGTCAGAACCCTTAGAGGACATCTGGAGGGGTCTGTACATTCGTCTGCACTGATGTCAGTGAGTGGATTCCCCTTGGTGCCACATTGGAAGCAATAGCGGTTTAAGGGCAAAAACCTCAGCAATCACCATTTGCAATGTTTACATTCACACAGGCAGGCCACTGACTTACCTTGAGTTGATCACCTCAATCCAACAAGTCCCCCCACCCCTTTTCCTCCTATTTGGGGATTTCAATGTACACCACCCCCTGTGGGGGGAGTGCCACTTCGTCTGATAGGGACGTCTGCTTCACAAGCTTATTACTGACCATGATCTGTGTCTCCTCAATAATGATACTCCTACCCAGTTCAGTGCTGAACATGGAATCTTTGCAGCTAACAATCTCTTACCCCAGTCTGTGGCTTCATTGCATTGGTCACTGCGTAACAATCTTTGTGATACTGACCACTTTCTGGTGATCCAGTTGCTTTCTTGCCACCGCTAGATGAACCAAGTACCGTGTGAGGTGCTTCAAAGAGCCACCTGGCAGTTGTATGACTCTGCTGTTACCTTTGTCCCCTCTCTGTCAGATTCCATGGACAAGGTTGTGCAAGAAGTCTCTGACACAATCATCCACACTGCTGGAACTGCTATTCATCTGTCTACAGGTCCCTTCCACTGCCGATTGGTGCCATGGTGGACCAAAGATATTGCAATAGCTGTTCTTGATCATCAAAGAGCTCTGCAACACTTTAAGTGACATCTTTCACAGACCAACCTTTCCACTTTTTAGTTACTTGGCACTAAGGCTCTCTGTCTAATTAAAACAGCAAGAAGGAATGCTGAGAGCACTAAATCTCCTCTCTAGGAATGTACTCCTCTTTGTCGCAGGTGTGGACCAAACTCTGTAGCCTTCTGGGCCACCACTGATCAACAATGTTCCGGATCTTGGCCTTCAGGGTGATCTTTGTACTGATGAATTGGTTTTTGCTGAACACCTTGCGACCCGTGTTGCGACAGCGTTGGCATCCTCTTCTTATCTGGCTACCTCTGTACTGCAGCAATGACAAGTTGGAGCCAATCCCCTATGCTTCAGCCTTGCCCAGCCATATCATATAACGAACCTTTCATTGACTGGAAACTACTTCAGGCTCTCGCCTCATCTCATGATATGGCCCAGGCCCTGATTCAATTCGTAATTGGATGATCCAACAATGTTACTCATAGGTTACATCTACTCAGGGTCTTCAACTGTGGTTGGATATGGGGTGGGGCATTTCTCGCCATTGGGTGAGTCCTGGGAGACTCCTCATCTGCTCTGATGTACTTGCCATCCCAATCCATACTACAATTCTCCATAAATTCTGTTTCAGCTTTAGCTTAAATATTGGCTTCATTGCCTCAGTCTTGCTGTTCCTGCGTACTTTCATCATCAGAACAAGTACTTTGCAGACATCATTAATTTCAGATGAACTGCCCCTGGTTTGAGTGACTGATGACCTTGCTGTTAATTTCCTTAATCCCCTCAACCAACCAGCCAACAAACCCACCCAACAAACTAACCAACCATCTTGCTTATACACTTGTGATGTATCTGTAAGTAGCCCATCTATGATTAAATTCTTATTATATGTAAATTGAAGGTGAAGGGGGGAGAAAGGAAAGAAAGAAGAAAGAGCTTACCAATTTCAGCTGCATCACGATATTATTTGGAATCAACGCTGATGAGTGAAAATTTGTGCCTAACGGGATTCAAACACCAGGATATCCTGCTTAATAAGCAGGTGCATTAACCACTGCGCCACCTGGGACACAGTGTTTATTGCAAATGCACAGACTATCTCGACATGCCTCTCAACCGATCCACATTCCCACTGAGTGCCACCTATCCACTGTCCCTGTTTATTTCCTCAACGGGGCTCAGCATTGATTTGTGGGGTACGGGCTTGACGACCCCGGGGTTCCTGAGCTGGGGACTAGTAAGCGCCGCCAATCCTCTGTCATTGTAACCTCTGGGCTGTGTGACACGTTGGTGGAACATGTGTCTCAGGGAATGGGGACCTTGGCTTGACTGCCCGGATCGTGAGGACAGGGTAAACCTCTATAAAAAAATCCAGGCAGCTGTACCAGGAAAGATCAACAACAGTTCCGCAGGGAGCATCCAGAAGGTACAAGAAAAGCAGAGTGTCTCTCAGTGTGCTATTTCTCCCTCATCCTCGAAGGGACAGGGTGCAGGGAAAGGCTTATGAAGTTCAGGTCAAAAGCTGTCCCAAGTGCCATCAGAAATCATTCTTCCCTGTCTGACTGATGAGGAGGATATCATGGAGTCACATGCCTTGAATCCAGGCAGCTCCTCCACTCCCCCTTGCTCTTAAAGTGTTTCACCTCCCCGGTGCAAAGATAGAGGTAAATTAAAACTGCGCTGATAACGTGGCTTCCATACTACAGTGGAACATGAATGGGTTCAGGACCCATGTGGAGGAACTGAAACTCCTAGCACAGGCATGTCTCTTGTGCTTTTGTTTACAAGAAACTCATTTTAAAGATACAGATGTCCCTGTGCTACAGGGATATACACTATACTGCAAGGATGACCTGTCAAGGGAAGGGGCCAAGGGAGGTGTCACAGTGTTTGTCACTAATGTGCGCCACTCCTCTGCCTTCCCCTTGGCTACTGACTTGCAAGCAGTTGCAGTTCAAATTCATGTTTGTCGAAGGATCACTGTTTGCTCACTGTATTTACCTCCGCAAGATGCACTAGACTCTGAGACTCTCAGGGATCTTATCACACAAATCCCACAACCATTCCTCCTCCTGGGAGACTTCAGTACCCTATTATGTCCTGTGGGGCTTAACCAATACTTGCCCTCGTGGTCGGGTTTTGGAGGGGCCTCAGGACAACTCACGAGCTGTGCATCCTTATCACGGGTACTCACACAAATGTCTGTACTGCTACTGGGTCATTCTCAGCCATCAACCTCTCTCTCTGTTCTCCCACCCTCGCAGACTCTGTTCAGTGGGAGGTCATTGACAACCTTCATTCCAGTGACCACTTCCCAATCTGCCTACTAAGTGGCTCACCACCTGAAGTTAAGCCCCCAAGATGGATGGTCAGCAGGGATAAGTGGATGCGTTTCAGCCAGCTGGTTGTGTTTGAACAGTGGGACATAGTCCAAGGATGGGTGGACCACATTACACGAGTGATCCATTGTGCTGCTGACTTCTTCAACCCACAGTCCTCAGGTCATCTTAGGAGGCGGCCAGTACCTTGGTGGACAGATGAGTGCCGTTCTCTGACCCGGGAAAGGCGTGCAGCTCTTTGACATTTGAAATGCCGACTGTCAGCAGACAACCTTAGGGCCTTTAGAGTTGCGAGTGCCAGTGCCCGACACATCATTAGGAAGAGTAAGAAAATGTCATTTCAAGTGTTCCTGGATTCCACCAATCATTCCACTACTTCTATAAAAGTATGAGAAACCATCTGGAGAATTTCTGGTAAACGCAGTTGTTTACTGATAGCAACAGTGCTGAAACAGGGGTGCCTCCAAACAACACCCAGAGACATTGCTCAGATGCTGGCCGAACATTGTGCACAAACTACTGCCAATGCAAGCCATAATCCAGCGTGTTATCCCTATCGTGCGACTGTAGAGAGGGAAAAGTTCAACTCCAGGTCCACCAGTTCTGAGGCCTACAACTCCCCTTTCTCCATGTGGGAGCTCAAATCGGCACTGACTGAGATTCGTGGCACCGCATGCGGTCACGACCAAGTCCAGTACTGCCTGCTTCGACATTTTCCGGTGGCATCAAAGGAAATCCTCCAGAAATGTTTTAATCTAATTTGGCAGACAGGAAACTCGTGGAGGGAGGCAATTCTGATCCCTCTCCTCAAACCAGGAAAGTATTGCACATGTCCCAGTGGTTATCAGAGTATTGCCTTAACGAGCTGTGTAGGAAAAAACCTGGAGCAAATGGTTAACCGTCATCTGGTGTGATTGTTAAAAACCAGGCAACTCCATAGCCGCTCTCAGTGTGGATTCCGAAGGTTTCGTTCCACTGTCGACAACTGACCCTCCTAGAGCCAGATATTCAGCAGGCTTTCCTTCATAAACATCACTGTATCAGCATATTTTTCAATATAAGTAAAGCACACGATACTACTTGGAGAGACTGTATTCTCGCACAGCTGCATCAGTGGGGCTTTTGTGGCCACCTCCCTATCTTCATAAGGCCTTTCCTGTCTCAGTGGTTTTTTAGGACCCAAGTTGGTGACACGCTTTCTGATCAATTTGAGCAGGAGAATGGTGTTCCAGAGCGCAGTGTTTCAAGTGTTACCCTCTTTGCCATAGCCATCAACAGTATTACATCTACGGTAAGGAGTTGTGTACAGTGCTCCTTATTTGTAGATGGTTTATCTGTTTTCTGTTCCTCCTCCAGCGTTGCAACAGTGAGCCATCAGTTGCAACTTCAAGCATGGAGGTTAGAAGAGTGGGCTGCAAAGATGGGATTCCAGTTTTCTTCAGATGAGTGTGTTTGTGTGTGTTCATTTTAATCATTCTCGTCATCTTTTTAATTTGCTTGCATTGAATATGGGAAACACCATCCTACATTTTAGAGGTGCAGTGCAATTTCTGGGCCTCATTTTTGACTCTCGATTGTCGTGGTTACCATTCATGAGAGACCTGAAAGCCAGAACCCTGAAGGCACTGAACATTGTCAAGTGCTTTAGCCACAGGTCTTGGGGAGCGGACAGTGCACATCTCCTTCAGTTTTATCAGGCTTTTGTGCATTTGCAGCTGGACTATGGTTGCACAGTGTATGGGTCAGTGAGGCCTTCTTACTTGCGGATCATTGACGCTGTCCATCATAAGGGGATTCGGCTGGCTATGGGTGCTTATCGGATCAGCTCCATACCTAACATCTATGTCGAGGCGGGGGAACTGCCACTTGCCGTCCGGCACCAGCTTCTCATGGTGCGTCAGGTGTGTAAGTTTGTTGCAGCTAAAACTTCACTCGCACACCATACTGTTGCTCGTCCACCTCTGGAACCTCTGTTTTCCAACCGTCCATGAGCCACAATGGCATTTGGGATCCGCATGTCACATGTGATGGACTCACTCGGTGTGAAGCCAGTATGACCCCAAATCCAGGGTTTTAACTGCCTGCTGCCCTGGTTACTGGAGAGGCCCAGAGTGATTTTAGATTTGGTGTGGTACAGAAGAGATAGAACTCCTACTTCCATTTTTAATGTTTTTATTTTTTTAATTTTATTTTATTTGATATTTTCTGATCTCTGTTTTTGTGAATGGGTCTAATCAGGGGGACTCTGTTGGTTGCTCTGTCGTTTTCCTGGATTGTGTTGTCAAGGTCAGATTGCCTCCAGAATTTACCGTCTTCATCACAGAATTATCCTCCTCAGATCCTCTACCCTCTAAATTTAATTTTGCTAAAAAAAATGCGTTTTATTTGATGTTATGGTTGATATTAGCAAGGAAACATTGTTCTTTAAAAATTTTTTTGATTGGTTTTTTTGAGAATCTGATGTGTCCTATCCGACACACGTGTACAAAGCCTTTTGTAGTACAGTGAAAAATAATATTTCGTGGTTTTAAAATGCTCACATACCGAGCATTAGTATTTGCGTCAAACATTATGCACGTTAAGGTAACACAAAATGTAAATAACTTTACATAGATGGGTACTTACAAAATCTCGACATCATTTTGTCCGCCTTTTCACGCATGCACTCAGGAAACAAAGCTCACACTCGTCACTTCACGCGCCAGACCGCTAAAACTCACAGGAATCCATGCTGACATCTCGCAGACGTCTGGGAAACTACTTAGACATGTGTCTCTGGCGTTACATCGGAGCTGTGGCTAAACAAAGTTCACCAATTTGGTGTGTCGTATACGACACGCGTGATCTGAGGAGGTTATATGCGATCTTGCGAGCACTGGAGCAGATGAGACATTCTCCTAACTGTTAGATTTCTCGTTTACTCAGATTCTCTGCGTGCCTTTTACTGTCTCCAGTGTTTGTATCCAGCAGGTACAGTAATCCAGTATATCCAGGATGCCCTCCTGAGGAAGGAGGTGTCTTTCTGCTGGGTACGTGGGTACATTGGAATTGCGGGGAATAAAAAGGTGGATCAAGCAGCCAAGGAGGCATGTCATGGTCCTCTGGTATTTTGGTGTGCTATCCCCTCACATGCTAACGCCTCGCTGTTTAGGTACAGTCATGTGTAGATGGAAACACGAGTGGCTGACAGTCACCTATAAAAAGCTCCATGTCATAAAGCCCACAACTCAGCCATGGAGTACGTCCTTCCAGCCATGTTGGCGAGATGAGGTCCTTCTTACTCATCTTCACAAAGGCCACAACCCTATGACACATGGATTCTTACTCCGGCAAGAGGACCCTCCAATGTGTGGTGCTTGTGGGGTGCAGATCACAGTGCGCTACATTTTATTGGACTGCATTTTATTTGCTGACCAGCAGACTGCAGAGGATTTGCTAGCGGATCTGCCGTCTATTTTATGTAATGATCAAACAGTTTGGTTAGGGTTTTAAAGTTTTGTGAATTGTCCAACATTTTTGAAAGATTTTAGGGAGCTGTTCTTAATGTGTCAAAGAGTGGCTGACTCACCCTAGTTTTTTGCAAGTGGTCAGCCAATCACGTTCCCTGTGATTTTCTTTTAGTTCTACTGTGTTTTGTTTTCTCTGTGCTCTAATTCCTTGATTAGGTCTCTTTTCTCATAATTGGTTTTAGTGCATGTGATGCAGAGTGACTGTGTGGTCATTTCAAGCGCATGGGTGTACAAACACTTTTCATTTATCTCCACATTCGTTTGTTTTCATAAGTGTAAGGGCACTGATGACCTCGCTTTTGGGCGCCCATCAGATCCACACACACACACACACACACACACACACACACACACACAATTATTTTCCTCATGGTCACTACTCTGAGATTCCAGCAGGAGGTTGGACGTACTTGTGCATCCGCATTGAAGAAGGTTGATGCATTGCCCATCGAGGCGAAACAATTATATGAATGCGTGGTATCTGTTCTATCGGATATGTCTAAAAGAACAAACATTACGCACTCATATAATCGTTTTGCCTAGACGGGCAGTGGATCGACCTTCTTCAGTGCAGATGCACAAGCACGTCTTGACATCCTGCGGGAACCTCAGAGTAGCGGGTATGGAGGAAATGGGCAGGGACTGCAGATAAGTGGCACTAGGTGGGAATGTGGGTCGGCTGAGAGGTATGTCGAGGTAGTCTGCACAGTTGTGATAAACACTGTTTCCCAGGTGGCACAATCGATGATGCACCTGTTTAGTAAGCAGGAGATCCTGTGATTGAATGCCAGTCTGGCACACATTTTTACTCGTTGCCACTGCTCTCTTCTCTCCCCTTCCCCCCCCCCCCCCCCCCCCCCCTCCCCCCCACCTTCTATTTGCATATAATGTATCACAGCTGTGGATTCTGCTAGGTACCTGTTCCTTTGGACATGTCCAAAAGAACAGACACCAAGAATTCATGTAATTCATATAAATGCTTATTATTTGAAATGAAATGTATGGTTGGTTCAGGTGTTGGTCAGATAATGTTGTGGAAGCTGCACAATATTTCAATGAAATAGCTGTTCATCATCTTCACGTGACTCACCAATATATACACTGCCTTGCTAGAAAAGTGCAGGCACTAAAGCATGGGGCTATAATGTCATTGTCGATGAATCATAGAGTTGGAGAAACAGATCACGGTCTCCGCATGCATGACATGGGAAAAGTGCAACCGCAAATCACAGCCCAGTGCTCATGTGGACAGTGTGTTGGTGACCAGTTTCAGTGTGGGGACTGGGGATTCATTTGCCTGGGGTTGATGATGCCTTAGTAATGCCAATGCTGGTTCCCATGCCTTGCTGAGCCGAAATCCTCTATCTCTGTTAATCAGGTCTTTACTTATGTGTACCTCAACTCCTTCTTTAATGATGGAGTCCCAGTATGTGGAAGCAGACAAAAGGATCTTTGTGTCTCCGTAGTTCATGCTATGTCCCATGTTAAGACAGTGTTCAGCAACAGCAGACTTTTCTGGCTTACTCAGTATGGTGTGACATCTGTGTTCAGCACATCTGTCCTTAACAGTGCAACACGTCTGGCCAATCTATGATTTTCCGCACTGGCACAGGATTTTATATATCCCTGGCCTTCTTAGACATAGTTTGTCTTTTAATAGAACCCAGCATCATTTGAACTCATGCTGGAGCATGGAAGACGCATTTTGTGTGATGTTTCTTGAACGACCTGCTGATCTTAAAGGACATGCCACCGACATAGGGTACAAAAACCATTCTTGTGGATTTCTCCATGTCTTCAGGATGTTTGTGAAGTTTAGTGCTTGCAGATTGAAATGCATTTCGAATCCGTTTATCAGAATACCTGTTTCGCACAAACACAGAGTGAAGATGACCGCATTCGACTGATAAGCTCCCTGCATCTGAGATAACTCTAGTCCTATGAACGCCTGTTCATAATAAGTCACTGCACTGAAATGGGTGATGGCAGACCCTGTGACCCAAGGGACCATCTTCTATTTGCAGATCAAGACATCTAAAAATGGGCGATCTTCATTTTTCTCCACTTCTGTGGTGAAGCAAATGCACAGATGGAGTGTGTTAAGGTGTTCCAGAAATGCAAGAAGTGTTTCTGCTCCATGTGGCCATACTACAAAGGTGCTGTCCACATGCCTCCAGAAACATTTAGGTCTCAACACTTCTGACTGAAGTGCTTTTACCTCAAAGTCTTCCATAAAAAGGTTAGCTACTATGGGAGATGTCATCTATGATGGCCTTATAGCCCCACCCTTTGGCGCCTGCAATTTTCTAGTGAGACAGCATATATATCAGTGAGCCACTGCAGCAACACATCAGTAAGCACCTGAAGTTGATGAGCAGCTGTCTTGTTGAAATATTGTGCAGTTTCCACAACATTATGCATTACAATGCCCGTGAATCAATGAAGCAATTATTTCATCGGGAAAGTCTCAAACAGCACAGTTGAAATGTAGCTGATCAGAGGACAAGGAATATGTCTTGGCCCTGTAATGAAAGGGAAACTGGAAAAGAAAATGGTCAGCAGAAGAAGGGGCCAGTTGTATTGGTGTACAGTGGCCTGGAATCATACATACATTTGGCGTAAATGAGAAAGAGATGATTATAGGCACAAATGGTTCTCAGTTCCACAGCCAGTTACAATCGTAGAAATCTTATTGTATTTCTTTAATGTACTGTGCTGTCATTATTAGGTAACAAGGTGTACTGAAGGCCTGCCAAATTACAGTTTTGTCGGAGTTAAAAACTGCTTGCCAGGTCTAGTTAAAACTCTGCTCACATTTATTCCACTATCAGCAGCAAGTCCCGCTTCACCCAAATGTGGGCTTTGAGAAGCTGTAAGGCAGATTTTGAGGCATTGCTCAATGGGAGTCCATTATTTTAATTTATTGAAGTGTCAGCACTGTGAGTTTAGATCACAGCCCCAGTAAACTGTTGCTTGGATAAGAAATTGTATGTCTCATAATTAACTGCTTTTACTTCAGTGATGCTATGTTATACAGTTTGTATGTGTGGTGACATCTAAAATTTTAGTCCACAAACCATTATACAATGCTTGGTGGAAGGTGCTTCATGCCAATATTAGCCATTCACTGGCCAACTGGATTCATATGAGTAAGAGAAATTGACTGTCAGTGTGTCTTTTATATACTCATCCTAATCTCTTTGTCTTATTTTGCTGGTCCCTACAAGAGGCATATGACAGGAGCATTAGTTCTGTTATCACAGTGTACCTATCCATTAAAGCACCGAGCAGGGTTTCATGTAAACATTGCCACATTTATATTACAATTACCATTGGAGTTCTCTAAACATCTCTGTAACATTTTCATGTGGGTAGTGCCTTGTGCACACTGTTTGAAGATGGTATCTTTCTTCATTTAGTGTCATTATGTCTGAGCTTTGAATGTACTCAAAGATCTTGCAACAGAGAGGCTGTATAAATGTTGAGCTGTAATCCTTTGCATCTATTCTCTTACATTTACTAGAACTATGGCACTAGTACTCCTTGCACAGTTGTTTGACTGTCTGGATTACTTGGTCAGTGTATGTTGTATGAATCTGCAAGGTGTATGCTACACACCTACACACAAAGTCTACATAGCCTAAGGTAATATTAAACCAGTCTGTCACTAGAATCAAAGGGTCTTGGTAGGTGGATGATCGAATTTTGGGAGTGTGGAAGGGCAGAGGGGAGGGAAAGAGGGCGGGGGGGGGGGGGGGGGGGTTGTAGGTGTGACCTCTCACTACGATATATTATTGATTGACATGCTAACAACTACATTGAGATTATGGATGACCAGATATGAAAGGTAGGTGTGGTGAACATGAAAGACTGAAAAACATAGTTTGAAGGATTTTGTATGAAAGAAAAGGAACTTGTTGAAAGTAAAACTCAGAAGTAGTACTGGAATAAGGGACAGGAAAACTATACATAAGGTATCCCACAGGATGCTTTATCAGCTGCTATGAATGATGTGCAGTTAGTAGCTCAGTTTAGTTTTGGCCTTCTGTATAAAGCATTGAAAAATGACTTTTAACCATGGTGCATAAAAGCACAAGATTGTACTCTTTAAGCATTTCTTTCATTAGTAAGTTCCATTTCATGCCAAGAAATGTGTGTCTGCAAAACTGCTTTCTACACTGTTGTTTGAATGGTATGAATTCCTTGTGTCATTATTTCATAACTCAGGGTATTTAAGTAGTTTTCAAAGGTGTTTAATATGTTCTTTTATTTTTATAATTGACAGAGCCGTGTAACTGCTGGAGTTGTTGGTAGTATAGTCAGCCTGCAAGCCCAAGAAATTGCCCAGGCAGCTGAACGATATGCTGAACTGCAAGCAGAACGAGAGGTATGCAATAGATAATACAAATGCTGCTAAATATGTATTGTGGAGGGAAAAGTACCTCCTAAGTAAAAATATAATCAAATAAAGATTTGTTAAAACCTTGTACTTGTTGGTGAACAGATTAGGTCTTTCTGTCCATAGTTGATTGTAATGCAACTACCACAACAAAGCACAACAAAAAGGCTCAAACAAACTTTTAAAACACATTTCTCACATGTAGAAGAAGACAATATATTAAATGAAATGAATAGAAACACTTTATTTCCCTGTTTGAATTCGTTTTCTACATACCAAAATAGTACATCAGTCATGGGAAACACACAGAAATGGTTTGCACTAGTGCACACTGCGAAAAAGTCATGCCTGAATTGTTCAGAATTCTGTGCACGTGTTCAGTCACTAATGATCTTGTCAGTAGGATGTTAAAATCTAATAATATTTTTCCCCTCTCAAGCTCACAATTTGTCGACAGTCTGTTGACAGTGTACAAATGTTGGAACATACAGCTCATCCAGTGCTGTCTAAGAAGAGATATTCAGTCACTGATAAAATTATTAATGCAAGTATTTTTTTAGAGAGAAGATATAACATTGCATTACTTTAAAACAGAATTGGAACTGCTACACATTGTTCCTGCCTTGTATGTGACCTGTTGATTTTTGTTTCATAATTGATACTGCCTCTGTTATTACAGTTTGTAATTGTTAAAATTGCCGTCCCTGTTTTTACCTTAGGTTTCTGGAGCAATACCACCAGTACCAAGTGGAAGAACCTTGGTGGCTGTAAATCGCCAGAAAGCAGCACTGCAGGAAAAAGTGATGCAATTGACTGCTGAACAAGAGAAAGCACAAGAGGCTATGAACAAAGCTGTACAACGTCTGCAGCAGTTGAAAGAGTCCAAAGAAGAAGTTGAGACAGCACTTGCAGACAAGGAGAAATTAGAAACAGAGGAGAACCAAGTGTAAGTGTCACTGACTATGTTGTATCCATTTGCTGAATGTTTCAGTGTATTTGGTTCTCCCCTTCCTCCTGTATAACTGTACCAGATGCTGTTATGGTGTCATTAGTTTTCTTAACTGTATGTGTTGAAAGAACCAAAGTACACTGCTTACTGTAAATTGAAGACCAATCAAAATCAGAGTAAACAACGCAAAACAATGGCGCGGATGGTTGAATTATAGCTAAATGGAGCCAATGCACACACACAGTTCATCAATAAAAACAATAAAATAAAGGCATATTTTGTAAAAAGATATGTCAATCCAGAGAGTAGCAAATGAGCTGCTTTAATGCCGTTACACAATGTTTGTTCAATCTGAACAGAAGTGAAAATGTAATAGTAATGCCACATGCTGCTAATATGTACATAAACCATGTCAGTCAGTAAGTTTGTCTTTTATATCAGGAAACACTTTGCAACTCTCACAGCCTCATAATATTGGATTATGAAGCCAGCCAGCTGTCAGTCAAGATAATTTCATACATGCATCAGAATGTTAAGGTTCTGAAATCTGACTGGCCACTCTTTTGTTTGGATAATTGTTGACTACACAAGCTCCATGGTGACAGCTATTATCATATTGGAAAATTCATGATGAGGGGACATTCTCGAAGTTTCTTCTGCATCTACATTTACATCTGTACCACTGTAAAGTGCATGGCAGAGGATATGTCCCACTGTACCAATTATTAGAGCTTTCTCCCATTCCATTCACATATGGATCATAGTCAGAATGATTGCTGCTGTAATTAGACTAACCTTGTCCTCACAATCCCTGGGAGAGTGATATATAGGAGGTTGAAATATATTCCTAAATTCATCACTTGAACATGGTTCTAGAAATTTTTTAAGTAAATTTTCACAGGATAGTTCATGTCTATCTTCAAGCGTCTGTCAGTTCACCTCGTTAAGCATCTTTGTGACGCTCTGCCATAGGTTGAACAAACCGGTGACCACTCGTGCTGACCTTGGTATCCGTTCAGTATCCCCTGTTAGTCCTGTTTGGTATGGGTTCCACACATTGAGCATTATTCTTGAATGTGTCATTTTGTAGACTGATTGCATTTCTCTAGTATTCTACCAATGAACTGTAGTGTACTACCTGTTTTACTTATGACTGAGACTATGTAATCATTCCATTTCTTATCCCTTCAAATTTTTCCTCCCAGGTATTTGTACGAGTTGACTGATTCCAACTGTAACTCACTGATATTATAGTCTAAAGATACTACATGTTATTGTTTTATTAACAGAATGACTTTAAATTTTTGAATATTTGAAGCAAGTTGCCAATATTTGAAATCTTATCAAAATCTAAGTGAATATTTTTGCAGGTTGTTTTAGAGAGTACTTAGTTACATATAACTGTATCATCTGCAGAAAATCTTAGGTTACTTTTAATATTGTCCGCTAGTTCATTAACATAAACATGGACAGCAAGGGTCCCAATACTCTTCGCTGGAGCACATGTGAAGCTAATTCTATTGCTGTTGGTTACTCTCTGTCCAGGATAACTTGCAGTGCTGCCCCTACCCAAAAATTCTCAATCCAGTCACAAATTTCACTTGATACCCCATAAAATTGTACTTTCGATAATAAGCAACGATGCTTTTCAGAAATCAAGGAGTACTGCATCTATGTGATTGCCTTGCTCAGTGGCTTACAGTGTGTCTCATGAGAAAACTGTAAGTTGGGTTGCATGTGATCTATGTTTTCAAAATCCGTGCTGGTTGGCAAGGAGCTCATTCTGTTAGAGATACTTCATTCTGTTTGAGCTCAGAATATATTCGAAGATTCTACAACAAATCGATGTCAGCGATACTGGGCAGTAGGTTTGTGGATCGATTCTGCTACCCTCCTCATAGACAGATGTACCCTGTGCTTTCTTCCAAATATTGGGTACAATTTTTTTCAAGGAATGCATGGTAGATTATAGTTAAGAGGAGCTAACTCAGTTGCAAATTCAGTGTAGAATCTGATAGGCATTCTGTAGTGCCCTGGATCTTTGTTAAATTTTAATAATTTCAGCTGCTCTTCAACACCACTGACACTAATATCTACATCTACCTACATATTCCACAAACCACTGTACGGTGCATGACAGAGTGTACTTTGTACCATCACTGGTCATGTCCTTTGTTGTTCCACTCACAGATAGAGCGAGGAGAAACAACTGTTTAAAAACCTTCGTATGAGCCCTAATTTCTCGCATCTTATCTTCATATCTGTTACATGAAATGCGTGTTGGTGGCAGTAGAATGGTTCTGCATTTGGCCTCAAGTGCTGATTCTCTAAGTCTGCACAATAGTGCCTTGCAGAAAGAGCATTGTCTTCCCTCCAGGGATCCCCATTTGAGTTCAGAAAGGACACCATAATACTTATACACTGATCAAATCTATGGGTAACAAATATACCAACATACCTCTGAATTACTTGCAGGTTTCCAGAATGAGATTTTCACTCTGCAGCGGAGTGTGGCGCTGATATGAAACTTCCTGGCAGATTAAAACTGTGTGCCGGACCGAGACTCGAACTTGGAACCTTTGCCTTTCGAGGGCAAGTGCTCTACCAACTGAGCTACTTCTGTTAAGTTTGGAAGGTAGGAGATGAGGTACTGGCAGAAGCAAAGCTGTGAGGACGGGGCGTGAGTCGTGCTTGGGTAGCTAAGTTGGTAGAGCACTTGCCTGCGAAAGGCAAAGGTCCTGAGTTCGAGTCTCGGTCCGGCACACAGTTTTAATCTGCCAGGAAGTTTTATACTTGGAGGTCTTCCGTCAGTCTGACCTAATGGGGATCCCAAATACTTAAATAGTACTTAAGAATGTGTCACACTAGCGTTCTGTAGCCATCTCCTTTATGGATGAGCTGCACTTACCCAGAATTCTCCCAACAGAACAAAGTTGAGCGTCAGTCTTCCCTACTACCAGTTGGATCTTTTCAATAATACAGGAATTAAATTGGGGCAGTACTCCTGATTTTGAAGATTTGAAAACAGAGTTAACCATATTTCTGCATTTTCTTTGATACCTTCAATTTCAGTTCCTGTATCATCTTGAGTCATTGGACACTAACTTTTATGCTACTAACAGTCTTTATGTATGACCAGAATTTCTTAGGGTTTTGTGAAAGATCTTTCTGCAATATTCTGCTGCAGTAGTCATTGAAGGCTTCACACATTGCTCTGTTGACAGCCAAACACATTTCATTCAACAGCTCCCTCTTTGTAGTCCTCTATTTTGTCTTACATCTGTTATGCAGTAATCTCTGTTTCCTTAGAAGTTTCTTTGCAGTAACTATATACCATGGAAGGCCCATCATGTCACAAACTGTTCTTTTGCATATATGTCTATCCATTGCAAGGTGAACTATTCTTCTAAACTTGAGCAATGTTCCTCTACATGCTACTGTCCTGAGCTAAAGGTTTCAAATTCCTCACTGAGACATGACACTGATGCTTCTTTATCTAGCTTGCTGAACGTATAAATATTTCTACTTGTTTCAGTTGCCCATTGTACTTTGGTAATTGTTGTTGCTATTACTGCTTCATAGTCACTGATACCAGTTTCAATGTGGACATCCTCAAAGAGATCAGTTGTGTTTGTTGCCATTAGATCTAATGGTTTTCTATCATTAGTGTGGTTCTGAACCACGTATTCTATGTAGTTTACAGAGAAGGTGTGTAGGAATGTTTCACAGGATGTCTTGTTACACCCATCATTGACAAAACTGTCATTATCTCTTTTGTTTGTTGGATGTTGAAAGTCTTGTTACATGATTACAGTTTGATTGGGACTTATGTACTAGTGAAGTGAGGTTTTCTCAAACGTTTTTCTTGTGTTCGGAGGTGAGTACAGTGGTTGATAGGAGAATCCAGTTATAATCCTTTATGTCAACTGCTCCAGTATGAATTTCTAATATCCTATGGCAATTGAATGAACTGAAATTTTAGTGGCAAAATTTGCAGTTTTTTAGACTACTACATAAGTAACATTATTATCAAAGAATTATTATATGGCATGATCCACAATACATTTCTCAGGACACTGTATTGCACCAGTTTGGTTAACAGATTAATTTTATTTATTTGCCATCTTTTGTAGTACTGAATGTAAATTATAGTAGGCCCACAGAATTAAAATAAATAATTTTTATATGTGGCCAAATTCAGGAAAACCAATTACAACTCTGCTGTTAGAAAGAAGCAAGCAAGCTCATAAAACTTTGTTTCGAAAGCGTTCAAAATTTCACTTATGACTGTTACAAAAGAGAAAAGAAAAATTATATTAACAAGTTACTTATTAATTAAAGTGTATAACTAGCATAGAACAGCTCCAGCTTGTGGCAAGATAATAATTATTTTACCAATATTATTGTTTTCTCCTTTCTTCTTCCTGCTACCACTGCTCTTACAATTTCCATCATAATTAATGTTAAATATATAAAGATTCTAACCTTACTAGTTATAATCATATACAACGTGTACAACTTTGCTTCCGCCATTTGTCGATAGGTGGCGACAGCGGTAAGTAGTGGTCAAAAGAAACGGATCGCAGATGTCGGGCAGTTAGCTTGGACCTCAGTCAACATAACTTCATTCAAACATTAGTTGATTTGTGTCTGCATCATAAAGATGTTCTTGATTGAAAATGTCAGTTTATGAGCCTAATTCTTGTCATTTGTAGGAGGTGGTACTGTTTTGTTTCAATATGAAGAAAACAGCGGCTGAGTCTCATTGAATGCTCTCAAGTATGTATGATAATGACACTATTAGTGAAATAACATGTCGTGAGTGGTTTCAACGCTTCAATAACGGTGATTTTAACATCATAGACTGGCATAGTGGTGGAAGAGAGAATGTTTTCAAAGATGCAGAATTGGAGACATTGCTGAGTGAAGACTCGCGTCAAACTCAAGAAGAATTGGCGCGATTAGTGGGAGTGACACAGCAAGCCATTTCAAAATGTCTCAAGCCTATGGGTATGATTAAGAAAGAAGGAACTTGGGTCCTGTGTGAGCTGAAACCAAGAGACATTGAACGGCGTTTGTGTGTTTGTGAACAGTTGCTTCAGAGGCAAAAATGGAAGGGATTTCTGCATCGCATTGTGACTGGGGACGAAAAATGGGTTCATTACGATAATCCTAAATGCAAAAAATCATGGGGATATCCCAGCCATGCTTCCACATCGACAGCCAAACCAAATATTCACAGCTCCAAGATCATGCTCTGCATTTGGTGGGACCAGCTCAGCGTTGTGTACTATGAGGTGTTAAAACCAAGTGAAACAATCACAGGTGCTCATTGTCAAATGCAATTAATGCATTTGAGCAGAGCATTAAAAGACAAACAGCCACAATATAGTGAGAGGCACGATTAAGTGATTTCGCAGCATGACAAGGCTCGACCCCACGTTGCAAAAGAGGTAAAAATGCACCCCACCTGCCTTATTCTCCAGACATTGCTCCCTCTGACTATCACCTGTTTAGATCAATGGTGCATGGCCTGGCTGACCAACACTTCCGATCTCATGAAGAAGTCACAAATGGGATCAATTCGTGGATAGCTTCAAAAGATGAACAATTTTTTCGACCCGATATTCATACACTGCCCAAAAGATGGGAGAAAGTAGTGGCCAGCGATACTTTGAATGATACTTGTGTAACCAATTTGTTTCATTAAAGCCTGAAATGTCGGGGAAAAAATGGCAGAAGCAAAGTTGTACACCTTTTATATATATATATAATGTGACTTACCAAATGAAAGTGCTGGCAGGTCGACAGACACACAAACAAACACAAACATACACACAAAATTCAAGCTTTCGCAACAAACTGTTGCCTCATCAGGAAAGAGGGAAGGAGAGGGAAAGACGAAAGAATGTGGGTTTTAAGGTAGAGGGTAAGGAGTCATTCCAATCCCAGGAGCGGAAAGACTTACCTTAGGGGGAAAAAAGGATGGGTATACACTCGCACACACACTCATATCCATCCACACATATACAGACACAAGCAGACATATGTCTTTAAATATGTCTGCCCGCGCCCGCACATGCGTGGATGGATACGCGTGTGTGCGCAAGCGCACACCCGTCCCTCCCTCCCCCCAAGGCAAGTCCCCCCGCTCCCGGGACTGGAATGACTCCCAACCTCCCCCCCAAAACCCACATCCCTTCGTCCCTCCCTCTCCCTCCCTCCCCCCCGACGAGGCAACAGCCTGCCGCGAAAGCCCGAATTCCGCGTGCATGCCCGTGCGTCCGTCGACCCGCCAGCACCCCCATCCGGCAAGTCACATCATCCCTGCTCCCAGATATATCTTTCCTACGTCGAATGTTTCCCTCTATTATAACCATATATATATATATATATATATATATATATATATATATATATATATATATATATATATATAGAGGGAAACATTCCACGTGGGAAAAATACATCTAAAAACAAAGATGACGTGACCTACCAAACGAAAACGCTGGCACGTCGACAGACACACAAACAAACACAAACACACACACAAAATTCAAGCCTTCGCAACAAACCGCCGCCCCACCAGGAAAGAGGGAAGGAGAGGGAAAGACGAAACGTCCACCTAACCTTCGTAACCTCTTAGTTCATCCCTATGAAATCCCCAAACCACCTTCCCTACCCTCTGGCTCCTACCCTTGTAACTGCCCCTGGTGTAAAACCTGTCCCATGCACCCTCCCACCACCACCTACTCCAGTCCTGTAACCCGGAAGGTGTACACGATCAAAGGCAGAGCCACGTGTGAAAGCACCCACGTGATCTACCAACTGACCTGCCTACACTGTGATGCATTCTATGTGGGAATGACCAGCAACAAACTGTCCATTCGCATGAATGGACACAGGCAGACAGTGTTTGTTGGTAATGAGGATCACCCTGTGGCTAAACATGCCTTGGTGCACGGCCAGCACATCTTGGCGCAGTGTTACACCGTCCGGGTTATCTGGATACTTCCCACTAACACCAACCTATCCGAACTCCGGAGATGGGAACTTGCTCTTCAATATATCCTCTCTTCCCGTTATCCACCAGGCCTCAATCTCCGCCAATTTCAAGTTGCCGCCACTCATATCTCACCTGTCATTCAACAACATCTTTGCCTCTGCACTTCCGCCTCGACTGACATCTCTGCCCAAACTCTTTGTCTTTAAATGTGTCTGCTTGTGTCTGTGTGTGTGTGTGTGGATGGATGTGTGTGTGTGTGTGTGTGTGTGTGTGAGAGAGAGAGAGTGTGTGCCTGTCCTTTTTTCCCCCTAGGGTGGGTCTTTCCGCTCCCGGGATTGGAGTGACTCCTTGCCCTCTCCCTTGGAGCCCACATCCTTTCGTCTTTCCCTCTCCTTCCCTCTTTCCTGGTGGGGCGGCGGTTTGTTGCGAAGGCTTGAATTTTGTGTGTGTGTTTGTGTTTGTTTGTGTGTCTGTCAATGTGCCAGCGCTTTCGTTTGGTAGGTCACATCATCTTTGTTTTTAGATGTATTTTTCCCACGTGGAATGTTTCCCTCTAGAGAGAGAGGGAAACATTCCACGTAGGAAAAATATATCTAAAAACAAAGATGATGTGACTTACCAAATGAAAGTGCTAGCAGGTAGACAGACACACAAACGAACACAAACATACACACAAAATTCAAGCTTTCGCAACAAACTGTTGCCTCATCAGGAAAGAGGGGCAGGAGAGGGAAAGACGAAAGGATGTGGGTTTTAAGGGAGAGGGTAAGGAGTCATTCCAATCCCGGGAGCGGAAAGACATACCTTAGGGGGAAAAAAGGACAGGTATACACTCGCACACACACACATATCTATCCACACATATACAGACACCAATGTGTGTGGATAGATATGTGTGTGTGTGAGAGTGTATACCTGTCCTTTTTTCCCCCTAAGGTAAGTCTTTCTGCTCCCGGGATTGGAATGACTCCTTACCCTCTCCCTTAAAACCCACATCCTTTCGTCTTTCCCTCTCCTGCCCCTCTTTCCTGATGAGGCAACAGTTTGTTGCGAAAGCTTGAATTTTGTGTGTATGTTTGTGTTCGTTTGTGTGTCTGTCTACCTGCCAGCACTTTCATTTGGTAAGTCACATCATCTTTGTTATATATATATATATATATATATATATATATATATATATATATATATATATATATATATATATATATATATATATATATGGTTATAATAGAGGGAAACATTCCATGTAGGAAAGATATATCTGGGAGCAGGGATGATGTGACTTGCCGGATGGGGGTGCTGGCGGGTCGACGGACGCACGGGCATGCACGCGGAATTCGGGCTTTCGTGGCAGGCTGTTGCCTCGTCGGGGGGGAGGGAGGGAGAGGGAGGGACGAAGGGATGTGGGTTTTGGGGGGGAGGGTGGGGAGTCATTCCAGTCCCGGGAACGGGGGGACTTGCCTTGGGGGGAGGGAGAGACGGGTGTGCGCTCGCGCACACACGCGTATCCATCCACGCATGTGCGGGCGCGGGCAGACATATTTAAAGACATATGTCTGCTTGTGTCTGTATATGTGTGGATGGATATGAGTGTGTGTGCAAGTGTATACCCGTCCTTTTTTCCCCTAAGGTAAGTCTTTCCGCTCCCGGGATTGGAATGACTCCTTACCCTCTCCCTTAAAACCCACATCCTTTCGTCTTTCCCTCTCCTTCCCTCTTTCCTGATGAGGCAACAGTTTGTTGCGAAAGCTTGAATTTTGTGTGTATGTTTGTGTTTGTTTGTGTGTCTATCGTGGTGCCAGCGCTTTCTTTTGGTAAGTCACATCATCTTTGTTTTTAGATATATTTTTCCTTCCCTCTTTCCTGATGAGGCAACAGTTTGTTGTATATATATACATACAATTAGTATCTATATTTTTTTTTGCACCTCACCAACACCACTACCATTATTCATTTCATTCTCTTTCTACTTATGCTAGATTTCTGTTGAGATGATTTCTACACTACCCACAAATCCTCTTTCCTCATCCCATCATTTACTCCCCATCATTTCATATAGAAGGAGAACAGACATTTCAGAAAGCACGAGTTTATCTGTCAGTCATGTTTTTTGGTTGAGTACTAACGTTTTGTAATTTATTGTTTGTGTTATATAGGGTGATTTTTTTCCAATGTGTACAAACTCTAGGGATTGGTCCATGAGAGGATACAGAACAAAAAATATCTAATGGACTTATGTCCGGAAATGCATGGTTTCCATGTTAGAGATCATTTATTCAGTCATAGATTGTTACAGAGACTGCAGCCTAATACTCACTGTACAATGCAGCCACAGTTACTGTATGTGTTGAAAACTATTTCTGTGTGGCTCAATGTATGCGTGTACATGCCATAGCATGTTCTGTCTCTCATGTTCACATAGGCCAGGCTGCATCGGAACAGTGTCAAAGGCAGCATGAATACACTGCTTCAGTGTCTCCACATCTGGAATGGGCTTTGCATACACAATACTTTTGAGATGGCCCCATAACCAGAAATCGCGTGGGCTGAGATCCAGTAAACAAGCAGGCCATGCAAGTGGAAAACACAATTGAGATGTGTCTGGACATTAACAGCAAAGAGGGCTGTTACCCTCGGATTCAACAATGGCACTTCTTCCAGTAGGGGTGGCAAAGTCACCTGCAAGAAACACTGATAGTTTCGGCCTGTCAGGTGGCATGGAAGGAGGACTGGTCCCAAAATATGGTCACCAATTATCCCGACTCTCACATTCGGATGGCACCGATGCCGATGATTCGCTGTTCTGCATACTATCCTACAGATGACTGTTATGGAAGTTGAAGATACGGCTCCATGTAAAATTGGTCTCATCTGTGAATAGGATGGATTACACAAATCCTAGAATCATGGTTACCTAATGAAGAAACCAGTGACAAAACTGCCCTTGAGGTGGAAAGTCTGTCACTAGTAAGCTCTACACATACTGTAAGTGATAATTTTAGTAACAATTCTCATCGAGAATGTGCAACGTGGTCGTCTGGCTTACCCTGTATTGGGGGGCAATTGCTTGGTACTGACATGGCAGTCGCGTTCTACAGTGTTAATCACTTTTTCCTCAGAGTCTGGTATCCAAACATTTGGGGTATGTCCTTCATGATTTTCTGCTTCCTGAAATGACCCTGTCTCAGACAAATGGCGAAACACTGTTGCAAATCTTTAATGCCCATTGCTATTTGCCTTTCTACAAGTAAACACCATATCAGCAAGTTCTCAGTTCGAATATGGAACCATTGTGTACAATGCTGTATCACATCCACTACAAGGTGAGTCAGCAAGAGAAGTGAATCGGGCACAACATTACCAATTACTATGGCAGGAGAGGATGCTAGGTCATGACATATGAGAAACCACCCTCTAGAAGGAAACCATGCATATTGTAATTGTGGCTGCATGGTACAGCACGTATTAGACCGTACTCTCTGTAACAAAGTGTGATTGAATAAATCATGGAATATCAGACCAGCTATGTGGCTGGATTGAAGAGTTTTTAGCAAACAGAACACAGCGTGTTGTTATCAATGGAGAGACGTCTACAGACGTTAAAGTAACCTCTGGCGTGCCACAGGGGAGTGTTATGGGACCACTGCTTTTCACAATATATATAAATGACCTAGTAGATAGTGTCGGAAGTTCCATGCGGCTTTTCGCGGATGATGCTGTAGTATACAGAGAAGTTGCAGCATTAGAAAATTGTAGCGAAATGCAGGAAGATCTGCAGCGGATAGGCACTTGGTGCAGGGAGTGGCAACTGTCCCTTAACATAGACAAATGTAATGCATTGCGAATACATAGAAAGAAGGATCCTTGATTGCATGATTATATGATAGCGGAACAAACACTGGTAGCAGTTACTTCTGTAAAATACCTGGGAGTATGCGTGCGGAACGATTTGAAGTGGAATGATCATATAAAATTAATTGTTGGTAAGGCGGGTACCAGGTTGAGATTCATTGGGAGAGTGCTTAGAAAATGTAGTCCATCAACAAAGGAGATGGCTTACAAAACACTCGTTCAACCTATGCTTGAGTATTGCTCATCAGTGTGGGATCCGTACCAGATCGGGTTGACTGAGGAGATAGAGAAGATCCAAAGAAGAGCGGTGCGTTTCGTCACAGGGTTATTTGGTAACCGTGATAGCATTACGGAGATGTTTAATAAACTCAAGTGGCAGACTGCAAGAGAGGCGCTCTGCATCGCGGTGTAGCTTGCTCGTCAGGTTTCGAGAGGGTGCGTTTCTGGATGAGGTATCGAATATATTGCTTCCCCCTACTTATACCTCCCGAAGAGATCATGAATGTAAAATTAGAGAGATTAGAGCGTGGACGAAGGCTTTCAGACAGTCTTTCTTCCCGCGAACTATACGCGACTGGAACAGGAAAGGGAGGTAATGACAGTGGCACGTAAAGTGCCCTCCGCCACACACTGTTGGGTGGCTTGCGGAGTATAAATGTAGATGTAGATGTAGAAATGGTCTCTAGCATGGAAACAATGCATTTCCAGACATAAGTTCATTAGACCTTTTTTGTTCCATATCCTCTCATCAATTAATCCTTAGAGTTTGTACACGGTGGAAAAAATCACCCTGTAATTCTGTTTCTCACAGTTATATTTGTTACGTGGACAGCCCTTATTGTAGCAATGTGGTATCTCATTTAGTAGTTCCTTTGTCAGACACTACAAAATGTACAAAACACAGTACTCATCAGATGCAGACATGTGTCTATGATTATCATTTTGCTGACAGACTCGTGGCACTGAAAGTAAATTTCTGCAATTAGATTAGTCTCTTATTTCAAACTATATCGTGGATAAGAAGTTGATTTTGCTTTTACAGTATATTGAAAAAGCTGCAAGCCCTTGTGGTTATAAATGAAACTTTAAAACAGCAAGAACAGCAGTTCCGTGAACAGTGTAAATCTGAGCTCACTCGCTTACAACAAATGGTTAGGTAAGCTATTGCACCAGTGCTGCTATTTTCTGCTAAGTAGACAAATGTAATACATTATTTATAGTTACCTGGGCTTTTTTTGTGTATTCTTGGTTCATTCCTAATTTTAGAAATGGAAATGCTGATACAACGTAATGTATAGGACACAGTTTCGGGATCATAATTTAAACATTAATTATTTGTTGTTTGTTACTGTTGTTATTGGTCATGTAGAGAAGATGCTTATTTTAAGAAAGCTGTTGACCTTTTTTTCCTTGTGAAACGAGGTATAAAAGTTACAGGACATAACTGCTGTGACCTGAAAGTATTGCGCAAAAATAATGCACATCAGAGCTAATTAAGCTGCAATGAATATCATTCTTGAAGCAGTGGAAAGTCAAACATAGGGAATTCCAGGTTGGAGTAACAACAATATTATGAAAAGGATGGATTGCTATTCACTGTAAACATTTTTCTTTTCTGAGGAAATTTACATATAACAGTGTTTTCAGTGTGGCTGTCTGCATCTCAACGTGTCATCTTTACAGTGAGTAGCTATCTCTCCTTTTCACAATATTGCAGTGGAAAGTCAGGTAGATTATAAATGAAAAGCACAAAATTATGGACACTGTAAATATTAATTTATTTTGTTAATCAATGGAAGGAACCTGTTTATGTTTTCGAGATAGACATATGTTCTGTAAATGTGATACAAAACAAAATAAATTGCAATTTTAGCTTACCTTCAGCAGTTGCACATATCATATAAACAATTTATGTAAAGTAACAATGGTAAAACCAAAAACTGTTGTTAATGAGTACAACAATAGTGAAACAAACTATTTGGTAATTAAATTAATTCATTTTGGTGTGACATTTTACTCTCACATTTAAAATAGTAAACATTAGAGAAAAATCGTGAAATATAATTTTCTTCATCTGTTCCTTCCTCACGTCAAGAGAAAGAAAGAGGACTACTTAAATTATGTTCAAATCGGATTTATATTTTCTCCTTTCATCAATTAAATTCAGTATTTCTTCTGTTACCCTAGGATTTCTACTAGCCCTCATCTTTTTACCTACTTGATCCTCTGCTGCCTTCACTACTTCATCCGTCAGAGCTACCCATTCTTCTTCTACTGTATTCTTTCCCCCATTCCTGTCAATTGTTCCCTTATGCTCTCTCTGAAACTCTGTACAACCTCTGGTTTAGTCAGTTTATCCAGGTCCCATCTCCTTAAATTCCCACCTTTTTGCAGTTTCTTCGGTTTTAATCTACAGTTCAAAACCAATAGATTGTGGTCAGAGTCCACATCTGCCCCTGGTTATGTCTTACAATTTAGAACTTGGTTCCTAAATCTCTGTCTTACCATTATATAATCTATCTGATACCTTTTAGTATCTCCAGGGCTCTTCCATGTATACAACCTTCTTTCATGATTCTTAAACCAAGTGTTAGCTATGATTAAGTTATGGTCTGTGCAAAATTCTACCAGGCGGCTTCCTCTTTCATTTCTTAGCCCCAATCCATATTTACCTACTATGTTTCCTTCTCTCCCTTTTCCTACTGTCGAATTCCAGTCACCCATGACTATTAAATTTTCATCTCCCTTCACTACCTGAATAATTTCTTTTATCTCATCATACATTTCATCAATTTCTTCGTCATCTGCAGAGCTAGTTGGCATATAAACTTGTACTACTGTAGTAGGTGTGGGCTTCGTGTCTATCTTGGCCACAATAATGAGTTCACTATGCTGTTTGTAGTAGCTTACCCATACACCTATTTTTTTATTCATTATTAAACCTACTTCTGCATTACCCCTATTTGATTTTGTATTTATAACCCTGTATTCACCTGACCAGAAGTCTTGTTCCTCCTGCCATCGAACTTCAATAATGCCCACTATATCTAACTTTAACCTATACATTTCCCTTTTTAAATTTTCTAACCTACCTGCCCGATTAAGGGATCTGACATTCTACGCTCCGATCTGTAGAACGCCAGTTTTCTTTCTCCTGATAACAACGTCCTCTTGAGTAGTCCCTGCCCGGAGATCTGATTTCTCTTTTTAAAATTACAAAAAATAATTACAACAGAGCTCTGAACAAAATGGCAGTATCTTTTAAGGGTACCTGGCCATCAGGTAATATTATCAATGTGACCAGTGCTATCCTTACGTTGTTCAGGTGCCAAAGCCAGCAATGTGCTTGAAATTTCTTAAACGCCCAATTTTTATAGTGTATGCAATGCTACCTTGCTCCTGCAATGTAAAATAAACAGCTGCTAGGGGAGGGGTAACTTCTGTTGCTGATTTGATGCATAGACTAGTACAGAAATATGTTTAATACCATGATTGTTCAGACTTTCTTGATGAAAGTTTATGTATATTGATCCACCCGCTGAAACTAATAGGTCTACTGTGTTGCGTAAAAGGTAATACAGTGGAACTTTGATTTTAAGTTCTCTGATTTTATGTTTTTCGTGATTTTACACCATAAATTTGTAGCCCCTGTGAAAAACCCATAAGATCAGTGCTAAAAATTCCCCCATTTTATGTTTCTTACTAGAAGGGTTTATTCGATTGTACACACCTATTTGACATCTTGCTTGACTTTGTTTCATTTTCTTCTTGTTGACATTTGATGTGACTGAACAAGTTATAAGTGGTGCAAAGGGCAGACGGTTCGCACCATGGGTGGTGGCATAAGAGTTAAGGGAATGTTTTAGGCCTTTACAGAGAATGGAGATGTGAGATAGGAAATGCTTGACGTAATGCGTAATCGGTGTTGCCAAGACAGCTTGCAATGTTTAGCTACACCGCACAGTGATGGGTCGAATACGTTTCACACTACTTTTTGCAGGAAGCGGCTATCGATTTTTTGCTATAGCACCAAGTTGATATTTATGGCTGTCTTAGTGACAGGAGAATCTCGGTTGCAGCAAGAACTATTTAGAGAAATATATATGTGGTTTTACAACATGGGAAATGTTTGTGACAAAGAAGAATGTGAATGTTATTGCTCATCGTTTCACTTGCAGCAACTGAATCTGTCCTCGTAGGTTTCTGCCTAACCACGCACTCTGATATCACCGTACATTAGGAAATAAACAGGCAAGTATATATTTATTTCATCCTCTAACAATACAGAAATGCTTAATAACATCAAATAGTGCATAACATATTGTATTACAATCATAACAAAGTTCAAGAACATGATGATAATGCTAAGTTGAAGAAAAATTTTCGCAAACTACGAGTTGCGAATCTATAACCTTGAACTCAGCTAACCATAATGTTATCCATTTTGCTAGAGCTTATTCTTCTGAATTTTGTTTTGTGCATTAGTTATCATAAAATCTCTTCAAGCCTTACATCATTGATGCTTTATTAATTGACATTTAATGATAAGTGTGATGTATTTGTGATATACTTCCAATGCACTGTTGCTTATAAACAGCATACTACATGCATATGTCACACTCTATGAAGGAAATAAACAATTGAAATTCACACAGTTCACACAGTGGTTGTTCACAAGCGCTCGCAAAAGTTGACAGTTGAAAGCCCACTAGTAATGTCATCACTGTGGAAAGTAGTGTGAAGCTGCACACTGCCATTGGAAACCTGGTTCTGTTGGAAATGTTTCCTAAATCTGTTTTGAACTTTGTTTCTTGTGTCTGTTTTTGTGCACAACGTCAGCAAACATTTCTCAGTGTATTCACATTGTCAGCAACACTATTTGTTGTATTGTTTTTGTACTGCCTGCTGTGTTGTGTCATGTCTAGAGACAAGGAAACTGTAATATGTGCTGCTGCATTATTAGTACTTGAAGGGTCACACAAACAAAATGAAAGACATTGTTGATGTTCATTCTTTTTTTTATTAATTTATTGTGACGTGTGACCTGAAGGCCATAGTATCTCTCAGTGTTTTGTAGTTGTAGAGAATAATGATGCATTTATTAAAGAATTTCATAATTGCTTTTAAAACTATGATATTAGTTTGATGAAGAGTTCATGTAGTAGTTGGTAATGGTCAATAAAATTGGATTAGTTGTCGTATGAAATCAATTTGTTGGTGCTTACAGTCATCGTCTTTGGCGAGTGAAAACATACTATAGAACAACAGGTGGGAAAAACTTGCTACATATGGGAACTGAATATGGAACACAGCTATAGTTTGCATAATTTCACTTGGATATCATCTAACAATTTTGAATTTCTGGCAAACATGATATCACCATTTCTTAAAAAAAAAATTCAGGAAAGCATTTACAACCAGACATGCAGTTAGTCTTAGTTTTTTGTCAACAGGAGATTCATTCCAGAGCCTTCAATATTTATTTCACATTTTGAAATGAACTGTGACATATGACCTTATTTTCTTTTCTACACAGTCTTTGTTAGTATTCTACCAAATGTAGCAGCAGTTTTCTGCAGAGCGTCTTGCTTTATTGCTGTTCTTCTACTGCTTGCTTCATATATTCCACAAGCAGCCATCAGCCTGGTACAACAAAAACAACTCAACAGTCTGCTGCTTTATTCACAGAGTTTCTTTTTTTTTTCGGGAAAAACTTACTATAGCAAGAGAAAACATAAACACCTAACAACTGCATACAACAGATGACACAATGTGACATATAAACATACACTAATGCCATGCAGCAGTGAGGCACCTGAAACATTGCTTCTTTTGATCTGTACTGACACTGATAGGGATACATGTTTTCGTGCTTCAAAAGATGTTTCCAAATGGTGTCCACATCAAGTAGCCAGAAACATGTTCCAAAAACACCTTCCAAGCTTAGTGTGTACACAGCTTGAAGTCTACTCTACCCATTTAAACTGCCATTGGCTACAGAAGCAAAACACACACACACACACACACACACACACACACACACACACACACACACACATTAGATTTTAGATTCCAATGCCTTTCACCATACTTCACAGTTTTCGGTTTAATTCACCATGTTCAACAGTTTTTGCTTTTTCTGGGTTAACACAAAGGAAAGATGTCCCAAAAACATATGTTTTGATGTATAATTTGCAGTCATAGCATGTTGGAAAGTAGCTTGATTACCTTGTACACAGATATCAATTTCAATTTTATGGCGAGTTTTCACTTGCTGTTAAATATCTGCAATTTTTTGCCACTCATTTTTGTATAAACATTGCATTGTACTTTTCATTTCCTTCAATTCTACAGATTTTGTATAATGTATTGGTGAGGATTACAATTTTTAAACATATCTGCCAATTATGTATGTTTTTACTTGTGTTTTGGGGGTTTTAATGTGTTCCTTGATTCTGTATTTCCTCAATTTTGTACCGAGTGAGGTGGCACAGTGGTTAGACACTGGACTCACATTCGGGAGGACGGTTCAATCCCACATCCAGCCATCCTGTTTAGGTTTTCCGTGATTTCCCTAAATCGCTCCAGGCAAATGCCAGGATGGTTCCTTTCAAAGGGCACGGCCGACTTCCTTCCCCGTCCTTCCCTAATCCGATGAGACCAATGACCTCGCTGTCTGGTCTCCTTCCCCAAACAACCCAACCCCAACCCCTCAGTTTTGCCTTTTTTAGGTGTGGATCACACGGAAATGTAAAATAGGGGTTTCACTGTGTTGGACTCTGAAAACCAGGCGTGTTCAATATTGTGTGCGTATGTGGAATGTCAGATTCTGGATAAACTATAAAAACTGTTGAACAAAGATATAAAGAACGCAAGTTTTACACTCAATTCAAGCAGCCTACTGAATCAGCTGTCAACTTAGATTGTTTCTCCTGTAAATATAAAATTAAACATGAAGATACCATCATTGTGGTACAGATGATGAATGTCTGGGTCAGAGCAGTAAAGGAGACAACCAAAATTAGTTGCAGACAATGTAATCAAAGGCAACAGTGGCTTCAGCTTAAGTTAAATGTGGGATCTGGCACTTAGTTTGCTTAAACTGTGTCAGAAAACTTCTGTGCTCGCTCTTTGCTCATAGATAATTCCTATTGCTCTGGACAAATAATATTGTCTTGTAGCCTTCAGCTTACCTATTTTTTTATGTTTTGGCATTGCATTTTTGTTACTTTTCAATTTCTGTTGGCTATTGTATTGTTTAACGGCTGTGGAAAACATTCACTTGGGTGGTGCACAGCATGCACCATTCATAGTTTGGTTGGTGTCAAAATGATGAACAGTTATATCTGTGCTTGACACCTGATGAAGACAACTAGATAAGCTGTTAAAATATTTTGTGTATATAAAATGACAACTCTGCTGCAAACTCAAAAACTTTTGAACCATGTTTAATAACATTTCATATGAATCTCTTTCTTCCCTGATAATAATAAATACATTGCTCAGCTCTCAATCAATTACTGGCAAACTGAAGTAGGCATTTATTATGAGGACCGTCCAATAAGTAATGCAACACATATTTTCCCAGACAGTTACAGTTGGAAAAAATGTGGAATAATTGTGGGACATCAAGGATTATTCCCCCTTCAACCCCTATAGTTTCATGATGATCTGATAGGTGGCAGTGCTATATAACTACAAGACCTGACAATGAAAAAAAGCATGGTGAGTTGTTGAGCAAGGTGTCTGTCCTCATTGCAATAAAGTTGCGCAGAAGTGTCCGATCTCCTGTGTGCCAGCTGCCCACAAACATACAGACACTCTTATGTCAGGTGATGCAAACAAACTTCTTCTCCATGACAACACAGGACCTCATACAAGTCTGCACACCCAAGAGCAGATCACAAAGTGTCATTAGACTGTTCTTTCTCATCCACCCTACAGCTCAGATATCACACCTTCCATCTGTTAAGCCCAATGAAGGATGCACTCTGTGGGAAGCAATACGTGGATAATCGGCAGTTATTGATGCATCAAGATGTTGGCTCTGACATCAACCATTAGAGTGATACCGCATGGTCATACAGATCCTCCAGTAAGGTGGCGTAAGGCCATCACATTGAATGGAGATTATGCTGAAAATATGAATTTGTAGTGTTCAGGAGGTGAAATTTCAGTACTGCCAAAATACATATTTAGAAGTGAAAAAACTGTTTCTGGCATTTGAAGATATTAGTTGCTTCATCAGGGAGAAAAGAGGGGTGGATTGGACAAGGTTAGAAGGGAAGGGCAGTTCCCTTAGAATCCAGGATGAGAGGGACCCAACTGTTTTGAGGACAAGGGCAAACAGAGGTGAAGTTTTTTTCATTTTTAAAAAATTGTGTGTCAGCAGTTCTGCAATTTTGAGTCTCAAGGCTTAAATACTGGCTAATTTGATGTTAGTTATCATTCAGCATGGCCAGGCGACGTGTTATATTTTATTTTATAGAAGCCAAAGTACAACACTTTTTGTTGTCATGTCATTAAAATTAATTTAAAATATAGTACAACTATAAGATAAATAATTTTCATGTGTGTTCGCATTCAGGAAAACCAACTACACCTTTGCTGTTAGGAAGAAGTAGGATTCAAAACTGCTTCAGAGCAGTTTGTAAAAATTCGTTTTGAAAGTGTTCAAAATTTCATTTATGAAAGTTACGCGAGAGAAAAGAAAAAATAATAATTTACTTATTAATGTGTACAATGAGCATGTGGACAGCTCCAGCTTACAACATTTTGTGACCGTAATTATTTTATAAGTGTAATACAAAAATATTTTATTTTGGCTTCTGCAGAAAAAAATGAGAGTCTGTAAACACCTCCATTACCAAAAAGATCAAGAAGCCAGATTCTTCAAACAGAGTTGATGTAAGTAACCGAACATCTCTTGTAAACCAGAGCTATAAGAAATGAGGAGGAAATTTGTGGAAAGCAGTTGTCATTTTTCATGCAAAAGTTTTTTAAGGCAGAACTAGGATTGAAACTGGTGAAGAGATTGTGAGATTCTACAGAACAATTGCTCTAGTTTTACATTTCTACAGAACTTGACAACAATATCATTAAGGTCTAGGTATACAATATCTGTAATTCTCACAAACGGACTGTGAATCGTAAAGATATTACAGTTACTGGATGTAAAGATTCATAAACAGTTTAAAGACAGCTGTGCATTGATTTTGATGCAACAAAGTGATTAGACAGAAAATGCACTTAATATGTGGCCATTTTCTTTTCCTTTTGCTGAAAGCAAGCATTCTGAATCATCAGAAGCTATTTTGAAAAAGGCCTTGGTGATGTTGAAGGCAGTATGAGAAGATAGGTTCCAGTATCCCTTCTAGGAATGGTACATACATTGGACAAAATGCTTAAAATTCAGAGGAGACTGTTCAAAAAAGGAATATACGAATTTGAAACTTGGCCAAACTAATTGATATTCATATTCGTTTGCTTTTTGTTTGTACATGGAAGCAATTTCATATTTCTATTTGTGATCCCACTGGTGTGTGTGTGTGTGTGCGTGCGTGCGTGCGTGCGTGCGTGCACGCGCGCTTACCTTCCTAAACTGAATTATCTGGGCTTGTAGCATCTTGAGTATGAATTTATGTGTCATAATGTACATTTTGATTGTGCGTAGTCACTGTTCTGATTTAAATGTACAAATTCAGCAGCTAAGTTTCTATTGTTTAATCTGTCCTATGACAATTGCGTAACTTATTCACAGTTTCTTATAGTGACTCATTTTATTGTGAATTCATGAAGATTCATCATATTGCTTGCCAAAATTATACAGAATCATCAAGATACTGTAATCTATTGAGCACAGATCTTCATTCAGTAACAGATTTAGTTTAATTCCAGTGGAAAAAGCCAAATATTTATTTTTATCACAAATATAGAAAGTTTGTAATCACAGCACAAATATCCAGAGAATATGTTGATTTGCCTCTATTATCCGTTATGGTATTCATTGGCAGTTAGATTATACAGAAAGTAAAATTAATTGCAGTTCTTAGTCTGTAGACTAGAATATTTTCTTAGTGACAGTTTCAATTTCTTGTTTTTTAAGAGAAGCTCAGGAAAGCACCTCTCCTGATGAGGATAGTGAAAAAGTGGCACAGAAACTTGAAGAGGAACGTGAGCGTGTGCAGAAACTGCGACTTTTATTGGCAAAGAGAAACCGATCCATAGCAGCATTGCAGAGACAGTTGGATGAAGTGCCAGGCCGTGCTGAGTTGGCACAATACCAACGACGTTTCCTGGAACTATATAACCAAGGTCTGCAATCAGATTTCGTTATCTCCTTGCCTATGGTAACATTTAAACTATTCCAATATCTGTAATGCAATTTCAAATACTTTGCAGAAATCATGTTTAAAAATCTGTTATTTCGTATTTTTACTATCACGGTTTCTAGTGTTTGCTTCACATATGTACCCTCACTGTCAACAAACATTTGTACTATTAAATTTATGAGTTAGGGCCCTGCTGTACTGGGACACCACAGCAGGTCTGCTGGCCACTCTGCTGGCAGCGCTCAGGTCTGGCAGCACAAGACACTAGCAGAGGCGCCAGAGGAATGCCTTCAGTCTTCGCTCAGTAGAAGAGCTGCAAGCTTTATGTGCAAGTTTGAAATAGGGAATGTAGAAAAAGTAGTTCTGAGCAAATCCCTTCATTGCTGATCTGATGTTAACAAGTCATTTGATACACCTTATAATGATTTAAGAAACTACAGCACTAAATTTTCCACTATTCTCAGAATGTCATTCTGTTCATTTGATGAGGCAGTGGGGATCTCCCAAGATTGACAAAAAGATCACTGTTTTAAGGAAAGTAATCTCACTAGAGGAAAAGATTTTTGTGACCTGTGTACTCGGTAGCTAATTGTTTGTTGTCTGCAGTGATAGTCGCAGTGTTAGTTGCAACTATAAAATATACACAGAAGAGCTTTTCAATTTTTATTTGAAAAGTATGTTATTGTAAACTGAAAGTAAATTTACAAATGTTTTAGACAAGATGTTAGGAACTTGTCTTCTTTGTTTAAATATCTTTTTTCTTAAAATAATTCTTGCATGTCTGTATTTGGTCTGTTAGCATAACTTGCTTCTGCAGATGTAGCTATGCTATTTCAGTCTGGGAGTAGGTTCTGAGGAAAACTCGCATAGCCCGGATAGTAAACATTTTTTGTCTGTGGTGTAAACCTCTTGTGGTTATAGTGCAGCATCAGGAATAGGCTGTGAGGAAAAGGAGGATTGATAATTTCCATTATCTCCATCCATACAGAGTACAGAAAGTGCAATATTGTAAGTTGTTTGAACCTTATTGTAATGTGGAGAGGCTTATTCTTCGAATTGAACTTCATTTATGACCCTCGTAGTTCCAACACTTTGTTTTCCAGTTCAAATTTTGAGAAGTTCTGACATTGGGTGTCTCAAGTTGCTGATCTCATCTGAATCTCACAGATAAAAGATTTGGTGTCAAAACTATCCACAGCGCTCACATGAGCAGTTAAAACTTGGTACGTGTGAGTGGCAGGCAGCGCTTGGCAGCTCTGCTGGTGACCTGGTGTAGGAGCGGCCATGGGTCACCATATACTTCACTGGCAGCACCGCCAGTCTGGCATACCTGCCGGCAGAACCTCGCAGCAGCTGCCCTGCCAGCAGAGCTGCAAGTTCAGGTAAATCCCAAGTGCGGGAGGCCCCCTTACGTCCCTTGCTTCTGTCTGGCATCTCTGCCAGAAGACCTGCCATGGCATCCCAGTGCAGTGGCGCCCTTAATCTTGCCTCAGTTGTACTTAAATAAACAAGAAAAAAACATATTCACATGTACACAAATTGTTCTTCTTAAATCACAAAGCACTTTCAGTAATGAGTATAACTACATCTGCTGAATACATGTAACAGTTGGCTTTCATCAATTTGGTGTACTGTTACTTGTACTTGGAAAAGCTGTTGTCGATTTGTTCTTTTGCCAAACTTGTCTGATGCTCCCTCGATTGTAAGTGTGTAAGTGCCATGGGAATCTGATAGTATGCTAATTGTCACATTTTCTTTCAGAAGAGGCATCTGATTTTAGTAGGGTTGTGTGTGTATACACTCATGGGATGCTTCTCAAAATTACATTTTCAATCATAATTTTCATTTACCTTTCACAAACGTTCAATATGCCCTCATGTAGATGCACAGCAAACATCCAGATGATATTCCGACTCATCCCATACATTTGGGAGTATGTCTGATAAAGTATTGCAGTTACTGCTGTTGCTATGCAGTGTTACAGTTCATCTAGAAACAGAAAGGAGGCATGTAGGAGTGCTTCGCAAACCTCCACAGAAACAACACATACAGTGAGATCAGGTGACCTTGGAGACCAATGGTGCAGTGTGACATGTGTATGCTCCTTATGAGCAACCCATCATTGTGGCAGTTCATTGTTAAGAAATGCTCTTACCTGCTGACGTAACATGCTGTTGCAAACTCTATGCCGACAGATTCTAGATGTACTCTTGTCCGTTTTAAGCTACGCTACAGTTCAATTTATTTATGAAAAATGTTACGTCAGCTCTCCGATCGCTTGACCTTTGACCCCGCCGATAAGGCGGTCACGCCATCGTGGCAGCGCGCCAGCCGCCCGCAGACTCGGCGCTCTAACCGGACGCGGGCACCTAGTATTACTAGTGCCCGCGTCCGGGATAACGCGCGGCTGGCACTGTGAAATATTCTAAGTCCCTATCAAGGCCACGCGCTCTGCCGCGTGGAAGCGAGCGATCGCCGCGTAGCTGCTCATTCGCGCTGCTGCTGTCGCACAGGCAACTGCATTGAACGCTGCCACGATGGGTTACCGACGACAACGGCGACGTGCAAGACAGACAATATACAAAACCATAGACGACGTGGAAATGACAACATCTGCTGCTGACAAGAAGAAGAATACAATTAAATCTGTCGCTGCACACGCCCTTCTAGATGGACCAGCTGTATTCTGTGGTTGCAGACTCAATTTCAGCATTGACATTAACGATACAACGATACATTTAAACTTTGAGGATAAGTATAAAAACTGTTCATTTGTCAATGAACTTGCAGTCCTATATATGAAGGTAGTATCTGTTCCCGAAAGAACAGATACTACCTTCATATATAGGACTGCAAGTTCATTGACAAATGAACAGTTTTTATACTTATCCTCAAAGTTTAAATGTAATTTGTTTTTTTATGTGCATACTTTTATGTAATTGGCATGAATCACACTGTAGGCAATATTGTAACCAGCCACAAGTTTTTTTTTTTAAATTATTTTATTGTGCGATACTAGTTTTGAGCTTGGCCCATCGTCACACAGTAGCATTTACTTCTTTGCAAGTTTTACATTTGAAGGCAACACTAACATCCGAAGATTGGCTCATGCCCTAAACTAGTTTGTTGTTGTTGTTGTTGTCTTCAGTCCTGAGACTAGTTTGATGCAGCTCTCCATGCTACTCGATCCTGTGCAAGCTTCTTCATCTCCCAGTACTTACTGCAACCTACATCCTTCTGAATCTGCTTAGTGTATTCATCTCTTTGTCTCTCTCTACGATTTTAACCCTCCACGCTGCCCTCCAATGCTAAATTTGTGATCCCTTGATGCCTCAGAACATGTCCTACCAACCGATCCCTTCTTCTTGTCAAGTTGTGCCACAAACTCCTCTTCTCCCCAATTCTGTTCAATACCTCCTCATTAGTTATGTGATCTACCCATCTAATCTTTAGCATTCTTCTGTAGCACCACATTTCGAAAGCTTCTATTCTCTTCTTGTCCCAACTATTTATCGTCCATGTTTGAATTCCATACATGGCTACACTCCATACAAATACTTTCAGAAACTACTTCCTGACACTTAAATCTATACTCGATGTTAACAAACTTCTGTTCTTCAGAAATGCTTTCCTTGCCATTGCCAGTCTACATTTTATATTCTCTCTACTTCGACCGTCATCAGTTATTTTGCTTCCCAAATAGCAAAAATCCTTTACTACTTTAAGTGTCTCATTTCGTAATCTAATTCCCTCAGCATCACCCGACTTAATTCGACCACATTCCATTATCCTCGTTTTGCTTTTGTTGATGTTCGTCTTATACACTCCTTTCAAGACACTGTCCATTCCGTTCAACAACTCTTCCAAGTCCTTTGCTGTCTCTGACAGAATTACAATGTCATCGGCGAACCTCGATGTTTTTATTTCTTCTCCATGGACTTTAATACCTACTCCAAATTTTTGTTTTGTTTCCTTTACTGCTTGCTCAATATACAGATTGAATAACATAGGGGATAGGCTACAACCCTGTCTCACTCCCTTCCCAACCGCTGCTTCCCTTTCATACCCCTCGACTCTTATAACTGCCATTTGGTTTCTGTACAAATTGTAAATAGCCTTTCGCTCCCTGTATTTTACGCCTGCCACCTTTAGAATTTGAAAGAGAGTATTCCAGTCAACATTGTCAAAAGCTTTCTCTAAGTCTACAAATGCTAGAAATGTAGGTTTGCCTTTCCTTAATCTTTCTTCTAAGATAAGTCGTAGGGTCAGTATTGCCTCATGTGTTCCAACATTTCTACGGAATCCAAACTGATCTTCCCCGAGGTCGGCTTCTATCAGTTTTTCCATTCGTCTGTAAAGAATTTGCGTTAGTATTTTGCAGCTGTGACTTATTAAACTGATAGTTCGGCAATTTTCACATCTGTCAACAACTGCTTTCTTTGGGATTGGAATTATTATATTCTTCTTGAAGTCTGAATGTATTTCTCCTGTCTCATACATCTTGATCACCAGATGGTAGAGTTTTGTCAGGACTGGCTCTCCCAAGGCCGTCAGTAGTTCTAATTGAATGTTGTCTACTCCCGAGGCCTTGTTTCAACTCAGGTCTTTCAGTGCTCTGTCAAACTCTTCATGTAGTATCCTATCTCTCATTTCATCTTCATGTACATCCTCTTCAATTTCCATAATATTATCCTCAAGTACATCACCCTTGTATATACCCTCTATATACTCCTTCAGCCTTTCTGCTTTCCCTTCTTTGCTTAGAACTGGGTTTCCATCTGAGCTCTTGATATTCATACAAGTCGTTCTCTTTTCTTCAAAGGTCTCTTTAACTTTCTTGTAGGCAGTATCTATCTTACCCCTAGTGAGATAAGCCTCTACATCCTGACATTTGTCCTCCAGCCATCCCTGCTTAACCATGTTGCACTTCCTGTTGATATCATTTTTGAGACGTTTGTATTCCTTTTTGCCTGCTCCATTTACTGCGTTTTTATATTTTCTCCTTTCATCAATTAAATTCAGTATCTTTTCTGTTACCCTAGGATTTCTACTAGCCCTCATCTTTTTACCTACTTGATCCTCTGCTGCCTTCACTACTTCATCCCTCAAGCTACCCATTCTTCTTCTTCTGTATTCTTTCCCCTATTCCTGTCAATTGTTCCCTTATGCTCTCCCTGAAACACTGTACAACCTCTGGTTTAGTCAGTTTATCCAGGTCCCATCTCCTTAAATTCCCACCTTTTTGCAGTTTTAATCTACAGTTCATAACCAATAGATTGTGGTCAGAGTCCACATCTGCCCCTGGAAATGCCTTACAATTTAAAACTTGGTTCCTAAATCTCTGTCTTAAACTAGTAACAGTACAGTAAAATCATTTCAGAAAAACTTGTGGCTGGTTGAAGTATTTCCTACATCGTAATTTACAATAACAGCTGCAGTGTTCTCTGAACGAAAGGAAAAAATAGTGTAATTAACATTTACCTACAACCAAAAATTGTTCATAACCTGAAAGTAGGTTTCTAATTTCTTTGTTAAATCACAAGTTGCACATTAAGTCAAATTAATGTGGAATGGTAACAACAATAGTATCTTTTGATTAGTGAATGCTGTGCATGCTTGTGCCACATAAACAAGACTTCAGTCTCCATTGAGCACCTTTACACCTTCCATTATATATATTCCACCAAGAACTTTCCATTGTCACACAAAACAAAAACTGAGTTGTTTGTGCAGGTGGTTTAATTGAGACATTTTCTATGTATTAGGTTGAAGAGAAAAATTTAAGGTAAATTTTGAGTCATTTTATGTGGTGACTTATATTCAAATGCAATGTTTACTTCCAACATTAACTTCACTTGTCGTATTTTTTGTGTAGTGGATGCCTGGTTCACATAAGTTTTCTATGACCACATGCTTCATTTATTATATTGATTACTTTGATGAGAGTTCAGGTGACATTATAATGCATATGAGATTGTGAAGGTGTTAGCATTTTTGGTATATGTGCAAGCAGTGTTTTTCTGTGCTTTATCATGAAGTATTTGATCTGTAATACACTGCAGAAAATGGAAATACTTCCTTACAAGACCTGAAATGTTTTGCTGTGTAATTTTAATTTCTCCATTACAAAATGTGTTATTTAAGTGCCATTTGTTTATTATATGTTCCAGTTGCAGCAAAACATAAAGAGACAAAGCAGTTCTACACTCTCTACAACACGTTTGATGACACTAAACTATATACAAGCAAGGAACTAACACTGCTAAATTCAATACTTGACAATTACACAGAGTAAGTAACAGATTGTACACACAAAAGTAAATATCTAAAGCTTATTACAGACTTTGCTAATTTATCTGTAAGGAAAAATAACTTGTTCCTTGTGTATTTCTTTGGATTTTAAAATATGTTGCAATCAACATTATAGCAAAGGCATAAGACACAAAGTGTATTGATTGAACAAACTTATTTGTAGGGCCATGTCATCCCCTGCTGGTAAAGAACAGTTCATGAAGCAATTTGATGCTATTGTTGAAGGAATTAAGCAGAATAAAGCAAAGGTGGGTCACATGATTCTGTTATTAAATTGTCATTTTTATCAGATGACATAAGTTAAAATATGATAGATGACTAGCTTAAGAAAATGGGCTTCTTTTAGACATGGAATCAGTTGTGTGCAACTACTTGGAATCTGGCTAATTTCTTATTTTTCATGAAACTGTTTCCATAAAATTATTTTAGATCACAGCATTGTGTACCTTTTACTGTGTGTAATGTAACTGTTACAGAATTTCCTCATGCACTGTGTGTATATCATCAAGTGGTTGTAGAACATTAAATGTTCACTACTGAATGATTAATATTTATCCACAGGGTCCACATCCCAGTTTTAGTTTCTTCTGAACATGTAGGATTGTCCTTTATTAACAATATATCGTATACCTCCGCATCCAAGACAGCTCCAAATGCGAGATAACTCCCCACTGTTCAACAAGGGATTATAGAAAAACATCTATAAACATATTAGGTTTATTTTGAAAACTTATAAATGGTTACCTTATTGCAGATAACTGGAGGAGACAGTAAAAGTACCGGTACAGAGGCAATAGTCAGATACAGATGCCACTTCTCCTCTTCACTGGAATGGTCAACAGAATCTGCAGTGTCACTGCCATTGTCATGGTTATTGTGCATCCCATAGTAGATTGTCTTCACTCCCATCTAATTCGTTTGTTACACAGCACTTTTTAAAGCCATCCACAATGATGCACTGGATATGTATGTCCAAGCAGTGTGAATCCTCTCTACAATTCAATTGCTATCCAGCTTTGTCTGGTGGTCTTTAAATAAATGGCTTATTCACCACCACATGACACACTTGTAGTTGCAAAGTCCTTTCTCCTGGAATGAAAAAACGATCTGTATTTAAGACCACGATTCTTGCCTTCACTGCTGGTGTCAGATGACCCTTGAAAACATCATGATTAGCATTCCATGATTCTTTAAAAGAGCACCTGGCCTCTTACTCCAGGCTGTGGAGAACCAATCTATAACTCATTTGGCACCCATCCCTTCCTGTTGCAACAGAGTTGGCAGCTTTTCCTTCAGCATAGTTTTACAATTGAGGATGATGTAGGGTTGCATCTTTGTTCCATCAGCAACCACAAAGAACATCACAGTGATTCGCAATTTCTCATTGCCAATAGTGCAAAGCAATACACTTTGGCACCTTTCTCTTCAATTGTTGTACAGTTCAAGTAAACAGGAGTCTCGTCAGTATTTCCAATTTGCCCTAAGAGAGAAGCACATTCCTGTCTCAGTCTTATAATGTGTCGCTGATACCAGCTTCTCTGCATACGATTCTGGAAGACGCTGAGTAAGGGATGTTTGACATTGCAGCACAAGTCCATTGCGTCACGCCATCCTTGTACACCTCCCAGAGCTGGCTTTAAATTGGACACTGTGTTGCTGTGACAGTTCATGTACTTTTATTTTGTTTGATATCATAGGAAACTGCCATTCCTTCTTTATGTTTCTTGCGCATAAATGCCACCATTTCCATTGCAACATTTTTGAAAAATCCACTCTGTGGGTGACTTAAAGCTTTTCTAATTGACTTCACATTTTTCAGGCATTCTTTGTCCTTTCACCACCAGACATTGACTCCTGTGACTCCATACTTCAGCGAAGTTGCACAATTATTTGCTGCTTCTGCATGCCAAATAAACATGATTTTGAAATTTGTGTCGTAGTATGTCTGCATCCTGTTCAAAAATTTGATGTTGAACCACACTGTTCCACGTCACACAATTTAGAAGTGGGATCTCCAAAGTCAAACAACAACTGATAAAAAAATTGCCACAAAGAACAGTTCCTGCTATCATACAACAATGCTTAAAGTGCTTGCTTACGTTGAGGGTTAAAGTGGTAGGCATGACAGAGAGTAGAGTTACAGATTACTGGAACCTCGAGGTTATGTTCAGTAAGGAAATGAAAGTCTCCACATTGTATTCTGCAAATACAAGACGACCCCCTACTGGGCGCGTGAAATTTTGAGAAAAACCCGTGTCTTGGTTTTGAAGAGATGCAGTATTTAGTTTCCAAAAGCTGGATTAGGACTGCAACTGTAATAATCCAGAAGATGAATCACATACGACAGAACATTGAAATTTAGACAAAGTAGGATTTAAATTTGTAACAAGTATTTGTTATATAAATTACCTTCTCCTGTTATAACAGGTGTAACATGAGATGCTTTTTTTTCAACAAAGTCATGTCTAAACTCTCTCTCTTTTCATTGCCCAAGTGCATTTTCCATTTATAATTACCTTAATGTAGACAACACATTTCATTGTAACTTTCCTCCTCTGTAGCCTTAAATTGTCAATGGTAATGATATCAATTTTTGATTAAAGAAGCTTCAAAAGATTCTGCTGTACTGACTGCTGACAATATAACATGTTCAGTTCTAAATTGATGAACAATCTGGGCCTCTATATAAACATGTTCGTGAGTTATAGTAGTCACAAAATCAACCAAAGCTGCCTGCCACAAAGAAAAATGCTATAAAATTTATGAGATTGCTCAGTTTTATAAGAAAGCAATGCAGACTCATTCTTTTCTCACAACTTGCCTTCAAATCTTCTGGAAGTATGGGCTTCCAGTTAATGCATCTTTCCAAAGCACTTAGTTTAGGTTCCATGAATTGCCTCTATGGAAGTGTTTACAGGAAGATTACATAGGCTTTGAGGTGCAAAATATGATTCACTTTTAAGCGTAAGTGGGAAACAAAATAATTCAATCTGGAACTACTCAAGAAATGTCTGTACTGTGAAGGTTCTGTGAACAAGTATGTTGTACTAAGTAAGGCATTCTTCAACAGATTAACTGATGTGTTGTCTGAGGCTTTCCCAGTGGACTAGTTTTAGAAATAGTTCTCAGGTGAGATATTGGATGTCATTGTGAAATTCCTGCAATATTTCACCAGTGCAACTGACAGACATCTTTGGATGTGACAATTGTGCTGTGACTGAGGCCTATAAGTTATGCCAGTCTAAGTAGAAAATGCATAGGCATGAAGGCACCAAATTTGGTGGTCAATAATGACGATTTCCTGATGAGTAGCAGGAAAGACAGCTACATCACCTGTCAGATGATGACCCAAGAGCTTCAGCAAATGCACAAAGGCTGTCAATTGTACTGTGCTCTTCTGTCAGCTGTCCCAGTGCTTCCTGGCAGGAGCTCCATGCCAATATTTGTGTTCATGCATGCTGGCATGTGGCCATTGTCATCCAAACATGTATGTTAGCACTGAAGCATTTTCCCTTGTGTGACCAGTAGCTCTCTTTTGTCACTTTGACCCACGTCCTCAAAACCTCTTCACTCCTGCAATTAGTTCTGTAAACCAACGTCGACGTACAGAATGAAATTCTAAGATTCTCTGCTGTGGGCAATATTCCACACGTCTCTTCCCTGTTGAGGTTTCAAAATCCTTTACCATCTTTACCTGGCAGCTGTAAAAATCACCACAATTCCCTTGTCTATAGATTTCATCATCTGGGCTGAAACAGATAAATTCTCGTCTTCCTAAATGCCTCGTTTCCATTTTGTGCACATAGGGAGTACAGTACTTGTAAGCAAAATGCTTCTTAATTCTTTACCTCTTTCAGAACGTGTTAACACGTTGTCTGTTTGTTTGCGTAATGAATGTAGGTCATTTGAAAGCAACTGAAATGCCCAGGTTCTGGTCAGCTGTCAGCTCCCCAAGTAAAACTGTGTCCAAGAACTGCTCCCTATTTCTTACCCCACTGACTCGGCTACTGAACACAGCACAGCAAAACTGCAAGCATATATGGGCAAGTCTGATGATGTAAAAATAGACTGTGTCTTGCAGTCACACACAATCATTGTGCGTATCTGGCCTAGGAAGAAAGAAGTTACAATAGCTCTCAAACACTAGATACATTTCAGCGTGCACATAAAATTATTTGTGTCATGTAAAGTAAGATGATGTAATTAGGTATGTTGATCAGACTATTCACAAATTTAAGTAGCAACTGCAGATTTTTTTCTAGTTATCCTGAACTGTATTTTAAGCTGCCATTAAAATAGTGCCTATTGTTTCAAAGTCTACAACTGGATTCCAAATTGGTATTAACTTTAGACAAGTCATTGTTTCTCGTATGAACATATGTCACTCTCTCATCTAAAATAAAAGTGTCCCACATAATTGCCTTTTGTGACATGTAACAATGTTAAGACAAGAGAAATGGAAATGGTGTTTGTTCAGAATTTGCTTCGCAGGTCGAGCGACGGCGTGCAGAAGAACGGCAGCGAAGGGATCGACTCAGCCAGACACTACTAGGGCTTGTAGATCAGCAAAGACGTTATGTAGCAGCAGTGCGGCAACTTACCATAGAGTGCCGGCGCAATGAGGTCCTGCTAGCACAACTTCGTGGTGTCTGAATGACACGCATGCAAGGGGGGGGGGGGGGGGGGGCTCACCCATTTTATTTCTTAAACACAGGAAAAAAGGTTGGTAGGCAATTGTAGGCAAAAGCAAATTTAAAAAAAATAATGCATTAGATAAAAACCTAGGCACTAAAAGTTTAAACATTTTGAACCATGCAATTAGTACCTGAATAATAGAAGGCAAGTTTCAATTGTGAATACCATTGTAATTCTGGGAACATTATCACTGGGCATGCACTCAGTGAAGTTATTTTATTTATGTGATATAATTCTCTCCATTGACCCATATTAGTTTGTTTTTTGTGAACCTGAAATATTTCCTTGTTACTGTGCAGCATGAAAACTGTAAACACATACATGTTTTTAAAGGTCATTTATAAATGTTCAGTTAATTCTCAGAAGCAGTTTGTTCCAAAAAATGTTGCTAAAATGCCTCAAATAAAAGTATGTTTACCAATTACCCTTATGAGTTTATTGCTCAAGCAATTTTTTTTTATGCTACTTATATGGACATAAGGCAGCATATGAATATATTAATGATAGTTGTGTACAAGTGGTCCTTAAAATATAAGCAGTCCTATAATAGTGAGATAAAGATTACCAACATTTTATGTATTTAGAAGTTGGGAAAGTTTGTCATTACGGCTGTTTTTCTTCCACAAGCACATGAAATATTTTGTGATGTTGATGAATTTTGGTAAAATTGTGAGTTTCACTCCTAGGGACAGTGTTATCTGGTACAAGGTGGAATGAAAGGGATATCAATAAGGAAGACACTGTGAATTTACAAGCCTGGATGGACCCTGGCTTGGATCACTGACATTGTTGCGGTGTCAGAATGAAATTTTCTGAGTGTGGCTGGTACAGGACACCGAGAACAAGACAGACACACACTAGCATGCATTCAGTAGGTAATGATGTGGAATATCGAGAAAGGATGATAACGATGCCTGCAAAGGGCAAGTGACCAAATATTGCATAGAAAAATGCTGAACTTAATTCTGATGTACTTTTACAATAAATGATAATACTAAATTGTGAATCTCAATCCCAAGTCCTATGTAGCACTTTTCCAACAATAAGCAAACTGTAGTTTCTAATTGTTAAGATTTCTATACGCAACGATTACAAAAAACACTTTAAATTATCCTACTGGTAAATCAAAACTGCTAAAATCATAAACAATACATCTAACAGTAGCTGAAACGTAGAGTGAACATATACTGACAGATTTACGAAATTAAGCTGGACTAAAAGTTCTCCACATTTACACATAGTACAAAGTCAGCATGTAATGTCCAATACCCTTCTCCTAAATGTATTAATAGGCTTTGATTTCATACACAGCTATTACGTACATAAAATATTTACTCATATATCTCATTTTTCACAGCTGTGCATGACAGCACCATGTCACATGTCCACTAATATTTATTGTAGTACATATGTGATAATGTTTTGTAAGGTCAGAAAGTGACCAGTGTGATGAGACACACATTCCAATATGTACAGTAGTAACAAAAACAGTGTAAATGATGATAGCCCTCCTGGCATAAATTTGTAAGAAGTTGTGAACATAAATAATTTAGTATGGAAATTTGGCAGCACCGTTGGTGGACAGTGTGCGTCAGATGAGCATCAGGAGCTTTGCTAACCAAAACAAATAGCTTAAAATTGAATGGGTGATGGTTACTTTCAAGTGCTGTAAATTTTTTGAACTGATGAGACTTAAGCTTTGCACGAGTGAAGGACTTAAAGGCATAAGTGGGAAATGGGACTTGGTTATTGGTTCTGCTTTCACAGTAGCTTATTTAATTGGGAATCTGCCAAAGTTTATTAGTTAATAACACAATCTTAGCTACAATGTTATTTCTTTAACTTAAATGAGAAAATCCACACAATTTTCATTACCTGAAGTAAGGGCATCACATCTTGCTTGTTTCAAACTGAATATATAGAACTCTAGCTTACTTTTGCCACTCTATTGGCTTTATTTATTTACTTGTTTCTGTCAATTTGCCATTCTGTTTAACATAGCTTTGCACAGTAGTGAAATAAGGACAATAAGCTGTTCAGGCAAGAAGGGACAAAAATGTGTTGCAGAAAATTGCTGAAGATTGGATGGATAGATCCAGTAACTGGGAAAATGAAATTTATGGCACAACTTGAATAAAATAAGGGATTTGTTGATAGCACACACATTAAGATACAAGGACTCATCAGTTTGATAGTGGAGAGTAAACAAGAGAGAGAATGCAATGGAGGAATATGGTAGGTAAGTTCATATGAGGGAGAAGTGGCTAGCTGACAGGGAGAATGAGCAGAAAAGGGAACATTTTATCAACATCAGAAGGGAGACAAAACGAATCCTAAGAGCAGAGAAGAGAATAATCTAACCAGTTTGCTAGAACAAGCTGAGGCAGAGTGTTAAAACAAGGACTCAAGGCAATTCTTCCAATACATAAAAAATCGGAAATGTGGATTTCGGAGTCCAACTTTTTTTCATAAGAGATAAGAATGGCAACTTAATAAATGACAAGGAAAGAATTTAAAGATGGAAAGAATACTTCTCAGAACTGTTGAATCACACAGACCAAACACTCCGCACAAAAGGAAAAATGAAGAAGAATGGGAAGTTAGTGAAGGTCACAATCAAAGGACTCAGAAACAACAAAGCCCCAGGGGAGGACAGAATAACATCAGAATTAATCAAGGAGGGAGTCGAGAGCTTACACTTAGAGATATATAAACTGATCCAGTTGATATGGGAGAACGATACACTGTCAGAAAAATGGAAATTGGCTATAATATGCCCAATATACAAGAAGGCAAGCAAAATTGAATGTGGTAACTACAGAGGAATCGTTGAATGTAAGGTATAAAGTGCTGGCCATCATTATCCTCAGAAAATTGCAACCATTTATACAGGAGTACCAAGCTGGCTTTCGACCAAACCGATCGACAATAGATCACATTTTCATGTTTGAAAAACACTGGGAATATGATAAAGATATCTACAACCTGTTTGTTTATTTTCAATCTGCATATGACAGCACCCAAAGCGTGACTTCAGAGTCCCTGAGAAGCTAGTGAGAATGGTGAGAGCTTGTATGGAAGGGTCAAAGGTAGCAGTATGTTTCCAAGGAGCCACATCAGAAACATTCGAGACAGACAGGTCTCAGACAAGGGGATGCTCTCTCATGCGTTCTGTTCAATGTCATCTTAGAGAAAGTAATAAAAAAGTGTAGGCAACAGGAACGGGCTGGAGTAGAGATAGACGGTAACTTCAATTGTCTTGCATATGCAGATGACATAGTAGTACTAAGTGAATCAAAGCACGAGTTGAAAGAAATGTACCAGAAAATGGACAATTATGCACAGAAGGTAGGGCTAAAAGTGAATAGAGACAAAACAGAGTTCATGCAATTAGGAAGAAGACGAGCAGGAAGAATTTCTTGAGATAGATGGCAAGAGGTTCAAGAGAGTACACCAGTTCAAATACTTGGGATCTTGGTTTACCACGGACAACAACATAAAAATGGCTATCAAGGAAAGAATAGCAGTGGGAATGAAATGCATGCATTTCCTCAGAGACGCTTGGCTCTAATTCGATCTCAGTGAACACTAAGATGAAAACCTACAACACAGTGATATGCCCCACAGTAATGTACAGTTCAGAAACATGGAGCATGACTAAGCGAGAAAGTGAAAAACTATTAATATTTGAAAGAAGAGTAATGAGGAAGATATGGGGACCAGTTTTGGACAACTGATAATGAAGGAGGAGGAAGAAAAAGAGGAAATCTACCTTCTGATGCAACAACCAACTATCCTACAGAACATAAAGAGCAAAAGAATACAATGGGTGGAACATGTAGCCCGTATGCCAGATGGAAGACAGGTGAAGATGGCACTAGTGGAGAAACCAAACACCAAACACTCCATTGGATGACCAAGGCAGCGCTGGATGGACGACCTGGCGAAGGACCTAGCAACCCTGGGAATTGAAGACACCTGGAGGAACCGGGCCCAAAACAGGAAGGAATGGAGGCAGCGCGTGGTCTGCAGGGCCTGTGATCGCTGAATATCTATGTAAGTTCAAACAAACATATGGGGGCTATTCGGAGAGTAAGGTCCAAACAGGTGCAAAATGGAAACCACAGTGAAAGTCTGATGAAGCTTTGCGCAGTGTGTGTGTGTGTGTGTGTGTGTGTGTGTGTGTGTGTGTGTGTGTGTAGTATGCCTGTTGATTCCATCACATTGCTCTTTTCAGTTCTGAGTGCACAGTGAGCATGTAGCATCTCCTGCCAAGTATGAGGGCCTGGTTAGATATTTCACCTGATGTCACGCAACTCACATAACCCAAATTTCCATCTTCATGACAATTCTTGGCTGCACTCTGCAGAAGCAATGAAGATGCCCCTGCAGTGTTTCTAAAAATTGATTATTTTCAATGATACAAAAAATGGTTCAAATGGCTCTGAGCACTATGGGACTCAACTGCTGTGGTCATTAGTCCCCTAGAACTACTTAAACCTAACTAACCTAAGGACATCACACACATCCATGCCCAAGGCAGGATTCGAACCTGCGACCGTAGCAGTCGCACGGTTCCGGACTGCACGCCTAGAACCGCGAGACCACCGCGGCCGGCTTCAATGATACAAAAATAACTTTGACAGATAAGGTCTTCTTTTAAGTACAACATTTGATGCCTCAAATCACCACCAAAAATTAGTAACAACTTGAGTGTGTATGAATCTTTATTCATCAACTATAGCTAATACAAAATTTATATAAAATTTTGAGTAGGTATTATATAAAATTAACAGGTAATGTAAAACAACTGGCAAGAAAAAAGTCATCAGCTATAATTATAACACGAATAAAATGAAAACAAAATAGTCTTTTGAATAAATAGTATTTTAAAAACATATCACAATCATAATACTGTTCTGATTTATCAGTCTTAATTGTACACATATAGTGGGTGAGGGAAAAAAAAAATTTAACCTCTGGTGAGCAGAGTGCAAGCTTAAAAGCTTACTTGTGAGGGCGAGGAACTTTGTCATGTTTAAACTGTGCTGTTATCCCCCTGAAGGCCAAAAGGAACTTTAAGTACCATATTTTTAAACAATATTAATGGTAAATGCATACCACATACTGCTTACTTGGCACCTGTAAAAGACTAATAGTTGTACCTAATCACAACATGAAAATGAGTTGTGAGTGAGGCTTGTTTATAGGTTCTGCAACAAGTTGAACAACGGTCGATGCCTTTATATACAATGGTGCTCATTCACCATCCACAAGCTATTCGGACGGGACACATCAATTTCCACAAATTAAAATTAGTAGAGTGGTGACCCGCTTTAGTTCGTGACTGCTGTTTTTTCAGCAGTTACAAAACAGTGAGATAATTTGTGCTGGAAGAGCAGAAGTATGAATCTGATATGATGGACAAAGATCCAATATATGCTGAGAAACTGTGTCCTCAGTTTTTGTTCTAATTATTTTCACATTTTGCTGGGATACATGCAAATCACGTTAATTTTTAATGCCTAAAAAATATGGCACCAGAAATATTAAAAGTTTTACTTTGCGCATTCGTATAGGGGGAAACACACTACGAACTATTACAGCAGTATTGCACAAGGAATATTTACTGTACGAATGGCAAACGCTAAATGTGTCAAATTGCAATATAAAACACACTTCACTTTGCCACCTCTAACACGTTTTTGAAACTAAATAGTGACCCATCACAAAGTGCCAAGGTGTTGAAGGCAAGTCTAACAGTGTAATGGAGGAAATGGCAAAAAATGGAAATAAAACAGTTACTCTTTTAAAATGCTGGTACAACTTTTTTCATGTCTTTAAATTTGATCACTGAATTCTTACATCACTTGGAAGCTACATAAACCATGCAGGTCCATTTCAGATTCAAAAAAGGAAAGTTATTCTTTTACACGCTCTTAACAGAAGAAGACTACCTTAATCTGAAATCTCTCACTTCTCCATAAAATGTAAAACAAAAGGGCAACCTAAATCCATGAAAGCCTAAAGAAAGTTCCTTTGTCCCTTTTTCTTACACTATGCTTTATCAAATGTCATGTTGTCACTGTTTATTCACATGCCTCAATGTTATAAACATAAATAACCCGTGTGTGAAACTGTAGTTACCACACCTGGATAAATACAATGATTTTTGTAATACTTTAACTTCTTTGGTATATCACATAGTTAAGTGAGACTTTATTATAATAGTAATTTCTTTGATTTTTTTGTGGCCAGTAGTGCCCAAACAACAGTTTAACACCAGTAAGCATTACGTTCATGCCTCCACTCACCCAAATTCAAAACAGCATAAGTTTTTTTCTATCTTTTCCACATAATTAAATTTCAGATTAGGCTTAACAACCAATTCCAGATGGTGAAAAATCTAAGATAAGCAAGACAATAATCTACAATATCATTTTATAGTAATACTGATATACAATAAATATTTGTAAAATCAATAGTAAAAAGCTTAAGGTATACCAGATACATCAAAAACTCTAGTCTCTCCACTTCCTACGTGGTCTGCCAAATTTGCTGTAACAACTTCAATAATTGATTCTGACTGAGCCTTGAGAAGACTAGCTATGTTATTTACTTCTTCCAAACACTGCGCCAAATCACGGGCATCCTACAACAAGTAATGACTTGTTAATAATTATCTCTCCAATTCAGTGAAATACTTAGTACACAAACCAAAAGCACTTAGTTTAAATGTCTTATCTTAGAATGGTATATGTGAAGTTCTGGCAGAATGGAACAATTGGACAGACAGTTATAATGGGGATGCAGAGACAGAGTATAGGAAGCAGCTGCAGGACAGATTATGTCACTGGCTTCATCCCCTACAATGGGGAAATCCAACTGTATCAAGTGCACTTAAATAAGCACACACCATGTAGCCAGCTTTACTTGAGGTGCAAAAGTTCACATGTGCCCAGGTGCAGGTGGTATGCTACCTACCAGCGAACCCTGTTGCACTGTGTTCAGGCCTCATTGTGTCGTGTGTGCAAGTCATATGACCACTGCTGTGGGCATGTTGAGAACACTTCGTCAGTTTATGAGCTACATGGGTCTAATTTTGAAAGCCTGTTTAAAGAGTTTCACTACTTGCATATCAAAATTAATACTCAACACCACAGATCAATACTGTAACAAAACCTAGTTGTAGCAATATGACCCGAAGAGTTTGGTTGGGAATCATGTCTGGGCCTTCACCAACTGTCAAAGTAGCAATAACTAATGTTACACACGTTTTGCACATGGACATTAATTTGTCATCACATTTATTGTAGGTAACACAATGAGAGTGCAATAGTGAGCTTGAGTATTTTTTTCACTAATTTTTCTAAAATGACCCAATATAAGCAAGTTGAAGCCGAGCTATTAAAACAGCATGCCTGCTCACATTTTTGGCAAAACCACAAAATTTCTTGGGGTTCTAAATCTAGAGGTTGCAACATATATCTCATAATCAAAATACCCCTAAAATGCAATAAAATCACCTGTTAGCATCAGTCAGTGAATCAACTGCTTCATCCCTATGGGGCCTTACTACTGAGCTTGAGTACAAGCATTTCTGACAACAATTTTTAAGTAGTAGTTTTTAAAATCAAGCTTTAGGAAAAGTAGGAATTTACACTACTCTATCAGCATTTCAAAATGCTCTCCTACATCACTCTCTTCAGGGTGATGGAGCATGGAGAAAGCGTCCAATCTTTATTACCTCAGTCTAGCATGGAATGTAGTTAAAAAATGTAGTTAAAAACAAATTGTTTTGATGCACTTTCTAACACAGAAGGTTAGAGATTTTTTTAATATGCAAAGTTCTAACTAATATATGGGAAACCTCTGATGAATATAGGACTTACAAAGATGAAAAAAAAAGGTCATATATGCATACGGTCAGTTTCTATTTTCTTAGTTACAGATACTTTTTTGTTGTTACAAGTTTGCATCATACCCATCTTTTTGTTTTCAAATTTCCAGTTTGGTTTCAAAGTTATTTTTTCTTTTTCTTTTTGTTTCAGAAGGTGTTAAGACAAAGCTTTCTTACATATATCTTAACTGCCATGGTTTTGAGAACACAATCAGTAGAGGAAGCTTAGTGTACAGTTCTTATTGGACTAGTGTTAAGTGTGTACTGAACATTCTTCTCCCACCAGAAATCAAACCAGGTATTTCCAAGGTGGACGTTACCAAATGAGCATGTGCTAGCAACCTCAGCTGGAGAGCAATGTGTTGTCTCTGACTTCCAGTCACGGGCATGATGCCTGCTCGGATGTATTCTTATTGTACTGGACATTTCTGGCTAAAATGTATTCTAGTCAGCACATAACAGACATGCAACTGATGTAAAGACTTGCAAATTGTCAGGCATATGAATCTAGACATTTGTATGCTGAAATTTTTCCTAATAGACGTTTACTGAACAATAAGGCCTTTCAAAGAATATATGACCTTGTGGAAGCAGCCTCTTTTGAGGAAAGGTTATTTCATTGTAGAAGACCAAATAGTGTTAGAACACCTGATTTCGATGATAGAGTACTTCATGTTGTGAACAATAATTGCAGCAGTATCAGAAAACAAGCAGAAACAGAATGTGAGTCATATGACAGTGTGGAAAGTGTTACGAGAGCAACTCCATTAGCCATATCATTTTCAGAGAGTGCAAGATCTTACTGAAACAGATTTTCAGCACAGAAAAGCTTTCTGTACTTGGTTACTGGGGTTGTGTGCTCAGGACCAACACTTTCTGTTCACTATATTATTCACTGATGAAGCAAAGTTTACCAGGAACGGAGACCAGAATTTTCACATCGTTTTGGAAATAGGACTTAAACATCAGTTTAGCATTAATGTATGAGGTGACAACAACTGGAGATAGATTAACTGGACATTTCACTTTCCATGGAATACTTACTGGAGCATTATAGAGTGAAATTTTAAAGGAACATTTAAATATTTTGCTGGAAGACATTCCAATACACTTACATAAGAACAGGTGCTTCATGCAAAATGAGACACCACCACACTTTTTTCCACAGGTGAGTACTATTTTAAGTCAGCATTTCCCAAATAAATGGATTGGTCATGTGGCAGCAACATCTTGGCCACTTGGTCACCTGATCTCAACCTGCTGGATTTTTATTTTTGGGGAGATTGAAAGGACTAGTATTTTCAAGACCTTTTATGAATGTTCAAATTTTTCACCAGTGTCTTCAAGAAGGATTTCATAAAATACAGCAGACACCTGGAATATTGGAGTGAGTAAGACAATTCTTGATTCGGAGTTTACAAACCTGCTTTAAAGCTAATGATAAACATTTTGAGCATTTCGTTTAGCCATCAGAAGATAACAGTTGAAAAGAAAAAGTAATTGCTGAACAAATCTGAAAAAATACAGAAATGAAGCAAGCATGTAACAACAAAAACTTTTTTGCTTCTTTTTAAGTTTTCTATCCACCTCCCCCAGAAGTTTCCCATAGATTAGTTAACATCTTCTACAGTAGGTAATTAAAAGCACACAACTGCTACAAACTGACAGCTGAAAAGTAACATTTATAAAAATGGAAGATATAAACAAATTCTATATGCCAAACTCAAGTGCCCGAAATTATGAAAGTGACTGGGCAAACAAATTCCAATTTTCACCATCAAGTTAGGTATATACCTACATTGTGAAACTATGTCGGAATCACTGTTATTTGCACTCTCACTGACTTTGGCACACTTTTCCTATTAAGTACTAAATTTAAATAATGTAAGGAGTAATGGTAACAACTCATCAAATAGCTGTGATGCTGGTGAGTCATCAACAGGCACATAAACAAGATTGGGAACATTGTTGGTTTTTGGATCAACCCCTCTTAATTAAAGCTATACGGTGTGTGTACACACACACACACAGAGGATAGAAAATGGCACCAAGGAGCTCATTCTGGCTGCAGGCCAAGGGAAGTGCGCACAGCACACAATGACATGGAGGAGAGGATTGAGAGGGGAAAATACAACAGAGGAAGGATGAGTGAAGTTATGTTATGGTGCATGGGTGGAAATGAGTGTGGGGCAGGGTCTAGTCAAGTTTGAGAGAATGAGAACTACAGGATCAAAGTATGTATAGCAAGGACAATGTCCCTCTGATAATTCAGAGAAGAGAGTCCACAGCTCCTGGTCTAGTGGCTAGCATTACTGCCTCTGGATCAAGGGGTCCCAGGTTAAATTCCTGGCCGGGTTGGGGACTGGGTGTTTGTGTTGTCCTTATCATTTCATCATCATTCGTGAACGTGGCGAGATTGGAATGTGTAAAGATTGGGACTTTGTCCAGGTGCTGATAACCACACAATTGAGTGCCACAACCACAAACCAATCATCATCAGAGAAGGGAACGATCTAAATGGCACAAGTTGTGAAGCAGCCACTGAAATCGAGCATTTTGTGCTCAGTGGCATGTTGTATTATTTGGTGGACAACTCTACACTTTGCCACATTTTGGTGGTGGCTGTTAAGATGGACAGCTGTTGAATGGTTATGCCTACACTAAGGCTGTGCAGAAGTTACTGTGTAAAATTTTACCAGTGTGCTAAAATGTGGTGGGGTATAGCCTTTTAACTTACAAAGGTAATACTCGTAACTAAACTCAATATATTGATTTTAGCTATACAAACTGAATGTTTAAATATATTTAAATTTTATAATTAATCACATATTATTGTGAGAAATAAAATAAAAGGCAAGAAAAAATTATGGGCCAAGTGGGAACTGAACCCCAGCTGCAAAACTGAGAAACAGCACTCTTATCCATTCTGTTACTGCTCCATTCCGAGATCTATTGCTCGAAATTTCCTCTACTCTATACACAAATCTTTCCATAGTGTTTTACCTTTCCCTCTGGCCCACCCCAGCAAAATATTTTAGAACCTGAAAGGTGTATCCACTGGCTTCTATTCACATTGTTTGAACCAAATCAGGGAGCCTTGTCCTAAGCCCTTCTGATAAATCTACATTTAGAAGAGATCTACCTAACTCTTTAAATCTCACTTTATCCTCCTGAGGTTCACAAGTGAACCAAAACAAATAGAAAAAACAAATTTAAAGCTGCTGGCATTTCAGTACATAAGGCATAGTTTTCTATTACAGAACCAAAAAACCACTTGAGAATGACCTAAAAGGCTGAAACTACTGACAATACACTCGCCCAGGCGTCATATTGGTTCAGGTCAAATGGGTTTGTCCTGAATGAGAACCAAACACAAAAAATGGTATTTCGCCTAAAGGACAGAAGTACTTCTAATAATCCCTGTTATATAAAGTTCTTGCGGGTATACCTACATGACAAATTGTCCTGGAAGCAACACATAAAATACATTAGTGTTAAATTATCCAGATTAATTTACTTGTTCAGATCGTATGAAATGTGTACCAGAAGCTTATGTTAAAACATCTTATTTTGCACTTTTTCAAACTACCTGTCATATGGTCTGGAGAAACTCAAGCCATGTTCAAAACATATTACTTCTGCAGAAGAAAGCAATCAGTCATTACCTGTTCTCAGCATAAAGCACATTGTAAGCGTTTGTTCTCTGAATGTAAAATAATGACTGTTATAAATCTGTATAGATTCCAAGTGTTAAGCTATACAAAAAAGAATCTACATGAAGCAAAATGTAGAAATAATATTCATGGCCACAACACAAGAAATAATAGTTCCATACAGATGTCATAACATAGATTATCAAAGACAAACAATACCTATGGGCTAGTGGGCCACAAACTATTTAAGAAGTTTCTGCAGAAGGTACAATACCTTCCAGAGTGTGAATTTAGGAAAACATTAAATAAATAGCTTGCTGCTAACCCTCTTCTATGAATTAAAAGGATTTTTTGACTGCAGCATGGAATTGTAAGCTAACAACTGACATGGCCAAACAGTTCTATTTGTTAATGTAATGATTATGTTATATGTATAAAAAGTTGTCTATTGCTGTAAATGTCTAATGCAACAACCATTTGTAGCCTTTTGACATACAAGGGTGTAATCATAACTAAATTCATTATATTAATTTCACAATATAAACTGAACTGTTCAAATATATTTAATTTTTATAATCAACTGTTTAACATTCTGAGGAAGGGAAAAAATGTTGGTAGCAACAGGAACTAATCCCAGACCAACGAATTGCCACTCGGTGCAGTTAATCACTCGCCTATGGAGCTGTTACTGCAACTGCTCCTCAAACACCCCACCCCCACCCCTCTTACTCTATGCTTGCACAATTTGTTACATGCAATTTCAAAGAAAAATAGTGACCCTGTGCTGTGAGCAACATAGCACACGTAGTGCTGGCAGGGATGATGTCCATCAGAGTATGAACAGTCAAAAACAGATAGCTCAACCCCTCCTTTGAGTTGATTGTAGCGCGGCTGACCATCTTCACAGGATCTGACAGTGCCTTCTGCTTCTAGTCAGAGAGAGTACTAAAAAACATGTTTTGCCTGTTTTATTTGCATACCACTACACATTCATAGAGAAATGACATAATTTTAGTGCGAATTTGGAATGCCTTCATAGAGAAATGGTGTAATTTTAGTGTGATTTTTGGCTCACGTTCTAGGAGATATGGCATAATTTTAGTGTGATATTTACAGTGTGCTGTAGCACATCAGCAAATGACAACCGGCTGCCACTGCACGTAAGTATAACCCATACAACAAGGGTGTCAATGTAGGTGTGGTATAAGGACAGACAAGAATATGTTGCTGATTCTATGGGCAGAAGAATACCATTGTGGGAGAAGCAAAATGAACAGTGGATAGGATGTTCCTCCTTTCTGTGTAAGATGATAAGCAGCCCAAGCCCTTGTGAAGGATATGATTGAGTTGTCACAGTGCAGGGTGATATTGACTGGTGAGAGGATGCTCCTCTGCAACTGAATCCTGAGGTTGGTCAAAGGAACTATGAATATGGCAGAGGCAATCTCTTTACAGAATAGGTTCAAGGAGTAGTGACTGTCTGTGAACTCCTTAAAAAGACCTTCAGTATACTGGAGGACAGATTGCTTGTACACTCCAAATGCTCTGTCAATGGGTGGCCAAACAAATGATTGGGATTTTGGGTGGCTAGGAACCTTTACTTCTTCTTTGTGGGAAACACATAAAAACAAATCCATAGCACAATCATGGGCACTGCTATGACACACTCCTGTATACCAACCTGTTAACTGGTCATCTACAGGAAAAAAAAAAAAAAAAAAAAAGCTCCGTCTTTAGGCCACAAGTGGCCCTTCCGGGACCGTCCGGCCGCCGTGTCATCTTCCGAGGAGGATGCGGATAAGGAGGGGCGTGTGGTCAGCACACCGCACTCCCGACCGTTAGGACGGTATTCTTTGACCGAAGCCGCTACTAATCGGTCGAGTAGCTCCTCAATTGGCATCACGAGGCTGAGTGCACCCCGAAAAATGGCAACAGCACATGGCGGCGGGATGGTGACCCATCCAAGCGCCGGCCACGCCCGACAGCGCTTAACTTCGGTGATCTCATGGGAACCGATGTAGCCACTGCGGCAAGGCCGTTGCCTCATCTACAGGAAACCTTCCCCTAAATATACAAAATCTCAAACCGCAGGTTCAATGATGATATCTTCATGATGTGGATCCAATGCCAACACATGGATCCAATGCCAACACATACTTTCCACAGTCTCAAAATATGCTCTCCCATCTGATGCACTCCTGGCCCTCCACAGTTCAGTGAACCACCTCCCCGGTCTTTGAACTAACATCTCTAATGGCACCACCTAAACCTCTGTCCATACCAGTGCACTAACCACCAACAGTACCAGCATTCTGTTTGCATTCCACACCAAAAAGTCACTATAATATAGTCTGGCCATCCATGGACAGTGAAACTACAGTGACAAGCAGTCCCTTGGCCAGCATGCTGAAAGTCTAAAGCAAAGATATCCAACCTTTTAGCTTACCTCAAATTAAAAATATTCAATTTATCTTAAATTCACATGAACATAATAATTATTTCTTTTCCAGTTGTGTGATAGATGCTCACTTCTTGGGCCGGATCGATACTTGCTTTTGGATTCATGCGGCCCACAGGCTGCAGCTTGGACACCCTAGTCTAAAGCCTTCTCACATGCATTAATCCACGTACCTAGTCTGCAGGCAGATTTTCCATGCCGTAAACACACACACAGGAACTAATCCTCTGATCATCTCAAAGAACCCACTACAAAGGAGCATCTCCCTACTCACACCATATAATTCCAGACAGGAACAACAGAATCGTATCCTTCAACAGCACTGACTATTTATCATCATGCCTGCAAATGAGAAACATCCTACCCACAATCATTCCTACCCCTCCCAAAGTGGTACTGTGCCAACTACCCAATCAAAAAAATAACTTAAACCATCCTTTTGCCACCCCTACACACTTCTGTCATCCCCCTGGGAAAGCCACGTGCAAGACCTGTCCAATACACCCATTCACGACACACTGCTCCAGTCCCAAAACAGGCACATCCTATACAATCAGAGGCAGGCTCACCTGTGAAAGGAGTCATATAATATACCAGCTTTGCTGTGTCTTCATTACAGTATTTTATGTGGGCACAACCACTCACCAGCTGCCCATCCAAACGAATGGCCACTGCTTGACTGAAACCAAGAGCAGAGGTGACAACTCAAGGATTGAACAAGCTGCTGAAAACAAAATGCTAGATTTCAATGGTTGCTTCAAAACTTGTGCCATCTAGATCTATCCATCAACAACTGCTTTTCTGAATTATGTAGATGGGAACTGTCCTTGCAACACATCCTTCGATTTTATAATCCTCCTAACCTCACTCCTCACTAGTCCCTGCTTCATGAGTTAACTACATTCACAGCCTCCTCTTGACAGTCTGCCCCTCCCAACACTCAACATCATTATACGGGCTCTGTTTAAAAAATTCTGGAACATTCGTAATTTCACACCAACAGAGTGAAATGCAACACATGCAAATGCAATTCGCTCCAACAAACCATTGGTGCAAAATTCAGTTGGCATCCATGCACACACCTGTGTTCTGCTGGAAGTTTCATTGTTGTATGTCTGTTAGTTATTGTTCAGTGCAGTACTGAGTAGAACATTCGACACAGTTTGCAAATTTTGAAATGGCAGAGTTATAGCAACATGTCTGCATTAAATTTTTCGTGGAATTCAAGAAAACCTTTACAGAGACACACAAAATGATGCAGGAAGCCTATGGTGATGAGTGCTTAAGCTGTACTCAGTGTTAAAAATGGTTCACACGGTTTAAAAATGGCTGGATGTAAGTTAATGATGACCCTCGTTCAGGACGCTCTTCGACATCTATCAATGACACTCATGTCAGGAATGTCAATGGAATTGTGCGTGCCATTCAAAGACTGACTGTCTCAGAGATTGCACAAGAATGTAACATTTCAGTTGGATCATGTCATGAACTCCTGACACAGCATCTTGAATGCATCGTATTGCCACCAAGTTCATCCCACAACTCATGGACCTTTGACTTGCAATCCGTGAAGACTGCCTTTGGATCGTGTGAATGAGAACATGATGTTCCTTAAGAGAATCATAACTGGTGAAGAGATGTGGGTATACAGTTATGATGTTGAGACCAAGGTTCAATCTTCACAATGTTCTCCAAGAACAATAAAAGCTCATCAGGTCTGGTGAAACGTCAATGCCATGCTGATAGTTTTCTTTTACTTTGAAGGATTAGTTCCTCATGAATTCATGCCACAGTGACAAGCTGTTAATCGATGGTACTATCGGGACATGATGCAATGCATGCGAGAAAATGTGAGACCTGAAATGTGGCGAGGCAATTCATGGCTCTTGCATCATGATGATGCACCTGCACATTCATCCCTGTTGGTGCACGATTACTGCACAAAAAGCGAAATCACTGCACTGCCTCGTCCTCCATACTCTCCAGACCTGGCCCCTGGGTACTTTTTTTATTGCCAAAGTTGAAAACCCCATTGAAAGGGCAAAGATTTGCAACAATACGTGGGATGAAAGAAAATTCACAGATGATGCTTCACGTGATCAAGCAAGATGCATACCAAGACTGCTTGCACAAGTGGAAATGGCATTGGGAGTGGTGTATCAGTTGTGGAGGAGAGTATTTCGGAGACCATGCACAATAAGTTAAAGGTAAACATAAAAAAAAAATGTGGACAAAGTTCCAGAATTTTTTGTACAGACCTCATTTTCTGCGCACAATCTGCCTATAGCCAAACTGAACACACCAGTTTAGCATTCCTAACCTGTGCATTTCAGTAAGTCTCTGTTGACGACTTAACACCTCTACAATTTAGCGAGTTGTTACCTTCACTCCTTACATTGGCATGGCAGACGAAACAAGCAAAGCATCCAGAAGGGGGGGGGCGGAAATAAAACAAAAACCACAGGCTGAGAAGGTAGTGATATTTCTTCAGCGAATACAATATTGAGTCAAATTTACCCCAAACTCTTTGTCTTTAAATATGTCTGCTTGTGTCTGTATATGTGTGGATGGATATGTGTGTGTGTGCGCGCGAGTGTATACCCGTCCTTTTTTCCTCCTAAGGTAAGTCTTTCCGCTCCCGGGATTGGTATGACTCCTTACCCTCTCCCTTAAAACCCACATCCTTTCGTCTTTCCCTCTCCTTCCCTCTTTCCTGATGAGACAACAGTTTGTTGCGAAAGCTTGAATTTTGTGAGTATGTTTGTGTTTGTTTGTGTGTCTGTCGACCTGCCAGCACTTTCATTTGGTAAGTCACATCATCTTTGTTTTTAGATATATTTTTCCTACATGGAATGTTTCCCTCTATTATTACTAATAAGTTAGCAGTATAAGCTCACTTATTAGTATGTCATTGCTCTCACTATGGCCTGGAAGCACACATTGATTCATAAAGCCATTTTATCCTCTCCTGAGGCAAGCAAGAACTCTTGTAACTGGTCTTTGATATCTCGGATACTGGCACTGGGCAGAGTTTTCATACAAGCTGGTACCACAAACGTTCCATAGGCGACAGGTTTGGGTATCTTGATGGCCAAGAGAGTACCTCAACATCATGTAGGCACAGAGATATGTGCCATGTGTGAAAGTACATTGTTCTGTTGAAAATTGGCACCACAGTACTGTTGCATGAGACTTAAAATGTGAGGATGCAGGAAGTCAGTGGCATACCATTGTGCAGTTGGAGTTTCCTCGATCACTACCAGCCGTGACCTGACGTCATACCTGATGGCTCTGCACATCATGGCATCAGGAGTAAGAACACTGTGTCTCTCCAAAACACTGGAAAAATGAGATTTCTCCCTTCATCACCACCATGCTCAGTGGTCATCTGGGGACCGTGACTCCTTGCTCAATGCAACATGTCACCATCCATCAGCAGTTCACGCTTCTAGGTCACAGAACAACTACAAACACAGCAGTTTGTGTTGTAGTGTTAAAGGCCCAGGCAGACTACACATGGATGGTAATTAGTTATTACTTAATCTCACTGCTGCTAGTCTCTGACCAATGGTGCGTGATGAAAAAGAATGTTACAGGAAGCCAATTATTTGTTGTCAGATGGCAGCAGCAGATGCGAAGAGATTAAAATAAGCTTGGTCCACAATGATGATTTTCCCTTATGGTGTTCATATGACTGGAATCTTGACAATGAGTAAACCTGCCCTCGCATTCCCATGCAGCCCAACATCAGGCTACTGTCATATGCAAATGCTCCACAAACCTGAATATTGCTCGATCTGATCAGCTGGCCCAATGGAGACAGACAATAGGTTAATTCCAAATTTTGTCAGGTGCTGATAATGTTGTCTCCTACGAGTATGCAGCATTCCCTACTAGGTCTGGTAATTACACTAATGTACTCTGGTGTGTCACAGAGAATTGCATCTCTAATCATTTACCTGTCAATCATGTGTACGTGTATGAAATTACATTGAGATCTGACCATGTCTTCTGAGTACTTCACTTTTTTGTCAGATCACCAGTGACTTTATTATTAAACTTGCAACCTTTATCAAGCAAGCAGATAAATACTTCATTTCTGTTTATCTGTGTAGAACATTGGTTGCCTGTTCTGCTCCACAGCCAAGACTTGGAATTGTTTCCTGTCCATACCATTTTCACAACTACGGTTTCCCCCTTTTCATCCCTGTTTGCATGTGTAATGAACAGTAAACAACTCAAATTTAGTCCTACTAACTTCCATTACATCTTTATAGTAGATCTTTAAAAAATTTAGTCTTTTGTTTTAAATCAGTTTTGTAGGCTCAATATAAAATGTACCAATGTTACTCATATTCTACATTACCAGTGGCAAGTTAACTTAAATTTATTTCTGCCTTTCTCTTTTTACCCTCCCTCAACTCCTCAGGAAAGTATTTAAAATCGAACAGAAAAAGTATCGTGTTAGCATGACCTATAATATATAGGGCAACTCAAAATGAACATAGCAATTACAAATAGCTGTAACTATTTAATGCACAGTAATAAAATTATAAGAGTTACAGAATATGAAAACAAAAATGCATTTTTTTTATTTTATATATTTATTTTGCAAACTTTATGTGTAGACTGTATGATGATACCCCTTGGTCACACAGGAAATATCTAAGAAATTTCAGCTATACATTCTGAGGCAAATATGGAGTTACCAGCATGTACATATTACAAATGCGTATTTTGAGTTCTGAAAGTGGTTTTAGCAAAGGCTACACATACATAAGGTCTTTACCTCAACCCCATAAACAGAAATCCACAAGTGTGAGGAATGCAGATGTATATAGCCAAGAGCATAACGCAGTGTTGATACATCTAATACAGCCAATCCAAAGGGTCAAAGATTTTGATTTAAAAATATGCTTGTTTCTGATTTGCTATGCTTGCACAAAGATGAAAATTTTGTACTTTCTTTTATATTGTCTGTAATTCTTATTGAGGTATGCTATGCATTAAATAGATTTAGACAATTGTAATCACTATATTCCTTTTTTGCTTGTACTGTATTTTGTTTAGTGTAGAATTGAATACTAATATCACTGTTTCCTAAGTTTACAGGTTTACTATCACATCTTTCTTAAGGCTTTGCAATTTTCCTGATTCAACAGTACGCGTCAAAACATCATTCTCATGTAAACACATTGGTCAGTCATTTTTGCTGCTGAATAATTATCTTGTGTCTGCCACATATTATATTATCAAAATTAAAATAATTTTAACATCAAAATTCACAAGAATATGAAATTTATGCTGAAGACTGAGTACCAACCTGATCTGTAATGGCTGCAACAGCTGAAGGACTCTGCTCATTGCTGCAAGAAAATATTTTTATGAACACTCCATAATAAAAGTAACTTGATCTGCTAAATTTAAATTCTAGTGTTATAATGCTTGAAACGCTGTAACTGCACACACTTGTTTTAAAAAGTTAACCACAGGAAGTGAAATCAACACACAATGATAGCAATTTTATTCTTTACCACTACGCACCTCATTTTTGTCGCAGATGGAGAATGCTGCACAAATAGCACTTTATTGCTAAAATTATTGTGGATTTTATCTACAACCCCATTATGATCACCCGAATCATGTTTCTTCTTCTGAGAAGTGTCATTCGCTCTGGAAACAAATTCAACATGAAATGTTGCAGAGTCTGTAAGATCTCTCTTATCAGTGTTGACACCACAGCTACAGAAAGAATGAACTAATGAATACTTGTGTGATGTGTGTTCTGGCATCCTGGTATGTAAAGTAGTCTCAGTATTAACCCCACAGCTGTGCTTTGGGACAACATGGCTGCAACAGTTATGCCAAAAACTATTAGCTGCACAATATGGTGTACTCAACACATATTTCTTGTGTTGTTCAATATTTTTACAATCATGGCACAAATTATCCATTTGACACACACATGGGCAAGATCCATTCTGAGCAGATTTGTGCTGGTTACTGTCTGTTTTCGAACAGCACACAGTACCACGTGGTCTTTTGTTAACTGAGGTACATTTACGTTGTATATTTTTGTATGAAGTTGAAGAATCCTCAAAAGTTTTCACATCTTTCCCTACATCCTTATGTTTACAGCCAGAATAAACTGCAGTAGACGACATACTAGTACTGGGTGAGTACACGAAAGATGGTATGTCGCTATTATGGATATCATTTACATCCATTTTCTGTTTCAAGTCATCCATCTTTATATCCATGAAATCTCCAAGTTTTAGGTGAGGTACAGTATGTTCTGAAATGTTATTCTCTTGCAACATTATGGAACTGTCACAGTGTTTCAAATGGGACTCATTCTCTAAATCCAATGCACTTTTATCCCAACAATAACAAGGTTCAACGCGAAGAGGCTTAATTTCACAATAAGTGCCAGGCACTGTCTTTGCTCCAGTTTTCTTGGTTGTAGTGTTTGTAGGCATTCTATGAGAACTAATTTTCATAATGTTTCCAAAGTGACTTTTTGCTTCATTGTCGACACTGGACTTGTTCATAATCAGTCGTAGGTCTGGTTCACTTCGAAAGAATTGTTTGTAACTTAAACCAATGTTGGTGATTAAATTTTTTGAGAATGATCTGTTGGTAAGCAAGTTTTTACCATTTGGAGAATCCTTTCTGTGTTCTGTAAAGGCAAATGGAATCTGATGAGGAACAGGTTTAGGAAGTTTCATTTCTTCCAGACAAGTAAATTCAGTATCATAATGTTTTTTTGTCTTTGAGTTTCCTCTTTTTGCTTTTCTTGTAGAATCATTTTTAGAAGTTTCTTTGATACTGTTACAGCAGTTATTTGGCAATGTGTCATAACAACTAGGCTCTATTAGTTCTGGTGGTGGTAAGGATTCCTGCCACTGCTTTACCTGCAATGAGGATTAATGATAATTGGTCAGTACACAGGTTTTGAATTTACATACAATACAATTAAATTCTATTACACAAACATGAAAAATACAAAATAATCTTTTGGCATTTTTCACCAGGTGCCACAATTTCCAACTACCGCAGATCTATTATTTATGGGGTGTGTCCAAAATGATAAACTCCTGAACTCGTATCTCAAATTATTGTAATAAGGAAAACATTATCATTAGACAAACAGTGTGTGTTACAAAGCGTAGTTCAACCACCCTGTGAAGCAGAAAAAATGTTGTTGTTGTTGTTGTTGTGGTCTTCAGTCCTGAGACTGGTTTGATGCAGCTCTCCATGCTACTCTATCCTGTGCAAGCTTCTTCATCTCCCAGTACCTACTGCAACCTACATCCTTCTGAATCTGCTTAGTGTATTCATCTCTTGGTCTCCCTCTACGATTTTTACCCTCCACGCTGCCCTCCAATGCTAAATTTGTGATCCCTTGATGCCTCAAAACATGTCCTACCAACCGATCCCTTCTTCTAGTCAAGTTGTGCCACAAACTTCTCTTCTCCCCAATCCTATTCAATACCTCCTCATTAGTTACGTGATCTACCCACCTTATCCTCAGCATTCTTCTGTAGCACCACATTTCGAAAGCTTCTATTCTCTTCTTGTCCAAACTGGTTATCGTCCATGTTTCACTTCCATACATGGCTACACTCCATACAAATACTTTCAAAAACGACTTCCTGACACTTAAATCTATACTCGATTTTAACAAATTTCTCTTCTTCAGAAACGCTTTCCTTGCCATTGCCAGTCTACATTTTATATCCTCTCTACTTCGACCATCATCAGTTATTTTACTCCCTAAATAGCAAAACTCCTTTACTACTTTAAGTGTCTCATTTCCTAATCTAATCCCCTCAGCATCACCCGATTTAATTTGACTACATTCCATTATCCTCGTTTTGCTTTTGTTGATGTTCATCTTATATCCTCCCTTCAAGACACCATCGATTCCGTTCAACTGCTCTTCCAAGTCCTTTGCTGTCTCTGACAGAATTACAATGTCATCGGCGAACCTCAAAGTTTTTACTTCTTCTCCATGAATTTTAATACCTACTCCAAATTTTTGTTTTGTTTCCTTTACTGCTTGCTCAATATACAGATTGAATAACATCGGGGAGAGGCTACAACCCTGTCTCACTCCTTTCCCAACCACTGCTTCCCTTTCATGCCCCTCGACTCTTATAACTGCCATCTGGTTACTGTACAAATTGTAAATAGCCTTTCACTCCCTGTATTTTACCCCTGCCACCTTCAGAATTTGAAAGAGAGTATTCCAGTTAACATTGTCAAAAGCTTTCTCTAAGTCTACCAATGCTAGAAACGTAGGTTTGCCTTTTCTTAATCTTTCTTCTAAGATAAGTCGTAAGGTTAGTATTGCCTCACGTTTTCCAACATTTCTACGGAATCCAAACTGATCTTCCCCGAGGTCCGCTTCTACCAGTTTTTCCATTCGTCTGTAAAGAATTCGCGTTAGTATTTTGCAGCTGTGACTTATTAAACTGATAGTTCGGTAATTTTCACATCTGTCAACACCTGCTTTCTTTGGTATTGGAATTATTATATTCTTCTTGAAGTCTGTGGGTATTTCGCCTGTCTCATACATCTTGCTCACCAGATGGTAGAGTTTTGTCATGACTGGCTCTCCCAACGCCATCAGTAGTTCTAATGGAATGTTGTCTACTCCCGGGGCCTTGTTTCGACTCAGGTCTTTCAGTGCTCTGTCAAACTCTTCACGCAGTATCTTATCTCCCATTTCATCTTCATCTACATCCTCTTCCATTTCCATAATACTGTCCTCAAATACATCACCCTTGTATAAACCCTCTATATACTCCTTCCACCTTTCTGCCTTCCCTTCTTTGCTTAGAACTGGTTTGCCATCTAAGCTCTTGATATTCATACAAGTAGTTCTCTTCTCTCCAAAGGTCTCTTTAATTTTCCTGTAGGCAGTATCTATCTTACCCCTAGTGAGACAAGCCTCTACATCCTTACATTTGTCCTCTAGCCATCCCTGCTTAGCCATTTTGCACTTTCTGTCGATCTCATTTTTGAGACGTTTGTATTCCCTTTTGCCTGCTTCATTTACTGCATTTTTATATTTTCTCCTTTCATCAATTAAATTCAATATTTCTTCCGTTACCCAAGGATTTCTATTAGCCCTCGTCTTTTTACCTACTTGATCCTCTGCTGCCTTCACTACTTCATCCCTCAGAGCTACCCATTCTTCTTCTATTGTATTTCTTTCCCCCATTCCTGTCAATTGTTCCCTTATGCTCTCCCTGAAACTCTCTACAACCTCTGGTTCTTTCAGTTTATCCAGGTCCCATCTCCTTAAATTCCCTGTAAAAACTGCATATGACAAACTGGAGAAAAATAATGGTTGTACAGCAAATATCACCCACTCAAACATCAATATGTAATACTAAGTAAATAAAACAAACCACTGAAGTGGGTAAATGTCTCCTATTGATGTACTGGTATTAAAACAAGAAGAATTGTGTTTGCTTAAGACAGAACCATTTTTTCATGTCGTATACTAGGAAGCAAAATTGGACAAAAAGAGAACTTCAGCCACAAGATTATCATCATAGCTATGGTGGTGGTGATGAAGCCCCATACTCCTCGACAGAGCGTAAGGGACGATGCGGGAGATCTGCACTGCTGTACTAGGCAAGGTTTTAGTGGAGGTGGTTTGCCATTGCCTTCCTCCTATCATAGCTATACATTACAGTAAATAATACAACACAGCTGCATTCTTTGTAGGCTATTTATGCTGCCCACACAAAACTTAGCTAGCACATTTTCACTGGAGATATGACATAGCAGTGTTGTGTAGTGTCATGTGATGACAAGACTGTTTTAGCATGATCGAATCAATACCCTAGAAGAAGAAACCTTTCCATGGGACACCACCTTATCGAAGGTACCTTCAGTGCCAGACGGGAGGGTTTGCGTGCTCCGATGAAGCCAAGAGCTGTGTCGGAGGTAGCATAGGCACTGGCAGGCTCACCCAAACGGGAGTGGTCTTGACAAAGGAGCCAGACAAAGTGTGTCCCACAACATAGGGCACTATAGGCGTAGTGAAGGAGTAAACCTCATACAAATCCTGGTCCTCCAAGTTGGGGGCTGGGCAAGCGGCTAACACCACCCTCTCGTAAAAAAAATTCTTGTTTCAGAAACCTCAGAGTAAAGAAGCCGGACAGATCTATAGACGACGATATGGCACTGTTAAAGGCAAACGAAAACATGATGTATTTATTGGAACCTTGAATGTACAATCACTGTATAGGGCAGGGGCCCAGAGGTCACTGCTATATGAACTCGATAAAACCAAGGCATGCATAACTGCCCTACAGGAAATACGATGGACTGGAGATGGAGTGCTTGATATGGGAGGCTGGATAATTTTCAACCATGGTTCAGAGAGCCACCATGAATGTGGTACAGGGTTCACAGTAAGATAAAAATTTAAACACCTAGTGAGTGGATTCACTGGAATAACATTTAGGATTTTACATATGAGATTGAATATCCGATTCTCAAACTACTCATTGATCAATGTACATGCACCCACAGAAGTATCAGATGACCAGGATAAAGACACCTTCTTTGAGAATCTCGAGAGAACTTATGACAGATGTTCTGTGTATAACACTAAAATAATTATTGGAGACCTCAATGCACAGACAGGTAAAGAAGAACATTACCTCCCAGCAATAAGACAAATGACAATGGCCACAGAGTCATTCAGTTTGCACTGTTACGTAACATGGCTGTAGGTAGCACTATGTTCCCACACAAAAGGGTTCATAAAGCAACATGGTGTAGCCCTGATCAGCGTACCTTCAACCAAATTGATCAAGTAATTATTGATGGCAGGCATTCCTCAAACTTACTAGATGTACGAACTTACAGAGGAGTTAATGTAGATTCAGACCACTACCTTGTAATTGCGAAACTAAGAGCTCGAATATCCAATACAAGAAAAGTCAAAGGAACACTTCTAAGTAAGTATATGGTATCAAAGTTAAAAAATGAAGACATCTCTAAAACATACTCTGAGAAGGTTGCTGAGAATCTTGCATTATACACCGCAAGTGTAAGTGATAACCTGGATCAGGAATGGAACAATTGCAGGGATGCAGTCATTAAAGCAGCAGAAGATCTGCCAGGGAAAGAAGGAAAACAACCGAGGAATTCCTGGTTTGATGAAGAGTGTGAGAATAAGTCGGGAGAAAAATCTGGCATACAGGAAAATGCTTGATAAATTATCAAGATAAAAGGAAAGAGAAGAAACTGCATCAGAGAAAGAAAAGGGAATGGGAAAGAAAGCAGATTGAAGAACTGGAGACAATTGTAAAAATAAATGATGTTAGAAAATTTTATCAGAAAATTAATAGTGAGAGAAGAGCATTTAAACCGCACATCAACCTGTGTATAAGTAGAAGATATCCCAGTTGCTCCAGAAGATGATGACATAGTAACTCCCCCTTCCCAAGGAGAAGTGAACAAAGCATTTGCCCGACTGAAGAACAATAAAGCACCAGGGACTGACTACATAACATTTGAACTACTGAAAGCTGGAGGAGTTGAGCTAAATTGTGGGATCTACAAGACTGTGTGCCTCATCTGGGAAAAGGAAGAGTTACCGGAAGAATGGAATGTAGGGATAATGTGTCTGGTGCATAAGAAAGGAGTTCTATTTGAATGCAGCGACTACAGACGCATAACACTTTTAAATATTATATATATAAAGTACTATCAAATAACCTGTTTAGTAGACTTTCCACCTAAAACAGAAGATATTATTGGAAGCTATCAATGTGGATTCAGACCAGGAAAGTCAACTGTAAACCAGGTATTTACTCTCCGACAAATAGTAGAAAAGACCAATGAATTCAATGTTGGTGTGCACCATCTTTTCACTGACTTTAGATCTGCATATGAGACAATAAACCAGGCCAAACTTTATGTGGGAATTTTGAGTGCCTGGAAAATTGGTGCATTTAATAGAGGTCACCTTAAAGTATCCCCAGTGTACTGTGCGAGTGCAGTCACGGCTACTACCTCAGTTTCCCACTCAAACTGGGCTAAGGCAAGGAGATGGGCTTTCCTGCCTACTTTTCTACCTGGTGTTTGAAAAAGTGGTACGCAAATCAGGTATTCAGGCAAGAGGAACTATCTACTATAAGTCTGTACAACTACTGGGATAAACAGATGACTTTAATTTAATGAGCAGAACACTTAGAGATCTAAAAAGTGCATTTTCAGCTCTAAAACTGAGTGAAGAGAAGATGGGCCTGAGAATTAAAGAAGGAAAGACGAAATATATGTATAATGGCACTAATCAACCCTTTCAGCCCACAACAACCCTTGATGGAATGACATTTGAGTGAGTGGCGCGCTTCTGAAATTATGCCTCACATAAGTGCTTCTAACCAATGCTACTTTGGAATGTTGTGACATTTTAAATCCAAGCTTATATCACGAGGGACTAAGTGCCAATTTTATGAAACACTGATACACCCAGTAGTTACTTATGGCTCAGAAACATGGATAATTACGAATCAGGGTGAAAACAAACTGGGATCACATGAAAGAAATACATTGAGGAGGATTTTTGGACCTGTATATGAAAATGGGACCTACAGAAGGTGAAGGAATGACGAACTTCATGACTGCTATAAGGATGATGATATGGTGAAGTTCATAAAACTGGTAGACTGAGATGGGCTGGACATGTAATGCGACTTGATGAGACAAGTCCAGCAAGGAAAGCCTGCTGCAGTGAACCTGGAGGAAGAAGAGCAAGAGGATGACCTAGGTTGAGATGAAGCGACGAGGTTGGAGAGGACGCTGCCAGAGTCGTTTGCCATAACTGTAGGTCCACGGCGAAGTCCAGAGAGGAATGGCAGAAAATTACCAAGGAGGCCAAGTCCCATTCCGGGATGTAATGCCAATGGAAGAAGAAGAAGAAGAAGAAGAAGAAGAAGAAGAAGAAGAAGAAGAAGAAGATTTTGTGAAGTATTGTGTCAAATTAATAGAGATTCTAATAAAGCCTTACAATAAGTTGTAGTCAGCCCATAGAGAGAGGTGTGAGTTGGACACGGTGTTAAGGCACACATTAACTGTTCAAAAGCAGTTTTTCTATGTAAGATGAGCTGAAACTTGGGTACCCATCAATGTCACCTGGTACCAAGGGTGTTAAGAGAATGTGTACTTTCATGCTCAAAACTTGTAAGTTACCTGCTCATTTGATTTTGATAAAAATCTCAAAGTGTACCAGCTTGATGCAAAATTTGTGCCACCACTGTCAGATGAGCAGTATAAAATGAGTTACTTTGGATCCATTGCCGTATGTCTTATGAATACAAGCACAGTCATCACAAGTCACATGTTTTGTGGCAGTGATGTTTTCCAACTTTAATACATCCCTCAATGACAAACGACACAAAATGCAACCGTGTTAAAAAAAATTCCTGAATGATGTTATCACAATAATGCTGTTGCACATTCAGTATTGTTATTTTATAATTTTTTGTCCCAATCCCTATCTGTTGGACTTTGCACAGGCACAGTTCCTTAACATCCTCATTTGAATAACCATCATAAGAAAATACTCTGAGACAACAGAAAAAAATAAGCACAAATTCTTACACCAAATATGCACCATTACACAGGACATAAAACTAGTTGGGAACTGTGTGCAGACCCTGCAGGACACTACCATGTAAAGAGGAAAACGATCACATTATAAGTCAGTGAATTTACATGAATGAAGTTCAGTTTCCTAAACTCACTTCATATATGATAATGCTTATAATTTACTATCTACAGTGAGAAGACTTGTATAACATACCTTTAAAATTGAGTTCTCTGAGGAACTTGCTTTGTGTTCCTCACTATCAGAAAAATCTTTCGAGAAAAATGACTTTGTTTCCCTCAATCGGTCAGAAACAACACTGCAGATGTTTGCAATTGTCTCTTGGTCACCACTCCTGACTACATTCTTAGTCTCTCCCAAAGACAAGTTATGTGGGATGTGAGAGTTCAGCAAAATATCTTCAGAAGAAAGATTTTCTTCTTCTCTTCTCATGACACAGTCTTCTGTACAGTTTACTGACGCTTTGTCCTCCATGTTTTCGAGTTCTGTAACACTTTCTCTCAAACTCAATTGTTGGAATTCTGCTGACGATTCTGGCTTGCTGAAACTATGATTGGGAGTACTAATGGCCAAAAATGGCAAAGCTATGTCCTCCTGCAGTCTTCTATTTACTGCAAGGAAATCTGATGACGTCTTAAGTTCAGGTGTGAAATTGGCATCATTACTAAGGTTTCTGAGAAAGTTCTCTTGGCCATTTGGTCTCATGTTGGCAGCAGAAGGCAGACTACTACTGCCTGAAAGAAATGAACGTTGGAAGAGATTTCGCCTCAAATGTAAATTACGATCATGAAAACCAGCTCTTTCAGAATATGACTGATTTACTAAAGAGCTTTTGCTATGTTCATTGTTCCATATACTGAAATCATCTTGTGTTCTATGGGATCTTATTTCTTCAACAGATGAATCAATTACCTTGAATCTTAACCTGTCAATTCTATTTTCTGCATCTGCATACTTCATTAGCAGTGCATCATAGTTTTCTTGTATTTGTGATATTATGTTATTTTTATCATTCAGTTCTTCTTGTAATTTGCAAATGATATGCCGTAAATCCTCTTCAGGTTCCTGCTGAATAGAACTATGGAAAGATTTACCATCTTCCCTCTTGCTGCAAGAGATTTCTATATTTTTCTTTCTTTCTGATTCAGTTTTCTTTATCTGACTGATGTACTCTCTTACTTTGCTCTGAACATGATCATATGGTTTGACACCACTCCCCAGACTAAGACAACTCAGCGAGCGTGGCAAACCAGAATCTTTAGACTTCTGAACTGATGAAATTGTTGTAGATGACTGGCATGGGTTATGTGTTAAATATGTGAATTCAGGTTCATTTTTTTGCGAATAAAAAGGCAGAGTTGATAAATCTTGAACTGATGACCAGTTTCGTTTCAGATATCTAAATGTTTCAGCACGAGTTTTTCCACCATTGCTTTGTTCAGCTGATATTTGTGAACAGTTTTCTAGAAGATCTGGAGTATTGACAGAGTGTTTCCTTTGTCTACTTGGAGATGCACAAATGTGCGAGCCCTCTCCACTTTGCAAAATGTTTGAATTGGTTGCATTGCCATTTAAACTAGTCTGTGAATATTTTATTGGTTCCTCCAATATAACAGTAAACGAATCTAAGGAAGTTTCTACATCCTTAAGAGAAATTCCATGGCCGTCCAGACTTTGTAATTCCACCATATTTTGTAGATCTGTTGGAGAATTATCAGCATTGTGATTTCCCATATCAGAAAAAAGATTACTTGAATAGGAACCAGATGAAGTTAGACTTATGAGGTTAGGCTTGACATTCTCTAGTAACTGTTCATCCACTGACGAGCTGGTTTCACCAGAGTTTGAGAACTCTGGTTTTTCATTAGACAACAACATTTCTCAATAATGTTATGCAAAAGCATTCAGCAACCATCACATCTTTGTGTGAAGATGTTCTGGAGCTCTAGTCCAAGCAGCCTAAAAAAGAAAAGCTTATATTAATCAAAACAATTAATTTAACAGATTTGTAACTAGCAGAAAAGTTCGTATAAAGAGAAAACAAGGAAATTGTTAAAGAATGTCAAAACCAAAAACAGAATAAAAAACTGAAGTTGACAAACACAGGCAGAGAAAAGTCTATATAGGTTTTTAAAACACTTTACTAATGCTATCACCTAACTCAAACATATTCAGTGAGTTGGATAATGAGTGTGAATAAGAAAGAAAAGCAAAGGTTGAGGGCATAACTTATGGTGCAATTACAATACCAAAATGGAAACAAATAATGCAGAAAAATCAAGAAACACATGTTCATGTCAAAAGGGTGTAAGATGAGATTAAGTTCATCACTGATTACAGCAACTTTCAGGATAGTAAGGCATTGAAGATATCTTAACATAAGTAAATTAAAATGTCCATAATTCTTCTGGCTAAAGCTAAGAGAGGCTCAGAAAAATTATTGATTGTGGTGGACAGGCTGTTATGGCACAGATCAGCCGTCTTACATACACAAAACTAATAAACGCTAATAAAACTTAAAATAACAACTGGATGGACAGCAAAACTGGAAGAAGTTCAATATAGCAAAGTGAATAAAGTTTGTGCATCTAGGAAAAACAAACAGCAGAAAGAGTATATAAGGATATAGGCCTACTGATAAAGTTTTGAATAAAAGCAACAAAGGTTTATTTCCCCCAACAAAGCCTCCATTGAAAGCTATACAATTAACCCAGCAACATTACAGTTTTTCACCCCATCAGAGAAGCTTGATAGTCAATCTGTGGAAGATTATTAATTTTGTGGTGAACACCTGTTCACTTAACAAAACTTCATCTCACAAAGAGAAATCTTAAAAGCTAGTAAACAAAAAGATATCACAGAACTAAACCAGGAACACAAAGTGAAGGAGGACAAATTAATATCCTGGCATATTTATTTTTTGCCACTGCATTAGCTGCAGTGTCATCTGGAAAACAGGCAAAACAAGTACTTTCTTGTAAGTCACTGTTGCTAATTTTGCAATCAATCTTGTTTCGAACAATCCACTAATAAAACACAATAAGGAGCATTTATGGTTCTTGACTTGGTCCAAGAAATCTACAGGGTGTCCCAGGAGGAATGGTCAATATTCAGGAATATGACAGGAATGATCATTTGAAACAAAAAAAGTCCAGTCAATGTGGGCACTAAATTGCATATCTTAAAAGCTACAATCTTTCCGACTGTAAAACAAATCTCTCCTACTACAAGCTCTTTGCTTTTCATATTTTGAGAGATGGTAGTATGGACCAAAACAAGAAAAAGTTTATAGTAAATAAAGGCTCTAAAGACAATGCAGATCTTAGAGCTGTAGGCATTTCTTAAGTAGAAGAGGATTATTTCACAGTAGAGAAGACGACTAGGTGTTCATAGCTCTTAAAGTATATATTTCACAGCCCAGCGACTAATGAAATTCAAATATCAAAAGTAGTCAGTCATTGATGCGAGTGGCAACCAACTGATTATTCTGACTCATCAGAGTTAATGGTTGTCCAAATCACTGACGTCTCAAGAGAGAGTTAAGTATACTGATCGTAACGATCCCCCTCAGTGTTCAGTATACCTTTTCTTAATACTCAATGGGCAGAAAAAAATGTCCTTTCACCTCAATGCTGAAGCGTGAGCATGTACAACAGTGAAGCTACATTCATGCCTGGACTGCACCCAATGTTATACACGAAACAGCTGTCTGCACTGCTCTCAGCTGAGTGTGTGGCAAACATGGACACTGGCAGCTATGTGGCAACAAGCTGCATACTGGCTCAAGTAACAGCACAGCACAGCAAAGGCATGTCTCTCCATGCAGTTACATCAGCTGTGCACAGTATAGCAAGCACCATTTTGGGCCTGTCAGCTAAGTTCCAGCCAGAAAATGGAGCTGCCGTGTCACTGATAAATGAAGAGACATATCGGCAGCTCAGCTTGACTCATCACTGCTGCAAAGGGCTCAGCAGCAGGTCATGTCTTATCGCCAACGGGCAGTTCCTATCTATGGAAAATTGTCACTTACAGCTAAGTACAATAAACGTCAAATGTGTACTAAAATTCATAGTTTTAGACTTGCCTAACATTCTTAACATTTTCAGCTTGCACACTATTACCTATTTGGTTCAAAAATAGTAGACCATTTCAACTTAGAATCTGAAACAGTGTCATGCAGCAATATTGAGTCTCTCTCTGCTACACAGAATGAGATTTTTGAAGCAGTCCTTTGTTGTGTACAAAACTTTACTGCTCATATATCTAAGACACCTTTGAAAGTACCAAAATTTTAAAGAGCTTGCTCTCTACTACTTGCAGTTAGAAATGCTGTTTAGGTTGGACTCATAAATCTCTAGGAACCAGATGCTGTTTCCCCATATTAGTTACTCAATTGGTGGAAACAATGGTTGTCACTAAAAAGTCTGATGAGTCTATAAACGTATGTGACAATTTTAAAGCAATTATCAACATTCAATCGCACATTTATCTCTATTCTATACTGTGTCAAAAGGATATATTAAAAAAAATTAGTTGGAAACCAATATTATTCAAAAATTGATTTAAAAATGCATATCTGCAACCTCTGTAAGATAGTGAATCAAAACATTTACTGCTCTTAAATACATCATTTAATATGTTCCAGTACAATCACTTACTTTTTGGGGCTGCTAACGCCAGTCCTATTTCAGAAATACTTGGAGCAATTGATTTGTGGAGGTCCGCAGTGCACCAATTACTTACACAATGTCATGTAATGGGGGTGACACAAGCAAAACACCTTAGGAACCTTTAATCTCCTCACAAAACTCTTGGAAAATGGCTTATGTTGTCAGTTACACAACTGCAGCTTTTTTGCCCTCAGTGTTAAATATTTCAGCAGCAAAGATATCACACCCACACATGGCGTCAACATGATAATTAACTTCGAACAACTGTAGTCAGCTTATACTGCAAGCAGCACAAACCACACACTCATTGAATCAGGTTGGAGGGGGGGGAAGCTATCAAATTTGAGTGACTGGCAGCATGTCAGCAGACTTTTCAATGCTTTAAAGATTGTCTGAAATTAGCATAATGCCTGATATCGTATACGGTGGGCTCATGGTTGATGCTTGCATTGGATGTATCACAATATGGGATTGAGGTGCTTCAGTCACATAAAATGTCAGATGGATCCAAAAAAGCGATTACCTAAGGCTCTAAAACATCGATGGCAGTGTCTGGACAGTCGGAGGGCAGGGGAAGGGGAAGAGAAGTGCTTTAGCAATAATTTACACAGTTTGAAGAAGTTTCCTGACCAGAGTGGTTATTACTATACTCTCCCTACTTGAGCCAGTGTAGATAAGAAACTATTTACCGTGCAGGTACCCAACTTATAAATGATGTTGTTCAGACTGTGTGCTGCAGGATTTGCATTGTTAGTAGTGTTAGTGTCATGACTTGTCATTACGCACCAGTACTGATACAGCTACATAGCGTTGAAACACAAGCACCAGCACCAGCTTAGCTACACTTCCCTGTTCACTGGCAGAAAACTGCATAAAAATGGCTGTTGTAATCCTTACATGCAAATTAAAGGGGAGGGATTTAGTATCCCTGTCTTCAGCAAGCATCGGAGATGCTGCACGTCACTAACACGAGTCGTCCTGCTTGGATGCAGAGGACGAGGCCAGTGCAGCACATGTCCACTAACATGGATATAAGCCTGCAAGCCGAGAGCCTCGGCACTTGTTCCCTACCACAAGTAGTGCTTAGTCTCTCACCATATCACTACACCTACAGCAATGCTGCTCTGTTTTTGGACTGAATGGTTTACACTGCTGATATATGCTCAGAGCACAGCTAACAATGACTTTTGCTCTGTGTGGTTTACACTTCCATATCAGGAGTGGACGGAAAACACTCCACTTGACAAAAATGTATTCCCACTTTTTGATGAACTAATGGAAGCCTTTACACATGATTTTGATGGGTGCTTGATGTAGGGAGTGTGGTGGTGACAGATCAAAGTCATAAAAAGAAGAAAAGGTGCCATTTGTTTTATCATCTGTGACCATATCAAAACTGATTAACCCAGAAATAAATGTTCCTGAAGATAAGTGCAGAGTTCACATGAACTACACCCAATTCTGTTCTGGTCAGAAATCACTTCAAATGAAAATGATTAACAACGGTAGTAACTACAACTTTTTTCCTGTGTTGTAAGCCACAGATTACATTCAACACTTAAAATTCTGCTATTCTATAACAATTTCAAATTCATTACAAGCATTATGCTTACCAACACTGGTGTGGCCTAAAAAAGTTTATCACTCTTTCCTGGATATTTACCTGATTTAATAATCTGACAAAAGCAATAAATATAATTCAAGAATAGAAACTATTTGTTTATTTCAGAAATAATGCGTTTTGAAGACAGTCCTATATGAATGGGGATGCTGATAATGGGGAAAACTGGAACAGAGAAACTAGAATAATTTGAAATGTGGTGGTACAAATGAAGGCTACAAAGGAAGTTATTAGATAAAGTAATGAGAAGAAAAAGAAAAGGCGGATATGTGGGTCATATGGTAATCATCTGTCACTGACTAAATTATCAGTGGAACTGCTGTAGAGAGAAGAATAGGGATACACAACTACTGGAAGTAAATCACATTATTATGGGATGAAAAGAGCAGCACATGCAATTTTGCAAGTTATAACAGTAAGAAAAAACATAATAGTAAAGTGGAAAATCATAGAAGTGTAACAGGAATTTAGACCTTTAATTTGTTAATAATGAGTATGTGATAAAATATAACAGTAATAATAATAATAATAATAATAATAATAATACCACCTGATGTGACAGCCAGTCCAAGAATACAAAAAGCATAGTCATCATCATATCTACCCATAACCTAAAACACATTGTGGAGCTTATTTGTATACTACGGAAGTTATGACACGGATTATACAGCAGGGCTCTGGGTTCTCTGTTGTTTTCCGTTTCAGAAATAACATACGTACAAGATGATTCAAAATGAATGCGACAAAAAGAAAGTATTCCTGTGAGTGCAGTAATGACTTTATTCCTGAAATACATGTATAGACTGAAAGGTTAACTTCCAAAATTTATAATGGCAACAATCAAACATGGAAAACTGCTGCTGTTGTCCATTTCTGGTGTTATTGGTCAAAATGGTGGCATCTATGATAGAAAAGGCGTACAATGTCACAGAAGATGCACAAACATCATCAATAGACATTTTTGGACTAAGTTGGTTTACGTGGCACCACACCACCACAACATTGCTAAATGAGAGGAGACAGGGTGCATATGCAAGAAGAAAACCACAGTACAACCATTAGTCCCAAATGAAGTTGTGAAAAACATTTTTACGGTCTATGAAAGAAGTGCCAGAAAATCCATGCATCGTACCATCACAGAAGTAAATGTGTTGCAATCAACAGTGTGGTGCGTATTGTGCAAGCTTCAACAGTCTGCTTACAGAATTCACAAGTTATAGGTACTAAAACCAGACAATAAACCAAAAGAGAAACAATTATGCACTGGTCTTGCAGCACAGATGGAGATGGATGGTTTCACTGAGACGCTTATTTTCTCTGACAAAGCCACATTTCACTTAAGCGGCAAAGTTAACAAGCATAACACAAGAATATGCGGTACACAAAACCAGTACACCTCTCGGGAAAATGAATGTGATTCTCCGAGACTTAACTTTTCTGCACCATAACCAAACACAGTGTCTTTTGTCCTTTCTTCTTCACAGTTCCCACAGTTAATAGCATAACCTTCCTCAATATGCTTTCTCTCTGGTTGTTACTTCAATTGACAGAAGAAGTAGCAGACTTCATTTTACAGTAGGACAGATATCTTCCACACTGGCATAACCTCGTAAGTAGTCACCTCTCAATGAATATTTTAACAGTGTTGGATCAGTCATGCTGGATCATACGATGGGTATTCACGTTGTGGCCCCACCGGTCATCTGACTGTACACAAACATGGATCGTTTTCTTTTGAAAATGTGTGAAAGAGATGGTTTGCATACACCCATTTCCGCAGGAGTTACTGCAGCTAAGGCGTCGGATAGTCGGCGTGGTTAACTCCATTGATTGGTCTAAGTCGCAATGCATCTGGCAAGAAATGCAGTAGTGGATAGACATCCACAATGTCACAAAAGGAGCCAAAATCAAACAGCTATAGATGACCATAGGAACTGAGAGAGTTAACCTTTCAGTCTCCCTATGTGTATTCCTGAAATAAAATCATTACTGCAGCCACATGAATACTTTCTTTTTGTTTCATTCATTTTGAATCACCCTGTACCTGGAGCTGTGAGCTGTTCACCCAAAATCATGTTGCTTGCTAATGGTACTACTGTTTTCTGCAATGTAATGAAATATTTTACACCATTAGCTGATTGTTGTGAATATCCACAGATCCAACTTACTAAAGCTTTCCATAAATTTAGCATTTGCTTCTCCAATAATTATCCCAAAGATGTTGCATCATAGAGGTGTAAGAATGGTGTACTGTTCATCTCGAAATCACGCTACAGTAGTTTGTAATTCACAAAAATTTGTTTAAACTGAATCCTTCATTTGCAGAAGGAAGCTTTTTAATCACTTCCCATAACTCTCCATTGACAGAAGGTAAGTACGCTTATTCAAGAAATTATATCTAAAAACAAAGATGATGTGACTTACCAAATGAAAGTGCTGGCAGGTCGACAGACACACAAACGAACACAAACATACACACAAAATTCAAGCTTTCGCAACAAACTGTTGCCTCATCAGGAAAGAGGGAAGGAGAGGGAAAGACGAAAGGATGTGGGTTTTAAGGGAGAGGGTAAGGAGTCATTCCAATCCCGGGAGCGGAAAGACTTACCTTAGGGGGAAAAAAGGACGGGTATACACTCGCACACACACACATATCCATCCACACATATACAGACACAAGCAGACATATTTAAAGACAAAGAGTTTGGGGTAAATTTGACTCAATATTGTATTCGCTGAAGAAATATCACTACCTGCATTCTATGTGGGAATGACCAGCAACAAACTGTCCATTCGCATGAATGGACACAGGCAGACAGTGTTTGTTGGTAATGAGGATCACCCTGTGGCTAAACATGCCTTGGTGCACGGCCAGCCCAGCACATCTTGGCACAGTGTTACACCGTCCGGGTTATCTGGATACTTCCCACCAACACCAACCTATCCGAACTCCGGAGATGGGAACTTGCTCTTCAATATATCCTCTCTTCCCGTTACCCACCAGGCCTCAATCTCCGCTAATTTCAAGTTGCCGCCACTCATACCTCACCTGCCATTCAACATCATCTTTGCCTCTTCACTTCCGCCTCGACTGACATCTCTGCCCAAACTTTAAATATGTCTGCTTGTGTCTGTATATGTGTGGATGGATATGTGTGTGTGTGCGAGTGTATACCTGTCCTTTTTTCCCCCCAAGGTAAGTCTTTCCGCTCCCGGGATTGGAATGACTCCTTACCCTCTCCCTTAAAACCCACATCCTTTCGTCTTTCCCTCTCCTTCCCTCTTTCCTGATGAGGCAACAGTTTGTTGCGAAAGCTTGAATTTTGTGTGTATGTTTGTGTTCGTTTGTGTGTCTGTTGACCTGCCAGCACTTTCATTTGGTAAGTCACATCATCTTTGTTTTTAGATATCTTTTTCCTACGTGGAATGTTTCCCTCTATTATAACCTATTCAAGAAATTAAGTTTACAGTACGATGAGCACCTATATAGATAATGAGGACTGACTGAAGCATTTAATAACCCTTGGCCAACTCACAAACAACTGACACCTTATGGCACAACCTAGATCTTGGGTTACATTGCTGACCATATCGCCAGTGTTCTGTACTCTGTCTATATGCACATGTATGTCATCACACGCCACATCATCACTGTGTTATGGAACAAAGCCACCACCGGGCAGTACTGGCTGGTTCAGATGACCTAGAAATTGTTCGAGTTTCTTTAGGCTCAGTATCCACTAATTTTTAATTCATAATAATGGATGATATAAGGGGTGGAAGAAAATTCACCATGTCTTGATCTCAATATATATAATATTTGTGATATTATCAGGACAACAGCTATTTTAGAGTGTTAATATTAAGTGTTATGTTAGTTGTGATTTGCTTGTATTTTAGGATGCAAAATATACCAGTCCTACTGTATAGGTCTGTATAGATGTTTAACTTATCAAAACCACTTCACAATTTAAAGTGATTATAGATCACAAAGTTGTGTAAATACAGTGCTACAAACAAACGAATTCATCAGGCAATAAATCATAAATGTAGATCATCATAATGTCTTTAAGAACAGTGAGGTGTACAAGATGGAGCTAATCACCAAATTCAGTGTCTCAGGAAACTGCAATTATACAGGCATAGGCAAAAAAATATCTACGTAGAAAACACAAAAAAATATCAAAACACAAAAAATGTCTAAGTAGAAAACGAGCAAAAGAAAATAAAATATCAAATGGAGCTCCATCAAATGCTTGTAATGTTGACAATATGAATCATCAACAAAGACAGATGATGATGAAAGTAATAGCATTCTGGAAGTAATGCCACATGATATGTACAATGTGGGTTGCGGTATTAAGACAGGAAAGGTGGCTAGAGATGAAGTGTTTCCACAGAAACAGTTAACAGTGGAGGAAAAATGTTAACCAGTGGAAGGAACTTGCAAAATAATTTACAAAGTGTCTGTGGAAGAAGTTATTCTTCAAAACTGGACCAGTACTGAAAGTGGAATTCTTCACTGAAAAGGAGACAGGCAAGAATAAAAAGTAAAAGCCCCACTGGCATCTGCTCTGTAATGCACAAGGTATTCAGTAAAATTATCATCAACCACACAGAAAAAAAGCTGGATTTTAATCATGCAAATTAATAAGAAAGTTTTATATGTGGATAAAGCTCACTGAATCATTTGCAACTAATGAATGAAATTATAGTTCAACAGCATAACGAGCAGGGGTTACAACTTTGCCTCAGATTCACAGATTTTCAGGAAGTGCCCAACTCAGTAGGAACGAAAGCCCTGGAGAAACAAGGAACTGATTCTTCCAGTGTGCTGTTTGCCTCTTAACACAGACAAACTTCAACAAGTGGAAGAACTTAAATTATAATGAAACTAAAATAATCAAGAGCCAACATATCAGAAAGCAAAATCAACAATTAAGTCACAACTAACTGATGATTTTTTGTATTTAGGGCAGCTCAGGAAAACTGCCAGACAAACAGTAAAATAACTATACACAAAAGAAAAATTTCCTGGAGTGCTTTTGGTAAGCTAAATAGAATTTTCTACAGTAAACTTGCAATTTGTCTGAAACTGAAAGTTTAAAGTCAGTATGGATTAACAGTTTTCATTTATAACAGTGAGACACACACTAACATGACATCCACTGAAAAACTAAGGGTTTCCCCACGAACATTGCAAAATTACATGTTATTGAGTTACTTGCAGAGAAAGGAAAAACAAACAAAAAGATCAAGGACAGACTGGAGTGGAAGACATAACTATTCTGCTACAGATGCAGATTATGGGTTTAAGGAGAATATCTGTCAACAGCCACCAGTCTCTTATTCTTTCCCCAGGACGGGATCAATGATAGCCATTTACCTGTGTCTAAATTAAATTCTATGGGCAAGTGCAAGGAAGTGTTCTAAATGTTTGTGTAGGAGGACATGGGTACTACCCCAGTATTCACCTTCTGGGATGTGGAACACCATCCAAAAATCACATCCAAGCTGGCCGGCACACAGGCCCATCATTGATGTACTGTGCGGATTCAAATTAAGGATGGAATGCATAGGAATCCTGGAAATAGGGGGATTTAACGTGTGTGGCTATCTGGGCGGGTAGCGTAACTGTAATTATAATGTTGGCAAGATGGACATGATAAGAAGGAATGTGAATGAATTGTATATGTTCAAAGAAGTTCTTTTCTGGGTTCCAAGGTACTACGAAAAGACCAAGGCAACAACCTAACGGAAGGTGGGAGATAAAATTACAAAACTTGCAGCAGCAACATGGATGCACATTTGCTGATAAATGAAATTCATAGCAGACTGGGATTCAAACCCAGATAAGGTACAGATTTTTACTCAACCTGTAACATTGCAAGTTCAGTATTTATGAAGGGAGCAACTTTCATTGCTTTAATTTCATGAATTGTGTTTCACCGATTAAATCATCAATGCCATTACTTTCTTTTCAATTAATTTAATTTATGGGTGCATATATGCTACCTGAGAATTGTTAAACAAGTAGTAATCTAAAGGAGGCCTCTATATAGCAGGCAGTAGATTATGATCATGATGATGATATATTTGCTACCTACAACACAACAAGTAGTGCAGTCAAACTTAATAGAAATTATTTCTTTAGCTGCATTGATATTGCAGCACTGTCCTGAATTGTGTGGCTTTATATTTGTAGACTATTATTACTCAGCAACCAATTGCATGGCAGCCATTTCCAAATGTTGCACGTATTCCCCCTCACTTTGTGTTGTGTGTTGCTTATTGTTTTCTTTCTTCGATCTGAAATGAGTACAGAGACTAGTACTGGTCTACCATGGGGTTTGAGTACAAGTCCCATTACACTCAGAAAGATCAGCAATGCCTGTGACCCTCAGTCAGTTCTACTTTCACGTAAGTACAAATTCCAGGTGGAGACTGCAAGCATTGCAAGAGTGAGGTGGGGCTTCAGCAACCACCCCACACCACTGCTCTCCCAGTGGCAGTTTATTTTCTCATTTGTTTACATTTATGGCTAACTGCCACATTGAAGTATCTACACTATAGTTGGTGTGTTGCTTGTATACAGCAACGGTCATTTTCAATTACATTTACATTTGGTAAGTTCAAGTTTCATAAATGACCTTTTTGGTGACATAATAATAAAACAAATTTTTTAAAAATCCAGATACTTTTTTCTTGCTGAAATGTGAGGGACACAGCACACACTCAGACGTAAAAAGCACAGTGGAAGGAAATAGTCTGTATCTATTACAAAGGCACCATACAGAAATTTGTATTTAAAGAATTAGAGAAACTACAGATTACTAAATCTGGATGGCTGAACAGAGGATTACAGAAACTGTAAACAATACTCTTTCATCATAGTGATCTAAAGCAAACAAAGCTTCAGCAGGGAGTAGGTCAATGTATGTGAATAACGAAACGTTTTCCGCTGAGGAGGACAGAACACCCAAAAACTGTAGGCTAACAATAATTAAATTATATACAAGGGATAAATCACATGTTACAAAAAATAAGACAGTGAGCATCAGACAAGCACTCAGAAACAGACAATAACTTACTAAGCTTTTGAATGAAGTATTGGACATTACACGCCGATGAGCAATGTACACCACCTTCGGCAAATTGTGTGCCCCTAATCTACACCAGTAATCCAACGAGGGAATGGGGACCTGCTGTGTAATTTGGTATCCGAACCACGTGTCATTTGTAGTAAATCTTCATTTCACTGAGAGGTGCAGGCTACGCAAAACGCAGACTGAAATTAACGTGGTCTGACCGGGATTCAATCCTCGTGTGCTTGTTTTTCTCTTTTTTCCTCTTTCGCATAGGTGTATATTTTCTCTTTTCTTCATCTTTCTTTAATCTACAAATAAATTTTTGAAACTTATGAAGTTTCACATCCAATTGTGATTTTTTTTATTTGTTTGTCAGTGTTGAGCTGGTTATCCCTGTTACAGTGGCTCGTAAACAAGCAAACTCTACCCACTTTTCAAAGACTCTTACGCAAGCAACTCTATCAATGTTTCAGTGGCTTGTAAACAAGAAAATCCAAAACACATTTTTCAGTAAGTATTTTCTGCATTCACTTGCAATGTAATTCTCAGTTTTCATTACTCAATGTTTTGCAGATTTTAGACCAGTACAACAGCCATTGGGATAAGTTGCAGCACTAAGCTGCGCAACATAGCCTACACATTTGACATCCATGAAGATGTCAAGCATAATTTTCCAACATCACTGTACCAAATGACTACAATCAAAAGCATGCACATTTGAAATGAATCAAATAATGTGGTATGAAAGATCAGTTAATATCTTTTATTGAAAAGAGAAAAAGGGAGAGAGAAGTGGGGAGGGGCAGAGACTGCTACAAGCAAGTTAAAAAAAAAGGAAGTATGTCTTTCCTCACCCTGATAGTTGATTTGGATGTGGTAGAGCTTTACTGAGGTTGGTCATGTTTGAGGTGGTATGTTTCTGTCATCCACAAAACACTGATCTGACTCACACTGCCAATTACATGGATATCTACAGTTTAGCATGGACTCTGAATCATCATGCAACTCAGCATTTTTCACATAAGCAAATCATTGCCAGACGGAAGAAAAATCTTAGGATTGGCTGAGAATTAAACCCAAAATGTTTAGATTTGTAGTCTGTCATCCACCCATTTATTCAAAGGATCTAGAAGAGTCAATGACAAAGACCTGTAGTTGGAAACCCTTATATTTGCTCCTTTATGTTACAAGATAAAGCAGTTATCAATTCCAAGGTTGGTTTGAATGCTACAAAAGTTATTTGACATGAAACTATTGAGGATGGTATGCCACTGCCTTCCTCCAACCTCCAAACTAACTTCCCTAGCTAGTTATGAGGGAGTTTACAGTTTCACATGAATTCTAAACCACACCACTCCTCAGCATTTTTCATACTAACACCCACTGAATAGGCAAAAGATGTAAGTGACATAAAAATTCCAGGATTGATGAGGGACTGAATTCAAGACCTCTGAATCCATACTCTGACACTGTCCCACTTTTTTAAACTGCACTGCAGGCTTTCACAATCACAGTTAGTATATAACTACCAAACAAACAAGATACTCCAATCAGAATTAAGTTATCAAATTGCAGCTTATTCATTATTTTTCAAATCATTGTGTATATGAAGAACAGCACAGTGGTTCTTGTTCCATACTGAATCTGTAACTGACCACAACTGTACACCACATTAACTTTGTTGTGAAATTATTGATACAATGAAGTGGACTTAGGTTTCCGTACATAAAGCAAGGTACACATGAAATAGTGCACAGATTAACAGCACTCTAACAATTTGAACAGCACAGTTCTTTACTAGTCACGGATCAATCTTCAAACTGATTTACCCATCCATCTATAAGGAGACATACAGTTTAAAATGGACTTTGAACCCAAGAGCAACTCTGAGTTTTTCACATTGCCAAACACAAAAAATCTCAGAATCCACTAATGTTTGAACCCTGTACTTGTGGATTTATATTCTAGCATTTACACACACACACACACACACACACACACACACACACACACACACACACACAATTATAAATCTACTCATTTAATAGTTATGACAAAATTAGGGATCTAATCACTGATGACAAATAAAAAACAAAGGGCACTGGGCTCGACTAAATACAAAATTTTGATGAAATATGTGAAAGAATCTCTAGCTTTTGGTTTTCTTTCTTTCCTCCCATTTTCCCTTTCAAACAAGGAAAGCAACATCAAGGCACACTGATGCTAAAAATATAGAATAATTATAAACAGACGCATCCAGGACCACTATCAGTCACAATTATTTGTTAACTAGCTTATAAATTATTTTACATTGCAACATGTGTCGAATATAACTTCAACCTCAGACAGAAATGGCAATACACATAGAACTTAAAAATAGTAATTTTTAGCCTTCTCATTACCTAAGGCCTGCCTGCATAGAAATGTAACTCTTATGGCAGAGTGATTATTTTGTTTGCATGGTCTGTCAGTCTGCTTTAAAGCCTAAAGTTTCACATTTTAAAATTTTTCATGTAATTTAATAGAAGACTTTGCCTTTCTAAGAAAACTACAGAAAATTTGATAATACTTCCTCGGTTCTAAACATGAGGAGATGTCATGGTAACAAAAATTCTTAACATACAAAACAGATTATGACTTCTCAGCAGGATCATCAGCTCTTTTATATTTTTAATTTTATTCTCTGTGATGCAAATAGCAGTACAAAAGTAAAATATATGTGCCAAAGTTACAGAAAAATTTATTTTTAAAATAAAGGTTGAGAACACGTACAGAACAATATCAAAATCATTAACATGGGATGCGATTGTAAGATAGCAAGATAAGGACCCAAGAGGAGCCAAAAACATCCATATGAAATTACAATTCTCATGAGTTCTTGACACACCATTGCTATAAAAATACATAAACATAGATGGCACTACCAAACACGCGTATCTATATTTCACCGACAAGTTTGTTTCCCTGTGTAATTCTCGCAATGGTACTAAGATCAGTCACTTTAGGGAACCAAGGCAAAATTTCATACAGAATTGCTTTCGGCGCATTCTTATTGGATGTTTCTGTGACAACAATTTTTCTATAAATTTCTGTAGTTTCTCGAAGATAAAAAATGAACCCAGCTCGATTTCAAGATAACCCAGGTAATAAGCAGTCTCGTACTGTCACAATCTAAGAATACCACTATTCTATGACGACGAACCCTTTTTTGGACGACTACAACTTTTAGAAATGTCGGAATCTAACAACTGATTAAGACTGATAAAGAATTAATTAGAAGATATTTATGTACCAGCGTGACTATAAGTGATATCCTGACAACAAAGGGCAAAATAATTAAACTTCAAACGTCAAAAGCAGGTACCGGTGTGTATACTTTCTTCAATAGTTAACTAACTGCAATTAAACTTGAAACGTCTAAAGCAGGTACTGGTGTGTGTACTACTTCAATGGTTAATTACACGTAACACAGCAGTTACCGACAATAATTCAACAAGCATCACAAACAATCACGAATAAAGGTAAATTACGACTATCGAGGTATTCGACTGATATATAGCATACACAAATTTTGAAAACATATTCATGGGAAGCGTTTAGTAGTAGTAGTAGTAGTAGACTGTACTGTTTATGTTACGTACGTATGAAAATTAGTTTCAGTCATGTAATCTGCAGTTAAAATAGATTCACGCACTTCATAAAGTAATCTACGAAGGTCAATGTTATTGACTCATTGCATCATGATCAGCGATACAGCCAAAATAAGAACTGAACACACATACCGTTTAAAGTCTGCTAGCAGACGCCATTGAGTAACCTACTATTATTACATTCCACTCCGCGCTCACTTTTTGGGTTGTTGAACAGCTATATACACTTCATAGTTTATACTAAAATTGTAAGGAATACGCGTACCTTATTTCTGCAGAACCCATCACTTCACTTAAAATAACAACACTTATTACACTGCCTCAAACGTTATGACACCGTCGGACAAGATGCTCTCTGCAGAGTTTAAAGAGCAGACACACTGTTTACATGGCTGCAATCAATGTGGTGCAACAGCTGTGCCCAACAAAACAAAGTTATTGAAACGTTGTAAAATGGCACTGTAGAAGAGAGTAGATAATTAAACAAATGTTGATCTGTAGCAATGTAAGATATCCTTCAAAAATGTCGTATCTGATTCAGCGGTAAACAAAACGCATTTGATATTCGGCTGCCCAACGTTGAGTTTGTTAACGTTTCTGTTTGTGTAGTCGACTAATTTTCCGAATTGTTCCATCGCTGTTATGGAAGATTGTATAGCGACTCTTGTGTGATAAAACTTCGCATTCACAGATGATGAGGTAACGTACTTACACATGGTAGCTACGGTTTATTTCCTTCTAAATCATCTCCAAAGAGGCATCGATAGATCCCAAATGATCAGCATGTCCTTTTATGAATAGTCATGACGACTAGATAGCGGCTGGTCGAACATCCAGTTGCGGATTTAGTACGGCTAGGCAGCAACCCCCTTCCGACGTAACTTTAGATATAATTTTTGTGTTATGGCTTAATCTGTACCAAAAAAACTGTTCCTAAACTCATTTTATCACCAAGCTAATACACCATAAATTCAGGTGAAGTTTCCAAAACTCGCCTTGTCTTGCACTATTTCCATAATCCATATTATCCAAGCTTATGTTATAGTACAGTACCTGGATTGTTTGTCAAACAATACTTAATGTGAGGAAGTTCACACAATGTTAATGAAATTCGAAATTATCTTAATAATTGTTGGCATGGCAGTAGTGGTAGATGCTGGTCAAGTAGTAGATAAGGGTGCAGCCGTGTTCCGCGAGTGTTACTGTTGCGTCAGTTGACATACTGTAGTGATATCAAGCGTCTGGTCCAAGTCCACATTCTACACATTCCATTCAAAAGTAATCAGTAGACGTTTATATTGTCTATATTGGTAGACCTTTTGATATCTCTAGCTGTCTGCGTATTTTGCGAGTCTCTGTGTAGTGTTGTCTGACTTCCGCCATATAGTTTCACACACTGCCTAAGTCCCACATTCGCCTAACTCAACCTGAATAAGCGAACAGTGCAGTACTTGTGTTTCAGTCATTGCCGAGTTAACTTACATCAGATAGCAACAGTAATTAGGTTGCATGTAGCGATGGCTTCATTTATTGGTCCATTTTTCCTTGTACACAGATGAGTTGAATGCAATAAAAGAAGGCTAGGAAATGCCTGTTGTATAAAGATACAGAAGGAATTTGCCACGGTCCGGGAACAATTATAAACTGCTTGATCACATTCAACAGATAAAATACTTTGATTTGATCTGCGATGACGTTGAGGCACCTGCAGCGAAAGCTGTGGCACTTTGAACGTCTCTGTTACCTGGGATCCCTGATGTCTCAGCGCCTGAGTGCGAATGGCGGACAGTGGCAAGGTTGTGAATGTGCTGGCAGATAGCGAAAGTGGTTACTGGTGGCGTGGATATCCTCGTATAGCTTAAAAGCAAATTTGAGGTCTTGCCTATTGCGGAGACCACATTTGCACCAGTACAGGATACCTCATCTTTTAGATCAGAGATTTCCCTGAAAATTTTAAGAGGGTGGATTTGCTAGTCACTGGGAGCTCCACCTTCAGGGATATAGTGGGTAGGTCAGCAACGATGGTCTGTATTCTTGTGGGAACAATGTATCGACAAACATCATCGCTGGCAATACACCAGAACCTTATACAAAACTCTCTGACTATTAGCCCAGACTTTGTTGATGCTTCTCACGTGTACGCTGCTTTTGTTAGTAAATACAGGGTGTACATAAATTAAGGGAACACTTTCAATTATTTACTGCACAAGAACTAAACATTGATCAGATGTCATATATTCTGCATTTTAAAGAGAAGCTCTGATTTTTTTTTTTTTTTTTTTTTTTTTTTTACGAACATTTGATATGCGAGAGTGACCCGGCAGACGTCAATATGGTAGGCTAATCGAATTCTTGCCACACCCTTCCCACATGGCATCGTCGACTGTGGCAGCCGCTTCCCGTATTCTCTCCCGGAGCTCTGCTACATCAGGTGGTAGAGGCGGTACATACACCAGGTCTTTAATGTATCCCCACAGAAAAAAGTCACACGGAGTGAGATCTGGCGATCAGGGAGGCCATTTCATGAAACAGCTGTCCCCTTCTGTAGCACGGCGATCCATCGATGCGGTAGCTCCGTATTCAGGTACCCACGAACTTCACTATGAAAATGGGGTGGAGCCCCATACTGGTGAAAGATGGACGGAGAGTCTGATTGCATTTGAGGCAACAACCATTGCTGCAACATGTCCAAGTACGAATATCCAGTGACAGTGCTCTCGGTGAAGAAGAATGTCCCATACAGCTTTCGACGTGACGAGGCACAAAAGACATTTACCTTTGGGGAATCACGTTCAAATTCAGTGCATTCATGTGGATGCTTTGTACCCATTCGACAGTTATGCCTGTTCACTTTGCCATTAGTATGACAAGTGACTTTGTCGCTAAAAATTAAGCGGTCAACAATGCCATTCCCCATCCTCATTCAATTGTTGCAACTGCGAACAAAACTCAAAACGCTTGTCTTTGTCGTCGTCATTGAGCTTGTTCACTAGCTCCAATTTGAATGGTTTCATAGACAGCTTCTGTCACAGGACTTTCCACACTGTCACTGGAGCCATTTCGAGTTCATGGGATGCACGACACACCGATTTCTTTGGGCTCCTTATGAATGTCTCTTATACGTGCTCCACATTCACTTCACTCACTCTGGGACATCCGCTTCTCTTTGCCGGGCACAAGCAACCCGTCGTAACGAATTCGTTGTGCCAGTGGTAAATGGCCTTCCTTGTTAGTGGCTTCTTACCGTACTTGGTTCTAAACATCTGACGAACAGCTGTAGCACACTTGTTTTTGTGGAACTCCAGAACACAGAAAGCTCGCTCTGCACCTGAACTCGCCATGTTCGCGACTAGCGCTGACTATCGGTAAATTACCAAACTATGCTGTGGCAGTGTACGTGAAAAACAACTTTCAGGGTTTATCTTCAAAATGACATACGTATGATATCTGTACAATGCTTGATTCTTATGTAATAAATAATTGAAAGTATTCTCGGACTTTATGTACACCTTGTATGTGCTATTTGTATCTGAATTTTGTGGTTATTCATCGTCATCACTGCCTAAGCATCACAGTACTACGTTGGTGATCTGACGACTGTGTTTGCTAGTAATTTGAACATTTCCAACAATTGCACAGCTACAATGTCGCCGTCGTGCCCTCATTGTGCCACACAGTTAAGCAGTTGGACAACATCCCATGCAGTGATGTCAGGTGTCGTGAATAAACCCTGCCTGCAGCTTATGTGACAGGAAATGATAGTGACACTCATCTACACAGTGCTACGACAGTGTGCAATGCTGCTGGACAATGGAGTGTAACAAACAATGTACCATGGGATGTAGTAAGGGACCACGTTTCACTCAAAAACCAGGCTACCCCCGGGCAACAGGAGTCCTACGAGTTGAATTAATGCTTACTCTCTTTCAAAGAGCTATACGCTGCTGTGCATGTGAATCCGGTCACTCTGAACCTCTTGCAGCCGCCTGCATTGTCTCCCACAGTAACTATCATGCATCATGTCGTGCCATGTGTGGACAATACTTCCTCAGCTGTTCTTTGACTATGAACATCATCTTGGTAACCTGTTGGTCACAGGACACATCCCACTCTACCTCCTTTTTGGCCAAATTGACCAACTCCATCGTGAAGATGTTGAAAAAATCAGCCAACCACTTCCGAACCAAAGGTTTATTGAGCTCCTGTGGTAGGTTTCGGTATTTAAAAAAGATATCTTCTTCAGAAGGAGTGGGCCTTGTTACATCACATGGTGATAAATTACATTGCAATTCTGGACAGCATTTGTATTTCAAGTGACATCATCAGTGAGGGTATGAAATTCGTCACTCTTCTTAGCCACTCGTGGAAACATGGTGATACAATATGTAATATCATGTCGCCCCCTTGCAGCCCCTCACCCCCACTAGCAGAAAACAAATATGAGATTGTGAAATCTGATCTACTCTGTCGCCTCACCTGCTCCCTAGAGGAAGAAATCCATCATCTGTCAATCCATCATTTACGATTAAGTTTTAAGTGACAAGACTCTATTGCAAGTCTGGTGACGCCTGTGCACACAGATTGATTTCAACCTCATACCAAACCACAAGTTATGTACCTTGTAGGTTGTGGAGCTTACCCCACAAATCTTACTGGCCATGGTCGCCCACGAGCATTAATCTTTGGATGCACAACTTAAACTCACCATTTGAATATATTCTGACATGCAGAATAGACAACACATAAATAATGTTGACAAAAATGATGACAAGTGAGACTTGCAACTACAATGCAGGTGTTGGGGGATGCCCTCAAAACGATAACTATAAAGGCCAATGAATCTGAAGGAACATTAAGAGCTATGAAAGAGCCAGTGACCTTGCCGCAGTGGTAACATCGGTTTCCGTCAGATCACCGAAGTTAAGCGCTGTCGGGCTGGGCTAGCACTTGGATGGGTGACCATCCAGTCTGCCGCGCGCTGTTGGCAAGCGTGGTGCACTCAGCTCTTGTGAAGCTACTGAGGAGCTACTTGATTGAGAAGTAGCGGCTCTGGTCTCGTAAACTGACACGGTCGGAACAGCAGCATGCTGGCCACATGCCCCTCCATATCCGAATCCAGTGACACCTTTGGTTGAGGATGACACGGCGGCCGGTCGGTACCGTTGGGATTTCATGGCCTGTTCAGGCGGAGTTAAGTTTTAGTTTTTTAAATGCTGAAGAAGAAATGCATTGGAAGAAAGCAGTAGAACTATTGTGAGGCTAATCAGTATAGTAAATGAACAGGATAACAAGACTGAATGAGCGTTAGACAAACGAAATCTGCCACAGGGAAAACAGCGCATACAAATTGAATTATATTCACTAACATATCTATATAAGTTGTATACTACCCCGAATGTAATTTAATATGCAGCAGTAAGTTGACAAAACGCAAAGTCGTCGATGCTATTCGCAGTAAATTACGATTACTGAAATTAGGATAGCTGGAACGAGACAATACTCTTTCAGAGACCTTCAGGCTAGTAACCGAAAGTCTTAAAAGGATGGAGGCATAAGAAGGGGTGAAGAAGAGGAAGAAATGGACTATACTATTACCGATTACATTAACCAGCATAATGTTAGCAAGATAGATAAGACATACGGAGTCATCAGGGATGTTGGGAAAACATCCAGTATGCTTAACTAGATACTTAAGACACGCTGCTTTAGTGGATCTGATATCGTTAAAAACTTCAAATCCTAGTATGTATCTCTGCAAAGAGGTACGATCATACGCTGAAAAAAAAAATGATTCAAATGGCTCTGAGCACTATGGGACTTAACTTATGAGGTCATCAGTCCCCTAAAACTTAGAACTACTTAAACCTAACTAACCTACGGAGATCACACACATCCATGCCCGAGGCAGGATTCGAACCTGCGACCGTGGCGGTCGCGCGGTTCCAGCCTGTAGCGCCTAGAACCGCTCGGCCACCCCGGCCGGCTACGCTGAAATATTACGTATGACTATTAATACTTCACAATCAACTGATCACTCTCACTTTTGACTAATCTTCACACCTGCACTTGCTACAACTAAGGATTATTACTTGTTCATTCTTCAGTCTTAATATTTTTGCTTCTGAATGTAAACCACCTCCCTATTCGGCGAATAGTCCTTATTTATAACGCTATGCATCGAAGGTTCTCCGTACAAGAAAACAGTAGAATATTCGCAATTTTTCTCGGATAAATACCAGACAGAATAACAAATCACTAGAATAACCGCGGCTTTTGTCGGAGGTATGTATTAGCTATCTATGTGCCAGACAGAAACGTATAAAATATGATGACGCGGACGCGCGTGCTACATAGGAAAGTACAACTACTCGATAACCTGACTCAGTCGAGTCGACTGGAGAAAGAAACGAACGAATAGCGTGCGGGCTGACTGGCGTTGGCGGCACGGGTGGTAATGCGGGCGGCCCCACAAGGGGCGGGGGGGGGAGCCCCGCCCCCGCCCCCGCCCCCGCCCCCGCCCCCGCCCCCGCCCCCGCCCCCGCCCCCGCCCCCGCCCCGCCTTCGTATGTATAAGCCACTGTATCAACATCTAGTGTAAGAGAATATAAAAGTGACCTGTGGAATACATACACGACGACGACCCTGACAAAATCATAGAACGATTACAGCTACCCACAAAATCATTAGTGGCCGCACGGGGTAGCCGCGCTGTCTATGGCGTCTTGTCACGATCCGCGTGACTCCTCCCGTCGTAGGTTCGAGTCCTCCCTCGGGGCATGGGTCACTGTGTCATCCTTAGCTTAAGTTAGTTTAAGTTAGGTTAAGTAGTGTGTAAGCATAGGGACCGATGACCTCAGCAGTTTGGTCCCATAAGACCTTACCACAAATTTCCAAAAAATCATCAGCCACAGGGAAAACGGCGCATACAAATTAAGTTACATCAGTCACCTCCGAGCTGAGAGAAAAATGTATTATTGAATAATTATGGAAACGGTTGTCCGAGAGCTATATAAACCAGTGAGAAGTACATTTGAATGTAGATGTGTTATTATGTGTGGTTTGGATGATTTATGGCTGGCCGACCTCGTGGAAATGAGATAATATTCACATGTAAATAAAGGTTTCAAGTACATTTTAATGGTTATAGACAAGGGCGTACCTTTCAATAAACATTTTAAATATAAGAATGCACTTGTTTAAAAATACAACTTTTTAATTCAGTAATAATCTTCTAGGATTTGCCGACAGTAACGTGCCGAAGACGAAAAAATTACTCCCGGATCTGCGCGAACGAGTTCAAATATCTTCTGGGGGGGGGGGGGGGTTGCTGCCCCCCCTGCCCCTCGCTGGGTACGACCATGGTTATAGATACGTATTCGAAATTCGCCTGCTCTCTGTCTATGAAGGTGAAGACTAGTAAGAAAGTGGCAGACTCTTTGAGCAACTGCTTCAGGCAGATATGAATCGATGCCATGACAACCTTCAAACTGATCATGGAGGTGATTTATACAATCGCTATTGGAGGCTAGTAATAGATCAGTACAGAATACATCACCACTCGGCGTTCTCCCGCATGTAAACCAGTATTGTGGAGCATTTGAACCCGTAAGGATCATATCAGTGACTCGATATTCTGCATGGCATAACTCCTTTCGAAATAACACTATTAAAATGCACGCTATAGACGTCTGTAATAACGAGCTTCTAAATATAGCGTACAATCACATTAAAATGCTGGATCGAAGCAGATAGAAAATTAATGTAGGCGATTTGGTGCATTTTTCAAAAAACAAGACACTATTTGAGAAATCATACCTAGGAAACCGATTAACGGAGATATTTACAGTTTGCAAAGTGTGACGTACAAACCCAAGTACTTACATCTTAAAGGACGGTCATGGTGAAGAAACTACCAGTACTTTCAATGCAGAGGAATTGCAGAGAAGCTTTCTCATATAACGCCTTATAAGATGTCGAGGGAGCACGGCATTAGTGAGATGTGTGGGCTTCCTTTCAAAGCATAAACGATGGGTGGACGCTAAAGACGTGGTATACAGGGAGTCCCAGCTATCTTGTCCACCCAAAATACCTCTGGAACAATAACAGCTATTGGAAAACGACTTTCACCGGTATCAATGTAGGGCTGGGGCCCATGAATGTACATATTTGGAAACATTCTAAAACGAAAGCATATGTGTTTTTTAACACAAACTTACGTTTTTTTTAAATGGACCTCCTATATTTTTTCCTCAGCAATCCATAGCATGACAAAGCACATACACAATGGAGTTGATTGCATCGCAATATTCCCATTACATCCCGAGATATTAAGACGCGAAGTTGACGCTTGAAACACCCGACATGCGCTGCTAGCGCACGTCCTGAGGCTCAGGCATGAACCCCATGCTGCCCGTAATCGCGATGTGATTGACATGCGTAATCACACTTCCATACTTATCAAGAGATCCGAAACGAATAATACGGTCTGCTGCCATCCTGCATTAACGTCGTACATTCCAGCAGGTATTTATCCCATAGGCTAGGGCTGATGCGGTTCTGTAACATATCTGTGTACCGCAACGGTAGTCACAAAGTCAACTTCGCTTATCGTTAATCCGTTACTAAAAAGGTAATGCCGTTCAACGTTAAAACTTTACTTTATTGTAGATCTAGCGCAAGTGACAGTTAATGATTCACTCGTAATAGTAAAATTCATGTTGATGGTTTTAGTGAAAAGAGCAAGTGGACTAAAAGTTTTACCATTGTTTAGGTAAAAATGTTTTGATTTGGGAAGTTCAGGTAGGACAAAGAAGATGAATGTAAACATGTTTAACCAATTAGTTTTATTATCACATGATTATCAATGTTATGTTTATCTAATGCGTTAAATGACAAATCGTTGCAAACAAATGTTTCTTAGCATCACTGGGTAAAATGGCCCTTTGTAGAAACTTCCACTGTGATACCTGCACTACATACTAAACATAGCGTTCACATCTCATGCTCAAAGTAATGCCCATTGGCTTGCATACATAGGGTCACTCTGCGGATGAAGGATGCCCTACTTCGTGCTACTGTTTCCTCTTTGATGGCTGTACGAACATCAATAATGCTTTGCTTCATGTCCTCTGGTGTTGTTGGTTCATGTTGGTAAACAGCATCCTTCACTGCTCCCGAAAGAAAATAATCCAGCGGTGTAAGGTCCGGAGATCGGGCAGGCCACCTAACTGGGCCACCTCGTCCAATCCACCTACCAGGGAACCAGGAAAGTCGTCGTGCTCGTAAGGCGTTATGTGCAGGGCATCCGTCATGCTGATACCACATGACCATTCTCCGGTTCAGAGGTACGGTGTCCAAGAGAACAGGAAGATTGTGTAGTATAAATCTGGAGTATTGTCTGCCATTTTGGATGCCATTTATAAAGAAAGGTCCGATAATGGTATCTCCAATAATCCCACACCAAACATTAACTTTCCACGGACGTTGATGCTCTACCTGACGGAGCCATTTTGGATTGTCTGCGGACCAATAATGCATATTCCTCATATTGACAATTCCTTTGTTGGAGAATGATGCCTCGTCGGTAAAGAGAACATCTGCAAAAAAAATTTGGATTAATCAGAAGTTTTTGCTGAGCCCACCGACAAAATGTAACCCTATTGCGGAAGTCATTTCCATGAAGATCCTGGTGTAAATGAACATGGTAAGGATGAAATTTATGACGTTTAAGAATACGCTGTGCACTTGATTTCGACACACCAACTTCACGTTCAATTTGACGTGTGCTGATTTGAGGATTCACAGCTATGGTAGTGAGCACAGCAACTTCAGCACGTTCATCTGTGCGTGTTCTAGAACGATGTCGAGGTCTTGGATTTAAGCTTTCCGTTTCACGTAGACGAGATGTGAGACGACCAAACATCCGGCGCCAAGGCGATGGCTTGTCAGGGAATCGTCTTCTGTACAGTCGTTCTGCCTGAACAGCATTTCGTCCACCTACAACAGGGTACAGTACAGGTATGTAGGGTAGAAAACAGACATATTAACTTAATAATCATAATGTTCGCTAATAGTATTATCAACAAACAAGCAATCTCATAACGTATTTCCCGTCAACGTACATTCTCCATAGATCAGCGGCATTTCTACCATATCTTCATGTGTGTACATTATACTGTACAGTATAAGTTCCACAACACAACGTTTATTCACAATGTGTACTACCTCCGTGCCGTCACTAGATTACTCTGATGCACGACTACACTGGCAAGCAATGTACTGCACGCCAAAGCAACAACGAATGGGATGCTCGGAGGGTGGTGGAGTACAGGAGTCTGCATGGGTCGCAAATCATAAACAAGGCGAAGTGGTAACTGTGGCAGTAGTGGGAACTACGTTGGACACTTGACTAGGTAGAGCCAGGCCCTGCGCGACAGGCACAATGGGTCATATAACGCATTAGATAAACCTTATTTTGGGTGTGCAGGATAAACAAGACAACCTGACGGGTGTACACCGATCGGTACTGGTTCATATTGTGTACGTAGATACGTAAAACGTGCAAGAGGGAAACCATTATGTGCTTATGAGAGTTGATGGCAGCAGACCGTATTATTCGTTTCGGATCTCTTGATAAGTATGGAGGTGTGATTACACATGTCAATCACATCGCGCTTACGGGCAGCATGGGGTTCATGCCTGAGCCTCAGGACGTGCGCTAGCAGCGCATATCGGGTGTTTCAAGCGCCAACTTCGCGTCTCAATATCTCGGGATGTAATGGGAATATTGCGATGCAATCAACTCCATTGTGTATGTGCTTTGTCATGCTATGGATTGCTGAAGAAAAAATATAGGAGGTCCATTTAAAAAAAAACATAAGTTTGTGTTAAAAAACACATATGCTTTCGTTTTAGAATGTTTCCAAATATGTACATTCATGGGCCCCAGCCCTACATTGATACCGGTGAAAGTCGTTTTCCAATAGCTGTTATTGTTCCACAGATATTTTGGGTGGACAAGATAGCTGGGACACCCTGTATAATAATGCACGCAAATACTGCAAGCATACAGTATCATAAAACATGTCGTAAGATGTGCAAGGTGCACAGTAAAGGTGATATCTCGATAGTCTACCAGTCGACCTTCGTACACCGGGGTATAAATATTGTGGACCAGGAATAAAATAACAACAGCGTCTGGCGCGTTGTGATAAGGGGTCTAATCTGCTAGACCAAGTATGTAAGGATCATGATTTAGCTTACTCGGCAAATAAAGCTGTAGCAGAGCGTCATGTCGCAGATAGAATTTTAGCCATTAAAGCTGAACAAGTACAGGGATGAAGGGACATAGGCGTAGGTCAATGTTTTGCGGCATTTGCAGCTGATAAAGTAATGCATGCCAAACTTAAATTGGATGTTGGGATAAATTTCAAACAGGTTATGAACACCGCTCGTCGGCCGCTTAAGAACGTGAATAAATCTATGGGACGTTTAAGAAACTGCATTCAGCTATTACTGTTGGCAGCGAAAAGTGTTCTGATGCGAGAAGGAGTAAGAAGAAGAAGACAGGTTAAAACAACCCGAATTTTACCATTATCTAAAACATTGGGTGGAATTATTCCATTTTTAATCCCAGCCCCGGCCGACCTCTCCGCCATAGCACGAAGACGTGATAAGTTTATGGACTCTGTCGCTATCGGGAAAGGACTCTGCTTAAAACTATACAGGGTAGGGGATGGACTGTTCAAGAAAGAAAAAAAAAAAGAAAAAAAGATAGCAGCTCATAGCTGTACTTCTTGACAAACCACTTGTAAATACAGATCTTCTTAAATTCGTCAAAAAATCGCCCATCGGCCGACTCTGTGGGGTGTTTATGAGAGATTAACTCCAGAAGAAGATGTGGAAAAGTGGGCCGCGCGGGATTAACCGAGCGGTCTTAGGCGCTGCAGTCATGGACTGTGCGGCTGATCCCGGCGGAGGTTCGAGTCCTCCCTCGGGCATGGGTGTGTGTGTTTGTCCTTAGGATGATTTAGGTTAAGTAGTGTATAAGCTTAGGGACTGATGACCTTAGCAGTTAAGTCCCATAAGGTTTCACACACATTTAAACACTTTTTTTGAAAAAGTGAAGAAAGTGGACCTCGACGTTGCAGGAGGATCTGGAGCTCAGTGGGTTTCATATGTTAAGAAATGGAATAATGTGTGCTACTTTGACTCGTACGGTAATGTATAATTGCGCCCTTACTTTACCAACAGAACCATGCGTTCTACAATTTCCAGCTCTACCAAGACTACGATTCATATCTATGTGGACATTTCTGTCTACTGTTTCTCCTAACGAATGCATAAACACAAACTGCATGTACATCATTGTGTCAGTCGATGTCCAGATTGCGAGCTAACATTCTAAAGATGTTCGGGCTCACACGCGGCTCGTCTTCGTCGAAATGTCTTGACTCAAACTCATCTAGCGGTTGGACCGCACGTGTCGCATTACACGCCCTAAATTAGACACTTGTGACCCTTTGGTTAAATTGTCTGGCTGATGGCAAGTCTGCGAAATACAAAGTTAACGTAACATATAATAACAGTAATAATAATATCGGGAACTAAATTAACGACCCATAAATGATGTAGGCCACACAGTTGCGCTTTGGTTAGAATAATGTTTATTTAGAAAACAAACTAATAGCGAAAGTGATCGTATTTAGAGTTACTGTTACGCTCGTGCGCATATCCATTTGACACAGTTCGATCATTCACAGTCTCATCGCGAAATACAAGTTCGATTCTTAAGTTCGTTAACTCTGCGAAAAGTTAGAGTTAACAGCAGGCGCGTGGCTGCTCACCGCTGAGACTTAGTCCCGCTATGCTATACAACGCGAAATTTTCTGTCTTTTCACTCCCTAGCTGCCTAAAGACCGACTGTCCGCTTCCGCGTCTCAATCCGAACTGCACTCTTTGGTGTCTAGACCAGAACTGCCCTCTGCCCTTCTCCGACCGCTTTTCCCGCGCGCCCAACATCTTCGCTCAACTGACTAGCGCAGTTGCCTTTCCTGAAGCCGTGCATCTGTGGCTACATCTTATTCTACATTACTTTACATTTTAACATATTTAAATAATCAAAGCTTGACCACTTTCACGTTCTAAATAAAGCAACAATAATATCCATTACGCAATAAACGTTATATTCTTTTACATAAAACCAATACAATTTCCTTCTTAACTTTGAATACTACGGCCAGTAGCCTTGCACCAATGTGCTTTCTGATGAATAAATAAAAAGCAAAAGTAACTATTAGGCACTAAACTTTACAACAAATATTGTATTACCTAATGATTCAATAAGGTGTCTTGTTTTCATCGTTCAGTGTGTTTAGTGTGGAGGAAATGATGATCTGATGCCTAACTGTAAATACTGATAATTTAAATTTACTATATCTTTTAAACAAATAAAGTTACAGAGTTGATATTTACAACATTTGTCATTTTAATGATGCGCTTTTATATGAAATGTCGATCGTTAAGTTCGACCAGTGCGTTCAGATTTTAGCATTCAGGTCTTTGTTAGAAAACTTGTGAATTTCACTTTGACAGTAAATCCTAAACTATTATAGATATGATCAATATTCATGTTTTATTGGGATCACCATGAAAATTTATGGAGGATGACAGATTAAAATTACTGTTGCTTGATCCCCTGCATTACTACAGAATTAAATAGTTTTCATAAATGTTTCCTTTTATGGCCGATCTTAGGTCCACCATATTTAACACTGCTACATCTCCTCAGCCATAAACGGATTCTACTGGGTTTCCCTATGACGTAGGTTCTCGTCTGTCTTACTCGCATAAAATGGTTCAAATGGCTCCAAGCACTATGGGACTTACCATCTGAGGTCATCAGTCCCCTAGACCTAGAACTACTTAAACCTAACTAACCTAAGGACACACACACATCCATGCCCGAAGCAGGATTCGAACCTGCGACCGTAGCAGCAGCGCGGTTCCGGCCTGAAGCGCCTAGAACCGCTCGGCCACAACGTCCGGATCACTCGCTTACTACAGAGCTTAGGCCTCAATAGACAATAGACACCTGAGAATTTACCCATCTCGTGGTCAATCTGCGCCCTTTGTGGCACACTGTCCTCGACGAAAGGGTTCGTTTCACAATTCCAGTAGGCTGACTCTTTCGGCCATATATTTAAATGAGAGCGCAGTGCTCGTTAACTAACAAGATGTCATTTCGTACACCTTAACTTTTGAAGAATGATCCCTGGTATTAAAAGCGAACTACTTTCCGCCTGTTGCGCTAAGCAAGGGAGGATGGAGTATTGCATTGATCGGTCATGAAGCGTACAATAGCATTCCGAGGCCGCGCGGGGTAACCGGGCGGTCTAGGGGGCCTTGTCACGGTCCGGGCATCGGTATGTGTCTGTTGTCCTTAGAGTAAGTTAGTTTAAGTTAGATTAAGTAGTGCGTAAGCTTAGGGACCGATGACCTCAGCAGTTTGGTCCCGTAAGACCTTACGACAGATTTCCAATTTCCTGTAGCATTCCGAACATCGCCGAGGTGAACCACAAGCTTCATTTAGCTGGTGGCGAAGTTGTGGAAATATCCCCAGGGTCATGCGATATTGACGATCGTAATGTTTATTTAGAACGAATTGTGAAAGGGTTCGAATTGCGTGCAAAGGAGTTAGCACGTTTAAAATGGCAATAAAAACATAAGATCAGGGAATAGGTATTACCCAGAAAAGTTCAATAGGAGCAGTACTTTGTTTCTTAAGGAGCTTAGTTTTATAGAAGAAGAATTTTACGAGTCGGCAGAACTAGCGAAAATATTACCGGTAAACACTATCCTTGTCGAGTGTAATTCTGCGACGAATTCATACTTTAACGAGCATCTAATACATAATGTCTACGAATTGTACCCTGCAGTAGGCTCAGGATACAAAATTGTAGAGGTTCCATATGACCGATATATCTTCTGGTGACTGTCCACACATTACACCACCTCGAGACTAATATTCTAGATGAGGACGGAAATTTAGTTGATTTTCATAACGTGGATATAGTTGTACATTTCCAGTTGAAGCAATATGGGTATGAGGCATAAATATGACTCTCACAGTCGTCGGTACATCACTTCACAACGGATGAACAGTGCAATAACACTGGAGAAGTTAAAGTTTCTCAAAGCTATAGGTTTGAAACCGCCCAATCACGTTGCTCGATATAACAGCTCCAGTTCAATATGACGAACGAATCATCTGTAAGGAATATCTTTCCCACAAACCGTTTGCTTCAGTGACGTTTAATAGTAACGATGAAATACGAATTTTGATTCAAAACCAGAATACAGTGACACTTCCAAACACCAGTTTCCTTTATCTAGATGGGCGGTTTTTAAAGAAGGATGGAGAGCCCACATCAACGTCACGACTCACGCGTAACGCATTCGCCTTACTGTTTCAAGAAATAAGATATGGTCTGAACGGAAGCGTATTCGACCGCACTCACAATGTGGATATCATACCAGTCCCTAAGACATACGTTTTTGCATCAACTTCAGACGAAAATTGTCTGCAAAATGCAGGACGGATCATAGGTGGATCGATAAATTAATGTAACTGCTTCAGAATATGCTTACTGCTCAGGATGCTTATGGAATTCTTTAAAGATATTAAATGTATTATTTTACACTCGGAACAAGGACTGATTTTAGTGATAAGTGCAACAGATAACAACTGTTATGTTCAGGGAGAGACAAGTCCGGAAGAAAATAAAATAGTGCTGGAGAAAGTCATCTGGGAAATACAGCACATTACAGTATCGGACGAAGAGCACCTCTGATTCCTGGAAGGTATTGAATTCCTCTGCTGTACTGCCATCTTCCCGCTCATGGGGATTATTTGAGTACCCGGGTCTTCCGACTACTGGACGTTAGTACTGGGCAGTTTAAACGAGTATTCAACTAGAGAGTCCGCGGTTCATTATTCTGACACTTCAGACCAACCGGAAAGTGTCGATAAAGAAAGGGGCGAATGTATTCGACGGCTGTAGACTGACAAATGATAAGATCTTTTTAAAAGGCGAATTCTACCCATAAGGCAACTTACAGCTGAACTGAAGTAATACGGTGTACAGCCTACTATACACATGTATTCAGAGTTTGGTCCATCCCATTGCGAACTGGATGAAGGATCCAGATGGAGACTGGGCCCAGGTAAGTTTAAGGAATTATGACCGCTCGTTGGTATAGACACATCGAAGAAGAAGGAGCTTATCAAAGGCGGACCTGTTTATATTCGTATAGAATTTGAGTCATGAGACACTTTTCTATAGAAATGACCATACTTGCGTTGTTGCATGGTAATGTGATGAATTATTCTCTAGCGACCAGAATCGTGCAGCGGGCTGTCTAAATTAACGATCAATACATCACGTCATCGCCATTCCACGCTGGGGTCTCAGAGTGTGAATGCTGTTGCTGATGCCCAAGAGTTCACGCATGAATTCGGTGGCTTTGTGTCAAAAGATCTGGCGTTTCCAATTTTTACGAACTCTGGACGTGTAACAGGAACATTCTTCGGGACTGTTCGGGCTCCTAAGCCATTCAGGAGTACAAAATGTGCGAATACTCGGAGGACAATGCGTGCCTCTGTAACATGTGCTGACGCGTTTCGGAATTTTTATCACATTCGTAGAATAGTTTACATAAAATATAGCGGCCAAGTGTTCTGAATTAAAAAATAATCAAGAACGCTTCAGTATATCATCTTGAATCGTTGCGTTGTCAGTAATCTGCCAAGAAGATGTGGAGAAGAAGAAGATGAAAAGAACAGTGCTCTTATTTCTGCTTCAGGTAATGTGAAATTACTTTTACGTTGGGTGATCAATAAATGATAATTTAAAAAAAAACTAAATTATGCGTTTGACTTATTTCTCTTACCGACGGTTTTTTTTATCTGTGGTACGTTACCTGTGTTATCGTTCTAAATTCAAATGGCTCTGGGCACTATGGGACTGAACATCTATGGTCATCAGTCCCCTAGAACTTAGAACTACTTAAACCTAACTAACCTAAGGACATCACACACATCCATGCCCGAGGCAGGATTCGAACCTGCGACCGTAGCAGTCGCGCGGTTCCAGACTGAAGCGCCAAGAACCGCTCGGCCACAGTGGCCGGCTGTAAACGGAGGAAAAAAGGTCCTATGAACATGTGTCCAGAAGAGGACAGTGCGCAAATCGTCCCAGAATACAATACAGAGCTGCATCGCATTCACATTACAGCAGATGTAGAAAGTGGCCTCCATGGGACGCTCTGCACACGTAGCGTCACAGGCGTCGTGAACACGCTGTTGAAGAGTCTGGTTCAGCACACACAACGTTTTTCAGATGTCCCCAGAGGTGAAAATCAGTGGGATCTAAGTCTGGTGATCTAACAGGCCACGCTACAGGGCCTACGTGTCCTATTCAATGACAAGGGAAGATGATGCTGAGGTGTCGGAGAACTGTAATGCGGAAGTGAAGTGGTGTTGTGTTATGGAGAAACCTTTTAATCGGTCATTTTGCCAAAGGCACATTCTCAAGCAGCCCAGACAGAGAATTCCACAGGAAGTCCAGAAACTTTCCTCCGTCGGCCGGTGTGGCCGAGCGGTTCTAGGCGCTACAGTCTGGAACCGCGCGACCGCTACGGTCGCAGGTTCGAATCCTGCCTCGGGCATGGATGTGTGTGATGTCCTTAGGTTAGTTAGGTTTAAGTAGTTCTAAGTTCTAGGGAACTGATGACCACAGCAGTTAAGTCCCATAGTGCTCAGAGCCATTTGAACCATTTTTGAACTTTCCTCCATTGAGGCACTGTGGAATAATAACAGGTCAACGTATGTGGTCCCCAGGAATCCGTGGCCACACAATGATGCTGATGAGATGCCTCAGCCACTCCCCGAGGACTGTCTGTATCCCACAGATGACGGTTATGTAGATTGATGATGCCAGTAAAGGTTGCTTCGTCTTTAAAGAGGACTGATTGATAAAAATCCCATAATTGTAATGGCTGATGCAAAAACCATGGACAAATACTTCTTGTAGAGGAAAATCTGCTGCCGATAACCGTTGCACTCCTTGCAGGTGATGTGGATAGTGGCACATGCAGGATACACATAACCCTACTTTGACTTACACCACGTTGACAGGCTACTTACCTTGAGCTTGTACTAGGATTGCCTCAATACCCTGCAGAACCCGGTCCTCCATATATGGTGTACACACAGTTCGCCACCTCCCTGCATGTTCGTCTGTCTGAAAGGACTCATGATCACACAAACGCTGACAAAGGTGTTTAAATGTTGTGTCATGTGGCTAGTGTCTGTGAGGGTACTTGCCGTGGTACAGCCGTGCTGTTTCTCGACCATTTCCTTTTGCATCGCCACACCTGAACATAATCTGGACTTGTTTCCGACACGAATACCAGACCATTCTGCTGCTTAGTGTACGCTGCGTCAATCACATTGCCTGTAACACACAAGGAACATGTCGCACATGGTCAGAGGAATTGTCATCCGTCTGTGCCATCTGTAATGACAATGATGCATTTTTGTAAACTTGTTCATAGGACCTCTTTGCTCCATTTCCAGTCAGGAATCCGACCCTGCAGTTGGTCGATTTTATCAATGTTCGCCCTGTATAGCGCAGAAGGCTTTACTGTGGAGCAGCGTTTGTCCACAGATAGCTTTTGTCTGGTACAGAAATTCATTACATCTTCCAGAACCATGCTGGGGCCACATCAATTGCTGTTCTATGAAGCAGTATATTGCGTCATCTCGGACTCTCTCTGGAACAAGAGTCCCAGTCAGGTCGGCAGTCTGGCTTGTACTGTATATCGCATCAGCCATATTCGCGTTCCAGTTTTGCAGTGGTGTAGGCGTCACGCAGTTCTGTACGTGAACGTTCTGATTGGTGGGAGGAAAATGCGGCGGTAGCGTTTTCGCCTCTGATTGGTTGAAAATACTTATCACTCTAATCTGATGCTAGTTGCCTACCACCCCTCACTAACACGCTAATAATAGGCCGCGCTGTGGGATTATAGCTCAGTCGACATCAGACGACCAGCGGAACCACTTCGAGCTTGAAGCGAACGTAGTCAATTTGTTCTTCTTCATCATCCTCTGATGCAGAGGGAGGCAAGCGTGCTCACATTGAAGGCGGTACGTATTGCGAACTTTCTGTTCTTGTCCCAATGCACTCGTTCATTGCTGTACAGTCCAAAAACATGTGACTAAGAGTTTCTATTGTTGCAGATGGTGGTATGCTGTCGCCATTGTTGGGAAGTGATACGATAGATTTCTTGTGCGCCGATTGTCCTGAGGAGGCAGCGAGCTGCTCGGACATGTGGCTCCAGAACCGTTAACTGAAGATTTTTGTGATTTCTTCTTCTTTGTATGAGTGCACGTCTTTGTGCCACGTATTTCCTCTTCTTATTTACCGAGCGAGGTGGCGCAGTGGTTAGCACACTGGACTCGCATTCGGGAGGACGACGGTTCAATCCCGTCTCCAGCCATCGTGATTTAGGTTTTCCGTGATTTCCCTAAATCGCTTCAGGCAAATGCCGGGATGGTTCCTTTGAAAGGGCGCGGCCGATTTCCTTCCCAATCCTTCCCTAACCCGAGCATGAGCTCCGTCTCTAATGACCTCGTTGTCGACGGGACGTTAAACACTAACCACCACCTTCTTATTTGTAGATTTTTTGCAATCACGTTGCCGGGGCGTATGCGAGCCAGGTTGAGTCTAGAGGTCCTATGTACTTGCCCACCCCGCAGGCTGACACCTGGTGTGTAGGCAGACTGCTACTTTAGCAACAGTTATGGTGCTAAAGCTAACTTTTTCCTTTGTGTTTTTTTTTCACACATGTTGCTTTTATGATAAGATCAGTTTTTTCTCGAGCGTGTGAATATTACTATATATTTTTATTTCCTTGTAGATTTGTCCAGTCATGCTACTGGGGAGAATGCTGCCCAGGCTGAGCCCATCCCTCCCACGCACTTTCTCGCTCCACTGTCAGACATACAGGCTGCAATCAGTCCTGTAGTTCCGCAACAGGGTGAGTATAATCTTGCTTTTCAGTTTTTCTTACACATATGGAGTCCATGAGGCCATTTTCGTCTTGACTTAGCTCGTGAATGAGAACATATGTATGTTGTCATATACATTTCTCCTTCTTCTTCTACATTATCTACCTGCATTGTTTATGAATTCTCCTTATTTCTAGATGCAATCGATACTCAGAATGACGTTCTATCTCACGCCATGACGCTATTTTCATCTATTGCTTCCCAGGAATGTACGCCAATAAACAATGAACAAATTCGTATGCAGTAGTAGTAATTCATTCTTATTCTACAATTATTAACACTTGCATGTACTGCTTATGGAATATTATTCTTCTTCTTGCTTCTAGATGCCATCGATAACAGTGATGCCGATGGAGGCGAATGGAGCGAACTGCCTCAGCCCATGACTCCATTCTCTTACATCAGATCACAGGGCTGGATATGCTCCATCATAGGTGAACAGATATTTGAATAGCGCTTCTTCTTCTTCTGCAGTAACTTTTCTGTCATACTTACATGCAGTGCTTATGAAATTTTTCTTTGTTTCTAGATGTCCTTATAATCGTGATGATGATGACACACCTATGGCACACCTATGTATTTGAGTCATCAAATGGGGGGGGGGTTATCCAGCTATATCAAACTTTCAAAGGACGTAGCAGATAAAAAGGCATGTATCAATGCTCAGAATCTCGAAGTCAAATTGTGCTTCTTATACCCCAAAGAAAGAGGAAAACGAACCGGAAGAAGAAGAGCACACTGTGCAGGATAAAGAAGTGAAGCATCAAGTTGTCGGATCCCTCTACCTTTCCAAAGTAGCTGGTCAGCGTCCTAAACATGTAGATGTGCTGTTGTTCTACAAGGGCAATAAACAGCACTATGTATGGGTGAGAAACATGTCCCACTTACTTTTAGCCCAAAAGAGTAAAAAGAAAGCTACACGTCATTATTACTCTAAATGCCTCAACTCTTATGCTACATGTGAGGTCTTAGAAAAGCATTTGATTGATTGTTCCACCCAGGAACACGTACAGGTGGGAATGCTAACTGAGGAAGACAAGTTTATCAACTTTAAGAATCTCTACCGCAAGGAGCACTACCCTTTTGTAGTAGTCTCTTATTTCGAATGTCTGCTCTCTCCTGTTATAGGCTATGAGGGAGACCCAACCGTCTCTCATACAACCCTCACAGAGTGGTAGATACCATATGCAGCTTCTTATCAGGTTGTATGTGTGTGTGATTCAAGTAAAAATTGTTTCTTATCATATGTCAGGATAATCCTGCGAAAAAAAAATTGTATCTCTAAATGTAACTAAACTAAACTAAACTAAACTGAGCTCGAAGATCTTCTGTGGGAGTTGATCGCATTTATGGGACTGACATCCCCATTACCAAATCGCAGGATAATGATGTCTCGTACAAGAAAGCTGTCAAATGCCATATTTGTGGACTACCATTAAACAGAAAAGCGGAAACTCCATGTAGAGACCAATGTCATCTAACGAGAAAATTCTCTGGTGCAGCACAGAATGTATGCAGTCTGAACTACCAAGTGCCAAGACACATACCTGTCTTCTTCCACAATTTGAGCCGGTATGATGACCACTTCGTCATTGTCCTGCCTGAGAGCACTGAGAGAAACACTTCGTTCTCCAAGCAGATCATCTTACAGTTCCTGGACTCACTTAGATTTATTCATGCACCACTTAAGAAACGTTATGCGATGATGCATCTCACTAGAGGACATGCATCTCACTAGAGATGCATTTCCCAATTATGCAAAGTATTGGCTCTCAAAAAAGAAGGGGGTCTTTCCTTCTGAATACCAGGATTCAATGGAGAGGATCAATGAAACGACATTGTCTGACATCTGCATTCACCAGCAACCTTGCAGGCAATGTCATAACGGATACAGAGTATGGACTCAAAGTGAATGTTAGGCAGGAACTCAACATCTCTGTTTTAGGGGAGTATGCAAAGCAATATATAGACATGATGTACAACCATTAGCGGATATATTCGAGAAATTCTGGAGTGTACACATGACCACATACACTCTGGATTCTGCATTCTATTAGACCACACCAGGGCTTTTGTGGGGTGCAATGCTGAAAAGAACACGTGTCAAGATTAAGTTATTGACTGATGTCCATAAGCCGTTCTTTTTCGAACACAGGATGATTAGATTAGATTAGTTTTCGTTCCATAGATCCGTGCTGAGGAGATCCTCGTGGATGTCGAACATGTCACCTTTTATTTTTTTTTAAGGTGAAATAACAATACTAATAGTATGAATATATACAATACATCATTTGTTTCTATTAAAAAATTCGTCAATGGAGTAGAAGGAGTTGGCCACTAGTAAGTCTTTTAGGCTCCTTTTAAACTGATCTTTATTTGTAACTAAATTTTTTATGTTTACTGGCAAATTATTGAAGATGAGTGTTCCTGAGTAGTGGACCCCTTTTTTAACTAAAGTAAGTGCTTTTAAGTCCTTGTGCAGATCATTTTTGTTCCTGGTATTGTATGTATGAACTGAGCTGTTTGTTGGAAAAAGAGATATATTATTTAGGACAAATTTCATTAATGAGTAAATATACTGAGAGGCAGTAGTTAGTATACTCAGTTCTTTGAAGAGGTTTCTACAGGACGTCCGTGAATTTACTCCACAAATAATACGTATTACACACTTTTGGACTCTGAAAACTTTTGTTTGACTTGAAGAGTTACCCCAAAATATTATACCATATGACATTATGGAATGAAAGTAGGCAAAGTATGCAAGCTTTTTCATTTTTATGTCGCCTATGTCTGCTAACACTCGAATTGCAAATACAGATTTGTTAAGGCGTTTCTGCAGTTCTGTGGTGTGCTCTTCCCAACTGAATTTATTATCAAGTTGTAATCCCAGGAATTTAAGACAGTCAACCTCTTCTATCTGCTCTTCTTCGTATTTTATGCATATGCTGGGTGGAAACCTCTTACAGGTTCTGAATTGCATATAGTGAGTCTTTTCGAAGTTTAATGTCAGTGAGTTGGCTTTAAACCATTTATTAATATCCATGAAAATATCATTAGCAGATCTTTCTAGAACTACACTTGACATACTATTTATTGCAATACTTGTGTCATCTGCAAACAAAACGAACTCTGCTTCTGGCAGTGTAACTGGTGAGAGATCATTAATGTACACAAGAAAAAGCAATGGCCCTAAGATGGATCCTTGTGGGACACCACATGTAATTTCTTCCCATTCTGATGATGACTTATGACTTAATTCACTAGTCCCTTGCACTGACACCCTTTATTTACTGTTAGTGAGGTATGACTTGGACCATTTTGCAGCACTGCCCGTGACACCATAGAATTCTAATTTACTTAAAAGGATGTTGTGGTTCACACAATCAAATGCCTTTGACACATCACAGAAAATACCTGCTGCTTGTAATTTGTTACTTAATGAATTAAGTACATTTTCACTGTAGGTGTAAATAGCCTTCTCGATATCAGAACCCTTCATAAATCCAAACTGTGTTCTTGATAATATGTTATTTGTGATCAGATGGGTGAGCAGCTGCCTGTACATTACATTTTCTAAAATTTTTGAGAATGCTGGCAAAAGTGAAATCGGTCTGTAGTTTGATGGTATCTCTTTATCCCCTTTCTTGAATAGAGGCTTAACATCTGCATATTTTAGCCAGTCAGGAAATGTCCCAGTTATAATTGACTGGTTACACAAGTAACTTAGAATTGTACTAAACTCACAAGAACATGCCTTAATTAACTTTGTTGATATTTCATTGTACCCACTAGAATGCTTTGTTTTTAAAGATTTTATTATGGACGTTATTTCTTTTGGTGAAGTGAGTGATATATTCATGTCCTTGAAGCTATTTGTGAAGGCTAGTTTCAGATATTCAAGGGCATTATTTACTGATCCTGAAAGTCCCATTCTATCAGTAACAGATATAAAGTACTTGTTAAATAGATTTGCCACACTATGCCCATCAGTTACTAATGTGTCATCTACCCTTAGTGCTATTTGCTCCTGTTCCTTTCTGGTTCTGCCAGTCTGCTCTTTCACTGTATCCCATATTGTTTTTATTTTGTTCTCTGACATTGCTATCTTCTTCTCGTAGTGCATTTGTTTAGACGTCTGAATTACTTTTTTAATGTTTTACAGTATTCCTTGTATTTAGCTAAATCATCAGCATTGGAGCTATTCTTGGTCGACAGATACATTTTCCTTTTTGTCTTACAGGAAATCTTTATTCCTTGTGTAATCCATGGTTTTATTATAGACTTCTGTTTAATTTGAGTAACTTTTAGAGGAAAACAGTTTTCAAACATGGTACTGACATTGTTCATGAATGTGTTATATTTTTCATTCATGTCATGAGCACTATAAACATCTTTCCAGTTCATATCTTTGAGCAGTTTTCTAAAACACTCAATTTTTGGTTGATTGACTACTCTCCTGTACTCAGATTTAGCAGTCTTGGTAATCTGCTTAGAATTTACATCTAAAACAAGGAGCTGCATGTCATGATCTGATAGTCCATTTATAACAGGTTTTATGATATGATTTTGTTCCTTTGATTTGTCTATAAAAATGTTATCAATGGCTGTCCTTGAGGATTTAGTGATCCTAGTTGGAAAGTTTACAGCGTGAGTTAGATTGAAAGACAACATTACTAACTGCAGTGAATGTTGATTGGAAGATTGCATTAGAAAATCTGTATTAAAGTCACCAGCAATCAATATTTCTTTGTTTCTTCCTGTTAAATAATCCAAAAGAGCTTCTAGATGATCTAAGAATAGATTATAATTTCCTGCAGGTGCTCGGTAAATAGTTATTATTATATAGGATCTGTTATGGAACTCTACTTCTGTTGCACATGCTTCTAGATGCTGCTCTAAACAGAATTTATTAATGTCAATGTTCTTGAATTTATGGCAATTTTTGATAAATGTGGCAACTTCTCCTCCATCCATATCTACATTTCATCGATACAAATGAGTAGTTCATCAACTTTATTTCTAAGTCCCGGAATGTTCTGGTGTAATAAAGATAACTGATACTGCATACTAATGGGATTGTAACTGCTTTGGCGAAGATGAACTGGCAGTTTCTGATTACTTTCTGTTAAACACTGTTTAAATGGAGGCTGTATGATAAAATCTGACTCCTGTTCATCTGTTTTCTCAAACTGAGTGTGTCTGCCAATCTCTCTTAAAACTCGTTTTCTTTCCCCCTTCCCTATCCTAAAAAAGGCATCCCTCTGACACATGTGACCACTGGTATTTTACCACTTGTGCCAGTGTCCCCCCTTAAGTTTTCTGCAATCAACCCAGACGGTTTTCCCTTCCCTTTCCTATTGAGGTGAAGGCCATGCCTAGTGTAGTCCCACCTATCGATAGCATCTACAGGAATCAAACCAATATGGGACCCTATATCCGTCCTAAGCAGCCACTCCAACTCCAAGTTCACCCTCCCTATGGAAGAGTTCAAATGAGGCCGATCATGGCGTCTCAACACAGACACAAATCCCACACTCGTATGCTTCGTTGCTGATGCTATCTTCACCAGGTCACTCTCTATGGAATATTCAGAGTCTATGCCAATGCTATTTCCCGGACCACCCACTATAACCACGGCATCCTCCTTTGTGAAATCCTTGCATAAAGCACCTACATCCTCTGTTACCTCACCCAGATATGCACTATGCTTGAAAAAGTTTGTGACCTGGTACTCTGGACCTAGATTTTCCTGCAGTAGTTGGCCAACACCTCTACCATGGGAACTACCTAACAACAGAACTTTCTTTCTCTTTACAAATTTCCCTACCTTTTTCAAGTCCTTGAAAGCTTGTTGTGCCCTTTCTACAGCTTCTGCTACATGAGGCTCATCCGATTCTGACTGAGGCAACAGGTCAAATCTATTTTCAAGATTTATGACAAAGCTGCCTGATGCTCTGCTTTGCCTGTTCCCCCTATTACCTGTTGCCACTTACCACCTCTGTTCACCCTTGTCCCTCTTTAACCTGTCCAGATCCTCCCTTGCCTTGTGTAGGTCAGCTTGAAGAGCTGCAATTTTCCCTTCCTGTTCCAGTATTTTCCTATCTCTACTGCAGATCCTACAATACCACTGGTGAGGCTCATTTATGTCCCCATTTCCCACGCCACTACATTCGCCCCAATGAAAGAAACTACAGCACCCATCACACCATACCCCGGAACTAACGATCCTACGGCATGTCACACACTTCTCACTCATGGTAAAAACAGAAATCGTATAAGCTGATTTAAGTAGTGACTAAAACGTAAACAAAGGACCCTAGAAACTATTCAGACAGATATAAATAAATTGAAAGAGTACTGAATAAAAAAACTGGTGATTACATATAACTCACTGTTTACTTACGATACGCACGTGAAATTAAGCCTAAAATCCGTGCTATAGGCGCAAGAAGGAAAATAAACTTCTTACCCCGTTTAATCTCCTTTAACACTTCACTAACACTTCCACTAATGTAACAACACTTATATTATATTTATACCAACTGGAAACGTTTATCTATAAGTTTAATTCACTGCTTACTTACGATTCGCGCGCGTGAAATTAGGCCTAGGATTCGTGCTACAGGCGCGAGAAGAAAAATACGCTTCTTACCCCGTTTAATCTTATTTTATACTTCACTAACACTTCCACTAATTCAACAACACTTATATTATATTTATAACACCTGTACACGTTTAAAAATAGCTTAATAACAACGCTTTTTATAATTATTTAGTGCAGCAAATACTCGAAGAGTCCGCGTCGGCGCAGGATGCACAGGGGAATTTGCCATTGTGTCCGTAGGCACACCAAGGCGAATACCTGTGAGTGCGCGGACAGTTCAAAGCATCTGAGGATGAGAGTCACATCTTTTACTGTAAAGTCAACAACTTAAATGGATAGACCATGCAATGATATCTACCTGTTGGGGAGTTTTGATGGCTATCCAAGGACAACATCATGATATTAGGCGATATCACAGGTCTGGTAGCTGATTCTGGTGAAGGATACGTCATGGAGGTAGACAAGACATATCCTTCTAAATTGTATGACATGCACAACGATTTGCCTCTATGTCCAGAGTACTTGGTCCAATGCAGTGGTCCCACCCGCAAACCGATGACAATGCTGGAGAGTGGGGTTGGGACAGAGGTACATCTTGCGCTATAGAGACATCCAGTAATGCATTAGTTCGGGAATGGAACTGTTTAAAGTCATCTGTTTATGCAAAAAAATGGTTCAAATGGCTCTGAGCACTATGGGACTTAACTGCTGTGGTCACCAGTCCCCTAGAACTTAGAACTACTTAAACCTAACCAACCTAAGAACATCACACACATCCATGCCCGAGGCAGGATTCGAACCTGCGACCGCAGCGGTCGCGCGGTTCCAGACTGTAGCGCCTAGAACCGCTCGGCCATTCCTGCCGGCATCTGTTCATGCAGGTTGAAGGAGTATACTGACGTTAATACCAAACAGAGGGCTCACAGGACATGTGGCTTTGAGAGAGACCTTTTTAAATTAATGAATAATGCCGTTTACAGGAAAACCAGGGAAAATTTAAGAGACCAACATAGAATCCATTTAGTTCACCATTGGGTGGGGCGTTGTGGTGCACAGGATTATGTCGCTTGGCCGAATTTTAAATGGGCCACAATATTCAATGAAGGATCAGATCCAATGGAGAAGTTTTTGTAAAGTTCACAAAACTTGTGTATGTCATTATGTGTATATTGGACCTTTCCCAATTCCACATGAACTGATTTCAGTACGACTTCATGAAGAAAAAATTCGTTGATCCAATGTTACTTTGTATCGATAAAGATAGTTTCATCTAGTGCGTGGAAGGCTGGGAGCCATATAAAGTACCTGATTAGGTACTATATATGTATGACTATGTGGCCAATAATCCTTACAGTATTATACCTCAAAACAAGAAGGTTATTGACCACATGGTTCACAGAAAATGGAGTTTGTTGATCTTAGATCCAGAATGTATGCATTCCATACACAAACACACGCCACTGAAAGGCAGTCTAAGGGTGTGCAGCCTCCATGACCCTCACGATTGATAATTACTTGGAGAGCCTCCTAGCTGGTGAAGATCGTTCTTCTTCTCTACATATGGAGCGCCAAGCGAGCATTCGATCATGTGAACCTGAAGTGTATACTGTTTCACAAATTAAAATCGGTCTGTCACATCATGACGACAAACGACACATATGTGAGGATGGGATCGAGACTCCACTGTACTCACACTATTTGCCTGAGTGATTGTGTGTGGTGTTTGTTTGTAAATAGCATATGTGTGTATATATATATATATATATATATATATATATATATATATATATATAGTTATTTCTTTTCACCTACTGCTATTCATTCCACTGTATATGTATTTTGTTTAACTTGTCTCCCACTCTCTTTTCTACATCAATACATTACAAAGTATCTGTAATATTGTATCAATAAAAAAATACTCTCTGATAGTGTGAAGATGACAACTGCATTACTAAAGAAAAAAAAGATTGCCATGGGAGACACAGTTTCTAGTTATATGAGCAAAGGTGATAAATACAGTACAAGGAATCTGTAGTACTGCATCAAAGAAAAGATTGTGAAAAGCAACAATTGCTCTACAAAATAAAGACTGCCTTAGGTGACATAGTTTCTAGTCATTTGAACAGAGATACATCGCACTGACTATATATATATATATATATATATATATATATATATATATATATATATATATATATATATATATATATCAGAGATACAGTGCACTGACTGGAATTATATATATAGTGACTAAAACTGGCAAATATATAACTCCATCTTGATCTTTTCATTTACAAAGAACCCAACACATATTTTTTGGTAGTGCCAGTGAACATAAAAATGTATTGCCACTATATATTTAGCTGACTTTTGAGTCAGTTGGTAATGGTGGCACACACTTTTTTCCTTAGTGTAAGTATACACACTACTGAGTAAGCTATAAGGGAATTGTATCTTTATTCGAAAGTGAAAAATGTACAAAGAAATGTTTTTTACAGGAATTTTTTTTTCTCTTTTAATTTCGGATAATACTGTGGGGAAGATAAATATGTGTAAGTATGCATCCATTTCTTCATAAGACATATCAAAGTTTTTTTGAATACATCTTCAGAAGTGTTCTCATTTGTCAGCATTGAAAGAGCATTCCAAAATATTTCCAAAAAAATCCATAAATATATTCCCACCAAAGAACACAGTCATTCACTGAACTGGTATACACCAACTTTCTGAATGTCGCTTCCTTTAAATGGATATTCTCTAACCTTTCTTCATCATTGATAATTTTAATAGTTTTCAGATAATCACCAACACACATTGAGTGACAACCCTGTAACACAGGAGGTGCAGTTTAATTGTTGAACAGAGAAGCTACCTTTGCGAAATTCTCACATAAAAGGGAACACTCATACAGTGAAAGCATAACATTCTTGTCACTAAACTGAGGATTTTCAAACGCTATTAGAGTACTGAACACATGACCTGAGGACATGTACAAAACTATTCATTTGCTGGCACTCTAATTAAGATTGTACTTAACAGTGAAAAGCAATACTTTAATGCATGTATTGTGCCACTGTGCCACACAGTGATAGTGCAGACACAGATGTTAGTGGTAACTGACAATCACAGAATAACGATTCCTTTATATCATCCACTGATATATCGTTGGTGAGACGCTCCTGATTCTATGGTGTTGGAAGCTCAGAGCTGGACAAAAGAGGCAGTGGGAACCTGAAGTTCATCAAATCAGATAAATGCAGTGGAAAGTTGAAAGGCTTCCATAAATGAGACTGGTCAACTGCTTTATCATCAGGAGTCCGCTGAACTGTAGGGAAACATTTAAAAAATATTACTAAAAAATATCAAAATAACAATAATGAGTAAAGAGATGGAGGAATTAATACTTTCATCCGTATGGAAGATCTGCCTTGCATTATATCTGGAATAGTGTCTAGAGGATGATCCGCAATGTGGTTTATCTGGGATAGGGTTCTTTGGTGGATCCACTATCGAGAGACTAGATACGGTTTATGGAAGCCGTCCACGACATTTGTGGTGGATCCACCTTCGAATTCAGGCCCAGAAGTAGCGCATTATGGATCTACCTCTAGACGCCATTCCAGGCATAACATGCGGTGGATCCACATTCAGAAAATAAGTCATACCTTCCGGTCATGGAATCCACCTGAAACAAATGCATTGACATAGATATACAGAAAATAGAACAAATGTGCTACATCTGCAGAACATATGGTTGTGAGTGACTTGGAGCATTCGAGCACAGCACCATACTATACAGTCCAACTAATGTAATGTTCTATCTTGCACATAAGAATAATAGTGATGAAGGACTGTCTCTCTCCGTCCAATGGACATGAAACACACAACTAATGTGAAGTTCTATCTTGTACATAAGAATGATAATGATGAAGCACTGTCTCCCTCCGTCCAATGGACATGAAACACACAAAATAGCGGAACTGGGATAAACATGTCCCGTCATCGTGGATCCGTAAGAGTATAAAAGAAGGTGTGATAGGTACAGCAGGATGCCTTGGTTTGTTGTTATTACTGGACAATCTAGACAATATTGTTATGAAATATCGGTAATATACCTTGCGTTGAAGATGTTATGGTCTTTAGCAGGATGAATTTAAATGTGCTTACATCCCCTACAGAATCGTTTTGTGAAGAGTTTTGCGCTAATAGCAGGGCTGTAGCACTATCGAAAATAATGTACAAGTGGTTGAAATGAAGTCTTTGCGATTGGTAATATGCATGCATAGTCTCTATATGTACGTGTCTAGAGCTGTCAGTGGCAGGCGGTTGCAGTTGGAATGCATAACTTGCTAACTGCTCGTTTATAAGTTGCGCTGCTGGGGAGACGCACTCTGTAGGTATGGAGAAGGGAAACTCTTACTGTCCAGGATGCTAAGTGCAGTCGACACACTGTCAACTAACGAATAACTTATTACTAGGATAAAAAAATATCCGAAATCTACAGTTTGTAGGTGTCCTGACGTGGTTGTAGGGACATATCAGAGTTGGACGTTGTAAACAAAAGTAGTGAAGCTCATATGGCAAGCAATACGAGCACATACTTATGGGAAACAATATCAGAACAGCAGAAATCAAATCCGTACACATGTCAACCCCCTGTCGCAGATCTCTACACGATAGAGTGGAAGTCAGATGAACGTGTAGAACTGTGTCAGACTTTGAGTTTGCATCAAGTGCATCGCTGCATGAGTCTGTAGACAAGCTCAAAGCAGTACACAGATTTGTTTCCAGACTACGAGTTTCCAGTCTGCACCACTCGTTGAGACTCATATACGTAAGAGGCGAGTGCTACTATACTTTTCGTGGTCTCCGTGACCAAAATGCAATTATGTAAATCATCAGGAAGAGGGGAATTCTTAGGATTTTTTAGTAGACTGCTGTATAGGACACCCAAATATCCTCGTATAAAATCAAACAACGCATGGGTATGCCAGCAATATGACCATATACATACGGCAAAATATTTTAAAAAACACTAAAAATAACATAAAATTGGTAACAGTCGAAGAAAACCTGGTATAATTACGACAAATTGATAGGAAATACATAAAATTGAGAGAAATACGACGAAATATGTAAAATCGCGACAGTCTTGCAAATTTACATAATAAACTGACTAAGAATACATAGAATTAGAGAAAAATACCACTAAAAGCGGAGACTGAGGTGCGTTGGGGACACCCAGACACTCAAGACTGAGAAAAGCTTAAAAATTATGCTCTGTCTGCGTTCAGTTTTAACCCTCCCCCACCCCTGTAAACTATGTGGATTTTCATAACACATACTTCAGAAAAGGTGAATTATGGTTAGTTCTGACAAGCAATGTTATTTCATGAGTATTAAGGAGAAGAATCAATGTGTTTATCAGACTTAAGCCATCCCCCAGCATGTTCTGTAGGAGAGTGGACTGAACCACATATATCAAGCTTAACAGTTTGGGGAGGGTGTACTCTGGAGATGTGGTGTTTAGGAGGAAATTCCTGTATTATCCTACACATGAGCAAAACTACCTTACGTCAGACCATGACCTCTGTGTGCAAGAGGAATGCTACCAGAGGCATAGTGCTGTAAACAGCAATAAGACTGCCCTTTGTGTACTGTTCGTAGTGCTTACTCCCTCGTAAGAAGTAACTGTTTCTTTGTGTTCATTTTCGTGCAGCATGGCGTGGCTGTTAACTCAATGTATCAACTACCGAAAATGTTGATGTCGTTTTTTTCTCGCTCTTTTTCCTAGTTAGGCATAGCCACATCTGTCAAAATCGCTGACACTGCTAATAAGCATGACTGACATGTGGAATGTGACTAAGGGTGCGTACATTTAGGACTTAAAACGACATATAAAAACCATCAGTTTCCTAAAAGGAAGAATAGCAGCCTACCAACTTTATTGTAGTTGATTTATAAGCAGCTCGAGCAGCAGATATCCACTGACAGTACCTTCGTAGTGAGGAACGGCTCGGTCACTTACTAGGATACCATAGTAGTGTAGAAGGAGGTAATTTTATCATCTTAAAGTTTGTCACCATAATGATTGAGGCTAGAAAACTTGCAGGGTGGTTATATGTATATGTTCTACAATACAATACGAAGAGCATTGCATCGCACACGGCTAATACCATAAACCAAATGGCTTTAACAACATAGCATTTTTAGGTGCAAAACCGTGTAGCCATAGGAGTGTATGCTTATGTTCAACGATCATTTCTCTCGTGCTGGTACCTTTTGGCTACTGACTCCAGACACTGGAATATTCCTTCAGAATTGATATCACAGTTGATTTACTCAAAATGTTTCGAACTCCATTCATCTGGAGCTCCATCATGTATAAACCACATGTTTATACTTAACCATCTGTTACATCACTGCAACACTCTCATGTCTACTATACATCAATAAGGGGTGGTAAACTCCTCAACGTGCATGCATCTGGAGAAATCTTGTGCACTTGGATGGATGTCGTGGGTAAAATTGGTGTGGAAGAGTCTTCGCTGGACAGCAGATGTGGACACAGCTCGCTCTGTTTCTTCACAAGACGTGGAATGTAGTGAGTATAGTGCCCTTCCTCATCTCGTAAGTTGCAGATTAAATCGGCGACCATGTTGCAAAGAGGGCTGTAAAAGGACAATGTGGGCAGGTCTATCAATCTCCGACTTTATCCTATGAGTGCAAGAATACTCTGTGACTCCAATCCACGCAGGGAAAGATGAGCAGTCATAAACGTAAATTCCGCCCTATGATTGATGCACCAGAAATATGTATATAACCTAACTGCATCGATATAGGACGCTGTATGGTATACTTTGGTGTATATGACCAAATGGACATACTACACAAGTCATCTGTCTGAATTCGCAGTCTAGTATATGGTACTTGCAGAGTAGTTCAAATGTGTTTTAGTGAGCATTGGCTGACATTTAAATTACAGAACAACTGGTAAAATTCGTAAAATTTATCATGCTGTCAACAACGGTGCTTATTACACACATCATCCCAAATTGATGGTGTCTTTTCCATCCCATCCATCCACTGGTTTGTTGTTGATCACCACATAACGATTGACTGACCCCACTTGTTTGAGATGGAGAGAGCCTTGGCAGAACACTAGACATCTGCTGCTCATCACTGTGGAGCTGGGGGTTAAACGTAGAGGTCACCACCTACAGATGCATTCCTCAATGCTGCATATATGTCATATTTCAATATGCTGTTATACCTTCCACATTTTTCTCACCAATAAGTTAATAGTACCTCTTTTTATTTCTGCTACCCTGCGCATGTTGTGAACTGGCCTTCCAGCGATTATCAACACCTAACAGTGATCATGTTCATTATTGCAAAGTGAGAAAGCAATGCTGTCGCCCTCACCGTGGAAGATAATAAATGTCGTGTGACTAGGGCCTCCCGTCGGGCAGACCATTTGCCGGGTGCAAGTCTTTCGATTTAACGCCACTTCAGCGACTTGTGTGTCGATGAGTATGAAATTATGATGAATAGGACAACACAACACCCAGTCCACGAGCAGAGAAAAATCTCCGGCCCAGCCAGGAATCGAACCCGGGCCATTAGGATTGACATTCTGTTGCGCTGACCCCTCAGCTACCAGGGGTGGACACTGTGAAAGATGAGATTAACTGTGTAGGTCATCACCTCTGGATACCTGTTTGGAAACGCTCCACAATACTATTAACTCTTCCAGTTTCCATAGTTGTGATGTGTTCCACTTCTTTGTCAATAAGAAACGTTACATCTGTGTTTTGTTTCTACCGTCCTGTGTGCTGTGGCAGCAAGCATAGCTTACACCATGCAATGTTCAGCTTTCTGTGAGAACCAATGGATTAAATGTGTTAATATCAGCTTAGCACCTGACACAGACCTCGAAGACATGGCAGAAAAACAAAATGTCTGACGGTGTACAAAGCTGTAATCATACACTGCTTGCTTGTGTTGCAGCAGAAAAACAATGTATTAGACTGCTTATGAAACAACAAAAAGGAACCCTCTACTGCGGTTGAAAGCTAATGTGATATGGTCTTCTTCTAGTACAGGCGACAAAACGTTACACATGTCTGTGCAAGAGAGTTTGAGCAATGGCCAGCTGCTCCACTATAATGATACGTGTATATGTAATATGCTCTATTTCAACCTGAATAAAGTATTTGTTTACGATATATAGGAAGAGAGAGGTAAAACCTTATAGGAGTTTCTACTGCAAGGAGTTATATAACTGGTTAAAGTTTGGAGGCAGATAATTCATGACAATTTGTACATGCAGAATGGTCTCAAACTATAGAGATTGTGCTCATGAAACTAATAGAAATCGACTGTATCTATTCTCATGGAATCATGAGTGTTCTGATTATCATCATCATGATTGCGTGTTTACAAATATGTATTACCACAAGTCCTGTGTTATTTCATACTTCATAACCTCTAATTATAAAGTAGAGATCACGTGAATTCTAGCTCATTACGGAACTTAGAAATGATAGTGTTGTTCGCAACAAGTGAGTAGATTGCACGAAATAGGTTGTTCTATGATGATCAAATTGCTTATGAAGCTAGAACGCAAGAATATGCTGTTATTGCAAATGATAGTCTGCTGGATTTGTACTTCTTCAAGTACGGATGGCAGAAACTTTACACGCAGGTCGGTAGAGGGGAGTTATGGAGCGAAAATGTCAAATGTCAGCACACAGATGATATTTGTTTTAGATGTATTGGAGGAATCTTATAGGGCTCTCCATAAAGTGAAGTTAGGAACTTCTATTACAAGGCATGCTCTCCCGATTTGGTTTTTTTTTTTTTTTTTTTTTTTTTTTACATTTTGTAAATGCCAGTACGATGTAGCATCACATTGGTAAAATGGGACCTGCCATAGGGTACAAAACAACAATGTCCTTTTGAATTATAGCTTGTTGTGGAAGCAAAATGATTGTGTTTTTCCCGACATGTGAGCAAATGGTGTGAACTGCTGTATTTTGTAACATTATTTAACGTGTCTGAAATGTTTGTAATACACATAGGCATGGCAATTTATTTATAGACACTGATTTGAATGTGAGGGACACTCTGAAACCACGTAATTTTGTCCATAAAACTGAAAGAAATCACTTAACATAGATGTTTTTTCTTTGGGGTTTAAATTCTCGCTTTTTCTTCACTCTGATGAAAGTTTAGAAAGAACGAGGACATTCTGCAGTGATTGGTAGTTTTTGCAGAAAAATAGTGGAAGTTTTTCGATTTTACACAGGGTCATTATGTAGAGGAGATGTAAGATAAAGCATCTGTCAGATGTACAGCACTGAACTCTGCCGTTTTGTCATCTGTAATCAGTGGCAGTGCTGTAGTCTTTTTTTATTTCACTTCGTTGGATGTCACAAAGTAACAGAAGGAGGGAAGAGAGAGACGCGAATTCTATCCTGCAGTCGAATGTAAAAACTATAAAATTTTTGTGCGTAAAACTAAGAGAAAATGCACTGAGCCTATTTTCGTGGAAACAGGGCATTTATTACCTTTTTTTTTTTTTTTTTTTTAACAGTTGCTCGCTTATAGGAGGTGTGTTGACTTCAAACAGAATTATTCTTCATCACAGAATGGCGTGTGCTTGTAGGCAGAGCTACTGAAGGTGTGGGAGCAGCATTGGGGACGGTCCGGCACGCCTGCAGTCTAGACAGACAAGTCGCATCGGGATAGCTGTCATTTATCTCACTTTGGTCTGTAGTCTGCCGGCGTTGCAGTATATTGTTTAGGTCGACATCATTTGTGCAGACCATCAGCCTGGACCACCCACCCACATGTTCTGCTGGGGACGCATTGGACTGAAGACTCTGATCCCAGATATGACGGGGGACTCCAGTCAGTATAGGCGGCACGCGAAAGTGGTAGCTGCTGTCTGTTTGAAAAAGTAATCTAGAGAGGTCTCTGGAATGTCATTATTGTCCCAGTCTTTCCGAGAAATACATTTTACAGATTGCAGGAAGCGTCCATCTGTGACAGAGTTCTGCAGAATGGAGACAGTATATTACTGCCACAAGATTTGTGGACCATCAGCAAGAAGATAGAACAGACTTGTATGCCTACATAGGTGGGAAGAGGGAGGGATGAGGGGAAGCAAGAGTGGCTCTAAGCTGGTTAGTTTGTGACTGCACATCAATGCATCGATGAGAACACACATGCAACTTCTGCCGCTCACTCCTGGTGCAATCTTTTGGGACAACGATTTTTCCCAATCCTCAGTACATGTGTTGCACTATGATCAGTTGATTACAAGTGATGTTTTTTTTTCATGTCAATTTCGGTGTGTAATTAAAACAGTGAAGCATTTTTCATCAGTAGTGACAGCATATATTGGCTTTTCTGAATATCAGTTACCTGGGCTGGAGGGTGATTGTCGAGCAATGCAGTGGGAGCTGTTTGTAGGGAACTCTGACGTCAAACAGCTACAGACATAGTCCTCATCTGGATGCTTACAGGTAATACACTTATTAAACACCTCTCTGTCCAACACCAGCATCTCGTCAGCTGAACTTATTTCCCGCCAAAAATAAAGATAGTACCTTCCACTCCAGCCTTTTTCGTGCCAGCTTGTAGATGAAGGGATCATCCTATGTAGAGTTTGAGTACGTCTGCCACTGGTATTGTGAAATTTTTTTCCCAGCAGGATAACATCAGTCGTCAGTTGTATGAAATCGTCAATTTTTGAACTGTATTGGGATTTTAGGCGCTCCTTCTGTAGCACTACGCATACAGATGTGTAATTAGAAGCGATCTTTATGACTAACTATGTAATTAGGACCGATCTTTACCTCACTTTCGCAACCAAAATAAATAAAGTACACTAACCTAACCTTGATATCGTGCATCTGGACAGTTTCCATGCCGTGGGGGGGGGGCGAGGGGGGGGGGGGGGGAGAGAGGGGGATGCACTTGGGCTTTGCCGGCCGGGGTGGCCGAGTGGTTCCAGGCACTACAGTCTGGAACCGCGCGACCGCAATGGTCGCAGGTTCGAATCCTGCCTCTGGCATGGATGTGTGTGATGTCCTTAGCTTAGTTAGGTGTAAGTAGTTCTAAGTTCAAGGGACTGATGACCTCAGAAGTTAAGTCCCATAGTGCTCAGAACCATTTGAACCATTTGAACTTGGGCTTTCTGTCCAGAGGGACTGGGGCTTGAGTCCTGGAAAGGGCACTGCCATATTTGAATTTCCTGCCAATTCCAGAGTGAGGGGTGGGATGGGACGTCAGCACAGCCTTAGGACAAAGAAATTCCCGCCATTTTTAAAATTCCCACCAAAGCCCGAAATTCCCACCAAAATTCGAAATTCCCACCATCAAGACAGGTGGGGGAGGGGGAGTGGTGGGGACCCATGTGCTGGCTGGGGAAACACATGATGTCATCTGGGGTGGAGGTGGGGGATGCAGTGGGGGCATAATTAATTGATCGATTTAATTAATTTATTTATCAGTTTGATATAAAAATTGCACCTGGAACCTCATCACCCTACTACTATTATATACACAGGATATAGATGCACTTAACTTCTCAGTGTTGCTGTTGCAGAGAACGCACCATCATGGCAATGGGAGTATTTTTTTTCGTGGGGACAGTGGGAATGGCGAAGAAATGGCAGGGATTTTACTTTTATCAGGAGTGCGTAAAACATTTTTTCTGACAGTCAATATGTGTATGTTGTCCATACGGTGGTACTTCGCTGACTAAATGGTTTCTATATACATTATAAAGAGCCATTTGTATTCTGAAACAGGTGGCTGAGAGCATGCTATAGGCAAGACAACACTTCCTCCTTGGTGTCCACCGTGAACCGCAGTGCTACTGCAAGATTTGTGTGGACTGCTGGTTGTAGTCTGGCGGTGGCGGCAACGGGGGCGGCTGGAAGCAACATTAGAGGCGGGGTGGTGGCGGCGGTGGAGATGGATGCAGGCAACAGCGGAGGGGGTGACGCTGGCTGTAGCTTCTGCAGATAGGTGCAGCTCCTTGTCGGGAACTGTTCAGTCCCGTATTTTACATGTGCGTATATGGAAGTTGTGGAGTGACGACGGCCGAAATTCTTATTCGTCTCGGCTTATCGACAGAGGCTGCAGGAACGCTGTAACTCTCTGCAGTGGCATTTATCACATGGCGTCAAGCTCCCCAGATATGTCGGTGGCCTCAGAGAGTAAGTGACTTGGTAAATAGAAATAGTTTATTATTGCTAGACTATGGTCATTGCTCACTCTCATTTGAGTGACAGTAACATTTATATAGTTCACATTTTTCCATAGTTACTAACGAGTATTATAATAATGTCACAGACTAATAACGAATGGTTTATTTCTTTTTTAATTCTTTAATTATTTGTTTAAAATCTTGTTTTATGGTCGGTTAATTGTCCTTTACTACTTTTTATTCCGCCTGGGAGCTTTGCCAGAGCGTCGTTTCCCACACGGTTTCGTTAGTATTAAAAGCAGGTTCGTTGGGGGAGCTTGTTTCTTATTGGTCATTCTTGAGCTGTTCACCGTAGAGAGAGGTTCAGTGTGTGGCTATATGTTAATAACAAAATGCATGCTGGAAGTTCGTAAAATTGATTTTATTGTAATTACCTTAAGTCATGTCACTCGAGGATTAGGGATAGGACGAGGGCGTGGGTTTTTGTTGTAAATTACTTTTATTATTATTAGCATTATTAATTATGTAAGTTTCTTCATTTGAGGTCTAGCGAGAGGGCCAGTGTTTGGGTATTTGTTAATAACAAAATAAATTTAATATTATTAGAATTTCGTAATTCGAGGCACCAACAGATACCGCCCCCAGGCAGACATGAAAGTACTCCAATTTTCTAAAATTTTTTCAACATTTTTCGTAGTGTCCCATATTTCCCACAGTTTTCCGTATTTTTCCAGATATTAACTATTTTTCGTATTTTCCCATAGTTTCTAAAATTTAACCATTTTTGTGAATTATTTCACATTTTCCGTGGTCTTATAGGAGCCCGGTCTCAGACTCCCACAGTCATCAGGAAAGAACTGGGTGGAATGGTGTGGTGAGGACCGAACTATGCTCGAGAGCGCCAAGAAATCATCATTGGCAATAACACATTTATTATGCAATAACACAGGATTGTCTTCGAAAGTGCCACGCCAATGGGGCGGAAGGGATGGGTGTCTTCAGCGTTTATCCACAAAGCCGCTCACACATTTCTGCCTCTGTGTCAGGACCTGTTTGTCGATATTCACGTGGTCGACATGGTCCTCCTTGGGTGCCTGTATTTATACTAGTGTCTTTTCTGCCAGCAACCAGGTCGTTGCAAATTCCTGGGGAAGGTGGGCTGGCTTCGTGTACTCGTGGTCTGTCGCTGTCAGACTCTGCATGTCAGCGCTCAAAGTGTTGCATATTCTACAGGCGGCCCACTGGTCGCGTTCGACCCGTATTTATCCAGCGAGTTACTCGTAATCTACGTGTGTATTTGTAGAACCGAAGTACTTGTTATACATACCGCATTTACATGCATTCTTGAAATCGGTAAGCCAGCGAATTTTTAATATGACATCACAAATTTACCGAGATTTTTGGACAATGTTCATTGACGTCGTTGGTTTTACCTTTAGGAGAATACATACATTACAACGTCGCACACACTAGTTATGTAGAGTTGACGTAGCAAGAGCTTACTTTTTGTGTATTGCGCTGTATTAATTGTTTAAAATCTAAATTCTTTGTAGGAACATATTCGATGACCATTATTTCGCAATTTGTTTGTAAATCGGTGTGCTATTTGCTTAGCATTTAAAGTCTCTGCAACGGTGTTTTTGTTGCTAAATAATTCGTTGCGTTAATTTGCAATAAGAGTACACATGTTTTTGTACATTTACATATAGAGTGTTAGGCCCCAGGATAATATCCCCAGCGGACACTAAAAATTCGTCCAAATTCTACCCTGGCAGCTCGCAGAAGCCGAACTGACTGTGTCAATGAACAGCAGGAGGAGGAAACGCTGAGCAAGTTGTGGAAAACACAGAAACCATCGTAGCACAGGGGAACGATCAAGTACTCTAACCTGAAAGCAAAGCATTATGACGTCATGGAAGCCGAGATATACCGTCAAATTACTGACAAATCAGAATGTCGTAAGGAAGGCTAGGTACAATGCGACAGTTAGTATTCAGGTGCCGAAGCAAGAGAAAAGAGTTTCTGAAAGGTGAAGTTGTGAAAGTCTAAAGTCACTAGGAGAGCTGACATCGAAGGTAAACCAGGACACATGATGTCATGGCCATTACCACAGCTGCAGAGTGCTTGGGAAGCGCCAATATACCACATCCCACCCTTCTTAAAAAATGCCTGTTTACTGAGTGCTGACTGCCGACTACCCAGTGCGTAGTCTCAGCACTTGAGTCAGTTGGAGCTATTCATTATGAAGGGAGGCTATCACCTGGCACGCCTGGCTGTCTTCGACTCTCTGTGGAAACGTGAGTCTGGCTGGAAGGAGTCTGCCCCTGCCAGCTGCACTGTCAACTTCTGAGGCAACGCTGATGGGTTGCATAGGCCGCCATCACCCTGCTGGTCTGCTGGAGGCTTGATCTGCGTGACCTGAATGCTGTCCATCATCTGCCCTCGAGAGGGAGGGTACTTCGGAGATCGATATGTAGAGTTGGAGGACGCTGGAGTCCACGGGTCAACAGCTGCCCGTGACGTGACAAAAGAGCTACCACCCACCACTTCGCTGTGTTGGGAGTACAGCAGGACGACCACGTGCAAGTCTTCTGCTGCTGACGATGTGCTGCTCTGCCAGCTCGGCTGTTATTTGGCACTTTGGAAGACAATATTGTATTATTGCCCAATAAATGTGTTATGGTTCATAATTTTCCTTGGCGCTATCGAGCGTAAGAAAGTTCTCACCACAGAATCCCACCTGGCTCTCTCCTGATGAATGTAGGAGTCTGGGACTGGATTCCTACATCTGGCGTCAGGTGTGCGATACAGGTTACACCCTAGGATAGTGTCCCTGACGGACACTAATAATTCGCCCAAGCTCTTCTAAAGCAGCTCTCGGAAGCTGAACCACCTGTGTCAAAGACCAGTAGACTGCCAGCTACGGGGAAATGCTAAGAGAGTTGTGGCAGACACGGAAGCTATTGTAGCATGGGAGAATGACAAAGCACCCAAGTCTGCAAGCGAAGAATAATGACATCAAGGAAGCCGAGAGTACTATCACAGTAGAGACAAAGCAGAATGTCGTAAGGAGGGCTAGGTAAAATGCAACAATAAGTATTTAGGTGCGAAGAAGCAGAAAAGAGTTTATGTAAGGTGAAGTTGTGAAAGTCTGAAGACACTAGGAGAGTTGACAGCGAGGGTAAACCAGGAAACATGATGTCATAGCCATCCCCACAGCTGTAGAGTTCTTGGGAAGCGCCTACGTATTACAGCCTACCCTTTGTAACAAATGCCTGTTTATTGAGTGCTCACTGCTGACTGCCCAGTGTGTAGTCTCAGACCTTCTGTCAGTGGCTGCTATCCAGTATGAGGGGAGTCTGTGAAGGCTGACCGCTCAGCACGCCTAGCTGTCTTCGATCGTCTATGGAACCATAGTCCAGTTGGAAGGTCGCGTCTGCTACCAGCTCCACTGCCAACTTCCAAGGCAACGCTGATGGGGTGCGGATTCCGCCATCAGCCTGCAGGTCTGCTGAAGGCTTGACCTGTGTGACCTGGATGCTATCTGTCATCGGCCTTCGAGAAGGGGTAAGGGGGGGGGGGGGAGCACTGCTGCTGCTCATCCCATTCCTGTGGCAGACACCATTGTTACCAGTTCCTGTCTGGTAACCAGTGAGTTCTTCTGGTGGACCTGAGGCTTGACTCCTGAGTACAAATCTTCAACATCAACGAGTGCACTTTGGAGAACGATGCGTAGAGTTGGAGTCCACCAGAGTCAATGGGTCGACAGCTGCTCCATGACGTAACAGCCGTCACTCGACTCTTCGCTGCACTGACGAGACTGCAAAACGAGTGCATGCCGGCCTTGTGCTGCTGAGGAGGAGCTGCTCTGCCAGCCCGGCTGTGGCGCAGCACTTTCGAAGACAATCCTGTATTATTGCATAATAAATGTGTTATTGTCAATGATGATTTCTTGGCGCTCTAGAGCATAGTTCGCTCCTCACTACAACATTCCACCCAGTTCTTTCCTGATGACTGTGGGAGTCTGAGAACGGGCTCCTATAAGACCACGGAAAATGTGAAATAATTCACAAAAATGGTTAAATTTTAGAAACTATGGGAAAATACGAAAAATAGTTAATATCTGGAAAAATACGGAAAACTGTGGGAAATATGGGACAATACGAAAAATGTTGAAAAAATTTTAGAAAATTGGAATACTTTCATGTCTGCCTGGGGGCGGTATCTGTTGGTGCCTCGAATTACGAAATTCTAATACACTGCTGGCCACCGTAAATGCAACACCAAGAAAGACAAGAGGTAGCACAACAAGATTTATTTTGTAGATAACATGTTGACCAAGTATCAGATGATTACGTGTACAGACGTCTGTGACATGTGGTTCCTGCCAGAATCAGTAGCCAGAGTAGCCGCCATTGTTGGAGATCACCGCTGCCACACGTCTCGGCATTGAGTCAAAGAGACGTTGGATGTGTTCCTGGGGTACAGCAGCCCAAGCAGCTTCCACACGTTGCCAAAGATCATCTGGTGTGGCAGCTGGGGATGTAATCTGGATCACTCGTTGAGCAACCATGGACCACATGTTTTCTATCGGCGAAAGATCCGGAGAGCGAGCCGGCCAGGGAAGCAATTCAATCTGGTTACTGACGAAGAACCTTTGGACAATGCGTGCCACGTGTGGTCGCGCATTATCCTGTTGAAATATGGCTGTGGCCGAGCCCTGAAGGTAAGGAAGGACAACTGGCTCCAGCACCTCGGATATGTAGCGCCGGCTATTTAACGTACCGGCAATGCGTACTAGAGGCGTGCGAGAGTAATATCCAATACCGCCCCATACCATAATACCCGGTGCAAGACCAGTGTGGCGGTGCATAATGCAGCTGTCCAGCATCCTCTCTCCACGGTGTCTCCACACCGACCATCGTGGTGCTGCAGACAGAAGCGTGCCTCGTCAGTAAAGACAACGTCATTCCATTCTGCCGTCCACATCTGTCGGTCATCGCACCATTGGCGACGGAGACGTCTGTGGTTCTGCGTCAATGGTAGACGAAGCAATGGACGTCTTGCGGACAGACCACTCTGCTGTAAACGGCGTCGAATGGTACGCGCAGACACTGGATGATGCGTTACAGACGCAATGTGCTGTGCTATGGTTCGGGATGTCACTGAGCGATCCGTCACTGCCATGCGCACAATTTGCCTATCAGCACGTGCAGTGGTGCACCGAGGTGAATGCGATCGACCACGTCGGTCCGTCGTACCCTCCTGCATCCAACGGTCACATATCCGCATTACAGTTGTTTGGTTTCGTCCAACACGACTAGCGATTTCTCTGTATGATAATCCACAATCTCGGTAAGCCACTATCCTTCCTCTGTCGAACTCGGATACTTGATCAAAAGATGTTCGCTGTTGTCTACGAGGCATAACTGATCGTCTTGTGAAACAACCACAAGGTAAACACACGTGCCGAACGTACACTCGTCGAAATCGCCAAGCCTTAAATGGCGCTATGAGGTGGCGCCACAGGCGCGCGTGATGTGCGTCTGCCCTGAAATTCTAATCAGTTGCATATCTCATCGCTGCAAACCCATGGTGTAAATTTCACTTGATTCGGATGCTTCCTTCAGGGTGTTGCATTTACGGTGGCCAGCAGTGTAATATTAAATTTATTTTGTTATTAACAAATACCCAAACACTGGCCCTCTCGCTAGACCTCAAATGAAGAAACTTACATAATTAATAATACTAATAATAATAAAAGTAATTTAGAACAAACACCCACACCCTCGTCCTATCCCTAGCCTTCGAGTGACATGGCTTAAGGTAACTGCAATAAAATCGATTTTACGAACTTCCAGCATGCATTTTGTTGTTAACACATAGCCACACACTGAACCTCTCCCTACGGTGAACAGCTCAAGAATGAAGCCACCCACTCAAGTTCTCTATTCGTAAAAACAGGGAGGGAGGGGGTGCCTGAAACTGTGTGGACCAGGGGGAAGAGGTATGTGGGTAGGAGACGGAGAGAGGGGGTGGGGGTTCTCCTGGATGACGTTGAATGTACCACAGCATGTGCCTGCGATTCCGAAGGGGGGAGGAGGTGGGTGATAAACTTGAATATGCATATAATTAGCCCAAGCCTATAACTTGATATTGGAAGTCCTTATCAGTGACCTTGAGATAATCGTGGCCAGAATCCCTCCTTGATAACTATTATCTCTTTAAATCACGTTATCTCTCTCTTTAAATCACCTAATCTGGTTAGTTCTTTTAAATCCCTTAAGCCGTCATCTTCCTTCCTTCAGATGAAGAAACCATCGCATGGTAGGTATTTCCAGAATGACGATGACGTACTTATGTGGTGAAACGTTTCGTAAACAGAATATTACATCATAGGTCTGAGCCGAGTCGTTCATCGATAGCATTGGAGTGTGAATTATAGAGTTTCAAGGCCTCAGTTTCATTTAATTCTTTTGTTTCCAAAGTGACAGTTAAAATTTCATGGATACCCCTCGTAGTATGTGATTTGAACTTTAGTTTGGGTTGTCTGTTGTTACGATTGTTTCAGAAACTGATTAGCTTGTCAGCAGATTGGGTTATCTCGTAGGAGCTCTACGAAGAATTTTGTGTTCAAGTGCATAGGTATGACGGTTCCGGGATTGCCAAGCTTTCTTAAAAGCATCGTGCAGTCTTCAGTAAATGTTACCTGTGGCAGGTAACGCCTATGACTTGCTGCAGTCACACTGCAATTCCATGGCCGTTAGGAAAGCATTCCACTCGTATCCCGAGAGAGGCACAGCTCGCCAGCAGCGCTCAACAGCCAACGCACTGGGCGACAATGTGGCGTTGTTTCCGCAGAAACGTTCCTTGTCCAGAGGAGGCGATGCCCGAATCACACTCGGAATCCTCGGCGTCGAGGTCTTCGTCGAGGAAGGCGAGCACGAGGAAGCTTCTGGTCAGGCCGTCAATCTGCGACATGGACAACGCGCTCTTGCGGCAGGTCAGTCCTTATTCCAACCACTTTTATCGTAACTAAGCTGGCGGTCCAAGCTACACGAACGATGGGTCGGTTCTAGAGTGCAACTTCAGTTCTCGGCTTTGAGTCACGACGTAATGTGTGACGCCACGAGTTTACGATACGAAGGATGTAAAAGGCCTGCGTGGACGGTCTGTTATTAAATGTTATCTGTGGTTGTCTTACTAACTGGTGAAAGCTATGCTGTTTATTCCGAACATGTCACGATTTCTTAGGAAGTGATTAGGGAGGAACCTAAGATCACAACCTACAGTTGTGAGTGAAACGAGCACCAACCATATTTACAACCTTTATTCTCAGAAATATTTGGCTGTTTTTTTTTTTTTCGAATGTGGCACGATTTCATTAGGATTTCCTTCGTTGGTATCACTCTATTTTAGCGTAAAATCTCAATTCAAGTTGTCGATTCCACGGTTCGTAATTTTTCGTCATTTCTCATCAGGTGTGCAGTGCAATTTCTTTTAGGATTTAATATTTTTGTTATCACTCTTGTCTTCTTTAGCTATTTATGTTAGAACCTCGCTAATCCGATGTCGGATTGCCCGACCATCCCATTTCCTGACTGGATTGTTAACCGTTGGCAGGTGCTGTAGCTGGCTCAATTTTAGTATGAAGTAACTTGTTTTTAACTCGATCAAAACGTGTTATTGTGCACTGATTGTGACAGTGTTCCTCTTATCTATTAGAGTGTGTAAAACTAAATTACGAGATCAACTAAACGTAAGCATGTGACGCTGTCTTTTGCGGAGAAAACTGGAAGAGCTTTTAAGTGGAGTTTCTTCAAAACATTGAAAATGAGGTAAGGGTTTGGGTAACAACTGTTAACGACTCCAAAAAAAAAAAAAAAAAAAAAAAAAAAAAATCAGGAAAACTCTTGAAAGTCGTACAATGATGACTGATGACGAGAAAGGACAGAAAATGCGCAATACTTTGAAGAACCCTAAAAGTGAAATGATAGATAATGCTTTGTGAGTGTGGTATGAGCAGGAGGGAAGAAACAGGACTCCGTCATTTGGGGCAACCATAAAACAAAAGTCACAGATTTTGTATGAAAAGTTAGATAGAGACAATGAAAATGGAAACCTCATAACTAGTGAAAGGAAAATGTGTAGAAAAAGGACACTGCATTCGAAATGTAGGTAATTAATTCCAGCAAGTTGCTGTCTGCTAGCGAAACAACAGCCAATGAATTTGTTCCGAAATTTGAAAACTTATGTACAGAGCTTGAGCTGATTCCTGTTCTATAACATACTCGAGTCTGACGAACTACAAAATTTTTTATAGTACAGACAGTACTGTACATTACACTTCCGTGTGAGGGTTTTTAATGTGCTGATGTTTTCTTTTTGATTTGTTACTGCTGTAATGCGAACGCAAATTGGTCTTAAATGTTCAGTGTAGCCCCCCAGATCACATGAGTAGTAGAGCTAAGTATGTGTCACCCCACTTTCCATTGTGGCCAAATTTATTGCTCACGTCATCCAAGATGGCGGCATGTAGACTTGGCAACAGCATATGACGTCATCCAAGATGGCGGCTTTTCGCGGGAAAATAGGCCAGTTCGGCTACCTCCACTAACCTAACCCCCAGAAAAAATGGCGGGAATTTTGAATTTTCGTGAGAAAATAGGTCAATTGGGCTACCTCCATTAACCTAACCCTTCATAAAAATTGGCGCCAAATTCAAATTCCAACAAGATAATGCCTGCAAAACCTTACTTTTCTTTATTATTATTCATTATCATTTATTATTATTATTCATTATCATTCATTATCATTTATTATTATTATTCATTATAATTCATTATCGTTTATTATTTCTTATTATAATTATCATTTATTATTATTATTATTGTCCCACCTCCACTAGAAAATTCCGTCAAATTCAAACTCCAACACGATAATGTCACGAAAACTGTACTCCTATTTTTTATTATTTATTATCATTTATTATTATTATTTATTCAAGATATACGATTTTCTTGCTGTGAAAGCCATTTGCATTACATCCATAGCAAAAATCTATCACAATTTCAGATCCCAACACCATAATCGATCACACGTACAAACTTTCGCGGTCACATATCTTTTTTCACTGGTAACCTATCAAAATCGCGTCAAGTAATAAAGTGCACTTATAGTAACCTAAGTCACGTCCTTTGATTTTGCAGGGGAAAAGGTATTGAAGTATTTATTTCAAGCAGTGCAGTCAACACTTGTTCTCCAACACAATCAGTACACATCTTCGAGATCACAGCAGCGCCCAATGCAGTCGCCACAACGCCCACACTCCAACTGAATTAGTTCAAATCGTCGCCACCCCTGGCCCCGCCGGCCAGCGCGCAGGCTGTTGCCTACGGCGAAGACGTGAGGCGGCGAGCTGGGGCCGGCCCGCACTAGCCACTGGACTGGCAATCGCTCCCACGTCGTAAACATGTTTTCGCTGGACACGCTGGAACTGGCCGAGGTTGACGTCACAATGATCCCTTGTCCGTTCACCACTTGTATTCGTCGCCTCCGCACGTTTCCCACCAAAATTGTTTGCCTGGGAGCTGAATCACACAACGGTCGGCTGTTCGGCACAGCACGTGGTTCGACACAGAACGCCCTGCCACACTTCTGGAACGAAAGTTGCTTTCTTGGGCACGTTCAAACCGGTGATGCCAACCGTTCGCCACCCACCACGTGTCTTTGTGCGACCGAAATCGCCATGCTACAACAGTTGAATCTGCCATGACTGTACAAGAGCACGAGTGGTCGCCACAAGACCTCTCGCTAAATTAATTCACTCTCCCTCGTGCTGCGCTGCCGGCCGCTCACATCCAACCGCTTATGTCACACACCCTCGATCGCTCCCTCCATACACGCAACGGACATAGTCTTCTGTAAATATGCTAAGACCCACATCGTGCATCTAACCTATCAATTACCTAAGTACTTAATTCCATTTCAATTTTAATCATACTAAATAACTCAATTTACAATTTCATATACGTTTGCAAAGGTGTTCAACTACCTACTTTCAACTACTTTTTGAGGACCAGACCGCAACCTCTTGCTAGGAACCCTCGCCGAGTTTGAATTCTGTCAGTAAAGAAACTTCACTTGCGCTTTCGCTACCAACCGAAGAAAATAGCGCGTAAAGAAAGGGCACTTGTACTAACGTCATCCACCTGACCACCACTTCCTCCTAGGATCAGGCGCCAAGTGTGAAATCTCCCAGCAAACAAACTTCACTTGCGTCTTCGCTACCAACGTAAGAAAATTGCTGAAAACGAAGCGTACCACAACTTCCACAGGGGCTGGTGGTAAAAGGACTCAGCCCGCACTAGGCTGATGGAAGGAGGAAGGAGTGTACTTTATTTATTTGGGAGCAATTTATTTAGGGATGGAGTATATGTATCACAGAACACACACTCTGACATGCCCCCACAGCATACAGACCTGCAAACTACTCCTACATAACTCATGTATAAGGCTCTACACACACGCTTGCTAATTGTAAACTGTCAAAAAAGTCACTGCACAGCCGACAGACATGTGAAGCACACCTAAATAATTCAAAACATTCACGCCCATAGACTGGACAACTCTTAATTTCTCTAAATAATTGTGAACCGTCAAAAAAGTCACTGCACAGCCTACAGACATGTGAAGCACACCTAAATAATTCAAAACATTCACGCCCATAGAACCGAACAACTCTTAATTTCTCTAAACAATAATCCATCTAAAATCTACATCTACATCTACATTTATACTCCGCAAGCCACCCAACGGTGTGTGGCGGAGGGCACTTTACGTGCCACTGTCATTACCTCCCTTTTCTGTTCCAGTCGCGTATGGTTCGCGGGAAGAACGACTGTCTGAAAAACACCGTGCGCCCTCGAATCTCTCTAATTTTACTTTCGTGATCTCCTCGAGAGGTATAAGTAGGGGGAAGCAATATATTCGATACCTCATCCAGAAACGCACCCTCTCGAAACCTGGAAGGCAAGCTACACCGCGATGCAGAGCGCCTCTCTTGCAGAGTCTGCCATCTAAAATACACCTTATAATTTCAGTGCACGCAATAGCAAACTGCTACTAAATAATTCTTCACACTGATGTGTAGATGCACTCAGTACTCGTAAACTATCCTAATAACACACAGCAGAGCCTGCAGATCCACTCGCAAAATAGCTCAGCAGACGTGTGCAGGTACCCCCCCACCGCACCCTGCTCACAGGATCGTGAAGTCACGCATCCGTCTGATTACAGACCGCCCACAGCCCCTCCTCGTCTTCCGCAAGCGTGAGTTGGCGCGGTCAACGCGCTCTTCAGCTGTCAAAGCACACACAGACGTCCATCCAGGACCACGATCCATCACAACCCCGAGCCGCGACCACCGAACGCGGGTGAAAGTCAACTTTATATCAACATAGCATAATTCCAAAGCACAGCCTCCATACGCTAGACACATCATAGCAGCAGCACCTCCTATGACACATTGTGCATTGCTCCTGACACGACATTACACGGCCCTTTAACTAAACATAACTACACATGAGAAAGGAAAATTGATTGAGGGACATGGTTTGTGGGGTGATACGTTAGCGTCAAGATAGGGTTGACGACGTTTGCGTATGTTGATTGTCAGGTGCGGTGGGAGGAGTAAATTAGATCTTATTTTTAAAAAAAATGTTGTAAAGTAAGAATAATATTGAGAAGGTTTTAGATGGCTGGTCATGCGACGAGGCGAGAGCAGGGATGTGTAGTTATGTTTAGTTAAAGGGCCGTGTAATGTCGTGTCAGGAGCAATGCACAATGTGTCATAGGAGGTGCTGCTGCTATGATGTGTCTAGCGTATGGAGGCTGTGCTTTGGAATTATGCTATGTTGATATAAAGTTGACTTTCACCCGCGTTCGGTGGTCGCGGCTCGGGGTTGTGATGGATCGTGGTCCTGGATGGACGTCTGTGTGTGCTTTGACAGCTGAAGAGCGCGTTGACCGCGCCAACTCACGCTTGCGGAAGACGAGGAGGGGCTGTGGGCGGTCTGTAATCAGACGGATGCGTGACTTCACGATCCTGTGAGCAGGGTGCGGTGGGGGGTACCTGCACACGTCTGCTGAGCTATTTTGCGAGTGGATCTGCAGGCTCTGCTGTGTGTTATTAGGATAGCTTACGAGTACTGAGTGTATCTACACATCAGTGTGAAGAATTATTTAGTAGCAGTTTGCTATTGTGTGTACTGAAATTATGAGTTCGATGCGTGTCTGTGAGCTGTGCGACATGACCCAGGGCACATATGGGTGGGTGTTTTGTGATAGTGTGATAGATATACTGCATGGTTAAATAAGTTGTTTGAAAAAATAAATTGAGTGCTGTCAATCATTACACGCCCCTGCAGCGCAGATGAGAGTGATTGGTTTTCCTGCACCATCTCGGTTGCAGGCGAGTAGTAAGTGTTTTCACGCCGACGTTAATCGTGTGTGTCAACGAGCTATGGGCTGTTCTGACAATAGACGCGAAGGCAGGTCCAGACCTGAGACGCTAGCGGTATACATGATAAGAACAATGCAGCTTTCAAATGTGTCCGAGAAGAGTGCCCTTTCTGGTCGGCTGTCACGAGCGCGGGGAAGTTGAACTTGGCTGGATGCTCTGGAACCCCCCCCCCCCTGCCGACCGCACGCGCGTGCGGCCTGCCTTGGAGCATAATCTAAGGCGCATAGGTGATATGAATTTCTCCGGTGTTAGGCGCGAAAGCGACTGTGAGGAGGTCATGTTTGGGGGAGGCCGGGCAGAGACTTTTGCATTATTTAAGAGCAGTTTGACATTGTGTGGTGATTATAGGAGTTGTTTACGTGTTTGTGGGCTGTGTCACATGACCACAGACAGATCAATGCGGCTGTTTTGTGACAAATATACTCCGTGACTAAATAAAAGGGCTCGAAATAAATAGAGTGCAGTCCTTCCTTACTGCCCCGTGCAGCACAGCGCAGTCGAGCGGTTTTTGCGCAAAGATGGCAATCTGGTCAGACTGTGAGTGAGTCAACAAATAACTGCACAAATTTATCTGTAGAGGAGTTACAGGCCTGGATTGGAACGAATATCTTGATGGGTGTGGTTGTGATGCCAAGTGTAGTACACTACTGGAGTTCAGAATCTGCCTTAGGTCAGCCTTACATATCGAAACCTATGACATGCAAACGTTTCAAAAAGATATGTGAAACTATTTACACATTTGATGTCGGGGGGGGGGGGGGGGGGGAGGGTGTCCTGTGAACTAAGTCAGCTGGACCGTGGACTGAGTGGTGAATACAGAGGGTGGTGGTGCTGTCTATCTCTAGTTGTTTAAATGAAGACTGGTGTATGATTTTGAAAAGTTGACGATCAGGGAGCAGTGTATTTTAGATGGATTATTATTTAGAGAAATTAAGAGTTGTTCGGTGCTACGGGCATGAATGTTTTGAATTATTTAGGTGTGCTTAAGAGAGCCCGGAACCTAAAAATGATGATTTTTGGGTTTTCAGTTTATTGTTAAATAAAATACTACAGATCTTCGTCTTTAAAATGACATATTAATCTTACCTGTAGCTCAACTCCAAGTATTGAAAATGTTATTTTCAATAATGTGCTGTAGAGGGCATGTAGCGACATTGAATTGCCATGGATACATGTTCACTGAAAACATCGTTTTTCAAAACTTCCGGTCTTTCCGAAGACTTTATATTATGTTGGCAACACGATTTGATAGGCAATTGTTTTGTAGTCTTTGGATACTGTTGTTTACATGGAGCATTTGGTGCTTATTGCACGATTTGTGTCGTATTTCTATTGCGTAACTGGAACTTATCAAATATGCCTCGATTTAGTAACAGAGTTTACAAGAGGAAGAAGCCTCCTCCGAGGTACACTAGTGGAACTGTGACAATTTCTCTGACCTTGGGAAATGATTCTGAAAATAGTTCAAAAATGGCTCTGAGCACTATGGGACTTAACATCTGTGGTCATCAGTCCCCTAGAACTTAGAACTACTTAAACCTAACGAACCTAAGGACATCACACACATCCATGCCCGAGGCAGGATTCTGAAAATAGTGAGGTTATTCATGAAGTGAAATCTACTCCTGTCTCTAGCACAAGCAAGAAGTTGCATGGATCAACTGAAAAATACTGCAGTTTATTGGAGAAGTGTAGCGAGGATAATGTGAACGAAATAATTAACATTTCATTGCTCTCAAAGGTGATTGAGAGTTCAGTACTGAGTAAGGAACGTTGCAAATTGAGTATGTCAGTAAATGTCAAGCGACACATAGGACTTGCAGCAGAAATCTGTCTCCATTGTACTAGTTGTCATTACAGTGTTTCATTTTGGAGCTCAGAATATGTCGAAATAGGCCAAGATGAAACTGATAGTGAGAAAAATGGCTCTGAGCACTATGCGACTTAACTTCTGAGGTCATCAGTCTCCTAGAACTTAGAACTAATTAAACCTAACTAACCTAAGGACATCACACACATCCATGCCCGAGGCAAGATTCGAACCTGCGACCGTAGCGGTCGCTCGGTTCCAGACTGTAGCGCCTAGAACCACACGGCCACTCCGGCCGGCCGATAGTGAGAAAAGCAAGTACTATGGTGTAAATATTAGATGTGTTTATGCTCTAAGGTCAATCGGTAAGGGATACTCTGCTGGTCAAATGTTTTGTGGTGTAATGAATCTACCACCACCACCAACGAAATTCTCAAAATATAACTCGGGTGTTGGATCCTGTGTTGAAGATATTGCCCAAGAATCCATGAAAGAAGCAGTGGAGGAGGCTGTGGTGGTGAATGAAGAAATTCCAGATGTTCAGAATCCTCTGGACCTGACTGTCGCACTAGATGGTACGTGGCAGAAGCGCGGGCACACTTCACATAATGGGGTAATAACGGCAACAAGTGCTGGTACTACACAAGTTATAGATGTTGTAATTAAATCCAAGCACTGTAGGTGCCCTAAAAGAGTGAAGGATTAGCATGCAGAACACTGTCAAAGGAAATACAGTGGGTCTAGTGGGGCCATGGAAGTTTCCAGTGTGAAAGACATTTTCAGTCGCTCTCTTCTGTGGTACAAGGTCTGATACCTACAGTTCCTGGGTGATGGTCATTCGAAGTCTTTTGCTGCTGTATCTGAGATGAAACCTTATGGAAATGATGTTACCATTACTAAACAGGAGTGCATAGGTCACGTTGAGAAATGTATGGGAACAAGGCTGCGTCGACTGCAGACCACAATGAAAGGCCAAGTACTCAGTGATGGAAAACCTTTAGGTGGAGCTAAAAGTTTGACAGACGAGGTAATCAACAGATTGCAGAGAGACTATGGACTGGCAATAAGACAAAATACTCACAGTGTTGATGGAATGGAAAAGGCTGTAATGGCACTTTACCACCCCACCTTATTGACTGATGAGGAACCACTACATGGACTATGCCCACAGGGACCCAATTCCTGATGCAAGTACAACAAATATCAGGGATCTGAACGTGTATACAAGCATCATCACAGTCTACCACAAACTGTCATGAAGGCTATAAAACCAATTTTCAGAGATCTTTCTGCAACTGAACTTTTGAAGAAATGTCTCCATGGACGTACACAAAATCAAAATGGGAGTGTGAATAATTTAATTTGGACCAGAATCCCAAAAAATGTGTTTTTTGAAATTCATATTCTTCATTTTGGAGTATATGATGCCATTGCTACGTACGACCAAGGTAAGATTATAAAGTGCAATGTGATGCAGAAGTTGGATGTGATGCCCGGAAAGTACATGGTGAGTGCAATGATGTCGATAGACAATGAGAGGAAACGGGATGCTGAAAGGAAAGAAAAGGAGTGTGAGAGGCAAGCCAGACAAAGAATGAAAGGTGTGGAAAGAAGGCTAGATGGGGAGATGTCTAGTGACAGTGAAAACACTGAAAGGTCTCTGTTGGATTCCTTTCATGTTTGATTTCTTAAATCTGTTGTCATTTATGGAATAAATTCCTCTTCTAAATTTACTGTGGCGTTTCTGACTATCTGGGAGGAGACTGAGTAGTGGAACGTGTTACTTTTACACGTAAACAAGAACGATCTGTCACACTACTACACGTTAAAACACAGTTTATATGTAATCCATGTCACACAGTCTCATACGGAACCTACATCCGCTTTCTGTTATATATTGTATATGATAAGATACTGTCATCCCCCTTCCCTTCTGTGTGAGAGGATGAATGATCAAATGTGTTTGTAGTTGCATGCTTGAGGGTAGCAGACAAGGCTGTGTGCTAGAGAACAGTAGGACCAACGTCGGAACAGGTAGCTACGCTTTCTTAAAGCAGAGAGGTTTCTATCCTTGTATGGTCCTGTCCGTCCGTTGTCATGTTGGTATAGGAAGCTGCCCCTCTGGCCCGTTCTGTTTGTCTTTGTGAGCCACCCTCAGGAAGCACGCTCGGTAGTAGGCAGTTGCAGTCGGGCAGTAAGCAGTTGCAGTCTGGCGGTGGCGAGCGTCTGAAATGGTAAGATCTCCGGCTAAGCGCGTGTCTACTAAGTCCGTAGGACAATGGATTTGTTAAGTTCAGCCTAACTGAAAATTTAATCACCTTTATTTCGGGTTTAGCTCTAAAATATCTAAGGTTATCTTAAATTGCAGCGTAGTGTAATTCTCGTGTGAAGTTCATATTATTTTCCGGTTGTTGCTTTGTTACTACTTTATGAGTAAAGTGGAACCACGTGTTGATCAGTAACTCTAACTAAGATCAATCTTAAATGCGAATGCTTGTGTGATTATAACGTCTCGTCTTAACAATATTTTCAATATAGCAACTTTTCTTTATGTTCAACCCACGTGGGGTGTACTTTGCGAGACCAGTACCACGTGCTTATATAACTGTTTGACCCGTCAGGTTAACAGTAAGACGTTAGTAACCAGTTCGAGGTTTTTCTTTTGTAAATTGATTTTTGATCTAATTTATTTTAATTATCAAAATTATTGTGGAGTTATACGCTTTGTGTAAAGCAGGTTGACCACGTGAAGCATGTGGTGTAATCATCAAAGTAGCCCACAGCTATTCTTTTCGCTAAGATTTCACAAAGAGTTAATATGAATTTAGTATACCAGTGTGTGGTAATTACATGACAGACAGGATTGTGCTTCGAACGTAATTTCTTTGGGTAAAAATTTGAATCTGTTTGTAGTGGTTAACTTTCTCTTGCATGCGTTTCAACGTTCTTTGTGTGTTGTTTTATGAATGCAGTGTTGTATGCAGACTCCCAATCTTGGCTCCATATTTGATGTGTTCCGTAAGATTTTCACCATCCTAAATAAGGCACCAGCTTGTTACGAATAAAATTTAATATGCTGAAATTTCATGACCAATCTTAAAAATAAATTTCCAAATATAAACTCAATTCTTTCTTTTTATTTAAATTCTCCTTTATATATATATATTACGGGTTGTTGTATGACTATTAAAAGATTATCATTAATGTTAGTCTGTTTGGGAATTTGGTAAACCTGGACTAGATACCTGATGAAACAGTTGCTTAGTAATGCAAGATTAACTTCCCCAGACAGCTCACAGATTTTAACCCGCTTTCATTGGCTATTAGCACCGATTTCATCATACCAAATTAAAGCTACAACATTACACATGGCGACCCTGTTCTGTGATTCCGCTAGACTCTGGAATCTCTGAAACGTTAGATTGCGAGCGTGTTATAATCTTAATTTTTTTTCCCTACAGCGCTCAAACAACTTCTGCATTGTTTCTGAGCAGACTTTCAAAAGATTCACAGCGTTGTTGAGCGGCGTTGAGTTGTTTGTCTTGTTTTGTTTTCTATATTTGTGTGTTTTATATGTGTGTGTGTTTTTTTTTTCTCGCTTGTAAATTCCACTGTTTCGATCAAACATAAAAATTTGTTTTGCGTGTGAAAAAGTGCGTACTAGGTTGGGTATCTTTCGCGTGACTGTCGTAATTTTTGGGGGACACATTTATTGTGATTAGTGTGTTGCGTATTGGGTATAAATTGCACTAATGCAAACACGTAACCAAGCTAAAAGTAAGCAGTCCGACAACTTAAGCAACATGGACCAAGGGGATAATTTGATTTCCAATATTAACGCGTCGGGCGGTTCCGAAAATGCAATGGAGAATACTTCAGACGAAATGCAAAACAGCACGAACGGGCTCACATCAGAGCCAGAAATTAATTTGCCTCCAACTAACCAAATTGATTTGGCAGAACTCATGAAAGCCTTATTGCAACAAAGTAAAGAAAACGCACAGAAATTTGAAAAATCGATCCGCGAGCTAGGCGAACAAATTACGCATACATTTGAAAAATCGATCCGCGAGCTAGGCGAACAAATGACGCATAAATCAGAAAAATCGATCCGAGAGCTAGGCGAACAAATGACGCAGAAATCAGAAAAATCGATCCAAGAATTAGGCCGTACATTTGAACAAATCGATGACCGTCTGCAAGCCGTAGAACAGGGCAAGCGGAGTGGCGATGCCGAATCTAAAGAGAGCGAAGAACAGCTACTTAGGAATTTCCAAGCGCTGAGAGAAGAATGCCAAAGGGAACACCAGCAGGTACTCTCGAGGGTCCAAGAGGCGGAAACGCATTGTCCCACGTCCGTTAGCAACACAATACCGGACAACAGTTTAGCGATTCACGAGCTGAACCAGTCTGGTTTCGGCGGCCCTGCACGCCTATTCGATCACATGCTGCAGGAAAATCAATTTTTATACGACCCATACGGGCCTGCGGAACTAATTAGTATATGCATCACCAAATTGCCGATGCACTTGCGCCACGTCATTCTTGCGGGACGATGCAAAGTGGACGTGGAAACGTTTAAAACACTTCTCCAAGAGTTGGAATATAATACAGCAGAATGCCCGCCTAATCAGGAACAAAGTTATTACAGGGCACAGCAGCGCGATCGCAGTCGTGGCCGTAGTACTAATCAACGGCGTGACCGGTCGTCGCGACGCGAACGGAACAATAATCGGGACCGGCCGTATAGAAGCAGGGGTAACACTCGCGAGCACAGGTGGAACAACAGAAATGATCGAGGACGTGGACAAGATCGTGAACGCAACAGGTACGGCAACCAGCATCGTTACTACGATGAACACGGTGGGAGTAGGATTGTAGGTGGAGCCCCACATGATGTTGAAATTCGGCCGGCCAACCCTAGACATAATCCAGTAAATGGAAATGAACGAAACCGGCAATGACAAATGATCAGCCCAGAAGGCGCCAAATCGGAACAAATGAGCGACATGGCAAATGAGTACATAGGATTTATAGAGAGGAGAATGAATTGATTAGTTTAAATTTGTGGCGTATGCATTTTGAATAATATGTTGGTAAAAATTAATGATAAAGATGTTTCTATGTGATGTTTCTAGCTTTTTTTTCTTTCCTTGTGCAATTAGGATTTAGGTTGGTTCTAATGTGAACATAAAAGGTTTCCTTGTGAACGAGTAAAATGCTGTTTATGTTTTTTTTTGTTGTGTAAATTGAAAAGAGTCGCTCCTGAGAGAAGCAAGATCTGTGTTGAATTAATGCAAAACTCAGGGGAATATCCGAGCTGTGGGTATTATGGGTCTGGCAAACCCAGGTCCCCAGCTGTTAGTAGCCTTGTTTCCGATTTCCTGCTTTCAGTGCTACTATCTATCTATTACTGTTCTATATCTGTCAGTATAAATGAGGATCTCTTACTATAGTATGCGTGCTGTATGAATATTTTAAGATAGGAGAACTCTGAGAAAGGAATGAGTAAGTTTGGAATCTTGAAAACAGGATGCGATAATACGATTGTTTAACCATTGGCTTCCCAATATGCGATGATATGTTAATATTGATGATATATGTCTTTTTTGTTCTTTATAGCTGAGTACGTAAAGTGCTGTCTGTGGATTTCGTAAGTATATTGATTCCCTTCAAGGTGAAAGAAGAATTGTGGTTTGTGTAATTTACGTGGCCCTGAAATATTATTGTGGTAGTCAAATACGAGCAGTTTTCCAGCAAATGGAGAATGGAACGGAAATATGGATCCTTTTTGTAGTCTTCACTGATGTTGAGCCAGAGCCTAAAAAATTATTCTGCGTTAATACTTGTCCCAGAAAAGCGACGTTTATGTGTTTTGCTGAAGCTGTGAGCATTACAGCTTACTGTTTTCGCTGGTGTGGGATGCACTGCAGCCTATATGATTTTTACTGAGGAAGTTTCCCTCTTGAAGGTAGAGGATGATTAAATAATTTTGATTATGGGACCGAAGGAAAGCTTGGTTTAAGGTAATAAGGATGAAGCAAAACATTTGTCATTTAAACTACAGGAGGATTCGGATCTTTTGTGTCTGTTGTAAGTTCAATATGTTAAGATGATACTGTTTTACAGAATAGAGGTGACCACAATTTTGCCATTCGTGAGAAATGAATCCAGAATAACCACCACAGGCGAAATAACTGATTTGGAAGCGAAAGGTAACGTAAAGAAGGAACGAAATCGAAGCAAAATGGGTAAGAAAATGTAGTATAACCTGTATAATGCAGACATCTTTACCGTTCTCAGAGCCATCTGTGTGATTAATTCTTGTGATAACGTAATTTTAGATGAAATTGTCTTACTGTGTTATGTGTGAATATATGAGTTTGATAAATGTATAATTGTGAGTCTCTTTTCAGGTGTGCGAACTGGTATAAATGTTTTGGTGTGTAAATAACCATTGTTCTTTTTACTGTGTATGTTTAAGGAAAGTTTCTCCATATTTATCATGTGACAAGACGTAGGCAGCGAGCGTCAAGAAGAGGACGAATTAGAACAATGCTGTAGTGGTGTAAACACTTTGTTGAAGTAGCATTGAAGTAGCTTGTTGGATTAACTAGTAGTGGATAGAAGTAGATTTATGAGTAATGCATGTTTATGGGTAGTTAGTTTGTAGAATAGACAACAGGTGTGCATGTGTGTGTATGTGTAAATAACATGTGAACCCTATGCTGTCCTGACCTATACTTGCACAAGGGATAATCCTATTCATTTTAGTGAATTAATAAGTAGCATTTGATTTATTAAAACGTAAGTGAACCACATTAGTGATGTGGATTTAAATATTATATTGTCAGTTCATTTAATTTTAATTTTTTACATTGTCAAGTCATTTCACTTGTATTTTTTTTACATTGTCAAGTCATTTAAATTTTATTTTATATTGTCGATTCATCTAATTTTTTTTATTAAAAAAAATTAAGTCTCACGTTTGTTCTTAAAAATTGTGAAAGACAATACTAAGTGGTATTATGTATGACATTGTGTAATCACATAACAACGATAAAAAAATTTCTGTGAATGCAGTTGAGAACGTGAAAGCGAACCGACTAAACTCTTACGAGACAGCGGGAGCAGCCGGACTAGTTGTAAACTGGCGGGTTTCCCAGCGGGGGACGCTGTCAACCGGGCCACTTCGGGAGCGCGGTCGACCACAAAAGAAGGGACGCCGCAAACACTTTCCCTTGTACCTGGAGCTAATGGGCGGCTGCCCCGTGCGACCTACCTGAAGGCGATGACCTGAGATGGGCGAGCGGTGCACCGTGCGGAAATCCATCTGCTGGCAACGCACCACACACACGCGACCGTGACGAGACGGCCGCGGAGAAACAACACAAGGGGTGTGGAGCCTTTTGACACATACTGTCCAGAGAAACTGGCAGACTTCAACGACGCCTATCAACATTTCCTGATGGATGCCTACTGTCAAGCGACAGTAAATCATGGTTCGATGTTCTCTGGTCGCTAAGGGTGACACAAAGAAGAGCCATTAAGTGTCATCCTTGCCCAAGAATATCAACCTGGCATGTCAATCGAGGATACCGCACGAATTTGACAACACAAACATGGAACCAAATCGAGATGTACGTGACACAGACCACCAAGAGAAACTTCATGAGAGGGCAGAGACGGCGGGATCGCACGCAACAGATGGACAAAAAATCCCTACTGACAGCTGCGGCGACGAACCCCCCTCCCCCACCCCTTATATTGTGCCTCGGAACAATAGAACTAGTGAGTGTATCAGTGAACAGTGATTATATGGTTCTTTGTTCAATGCATATACTTGTGTTTCTGTCACAGAAACTTTGACTCGTGTGTTTTACAGGGATTCGATTTATTGGTGTTTATTAGACTGACTCTTGTATTTTGCAGGTGTTCTATTTTGTTTTTAGACTTTGATTCTTGTATTTTGCAGGTGTTTTATTTATTGGTGTTTTTATTAGATGTTGACTATTGTACTGTTTTATTGATCAATGTTTGTTCTTGTGTGATGTATTAGATTTGTGTTATTTTGTTTCGTAAATTCATTCATGTGGCATTGCTTCGTTTATCAGTCAGATTGCTATTCATTCTCATTGGACTGTGATCGATTAGCCTTTGCATGAGGCATATTTATTGTGAGGAACCCCTTAAGGGTAACAATCACATAATTATTGTAGTTTCAGTATAATGACACAGTGCTAATTGTTTGATAACTAATTGAAATATAGTAGAGTGATTAAATTAGGGCCACATAGTTATTTTAATTCTACAAATTATTAGTTTTATAAGATATAGAATTTTTTTGCGATAACCACTTGGCAAAACATGTTTTTTCTCTTATCAATTTTTTTGCTTTTGCGAATTGTGCATTGTAATGTTCTGCTTTATAATACTGATGTTATTTCATGTTCTTTCTTAATTGCTGTGGCACCGTTGCTATTTTCATAAATTTTGCTTGTTAATAAACAGTCATAAATTTGCCTGTGATCAGTTGGCTCTTGCAATGAGCAAATACTGGTGAACTCCATAAGGGTAACAACCAGAAATTGTTTTCATATTAATGACACAGGAACCATTGTTTTTACTTGCTGACCAAATTAGGTCTACACTATCTTTTAAATAGGTGTCACAGATTGTGTTCTTTTTTTTCTGTTTGAAATTAGTAGATTTTAAAGATTTGTTGAAATTATTGTGTTTTAGCAAGTAGCTGGTGACCTTTTGCCTTTTCTTTACACTTTTGGTTTAAGTAGGTTGTGAGAAGCCTGCTTGGGAATGTCCTAGCATGGCCAGAAAATTCCCTGCACAGTCTTTTCCCGGAGCGTTGGGGTTATGAAAGGTCTCTGTTGGATTCCTTTCATGTTTGATTTCTTAAATCTGTTGTCATTTATGGAATAAATTCCTCTTCTAAATTTACTGTGGCGTTTCTGACTATCTGGGAGGAGACTGAGTAGTGGAACGTGTTACTTTTACACGTAAACAAGAACGATCTGTCACACTACTACACGTTAAAACACAGTTTATATGTAATCCATGTCACACAGTCTCATACGGAACCTACATCCGCTTTCTGTTATATACTGTATACGATAAGATACTGTCATCCCCCTTCCCTTCTGTGTGAGAGGATGAATGATCAAATGTGTTTGTAGTTGCATGCTTGAGGGTAGCAGACAAGGCTGTGTGCTAGAGAACAGTAGGACCAACGTCGGAACAGGTAGCTACGCTTTCTTAAAGCAGAGAGGTTTCTATCCTTGTATGGTCCTGTCCGTCCGTTGTCATGTTGGTATAGGAAGCTGCCCCTCTGGCCCGTTCCGTTTGTCTTTGTGAGCCACCCTCAGGAAGCACGCTCGGTAGTAGGCAGTTGCAGTCGGGCAGTAAGCAGTTGCAGTCTGGCGGTGGCGAGCGTCTGAAATGGTAAGATCTCCGGCTAAGCGCGTGTCTACTAAGTCCGTAGGACAATGGATTTGTTAAGTTCAGCCTAACTGAAAATTTAATCACCTTTATTTCGGGTTTAGCTCTAAAATATCTAAGGTTATCTTAAATTGCAGCGTAGTGTAATTCTCGTGTGAAGTTCATATTATTTTCCGGTTGTTGCTTTGTTACTACTTTATGAGTAAAGTGGAACCACGTGTTGATCAGTAACTCTAACTAAGATCAATCTTAAATGCGAATGCTTGTGTGATTATAACGTCTCGTCTTAATAATATTTTCAATATAGCAACTTTTCTTTATGTTCAACCCACGTGGGGTGTACTTTGCGAGACCAGTACCACGTGCTTATATAACTGTTTGACCCGTCAGGTTAACAGTAAGACGTTAGTAACCAGTTCGAGGTTTTTCTTTTGTAAATTGATTTTTGATCTAATTTATTTTAATTATCAAAATTATTGTGGAGTTATACGCTTTGTGTAAAGCAGGTTGACCACGTGAAGCATGTGGTGTAATCATCAAAGTAGCCCTCAGCTATTCTTTTCGCTAAGATTTCACAAAGAGTTAATATGAATTTAGTATACCAGTGTGTGGTAATTACATGACGGACAGGATTGTGCTTCGAACGTAATTTCTTTGGGTAAAAATTTGAATCTGTTTGTAGTGGTTAACTTTCTCTTGCATGCGTTTCAACGTTCTTTGTGTGTTGTTTTATGAATGCAGTGTTGTATGCAGACTCCCAATCTTGGCTCCATATTTGATGTGTTCCGTAAGATTTTCACCATCCTAAATAAGGCACCAGCTTGTTATGAATAAAATTTAATATGCTGAAATTTCATGACCAATCTTAAAAATAAATTTCCAAATATAAACTCAATTCTTTCTTTTTATTTAAATTCTCCTTTTTATATATATATTACGGGTTGTTGTATGACTATTAAAAGATTATCATTAATGTTAGTCTGTTTGGGAATTTGGTAAACCTGGACTAGATACCTGATGAAACAGTTGCTTGGTAATGCAAGATTAACTTCCCCAGACAGCTCACAAATTTAACCCGCTTTCATTGGCTATTAGCACCGATTTCATCATACCAAATTAAAGCTACAACATTACACAAGGGGCCAGAGGGGCAGCTTCCTATACCAACATGACAACGGACGGACAGGACCATACAAGGATAGAAACCTCTCTGCTTTAAGAAAGCGTAGCTACCTGTTCCGACGTTGGTCCTACTGTTCTCTAGCACACAGCCTTGTCTGCTACCCTCAAGCATGCAACTACAAACACATTTGATCATTCATCCTCTCACACAGAAGGGAAGGGGGATGACAGTATCTTATCATATACAGTATATAACAGAAAGCGGATGTAGGTTCCGTATGAGACTGTGTGACATGGATTACATATAAACTGTGTTTTAACGTGTAGTAGTGTGACAGATCGTTCTTGTTTACGTGTAAAAGTAACACGTTCCACTACTCAGTCTCCTCCCAGATAGTCAGAAACGCCACAGTAAATTTAGAAGAGGAATTTATTCCATAAATGACAACAGATTTAAGAAATCAAACATGAAAGGAATCCAACAGAGACCTTTCAACACCTCTTATTGTGCTGGACTCCACTAAAATGTTAATGAAACCTTTGAAACTCGTTTTCCACAAGTTCACTTTTTAGCCATATAAGGAACATTTTCTGCTAAACTATTACAGATAAAGACTTAAAGTTTTCAAGGAATGTAAACAGTGCCAATATACACCTTGTATCAAAGTCTTTTTGTGATACATAATTGATAACAGATTTTATTTCAAAGATACTATGTCAAAAATTTCTCCATTATTTTCAGTTACAAAATAATTAATGTCTTCACAAAAAACACCAATAAATTAAAATCCATATGGTACATGGTATTAAATATATGTAATATTATACTGTAAAAGTTTCATCATTCTGGTGTTAATAGTTCATAAGAAAATGTTCCTTACATTTAACATTGCAGGTATAGGACGTTCCGGGTCCCCTTAACATGTCTGTAGGCTGTGCAGTGACTTTTTTGACGGTTTACAATTATTTAGAAAAATTAAGAGTTGTTCGGTCTATGGGCGTGAATGTTTTGAATTATTTAGGTGTGCTTCACATGTCTGTAGGCTGTGCAGTGACTTTTTTGACAGTTTACAACTAGCAAGCGTGTGTGTAGAGCCTTATACATGAGTTATGTAGGAGTAGTTTGCAGGTCTGTATGCTGTGGGGGCATGTCAGGGCGTGTGTTCTGTGATACATATACTCCACCCCTAAATAAATTGCTCCCAAATAAATAAAGTATACTCTTTCCTCCCTCCATCAGCCTAGTGCGGGCTGAGTCCTTTTACCAAGGAAGTGGTGGTACGCTTCGTTTTCAGCAATTTTCTTACGTTGGTAGCGAAGACGCAAGTGAGGTTTGTTTGCTGGGAGATTTCACACTTGGCGCCTGATCCTAGGAGGAAGTGGTGGTCAGGTGGATGACGTTAGTACAAGTGCCCTTTCTTTACGCGCAATTTTCTTCGGTTGGTAGCGAAAGCGCAAGTGACGTTTCTTTATTGACAGAATTCAAACTCGGCGAGGGTTCCTAGGAAGAGGTTGCGGTCTGGTCCTCGAAAAGTAGTTGAAAGTAGGTAGTTGAGCACCTTTGCAAACGTATATGAAATTGTAAATTGAATTATTTAATATGATTAAAACTGAAATGGAATTAAGTACTTAGGTAATTGATAGGTTAGATACGCAAATGTGGGTGTTAGCATATTTACAGAAGACTATGTCCGTTGCGTGTATGGAGGGGGCGATCGAGGGTGTGTGACATAAGCGGTCGGACGTGAGCGGGGCGGCAGTGCCGCGCGAGAGAGAGTGTATTAATTTAGCGAGAGGTCTTGTGGCGACCAAACGTGCTCTTGTACAGTCATGGCGGATTCAATTGTTGAGCAAACTTTGGCCCAAAAAAATGTAGCATGACGTTCTCGGTCGCACAAAGACACGTGGTGGGTGGCGAGTGGTTCTCATCAACAGGTTTGAACGTGCGCAGGAAAGCAACTTTCGCGCCAAAAGTGTGGCAGGGCGTTCTTTGTCGAACCATGCACTGAGCCGAATGGCCAAACATTGTGTGATTCTGCTCCTAGGCAAACAATAAACAATTTTGGCGATGAATGCACGTGGTGAACGGACAAGGGACCATTGTGACGTCAACCTCGGCCAGTTCCAGCGTGTCCAGCGAAAACATGTTTACGACGTGGGAGCGATTGCCAGTCCAGTGGCTAGTGCGGGCCGGCCCCAGCTCGCCGCCTCACGTCTTCGCCGTAGGCAACAGCCTGCGCGCTGGCCGGCGGGGCCAGGGGTGGCGACGATTTGAACTAATTCAGTTGGAGTGCAGACGTCGTGGCGACTGCATTGGGTGTTGCTACGATCTCGAAGATGCGTACTGATTGTGTTGGAGAACAAGTGATGACCGTACTGCTTGAAATAAAGACTTCAGTCCCTTTCCCCCTCCAAAATCAAAGGATGTTGACTTAGGTTACTATAAGTGCACTTTATTACTTGACGCGATTTTGATAGGTTACCAGTGAAAAAAGATAAGTGACCGTGAAAGTTCGTATGGGTGATCGATTATGGTGTTGGAATTTGAAATTGTGATTGATTTTTGTTATGGATGTAACGCAAATGGCTTTCTCGCCGAGAACATCGGACATCTTGAATAAATAATAAAAAAGAGAAGTACAGTTTTCGTGGCATTATCGTGTTGGAATGAATTTGATGGAATTTTCTAGTGGAGGTAGGCCAATAATAATAATAATAATAAATGATAATTACAATAATAACAAATAATAAATGATAATGAATTATAATGAATAATAATAATAATTATTATTATTATTATTAAGCATTACAATCCATGAAGGCTTTTTGCTGCAGAATGGACAATGTTGAACCACTTTGCTCTGTCTTTACAAGTAATTTGCCACTGTCTGTCATGTCCTAGTTTTCTGAGATCGTCTTGAATATTGTCCAAGTATCTCATGCGTGGGCGTCCAAGAGGTCGTCTTCCGGTGGGAATCTCTTCAGTCACTTTCTTGATGGTCCTGTTTGGTGGTGCTCTGATGACATGCCCTATCCATTTCAGTCTTTTGGCTTTAATTTTGGCCACTATATCGGAGTCTTTATATAATTTGTAAATTTCATTGTTATTTAGCAATCTCCATTCATCACTGATCCTATCTCTTATGGGTCCAAATATTTTTCTCAAAATTTTTCGTTCAAATACTCTTAATCTGTTTTCCTCTTTTTTTGTGAGAGTCCAGGTTTCAGACCCATAGGTGAGTACTGGTATAATCAATGATTTGTATACTTGTAGTTTGGTGTTCCTAGAAATTAACTTGCTTTTGAAAACTGTCAAGAGACTATAGTAGCATTTGTTAGCCTTCTGAATTCGTGATTCTATTTCAATTTTTATGGAGTTGTCAGAGGTTACTATTGTACCAAGGTAATTAAATTCATTTGTCTTTGTGAAAGCTGTGTTATTAATTTGCAGTACATTATTATTTGATGGATAGCGGGATAAGATAAAGTACATTGTTTTGTCTGTATTCAGCTGGAGGCCTGTGCCATTTGTGGCTTTAATTAATTGTGCTGTAAGAAGCTTCAAATCATTCTCACTGTCAGATAATAATGCAATGTCATCAGCGTATGCTACAATATTAATTTTGCTTTCCAGTTGTGCTCCATTTTGTAGTAGCTTTACTTTTTGAATTATTCTATTGATTACTATGTTAAAAAGAACTGGTGAGAGTGAATCCCCTTGTTTGACTCCAGTTTTAACCTCAAAGTCTTCAGAAAGTTTGCTGGCTACTTTTATTTTGTATTTTGAGTTTAAAGTGCAAGATTTTATTAAATTTATCAATTTGTTAGGGATGCCAATCTGCCTCATGCACTTCTATAAATATTCCCTGTTGATACTGTCAAAAGCTTTTTTAAAATCAATGAAAAGCATATGTACATTTTGATTGAATTCATATTTCTTTTCACCCAACATCCTTAGGACATATATATTGTCAATAGTCGATCTGTTAGGTCTAAACCCACATTGGGCATCATCTAGGGAGTCTTCAACGTAAGGGCTTATCCTTGCTAACAGTATATTTGTCAGAATTTTATATGTTGTGTTTAGTAATGCAATTCCTCTGTAGTTTGAACAATTTGTTGGGTCCCCCTTCTTGTATGAATAATAATAATAAATGATAATGAATAGTAATAATAAATGATCATGAATAATAATAAAGAAAAGTAAGGTTTTGCAGGCATTATCTTGTTGGAATTTGAATTTGGCGCCAATTTCTATGGAGGGTAAGGTTAGTGGAGGTAGCCCAATTGACCTATTTTCCCGCGAAAGTTCAAAATTCCCGCCATTTTTTCTGGGGGTTAGGTTAGTGGAGGAAGCCCAACTGGCCTATTTTCCCACCAAAAGCCGCCATCATGGATGATGTCATGCGCTGTTGCCAACTCTACACACCACCATCTTGGATAACGTGAGCAACGCCATCTTGAATAAATTTGGCAACAATGGAAAGTGGGGTGACACATATTTAGCTCTACTACTCACATGACAATTCTAGCTTAATGTTGACAACAAGAGTAGAATGGAATGTTCCTTCCAGAGATATTTCTACTCTGTGATGTTTGTAAGGAATGCTGCTTGTTCCAAAAAGTTGTGATGTGCGAGGGTGTGATTTGGATGGAACCTGAGAAACTAGAAGAAATTATGTTTTCATTTTATTCATTTTGTCATGTTCTTTCTTACAACTACTTGGATGCTTTTATAATGTGGCATGTTTTTTAAGGGTGAGGTTAGCCAAGCACCTATGTGCATAATTCAATTGGTCGTGAGTGAAACAAGTAGTAATATTGTTTATAATTCTGGTTTTCACAAATATTTGGTTGTTTCCTAAGAATGTGGCGTCGTGGGGGCGCTGCCTTCATGAAATATTGTTATTTGTAGGGGTCTCGTTGTGGTTGTTACCGATAGCTCACTCTTATTGTGGACGTTTGTTTTTGTGTTGTGGTTGTGTAGTAATGGATCGGTTGTATGGCATGGAGCCTTTGGGGTTTGTTTGTTAGTTATCTGATTTCGGTTTTTGACCTGTTAATTTTCGTTATTAGTATGATTCCCTTTTTAAAAAATATTTTCTTTCGGCTTATTCTGGAGGACCTCGTGTGTTATTTTTTGATTAAGTCACCGTTTTGCAGGGAAGTGTCCGGTATTCTTGTCTTCGTTTTAGCTATATAGGTCAAGCGAAATATTCTACTCCAATTGTGCGTTTTTTTCCTTCTCTTTATTCGATTTATTCTACAGAAATTCACGAGTGTGATTTTCCTATTTCTGGTAGCTTTAGAATGATCTTGGCTTTATTACCTCTATTTTTGTTTTGCCCCCCCCCCCCCCCCCGAAACCTCTCATACCCACGGTTGTCACGTTAATTTCATTTTACTGGCTGACTGAAATGCTTCGCGTGTTTTTTATGTTTTCAACCGTTATGGTCTACTTTTGGTCACTATATTGAAGAATGTTGTAGTAACCTTTTCTAATGTTTTGTCTTCGCTAGTGTACAGTGAGGCATAAGCGTTCCGTGCTATAGCAGTTTTAAGCCGTTTTGATAGAGTTGCTCTTTGGTTTACGTTTCTGGTAGTTATTCTATGGCTTACATTGTGCATGCATTCATGATTGTGCAACTGTAAGCTGTTATCGAGTATATGTGTGAATAAATATGTTGTTTTCTCCGTTACCTTCATATTTGGTGACGCTGACCGACTACGATACGTCCACGCAGGCTTAGGCGTTTCGCAACGTTGATACCTGTAACTTCCGTGTTTGCCGCGCCGCGCTCGTTGTCGCACGAGAATGAACGATTCACCAGTCACAAACGAAACAGCAGCCAACAATGCAATTAACAGGGTGACGATTAAACTCCCACCATTCTGGCAACATAATTCTCTATTATGGTTTGTCCAGCTAGAAAGTCAGTTCGTCCTTGCACAGATATCGGCGGATGAGACTAAATATGGTCGCAGCGCTCACGGAGGATCTGGCAACAGGTCTTGGATATAACGAAAAATGGCTCTGAGCACTATGGGACTTAACATCTATGGTCATCAGTCCCCTAGAACTTAGAACTACTTAAACCTAACTAACCTAAGGACATCACACAACACCCAGCCAACACGAGGCAGAGAAAATCCCTGACCCCGCCGGGAATCGAACCCGGGAACCCGGGCGTGGGAAGCGAAAACGCTACCGCACGACCACGAGATGCGGGCTTGGATATAACGGCCACGCCACCGGATACCGAACGGTATGCATGGATTAAAAACGCATTGCTCATCCGCTTGTCGTAGTCAGAAGCAAAATGGCCAGAGAACGTTTTGCACACCGAGGAGCTCGGAGACTGCACGCCGCACGGCTTCTGACTTTTAGGAACAGTGGCAAGTAACACTGTAAGTGATATGCTATGGAATAGATAGAAGATTATCGGCAGACACCGAAAAAATTCTCATAGTATGTGCGGGCGATTTAAACGCACTGGCACAAACTGCTGACAGTTTAATTGGAATGTACCCTGCATCAAGTGCCTCAAAACTGACGCCGCAACAAGAAAATGTGCCCACGGTGACACTAGCTTCCCTGGAATCTCAACTGGCAGAACTGACCACACACGTAGCTGCATTACAAACAACGCACAACCGTCAACAACCGCGCCGCCAACACTCACGAGGCCATAATCGATCGCTGCTTGCACAGATCTTGTGTTGGTACCACAGGAAGTTTGCTAATGATGCGCCAAAGTGTACCCCATCTTACAAGTGGAAGTGCGAATCAAATACCATTGCAGCGACAACAACTTCCATTGCAAACACACGCCGACTTTTTGTGATGGACCGCGGAACAAAACTACAGAGCTGCTCGATACAGGGCAAAAGTGTTGGTGTACCCAGCAAACCGCCTACCACGGCGGAGCTGTGACGATTGCCGTTTATTCGCCGCTAATGACGCCAAGATTAGAACGTACGGTCGAGTAACATTATTCCTTAATGTTGTGGACTGTTAAGGCAGCCAGTCCACAGTGACGGTTAGCCGAGAGGGCACACGTACACACACGCCGACTGGCGCGAAGTCTGGAACAGGATTCGTAATGAATGTGATAAAGAAAAGAACGTAGCTACTAGAACACTTAACTTTTATATCGTCCTTTGGTATACAGCATTCTTGATGATACAAGTGAGACTATCTTGAGATACATGCAATGGTACAAATGGCGCCTTGCTAGGTCGTAGCCATTAACTTAGCTGAAGGCTATTCTAACTGTCTCTCGACAAATGAGAGAAAGGCTTCCTTCGTCAGTGTAGTCGCTAGCAACGTCGTCGTCCAACTGGGGCGAGTGCTAGTACGTCTCTCGAGACCTGCCTTGTGGTGGCGCTCGGTCTGCGATCACTGATAGGGGCGACACGCGGGTCCGACATGTACTAATGGACCGCGGCCGATTTAAGCTACCACCTAGCAAGTGTGGTGTCTGGCGGTGACACCACATTCCTCCCCCGCAAATCGGCGAACGGTCGTGTGATAAGGCTTCCGCCCGCCGTGGGGAGGACCCCATGTTGACGTATGCGATGGGGTGGGGAGCCTAACAACAGGCGAGGCTGTGCCACCCGCACCCTGCCATTCGGTCCGAGGGGAGCTAGGAAACGCGTGAAAACCTAGTCCAGGGTGCACGTCAACATGCGGTGTATGCGCCCGTAATGAGACAGGAGGGGCCGAAGGGTCGACCTCCATTGCGTCGGGGGATCCGACGCGCGATGACGACATCTGGGCCGGAGCGGGCAAGAGTTCCATGGCGGAGGACAGCTGGTCACGGGAAGCGAGCGGCGGCGCGTGACCCACAGAGGCGCTGGGCGGCTGCAGCGAAGCGTCCACTGCGGGCGGCGCCGGCGGGAGAACAGGCGGCGGCGGCGGTGGCTGCGGCGGCGGCAGCGGCGCGTCGCCATGAGGCAAAATGGAAGGCATCGTCGGTAACACCTGGGGATGAGGTGAGCCAGTAGATGGGTCCCCAGGGCGCTGACCGGACGGCACCGTCGCTGAAAGCAGACGGGGAGCGGCAGAACCCGGGCGACGACAGAGGCGCAGCTGATTGAGATGCCGACGCACCTCACCAGAGGCCCCCAAAACCAAATACATAGCGCGGCCGAGGCAGCGAAGAAGGCGCCCTGCGAGCCAACGCCGTGAACCGCGATAGTTGCGATAGAAAACAACGTCGCCAGGAGCAAAAACAGGAGTCTGCCGCGGCACAAGAACCTGATGCGGCGGAGGCAGCAAAGACATCAATGTTCGATGAGGACGACCGTGGAGCAACTCAGCCGGCGAGCGACCATCGCGTGGCTGAGAGCGATACGAAGACAAAAAGAGCAACAGTGCGTCCTCCCGAGACTTCGACTCTTTCAATTTCAACATCTGTGACTTGAAAGTCCGGACCAATCGTTCAGCGGCATCGTTTGACTGTGGCGAAAACGGCGCGGATGTCAGATGTTGAATACCATTGGCCTTGCAGAATGACTGAAATTCGGCAGACATGAATTGTGGGCCATTGTCGGAAACAATAGTCTGTGGAAGACCTTCAATGCAAAAAATAGCAGACAACGCTTGGATTGTGGCAGAAGACGTCGTGGAAGACATCCGGACAACAAATGGAAAATTACTGAAGGAATCGACAACAACCAACCATCGAGCATTCCAGAAGGGACCAGCAAAATCGATATGTAAGCGTTGCCAAGGGGAAGTGGCTTTTGGCCACGCAAAGAATTTCCGCGGTGGTGCGGATTGTTCGGCACACGCCATGCAAGAAGAGCACATATTCGTAATCGCAGCATCGATTCCGAACCAAGTACAGTGCTGACGAGCAAGTTGTTTCGTGCGAACTATACCCCAATGTCCTTGGTGAAGGAGCCGTAAGACAGAGGACTGTAACGAACGTGGGACCACTACTCTGGACTGATCATTATCAGAACGCAACAACAAAACACCACGTCGTACAAAAAGTCTCTCCTTGTGAGCAAAAAATCGGCGAACCAACGGATCCTCGATCTGTGACTTCGACAAGGGCCATTGCGCAGCAACAAAACGCAAAACAGTAGCAAGGACAGGGTCAGCAGCTGTGGCAGTAGCTACGCGACGAAAATCAATCGGAAACGATTCGACCACGTCACCGGTTTCCGAATCAATGAACATGCAAGCAAGTTCGGAAGAATCGAATGCTCTTGCGACCTGATTGACGATAGACAAGTTAAACAACTGAAATAAATCTAAACCAAACAAGTTCACTGCAGTAGAAGAACGAAGAACGTAAAAAGACACAAGTTTTGTTTGTCCCTTGTATGTTGCAAGAAGGCTGCTCTGTCCTAACACAGGGATATTCTGTCCTGAATAACTCGTGAGCTGAACATTTGCGGCACGCAACGGAGGTGCGCCCAGTTGTGTGTACGTGGCGTGATTGAGCAATGAAACTGCAGCTCCCGTATCGAGCTGGAACGGTATCACTTGTCCGGCAAAGTTCAAATCTACAAAAAGTTTACTGTCCTGCTGGCGACAAGAGCGACTGTTTTGTGCAACTTGAACAGACACTGGAACAGAATCACGCGCGACGTGACAGGACTTCCGTCGACGTCGTCGCACACTTTTTGTGGGACGAACACAGTCACTGTTAGCGAGAGGAACACTGGGCGGAATGGCATTAACTACATGAACGTCCATGGGCGAAGGTTCCCGAGCCCGATTGTCCTTGGTTCGATTCCGGCGCGAAGCAAAGGGCCTGGAATGATTGTGAGTGTCTGATCTGAGCTTTTCTGGCAAACACTTTGAACATGTCCTTTCTTGTTACAGAAAAAGCAAATAGCTTGGCGTGACGGGCAATTCTCACGCGAATGTCTAGTTGCACACCGCGGGCATGATTTCACTGCATTTGCTTGCTTTCGCGGGACACGTGGCGGTGCGGACGTGCGCGAGGGCAGGTTAGCGTTCCGTGCAGCGGGCCCGGCGGGCCGGTTAATGTGACACACGGCAGGCGAAGTTGCAAATGATTCCTGAGCAAACTCAAGTGTGTCCTGCCTATCCAATATGTCTATCACTTGTTGAAGGGAGGGATTTACTAGTTTCAAAATCTGTTCCCTTATGCGAACATCAGAAACGTTCTGTGCTATTGCATCACGCACCATAGTATCTGAATAAGGGAGTCCACAGTCACATTCAAATGCCGGCCGGTGTGGCCGCGCGGTTCAAGGCGCTTCAGTCTGGAACCGTGCGACCGCTACGGTCGCAGGTTCGAATCCTGCCTCGGGCATGGATGTGTGTCATGTCCTTAGGTTAGTTAGGTTTAAGTAGTTCTAAGTTCTAGGGGACTGATGACCTCAGATGTTAAGTCCCATAGTGCTCAGAGCCATTTGAACCATTTTTTCACATTCAAATGCACACTCCCTAGTAAGTCCTTGCAAAGTTGCAACCCACTCCCTATTAGTCTGACCGGCCGTACGTTTTGTACGAAAGAACGTATACCTTTCTGCAACTACATTAACTGTGTCTTTGAAATAGGCATCTAACGCTGACAAAATTTCTTCGTAGGACAGAGTCGCTACGTCGCGTCGGGGAAACAATTTCATTATCACACGGTAGGTGGACACACCTACACACGAAAGCAAAAACGGCTGCTGCTCATTACCATGAATTCTGTAGGCGGCGAGATGAAATCCAAATTGTCGGGACCATTCTGTCCAAGACTCAACGGCTGCATCAAAGCTACGAAATGGGGGTGCAACCGCATGTTGTGGCTGCGGTAGCGGTGAAGCGGCGGCGGCCGCATCGTTTTGCAGCGCACGTTGACCCTGGACGAGCTGTCCCAGGGCATCCAATAACGCCTGCGTCTGCTGATTCTGCAAGCGATAAAATTCGGACAGTACATCTGGAGAATGTGGAGAAGCCATTACACAAGCAAATTAGTGCAATACGAACGCTAAAGTCCCTTTTTAGACTCGTCGCCAATGTTGTGGACTGTTAAGGCAGCCAGTCCACAGTGACGGTTAGCCGAGAGGGCACACGTACACACACGCCGACTGGCGCGAAGTCTGGAACAGGATTCGTAATGAATGTGATAAAGAAAAGAACGTAGCTACTAGAACACTTAACTTTTATATCGTCCTTTGGTATACAGCATTCTTGATGATACAAGTGAGACTATCTTGAAATACATGCAATGGTACAAATGGCGCCTTGCTAGGTCGTAGCCATTAACTTAGCTGAAGGCTATTCTAACTGTCTCTCGACAAATGAGAGAAAGGCTTCGTCAGTGTAGTCGCTAGCAACGTCGTCGTCCAACTGGGGCGAGTGCTAGTACGTCTCTCGAGACCTGCCTTGTGGTGGCGCTCGGTCTGCGATCACTGATAGGGGCGACACGCGGGTCCGACATGTACTAATGGACCGCGGCCGATTTAAGCTACCACCTAGCAAGTGTGGTGTCTGGCGGTGACACCACACTTAATACGGGGGATACGCCGTGTGTTTGAATGGCAATTTACAGTGGTAGATATACCAGGGAAAGTGTTGCGTCAGCCCATTAGCGATACGCAGTCACAGACGGTACACCGTGCATGTAGATACTGGATGGATACCCTGAGAGCATTCAGCAGTCGCCCACTCTCCCACCGTTCAAGCACACAACCATTCACCAGATTTTGACCACACTAGGGCCGTCAACTCACGCTCGGCGCAGACGTTGGGCACCTGAAACGCTAAAGGTGAGAAAACAGGAATTTCGCAGAGTGCTGTTACAAAGTATGTACAGAGTTTCTAGAAGCAGTTGGGAGGCCCATAGCAGTTGGGGAGCCCCGATTCACGTCGTGCCTAAAAAGGAGAACGGATGGCGTCCCTGCGGTGACTATCACCAATTCAATGCAAGGACCATCCCTGACCGGTACCAGATCCCACACGCAGAAGGCTTTTCTGCAAATGTTCGTGGTAAGACGATATTTTCTACCACTGACCTAGTCCAAGCATATGATCAGATCCCTGTAGCTACGCAAGACATTCCCAAAAAAACAGTGACGACGCCATTCAGCCTGCTTGAGTTCACTAGGACGCCATTCGGACTGTGTAAGGCAGCTCAGTGCTTTATGGACGAGGTGACAAAAGATTAAATTTTTGATGTGTGTACAGAGATGATTTGTTGGTAATGTTCTCATAAGAAGAGGAGCATTTTGGCATTTGACACAACTGGTCGATTGCCTACACACACAGGGACTAGTAATTAGTCCTGCTAAGTGTATTTTTGGTAAGAAAGAGGTGCGCTTCCTAGGATATTTGGTCAACACACAGGGTATTCGAACAAAAAAGTAGAGATCATAAGCAAATGCACCCATCTTATCAGTCAGAGAACCATGACGGTCCCTAGGAGTAATAAACTTCTACCAAATGTTCATTCACAATTGAGCACTGACAACCGCACAATTGAACTAAATACTTAAGGGCACGCCAAAGCCTAACAACAAAGTGCTTTGGACTAGTGAGGCAGATGCCGCATGTCGGGCGACAAATTGATCAGTATTGGCAGTCGATTGCATTCTATAGTCATAAGTTGTCGCCATCTCAGCAACCTTGCGCAGCGTGTGACGCAAGAAGTAGGGCAAAGAGAGATCTGGCGCATTTTTTTAGTGTGGGTTGCCTACATCAGGAGCAGATATGAACTCAGGGGCAAACCTATTGTTCTCATTTGATTGGCATGTCACTAACCTATTGTTCTCCTTTGATTGACGGTTCCTTAACCTATCGTTCCCTAAAAGGACCCTTCCTATTCATTGACAGGTCCTTAACCTATTGATCCCCCACCCCCTACCCCTCCCTCCACCCTCCACCCCTCAGGAAACCCCCCTGTCGTTGCTATAGGTACACTTTCAGGTCTGAGTTATTTGAATAGCCCCTCTCACTCTTATCAATTTGATTAATCATTTAATTAAATCGATCAATTAATTAACGTCTCCCCCTCTGGTGAACCCCCTACCCTTCCATCCTCCCTCCCGAAAATTGGTGGGAAAAAGACTCAGTTGATCGGTCATTTGGAGGGAATTCGATTGTAGCTCCATCCAGTGTGTTCACCATGAGGTCTGGAGTCCAGTTGACTTAGTGCACAGTACAGCCACCAGGGGGCGATGTCGTCCCTTCCATCACATAATCCAAGATGGTGGTCGAGGGGAGGGGGGGGGGATTGCAGGAAAAAGACTCAGCCTGTGCTGGGCTGCTGGAGAGAGGAAGGTGTGTAATTTATTTATTTTCGAACAGTTTATTTAGGGATGGCTTTCACGTCGTCCATTTATTACACTGATACAAGACACTCGCTCTGATGTGCTGGTGGTGGCAATATGCAGCCTACAGACCTGCAGACTGCTCATAAACTACCGAAAAAATGAAGTACACTTATGTACAGAGATGCAAACAACTCGTAAATTGTCAAAATAATGCATGTAAAGGATCTGCAAACACGCTTGCTAATCGTCAACTGTCGAAATCATGCATTGCACACCTGTTCACAACATAATGCAGCAGACATGAAAACAACTTGTAAATCGTCAACAGATAATGCATGTGTAATGCTATTCAAACGTGCTCACAATGCTTAAACAGCCAAAAATGATACAGTGCACAAACACTCATTGCATGTAAAAAAACTACTTTGAAATATTATCAATCGTGACATGTCAGCGAACTGCCCCCCTACAGAACTACAAGGTGTGCACGCCGTGCGGCACTCTCATGTAGTCCCATATGCAAGACGCCTCTCGGCTGCACACGCGTGTTTACCATTGCTGGCGCGATACCTCTCTACCTATGGATACTCATGTCACAGATCGCACTACAGAAATCTGTTCCAATGCTACCCAGAATAGCACAGGGTGCATTATTCCTAGCGATCCAAATGGGACATGCAAGCTGCATCTAGCCGTGCAAGCATTTGCCTGCCCAACGTGACTGACACATCGCTGTGAAATGTTAGCATAGCAACTCATCATCACAGGTGTGTCTAAAAAGTTCTCAATGTTACACTGATGTCACATGGCTATGTAAACAAGAGTCAAGTCGACCTCTCGGAAATTGTAAACTGTTGAAGAAATAGTTAACAGCCGCTTTTGTAGGAGCTTTTAGTGATGTCTCAGATTGTCCACATGGAAATTCTTGAAATAACAGAACCTGTTTACGAAAATAGCCACAATAATATCGAATGAATTCCTCCTGATGGTCCTAATGTGGCACCCCACCCAGCACGTTTTTCACTTCCTTGAAATCGTTAAGTCCTGCTTTTAACAAACATCTCCAAAACACTAACGTTCTCACCACTATGTAGAGGCTCATATGCCCCAGCACAAACGTTGTTTTGTGAATGAATGGAGCATTATGAGCGGCTCTTACTGAATTTACCCGCCAAATTACTGATGTTTGCATTATTGTGTGAACAGGTGTGCAGGCTGTGCAATGCATGATTTCGACAGTTGATGAGTAGCAAGCTTGTTTGCAGAGCCTTTTATATGCATTATTTTGACAATTTACGAGTTGTTTGCATGTCTGTACATCTGTGTACAGATGTACAAATTTGCGAGTAGTTTGCAGGTCTGTAGGCTGTGAATTACGACCCTAAGCTCGTCAGAGCAAGTGTTTTGTATCAGTGTAATAAATGAACTATGTGGAATCCATCCCTAAAGAAATTGTTCCAAAATAAATAAAGTACACTGCTTCCTCTTTCCAGCAGCCCAGCACAGGCCGAGTCCTTTTCCCGCAATTCTCCCCCCCCCCCCACAAACAGCCATCTTGGATTACGTCACAGAAGGGACAACAGTGCCCCCTGGTGGCTGGACTCCAGACCTCATGGTGAACACACTGGATGGAGCTATAATCTAATTCCCTCCAAGTGACCGATCAACTGAGTCTTTTTCTCGCCGATTTTCGGAAGGGAAGTTGAGAGGGGAGGGGGTTCACCAGAGGGGGAGAGGTTAATTAAGTGATCAATTTAATTAAGTAGTTAATCAAATTGATAAGAGTGAGAGGGGCTATTCCAATAACTCAGACCTGAAAGTGTACCTGTAGCAGCAAGGGGGAGGTATCTGAGGGTTGGGGGAGTGGGGGGTGGGGTAGGGGGCAGGGGAACAATAGGTTAAGGACCTGTCAATCAAAGGAGAACAATACATTAATGATATGTCAATCAAAGGAGAACAATAAGTTTGCCTCTGAGTGCATACCTGCCCCTGATGTAGGCAAGCTGCACTAACTAAATGCGCCAGCTCTCTCTTTACCCTACTTCTCACGCATTACAAGGGTGACAGTTCACCATCGATGTGGATAATAAGCCGCTTACCTCCGCGTTTAGGGTAAAGCCGGAGAAAGCATTGCCTAGACACCTGCAACTCTTAGATTACATCAGCCAGTTCACGAAGTAATATTGTGTATGTGTAAGGGAAGCTAAATGTTCCAGCTGATGCACTTTCGCGTGTGGTAACAATGAATGCGGTAGCAGATGACACTCGAAAAGTCTCCACATGACTCCCATAGCAGTGGTGGTGGTGGTTAGTGTTTAACGTCCCGTCGACAACGAGGGCATTAGAGACGGAGCGCAAGCTCGGGTTAGGGAAGGATTGGGAAGGAAATCGTCCGTGCCCTTTCAAAGGAACCATCTCGGCATTCGCCTGAAACGATTTAGGGAAATCACGGAAAACCTAAATCAGGATGGCCGGAGACGGGATTGAACCGTCGTCCTCCCGAACCCATAGCAGTCCAATACTATTTGCTTCTCTACAAGCTGAAGGCTGTCCCCACCAAAAATACATCGTTCTTACATTCTAGAGATATAATTTGACTCAGCTTGACCACTCCCCATTCCAAACGAATATATTACGACAATATTTAAGTAAAGAAATGTTATAAACATTCAGTCACTCTCAAACCATTCACAATAAATATAAGTAAAGATTTGTTCATAAATAAACCAGTATTTTTGCGCAACTGCGCTCATGATAAAAGACAACAAAATTGTCGTCAACCGTTGTTCAAACAATTATTCAGGCCTGCTCGTCAGAAGCATGTTTTGGCACTCAGTTAAAACATGCGATTGAGCACTTCTTAAATTACCACGATTTTGTATTATCAGTTGTCATTAATATTCGAATAAAGTTACTGGCGAAATAGTAAATTAATCATAAATAAATACACAAGTATCACAAAATGTGAGTTACTCATTCTGTATTCATTTGCTGTGCATTGTGGAGTGTACAACGTTCTGACAAACATTTGCTTAATGACAAGATATAAAAAACGTAATAAATCAAGAAATAAAATAGTTACAGATATGTAGCTTTCAGAGATGATAGTTATAGAACAATACTATCATCTGGGATACCTTATGTCGAAATCGCATGAAGCATTTAAAAGTAGTTAATTCAGAGGTTCATTATTGAAAATGTTTGTTAGATGTGAGATATTAACTTCTTTAGTTTTAAAGATTTTGAAATAGTGTTGTGTCATTGGATCTACCTCATTTTTCTGAGATCGCAGATATATTCTGATTTACTTTAATACTTGATTGTGAATTACAAGGGATTCCCAAAGAGTTGTAAGAAGCCATCTTTCAGCTTGTCTGACACTCCTCCATTTTTGGCGCGTTTTTTGCACAAAGGCCATGCGAGCTCCAGCTTTGGGATTCACCCTTTTTCTCGTCGATGCTGCTCACCTTTGTACACGGACTCGCACGTACCGGTCGCCTAGCCGGACTTGCCGCGGTGTGCCCTCAGCCCTGGCTCCACTGACATTCCGCTGTACAATAATGTCGTCTTACCTCTTACCATTACTGGGCGGCTGACTAGTTCGTCTACACAGGCGTAACGTTACTGAGGGAACACTAACAGAGGACTTGGCGAGCCTTAACTCATATTTCAACAAATGGAGACTGAATCCCAGTACCAGTACGAGTGAAGTTTTTGCGACTCACCTTAACAAAAAACAAGCTAACACTGATCTCAAGGTGCAATTTGATGGCAGTATTCTCCATCACAACAAGCACCCCAATTATCTTGGCATTACTCTCGACTACACTCTGTCCTATAAAAAATTTGGAAAACATATCAAATTGGTTCAAATGGCTCTGAGCACTATGGGACTCAACTGCTGAGGTCATTAGTCCCCTAGAACTTAGAACTAGTTAAACCTAACTAACCTAAGGACATCACAAACATCCATGCCCGAGGCAGGATTCGAACCTGCGACCGTAGCGGTCTTGCGGTTCCAGACTGCAGCGCCTTTAACCGCACGGCCACTTCGGCCGGCGAAAACATATCATCCGAGATAAAAAAACTTGCAGCTACACCTACATTATTCAAAGGCTGTCTGGCATAACCTGGGAGGGGGGGGGGGGGTGGCTTCAATGGAGACTATGCGTTGCGTACATAGGATCTTGCAATGGTTTTTTTAGTCTGCAGAGCATTGTTCTTCAGTGTGGTGTAATAGTTGTCTACCAGCCTCATTGATGCACGGCTCAACAACAAGATCTGTATGATTACTGGTACAATTCTACCAACTCCTACCTACTGGCGTTCCCTACTAAGCAATATCTACGCCCCACAGATTCACAGAACTAATACAGTGCTTAGAGATTACCACAACATACAAGAGAATAAGGAACAACATATTCATCATGACATAACTATTTTATGAGGAAATAGCCTTTGTTCGAGGCACCATCACTACTGTATACTAAACGGTTAGCTACAAGTAACACCAAAGTAAGAGATCTCTGGAGCAAGAACTGCCAACACATCGGAAATTACCAAGAACGGGAACAGTTCGAAAAATATGACAGTGATACTGCGGGCGACGAATTTGACAGGAAACTGTAGGTCAAATTAAATTGAATCCACTCTGGATGTGGCTCACTCTATAAATGGGTTATTGCGGAGTCTCCAAGTTGTGGCTGTCATGCACTGAAACAATCTATCAGATATATATGAGAGGAATGCATCCTACGATGCTGTAAGGGCACGTGGAATGATTTTATGAGTGCCAGTGTCGTAGCAGTGGAAAGAGGAGGAGGAGGAGATTTAGTGTTTATCGTCCCGTCGACAACGAGCTCATTAGAGACGGAGCGCAAGCTCGGGTTAGGGAAGGATGGGGAAGGAAATCGGCCGTGCCCTTTCAAAGGATCCATCCCGGCATTTGCCTGAAGCGATTTAGGGAAATCACGGAAAACCTAAATCAGGATGGCCGGAGACGGGATTGAACCGTCGTCCTCCCGACTGCGAGTCCAGTGTGCTAACCACTGCGCCACCTCGCTCGGTGCAGTGGAAAGAATTAGAAACTTAGACATTAATATTTAGTAGTGTTATTTTCGTTTTATGCAAAGACATTCATTACATGTTATAAACGTACTGCGTGTATGTGCCATACAAATGATGTTGTTGTTGTTGTTGTTGTTGTTGTTGATGATGATGATGATGATGATGCCCAGTTCAAGAATATTTCTCCACACAAGAAACATATCATTTTGTACACCTCCCCATCGCACAGACTTTAACTGCCTTGCCTTGGGCTCTTGGTAAGTCTTCTAAAAGTAAATGTAAATCTAGTTATTGCGGAAATATTTTTTTTTTCTTGTTAAATGAGTACTACGTAGACATTCCTCCGTAACAGAAGTAATTTTCTGAATCTTGTTCCAGCATTAAATATTAAAAGAACAAACGAGGTTTCATATCTATTAGACCTTTGAAAGCTTTTATTAAAAGTAGAACAAAGTAGACTTTTGCATTGTGCTAGTTTCAATAATATGTGCTTGCTGTCTATTACGCTAAATGGAAAAAATGAAAATTAAATATTTATCATCCAGTTCAGTAAAGGAACCTTTTAAGTGGCATAATTTACAAATTATTTCAGTTTCTATCACAAAAAGTGGAATAAAAATAAAAAATAACACGTTATTTTGTATTCATGTTTTAAAGATGTGATACTGTTTCATGTGTAATTTGTATGTTACAATGAAGAAAACTTAGCAATATACAGTTATACTTTAGAAAATTTCACATCAAAGCAGTTGAAAAGTGATAATTATGCTAACTGAAACGGAAAACATAAATTTTTATTTGATTCGACAGGGAAATTTTCTATTAATAAAGTAATGTAGGGGAAAGTCTTATAAATTGTACTGCCATTCAAACTATGTCATAATACAGTCTGTCATAATACAGTACATATAGCAAAATATCCGCATATGGACACCGTATGTTGGACAAAACAATACCTGACAGCGACTAATGATCCTGTCTTTCACTGCACATGTACACCATGCCAGATCTCTCTTATGGAAGTCAGAGGCTGCAATTAAGGGGTTTATGGGTAGGTACCGCTACGTCAGTAGCGAGTAACAGGCTGGGAATTTGAATCGGAAGGGGAGCGGGCTCCGATGTCTGAAGCCCTTATGGCTGCTGCTAGCGCACAGGGGGTTATGCGACTTCTAGTCATGCTCTGGCACAAATTTTCACTTGTTTCCATTGCTTCATTGCAATGCCCAAATGCGGCTAACGTCATTAAAACCTTTGAACGATTGTGTATTACGTTGAATGTAGCTGTTGCGTGTGACAAGTTAGAAAGATTGTCAATAAATTTGATGTGGAATGATTGACGATTATTTTGTACTCCGAGGAAGTAAAAATTTGTTTGTGAAGCTATGCGTCTTCACTTGCACAGATACATAAAGTCTGTTTATGATTTATGTAGCACATAACTATACTCATTCAAGGATTATACAGCATAGAAGAATTGAAAATCACCTTAGCCGCGGTGCAGTAAAAAGTATGTTTAAAAAGTATGACGTCGTGTCATAAATTGTGCCAGTACATTTTAAAGTAATGTTCACCACAAATGTCTTAACAGTTGATCCAATAACTTATCTAAAGTTGTACACTTATACGTATTGTCTGGTACGACCTTAGCTAGAGATAATAGTGTAATCATGCTTTGCTTGGCGTGACACACTACTAGGCGTTGCCTTTGAAGCCACTTGCAGCATGTTTACAACCGAGCAGCTGACAGATCGCTTCGCACAAACCCTGACCGCAATATTAGTCACAAGAGGACCATTCAGCTGTTAGGAGAGTCATGTGGCAGGGCTGCTTCCATACAAAATCTTCTCAATGGCTTCTCAAAAACTGGAATATGGCTATTAGATCCACATGTTTTTCGGGTTTCAGACTTCATGGCGACGAAATGTAATCCGTAATCAGAAGGTAGAAATCAGGAAGGAGAAATAAGTGCACAGAGAAGTCAAGAACTGTGAGGAAAATAAAAATAAACTAACGGAAATTATACACTCCTTAATCAATCATCTACCAAATAACAAACCTGTAGTAGGAGAGTTTCAGTAGGCCCCCAAGATATATCACCTATCCCTGATCCATAAAAAATAATCCGAAGCAGACCAACATCACCAGCTGCTGGGATCACCGGTAGTCCTTACAATATGACCCTTCTTGACAAAGAATCCGAGAGAAACAAAAGGAGGCCTGAGAAAACTAAAAGTGACGATAGAAAAAGTGGCGTATATCTTCAAGCTAGTTCCTCAAATGTTGTGTATGGTTCCGTACCAGGTGTGCAAACGTAAGTCTGAAGGAAAAAATATTTTATTGTAATAAGCTGCAAAACTGAGTGAGTAACGTCGAAACTGTTCCATATAAATCCTGAACTAGCCTAATATTTTACATAATGAATACGTATTATTGCCTCAAATTTGTGTGTTAATGTATTAAAAATTAAAAGAAATATTGATCATCACCACCAAATCTACGTATTTCTTGCTATAGTTGAGAAAAACTTTTGTGGTACAATTTATAATACCAGTTGTACAATTTAAAATACCATCTTATAAACGGCACTACTTTGCATCTCCCCACCTTAGGTGTTACATCTTCCAAACCATAGAATTTTTTTTTCGAAATTTTGGCATATGTATCTTAGAGAATGGACCGCACGTTATTCTTACATTTAGATAATGTGTATTAAATTTCAGTAAAACCAAATAAATGCTGAAAGTGGTACAATTTATAAGACATGATACTATAATTCCCACAGTTATTCAGTATACGTACCGACAATGTTTCCATTGGATAAAAACATTACATTGTACTGAAATTTTTATAGTATTTAACTGAGTGAAATCGTTCATAATAGATTCTGAAACCATTGACTTCGACCGATTAATGTGGCACAGTGGTTAGCATACTAGACTTGCATTCGTAGTCCAGTCAGATGGTAGTTTGAAGTGGAAAGTTCAGGTGTAATTGTTTTTAGTGGTTTATTTGATGTTTTCTGGTGTGCTGAACGCGAATCTGGAGTTGTCCAACAAAAATTTTCTTCGCAAATATGAGAAATTACCCGGTGCGTCGTCGACAGTTAGCGCAAGGCGCAGAGGGCTGTGGCTGTGGCCGAGACTGGTGGCTCGAGCTGTGCTCGGACGTGGACTGCCGGTGGCGCTGTCACTTCCTGGAGTGACACGGGAGAAGACAGTTCTGGGAGGAGCCAAGTCCGAGGGTCTCGAGCAGCTAGTGTCTGGGATGATACTAGACGGGACCACTGAGACCATATGAGGCGACAGCCAGCACTGGTGTGGCTGGCGTGTGGAAAATAACGTGGTGTAGACCCGTTGGCTGCCCTTCGTGGTTGATTGGGCAGCATTTCAGTGGAGACGATGGACGGCTCCGGCAAACAATCAGGAACACAACCTGGATGCTTTTACATTTAGTGGTAGGATCTTGGTGACCCTGTATTTGAGGCTTTACACCGCGTTGTGAGAAAATGTGCACAAAGTGTAGCCACTTGTGAACAACATCCTGAACGGAATTCCGCCACTGCTGAGTTCTTTGTGTTTATGGCACACGGGACCTGCAACAGTGTGTGTTATGCGAAAGAGCAGACCTAATTGTATGAGTGGGAGTGGTTAAGTAAATTAAATGAAAGTTTATTGTTAGGAATTGTTTCGCTGTCACTGTGAATCAGTTGTTTGTTCAGTGCCTTTAAGAATTGATTCTACACTGAATTCTGGTGATTTAACGACTGACTCACTCATGTGTATTAAGATTTTGTTTTGTATTGCGTTATGTGACTGCACTGTCATGTATGTCATTAGATAACTACTTATTTAGACATAAGCGTGGGTAGGTTGGTAGTGTTATTGGTAATGGTGTCTTAGTTGTCGGTAGAAATAGTAGACCAAGGTGTAGTTAGAGTGTGTATCTCTGCTTTTAAGTAAGTTTATGTATTATCTGGCTTCGTAAGTTTTTCAGTTGTCATGTATGATGTGGGCAGAGTGCCTGAAGTTCTAAACTGTTACGTCGTTGGACAGTTGTACGGCCCGATTGCACTTGTTATACATTTGACTTTTTCTGTTGCTATAAAAGGATATTTTGGGTTTGTTTATTCTTGACCTGCTTAAGTGCTTCTAGGCTAGAGGTATTTATATCGTTGTACTGTATTTGGCTTCTGTCCTCTTAACTGCTTTTTTAGTGTTAAACAACTTACAGTTAAACTGAGGCTCACAACCCGAGACCAGATCCCGCTCCACCTAACTCCTACACTTCAACACAAGGCACTGAGTAAACCGACGGCCCTGTGATGTGTCTCACCGCATTGTACGGAGAGTGTTGTTCAGATTGGAGGTGATGCTTTGATGTTTTGACAGTGCGTTTCCTTACCGAGTCTTGGGCCCACTTATTTACGTTACCATGAACACTATGTTTATTTCATCATTATTGGTATAAAAGTGTTACTCTTTCTTCTACATCATCCTGATGATTTTATTGAGGTCACCCTCGTCTTTCAAACAGGCAACAGCCGCGTCCACAGGGCTGCAAGCATCTGTTCTGGTTTGACGAATACTGAGGTACTCTGCCGCACTTCGATTGGCCCTTGAAATCATCCGATACTAATCCCACAGAAAATGTCTGGGACTATTTGAAACAGCAGGTGAAACATGTCAGTCAGTACCCCTGCAATTTGGTAGCCCCACTTGATCTAATAGCCAATGAGTGGCTTCAGCAGGTTACCGCCTGAGGAACTTAAGGACTCTCTTCCTCGCCAAATCGAGGCCATCGTCAAGGCTACAGCAGTGTTAACTGTAGTGCATGATGGGTACTGTGGGTGACTAAAATTTTCAATAGTGTGCTTAGTCGCCTTGTGCTGCAAGGGGTACTTTTCAAGGTCCGATCGCTCACAAAATAAAACCATAGTGAAAATACGATGAAGCTTTGCACTGATGTGTTGCGCAGTGTCTGTAGTATGCCCGTCGATTGCGTCAAGTCGCAATTTTCAGTTCTGAGAGCACAGTGAGCACTTGAAGGTTGCTAGAACAATAGTGTCTCCCACATCCTACATGACATAACCGTCACGAGTGACAGCAACGTGCGGCAAAGGTGCAGCAACTTTGAACTAGGACCTACAGATGGTCATGACGCAGACTGTCAGGGACGGAAGCGAGTGTCAATCGATGACCCTGTTTAGCGAATGGATCAGGCGATTCGAGAAAATCTTCTATAAAGGCCAAGTCAAAACGAGCAAAGAGAACTGTTGTCGCCGGCCGAGATGGCCGAGCGGTTCTAGGCGCTACAGTCTGGAACCGCGCGACCGCTACGGTCGCAGGTTCGAATCCTGCCTCGGGCATGGATGTGTGTCATGTCCTTAGGTTAGTTAGGTTAAAGTAGTTCTAAGTTCTAGGAGACTGATGACCTGAGAAGTTAAGTCCCATAGTGCTCAGAGCTATTTCATTTTTTTGAGAACTGTTGTCATTGGACGTTGTGTTTCTTCACGACGGCTCGATCGCACACAACAGCTTCAACAAAGACATTTCCGCAGTGTTCTCGATGGAAAGTGTTTGATCACCCATCATACAGACCGAATTTGAATCCCTCTGATTGTCATCTCTTTGCTCACATAAACCGTGGCTATAAGAACACCACTTATTCAAAGACAACAAGCTGCAGACCAGCGCAGAGAATTGGCGGAAAGCACTTGGGGCTGCCTTCTACGACGAGGTTACTGGAAAGCTGGTCATACACCGATCTGTGCCGGAATGCGCCACTCATCCAGTCCACATTAGACCTCTGATTCTAGCGATATTACGTCATTTCAGCTATATATGTTGAGTGACCTACTTATACAGGGTGAGTCACTAACTATTGCCACCAAGAATAAATCCGAAAGTATGACAGGAACTGAAAAGTTTGTGGGACAAATGTTGCATGGGACAACGGGGGCCACAATATGACGTTGGTTTCTTGTTGCTAGGTGGTGTCGCTTTAAATATATGAAGGTCAACTTTGTTTTTTGGAGGGAGATGCTGTAGTTTGGCACTTATTTTCTGTTAGCGGCTATCGAGACGAATCCAATGATGTGTAACAGTAAGGTCTTTGAAGGTCAACGAAGGTCAAAAAGGTGCCAGGAATGTCCATTTACAGAAGGTGTTCCAGGGGATGACCATTGGTATCAATGTAGTGCTGCAATCTTCTTATCATGGATTGAGTGGTATTCCTTATCACATCGGCACTTATCGAAGCACATGCTATGACAATTCTCTCTCGCATATCTTCAGGTGTAGATGGAACGTCTTTATAAACAATGTCTTTTACGAATCCCTACAAGAAAAAATCCAGAGGCGCCTAGTCTGGCGAACGAGCCGGCCACGACACATCCCCTCCGCGCCCAAACCAACTATTTAGAAATTGTCTCTGCAACTCATTTCTAGCCATCAGCGAAATATGTGCCGGACACCCATCGTGTTGATACCACATTCTGTTCCTTGTGCCTAACGGTATTTCTTCCAATAACAGACCTAATGTTTCTTGCAGGAATGTGGTGTACTTCCTACCATTAAGAGTTCCTTCGATGAAACAGGGGCCTATAATTCTGTCCTCCAGAATCCCACATCATACATTCACCGACCACGGTTTTGGCGTGCAGCTTCCCGCAGCCAACATGGATTTTCGGTTGCCCAATAATGCATGTTATGTAAATTACCAGTTCCATGGTTCGTGAATGTAGCCTCGTCAGTAAATAAAATCAAATTAATAAATGTGTCATCCCTGTGAATCCGTATCAGTTAATTCTTGGTGGAGACGGATATGGTAAGGATGATATTTATGGCGATGCAGATTCCCTTGAGATCTGACGCAAACTAAGACAAGGATCTCGAACCACAGTGGCAAGAATACCAATTTCCGTTTCCTCCTTAGTAACTTTCCTTTGTCGGGTATGTTTACGATGTGTTAAATATCCAGTTGTTCTCAATTTATCATACACATATTTAAATGTATGACGTGTAGGGCGAGTACGTTGAGGATATCTTCCAGCGTATAAGTCTCTAGCTCTCACTGAATTTCGCAAGCATTCTCCGTAAATGAGAAGCATATCGACTTGTTCTTCGAAGGAATACATCATTCACATTCGCTTGATTCGACGATACTAGTCCTAGCGTTGTTATTAATGTTGTATTGCGAAACCGTCGAATGGTGTTTACATGTCAATGGAACGTTTGATGGATACGCCGTATTCGGCGAATATTTACTATTTGTACGATATACGAGAGAGAATTGTCAGAGCATGTGCTTGGATAAGTGCCGATGTGATAAGGAATATCACTCAATCCATGATAAGAAGATTGCAGCACTACATTGATACCAATGGTCATCCCCTGGAACACCTTCTGTAAATGGACGTTCATGCCACCTTTTTGACCTTCGTTGACCTTCAAAGACCTTACTGTTACATCATTTGATTCGTCTCGATAGTCGCTATCAGAAAATAAGGACCAAACTATAGCATCCCATTAATAAAAAAAGTTGACCTTCATGTCTCTGCCACGACCCCACCTAACAACAAAAAACCAATTTTACATTATGGCCTCCGTTGTTCCATGCAACATTTGTACCACAAACTTTTCAGCTGCTGTCATACTTTCGGAGTTATTCTTTGAGGCAATATTTATTGACTCACCCTGTATATTCGCTATGTATTCTGTGTTTTGAGTCACATCTATAGCTTTTAGGAAAAATACGTTTTTGAGACTTGGGTTTTACTATAGTTCAGTATCATAGACATCTGTTGGTATCATTGCAGTCTTCTAAAACTTCAGGATAGTTACCTTAATTACCTTGTTTTTAAAGGTTGCTACGTATTGTACCACACATTGTGTTAATTTTCTCGATTTGTTTTTAGATCAATTTCCTTAAATAGTGAAAGTGTACGAGCTGGGAAAGGAAATTTTCCAACGTTTTAAAGGTCTGGCAATTAACAAACAATCTGTAGCGGACTTGGGATGGGTTACAAAGAGTCACGGATAGTCGTGCCTACTTATGCAGCGGTCTAAGAATGAAGGTGTGAGACCACAATTCTGTTTCAGCCATTAATTCCTTACAGGGAGTGCGACTGCTACAGTCGCAGGTTCGAATCCTGCCTCGGGCATGGATGTGTGTGATGTCCTTAGGTTAGTTAGGTTTAAGTAGTTCTAAGTTCTAGGGGACTGATGACCACAGCAGTTGAGTCCCATAGTGCTCAGAGCCATTTGAACCTTACAGGGAACTCAAGCTTCTTGTAAGAAACACAACCTTCACGTAACACTACCTGATTACCCACTGTTGTTAATTTTCTGTCACCCTGTAGGGAAGCAGCCTACTCACGCCGTAGTAAATTCACATCAGTCTTTCCATTGTGTGCCAGCCAGTCCGCTGTAACTAGCTCTGACGTCATAAATGTTGCGCAATAGTTTAAAAATCAAGTAAATAACCTGAAACGGTTCTAGCATGTCAGGAGTAATACTAAATTAATATGTGTTGAATATCAGTTCGATAACTTTAACCATTTTCGAAATTTGGACGTTTTTCTGTAAAAATCATTGGCGCAACAGAAATGAGCTAGAGACTTAAAAATTTATATTTAGATTCCTTTTCCATAATAATTTAATAGAAACAGTATTTTGGATCTCACAAATTAAGATTTTAGTTGAAATTCATAATTTTCTGGTTTTTGTCTTAAAAATTAAGGAAGCAAGATAGATTAAGTAGGCGAATAAATAAGGCTAGGATGTTTAAATTTAAGTAGAAGGGAGATCCGTTATAATCATAAAGATGTGAGAAGTTTCAACAGGACAACTATAAAACTATAGCGATAGCGTATCTCCAAAGGGCAAGTTCAGAGCTCGTCTACTGCGTGTAGTGTAATTAAATTAATTCTCTCGCCCAAAATATTTAACTTAGCCACGTCAGACTTTTATTATAATTTCTTACCTGTGTGCTAATTGCACATTTAAATTGAGAGCTTCATCGGCCATCAGCAAAGGAAGCAATGATTTATTCGATAACTTAAAGTGGTGCATTACTAGCCCAGCGGCTAGTCGGGAGAGCAATTTTGATCAGGCGTTCCCTTAGCCGTCCGCACCGCGGCCTTATATATAAGAATGCTGCGCGAGGAAGTAAGGCCCCAGTTCTCTCCAGACGCTGATTAGCGCACCATCTGTGCCGGGAGTCGCGTCGCGTCGGTATCATTGCTATAAACAGCCTCGGATGCCGTAATAAGTTGCTCGGGATATGCATAACCATGAAATCGTTTTCGAGTGAAGTGTTAATTCTGGGATGACTTTAATGATCTATCTTCAGTTTGCGTATGTCGTATTTTCACGTGCCGCCGCGGGACAAACATTCCACCATTATTTAGCGTGGCGTTTGATGAACATTATCATCAAATTATGGCGAGCATTCACTTAAACATTTAATTTGAACAGTTATAGTTGTATCAGCGCATTAGACTCTGAATTGCTCTGTTAGTTAGATTGTGTGGATTCTTTTTGGTCTGTGACTTTCAGAATATAGTGAACATTTTAGAGAGAATCGTTTTTGATTATGAATCCCAGACAATCTCCTAATTCCTCAGAGCTACAAGCTGTAGCTATAAATGTATTTCTCAGATGAAGTGGGCACTAGGAACTCTAATTACAGGCTTCACGTTTTGCTAATCACTTTCTGGTTGCCAATATTGTAGTTAGAGAGCCAGTGTTGAGAACGGCAAACCATAGCATTAAATAAATAATAGGAACATTTTTATAAACAATTAATCCACCCGCCGCCCCACATATGGTTAATCGGCTGGGAAATGCATCTTTTCTATATTGCATTCGACATTTAAATATAAACAATCATTCCACCCGCCGCCCCACAAATGGTGCTAATCGACCGGGAAACACAAAACATTTTAAATAACAGCATTCATTCCACCTGCCGCCCCACAACCCTAGTCACGCTCCAGCACCGCCAATAAAAGCGAATCAGCCGACGATGCCAAAAGTATCTGCATATGCCACTAGTATCGCTCACTTTCGATTGTTTCCCATGCCGCCAACTTTGGACTGACAGGCAGGTCTTACCCAAAGTGACTTTTTCTTTCCTTCCAGTAAGCGCTATGTGTACCAAGTTCGCTATATTTACCAAGTTTGTTGAAATTTTGAATCTCGAGCGTCTCCTAGCATATAGAACATTTAAATGATCATGGGAATGCAGTCTTACAAGTGCTCAACAAACTCCAATGTTTCAACAGGTGAACACCCAGTCAATTTTAAGGGCAGGTGAATACGCTATTAATATGCTTCACTTTGAGCGACATTTATGACACACCTTCTCACTTCCACCCCTACCTCACCTCCACCCTTATGCCCATCAGGTCACTATGGGGAAAAAGTGAGAAACTTTATCTCCATTTCCAACGATTCTAAGGGTTTCTGTTAACCTTCAACCTCCATCCCCCTCCCCACCAAATGTTATACCAATTTCGTTAAAGTTCGTTTGAAATTGTTCCGGACATTGGAGAGTTAATCGTAATTGTCATCACTTATCCATTTCCGTCCACACAAATAGCGATTGTTTACTCCCACAATATGGCATACCTTAACAACAAATGTAATACAGCTTCAGGGCGTTAAGTGTTACAATTCAGTGTACACCTGTACTTCTTAAATGAGATGTTCCTCGTGTCGTACTCGCATTAGAATTTAATACTGCACTCATCTCTGCAATCCAGAATACTTTCATTCCCTGATCGTCTCTAAGCTTGATTAGAATTCGCTGTTTCTGTTCTCCAGCCTTGCCAATGGGAGCACTGTACGCTTCACTTTTGAGATTATCTCATGGAAAGTAATCCGGAGGATTGAGGTCTGGTGATGTTGGAGGCCAAGGCGTAGACTGTGCTCTACCTATCCATTCTGGGCCATACTGACGCGTCGGATGTCGTCTGCCCACGTTCCAAAACCAAGGGCCATGGATTAATATTGCGCCGGCCAGTGTGACCTAGCGGTTCTAGGCGCTTCAGTCTGGAACCGCGTGACCGCTACGGTCGCAGGTTCGAATCCTGCCTCGAGCATGGATGTGTGTGATGTCCTTAGGTTCGTTAGGTTTAAGTAGTTCTGGTTCTAGGGGACTGATGACCTCAGATGTTAAGTCCCATAGTGCTCAGATCCATTTGAACCGTTAATATTGCCCCCAATTACGTGGGGATTTAACCGAAAAGTTCCCAATTCAAACTTATTTGCGTTTACTAAGACAATAATTCATACTGAGGTCAGTGGCCACGTGTAACCACACGTTTGCCAGTATCTCATTAACAACTTGTTTATCAAATGTTTTTGCTTCTATTATCGTATACGAAGTGTCATACAAAATTTCCGAAAGCAGCGCCATAAAAAAAAAAAAAAACAGAAAACTTACTTAACATCATAATTTTCACCCTCTCTTTTAAAGCAGCACCCTCGTGCTTTCAGCGATTTTGTCATTGTTGGAAAGAGTGGTAGAAGTCTGCTTGATGACTCCTGCTCAAAATTGCAGTTGAATCACTTCTATGGAGATACAATTTAATTCTGGGTTAGAGGAAGAAATAGCAAGGGACTAGATCAGATGAGTAGCGTGCTTGCACGCACTTTTTTCTACGTCTACCAAGTTTCGCAGCCATACGATAAATACAGGCCACAATGGACCTGCACGAGTAGCTGCACTTTTATTACAACCACCTGGTACATCACCACTGGGCTTAGACTTGCCTGTCATCTCTGGGCGAGGGCGGAAGTGGAAAATTCGTGGCATGGGAAACAATCGAAAATGAGCAATATTCGTGGGACGTACAGATACCTTTGGCATCTTTGTCTGATTCTTCTCTAGTGTCGGAGTTGGAGCGTAACTGGGATGAGAAAAAATTAAGTAATGGACAACTGCGAGTAGTCAGCTAGTATTAGGTAAAGAAGTATTAGGTAAAGAAGCACGAGTCCCGTGTAAGGAATTACGGGCTGAAACAGAGTTATGGTCTCACACCTTAATTTTTAGACCATTGCTTAAGTAGGCACGACTATCCGTGACTCTATGTAATTCGAGAAACACCGAATGTAGGTGAGTGGCAGCACACCATTGGTACAGAGTGGAGGGTGACAGCGGTCGTGGCCGGCAGATGCTGTCGCTGAGCGAGCAGCGGCGCAGCCTGGCGGAGCAGCTGGAGGAGGCCGGCGGGGAGCGCGCGCGCCTGCAGCTGGCGCTGTCTGCCGGCGGCTGGCGGCGGGGGCTCTTCTGCGCGCCCCTCGCCGGCCTGGGGCCCTCCGCAGAGGAGGCCTCGCGCCGCATCCTGCACCACTGCGGCCGCAACAAGCAGCTGGCGCGCGACCTGCGGGTGAGATAGGCGAGGTGCCGGGGTGATCTCCTCACCCTCGCCAGGAGAAATTTTACTAAAAGCGTATATACTTTTATGTACAAAAATTCCTAGATTTCCCAGATAAGTTTCAGTGAATAAAGTATCACGAATACGAAGTCTCGAAAGTGGCAATGGGCATTCCAAAACCAAGGGCCATAACTGAGTACTGATCCCAATTACATCGGGGATTAACCAAAACGTTCCCATTACAAACTTAAGAAACAGAGAAATTAATGTTGTTTAGCTACTAGTGGGCACTGATATACATCAATGAGGAAAGTTGGAAATTTGTGCCTGACCAGGACCCGAACCCTGGTCTGCTCACTAGGCAAATCCTCAGACCGCTAAGCCATCTGGACACAGTGTTCATCGCAAGCTGCACAGACTACCGTAGCATGCCTCCCATCACACCCAAATTCTCAACTTATCCACATGCTTGATGCAAATCGTGCCCACTAGCAGCTCACAATCATCATCATCATCACCAACTAAATACTAACTAACAACTAAATACACACGAGCAACTTAAATTGGAAGGAACACATAGAAAATGTTGTGGGGAAGGCTAACCAAAGACTGCGTTTTATTGGCAGGACACTTAGAAAACTTAACAGACATACTAAGGAGACTGCCTACACTACGCTTGTCCGTCCTCTTTTAGAATACTGCTGCGCGGTGTGGGATCCTTACCAGATAGGACTGACGGAGTATATCGAAAAAGTTCAAAGAAAGGCAGCATGTTTTGTATTATAGCGAAATATGGGAGAGAGTGTCACAGAAATGATACAGGATTTGGGCTGGACATCATTAAAAGAAAGGCGTTTTTCGTTGCGACGGAATCTTCTCACGAAATTCCAGTCACCAATTTTCTCCTCCGAATGCGAAAATATTTTGTTGACACCGACCTACATAGGGAGGAACGATCACCACGATAAAATAAGGGAAATTAGAGCTCGTACGAAAAGATATAGGTGTTCATTCTTTCCGCGCGCTATACGAGATGGAATAATAGAGAATTGTGGAGGTGAAATGGCTCAAATGGCTCTGAGCAGTATGGGACTTAACATCTGAGGTCATCAGTCCCCTAGAACTTAGAACTACTCAAACGTAAGTAACCTAAAGACATCACACACATCCATGCCCGAGGCAGGATTCGAACCTGCGATTGCAGCGGCCCCGCGGATCCAAGCTGTAGCGCCTAGAACCCCTCCGCCATGTGAAGGTGATTCGATGAACCCTCTGCTAGGCACTTAAATGTGATTTGCAGAGTATCAACGTAGATGTAGATGTACACCAGCCTGTTCGATCACTTGGTGATGTGATCTCTCTGAGTCGGCGTGCAACGTATGATTCCTGCAGATTCTTCCATTACTGCCGGTTTTGAGTTTCCCATTGCCAGTTCAGTCCGGCTGTCTTCTTTCAGTCCCTGTCACATCTGTCAGGTCGTCGTCCTCTTCGTCTTTTTTTCGTAAATTGGGCTCCAATATAGTACTTGTTTTGATCACCTGCCATCTTTTCTTCCATCGACTCAATCAGCCCACTGCCCTTTCAAGGTATTCACTCTTTCTGTTATGTCACTGACCGTTGTTATCCGTCTGATATCAACTGTTTTATTTCTTGATCCGTCTGAAAGAACAGACACCACATATATATCAAACTTATTTATACTAATTAGGGAAATATTTTATACTGGAATCAGTGAGTACCCGTAACCACACATTCGCCAGTATATCGTAAACAGCGCGATGTCAGCCCCTGTTTATCAGCAGTTTCTGCATCTATGATCCTATACGAGGTGTTAAACAAAATTTAGGAGGATACTCCTGTAAAACTCTGAAAACTTACTTAACATCATAATTTCCGGCCTCACTTCCAAAGTAGTGCTCTGTGCACAGATGTAATGCTTTCAGCTATTTTCCCATTGTCAGAAGCAGCATATGGTAAAGATTCCCAGATATACGAGGGGCGCGAAGACTTCTTAAGTAACAGAGCCCAGAATGTTGTGCCTCCGGCGAGTGTACATCAGAGAAAGAGTATTGTCAGGAGTGCCCCAGGGAAGCGTGATAGTACCGCTATTATTCCCTGTATAAATAGCTGATCTGGCGGACACAATGAACAGCAATCTGCGGTTATTTGTTGATGATGCTGTGGTGTATGGTAGGGTGTCCAAGCGAGTGACTGTAGGAGGATAAACGATGACTTAGACAAAATTTGTAGTTGGTGTGATGAATGCCAGCTACCATCAAAAGCAGAAAAATGTAAGATAATGCAGATGAGAAGGATAAACAAACCTGCTGTGTTCAGATATAACATTGGTAGTCTCATGCTTGACACATTCACGTGGTTTAAATATCTGAGAGTAATGGTGGAAATGGAACGAATATGTGAGAATTGTGATAGGCAAGGCGAATGGTTGACTTCGGTTTATTAGGAGAATTTTAGGAAAGTGTGGTACATCTGTGAGGTAGGCCTTATGGAGGACACTAGTGCGACCTTTTCGTGAGTACTGCTCGAGTGTCTGGGATCTGTACCAGGTCAGATTAAGGGAAGACATCGAAGCAATTGAAAGGCGGAGTGCTAGATTTATTAACGATAGGTTTGAACAACACTGAAGTGCTACGGAGATGCTTTGGGGATTAAAATGGAAATCCCTGGATGAAACGCGACTGTTTTTTTTTTCGAGGGACACTATTGAGAATATTTGGAGAACCGGCATTTGAAGCTGGCTGCAGAACGATTCTACTGCCGCCAACATACATTTGGCGTGCGGGCCATGAAGATAAGATACGAGAAATTAGGGTTCATATGTAGAAATTTAGAGAGCAGTTTTTCCTTGGCTGTATTGTGAGTGGAACAGGCAAGGAAATGACTAGTAGTGATACAGGTTTCCCTCCGCCACGTTTCTTATGGTGGCTGGCGGAGTATTTATGTACATGTAGATACTACGACATTGCAAGCTTTGTCTAATACAAAATACTATCCAGTCACTTTCCTGAGAGCCAGCCCACATAATTATGTTTGTGGCCGGGTGGGTTGCAGAAAACACTCCAGCCAGGTAAAGGCACATATTCACGAACTCACCCTACTTGCGGCCAGTAACAAACCCGAAACGTTTCGTGAGTCTTCCGACAGGACTGACAGATCACAAGAATGTGTTTAAGGCAAGACAAAAGGGAAAACGCATTACTAAGAAAGAATAACAAATACTGACTCTCTAAAATGTAGGTGGGAAGATGCTATGTAACAGCATTTCCCTCAGTTACTCGCGCGCTTAGCCATGGACTGCAGACCTGTGTTTAAAATGATGGAGCCTAATGAAATACTTCTATTTTACACTTCGATTTTATATTTTGTGAGTTACAATGCTGCTAAAGTTGTGAGAGTTTGTTGCTATTATAGTTCTTTAATCAATTACATGGCGCATGTAGATTTAAATATTGAGGACACATTTTTTAAATTATGAATTTATCAGAATTTTAGTTTCTTGGAAGTTATGTTAAAGCAGTGTGCTAAGCACTGATCTAACAAATTATTATCATTATATCAAAACATTTCATACATCATATTCTAATTGGTATTAAAATCATAAGTCTCTGGGGCATATTAAAAATTGGGAAGACAGTAAGTTATATTGGGAGAGGGGTGTGGGGCGAGAGCCACTTGCAAAATGTGATACCACTCCCAGAACCAGACACATGGACAGTGCCTATGGTCAGGAGACAAATGACTTCCTCCTATCTTCTCATCTGTGGGCAAGTGTGAGCCTAAGAGGAAAAGGTGTGTTTTGGAACGGACAAAGGAAGTGGATGTGGATATGATTTTTCACTGACGATGCCATTCTGTATAGATAAATGCCGTCATTGAACAATCTTGGATAATCATAAGCATTGCAGAAACATTGGGACAAGAAAATTTGTTTTAGAATGGGATCCACCAGGAATGAACACAACAATTTTTTCTTCGTTTAACCAGATATATTTCGCTGAAGTTACAGCATCAACGGTGTTTTCTTTTAATTTTCTCTCTATTAAATAATAGGAAAATTGTTCATTCCTATCTGTACAAATATAAATTTGAGTATTCAAGAAAATATTCACAAATTTGAAATACAGATAAGACCTTGTTTTATGTATTCATTGTCACCATGCACTATGGTTTTCGTGATTTTTATGTTCTACATTACAAAATGAACAGCAATCTGCGGTTATTTGTTGATGATGCTGTGGTGTATGGTAGGGTGTCCAAGCGAGTGACTGTAGGAGGATAAACGATGACTTAGACAAAATTTGTAGTTGGTGTGATGAATGCCAGCTACCATCAAAAGCAGAAAAATGTAAGATAATGCAGATGAGAAGGATAAACAAACCTGCTGTGTTCAGATATAACATTGGTAGTCTCATGCTTGACACATTCACGTGGTTTAAATATCTGAGAGTAATGGTGGAAATGGAACGAATATGTGAGAATTGTGATAGGCAAGGCGAATGGTTGACTTCGGTTTATTAGGAGAATTTTAGGAAAGTGTGGTACATCTGTGAGGTAGGCCTTATGGAGGACACTAGTGCGACCTTTTCGTGAGTACTGCTCGAGTGTCTGGGATCTGTACCAGGTCAGATTAAGGGAAGACATCGAAGCAATTGAAAGGCGGAGTGCTAGATTTATTAACGATAGGTTTGAACAACACTGAAGTGCTACGGAGATGCTTTGGGGATTAAAATGGAAATCCCTGGATGAAACGCGACTGTTTTTTTTTTCGAGGGACACTATTGAGAATATTTGGAGAACCGGCATTTGAAGCTGGCTGCAGAACGATTCTACTGCCGCCAACATACATTTGGCGTGCGGGCCATGAAGATAAGATACGAGAAATTAGGGTTCATATGTAGAAATTTAGAGAGCAGTTTTTCCTTGGCTGTATTGTGAGTGGAACAGGCAAGGAAATGACTAGTAGTGATACAGGTTTCCCTCCGCCACGTTTCTTATGGTGGCTGGCGGAGTATTTATGTACATGTAGATACTACGACATTGCAAGCTTTGTCTAATACAAAATACTATCCAGTCACTTTCCTGAGAGCCAGCCCACATAATTATGTTTGTGACCGGGTGGGTTGCAGAAAACACTCCAGCCAGGTAAAGGCACATATTCACGAACTCACCCTACTTGCGGCCAGTAACAAACCCGAAACGTTTCGTGAGTCTTCCGACAGGACTGACAGATCACAAGAATGTGTTTAAGGCAAGACAAAAGGGAAAACGCATTACTAAGAAAGAATAACAAATACTGACTCTCTAAAATGTAGGTGGGAAGATGCTATGTAACAGCATTTCCCTCAGTTACTCGCGCGCTTAGCCATGGACTGCAGACCTGTGTTTAAAATGATGGAGCCTAATGAAATACTTCTATTTTACACTTCGATTTTATATTTTGTGAGTTACAATGCTGCTAAAGTTGTGAGAGTTTGTTGCTATTATAGTTCTTTAATCAATTACATGGCGCATGTAGATTTAAATATTGAGGACACATTTTTTAAATTATGAATTTATCAGAATTTTAGTTTCTTGGAAGTTATGTTAAAGCAGTGTGCTAAGCACTGATCTAACAAATTATTATCATTATATCAAAACATTTCATACATCATATTCTAATTGGTATTAAAATCATAAGTCTCTGGGGCATATTAAAAATTGGGAAGACAGTAAGTTATATTGGGAGAGGGGTGTGGGGCGAGAGCCACTTGCAAAATGTGATACCACTCCCAGAACCAGACACATGGACAGTGCCTATGGTCAGGAGACAAATGACTTCCTCCTATCTTCTCATCTGTGGGCAAGTGTGAGCCTAAGAGGAAAAGGTGTGTTTTGGAACGGACAAAGGAAGTGGATGTGGATATGATTTTTCACTGACGATGCCATTCTGTATAGATAAATGCCGTCATTGAACAATCTTGGATAATCATAAGCATTGCAGAAACATTGGGACAAGTAAATTTGTTTTAGAATGGGATCCACCAGGAATGAACACAACAATTTTTTCTTCGTTTAACCAGATATATTTCGCTGAAGTTACAGCATCAACGGTGTTTTCTTTTAATTTTCTCTCTATTAAATAATAGGAAAATTGTTCATTCCTATCTGTACAAATATAAATTTGAGTATTCAAGAAAATATTCACAAATTTGAAATACAGATAAGACCTTGTTTTATGTATTCATTGTCACCATGCACTATGGTTTTCGTGATTTTTATGTTCTACATTACAAAAAAAAATAGTGTTTGCTCATGGTGGATCGTAAGAGCTTCAACCTCCACATGAATATTTCAGTGTCACCAGACATTTCCAAGTACGTTCTACAACAAATTCCGAAACACAGCAGCAAAACTACACCAAACTATTCTGATCATAAAATTCAACAATATCTCTCTTTCACACAATGTGATATCTAAATTTGTATATGGCAATGTAAATAGCACGTTATCCATGGTTCAATGCGCCAAGCACAAAACCAAAATCGGCAGACTGAAAGAGCCAAGATAAATGCCTACATATCAGGAAACAGCAACTCAGTGTTGAACTATTCAGAATTCATCTAGAACTAGAAGTCACCTCATATTCCCTGAAATATTTAATAACATTATGAAAGGAGATACAATCAGACAAAATACAGAAACACTAACAAAAATAAAATGGGAATAATAACAACGAAAACTGAACAGACTGTTCCGATGAAACAAAACCATTAAATACAAAAGCAGATGGTAAAAAACTGCAGATTCTATAAACGTCTTGTCAGCCTTACCGACATAACACTCACCAACCAAGAAGTAAATTTGCATTGTCAACACTCACATGACATGCTAGGCATGAATCTTATTACAGAAAGTGAATACATAATAAAACAACAAGAAAGGAGAACAAAAAAATGTACTGATGGTGACAATCAGTGAAGAAGAAACGAAATCCAGGAAAATAATCAATAAACTTGGAAACAACAAGGCTCCCGTCAAAAAGGTAGACATGGGCAACACTATGGTACAATAAAACAGGTGGGATACAAAAATAAAACCTTAAAATTTCTAGAAGACAACAACATAGCAAAGCTAACCAGTTACCCAACATGAAAATACCAGAAAAATACACAGACACTTCTAAATAACATCTCACTTATATCCAGAAGACACGATGTGCAATGGGTGAAACAAAAGAACCCCAAAGCACCCACACCAAACAGTTTACCAAAAACCTGCAAGCAGGATATACAGATATACCCAGTTGTAAATTTCAGAAATGCACTTTCGTATCACCTAGCCACAGAAACATACAAATTCTTGCAGAAACATTAAGTATACACAAACAACAGAAGCATATACAACACCAAAGAGCTAATATAAAAGATCAAAAATATCAACATACCCAGAACAGCCACACACATATAATTTTATATCACATCCATGGACACCAATATCCCCCCCCCCCCCGACAGAAACCACCATCATCATCAGAAAGCAATTAGAACAATAGAAGGATATTCTCAAACCCCACATAAAAGAAATAACAAACATTCTAAAATTAATCACAGAGAAAAACTATTACTCATCCGAAAACCAGTTCCATTCACAACAAGATGAACTCCCTACAGGATCACCAGTCAGTGGACTATCTTCCTTGATCACATCTTCCTTAATCACATAAGAACAAAATATTTGAAACCACGGTAAATTCCAAGCAATATAGAGTAGTTTATTGGAATTGGTATGTGTAAGGCGGTACACACAAAAACCGGCTCCAAATACTAGGCTGCTCATTGTCACCCAACATTTGTGTACTATTGTTTCGAAGCTTTTGCGACTATATTTTGTACTGTCGTTACAAAAACCGTTACAACTTGGCTAAGACGTGTGAAGTACATATAACGGTGTGTTGCTGTGTGAGACATTGTCAAATTGTCTTTGTTAGACCTACTAGAGTGGAATAGGTATGTTCCCTATTTTCGGAATCATGTAGCACTGATAATACAACTCTTTCAACTGCATTAATTGTTGATAACGCACTTCACAGACCATATTGGGCCACGGTATGTAGGCTGCACACTCAAAAAATATATGTACTTGATATGCCTGTAGCTTTGGTTTCTGTCTCCTTTTTCATATACGGGCAAGACAATTGTCAGTTTCAGGCCATCTTGAAATGTTCCCCCCCTAAACTTCCTACTGTTAAGATAAGACAGCGGAATTCATGTAGTATCTATTATTTGCTTTATCATAAAAGTGGAGAAACCGTGTATGTGTTCGATTCTGGAGTTGCTCAGCGATCTCTCTACACCCAGCATACCTCTAAAACAAACAGTTTTCCTCCCAAATTTCGGAAAGTCTAGTACCAGCTTTGTTTCTTGTGAACTGAGAAGTCAATCCTCATTGTCATCCAAATTATTTTCATCTTTCATGGCTAATTTTCCTGAACTTATGGAACTATTATTTAGCTCATCTGCACTTAGAGGTGCACGTAAATTTTCTGCAATTAGCTCAGTTTCTGTTTTAACTATTTTCCAAGCTGACTGAGAAATATAGTTCTTACTGGCTTAATTCTTTGCACCAATGATATCAGTTCTGTAAAGTTTTGTAACTTGGCATCTGAATGTCTGTAATCATTACTAGCGCAAGATTTGTCATTGAATATTTTTAGCAGAATCCTTTAGTTATTCAAGTAAGGAGTGTACCAGTCACTTACATTTCTGTGTTTTTTTCCTTGCATGTAATCTATAGTGTTTTAAGATGAAGAGACAATATTCATTAAAGATAGTGGCAATAATACGTAAGAAATAATCAAAAGCATCACTTAATATGATTCTTTCTCCATGTCAGTGGTACACAAATAAACACTCAAACACTTTTGTGTGATAGGCCTGTATGTTACATTCGGTGGATTTAAGTGTCTCACTGCTGTCGGTTATATTCGTTAATCATGATCGTTTTTAACTACATATATTTTATTAATAATCCATCTTGGTCAGAAATATAGGTTTACAAAATTTAAAACTCCATCATCTTTGCGAATGTTTGATGTAACATTCTCTATACATGCAATCTGCCTGATAGGGCTATAATTCAGGCAAAAGAAAATATATGACTAGAGCGTGTCCAGCAGAAGCCTACTTTTAGAATTTTGCATCATCACATCAGTATTAATGTGACCAAATATTAAAATGTTATGGTTCTTATCCTAAGTATGTACATTAACAGATTATCTACATGTTGGACAACTACTTTGATACCAGTTTTGGACGTACAGTTCATGAATGTAATAACAATTTTGCTTTCAGGGAAGTGAATGACAACAATTTCAAGTTCTCCTTCACGTACTAAATGTTTGAGTTCTATTATCTCAACTGTATGGTTGAGATCACTTTTGATTAGTGTTGATACCCCACCATTTTCCACATTTGATGTAAAATAATCAGTTAAAAACTTAAAGCCATCTGGAATATACATATTGTATTTGTGTTCCTTAAGCTAGTGCTCATTGAAGCACAGCATGTCATACTGCAAAAAATTTTTAGAGTTCATGAAGTTTGTCACTGATCGTATATTTGTGTGGAAGAAGGGTCGATATTCATAATCTTTAGCTTTAATTGTAATACAGCTATATCATTTCATAACTGTGTAGTTAAAGATGGCGATTGTAACTTAACAGACTAAAACTTGTAAGGACAAGGCTTGGTCATCACTGCAGGCTTCCCTGGAGGAGACACTGATTTTCAAGGCCGTGAATAGTTTTTCCGAGTTTTAATTTGTCACAACTTTTTTTAAAAGCTTTGTGTGAGGTTAGTTTAGCAGAGTAATTGCACTTCTGGTCAATTTTTGTATAAAGGTCACTTTTAGAAGTGCTAGTATTTGTTAGTGTCGCGTTATTGAAATTATAGCAGATTTGTTTGTATTTAATATTCGCTTTCTATACTTCTTTGTTCACACAAGAAATTTACATCATGTTATGTCGATGTGGAACGTTTACTTTTATGGCATTGTATGCGTGAGGCTCGGTAGTGTTTTCTTGTGCTCAGAAGTTGCATCAGATGTTCGGTGGTCATTTACATCATTTGCTAGTCTAGTTACTACAACAAACTCTTTAGTTGACTACTCACAGATTTCGAAAACAATTTCCCCTTCACTCCACTGAGTCATTGGCATAGAGCATAACCTTCTTTTGAAAACAGTCTTTCAAAAAAGCTAACAATGCGGCTATACAGCTCAAATATTTAAGTGCAGATTTTTGTAGTTTTAGATACGTAGACTGGCGAAGTGAGAGATGAGTCCATACGTCTAATGGGTCTTAATTAAGGACTAGAAGGCGATCTTTCAGATAGCAACTATGCTATGGTAGCTGTTTTATAATGTTCAGCCTATAAACCGAATTTAATCTCGTGTTTGCGCGTGTTGCCAATATTGCTTGACTCAAAGAAAGCATGAATAGAATGAACAATGTAAGACATTAGTTTACGCATAGCTACAATAGTAGCCAACGTTCCTGCATTAGCTCCTCCTCTTCGCATGGCCACGCCTGACAAGTCAGGAATGTGTTGCAGCGGTATCGTAATGCAACGTGTCCAAACAAAGATTATTTTAAATCACAAAAGGAAAATTGACAGTGGAATAAAGTTGCCAAGTCTTTTGCTAACATCTAATGTCGGTATGTTGACTTAAACATCGATATTACAGCCTGTAAACGAAGAGCGCGCGGCGCTTATGGTAGGAGACGGCAAGAACGCTGCTAGTATCTTCTGGTAAACCTTCCGGGATGTAAGGTCGTGGTCCATGAAACTCTTCAGCTCCTAACGTTTCGTCCAGAGCTGCGCTGGACATCTTCAGAGGGGTGTTTCTACTCCGGTGAGTCTTGCCGACTCACCGGAGGAGAAACACCCCTCTGAAGATGTCCAGCGCAGCTCTGGACGAAACGTTAGGAGCTGGAGAGTTTCATGGACCACGACCTTACATCCCGGAAGGTTTACCAGAAGATATGTCATCCGGTCGTGAAAGCCTTCATACTATGAACGCTGCTAGTGCTGCACAGGATGACGAAGAATAAACTCCCTCTTGCAGTGTAGAACAGCTTGCTGTGGTTAACGTAAATTCTGCTCCCGCTCTTTTCTTGCGTTAGTTATATTAGCTACTGACACTGTTCAAAAATAAGATGCCCACTCTTAATAGACTTTGGTACGGTGAATTGGAAAATGACAATTTTTTTTTTTAGGTATATAGCGTGCTATATAAAGAAAACTCTCATGGGAGCCACTAGTAAATTCCAGTAAAGTCCTGTTACGACCATTACACGTGAAGCTAGACCTGATGAAGCCATTCGCAAAAGAAATAAGTGCAACGAACGAGCATTTAAATACTTGCGTAGAAAATCCCCGGGACTAATGGTAAGTGCTGAGAAGATCAAGCAGTGAGTGTTGATTGTTCCACAAACGTGCAAGGGTTGTGGAAACCAGCAGTTCGATTGTATTCTCAGTCCTGGTAAGTTAAAAGCGTGGCAATGCTTTCAGAAAGTTAGATCACTGTTCTTGGGCAATAGGAAAGGTTGAAAAATGCATTGAACCTTTGAATGACCTTATATGAAGGGCTTATTTTTGTTCATTCTGAGCGCTCATTTAACTTTAGGACTCTGTATCTCAGTATGAACTTATGGACTTGTACCACTATTGAATTAAGCCCTTCATATGTGCTTGTGAGAAACCGGAAGGCAACATGTCACTCTAAATGCACTTTATTCACTCACATGTCGACGTTTTCCCTGAAGGTAATGGGGTATTTAGTGATGAACATGGTGAGATGATTCACCAACAAATGTCTGTAATGGGCCATCGATACCGAGGATGATTCAGTGCTTCAATGTTGGCAGATTTCTGCTAGACTTTGCAGAAAGGCTCGAATTTTCCCCATAAGCGGCAGGCGAAGAGAAAACGTCTGTTGTAAACAAGGTACCTGTTAGTAGTGTATCTTTAACTAAAGTAATCTGACTGTAGCTTTTCATGTACTTAGTCTAAAGCATGTTGATTTATTTTTCCATATGATTTGTGAAAAGGTCAGATTTAACAGTTCCGCAGTGTTCATATATTTCAGTAGCATATCCTACCAAATATCTAAAAAACTACAGCTTATGTGACAAAAATTATGTGAGATGTGCTTTTAGGACCACTTAAATTGTATAAATCTATTTAGATATCCTTGTCATTGTTAAAAAATTTCGAATAGCACATGAAAAATGTGAATTTCAGTACTTCACAAAAAATATGAACTTCAACCCCTTGTATCAAAAAGAACAAGAGCCTTCCTAGAAAAACGGACTCCATATTTGTGATCAGTGCATCGAATTAAACCCGAAACCACTGTCAAATACTTGTCACGTAAAAGTCTGCTGGGCAGTGCTACGCTTGTTAGACAGTGGCCCACTATCGTATGTGAAGAACATAAAAGCTTCAATAACTTCCACGGCTGAGCTAATCTAGATTTTTAATTGCTTGTGTATTCTGTACGAAGTTAACGCATTTAGCAGAAAATAAACATCCTCGGGCATCGCTACACACTGTGCCGCCGCTGATTCAAAAGGCGTCCTGCGAAAGTGTAAATACGGCCTTGTGGAACAGTCTGTAATGTTTGTGAATTGAGTACCGACAGTAGGGATGGGAAAAGCCGATACCGGTATCTTAGTTCTGAAAAACCGTTATATTTTGGTATTTGTTTGATCTCGGTTATAATAGGGGTTTTTTATTTTTTACTAATAACTGACCAAAAAAAGGAATAACCATTAGCCATAGCAGCAGTGCTAAAATTATTCGTTTTTAAATAAACCTTCTTAAAAAAGAAATACATTTTATTCGTAAAATTTACATTGGTTTGGAATATTGCGTTGTTCTAGAAAATGAGAAAAGCAATCAGTACTATTTTAATAACAATGCCGACAGAAACGAGCGACAAACATATGGCATAAAAACTGAGACAATAATGTCCCTGTTGCTGTATGTTGTGGCTTAAGGTACGAGAGTATGTGCAGTGTGGAAGACTTGCTACAACCTAAGCTGTACGGCAGTTTCCCGCTGTCGTCGCTGGACAACCGTTGTATTGCAGAAAGTCACCAACCCTAGTATGGAGTATTTTTACGAAGTGACGTAACAATGAAGTACAAAAATAATCACTTTAGAAGATGAACGATTTGTATGTCATTTCTATCAAATAATTAAAGAGGAAGAAAATAATTATGGTAACAGTAATAAATGAAAAACTTAACAAGTCCTTCACACTGTACAACAAAAATAGAAATTAGCTAATCTGCTGCCTGTGTCTACATAATATACCATTATGGGCTTGTAACACATGCAAACGCAGAAATTCGCGAGAAAAATTAAGTTCTTCAACCACAGTTTTCACCCTTTAGCTCTGACTATTCGTAATGCTCAAATAGTGGTATGATCCCCGATTACAACACAATTTTTGAGCAGGGTTTCATAAAATTAGAATCAACAGGAGAAAACTAGTGATTTTTGTGGTATTAAACTGCTTATCACTTTTCGAGCAAAGCTGCGAACGTTGGATGGACTAAGTTTTTTTTAACTGTCTATTTAATTTAATATTTTGATTCTATGTCTTGGAAGTGAGAGAGTAAAAATTTTTCAATCTTTGTTCGATTTATACGATTATTATAGGAAATAATAGGTAGAAAAACACCGAAAATCGGGTATTTCATAAACCGATTATTTTGAGCGTTTTTAATAGTCAGGTCAAACAGGTGTTGAAAAAACAAAAACGCGCTAACCGAAAACCGGTTATTTCAGCTATAACGCCATCCCTAACCGAGAGTGGGGACTCGCCCGCTCGCTCTTCCATTCACCAATGGACTATACATTCAGGGACTCTATTTCGATATTGAAACATCGACTTTCAATCTCCCAGCACCGATATGTTCTAAATATCGGTAATCATCGAATATGCCTACCATTGAACAGGAAGCAGAGCGCCGGCTGGAGCGTGCAGAGTGCGGGCTGCTGCGCGTGCAGGAGAACCTGGCCTTGGCGTCGCGACGCGTCGACCAGAAACGGAGCGACGCCCGGCAGGTGGCGCGCCTGGCGGCCGAGCTTCGCGCCGCCGCCGCAGACACGGATGCGGCGCTGGCGGAAGCCCGACGCAAGAGGCGCGCGCTCTCCAAGCGGCTGCGGCACACCAACAGGTCACCGGCCAGCCTTACTTATTCGTTTTTTTGATTTTCGACTCCCCTTTAACCTGACTAAAAAAAGCTCAAAATAAATTACGAGGATAAACGTTATGTATCGGGCGCAGAGGTCTGGCAATTAAAACGTCACTGCCGACTTTCTGGCCTCGCCGTACCAAATTTTTATTTATTTAGCGTATGACTAGCATCAGATCGCCTAAGAAAACATTTTTCTTTAACAATTCATATACACATAAAGGCTTAGCGCCTGCAGCTTCACTCGCATATACTATGTGGCCTACACATTTTTTTTTTCTTTAATCGAATTTTTATATTGTTCACAAACTGCAACACTTTCTAAACTTTTCACCCTAATTAAGGCCATAGAAGCATGATCTTTTCCGAATGTACTTCTGACCAAAAAGCTATTCTGGTAGGTGGTGTCCAAGGTTTTTGTTAATCGTACCTTTTACTTTCTTGTGGTGGTATTTCCATAGAAAGTTTCATAGCTTTTAAAATTCTTTTATAATAAAATAATTTCATAAAGCTTTTCTTCCTCTACTCCACCTCCTTAAGGAACTGAATTTCCAAAATCAATGACATACATACTTTTTTATTTCCAATCGAGAAACCAAATACCAATTTTCATTTATGTACCATTAAACATCCTCTAGTAGTTCTTTAATAATGAATCATTTTCAGAAAAGCCTTTCACCGTCTATTTTACCGTCTTAGTGGTTGAATTTCCAAAAATGCTGAAATATATTTTTTTTTAATTTCTGCCTGAGAAAACAAATACCAATTTTCCTGAAACTTCCTGGCAGATTAAAACTGTGTGCCCGACCGAGATTCGAACTCGGGACCGAGGTCAGTCAGAGGAGCTCAGTGTAAGGCCGGAAATGCATATCCTCCTATTTCCATCTATTGTACCATAATTTTTTCCTTATTTTGTTACCTGAAGATATAACATTTCTGTGTCTTTATATATTGTAATTGTTTTAATATATATATATATATATATATATATATATATATATATATATATATATGCATTTATGTCGATGTATAATTGGTTTGTTTTGTAAATATTATTTGTATTTTACGCTGGGTCTTGCCTAGGGAAAACTATGCTATCGAACGAAGACATCGATAGGTCGTGTGAAGAACGAAAGTGTGTAGGATCTTTGGTAGTGAACTCTGCCGCGTGGAGCGCGGGCAGCGAGGGGAGTCTGGTTGGTGTAGTGCGATTGAGCAGGTGTGTTGTGTGACGCTCCCGCAAGTTGCCGGGCTTTCGGGGTTTGGCAGCATGTAATTGCGATGGACTGGCTATATTAGTTTCTAGCACGGTGTCGCGGACGGGAAGCATTAGCTGGCACACATCAAGAGCCCGTTTCTCCTGGTGACCGTGTCGAGAAGAAGGCGCGCCAGCATCCAGCTTCTGCAACAGCGACGGCCGACAATGAGTGACTGTCGCCACCTCCTCGATCGGCGACTTCAAACCTTCAATCAACCAACAAGGAAGACACATAAAGTTTCAGATTTGTATGGCAGACCTCAGCTTTTCAAACTGTTCAAATCACAAAATTACAGCAACGTAGCATGAACCTTTGTTGCTCATTGTCCCAATTGCATTGCCAAGCAGGGTCCCTTCCTTTTCCGAAATGAACCCGAGTGTCGTTGAAATTCAAACGCCAGCATTAAAGCATTATAATTCGATTTCACTGCTTTAATTTCAAAGTTCAGTTAAAGTATTCATAGCTGGCTACAATATTTAGATTACACAAGCACAAATTAAGAGTGCAGTTTTGTTACCGTATTTTAGCTTACCTGTGACTGCAGCTCAGCTTGGTACGTACTGAATTTTACCATTGTTAATTGTTCAGAATCATTTAATTCAAGTTCAAAGTTAAATCTCTTATTTCTAAATTGCGGAGATTCAAGTAGCTTTTGAAATGATTGATGAGGTAGTCCAAGACTAACCGTATTTTACTGAATTTCGATGTGCTTCAAAAAGAAAGGTCACTATTAACTTCAGTCACTAAATTAACTTTCGATTTTCCGGTTTTATTAATTCTTTTGCTAAATTAAGTCAAGAGCGTAGCGAAATTTATTACTTCTGACAAACTTTCAGTTTTCACACTACACGTGTCAACCTTCAGTTGCCACGCTTCTAGTGCTAATTATATGTGTAATAACCTTTCTTTTTCAGTTACTATAGTAATTGTCCTTAGGACTGGCGACCGTAATTTCCCCCAAATCTCAAATATCTAATTACCGCTAGTTAATTGTTAACGTAACGGCCGCACATTTACTTTCTTTATTAACTTTACCCCTTTTCAAAATTAATTTCCACCAGTTTCATTTGCATTTTTCCTTTCATTTAGATGTAACCCTTTCCTCCCTCTTTACCGACAGATTAACTTCGGTGACGATTGCTTTTCCCAAATTGCCATTAGGTACACGCGGTTTAATTTTTCACTGTCATTAAGGTCGATAAGTGAGGGGGAGGTTACATCAGTCACAGCCAACGTGGATTGGTCGTTCGATGCCATCTGAGTTATAAATCCATCAGGGACATTTCACCCTTTCGAAAGCTGCCCAAGTCAACTATTGGCAGAGGGACCGTGAAGTGGAAACGCGAAAGAGCAACCAAACACAAACCAAAACCAGGCAGACCTCATGTACTGAAAGATAGGAATCGTTGAGCATTGCGGCGGGTGGTTGTACAAAATCGCATGAAATCAGCGGAAGGAATCGCACGTGAGTTCCAAAGTGCTAATAGCAATCCAGCTATCACAGTGGTTGTGCTTAGGGATTTAAAAAGATGTGGTACAATGGTCGAGCTGGTCTTCTTAAGTCACACATTCCTAAAGTCAGTGACAAGTGACGCATGAGGTGGTGTAATGAACGAGGTCACTGCACAGTGGGTGACTGGAACCGAGTGGTTTGGAGTGATAAATGCAGTTATTTTTGTATTTCGGAACAATTTTCCAACAATTTGACTTCACAGTATACAGCATCATCCACGAGGAGCCTCATGGAGCTTACGAAGTTATGCGCAAGGTCAGTGATATATACTGTGAATAATAATTGTCCTACAACCTCTCCCTGAACGCTGCCACGCTTCCTTTTAGTCAAAAGATATCTCACTATTAAGAATGACACGCAGTTTTTTCCTCTAGAAAGCCTTCAATCCAATCACAAAGCAAGTCTGATACTCCGTACTCAAATTTTGTTTATGAAGCGACTCCGTGGAAATTTCTCAAACGACTCCCAGAAGTCAAGGAACACAGCATTAACCTGGATGCTGATATTTACTGACTTCCGCGTTTCGTAAACGAATAGAGCGAGTTGGGTTTCACGTGATCATTGATTACAGAATCAATGTCGATTCCTACAAACGAGATTTTCTTCTCAAGAATAGTCGAATACGTGAACGTAAGATGTGTGCCATAATTCTGCAACAGTTTGAAGACACCAAAACAGGGCTTTAGTCGTGCGTATCCGTTCGACGAGCCTTCTTGAAAACGCGACTGATCTGCACGTTTTTTTACTTGGAATGCTTCGTTCCTCCAGTTATCTACGATAGAACAGCTGTGGAGGAAAAACATATGCCTTCACCACCACGCAAGGTGACGCGGATTGTTTTTTTTTTTCGTTTTTTTTTGGGGGGGGGGGGTCCTAATCTATTATGCTCGTAAAATGCAAACCGCCACATGAGCGTACGACCGAAATCTCCTGAGGGACTTGCGAGAGCTATCAAAACGAAGCGTTGCGGTAAGCTATGCAAGGGAGCGTTTTTCGGCTCCACAGTGTCTCAGCTCCATCGATACAGTACACAGTCACCCATGCTGCTTGTTTGGGGTTTCAAATCCTGCCACTTCCCCCATCTTCTCCTGACATGGCATCTAATGACTTCTTTATCTTTCCTCGGGCATAGAAAGCATTAGGTAGCTGGCATTTCTAAAACGACGACGAGTTGTAACGTTCTCTCAGCAGTCAATGCAAACTTAAGCAACCAGTCTCTCTTAAAAGTCAAGTATCGTTGAAAAAAATTTGTCACATTGAAGAATGAACATGTAGAGATGTCTGACACCATCACCAACTTTCATGGCTGAGCTTGTTTGTTTGGATATGATAATGAAAACTTTATGATTGTCCTCGCATGAACCTTTACTAGGACAACTCCTAGTGGTTAAAATTTGCGAAACCGACTGTGTAATGTATCTGCACTGTGGATCAGATATCTATATCTATGTTGTAGTTGTGGTCCGAAGACTACTTTGATGCCGCCAATACAACACTGATGATCCCTTAACGTCTCAGAACACGTCCTATCAACCGATCCCTTTTTTTAGTCAAGTTGCACCACAGACTTCTTGTCTCCCCAATTCAGCATTCTTCTGTAGCACTACATTTCAAAACTTCTATTCTCTTCTTGTCTAAACTGTTTATCGTCCATGTTTCACATCCACACATGGCTACACTCCAGACAAATACCTTCAGAAACGACTTCCTAACACTGAAGTCTACATTTTGTGTTAACAATTTTTTTCCTTCAGAAACTCTTTTCTAGCCACAGTCATTCTACATTTCATTACCTCTCTACTTCGGCCATCACCAGTTATTTTTGGCCAGCCGAAGTGGCCGTGCGGTTAAAGGCGCTGCAGTCTGGAACCGCAAGACCGCTACGGTCGCAGGTTCGAATCCTGCCTCGGGCATGGATGCTTGTGATGTCCTTAGGTTAGTTAGGTTTAACTAGTTCTAAGTTCTAGGGGACTAATGACCTCAGCAGTTGAGTCCCATAGTGCTCAGAGCCATTTTTGAACCAGTTATTTTGCTAACCAAACAGCAAAACCTATCTATTGTCTCGTTTCCTAATCTAATTCCCTAAGCATCATCTGATTTAATACAACTACATTCTATTATCACTGTCTTGCTTCTGTTGTGTTCATCTTATATTCTCCTTTGAAGACACTGTCCGTTCCGTTCTTGCAAGTCCTTTGCTGTCTCTGGCAGAATTACAACGTCAACGGCAAACCTCAAAGTTTTTATTTCTTCTCCCTAAACTTTAATTCTTGCCTCTTTTTGTTTCCTTTACTGCTTGCTCAATGTACAGATTGAATAACATGGGCGATGGACTACAACCCTATTTCACTCCCTTCTGAACCAGCACTTTCCTTTCATGTTATTCGACTTTTATAACTGCCGACTGGTTTCTCTACAAGTTGTAAATAACCGTTCGCTCCCTGTATTTTATCTTATCTACTTTCAGTCAACGTTATGAAAAGCTTTCTCTAAGTCTACAAATCCTATAAATGTCGGTTTGCCTTTTATTAACCTGTCTTCTAAGAGAAGTAGTTTGTTCCTATATTTCTCCAGAATCGAAACTGATCTTCCCCGAGATCAGCTTCCACCAGTTTTTCCGTTCTTCTGTAAAGAATTAGCGTTAGTATTCTGCAACCATAACTTACTAAACTGATAGTTCGGCAATATTCACACCTGTCAGCAGCTGCCTTCTTTGTAACTGAAATTATTAAATTCTTCTTGAAGTGTGAGGGTATTCCGCGCACCGCATACATCTTGCACACCAGATGGAATAGTCTTATGGTGACTGGCTTTTCCAGGACTATCAGTAGTTCTAACGGAATGTTATCTACTCCCGGGGCCTTGTTTCGACTTGGGTCTTTCAGTGCTGTGTCAAATTTTTCAGTCAGAATCGCATCTCCCATCTTATTTTCATCTACAGCCTCTTCCATTTCTCCATTTCTATAATATTTCTCTCAAGTGCATATCCCTTGTATCGACCCTCAACACAATCCTTCCACTTTTCTGCTATCCCTTTTCTGCGTAGTACTGGTTTCCAATCTGAGCTGTTCCTCTTTTCTCCAAAGGCCCCTTTAATTTTCCTATAGATGGTATCTAGTGATACATGTTTCTAAATCTTTACATTTGTCACCTAGCCGTTCCTGCTTAACCATTTTGAACTTCCTGCCAGTTCCATTTCTTAGACATTTATATTCCCTTTCGCCTACTTCATTTGATGCATTATTACATTTTCTCCTTTCACCAGTTAAATTCAGTATATCCAAAGATTTCATCTGGGCCTTTTCGTTTTAGCTTTTTGATCCTCTGGTGCGTTCACTATGTCATCTCTCAGGTTCGAATCCTGCCTCGGGCATGGATGTGTGTGATGTCCTTAGGTTAGTTAGGTTTAAGTAGTTCTAAGTTCTAGGGGACTGATGACCTCAGAAGTTAAGTCCCATAGTGCTCAGAGCCATTTTTCGCTTATTCCTAACAATTTACCATTTTGCTTATCTATATTTATACTAATAATGAAACTCTAACGCCGTCGTGTCTGTCTGTCTGTCTGAAAACGCTAATCGCGAAGACTACTGGACGAATTTTCATGGGGTTTTCACAAGTAACTTGAGTTTACTTTGGGATAACATACAGGCCTTATTGCATCAAAATCGGATCACGAAAAAAGGATATGGTGATTTAAAGTTTTATCTAATACCGTCGTGTCTCTTTGAACACGCTAATCTCCAAACCTAGCTGTCGAATTTTCATGGGGTTTCCGCAGGTGACTTGAGCGTAGCTTGGGGCGAAATATAGACTTTATTTTTATCAAAATCTGAGCACGAAAAGGAGGATATCGTAAAGTAAAATTTTATTTCAAATTGTCTGGTAGTTTGGTTGTTTAACCATAAAGCCTTAATACACCAAAGAACCCGCAGATGGCGCTCTTAGTGTTTTTTAACTCAGTGACAGATTTATTTTCAGACGCTTAAGTCATGACAGGGCTAAGCACCGCAATCTTACCTTTACAAATACAAAGTAACAGCGAATTTGCTTGGTTAGGATACACCGAATTACTGATTTCGCTTTGAATATTAAAAACTTAACGGATAAATCGTAGTGTCCGATTCCACTCGTCAGCTTTGAGCGATGACGTCACATCAGAGGCAAGTTCGCCGCATAGAGGCAGTCTATGAAAGCAGCGGATGATATTCGTAAACAAAGGAGTGTAGAATATTATAAAATTAAAATCAGAATTCATGCGATTATTTCCTTAGACACGAATTACATCGAAACGAATGGAAGATAACAGAAATAAATAAGAACAAAACAAAAGAGAAATATATATGTCAGAAATAAGAAAAGCACAGAGTACCTTTAAATTTCATTACGGTACAGCGTGTGGTGAAGTCGCAATACAACGAAACAGCGTTAATTTATAACAAAAATTACTGAATCTAACGGTACTATCGCGGTAATGGAGGGGTTTTTGGGCGGGGAAAAACTAAAATGCAACACAACAACGGGAAAATGAAATAAATAATAACGTATATGAAATAGTAGCATGAAATGTGAAAAAACCTATACAGAAATCCTAAAAAATGCCAGTACAGAAATAACGAAAATTTACAAATAGTAACAAATATTGCAATCGATAGTTTGAATTAACCTACATACATTAATTGTAATTACAGATTCCGATATTAGTTACTTTTCCACAGTAGTTCAGAGAGCAACTACTACTACATTTCAGTGCACACACCTGCTTCAAAAACGATCTAAATAATAAAGCATGCAATAGTTGGAATCGATATTTAGAATTGATCTCTTACTTAGCTTAATCCTAGTTACCGATTCCAATATTTGTCATTTTGTCGCAGTAGTTCAGAGAGCAATTACAAATTCAAAAATCCTGTTACATTTCAGTGTACACGCCTGCCGGAAAAACGATCCAAGTAATGAACCATGTAACTGCTGGAATCGGTAGCTAAAACTGATCTTCATAGCAGATCAGTTCTGGTTACCGACTCCAACCGTTCGCTGGTTCATGATTTTGGACCTGTTTACAGTAAGTGTGTGGACGCGGTTTTTGTAGGATTTCTGGAGTTCTTATTGATCTCTGAACTACAGCGAAAAAGTAACAAATGCTGTAGGTAGGCCTACAAATTCTAAGTTTTTTCCGTTTTCGAAGTAGTGAAGAGAGGAATAACAAATGTAGAAATCCTATTATACTGTAGTGCACGCACTTGTACAAAAACGGTCTAAATAACGAACTGTGGAGTGGTTGGAATTGGTAACTGGAATTAACCTATATAGGTAAATTCTAGTTACCGAATCCAATATTTATCATTTTTTTTCGCAGTAGTTTGGAAAGCAATCACAAATGCAGAAATCTCATTACATTTCAGGGCACACACCTGCTGGAAAAACGATCTAAATAACGAACCATGGAATGGTTGGAATCGGAAACTGGAATTGGTCTATATAGCTTAATTCTACTTACCGATTCCAATATTTATTACTTTCGTGAATCTTCGTTACTTGGATACTGGTTTTTGTTTCAGGATTTCTGTGTTGGTTCTCAGGCATTTCACGCTACTGTTCTTTTTGTGTTTCGGGTACGTTATTATTTAGTTCATTTTTCCGTTGTTGAGTTACATTGCAGTTTCTCCCCGCTCAAAATCTCCGCTTTTCCGCGGTAGATTCAGTAATTATTATCTGAAATCAACATTATTTCAGAATATTACTACTTCACCATGCACTATATAGTAATGGATTTAAAGGTTCTCTGTACTTTTTTTAGCCGCATTAATTACAAAAATAATTTATTTCGGACATGTATATTTCTCTTTCTCTGTTGTTATTAATTTTCGTTACCGTCAATTATTTTTGATACAATTCGTGGCTAAGTAATTAATCAGGTGAACTGTGATTTTAATGTTATCGTATTCTAAATCGTTTATTTACGAATATGAGCAGTTGCTTTCAAAGATTGCCTCTATGTAAAGTCTCTGCCGTAGATATGACATCATTGCTTAAAAGCTGATGGGTGGAATCGGACACTAGAATTGACCAAACGTAACGACATTGCTTTGCTTCTTTCGATAGGTTTTATTTATATTCTTTGCTAGGAAAAACGAATTTATTGTTTGCTTTATGATTTGCGTGCTTACACATTATGTTGTTTATAAAGAAAACTGCCTATAAAACGGTCGAGTCTTTTTGAATAAAGCATAACGGCTAAAATACTGAGGACTAAGAGGTCTCAAGAATCTAACGTGAGGTGAGACTTTGCTGCAGCTAGAGAGCCTTACAGGAAAATATTCGTAAAGAATGTTATCGGAAAATGTAAGGTATAAACGGTTAGCTTAGCGTTGAAGGAGCTTGTTTATCAGTGTTACATGTAATACTTTTCTTGCGGTATGAGGCAAAATGAATCTTCTGGTCGTTCGGCAATGTCGCATAATCGGACAACAAAACCTCGGCACTTCCAGGTGGCTTTCAAGAATAGTATGAACTGCAGATGCCGGCAAGATGAAAGATCCTTGTATTTGGCAGTATAACACAAAATCGTGTCTCTCCACTAAATTGTGAACTGAAAGTAACGATCTCCAGTTGCCCAATGAACTAGATCGTTCGGAAATGCGGTTTTTCTTGAGACTATTATGGCCTCTCTGAAACCCTCTAATGCACATATTAGTACCAGTCCGTTGTCCGCGACTGAGAAAACTTGAATCCCATAATGTCGCACCACTCCTTGCACAATCACTGCGACATCTCTCGCTGCCAACTGATCAACAAGTAGTCAGATCATCTCAAGAGCTCATTATCTTGACAAAAATGCATGTATTGACACAAGCTTTCGACAAAGGATTTTGTGATTTTTCCAATCAGAAACTCATACTAAAATAACTCCAAGCACCTTTCGTATCAGAAAAAAAGCGGTGAGAGGCATCGCAGCTTCCTTTAGTTCAACCACCGCAATATAGCTCGGATGATGCGCTCGGCCGCAAATTTAATCCTCAAGCTATTAAAAAACAAAAATAATATTATGCAGATTTTTTCAAAAACGTTCCGTAAATCAATTCACTGTCTATTAAAAGAAGCCGCTGACACATATATGAACGTACATGCTTTTTCGGAGAATTGCACTGATCACTAATCGACTGATAGCGTCGTCTCCCTCTCAGAAAAGGATGATAAAGAGCTCGTTGAAACGGTCTAGCACGTCTCCAAAATGTAACAACATTTTAACCTGTCGAATCATTACAATCAAGATATCGTTGTCAATTACTTACAAACCAAAAACATTTCACAGTTCTAACATGTTGTATACACTCTATTTATTGCAAAAAACTTTCTTGCAATTAAATTTTATGTACTGCACATTATACTAAACTGGTAACATTGCACCGAACTGACTAAAAATCCAACAACAGCAACGACTCACTTATTGTGGTTTCAAGGCATTTATTCCATCTTTCGTTCGTATCATGCAGCAGTTAATATTTTCTTTTACTTTTAAGTAACTAAAGCCGTGTTGCCTTTCGCAACTTGCAATGGTACTTGAATTACGTAACCATTATGGCACCTCACCTAAACCTCTCGATACCAGTAATATTCTACTGTGTTTCTGTTAACTACTTAACACATTTCTGAGACAACATTCAGATTTGATTTCATTTGTGATACATCAATATGTTTATATTAAAATGATATTATTCATGTGTGTGTTCTTTCTTTTGTCACTACGATCTTTGACGTACTTGTAACTCTGATTTTTGGGCGCGTAAGCGATTATTAGTTAGTTTTGTTAGAGAGTCGGACCTTGAAAAAGTCAAGTCTTGGACGTCATGTTGGAAAGACGCATAACGTAGTCAGCTTATAAAATTTGAACTTTAACAGTGAAGAAGATGTTTTCAAGTATGTTTTTATTGTGAAGTGATGTTTTGTGTGTTACGTGATATTGCAATAAAGCAATTAAAAGGTAGTGTAACTTAAATTCGGACTGCTGATTATTTTTTTTACATCAATATTGTGCTAACTTTGAAAGGTTTAATCTTCAAGAATGGTTTGTGAAACGCATCTACAAAACTTTTGAATATAGCAGAATAAAACCTAGGCCTTTTTGCATCCGAGCTTGGAATCATCACCACGACGATTGAGCCATGATTTTACAACGAGACCAGCGTTGGAAACACGAAAAGGAGAGTGCCTAGTTTATTCATTATTACATGAAAGGACTTTAGTAACTGTGCTCTAATGACATCTGCCACATAATAACTTTGTTGTTGCCCAAAATGTAGTATTTAGCAGCGTGAACAACACCACAATCATTATTAAATTTTGACCTCTGTTGTGGTTGGGTTGTTAGAAACTGCAGCATCTGACTGTATGGTGTGGTAATGTGGCAGGGCCGTGGAACGAGCGTTGGTGCCAGATGAGCATTTGGTATCGGCTTTCCAGCCACCGACGCCAGGGCACGCCTCTGCCTACAAAGCCTTACAGCTACGCGTAAGTACTTCCTCTCGCATAAGGGCCCAGTAGTGTCTATTAGATTTTCAGATTTTAGAACGATGACTTACCTGGAAGCTTTCAATATGATATACTGCTGGCCATTAAAATTGCTACACCAAGAAGAAATGCAGATGATTAACGGGTATTCATTGGATAAGTATATTACATTAGAACTGACATGTGATTACATTTTCACGCAATTTGCGTGCATAGATCCTGAGAAATCAGTACCCAGAACAACCACCTCTGGCCGTAATAACGGCCTTGAAATGCCTGGGAATTGAGTCAAACAGAGCTTGGATGGCGTGTACAGGTACAGTTGTCCATGCAGCTTCAACACGATACCACAGTTCTTCAAGAGTAGTGACTGTCGTATTGTGACGAGCCAGTTGCTCGGCCACCACTGACCAGACGTTTTCAGTTGGTGAGAGATCTGGAGAACGTGCTGGCCGGGGCAGCAGTCGATCATTTTCTGTATCCAGAAAGGTCCGTACAGGACCTGCAACATGCGGTCGTGCATTATACTGCTGAAATGTAGGGTTTCGCAGGGATCGAATGAAGGGTAGAGCCACGGGTCGTAACACATCTGAAATGTAACGTCCACTGTTCAAAGTGAGGTCAATGCGAACAAGAGGTGACCGAGACGTGTAACCAATGGCACCCCATACCATCACGCCGCGTGGTACATCAGTATGGCGATGACGAATACACGCTTCCAATGTGCGTTCACCGCGATGTCACCAAACACGGATGCGACCATCATGATGCTGTAAACAGAACCTGAATTCATCCGAAAAAATTACGATTTGCCATTCGTGCTCCTAGGTTCGTCGTTGAGTACACCACCGCAGGCGCTACTGTCTGAGATGTAGCGTCAAGGGTAACCTCAGCCATGGTCTGCGAGCTGATAGTCCATGCTGCTGCTAACGTCGTCGAACTGTTCGTGCAGATGGTTGTTGTCTTGCAAACGTCCCCATCTGTTGACTCAGGGATCTCGAAGTGGCTGCACGATCCGATACACCCATGCGGATAAGATGCCTGTCATCTCGACTGCTAGTGACACGATGCCGTTGGGATCCAGCACGGCGTTTCGTATTACCCTCCTGAACCCACCGATTCTATATTCTGCTAACAGTCATTGGATCTCGACTAACGCGAGCAGCAATGTCGCGATACGATAAACCGCAATCGCGATAGGCTACAATCCGACCTTTATCAAAGTCGGAAACGTGATCGTACGCATTTCTCCTCCTTACACGAGGCATCACAACAACGTTTGACCAGTCAACGCCGGTCAACTGCTGTTTGTGTATGAGAAATCGGTTGGAAACTTTCCTCGTGTCAGCACGTTGTAGGTGTCGCCACCGGCGCCAACCTTGTGTGAACGCACTGAAAAGCTAATCATTAGCATATCACAGCATCTTCTTCCTATCGGTTAAATTTCGCGTCTGTGGTACGTCATCTTCGTGGTGTAGCAATTTTAATGGCCAGTAGTGTATATTAAAGCCAGATTGTGGAGATGGAGAGGGGATAGAAATACCATCATAATAGAGTGTTTCTGGAGTCTGAGGTACGAGTAACTCATTTAAGTTTCTGGTGAACCGACCAAATCTCTGTGTTAGATCAGTATTTCCTGAAGCTGCTACAATCCTAGACCATGTTTCAGTAATTCTTAATCCCTGGAAAGGAAGCGGGTCGACGGCAGAGTTCTCCATGCAACCGTTGATAAACTGCCTAAGCATAGAAAACACCCTTCTGACAAATACACAATCCACGACATCTGTACACGATGGGTACTTCAAGTACTAACTGACGAACTTATTGTTTGCTTATGCGAGCACTCGACTTAACAAAATGTCTGTATATGACTTAATTATTCAAAAATTATAGGCACACTGCATGGTGAAATAAGTAATAATAGGGAGTTACAAGTTCTTTTATTGAAATACAGTTTCAATCTACAGTTTTTTCTCACATAAGCATTACCGTATTAGCATAGATTAGCGATGACCAGACAAATTGCTTATCAGAGTAGCATATGGTGTCTGTCTGCTTGTACGCTACGTTAAGTACTTATAGTCTATTCGATTGGAGCAGGAACATTCTCTGAATATAACTAAGTGAAACTAGTAAATTTTTTATAAGAAAAAGGTTAATTCTCCTGACCACTTCTGATACACCTGTGGCAACCTTGTAGCGAAAAAGCACCAGCGGACAATCTCAGCCTTTGTCAGATAAGTGTATTTTGCATGCTTTGACGTAAAGACAGGGGATCAGGACAGAGCTTTCGGCCAAGCACTCCTTGACCACTGTCAAGTGGTATGACTGCCAGTGGACTGTTGGTGCGCCCTTATATACGCTAGCTGCCGGCTGTGACGTCATTGGTGCCCGCGACTTTGCCATATATGTTCAAGGATTCTGCAGCAAACGGAAGTTAGGGATACTGATCTGTAATTTTGTGGGTTCATTCTTTTACCCTTCTTATATACTGGAGTCACCTGCGCCTTTTTCCAGTCTCTTAGGACTTTGTGCTGGGCGAGTGATGCACGATAAATGCAAGCTACGTAAGGAGCCAATGCCGTAGAGTACTTTTTATAAAACCGAACTGGGATTCCATCCGGACCTGGTTATTTATTTACTTAAAATCTTTCAGTTATTTCGCTATGCTAGTGATGCTTATTACTGTTTCGCCCATACGGGAGTCTGTCCGATGGTCAAATGACGTATGAACGATTTCTTGAACGTGAAATTTAACACTTCGGCTTTCGTTTTGCTATCTTCAACTGCCATATCAAACTGGTGATCAAGGAGCTGAATGGAAGACTTAGACTCGCTTAGCAATTTTACATAAGACCAGAATTTCCTCGGGTTTTTTTGCCAGGTCTTTTGCTAAGATGTGACCGTGGTAGTTGTATGTTTAATGCATAAATCTTTTCACAGACGCACGAATCTCTAATAATTTTCGCTTGTCGTCTTTTGTGTGTTTCCTTTTGAACCGAGAGTAAAACAGTTTCTACTTCCTCAGTAACCTCTGAATTTCGTTATTAGACCATAGTTGGTATAGTCCATCCTTTATCCACTTACTAGGCACATAACGGTCCAGGTCACGATTTACAATCTCCTTAAACTTCGCCCATAATTCCTCTACATCCATCTTACTGGAATTAAGTGACGCCAGTTATCTGTCTAAGTGAGATGCTAATAATTGCTTACCTGGTCCATCTAGCAGAAACACTCTCTTAGCCTTCTTGACTGATTTATTAACTTTCGCAGTCATATTTGCTATAATGACATCATGATGGCTAATTTCCATTTCTATACCGACACTGTCAATAAGGGCCGGTCTATTTGCCGCTACAAGCTCTAAGATACTTCTATTGCGTGTAGGCTGCCGAGCTAGCTGCTCAAGATAGTTTTCAGAAATCGCCTTCAAAATCATTTCGGATGACTGACTGTCTTTCCCCCGCAACGAATCCATACACGTCTCAGTCTGTACTCGGTAGGTTAAAGTTGCCTCCAACTAGTATTGCACGATCTGGGTATTTACACGCTACTGACCCTAGACTTTCTTTGAATGACTCTAGAACTGTCAAGCAGAATCGGGAGGCCGGTAAAAACATCCAACAATTACAAGTTTCTTGTAAATGCCATTTTCGCAGCAGCTGTATATAAATTGCAGTTGTTTCAAAGAAAATGCATTTTGCACTCTGCACATCAAAATTTTTATTTTTATTTATGCACCAAGACGCGTTTCGCCTTTTTTTATAAGGCATCTTCAGTGGGTGTCAGGTAACTTCTAATCACTGCATCCAAGCAAAACTGCTTTTTCTCATCTAGCAACCAGGTGGACATCCGGTTGCCAGATGAGAAAAAGCAGTTTTGCTTAGATACAGTGAATTATAAGTTACCTGACACCTACTGAAGATTCCTTGTAAAAAAGGCGAAACGCGTCTGGGTGCATAAATAAAAATAAAAATTTCGATGTGCACAGTGCAAAAGGCAATTTCTTTGAAACAACTGCAATCCAACAGTTAACTTGGTTTCACCTACATCTTTTATATGCGACCAGATAGCTTCACTGCCACACCCAACCTCGACCACACTAGAGACAATGTTTTTGTCAAGTGCAGTGAACATTCCCCTGCCTATGGCCTCTAATCCGTATTTCCGATAAATATGTCCGCAACTCGTGGTCGTGCGGTAGCGTTCTCGCTTCCCACGCCCGGGTTCCCGGGTGCGATTCCCGGCGGGGTTAGGGATTTTCTCTGCCTCGTGATGACTGGGTGTTGTGTGATGTCCTTAGGTTAGTTAGGTTTAAGTAGTTCTAAGTTCTAGGGGACCGATGACCATAGATGTTAAGTCCCATAGTGCTCAGAGCCATTTGAACCATTTGAACCGATAAATATCTCAGAGCTTTCCGCTTCGGGTTTCAGCCAGCTCTCGGTTTCAAGAATAATTTTAGCGCAAGAACTTTCCTGGAGGGCAGTAAATTCGGGAACTTTATTACGAATACTTCGATTGTTTACTGATAAAATTATGACAATTGAAGTTTCTTTATTCTGAAAGCCGTTTGAGTTCCCTTGCTGTATATCGACCGCCAAGTGTTTATCAGAACACCTCAAACTACTACATAGCCTAAAAAACACTCATGTGCACTCCACAAGTACTCTGCTGCCCGAGTAGCTGCATCCTTTGTGTAGACTGTAGTGCATCCCTGACCTATCAAGGGGAGTCCTACAAATCCGCACATGGTAATGCAGGTGTAGAAATATCCAGCCAAGGCTGTCACAGAGTCGACAAACTCTTAGTTGAGACCCTCCACTCGGCTCCAAACCAAAGGACTCCGATCAAATCGTGAGTACTGCTTGCGCCCCATGCGCGAGGTCAGCATTCTTCACCACCTCCGCCAGCCGCCTGTACGAACCGAGGATCGTCTCAGAACGTATGTGACAGGCGTCTTTGGTACCGAGGTGAGCCACAACATGCAGACGACTGCACCCTGCACGCTCATTAGAAGCACGAAAGGCTGCCTCCACATCTCGGATGAGCGCCCCCCTCTCCCTCCCTCGCCCCTTCCCCCCCCCCCCCCCCTCCACCCAACCCCCGGCACATTGGCTTTCTTTCCAGCCTGTCTGCCGAAGGGACTCCATAATGCGCCTAACATTGGAGCTCCCGATAACTGTTAGACCCCTGCCCGTGTGTGGCTGCTCGGACTCTGCTGAAGGGCGGCCACCTGTCCACTCACAGGGTGAATGGGCGAGGCTAGGCGGCCAGTCTCCACATTGGTCCTCCGTCTCGAGCGACGCGAACGCGTTACCACCCGCCACTCACCCTGCTGTGAGGGCGGATCCACCGCTTCGGGGCCGGCCGCGGTGGTCTCGCGGTTCTAGGCGCGCAGTCCGGAACCGTGCGACTGCTACGGTCGCAGGTTCGAATCCTGCCTCGGGCATGGATGTGTGTGATGTCCTTAGGTTAGTTAGGTTTAAGTAGTTCTAAGTTCTAGGGGACTGATGACCACAGCAGTTGAGTCCCATAGTGCTCAGAGCCATTTGAACCACCGCTTCGGGTGCACTACGAGGTGCCTCTGAAGCAGAGCCCGGGGGAAACAAGTGACATCTGAGGTGTCCCAAGCGACGATCCATATTCTTCGCCACCACTACACCCACCACTACACCCCGAGGCAGCAGCCTAAATGTGACTGACCGTATCTCTAAAAGCGCATTAAGCTGTTCGCGAACTGCGGCCAGCTCCTCGTGCCTTCGAACACAGCACACACACATCCTAGCCGTCCTAGCAAGACTAACTGAAGAAGTAAACTGTAAAAGCAAACGGAATTCTATATATACAACTTGCTGCCCTCCTGATGCGTCACCAATGGACGCAGAGCGTTAATGAGCTATGAACTCGCTGGTCAGTGAGCAACTACTGCGCTACCGACTGAATGAATTTAGACGTATGAAAACGCGAGATTAAACCTCTTCAACAACCCACCAGATTAGCCGAGAGCGCTAATACGCTGCTTCCTGGACTCGGGTAAGCGCGCCGGCCCCAGATCGAATCCGCCCGGCGGCTTAACGACGGTGGCCGGTGTACTGGCCAGCCTGGATGTGGTTTTTAGGCGGTTTTCCACATCCCACCAGGTTAATACCGGGCTGGTCCCCACGTCCCGCCTCATTCCCACGGCTCGCAGACATCCGAACACATTCGCACTATTCCATGGATTACACTAGACACAGACAGTTGGGGTACACTAATTCCGTCACAGGGGGAGGGGGGCGGGGGGGGGGGGCTCCGGGATGGCGGCAGGAAGGGCATCCGGCCACCCCTTAAATTAACCTTGCCAAATCCGATTAACCATGCCGACCCTGCGTCATTGTGGGAAAAAGGCACAGGCAAAAGAAAGAAAGAAAGAAAGAATTTAACCTCTTCAGCAGAAAAATTCACACGCAATTTAATAAATATGCTACGACGAAAAACGCAGAAAAAGATAAACACTTAACTTGCCGCTCTGTAGTCGTATATCAGCTGAGAGCTGGAGCCTTTCATCTGCGCATACCATCGCCGATTACAGTTGACAGTTGTTGAATGTTAGCTGAACGGCGTTTTGAAATATCGTTGCACTGTTACAGCAGACCGATGTGAATACATTTCAAGATACAATTTCTCGGTACCTGTAGCCGTCTTGCCTAACTGTTCACTGCTGCACTGTCATGGTATAAATCTGAAATGCAGCTGCAACAGTAAAAATATTTTTGAACTTTTTTTCTATATGAGTGTTGAGTTTTTTTACAGTCTGACAATCAATGTAGTGACAGTGAATTGTGAAATCGCTTCAGTCGTTTATAATAACTTTGTATTATTGTTGATACATTGTCGATCTTAGAGCTGTCACGCACCGCTATCATTCACGCCCTACAACTACACTGATCGACAGCAGCTGGAGTCATCATTCAGTTCTCCCTACTGGGATGGTCTGGAAGCAGTCAAATTGCTGCTATTTAATCAGTGGACTATTTAATGTTGAATCTTAATATGAAACAATTTCAGAAATTAAAATTGGTGAAGTTGTTCGTTACAATACGGTACTGATGTGTTGTGTCCATTACGGTAATGATATAATGAGAGTCCTGATAGCTGTAGGTAGGGATTGGTATTGTGAGATGTATTGGAGGTGATGGTTTTTCGAAAGGATCTCGGATGTCTATATGGGAAGAAACTCGTAGGTTCGTGTAGGTTTTATTTAGTTACTTCAGAAAGTAAATTACATGTGTCGTCCTGCACTAAGACTATTGTGAAACAAGAGTGCCACATTGTTAGAAGAGAGTACATGTTCCATTTTGCGTATTCTTGTGCGTAGAATGTCTATATTGCACACATATTCCCCATATCGACCAAATCATCCTCCATGAACCATGGACCTTGCCGTTGGTGGGGAGGCTTGCGTGCCTCACTGATACAAATAGCCGTACCGTAGGTGCAACCACAACGGAGGGGTATGTGTTGGGAGGCCAGACAAACGTGTGGTTCCTGAAGAGGGGCAGCAGCCTTTTCACTACTTGCAGGGGCCACAGTCTGGATCATTGACTCATCTAGCCTTGTAACTTAAACCAAAAGGGCCTTGCTATGCTGGTACTGCGAACAGCTGAAAACAAGGGGAAACTACAGTCGTAATTTATCCCGAGTGTATGCAGCTCTACTGTATGGTTAAAAGATAATGGCATTCTCTTGGGTAAAATATTCTGGAGGTAAAATAGTCCCCCATTTGGATATCTTGGCGGGGACTTACAGGAGGACGTCGTTATCAGGAGAAACAAAACTGGCGTTTCTACGGATCGGAGCATGGAGTGTCAGATCCGTTATCGGGCAGTAGGTTAGAAAATTTAAAAAGTGAAATTGATATGTTAACTTTAGATATAGTGGGAATTAGTGAAGTTCGGTGGCAGAAGGAACAGGACTCCGGTCAGGTGAATGCAGAGGGGATAAATACAAAATCATATAGGGGTAATGCAGGAGGAGATTTCATGATGAGTAAAAAAATAGGAACACCGACAAGCTACTATGAACAGCATAGTGATCGCATTATTGTACCCAAGATAGACACGAAACCCACAACCATCACAGCAGTACAAGTTTATATGCCAACTAGCTCCGCAGATGACCAGGAGATGAAGGAAACGTATCATGAATTAAAAGAAATTATTCAAATAGTAAATGGAGACGAAAATTTAATAGTCATGGGGGACCAGAATTCGATAGCAGGAAAAGGAAGAGAAGGAAAAGTATTAGGTGAATATGGACTGGGGAAAGGAACGAAAGAGGGAGCCGACCGGTAGAAATTTGCGCGGAGCATAATTTAATCATAGCTAACATTTGGTTTAAGAATCAAGAAAGAAGATTGTATACATGGAAGAGACCTGGAGACATCGGAAGGTTTCAGATTGATTATATAATGGTTAGACAGAGATTTCGGAACCAGGTTTTAAATTATAAGACATTTCCAGGGGCAGGCCACAATTTACTTGTGATGACCTGCCGATTAAAATTGTAGAAACTGCAAAAAGACAGGATCTTATGGAGACGGGACCTGGATAAACTGAAAGAACCAGAGATTGTAGAGCGTTTCAGAGCGAGCATTAAGGGAACGACTGGCAAGAACAGGGGAAAGGAATACTGTAGAAGAAGAATGGATAGCTTTGAGAGATGAAATAGAGAAGACAAAGAGGATCAAGTAAGTAAAAAAAAACGAGGGTTAGCAGAAACCCTTTAGTAACACAAGAGATATTGAATTTAGTCAATGAAACGAGAAAATATAAAAACGTAATAATTGAAGCAGGCGAAAGGGAACACAAAGGTCTAAAAAACGAGATCGACAGGAAGTGCAAAATGGCTAAGCAGGAATGGCTAGAGGACAAATATGAGGATGTAGAAGCTTATATCGCTAAGGGTAAGATAGATGCTGCCTACAGGAAAATTAAAAAGACCTTTGGAGAAAAGAGAACCTCCTTTATGAATATCCAGAGCTCAGATGGAAAACTGGTCCTAAGCAAAGAAACGAAGGCAGAAATGTGGAAGGAATATATAGAGGGTCTGTTCAAGGGAGATGTACTTGAGGGCAGTATTATGGAAATGGAAGAGGACATGATACTGCGTGAAGAATTTGACAAAGCACTGAATGATCTAAGTCGAAACAAGACCCCGGTAGTAGACAACATTCCGTTAGAGCTATAGATAACCAGCCATGAAAAAACTCTTCCATCTGGTGAGCAAAATGTATGAGACGGGCGAAATATCCTCAGATTTCAAGAAGAATATAATAATTCCAATTCCAAAGAAAGCAGGTGCCGGCAGATGTGAAAATTACCGAACTACCAGTTCAATAAATCGCTGTTACAAAATACTAACACGAATCCTTTACATAAGAATAGAAAAAGTGGTAGAAGCTGACCTGAGGGAAGATCAGTTTGGATTCCGGAGGAATTCAGGAACACGCGAGGCCATACTGACCCTACGGCTTCTCATAGAAGACAGGTTAAGGAAAAGCAAACCTACGTTTATAGCATTTGTAGACGTAGAGAAAGCTTTTGACAATGTTAACCGGAATGCTCTCTTTCAAATTCTAATGATGGCAAGGGTAAAATACAGGGAGCGAAAGGCTATTTAATATTTCTACATAAAGCAGAAGTCAGTAATAAGAGTCGAGGAGCACGAAATCGAAGCAGTAGTTGAGAAGGGAGTGAGACAGAGTGGTAGCCTATCCCCGATGTTATTCAATCTGTATATTGAGCAAGTAGTAAAGATCGAAAAAGAAAAATTTGGAGTAGGAATTAAAGTCCAGGGAGAAGAAATAAAAACTTTGAAGTTTGCTGATGACTTTGTAGTTCTGTCAATAAAGACAATAAAAGACTTCGAAGAGCACTTGAGCGGAATGGACAGTGTCTTGAGAAGAGGATATCAGATGAAGATGAAGAAAAGCAAAACGAGGATAATGGAATGTAGTCCAATTGAATCAGGCAACGTGGGGGGAATTAGATCAGGAAACGGGACACTTAAAGTAGAAGATGAGTTTTGCTATTTGGGAAGCAAAATAACTGATGATGGTCAAAGCAGGGAGGGTATAAAATGTAGACTGGCAATGGCAACAAAAGCCTTTCTGAAGAAGAATAATTTGTTATCATCGAGTATAGATTTAAGTGTCAGGAACTCCTTTCTGAAAGTATTTGTATGGAGTGTAGCCACGTATGAAAGTGAAACTTGGACAATTAACAGTTTAGAGAAGAAGAGAATAGAAGCCTTTGAAATGTGGTGCTACAGAAGCATGCTCGACATTAGATGGGTAGATGACGTAACTAATGAGAAGGTACTGAATAGAATTGGGGAGAAGAGGAATCTGTAGCACGACCTGACTAGAAGAAGGGATCGGTTTGTAGGACACATTCTAAGGCATCAAGGGATCACCAGTTTAGTACTGGAGGGAAGCGGGGGGGGGGGGGGGGGGGGGGTAAAAAACGTAGAGGGAGGCCAAGAGACGAATACAGAAGCAGGACGTAGGTTGCAGTAGTTACTCGGAGATGAAGAGGGTTGCACAGGAGAGCTACATCAAACCAGTCTTTGGACTGAAGAGCACAACAACATCGACCAAATGCAATACCGCGTTCAGGCCTAATAAAATGGAGCCAACAATTTGACCAGTGCCATACAGACATGCGAGATATTAATCGGGAAGTACTGATCTGGTACCATGTTATTTTAATATTTTCAGAGAGGTGAAAGAACATCTGAAAGGGAGGTGGAGGGGGAAAGAGATCCCTCAGGGGTGATGATGGTCACTCACCTAGCGGTTCTCGAATTGCTCCATAGCCAAGCATCAGATTTCTATTAACAAGGAATTGAATGATTGGATTCGTGATTTCCTGTCAGAAATTCACAGTTCGTAGTAACTGACAGAAAGTCATCGAGTAAAAACAGAAGTGATATCTGGCGTTCCTCAAGGAAATGTTATTCGCCATCTTCTGTTCTGATCTACACAAAGGAGTTAGGAGACAATCTGAACAGCCCTCTTGGATTGTTTGCAGATGATGGTTCAAAAAATGGCTCTGGGCACTATGCGACTTAACTTCTGAGGTCATCAGTCGCCTACAACTTAGAACTAATTAAACCTAACTAACCTAAGGACATCACACACATCCATGCCCGAGGCAGGATTTGAACCTGCGAAAAGTGTCAATTAAATCTTAATTAAAAGGGTGAAGTCATCCACACGAGTACTAAAAGGAATCCGCTAAATTTCGGATTGATGAGACACACAAATGTCAAGGCTGTCAATTCAACTAAATACAATTACAATTACGAATAACTTAAATTATAACGTTCACATAGATAATGAAGTGAGGGAAACTAATCAAAGATTTATTATTGGCAGAATAATTAGAAGATGCAATAGGTCTGATAAATAGATTACCTATTCGCACACTACGCTTGTCCGTCGTCTTCTGGAGTACTGCTGCGCAGTGTGGCATCATCAGAGAGGATTGACAGAAGACACCGAAAAAGATCAGAGAAGGGAAACTCGTTTTGTATTATTGCGAAATGAGGGTGAGAGTGTCACGGATATGATACACGAACTGAGATGGCAGTCATAAAAACGAAGGCTTCTTTGGTTGTAGTGAGATCTTTTCCGGAAATTTCAACCACCAGCTTTCTCCTCTGAACGCTAAAATATTTTGTTGGCGACCAGCTACACAGAGAGAAATAATTGTCATAATAAAATAAGCGAAATTAGAACTCACACAGAAAGATTTAAGTATTCGTTTTTCCCGCTCACTGTTCGAGAGTGGAAGGGTAGAGAAACAGCTTGAAGGTAGGGACTGCGGCTATCGTTGAAACAACCGGTTTCCGGTTATATCGGATTTTTCAACGGCAGTTTAACCGGACTAACAAACCGCTCAAAATAACCGGTTTCTAAAATAAGCGATTTTCGCTTGTTTATTCCTATTATGTGCTATAGTAAGCGTAGAGATCGAGCGAAACTTGAAAAATTTTGACTCCGTCACTTTCAAGACACATAGAATCAAATTATTAAACAGGCAAATAAAAGAAACTTTAGCCCGTCCACTGTTGGCTGCTTTTCTCCAAAAGTGATAAATGGTTGAATACTACAAAAAATCGTCACTACTCTCCTACTGATTATAATTATTTAAAACTCTGATTAAAAGTCGTGTTGTAATCATGGATCATGCCACTATTTGGACTTCACGAATAGTCAGCACTAAAGGGTGAAAACTGAGGTTAAAGAATTCTGGTTTTCGTATTAATTTGTACGTTTTCAAGGGCGACAAGAAGATAAAAGCTTGTTATGTAGACACAGCCAGCACATCAGCCGCATTCTATTTTTATGGTAAATTACGAATGAACTGTTAAGTTTTCTTTTTATGTTATATCGCAAGTTCGTTGTGGCTGCTCCAGTTTCTATTCTTTTAAAGCAAATACAGCACTTCACTGATACCGCACTTCGTAAAATACTTCCACATTAGGATTGGTGCCATTCTGTAATACAACATACGTCCGATAACGACAGTGAAAGCCTGGCACACACACGGTGGGGGGCAAGTCTTGCACACTGCTTGTACACAGGTACCGTCTAATAGGCTACGCTACTTGATAGCAGGGACACTACTGTCCAGCAATGCTGTGCCAAATCTTATGCAGTGTGTTTGTTGCTCGTTTCCGACGCCATTGTTATTAAAATAGCAGTGGTAGCTTTGCCCAATTCCTATTATAACGTAATATTTCAAAGCCATACACATTTTACAACCAAAAATTACTCGTTCGTTAAAACAGGTTTATTTAAAGACAAAAAAATTTAGCACTGCTGCTGCGGCTAAAGGATATTTCCTTTTTTACCCAGTTATTAGTAAAAAATAAAAGCATCTGCTATATCCGAAAACAAACAAATACCGAAAAATACGTATTATTCAGAACTAAAATACTGGTTTTATACAGTCGGTTTTTCCCATCCATACTTGAAGGTGGTTCGATGAACAATCTGCCAGGCACTTAACTGTGTATTGCGGATTAGGCATGTATTTGTAGATGTAGCCTACTTAGGCTTTCTTTTGGATGTTCACTAGGTGAAGGTTCCAGGTTAGTTTTTAATCGAACGTTGACCCAAGGTAATTTAGTGATTTAGTTAGACGGGTTGGTACGGTAAGCAGATGAAAGGTACCAAATCTGTTGCACAAGTCAAACTGCTCCTAGGTGAAGTTGCTGGATCTGGAACAGCAGCTGGAGAAACAACACCGTGAGGGCGGCCGCCTTCCTTGCAGCATACAGGACATCCCGAGGCACGAGGAGGCGCAGGTCGGGAGTCTGCTCCAGCTGCAAGACGACCTCCAGCAGCAACAGCTGCTGGCAGACGCCAAGGCGCGCGCCTGCCAGGAGGCGCAGCTGCGGGTCCAGCACCTACACCTCCAGATGGCTCAGGTGCGCTCCAGCCCACGCCCGCAACTTTTATCTCAACCAGTCGTAGGAACTGCGCAGAATAACGTGGCTGGTAGGTGCGCAATCGGCAAGGCACGCCTGGGGAGAGCGGTGTGGTGAGGGTTACGGGCAGGTGCTGCAGGGAAATGCCGAGCGCTTGAGGGCAACTACCATTCTAAACTGAAGGCTACGCTCACATTTTTTAAAAAAATATTACACTACTGGCCATTGAAATTGCTACACCACGAACATGACGTGCTACAGACGTGAAATTTAACCGACAGGAAGAAGATGCTACTTTTCAGAGCATTCACACAAGTTTGGCGCCGGTGGCGACACCTACAACGTGCTGACATGAGGAAAGTTTCCAACCGATTTCTCATACACAAAAAGTAGTTGACCGGCGTTGCCTGGTCAAACGTTGTTGTGATGCCTCGTGTAAGGAGGAGAAATGCGTACCATCACGTTTCCGACTTTGATAAAGGTCGGATTGTAGCCTATCGCGATTGCGGTTTATCGTATCGCGACATTGCTGCTCGCGTTGGTCGAGATCGAATGACTGTTCGCAGAATATGGAATCGGTGGGTTCAGGAGGGTAATACGGAACGCCGTTTTGGATCCCAACGGCCTCGTATCACTAGCAGTCGAGATGACAGGCATCTTATCCGCATGGGTGTAACGGATCGTGCAGCCACGTCTCGATCTCCAGATCTCTCACCAATTGAAAACGTCTGGTCAATGGTGGCCGAGCAACTGGCTAGTCACAATAACCCAGTCACTACCCTTGATGAACTGTGGTATCGTGTTGAAGCTGCATGGGCAGCTGTACCTGTACACGCCATCCAAGCTCTGTTTGACCCAATGCCCAGGCGTATCAAGGCCGTTATTACGGCTAGAAGTGGTTGTTCTGGGTGCTGATTTCTCAGAATCTTTGCACGCAAATTGCGTGAAAACGTAATCACATGTCAGTTCTAGTATAATATATTTGTCCAATGAATACCCGTTTATCATCTGCATCTCTTCTTGGTGTAGCAATTTTAATGGCCAGTAGTGTATGTGTAGCCCATTGACAACCACACTTGCATGGTGACTATTCAAAAGGTCTACTCTCACCTCTGCTTTGGTTAGTATCCCGAAAGAATTCCGCTTAAAATGCAACAAAAAGCATCGAATTATTTTCGAATGGCTTGTTAAAGATTTGTAAGTTTCAGAGAAGTATCATGAGTGGCGAATTTTGAGCAAAACCTACATTTCTCTTGTTGCCAAGTTAAAATTTGCTTCTTTTGCCACTACACAGCGTAATTAGTCAGTTTTATCTCACTAACACGTTGTACAGACGCAACTGCGAGAGCATTCTCAAACCATGTTTTATTAAGTTTCTCAGGTGAGGAATGAGTAAAAGTAAGGCCAATAGCTTATGAAAAAGCACATCCTCAGTAAAAAGAAAAAAGTGTAATGTCTTAACTTATGCTGTTCCAAAACCCAAAGCATTTCTCGTTTCGCCAGCTATCAATGGCCCATAAAAATTACATTCTTTCACGGAAAAGTCTGTAGGTAGTGGAATAACACGGTAGATAAAGAAGTTTTGTATAATAACCATATGGCGAAATATTGCCGTCTTTATGAGCTATCATTTGCCAAAATCTCATTTCGATATCTCAGAACGTCTGTAAAATATGAGGAATGTTGTGAAAATTGCATTCCGACTTTATCGCTGGTGCGCGCGGTCGCAAACGAGTGTGCTACAGTAGATCGATTCTCTCGCCAATGGTGACAGATAGAGACCTCCATCCAAGTCTAAAGAAAAATCCAGTATGTTCGCTACGTGGCAACATATTACATGATGTGAACCAGGAGTAAAATCATAGCGACCCCTATTTTTGTTTGCAAACTTTTTCGAATTTAGCTGTATCTTATTTAAATACGAATATCTCAATAACTATGACCATTAAAGAAATGATGGGCACATGAACATGAAACAGACATACGAACCGATAAATAACGCATTTTTTTACCGAATAGTTTGTATAAAAGCATTTGAGAAAGACTGCGGGGCTTGCGCCTCGGTTCTCTCATCACAGCACGTAGCCGACCAGCCAAAAGAGGGCCTCCCATTCTGAACAAACAAGTGAACTCGCCCAGCGTCTTGGACGAAAACTGGTCACTGCGTATTGGCCACAAGTATCCTGCGCGGACTTAACTGAGTATATTCAACGACTGTGCACTACATTTTTCAACACACTCCCCACAAACACTCGTGTCGTTGTAGTCTTCACTGTGAGTACTAGTTTGATGCAGCTCTCGTCGATAATAGGACTGTTGATATTTTTGAAAACATCGGGAATCCGATATATCGATTTTTTAAAAAGTTCTTACAGGTCCTCGATACATCGTAATAAGTATCGATATGTGGAGAAAAAGATATCGACGTACTTGCCTATTAAAATATTGGCTGCACATTGTAAATATACTGCCAGTTTTAGACCTGTATAATTAAGTATACATCAACAAGCTAACAGCCTGCTTATCCCCCTTAAGCAAGAACTGAAAGGAAAACAATATACATTCACACTTGGCGATAACCATTTTGCTAACAATGATAACTGCAGGCAAGTGGCACAATAAAAGGTGTCTGATGCGTCCGTCGATCGTTTCGTCACTTATCGGATTTGTCCGGAACCCTCCATGTCGCCTTCCCTGTTTTTTCATTTATGTAAGTGCTAGCAACCTAACAGCTGTAGTGTTAAACGTTGCAGTTTCTGTTGGTAGCGCCGAGCGCCGATTACGTCAGCGTTTCCCCTCACACGTCTCCACGCACAGCAAAGACGAGTCTTGTCATTTCGATTTTTGTTCATCATTGACAGCAATTGTTTTTGAAGAATGACGATGTGAAGAAATAGCACACTAATTGCGTTAAAAATTCTTTTTTAACGCAACTGGTGTGCTATTTCTTCACATTAGATATCGTGTTATTCCATTCACATCGCCATCCCTCAGTGCAATCGGACTTCTTCTTTGCGCCACCTATAGCTGCTTCACACAGTTTATAGAGAAAGACTGGACGTGATGAAAGCTCAGAAAGTAGTAAAACACGTTCACACAGTGAAAGTAAAATTATGTTCTGTTACAATTTCAAAAGAACAATTTCAAATATTTACCGACTGGAAAGAGATGCAGTACTTACCAGTCACATTTTAAAAAAGATCTAAGCCGGAAAGGCGACGTCATGAATAGTTGTAAATAAGATGGCGAGCCGCTAAGGGTTGCGCGCCTTCTTATTTACAACTATTCATGACGTCGCCTTTCCGGCTTAGATCTTTTTTAAAATGTGACATGTAAGTACTGCATCTCTTTCCAGTCATTACAAGCTTTATTAATGTATTATATACCTAATATGTTTTAGAACAGTTAGTTTAATTCTGAAGACGACGCGCATAGTAGCGTCGGAACCTGGTCAATTTTGACTTAATATTTGTGACCGAGGGCTTATTTGTTCTAATATAATTCTGACACGGTCGCTGAACCTTAACAGCTATGTTCAAAGTTTTACAAAATAAAAATACCGGCACTTGATACCCTATTGCTATAGAGGGAAAAAATATCGCCGTTATATATCGATAATTTTTGGAAGAAATATCGATATCTCGATGTTTTATCGTTAGCCCTACTCGAGAGCCCTTTCTGTGCAAGTTTTTGTATTTGCATATGTACTGAATGAAATTTACAGACATTTGAACTATCAATGTAGTTCGCATGGCCTGCGATTGGCAGCGACATATGCACACTGTACATGGTGAGCAAGCCATCGACTTTGCTCCATGTACACAAAAACGTTAAAAATTACTTTCGTACATCATAAAATTCACCATATTGTCAGATGTCACTTAGGCCGGTATTACACTATCAAATTTCTTTGTCAGATATCTTTGTCAAATATCTTTGTCAAATATCTTGGTCAAGGAAATTTGATGGTGTAATGGGGAACTTCCTCAAATCTCGTCTGTCGTCAAATAAATTTGATCAAATCTAGGGCCTCACTGTAGATTTGATCAAAGAAGTCGCTTCTCTTCTGTCCACTGCAATGTGACATGTTACCACATGGAGCGCTAGTATCGCTGCAGCATTCTGTCGTCTGTAGTGTTTTTATAAACATAGCCGGTAAATACAATTGGTGTGTACTGACAAGTACAAAATTAATAGATATGTATGAAGCTTTACAACGTGAGGCACCCTGAATACAAAAATAGATTAAGAAGATTGGAGACCTGACCTAACCTAACCAAACGTAACGCTCTCCAGTAGCAAGGAATTGGAGTGTTGCAGTGAGCCTGTCTTCTGCAGATATAGCAGTTCTTAAGTGAGTATTGTGATTTGTGGTATGAGGATACACTTCACTGCACACATACTGAAATGTATGCTCATCCATTCTTAAGTAATTGATGTACGACTTGACGTCCTCCACTATAAGCCCTCGTAACAAGTTTTGTTGAATGCTGTTATCGTATCGTCCTAAAACCTACAGTTTCACCCAGGTACGTTTCCTTTTTTTCCCCTGCTTATCTGCCGCATGTGCACACTTTGCAGTTGTGGAACATGCAACTGCTGCAGTTAATAACAAGTTGTTATTGTCAGCCATCTTGAACTTTGGCGAAAAATATGATGACAGTGTAATACCCCTTTGTAGCGCCATGTCAAAGATGTTTGTCAAATATATTTGACGAATATTTGATCAAATCTTTGACAAATAAATTTGATAGTGTAATACTGGCCTTAGTGAAAACTTCACCCTGATTCATTTTTCGTTCTAGATATATTTGTGAAGGTGTGTCTTATCTGCCTCGTCCTGTATTATTTTCCTTTAGGTTTTGTCATGATCGTTATCGTTACCATGGCAAATCGTAAATGTGGAAAAATAGGGCTACCAGAAGCTGGATGTTCCTTCTGCGATATTGCGGAAAGAGTTCGTAGGAATGTAGCCACTGTACTTGATTGCTGGAAGCGGTAGGCACGGGAATGTACGGCCGCTAGAAGACTGGACTCCATGCAGCCACGTGACGCTACCGAGAGGAAAGATCATCCTGTTCTGCGTATGGTTGTAGCGCATCGTACTGCATATGTAGCAGCAATTCGAGCAGCAGTTTGAACCGCAGTGACACAAAAAACTGTTACAAATCGGGTACTTCAAGGACAGCTCCGAGTCAGACTCCATATAACCTGCACTCCCCTCATCCCAAAACACCGCTACTTGCGAGTTCAGTGGTTTCAAGCGAAAGCTCATTAGAGGGCAAGGTGTAATTCTGTTGTTTTTTCTGATGGAAGCTGTTCCTGCCCTGGTCCCAGTGCCGGGCATGTGTTGAGTAGGAGGAGGCCAGGTGAGGGCCTGCAACCAACCCGTCTGCATGATAGACACACTGGACCTGTACGTGGAGTCATATGGTCTGGGGTGCGATTTTATATGATAGCACGGACACTTGAAGTGTTACATGCCGTTTAGACAAACGACATTTCACACTTCTTATGCACTACAGGGAAGGATGATCGTGACAGAATAATAGTAAGCAGGCAGTAAGTCGCGGGACGTATATTGTGCGCGGGTGTTTGTTTTCGTATGTGCAGACATAAAACGGGAGGTGTGGAGTGTGGGAAAACGCAAGGTGTGACAACAAGTAAACGGCTTTACCTGCTGTGGGCGGAGCCTTTTACGTTTAGGTGTCGCGGTTTGGCGGTGGCTTGACCGCCAATGAGCAGCCACATTTTCAAAGAACGAAAACAAAATACAAGATGGTTTTGTGACAAACGAAATATATGGTAGTCTTGATTGTCACGTTGGGCCTTCTAGGAGTATCTCCTATGTAAAATTGTGGCCTGTTCTAATTAACGAGTCACGTTAATGAGCTGTACACCCGTTTAAGTAAATATATGTCTGTAAAAGGAAAGTAGTGGACGTGCTTTTCCGTGATGTGAGTAGAAGTTGTCTTCTCTTGCTCCAATAACAGATGCAGAACGTGAAGAAGTCAAGCTTTTCGTTGGCTACACACGGGATTTCAGAGGCACTGATTAGCAGGACCTTTACTTCAAGAGAATCAACTTCGGCGACTGGATGAAAAGAAAAAGATAAATACGTCAGGTATTACGTCGGGTGACAGATCTCATGAAGTGTTGTGATTCAGCTTCTATTGCAAGGAGCGAGCCAGCAGTTACGCAAAACCCTAAACCGACAAGGAAAACCCTTCACACGCTAGTGGTTACTCCAGGCACCCTGGCTGCAAATTTGTACATCAGTTTTGTGATTCGACTGTTGTGCTGCCATTAATCAACAGTATTCCAGGGGCTGTTTTCCAACAGGATAACACTCGCTCAAGTTCCGCTGCTGTAACCCAACATGATATACAGAGTGTCGACGTGTTGTCTTGGCCTGCTCGATCACCAGATCTGTCTCCAATCGAAAACATATGGGACGTCATCAGACGACAACTCCAGCATCATCCACAAACAGCATTAACCGCCCCTTTATCGACCGGCCGAACTCAACAGGCATGCAACTTCAGCCCATAAACTGACATCTGGCAATTGTAAAACCCAAAGCTTGCACGTTTGCATGCTTGCATTGAACATTTTCGTGGTTACACCGGTTATTAATGAATCATCATTTCACATTTGCAGTAGCTCATCTCGAGCTTACATTAACCTGTGGGCTTGCAAGGTTGATCACTTAAATATTCCACCTAGACAAATGTTTTCCAGAAATTTCATTACTCTAAGTTAATTTTTTTTGGTGTTGTGATTGTTTTTCCGTCAGTGCATACACTATCTAACCTGGCAATGCTTCGCAGTTGCTAAATATGCACTGAAATTGGAAACACGTCCTAATCTCCTTCTCCCTGCTCTCTCTGTCCACATTCTCCTCCTTCCCTCTCTCTGATCATCTCCTCCTATCCTCTCTCTCTCTCTCTCTGTCCATCTTCTCCTTCACCTAAAGCTCTGTATAGGGAAAGTACGGCCAACTTGCCAGTGGCCACCATTTTGGGCCCACTGCGCCACTGGTGATACATTGACTTCTGCAGCATATTTAGCCGTGTAAATTAAAGAAGTGCACTCAACCGTTTAATGCACTGCTAAAACTGATCAGTGGCTTCAGACGGAACACGTCGGATATTTAGCAACAAAAACTCTCAAAAACTTAAGCTGAATGAGTCGAAAAGCATTCGTTGTGGCGAGCATGAAACACGGTTTTTTCCCTGCTATCTTTTATTAATAGCGAAAGCAGATTCCGCGGTTCTTGTTGCGGTATCGAGTTTGAACACCTATTTTCATAATTAGCGTTAAATTGGTACTATCCAATACTCAGCAGGACAAAAGGGAACCAATATTAGTTCGCAAGTGCAAGGAAAACTCCATCGCTAATTTAAAGCTCTGTATCGACTTACTTCTTGTTCCTGCTACTCGGTACTACGAAAATTCGCGCAATGTCTCTTTTGTTACACGAAATAAAGCATTGGATTCAAATATATATGTGCAGTACCTTAGTAAATAGAATTGTCTATGATGCCAATGATCTATAGAGTGCGCCCACAGAGACAAGGGACTGTGGCAGCGTCTGCTAACATCAGTGCCGTCGACCTCCCTCCTATTGTGGAAATGGATTTTGCGATTTCGTGTCTTCTTAATCTTTGTTGTGTTGTTTGCTATCTTTTCGTGGCACGCTGAAAAGTTTTAGGTCATGGTTTTTTCCAACTAGTGTTCTTCTACAAGAGAGAGGAATTATTTGAAAGCAAAAAGTATGTACGTTTTACAGACAAGAACTTACTCTGCGCATACAGAACGTAAATAGATAAACGTGTTTTAATGAAATTATTTCAACAGCAAGAAAGTCAGAGTTATTGGAATAGAAAAATAATTTTCGTTGTAGCAAGAAAACAAGATACAAAGGATAAAGAAAGAAGGTGCTATTTACTGTGTTCTACATATTGACTGATGTGTTTGCAAGTATATATTTTCACGAGCAAATAACTGTATATGCCTGAAATGTTTGTATGACCCTTTTTCCATTCTTTGAGTTCTCAGGAGTGTGCACAATTTACCACACGATCTTCGACAATAACTTCCATTAAGAATTCTGCTTTGGTCATTAATAAACTCTATTGCCATTGCTTCTTCCTACATTTTGTTAGTATATTTCGATTTTTCCGTGAAAAAGATAGTCCCTCACAACTAACTTTCACCATTCAGATGCCAACTTGCACAGCAAACAGCTCTCACAACACTGGCAAATTTTGCGCTACCTGTAAACGAAAATGACCAGGCGAAACAGACGAGACTCAGCATTTACATAAAACGCCAGGGACGCTGCAGCCGACGCACTTGTCTCGAGTGGTCACTTGAAATAAGAAAGTCGATCGTGTAAAAGGGGCTTAAACCTTATCTCCGCAATAACCTTTCCCCCACGACTGCTAGTTCTGCAAGTTTCGCAGGAGAACTTCTGTGAAGTTTGGATGGTAGGAAATGAGGTACTGGCGAAAGTAAAGTTGTGAGCATAGGTCGTGAGTCGCGCTTGGGTATCTCAGTCGGAGGACACTTCCCCGCAAAAGGAAAAGCTCCCGAGTTCGATAGTCGGTCTGGCACACAGTTTTAATCTACCAGGAAGATTCATATGTGAAGCAGAACAACTTCATAGATCAAAGGAAAACCAAACACACGAAAGTAGTACCAGGTGGTTATAATTGAACTTTCCCTATTTAACACGTAATAACACGGAAAATAATTACAGTATGAGTACCAACTTGGTAGTATTAATGTACAGAGAACAGGGTGCATGATTTCCGTGCGTCATAGCGCTGCCGTCCAGTTCCAACTATGGCTACCAGGTGCCGTGATCAGGACCAGCTGCAGTGCACTTGCTGACGTGTCACCATGAGATTGGACAAAACGTGCAAAGCATTATTGGTGTAGCTCTATTATCAAAACAGCAGTAATGCTGCAGCTGCACTTCGAGAATATCGCCGGCTGAAAGGATTACGGAAGAGTCCTCTTTCTCCAATTGCTGTGCGGAGCATGAGGAAGAAGTTCGAATCAACAGGAGAACTGGGCGTCGTTCCGGGAAGAGGCCCACGACCTGTTGTACAACAGGTGGTTGATGAAATCGCTGTTGCTATGGAAGACAACGCTGCGAGCAATTTCCCTTCCTCAGGCAGTGCGCATGCTGTGTTGCGACAGTTGAACATCCTGTGGTTCACTGTACGGAAGGTGCTTCGAACCATTCTCAAATGGTATCCGTACAAGATCCATGTCGGACAGCAGCTTGCACCACAGGACGCACAATGACGTGTTGACTTCGCTCTACACTTTCTCGTAGGGACTGAAGTTGACGAGGGCTGCCCTGGACCATGCTACAGACGAAGCTCGATTTTCTCTGACGGGTAAGGTGAACTACACAGAATTGTCGAGTGTGGGGATCTTCACCTCCAGTCACTGTGCCTGGAGTTCTCTGTGCGGTGAACGTGTCATCCTGTAGTGTGGCTTCACGGTTATTTTCATCATGGGCCCAATCTTTTTTGAAGAGGCTGGCGCCCAAGAACCAAAGACGTACAGCGTGACTGGCCAGCATTACTACAATATGCCTCGCCAGCATGTCATACCCGCCCCACAGGAAAGAAAAGCTTTGAACTCAACAGTTTTCATGCACGATCACCTGATCTCACTCCTTGTGATTTCTGGTTGTGGGGCTACCTGAAGGATAGGGCTTACCAGGGGAATATTGGTTCAAATAGCTCTAAGCTCTATGGGACTTAATATCTGAGGTCATCAGTCCCCTAGACTTAGAACTACTTAAACCTAACTAACCGAAGGACATTACACACAGCCATGCCCGAGGCAGGATTCGAACCTGCGACCGCAGCAGCAGCACGGTTCCGGACTAAAGCGCCTAGAACCGCTCGCCCACAGCGGCCGGCCAGGGGAATATTCACACATGCGCCGATCTGAAGCGTAGCACATCAATAGAGGTAGTCAGCATGCCTATGGACATGTTTCTTTGCGCTGTGCAGAATGCAATCAGACGCTTCTGAACGCTGGTCGGCGCCATATTGATCCCCTTTTGTAGCAGTAATGGCACGGGTATGTAATGGTATGATGTACCGTAGCAGCGCATGAAAAGTGTTTCAATTGAATTGATTCTGCATTATTTCTCTTCGTCATGTCCTTGCCATTAATGCTACCAAGTTTGGTCCTCGTACGGTAATTAGTTTCTGTGTTATAACGTGTTAAATAGGGAAAGTTTAATTATAACCGCCGGGTAGACTGGGATGACTGGGGAACCGGTACCTGACACGGCAGTGCAGCAGGGTCAAGGTAGAACGAGTTGAGACGTAAATGGTGACTCTGAGCAGTCGTCTTTTGTGACGGCGGCTATAGTGTTGCAGCGATGCGAAGTGCGTGCCGTGGCTATTACCGAGCTGGACTGTGTCGCGGATGTTCAGATAGCAGCAGCGGCGCGGGAGCGGCTGGACTCGAGGCTCCCTCTGATGGAAGGTCTGGAGGCGGCGTGGCAGGGGGAGCGGCGCGAGCACGCGGCCCGCCTGCAGCAGATGGCGGAGCACGAGGAGGCGTGCGCCGTGGCCGAGGGCGTGCTGGACACGGCGCTCAGCCACAGCGCCTCCACCGCCCGCGCCGTCAGCGACGAGCTGCAGCGCTACGAGAGCCAGGTCAGCGCGCTCTCCTCCGTCGCCGAGACGCTGCTCGCCGCGCGCCAGTGGAAGGTGAGTCCGCGCCACGGCTAATTCGAAGGGATCAGTGACCGCAGCTTGGTTGAAGCTGGGCTCAGTACCGTAACATCGAAATCCACCAAAAATAAAAGCGAATTACGTCTATCTAAGAAATCGGATAAGAATTCGCTCGGTACCTTCCTAAGAGACAGTCTCCACTCATTCCAATGTTACTATGAAAACGTAATCCAGATGTGGTGTAAATTCAAAGAAATGCACTGAAGATCCAAAGATACTGGTACACCCTCGTGTATGGGGGCCCCGCGAGCACGCAGAAGTGCCGCAACACGACGTGGGATTGACTCGACTAATGTCTGAAGTAGTGTTGGAGTGCCGTAAGAGTACGAGGGGGTGCAGATCTCTTCTGAACAGCACGTTGCAAGGTATCCCAGATATGCTCAATAATGTTCATGTCCGGGGAGTTTGGTGGCCAGCGGAAGTGTTTAAACTCAGAAGAGTGTTATTCAAAATGACAGTCACAATCGCATTATTTATTTTGCCGCCAACCGGTTTCAACCCGCGATGGGGTCATCTTCAGGCAATTTACACCATTTGATTGCTCGCTGGAGTCGTCATCCTGCCTGTCCACGGTCAGTACCCACTTCATAGTTACCGACCGTGCACAGGCTGGGTGACGGCTCCAGCGAACGACCGAATAGTGTAAATTGCCCTAAAGATGATCCCATCGCGGGTTGAAACCGGTTGACGGCAAAATAAATAATGCGATTGTGACTGTCATTTTGAATAATTGATTATAAGTAAATTAATCGCTGTTTATCTCCATACAACTATGTTGTCTAAAAATTCAGAAGAGTGTTCCTGGGGACACTCTATAGCAATTCTGGACTTGTGGGGTGTCGCATTGTCCTGCAGGAATTGCCCAAGTCCGTCGGAATGCACAATGGACACGAATGGATGCCGGTGATCAGACAGGATCTTACGTACGTGTCACCTGTCCGAGTCGTATCTAGAAGTATCACGGGTCCCATATAACTCCAACTGCACACGCCCCACACCACTGCAGAGCCTCCACCAGCTTGAACAGCCCCTGCTGACATGCAGGGTCCATGGATTCGTGAGGTTGTTTCCATACCCGTACACGTCCATCCGCTCGATAGAATTTGAAACGAGATTCGTCCGACCAGCCAACATGTTTCCAGTCATCAACAGTCCAATGTCGGTGTTGACGGGTCCAGGCTAGGTGTCGTGCAGTCATCAAGGGTACACAAGTGGGCCTTCGGCTCCGAATACCCATATTGTTGAATGGTTCGCACGCTGACACTTGTTGATAGCCTAGCATTGAAATCTGCAGCAATTCGCGGAAGGTTTGCTCTTCTGTCACGTTGGACGACTCTCTTCAGTCGTCGTTGGTCCCGTTCTTGCAGGGTCTTTTTCCCGCCGCAGCGATGACGGAGATTTGATATTTTCCCGATATTCACGATACACTCGTGAGATGGCCATGCGGGAAAATCCCTACTTCATCACTACCTCGGATATGCTGTGTCCCATCGCTCGTGCACTGACTATAACACAACGTTCAAACTCCCTTAAATCTTGATAACCTGCCATTGTAGCAGCAGTAACCGATCGAACAACTGCACCGGACACTTGTTGTCTCATATAGGCGTTGCCGAACGCAGCGCCGTATTCTACCTGTTTACACAATAGCAGCAACCATCCACAACTGCTCGTTCGTAGAAAAATCCGTACTCAAAGACCGTAAAGTTGCACAAGTCACACCAGTACCCAAGAATGGAAATAGGAGTAATCCGCTGAATTACAGACCAATGTCACTAATATTGATTTGCAGTACGATTTTGGAACATATACTATGCTCGAACATTACGAATCACCCCGAAGAAAACGATTTATTGACAAATAGCCAACACAGATTCAGAAAATATCGTTCTTGTGAAACACAACTACCTCTTTTTTCCGACATCGTACGTCAAATTGGATTCACAGATTAACATTTCCAGAAGGCGTTTGACACCGTTCCTCATAAGCGACTTCTAATTAAATAGCATGCCTGTGGAGTAACGACTCAATTCTGTCACTGAATTAACATCACAGTTCGTAATAATAGCCAGGAAATCATCGAGTAAAACAGAAGTAATATCTGACGTTCCCCGAAGAATTCTTATAGGGCACCTGCTGTTTCTGATCTACACAGAGGATTTGGGAGACAATCTGAGCAGCCCTCTTAGATCGTTTGTAGACGATGATGTCATTTACCGCCACGTAAAGTCGTCAGATGATCAAAACGAATTAAAAACTGATTTAGACATGATATCTGTAAGGTGCAAAAAGTGGCAATCGACTCTAAATCATGAAAAGTGTGAAATCATCCAGATGAGCACTAAGAAGAGTACGCTTAATTTCAGTCACACGATAAATCACACAGCCGGCCACTGTGGCCGAGCGGTTCTAGGCGCTTCAGTCCAGAACCGCGCTGCTGCTACGGTCGCAAGTTCGAATCCTGCCTTGGACGTGGACGTGTGTGATGTCCTTAGGTTAGTTAGGTTTAAGTAGTTCTAAGTCTAGGGGACTGATGACCTCAGACGTTAAGTCCCTTAGTGCTTAGAGCCATTTGAACCATAAATCACACAAATCAATAGGGATTACAATTAGGTCTACGAATAACTTAAATTGGAACGATCGCGTAGATAATGCTGTGGGGAGAGCGAACCAACGACTGTAATTTATTAACACAACACTTACAAAATGTAACACCTCTGGTAAAGACAATCCCTACACCACGGTTCTCCGTCCTCTTCTGCAGTACTGCTTTGCGGTGTGGGATCCGTATCAGACTTGATTGACAGAGGACATCGAAAAAGTTCAAAGAAGGACAGCTCGTTCTGTATTATCACGAAATAGGGGAGAGAGTGCGACAGATGTGGTATAGGAATTGAGGTGGCAGTCATTAAACCAATTGCGTTTTTCGCTGTGGGAGGAGCTTCTCAAGAAATTTTAACCACCAACTTTCTCCTCAAAGTGTGATAATCTTTTGGTTGGCGCCCTCCTACATAGGGAGAAATGGTCATCCTAATAAACAAGAGAAATCAGAGTTTGCAAGGAAACTTTTCCTGTGCGCTGTTCGAAAGTGGAGCGGTACAAAAGTAACTTAAAGGTGGTTCGATGAACCCTTTGCCAGGCACTTAATTGTGAACTGCAAAGAATCATTTAGGTGTAGATGTAGAAGACACTTTTATTTACTTACTCTATTGTTAGCCACTCACGACAGGCGGACCCTTACTGGCTGCAGTGATCAAGGGTGGGCAAACAGCTGACGTGTGGATATCAGTCAGTCGAGTCGTACTTGGGTTGGTCGAAAGCCCGCAGGCACGAGTGTCAAATGGCTCGCACACGCTAACGCCTGCAGTGCGATACATGACAGGTAGCATCTACCACCAGTGTGAGTGCTCGGGCATGTTCATTGCGCTCGTGGGTGCTTGTGTCCTATGAGCAATGTTAGGACAGCCTGGACTAGATTGATTGTGGGTTTTCCTATTCATAAGAGTGTAGTATTAACTAAAATATTGCCGCAGAAGAAACTCAGTAGCACATTCACCACGGTATAGTGCTTGTGATACTAGACTGTTGCACTGAAGGTCGTGAGTTCAAAACTCACGTGAAGCGTATAATTTTAACTTCTGTATTCGGTTCGAGTAAATTCTAGAAGTATCCATAAATGTCTGGAATCATTGTACTGGAATGTTCTATAAATGTATAGATACCTTATGTGTTCTGGCCGGAGGCAGTTTGCTCCGCGCTCTTGTATGTGCAAGTGTTGAATAAACCTTCGTTAAGTGAAGTTAGTGTTCGTCATTCATCTAATTACACCTTCTACGTGACGTTATTCTAGTGGAGACGCTGGGTATTGGAATTTGTGATAGCGTACATTATCGACGACACAGTGGCTCCCATCAGGACACGACAGAGCTGCCGTTTACGTGGCTAGAAACCAGAGTTCGAGCTATATTCAACACATCGAAATCTATCGGAAACAGAAGAACTAGAGGACGTTATGATGACAGCATATGAGACATCGTCCCGGGTTCTCTGGTGACGATGTCCAGGATCCAAACAAGTGGATGAAGGTATATGAGCGTATAGACAAATTTAACAAATGGGATGACACCGTGTGTTTGGCTAACATATTTTTCTAATTGGAGGGTAGTGCGAAGCAATGGTATGAGAACAACGAGGAGAAGTTCACAAGCTGGGAAGTATTCCAGGCGGAACTGCGCAAGTATTTCGGCGACACACAACGACAGAAGTGCAAGGCTGAAGGTAAATTAAAGTGCAGGGCACAGCGTCCAGGAGAAACTACAGCATCCTACATTCAAGAGCTGTGCAAAGTAGTGGATCCTAGAATGAAGGAGGAATATAAGGTTGCACTTCTCATGAAGGGCGTTGCTGAGCACATGTGTCAAGCCCTACTCATGGAGGAGGTTTCGACAGCAGACGACTTCATAAAATGGTGCCAATAAATCGAGACAATGCATCAAAAAAGAATTACACACAAGAAGTTTGAACGGCTTCCAAACGTCTTATCGATGTCTTTGATGGAGAAGAAACTGATTTCACAAGTGTTCTTCGTCAGATAGTGAGGGAGGAAGTTCAGAAGGCACTTGGATTGCACGGCGAGCAATAAACCGAGACAGTTCAAGAGGTCATAAGGGAGGAAGTGGAACAGACATTGAACTCAATCTGTCGTCCTTCATTTCCCTTTAAAACCGTGAAAAAGTCAAGACCCAGGCGAAGTTACGTTCCTACAATGCCGAATGAGGAACCTGTTTGGGCACCAATGAAGACTGACGTATGGAGGACCCAGGATAACCAACCAGTATGTTTCCACTCCGGACGACCGGGACATGTGGTGCGCTATTGTCGAGAACGGCGGTGGATATTTGATGACGCCCGCGCCAGAAGACAGCAGACCGATCTTAGCAGACGCTAACTCCGGGCCGACGAAGATGAACAAGAAGATGTGGGTGCAGGACGGCATAGCCCACCATCGTCGCAAGCTAGCCGCTGGAGAGGACGCTCCCCGACACGCCGAGAACGGTCTCCATCGCCGTTTAGAAGCTCCAGCCGATCACCTAGCCGCCGCAACCTGGAAAACTAAAGGGTGCAACCTTCCTTGGAGGTGAGGCCGCCGAAGAGTAAAGTCCTCCGCCACCGATCACTTCAAAAATGATAGGAAACTGCGTTGATATCCTCATGGATGGCCTACCAGCCAAAGCTCTTGTGGACTCTGGAGCATCATATTCAGTCTTTTCGAAGAAGTACAGTCGCCAGTTGCAGAAAACCGTATTCGTCGACGACAAAACATCCCTGCTGAAGGTGGCTAATGGGAAATATGTAAAACCTACAGGAAGATGTGTCATTCGTGTGGGTATAAGTGTTCATACACAGCCCTTAGAATTCATCGTCTTACAAGAGTGTAGTCATGACGTCATTCTTGGATGGGACTTTTTGAAAGCTTCTCAGACAAATATAGTTTGTAGTCGCTCGAAGATTATGCTAGACGAGATGAGATACTGTGGACAGGAAGATGCGCATCCGAGTGTGTGAAGACTATGTGTGCTGGATGAAGTGATCATTCCTGCAGTCAGCGCTAGAAAGGTAACTGTCATGTGTCATGTCATACATCAACCCATGGATTTTGCAGTAGAATGTAAGAGAAGCATACCACTGAAGAATAACTTGGACATCCCAGCCTTTGTCGTCTCGTTTAAGAACGGATTCGGTGAATTGTGGATAGTTACCTGTCGCTGAGAACCGCAGATCCTTCCAAGATGCATGTGCGTAGCAAAAGTTGAGCCGTTAATTGCAGAACAGCTAAGCATCATAAAAACCTCCGATGTCGAGTCAGTGGACGAAATTAGCACTACCACTACGAGACAAGATATTTTAGCTCTAAGCCGGCTGAGGTAGCCGTGCGGTTCTAGGCGCTATATGGAGCCACGCGATCGCCACGGTCGCAGGTTCGAATCCTGCCACGGGCATTGCTGTGTGTGATGTCCTTAGGTTAGTTAGGTTTAAGTAGTTCTAAGTTCTGGGGGACTGATGACCTCAGAAGTTAAGTCCCATAGTGCTCAGAGCCATTTTTTAGCTCTACTATCATCAGATCTCACGAAGGAACGATAGAAGATGCTACTTGCCATCTTCAAGAGTTCTCTGAATGCTTCAATCCACAGATGAAGAGCAAATTAGACAAATCGACGGTGAAGAACCGGATTAGCACTGTAGACCATCAACCAATAAGCCAGAGAGCATACCATGTGTCAGCAACGGAACGTCGAATAATTCGCGACGAGGTAGAGAAAATGATGAAGAATGACATCATTCAGCCTTCGCAGAGCCCATGGTCGTCACCAGTGGTTCTCGTCAGGATGAAGGATGGCTTTTGTGTTGATCACAGGAAGCTTAATAAGTTAACTAAAAACGACGTTTACCCTCTTCCACGAATTGACGATACTCTAGATTGTCTGAATGGGAATAAGTTTTTCTCAACCATGGACATGTACTCAGGATACTGGCAGATCGAAGTATATGAGGCTGATCGTGAGAAAAGTGCATTCATCACCCCTGATCGCCTGTATGAGTTTAAGGTAATGCCAATTGGTGTGTGTAATGCACCAGCAACTTTTGAACGGATGATGGATAATCTTCTAAGTCACCCGAAGTGGACGATGTGTCTTTGTTATTCAGATGACATTATAGTGTTCTCAGAGACATTTGATGAACACATAAAAAGACATGAGGGCCGCTCTTCAGTGTCTCCATCAAGGCGGACAGAAACGTAATCCAAGAAAGTGTCTCTTTGGAACAAAAGAAATCAAAATACTTGGGCACCTTGTGTCAAACGAAGGTGTGCGGCCAGACCCAGAAAAGGTGAGAGCTATAACGGAATTTCCTATTCCTCGAAGTATTAGAGATGTGAGAAGCTTCCTCGGATTGTATTCTTATTACCGTTGTTTTATCAAAGACTTTTGTATCAAAGCCGGGCCACTCCAAGAGTTGTTAAAAGCCGATGCTAAATTTATCTGGGGTGGTGTTCAACAAGATTCTCTCGATGTGCTGTGAAAAGCTCTGACGACTGGCCCTGTACGTGGTCTGTATTATGAGAGAGCACCTACAGAACTATACACAGATGCCAGTAGGTATGGGATCGGTGCTGTCCTGGTGCAGATTTCGGATGGAAAAGAGAATGTTATATCCTATGCTTCTAGGACACTTAAAAAAGCTGAGAGAAACTACTCAACTACAGAAAGTGAATGTCTTGCTGTGATCTGGGCCATGTGCAAATTTCGGCAGTATCTCTATGGAAGGCCATTCACAGTTGTTACAAACCATCATTCACTTTGGTGGTTGACAGGTCTTAAGGATCCAACAGGACGACTCGCCAGGTGGGCACTACGTCTTCAAGAGTATGACATCACCATAGTGTACAAAAGTGGAAGAAAACACCAAAATGCCGACTGTCTCTCAGGAAATCCTGTGCAGGACCATCAAAACTTTGCTGAAGATAGTGATTGTCTCGCTGCACTCCAGGGTCTCTCAACTGAGCAGAAGAAGGGAAGAAGGACACCAAGATATCTCAAATTATGCTTGCCTTAAATTGGTCAGAGGATGTGTGAGGACAATTTAAGGTAGTTAATGGATTACTTTGCAAGAAAACCTTTGATCCGTTTGGAAAGAGGTGGCTACCAGTGATTCCTAAACACATGCACTTAGATGTTCTACAGAAATTCCATGACACACCTGAGGCCTGACATTTAGGATTTATTAAGACATGATAGGATCCGCAAGAGATTTTTCTGGCCAGGTTTATTTAGGAGTGTCCGTCACTATGTGTCGCACTGTCGAGAGTGCCAGAGGAGAAAGGCAGTTCCTCAGAAACCACCTGGCTGACTCATATCAATTCCACAAGCCGAAACGCCTTTCCAGTGTGTTGAGATGGACCTTCTCGGGTGATTTACAACTTCTGCTAGTGGCAAAAGATGGATTATTGTTTGCACTGATTATCTGACACGCTATGCCATTACAAAAGCCGTGAAAACAGCCGAAGCATTGGAGGTAGTCAAATTCATCGTAGAAGACACTATATAAAAACACGGTGCCCCAAGGTCGTTAATTACGGATCGAGGAAAGTTTTTCAATCGAATCTTGTGACAGAAATAAACCGTCGGTGCAACATTACTCATCACATAACGACTGCCTACCATCTGCAAACTAACGGGCTTACTGAACGCCTTAATAATACCTTAGCCGACAATTTATCAATGTTCGTCAATGATGAGCAGAGCAACTGGGATGAGGTGCTACCTTTCGTGACGTTTGCCTACAACACCACCAAACAAGACAGAACAGGATTTACGCCATTTTTCCTGGTGCGTCGTCGTGAGGTGGCGACGACGATGGACACTGTGTTCCCGTTCCATCCTGATGACGTGAACGACGACTACATCGGCCAGAGCTGAGGAAGCTCGGCAGTCAGCTCGACTCCGCACGCTGCAGGCTCAAGAAAACGATCGCCGAAGGTATGACGCGAGCCACTGCCCTGTTGTCTACCTGCCTGGTGACCTCGTCTGGGTCTTCACTTCTTTTCGGAAGGTTGGTCGCTCTGAGAAGCTCCTCAGGCGCTACTTTGGACCTTATAAGTTTGTAAGACAGTTGTCTGATGTTACTTATGAAGTAGAAGACTTCGACCCCGACACAAGACGACGAAAGATCAGAGATACGGTGCACATCCTTCGAATGAAGCCCTGTAAGGATCCCGCAGCTCAGGGTAAATTCGAAGCTCCAGCGACAGGCAACAAGCGGAACGGTGACGAACCCCGATGCGGCAAAGGAAGTTCTAAGAAGATCACCGCCAGTCTGAACATCAGTCGCCGGGAGACGGAGTTCTCTTAAGGAGGGAGCAGTGTCGACGGCGAAGCTCAGTAGCACAGTCACTAGGGTATAATGGTTATGATACAAGACTGGTGCATGGAGGGCCATGGGTTAAAAACTCACCTGAACTACAAAATTTTAATTTCTATATTCAGTTCGAGTACATTCTAGAACCCCCCCCCCCCCCCAAGCCCCAAGAACCATGGACCTTGCCGTTGGTGGGGAGGCTTGCGTGCCTCAGCGATACAGATAGCCGTGCCGTAGCTGCAACCACAACGGAGGGGTATCTGTTGAGAGGCCAGACAAACGTGTGGTTCCTGAAGAGGGGCAGCAGCCTTTTCAGTAGTTGCAGGTGCAACAGCCTGGATGATTGACTGATCTGGCCTTGTAACACTAACCAAAACGGCCTTGCTGTGCTAGTACTGCGAACGGCTGAAAGCAAGGGGAAACTACAGACGTAATTTTTCCCCAGAGCATGTAACTTTACTGTATGATTAAATAATAATGGCGTCGTCTTGGGTAAAATATTCCGGAGGAAAAATAGTCTCCCATTCGGATCTCCGGGCGGGGACTACTCAGGAGGACGTTGTTGTCAGGAGAAAGAAAACTGGCGTTCTGCGGATCGGAGCGTGGAATGTCAGATCTCTTAATCGGGCAGGTAGGTTAGAAAATTTAAAAAGGGAAATGGATATGTTAAAAGTTAGACATAGTGGGAATTAGTAAAGTTCGGTGGCAGGAGGAACAAGTCAGGTGAATACAGAGTTATAAATACAAATTCAGATAGGGGTAATGCAGGAGTAGGTTTAATAATGAATAGGAAAATAGGAGTGCGGGTAAGTTACTACAAACAGCATAGTGAACACATTATTGTGGCCAAGATAGATACGAAGCCCACGCCTACTACAGTAGTACAAGTTTATATGCTAACTAGCTCTGCAGATGATGAAGAAATTGATGAAATGTATGATGAGATAAAAGAAATTGTTCAGATAGTGAAGGGAGACGAAAATTTAATAGTCATGGGTGACTGGAACTCGATAGTAGGAAAAGGAAGAGAAGGAAACGTAGTAGGTGAATATGGAATGGGAGTAAGGAATGAAAGAGGAAGCCGCCTGGTAGAGTTTTGCACATAGCATAACTTAATCATAGCTAACACTTGGTTCAAGAATTATGAAAGAAGGTTGTATACATGGAAGAAGCCTGGAGATACTGGAAGGTTTCAGATAGATTATATCATGGTAAGACAGAAATTTAGGAACCAGGTTTTAAATTGTAAGTCATTTCCAGGGGCAGATGTGGACTCTGACCACAATCTATTGGTTATGAACTGTAGATTAAAACTGAAGAAACTGCAAAAAGGTGGGAATTTGAGGACATGGGACCTGGATAAAATGAAAGAACCAGAGGTTGTAGAGAGTTTCAGGGAGAGTATTAGGGAACGATTGACAAGAATGGGGGAAAGAAATGCAGTAGAAGAAAAAAGGGTAGCTTTGAGAGATGAAATAGTGAAGGTAGCAGAGGATCAAGTAGGTAAAAATACGAGGGCTAACAGAAGCGATATTGAATCTAATTGATGAAAGGAGAAAATATAAAAATGCAGTAAATGAAGCAGACAAAAAGGAATACAAACGTCTCAAAATGGGATCGACAGGAAGTGCAAAATGGCTAAGCTGGGATGGCTAGAGGACAAATGTAAGGATGTAGAGGCGCATATCACGGGGGGTAAGATAGATATTGCCTACAGGAAAATTAAAGAGACCTTTGGAGAAAAGAGAACCACTTGTATGAATATCAAGAGCTCAGATGGAAACCCGGTTCTAAGCAAAGAAGGGAAAGCAGAAAGGTGGTAGGAGTCTATACAAGGGCGATGTTCTTGAGGGCAATATTATGAAAATAGAAGAGAATGTGGATGAAGATGAAATAGGAGGTATGATACTGCGTGAAGAGTTTAACAGAGCACTGAAAGACCTAAGTCGAATCAAGGCCCCGGGAGTAGACAATTTTCCATTAAAACTACTGACAGCCTTGGGAGAGCCAGGCCTAACAAAACTCTACCATCTAGTGAGCAAGATGTATGAAACAGGCGAAATACCCTCAGGCTTCAAGAAGAATATAATAATTCCAATCCCAAAGAAAGCAGGTGTTGACAGATGTGAAAATTACCGAACTATCAGTTTAATAAGTCACGGCTGCAAAATACTGACACGAATTCTTTATAGACGAATGGAAAAACTGGTAGAAGCCGACCTCGGGGAAGAACAGTTTGGATTCCGTAGAAATGTTGGAACACGTGAGGCAATACTTACCCTACAACTTATCTTAGAAGAAAGATTAAGGAAAAGCAAACCTATGTTTCTAGCATTTGTAGACTTAGAGAAAGCTTTTGACAATGTTGACTACAATACTCTCTTGCAAATTCTGAAGGTGGCAGGGGTAAAATACAGGGAGCGAAAGGCTATTTACAATTTGTACCGAAACCAGATGGCAGTTATAAGAGTCGAGGGGCATGAAAGGGAAGCAGTGGTTGGGAAGGAAGTGAGACAGGGTTGTAGCCTATCCCCGATGTTATTCAATCTGTATATTCAGCAAGCAGTAAAGGAAACAAAAGAAAAACTCGGTGTGGGAATTAAAATCCACGGAGAAGAAATAAAAACTTTGAGGTTCGCCGATGACATTGTAATTCTATCAGAGACATCAAAGGACCTGGAAGAGCAGCTGAACGGAATGGACAGAGTCTTGAAAGGAGGATATAAGATGAACATCAGCAAAAGCAAAACGAGGATATTGAAATGTATTCGAATTAAGTCGGGTGGCGCTTCGGGAATTAGATTAGGAAATGAGACGCTTAAAGTAGTAAATGAGTTTTGCTATTTGGGGAGCAAAATAACTGAAGATGGTCGAAGTAGAGAGGATATAAAATGTAGACTGGCAATGGCAAGGAGAGCTTTTCTCAAAAAGAGAAATTAGTTAACATCGAGTATAGATTTAAGTGTCAGGAAGTCGTTTCCGAAAGTATTTGTATGGAGTGTAGCCATGTATGGAAGTGAAACGTGGACGATAAATAGCTTAGACAAGAAGAGAATAGAAGCTTTCGAAATGTGGTGCTACAGAAGAATGCTGAAGATTAGATGGGTAGATCACATAACTAATGAGGTGGTATTGAATAGAATTGGAGAGAAGAGAAATTTGTGGCACAACTTGACTAGAAGAAGAGATCGGTTGGCAGAGCATGTTCTGAGGCATCAAGGGATCACCAATTTGGTATTGGAGGGCAGCGTGGAGGGTAAAAATCGGTAGAGGGAGACCAAGAGAGGAATATACTAAACAGATTCAAAGGATGTAGGTTGCAGTAAGTACTGGGAGATGAAGAAGCTTGCACAGGATAGAGTAGCATGGGGAGCTGCATCAAACCAGTCTCAGGACTGAAGACCACAACAACAACAACATTCTAGAAGTATCCACGAATGTCAAGAATCATTGTACTGGAATGTTTTGTAACTGTATATATACCGTATGTATTCTGGCCGGATGCAGTTCGTTCCGCGCTCTTGTATGTGCAAGTGCTGAATAAACCTTCGTTATGTGAAGTTAGTGTTCGTTATTCATCATCAATAGGGTCCAGATACTTTTGGTCGGATGCTGAAAATATTCTCTAACAAATAAATGGTTCTGTTGTGAAACGCTTCAACGACACTTTCCTACTGCTCCTTTTCTTAGCTGTTCTTCTCAAAAACATCCGATACGTAGTTTGGTTTCTCAACTACAAAATCTTATCATTGCTAGTTATTTAATTCTGATACTACATTCCGACATTTTCTGTCATGGACGGCATCTCGTGATCTTATTTTCACTATTCCGTACAGGGCTAACCGAAGTGACGTTGTGATGTGCTGACGTTGTGTCTAGTGCAAACGCTCCTCTATCTGACGGTGACGTTGGCTGCCGTGCTGCTCCATTGACGTCTGGGAGAACCTTGCAACCTTGTGGCCTATCCGCGTGCCCCGCACGCTTCTGTGGTGAGATAGAGAGAGAGAGAGAGAGAGAGAGAGAGAGAGAGAGGGGGGGAGGGAGGGAGGGAGAGAGAGTGAGAATGGGAGCATATACACTTCGCAAACTTTAGCGAAAGTTGCCGAAGATGACCGGTACTAATGACCACATGTGCTCCTGCCACGCGTGACCCCCGCGGATTCCATGCTCCTGCACTCACCTGCACATTGGTTGTGAATCTGCAGTGTGTGTGTGTGCACGATGCGCTTCGCCTAGCACCAGAGTCGGGCGCAGTTTATTTGAATAACGAATACAGATATAAATTACTATTCGTTATTCGTGAATAACAAGTACTATTCGAAACATTATTCACGTACACGAAGAAAAACACTTATTCGTATCTGTGAATAGAAACTGTTGAGAAAACTAGGTAAATCTTAAACCCCATTGCACTTATTGCTCCCATTCTTTGTCATTTATTAAATGAGCACAATTTTCGTTTCTTATAAATTGGTTTTCAGAAAAACTCTTTTTTTGAAACATCTCATGAGAAACTTCATTTGATTTATGGAGATGTACCGTTGTGGCACTAAAGAAAATACGTTCTATAGGTACAGTGAGTGCCCCACTGAATGCGTCTTTGATCATGAATTCGTTGTATGGCTTTCAGCTCATAATCTGCTTCTTCAAAAATTGAGGAATCATCAATTCCACTGCACATTTGGCAAATAATTCGTTCTAATTCCACTTTAACTTCACTTTTCAAATCACATTCCAGATAAATGCTTCTTTGTATATCATAATGTCATTCAAAACTCGTGATCCGATTTCTTTGACTATTACATGTCTGAAGTTTGTTGTAAGCCTCCCTTGGTCATAGACAACAATACAGGTGAACTGCCAGTTTCCAAATAGTGGGTAGGATTTTTCTGCAATAATTTCAGTTGGTTCTGTATATAAAGACGAAGAACGTCTTCCAATTTTCTCTTGACACATTCACAATACAATTTGGAAGTATGCTGCAATATTATGAACTCTTTTATATACTCGAACACAATGCCTCTTCTAAAATGTTTGAATCTCGAAGCACTGCGTAATTTCATAGACGGATGTCGGATCGAAAAATTATTCCATAAGCTTACTCAGAGTTAATCCTATAACACTTTAGATAACTTCAGATGTCCAGCAACATTCCATAAACTTTTAGGAGACTTAAGATTTAAAGTCTGGTGATGTTAATCATGAGGAACCACTGAGTTCTTAGTTGGGTCACTCATTTTGTTGCACTATAACCACGAATTACGTAATTATATCGTGAAGACGAGCACATCCGATGGTGTTAGTTTTTATCAGTTGCATTCTCATCGTTGGCTGCTTACGTAGAGTTCTTGCGCCACTATGATTTCGTAGCTCCGTCTGCCAGTTGTGAGTAGACTGTCTCGTAGAGAACGCATCTTGCTTGCATCTTGAAACAAATTTCATGATGATTCTCGACAGCTTGTAGGATCTGGGAGAATTTTCAGTTCTGGAGGGATGTACAATACGTGTTCCAATTTATAGCCATCTCTTTCTGGCACAAAAATTCAAATGGCTCTGAGCACTATGGGACTTAACATCTGTGGTCATCAGTCCCCTGCCGGCCCGCAGCTCGTGGTCGTGCGGTAGCGTTCTCGCTTCCCACGCCCGGGTTCCCGGGTTCGATTCCCGGCGGAGTCAGGGATTTTCTCTGCCTCGTGATGGCTGGGTGTTGTGTGATGTCCTTAGGTTATTTAGGTTTAAGTAGTTCTAAGTTCTAGGGGACTGATGACCATAGATGTTAAGTCCCATAGTGCTCAGAGCCATTTGAACCATCAGTCCCCTAGAACTTAGAACTACTTAAACCTAACTAACCTAAGGACATCACACACATCCATGCCCGAGGCAGAAGTCGAACCTGCGACCGTAGCAGTCGCGCTGTTCCGGACTGAGCGCCTAGAACCGCTAGACCACCGCGGCCGGCTCTTTCTGGCACATTATTTTGTAAAACACAGTATGCATTTATTATGGCAGCTGGGCGATGAAAAATTCTCTGTTCTCTATGTATTTTCCAGAGTGGCAAAAGTGCATTCTATAAACCGCCTAGTCCGAAACAGTCAGTCTGTAAAGGTTCTTTTATTGTTTACTAAACTCCTTCCTCCATAAGGCAGCATTACATTTTCAAATATATCAAATGCCTCATTTCAGATAATGAAACATGGCATCTGTACTCCTTTGTTCAATATGAGGCTTTTCTCTGATATTCGTAAATTTTTACGTACGAGATTTTCATGGAAAGTTGACTGCATACAAATAGATGAGTCACTTTTTTTCCCTATGCTCCAACATCCCTGCACGTGAACTTACAACTGACGGAGCATCAAGCACCTAAAACGATGGAAAAATAATGTTCATAATCACAGTAAAGTACATTTGTTATGAGAAAAAGGCATAAACTGTTCCATGTCCAATGCATTCGGCGGCAGATCGGTCATGACTGACCGTCGGTTGGCTGCTAAATATTGTGGCTGCCTAGTGCATTACAGCCCAAACCTCCGAGGCCGTCCGCCTACAAGCATTTTTATGTTTCATTTGTTACACTGTAAGTCAAGTAAAGCTGTGCTCAACTTGAAGGATGGCTTCAGCACTGCAATGCTTCACTAGGCATGGCGGTGCACCCTTGACCTCCTCCCCCCTCTGTAAAGACTAATACAGCCAGTTGGGTGGGATCTACACACATCAAAAAAGTTTTGCATCACTCTAGTTCCCAGAACTCCTGAAGATAGACATTCACTGTGGATATTGTATCACAGACACAGTCCCTTTGACTGTTCAGAGATGTCACTAAAACCACCCAAAGACGTGAACAACTATGCATGAGCAGCGCCTATTAGATGGAGGGGGTCCGACAGCCGATCAGTTCCAGTCATTCCACCAGGAAGGAGGTACACGGCTCATGTTGCCTGTAGTTCACCCATGCCTAGACTGTCAATACCGCGGTTCAATCGTATCCGCATTGTTACTTTGTGCCAGGAAGGGCTCTCAACAAGGGAAGTGTCCAGGCGTCTCGGAATGAACCAAAGCGATGTTGTTCGAACATGGAGCAGTTACAGAGAGAAAGGAACTGTCGATGACATGCCTCGCTCAGGCCGCCCAAGTGCTACTACTGCAGTGGATGACCGCTACCTACGGATTATAGCTCGGAGGAACTCTGACAGCACCGCCACCATGTTGAATAATGCTTTCCGCGCAGCCACATGACGTCGTGTTACGACTCACAGTGTGAGCAATAGGCTGCATGATGCGTAACTTTACTCCCGTCGTCCATGGCGAGGTCCACCTTAGCCACCACGACATCACGCAGCGCGGTACAGATGGGCCCAACAACATGCTGAATGGACCGTTCAGGATTGGCATCATGTTCTCTTCACCGATGAGTGTCGCATATACCTTCAACCAGACAATCGTCGGAGACGTGTTTGGAGGCAACCTGGTGAGGCTGAACGCCTTAGACACACTGTCCAGCGAGTGCAGCAAGGTGAAGGTTCCCTGCTGTTTTGGGGTGGCATGATGTGGGGCCGAGGTACGCCGCTGGCAGTCATGGAAGGCGCCGTAACGGCTGTACGATATGTGGATGCCATCCTCCAACCGATAGTGCAACCATATGGGCAACTTATTGGCGTGGCATTCGTCTTCATGGACGACAGTTCGCGCCCCAATCGTGCACATCTTGTGAATGACTTCCTTCAGAATAACAACATCGCTTGACTAGAGTGGCCAGCATGTTCTCCAGACTAGAAACCTATCCAACGTGCCTGGGATGGATTGAAAAGAGCTGTTTGTGGACGACGTGGCCCACCAAGCACTCTGAGGCATCTACGCTAATCGCCGTTGAGGAGTCGGACAATCTGGGCCAACTTGTGGATAGTATGCCACGACGGATACAGGCGTGCATCAATGCAAGAGGACGTGCTACTGCGTATTAGAGGTACCGATGTGTACTGGAATCTGGACCACTACTTTTGAAGGTGTCACTGTATGGTGGGACAACATGCAATGTGTGGTTTTCATGAGCAGTAAAAAGGTCGGAAATGATGTTTATGTTGATATCTATTCCAATTTTCTGTACATGTTACGGAACTCTGGGAACCGTGGTGATGCAAAACTTTTTTTAATGTGTGTATTTTTCAACACGTGCTCCGGAATATTGTGCATCTTGACTTGTCATTATCGTCGTCGTTATAGGTGAAATAAGCGATAAGAACAGAGAAAATCGTAGGACCAACCAGGGATCGAATCCTAAACTTAAGTTTTGTAGTGTGGACCGTAAGCGACTGAGCCACATGGCATATTTCTGGACAAACCATTAATAAGTTATTTATCAAACAGAAACTGCACTGAACCAAGATAACAAATACTAATTCTACACAAGAAGTTCGTATTATGAAATGCAACAATTCCTACTAATTTTTTTGCTCGATTTTCTCATGTAAGCCTACAGTGTTGCTGGAATGAAGATTTTTAATTATAAACCAAGTTCACAAGTATAATCTGTTGTCACACTCTTCAAAGTAAATCTGTTTAATTTGTCCTGTTAACAAAAAGTCTGAATGTCCGTGTGATTTCAGCGGCTGACTGAAAGCGTGCATTAATTCATCAGCGGTTATTTCACGGAAATATACAGTTCCACAACTGAAACAATGACTTTCAATAACATTCACTATTCGGTTATCACTTTAATTTTCGTTATACTGTGATAATACTAGGTGATTCTCAGTTATACAGCACACACCTTCTCCATAGAAAAAGTGGAAAATTGACAGCTAAAAAGGAATTCTAATTCGACATGCATTTGAACTCTTACCAGGCTCATTAGCGCGGCTACATCCTGTTGAAGCTGTATAGGTAGAGTCTATGTTCCCTTATATCCTTATACTCGCGGCTGCTGCCCACCACTCGTGAGTGAGCGCCAAGTGGCACAGAGTGAGTGAACTGGTAGCTTCCGCATACACGCACATACCGAGTCATGTAGACGGACTTTACTCACGCAGATGCAGTGCTCTAACGTCTAGTGTAAATCAGCCTTTAAAGAGAGAAGCTATTCATTACACCAAGTCAGACGTCGATACAGTCCCGTACACAACTGCATCATGAACGGTCGATATTATATTGTGAATTTAAAATTTTCTCGACGATATGAACGTTCAAAAAAATGACTGACATGCAGTCAATCATCGTATACTACACTCCACTATATTTCGACAGGTATCCTGCTAGTCATCCTCAGGTGAGTCACCGAAGACTGACGAAGACTTCCTCCATTCCGTATTTTATTAGCGTGGGGCGAACGACAACCGTGAGGATAGCTAGTTCCACAGTTCCATCAGCGAGGGCTCTGTCCGCCAAATAGTGCATATACACAGACATACACAAAACAGAGCAAACGCTCTCCGAATGTGGAGGTGATTGGATACATTCGAGTACAGCGCTGTATTACACCTCCCAATCAGTACATTCGGGGTAGGTGTTGACAGCTGTGCTACATTTACAAGCAATTTTAGAACACAGAACTAGATGTTACATCATGATCGCATGGATAGATCTGACCTAAAATCCAATGAATTGTGAAAAATGAGGAGCTAATAGGTATAAATTGACCGAATGTAGACCCAAATGCGGTGAAGTTGAGGAAGTACTTTGCTGTCTTCTGGTTCGCGCCGAACAGTTTCTATATGGGACCAAGTATACGGCAACAGGAGGAATCCGGGAAAACGTGGACATCGAAACGAAGGAATAAGGGAGGCAGTCAATTTTTTTCCCATTGAGGCAGCACTACACAGATTCATTCTAGAGAAGGACACGTTGATGGAGGTCAATTTTTTTCCAGTGTTCTGTCCGGATGCATCAGTCCCGTGACATAGCCTGCGTTCTACTCGTATACAGCTACGTGCTCCGTATGTGATTTAAAGCACTGTCTACTTGCGATCGCAACGGTAAACCTGTCGGTCATCAGAGGACTTCCATCTCATGTGTGATGAAACTTGACACACTCCTCTAGACGAACTTTGATTTATGTGATCGTCCCTGTCGCATCTTGGGCGTAAAATCGAGACTTCAGCGTCATAACTAAGTTAGCGGTATGTGCTTGTGACGCGCTACAATCCCCGCGTACACATTTGCCCGCCAGATGTGGTGTTTACAGAGTTAGTGGCGGAATGACTTGTAACTTTCACATGTCGGACGATGCTGCTATGCGTTCATCTGTTTCCTTGTAGGATGTATCACCCGCTACTATCATTTTATAGAGGCCTGATGCAAGCATCGTATAATTTCTGAACCGTGATCGGATGTGAACAGTCGACAATATACGTCTCCGCAAAGCTATATTGTGCTCATATGATGCAAAGTAAATGTTTTACGCAAGTAGTTTTTTTCGTTTTACGATTCAATAAGATAGTTCAGCGTAGAGAAACCGTGAAGAAGGAAGTATGTCCGATAGGCCGGAAACGTATGCGATCTAACATTATAGCCCATTTTTAAGTGCAGAACGTTGTAGTCTCAGGAGTGCGTGTGGTTATGTTCTCTCTCTTACCAGTACCTTCCAGGTGCCGATCCTAGACTCTAGAACAATACTTTAGAGTTGATAGCTTGGATGATTTAGGTAAAAATGTGTCGCTCTCAGTTCGTTTGGAACTCCATCGGGTATAAAAATCAGTCTTCTCTTGTACTTCTTAACAGTATGCTATTACATTACGGCACTTTGAAATCTGTTACTATACATCGATAAGGAGTGCTAAGCTCCTCAACATGGTCACATCTCGAGAAATCTCGTGCACTTGGACGGGTTAGGACTCAGAAAGCTCTATTCATTCACGAGACGTGGAGTGTAGCGGTCTTCTTCGGATCGGTTGGAGATTAATTCTCTAAGGGTGCTCAGGACGAGTTGGTCAATGACTGTGTGAGGATGGTCTTTTACCCTAAGATGGGGAGAATGCTCTGTGACTCCCATACGCAGAGAGATGGATCGTAAATTAAGCACTACGCTAGAGGTCTTAGAAATATTTAGAGCGCTGTCTAGTGTAGATTGATGATTTATGTGTTCGATAATTAAGTGTGAATGGGCGTACTGAATAATCATCTATCCATGTTCGTAATGATACTCGCAAAGTAGAGAAGGGATGGTTTAGCTATGATAGTGAAACTGGGGAAACATGCTGTCACATGATTGGCTAGTGTTGGAGTTACTGTAAAATTCTTCGCGCTATCAAATGTGTTGCTTAATATTACAGTACATCGGCGGTATCTTTTCCATCCCATCCGTGCATTGGTGCGCTGTTGGTTACCACATAATGATTGACTGACAACGCTTGTTTCAGTTGGGAAAAAAGTTTTGTGGATGGATGACAACTTCTAGGGGTTGCTAGCAGTGAGTGCAAAATGAGGAATCACTCGAAATGGAACGCGGAGCCATAGTCTATTCCGTCACTGTGACATACGAGTTTAAATGTAGAGGTCGTAAATCCCTTTTGGACGGTAGTTTGGAAGCTCTCCACAACGCAGCCAAACTCTTCTAGTTTCCTTATCTTGTAACTGTCTTTTATTTAAAATCATACAGTGTTACGCTATCCGCCATAATAATACACGGTGCGATGTCTAGTTTTCTGTGGCCGTGGATCAGAGCGTCTTAAGGTCAGTTTAGAACCTAACACAGGCACCGAATTCGTGGCAGAAAAAAATGGAAATGTTTGGAGTTGTACAAAAGGGTGTTAGAAAACAGTGTTTGAAACAACTAAACAGGACAAGAGGGAGCGTCTCATACGATCATTCGCCTAGAGTATAGACTTCAAAGTGGCCTCTGCGGTGTCTGTATATACTTAATAGGCTCGTGTCCAAATAGGCATCTGCAGTAGCAGTAGCAGTTTGAGGTGAGGGATTGGGAACACCGTTAGGAATGCTTGGATGACTGCACTCAGCGCCATTATGGGGAAGTATTGTGAAATCTGTTTCTCCGCGCTGCAGGTCCCCCGCAGTTATGTGTCATTGCACCCGCATCGATGCCTAGGTGTCTTGTAAATCACATGAGCTTTTATAGTGCGTAATTTTTCTAAGTTGGGAGGGTAGAGAATAACGATGATAGCATGTTAGGTTGATTGATTAGAATGGACAGGGATCTATAGCACTTGTATCTAGTTTGGGGACGTACCATATTGCGCGCATTTCCACCGAATGCTCAAAACACGGTCCTGTTGCAGTAACTAAGGTCGTTCTGTTTCCACACGGGTTGCAGAAGGTGGTGGATATATCTTTCTCCGACTTCTGCTCAGTTCCAACTTAAATTGGAACAAACACTTGTGGAAAGCTGTAGAAATGGATGCGACTGCAAGATGTGTAGGGTGTGACTAAAACCAGGTTGTAATTTTACTGTAGCAGATAGGTTCGAGGAAGGTGCCTCATTTAGAGATATGAGAGCGCCAGAAATATGATTCACTTGTGGGTGTGAGCCTATACAAGTATGTGCTTGAATGGAAAGACCTGATTCCAAATGATGGACATAAGTTCTAACATATAGCGTAACACTAGACATCTGGGAAGCTAGTGTACATTTTTTCTGCTTAGGACCTCAATCGACACATAATCTACTACTACTACTTCTGCTCCTTCTCAATCAGGCATCGCCTATAATTCAGCGGATATATCGCGAAATCCCTAATATGGTCTCGAGACAGAATGCGTTGCAAATACTAAGGAATTTTCTAGTTGGGGCCGTGTGAGGGAGTCGAAAATACCTCTTACATACCACGTTCCTTAGCAGAATCACTTTTAAAATTCATTCATTTTATGACGAGGTTGCGTCGTTGGTTGATAATACGTATTCGTATGATCACTGTCAAGGTAACTGTCTGGAAAATACAGCTTCATTCAGAGATAAAGTCGTACCTCGATTTGTAAAGAGAGTATAGAATTTAACATGGATACTTGTGTGCACCTGTAGAACAAAGACCACTTGTGACAGTAACACGCAGTAGTTGTTGGGATCATGTTTTTTCTTTAACATCTGGTCGATTACGTCTATGACAGGGTGGCAGGACTCACAGGAAGGACGTAAGACACATGCTCACCGATCGTTGATTTTCGGTCAGTATTATTTCGTATGCTAAGCAAAGAGTTATTGACGAAGTATTATACTTAGTATTAGTGATATGTTCGCATTTGAGCGTGAGGTTTATAAAGTTTGTTTTTGTGTAAAGGAAATAACTATGTCCAGTCGTATAGTGCGTATGGATTTGACTTGGAGTACTGTGATGGCAAAGGGTAGAGTATGTCCAGTAGTAAGGAAGGTACAGATATACCCATTTCCAGAGCAACAGCCTTCAGCGGGGTATATTTGCGATACTTCGCTCATTGCTGAATGCATTCAATTGAGACTGCGATCGTAACATTTAATTGTAAGTATAATGGTAGAAGATATATGTGGCCGGTTTTCTAGAATGTTTCGGTGTATGCAAAGTCTGTGGTGGTATTGATTGACGTTCGCTGTTAACGGCAGCAATCTTCCGAATGCATAGGCCTGTTGGAGTGTTATACTCTCCAATGTAATGTGCAAGAATTAACTTTGCAGTCCTCTACACGACTGAATAGCGAACTAATACTTGGTATGTGTTGGGCGGCTTTCGTGATCAAGTGGAAATTTGAGAAGATGGTGCATTTGCACTGGACCGTTATTCGCTCCCATGTAAACTGTTCTGTTCACTCCTTATGCACATTTGACGCCTTTATTTATTTCAAAGAATATCGATTGTGGTGCGTGCATCTGTCGTATGGAAGACATGGTTGCCTGTTCTCTAGACATGAGAAAGAGTGTGCTCCCTGCCGCCGTTGGATAAGCAGCTGCCAGCAGCAAGTCGTATATTCCTAGCACACTTATTTGTTACATAGTTTCGTATAGGAGGTGTAATTTCGAGTTTTAGTTACTGTAATCGTAAATTAAGGCAGATTGTAGCGCAGTCGATAGGCATTTGTACAGGTTAGTTAATACATTCTTTGCATGTTTCCCTTGCGTTATCTAGGCACAGACTCGTGTTTCAGTAACTGTTGTTCAGCATCGATTACAATGGACAGGGACTGTGATTGCTGTGTTCGGATGAGGGCTGAGTTGGCATCCCTTCACTCACAGCTGTAGGCGGCGCTGACTTTGGTCGCGCAGCTTGAGGCTGTTGCCAATGGGCACCACTGTGAGGAGCCGGACTTGGGTATCACCTGGATGTCAACCTCGTCCCGTTTGTCCCCAGATCGGTCTGCCGCTGTGGTTGCCCCGGTTGCTGCCCGCAGTGGGGCTGAGCCCTCGACTATGGTTGATTGGGAGGTCGTTCCAAGGCGTAGCAGGCAGCGAAAGACGTCCCCGGCGGCTGATCAGAAAGCCTCCCCGGTGCGTCTGACAAAGAGATTTCAGGTACTGTCTCTGGCTGAGCCAGATGCACCTGCCTGCCCTGTTTCAGAGGATGATTCCCAGCCTTCAAGGTCCGGGCAATCGCAGAGGGTGGGCTTATTGGTAGTTGGGAGCTCCAATGTTAGGCGCGTAATGGGGCCCCTTAGGGATATGGCGGCTAAGGAGGGGAAGAAATCCAGTGTGCACTCCGTGTGCATTCCGGGTGGGGTCATTCCTGATGTGGAAAGGGGTCCTTCCGGATGCCATGATGGTGGCACATGTCGGCACTAATGGCGTGTGTCGCTTTGGATCTGAAGAAATTCTCTCTGGATTCTAGCGGCTATCTGATTTGGTGAAGGCTGGTGGTCTTGCTTACGAGGTGAAGGCAGAGCTCACCATCTGCAGCATCGTTGACAGAACCGACTGCGGACCTTTGGTGCAGAGCCGGGTGGAGGGTCTGAATCAGAGGCTCAGACGGTTTTGCGACCGTGTTGGCTGCAGATTCCTTGACTTGCGCCATAGGGGTGGGGTTTCGGGTTCCGCTGAATAGGTCAGGAGTTCACTACACTCAGCTGGCGGCTACACGGGTAGCGGAGGCTGTGTGGCGTGGACTGGGCGGTTTTTTAGGTTAGAAGGCCTCGGGAAAGTATGGGGTGGGCTACAATCTCAAAGGGTGCATGGCAAATACAGGACGTGCTTGGATCAAGGAACAGTCGGAATTGTAGTTGTAAATTGTTGTAGTTGTGCTGGGAAAGTCCCTGAGCTTCAAGCGCTAATAGAAAGCACAGAAGCTAAAATCGTTATAGGTACAGAAAGCTGGCTAAATCCTGAAATAAGTTCTGCAGAAATTTTTACGAAGTCTCAGATGGTGTTCAGGAAAGATAGATTAGGCAGAATTGGTGGTGGAGTGTTTGTGTCTGTCAGTAGTGGTTTATCTTGTAGTGAAGTCGAAGTAGATACTCCGTGCGAATTGGTATGGGTGGAGGTTATACTTAACAGCCGAACTAAGTTAATAATTGGCTCCTTCTACCGACCCCCAGTTCAGAGAAAATTTGAGTCTCCTAACAAATAAACACCCCACTCATACGGTTATAGTTGGTGGGGACTTCAACCTTCCCTCGATATGTTGGAAAAAATACTTGTCCTAAATGCTTTCTCCGAAAATTATTTCGAGCAGTTAGTCCACGAACCCACACGAATTGTAAATGGTTGCGAAAACACACTTGACCTCTTAGCCACAAACAATCCAGAGCTAATAGAGAGCATCATGACTGATACAGGGATTAGTGATCACAAGGTCGTTGTAGCTAGGCTCAATACCGTTTCTTCCAAATCCACCAGAAACAAACGCAAAATAATTTTATTTAAAAAAGCGGATAAAGTGTCGCTAGAAGGCTTCCTAAGAGACAATCTCCATTCCTTCCGAACTGACTATGCAAATGTAGACGAGATGTGGCTCAAATTCAAAGATATAGTAGCAACAGCAATTGAGAGATTCATACCTCATAAATTGGTAAGAGATGGAACTGATCCCCCATGGTACACATAACAGGTCCGAACGCTGTTGCAGAGGCAACGGAAAAAGCATGCGAAGTTCAGAAGAACGCGAAATCCCGAAGATTGGCTAAAATTTACAGACGCGCGAAATTTGGCACGGACTTCAATGCGAGATGCCTTTAATAGGTTCCACGACGAAACATTGTCTCGAAATTTGATAGAAAATCGGAAGAAATTCTGGTCGTATGTAAAGTACACAAGCGGCAAGACGCAGTCAATACCTTCGCCGCGCAGTGCCGACGGTACTGTTAACCGACGACTGTCCGCTAAAGCGGAGTTATTGAACGCAGTTTTCCGAAATTCCTTCACCAGGGAAGACGAATGGAATATTCCAGAATTTGAAACACGAACAGCTGCTAGCATGAGTTTCTTAGAAGTAGATACCTTAGGGCTTGCGAAGCAACTCAAATCGCTTGATACGGCCAAGTCTTCAGGTCCAGATTGTATACCGATTAGGTACCTTTCAGATTACGCTGATACAATATCTCCCTACTTAGCAATCATATACAACCGCTCGCTCAGCGATAGATCTGTACCTACAGATTGGAAAATTGCGCAGGTCGCACCAGTTTTTAAGAAGGGTAGTAGGAGTAATCCATCGAACTACAGATCTATATCATTGACGTCGGTTTGCAGTAGGGTTTTGGAGCATATACTGTATTCAAACATTATGAATCACCTATTGATACGTAATCAGCATGGTTTCAGAAAACATCGTTCTTGTGCAACGCAGCTAGCTCTTTATTCGCACGAAGTAATGGCCGCTATCGACAGGGGATCTCAAGTTGATTCCGTATTTCTAGATTTCCGGAAAGCTTTTGACAGCGTTCCTCACAAGTGACTTCTAATCAAGCTGCGGGCCTATGGGGTATCGTCTCAGTTGTGCGACTGGATTCGTGAATTCCTGTCAGGAAGGTCACAGTTCGTAGTAATAGACGGCAAATCATCGAGTAAAACTGAAGTGATATCAGGTGTTCCCCAGGGTTGCGTCCTGGGACCTCTGCTGTTCCTGATCTATGTAAATGATCTGGGTGACAATCTGAGCAGTTCTCTTAGGTTGTTCGCAGATGAAGCTGAAATTTACCGTCTAGTAAGGTCATCCAAAGACCAGTATCAGTTGCAAAGCGATTTAGAAAAGATTGCTGTATGGTGTGGCATGTGGCAGTTGACGCTAAATAACGAAAAGTGTGAGGTGATCCACATGAGTTCCAAAAGAAATCCGTTGGAATTCGATTACTCGATAAATAGTACAATTCTCAGGGCTGTCAGTTCAACTAAGTACCTTGGTGTTAAAATTACGAACAACTTCAGTTGGAAAGACCACATAGATAATATTGTGGGGAAGGCGAGCCAAAGGTTGCGTTTCATTGGCAGGACACTTAGAAGATGCAGCAAGTCCACTAAAGAGACAGCTTAGACTACGCTCGTTCGTCCTGTGTTAGAATATTGCTGCGCGGTGTGGGATCCTTACCAGGTGGGATTGACGGAGGACATCGAAAGGGTGCAAAAAAGGGCAGCTCGTTTTGTATTATCACGTAATAGGGGAGGGAGTGTGGCAGACATGATACACGAGTTGGGATGGAAGTCATTAAAGCAAAGACGTTTTTCGTCGCGACAAGATCTATTTACGAAATTTCGGTCTCCAACTTTCTCTTCCGAATGAGAAAATATTTTGTTGAGCCCAACCTACATAGGTAGGAATGATCATCAAAATAAAATAAGAGAAATCAGAGCTCGAGCAGAAAGGTTTAGGTGTTCGTTTTTCCCGCGCGCTGTTCGGGAGTGGAATGGTAGAGAGATAGTATGATTGTGGTTCGATGAACCCTCTGCCAAGCACTTAAAAATGTTAATTGCAGAGCAATCATGTAGATGTAGATGTAGATGTAAACCTTAGTTGTCTTGTAAATTATAGGGATGATTTGGAATCTGTTACATCAGCGAGGTCGGTATTCGCTGGTGGAAATATGATTTTTCATATGTTTGTTTCTAGTTAGTCAGTGGTCTAGAGCATGCTCGATGTAACTAAAGTTTCGGGTTTGCAGATAAAGAATTTCGAGTATATATGTTCTGAATTATGGTGCGCTAGCGATCGGTAGGCTACTGCTGTGTGCATGATATCGAAAAGTACTCCGAAAATGATATAATATTATGGTGAAAATAGGTGTGTTCTTGTAATTCCAGAGTTTGCAGATGTCTGTAGAAACGCAAACAAGCAGGCAGGTCCGGACCATAAACAGTAGCGCATTTGTACCGAGGGGGAAACGAGTCTGTCTTTGTACATCAGTTCTGAGAGTGACTTCGATTCAATGATGGCGTTCTGATGTAAAAGGATTAATTTTGTATGGTGTAGCATTGGAATTGTATGTTTACTACATCGACATGGTACGTGTTGATATATGGCTGAGTTGGAGATCAGTTTCACACACTAATATTCAAGCTCCTGGCCACAGTGGGAGGAGAGTGTAAATGAGTAGGTGTCTTTATGTATTTGACTGTCTGTGTCACACTTTGCGAGGATAAGTTGTCGGTGCAAAGTAGTGATCAGTGTAAAGTAGTTTATTACTGCAGAATGTCGCATCTGTAGAAGGAAAGAAAAGGCTGATGGCGCTTCCCTAGGACTGGGGAGCATCATAAGATATAGCATGTGTGAGTGTAGCCATACGGTAATTTTTTCGGGTGCTGTACAGATATAAACGATAACTGCACTGTTTGTCTAAAATGTGTATATACTGTATTGTAAAGTTAGTGTGACTTACATTGTGTAAAATTTGTATACATCGCATTGTCAAGTTAGTATGGTTTATGTTATGGCATGACTAGAGAGGGTGACTGTGTGTCCTATCGTGAGGGACGTATAGATTGAGCAGATTGATAATGACGAGGGAATGAGTGAGAGTTTTTAAGTGGAAAATTATATTCTCTATAGATACTGAAGCACATTCATCAGGAGGAGAGATTACCTGTACATTGATTGGTGTCAGACTGTAGCAGGAATCGTAATATTTAATTGTAGTTGCAGTGGTAAATATATTCCTGACTTGCAATATTCTTGTGAGTCTGGCATGTATTTAATAATGTGGAGACAATTTTTCGCGTTTAACTGTAAATTCAATTTAGCGATCTGTGTAAAATAACCACTGAAAGCCCCCAGAAAGAATAGGTGGATGGTGCTTCGATACCGGTGGCATCAGTAATTCGGCGGGTAAATTCGATAAGAGCAAATGATAATGTTGGATTGATTAACATGCTTTGTGCTGGGATATGGGAGCCTCTACATAGCTGTGCGAACATTTGCGTATGTTGTGAGCTGGGGGGTATCACGTGATGGTGTCGGTATCACGTTAGGGCCGCGAGGAAGACTGCGTTGGACGTTATTGTGCGTTATTTTCGTAAAGAGGTCACGTTAGGGAAAGAATTTCCGTGCATACAAGCTGAGAGAAGACGAAAACTAGTACAAAAGCGCGCGTTAAGTATTTCTGGGGGGCTGTGGAATTAGAGTTACACTTGGTTATTATTTTAGATAGCAATGTGGCTTGAATATAAGATTAATAACGTTGCTTGATGCGTTTGCGATGGTAAGTAGCTACGGGCGACGAATCGTCAGTCAAACGTCACGTATGGTCCATTAGAATCGCTAAGGAGAATGCAGGTTCTGCTATTCTGGAATAGATTTCTGCAGCGCTTTCACCAGACTGCAGTTAGAGTGAGGGTAGCGAGAAATGCCCCACGCGCTCGGCTCTGCTTGGAGGGCACGCTCTGTAAATAAGCCATTGCCCCTGTCTGATCACGTCATCAACGCCGCCTACATACAACTTTTGCCTGTGTTCGGTGGCAGCTCATGTCTGTGCTCCCGCCCGATCACGTCAGCTTGTGTGTATAGGTGAAGACGTGTTTGGATAGGAATTTCTTAGAAATGAAGTATGAATGAGATGTCGCCGCCTCATGCTTGCTGGAGCCGGGCGGGGGCCTGTGCATGACTTGACAGCTGATGGCCACGCCACGTCGTTGGGGTCGTCTGTGCGCTCTACTGGAGACTAAAGCAGTAGCCAATAGGAGTGCCCCATTCTAGGTTAGGTCATGAATGAACACTGCGCTCAAAGTGGGAAAATGTGGAACTTCTCATTTGATCATTGAATATTGAAACTGTAAATTGACTTATTGAATATGATTAAAATTGAAATGGACTTAAGTACTTAGCTAATTAATATGTTAGATGCATGATGTAGGTGTTACTTTAGTTAGAATATTTACAGGCGGGCATATAAAGGTCTAGGCTGGAGGCTGTGGCGTCAGCGGCCACTTGCTCGTGGGCTGATGATGTGGTGTGTGTCCGGTTATAATGCAAGAGAGAGAGAGAGAGAGAGAGAGAGAGAGAGAGAGAGATAGAGAGAGAGAGAGAGAGAGAGAGAGCAGATGATCTTGTGTCATCACCAGATGTCACGGTAATGCCCTCTGGTAGCCACGATATAAACTAAGACAGTTGGGCTCTGGAGCTCACGGTGGACACACTGGGTGCAGCCATCTTGAATAACAGTACTTGCGTCATCACCTGATGTCAGGAGAGTGCCTCTGGTGGCACCGATATGAAGTAAGCCAGTTGGAATCCAGACCTAGTGGCGAACACATCTGCTTGAAATTGGTTAGCTAATAAAGAGAAGTAGTTTTTTCCCGCTATTTTCTTTGCTTGGTAGAGATAAGAGTGGTGTGGCGCATTATTGAGCTGGAATTTGAACTTCGCGCCAAAATCCGCCATATTGATTGACGTCACTGCCGCCATCATTGGATGACATCATGCGCTGTTGCCAAGTCTACAAAACGCCATCTTGGATGACGTCATCGCCGCTATCTTGGATACATCTAGCAACAATGCAAAGTGGACTAGAACTGGATTTGTTCCAATATTAGGGTTAGTTTCCTTACCACCTCTATACTGCATACTAGTATCTGTCGAATTGCCAGTCTTGTACCCTCAAAATATTGCGATCGCCTAATATACTTTACTGCTGATCAGGGCCTGCTTCTCAGTACCTGATAACCATGCTCCAACAATACCCTAATGTGCAAAGGTCATGGGATAGCGATATGCACGTATCAATGTGGAATGGCTCTGAGCACTATGGGACTTAACATCTATGGTCATCAGTCCCCTAGAACTTAGAACTACTTAAACCTAACTAACCTAAGGACAGCACACAACACCCAGCCATCACGAGGCAGAGAAAATCCCTGACCCCGCCGGGAATCGAACCCGGGAACCCGAGCGTGGGAAGCGAGAACGCTACCGCACGACCACGAGATGCGGGCTGAATAGTATCAATGTGGGACGTACAATGAACATATCCTTTAGGCCAGTGCAATGAAATGTGTCATTAATGGGCTATGGCAGCAGACGACCGATGCGAATGCCCTTGCTAACAGCACGACATAGTCTGCAGCACCTCTCCTGGGTTCGTTACCGTATCAGATGGAGGCTAGACGATTGAAAAACTGTGGCCTTGTCAGATGAGTCCCGATTTCGCTTGGTAAGAGCTGATGGTAGGTTTCGAGTGTGGCGCAGACCCCACGAAGCCCTGGACCCACATTACACTGTGCAAGTTGGTGTTCACTCCATTATGGTTTGGGCTGTGTTTACATGGAATGGACTGGATCCTGTGGTCCTACTGTACCGATCATTAACTGGAAATGGTTATGTTCGGCTACTTGGAGACCATATGCGTCATTCATTGACTTCATGTTCCCACACAACGACGAAATTTTTATGGATGACAATGTGACATGTCACTGGGCCACAATTGTTCGTAATGGGTTTGATGAACATTCTGAATAGTTTGAGCGTATGATTTCGCCACCATGATCGCTCAACATGAACCCCATCGAATATTTATGGGACATAATCGAGAGATCAGTTGGTGCCCAAAAACCCACACCGGTAGCACTTTTGCAACAATGGACAGCTAAAGAGGCAGCATGGCTCGGTATTTCTGCAGGGGACTTCCAACGACTTTTTGAGTCCATGCCACGTCGAGTTGCTGCTGTAAAGGGAACCCACGTCTCCTGCCAAAACTATCAAGGAGCAGAGGAAGTTTCTTGTAATAACTGTTATATTTAACAGAACGCTTCTACAAGCAGACTGATACCTTAATGTTCTGTACACAGATCGACAGATCGTCCACATACTCAAATCTCCGCTCAACATCACACATAGTTTAATTCGAGTTCTCTCCCGTAACGAACACAATAACTATTCAATCGTTTCCTTTCTTCTTTGTATATCTGTCCTTTACTCTGAGACTACCAAAGCACAACCGAGCCAACAGTCCAATACGCAGGCAGCCGCCCCGAGCATGTAGGGATGCCCGTCCGTCGCCTTGCCTTTTCAACGGCCTGCATTTGCTTCTCCTTACCCCCTCTGGTGTACCTGTTGGGCGAAAGTGCACACAGTGGAACGTTTCCCAATTTAATAACGGGATAAATAGCACCGTTCGGTCACATGAACATCCTGCATTGCGCTAAGAGTATGGAGGTGGAAAACGACATTGCCGAAATCGGTAAGTTGCACCTCCGTAGTTATACTTCTATTATTGCAAAAATTGGTACTGCAAATTTTAGAATCATAAACTGAAAAAACTCAGACCTTTTATATTCTCATTTTCGAGAGGTTTCGCAGCAATGCTTTGTCAACTCGCCCAGCAAGTAAACAGTGGTAAGTCACTGCTAAGACATGTTAAGAGCACTCAGTTTGCGAATAGGCAGTGTTACGTACCTATTGACTTATTATTAAGAATAAAATTTTCTACAGAACTTACGATTTTAAAAATATGCCGTTACTCTAGAAATATATGAAAATAAGGACTTATCTGAATAAATAAATCAGAATGAGTGTACCTGAAATATCTTATTTCTTATATTTTATTGAAATTATGCTACGCAATTTCCCAAAACAACCAACTTGCCCATTACCATTGTCCACAGCCGATAACTTAATAAATAAGGTACTTTTCGCAGTACAAGTCTTTTTTTTCCTACACTGCTGTGCAATTCAGCAGCTAACAGGCCTACAACTTGTTCAGAGTAATAAATAACGTAAAGCCACAGTGAATGTTCCTCATCTTAAAGTGATAAATGCAAGGACTACCGCCGCACTATCCTATTAAAATTCCTTTGTGTTAGAAGGCTACTTGACTAGTTGAAACTGAAGAATAATGTTCGCAAAGACTCACTAAAAACATAAACAGCGCACGCTACCCCGTATGGCTGGCTCATGAAGATCTCTCAACACCTGAGTGGTGAATCTTGCAAAACGTCAATCCCTGTCTCACACGCTCGGTACATGTAAGCTTACTTGGAGCACACCTTTGGGATCATCAATACTGCTCGTCAAAATTTCTAGCGTTGACAATACGTCAGCACACGCTATCAGGATGTCAGTATATTGACGATGTGACAATATTATCGAAAGTGTGAGGATCTCTTAATCAAGTGTTCGCCAAACTACTCCCCGTGGAGAAGATCCAGCCTGTGAAGTTGGTTCATCGGGCCAAAATGAAATCCTCTTATTTTTGGACGCAAAAAGAATATCTTATAATTTTGTTACAAATGTAGGATGTGAGGAGCGTACATATGAAATGATGTTTGCTGCCGATATGTTTCACAATGTCAATGAACTGAATGTGCAATTGTAGAGAAAAGGATCATTTGCACATGAAATATGGTCACAAGTAAAATCATTCAAAGCAAAAGTAGGTCTACATGCAAGGCAAGTAAGTAAAGGCAATTTATGTCATTTCCCTTTATTAGGAAAACAGATAATGCCTGAAACTGTTTCTGCTAAGACTACGAATCATCTGCAGACTTTGGAGGACGAGTTCACAAGAAGATTTCCGGCCTTGAAGAAAACTGAACCTCAGTTCAATATGCAATCATATCCCATAACCGTCTGATGTTGACCCAGCGCCTCAGGAACTGCACCTTGAACTTATTCACATGCAGTCAGATCACTCTGTGAAAGAAATGTTTAATACTGTGACATTAGTTGTTAGCTGAAAAATTTCCATAAATGAAGAAACTTGCTAGGAAAATGTGCTCCTTCTTGGGTATATACACATTTATAAGTAAAGGTTTTCTTGCTTCACGGTGTGGCCGAGCGGTTCTAGGTGCTTCAGTCCGGAACCGCGCGACTGTTACGGTCGCAGGTTCGAATCCTGCCTCGGGCATGGATGTGTGTGATGTCTCTAGGTTAGTTAGGTTTAAGTAGTTCTACGTTCTAGGGGACTGATGACCTCAGATGTTAAGTCCCATAGTACTCAGAGCCATTTGAACCATTTTTCTTGCTTGAATCAGTGAGAGTAAATATCGATGCTCTTTGAGAAACATTAACTTGCAAAAATATAGTTCATCCATCCTCGGAATCAATTTATACCTCTTATCTATATTGATACTGGCATGATACTGGTCCCGGAGATTCCAAGACTGTATCAAAATCTCTTCAGTAGTTCCTCCAACTAGCCCGGACATACAAAAAAGAAGCGGGCAGAGGCCTTCAGTTTATATATGAAAGAGTGAAGATTTAATGTAACATTTTTATTTACTTATTAAAACATGAATGCAACTTACATTTTACGTTTGCGTGCGTAATGGTCGTCTAGTATGCTTTTGACGGATGATGAATGCAGTGTATCTTCAAATGGCAAAAGGATATTTTTATGTGATGCAGTTACAGTTTAAAAAGTTTCAGATTTTTTTTAACTTTTACTTATACTGTGAAACCTTGCAGCGGTTCTAGGCGCTTCAGTCCGAAACCGCGCTGCCGCTACACTCGCAGGTTCGAATCCTGCCTCGGGCATGGATGTGTGTGATGTGCTTAGGTTAGTTAGGTTTAAGTAGTTTTAAGTCTAGGGGACTGATTACCTCAGATGTTAAGTCCCATAGTGCTTAGAGCCATTTGAACCATTTTAAATCTTGCATTTTGCCGAATTTCATGATTCTAGATCAACGAGGAGTACTCTATAAGTTTTAATGAATGAGTTTGCGAGTATCAAAATATATGACATAAATGACCTAATCTTTTGAGCGCATTGACTCAGAAGCTTAAATTTTTTACGCCACCAAGGGCCCATAGATCTTAATATGTGACATAAATTTGAACTTGATGCATCAGCCGATTCCAGAGAAAACAGGGTTTAACAAACGAACACACAGGCAGATGGATAAAAAATGACTAAAAAGAATTTATTTTGTGTGATATAATTACAAATTAACGATTTTCGGACTTTTTTCTTTACTTGTAGTGTGAAACGTTGCTTGTTGACAAATTTCATGATTGTAGGTCAACGGAAGTATCCCATAGCTTTTGATGAGTGAGTTTGCGAGTTTCAAAATAAGTGACAATAATTGATTGCATTGACTTAGAAGCTTAAAATTTGCACACCACCCAGAGACCTTAGACGTTAATACGTGACATAAATTTGAACTCAATACGCTAGCCGTTCCTGCGGAAAAGGGTTCGTAACAGACGGATAGACAGACGGTTCAAAAAAATTGCCCAGGTGCCAGTAGGACTAGCGTACTAAGTGCATACTAAGTGCGTACTAAGTACATACTTAATTACGTATAAAGACAGTTCATCCATTCCGGGAATCGATGATCTTGACGATTTTTGCCGGTTGTCGACATTGATATAGGCAAGATATCGGTCCAGTGGTTTCCGAGGCTTTCGACAATGTTTCAGTTTCAAGTTTGAAGTAGGATTACAAATTACAAAAGAAATATTTTATTCGTGTGATATGATTACAAATTAACCATTTTGTGATTTTTTTTCCTCCACATTTACTCTGAAATTTTATGATTCCACTTCAAGCGGGAGTGCCCTCCCCTCTAGGTTTTAATGAGAGAGTTTTCAAGTATCAAGATATGGGACATAAATGTCCATATCTTTTGACTGAATTGAATTACAAACTTAAAATTTTTACCCGCCAAGGAACCGTAGATACTAACGTGTGACTTAAATTTGCGCTGATAAAAATGGTTCTTAACAGTCGAACAGACAGACAGACGGACAACAAAGCGATCCTATGTGTAAGGGTTCCATGTTTACAGACTGAGGCACGGAAGCCTAAAAGCTGAACAAAAGTGTGGGAGGGAACATTCGTCTTATTAAACTGGCTATAAAACTAAACATGTTTGCAGATGCAGGTGACATGAAATTAGAATGTAAGTATGACTATTTTATTTATATTTATTGCTTTTTATGGTAGAATTTATTTCTGAAATCAAAAGTTAACTAATGAATGCTATCATTTTAAAAGATACAATCTTCCCCCAATCTCCACTTCCACGAAGTGGCCGCTGATCCAAAACAATTGTCCGCCAAAAAAAAGTGGTTCAAATGGCTCTGAGCACTATGGGACTTAACATCTATGGTCATCAGTCCCTAGAACTTAGAACTACTTAAACCTAACTAACCTAAGGACATCGCACAACACCCAGTCATCACGAGGCAGAGAAAATCCCTGACCCCGCCGGGAATCGAACCCGGGAACCCGGGCGCGGGAAGCGAGAATGCTACCGCACGACCACGAGCTGCGGACAATTGTCCACCCCATCACTAGGTGAATACCGGGCCCATACCCAAGTCCCACCTCAGTTACACGATTCTCAAATACTTTGAAAGCTTTCGCCCACTTTCAGACGAATAATACTATACACAGACGGTTGGAGTGCACATATTCCGTCCCAGGGGGTGACGTGGAGACGACAGGAGACGTATCCAGTCACTGTTTATATTAACCATGCCAAATCCATTAATAACCTTGCCAACCCTGCGCCGACGCAGGAGAAAGACACAAGAAAAAGAAGAAGTACACGGGAGAGTCTTCGTCGGTCTCCAATAGCTTAGCTCAGGGTGATTGAGACGTGCTAGAGATGGCGTTTATCTCTGAAAAAAACCGGTTTTCGGTTATATCTTTTTTTTTACATGCCAGTTTAACCAGACTATTAATACCGCTCAAAATAACCGGTTTCTGAAATAACCGATTTTCCATTTTTTAAATACTTATTATTTCACGTAATAAACGTAGAAAATTTTTTTTAAAAATTTTTACTTCCTGCGTTTCAAGACACATAGAATCAAAACATTACATATGCAAATAAAAGAAAACTTAACCCATCCACCCTTCGCTACTTTTCTCGAGAAGTGATAAGTGCTTGACTACTACAAAAAAATCACCAGTATTCTCCTGCTGATTCTAATTTTGTGAAATTCAAAAATCGTGTTGTAATCGGAGTCGATACCACTATCTGGACATTGCGAATAATAAGTGCTAAAGAGTGAAAACTGACGTTGGAGAACTGTATTTCTCGTGTTAAGTTGTCTGTTTTCTAGGGCTACAAGCAGATAAAGGGATGTTATGCAGTAGACACAGGCAGAAGATCAGCTACCTTCTATTTTTATTGTAAACTATAAATGAACTGTTAGGTTTCACGGTTTTGCCTTACATTATGTGTCCAGATTGTTGCCATTCCTTTCAATCTTTTAAAACAGATGGAACATTGTACTTCATTAATACTGCACTTCACAAGCTACTTGAAGACTAGGGATGACGTCATTCTGTAATACTACTGATATTCGATGACGACAGTGAAAAACTACCAAAGAGGCCCAATGGGGCAAGTCTCGCACGCTATATGTACACGCGTAACATGTACCAGGTTACACCACATGGTAACAGGTACATTACTGTCTCAGTAATGCTGTACCAATTATTCTGCCATTTGTTGTTGCTCGTCTCTGTCCTTGTTATTAAAATGGCACTGATCGATTTTCCCATTTTCTATAATAACACAATATTTCAGACCAATGCAATTTTACGAACAAAAATTCTACATCTACATGCCCACCATGCAAATCACACTCAAGTACCTGCCACAGGATTTATCGAACCACCTTCACAATAATTCTCTGTTACTCCACTCTCGAACAGCGCGCCGAAATACTGACACCTGTATCTTTCCGTGTGAGGTCTGATTTCCCTTATTTTATTATAATGATGAATTCTCCCTACTTAGGTTGGCACCAACAAACTATTTTAGCACTCGGAGAGGAAGTTGGTGATTGAAATTCGTGAGAAGGTCCAGCCGCAACGAAAACAGCCTTGGTTTTTGATGTCCATCCCAAATCCTGTATCATGTTCGTGACGCTCTGTCTCTTATTTCTCGATAATACAAAACGTGCTGCCCTTCTTTGAGAATTCTCTATTTACTCCTTGAATTATATTTGGTAAGCATCCCACGCCAAGCAGCATTGCTCCAAAAGATGACGGACAAGCAGTCTCTTCTGAGATCTGTTGCATTTTCCAAGTGTTCTGCCAATAAAACGCAGTCTTTATTTCGTCTTCGCCATGAAGTTTTCTGTGTTCTTCCCAACTGAAGTTGTTCGTAATTGTAGTTCCTTTCATTTAGTTGAATTTAGGCTTTTAAATTTGACTGATTTATTGTGTAACCGAAGTTAACGTATTCCTTTTAGCACTCATGCGAATGACCTCACACCTTTCATTATTTAGGACCAATTTCTAATTTTCGCACCCTACAGACAACTTTTCTAAATAGTTTTGCAATTAGTTTTGATCTTCGAAGACTTTACGAGACGATAAACGACAGTATCATCAGCAGACAACCTAAGATTGCTGAGCAGATTGGACCCTAAATCGTTCACGTAGATGAGGAACGACAGAGGGCCTGTAACACTGCCTTGGGGAACGCCAGAAATCACTCCTGTTTTACTCTGTGATTTCCCGTCAGGTAATATGAAATGCGACCTCAGTCGCATAACTGAGATGATGTTCCACAAGCACGCAATTCGATTACAAGCCGCTTGTGAGGTACGATGTCAAAAGCCTTCTGGAAATCTATAAATATGGAATCAATTTGAAACCCTTTATCGATAGCACACAACACTTCGTGTGAGTTTCACAAGAAAGATATTTCCTAAATCCGTGTTGACTATGTATGAATAGACCGTTCTTCAAGGTAATTCATTATGTCTGAACACAATATACGTTCCAGAATCCTGTTGCTTATCGATGTTAAAGATATGGACCAGTAATTTAGTGGATTATTACTTTTGCCTTTCTTGAATATTAATATGACCTGTGCAACTTTCCAGTCTTTGGCCACGGGTTTTTCTTCGAGTGAGCAGTTGTATGCGATAGTTAAGTTTGGAGCTATTGCACCAGCGTAATCTGAAAGGAGCCTAACTGGTATGCAATCTGGACCGGAAGATTTACTTTTATTAAGTGAATTCGAATTCAGAAATATTTACTTCGTCTTGTGTGGTGAAGGAGTTTCGGAAGGCTGTGTGTAGTAACTCTGCTTTAGCAGCACTGTCGTCGATAGTATTTCCATTCCCATAGCGCAGAGAAGGGATTGACTGTGTCTTGCCGCTAGCATATTTTACGTGGGACCAGGATCTCTGGATTTTCTGATAGGTTTCGAAACAAAATGTTCAGATGTGTGTGGAATCTTATGGGACTTAAATGCTACGATCATCAGTCCTGAGACTGGTTTGATGCAGCTCTCATGCTACTCTATCCAGTCCAAGCTTCTTCATCTCCCAGTACCTACTGCAGCCTACATCCTTCTCAATCTGCTTAGTGTATTCATCTCTTGGTCTCCCTCTACGATTTTTACCCTCCAGTAATAAACTGGTGCTCCCTTGATATCTCAGAACATGTCCTACCAACCAGTCCCTTCTTCTGGTCAAGTTGTGCCACAAACTCCTCTTCTCCCCAATTCTGTTCAATACCTCCTCATTAGTTATGTGATCTACCCATCTAATCTTCAGCATTCTTGTGTAGCACCACATTTCGAAAGCTTCTATTCTCTTCTTGTCTAAACTATTTATCGTCCATGTTTTACTTCCATACATGGCTACACGCCATACAAATACTTTCAGAAACAACTTCCTGACACTTAAATCTATACTCGATGTTAACAAATTTATCTTCTTCAGAAATGCTTTCTTGCCATTGCCAGTCTACATTTTTATCCTCTCTACTTCGACCGGCATCACTTATTTTGCTCCCCAAATAACAAAACTCCTTTACTACTTTAAGTGTCTCATTTCCTAATCTAATTCCCTCAGCATCGCCCGACTTAATTCGACTACATTCCATGATCCTTGTTTTGCTTTTGTTGATGTTCATCTTATATCCTCCTTTCAAGACACTGTCCATTCTGTTCAACTGCTCTTCTAAGTCCTTTGCTGTCTCTGATTGAATTACAATGTCATCGGCGAACCTCAAAGTTTTTATTTCTTCTCCATGGATTTTAATACCTACTCAGAACTTTTCTTTTGTTTCCTTTACTGCTTGCTCAATATACAGATTGAATAGCATCGGGGAGAGGCTACAACCCTGTCTCATTCCCTTCCCAACCACTGCTTCCTATTCATGCCCCTCAACTCTTATAACTGCCATCTGCCTTCTGTACAAATTGTAAATAGCCTTTCGATCCCTGTATTTTACCCCTGCCACCTTCAGAATTTGAAAGAGTATTCCAGTCAACATGGTCGAAAGCTTTCTCTAAGTCTACAAATGCTAGAAACGTAGGTTTGCCTTTCCTTAATCTTTCGTCTAAGATAAGTCGTAGGATCAGTATTGCCTCACGTGTTCCAACATTTCTACGGAATCCAAACTGATCTTCCCCGAGGTCGGCTTCTACCAGTTTTTCCATTCGTCTGTAAAGAATTCGCGTTAGTATTTTGCAGCTGTGACTTATTAAACTGATAGTTCGGTAATTTTCACATCTGTCAACACCTACTTTCTTTGGGATTGGAATTATTATATTCTTCTTGAAGTCTGAGGGTATTTCGCCTGTCTCGTACATCTTGCTCACCAGATGGTAGATTTTTGTCAGGACTGGCTCTCCCAAGGCTGTCAGTAGTTCTAATGGAATGTTGCCTACTCTCGGGGCTTTGTTTCGACTTAGCTTACACACTACTTAACCTAAATTATCCTAAGGGGAAACACACACACACCCATGCCCGAGCGAGGACTCGGACCTCCACCGGGACCAGCCGCACAGTCCATGACTGCAGCGCCTTAGACCGCTCGGCTAATCCCACGTGGCTGGTTTCGAAACGAAGTTTCGTTGTCGAAACCATTACAAGTATCTCGCATTGAAGTGCGCGCTAAATTTCGAGCGTTCTTTAAAAAAAGGTTTACTTAAAAACCAAAAATTTTAGTAGTGCTGCTGTGAGTAATTGATATTGCGGATTTTTATCCGGCTATTAATGAAAAATAAATAACCGAGACCAATCAACCACCGAAAAATACCTGTTATTCGGAACTAAAACACAGGTATCGGTTTTAACCGGTCGGTTTTTCCTATCCTTGGCCGATAGTGCGTAGTCGAAATATCGTGATTTGTAGTATACGACGAACGGCTGCAAGCCCGAAATCTCCTCCAACAATGTTAAGTCGCTTCCTCGCAAGGACTTGGGACTTCAGGCGCCGACGGTGGAGGACTACCTGGGCGCGAAGCACTACTACGACCTGGTGCTTGCGGCGAAGGCGCGGCGCGAGCAGCTGCTGCTGGCCGTGCAGAACCTGTGGCTGCGGCTGCGGGAGGCGGAGGCGCGCAGCCGCCAGATCCACACCAACCTGCAGGCCGACCGCCGCCTCGCCGCCGCCCTCGACGCGCGCCTCCACCTCTGCCAGCAGCACAAGGCCTCCTCCTCGTAAGGCACACTCTCTCAAATCACACACAGCAAGCTCCAGGTTATTCGCGTTAACGCCAACGAGTGACTGCACCGACAACTGCCAAACTCGAGTGTGTGTGTGTGTGTGTGTGTGTGGGGTGGGGGTGGGGGCTTACAAGCGCAGCGCCGAGGTTAACCAGCGCCGTTACATATATTTAAAGAAACGAATGTGGATAAAATGTCTAAAATTGTGAGGTGGAAACCTTTAAAATGACGCTCATTCACTCAACCCACCTCACTCGCGTAGACCCACACAGTCACTCTATCTCACAGGCCTTTATACAACGGAGGGGGGTGAAAGATGCTTTTCGAGGGATTAAAACAGAAGTAAAACCACAGAAGAGCTAAAAGAAAGGCTCGTGGAAATTTGACTGTCTGATCACTTACAAAAAAACATGGATGAGCCAGTCACCCTGTCAACAAATTAAGAACATAGTTAGAACTATATTAATACCGTCAGCTGCGCACGGGCGTTGATACAGATCAACAGGGACAGGTGAAAATGTGTGCTCCGACGGGGACTCGAACCCGGGATCTCCTGCTCACATGGCAGACGCTCTATCCAGCCGAGCCACCGAGAGCACAGATAATAGCGCGGCTACAGGGACTATCTCGCGCACGCCTCCCGCGAGACTCACATTCTCATCTTGTATGTCCACACACTACCTTCGTAGTGTCCCACCCCAACACACTCATTACTCGTGGAAGACATTCTTCCAAGTCCCGTAAGAGTTTGGGGAATATGTGTGCATCCGCACAGAAGAAGAAGGTCATGGTCGGTATCGCCAGAACTATATACTTATATGGATATGGTGTCTCTTCTTTCGGACATGTCCGAAAGAACAGACACCATATCCATATAAGTATATGACCTTGCCGTGGTGGATTGGCTTATGTAAGTAACAGTATCCCACCTGTACGCCCATGCACAATGAGTAGTACAGTCTGTTTATTGTCGTGTTCCACAGTATCAGCATGATGTCTCCAAGAAAAGACTAATTTTTTATCCAGTGTGCTTGCTTGCTCTTCAGCCATAGAGCTGAGACTAAAAATAGTAATACGGATATGGTGTCTGTTCTTACGGAACTTGGAAGGATGTCTTCCACGAGTAATGAGTGTGTTGGGGTGGGACACTACGAATGTAGTGTGTAGACATACAAGATGAGAATGTGAGTCTCGCGGGAGGCGTGCGCGAGATAGTCCCTGCAGTCGCACTGTCATCTGTGCCCTCGATGGCTCAGATGGTATTTCGAGAAGACAACCCAGTCTTACACCAACGTCTGGAGAACGAGTCGATAGATGGCTCTCTTGCTTTATCGAACGTCGGGTCGTAAGCAGGTGTCGCCCCCGACACGAATTTCATTTCATTGCTACAGGAGCATGTTTCTTTTGTATTTTTACTATCCGCAATGTCTTCATGTCTTTCATTTGGACATTTTTAGTTTTATTCATTTCCTTAATTAATTAATTTTCTAATTAGTTACTATTTGTCAACATTTGGACATTGTAGACACTATTTATGCGGTAATACAACAAAATGTTTGTCAGCAAAGGTTGTAAGTCTAACATTGGAAAAAAAAAGAAGTGGTAATCGCCGTGTATTCTAAACTTACGGTCGCCTGTTCGCGTCCACCTATCTTTTTTTTTTTTTTTTTTTTTTACTCTACGGCGCTCGTCTATAGTTATGAAAAAAAAAGATGGATAGAGCGTCTGACATATAAGCAGGAGATCCCGGGTTCAATTCCCGGTCGGGGCACACATTTTCACCTGTCCCTGTTGATCTATATCAACGTCCGTGCGCAGTTGACGGTATTAATATAATTCTAATGTCGTTCTAGACGGCTGCAGGTCATCAATCCACCATATCCACCATATCCACCATATCCATATAAGTACATTAAGAACATCTCCCTAAAATTTTAGCAGACAAGTTGGACGTGTCACAAAACCGTAAAATTCTAAACACACCCATTTCAACGTCACTTAAAATACATGGGGGATCTGCTGGCAAACCTGCAGTTGCCCTCTGGTCTGAAAATAAAACAGAGTCGAGTAAAATGTAGCACGCACTGATCTGTACGCCACAGGCACCACACACTGGATAGTCCGCTCCCCGGAGCAAGAAGCCATGACTCATACGATTGTGACCTATGCGAAGACGGTAGGGATGACCTCATCCCGTCTACGCGGCTGCAAGGAAGTAAGCCACGGCCGCATGGTTGGCTTCACTAGATGCAGCTTATTATCAGCCACTTCCAGCCACTCGTCCTAACATCGACACATAACTCTCTACCTCAACGGGGAGGTGGTAGCATGCAGGGGGATAGCACAATGAAATGTTGTAACTAGAGAAAAGCAGCGGCTATACATCTATCGATTGAAGTGCGTGATCTCATAAATGATAGCCAAAACCTACTTTTCGAGTTTGATGCAGCTGAGCGGTCTTGGTCAATGCCTTTGATAAATGCAATGGGCCTGTCATTGGAGCCCACTCGGTATGACAACACCGCACCAATGTCATAAAATGAAGCATCTGCTACAAGAATGACACAGGTTTGCTGAGGTCGAAGTGGCCCAAACACCAATCACTTAGTAGTGTGTCTTTCAGCACCTGGAAAGTGATGTAGCATTCGGCAGACCATACCAACAGAACGCCGTTGCGGCGCAAGCGATTTAGAAGCGCTGCGATCTGAGTGGCATTCAGGATAAAACGGATGTAACAGGTTATATTCCCCATTACAGCTTGCAGTTCTAATACTTTGGTCGGCGCAGGCAAGTCACGAATGGCCACTGAGTGTGACTGTGACAGATGGATGCTGTGCGCATCAATCATGTGACCAAGATACTCAATTTCGGTGAGAGAGAAGGAACACTTAGAACGGTTCCATGTCAGTCCCACTTCGGACAACACTTGAAACAATGTCTCTAAATTTTGTAGCTTTTCTCCTGGCATACGACCAGAGACAACCATATCATCTAAATAGTTACAACAAAAAGGTAGCGCCGGCCGGTGTGGCCGTGCGGTTAAAGGCGCTTCAGTCTGGAACCGCGTGACCGCTACGGTCGCAGGTTCGAATCCTGCCTCGGGCATGGATGTGTGTGATGTCCTTAGGTTAGTTAGGTTTAATTAGTTCTAAGTTCTAGGCGACTGATGACCTCAGAAGTTAAGTCGCATAGTGCTCAGAGCCATTTGAACCATTTTGAACAAAAAGGTAGTTGCGACGTCAGTTGCTCAAGATACCCTTGGAAAATAGCTGGGGCGAAAGAGACAACGAATGGTGACCGCCGAAACTGTGTGTGTGTTAACCACAAGAAACTTCTTTGACTTTTCATCTAAACGCAGTTGCATGTATTCCTCCTGGAGATCAGTTTTTAAAAAGAAGCGACCCTGGCTTAATTTTTCCATCAAATCCTCATTGCAGAGCAACGGAAAAGAATCACTAACCGTTTGTGGGTTGACAGTTGATTTAAAGTCTGCACAGAGTCTCAACACACCCGATGGTTTCGTAAAGACCGCCAGGGGTTGAGCCCACTGGCTGGCCAATATTGGTTTGATGACGTCATTGTCCTGCAACCTCTGCAACTCTGTGGCAACTCAGTCCTGTAATGGATAAGGGACAGGAAGAGCACCAAAAAACTAAGGATGTGCAATGTTTTTCAGTGTCACGTGGGCCTCGAAGCCTTGGACCTTGTGTAAACTACCATGGAACAGAGCACTGTACTTGTCTCAGAATGGTTTAATGTTGGCCAGAAACCCAGATGAATTAATTTGTAACACCTTACCCTGAATTGACAATCCGAAAAGGTAACGGTATCCATGCCTCAAATGTTAGTAGACTTTACAGAGCACAGCTTATGAAATAACACTGTTTTAGTAGTTCCATGGAATATGGCTGGTAAATTCCATGATCCACGCACAGGAATAGGTTGTCCGTTGTACAGTATGTTGACAACATGGATGCTGCAGCTGTGGGCTGCCTACCATTCAAACGTAGCGCAGCTGAGCAGCGTAACAGTAGCACCAGTATATAACTGGAAATTAACGCACTTCGTGAGGACACGTGACTGAACATACAACTTATTGGATTGCCGATTGGTAAGTTCAGACTTAGTGTTCTGGTAATCTGACAAAACAACGACAAGATCGGCGGATCGTTGCACAGCAAACACAACATACACCTCATTAGAATCATTGTCTGACATGTTATTGTTGTTGTGGTCTTCAGTCCTAAGACTGGTTTGATGCAGCTCTCCATGCTAACCTATCCTGTGCAAGCTTCTTCATCTCCCAGTACTTACTGCAACCCACATCCCTCTGAATCTGCTTAGTGTATTCATCTCTTGGTCTCCCTCTACGATTTTTACCCTCCACGCTGCCCTCCAATGCTAAATTTGTGATCCCTTGATGCCTCAGAACATGTCCTACCAACCGATCCTTTCTTTTTGTCAAGTTGTGCCACATACTCCTCTTCTCCCCAATTCTATTCAATACTTCCATCATTAGTTATGTGATCTACCCATCTAATCTTCAGCATTCTTGTGTAGCACCACATTTCGAAAGCTTCTATTCTCTTCTTGTCCAAATTATTTATCGTCCATGTTTCACTTCCATACATGGCTACACTCCATACAAATACTTTCAGAAACGACTTCCTGACACTTAAATCTATACTCGATGTTAACAAATTTCTCTTCTTCAGAAACGCTTTCCTTGCCATTGCCAGTCTACATTTTATATCCTCTCTACTTCGACCATCATCGGTTATTTTACTCCCTAAATAGCAAAACTCCTTTACTGCTTTAAGTGCATCATTTCCTAACACAATTCCCTCAGCATCACCCGACTTAATTCGACTACATTCCATTATCCTCGTTTTGTTTTTGTTGATGTTCATCTTATGTCCTCCTTTCAAGACACTGTCCATTCCGTTCAACTGCTCTTCCAAGTCCTTTGCTGTCTCTGATTGAATTACAATGTCATCGGCGAACCTCAAAGTTTTTATTTCTTCTCCATGGATTTTAATACCTACTTCGAATTTTTCTTTTGTTTCCTTTACTGCTTGCTGAATATACAGATTGAATAACATTGGGGATAGGCTACAACCCTGTCTCACTCCCTTCCCAACCATTGCTTCCCTTTCATGCCCCTCGACTCTTATAACTGCCATCTGGTTTCTGTACAAATTCCAAAGAGCCTTTCGCTCTCTGTATTTTACCCCTGCCACCTTTAGAATTCGAAAAAGAGTATTCCTGTCAACACTGTCAAAAGATTTCTCTAAGTCTACAAATGCTAGAAACGTAGGTTTGCCTTTCCTTAATATTTCTTCTAAGATAAGTCGTAAGGTCAGTATTGCCTCATGTGTTCCAATATTTCTACGGAATCCAAACTGATCTTCCCCGAGGTCGGCTTCTACCAGTTTTTCCATTCGTCTGTAAAGAATTCGCGTTAGTATTTTGCAGCTGTGACTTATTAAACTGATAGTTCGGTAATTTTCACATCTGTCAACACCTGCTTTCTATGGGATTGGAATTATTATATTCTTCTTGAAGTCTGAGGGTATTTCGCCTGTCTCGTACATCTTGCTCACCAGATGGTAGAGTTGTATCAGGACTGGCTCTCCCAAGGCAATCAGTAGTTCTAATGGAATGTTGTCTACTCCCGGGGCCTTGTTTCGACTCAGGTCTTTCAGTGCTCTGTCAAACTCTTCACGCAGTATCGTATCTCCCATTTCATCTTCATCTTCATCCTCTTCCATTTCCATAATATTGTCCTCAAGTACATCGCCATTGTATAGACCCTCTATATACTCCTTCCACCTTTCTGCCTTCCCTTCTTTGCTTAGAACTGGGTTGCCATCTGAGCTCTTGATATTCATACAAGTGGTTCTCTTCTCTCCAAAGGTCTCTTTAATTTTCCTGTAGGCAGTATCTATCTTACCCCTAGTGAGATAAGCCTCTACATCCTTACATTTGTGCTCTAGCCATCCCAGCTTAGCCATTTTGCACTTCCTGTCGATCTCATTTTTGAGACGTTTGTATTCCTTTTTGCCTACTTCATTTACTGCATTTTTATATTTTCTCCTTTCGTCAATTAAGTTCAATATTTCTTCTGTTACCCAAGTCGTTCTACTAGCCCTCGTCTTTTTACCTACTTGATCCTCTGCTGCCTTCACTACTTCATCCCTCAGCGCTACCCATTCTTCTTCTACTGTACTTCTTTCTCCCATTCCTGTCAATTGCTCCCTTATGCACTCCCTGAAACTCTGCACAACCTCTGGTTCTTTCAGTTTATCCAGGTCCCATCTCCTTAAATTCCCACCTTTTTGCAGTTTCTTCAGTTTTAATCTACAGTTCATAAACAATAGATTGTGGTCAGAGTCCACATCTGCCCCTGGAAATGTTTTACAATTTAAAACCTGGTCCCTAAATCTCTGTCTTACCATTATATAATCTATCTGATACCTTTTATTAGCTCAAGGATTTTTCCATGTATACAACCTTCTTTCATGATTCTTGAACCAAGTGTTAGCTATGATTAAGTTATGCTATGTGTAAAACTCTACCAGGCGGCTTCCTCTTTCATTTCTTAGCCCCAATCCATATTCACCTACTATGTTTTCTTCTCTCCCTTTTCCTACTCTCGAATTCCAGTCACCCTTTACTATTAAATTTTCGTCTCCCTTCACTTCCTGAATAATTTCTTTTATCTCATCATACATTTCTTCAATTTCTTCATCATATGCAGAGCTAGTTAGCATATAAACTTGTACTACTGTAGTAGGCATGGGCGTCGTGTCTATCTTGGCCACAATAATGCGTTCACTATGCTGTTTGAAGTAGCTTACCTGCACTCCTATTTTTTGTTCATTATTAAACCTACTCCTGCAGTACCCTTATTCGATTTTGTATTTATAACCCTGTATTCACCTGACCAAAAGTCTTGTTCCTCCTGCCAGCGAACTTCACTAACTCCCACTATATCTAACTTTAACCTATCCATTTCCCTTTTTAAATTTTCTAATCTACCTGCCCGGTTAAGGGATCTGACATTCCACGCTCCGATCTGTAGAACGCCAGTTTTCTTTTTCCTGATAACGATGTCCTCTTGAGTAGTCCCCGCCCGGAGATCCGAATGGGGGACTATTTTACCTCCGGAATATTTTACCCAAGAGGACGCCATCATTATTTATCCATACAGTGAAGCTGCATGCCCTCGGGTAAAATTACGGCCGTAGTTTCCCCTTGCTTTCAGCCGTTCGCAATACCAGCACAGCAAGGCCGTTTTGGTTAATGTTGCAAGGCCAGGTCAGTCAATCATCCAGACTGTTGCCCCTGCAACTACTGAAAAGGCTGCTGCCCCTCTTCAGGAACCACACGTTTGTCTGGCCTCTCAACAGATACCCCTCCGTTGTGGTTGCACCTACGGTACGGCCATCTGTATCGCTGAGGCACGCAAGCCTCCCCACCAACAGCAAGGTCCATGGTTCATGGGGAAGGATTGTCTGACATGGAATGTGAAAACCGCCTAACACCATCTGTGCCCGAATTTTGCAAACTTCGCACTTCAGGCCAAATTAAGTATGGAATTACAACGTCTGCATAACGATGGAGCGCTAATACTGGTGTTCAACAGCTGTCGTGCAGCGCCCATCATCATTACTGAGAGGCCCAATGGGGCGCTGCAAATTTGTAGAGAATTTAGTGCTATGGCCAATGTCGATCAGTGATCGACCGTATCGTATTTCCAAACTGGAAGGCATTCTTGCTAAATTGGGTGGGGGTAATGTGTTCACCAAGACTGACTTAAAAAAACAGCTGCCTCCAGTTACCATTGGATGCCGAATCCCGTGACATCATACTGATCAACACACCCTTCAGACTCCATCAATACAAGAGACTCCTCTTCGGCATGCTAGTGCACCAGCTACTTTTCAAAGATAATTGGACCAGCAGATATGGGATGTCCCAGGCACCGCCAATTATTATCTACATCTACATTTATACTCCGCAAGCCACCCAACGGTGTGTGGCGGAGGGCACTTTACGAGCCAGTGTCATTACCTCCCTTTTCTGTTCCAGTCGCGTATGGGTCGCGGGAAGAACGACTGTCTGAAAGCCTCCGTGCGCGCTCGAATCTCTCTAATTTTACATTCGTGATCTCCTCGGGAGGTATAAGTAGGGGGAAGCAATATATTCGATACCTCGTCCAGAAACGCACCCTCTCGAAACCTGGCGAGCAAGCTACACCGCGATGCAGAGCGCCTCTCTTGCAGAGTCTGCCACTTGAGTTTGCTAAACATCTCCGTAACGCTATCACGGTTACCAAATAACTCTGTGACGAAACGCGCCGCTCTTCTTTGGATCTTCTCTATCTCCTCCGTCAACCCGATCTGGTATAGATCCCACACTGATGAGCAATACTCAAGTATAGGTCGAACGAGTGTTTTGTAAGCCACCTCCTTTGTTGATGGACTACATTTTCTAAGGACTCTCCCAATGAACCTCAACCTGGTACCTGCCTTACCAACAATTAATTTTATATGATCATTCCACTTCAAATCATTCCGCACGCATACTCCCAGATATTTTACAGAAGTAACTGCTACCAGTGTTTGTTCCGCTATCATATAATCATACAATAAAGGATCCTTCTTTCTATGTATTCGCAATACATTACATTTGTCTATGTTAAGGGTCAGTTGCCACTCCCTGCACCAAGTGCCTATCCGCTGCAGATCTTCCTGCATTTCGCTACAATTTTCTAATGCTACAACTTCTCTGTATACTACAGCATCATCTGCCCGCGAAAAGCCGCATGGAACTTCCGATACTATCTACTAGGTCATTTATATATATTGTGAAAAGCAATGATCCCATAACACTCCCCTGTGGCACGCCAGAGGTTACTTTAACGTCTGTAGACGTCTCTCCATTGATAACAACATGCTGTGTTCTGTTTGCTAAAAACATGACATTCTGGTAGCAAGTCACTCTGCGGAAGATTTAGCCAAGGGCTTCGACGCACTGTTTGTATGGTTGACCATGTCCAGCTCCGTTGTAACTAACAAAAGTGTGTCTTTTTTGTGCAACAAGTCGAATACTTAGGCCAGATATTCAATGTATAGGGAATTCGACCCACACCCCATTATGTGAGTGCTATCCAACGTCTGCCGACGCCAAAATACAGCTCTTAACTCAAAGCCATCTGAGGACATTTGAACTACTACCGCTGTTTTCGTCCTCATGTGGTGGTCTTGGCAGGACCACTTCATCATCTCCTTTACAAAAATGTAGAGTGGAAGTAGGCACTCCGACAGGTCCTCTTCCACCCCACCTGCCTTACCGGCTATCTTCCCTCAAAACCTTGATTCCTGCTGCCAATGCATCAAACTATGGCATAGGGGCAGTACTCTCACATGCAATTGACAGAGTGGAGAGGCCAACTGCTTTTGTGTCAAAAGCTTTGTCACTGGCTCAACAGAGCCACAGCCAAATCGAGAAGGAAACATTGGCCATTATCTTTGATATCAAAATGTTTCACGATTATGTGTACAGTCGACAGTTCATACTACTCACAGACTGCAAGCTACTCCTGCCCTTACTGAAGTTCACCACGCCAATCCCCACCACAACGGCTCACAGGATCCAGTGCTGGGCTCTCTTTCCTTCTGCGTACATGTACGACATTCACTTTTGGTCCATAGCTCACTATGCTAACGCACAACTTCCTTCCAGGGTGCCCATTGGTCAAGGCCCAAACGTCAACTCCAACCAGGAGGTTTGCTGCCAGCTGGACTTAGATGCTGAAAACGCCATGTTCTGGCTCTCATTGGACGTTACCCTCATCTGACAGCACACTGCCCCCGACTTGCTTCTGCATAACATCTTGTAGTTCATCAAACATGGTACTCCCACTAATCAGAAGATGCTGTCACTTCCAGGCCTGCAAGCCTTCTAACCCAGACACCAGGAGCTCTCTGTGGTCAACAGCATCATCCTCAGACAGGGGAACGACAGCAGGATGCAAGGTGTCGTCTCTCGTGCGTTCAAGATCGTATCCTTGCCCTTCTTCATGAGATGCACTGGGAGGGTGATGCTAAACAGACACCTTGCGCACCAACATATCTATTGGAGGGGCACATACTTTGCTATCACACCTATGATGGCTGCCTGTTCTACATGACAAAACAAACAGGTTTCATCGGCTCGTCCTTGTTTTCCATGGCCCACCACCTCCAACCTGTGGTCCCAACTCCATCTCTACTTTGCTGGCCCCCTTCCTCAGTGTCTATGATGTATGATTGTCAATGCAGGTATTGGTTTTCCTTGTGTTACCCATATGTCCTCCACATCTTCTGCGCATACCAACAAAGCTCTGACCCACATTTTTTTCCCTAGAAGGTCTCCCAGAAAATCTGGTTACTGAAGTGGTCTTCAATTCACTTCTTCCTAACTTTTGCACAACCAATGGCATCACTTTAGACCACATTGCGCCTTTGCATCCAGCCTATAATGTCATAGAGGAATAATATGTCCACACATTTAAGACATAAATGTCCAAAATTTGTCATCACCAGCCCCTTGATGACACCCTTACTCTTTTCCTCGCCTTGTGCAGGGCCACAGTGCAAGACAGCTCCTCTTCAGCCGAACAGCTCCATAAACATCCTCATTCTTCCTCTCTTTCTATGCTACACCCTCGAGAACACAGGCATCACCCCACCTGCTCGAGCAGACATCACTTCTCTTTACACAATGATGTGTGGTTCATGGCATTTGGGTGTGGTCAACCGCTCTGTTGTCCTCCTGCCATGGTTGCAGCAATCCTGGGACGTGTTTTGCTAGAGATACAGCTACAGGATGGATTCTGCTGCAGATGTCAAATGGTTCAAATGGCTCTGAGCACTATGGGACTTAACAAATGAGGTCATCAGTCCCCTAGAACTTAGAACTACTTAAAACTAACTAACTCAAGAACATCACACACATCCGTGCCTGAGGCAGGATTCGAACCTGCAACCATAGCAGTCGTGCGGTTCCAGACTGAAGCGCCTAGAACTGCTCGGCCACAATGGCCGGGGCAGATGTCAGGTCAGCCAGGTACACCCAAGTTGCAGACTCCTTTCACGGTCAGGCGTGCTGACTTAATTCTCTGTTCCAGACACCCAGTCCGAGGTAGCTCCCGAAGACGACCACAATATGGAAGAACCCACTCCTACACTGCAGTGCCAGACATCACAGGTGACTACTTCTGTGTGGGTGGGTCCCATCCCATACGCCCCAACCAGATCAGCTGATGATATCCCCAGCATCACCATCACTGAACCTGACGCCTTTCTTCAACTCTCCTCCACCGTTTTGGGGGGAAAAGAGGAATGGCGTTTGCCCTAGCACCACACCGCCAGAATAGCATGGTGGTTGGTCTACCACTTGACATTTGCAGCACGCCTGTAGCCGCAGGCGAGTGTTTGACAAAGCGAGGACACGCGCATACCACCAACTTCATTTGCAGAGAATGCCACACTACATTACACTTCCACAAACACATTGTGGTGCCAATAGGAATTCTGTATCCATCCTCCGCCAGCATATTTAGGGCTGTGCTGGCGGCTCCGCAAGCTACTTCCCTGCAGTCAGTTTCCTGATGCCTGACGACCACACAGCCCATCACCACCAGGCCTGTCCCTCATCAGCCTGCTCTACTAGTACGCCGTGCTGCTGGAAGTGCGTTACCTCATTAGTGTTTGATTTTGGTTGAAATGATCGGTTCCCTTGTCTCCAGCTGTAGTAGCGAACTTTAAGTTTACAAAAGCACTTTATGTGCCAATGTAATTCAAACTTCTCCTTATATGCCGAGAAAGGAAATATTTCGTTGAACAGTCTTAATTTTTCTATTGGATGTCTCCACTAGTAGAATGCCAACCGGGCAGTGATTAGTATCCAGAGTAACGATCCAAGAATTAATTAACTGCAATAATTGGAAGAGGCTATTTTGTTTCGTTTACACTTTTGCAGAGGAGGAAGTTTTGGCAACTCGATCTTCCACTTGTTCGTTTTTGGTACTGAGATAAACCTTTACTATCCAATTTGTGCCTCAGAAATTCAGAACTGAAACTTACGAATAAAATATATTTTTTTCTGGATATTCATGTGTTATTGCTGGAGTGCCACCAAGCGAGAAATTACAACTTGTCCGTCGCAGCTGCGAGTTTGCAAAAGATATTAACCAACCGTCTAATTTCGATGACAGAAAATTGAACCCTTACAGGAAATGCAAGATGTCCTGTGTCCAAAACGAAATGGAACTGCCTGTTGTCCCACATTTTTAACAAGATTTTGGGGAGATATTTTTAATGTGTCAAAGGGGTGGCTGGTTCACTCAAATTTTTTCGTAAGTGGTCAGCCAGTCTCATTTCCCTGTGCTGTTCTTTTAGCTCTTTTGTGGTTTGTTTTCCCTCTTTTACTTTCTTGATTAGCTATCTTGCCTCATCATTTGTTTTAGTGCATGTGAGAGTGCCTGTGCGATAGCCATTGTGTGGTCGTTTCGTGTGCATGCGTGTACGACAGTTTTCGTTCTTATCCACCTTTGTTTGTTTTCATCGATGTCAGGGCGTTGAAAACCTCGCCATTGGGCGCCCATACGTTCCCAAACTACAAACAGGAGGGGAGTCAATACACTGAAATCCATACCATTATAAAAATGGATGTACATGTGTATGTATGTATGTAGATATGCACCACACCTCCTCCTAAACCATTGGACCGATTTCAGCTAAACTTGGTATACATATCGCTTACTGTGTGGAAAGAATCAGTGTGGGGTAAGAACCACCCACCTATTAAACGGGTGGGGGTGAAAAAGCAATGTGTCCCACGATGCCTGAATACCTATACTTTTGTCACCCAATACCTGTGAATGAAAGCATTTAGAACCTTGCAACAAACTTTACACATAATTTCAAACCTTTATGAAAATTTATCCCGATGACCCCCACAAAATTATGAAACTAAAAAGATTATCGCTAACTACATTTTCGCTGTTCATGCATTAAAACTGCCGCATGAAGCACGAAATGTTAGCTTATTACTTTCTTACTGCCATGTGTTTTCGCAACAATTTCCTCAGACAATATTCAGATATACCAGTGAATGTACCAGCAAAATTATGACATTGTATGACACTTAGTTCAGGAGTTATGACGTCCTAAACAGTGAGCTGCGTGAAAAACTTCCGCATCATACAAGACGTTTAAATTTATTACTTCATTGATACTGACTCTATTTGCAACACTTTTCACAGACAGTATGCACATCTACCACTGAATGTACCTTCGATGAACGACACATGCATTATTCGGAAGATATGACGTCATAAACACTGAGATGCGTCGAGAACTGGCGCATCATGACCTTACAATTTATTACTTCTTTACTGCTTACTCTATTCAAAACAGATTTCACAGACAGTATCCATTTATGCCACTGGATGTATCTGCAAAATTGTATGATTGTAAATCACGTAGTTCACCAGATACGAAGTCATAAAAACTGAGCTGCGTGAAAATGACACTGCAGGGCGAAATCAGCTAGTTGTACAGGTGGAATGTGTGTGCAAATACGTGCGAAATATGTTAATTGCATGTGAAATATATTTGAAATTTGTGAACATGGGCAAAGCCAAGGGTAAAAAGCTCATCCTAAACTCCTGGAACGGTTTGAACCAAATATGGTACAGATACTAGTTAGGATCTGGAAAGAAATACAGTGGTGGTGAAGAACCACTAGCTCCTTATGGGGGTGAGCGTGATAACACGGAGAGAGAATTGGGGGAAGGAGATGGACAGACAGCGAGGCTCTAGGAGAAGACAGAGATAGGAGGGATGGGGAGGTGGACAGAGAGAGGAGGAGGAGGAACTGGAGAGATAAATGGAAGAAAGGAGATGGACAAAGGAAAGAAAGAGGAGAAGATGGACAAGACAAGGAAAGGGAGAGACTGGCAGAAAGGTGAGGATGAAGAGATGTAGAGAGAGATGGGGGACGAGGTAATGGACCAAGAAAGGAAAGAGGGAGGGACAGAGAGAGAAGGGAGAGGAGGAGGAGGTGGACAGAGAAGTGAAAGAGCAGGAGATGAACAGGGAGAGGAGGGAGAAGCAGATGGACATAGAGGTTGGGGAAGAGAAGATGGACAGAGGGGGAGGTGGAGATGGACAAAGAGAGAGAGGAGAAGAAGGTGTAATTAGAGGGGGAGGAGCAGATGTATAGAGTGAGAAGGAGCAGGTAGACAGATGTGGGAAGAAGCAGATGGACAGAAAGAGGGACAGGAGCAGATGGACAGAGAAAGGGACAGGAGGAAATGGACAGAGAGTGGAAGATGGGGGAGGTCGAGAAAGAGAGGGGGAGGACGAGATGGGCAGAGAGTGGGGGTTGAAAGGGCTGGACAGTGAGAGGGGATGGACACAGAGGGCCTGAAGGAGGAGGCAGTCAGGGAGAGGGGGAACAAGGAGATGGACTACTAGAAAGTTGGAGTAAATACACCCCCGGGCAATGCCGGTACTCAGCTAGTAAGTAAATAAAATGAAATAAACAACTTAGAATTACGGTTCCACGAATATGGAAATTGTAAGTAAGGACGAAGAGGACCACCTCAACTGGAGAGCCGTGCCGTGCTGTCAGGATTTCGCTGGGCGGAGAGGCGACGACGGTGCGCGCCGAGTTCCTGGAGGCGGAGGCGCGCGACGTGCGCGTGTCGGTGGCGCAGGCGGCGGAGGACACGGCGCGCCTCGAGGTGGTGTGCGCGCGGGAGACGGAGCGCGTGCGCCTGCTGTACGAGCACGCCATCGGCATCCCGCTCTGCGACCCGGACGCACAGGGCAGCGCCGCCGCCGCCGCCGCCGCCGCTGCCGCCGCCTTCGGCGAGGGCCGCATCTCACTATAACCACACCCTCATCCACCGTCATTACCTTCCAGAAATTTGTTCAGTAAACACTGCCAGCAGTGTACATCTTAATTGTCTTACTTTGATATTCGGCCACCCGTACTGTGTATTCGATGCCCCACATATCGTCTTCCGTGCAACCACAATATTGGCTGCTAATAGCAACGAGGCGAGGGACTGGAGGTATCCGGTGGTGAGCACAGCGTGAGGTTATGGAGCGTAGTTGAACTGCTTACTCGACGAGTAACTCACACCAGTGTTACAGTGCTAGTGGTATTGACACAAAGCAGAGCAATGTCGACATTAAACAAAGCAAACATTGCATTATGTCTACAACAACAGTTGCCGAAGTCGGCATTTCGTCAGACGGGAACTCAAGGAATTTCGTAGAGTGAGAAAGACGTGGCAGATTAAATATTACCGTTTCTGCAACGTACGCTCAACTGTGTGGCCAACGTACGTGAGGATTACAGTATGACGATACGTGCTTAACAAGTGAAAGTGGTATTGAGACAGATGTCGACCGAGCGAGGTGGCGCAGTGGTTAGACACTGGACTCGCATTCGGTAGGACGACGGTTCAATCCCGCCTCCGGCCATCCTGATTTAGGTTTTCCGTGATTTCCCTAAATCACTCAAGGCAAATGCTAGAACGGTTCCTCTGAAAGGGCACGGCCGATTTCCTTCCCCATCCTTCCCTAATCCGATGAGACCGATGACCTCGCTGTCTGGTCTCCTTCCCCAAAAACAATCCAACCCAACCCAACAGATGTCGTGCCACGGACAAGGAGGCATAAGTTTCATCTCCAGTGAAAGGTAGTAAAGGACAATCGTCGTCCAAGAAGTGGACACTAAACATAATTACGTGCATGGAAGATCACCTGCAGGATAGTAAAAGAAAAAAAAAGAACAGATTTCGAATAAGACCGCAGCAATATGACCGTCTAGCACGTACTACACGTGTTTGAAGGAGGACGAGGTGCACTTGTTAGAAAAACTGGTGTTTGCGGGTTCCGCCGACGCTCGATACAATTTGCAGCGTGTGCATGATACTGACTTACTACGTTACGATGCACATCAAATACCGTGCGACATAGATTACAGTGATTTCAAGGCAAGCAGTGGATGGTTGCATAACTTCAGTGCTACAGAACTGGAAGACGTAAGATCACGAAATTTCAAACAAAGCGTCAACTTGACGATGCACAGCAAACTGCGAAATCAGTCCAAAAATTTCTCGGTGAGATAAACAAATTTGGCCCATCGTTCAGTAACGAGTTTCTTTTCAACTCCGACCATTCGGAATTTGAAGAGGAACTGCATATGAAAGGAACCTTGGACATTAGAGGTACCAAGAAAGTTGTATCAAACGAACTAACATCAGTGCCTTAACGCATTGGTATACAATTATGCCTATTGTTAATCTGTATAGTTATGCAAATTGTTAATCTGGATGATAAATTGGCAGAAAAGCTACCTTTCGTGCTTCGAGAAGTTCGAGGTGCTCTGCCCCATACGATTCTTTCTAGTGTGCGTGATCTTGCAAGGCAGTAGGGAATATTTACGCCACAGCAAGCAAGAGGGGGAAAGGGGGAGAAAGAGAAATACTTCTGGCCAGTAACTGGTCAATATAGTTTGCTTTTCCTTGATTCCTGGTCTGCGTATAAAAATCATACTCCTTTAGCGCAAACTATCCCTTCTGAAGAGAATGTGACACTGCAGTTTATTCCACCTAGAACCACTGGAGAAATTCAGCCTCTGGATGTTTCTTTCTTCCGTGTGTATAAAACATATCGCAGTATCGGCAGCTACGGCTTAAAGGATAGCCAGTTTCACGATAAGCTCCACGACACACTGTTTCGCATTCGATTGCATGCTATCACATTCCATCAGTTCTCACCACCCCGTTACACCAATACGTTTTTTTTTTTTTCATCAGTCTTCTTACTGGTTTGATGCGACCTGCCACGAATTGCTCTCCTGTGCCAATCAGTCTCTTTGTCTCACAGTACCACTTGCAACCTGTCTCCTCAATTATTTGCTGGATGTATTCCAACCTATGCCGCCCTCTACAGTTTTTGTCCTCTACAGCTCCCTATAGTGACATGGAAATCACTCCCTGATGTCATAACAGATGACTTATCGCCATGTTTCTTCTCCTTGTCAGTGTTTTCCACATATCCCTTTCCTCTCCGATTCTGCGCGGAACCTCCTCATTCCTTACCTTATCAGTCCATCAAATTTTCAACATTCGTGTATATCATCACGTCTCAAATGCTTTGACTCTCTTCTGTTCCGGTTTTAACACAGTGCATGTTTCACTACCTTACAATTCTGTGTTCCAAACGTACATTCTCAGAAATTTCTTCGTCAAATTAAGGCCTATGTTTAATACTAGTAGACTTCCCTTGGGTAGAAATGTCCTTTTTGTTAGTGCTAGTCTGCTTTTGATGTCCTCCTTGCTCCGTCTCTCACTGGTTATTTTGCTGCCTAGATAGTAGGATTCCTTAACTTCATCTACTTCGTGACCATATTCTGTGCTTATTAGACTGTTCATTCCATTCAGCAGATCACGTAATTCTTATTCACTTTCACTCATGACAGCAACGTCATCAGCGAATCGTATCATCGTATCCTTTCACCTTGAATTTTAATTTCACTCCTGAACCTTTCTTTTGTTTCCATCATTTCTTCTTCTGTGCACAGATTGAACAGTAGGGGGGAAGACTACATCCCTGTCTTCCCCCCGGTTTAATCCGAGCACTTTGTTCTTGGTCGTTCGCCCTTATTACTCCCTTTGACTCTTGTATATATTGTATATTACTCGTCTCTCCCTATAGTTTACCCCTATTATTGTCAGAATTTCGCACCATTTTACATTGTCGAACGCTTTTTCCATGTCGACAAATCGTATGAACGTGTCTTGATTTTTCTTTAATCTTGCTTCCATAATCAACCGCAATGTCAGAATTGCCTCTCTGGTGCCGTTACCTTTCATAAAGCCAATCTGATTGTCATCTAACACATCCTCAATTTTTTTTCCATTCTTCTGTGTACTATTCTTGTCAGCAACTTCGGGTGCAGGAACTGTTAAGCTGACTGTGCGATAATTGCCGCACTTGTCAGCTCTTGCAGTCTTCGGAATTGTGTTGATGATAGTTTTCCGAAAGTCAAATGGTACGTTGCCAGACTCATACGAGATACATTCTACACACCAACGTGAATAGTCGTTTTGTTTATCTCTTCTGCCTTATTTGATCTTAAATTCCCTAAAGCTCTCTTAAATTCTGATTCTAATACTGGATCCCTATCTCTTCTAAATCGACTCCTGTTTCTTCTTCTAACACATCAGACAAATCTTTCCCCTCATAGAGGTCTTCAGTGTGCTCTTTCCACCTATCCTCTCTCTCCTCTACATTTAACAGTGGAATTCCCGTTGCATTCTTAATGTTACCATCCCTGCTTTTAATTTCACCGAAGGTTATTTTGACTTTCCTATATGCTAAGTCAGTCCTTCCAAAGATCATTTCTTTTTCGGTTTCTTCACATGTTTCCTGCACCCATTTCGTCTCAGCTTCCCTGCACTTCCTATGTATTTCATTTCTCAGCGACTTGTATCGCTGTATTCCTGAATTTCCCTGAATATTTTTGTACTTCCTCCTTTCATCGATCAACTGAAGTATTTCTTCTGTTAACCATAGTTTCTTCGCAGTTCAGCTGCGCATTCCTTTAGAGTGAATACCTAGCTGAACGTCCTGCGCGGTTTAGAACTCCCAAGCAGCTCGCCTTCGATCTGGTTGGTGCGAACCTTTGTGATCACTGTGGCGCGCCATTTTTCATTCAGTGTTCATGGTGACAGTTATTTTTTTTAACATTTGTTGAATGCTGACGATGTCCATTTTATGTAGTGTAATATATACATACCATAGAAAGTTGGTCTCTGCACCTCCTGCACACTCATTTTCCGTCGCCCTCCTTATACACATAATGAGTCATTAGCAGTTAATATTTTTCTTGTCATAATTGTTAACAGTTTCAAATGAGCATTACTTAGAGATTGAACTAGCGACCTCGCACCCAAGGGGTTCCTTGTGAGAACGATCGTACTACGGTTTCTCGTTTAACTCTTTGAGTACCAGTGGTTTCTGACTGCCGTTTTATTAATTTCTTTTCTTAAGTATAGCATGAAACTACCGATACTATTGCAAATCAGAGACATTCGAGGGTAATCCCAAAAGTAATGTCTCCTATTTTTCATGAGTACATAGTCCTGTTTATTTCTACAATGGTTTACATCAGTTTACAGCTTGAACATTTAGCTATTTTTCGACATAATCATCATTTCTGTCGATGCATTTTTGTAGACGCTGTGGCAGTTTTTGTATGCCCAAGACATACCAGCTCGCCGCCATGGCACAGATCATCCAGTGTGATGCGCCGATCTTCACGCATGCTTTGCTCAACCGTCAACATTGTCTGCACAGACCAACCAGGGTGATCCGCCGATCTTCACACATGCTTTGCTCAACCGTCAACATTGTCTGCACAGACCAACCAGGGTGATCCGCCGATCTTCACGCATGCTTTGCTCGACCTTCAACACTGTCTCCTCAGAAACTGAGGGTCTCCCGCTCCTTTGTTCGTCGTGAATTTCGGTCAGACCAGCTGCAAACTCTCTACACCACTTACGAACATTTTTGACATCCATGCACGACTCACCATACACTCACATCAATTGGCGATGGATTTCAATCGGCGCAGTGCCATTTGCGTTCAAAAACCGAATAACTGCGCGCAATTCGCACTTCGCAGTAACATCCAACAGGAGCTCCATTCTCACCGGCTGCCAAGCCAAGACTGAGCGCCTCAGCGCGGCGTGCGCATGTTTACACACAGCGCGTGAAGCACTCTTCATAACAGCGTCACCAACTGCCACACAAACAGAGTTCTGTACTTATAAAAAAATAGGAGACCTTACTTTTGGGATTGCCCTCGTATTTTGGTACACTAAGGTACTTCTAAGAAAGTAGTGCGTTCAAGTCAGGTCTAGTGATCTAGCGGTGATGTGCTTCACTGCGAACCAGGGGTCGGACCTTAGATTTTTCAGTCTGCGTTTTAACCTAGCCTTCGCCTGTCAACGATTTGGGGAGTCGCCAGAAAGGACACGTGGTTTGGATTCCACGTTAAACAGCAGGTCCCCTCTTCCCGGCCGGATAACTGGGGGAAGTTAGGGACACGCAAGCCACAGAAATGGCTTCCAATAGAAAGACTCGCACAAGGCCAGGAGCCACACGAAATTATTACAGTGTTCAAAGCAACAGTCGGTGAGGAGATTTTGCTACGAGACCATAGAAAAGTGTGACAGGAGGCTTTTTTATAGTGATCATATTGAGGAGGTCATCGACAGTGAAAGTAAGTATATCTAAAGTTATTGTGACATAAATCTGAGTTCGTGCTACTGCTTTTGTTACGAGTGGTTTCGAAATGAAACCATTGGAACCGAAAGTACTTTTGATATAAATTTATTGAATCGCAGGTACTTCTTTGCTTCTTATTTAGGACTGTGATTTGTTTTGGGCGTTATAAGTTCGAGATGTGGGACTGTACCAAGGAAAAATATGATATTGCTTTCAAATACAGGTTAGGCAGAAACAGTCGGAAAAGCGTGTAAAGGTAATACCGAGTAGGTTGAACGGAGAAATACTTTTTAAGAGAACAACTCGATACGATGCGCCGTTTCCGAGTTAATTAGCGCTGAAGTTAGCTAAACAGGCCGTTGTGTGCGTAAATTCGAGCGGCCCGCCTGAGACGGTGTCGTCAAACGTGTCTTCATTTCGTTTCCTGAAACCGAACAAGAGAGCGATACGAGAACTGGACGTGGGACATTAGTAAGGATCGAACCTGAGCCAGTGGCTGAGAAGTCTCGTGCTCTACAATCAAAGCTGTGAGAAAAACTAAGACTGATTACATTTGGAGGGCCGCTTGAATTTGCGAGTGCTAATTTCAGTGTTAATAAACTCGGAAACTGCGCAACGTATCGAATTTTTTTCGTAACAATTATTTCACAGCACACCATATCTGCAGCACCCTCCAATCTTTTCAGACTGTTTCTGACCACCCCGTACATCTCTAGAAATGAGGGGTGGTTGAAAACTGTATGTCCCAGTGGTTCCAAAGTAAAATCACAATCTTAAAACAGCTGATTGTTTACTTTCTGCCAATTTCGTCATCCATTCTTCGCTTGCTACGATAGTAAAGGTAAAATTATTATTTTTTTTTTTGCACTGTTCTACCTCACAAGACTAAATCATCACACCAATGTCAAAACGATAGACATCGAAACAGAAAATCAACTGAAATCTTTCAACATAAAAAGGGTGACTGCACCTACAGAGTACTACAAATAATATGCGAAAGAACTCGCTCCTTTTCTAGCAGCAGGCTACCATAAGTCGATGGACAGCGGAAACATTCCTAGTGATTGGACAAAAGCGCAAGACACACCCATTTTCAAGAAGGATGGTTGAACAGACGCACAAAACCATTGGCTTACGTCGCTGACATTGGTAAATTAGAGAATTTTGGAGCACGTTTTATGCTCGTGTATTATGACGTTCCCGGAGGCTGAAAATCTCCTCTGTATGAATCTCTATGGATTCCGGAAACAACGATCGTGTGAAATCCAGATTTGTTCGTCTACGAAACCAATATGGTAGTAGATACTTGCGCCTAGATGGATGCCGTCTTCCTTGACTTCCAAAAAGTCGTCGGTACAGTTGACCACTGTCGCCTAAGAACAAAATACAAGCGTATGGAATACCAGACCAGCTGTGTGATGACTGAAGAGTTTCTAGCAAACAAAATATAGCGTGTCATTCTTAAAGGAGAGAAAAGTTTGGACGTAAAAGTAACTTCAGGCGTGCCCCAATGGACTGTTGTAGCACCATTACTGTTTACATTATAGACACCATTACTTTTCACAATATGGAGGGTTAGGCAGCTAAGACAGGTCACCTCGTATAGTTTATATCCAGAATGAATGTCGAGGTGCAGTTTTCGCCAAATAGTAGAGGACAGTATGGCGAATTTCCTGACGCTCGCAACTATTTTTTATCGTTTACAGTAGCCGAATTACAACATCGGCTCCGTTCATTTCTAATGGAACCGCATACTTTTTTGCGGCATTTGAAATGAGTTTCTTAGGGAATTCCTACGACATAACATGTGTGGGATTTGATCAAATAGTATAAACATAAAAGCGCCGCAAACCACTATCCCGCTGTGAGGAGAACAGGCTCCACAAACGCCTGCCCTATTATACCAAATGTAAGCAAATACCTAACTTAGGTACGGTTTATGTGCTTATTACCACGGCTGGCATGCTGTAAAGTGATTCTTGAGAAACGATAGTGCATGTTACATTTCATCTGGGGTTTACGGCAACACAGGTTCGTTCTATATACCATATAATGCCTTCGGGAGTCGTCGGTGTTTCTAATAGACATCTTGTTTCAATTTTCGCCACAGATAACAGTACAGAGGTGTTAAGTTCGGTGAGCATGCAGACCATTTTGCAGTTCTTGAACGACCGTCCCAGTGCTCTCCAAACGCTCGCTTAAGGGAGACTGTCTTTACATGCGTGGAATGGGACATCCGTAATGTTGGTACCACACTGACTGCCTCATGTCCAGTTGGATTGTCCAGTAACTCCAGCAGCAGCACGCCTTAGGAACTCGAGATACTTGAGTGCATTTGGGTTCCCATCAATGAAATAGGGATCCATGATGATGACCTTAGAAAACACATTACTAACATTGGTACATCAAGACCGTTGTTTTTATCTACTTCTTCGAGTCAGCGTCGATTTTCAACTGGCGATTGACTTGCTCATAGTTTGCAAACGATGCTCCTTCCTTGAACCAAATTTTGCATAGATGTGCCGCACCACTTTGCTCCTTTCGTAGGTAACATTGCCAGAACTGTGACCAACTTTGGAAGTCATTGGCATGAAACCGTACAGGCAGCGAAATGTGAAGAGAATGAAATGCCATATACTATAATGCTCTCAGAACACTTGTTTGGCTGATTCCTCTCGTACTTCTTAGATGCCTCTTGGTGACATTTGCATCGTGTGTTACTGCTGCTAAAATGTCAGTTTCATTTTTTTCATCACTTTCTCTCCTTCTTCCTTGGCGTGTTTTATTCTCCACACTACACCTTTTTTATGTTCGCAAAGACAGACCGCGAGTGCTAAGCATGATCTGGGTACTCTTCAGCATACAACCGCACCTCTACTTTAATAGTTTGCCTTAAACGATATTCACTTTTTCGACTGTCCTATTCACCGTGAATGTCTCAAAAGCTTTACGAGCAAGTTATATGACTGCTGCGAGGGCGGAACACAGACTGGTAAGCTTAAAGTGCACAGGTAAACACAAGAACCATACCAGAGTTATATTTTTGCTTACATTTGGTATATTAAGGCAGGCATTTGTGGAATCTCTTCTGGTGGAGGGACAGCGGTTTGCGGCGCTGTTATCTTGATATATTTGATCAAGTCCTGTACATACTTTGCCGTTGAAGTTCTCTTAGAAGCTATTTTCAAGTACCGCAGAAAAAGTATATAGTTTCTTTAGAGATATAACAAAGTAACTATAAACGTTAAAAATTAGTTGTGAGCGCCAGGAAATTCGACTAAGTGTCCACTATAATTTGGTGAAACGGCACGTCGATATGTTTATTCAATCTGTATACATTTTAGGTGACCTGTCTTAGCTGCCACATCCTGTATTTAAGTGACCTAGTAAATAACGTCTGAAGTTGCATGAGGCTTTTCACGAATGTTGCTAGACAAGTTCACGACGTAAGAAAATCGTAGCGAAATGTAGGAAGACGTGCAGAAGATCGACGCGTCATGCAGGGATCGGCTGTCAACACTCAACAAAAATAATTTTAGCCGAGCGGGATTAGCCGAGCAGTCTGAGGCGCTACAGTCATGGACTGTGCGGCTGATCCCGGCGGAGGTTCGAGTCCTCCCTTGGGCATGGGTGTGTGTGTTTGTACTTAGGATAATTTAGGTTAATTAGTGTGTAAGCTTAGGGACTGATGACCTTAGCAGTTAAGCCCCATAAGATTTCACACACATTTGAACATTTCTGAAATAACTGTAATGGTTTGTGCATAAACAGGCGAAAACGCCAGTTATTGTACGATTAGGAGGAGATTTCTGACAAATCACTGGAAGCAGTCACATCTATAAATATTTATGACCAAGTACGCGGAGCAATTTAAATTAGAACGACCACATAAAACTAAACGTAGGAAGGTATATACCAAACTGCGGTTTATTGAAAGAGTAGGCCTACTCTGGCAGTTTAGTTCATCCACGAAGAAGAAAGAGTACAAAATTCTTGTTCGAACACTGACCGTCAGTCTGGGATCCATACCAGCTAGGATTGATCGGGGAGATATGGAAGATCCAAAGAAGAGCAGCACATTTCGCCACAGATTCATAGAGGAAGCCGGAAAGCTCCACTGAGACGCCTTCAGAATCTCACTGGCCAACGCTGCAAGGCACGTGTTGTGCATCAAGATATGGTTTACAGTTAAAATTCTGAGAGCGTATTCTTCAAGAGAAGTAAACTGATGTAGTGCTTCCTCCTAAGTATATCACGTAAAAAGACCATGAGGATAAGATTAGAGAGATTCGAGTTCTTTCAGTGGACCGTTTGGGACTGGAAGGTTAAAGGGAGGGAGTACCCTTCACCATGCAGAATACAGATGTAGATATGGACAGATGTTCTCATAATGCCATTACACACCAATTAGATCAATGGTCCCCACCCATCCACCTCAAATCTGAATGAAATTTTGCACACACTAAATATAACAACGGCCTGCGAATGTTTGACAGCAGTATTCCAAACTACTTTTTTAAGCTTTGTCCATGGGGTCTCTGAAACAAACCCTGTCCCGATCAAAAACGGCTCAAGTCAATGAAAGAAAACATGAGGCACGCACCCACAGAGGCCCAGACATCTGCATCATTGCCATTATGTTCCACAAATTCGGTCAGAATGCCGTGTCGTCCGGACAAGACACAGCCAGGGCAAAAGCGCCACAGGCCCAAAGATACGAGCTGGTGCCAGTGCCACTTGCGCGGCGGTGCTGAGGATGAAGATATCTACTTCGCCTCGGCCAATTGCCGGCCGAGCACAAGAAGCCGACTCGGAAGAGAGAAGAGCAGCTATAAAATAAAAAAAAATAAAATGGAATAAAATATTAATGATTAATTATTCTGTATGTATGATGATTGGTTGTAATTGGTATTTGCTTATCTGGAACGTGGACGTTTAATTATTCGGTATCAGACGCTTGACAATGGCTATTTGGAAAAGGCAATGTAACTCGTAGTTGACCGTGAAAGAAAACTGAAATAATCGGACTTCTTTCCAAAGACTGCTGCGGTAGGTACGGACTCATGATCTAATCTCAATATTACAATGATTTGCCAGCCATGCCAATACGTCGTACAGAGGTGATTGTCTACTAAACATAAAAAAGTTACACAGTTAGTTAAATCAGATATATTCAATGAAATAGCCTACAGTTCATAATCCTACTTACTTTTATAAATATAAATTCATTACAGAATCGAGTGCCTAGTGTGGTTGCAACTCGCAGTATTCTTCTATAACATGAAAATATGGCGGTGTGCCAGACAATAAAATAAAATACGTGCTTCTCGCACCACTTCTACCTGAGCTCTCTCATCTCTTAATCAAACATAAGAGTAACGTAATTATTCTTTTGTCTTTATCAGCGACACAGCGCTGCAGTTGTGTGCCATAGGCTTTATTTATTAGTCACTGATTATTTATTTAATTAATATTTCGCGTTTCCGCGGAAACTCGCGCTCGGCATGCAAATGTGCCTTTATATTGCCCCCTGAATTGCGAGGCGAAAGGACGCACCTGCAGGCGAGCAATTCACCTAAAGGCACAAGTAAATCTAAGTTATCTACAACTATTCACATGACTTACATTACACACATTATACACATTATATACAAAATTTGAATGACGCGGGTGCGCCGTAAAAGTTCTTATGCTGGCAGATAGAGTGCGCGCATGCGCAGAAGCGTCTGTGTGACTCCGGCAGTGCCGTTATATCATACAGTTAGATCACGCGGCACAGTAATGCAGTTCATATTGTTCGTGTGCGCGCGTATCTTAGTCGTTGCACAAAGAAAATATTCAACCAAGATTACATATGAAGACTACACTCTATAACAGGTAACTTAGTTTTAAATTTACAATATTTGTTATATCACAATACAACTCAGATTGTTGAATGTTCTTAGTTACATAGTATTGTTTTGAAATACTTCAAAGAAAAATGTCCATATGTTTCAGGTGCGTCGACCTATTCACATCGTGTCGTTATTACAGTTCATATTCATCTGCTGCACAATAATTTTTTCACAGGTTAGTATCATCGTTGTATAACAACGTGATTAAAACATAAGCGTGTCCATTTCCATTTCCATTATAGTCGTTGTGATGCAGTTCGTTGTGACAAAAAAACATTGTTTATTACAGATTTGACGTGACCCGTTAGTAATTGGTCCACGTGCAGTTCGTTTTTTACATTCCGTGGAAGCTTGGTTGCAGAACCTCGGACGGTACATAGCTGGCGTGGATCCTTGGACAGTCCAGGTAAGAGTGTCCGTCACATTTCGAGAACATTTCATTCCCTGAAGTTCCAACCAAAATTCTTCCACCCGTCGTGTTGTTTTCTGGACAGGCACTTTGTGTCCGTTTAATCCAGTTAACATCTTGAAGTTAGGTACTGTAGTATTGTCACTAGACGATGCACGAATTATGCACTTCACATTTTCAGTTTTTTGCTGAATATAGCTCACCTAAATGTTCGTAGTTATTAATCAAAGAAATGGTTCATCGCGTTTACATAGGTACGATGCATAATGAATGTCATTAACAGTTTCTTTCACATAGGTTTCTGCGTAGTTGCAGAGTTAGTAATGTTCATTAATGTCCGTGAACAATGGTTCACTATGCAATGTCCTTTTGGCACTCGTTTTGTTCAAATTTCTTTTACATAGTAACAGTTACATTATACATCATTGAAAGAGAAGCAAAAAAAATATAAGTAATCATACATACACACGTCACATATTTTCTTGGCATTAATATTGATTCCTCGCGTTTAGTGCGTGTGTGTATAGTGTCTGTGTGGCCTTGACTACTGATAGATGCTTTTCGTGTTGAGAGATGTGCGTCTAATCTATTTCTCAAAGTAAAAGTTCGCTTCACAGATGACGTCTGTCGGTTCGTCAGGTGTCACACCAAGTCAGTGATACCCACAGTCACAAATGTTCCGTGAAAAAATTAATATATCATTCACTGCTACGTAAACATAAATTTTATTTTAATATTCCGTCTTCCAGGTGGTGGCGCGCGCTGAAAGAAGAGTTCTTCTGCCTTCAACTGCGTCACTGGAACCGCTGAAATGAAAATTTCTATACTACTTACTATCTGTGTTGTAGCAACAGAGTTTTTTGGAGTTGCTTAGCAATGTTTTGATGGATGTGACTTTGACATTATTCCGCATGAAATGCTCTAAGATCTCGGTGTGCGTATAGCCCAATAATTTTGTTAGTTCTACGATGTTGTAACAAATACGCACCAGGATGCGGTATGTTAACAATTATATAAGGTCCTTCATATAGCAGACGCCACTTAGCGTTGCGTCGTTTGAGTGCTACAGATTTATGATGAGTACAAAGTAGTACAAGCATTCCTACCTCGAATTTTTGTTTTCTTTTTATTATGTTTCTGTGATGTTTGTTTCGTATCTGTGCGTGATGTGTCAGCGTAGTCAAAACTTCTTTTATTTTCTGTTCAGGTGTGATTTCCTTGTCTGACAACTTAGGTAATGGTTCTATCCACTGATCGTTCTGTTTGCAATTGAACATGATCTCGTTAGGTGTGTAATTTGTATCGTAAATATTTAAGTTATTGTGTACGTCTTCGAAAAGACTTAGGTAGGACACCCAATTAGTATGTTTTGATGAAATATAGGTCCTCATGAATCGGTTTAATTCTCGGAAAAGTCTCTCAGTCGCGTTACATTGTGGACTAAACTTTGAAATAGATATACTTTTAATGTTATTGTCCTTCAAGAAATTTCTCCATTTGTACCCAGAGTAGTATGCTGCATTATCTGACAGAATTGCTTTTGGTTTTCCCACGTGCGTCAGGTAATCACTTGAGAATCTTCGTATTATAGCACTTGCAGTGGCGGATTTTAAAGCATAAAGTTTTACATGTTTAGAAAATATATCGTAAAAGGCCAAGATATATTTGACGCCTCCAGAGCTTGCTGGATGCGGTCCACTGATGTCAGTACACAGAATTTCCAGGGGTTTACTGGGTAAAATAGAATGTAAATCTGTCTTTGTGGATAAATTCTGAGGTTTTGATTTTTGACATATGACACATGTTTTCAGTTCCCTGTAAATTTTCCTTCTCATATTGCTAAAATAACAGTATGTGCTGAGCTTTGCTAAACACTTCTTCGTCCCATAATGACCCCAAACTAAGTGTGTGTGCCAAATTAGATTACGTTCAGACTCTTTGGGAATGCATACACACCAGTTAGTAGCATTTGAATGTCGGCGATAAAATAACACATCATTGTGTAACTTGTAATACTTAGTCAAAGGATGATTGTGTTTTTCTACCAGTAATGTTATTATCTTATACCAGTGAGGATCAGATTTTTGTAATTTAGCCATGTTTCTACACATATCAATATAATATTGGTGATACTGCTTGTCTTGCATTAAGAGAATCCTGTAGTCATTTATATTTTCTAAGTCACTGTTGGTTTCATTCATACCTTGTGGAAGTCTAGACAAAGCGTCGGCAATGGTGTTGTCCTTACCTTTTATGTACTTAATTTCAAAACAGTTGTTCTGAAGTGTAACTGCCCATCGTGATAGTCTAGGATGTACAAGTTTACAAGTTAACAAAAATGTCAGGGCCTGGTGGTCGGTGTAAATTACTGTATGTTTTCCAAATAAATAATAATTGCATTTCTTGAATGCCCATACTATGGAAAGTGTTTCTAACTCAGTAGTGGAGTATGTACGCTCACATTCAGATAGAGTACGACTCGCAAACCCAATAATTCTTATCTGTTCCTTATCTTTATTCTTTACAACTTGAAATAAGCAACATCCCAAACCAGTACGTGAAGCGTCACAAGTCATACAAAAATCTAAATTGAAATCTGGATGGCTCAATATGTTTGCATTCACTAAAGCATGTTTAATTGTATTAAAGTCATTCTGGCACTGTTCCGACCAGATCCAAACTTGATTCTTTCTGAGTAGATTTAGCAGATGTTTACTGTTCAAAAGTGGTTGTGGCAAAAAACGTCTGAAAAATGAACATAGCCCAAGGAATGATTTTAACTGCTTTTTAGTTCGAGGACTAGGAAAGTTTCTGATAGCATCTAATTTACTGGGATCAGGACGTATGCCCTGTGAATTAATGATATGTCCTAAATATTTTATCTCACTGCAACCAAACTTTGATTTTCTAAGATTGGCTGTGACTCCAGCTTGTGCAAATTTTTCTAAAATTCTTTGAAGTGTGTCAACGTGTTCATTCCAAGACTGTGTAGCTATCAGTATATCATCAACATAGTGTGTGACTGTCCCAACTAAATCATCGCCAAGCACGGTATCCAGGGCTGTAATGAATACCCCAGAACTGACATTCAGTCCGAAAGGTAGAACACAAAACTGATAGGTTCGCCCCCCAAACATAAATGCAGTATATTTCCGAGAATCAGGAGTGATACTCACCTGCCAAAATGAATTAGCGAGATCTATTGTGGAAAAATACTTTGCATCTAGAAATTTCTGTAATTGCTCTTCTAAATTTTCGGGTTTTGTGTGAACTGGTAAAATTATTTCATTAATTGCTCGTGCGTCTAACACTAACCTAATGCTTCCATTTGATTTTTTGACAACAAGTAGAGGACTACAGTAAGGTGAGGTGGATGGTTCAATGACCTTCCAGTCTAACATTTGTTTTAATTCTTGCCACACAGCAGGTCGTTGAGATAACGGTACGTTATATGTCTTGTGGTAGAAGATCTTGTGAGGCTTAACTTCAATCTTGTACGCATACGTGTTGATAACACCTATTCGCTTGGCAAAAACTTGTAAATATTTGGATAACACTTCCTGTAGTTTTATACGTTCATGTGCACTGAGAGCTGTAGCTTCATTTATCTTATGATCAAGCAATGTTTTCAAGTCCATTAGCTCTGTGTCAAATGAGTGTGTGTGCGTGTCTTGAATGTCATTGTCAAGTACTAACTGAACCTTGTACCCTGTACAGTGTTTGTCATGCTTTAGAGTTCTCCTGTACAAATCAATAATAATTACACTGCCTCTATCGTTTAAAATACATTTACCTTTGGAGAAGTCTATAATGCAGTCCTTCTCGCTCATAATATCTATTCCTAATATGCAATTTGTCACAAGGTTTTGTACAACCAGGAATGGCCATTGTACGGTTCCATTACCTATTTTAATGTTTACAAAAACTTGCTTCGTAACCCTACATGACTTATTACCTAGTGCAGTAGTTATTTTACAGTTTTGGGCAGGAAACTCAGGCACAGGTTCCAATTCACACATCTTTTTATAGAAATTAAAAGACAAAACGCTCACAGCTGCACCTGTATCTAGAATAATAGTAGTTGGAATCCCACCTACTACACCAGTGGTAGATGTTAAAACAATTTCATTTGTGTTTGAACGACATTGTGTACTGTCTTGCAAAAGTTCATCTGATATATTGTTATTGTGGTTGTATCTTATAAATAAAACAGGTAATTTTTGTTTAGAATTATTCGGCATATCATTATTCTGATGTTCAACTGTGGTGCCAAATAACTGATTAACATTGAAGTCGCCCCCCAAGAATTCCTCAGCCACGACCTGGGGCATAGAAGTGACTGTTTCTAGTTTGTTGGATTAGCATTTGTACTAGATACTGACACAGATTGAGGTTGTGTGTCAGGTGTCATTTCTATTATATTCACATTCGGATATTGCCTATTGTGATCTCCAAACTTTTGCGGTTGTTGTTGCTGTTGCGCATTATAACTTACCTGTCGGTCATAAGGTATGCTCCAATTTTGTCCTGGTGGCTGCTGTGGTAAAGCAGTGTTTGAATGAAAGTACTGATCGTCACGAGTCCAGCCTTGACGCTGTCTTGGCTCGTAGTTATTATTATTTCTGTTTCTGTTTGTGTTTTTGTTGTTGCCTATGTATCCGTTACCGTTGTAGTTATTACCGCGGTGCCTTTTGTATGGATTGCCGCATGAAGTGTTATTACTGTTGTAACTATTGTTTGTATTGGAATACGCGTGTTGATTTTGATTTCCGTATTGAGACGGCATGTGAGTTTGCTGTTTTGTTGTACCGCGTATCCAACTGTGGGCGCGCCAGAATTGAGTTGGCAAGCCTGCATGTTTTGCATTCCACTAGTGTAAACATTGTGGCTGCTGTTTTGCCGCGCGAAGCGCTGATCTTCAAGTAACATGTCAACCGAATCTAAAGCTGTTAAAAAATAATCTGAATCGTCATCCGGGATATGTAGGAGTTTTTCTTTAATGTTGAAAGGCAATTTGGCCTTCAACGCACGGAGTATATCGCGTGTTGCGACTGGTTCGTCTAAAAAGTGTCCCATGTTCAAGTATTTTTCAAAATATCGGCGTAAGTTGCCATTTTTACTGTTAAAAGTTTCAGGTTCTAGAATTTGTCTTCTGAGTCGCTCCTGGACGGATTGCGACCAGAATTTGTTCAGAAAAGCACGCTCAAACTCACTGTACGTGGTACATACGTCAGCTTGACTGTATGCCCAGACAGCTGCATCGCCTTGGATGTAACCGACAATATATGAAATCTTTTTCCGGTCACTCCAAGTGCGTGAAAATGCGTTACTAAAAGATTTAAGAAAAATCACCGGATGAATGGTTCGTTTTTCTGGGATAAAAATCTGAAATTGCCTGTGTTTCATTAAGCTTTCTTCTTCCTTTGCATTGTGATATGGATTTGTTCCACTGTAATTACTGCAATGTTCAGCTGGCGAGTAATTACAATAATGTTGCTGTGGTTTACCATGATAATAGCTTGTGTTTGTGTTTGTACATCGTGGTATGTGTTGTAGTCGTGGTGTGTTTTGTTCTTGTGTGTTTGTCGTGTGCGGTATGTGTGTCTCATACTCGAATGTATATTGGTTCCTGAACTGTACATTTTGACTGATATTTTCGTTACATTCAGACTGTGGTCGATCGGTGAATTGTGTCATTGGTCCAGTGACGGATTGTACAGCGTCACTGATCAGCTGTTTGTTATTAGTAATGTATTGCGCTACGGAGTCGTGCACAATTGTTGGTAAATTTTCACGTAGGCATCTATCAAAATGTTTGTCTTTGTTCACTACCCAATCATGAAATTCTTTATTAATGTTTTGAAAATGAGCTGTAGCATCAGATTGTAAGATGTCAGTCAGGTGTTGTTCAACATTGTCAAATTTATTCTGTACGTCAGTAATTCGTTTTTCAAGGTTGTCGTGTACTGAAGGATATGTTTGAATTTGTTCAGTAAGAACTTCACACGTGACATTAAGATTTTTTACTTGTGTCTGTAAAAGTGCTACGTCAGTTGTAGTCTTTTCTTGTGTCGTATTAAGCTGGGAAAATTTAGTACTGAGTTCAGTCATCTGTTTGGTCAGTGTGGCGTCTATAAGTTCCACACGTTTACATAAAGTGTCATTACTCGTCTTGAGTGCTATGAGGTCAGATTTAATTTCGTCATTTTGTGTCTGTAAGGTTGCCATGTTTTCGGCGTTCTGTTTCATTATCATTTGTAACATGTCGGCAATGTTTACCGTTTGCAACGTCTGTGCCCCCGCCGCGTCATTAGACGTGACGTCATGCATTAACATGGGCTCTGACTGAGACTTTGAAATTTTTGTGGTGGACGGCCTATTGTCAAAATTTCCGTCAACACTTGCGTCAATGTTTGATAAATCGTCACTACCGGTTGCTGTCGTAAAGTCATTTTCTAACATTTGTCTCTCGTCCGAGTCGGATTGTGTCTGAATAGTACGTCTTTGCTGTTCCATTTTTGCGTATTGATTTCTAGTCATTACCATGCCACACGTGATTTATGTTTCAAGAAAATATTTGACACTGATTTTAAAATGAAATGCAGTTGAGCATGAATCGCTCGTACCAACAATGGCTGTCCCGTTAATTTAAAAATATAAACTGAATTTGAGATTATTGGTAATGGCTGCTGGCCATGTTACATCATATCGTACAGAAGTCGGCCATATTGTACACTCGTGTATTGGTATTGTTGGATACGTTATTGTTTAGGGAAAAGTGCTAAGAATGAAATTTGTTACTGAAAACTGTTATGCGCGAAAGAAACACTACAGAATTTACTGAAAAGCTAATACACTGAATTATACGTCTGGTCAAGTCTGCTAATGCAAAGATGGTGCGTCTTACCTTATTTTGCTGGAAGCTTCATTGCGTCTTCCGGCAAAACTTTAGAATTGGAAAATATCTTCAGATTTTCATTATCTCTCATACATTCACGTCCAGGTCCAGAAAGTTGATTTTTGACATGAAACAAAAAGAACAATGTAACAAATGACAAAATAACAAGTCCGACACGCAGTCGCCAATATAAAATAAATAAAAATAAAATGGAATAAAATATTAATGATTAATTATTCTGTATGTATGATGATTGGTTGTAATTGGTATTTGCTTATCTGGAACGTGGACGTTTAATTATTCGGTATCAGACGCTTGACAATGGCTATTTGGAAAAGGCAATGTAACTCGTAGTTGACCGTGAAAGAAAACTGAAATAATCGGACTTCGTAATTAAATCGTTTCCAAAGACTGCTGCGGTAGGTACGGACTCATGATCTAATCTCAATATTACAATGATTTGCCAGCCATGCCAATACGTCGTACAGAGGTGATTGTCTACTAAACATAAAAAAGTTACACAGTTAGTTAAATCAGATATATTCAATGAAATAGCCTACAGTTCATAATCCTACTTACTTTTATAAATATAAATTCATTACAGAATCGAGTGCCTAGTGTGGTTGCAACTCGCAGTATTCTTCTATAACATGAAAATATGGCAGTGTGCCAGACAATAAAATAAAATACGTGCTTCTCGCACCACTTCTACCTGAGCTCTCTCATCTCTTAATCAAACATAAGAGTAACGTAATTATTCTTTTGTCTTTATCAGCGACACAGCGCTGCAGTTGTGTGCCATAGGCTTTATTTATTAGTCACTGATTATTTATTTAATTAATATTTCGCGTTTCCGCGGAAACTCACGCTCGGCATGCAAATGTGCCTTTATACAGCTCTCGCCCGCTTGGCTATAAATCATCGTCCAGGGCTGAGTTAGACAGGGGACGTCGCATAGTGAACTCTTAGAAGTCAACAGACAGTTGTTGTAAATTGCATTTGCTATGTACTACAATTGTTTGCTCTTAGCCATTGAGGGCCTTCTTTTTTGTGTTATATTACATGGAGCGTTGCAGACTTAATCATTCAACGAGCCACAAAGATAAGTAATCCTTTTAATTCATTTGTGTGACTTTGTTATTAATTTGTTGGAGTCTTGTAGAACCTTCGTTCACCTGTCCTGTTACCTGACATTGGGGAATAGCTGTGTAATAGTGGCAGGGAGAAATTGTCTTAGCAGTGTACTGCACCAGAAGCGGTTTCACGAACTCACAAACTCGGCCTCCAGAGCCGTAGCGACGGGGCCTTTACAAAACTGGCGACGAGGGTTTACAAAACAGTAAATAACACCTACTGTATTCATCTTCACTGTGTCACATTGATATTCAGCCACGAAAAGTGAACCGTCCACCCTACCATCTCCGATTTCAATGAGATTTTGGACAGATGTTACTTAAAGAATAAAACAGACATTAAATACGCTCACTGGTCAAAAAGAATATACGACTTCGAATGCATATATTTATTAAACTGTAAGACAACTATGAAACTTGGGACACATATTAAAGAATCTCTCAAGTTTAGATTACAGCTGATCAATACGTCCTCCACATGTGACACGAACGACATCACATCGATACTCAGATTCCTTCAATAATCGAGGGTAAGCATGTCCATCATCACTGATGTTATGGCAATAGCTCCTGTGACAGTGCTGGTGTATAAAAGTTGTCCTTAACGAAACCCCCCAAAGGAAGAAGTCACAGGGCACCAAATCCAGTGATCATTGATGCCTGCTGAAAGTGTCACCAGCTGTTTGGTGACCAATCTGATGGCTCAGTAGAGTTTCATTCAGATATTCATACATGTTGTAGCTCCAATGAGGAGGTGTCCTGTCTTGTTGAAAAATGAAATTGTATTCGCTCAGCTTCAGAAACAACAAGCTGTGTAACATAGCAAGGTGCTGCTAACCTTAACCGTGTCTCCCTCAAAGAAGAACGGGCCATAAACAGATGCGTGGGATATCACACAAAACATGTTTACTTTGGGTCAATCTTGTACATGTTCATTGTGTGCAGGTGGGTTCTGTATTTGTTTACTTTCACACTAAGGTGGAAAGTCGCTTTATCATAGAACACCAGAACACCATACTTTTGCGAAAATGTTATCATTATCAATAGCATTCTGAAGCTCGTCAGATAGTGCCACACATTTGCGTCTGTCGTCAAGACGTAGACACAGTAACAGCCGTAACTTGCACAACTTCACAACCAACCGACATCGCAAAACACGCAGAATTGTTGCTGTAGGCAGTTGTAACTTCCGACTGGCACGACGAGTTTATTTTGTAGGACTACTTTGGAAAGTGGTTTGAATTCGTGTGACATTTTCATCGGAAACACGAGGCTGTCCACGAGTCTTTCCTTTACATACGCATCCTGAGGCTAGAAACTGTTGACACCATCTGCGAAAGTTCCATCCATTCGGAGGATCGGAACGTGAAACGTCTTTATATTGTAATCACGGAATTACACTTCGCAAACTCAAGAACACAAAAAGTTTCTGTTGTGTAGTTGCCATTTTCTAACATGTCAGGGCAACAAAGCAAACAGAAGATAACCGGCATCTAGTGGCAGTGTCTATAAATTAGCCGTGGCGCAGCGATCGACAGTTTTGGCAACATAATACTTTGTAATACGTACAGTGTTTTTGAAACACCCTGCATTAGTCAATCCCTTTACTGAACATACTGACCGATTTCGAGCGCTGTAGATGGCGTAGAACGTTACGAGGTGGTCATGTGATGCTGATGCAACTCTAGGATGCGAAGTTGTATGTATACACCAGATGGTTCTACACAGTAAGACGAGCAATATGGGGACGCGATAGGAATTCAGAAACATGCTAGGTATCTACATCTAAACTCTGCGAGCCACTGTGAAATGCATGGCACAGGGTATGTTCCATTGTATCGTACCATTTATTAAGGCTCTTTTTTTCCCCTTTCCAATCACGTATGGAGCACGAGAAAAATAGTAGTTTGAATGCTTCTGTGTGTGCTTTAATTAATCTAGTTTTATCCTCTCGATCTCTATTGGAGCGATATATGAGGGTTCGTAGTATGTCCCCAGAGTCATCATTTAAAGCTGGTTCTTGAAACTATGTCAGTAGACTTCCTCAGATAGTTTCCGTCTGTCTTCAAGAGACTGCATGTTCAGTCCTTTCAGCATCTCAGTGACACTCTTCCAGGGGTCAGACGAACTGTTACCATTTGTGTTGCCTTTCTCTCTAAACGTCCAGTATCCCTTTCTATTCCTGCGTGGTACAGGTCCCACACACTTGAGCAATATGTATCATATCTGCATGTGCCCACGACCACACGACGAAACTGAACTATTTGTTGGTGTTTCACCGTGTTTACAGAGGAAGATGTATAACTTGCAGCTAGAATGACATTTTCACTCTGCAGCGGAGTATGCGCTGATATGAAACTTCCTGACAGATTAAAACTGTGTGCCGTACCGAGACTCGAACTCGGGACCTTTGCCTTCCACGGGCAAGTGTTCTACCACTGAGCTACCCAAGCACGACTCACGCCCCGTCCTCACAGATTTACTTCCACCAGTACCTCGTCTCCTACTTTCCAAACTTCACAGAAGCTCTCCTGCGAACCTGCAGAACTAGCTCTCCTGGAAGAAAGAATATTGCGGAGACATTCCTTAGCCACAGCCTGTGGGATGTTTCCAGAATGAGAGCACTTGGTACAGCACTTGCCCGCGAAAGGCAAAGGTCCCGAATTCGAGTCTCGGTCCACCACACAGTTTTAATCTGAAAGGAAGTTTCAACTTGCAGCTATGTAACAAGACATAAGAATTGAGGGCTTAAAAAATCCTAACCAACATTCTAACAAGGACTGGAGACAATAATCACGCCTTGTCAATTGCAGTTTCTATCAAACCTCACTGGAATTGCTTTCATCAGTGAACACAGGTCGATCTCAAAGAGATACCAGGCAAACACTGCGAAGGGCTGTGCATGTCATGGGCATTTCAAAGTCGGGTATCTCATTAAAGGCCTTTGCTTACTCCTCAATGAACCAGACAACACAGACACTGAACAGCAGCTGTCTGGAAGCCTGTTCTGTGCCAGATGAATCGCAATTTTGGGATACACTTCTTTAAAATTCCTTGCCACACTTATAAAAACGTTATAGTCTCCGCAAACCTGTTTATTCCAAAACACCCCCCCCCCTCCCCGCCCCAAAGTATGAGACACCTGAAAAGTAACCAAAATGAAGCTGCATTCATCGATTGACTCCTGTGCGGACTGCCGGCCACACCGTCGCAGCGACTGTAAGCAGCAGTTTAGCTATTGCTGCAGGTTGATCAAGGGCTGTGGCAACTAGATGGGATCTGCAGCATAGATGTGTGTCAGGTAAGAAGGAATGATTCATGCTGGTTTGACTCACTTGATAGAGACTTTGCAAGATCACTGGAAAGGTGCTGCTGTATGTTGGCTGGAGCAGCGTTTTGATGTGGTCCTGATGAATTATGAAGTGATTAGGGTCATTCAAAGCTTTTTGGACTAAATAGTGTTTGAAAGATCACTGGAAAGGTGCTGCTGTATGTTGGCTGGAGCAGCGTTTTGATGTGGTCCTGATGAATTATGAAGTGATTAGGGTCATTCAAAGCTTTTTGGACTAAATAGTGTTGTTTGCAATGGCACTAATCGAGAGGTCATCGGATTTTGGCTACATTGACCCAGAGCTGTTGCATCAAATGTGACAATTCGCCGAGCGAGGTGGCGCAGTGGTTAGCACACTGGACTCGCATTCGGGAGGACGACGGATCAAACCCGCCACTGGCCATCCTGATTTAGGTTTTCCGTGATTTCCCTAAATCGTTTCAGGCAAATGCCGGGATGGTTCCTTTGAAAGGGCACGGCCGGTTTCCTTCCCCATCCATTCATAATCCGAACTTATGCTCCGTCTCTAATGATCTCGTTGTCGACGGGACGTTAAACACTAATCTCCTCCTCCTCCTCCCTCTGTGACAATTCTACTGGAGACGGTACTAGAGTAGGTGTGAGCCAGTCTGCAAGAATGCATCTGGTATCTGGCTTTTATGCCATGTTAAGTTTTCTGTGAGCCATTGTGAAGAACTTCTGAGTTTGATTCTGGGTAACTGGGGTTGAAAATACTAGCACCAACTGATAAAGAACGCAGTGCAACATGCATGGATCCCATGGCTGAATTTTTCTTCTTTTCTCTATTGCTTACACTAGATTTCACATCACATCACATCTTTAAATGTGAAAACTCATCTAGATCACATTCCAGAATTTGATTTCATATCAGAAGAGATGATAATGTCACCCGTGTTCTTCCTCACAGCTGATGTTTGCAGGGGTTGTCGCAGGTATAGTCACTGTCCATTTTCTGTACCATGTTATGAACTGAGCACACCATTATACCAGCTACTGAGCTGCAATCAGCTGTGGTCAGTAGTCATGCTTTCCTTAAATTCACTGTTAATGCATGATGAGTGAGGAAGTCAGTACCTAAAATAAGTTCAGCAATCTCAACGACCATAATAAATTTCTAGGTGAAGGGCTATGTCTATAGTCAATACTTTGCGGCCATAATTGGTAATCAATGAACTTTTTACCACTTTTAGTCACAAAATATCATCTGGTTCATTGTCAAGTGCTCACTGACCTTGAAGTGTGCTGACGTCCAAGCTAATGTCAACCAGGAAAGACATGCCCTTATGCCTGTCTGGTATGCATAGCTGTCGTGATGCAGTGGGATGTGTATCACAGCAATGTTTGAGTAGATTGTGTTGACAACGTACTGTTGCTGTGAAAGTACCAATGTTATACTGCCACTTATTTATTGCTGTGTGACATGTAGCATCTGCAAAATAAAAAATGTCATCTTGCAATAATATACTTCAATTAAATTTGAATAATTAGTAGGCATCTAACTAATAGTGAATGAAAATAATAGTGAGCTGGAAATATGAAACACAATCATACTGTGTTGCAGGCATTTTTTGATTTGTTTAAAAATCAGTGCAACCTGTGGGGACAAAGCATTCAATCTGTTAACCTGTAGTTATTGACTCTAACAGTTGCTTGGATTGCAAACTCATAGAAAATCGCAATATTAATTATAGTTATCGACAGAAAAAAATTGAACAAGATTACTACATACAAATGAGAAATGTATACAAGTTCATTTTCCTTAATTTTAATGATTCAAAAATCCATTTGCTTAGTGTTATACGAATCACTATGCCCTGAGCATCATATACCATCCCAATACACATATATTATGCAGATAATGCATACTTAATGTGAGTATTCATAATTGTGTCCTACTCGACTGTTACCTATGCCAGAAGACTATTAACTCAAGACACTGTGATAGACACATTTTCACGTAACTCGTGAATTGTAAATTGTTGCTCTTTTGTTTATTTATTTTTATTATTATTATTATTAGCGTACCAACGCATATATGAAAAGAGTTACGTGAAATACTTTTTGCGTTGCTGTGCTTTGAATTTCTTTATCATTACCTTTTAGCAAAATAAAATATATATATATATATATATATATATATATATATATATATATATATTGAAGTCTTATTGTTCTGTATCTGGCCTATAATTAAAGGAACGTTTTTTTTTGTAACTGTAACTCATGCTAAGAATCAATATATCTTCCCTACTTCATAGCTATTGAAAATTGAAATTACTTTGTTATGAACACTGATGTTACAGTTCGTATGATCGTTCAAAAACACAAGTTTGCAGTGGATTTTATTTCTCGGTAAAATACTATTTCATACCACGCCTAGCCCAAGAACATGAGACTCTCATTAAAAAAAAATACGTTGTCACTATAAAGTTTGCCAGACCAGAACAGAGCACAGCAAGATTCCTATCAGATTCTGAAGGTACATTAACTTATTTGTACTTGGTACTATATCCTATCAGCAGCCCGCGTCAACCTGCAACACATCATAAAATCTGCTGATCTGCACTGCCAGTCTGGGAGCTAAAAGAAATAATATTATTTTACTATTATTTTACCGCTTCCTTGCGGTATGCTCGACTATATTGTAAGTCGTTTAAATACGCCGCGGCAGCGGCTCTTCGTTCTCCACGCAGCTCAGCACCACAGATAATATTTATATAACTGAAAAATGTCTCAACAGGATGGGATAATAGGCAAGCAAGCTTTAACAATTAATAATACAAGTTTTCATTTAAACAACTCTATTAAAACATTTAAATATCTCAGTGATTACAGACCTTTGTGAATTCACACGTAATGGCGTACATTGCTTAGTCTCGACAAAAGAATGCTACATTAGCGTTCTCTACGACAACACAGGAGATCTTACTCGCACAACTTCCAAATTAAGAAGACAAAGACATTCATATTCATCACGTATTATATACTAGTTCCTTTTTTAATCTCTGTTTAACATTTATCTTCTGTGTCGGTTTTATTACTCGCCGACGCAGACGTTCTCAAAAATAAATAATAAAAAAAAATACATAATTTTATACAATGACACAATATGATACACCTAATTTTCTAATTACTACATAATATGTTGTTTTTGTTTCTTACTAGACGTTACAATGCCCCCTGGCAGCAATTGACTAACGTTGAAAACGTTCGGCAATATGCTGCCACTAACATCTGTTTGGTTATTGTCTGTTACCTTGGTTGGAACATTCACTTTACACTTCTTAGTTCTTTTACACTGTAGGTTTAATTACACTTTTTATACTGTTCTTACACTTTGCGAGGTGACCGTAAACCTAGTCCCAGGGTCATTACATTTATTTGGCTCCCCCATTCGGGCTACGTGCGATCAGAAAACCTGGGAAAACTGCGCCGGAGCCATGGTCATCTCGCCTGGTTTGTTTTAATACCCAGTTTGATCACAAAAAGTTCAGACTCTATCCAATGTTCACATATAACAAAGGCTATTTGTGAGGGCATGTTAAACTTTTAGTGTCTTAGTTACCAATATACTTTCTACCCCTTTTTCATATTTGTGTTCTGGATTGTAATGAAAGTCACTTATTACACATTTTTACAGTAGTATAATGAATCGTCTCTGCACTTACTCACGACAATTGTTTTAAAATGTTCTAGCATTCGTGCGGGTATACTTCATTAACATGACGAAAACATATTATATCTATACATCACTGAACCAATGAATACTTTGAGTCTGTATTGAGTAACTCAAGAAAAAAGACAAATGTTTGTCACGTCATTTCGTGTCCAATAAACCCTATTCATTAGTACATTAAACACATAGTTGATAGTTCATTTGAATGACAACAATGTTGTACGGAGCTGGCGGCGCGAAGCAATTGTTGAGTAGCGTCGTCTGGAACGCCGCGTGCCGACTGCCGCTGGGTTCGACGACCGGCTCTCAGTAACAGCGACGTCGTGCTGACGTGGCGCCCAAGCAGTCGCGAACCGCGGCGAACCATTCGCCGATGTCGGCGAGTTGCAGTGGTTTACCGCGACCGGCTGGCTGGCGGCACGGCACTCGTCTCTGCTTCTCCGCATGGCTCCCCGTCGTAGCGCATGAAACAAACATTCCACAACGGTGTACTGTCTTTAAGGACACAGATTACTAGCTGTGGAAGAAAATGCAACTTGTTAAAAGCGTTTATTGTTCAGTAAGCCTTCGCTTCACTGGTATGCACAGGATGTTTTGGCGTGATAACAGGTTTCTTGTGGCATTGTGACACTGGTATTCAGGGTTCGTCACACGCACATTGTACTACACATTTTCACTCACTCCCACGGTTGATACACTGCCAGAGCGTCTTTCAACACGCGAAAATGTTTCGTTACACACATACTAAATGTCTCCGTCGAGCGATGTTTGTTTGAATCGACTCCGAACGGATCAATAACTACTGTTTTTATACACTGTCTATTGTTCGTTGAGCACTGCACTAGGACAGTCTATCACTCAACACTAGACTTATCGACGTATATATTGGTGCAGATACAACAGTCATTTTCTGTCCCTACTACACACAATATTCCGTCCTTTCCTCAATTGTTTATGCACACAGTTTATTTTTTAATACCTTTTAACTGTTCTTTGCATAATCACTCTCATCTACATGGCGTCTATTTGTTTTTCTCTTATCACAACACAGTTTTCATATTGTTACTAGGCGTATATGGCCCTTTTGTAAATTTTTTTAAAGGTGTGTGATTTTTTTTTTTTTTACATAGTTTTCCTTTCCTCCTTTCAGTGTAGCTTGCCTGGTTATCACCCATCTAGCAAACAGATTTTACCATGTGCATGACAGCTTGACTTGGGCATATTGCTCAACAAATACTTCATTTAGCATTATCATTATTTTTAATGATTTTTCCTACATGACTACAGTGTAGGTTCCGCATTGGTTGACTTAATTCGCGTATCGCGTAATGAATATTCAAGGGCGTGTACCAAGTACACAGGCTTCAATTGAAGCATTGCTACATACAAAGCGGAGTTTCCACGGAACGGGCTTGTTTTTAATTAGCTTCTGCTCCAGTGTCGTTCTCAAATCACTACTGGCAGCAAACATCACATCACATAATTGTTGCATATTACAAAGTCAATGTTTGGCTAGTAGAGACTCTCTCTCTCAGGGTTCCTTATTCTAATACAATTACAACAGTTACCTTACTATATAAGATTGCATCATTAATTGCACTTACATACTACACATAGAAAATGGTTCAAGAAATTAATCCTTTGTAAAATGATTCAAGAAATTAATCCTCACTTTATCAACAAGAAGATTGTTCGTTGCTTAATGAGCATATAGTATTTTAATGGCTTTAATTGTTTTTAAACAAAATCTTTCCTGTGTAAGCTATTGTTCACTTTCTGATTCCATTTCCTCCAAGTTTAATTACACACAAATTTCTTCCTTAATACTAACATACTTATACTCAAAAACATAATTAAAATCTTCTTACAACTATTACTCTTTATATGTGATATGTCACTGAATAAATAACTTCACATCTTTACGTGGATACAATCCTTTGATCTTCCCCGTATGGGGATGTGCTAACAAATAGCTACATTCGTGGGGCACGCTTATTACCTCAAAGGGCCCTGAATATAGCAATTGCCACTTACTATTCTGTTTTAAGGTGGCTGAGGATTTAGGGTGGTTACGAATAAGTACTAGGTCTCCTACATTATATTTCTGTTCGTTAGTTACACCTCGATCGTACTTCTTTTTTTCTTTGGCCACTACTTCTCTCCTCGACCAAGGGATGGAGTAAGTTGCGCGACAGTATGTTTTGTGGGGCATCACCTCTATGTGATAGTGGTACCCTTTGACTATTCCTGGTCGGTCGGTAAATACCATAGTATATTCCGATAGCAGCTGCGTCAACTGTTGCTTTTGTGTATCGCTTAAACCTCCAGATTCCTGCACTTTGGTTTGAAATGCCTCAACATTTGTTTCAAAATTTCGATCCTCTAAATTCGGGTAATAGAGGTCTGCTGCATGTGAAAAATCATCGAGGTGTAGTACCCAAGGGTTCCTACCTTTGATATTAATTCGATTACAACACGGCACAAGTACCTCCTTCGATTTCATCATAGATAACTCAATCCTCCTACCCCTATTAACTATGCTTAATTCCCCCAAGGAGAGGTCGATCAATGCGTCCCTCTCACGGAGAAAATCTACTCCCAGAATGCAGGCCACCTTTAATCCTTTAACAACGAGGAACGAGCTCACTATGGCTTCGCCCTCCTTACAAATCTCCACCTGCACCTGGTACTTAACTAATTGGCTCTGTGCACTAATGGCTCCAGACACCTTACAATTATTAACCGGGAAAGTCGGAATGCTATGTCCTTTTCCCAGTGCTTTAAATAACTCCATACTCATTACACTTACTGAGGCACCTGAGTCGATGATTATATTCACTGCAACATCATTGATTTTCGCTTCGATAATAGCTTGCACATTTTCGTTATTATCCTTCTTACATTCGTGCGGTTCGTTCAGTAGATCTTTATCCATACTGACACCGTCGTTGCATCGCAGCATACGTATCCCAGGTATATTATTATGACTCGTGTTGCTCTCACTCCATCCCTCGGCCATCGATGGAGAGCATATCGAGGCCGATTCTAGTTTGTTGGATTGTTTACTTGTGAGGTACTTGGACGGCTATTGTCCGCGACCTCCACTATATGTACACTCTGATTTGTAGGCCGCCACGGCTGCGCAATAGGCGCATTTTGCGGTGGTGGCCTATTGTTGTCATACCGGTCATTCCCCTGTCGCTCTGGGCTTCTTCGCTGATTCTGCTGCCAATTTCGATTACCATCACTATAATTGCTCTGCCACTGACCTCGCGCATTTTTCCAGCGGTTGGTCCCTGACATTCCGGATTCGTACCGGTCGTCAAATCGACGCTTTTTGTTATAAGTTGGTTGTCCATACCCGTTCTGGCCTCTACCATTACTACCATTTTGCGAATGTTCTTGCCGCTTGTTACCACCCCCACCATTTCCATGGTTGTGGTTTTGTGCACTACTATTTCTGTCGTGTTTACATCCTGACCCATTATTCCGCGAGTGATCGCACGCTGATTTTGCGTCTTCCTGGATCAAGTCTATTGAATCTAGAACAGACAGGAAGTTTTCCATGTCGCTTTCTGGTACATGTATTAATTTCTCTTTGATATGAATGGGTAAATGTGATTTTAGTAGTCTTATTATGTCTCTTGGTGATATAGGCTCGTCCCAGTAGCGCGTTTTGTTTATATACTTTTCAAAATACCGCCTCAAATTCCCAAGACGGGGTGAGTACGGTTCGGGATTATATACTTCTTTTCTTAGCCGCTCTTGTATACAAGGCGACCAATATTTCGACAGAAATGCCCTTTCGAACTGTTCGTATGTCCTGCAGCTGTCTGCTACTTCTGTAGCCCACAACGCTGCGTCACCTTGAATGTATGACATTACGTATTGAATTTTCTGTGTTCCGTTCCACACACTGGGCAAGATATTTTTAAAGCTTTTTATGAATACTACTGGGTGTACTGATTTCCGTTCAGTAGTAAATGTTTGAAATTGCCTATTTTTTATTAAACTTTCTTCAACTAATATTTTTGAACTACATGGGTTTGCTCCTGGGACATATGCTGTGTGCTCCGAACCGAAGCTACAGCTCTTCGCATTATCGACTACAGATTCCCCATTGTTGTATCGCGTATAAATTTGTGCGTTGCCAAAACCATGGGCTGTTGGCGACATAGGTTCCTGGTCCAAATGCTTTCTGCTTTGTGCTAAACCCTTCTCCAGGTCGGATATCCGTTTGTTCATATTCACTTGCCACTGCGGAATATCCTCACTGAGTATTTGTTTGATGGTTTGCACGTCGTTCTGTACCTGACTATTTACTGCGGCACTGAACGATTCGGAATCTTTATCTGCTATGGCTACTTGTACTTTAGAATTAATATTTTTGTCAATCTCACTCTCCTTCACTTCTAGCCATGAGTTGAATTCGGTTTCGATTTTAGTTGCTTGTTCGTTCCACTTCTGCTCTACAAGCTGTGTGGAATCTATTTCTAGCTTTTCTACTCGGTTGGCTAATACACCTATTTCATCTACCATGTTAGTGTTTGCTACTTGCAGGTTGTTGACCTGTTCCGTCAACTCCTGCACGGCCTTAGGTATCAACTCATAACTCTGTTTCATACAGGCAATGTCCTTTTTCATAATTTCTAAAGATTGCACAAGTTGCTGGTCCCGCTCAGCTTGCTGGGCAAGTAAATTTTCTGTTAATTGGCGATCTCGCTCAGCTTGCTGGGCAAGTAAATTTTCTGCTAACTGGCGATCTCGCTCAACTTGCTGGCGATCCCTCTCAGCCTGCTGGCGATCTCGCTCGGCTTGTTGGCGATCTCGCTCAGCTTGCTGTGCGAGAAAAATCTCAATTTTCTCGTCCTTTTCAGCTTGTTGTTGCGCAAATTTTGCCTGGTAATCTAACACACGCTCTAAGATAGCCTGAAGTAAATACCCACCAGGCAGATTACCACTCTCTGGTTCCTGCTTTTCTGGTGGTGGTACAATTTCTTTATCTACATCTCCTTGAGCACTAGTGGGTGGTGGCACCACTTCCTGTGCCCCTGCCCCCACATTCTCACATTTTATATCCTCAAAGAGAGTACTTGTACTGCTTAAGGTACCCGGTTCTACATTTCCTGCACTAACTAATTGTTGTTCCTCAGTATCCATATTGCTCGGACGCTGACTACGCAACTTAACCATATTCCTAAATTGCTTACTAAAACACAAAATCTGACAGTTTTGCCCCTTGCAACTGTAACTCATGCTAAGAATCAATATATCTTCCCTACTTCATAGTTATTGAAAATTGAAATTACTTTGTTATGTGTGGTGTCACCGCTAGACACCACACTGGCTAGGTGGTAACTTAAATCGGCCGCGGTCCTGTAGTACATGTCGGACCCGCGTGTCGCCACTGTGTAATCGCAATCCTAGCGCCACCACATGGCAGGTCACAAGACACGGACATGACCTCGCCCCAGTTGTACGGACGACATAGCTTGCGACCAGACCTACCAAGTCTTCCTCTCATTTGCCGAGAGACTGATAGAATAGCCTTCAGCTTATTCCATAGCTACTACCTAGCAAGGCGCCATTTGTATCAGTGCTTATAGCTTACTACTATTCAAGAGATGTATTCCAACAAGAGAATAAAGTTAAGTATATTATTCCAGCTACGTACTTTTCTTCTTATTCATTAATAAGTCTCATGTTCCAGTACTTCACGCCCGTCTGCGTTAGTTTAGCGTGCACTTTCAGCCACTTCGATCTACAAGGTGTTGGCCCAGCTGCCGACACATCACATGGCGACGAGGATGGGATGTTTTTTCTGCTTTGGACTGATTTGTTCTTTTTCCCTTTTTGTGCTCTGATTTGCTTGTGTCATGGCTTCGCCGCAATCTCCAGAGGTACTGTCCGAATTTTTTCGCTTGCAGAATCAGCAGACGCAGGCGTTATTGGAAGCCCTAGGACAGCTCGTCCAGGGTCAACGTGCGCTGCAAACCGATGCGGCAGCCGCCGCTTCATCGCTACCGCAGCCACACAACGCTGTCGCACCGCCATTTAGGCCCTTTGAGGCCACGTGCGAAACCTGGACTGAGTGGGCCAGCCAGTTCCAGTTTCATCTCGCAGCATACAGAATTCAAGGTAAAGAGCGGCAGCCGTTTTTGCTTTCTTGTGTCGGTGTGTCTACCTACCGTGTGATAGTGAAATTGTTTCCCCGACGCGACGTAGCAACTCTGACCTACGAGGAAATTTTGTCGGCTTTAGATGCCTATTTCAAAGAAACAGTAAATGTAGTTGCAGAACGGTATACGTTCTTTCGTACAAAACGTACGGCCGGTCAGACTAATAGGGAGTGGGTTGCAACTTTGCAAGGCCTTACTAGAGACTGCGCGTTTGCCTGTGAATGTGGCCTCCCATATTCCGATACAATGGTGCGTGATGCAATAGCACAGAACGTTTCTGATGTTCGCATACGGGAACAGATTTTGAAACTCGTAAATCCCTCCCTTCAACAAGTGATCGACATATTGGATAGGCAAGACACACTTGACTTTGCTCAGGACTCATTTGAAACTTCGCCAGCAGTGTGTCACATTAATCAGCCCGCCGGGCCCGCTGCACGGGACGCTAAGCGGCCCTCGCGCCCGTCGCAGCCTCGCTCGCAAACACGTGCGCCGCGTAAGCAAGCAACTGCAGTGAAATCATGCCCGCGGTGTGCAACTAGACATTCGCGTGAAAATTGCCCGTCACGCCAAGCTATTTGCTTTTACTGTCAAAAGAAGGGACATGTTCAAAGTGTTTGCCAGAATAAGCTTAGATCAGACAATCGCAATAATTCCAGGCCTTTTGCTTCGCGCCGGAATCGCACCCAGGACAATCAGGCTCGTGGACCTTCGCCCATGGACATTAATGTAGTTCATTTCCACCCGTCCGGTGACACTTTAGCTAACAGTGACTGTGTTCGTCCCACCCAAAGTGTGTGTCGACGTCGCAGGAAATCCCGTAAAGTCGCAAGTGCTTCTGTACCTGTATCAGTTCAAATTGCACGTGACAGTCGCTCTTGTCGTCAGCAGGACAATAAACTTTTTGTGGACTTAGACTTTGACGGCAAAGTGATACCATTCCAGCTCGATACCGGAGCTGCAGTTTCATTGCTTAATCACGACACGTACAAACAACTGGGCCAACCGCCATTGCGTGCCGCAAATGTTAAGTTACATAGTTACTCAGGACAGCAGATCCCTGTGTTAGGACAGTGCAGCCTTCTTGCAACATACAAGGGACAAACAAAACTTGTATCATTTTACGTTCTTCGTTCTTCTAGTGCAGTGAACTTGTTTGGTTTAGATTTGTTTCAATTGTTTAATTTGTCTATAGTAAATCAGGTCCTATCAGTGAATCAGACTGTGCCTTCCGCCAGTGTTTCTAGTCTTTGTGAAGAATTTGCAGACATTTTTGCACCGGGCCTTGGTTGCGCTAAGAACTATGCTGCACATTTGGAATTGAAAGACAACGCGCAACCGAAATTTTTCAGAGCGCGCAATGTTCCCCACGCATTGCGTGATGAGGTCGCAAGAACATTGGCCGATTTAGAATCTCAAGGTGTAATTGAACGTGTGCAGGCTTCTCTCTGGGCCTCACCCTTAGTAATTTTGCCAAAACCTTCCGGAAAATTGAGACTTTGTGTGGACTTCAAGGCAACTGTGAATCCACAACTTGTGACTGCTACTTTTCCTTTGCCCCGCCCGGAAGATCTTTTTGACAAACTGTGCCCGGGAAAATATTTTTCAAAATTGGACCTAGCAGATGCGTACTTGCAGATACCTGTGGACGAAGACTCCCAGCGCGTCTTGGTGGTAAACACGCATCTTGGCTTGTATCGCTTCAAAAGACTGCCATTCGGGTGTGCATCCGCCCCTGCTTTGTTTCAGCAATATTTACAAACTGTGTGCGTCGGTCCCTACTGCTGCGAACTATCTGGACGATATTGTAATCTCAGGAAAGACAGAAGCAGAACATTTGCAAAATCTCCGAACATTATTTCAGGTATTGCGTCAGAATGGTCTTCGCTTGAGAAAGGACAAATGTGTGTTCTTTGCTCGGGACTTACCCTACCTGGGGCATGTCATAAATGCCCAAGGTATACATCCGAGTCCAGAGCACCTCCGTGCCATACAGGACTTACCTGCTCCGCAGAACTTAAAACAGCTACAGAGTGTGCTGGGTAAAATTACTTATTATTCAAAGTTTGTGCGCAATGCTTCTTCCATTTCAGCTCCGCTTCATCGCTTACGCCGTAAAGGTGTTCCGTTCGTCTGGACGACGGAATGCGAACGCGCCTTTCGCCAGTTGAAATCGGCGTTACTTTCAAATACTTGCCTTACGCCATTCGATCCCCGAAAACCCCTTTTGTTGATGGTTGATGCATCGGATTTAGGGATCGGTGCTGTGCTTGCGCACAAAGATGGCTCGCATGATCGCCCTATTGCCTTTGCGTCCAAATTGCTCTCATCTGCGCAAAGAAATTATTCACAGATAGAGAAGGAAGCTTTAGCTCTCGTGTTTGGTGTTACCAAGTTCCATGACTTCTTGTATGGTCGTCACTTTACCATCATCACAGACCACAAACCGTTGACATCGCTTTTTCATCCGAACAAGCCTGTACCTCCGCGTACAGCGCAGAAATTCATTCGCTGGTCTCTTTTCCTCTCGCAGTACCGCTACGATATCTTGTATCGGTCCACTGCTAAGCACGGAAACGCTGATGCGTTGTCCCGTTTGCCTGTTGCTGAGGATAAAGCATTCGATTCTTCCGAACTTGCTTGCATGTTCATTGATTCGGAAGCCGATGACGTGGTCGCATCGTTTCCGATTGATTTTCGTCGTGTAGCTACAGCCACAGCTGCTGACCCTGTCCTTGCTACTGTTTTGCGTTTTGTTGCTACGCAATGGCCCTTGTCAAAGTCACGGATCGAAGATCCTTTGGTTCGCCGTTTTTTTGCTCACAAGGAGAGACTTTTTGTACGACGTGGTGTTTTGTTGTTGCGTTCCGATAATGATCAGTCCAGAGTCGTGGTCCCACGTTCGTTGCAGTCCTCTGTCTTAAAGCTTCTTCACCAAGGACATTGGGGTATAGTGCGTACGAAACAACTTGCTCGTCAGCACTGTACTTGGTTCGGAATCGATGCTGCGATTACGAATATGTGCTCCTCTTGCGTGGCGTGTGCCGAACACCAATCCGCACCGCCGCGTAAATTCTTTGCATGGCCGAACGCCACTTCCCCTTGGCAACGCTTGCACATCGATTTTGCTGGTCCATTCTGGAATGCTCGATGGTTGGTTGTGGTCGATGCTTTCAGTAATTTTCCTTTTGTTGTCAGGATGTCTTCCACGACGTCATCTGCCACCATCCAAGCGTTGTCCGCTATCTTTTGCATTGAGGGTCTTCCGCAGACTATTGTTTCAGACAATGGCCCACAATTCATGTTCGCAGAATTTCAGTCATTCTGCAAGGCCAATGGTATTCAACATCTGACGTCCGCGCCGTTTTCGCCTCAGTCAAACGGTGCCGCTGAACGATTGGTCCGGACTTTCAAGTCCCAGATGTTGAAATTGAAAGAGTCGCATTCTCGGGAGGACGCTTTGTTACTCTTTTTGTCATCGTATCGCTCTCAGCCCCGCGATGGTCGCTCGCCGGCTGAATTGCTCCATGGTCGATCTCATCGCACCCTGATGTCTTTGTTGCATCCGCCACATCAGGTTCCTGTGCAGCGGCAGACTCCTGCTTTTGCTCCTGGCGACGTTGTCTATTATCGCAACTATCGCGGTTCCCAGCGTTGGCTCGCAGGGCGCATTCTTCGCTGCCTCGGCCGCGCGATGTATGTGGTTTTGGGGGCCTCTGGTGAGGTGCGTCGGCATCTCAATCAGCTGCGCCTCTGTCGTCGCCTGGGTTCTGCCGCTCCCCGTCTGCTTTCAGCGACGGAGCCGTCAGGTCAGCGCCTTGGGGACCCATCTACTGGCTCGCCTCATCCCCAGGTGTTGCCGACGCTGCCTTCCATTTTGCCCCATGGCGTCGCGCCGCCGCCGCAGCCGCCGCCGGCGCCGCCCGCAGTGGACGCTTCGCTGCAGCCGCCTGGCGCCTCCCTGGGTCACGCGCCGCCGCTCGCTTCCCGTGACCAGCCGTCATCCGCCATGGACCTCTTGCCCGCTCCGGACCAGATGTCGTCATCGCGCGTCGGATTCCCCGACGCAATGGAGGTCGACCCTTCGGCCCCTCCGGTGTCATTACGTGCGCATACACCGCATGTTGACGTGCACCCTGGACTAGGTTTTCAGGCGTTTCCTGGCTCCCCTCGGACCGAATGGCCGGGTGCGGGTGGCACAGCCTCGCCTGTTGTTAGGCTCCCCACCTCATCGCATACGTCAACATGGGGTCCTCCCCACGGCGGGCGGAAGCCTTATCTCACGACCGTTCGCCGATTTGCGGGGGAGGAATGTGGTGTCACCGCTAGACACCACACTGGCTAGGTGGTAACTTAAATCGGCCGCGGTCCTGTAGTACATGTCGGACCCGCGTGTCGCCACTGTGTAATCGCAATCCTAGCGCCACCACATGGCAGGTCACAAGACACGGACATGACCTCGCCCCAGTTGTACGGACGACATAGCTTGCGACCAGACCTACCAAGTCTTCCTCTCATTTGCCGAGAGACTGATAGAATAACCTTCAGCTTATTCCATAGCTACTACCTAGCAAGGCGCCATTTGTATCAGTGCTTATAGCTTACTACTATTCAAGAGATGTATTCCAACAAGAGAATAAAGTTAAGTATATTATTCCAGCTACGTACTTTTCTTCTTATTCATTAATAAGTCTCATGTTCCAGTACTTCACGCCCGTCTGCGTTAGTTTAGCGTGCACTTTCAGCCACTTCGATCTACAAGGTGTTGGCCCAGCTGCCGACACATCATTATGAACACTGATGTTACAGTTCGTATGATCGTTCAAAAACACAAGTTTGCAGTGGATTTTATTTCTCGGTAAAATACTATTTCATACCACGCCTAGCCCAAGAACATGAGACTCTCATTAAAAAAAAATACGTTGTCACTATAAAGTTTGCCAGACCAGAACGGAGCACAGCAAGATTCCTATCAGATTCTGAAGGTACATTAACTTATTTGTACTTGGTACTATATCCTATCAGCAGCCCGCGTCAACCTGCAACACATCATAAAATCTGCTGATCTGCACTGCCAGTCTGGGAGCTAAAAGAAATAATATTATTTTACTATTATTTTACCGCTTCCTTGCGGTATGCTCGACTATATTGTAAGTCGTTTAAATACGCCGCGGCAGCGGCTCTTCGTTCTCCACGCAGCTCAGCACCACAGATAATATTTATATAACTGAAAAATGTCTCAACAGGATGGGATAATAGGCAAGCAAGCTTTAACAATTAATAATACAAGTTTTCATTTAAACAACTCTATTAAAACATTTAAATATCTCAGTGATTACAGACCTTCGTGAATTCACACGTAATGGCGTACATTGCTTAGTCTCGACAAAAGAATGCTACATTAGCGTTCTCTACGACAACACAGGAGATCTTACTCCCACAACTTCCAAATTAAGAAGACAAAGACATTCATATTCATCACGTATTATATACCAGTTCCTTTTTTAATCTCTGTTTAACATTTATCTTCTGTGTCGGTTTTATTACTCGCCGACGCAGACGTTCTCAAAAATAAATAATAAAAAAAATACATAATTTTATACAATGACACAATATGATACACCTAATTTTCTAATTACTACATAATATGTTGTTTTTGTTTCTTACTAGACGTTACAACATGATACATGAAATACAATCAGAGATGTGATATTAAAGCTCTGGCAGCTTTTTTGCTGTAAACATTAATTATTGAATAAAATAAATTGATATTCAAGAAAAATAGTAAATAATGCTTTAGATATTGCAGACTACATTTCGCCTATTAGATAGCTTGCCTTCGTAACTGGCAGTGCTTTTTGCTTCATTTGTGATTGCCATTTTAGTAGGTACATAGTACTGTGCTTTCCCATACTTGTAAAACAGCATGCCTATGACACCAGCAAACATTAATTAACTTGCCTCCAGATTGGTTGTAATTTTGTGGATGAGACATTGTAGCATGTCAGGAACATGCCTGTTTACTATCTCCACCCACTGCTCCTGTGCCTGAACCTGCTTGGACAGCATCTCAGCTGTGGTGTATAAACTAAGGAGATCTTCAGAAATGGTCAGTGAGTGTCGAGGCCTGATGGTAGCACAGCATAGTGTTGTCCTTTTGCCCAGGTTCAGCATACATCAGGAGCAGACGGTAGATGCATCATTTGCTGTTGATAGGGCAAATCTTACTGGTGATTCCAGTGTATGTGCATTCTACCAACCACTTTGAGTAACCTCTACGATTATAATGACTGAAGCACTGACCATTTTACTTCATCAAAGCTACTTGCACCTGTGGTGGCAGCTGCTGTTGTCAAATATATAACATTTCATCAGTAACTTTAACTGTGTCTGTCATACGTTGTAGACACTGCCAATATTCTAAAGGGGATTTGCTGTCTCATTTTTCTTGATAAAGCACTTGTGTGAGCCTTTCGTCTGGTGATTCGGTTTTTAAGACAAAGTAAGCTTGCTCATGAAGCAGATGCATAATAACGTCCAACACCAAAGCTGTTGCTTGCTGGTAGAAATTGCTGATAACTAACATAAATTGTTCACTATCATCAGAGATGTGTTGAAGTGTGAAAATATTTTCCATTATTGTGTACCAAATTTGTGTTTGTTTGGGCATAAATAGTGGTTCCCTTAACTGCACAGAATGATCACTTGAGCCGATGGACATACAGTTTATTGCTCATGAGTGTGTCCTGATGCAAAAGAAATCACAGGAACAGTGAATTTGTTTAAGTTTCGCTTAACCTCACTTCTGGGATAGCAGACATATCCAATCCACTGTGGTGTGAAAACAACACTTCTGTTTGTGTTATTCTGATAGACATGGGTCTTTTTGCGGTATTACCTTGCAGATCTTTACACTGCCCTGTGTCTATGGTTTGCACTGCAGGAAGAGAGAGCTCCAAAATCTAGATCTCATGACAGATTTCTTGAATCTCAGTGTCGGTGGTATGCAACAGGTCATGTCCTCCATAATGGCATCATATTTTACTGACCATGAAAAAACATGAAAAATAAATTTTCCACACTGAAACTTGTTTCTTTATCTTCATGGTCATCAGTTGTGTGAGTAATGCTGTCACACCACATATTAGGTCTGTGGCCTTTAAGTGTACAGAAATGCATTAATCACTGACAACTCAAGTGACATGTTATGTTGTTACATATGAGCACTAGACACAGACAGAGAATTCAAAGATTCAGGTTTATATCAAAGATAACATTGATTGCTAGATCAATTGTTCCTACAAATCCAATCTGTTATAAAAGCTTAAATGACATTTATTTGCAAGTTGTAAAATCAGCAGCTACAAAGATTTTCCGTCCAATATCTTGTGTACCATATATGTACTGAAAATGAGATTTATATCGAAAAATAAATATGGTAAACGATGAAGTAAAATAGATTAGATCACTGGTCTCTGCCCACACTGCTCATTGCAATGCATTGCACTCTCTCTCCCTCTCTCTCTCAAACTACTCATGATTCATATTTTTCCCTTGGCTTTACTGAAAAAGCTGAGTCCTTGCAATAATTGATGACATGTTGAGCTCAAGAAAATGGGAGGAGATCGGGCATAGAATTTTATAATAATATTCATTAAACCATAACAGTTTATTCCTTACTCTGTATTATCTAGATAATCCATGACTATATAATATGAACTATTTGAGAAGTATTCTTTAACTGACTTTTTAAATATTTGGAATTTAGTTGTCACCTTAATCTCCTTACACAATGTGCTGTAGAGTTTTACTACCTTATAGAAAATGCCATTTATGTTTCTTTTTATTTAGTCTTGGCAAATGTAAGTTTACTGTAACTTTTGTTCCATGTTTACAAATTCTGCTGTCTTTGCAATAATTTCTTATGTTCTCCTTCATGTGCCTAAAACATCTCTATATGTTCTCACATACTAAATTATTTACTATCTGTGATACAACTACAATGTAAATTTTGTGCAAATAATAATTTGAGTTACTCATCATGGATCTAATTACATATATTGTATGTCAGTAGATATTTTACTATCAGACACTGATTTTGCGATGTGAAGTAATTTTAATTAATAACTATGTGTACTGCATTTTAACTATTAAATTTCTGATACTGTTTACTCATGTACCCCCAGTGCTCTCTGCTGGCCTCAGTTATTCGTATAACATATGCATACAGTTCATCACCAGCACTACATGTATAATTTGACACTGATACCTACATCAGACTATTTTATGGCATGTATGGCTGGTATGAATGGCCGTTAATCATGTAAATATTTTTCTTATTATCATTTGGCCTCTTATAGATTTTGCTTCAGTTAGTTGAACTTAGTTGGTTACACCACTGTTTCAGATTGTAACATATCCGAAGCTGGCAGTAGCCAAAGTGGTAATAGTGAAGTGTAAAAGCTTGCGTGATCAAGATGGACCTTTAAAATAAAGTGCCACACTATGATCATGCACTTATTTTCAGACTTTGTGTTTAATTGGTATATTGGTATATTCATCATGTCCAAATTCCTTTCGCTAGTCACCAGTAACTTAATAGATATTAAACTTACATGGAGTTTACATCATTATTGCTGGGAAGAATATCGCACATAGTGCAATTCACAATCATTTTGATGGTTAATGGTTAGCACTTGCAGTATTGTAATTTTACTTAAATGAACTTAACACCAAGCAGGTCTTTGAAGTGTAGTTACAGTATTGTTTCACCATGAATCAGCAAATCTTCTGTATCATAAGCTTAATTTAATTTCATGTAGAATGAAATAATACAGGAAATTTCATTTTTTATAAACTTTTCACCTCAGCTTTTATTGCCACTTAAATGAAATAGAGCATTCCTTGCACTTAAAATCCTAGTGCAGATTAAGTCAAATAATTAAACCAAATGCTGTTTCACAATATTCGTGACAATGCACTCATGTATGTATCGTCTCTATTGAATCTGGTAGAGTGTTTTTACATCATGCATCCCCTCTCTCCATGGAATCTCCCAGTTCAAGCTAGTTCCTTTCTTTTCTAAAAATCATGGCATAAACAATAGCCACACATCACAATGCACTTTCAATATTCCTGTACTCTTGGTCAATTATATTTTATATAAGCCTTGAATATATTATTACGTTAATTACATGTTACTATTTCAATGAAATTGTCTGTATGTGGTGTAATATTGCTTCAATTGGTAGAACAGTAAAAACAGTCTAGCAATGCTATGCAAATTCCAAGCCACATATTGCTGATGTAACAAATACATTAAAACCAACCCAATGCACCTTTATAAATATTCATGAAAAATTAATATGCTTTTAACTTTCGCTTTGCTTTACAATATGTTAGGTCACATAATGAAAGTTGTAATGCTTTAGAGGCAGTACAGGTCAGAGCCATAATCCCACACAATATCTTAAAATGACTGGCAAATACATCAATAAAACTGCCTGGTCCAGGTCTCCATCCATGTTAGGAGCTAAATTATTAAGCAATCTGCACTGACAGTAATGCACCTGTAAGGCAATAATGAAAATTTTAAAAGTGCTGTATAGACTGCACCATTCCATAATTCTGCTTTCACTCTGCTGTAGACAAGGCTGTATATAATTCTGAAAACTTGAATTATTTCACACACATTTAACACTTCTATCAAACTCATCTGACATTGTAACTTATTGTCTATTTAACATCAGCTTGGTGCATTACATTATAGACCTTGATAAGCAGTATACGTAATAAAGCTTTGAAAGGCAACCAGAGAGAAAAAGAGAGAAGAGTTACATATATAAATCGGTTGAAGATCACAGATGAACACTTATCAAGACAAGGCTAACGTTTATTTTTCAAATATGTCATTATTGTCATTGTTTTTTAAACTATTAATTTTCGTAACTGTTCACATAAAACACTGTCTTTATACGTTATGGTCACACGACTTTTTTGTTGTTTTTGTAACTCTCACCTCAATTGTAAAAAAATATTATTACATATTGGTATGGGGATGTTATACACTCTCAAATGCACTTTGCGATCAGCATCATGTCTGGCCACAATGAATATGAAACATACCTCCCAATACACTACAAGGTCCCCAATGGAGGCAGAAATCATAATATTCTTAATACCTTTCTTCATCCATAACTTTAAATTTTTATGAAAACCAAAATTAGTCCTTGGTGAAGAATGATTTTAAATTCTAGTTATTGATGCACTAAATATTAAAGTCTGCAGCTTCTTAGCATGATACATACTTGAAATTTGGAGTTTACATTGGCTAGCTACTGATAGTGGCACAAATTGACTATAATGTGCAACTGGTGCTTATTTTCTCAGTACTAGTATGAATTTAGATCATATTTTACTGAAGTTTAACCATTTGGCTGAGTCTCAGTGGAAAACTGCAAGAATAGGTTGTCAGTCTGGTTTTACATAAATGTTTCAAGTTCACATACAGGATGTTAACAAAATTTGTAATGCATGATGTTTTGAAAATCATTGCATACTGTGCATATTGTAATCTTATTATTACAATGAATTTTATTGTGTTTGTATATGTCATTTCTTCGCAATTGTTGTTCAAATGATTCAAATGGCTCTAAGCACTATGTACCTTCCTCACGGTCCAGGTGGTGAATTCAAGATGCAAATGATTCAAATGGCTCTGAGCACTAATGGACTTAACATTTGACGTCATCAGTCCCCTAGACTTAGAACGACTTAAACCTAACTAACCTAAGGACACCATTCCCAGGGCAGGATTCAAACCTGCAACTGTAGCAGAAGCGCTGTTAAGGACTGAAGCGCCTAGAACCGCTCGGCCACAGCAGCTGGCTGTAATTGTTGTGCTGCAGTTTTGTTCATTTTAACAAATGATGGTTCCAAATTATTATTACACCTATTTCAAGACTATTTGTTCCAGTTTATGTTTTATCTGTTTGTATGGGTGAAGATATGTGCATCAAACCATTATATTTACCAATGGAAATAAGTCTTAATATAATAAATTCTTGAAGTTTCTGTCTGCAAGGAAATTGTGACATCACCATGACATCCTTGAGGCTGACAGAAGGGATGGTAGTGAACAAGTTGCTGGATGGACCTTATAAACTTTTCTTCATATCAGCTAGTTGGTTAGACCAGGATATTGTACTGATGGTTAGGATGTTATAATGAATGGATTCAAAAGGTACGATACAGGGTGTGTGAAGGTGCAACATAATCAGTCAATAATAAGCAAAAAATTAATGATTAAAAGTCCTGGAACTAAACAGATTAATATCACAAATATATTCACATAGCAGAAGAGGGATTTCCTGTCAAGTTAAGCAAATAACTGTCCTGAAATCATATGATGTGGGAGTAGTAGTCTTACATAAGTGTAATTTAAAACATGGAAGTTGAAGATTCCTCAGTTGGTTGAATAAGGTTTCCTTCTGACTTAAATCTCCTTTCGTATGCACAGTCACAGAGTGTCGATATTGAGCTCAAGATAAATACTTGACAACAAAAATCAGTCAGTCAACATATTTGTTTACCCATTGCAAGAGTAATACAGTCTATATTGGCTGATTGTCAAGTATAATTCCTGGCACAGTCGGCTGCTCTCTCGATTGGAATTTGTGTGCTCCATAATTTGTTAGTTGTATCTTTCTAATGCACTGAATAGTGTTCATTGTTTCACTATCACACTTCACATGAAAGTAAAGTCTCCAAAAAAAGTTCTAAGGAAGCACCAGGGGCAGTAACTCACAGCATTAGTAAGCTGATGGGTGGCAGTTTGGTTCTCATGGATTTTTCATCATTGGAAGTCCTATAAGTAGATATATACACCAGAACTTGAATACTACTACCATCATTGAATCACACGAATTCAACTCAGGTGTATGATACATATGTATCACACCCCGTACCAATATTCAGAAGCCATGCATGTGATTCTGAAGACGGTGTGAACTCACAGAGTGTAGAACATATCATTACTAATCCCACAACTAATTGTACCTATACCAAGTTTAATGTAACTTAGATAATAAGCCTGTTTATACCCTGAATAAAAACTTCTCATAAATGTTGGAAGGCAAAGGTAATCCAACTTAGCGAATTTTATGGTCCATTGTGAGAAAGCAAGTTGGAATATTTTTACTTCCCCTTTGTTTAGACATCTGTCTCCTTAAATTCGCTTTTTTCGCTTTTAACTAATTACCATTAACATACATGAATATAATCTGCATTTTCATGAAAGAGAAAGGTTGGTCCTAAGTTTCAAAAAATGTAACATTAGATCTAATTTTATGCTTAGTTTTATGTATGTAATTGATTTTCTAATTTATTTCGACTATTCCTAGTTAATACTTTCATTATAGAGTGATATCAGTAATAGTTTCATAACTTAAATTCTGTTGTTATGGTATAAACAAATATAAATTCTGTATTAATTATAAACATTTGGAGGAACAACTAATTGTATTCTTAAAGGATATATTTGGCTCTATTCGAAAACATGTTAGCAAAATCTGCCCTTAATTAATTCCAAAGTAATTAACAGTTTTGCCAAAAGTATTGTCTCCATAACTATAGATATTAATTTCATGATTTGAACAAATAATTTGGCCTAAACCTTGTAGTAGAAAAAACTGTTAAAAGGAGACGATTTTTCCGATGTATTCAGTTACTTTAATGAGTTAAGTTTTAATTGTAAGTTCTGTAAATTTAACTTCAAACGATATGCAGTTTCGGCCCTGTCTAAGCAGTAGGGATATTTTTTGAGAATACACGCCACTAGTTAGCAAGGTAAGAAATGAAAGTAAAATAATATTGCTGACAGATACGCTTGAGTAATGTAAAGATAATTGTATACAAACAAATGTGATGTAACTGTATTGATGATCCAATTGTGAACCAGGCAACATTGGGTACTGATTATGTTGTGCAATTGAAGACACTGCTGCTGGGAATGACACCTCAACAGAAATATCAGAATTTTAGTGAGGTACAAGTAATATAATGCTTCATCATTGAATGTATAGTTTATCTGAAAACTTGCATTTCTGCTCTGAGGAATTATGAACTTAAAGTGGTAATACTGGAATGATGAACAATAAGTTTGCTGATTAACTGATAACTGTTGTGCTTAACTGATGTGAGTATTCTGATATGTCCTCTATTTGGTACCATTTTGTGGTTTTGGGGGATTTAATTTTCTGGTTGAATGAGGGTAGTGCTCAGAGTTGAGGAGAGAAGTGGAGCGATGATTTGGTACAACTTCCATCTCGTTAATTTTGAGCTGAGTAGTAATTGAGTTATATGATGGTGACTATTCTTTTTTCATAATGTAATGATTAGTAAATCTATGCTATGGAACAGCTCGAGTTTTTGGTATTTTGCAAATGGAAGAGAGACCCCCATCTTCCAAGTTCAATCAGTTTCAGACAGTTATAACATAGAGTAATGTTTTGTAGTGTAATGTGTACTTGACTCTAAAATTTTTTCTAGTCACCACCTTTCGTACTGTAGTCAAATTAAGTGCTAATTATTGTAATGTTATGAGAGCTATGTAATGTATTTATTTACGATGTAATGCCTATCATTTGCCATTAGTCTTAAACATTTATTTCTTGGACTTGAGTTAGAAGTAAAAGTAAGTGCACTAAAGTAAGATATTTTGTCTGAGTTTTTCATGCACTGTGTTGGAGGAGAACCACCTCCAAGGGAACTAATAGCAGTGCATTTCCTCACTAACTGAAACACAGACTGTTGAAGGCGTGGACAATTAGGTGTGAACGTGTGTAAAAGCTCATTAAAGGTGTGAAAGTGCGTGTGAAAACTACTAAACATTAAGCAAGTGAAATTTTCTGTCTATTCCAAACTATGACGATTAATTATTTAAAGCAAAGCAGGACTTGTATCAAATGATATTGTGGGGCGGCGGTGGAATTTATTTGTTATATAAGTGTTCCTATTATTTAATGTAGAAATTATGCATTTCCCTGCCGTTTAACCATATGTGGGGTGGCGGGTGGAAATTATGTTGTTGTTAAAATGTAGAATGTTATTTATGCTGTCTTTTTCCGTTCTCAACACTGGCTCTCTAACTACATAATTGGCAACCAGAAAGTGATTAGCAAAATATGAAGCCTGTAATTAGAATTCCTAGTGCCCACTTCATCTGAGAAACACACTTATAGCTGCAGCTTATAGCTCTGAGAAATTAGGAGATTGTCTGGGATTCATAATCAAAAACCGATTTTCTAAAAATTGTTCAGTATATTCTGAAAGTCACAGATCAAAAAAAAAAGAAATCAACACAATCCAACTGCCAGAGCAGTTCAGAGTCTAATGTGCTGATGCGACTATAACTGTCCAAATTTCGATATTTAAATCAATGCTCGCCATAATTTGATGATAATGTTCATCAAATGCCACGCTAAATAATGGTAGAATGTCTGTCCCGCGACGGCACGTGAAAATACGACATATGCAAACTGAAGATAGATAATTAAAGTCATCCCAGAATTAACACTTCTCTCGAAAATGATTTCATGGTTACGCGTATCCCGAGTAACTTAATACGGCATCCGAGGCTGTTTATAGCAATGATACCGACGTGACGCGACTCCCGACACAGGTGATGTGCTATTCAGCGTCTGGAGAGAACTGGGGGCCTTTTCCTCGTGCAGCGCTCTTATATATATAGCCGCGGTACGGACGGCTAAGGGAACGCCTGATCAAATCGGCTCTCCCGACTAGCCGCTGGGCTAGTAAAGCACCACTTTAAGTTACCGAATAACCCATGGCTTCTTTTGCTGATGGCCGATGAAGCCCTCAATTTAAATGTGCAATCAGCACACAGGTGAGTAATCATAATAAAATTCTGATGTGGCTAAGTCAATTATTTTGGGCGAGAGAATTAATTTAATAACACTACACACAGTAGACGAGCTCTGAACTTGCCCTTTGGAGATACGCTATCGCTGTAGTTTTATAGTTATTCAAATGAAACTTCTCACATCTTTATGGTTATAGCGGATCTCCATTCTACTTAAATATAAACAACCTAGCCTTATTTATTAGCCTACTTAATCTATCTTACTTCCTTAATTTTTAAGACAAAAACCAGAAAATTATGAATTTCAACTAAAATCTTAATTTGTGAGATCTAAAGTACTGTTTCTATTAAATTATTATGGAAAAGGAATCTAAATATAAATTTTTAAGTCTCTAGCTCTTTTCTGTTGCGCCAATGAGTTTTACAGAAAAATGTCCAAATTTTGAAAATGGTTAAAGTTATCGAACTGATATTCAACACATATTAATTTAGTATTACTCCTGACATGCTAGAACCGTTTCAGGTTATTTACTTGATTTTTAAAGTATTGCGCAACATTTATGACTTCAGAGCTAGTTACAGCGGACTGGCTGGCACACAATGGAAAGACTGATGTGAATTTACTATGGCGTGAGTAGGCTGCTTCCCTACAATATGTGTCTTTAAACGTAATCTTCGCTTACCCAAAAAGGACATCACTTATGACAAAGATGCCTAAATTTGTGTTGAAAGTATAATTTGTGGATATTTTGAGCAAACTACAATACTCTGTATGTAAATAGCTTAGATGGGGATTTTCATATAGCCAGTTCATATAAGTATAAATTTGAAAACATATACTGTAGTTTTGATAAGATTTCTTGTGTAATACTTTTTGTGTGTAGATTCTAAACCAAATTTCTGGGGTCACTTGTGTCATTGAATTGCCCAGTCAGCTATTTGCAATATCTATCTGGCCAATTTTTGAGGGAATGAGGTGACAATGCAAGTTGGGGTATCTTTACTTTCCTTCTTGCTTTGCCATCTGCCTCCTTAATTTCGTTTTTTCACTTTCAACCTTTTAGCATTAATATATGGGAATATAATCTGCACTTTCATGAAAGAGAAAAATTGGCCCTCAGTTTTAAAAAAAATAACAACAGATCTAATTTTGTGCTTAGTTTTATGGATGTGAGAGATTTTCTAATTTATTTCGACTATTCCTAGTTAATACTTATAGAGCAAAATCAGTAATTGTTTCATAACTTAAATTCTATTGTTGAAGTATGAACAAATATAAATTCTGTACTACTTATAAACATTTGGAGGAACAACTAACTTTATTCTTGAAGGATATATTTGGCTCCATTCAAAAACATGTTAGCAAAACCTGTCCTTAATTAATTTCAAAGTAATTAACAGTTTGTCAAAAGTATTGTTTATGTAACTATATTTGTTAATTTGACGATTTAAACAAATAAATCGGCCTAAACCTTGCAGCAGAAAAAACTGTTAAAAAGGAACGAATTTTTCGATGCATCCAGTTAATTCAATAAGTTAAGTTTTAATTGTAATATCTGTAAATTTAACTTCAAACGATGTGTAGTTTCGGCCCATATTATTGTGAGGATATGTAAGGGCCCAATTTTTGGTCATGCGACAGTCAGTCCACGGCTGAGTTTCAGACAAGAAACTTGTGTTGGTTAGAACAACAGCAATGCTTCAGCTTAACCGTGAAATAAACGTTACACAATTAAGCCATGTGTTAAAACAGTGACAGCGTCTGATCCATATATACCTTTTTATTCTTCAATAAATGTGAACTATGTGGATAGACTTTTACTGCTCATACATGTTCAACAGGAAACTATTGTAGCAGTATGTGGATGTTCGCCTGCAACCTATTAATGATACTTTTCGGAAGTTAAACAGTAGTGCGCTGGCCATATAACTGTATAATATTGAGGGGCTGTGAACAGTGAAAGTAAAAGACTGTGAAATGCAGCTGTGCATCTGTCAGCTACATCATTTACAGTACACAGTAGTTGCACTTCCACACTCCATTTTTCAGGCAGTATGTGGACACAAAGGACAATCAACGAAAAAACTAAGCAGGTGAGCATTACCACACCATGAAATCTGTAACAATAAGGGAATAATGCTGCAGTGTTTTTAGTAAGAAGGATTCCATCATACTTGATATTGAACTGTCCTCTTCAACCAAATACATTTATAACAATACTCTAGTTGTGAGCAAGACTTATAACCAACCAGAAAAAGGAATAACTATTGATATGTTTTAATAAACTTCATAATGTACACACCAATCTTAGATCAGAAATAGATTGTTATGGCTTATGTACTTCTCAGGACAGTGATCTTAGTAAATTCAGCACAAAGTTATTAGAAAGAAATAGAATAAATAGATTTACACATAGTACTTGTATATTAAGACCTAGACAACAGAGCCATTATATCGAATAAAAAAAGATTTTCACTTTTTCTGAGACCTGCACCCTTTACTCTGTAAACAAATCTCATGGATCTTCAATCAATACAGTGTGAAGAGGTATGGCAGTCTCTTCTGTTCAGAATAATACTTCTTTCAAATCCGGATGCAGATAAAGAGCTTTATTTCAATTGCTTCCACGATATCTGCTTCTCGATTTGCATTCCTCTTAATATTAACAGGAGCTGTATGTATACAGAAGTTAACATTTATGACTTTTCATATTTAGTAGTGAAGATCAAGGATGACTTATCAGTAACACCTTTCCACCAACTACAAGCTCCTGCACTCTAACTAGCTCCTTGCCATAAGTCAGTTTCCTTATAGAAGCTTTGTCCGTTAAGTTGACAAAAGCTTGTCAGAACATCTCTTGTCGGTGATCCACAGTCCTTGGAATTTGCAGGGTTCCATTAACCCACTCACATTTCTCGTTTCCATGAAGCATCAACTCGACAGGAGCATATTTTTGGATGTACGGTGCATTTTGTCAACAATTTCTTTGAATGAGTTCTTGTGGATATCCATAAGGTCAGTTTCTGATGAGAACATATTCCAAAAAATCTATTTAATTCCTTAAACATTCTCTCCACATGTTTGGCCTACGTATAGTACCTTGATGTGAATACATGTTCAGTCTTGCTGTTCCACTGTGTTTCTCCATCAGCACATAGAAAAATTTGTTGCATTGCCAGACAGCAAGACAAGAGGCTTACTGATTTGTTGTGTCTAGTCATCCAGTAATCTCTTAAGTGTTGGTGGACCAGTTACACTTTTTATGGGACATAGGTTTATGTAATTGGTAAACAAGCCATAAAGGACGACTTTATGGGGTGTCTTAGGAGGAATGGTCAGTATTCAGGAAATTAACATGAACGATCATTCAAAGTAAAAAAGTCTGGTAAGCATAGGCTCTAAAGTGCATACCTTAAGAACTATGAGCACTTGTTCATCGTCTATATTGTGAAACATATCTCTTCTACTGCAAGATCTTTTTCATATTTTGAGAGATTATAATATGGACCAAAACAAATAATAAATGTCACTAAGCATGGGCTCTAAATTGTATACATTAGGAGCTCAGAGCACTTTTTCTTCTTTGCTGCTGTGTAACAATTTCTCCCAAAACATGGGAAACCAAAAACTTACAATATAAGAGTTTTGTTTCACACTATCAAAGATGAAGAAGTGCTCATAGTTCTTGAGGCATGCATGATAGAGCCTTGTTCACTACACATTTTGCTTTGAATGGTTGGTCTTATCATACCCTCGAATGTTCTTGGGACATCCTGTACAGTACTGCCTTCTTGCACAAATGTAATGGACCATGAATGTACACGGACACTATTTTAAGTGTTTATCCAGCATAACAGTATGTAAAATGTCGATTTATCAATTTGGCTTTCTGACAAATTGTGCATGCTTTTAATATTTCTTCTATGTTCCTGCATAAATTTGGAAAGCAGTGATAGGTGCTTATCTTTCTGGCACACTTAATAACCTCAAAGTGTCCCCGAGTGTAATGAATGTACCAGATCATCTAGCACTCATAATCAGCAGGAATACAAACACATCAGTGCTTCAACTTAGGATTCTGATGGCATAACAACAGATCCTTTACTACTTCGTAATACTGATTTTGCATCAGTTGTTGTTTTATTGCGTCCCACTTGTGTTCACCATATGCAATCTTGTCACATTGTTACATAAGTCAAGGTAGTATTTCGAATATACAATATATCAGCCCTTATTAACAGTACTCAGAACTCTGATGATGGTTGATTGGTTTCAAGTTTTGGGCCAAACCCTCTGGAAGGTGAGACAATGCATCAACAATGATATTTCCTTGCCACTCAAATACACTATCACAGAATATTATACCTGGAGAACCAATGACCAATGAGAAAGCCTAGGTTGTAGTAATTTACAGGTCTGAAAGTAACTTTAATCCTGATTGTCACAGTACACAGTAGTACAGTTTCCATACAAATAATAATGAAACTTTGAAAATCTCAATCAACCACAACTGTTTCAAGCTCAGCTGTTATATATCATCTCTCATAGTCAGATAAATTTCTGCTTGCGCATGCAGTCACGCAAAATATTGATATACCACCTATCTTCTGAATTTGAAAGAGAAATGCACCCAACTAAGCTGATGGTGCATGTGTAAGTAAGCCAAATGACATGGTCATATCTGGGTGCTACAACAAATGAGAGGTGACTAATGTGGTCTTGATGTTTTCAATGGCCTTTTTCATCATTTTGGCCAGTGTCAATGAATATTTTTCACAGCAAATTCAATAAGGGTTTGTAATTCATTGGCTGGGCTGGGATAAATCTTCTAAAACTGATGGCAATATGATAAATTCTTTTAGCTGTATTTTTGTTCTTGGAGCTGGAAAGCTTTTGATGGCTCTTATTTTTTCGCTGTAAGATCGGATTCCTTTCATTATTAGCTGAAACAAAACCTTAATTTTTTTCATACCCAAAAATGAGATTCCTGTATGTTCACTGTTTTCTCTGCCTGCTGAAATGTTCTTAAAACCTTTTCCAATACAGCACTATGTTACTGATGTGTCTGTATCAAAATTACTATGAGGGGCCGTCAAATCAAAACCAAACACCACAGCAATTGGACTATGGAACGGTTCCATTCAAAATAATCACACAGTAAGACATTTATCCCAATGGGAGACGAGATGATAATTTCCTGTTTCATGCAACACAGTCAACCATTGGCAGAGCCACAACCACAGCCACTCTTGCACTTCCTCCTCTGAATGTGCACTCATGTCTTTCATGACTGTTTCCTAATGAAATCTCTGTAGTCTAACCTTTGTCTGATTGGCATTGCGGGGCGGGGGGAAGGTTCCATCCTAGACAATTCTTAGGCGTTTTCAATTTATGGTGTGTCAGTTTTTGTGAAGCGTATTCATAGCATTGTACACTGTTTATGGTTCCACACTCAAGGAATATGATGAGCAGAGCATCCCTGCAGTTGAAGAAGAAGGTTATCATGACCTTACACGAACTTGTGCACAGCTTTGGATTACTTTGGTTGGGGAGATGTGGGACGTTCTCGCTATTGGCTTTGCCATTTGCCCTCAGACTGTCAGAATGCTGTTGGACGGAATCGTCCTGTTGAAAGACAATGCCTGTTCCCATACTGCCAATCAAATGAATGCTACACTTCAGCAATTTGATTGGGGACACAACAACATACTCCATACAGCCTGGATCTTGCAAGATGTGATTTTCTCTTTTTTGTTGACCTGAAGAGATGTGTGGAGATCAATTTCAGTTGATCAAGGAAGTGCAAAGGTGGATGTGGTTGTGAATGTGTGAACAGTCAACTGTTTTCTACAACACAGAAATTGGTCATCTCATCTCCTAGTGGGATTACTCTCTTAATGTGTGTATGGTGATTGCTTTTGAATGGAACCATTACATGATCCCATTGTGGTGGGTGTTCATTTTTGATTTGATTGCTCCTTGTCGTTCATCTACAAATAGTGTAATTTGGCAATGAATTTTGGTCCAAGGAGTAAATCAAATGTGGTTATGAAGACCCTTAGCACTAAGCCCGAAGGCTAATATCTTAAAATGGTGGCTCCACCTGTACTGATGAATGCAGTGTACTTCCTTGATTCAACCATCAGGGGAACTTGCCAGTTGAAAATCCGGAAATCCACAAATCTATATTCATAAAGTACTTCACACCATGAAATCTCTATATTAGCCTATTAGTGTATTCAGGATGACTCCTGACAGATATGATTATTTGCTTGATAACCCTGGCATCGAGGAATAGCCTCGCTTTTCTCTCTGATTTCAGAACTGATAAGAGTAGACTACAAAACAGGCCATCAGAAGGCTCTGCAGACCTCATTATATCATTCTTTTTATTTCCTTGTTTACTGCTTGTCTTTGTAACCATGAGATGGGTTAAAAGCTGTGGCAAAATATCTTATGTGGCAGTACTTATGTATAACTTCAGACTCTGTGGCTCATCCACATTTAATTATATCTGTTCCTTGTTCCCAAGAACTGCTGTAGACTTCTTTGGCTGCACTGTCTTGTTTTCACTAACTATCTAGTTCATTCAGTTCCCATGATTACCTTCTTTCCACTCAAATCCACATGAATCCTAGCGCCATTGATAAAAAATGAGACCTTCCCTAAGGGAAGTTAATTTCTGTGTACTTTTCTCTTATAAACTCCAGGTCCATGAACGTGCATCTAATCACTACATTTTCCAGCTTTATCTCCCAGTGCATCTGTAACCTCAAATTCTTTTATCATGTGCCAACAGCTTCAAGGATTCTACAGTTTTGTCAGAAAATGTAGGTACCTTTCTATCATCGGATATTTTCTAACAGATATTGCATTTACAACTGCACCCATACTGCCAATCAGATGAATGCAACACTTCAGCAATTTGATTGGGGACACAACAACATCCTCAGTACAGCCTGGATCGTGCAACATGTAATTTTCTCTTTTTTTGGTGACCTGAAGAGATGTGTGGACATAGGCTTCAGTTGGTCAAGGAAGTGCAAGAGTGGATGTGGTTGTGAATATGTCAGCAGTCAACTGCTTTCTACAAAACAGAAACTGGTCATCTTATCTCCCAGTAGGATTACTCTCTTAATGTGTGTGTGTGGTGATTACTTTTGAATGGAACCATTCCATGATCCCATTGTGCTGGGTGTTCAGTCTTCATTTGATTGCTCCTTGTAATTCATCTACAAATAGTGTAATTTGCCAATAAATTTCTGGTCCAAGGAGCAAATCAAATGTGGTTCTGAAGACCCCAGCACTAAGCCTGAAGGCTAATATCTGACCCATCCAATGACCATCATTCTAGGGAAATGTGCAGTCAGGTTTAATTTTCTGTCCTTAGGTCTGTCAGATGTTTACTATTGTCAACGACTTCTGTAACAACTGGCTGTTGTAACCACCAATTTGTATGCCTTTTTTTATTTCAGTTGTGGTTGGAATTATTACTATTTCTGTTTCCTCTGTTCTGGTTCCGGCGGTTGTTCTGATTATCATTGTCATGCTTGCATTGCACAGCATTATGATCGTGGTTTTGACTTATGTGATGACCATTGCACATACTGAAACCTGCTACTTGATATGATCCCTGTCCTTGTCTTGTTTTTACATTTTCCTGTATCAGGTCAACAGAATCTAACACTGCCATGAAAACTTCTAGGTTGGACTCAGAAACATGCATTAGTTCTTTTCTAATCTCTATAGACAATTTTGCCTTTAGAAGCCTAACAATGTCCTGATGTGAGGTTGGTCAATCTCAGTAATGACTCTTGTCAAGTACTGTTCAAAGTATCTTCTGAGACAAATATTCCTCAATAAAATGGCTCCGAATTAAAAACCTTTTTCTGAGTCTCTCTTGTATTCCATACAACCAATACTTGACAAGAACTGCCTTTTCAAAATCTTCATATCTGTGGCAAGAATCAATAGTCCGCTGCCAGTAGCTACCCATCTCCATATATATAGCCACTAATGAAACAAAGTTTCTGGAATTCAATCCACAACTATGGAAATACTTCTCAAAATCTATGAATGAATAGAACAGGGTGAATGATTTTCTTGTCACGAGAATATATCTGAAATTTCCTGTGTCTTAACTATTTCTCCTACATTATATCATTGCATGAACTGATGTGGCTGCTTAACCACCATGCACATATGACAAAGCATTCCTGACATATTCGAATGGTTCATGTTAGTTATAATTTGAGACATAAGCTGACCTCTCAATCCTATCTGAATATAAGGTATTAATTTATGGGCTTCCCTTAGTTCTGAAATTTCTTGTGATATTTCTCACACAAATTTGCTTGTTTTTTGCTCAATTTACCCTGATCTAATGCTTCAGACAAATCCTATTTGTTTGGTATGTTTTCTGATGCTCTACAAAATATCTCTAATCTACAGATAATATTCATGATAAGATCTATCATCTGTCAAGTTGAAACACCTAATTTAACAATCTCCTCTACCGGCAGAATACCGCTTTGATTGGCCTGTTCCATTTTAAATTGGTATTGGGTCTTCTTCATAATGCCAAAACTATTGCTTAAAAGAATCTATAATCCCTACTTATATTGCAAGACAAACAATGTCTTAATGCAAACAACCTAGAATTAATAAGTTTTGCAAAATATGAAGTTTATTGTTACTTTCAAAGACTAAACGAACTAACAGCAGCTTATGTTACAGCAGTGCAATGTGCTACATTTTCCAGAGAAAGAAAGTGAAATTTTCTACTGTTTATATTACTAGCAGATATGTACTAACAGCTGAACTGCAATGGAATTTACTCTAGAATACTAATGCTCAGTACAAGCAGAAGACACAGTTATGGGAAGAAGTTAAATGTAGGTATGACTTGCGCTAGTGGTTCTACAAAACATTTATATGTGATGGACCAGTTCCTGATGTCATAATTGCATGAATTTATCCATCCATTTCTCATATCAAGCAACAGAATATACAACACAGAGATTAATAATACGCTAATGTAGTATAATACACTGTCCTGTCATGTTGGTAGCCAATAAAATGTATACCATGTACTAAAATGAGGGTGTAAATCTTGTGTAAATATAATTTCATATACTCATTACCTCCAAGTTTCCCTTTGATTATCACCTGAAACTTTAACCTTACTACAGCTTTACACAATATCACACATAGTGCAAGGCAAAAGCATTTTGATGGCTAATGGTTGGCATCTGTGGTACTGTAATTTCATTTTAATGAACTTTATCCCAAGCAAGGCTTTGAAGTGCATGTTCTGTTTGCTCCACTGTGAGTCAACAAATTTTCTGAACTGTAATTTAAATTTAATTTTATGTAGAATTAAATAATCTGGTACATTTCATTTTTGTAAAATTCTCACCTCAGCTTTTAATGTCTCTTAAATATGACTGCATCTTCCTTACACTTAATACCTCAAAGCAGATTTAGTCAAATAATTAAACCAAATGCTGTTTCACAATATTCTTGTTAGTGCAATTGTGTATGTATCTTTCTATCGATTCTCATTAGAGAGTTTTTTTATATCTTGCGACCCCTAAATGCACCTCTGTAACAAAGCGAATATGAAAAATACCTACTTATACATGATACCATGGTGCAGTAAGAATCCCCAGCTGATTCAAGACATCTTTATAGGAAGCACAGCTACTATTTGTGGTTATTATTTTAATTTGTTTTGTATAGGGGACAGCCAAAAAATTGTTCCATAACTAAGGACTGGGTGCATATAGGAATAGTAACTAATCACAAGGTTTGTCTGTTGCAGTTTCATGACAGAAATCTTAAGGGCATAGCATGATGACGAAATTTTCTTTGCCAGTGTATTTTTGCATTCATTCCACTTAATATAATTTCCCCCCAAAATTATAATTGCTATTAAGTCTAAGAAAGTTTCATCCATATTTCATTTTACAGAAACATTTTTCCTCTTTAAGCAGAAACTCAAGGCGTTTTTCTTCTTTACTTAGCTAGTTTCATGTTCCATTAATCACTTGAACAATAAATTGTAATGATATGAAACGAATCATTTTATATTCACATCACAAATTATATAAGGTTTTTTGTTAAAAAACATACATATGTGAATTAGTAATTCCTACTATGATGCACTGTCTTAATCAAGCATGAATGTTTAAACTTTAAATATGACCACCGATGAACTTTCAGACAAGTATTTTTCAATGCAAGCAAACTGGAATACTCATTTTATGTTTGCTCTTTCTCCTCAACAGAAACTAAAACACAATCTATGTCAGAGCTGCAGAGGCAGAGAGAAAGAGGGAGAGAGAAAGAGGGGGGAGGGGGGAGATGTTTTAGTTGTATTTTAGTTGCTATTGTGAATTTTGTTATTGCTTATGGTTAAGTAGAGGGAAATCACAATGAATACCAAGGAAATGAAAAGTAGTGTACATTTTTAGAAAACCCAGATCCTATAAATTACGATCATTGAAGCTGCAAAGACAGATTTATTCACTGGATCCTATGTGGAGGACTGCCAAACATAAGATGAGTATTCCAGTGTGTATGTAGTGAAAAATTATATATATATATATATGTATAATTTTTTAACAGTCAAGTAACAATAATTATTTAAGTTTCCAAATACATGACTTACAGTTCAAAATGTTAATTACAAACATTCTTGCTGCAGTCGTTTTGCATTAAATAAATTACCAAATTGGTACATAATTGTTATAATTGTGAATTTAGAAATTTACTTTGCACAAATTGGATAATAAAAAATGTAAAATACTGATTTTCTTTTTAATAATAAACTGCCATTTATGGATAATAATTTCAAGAATTCCAGACATTTTGCTCAATATATTCATTAAGTGGATTTTTTTATTTAGTTGACAGATTTTGGCAAAATACAAAAACATGATGTCTATATACAATGCACTTCATAAGCTTTTAATTAAAAGGTCAATTATCTAGGTTTCTAACATTGTCGTTTTATGTGGAATAAATTATCAAAGTTACACATAGTAGTGGTTATCTTGCATTTTGTGATTTTCTGTACTAAACAATATTTATGTTGGATCTAATAATTCAAAACATATAATGTTTTCTTCTTAATTACAATTCAGATTTTGGATCTAACATTTCCTTAAGTTCTTTTGGTATGATCTTTATTTTTTTATGAAACACAGAAGTTTTAAAATACAGAAATATGCCTGTTGTTTATAATTTGTTTTGAGAAATTACTTTTGAAAAGCTACTCTGCTACCTGATTAACTACTCAAAGCTCTACAGACTTTACTAACATGGCACTGCACCATACATTTTGTGGCAATAAGCATATGTAGAATATACAGAGATGTGAGACTTTTGTAGGCCTATTGGGTTGTATATTAATATGTGGTGCTACAATATTCAGCTGATCCACCTGGCTTCTCTTATGTCAACTCCTTTCCCCACTGTCCTCTACAGCGGCTCTTGCTGGAAACATATGCATAAAGCTGCCATCATGCAACAGAACAAAAAGGAAAAAAGAGGGCAGATATACAGTAATGAGAAGAGTTATCACAAAAGATTGTACCAAATTATTATGTTTGTACAGAAGTTAAATACATCATTAGAACTCGGGGATTTCTTAAATTGTAAACGATTATGTTACAAAGAAATCGCATTGATGAGAAAATACAAGTATTACTAATAACAATTGTTTGAATATGAATTGGAACTTAATGACAAAAATAATCTTTTCATGCACAGTAGGTGCAATATACTTTTTAGGTTTGCCCTTTATATAACAGGATAAGTGTACACTAAGTGTCCATGACAAATGATAATTTAAATTCTTTGGGTTGTCTTTTCACAAATCATTGAGTGATAGTGTTCAAATGAAACTATCACAGCTCCAAGTGTAGGATTTGGTTTTATCAGTTCCCACATTTCTCACTGCCTGTGTCACTGTTAGAAAATCAGGCAGTCAAAGTATCTTACCTTCTTTTCCAGTTTCCTGCATTCTCAGTGAGTTCTGTATGTCCAACAGTTCACAGGCATCTTAGTCTCTTGGCTAGAATGATGGGAACAGCAAGCACTTAATGCTCATGCCTGACATATATGGTAATCTAATTCTGTTTTGCAAATAAGAACATAAAATGTTTTAGGGTACATGATAATAATCATAGAATTACAATATGTCAAGGAAAAATGAAGGAAATGTTCTATTGTCCTAAATACTCATCAAAAGGCATTTACAAGAAATGTTTATTTTCAAAGTATCATCAGCAGTAGTTGCAAGTAAAAATAGAAATTTATGTCAGCGCATTAGCTCATCTCTATTTGTTGTGTATTATCAGTAATGAATTTGTGAAGTCCTTATGCAAAATAAAGTATTTGGTGTGTATGTGGAAGCAAGGAATATGCCATTGAATCACTACCTGGCAGTCACATTAATGTGGCCACCTGTCAAAAACCTCAATAACCACCTTTTGCAGTGCAGATGAATGTGAGACGTGCCAGGACAGAGTCAGTGAGGTGCTGGAAGGTGCTGACAGATAAATGGAACCATGTTGACTCCAGTGGTAGGTTTCTCAATTGAGGATCCATGGAGAGAACAGTTGGTCCCACAGATTCTCGATTGGGCTTAAAACCGGGCAGTTTGGTGGCCAGGGGAATATAGTAAACTCATCCTCAAACTTCACACGTACAGTGAGAACTGTGGGACATGTTGCATTGTCTTGCTGATAGATGCCATCATTTCAAGAGAAATCAAACTACCCTCAGGGGTGTCCACGGTAACCAAAGATACATGTGTATTTGTGTTTTTCCACTATGCTGTCCGGAATGACGAGATTAACCAGGGAACGCCACTAATGCATTCGCCACACCACAGCGCAAGCAGGGCGTTTGCTTTCAGACGTTTTACTCTGTACACACCAATGGCCATCTGTCTGATGGAGCCTAAAACGTGATTTGTCTCAAAAGCCCTCCTGTCGTCACTCAGTCGACGTCCAGTTAGGTGCTGGCGTAAAAGTTTCAGTCTTTGTTGCCAATGACAAGCAGTCAGCATGGGTGCGTGAAACAGGCATGTCCTGCAGAGGTCCATACACAGTAACGGTAACTTACAGTCGTTGAGGAGAGACTTACTGTTGGTAGCTCCTTGATTCATGTGGGCGGTCAGTTACTCAACAGTTGCACATGCATTCACCCTTATACATGTCCACAGTCATATTTCAAACCTGTCATCTACAGCCCGTGGTACACCACAGCTGCCTTGACTCATGATTTGGATAGCGCCATTTTTCCATGCACGGTATACTTTAACCACAGATGCATGCGAACAGTTTATGAAATTAACTGTTTCGAAAACGTTTCCCCCCTTGGCCTGAACGCCAGTGATCATGCCCCCTTCGACGTCAGTTAAATCTCTCCGTTTCCACATCACGACAACGACTGCACTGTTTTCCTCCACCAAGGAAAGAATAACAGTCTGACTTTCCCAGACAGAAGCTGGAACGATTAAAAGAAACAGCCCTCCCCTTTACAGCCCCCCCCCCACACACACACACAACCATTTACACGCTCATGTAGCCAAAGTACACACCATGTGTTCATAATTGCAGAGCTAAGTGAATTGCAATAGTGGTGAGTGCACACTTCCGTTTTATACAATGTGAACTACGACGTTGTCAAAGTTGTGAGTAATGTTTCTGGCTGGGTTGTGGTAACCTGAGAAATTTGGGAAGTGATATATGGTGCTTGGCAAAAAAAAAAAAGTGAAGCGCCCGGAAGGGAGAGAGAAAATGAAATGAAACTTCACAGGTGAGGAGAGTTTGTGATTTTCATTTTCTTTCGCTTTTCTTTATTTGACCTCCAGATTTTGTACTCTGTTTTGCCATTCAGAACAAAAGTTCACATACAATACATAACTGTACAGAAAAAATGCGTATTTACAGAACTGAAAACTCAACAGGTCGATTTTTTTACAACAAATATTTATCAAAGAGTATGATAAGTAAACTAGGGGCTTTTATGTTGCCAATTCATACTGTTTCTTAAATTTAATAATAAATGATACACTATTAAAATTTACAGATTTTTCCGCATACTCCTAAGGAAATTCATAATCACTTTATAAAGGCGAATGTCTTTAGAAACCAGAAAGCAAGATGCTGGTTGGGAAAGGAAGTAGCCTATATCCATCAAAGTCTTGAAAAATCTCGATCGTTCATTGTCGAATTTCGTACTCAAAAACAACATGTGGTTTACATCAATCTCTGACTCAGAATCACACTCACAAACAGGAAAAAGATAAATATTGATTCTGTACAGATGTACAGGAAACGAGACGTGGTTAAAGTGGAGATGAACGATGGTGCAAATCGTAGATTGGGCCAAAGGCGTCGTTGTAAACCACGGTTTTTTAGGAATTTGAGGTTCTACTGCCGCATAATATCCACCTTTCATTTGTTGGGACACTTTCCACGTCACTTGACATTCCTGTTTCCCGTGGCTCTTAACTTCATGTAAGAAGCCTGTATACGGTAATTTAAAATCAAGAACAGTATCTTTATATGCAGCTTGTTTCGCTAAGACGTTAACTTCTTCATTACGGTGAATGCCAACGTGGGACTGCATCAACTGCAGAATAATTGCCCGCCCTCTATGTTTACAGCGAACACATTACAGTGCCACATCCAAAATATAACGGCTGGTTGTTTTATTCTATCTTCGGAGTTGAACGTTTTTAAGAACACTCTGTGAGTCATACGCGATTAATACGTTTGAGGAGGAATTGGAATACACAAACTTGAATGCTTACGAGATTGCTACAGTCTCCACAATAAAAACTGAAGCACTTTTAGGTACTTTATAGGCTTTGCTGACTTGGATGTGAGGGCATAGAAATGAGCCTCCAGCATACTCCTCGGTGAATATCGGATCCATCTTTATATGTACAGATATGACCACGCCACTGAACTTCAACGAAACGATTAAATCCGCAGTTCAGGTTAACACTCGCAGAGTCTGTGATATTATAATAATAGACTGGAATTTGGCAGCATAAGCCCACTTTATCAGTATGCCGTTGCAATCTACCTGGCCTAGGAATTTTCCGATACCATCAAAGTATCGATACCTACTCAAATGTATAACACTCAAGTGGTCTTGCGATACTGTCATATGAGTATTCCAAAAGTTGTGACACTGCCTCATATCCATACTTTTCTAAATTTTTTTGCAAATGGATTAATTCTGAGTATATTACGACGTTTTACTTGATTGCTCATTTTATGTCGTCCAATAAAACACATTACATACTTTTATTTCTTTATTAATGAAAATCCTTAAGCAAAAAAGTCACCTTTTGGAAGGTTTCTCAGAAATAGCACTTGCTGTAAATATTTAAGAGACGACTTACTTCTATTCTGAGTTCTAGTTGCACCAGCTTTCAAAAATAAACAGTCATAGGCAGAGATGTTGCAACGGCAATAAGATATTACTGAGCATATTTGTACAAACATGGAGAAAGACTCATGTCTTCCCAGTCTGGAAATGGGTTAATTTTTAAAGATATTACAGAGTTTGACAAATAAAGAGATATTTCGTCACTTTGGTGTGTTTCCTTTTTCTTTTTGCGACTTTGCGCTAGCTATTTATAATGTCGGCAAAAGTCATATTTTTTGTGTTACAATGAACGTAACAGCAGCTTCCTACTTTCTTTCTCATAAACCATAATTTTGAGTTTCGTATGGGTCACACACATGCTGCTTGATCTTGAAAATGCAGGTTTTTAAACCTCGAATCCAACAGCATAGCAATGGCTGCTTGGTCATTTGAGTCAATTAACCCATATCTTTTTTCAGCTCTCTCAATAAAACATCCTCGCATTCTGTGACAATTAGTGGGACTGGTCTGGTACCAATAAATTCTATTGACAAGCAAGTAACCATTGGTATAATTTTGGGTATTGTAACATTCTTTTGTCCAGACGCTTCTCTTGTGACGTATTCATAAAATTAATAAAACTCGAAGCTGTTGAGCGTTTCCATCTTACCAGGCCTGGTAACAACACTAAACGTGAACAGCACTAATGCTCCATTTCTCACAAGCTACAGGACACTCGCCTGCTACACGGATATGCGGATAAAATCGATTCGATACAAGTATTTTTTTTTTCGACATTGAGTACGTATCGAGTTGGGAAGAGTGTCGTACAGCCGTTGCATCCTTTTATGGAGCAAGACGGCCCACATCTGTTGTATCTGGTTCTTGAAACCCTTGATGCTGGCACTCGGACAGAGTTGACTTACGAGCTGGTCGCTCAAACGTTCTTAGGATCTTGTTGGTCACGAAAGTACCTCAAAATCACGCAGACAATTCGTACAGACACGTACTCTGAGTAAACGTGCGTCATCCTGTTGGAAAACGGCGCCACTGTACTGTCGCATGAGAGGCAAGGAAGCAGGAAGTTAGCGGTGTACTGTCGCAGCGTCAGAGTTTCCTCAGCCGAGACCCGAAGTCATACCCAATGACTCACCACATCATGACGCCTAAGCTAGTTTACACGACAACACTGACTTGCGCCACTCGTTGCGTGAAACAAGTTGCATGCAAATGGTTTCGTGTATGTCTGTAGACACGCCGCCATCTGTGTATACTTCAGTTTCGTCATTTGTGAGTGCGTATATTCTTGTCTAAAATGGAAGTTTTGACAGCTGTACGAGTTGTGGCGTGGTTAATGTTTCTTTGCATGAAATCGCTGCATAATAAAACAGATAAAAAAATTAAGAAACGTGTTTGGGTTAGCGAGTGGGTCAAGAAAAGACGTCAGCTCGGTTGCTCTGCGACATTGCTAAAAGAAATTATAGTGGAAAACCCAAGGAGTTATTTTAATCGCCCCCGAATGATACCGGACAAGTTCACGTATCTTTTAAATACAATGAGCAATCCAATAAGAAAAAAAGATACTGTAATATGTGAAGAATTATCGCCAGAGCTAAAGTTACAAATTACATTGCGTTTCTTGGCGATTCATATTCTTCACTACAATATCTGTATCGTGTTCCTAAGTTCACAATTGCAAAATTTGTTCCGACTGTTTGTGATGCCATTACATGGGACTTGCAGAATACATGAAGGTAAAGCATAGCACTGTTTAACTATTTTTTGTAATATTATTATTAAAGATCAAAAAAATACATTTGCAGTAAGGCCACACCATTACAGTTTAACTTAATTCATTGTGGCATGATAGTATAAGGTGATGGCTTCTAACTGTGACAGCCCTTCTTCCCCACCTAGTATTTCCTCGGCAGTAACTAACTGTTCTGAGTGGACCTGTTCTTCCTTTTGCCGTTCGACCAAGAAACGCTTCCGCTTATAGGTAATTAGGGACCGGATTGCCTCCATCAGTTCTATGTCATGTTCTTCTGGCAGTTTCCGCATTTCCTTCATAATGCTCTTGCAAAAACGTAATTTCATCCTCCTCGTCAGGCTAATTTGTAATTGAACTTAGTGCATCGACAGCATTTTCGAGTGCCCGAAAGGCTCTTCAACGCGTCTTTCCTTTGCACTGTGTTTTGATGCTGCCTACAAGATACTGTTGCAAGACTGAACACTCACACTGTCATTGCTTTTGTTCATACTTGATTTGTCTGGAGACTGTGGTTCATTTATTAGTGTGTCCTCCAGTGCATGTTGATTTTCATCTTCTTTATTTTCTTTATTATCGTTCTAGAAGGGAGAGAATGAGATTGTTATAACCAGACTTGTAATATACCTGATCGTAATTTAGTATCAGTCTAATGAACTGCAATGTTTGGATCAGTAATCATGATTAGTTTTTCTCAGGTGCCCCTGACTGAAAATGAATGGAGGGACGTAATGAAAAACTTTGAAGTTCGATGGAATTTCTCATGCTTTGGTGCAGTAGATGGGAAACATGCAGTTATGAAATGGCCACCAAAAAATGTTTCTCAATTCCACAATCACAAGGGAATCTTCAGCATTGTTATTTTTACTGTTGCAGACAGTAACTACTGTTTTACTTACGTTGATATAGGCGAATTGGGAGGGCGTTTGATGGTGACATTTTTTCAAGCTGCACATTAAAATCGGGAATAGAATCCAGAACTCTCGTCCTGCCATAATATGCAGTTTTAGCTGGTGATGATGCTTTCCCGTTAACACCATATTTAATGAAACCTTTCTCAAAACGTGGCCCACTGAGTGTAAAAGAAAAAATATTCAATTACAGGCTTTCAAGAGCACGGCGTGTTGTAGAAAATGCGTACGTGATTCTCGTGTCGAAATTACGTGTTTTTCAAAAATCGATACCACTCCGTCCACAAATAGTGGACAAAATTATCAGGGCTACATGTGCTATCCACAACTGGCTGAGAAAAACAGCTCCCAAACAATATGTACAGCCCCAGTTGATTGACCAACCAGGAGAATGTGGAAAGTGGAATTTATCAGCGAGGGATATGGAGGAGGATAAATGCTGGGGGGCTGATAAACGCAAAGCTACAAGCCGGCGACAATAATTATTCAAAACAGGCAGCATTAAGAAGAGCATGGTTTTCAGACCACTTTGTTACAGATGGAGCTGTATTGTGGCAAAATTTAAGAGTATGAAAATATGTATCAGTACTACAAACTGTGAATGTTAAGCACTGATGACTTTTTAAATAAATGAAGACTGAGTAAATAATTCGACTTATCAGATATGTGCATCCTTTCCTCCTGTGCACAATTTTCCTTAAAAACTAATCAGCCATCTCGAACCATGGGATTTTCGTCTTGTAGACATGGGCTGTTCCACAGCCAGATGTTTTGCTTACCTGCATTTTTATTGGTTCGTTGGTATATGTAATCCGAATTGAATGTATTTTGCCCTGCATCTCAGGCATCGTCAGTCCTTCAATGTTTAGATCGTGTAGGATGGCCTCAAGCGCAGCAAGCAACACGTCGCTGCTTGTTTTTGTATTCAGCGTCACTGAAATCCCACAAGCACTTATGCACAGCGTAATGTCCATAAAAGCGAAGAATTTCTTCCGTTACCCACTTCATATTTCTGTTTGTTTACACTGTACCGACACACCTAACCTCAAAACTCCTGCAAGTAGCGTCGCCAAAGTTGGAACGAGCCGAAACTGTTTAGTCTCACAGTCGAGTTGCGCAAACGCGCGCCGCGCCTGCGCAGTGGTCAGGTAGCGCCGTTGCATGCAACCTAGTGTCGTCGTGTAAATTAGGCTTAACACCGCTGTGCCTCTCCAAAACGCTGGAAAAATGGGACCTCTCCCCAGGTGGCCGCCTTACTCGCCGGCGATGACGGTCCGAAGTAGTGCAGAGCCGCGATTCATCGCTTAACACGATGCGACGCCATTCACCAGCTGTGTACGATTCCTGGTGACGTCAGGACTCCAAATGTAGCTGTCTGTGATGTGGTGTTAACGGCAGCCAACGCACGGGACGGTAATCCCTAGTTCAGCTGTTGCTCGTCTCTGACTAGGGTTATTGACAAAATATCGATATTCTTCCAAAAGTTTCGATACAGGCGCCGAAATTTTCTCATTGATGTATAGATATCAAAATGGCAATATCTAGTGCCGATATTTTTATTTTGTATCATGTATTTTTGAAATTACAGTAGAACATAATTTTACTTTCCCTGTGTGAAGAAGTCTTGAGTATTTTTTGATCTTTCATCAGTCCAGTCTTTCTCTTTGACTGTGTGAAGAAAGTGTAGGTGGCGCAAAGAAGAATTCTGATTGCACTTGGGTCGGGGGGGGGGGGGGGGGGCAGTGTGAATGGAATAACAAGATTTCCAATGTGAAGAAATAGCACAGCAATTGCGTTAAAAAAAGAAAAAAAATTTAAGGTAACACGTGTGATATTTCTTCACATCGGCGTTCTTCGAAAAAAGTTGGTCTTTGCGGTGAGCGGAGACGTGTGAGTGGAAATGCTGACGTAATCGGCGCTCGGCAGCACCAAGAAAAACTACGTCTTACTTCACCATGCAGTTTCGATACTACGACCGCTAGTTCGCTGGTATTTGAAGAAATGAAAAAAAGAACATGGAAGAACAGGGAAGTACTCCAGACATACCCGATATGTGACTAAACAGAGCGACGGACCCATCGGAGACCTTTCGCTGTGCCACTTACATGCAGTTACGATTGTTAGCAAAGTAGTTATCGCCAACCAAGAAAGTGCATCATTTTCCTTTCAATTCTTGCTCTAAGGTGCATAAGCAGACTGCTAGCTTTTTGATGTACAGAATATCTAATAATAAATCAGTACTTAAATATACAGCTCTATAACTGGCAGTATATTTACAATTTGCAGCCGATATTTTTATAGGCCGTACATCGATGCTTTCTCCGTCGTTATGACGGATGTTTTTGTAAACATCGGTACTTTGGACTCCCTATATTTTTTAAAAATATTAACAGTCGTATCTGAGACCAATGGTGCGGGATGACACAGACTGTTATTCCCTACCGACAGGCGCAGATATGTAGGGGTCACAATGTGCTTGGGGCGCAACGCAACACTGCAGTCCTCTCGCGCGGTGGTCAGACGTGGTCGACCAGAACCTTGACGACGGCTACGCCTATCCTCAAGTGCCTCTGCAGCCCAACATCAGGCCACTGTCACATCCGAATACCTCACAAATCTGGATATTGCACATTTCGACCATTCACCAAGTGGAGCGCTACAATGAGGCCCTTTTCAAACTCTGCCAGTTGCTGCTAACGCTCACTCTCATGAGTCTGTGGTACAGATGGGAAAAACCGACCAGTTAAAACCAATACCAGGTTTTAGTTCTGAATAACCGGTATTTTTCATTATTTGTTTGGTCTCCGTTACAACAGGTGTTTTTTTTTTACTTTTTACTAATAATCGAGTACAATAGTTAAATATCAATTAGCCGTAGCCGCAGTGCTTAAAGGTTTTGTTAAAAGAACCCTTTTTTAAAAGGTATAATTATTATTTTAAAATTTGCATTGGTTTGAAATATTGTAGTATTATAGAAAACGGGAAAAAGCGATCAGTGCTGTTTTAACAACAACGCCGATCGAAACTGGCAACAAGCACATGGCATGAGAACCGGTACAGCGCTGCTGAGCCAATAACGTTCCAGTTGCCGTGTGTCGTGGCTTAAGGTACGCGAGTACGGGCAGTGTGCAAGACTTGTCCAAACCTGGTCTATACGGCAGTTTCTCGCTGATGTCGCCGTACATCCATTGTATTGCAGAGTGGCACCATCTCTAGTCCCTAAACATTTTTCTTGCAAAGTGAAGTAGCAATGAAGTATAATGCTTCATTAGCTTTAGAATGTTAAAGATCTGTCTACCATTTCTTTGAAATAACAAAAGAAGAAAGAAATTATGGTAACAGTAATGATTTAATAACTTAACAACAATCCATTCACAGCACACAATAAAAAATAGAAAGTATCTGCTCTGCTGCCTGTGCCTACATAATACGCCTTTATCTGCCTGTAACCCTTGAAAATGGACAAATTAATACGAAAAACAGAGTTTTTCGACCACAGTTTTCACCCTTTAGCACTGACTAGTCGTTATCTTCAAATAGTGGTAAGATCCCCAATTACAAAATGATTCTTCAGCCGTGTTTCAAAACATTAGAATTAAACCACTTATCACTTTTCGAGAAAAGCAGCGAAGGATGGACGGAGTACGTTTTATTTGCCCATTTAATTTAATATTTTGATTCTACGTATCTTGAACGTGAGACAGTCAAAATTTATCAATCTTTGTTCGATTTCTACGTTTAGGAAACAAAAGGAATAAAAATCCGAAAATCGATTATTTCAGGAAAAGATTATTTTGCTCGTTTTAACTGTCAGATTAAACTGACGTGGGGAAAAAATCCAGAAATAACCGAAAACCGGTTGTTTCAGCGATAACAGCCATCCCTAGTCTGTGGCAGCTCCGTGTTCTTCACAGAGGACACTCAGTATCTGACGCTGCTCACGCTGCTTGTACAGGGTGCTCGGAAACTCCCGTTACAAACTTCTGGGACTTGTAGAGGAAACTGAGTATATAATGTTTTGATTAGGAATCCATGTAAGGAAACATACTACGACTGTGTCAATTGAAAGGTTTAACTCATCCGCTACTGCTTGAGGAACTGAATTAGGCGTGACGTAGTACAATTAGTGGCAACGGTTTGAAAGGAAACATAACGAAACATCCGTTTATCATTTAAGCACGTTTGATTGCATGAAGACTTAAGCATTACATGTTTACATTATTCCAAAACAAGAAAGAACCCAACATACTGTACGTGCAGGGCAGTACTGATGCATTACAACAGCGGCTCGATATGGCGACCACCAACGTTGTTACAGACATTGTACCTACGAAGCATGTTCCGGGACACACTTCCCATTCCACTGGCGTCTCTTCATTTTCTAGTGCTGCGATCAGAACTTGTGCCAGCAGATCTTCCTTTGTCTTTATAGAAGGCTCGTAAATTAAACTTTGCATACGACCTCACTAGATGTGGTCCAAGAGTTAAATCCGGCGATCGCAGCGGCCACGTTGTTGGACCACCACGGCCTATTCATCTTTCACCATATCATCTGTTGAGATGTCTCCGAAACGCACGCGAGAAGTGAGGTGGTAATGCTAAAACCACATTTCCTGCCGGGCATTTTGTGGCACAGTTTCCAAGAACAGGTCTAATACGTTTAATAGGAAGATCAAATACGGAGGACCATTAGCTTGTGCGGAAGGAGTTATGGCACATCTGACTTGAAATCGTCGTAGAGGAAAAAAAAAAAAGTACCTTTCCCGACGCTCGAAATATTGTGTACTCACTTCCGTCTACAACTCCTAGAAGTCTGTAACGGGAATTTCCGAACACTCTGTAAAGCCTACCAGGCCTGGTAACAACACTAAACACTAGAAACACTAGCGCACCCTGTCATAGAGAAATGCAATTCTTTAGTGACGCTCGACCATGTCTTCTGGATGCTTTACTTCTTTTGTCAGGCAACGTATTTAAAAATACTGGGTGGCACAGCTAAAAGTAGCCCGTCTCCTCTTTGAATGCGAGGCAATATCTCCGCTTCTGAAATTGAACAACGAGCCACAACAATGGGCAGTTTTGTGCAATAATCGATAGTTAGCATTCTTCTGTCAGCATTTCAGTTTACTTCATCAGTAAAGTTAGACGTTTCTATTTGCAGTCTGCAAAATGACTTTCTCGATAGAATAAAAAATTGAAATTATGGGAGCATATGTGAAAACAGGTTCGATTAAGGAAACACGCGAAATTTTCAGACTCAAGGATCCGAATAGAGGATTACCAGCAAAGAGAGCAATACAGAGTCTGTATAAAGACTGCCACACCTACGGATCTGTGCAACAAGTAAAACGACAAAGAATTCCTTCAGTTCGCACACCATAAGCTACTGCAGACATCCACCGAAGAATTATTCAGAGCCCAAAGAAGTCTACACATAAATTGGCCCAATGGGCGCATATAAGTAGGAGGAGTTGCCAGCGGATATTGAAAAGTCTTAATCTGAAGCCGTATCGTGTGACGGTTGTGCAGTAATTACGGGAGGATGACAGAAATGTGTAGATTACTGTACGGGGCTTTTGAATAACATGAACAACGATTTGTGAGACCCTATACATCGCATCATGAGTTATGAAGGATAATTTCATCTTAACGCTCATGTGCATTCACTGAACACGAGGTACTGGGCAACAGAGAACACTGTGTCAACAACCATTCCATGATAAAATCGGCGTTTGCTACGATGTAACAGGAACTCGCGTCACTGGACCGATATTTTTTGACACATGGTTGCATACGTGGAAATTTTTGAAACATTTGTGCTCAACTCACTGAATACGAAAGACATAACACTGCTTCTTCCAGCAAGATGGGCAACATGCCACACGTCTAAGGTATTCCTGGAACGAGTCCATGATGTCTTCGGTGAGGAACGAACCGTCAGTAAACTTTTATGGCCGCCACGTTCGCTTGATTTAAGAACATGTACGAGGGTCACTCCAAAAGAAATGCACACTATTTTTTAAAAATATCCATCTTTTATTCTACATGTTTGAAAGTTTTACAGTATGTAGATACATCCTTTAGGAACAATATTTTCATTTCTGCACATAATTTTCATCCCTCTCAACTGCTTTACGCCATCTTGGAACCAGCGCCTGTACACCCGCACGGTAAAATTCTGGACCAACCCTTTGGAGCCACTGTTTGTCAGCGTGCACAAGGGAGTCATCATCTTCAAACCTTGTTCCACGAAGAGAGTCTTTCAGTTTCCCAAAGAGATGATAGTCACATGGAGCCAGGTCAGGACTGTAAGGCGGGTGTTTCAGTGTTGTCCATCCGAGTTTTGTGATCGCTTCCATGGTTTTTTGACTGACATGTGGCCGTGCATTGTCGTGCAACAGCAAAACATCCTGCTTTTGACGATGTGGTCGAATACGACTCAGTCGAGCTTGAAGTTTCTTCAGTGTTGTCGCATATGCATCAGAATTTATGGTGGTTCCACTTGGCATGATGTCTACAAGCAAGAGTCCTTCGGAATCGAAAAACACCATAGCCATAACTTTTCCAGCAGAAGGTGTGGTTTTGAATTTTTTTTCTTGGGTGAATTTGCATGATGCCACTCCATTGATTGCTTCTTCATCTCTGGTGAAAAACGATGGAACCATGTTTCATCACCTGTCACAATTCTTCCAAGAAATTCATCTCCACCGTTCTCGCACTGTTCCAAATGTTCGCTGCATACCGTTTTTCTTGTTTCTTTGTGAGCCACTGTCAACATCCTGGGAACCCACCTGGCACAAACGTTTTTTAACGCCAACACTTCCAGTATTCTGTAAACACTTCCTTCCCCTATCCCAGCGTAGCGTGACAATTCGTTCACTGTGATGCATCTGTCAGCAGTCACCAATTCGTTAACTCTCTGCACATTGTCTGGAGTGTATGCAGTACGAGGCCTGCCGCTGCTAGGACAATCCTCAATATTGCCGTACCCGCTTTCATCACGTAACCTGCTTGCCCACCGACTAACTGTACGGCTATCGACAGCAGCATCTCCATACACCTTTTTCAACCTCTTGTGGATGTTTCCCACTGTCTCGTTTTCACAGCACAGGAATTCTATGACAGCACGTTGCTTCTGACGAACGTCAAAGGTAGCAGCCATCTTGAAGACATGCTGTGACGGCGCCACTCACGGTAACAGGTTGAACTAAGCTTGAAAACAAGCGGGAAGGATGTATCTACACACTGTAAAACTTTCACACATGCAGAATGAAAACTGTATTTTTACAAAAATAGTGTGCATTTCTTTTGTAGTGACCCTCGAAATTTTTGCCCATGGGAACACTTTTGCCGCACAGTTTGAGGCGCCATGTGACGCACTGCGAGGCCCCTGCCGCTGGAGGTTCGAGTCCTCCCTCGTGCATGGGTGTGTGTGTTGTTCTTAGCATAAGTTAGTTTAAGCAGTGTGTGAGTCTAGGGACTGATGACCTCAGTAGTTTGGTCTCTT